>NC_088687.1:132052727-134452727 GCF_028017835.1 Emys orbicularis | reverse complement strand
ATTAGGAAATTGCCAAGAAGTGGTGGTAGTAAATCAATCCATATTATTATTATCTATTGTGGTCATGCCTGGGAGCCCCAGTTGAGACAAGGGCCCTGTTGTGCTAGGTGCTGTACAAACACAAGGTAAGAAACAGTTCCTGCTTTGAAGCGCTCACAGTCTAAAGCCCTGACCCGACAAACATTTATGCACTTGCCTTATAGAGTTGGTTGGGAATTTTCTATCAAAACGCTTTTTCAATAGGAAATGTGGTCTCTGTACAGCCAAAACATACTACAGGAAAATGTCAATTTTGACTTTTTTTTTGTCTAAAAATTGAAATAAAAACATTTTGTTTCCTATTGGTATGACACTAATCTCTGCATCCACCTTAGCCCCACAGTGGCTCATGTGAATTGTAATTTTCATGTCTCATTTTTCCCTGTCGGTCAGGCTTCCGGGCCAGACTACATCTTCTATGTTCTCCCTTCGGTCTGTGCCACTGTGGTTCCTCATGGGAGACCATTACCTAGTGCATCATGGGAGATGGAGTCCAGTTGGGAGACTGGCCCATGACGGAAAATGGCAGCCTGAGGCACTTGAACTACAACTCCCATGAGGCACCACAGTGGCTCAGGTGGACACAAATTAATGTAACAATGGAGCATTTCAATATTTTGGTTGTGGGGGGAGGGAATTGAACATTTTCTTTTAGAGAAGTATTGATATCTTGACTTTTTAGCCTATTTTGGGATGCAAACAAATGTCAAAATATCAGAATTCCCCATGATGTGTTCCAGAGATGGCTTCATTTCATTGATGAATGTAGCAGTGCTTGTGTATATCTTACTTAACCAAAAAGGGAATTGTAAGGCTTAATGATTAATGTTTGCAAAGCACTTTGATATCTTCAGAAAAAGGCAGTGTATTGTTATTTGTATTTATGATTTTTAATAGTTTAGGATAGTGAGTGAAGAATACATTATCCAACTCAGTTAAAGTTACATTGGGGAATTTTAGATAGGCAGAAGGAATGGTCTAATCCGAAACCCATTCTTGAAAATGGAAGGCTGTCCATGTTCTTTAGTGAGCATTTGCTCAAGTCCTAATGACTCAGATTAGAATTTACCCAGGGTACTGGTATAAAAACAAATGCTAAGAAATTTTTAATTGACCATGATTTGTCAATATTGCATTTCATCCAATGTTGGGACATTGATTAAATATGAATGTAGAGAAGAGTGCCATCTAGAAATTATATGCCCAATACCACTTCATGAAGTTTTTGCATTTTCCTTGAAGGAACTGTTTAAGTATTGCTGACCTGAATCATGTGACTGAAGCCCAAAGAGGTACTGATGCAAGTTTTCTTTTTTGAAGTTCACATGATTAAAAAGTAGTTGCAGGAAAGAATATCTTGCAATTTCTAGCTTTGTAATGAATGTTATTTCCTTTTGTTGTTAAAGGCATGAATACTGGAGCCAGTGTATTTGACAGATAATTGTGCTTTATGGCATGAAGAATTAGTACCTCTTAATTATACTGAAATGTCAAATTCTATTTGAGATGGATGTGGGAGGGATTTTATCATTCTTCTCTCTTTCAAGGCAGGATTGTCCTTTCCTCCCCCTGCCATCCCCCTTGATCTGGTATCTATACATAATGCTGGAGCTATTTAATCCAGTCTGTTTAAAAGATTTTAGAATTAAGATCCCACAGTTTCAGCTTGTGTGAATCAGTGTAGTTCCACTGATTTCATGTTGATATACCAGTTAGGAGTATGGCCATAGATAACCAGAACTATTCATTACAAGGTTAAAATGTACGAGCAGAAAGTGAATTTAGTTTAAAGTGAGAAAAATAATTGAATAGGATTAGTGTAAAATGTAAATGCAGAGAGGGGAAAATATTTAGATTTCGAAAACACACAGATAACGGCACAGTTTGGATGACAAGCGAGAGTTAAAAATATAATACAAAACAAATTAGATTTTGGGATGTCAGAGAAAAAAAAAAAACAATTTGCCCTAAGACTTGAAAGCTGTGGTGCCCTTTGTCTGAAAATGGATGGCAAAATTATACGTCCACAGAATTACAAGAACACTTCCCTGCACTGCACTTTCAATGCTATCCAAGTTCAAATGTGTTTTGTAGATCTTAGCAGGTATTTTACTTGGGGATTTTTTGTGGATATACACAAGACAGGAACTATATTTTGAATGCCATCCTCACTTGAATGGTTTGAAAAAGAAAATAGACTGAAAGCTTTCTTTAAGTAAAACCAGTTTTTTGTGCTTTCCCATTCTAGTACAGATGTCACTTCTAATCATATTGTGAAAGAAAATATAAGTTCTCTGTCAAATTTTGCTTCTGATATTTACTGTCAAAAAGCAGTATGTGATGATTTTATTTTATTTTATTTTATTTTTTGCCCTGAAGGATTTCAAACTGGACTCTTTGCAAAAGTCACAGCTAGAATAAATAATTGGCATCTTATAGCACTTTGTTAATATTTCTGTATGTGTTCAGATTTGGATAAGCTATGGGAATAGGTTAAGGTCAGCATTAAAGTTCTCAAAGCACTCCACTAACTTAATCCATGATTCTGCAAACACATACATATGTGCTTCCCTATGCCCACATCAGCAGCCCTATGACCTCAGTGGGTTTGTTCATATTTGTAAAGTTAGATGTGTGTGTGCAGGGTAGAAGCCTTAAACTTAGGCTTTGTCTACACTGGTGGCCGTGTGTAAGGTGCATGTACCTACACATTGCGGGGAAAAGCAGGGTGCATCCATGCTGTAGCGCCTAGCTACATGAGGCAGTTAAAGGCTCTTGCAGGGGGAGGCATCAGAGAAAGGCTCCGGCAGTTCCCCACTTCTGGAGTCTTTCCCTACCACAGAGACCTGGCACAGTCTTTCCCCATTGCCTCCCCGTTTCCAGACCTTTTCCCCACTGCTAGAGCCTTTTTCTGTGTCAGGAAAAGGCTCTGGCAGTTAAGAGGCAGCAGGATACTACACTGCTCAAAGTAGCAGTGTAGATGTGGGAGACACAGCTTGGGTGTATACACAGCCATGTCGGGTATGTACCCTAAGGTTCTGCTGTGTCTTTTCTTAAGTAAGCAGTGCCTCACCATCTACATTGCTATTTATACCCGTGCTAAGGGGGCATGCAGTGTATGTACTCTACACACTGCTGCGACTGTAGACATAGCCTTAAACCAATATCTGTGCCAAACTTCCTGGTTTCACAGGGTTTGACAACATTTTTCATCTGCCCGGATTGCATGGTTTGTCTCTGTCTAGGACCAGAGTCCACTGTCATTCACACCTGTAGCACTGCTTTCATTGGAGTCACTCCAGGTTTACACTATCATAACTGAGTTCAGAATTTAGTCCCTTGAGTTTTGCAGCTGAAAGGATCCAGACACTCAAACCAAACTCAAGCAATCCCAGTCATTCAGACCGGCCCCATCATGTTCATATGGTTTTCATCCAAGAGCCAGTCCATACCCCTGAATCAGCCAACAGGCCCAGGACCTTCTGACTTTCACTTGATGATGTCTTCTGCTGGGATGCAGGGAAGAGATGTTATAGAAGTTGCCTGCAGCCTTCACTTCCTCCTGATATCTTTCAAGGATAGCCTGCTGACCCTATTCCTCCTTCCCCTGTCCTGGGCGAACATAAGATCAGTATGCTCGCCCACCTCCCAAGCCAAATGAATTCTCTTTAGGGGAACTGCCTGCCTGTATTTCCCTGTCCCCACACTGCCATTCATCATTGGTAGGACTCTGTGAAGAAGTTTGCCTGCCACCTCAAGGAAAGGATTCAGATAAAATTCTTGTAAATTGTATGCAATCTCCACACTCACCATATATCCTCCTGCTTCTCATTACTATCCCTTTACCGATACCCATCCATGTCTGTCCCCTCATCAATGTTCATGCCACAGTAACCATTGGCTGACAGTACTGCCACCAGGATCAATGTCACTATCAGCTAATGACCCCTTGCATCCCTGATGGCTTGGTTTAAATTAAGGATTTTACATTCAACATCACAGCTAATACAGCTGAGGTGGAATCTCTAAATTCTACAAGTGATACAGGTCACTTATAGGTTTTTGCACAGAATCATAGAGTCCTAGGACTGGAAGGGGCCTCAAGAGGTCATCTAATCTGGTCCCCTGCACTCATGGCAGGACTAAGTATTATCTAGATCAGTGGTCCTCAAACTGGGGCAGCTTGTTCAAGGAAAGCCCCTGGCAGGCTGGTCCGGTTTGTTTACCTGTCGTGTCCGCAGGTTCAGCCGATCACAGCTCCCACTGGCCGCAGTTCACCGCTCCAGGCCAATGAGGGCTTCAGGAAGTGGCGCGGGCCGAGGGACATGCTGGCTGCCCTTTCTGCGGCCCCCAGGGGCTTTTCCTGAACAAGCGGCGGCTCTAGTTTGAGAACCACTGATCTAGACCACCCCTGACAGGTGTTTGTCTAACCTGCTCTTAAAAATCTCCAATGACAGAGATTCCACAACCTCCCTAGGCAATTTATTCTCTATTATGCATGTGTCTGTGTGATGGTTTGTAGCTGTTTCCTTCAAATAAGATCTTTTATAGGTCTATGATTATTCGGGCGCCGTTGTTTTAAACGTATGCAGCATCAGCCAGATTAAGTAGATAGATAGATAGATAGATAGATAGATAGATAGATAGATAGATAGATAGATAGATAGATAGATAGATAGATAGATAGATATAAATCTGGGGCATGTTTTGGAAAATTGTCAGATGCATCCAAGGACTGAGGATATTTATAAAGGGCAGGAATCAGGCCAGCCAAGCAAGTGACGCATATAATTTTTTTCCCCAAAGCTTTAACAATCTTGCCAGAGCAGCACTACTAAAGTAGAATGCCCCTAAGATGTCCCTCTCACTGTGAGATAGTTCCTTGAAACAGGATTTAACACCAGGCCTCCAGGGTCTATATTTCCTTCCACAACTGTTGTTGTTTTGAATAATGCAAAGTAGATCACAACCTTCTATACAAAGTTGAAGGTCTCTAGTCCCTCACACATGATCTCAGGACATGGCTGCTGTACCAAATCTCATTCAAAATCTCTTTTTGCATTTTTTGGATCAGACCCCTGGGAGAGTGCAAATCCAGATCATAGAACTACTGGTAATTAACATGTATTGCTCTTAAGAAAAAAAAAAGCTCTCTTGTTCAGAAGAATAATACTGATTATCCTCACTTTTTCAATTATATTATGTAAAGATCCATGACTTTACTCTCCTCCATACTGGGGCCCCAAAGCACTGAAACATGCTTAAATTCCAGTGGAACTTCAGCATGTGTCTAAAGTTCATCATGTCCTTAAGTGCTTTGCTGAATTGGGGCTTAATACCCAGAGTAGACTAGGTGTGCTAGGGATTATAAAGTGAGATTGTGCCTCTCTGAATTACAAACTCTCACTGACTCCCCCTCCCACAAAGAGATAAATGCCACAATCTAGTCCTTAATAAACATATGTGTGTGTTACTTTCAGGATTTTATGTATAATTTTTCAATCTGGTTCAGAATGACCCTTAGTTCAGGGACACACCAGAGAACCTTCTTTATGTAGTAACAATAATATCAAGCTCTTATATGGTACTTTTCATCAGTAGATCTTAAAGTGCTTTACAAAGGAGATCAGTATCATTATGCCCATTTTACAGATAGGGAAAACTGAGGCATAGAGTGGCAACATGATTTGTCCAGCAAACCAGTGGCAGAATCAGGAATGGAACCCAAATCTTCTGAATCCCTGACCAATCAATTAGCCACAAGGTTATCATGTTTCCTCTGCATAGAGCCTGCTGCTGCAAGAGTGCTAAGCTCAATCAATGCTCCCACTAGCTTCAGCACTCCTTTAATAAGCCGTTAGTAACACTTCAAATATTAATAGGTGAGAAAAAGACACGCAACACACATAAACAGAAAAGAAATTTTAGGAACATAATGGATAAAATGTGATAATGATCAAAATGATAATTTGTCTGTCCACCTCCACTGTTGTCAAGCATTAGCAAACACACTGACTTTGCATGTATCCCTCGAGTGCTCTGTAACTACAACACTAACTACTTTGCCTGTTGATCCAATTACCAGTGTGCCTTTCACTCTTAAAATCAGCTTAATTGAAGTGGTTGTTATGGTTAGCTGTTTTCAATTATTGTATCAGAAATTATTGGCTTGCCTTCTCATTAGAGACCTGGAGAATCAGGTGATGAATTCTACCAAGGAATCTAGTTAGGAAACAGTTTGATATTATGATGTAGTATATATTTTCAACCATGTTTCAATAATAATAATAATAATAATAATAACAACAACAACAATAATAGTAACTGTAATATCTTGTTCAAATTTCATCTGGTATAGTTATACTTTGCCTGCCTACATTCTTCTGCAGTTTTATTCTGTGTTCTTTTTCATTTCACATTCTATACTGCCATGTGGTATGGCTTTGTGCACTGGGAAACCACTGCCTTCAGCCTCATACATGACTTCATTCCCGTGGTGGGTAATATCATTATTGTACATGTCGGCTTTGTAGAGAATTTGTCAATAATGGCCAAGATCCTCAAAGGTTTTTAGACACCTAAATATTGTGACTATTTAAGTGATAATAATAACGTATTTGAATGTGGTTGAGAGTACATACAATGACATAATATCAAATGCTTTCCTAATGAGATTCCGCAGTAGACTTTGTCACATGATGCTCTGCTGTAAAATAAATACTAACAAGTCTGTTCCAAGTTGCTGACAAGACTCCCAGGGGACTTTGCTAAATCCAGCTTTCTGCACTGTGCAGGCACGTGCAAAGTGTGGCAAACACCCCAGTTCCATTGTGCTGGAGAAACAGGCTGTGCTGGGGGAATCTCCATCTCCTGTGTGTTCCGCAGCAGCACACATTATGAGAGCAAGCAGAGGGGTTTGGTGTAAGGAAGATGGAGGCAGTGTCAGTGAGGGTATGTCTGCAATGAACAACATTAATCAAGTTGACTGGCACATGAGTCTGGGCACCCCCATTAGCCCAGCTTGGAGGTGAGTGACCTCACACACAAAAGCTCTACTTACGTTACAGTGTCCTCATTGTTTCGGCACTCACCCATGTGTGTCTGTGGGTGCATCTCATGGTTCTCTGTGCTTGAGATACTCTAGAATTTTTCCCCAGTCAATTGTGTCGATTGCAGGAGAACTTGTCCATCCTGCTAGGGGGATTGTGGGAAGGGTGTTGGAGGACTGTCTGTACTCAATTGCTTTTGCCTGTATTCTCACTGCTAAGTAAAATCATAGAATCATAGAAGATTAGGGTTGGAAGAGACCTCAGGAGGTCATCTAGTCCAACTCCCTGCTCAAAGCAGGACCAACACCAACTAAATTATCCCAGCCAGGCAGGTTCCAGCCCAAGTTAAACCAGAGCCAAGGCTCTATTCCACCCCAAAGCTGTGGCAACAGACTGTGACTTTAAGCACCTCCAAAGCCGGGTCAGAGGTTTTTCTGTGTGGATGGGGGTGGGAGTTGGGCTAAAACACAGGTAAAGGTCCAGGTTAACTGTGCAGTGAAAACATGTCCTGAGTATGCAACTGGGCAGGTCTATGAAGTGACCATAAGCTCCAAATGGGTACTGTGATGGGGTGTTCACCCCCACACAAGGTAAAGCAGGTTAAATTAGGTCTATTAACCTGACAGGCTGCACCTGGGGGAGAGCCAGAAATTAAAAGGGTGATTGATGATGGAGCCCAGTTGAGAAGGAACACGTGGGGCTGGTATAAAGCCAGGAAGTTGGCAGCAGAAAGGGGCTGCAGAGGAAGTAGTCTGCAGTCACTCCCTGGGAGAAGGAAGGTGTGTTGGGGGCTATGGAGTTAAGCAGTCTGCAATTACTCCCTGGGAGGGGAGAGTTTGGGCTTTTGAGCCCAGAAAGGGGAAAGCCAGAAGGTGTAGGAAGGAGTCCAGGGAAAGAGCAAAAGGGTCAGAGATCAGGCAGACCATAGTTGATAGATGTAGGGTCCATGGACTGGAACCAGGAGTAGAAGGCAGGCCAGGGTTCCCCTACCAGCCAGTGGGGGAAGTGGCACAGACGGGTGTTGGAGCAGAAGACTGCCTAGGACAATCATCTGAAAGAGCTTTGATATGCCAGAAGGGGAGATTGATAGTGAACTGGCTGTAGGGCCAAGCTACGAAGAAAGAGAGAACTCTGAGTCACAGAGAGAGGCGGCTGGGCATGTGAATGAGTGACAGAAGGGGGCTGTTAGAGCTGGGAGGAGCTAATCCCCAGAGCAGCCAGAAGGAAGTGCCCTAGTACTGAGTGAACTCCAAGATAGGGACAAAAGGTTAAAGAAGCAGCTAGTCAGGGATTCCACACACCACTGCTGGCTAGATTGGAGGAGGAGTTTTTTCCTTCCACAGGGAGCAGGCATTTGCCCTCGGGCAAAAGAAAAGTTGTGGGCAAAACAGAGTGTGAAACTGGATTTACATGGTATAGTCTTGTAAAATTAAAGCTAGACATGAGCAGACAATATCGCTGTCTAGGCTCTTGCAGATCTGATACACCACACTATTCTGACAGCTAATAGGCATGTTACTAATGAAAGACACTCATAATCTGACACCAGCTTCCCTGTGCAAAAATTTCCAATTGTAAAGCTATTGCCCTTGATGAAGAAGGATCACAGGATCTCACTTAGTATCTTCTGCTGAAAGCTCATTACACAGGAGGATGCCAAGGCAAAAATGACTAGGAGGCTCATTTCCCCTTCTAACCATCTTCTGCCAGGTCCTCACTTTGATGTGCTGCCCTAATCATATGCCTATGCATAAAAGCCAGCTCTGCCTTTCAGACTAAATTCCTTTTTTGTGTGGACTCACTGTGTTCTATTGATCACTCATTCTATTGCTGCCTAGCTGCTGCTAGCCGCTTGTCACTCAAGATCAGACAGACCTACAGTTAGTGGAAATCGTTTAAAAACAGAAGGATAATGCCCTTATTCTTCTCTATTATTTCAGAGTAGGAGGCTGTAATATTCTGCTCATAGGGAATTTCTCCCAGATTGCTCGAGTGGAACTCACTAAGCATGGGGTTTAAGATCATAATACAATCATTCATCAATTAAATCCTAACTTGATAAATAAAAGTGCAGGTTACAGCATTGGATTTACTGTGTTCTGTAAAGTTATCTTCATGGTTATGTTGATTAAACTGCAGACAAATATGCAAGAAGGGAACAGCTGGATACGGGAGATTTACAGTACTCACATTACTTTATACTCTGCACAGTGAGATGCCATAACCACACCAACCTCTGTGTCTTTTCTGGGCTGACCTATTCAGAAGCTGATCAACTACATACCATCAATTTTTAAAGAAGGAAACCATATGGTATGGAATCTTTAAAACTATGCAACCAAGAAGTTCATTGAGAACAAATGTATTTGAACAGTTGGCTAGAAAAGAGATTACTCTCATTATCCTGCTAACACCATACAATTAATTCTAAAGTAACTGGTTATATTAATTTCCATCTTACTGCCTAGAAATATTCCTAAACTAGGCATATTTATAGCCTTGAATTCTCTCTCTCTGTTACATGAACACACACTGTTTTTAATCCCACATATTTATAGTAAAATACAGTACATAAAAATATAATACAGTAATATTTATATTTAATATGATCCACTGGAAATAGCAGCAAAAACCCATAGGGTATAAATTTGCAGCTTCACATGCTGATTGTTGTTAAGGGAATAGGTGACAAGCTATGGAACCCCTCACTTCTAGTTTGCTGCTGGAACAAAACCAACCCAGATCAGTAGTGAGCAAGAGTCACAACCAATACCTGGTTGATGGCCTAGATGGTTTCAGTCTAGCAGTCGCTGGACAGGCGATTACATCACAAAAAATACACCACCACATGTGGTACCTTGTTGGTAGACCCAGCAGAGAGGCAAGGATGGAATAGATATGGAAACTGAATTTCTGCTCTCTCCTCCAAAGGGGATCTCTCCAGCTCAGTATTGAGAGTTTTTTGTGGGGAAGTGGTAAGATGCTTATGTTGCTTGTTTGGTAGATAAATATGTGATCTTAGTCTCCAAAGTTCTTAGCACAGCACTTTTCATGGGCACTAAATTCACTTAGGATTTAGATTCATCTAGTTTAAAGCCAGAAGGAACAATTTGATCATCTAGTCTGACCTTCTATATATCCCAAGCCCTTAAATTTCACACAATTGCCTCTGTATTGAGAGCAATAACTTGTTTTTGGCTAAAGCATATCTTACATAAACATCCAGTTTTGAACTGATGCCATCAAGAGATGGATAATCTACCACATCCTTTGGTAGTTTGTTTCAATATTTAATGTAGCATTAAGTTATGGTTCTACTCTGAAAACTGATTATGTAAAATTATGCCTTCTGATTCTTATTCAACACATCCTTGTATATACTCAGCAACATGTTAGTCACCAAAATGAACAGCTATTACTGCTACAAGTTGAACCTCTCTAGTCCGGCACCCTCGGGACCTGACTGGTGCTGAACCAGAGAATTTGCCGAGCCATGGGAGGTCAATATGTAGCGAGTGGATCTCTTTTTATTTTTATCTTGCCAAGGCGAATAAATGGAACAGTGCTTGCAATGCCACCTGGCCAAGGCTTACTGGCTCTCTTCATAACAAAGTGTTAGTATTGTTACACAATTTTACTGTATTGTCACAAGGAAATAAGTAGATAAAGCATAAAAAACATAAAATTAAATCATGACAGACCACGGATGTTGCTGGACCAGAGAGTGCCGGAGTAGGGAGGCTTAACCTGTACTACTTTTTTACTAATGTCTTTCCACCATGGTTTAATCCTTTAGAACTGCAGTTCCAGGACACAGACCCAAGAGCAGTTGTCCATCATCAACAGATTTTTGTTAATTCTTGTCCATCAACAATTTTTTTAATAAGTTCCAATTACAGAGCCTATCATCTACACTTGTGCAACCCCACTAAAGGCAGATGTTATTGAGAGCACAATTTAGACTGCCGAACCAGTATAGAAAGAAAGAAAGAAAGAAAGAAAGAAAACCCAGCTCGATTCTCAGATCCCCCATTTAGACTGGCAGTTTATCAATGGTACCTCACTCCAATTAAGCTAAGGAAAATATATTAAAAAGGCAGTCATAAATGCTGGAGAGGATGTGGCGGAACAGGGAACTTTTAGCATATTTTGTGGGAAATGTCTTTATGTAATAGTATTTTGGAGGAAAATTAATAGAATTTTCAAGATAATTAAAGTTAGGGTGCTGACAAAACTCATAGTAGTTCTATTAGGTTACAGTCTTCTTTCATATGTGTCATAAGTCAATATCTAAATTATTCAGCCATCTAATTACTGCATCACTGAAGGTAGCGAGGTGTTGAAGTCCACCCTCCAATCTTCTTATTGTGTACTCCTCCAACACATGTCTGATTATCTATATAGCTTCCCCACAGTCACACTGAGAATAATGAGTTAAGCTAAATTTCTGCACTGTGGCAGCCGTTCTAGTTGTTTGAGTTCGAAACCTGTTTAACCTAGTACAGGGTCTATGTCCTAGATGGCAAACAGGTGCAGCATGTAAGATATGGTTTCTGAAGTTCGTCAGCATGTCTGTCTCTCAATCCCAAAGTTGCTGTCACTCTGAGGACATAGCTGTCACTCTTATATACCATTGTTCATCTGAGATTGGCACTGGGCCAGCAGCACTGGACTGGCGTGCAAGAACATCCATTGCAAAAGGATGTTGCATAGTCAGTTGTCGCAAGTCAGCAAGAATTGCAGATGTAAGTGTTTTCTTCTGGAGGTGGGCAGATCTTCTTGTGGGAAGTGTGTGCGGCTTATTTGCGCCTATTAAAAACATTGTCATCCTCGCATGCAGAGGTTGTTTTCATCCAACATATACCTCCACAAAGATGGCAACCACGAGTGCCTTTATTCAGTTCTGAATCAGTGACATGCCTATGCCAACTTCAGCCCCAAAGAGCTGCACAATAGTCTGCTAGAGTAAATACCAGCACCAGGACTGAGGTTTGTAGAACATTTGCCTCTGTTTATCTGGAGATTCCTGCTAGCTTCTGGATTAAGACAGTGTGACAAGTGGACTTTTTCTTTAAGTATTCTAAATGGGACCTGTATGTTACACTATGGTGCAGTTTAACTCCTAAATAAGCAATAGCTGTCTGGAAAGGGAGTGGATGATCCTCAATCATCATTGGGCTGATTGGCCAGGTGATTGTTCAAATGGAAGGTTGCAGCCACTGTCTTAGACTCATCTAATGTCTCCATTACTGAAGGTAATTCATTCCTAGTTTAGTGACCCTTCCGTAGTGTGTAGATTGTTACCCACATCAGCAAGAGAAATGTCATCCCTATATATGTACTTACCAGCCTTAGTTGTTGGTAGGTTGTAAGTATAAAGGTGAAAAGTAGAGGACCAAAATTGGATTCTTGTGAGAGTCTGTTGTGGTGATGCCTAAACCAACAGACTTTGTCTACAGGGTGCAAGATGAAGCTCCAATTCATTATCATTTTCATGATGAATCGCTCCATGGGCTTACAGGAAATAGTCTGCAACAATTTGGTAGCCTGCTTTGGGTCATAGAGGAGTTCTAGGGCAGCAATGGATGCCCACTCCATCAGTCTCTTTCCATCTGAATTATGGTCAGGGTATCCACAACTGACATGGCAAGAACTGGAGTCACCACAGTACATAGAAGGACTTGTAAAGGTGGGCAGAGTGAGGAGTGTGGGGTGGCCACTGATGGAAGCTTGTAGACGTTGATCAGCATAAGCTCATTCAACTTTATTACCTGCCACTCTGCAGTGTCATTTGGAGCAGATGTCAATATAATGACAACAACATAAGATAACATCTCATACTGCTTGTGATGGTGATGAACAATGAGAACTGGAACTGAAGGTTGCACGTTGGTAGCGTAGCGTGTCTCCTGAAGCAAAATCTTGTGTTCTTCAAGGTTTGTACCTAGGTGGAGGAGGATATCCCATTTTGCCGCCTCTATCCCATCAATATTGAAATGCAGCATCTTGATAACTGGCCCCAGCATTAGAGCTTGTGGTGCTGGGCCTCACAGGGACCCTGCTGGAGGACAGCTTTGGGCTGATTGCTCAGAAAGCAAGCCTCTGTTCCACATTTTGTCCACTTTCATTTCTCTTTACATTACTCATGGGGGACACCACAAGAAGGCAGTAGACATTGCCCACAGGTATTAGTCCAAAGGAGGTTATTGATTTGGGAAAGGACTCTTTGATAATACAGTTATTGCTAGCAGCTGGATGTATGATAATACATATTTGGAAAAGGACAGATCCACCAACATTAGTGGCATGGGGATATAAAGTATAGGAAATTCTTTCAATGGAAAAATTGTCTGACAGCCTCAGATCAAGTAGGTGTTATAATATCTGGATACCATTTTGAGCAAACATAAGTAAACTGATAATAAAAAAAAGCAGATTATAAGACAGGGTGACCAAATACATATGAGTCCTTTAAAAGTAGCAAATACAGATTATATGAATGAGATTTTTTAATACTTGTATGGAAAGTTTATGTATGTTAATAATGATAAAACAAAACATGAAAAAAAATAGTTTCTACATTTGATCTGGAGTTATGAAGAAACAGTAAATATGTTACCCATACAAATATGGAACCTCACAGCAATTTTATAGTCACATTTCAGAAGAGAACTGCATTTTACCAATGAGCATAATAGTATTATTAAATTAACTCCCATTGTCTTAGCTTTAACCTCTTCAGGGCAACATATACTTGTGCTAGGTGGGAAACAATTTTCCCATTCTACAAGAATTTTAAAGATTTTAAAATGTTTTCATGTCCTGAATTTTGGGACAAAAAGTCAAAATCTCAAAAATGTTCATGAACTGATTGCTTGAAAATATTTTGTTTCGATCAATTCAAAACATTTTGTTTCAACGTTGAGATTTTTAAAACTTTGTAAACTATCATTTAATTTACATTTCAAAGCAAAATCATTTTGATCTGAAAAATAGAACTTTTTCATTATGAAAATATAAAAATGGATGTTTTGACAATTTTGAAACTTTTTTCAGACATTTTTCAAAATGGGAAATTTGTTGAAATTAGCCCTTGCCCTTTCTTATGAACAGCTTAGTTTTCAATGAAACAGCATTAAAAAAAAAATTAAAAAAAAAGGTTTTGTCAAAGGATTCCCCACCAGCTTTCATGTACATATTTTATATATGTTTACAAAGTGCTGTATAAATTTACACCACCGGCTCAATGTTTTATAATAATTAATTACACAGAATATATTGCCTTTATTAGACAAATGTGAAACAAACAAGAAATTGTGATAAAGTCAACTAATAACATCGGGACACATCTTCAACTTAGCTAATGGAGCTACTGTGATTTTATACCCAGTGTTGAGGAACTGGCCAATTAAAATTAGTTACACAACAGGCTGAAGGGAGGAAGGACTTCCCTCTGTCTTGTAGAGCATTGGTACAATTGGCTGGGTACATTGGGTGAAATCCTGACCCCACAAAATTCAATGGGAGCTTTGCCATTGACTTAAATGAAGCCAGGATTTTACCCATCATTATAGACCCCCCCATTCTGAAGTAACAAATATTGGTCACTGCTGGAAGCCAGATAATAAGCTGAATGGACCTGTCTTCTGTTCTAGTAAGGCAAATCATGGACATGTCAATGTTCCTAAATTGATTTAGTTATAAAACTCATGAAAATTGATGTTCAAATTGCCCCATCTCATTAGTATTTTAAAAAGGCTCTTTTTAAATAAAGACACAGGTCTATAATACAGAGTAATAACTGTAGAGCAGTCAAGTATCAGAGGGGTAGCCGTGTTAGTCTGAATCTGTAAAAAGCAACAGAGGGTCCTGTGGCACCTTTAAGACTAACAGAAGTATTGGGAGCATAAGCTTTCGTGGGTAAGAACCTCACTTCTTCAGATGCAAGTAATGGAAATTTCCAGATGCAGGTATAAATCAGTATGGAGATAACGAGGTTAGTTCAATCAGGGAGGGTGAGGTGCTCTGCTAGCAGTTGAGGTGTGAACACCAAGGGAGGAGAAACTGTTTCTGTAGTTGGATAGCCATTCACAGTCTTTGTTTAATCCTGAGCTGATGGTGTCAAATTTGCAAATGAACTGGAGCTCAGCAGTTTCTCTTTGGAGTCTGGTCCTGAAGTTTTTTTGCTGTAAGATGGCTACCTTTACATCTGCTATTGTGT
Organism: Emys orbicularis; assembly: GCF_028017835.1. Taxonomy (NCBI): domain Eukaryota; kingdom Metazoa; phylum Chordata; order Testudines; family Emydidae; genus Emys; species Emys orbicularis. The sequence goes on along the minus strand of NC_088687.1, from coordinate 134,437,418 downwards.
GGCCAGGGAGGTTGAAGTGTTCTCCTACAGGTTTTTGTATATTGCCATTCCTGATATCTGATTTGTGTCCATTTATCCTCTTGCGTAGTGACTGTCCAGTTTGGCCAATGTACATAGCAGAGGGGCATTGCTGGCACATGATGGCATATATAACATTGGTGGACGTGCAGGTGAATGAGCCGGTGATGTTGTAGCTGATCTGGTTAGGTCCTGTGATGGTGTTGCTGGTGTAGATATGTGGGCAGAGTTGGCATCGAGCTTTGTTGCATGGGTTGGTTCCTGAGTTAGAGTTGTTATGGTGCGGTGCATGGTTGCTGGTGAGAATATGCTTAAGGTTGGCGGGTTGTCTGTGGGCGAGGACTGGCCTGCCTCCCAAGGTCTGTGAAAGTGAGGGATCATTGTCCAGGATGGGTTGTAGATCACTGATGATGCGTTGGAGAGGTTTAAGCTGAGGACTGTAGTTGATGGCCAGTGGAGTTCTGTTGGTTTCTTTTTTGGGCCTGTCTTGTAGCAGGAGGCTTCTGGGTACACGTCTGGCTCTGTTGATTTGTTTCTTTATTTCCTTGTGTGGGTATCGTAGTTTTGAGAATGCTTGGTGAAGATCTTGTAGGTGTTGGTCTCTGTCTGAGGGGTTGGAGCAGATGCGGTTGTACCTCAGCGCTTGGCTGTAGACGATGGATCGTGTGGTGTGTCCGGGGTGGAAGCTGTACCCAGAAGCCTCCTGCTACAAGACAGGCCCAGTGATCTACAACCCATCCTGGACAATCAATCTAGTCTACACCATACCAGACTACCCTTTCACTGGACTAAAACTCCCATGATGCACCAGAAGTGCTCAGCAAGAAGGAAGTTCTTGGTGCATCATGGGAGTTTTGTACATAGACATGATGGAGCATGAGGTACCCAAATTGCAATTCCCATGAAGCACTGCTGCAGCATTTCCATGATGAAATTTTCAGATTTCCTAATTTTTTTGTTTTTCAGCTGAATATTTTTGATTTTTCATTTTTCAATTAAAAGTCTAAATTTTCCATGGGAAAAAATGGACAAACATACTACATATTTAGAGGTTTTTTTAATTTGAGATGACTTTTAGTTTACATTTTCCTTTAATTTTATTTAAAAGGAATTACAAAATGTTTTAAAACATTTGAAAGCAAAAAAAAAAAAAAAATCATTTCAACCCAAAATGCCTTTTTGTTTCAGTTTTTTGGAACAGTCAACAAGCTGAAAATCCATGATTCATAAAGCTGTATTCAGCATAAGTAATCGTATTAGAATCTGGCCCATGCTGTTATAATAACCCAAAGCCCATTAGTTAAAACCAGATAACAGATCCCATCACAGCAAAACAATACAGTAATGGAAGTACTAATGGGTATATTTCAAAAAGTTCAAAGTTCAGTTCATATAATGTATTTGAATTTCATATAGTCTACAATGTATCCAAAAGATTTTGAGCATCATGAATGGTGTAGGCCCTAGTTTGCCTCTTGTGTCTGTTCCACCTAAGAGGATAAGAGACTGCTACTGCTTTCAACCAAAGACTCTTTTAGCTCAAGCAGTAGAAGACTGGGCTTCTAGCTCTGAAGCTCTCTGGTTCAGACCTCATGATCTGCCCAACCAACCTATTATGCATGCACTATTTCACTAGAAATATTCCTAGAACAGGGTTTCTCATTCACTTTCCAGGACATCCTACTTGCAGTTGGGCAGGAAATAAAATTAGAGCAGTTTCTCTGGTGGTGATTTAGTATCTTTTCTTCTGGTTCCAGAGAGAGCCTTAACGTGCAGAGGTGCACAAAAAGTGGGGAACAATAGGGTGGAGGAAAGAAGTTATCCTGACTTTGCTGAACATTTTTTTTTAAATGGAGTTGTACATAGGTTCAAGGATTTGCCTGCATGGAACCACTTGCAGGAAGGAAAGCTCTTGCTTCAACACTGGAAGAACATACAGATGGACAAGGAGAAGGCTAATGCTAAAGGAATGATCCATTATATTGGAAAGACTTCCATTGACTTCAATGGGCTTTGGATACAATAGATGGAAAATGACAAAAGGCTGAGAAATGAACTGGTTCAATAAGGAAAGTGAAGGGAGGACTGTGAGAATGGCAGAAGCAGAGATACTTCATGTGCTGTTAAAAGGAGCCTAATTACAAATGCAAATAACTGTGGATGGGCAGGATGAATTCAATTTATTTCCTTTATGAAAAAAAGAGACAAATGGCAGGGACAGATAAGGAAATGTCAAAGCCGTTACTGGAAGCAATGAAGAGAGGGGCAGCTGCTGCAGAATTAGCACCTCATCCTCCTTCCACTAACGTCTAACCATATTTTATTCTTCAGGGAATCCACCAACAACTCGTGCTCCTGTCGCTCTGCAGCATCTGTGCCTTCAGTGAGAACCATCCCCACAACACCTAATGAGCCCATTATTATTAGCTTATCTCACTGGGAGAGGAAGGGATTGTAGCATGCATTTCTTTCTCAGAGTCGGCAGTTGCAGAGGTAGCGCCAGTGTGGGAACAAGCAAAGGGGCACTTACAACTGGTGCAGGAGTGATGCTGAGCAGTGGAATGTTATGGTGTGACGAGGTGAGGTTTTTCACTTTGTGATGTTGCATGTGAGTCTTACTGTCCTGTACTAATACTGTGTGTACCTCACTTTCCTTCTGTATTGCACCAATGCCTAGGTGATGGGAATTGAGTGTGTGACTTTTGCTGGGCAAGTGAGGCTGCCCAACTGCCTGCAGGTAAACGATGGTCGATGCCCTTCGTAACCTGAGAACCAGGAGGGGGATGCGACCAGGTGACATTTTGCCCGGAAGCAGGACAAACACTGGAGGGGGAACAACGGGTAGGTTGGAGGTGAGGTAGCCGGGTCCAGAGCAGTCTTCTATGGGGGACTGGAAGAAGGGGAGTCCAGGGCATCTGGCCCAGGGGGCACCCCAAGATGGACTTGGCTGAAAATCACTGATTTCTGTGCTAACAAATTCCGTTCTATGCTGTGTACCTGTTGACTAATAAATCTTCCATTTTACAACGCTGGCTGAGAGTCATGGCTGACTGAGGAGTTGGGGTGCTGACACTTCCATTTTTCCAAGGGGACGGAGCGATTGTGGCAGATCATAATCATATAGGTTGAACAGGGCTTGTCCCTCTTGCACTGAATCATGGAATCACTTTGGACAAGTCACTTAGCTGCTCTGTGCCAGTTTAAAATAGTTAAGATATTGTCCTGGTTTAGAGGGACGTTGTGAGGTTTACTATTACTAAAGCACTTAAAAAGCCTTGGATAGAAATCATTATATAAATGCAAATGTATTACTTGTTATTATGATCACACACTATAGCCCCACACCCTGGAACTTCAACCCCATTTGGTTTGTATCCTCTCTGAGATTTGCCTGCCATGGAGAGACAGTCACCAAAGTAACACAAGCATGTGCTTTCTGCTGGAAATATGTGAAGCTAGCATGGTGCGCAAAGAGCTTGAGAAGGACAGATTGCAAGAGGCTGATTGTATCACGATCGGTGGAACTGGAGTCAGAGGCCTGCTCATGAAATACTGACTCCTAGAGTTTTTGAATGAATATGTGACCTTAGGGAAACAAGAGGTTAGACAATAGAGAGCAAAAAATGTTTTCCGTTTTTTTCTCCCCTTCTCTTCTTTATTTTTCTCTTCGGTGAAAGTAGTGCCAAAAAAGAGAAAAAACAAATCTTTTCAAAGTTCTGTGTTCACACGCGGTCTTTATTACTTGTATGCGTGTAGGTGTTTGTGTGAAAACTGGCAAATGTGTTGATAGTCTAATGACTTTCTTGGTTTTGAGCAGCAGAAAATTTTAAAAAGCAACATTTTGCAGAATGTATGATATATAAAGCACCTTAAGTAAAAGGTTACCACTTCACATGAATAAGAGTTGTAGCTACTTGTTGGACATAAGGTGCGGAGAAATTTAGTTAGCAGTTTTGCTGTAGAACAGAGTAGGGAAGACCCAGTTTCATAATACAGTTAGATAAATAATTTGCCATCAGAGCAGTTTCTTGGTATTATATAGTAATGCGGGGAACAAATATTTAATAATAGGCTCTCCATTCTAGCAGAGAAAGGTATAACACAATCCAGTGGCTGGAAGTTGAAGCTAGACACATTCAGACTGGAAATAAGGCATACATTTTGAACAGTGTGAGTAATTAACCACTGGAACCATTTACCAAGGCTCATGGTGGATTCTCCATCACTGACAATTTTTAAATCAAGATTGGATGTTTTTCTAAAAGATCTGCTGTAGGAATTATTTTGGGGAAGTTCTATGGCCTGTGTTATACAGGAGATCAGGCTAGATGACCAGAATGATCCCTTCTGACCCTAGAATCTATGAAGGAGTTCAAATGAGTGTACAAATACCTGCAAGAGGAAGGATTATCTTGTGATTAAGGCTTTGCTTGCAATTTATAAATTCTGGGTTTAATTCTAAGATTTCTGCAGGTGTCCTGTGCAACTTTGCGCTTCAGCTCCCATTCTGTAAAATAGCCCAAATAATACATTTTGTCTTATTTATATAGATAGTAATCTCCTCTTGATGGCATGAATGACTTTTAGTCTCAGTTAAAGCTTCTTGGTACTTCTTGTGATACAGATAATAGTATGGACTATATGAAATGGTCACTTCACGCATCACCGAGATAAAACTGGCCCCCATAGTAGTAATAGAACCCAAGAATGTAGGGTAGTTAGTCAATAGGAATATCATAGCCAATAGAAACCATAGTGGGAGTTTTAAAAGGCAGAATTTAGTTTTGCAAATTGGAGCCTGGTCTGGACAATGGGTTTAAGGATAATGAGAAACACTGGTTGTGAGCTTGGTTTTATGTCTTATCCAAAAGACAGCACCTTGAGCAGTGCAGTACCCACAAACACTATGGTGGGACATTAAGAAGCATGCAACCTACTAAATCACTACTTGTTCCTCTACTCTGGTATCTGTGGGAGTAGCTGGCTTAGCTTGCAAGACCTGATAGTATCAGCTAGAGCTGTGCCAATGAGTGATTTGTCAGTTCACCACCAATTCCAAAATATTGTAAAACAAAAATTCATTTTGTATTGACCTGAAAACCAGTTTTAATTTTTTTTGTGTGTGAATTCAAACACTATATATATTGGGTTGAATAAAACATTTTATTTTACCCAGAAATAATGTTTTGTTTCAGTTATGAGCTTTTTTCAAATGATTTTCTATTTTTTCCCTAAAATTTAAGTAAATTTCAAAATATGAAATTTGGTTTTAAGTTAAATATATATTATTTAAAAAGTCAAACCCAAAGGTTTTAATTTTTCAGATTTTTGGGAGGTGTTGTGTGGGATGCTTCACAAAGACAATTTAGCAAATGAAACATGAATTCACAAAATGTTTCAGTTGACCCAAATTTGCATGTTTTGCTGCAAAAAGTTTCAGTCAAAAACTTTGACCCAGCTCTAGCATTAACAGAGCCTTTGTAGACATGACTTCCCTGGATCTGAGCCATAAACAGCCTCCTATCTATTTTCACTAATATTTCATGTCATTTAGTCGTTCTGTGTGTTACTGACATTGGTCAATATAAATAGCGATTGGATGGTGGATTGCAATAAGACCATCCGTGCATATTTTTTTTCTGTTTCAGTCACAGCTGTTTCAAGACTGGCATTTACAAATGGATGCATTCATTCTGTAGCTAATTGTTCTGATGAAATTCTTTGGTTAGTGACATTAGTTGGACTGAAAATAGAAGCATTTAGCAAGACAGGTATTGTAATTGCAGCATGCTTCCAAAAGCTCCATCCTGGAGGCAATGGCAACAAGCCCAAAGGCACACTGGGTACTTTGTTTTTTCCTGCAGCTTTTGTTTTTTAATAAGTTAAATCAAAACTGAATCAAAAGGGAAGAAATATCTCTTGACAAAGATAACATTTTAATTCCCTTGTTTCTGCTGAAGCTAGATGCAAATCAGCTATAAAAACTTGTTTTTAATGACATTAATGATCTGGAAAAGGGATTAAACAGTGGAGGGGTAAAGTTTCCAGATGATACAAAATTATTCAATCCAAAATTGACAGTGAAGAGTTACAGAGGGAGTTCACAAATCTGGGGAACTGGGCAACAAAATGGCAGACTGAAATGTAACATCGATAAGGGAAAAGTAATTTACATTGGAAAAAATAGTCTCAAATTCGCATATAAAATAATGGGGTCTAAATTAGCTGTTACTACTCAATAAAGAGATCTTGGAGTCACTGTGGATAGTTATCTGAAAACTTCAGCTCAGTGTACAACAGCAGCCAAAAGAGCTAATACAATGTTAGGAACTATTAGGAAAGGGATAGAAAATAAGACAGAAAACATCATAATACACTGTGTAAATCCTTGGTGTTTTCACACCTGTAATACTGTGTCCAGTTCTGGTTGCCCCATCTCAAAAAAGATATATAGTGGAACTGGAAAAGCTTCAGAGCTGGGCAACAAAGATGATCAAGGGTATAGAATGGCTTCCATATTAGGAGAGACTGAAACTATTACAGCTGTTTAGCTTAGAGAAGAGGTGACTAAGGGGGGATATGCAGAGGTCTATAAAATCATGAACGGTGTAATAAAATCATCCTGAACACTATGGATGTAGAAGCCCTCTATACCAACATTCCACACAAAGATGGACTACAAGCCGTCAGGAACAGTATCCCCAATAATGTCACGGCAAACCTGGTGCCTGAACTTTGTGACTTTGTCCTCACCCACAACAATTTCACATTTGGGGACAATGTATACCTTCAAGTCAGTGGCACTGCTATTGGTACCCGCATGGCCCCACAGTATGCCAACATTTTTATGGCTGACTTAGAACAACGCTACATTGATGACATCTTCATCATCTGGACCCATGGAAAAGAAGCCCTTGAGGAATTCCACCATGATTTCAAAAATTTCCATCCCACCATCAACCTCAGCCTGGAACAGTCCACACAAGAGATCCACTTCCTGGACACTACAGTGCTAATAAGCGGTGGTCACATAAACACCACCCTATACCGGAAACCTACTGACCCCTATACTTACCTACATGCCTCCAGCTTTCATCCAGACCACATCACACGATCCATTGTCTACAGCCAAGCTCTAAGATACAACCGCATTTGCTCCAACCCCTCAGACAGAGACAAACACCTACAAGATCTCTATCAAGCATTCTTACAACTACAATACCCACCTGCTGAAGTGAAGAAACAGATTGACAGAGCTAGAAGAGTACCCAGAAGTCACCTACTACAGGACAGGCCCAACAAAGAAAGTAACAGAACGCCACTAGCCGTCACCTTCAGCCCCCGACTAAAACCTCTCCAGCACATCATCAAGGATCTACAACCTATCCTGAAGGACGATCCCTCACTCTCACAGATCTTGGGAGATAAGCCAGTCCTCGCTTACAGACAAACCCCCAACCTGAAGCAAATACTCACCAGCAACCACACACCACACAACAAAAACACTAACCCAGGAACCTATCCTTGCAACAAAGCCCGTTGCCAACTCCATCCACATATCTATTCAGGGGACACCATCATAGGACCTAATCACATCAGCCACACTATCAGAGGCTCGCTCACCTGGACATCTACCAATGTGATATATGCCATCATGTGCCAGCAATGCCTCTCTACCATGTACAATGGCCAAACCGCACAGTCTCTATATAAAAGAATAAATGGACACAAATCAGATGTCAAGAATTATAACATTCAAAAACCAGTCGGAGAACACTTCAGCCTCGCTGGTCACTCAATTACTGATCTTAAAGTTGCAATACTCCAACAAAAAATCTTCAAAAACAGACTCCAACGAGAAACTGCAGAATTGGAATTAATTTGAAAACTAGACACCATTAAATTAGGCTTGAATAAAGACGGAGTGGATGGGTCATTACACAAAGTAAAACTGTTTTCCCATGCTAATTTTTCCCCTACTGTTACTCACACCTTCTTGTCAACGGTTGGAAATGGGCCATCCTGATTATCACTACAAAAGTTTTTTTTTTCTTCTTCTGATAATAGCTCACCTTAATTAATTACCCTTGTGACAGTTGGTATGGCAACACCCATTTTTTCATGTTCTCTGTGTATATATATTTTCCTACTGTATATTCCACTGCATGCATCTGATGAAGTGGGTTTTAGCCCACGAAAGCTTATGCTCAAATAAATTTGTTAGTCTCTAAGGTGCCACAAGTACTCCTCGTTGGTGTAGAAGTACTCCTCGTTGGTGTAGAAAAAGTGAATAGAGAAGTGTTATTTACCCTTTCCCACAGTAAGAAAGGGGACAGCTGATGAAATTAATGGGCAGCAGGTTTAATACAAACAAGAGGAAGTATTTTTTTTCACACAACACAAAATTGATCTGTGGAACTCAATGCCATGTGATGTTGTGATAGCTAAAAGAATAATGGAGTTCAAAAAAGAACTGGATAAATTCATGGGGGATAGGTCCATCAATGGCTATTAGCAAAGATGGTCAGCAATGCAACCTCATGCTTGGGGTGACCCTAAACCTCTGACTGCCAGAAGTTGGGAGAGAAAGGCGGATGGATCACTCTAACTACCTGTTCTGTACACTCCTCCTAAAGCTCAGGCCCTGGCCACCATCAGAGACAGGATATTGGGCTAGATAGACCATTGGTCTGAGCCAGTTGTTATGTTCTTATGTTCTTATGGGTGTTCTTTTGCTCTTAAGAAAAAATGTGTTTAATTTTGCTTCCACTGAACTGAAGGAAAACTCAGAGCCGAGCTGCAGAGTTGGGAGAAAATATCTTGTAACAAACATATTTGATGAATACTTAAAATGCTGCATTATTCATTGGGATGTACTATGTGTTCCAAGAGCTCTCCCTCTATGTATATATGAAAAAAATTATTTGTTAGGTAAAGGGACAGGAGCTGGCAGTCAAAAATATGGAGCATAGCACCTGGATTTTACAAGACCAATCAAGCGTGTGGACTGCAAATAACTTCCTTTTGTACAACTCTTTACATCATCTCTTAACACCGGGTGGTGTTGCACCAGTGTTGAGCCATGTTGTTCTACCATCCTCTTTGTCTCAATTCTCACATAGGGCTGGATTGTCACAGCTCTAATCTCCTGGATAGGATCATAACCCCACTTCACCCTCTTAATTTCCCAGTTAAGCCTATGCCCACTGTGTTATTTGGCCTAGCAAGTGGGTGGAGATGGATGGCAGTGGGAGGAGCCCTTCACTCTGGCCAGTAGCTGGCTGAATGCATAGGGAGAAGGAATAGGCTACTCTAAGGAAAGGGGTGAAGTAATGTACTCTCTCCACAGAGCAAAGGGGGGAGCAGAGGAAGACTTGTGACTGATATATTTAATCCTCTGGTTTGATCCTGGGATGGAGCAGCTACATGCTACCCCTTACTTGGGTCAGACTGTGAAGGGACAATCTAGTCCCTAGTAATTTACCTCCAAGAATTGAAAAATAATTCAGATGGCTTATTGTTAAGGGATGTTTGGGGTTATAAACATTGAAGGAAGATCAACAGAAGGGCTATTTTGAAGGCTATGGAAGTGCAATTGTCTCCTTCAGAAAAATTAGGCCTGGTTGAGTGTCTATAAGGAATATAGCTGTTTGAATAGCTATAAGTTATCTGCATTATTAGATATTTATAAATAGAACTGCTTACGGAATTTAGTGCATTTTCAGCTAAAAGTGTCAACGAAGATGAAAATATTCCGTTTCTGTTAACATTTTTTGTGGAATATTTCACACACACATACTCTGAATCTACTGATTCAGGCTTGCAACTGTTCAGCACTGTTTAGGATTTAGCTCTAGGAAAACTAAGGGCAAGGGTAGGTGGTAAGAACCATAATTAATCATGGAACTGACTGAGCTACAAATTATTAAAGGAAGAGCTGTAATATTTCCAAGCAGAATAGAAAGCGAGAGCTGTGAGTCATCTACATTAATAGACAATAGGGATGACCAAGGTTAGCTGAGACTTTTGGTCTTAGAAACCATTGTGGTTATGGTTGTTTATAGCCGACTGTATGTGCCTTTAAGCCTTCATGAGATAGTCTGAAGCCAACCTTTGATGTCCTGTAGTATTTCAATACTACAGCAGTAAAATTAGGATGGACATGAGGAAATATCCCTAGTACAACAGCCAAACTCAAAACACCACATAAAAAGGAGAAAGCTGCTTCATTCTGCCAAAGAATTAACTGCACCATAATTCCTGAACTCCAAAATAAGAGAGAGGGTATGATAGCTGATAGAGAAGACTTTGGAAGTAAAAATGACTACATAATCCAAATGGTGTTTGACTGCAGTGATATCACGTGGAAGAGAAAGACATTAGATGCTGTATTTCCTATTAAATCAGTGTGCCTCAGTGCCTAGCAAGAATGATAATTAGCCATAGTGCTGGGCTATGCCTCTAGTGCATTTAAGAAGAATATATTCGCACATCCTCACCAGTGTGAAATCCAGAAGTGAAATCTACATTTTGAGCTGTTGCTAAGTTTGGTGCGGTTTTTTTTTTCTTTACTTTTTTTCCTCCCCCAGTGCAGGATGATGCCCTTTAGTTTAAATTGGGATCTGACAACTTTCCAAGGACTAACAGCTAGTTTGCTGAGACAACATTGAAGGCATTTATTTGACTGCTTATCTAAATGATGTTCCAGTTTCCAGTGAAAGGAAAGGATTCCAGAGCTAAACGTGTTTAGCTTAGTGAAAAGGCAGTTAAGAGGATATTAAATCACTGTTTACAAGTACTTATGAGGGATGCAGGGCACTGGGACAGGGCATTTTTCTATTACAGCAACAGGACAGAATTCATGGGAAATGTACTTTTTCAACCTACACTTACTATTACTAGTACTCCACTCTTCCTAATAGAGGAGGGAATGGTGGGCCAAGGGAAGCAAAGTTATACTCATATTGATTTTAGAATTTCTAAGGTGTCCGTATACTATTGCTATGGATATGATATAGCTCCCTAGGTAGAGAGCACCACACATTTAAATTAAAGAAGGAGAAAAGGAGACCACTTATTGGGAGAGAGTCTTCTCTACTAAAGTCATTAGCACATGGAAATCAAAGTAAATAGCGGGGGCAGGTAGTACTAATAGAACAAATTCGGCACCGATGTATTTCCAATGCAGACTTACTGATGTCAAGATGAAGAGCAGAATTTGATGCACTGAGTTGAAGATACCTTTTATTTGTAGTCCCTTTAAAAATCTGACTCTAAGAGCCAGGGTCAATCTGAAAATGGAAATCAGGCTTCTAAGCCATTGTGACCCTTTTCAAAATGTTACCTGTGAACTGAAAAATGAAGAGTGACAGAACATGTGAAATGAAAAATGACAGAACAAGGAGCAATGGTCTTAAGTTGCAGTGGGGGAGGTTTAGGTTGGATATTAGGGAAAACTTTTTCACTAAGAGGGTGTTGAAGCACTGGAATAGGTTACCTAGGGAGGTGGTGGAATCTCCTTCCTTAGAGGTTTTTAAGGCCCGGCTTGACAAAGCCCTGGCTGGGATGATTTAGTTGGGAATTGGTCCTGCTTTGAACAGGGGGTTGGACTAGATGACCTCCTGAGGTCCCTTCCAACCCTGATATTCTATGATTCTAAGAGTTCACTAGTAATTTGCTGATCCAAATATGGCCAGCAATATCCAGCTTGCTGCTTGGGCTTTAAAGTCATTTTAGCTCTGCAATGCTACACTAGAACTTAAATCCAACTGACATATGGAGATGAGGTGAAGCAGAAATCTATGGCAGCCAGTACAAACAGCTACAGAAGCCACCAAAGCAGGGACATTTGGACATTCAAAGAACTGTCTATAGCCTTGATTGGATATTCTTTTCCCTGTGCTAATTGGCTCTTTGCTCCAACCCTCTCCCTTCCTCACTCTCCTCAACTCATTGTCCCTCCACAGCTGCCCCTTTACTCTTCTTTCTCCTGCCCTGTTTGTCTCCCTCCCTTATCTTCAGCGTCCATTCCCTTTTCTTTCCATTTAGCTGATCCTCTTCTAACTAACCCCCTCCCCCCAAAATGGGGTACTAACATGATGCTTTCTGACATTCCATTGCTCCCCCTGCTTGTGTCCTGCCCCTTCCTCCACCCTGTGTTTGTCTTGTCTGTTTAAATTGTCAGCTACTCTCTGTGTTTGGGCAGTGCCTTGCACAATGGGGCCCCTTTCTTCATTGGTCCTTAGGCACTAGTGTAATAAGAACGATTAGTAATAATATTTGACTGTATTCATAAGGTAACTACAGTAGTGATGAGCCAGCTACCCAGCTTTGAGGGTTTTTTTTAGTGCCAGAGACAGCTGCAATAGAGAAGACTTTATATATATGGGTTTGTAAGTGTCCTTGGGGCTATGGAATGGACCCATATATCCAGTGAGACACCAGCACTAAGGGGGAGTGTTTGCTGAAATGGAAATGATTTCTGTATCAGAAATGTACAGCTGCTGCGTGATCAGAAAATGCATAAATCTGCGCAAGATGTCCACGGGCATGGCATGACTCTACAGATATAAAAATACAAGTTGCTGCTGCTGGAGAGATTTTGAGAACACAGGGATTTTTTGGCAAGTCGGTTATTTAATGCTTCTCTTTAGTTACCCAGGGCAGGCAATGGCCATGTTAAGTAACATTTCCCACCACACACGTACCAGTGGTCGCCTCTCTCCGTGATTATTAACTAGAGCCGTGCGGAGAAAGGTAATTCAGTTTCATGGAGGATTTTGATATTTCAAAATCTGGTTTTGTTCTAACTCAGAATGAAAGCCCCAAATTTTGAATTTTTTTTGTGAAAGGGAAAGCCCTGGGGACCCTGACTTGAAGTCAGTCTACCTGACTGCCTGTTTGAGGATAGCAGACACTGGAAGCTCTGGGGCTGGTGACTCTGGGGCAATCCTCGTGGCTGGCTGCACGAGGACCACAAACACTGGAAGCCAAGGTTGCCAAGAAGCCAGGCAGCTTTTGAAAGCTGCCTGGTTTCTGGAGAAACATAATCAAAATTGAACTATTTCTGCAGAGCATTTTGATTTTGGTGTATCGGTACCTTCAGACAAAGACGTGTTTAGGTGGAAATTTTCCAGCTAACTCTAATATGAACTCTGGCACTGTGACACTCTCTTTGGGACACTCAGACCTGTAAGCCACTGTGGTATCCCTCTGCCTTAGCAAGAGGGAGCTTTGCTGGAGATTAGCTCCCTGCCATACCCATCTGTCTCCTTCACCAGCAAACTCCTTGAGACTCTGACAGCCTTTACCTTGCCTTGCAAGTAACAATCAGTGAACCCCAATTCCCAGGTTGCCCAGAGACATCTCTCTGTAGTGTCCTGTCCCTCTCACCGGACATTCACAGAAATTATAAAATATGCTGTCTCCTAGGAGACAGTACACACCAGTCAGTTAGTTTAGCTGAGGACTCCCAATTAATTCAATATAACTGCTCTGAGATGGCTTATAGTAAAACTAATATACGTTTATTAACAAAAACCAGAAATGTAAATGATACTCAGCAGAGAGAAGGAGTCCCTTCCAACCCTGATATTCTATGATTCTATGAACAGAAACAGAAAATGGTTACAAACCAAACACAAAACGCTTTCTGGTGACAAATTTCATTTAGAAAATTACAATCTTTGTCTAAGCAGGTTTTTTCACTTACAAATTACCAGCATCTCCAGCCCTTTTGGTAGGAGGAGGATCAAATATTCACAGAATCAGAGGGTGTCATGTTTTTTACTCCCTAAGTGATGAATAATGATGGGATTGTCTCCCCTTCTTTTTCCAGTGAACCTTGGAAATGTGTTGCTTTGAAATATCAGGGGGTAGCCATGTTAGTCTGTATCTACAAAAACAACAAGGAGTCTGGTGGCACCTTAAAGACTAACGGATTTATTTGGGCATAAGCTTTCGTGGGTAAAAACCTCACTTCTTCAGATGCATAGAGTGAAAGTTATATATGTGTCAGTATATAATGCCTGAATCTGTAACTTTTACTCTATGCATCTGAAGAAGTGAGGTTTTTACCCACGAAAGCTTATGCCCAAATAAATCTGTCAGTCTTTAAGGTGCCACCAGACTCCTTGTTGTTTTTGCTTTGAAATGTATCCCCAGATAAAGGTTTTTTTTTCCCCTGCGGAGGTGCAGATGGGATTCTGTGTCCCTTCTCCTCTGGTCAATTAGCTTTTCTGGTAGTCTTACCCGCCTTGTTTACCTTAGATGTAAATGTATTTCCATTGTCTCTGGCCTCTCCTTGCTCCATTTACATTGGAGACACAAGAAAACAGGTGAAACAACATTCTTTGTCTAAGACAAACTTGTTTATCCGCTCCGCTTAGATTGCTGGGTCTGAATGTATTTTACTAATGTATTTCCTGCATAAACAAACACATACTCACACTAACCATACATAAATCACACAATAACTTTAATGGACAACTTATCACCAGCTTTTATATGACACCTTACAAGACACTGTTTGGTTAAATATTCTGACAACTATGTGCTGAGTGCACCCCTTGCCAGTTGGCACACAGGGGCTGTTAGAGTCACAGGCACCTATGAAAGAAAAAGCATTGCCACAGTGGCTGAGATGTACAAAATGGGGAATTACGATAGTATTAGGCACCTGCAGATTCAGAAATGTGCCTAGTGGAATATACAAAAACTTCTACGTGAGTTAAGTGTCTAACTCCTATTGACCAGGGCCCCGATGTTTAAAGATGTTTCGCTCTCTAATGCAATTTTTAAAAATGTCTGGATCTCATTGATTTCAATGGGATTTAGGCACCTAGGTGCTTTTGAAAATTGCAGTGGGGCCAGATTCACAGAGGTACTTAAGTGCCTGACTTCCGATTTAGGAATCTAAGTCCAACTTTTAGGCTTCACTGACATTCTCAGGGCCCTGCACAGCTGCCTAACTCTGTAGATGCCGATATTTCTGCCAGTAGGCTTCATGTCCTGATGCTGCTCCACAGCTAATGAGCTGCTCAGAGCCTTAGTGCACATAGCCCCGGCAGCCCTGAAGCATGATTCTCAAACTACGTGTTCCCCCGCCTATCTCACCAGCGGGGCCCATCTCAAAGGCTTCTTCGGAGCATGCCAGCAGCCTCAGGCCCTGCACAAAGGCCAGTCAGGAGGTGGGTGTGTCCAGAATACCCGATAGGCCAGAGGTTAGGGCACTTACCCGTGATGTTGTACAAATAATAAAATATTTACTGGAGCAGGGACTTGAACCTGAGTCTGCCGCATCCAAGCTGAATGCTCTAAACACGGTGTCAGCGAATCAACCTCTCACTTTCTGATCTAATGAATATTTAATTAAATATTTAATATTTAAACTCTAAGCTTTGCAGCACCTAAGTACCTTTGTGAACTAGCCCTAGAGATCTCTCTGTATCTTCAGGCACCTAAATAACTCTAGTTCTAGCTATAGCTCTATTACGTATTGGACATATGCAAAGAATTTGCTGTATAATGCAATATCACATAGCAGCTAAATGCTCACTGCACACAGCACTCATGGGAACAATGTTTATTAGGGTTCTTTTTCCTTATCACTCCATATCTAGATTAGGATTTTATTTACATACATTGAAATAAATGTGACTGTGCAGAGTTAATTTTTCAGTGGTGGAGCCTTTGACATTGACGTTAATCTATTGAGAGTTAAGCAACTCATTTTTGTTTAACTAAATTGTTTCTGTGGCTATAGAAAGCAGATCAGAGCTTTTCTTGCTGGGAAGGTTCCCCCAACCCCAATTTTTTTGCCCTTAATAAATTTGTCTCAATTGTTCATTAATGCCATCAAGCACACATTGTAATCCTCCTAGGCCCTTATTTGCGGAGCCTCTGAACCCTATCAGAGGTATTCTGATTACACAGAGCTCTATGTACTCTCTGCTTGATGCAATCGTTGGCACCCTCTGGAATTGGACTGAACTTCCAGGGTGAGAGGCTGCTGTAGCGGATGGTGGCGGGCTACATTTTGTGCTGGGAGCTGGACCTGAGAGCTGCTGCTCCCTTTGGAGTCTGGGCAAGGAAAAGCTGTGATGGAGCCCTGTAGTTGAGTTGCCAGAGTTGAAGACAAGTGACCAGAGTTAAGACTACGCTGCAGCTGGCAACTTGTTAATGTTGAGCTCTAGCTCCTGCATTCCTTCTTCTTCTAGGCATCGAGGACACATGCTGGAGACTGTTGGTGGGGCAATAGATTTGAATTTGGCCCACAGTCAGTTGAGGAAGGAGTGAGCTAGCCCTCAACTATGCTCTCTGGGTTGAGGACACAGTGAAAACATTCAGTGTGGCTGCATTAAGTCTAAGAGGAGGGATTAGTGGACAGCATCAGAGGCTATTGCTCTCTGATATAAAGACTGGTCACAATACAAAATTGCCTCACTCCTTTTCTGTGTCATTGGACTGCCTTTGCCAGACTTACAGAGTGCTGGCCTAAACTTGCTGCTCACCCAGCACACCAACGCAAGAGAGGGTCCCAGACTATGAACTTCAGGGAGAGTGCCCAGACAGGGGTTGGGTCAATCTGTGTATAATGCTAAGAGTGTTGGTCCGGTTAATGTTGCTGTTGAAAGCACCAGTCATTAGCTGAATTATTGCAGTGCCAACTATTGAACTTAACCTATATTAATCTGTTGCACTTTTCATTGTATATTGCTAGGAAAACTTAATTACAATTGTGTTGTTTCCATTTGGGGTGTTTATTGCAGTGTTTATATTTTGGCTCCTAGAGGTCACTGAAGTACATCCACAGACATATACAGTGCCTGTCCAGGTGGAGGTACCACCAACAATAAATATTCAAACAAGTAAGAGGATAACTGCAGAGAGAGGCACTAGAGAATTCTCATTTATATTCCCATCTACCTGGGACTTCTAGGAGCTCCATTAATCTTGATGACATAAGGCACCCAGGAAACCGGGTGAAAGTTACCTACTCCCAAGTAACATGGGAGGAAAAAGGGAGTACCATAATATTTTCTTATATTATAACATGGAGAGTATGCTTATAAACGTTGTGGATGACACCAGCCTGCCAGGGCTTGCTAGCACTTTGGAGGGCAGGATTAGAATTCAAAAAGACTTTGATAAATTGAAGAATTGGTTTGAAATCAACCACGTGAAATTCAATAAAGACAAATGCAAAGTACTCTGCTTAGTAATGAAAAATCAAATCCACAATACAAAATAGGGAATAACTGGCTAGGCAGTAGTACTTCTGTAAAGGAGCTGGGTGTTATAGTGGATCACAAATTGAATATAAGTCAACAATGTGATGCAGTTGCAAAAAAGCTAATATCACTCTGCAGTGGATTAGGAGGAGTGTTGTATTGTAAGACATGAGAAGTACTTGTTCCACTATACTTGACACTGGTGATGCCTTGCTGGAGTATTGTGTACATTTGGGATGCCACCCATTAGGAGAGATTTTGATAAAATGGATAGAGTCCAGAGGAGGGCCCCACACTACAAGAAGGATGTGGAAAAATTGGAAAGAGTCCAGTGGAGGGCAACAAAAATGATTAGGGGGCTGGAGGACATGACTTATGAGGAGAGGCTGAGGGAACTGGGATTGTTTAGTCTGCAGAAGAGAAGAATGAGGGGGGATTTGATAGCTGCTTTCAACTACCTGAAAGGGGGTTCCAAAGAGGATGGATCTAGACAGTTCTCAGTGGTAGCAGATGACAGAACAAGGAGTAATGGTCTCAAGTTGCAGTGGGGGAGGTTTAGGTTGGATATTAGGAAAAACTTTTTCACTAGGAGGGTGATGAAGCACTGGAATGGGTTACCTAGGGAGGTGGTGGAATCTCCTTCCTTAGAGGTTTTTAAGGTCAGGCTTTACAAAGCCCTGGCTGGGATGATTTAGTTCGGAATTGGTCCTGCTTTGAGCAGGGGGTTGGACTAGATGACCTCCTGAGGTCCCTTCCAACCCTGATATTCTGTGATTCTATGATCAAAAATGATAAAAGGTTCAGAAGACTGGACCCGATAACAATCTTCAAATATGTTGTTAACGTCTGTTGGAAAGGGCACTGTGATCAATTGTTCTCTGTGTCCACTGAAGGTAGGATAAGAAATAATGGGCTTAATCTGCAGCAAGGGAGGTTTAGATTAGATCAGTGGTTCTCAAACTTTGGGGCAGGCCTGCCAAAGGAGGAAGCGGAATGTGGCAAGGGAGGAACCAGCTGTGTTGTTGTTGTTGTTTTTTAAAGCTCTGGCTGTCATCCCTGGGTGGCTGGGGCTCCTGCAGAAGGGCCGTGCACACCCGGCAAGCAGTGATAAAGGAGACAGCTAGAGCCCCACCACCCAGGTTCGGGCTCTCTTTATCCCCTCCCGCACAATCCCTCACCTAGAGGTGGTGGGGTTCCGGCTGTCAGCCCCAGGGTGGACGCAGCAGTGAGGGTGGCAATGGGGCAATAAGTCTGCTGTGAAAAGTGATATTGACAAATGTCACTTTTCAAATTGCCACCCTTACTTCTGTGAAGCGCTGCCTTCCGAGCTGGGAACCCAGTCAGCAGCCGCTGCTCTCCGCTCTGCCTTCCGAGCTAGGTGGTAGTATATGTACTTGTGGGGAGGGGCGTAAACAACCACAGACACAAAGAAGGGGGGGGGGGGGCTCGATCAAATAAATATGAGAACCACTGGGTTAGATATTAGGAAATATTTTTAACTATAAGGGTAGTTAAGTTCTGGAACAGTCTTCCCAAGGAGGCTGTGGATTTCCATCATTGGAGGTTTTTAAGATCAGGGTAGACAAACACGTATCAGGGATGGTCTAGGTATACTTGGTCCAGCCTCATCGCAGGGGGCTAGATTACATGACCTCTTACGGTCCCTTACAGCACTACGGTCCTATGATTCTAATAACCAACTAAGCCCTATGTGATGATTTCACAAATATGGAAAGTTTTATTTTATACTTAGGGGAAAAAAACTAAGCCAATAGTCAGGGTTACATTGTATTCATTTTCTACATGAGTAACCTGCACAAGCTTTTAGACATTGTGACATTTATTTCCAGCAAGTATAATTCCTTAATGCTGAATGTAGACAGATTTATATAATTACTGTAAAGGCCCAATGTCTGAGTCTACAGTATGATTGTCCAACTTAATACCACTAGGGTTTAGACCTTGACAGTGTTTCAAGATGCTTGACTAATTTTTAATACACATTTGTCTTCCTTTTCTTTAAAAAAAAATATGTATGTTCAACTCATAGTTTCCAGGAGTGACAAGGTGGGTGAGGTAATATCTTTTATTGGACCAACTTCTTGAAAGAGACAAAGCTTTTGAGCTTACACAGAGCTTTTCCTCAGGTCTGGGAAAGGTCTCAGAGTGTTACAGTGAAAAACAAGGTGGAACAGATTGTTTAGCATAAGTAGTAGAAAATGTAGAATTGGAACAGTTCAACAATTTTGAAGAAAAAAAAAAGTCAAGTGGAAGATTTGTCTAAACCAACTCTGACTGGTAAAATGTTTGACGATTGGCATTTTCCAGTGAGGAATAAAAAGGTCAGAAAGTTCCCAATCACCTGTAGTTACAGCTTCCTGATTCTGTGGGTTGGTCTTAGTCAACCCTGACATGACTTTGAGCACCCCAATAGCTACTTTAACTGTCCCATTGGTGTATGATATCTAAGGGGCCATATGCCAGCTGAGGATGATCACTCCAACATGCCCCCAGCACTGCCCTCTCTGCTCATGACATGCCCACTCTGCTGGGGAGGGATGGGTACTGGTGCAGGAGGTGAGCTCTACATGATGAGCTCTACATCAGCTGCAAGCAGTCCCCAAGCTGGTCAGATAATCTCAGCTGGTTAGTTATGGATAGAATCAGGGTCCTCTTGTGCAGCCTGAGTGGTGCAAAGGGGCTGGATCAGACAAGAGAATCTGATCCATTCCCCGCCCCTATTTTTACTGTTTTTAAGACTGTTCAATTTTTATGGAAAAAACTGAAGGTCTCTATCTACGGGGCCAGATTCTGGCACCACTACTTATGCTGAATAGCAGCCTACTTCTCAAGCATCCCCACTGAAGCCAATGGAACTGTTCATGGAGTACAGTACCTTTCAGCAGCAGCAAGGATATCAGATTGTGCCCCATAGCAATCACAGTGTCTTCATGCGCAACGTGCCTCAGGCGGCGCGTGACCAGAATTCATCACCGAATTTGGTCTGATGTTTGGATCATTAGCTTCCTTGGACTGGGCCGGGTACTGACAGGGAATGAGATGTGAATGATGATCCATGCCCCCCAATCACTGTGTGGGCAGATGCAGTGGAAGGTTCCTCACACTATCCAGCCAATTGCCTCAGTCCTGGGCAGGAGGGACCACCCATAGGCAGTAGAAGGCAATTCAACCTCTCAGATACTCTGTTGAGAACCAAGTATAACGTGGGTACTTCCATGTGCTCTCAATTCACTCAAATATAAAATTTGAAAAACAAATGTTTTGTAAAAAAAAAAAATGCAAACCAAACAAACAAATAAAAACATTGGCAGGACTTGCTGCCAGAATCCTGGACTTCAATACACCAATCAGCAAAGGGAAAGATGGTCTTTGAGAGGAAGGATGGCTTTGTGGTTTAGGCACTAGACTGGGATTCAGGAAATCTATATTCCATTCCCAACCCTGCCACAGGTTTACTATGTGGCCTTGAGCCAGTCAGTTAATCTCTCTGTTCTCCATCATAACATGGGGATAATTGCATTTTCTTTCTTTCAAGTTTTTTCTGTCTTATCTAATTAACTTGTAAGCTGTCTGGGGGCATTGACTGTCTCAGACCATGTGTCTGTACAGTGCCTAGCACAATGAAGCCATGACCTCAGTTGAAACAGGCTTTACTGTAATACACATAATGAATCATAATACCAGGGTGCATAATTGTGTGCAGACTGACAGAGGCTTCACCGCTGCAATGGAAGAAGCGCCAAGGACAACCTGGAAGCATTTAACAGATTGCCAGTGGACCATGGACAAGACTATAAGAAGGGCTGACCTAAACTAGTATATGAAAATAATGTATAGGGAACAAGAGCTAAGGTGGAGGCGTTTACAAACCAGAAATAGTGACGTAGATAAATGCAAGAGGGTTAAGGCAATTAAAGAAGAAAACCATGGGGAAGACAAAATGAAGCTGCTAAGGAAGGGGGCAGAAATGAGAGGGTATATGTGCAATACTTTTAAATACAGACTACATTTTGTGTATGAAACTGAGGTCCCTAGGTTTTTCCATTAGAAGACTCAAGTCCTGATTCTCCTCCCACTTATGCCCGTTAAAATCTCGACTAAGTCTGCTGATGTCAATGTTGTTACATGAAGCTAAAATCAGTGTGAGATCAGACTCGGGTCTTCAGTTCTGGGATAATTATTTGACTTAGGTAACTATTTGGGGAAACTAATAAATATGTAAAGGGAATTTGATCAAAAATGGCAGGGAGGAGCCATAGAATGTAGAACTGGTGGTGCAGAAATTGAATGCGGATCTCCTGCAGCCCAGACTAACCCCCTAAGCACTAGCCAATGAATCATGTTCTTCTATATCAGTGGTTGTCAAATTTTTATATAGATGACCCCTTTCACACAGCAAGCTTCTGAGTGTGACCCCTACTTATAAATTGAAAACACATTTTTACAATATTTAACACTATTATAAATGCTGGAAGTGAATCAGAGCTTGGGGATGGAGGCTGACAGCTCATGACCCCCCATGTCATAAGCTTGCAACCCCTGGAGGGGTCACAACCCCCAGTCTGAGAATCCCTGTTCTCTATACTCCCCAAAGGTGCTCTGGAACTTGTCCCCAAACTTTGGATTGAGGAATCAATCTGATTTTTAAACTTTGTACCGGGTTTAACTGTTAAAGGTCAGATTATCCCATATCTGCCAGGGCTGGCAATTTCCCGGGAAAAACTAGTTTAGGACAGGGAGCTGGTAAATACCAGCTTAAACCCAGTTTAAACCAGAAATCGGGGAAAGATAATTGCATCAGTGCCCAGCAAGTTCAGCATGAATCTTTTCAAACTTTGGCTACATCTATTCAAAACTGAGGAACAGGTTCGGTCTCGCCACTGCATCGAAGTTGGTCTTCTGCTACAGTATTCTGCAGGGCCAAATGGGTCTGGACTGGTAGTCTGCAACACTGCGTGTTTCTGATTGCTTAATGCTTCAAGCCTCCAGCTCTGCATTACTGTCATGTTCATATCATCAAATATTTTTGTTTGTATAATAATGAAAACTGTAATATGACATTATTACATTGGTGAGGCCTCATCTGGAGTACTGTGTCCAGTTTTGGGCCCCACACTACATGAAGAATGTGGAAAAATTGGAAAGAGTCCAGCGGAGGGCAACAAAAATGATTAGGGGGCTGGAGCACATGACTTATGAGGAGAGGCTGAGGGAACTGGGATTGTTTAGTCTGCAGAAGAGAAGAATGAGGGGGGATTTGATAGCTGCTTTCAACTACCTGAAAGGGGGTTCCAAAGAGGATGGAGCTTGGCTGTTCTCAGTGGTGGCATATGACAGAACAGGGAGTAATGGTCTCAAGTTGCAGTGAGGGAGGTTTAGGTTGGATATTAGGAAAAACTATTTCACTAGGAGGGTGGTGAAGCACTGGAATGGGTTACCTAGGGAGGTGGTGGAATCTCCATCCTTAGAGGTTTTTAAGGTCAGGTTTGACAAAGCCCTGGCTGGGATGATTTAGTTGGGGATTGGTCCTGCTTTGAGCAGGGGATTGGACTAGATGACCTCCTGAGGTCCCTTCCAACCCTGATATTCTATGAATCATGACGTATAATTTCCTTGGGAAAATACCAAACCAAAAGGTATACAGACATTCCGATATTCGGCATTATAATTACACAATAGAGTAGTAGTATACCCACTGCAGTTTTACTTTAATTGGGGTTGTGTATATTCCTAGATTGAGGTGGCAGTACCAAAAAGGTCTTGTCCTTTTTTGTATCTTAAATACTGGCAACAAGAGGAAACTAAAGAGAGACTAAAGTCCATGAAAATGCATGCATACCTTTCAACTCCACTCCTGTGTTCAGACTTTGAGGATGCCCATCAACCACAAACAAATTTGGAGGCAGAAGAAGAAACAGGGTCAGGATGGTCCTGTTCATCTGACTATTATGATTTGATACCACTGCCATCTAGTGGATAGAATCAGCATCATTCAGCTGTGTGTGATAGGCCCCGTTCTGTAACAGTGGAGGTTCTCCTTTAGCTCAAGAAGCAGGACCTTGTTAGAGCAAAAAGACTGGTGTGTTACCACAGCTCTCAACATGTTCCACATGTCCATCTTGTGCAGCACAGTCATTTTGCAAAGTCTAAAGTTGCTAGATGTCTAGGAATTTTTTAGTGTCATGTGATTCCTCTGCAGTGTATCCTAATGGGTAGGGTACTGGACTAGGACTATGGGGACCTGGTTGTTATTCCTAGTTTGGCTACTGGGATACTGGGTGACCTTGGCCAAGTCACTTCACCTCTGTGTCTCAGTTTGGGGATAATAACGCTTTCCTGCTTTGTAAAGTGCTTTGAGATCTGTTGATGAAAAGTGCTCTATAAGAGCAAAGTATTATTATTTTTATTACCAATCGCAGTCCCCCACAGTCTTGCAATGGCACATGCATTTTATCTTTTTTTATTAAAGGTTAACTTTTCATTAAGTTTTCTTTTTCATATTGAAATACACAGAGGGATTAAAACATTAATACACACTATTTAAATTCTGTTTTATTCCCTCCTTGTATTTCAATCAGAGATGGAAAGACACAGTATCAAAGGGGATTAAGTGTGATAAAGACAAAGAACCATTTTTTCTTAAACATACATTAATCAGGAATGAAACGGAGTCCTCGCTTTAATTTATACGAAGTAGAAAATACCTTTGAAAGCTTTTTCCCCCCCCCGTTCAACAAATAAATGGGTTTTTAACAAGGGAGAAAGGCAGGAGGGAGCATGTGGAATCATGTTTTAAAAGGAAGCTTTCTTTGAATATGAAGGGACAATTTACCAAAATAAATTAGCTCCTGGGATGAATTAGCATATGCCAAGTTTCAGCCCAAAGCAAAATATATGTGGCTGAGGTCACGCTTCTGAGCAAGGCGTTTTTAGAACATATAGAACTTGTGAAACAACTAATTAGGCCTCACACCATTCCTATTATTGGCTACAATTATAATATGCCCATTTTACACATGCGTAACACGGAGGCATACAGTGTTTGTAGTTAATATTCTAGTGCTGTCAGTGGCAGATTTAGAGTTAGTGGGGCCCTGAGTGCAGCTTCATTTTTGCCCCCCCACTCCGGGACCCAGACAAGAAAACAAACATTCTCTCTTATCTCCCCCCAATTTTTCATTCTTTTTTTCTTCATCCTCCTCCTCTATTATAAGTAATAGGAAGTAAATGAAAATAAAATGAGGTACTTTGATTGGGGCAGGGGGTTGGGGTGCAGGAGGGAGTGTGGAGTCGGGCTCTGGGAGGGAGTTTGGGTGCTGGGTGAGGGCTCTGGGCTGGGGCAGGGGGTTGGGGTGCGGGAGGGGTCAGGGGATCGGCACTTACCTTGGGCAGTGTGGCTCCCAAAGCAACCGGCACACGCCTCTGGCAGTGACTCCTAGGTGGGGGGACAGGTGGTCTCTGTGCGCCACTGCCCGCAGGCGCTGCCCCCGCAGCTCCCACTGGCCACAGTTCCCGGCCAATGGGAGCTGCGGAGTCAGCGCTCAGGGCGGGGGCAATGCGCAGAGACATGCCGGCCGCTTCCGGGAGCGGGATGGTGGGGAGGGAGGAAGTCATTGCAGTCAGAGAGCTGCCTTAGCCCTGCTGTGCTGCTGCTGGCTCGTCTCTGCCAGCCGGGACTTGGGGACAGATTGTCAGATGAGATTTGCCCTGCATTTTGGGGGACCCTGTCATTGGGGGGCCCGTGCCACTGCATTGTTTGTTTCATGGCAAATCCACCTCTGAGTGCTCTAGTGCTTTGGGACCCCAAGCAGGGATCATAGTTGTGTTCCACAGGGCACTGTACACACACAATACAAAGTCAGTCGCTGCCCCAGAGATCTCTTAATCTAGGATTTAGAGGATGAGCAACAGGTGACTAAAAAGACAGTTGTGGGTGGAAGAGGACAAGGCAACATTTGAAACTAGTATTTATGTGCATAAGTAAGTTGGCATGGTGGTCTCAGTAGTCATAAATAGCATAAGCATAAGGAACTCTTTGAAGGGCCATTGAAATCAACGGGCAGACTTCTGTCTGTCTCACGAGGCTTGTGCATGAAATGTGGGCCACAGGAAAAGAAAACTATTTGAGAGCTGTGTGTGATTATTCACTGGCTCATGTTCCCTGCAATTCCCTTTAGGTTTATTACATAACACTCCTGACTAATCCCCCGGAAGGGTTGTAATTTTTAACAAAGTTAAAGTGAACAATATTATTTCAAAGGAAAACAATGTCTCATAAAAGAACAGAAGCCAGTAAATACTCACAGGACAGATCCCATGGAATTAAATAGATAAAAATTGAATTTGATTAGGTTAATTATACTCTGAAGAATCCGCCACCACCCTGCTTAAAGACATTCTATTTCAGTTCCCCATAGATATAGTTAGTAGTTACTGTAGATCCCTGTGGGTAATCAAGTATAATGTATCTGAGGTCATACAGTATACCTCAAGTATAATGTATGACTTGAGGTCATACATTATACTTGTATGACCTCAAGTATAATGTATAATGCCATACATGTAGCAACTTCAAGGTCCTCAGCAGAGACACAACTCACAGCTCTCTAATCTAAAAACATACACTAGAATCTCAGAGTTATGGACACCTCGGGTATGGAGGTTGTTCATAACTCTGAAATGTTCGTAACTCAGAACATAATGTTCTGATTGTTCTTTCAAAAGTTTGCAACTGAACATTGACTTAATACAGCTTTGAAACTTTACTATGCAGTAGAAAAATGCTGCTTTTAACCATCTTATTTAAATGAAATAAGCACAGAAACAGTTTCCTTCCTTGTCAAACCTTCTTTCTAAACTTCCCCTTTATTTTTTTAGTAGTTTACATTCAACACAGTGCTGTACTGTAGTTGCTTTTTTTTTTTTTTTTTTTTTGGTCTCTGCTCCTGCCTGATTGCGTACTTCCAGTCCCAAATGAGGTGTGTGGTTGACTAGTCAGTTCGTAACTCTGGTGTTCAATAACTCTGAGGTTCTATTGTATGTAATTATTATATGAATTAAAGCAGGATCTGACACCTTGATTAATATAAGAATATGTAATCATTGTAGGCTGACCACTAAGGGCAACTTGATCACAGACATCGGGCTGGTTAATATTTATTTTTTTAATGAAAACGTGTTTTTGACTTCTTTTTTTTTCATGGAAGCATCTGATTTCTGTGGAAAATCCCCCAAAGGCCTCACCACATCCCAGGGTCTGGCCACATACATTTAAGCCTTATTTTCTGATGTTTTCTGGATAGCTATTAGTCTAGGATGAAAATGTGACATGTTAAAATTAGAGAGGGATTGGTTTCTGTGGAGGCAACTTGTTGAAAATCA
This sequence comes from Emys orbicularis, assembly GCF_028017835.1. Taxonomy (NCBI): domain Eukaryota; kingdom Metazoa; phylum Chordata; order Testudines; family Emydidae; genus Emys; species Emys orbicularis. The sequence continues at coordinate 134,410,767 of NC_088687.1, read as the reverse complement.
GACTTACAACAGGAAACTATATCTAACCTGAGCTATAGAGTGGCTATTCTTACTTGTTGTTATGTTATGTTTCTAGAAGTATCTTCTTTTGATCAGCAAATGAACATCATAGCCATGTGGTGCTCTCTAATGGGAGCATTAGCGTTTCTTAGAGGTCTGAGTAAGCCCCAGGCTCTTTGATCCCCCAGTTTAAGGACAGAACACTTTTATCTAAAGAATGGCTGCTTTCAATTAAATCCTTCTCATCACCACTAGCCTGTCATTTCTGAAAGGTGAAATTGGATTTGCTAGCACAGTTATTTCTTTCTCAGTTGATAAGGATGTTTTGCTGTATCCTGTCCAGATCTGATGGTAGAAAGAAAAGTCATGAGATAAATGGAATGGTAGCTTGTGAATGTGCTGAGTCCAGTTTAGGATACAACACACACACACACACACACAAGGTTAATGCCCAAATTCACCCCTGTTAACACCCACCTCCTTTGTATCCAGGGTAAAGTTAGAGAGCTGAACTTCCTTCAATGAGTCAGCAGGAATCAATATTTCCATGCAGGATTCCAGTACCTGTTACATGTTGGGCCAATAGAAAATGTTTTATCACCTCATCAAGAGAGCTGAGATAAATTGGATGCTACTTTAGTGCTGTAGGATATATACCAGAGGAAAATTTCTGAAGGACTGAGCCTCAAAACAAGGTGGGAGGTTTGTTTGTTTATAATGTTTTCTTTACTAGGCAAAATGATGAGGATGGGGCGAGGGTGGAGAATAAGGACCTGAAAGCCATTCTGTCTGTCATAGCTCTTTCTAAATTGCATTTATTATTAAAATGGCAAGAAGACGATTATTTACAATTCTCAGATTCCTAACACACTCAAACACTGCTTTATTCTAATACAGGACATCTATTTGAAAATCAAATGTAATATGCCTGAAACCAAAATTCATTTGTGTTCCTGGAGTGTAAAAATTACAACACACAGTCCCAGAGATGTCCGAGAGCCGTCTTTGACGGAGGCCTCCAGCGTAACAGAACCAGGAGCTCCATTCACCATCTATGACATGTATCATGATTTCTAGTTGATAGGGCAATCAGGTGCCTTTGACGAAAGCATATGAATAACTGGAGATGAGAAAATGAAATTTCTTCAACACCGAATGCAAATGCAGGCAGGTTTTTTTCCAAATTACAAGAGGAGGAAGAATTGATGAGGCCCGAGACCCGGAAGCACTTGGCCTGTTTTCCCAACTTAAAGTAGAGAGAATTGAGACTGCTCAGAATTTTTTTTAGCATGCTATCAAGGAACTAAAACAGAAAATAAGAAGGCCAGGGATCCACTGTCACCCAGAGATACCATAGTTCTTGGTTCTGTACCAATTATATGCAAAAAAGTTTGTATTCCAAAGATCAGCCACTTTAATTAAGACAAGACTTATCAAGTGCATGTATAAATCAAAAGGTTTGGCAACAAGAGTAAAACCAGGCATTAGCATAGGCCAGACATTTATATAGCTAAATGGTTTCCAGAGGGTGCTGGTGATTATTTTTTAGAGAAATTATAAATAGGGCTGTCGATTAATTGCAGTTAACTTACACGATTAACTAAAAATAATAATCATGATTAATCACACTTTTAATCGCACTGTTAAAGAATAGAATACCAATTGAAATTTATTAAATATTTTGGATGTTTTTCTACATTTTCAAATATATTGATTTCAATTACATCACAGAAAACAAAGTGTACAGTACTCACTTTATATTATTTTATTACAAATATTTACACTGGAAAAATGATAAACAAAAGAAATAGTATTTTTCAATTCACCTTATACAAGTACTGTAGTGCAATCTCTTTGTCGTGAAGGTGCATCTTACAAATGTAGATTTTTTTGTTACATAACTGCACTCAAAAACAAAACAATGTATAATTTTAGCACCTACAAGTCCACTCAGTGCTACTTTTTGTTCAGCCAATCATTCAGACAAACAAGTTTGTTTACATTTATGGGAGATAATGTTTCTATCTTCTTATTTACAATGTCACCTGAAAGTGAGAAGAGACATTTGCATGGCACTTTTGTAGCTGGCTATTATAAACATACAGCTAAGAGTGGCATAAAATTCCTCTTTACCCTGTAAAGGGTTAATTCCTCTTTTATCTGTAAAGGATTAAAAAGCTCAAATAACCTAGGTGGCACCTAACCAAAAGTGGCCTGTCGGGGGAAGGTTTTTTGTCTCTGTCTCCCGAAGTCAACAAGAAACCAGGGCAGGAAAAATACATCTCCCTAAGCCATATCTAAGCTAAGCATCTAATATTGCAAAAATAGTAAGTAATAGCAAAAAAAGGTGTTAGGTTATCTTTTGTTTTAGCTTGTAAATTTTCCCTGTGCTAAAAGGAAGGTTTATCCCTGTTTTTGTAACTTTAAAGTTTTGCCTAAAGGGGAAATCCTCTGTGTTTTTAAATCTTTTGTTATTCTGTAAAGTACTTACCATCCTAATTTTACAAAGGTAATTCTTTTACCTTTTCTTTAAGAACCCAATTGATTTTTCATTGTTCTTAAGATCCAAGGGTTTGGGTCTGTGTTCACCTGTATCAATTGGTGAGGATATTATTCTCAAGCCGTCCCCAGGAAAGGGGGTGCAGGGCTTGGGGGAATATTTTGGGGGAATAGGACTCCAAGTGGTCCTTTCCCTGATTCTTTGTCTAAATCACTTGTTGGTGGCAGCATACTGTTTAAGGCAAGGTAAAATTTGTGCCTTGACAAAGTTTTTAACCTAAGCTGGTAAAAATAAGCTTAGGGGGTCTTTCATGTGGGTCCCCATATCTGTACCCCAAAATTCAGACTGGGGAAGGAACCTTGACATCGGCATTACAAGGTATTTATGTGCCAGATGTGCTAAACATTCATATGCCTCTTCATGCTTTGGCCACCATTCCAGAGGACATGATTCCAAGCCGATGATGCTCGTTAAAAAAATAATGTGTTAATTAAATATGGGACTGAACTCCTTGGGGGAGAATTGTATGTCTCCTCCTCTGTTTTACCCGCATGCTGACATCTATCTCATGTTATAGCAGTCTTGGATGATGACCCAGCACATGTTCATTTTAAGAACACTTTCACTGCAGATTTGATAAAACTCAAAGGAGTTACCAATGTGAGATTTCTAAAGATAGTTACAGCACTTTGACACAAGGTTTAAGAATCTGGAGTGCCTTCCAAAATCTGAGAGGGACTAAGTGTGGAGCATGCTTTCCGAGGTCTTAAAAGAGCAACACTCTGATATGGAAACTACAGAACCCGAACCACCAAAAAGGAAATCGACCTTCTGCTGGTGGCATCTGACTCAGATGATGAAAATGAACATGTGTCGGTCCACACTGCTTTGGATCGTTATCAAACAGAACCCATCAGCAGCATTCCTTTGGAATGGTGGTTGAAGCATGAAGGGACATATGAATCTTTACGCATCTGGCACATAAATATCTTGCAACGCCAGCTACTACAATGCCATGTGAACACCTGTTCTCACTTTCAGGTGACATTGTAAACAAGAAGTGGCCAGCATTATTTCCTGCAAATGTAATCAAACTTGTTTGTCTTAGCGATTGGCTGAACAAGAAGTAGGACTGAGTGGACTTGTAGGCTCTAAAATTTTACACTGTTTTGTTTTTGAATGCAGTTATTTTTTTGTACATAATTCTACATTTGTAAGTTCAACTTTCAAGATAAATAGATTGCACTACAGTACTTTTATTTTTACAATGCAAATATTTATAATAAAAAATAAATACAAAGTGAACACTGTACATTTTATGTTCGGTGTTGTAATTGAAATCAATATACTTAAAAATGTGGAAAACATCCAAAAATATTTATATAAATATTATTCTATTATTGTTTAACAGCCCGATTAATCGCACAATTAATCACCCGCTGCTCCCCTCCCCCCAAGGGGTGCGCAGAGACATGCCAGCAGCAGCGCACCAGGGCTAAGGTGGCTCCCTGCCCACTCTGCCTCCCTCCGCACTGCTTCACTCCCAAAAGCGGCCGGCATGTCCCTGCGGCTCCTGGGTGTGTGTGTGTCTCCTCGTGCTACCCCCGCCCTGAGCGCCGACTCCGCAGCTCCGACTGGCCGGGAACTGCGGCCAATGAGAGCTGCGGGGGTGGCACCTGCAGGCAGCTGCGTGCGGAGACCCCTGGCTTTACTCGCCTAGGAGCCGCTGCCAGAGGGGTGTGGGTGCCGGTCGCTTTGGGAGCCACGCTGCCTGAAATAAGCACTGCCCTCCTGCCCCCTTCCTGCTCCCCAACCTCCTGCCCCAGCCCAGAGCCTGCACCCAGCACCCAAACTTCCTCCCAGAGCCCACACCCCCTCCTGCACCCCAACCCCCTGCCCCAATCAATGTACCTCACTTTATTTTCATTTTCTTCCCATTCCTTATAATATAGGAGGAGGAGGAAGAAACAAAGAATGAAAAATGGTGCAGGGGTGGGGGAGTTAAGAGAGAATGTTCTTTTTCTTGGCTGGGTCCCGGTGGGGGGCGGGGCCGAAAATGAAGCTGCGCAAAGGGCCCCACTAACTCTAAATCCGCCACTGGCTGCGGGGTCGTTTCATTGCTGTGTAGATGTCCGAGTTGAGGCTAGATCAAAGTTCTGGGACCTTCCCATCTCGCAGAGTTCTACAACCTGGGCTCCAGCCTGAGCCTGGACGTCTACACAGCAGCGAAACTGCCCCACAGCAAGAGTCCCATGAGCCTGAGTCAGCTGGCATGGGCCAGGCACAGGTGTCTAGTTGCTGTGTAGACCTACCCCAAACAGGCCCTAAGGCTCAGGTGAACGGTGTCTGTATAGCCTATAGGGACTTTCCTCCTGTTTGTGGACAGCATAGAAAATTCAAAGTGTTCCTCAGTCACACAGCTTTGTAGAGCGTGTGTGCTTCACACACACACACACACACACACACACACACACACACACACACCTTTTCCCATTAATTGGGGGCTTTAAAGCTTTAAAATCACAAAGAAACATTGTTTTTTCTTTGTTTTCTTCTGGATCTCCCTCAGCCCCTTCGCCTCCATCTCCATCCTAACTTAATATTCTCTCTTTCTTTTTCCTTTCCTTTATTCTCTTGTACTGACTCCAGTTGTAGACAGGCTAGTCTATGTACCTTAATCATATATGAGGGGACTCCAGTGAATTTATCCATCTGAAACTTTTATAACATCAAGTTTAAAGGTAAGTAATTCTGGAGGCACTGGGCACCTCTGAATTAAATATAACCTAAATTTGAGCGGTTGTTTGTTTTGTTTTGTTTGAAGCATGTTGAGCCAAATTCACCCCGATGTAAACCCACCAAATGCAGTGCAGTTACATCAGGAATGAATTTGGCCTATTTTGTAGGAAAAGGCTGGGATTGGGGAATTAGACATATGATCCCCATTGATTTTCAATGGAGCTGAGCTCCTAACACTTTAAACTCCTTAGACAAAAGGAATTAGGAAGATTGCTGTGCACAAAATTCAATATCCTCGCCTCTGTGTCTTAGAGAAAGAATCACTTTGGACCAGATCCTAATCTCAGTTAAACTGATGTGAATCAGAAGAAATTCCATTTAAATCAATTGAATTACACAAGTGTAAAACTGGACTAAGTGAGGCAAGGAACTGGCCCTTTAATTCTTATTTTTCACTAATTCTTTCCAATTGCAGATACATGGAAATATTAGACGCTTTTTTTTCCCCCCTCTCCCTATATATATTTAGCATCTTTCCATTTTACTTTTCTGTCTCCTACTGATTGTTCATTAAAGTAATGCATTTAGCACACAGCCAATTAAAACCACTGTTATGTGCTATAATTCTCACTAGTCTATACAAATTGCATTTGTAGTTGTTAGAGAATGCTACCTCATAAATCACCTGCAGTTTCAGCTTCTGAATGCTTCCTTTAGGACCTTGAATATAAATCCTACACCTTTGTGATTAAAATTCCAGTTCTACTCTTTCATTATTTTATCTATCTTGTTCTCTTCAAACAAATGGTTATTGCAGCTGCTATTTACCCTGACCCTTTTCTTTTAAAATAAAAACAATTTCAAAATATATTAATGGGAAAAGTCTATTGTTAACTCAGCTCTGTCATTGACTACAGCAAGTCCACTTTCATTTTAGGGATCCAGAAGAAGTTTTGCAAAATACCAAATGAAATTAATGGGCAGCAGGTTTAAAACAAATAAAAGGAAGTTCTTCTTCACACAGGGCACAGTCAACTTGTGGAACTCCTCCCTGAGGAGGTTGTGAAGGCTAGGACTATAACAGGGTTTAAAAGAGAACTGGATAAATTCATGGAGGTTAAGTCTATTAATGGCTATTAGCCAGGATGGGCAAGGAATGGTGTTCCTAGCCTCTGTTTGTCAGAGGGTGGAGATGGATGGCAGGAGAGAGATCACTTGATCATTGCCTGTTAGGTTCACTTCCTCTGGGGCACCAGGCATTGGCCACTGTTGGTGGACAAGATACTGGGCTAGATGGACCTTTGGTCTGACCCAGTATGGCCATTCTTATGTTCTTATGTACTTCCTATACCTTTGTGACAAGGCATAAGGATGCTCCTTGAATCCAAGCTTGGAAGGGGTTACAAAGATAGCCCGTATTCCCTGCCAGTATATGGATGATCTGGGGTAGGACTATCAAAGCAAAGGGGCTGCCGTAGTGGCTAACAAGGAACTCTTTTATCCTCTCTGATTGGTGGTTATCAGATGTTATGAGTTGCTGTGCTTTTATTCTTGAATCTTCTTTGTGCAAATAAAGCCTGCTCTGAGAAAAGAGACTTGTGCTGAATTATAGTTCAAGGCTTTATTCATCCCTCTTCCCCCTCCCCCGATTAGTGTAGCTGCCCACCAGCTTTCAACACCCTTCACCCCAATACATGCATTTGTTTAGGGCTCAGTCCTGTGAAGTGAGTCCAAGCCAGTTAAAAATCGACTTCAGTGGGCTACTCCACATGCTTAAAGTCAAGCACATGCCTAATGCTTTGAATGCTTAGCACCAGCAGCGTATTATTGCCTAGGCCAACAAGGCCTAGGCCTAGGGCGGCAAATTTAAAATAGCAGCCCAGCATTTTTGTAATTGCGGCATCGCGCGCCGCAATTCTACCAATCATGATAGCGCGTATTGAAATCACCAATGACGGCGCGACAGAGACGCCATTTAGTAAACAACATACCCGAGACTGGAGTCGTGACAATCCTAAGCGTTAATTAACAATATGACCGGAAGTAAGAAATTAAGCGGTGCTCAGTTAAAAAAAAAATGCTATACAGAAGAAAGAAAGGGAAAATGAAATGATAGCAAAAATGCGCAAAATTGATTCCTTTGTTGTATCAGTTAGTGCCGACAGTGAGACAGAAAAAAAAGTTGAAAGAAGTAGTGAAGTAAAAAGTGAAAATATTGGTGTTGATATTGAAAATATTGATGTGTATAAAGTATATATTAAAACTAATGAAGAAATTCCGGCTGCAGTTAGTGTTGAAGAAAATGTTCCAAATACTAGCGTATCAGAGACTACCGGGAATCATGTTGCTCTGGATATCTTTGACAATACTGCAGAGATTTGCGAATCACATCAATCAGAAATTCAGTCTGACATTGGAATAAATACCATAAGTGACGACCCGGCCCAATGGATATTGAATGATGCTACAATTGAGTATTTATCAACGCATGGTATTAAACAAAATATCGATAGTGATTTTACTAACTCGAAAAGACAATATACTGATAAAATGCGTGTTCTAACAAAAAATGTGTTTGAACAACATCTTTTAAATGGTGAAGTAAAGCCACGGCGATATCTTGTATATTCGGAGAGCAAAGGAGCCGTGTTTTGTGACCCCTGTCAATTATTCGGAGGGATCTCTAGTCTGGTGACGAGTGGATACCATGACTGGAAAAACATATCAGCTCGACTACGTGAACATGAAAATTTGACTGAACATAAAACGTATGTACTGACAATGGTGAGGGAGGCGAGATATCCGGAAGAATTGATATGAATTTAAAATTTCAAATGGAAGAAGACATTATGTATTGGAGAAATGTGTTGAAGAGGATTGTAGCAGTGGTAAAGAAACTTTCAAGCAGAGGACTTGCATTTAGAGGTAAGGTGGAAAAATTTGGATCACCTTATAATGGCAATTACATGATGGCCCTTGAGCTTGTCGCAGAATTCGACCCATTTTTAGCAAGTCACATTGCACGTTATGGAAATGAAGGTCGAGGTAACGTATCTTATCTTTCATCCTATACATGTAATGAATTTATAACATTGATGGCTTCAAATGTGATCTCAAATATTATTAAAGAAGTAAAAGAAGCCAAATATTTCTCGATAAGCATTGACTCAACTCCCGACATATCTCATGTTGATCAATTGGCTTTTATACTGAGATATGTAAACGATGATGGCATACCAGTAGAGAAAAGTTTCTTTGTTTTTTACCAAATACTGGCCACAAATCAGAACAGTTAGCTGATGCTGTACTTTCAACTTTGAATTGTTATGGATTAAATATCGCAAACTGCCGTGGCCAGTCGTACGACAATGCCACTAACACGTCTGGTGTATACAGCGGGTTGCAAGCAAGAATTAAGAATTTAAATGCTTATGCTGTGTATGTGCCTTTCTCTGCACATTCTTTAAATCTGGTTGGAGTATGTGCAGCAGAAAGTTGTCAAGAAGCATGTTCATTTTTCTCAACTGTCCAACATCTTTATTCATTTTTTTCTGCCTCTACTCACCAGTGGGAGATTTTACTATCTAATTTGAAGCCAGGCAGTAAAGTAATAAAAAGACTTTCTGAGACTCGCTGGTCATCTCGAGTGGAAGCTTGTCATAATTTGAGTGAAAACTGGAATGCTATAATTAAAGCCCTAAATACAATAAAGGAAGATGCTACTGAGAAACCTGTTACACGTAATGAAGCTGCAGGCCTGCAGCGAAAACTCGATCGACTTGAGGCAGCTTTTATGGCTGTATTTTGGAGCTCACTCTTGGAAAGATTTCATATAACTAGCCAAAAACTGCAAAATGTTTATATTGATATACAGACAGTTGTAGAACTCTACAACTCACTAATAGGATACATTAACTCTATACAGGACTTGTTTGATATGTACGAAGAGAAATCCAAAGAAAAATCTGAAATTGAAGACTACGATTTTGACACAAAGCGAAAAAGAAAGCGTAAACTGCAAGCTGAGGAGACCTGCGAAGTTGAAGTGGAAATGTGTGGTAGAGATAAATTTAAAGTAGATATCTTTTTACTAGACCTTGTATGTTCCGAATTGAAACGCAGAAGTAATGCGTATCAAGAAATTTATGGCAGATTTCAGTTTCTCTCTAACATTACCAATACTTCAACAGCAGATATAACAGTTCATGCTAAAAAAATTACAGCTATACTACCAAGGAGATTTAGAAGAATCATTTGTGAATGAGTGTCTACATTTTCGATCGTATTTGGAAGGTGTCGAAATTCCTGAAAATGAAAAGAAGTCAATTATAAGATATTGAAGCCTTCTTCGAAATCGAAACATTCATTCAGTATATCCAAATCTTGATATTGCCTTCCAAATGTTCGTTTGCACACCTGCTACAAACTGTTCAGTGGAACGATCATTTTAGGCATTGAAAAGGGTGAAAAACTATTTGAGGGCTAATCTCAGTGAAGAAAAATTAAACTCCCTTTCTCTCCTGACAATTGAAAAGGATCTAACAACTTCTCTGAATTATACAGAATTAATTAATAAGTTTGCTGCTCAAAGTGTAGGCATAAACAAATGTAATTACATACTACTCAAATACTTTTATTTCTTTCATTGTATCTACATAAAATAAAAAATAAATATTTGATATAAAACCGGACCCCCGCTTGAACGCGGTGTTTTGGATCCATGCGCGGTCCCGCGCTATAACCGAAACCGTGCCTTACCGACTAAAACTAAAAAAACGAAAACAAGTTCATATGGGGCCAGCCGCCGGGGGCGGCAATTATTTCAGGGCCTAGGGCCGGCAAAATCATTAATCCGCCACTGCTTAGCACCAGCATATTGCAGCATTGGGCCTTATGCTATTGCCAAGTGTTTTGTGGGGAATCTCCTATTCTTTCCAGCAGTGGAGTCTTATCCTCATTGGCAATCGCTGAACCCAGTTTTTCTCCTCCGCTCACTGGATGGGTATACCTCTCTGTACCACCCCCCCCACACACACACACACACACAACACATTAAAAGATTCAGGTTGCAAAGTCAAGCACTCAAACTTTAGAAAGTGCTAGAATTAAGTTACCTGAGTAACCTTAATTGGGCCTCCTTGTTCCTATGCATACTGATAGTCTTTAGTTGCATGCTCACATCCTATTTATTCCACAGAACCCCTGTCTAGCCCACCCCTCCCTTCCCTTCCCCCCTGGGTCCTGTCTCCCTCTTCTTCTGCTCCTATGCCCCCATTAGCCTTTTCCTACTCTGCTCTCCTCACTGTCTGATCCCTGCTGCCATTCTTTCCTCCCTTCCTCCTATTCTCCCCCTTACACCTTCCTCAGCCCTCTGCATTCAAATCAGGCAGCTTCCTGCTCCATGCTGCCTGTGCCCCAGCAAGGAACTTCTTGAAAGCACTGGTGAGACAAGCCCCCTGCTCTCAATTCTGGTGCCTGGTGCCATGGCAACCCCAAGCAGAGGAGAGGATCAATTGCAGAGAAAGACCAGCTCAGTGCCTCATGGAGCCTGCTTACTAGCTCTGTGGGGATGACGTATGTGCAGTCTGGCCATACGTAGGGGCTGGAGCATGCTCGTTGAAGATGAATCTGCAGCTAATTTAGCAGCCAAATTCTAACAAGCCTTTACTGAGCAAGGGCAAAGTGAGATTTCCAGAAGCTCATAATTTGTCCAAATTTGTGAAAATTTTCATGGAAATGGCAAATGGTACATCCCTGACACCAAAGCAACTCACTTACCAAATGACATTTGTGGGGGAGGTTTAGGTTGGATATTAGGAAAAAAACTTTTTCACTAGGAGGGTGGTGAAACACTGGAATGGGTTACCTAGGGAGGTGGTGGAATCTCCTTCCTTAGAGGTTTTTAAGGTCAGGCTTGACAAAGCCCTGGCTGGGATGATTTAGCTGGGGAATGGTCCTGCTTTGAGCAGGGGGTTGGACTAGATGACCCCCTGAGGTCCCTTCCAACCCTGATATTCTATGATTCTATGACATGTCTCTGCTCTAAGGTGTTCGACCCAAAAAGGGGCTTGTGGTTCTTTAAGGGTTCTCGGTGAAGGACTGAGTTGAATGACCGAGGACGAGGGGGAATGGATACAACTCAATTTTATTATATGATGATAATTATAATAAAACGTTAATTTTATGAATTCTTATTAACTTGCTACTATACTATGTAACAGATTTTAAGCAACTATAATTACTATGTAACTAAATTTGTAACACTTGCAATTATTATGTAACTAACTTTAAAACACTTACAAGATAAGGGAAAGGAAACACATTAACAATTGAGGCCTTTTTCAGTCTAACCACAGTATGGGGTAACAAGCAAAGTAACCACAAACAAAGCAATGATAGTTAACTAATTACTTACAACCATGCAGATAACAGCCAGATGGTAGAGCATATACATAATGAGTTCGAGCCGGCTATACGACACACGCTCAGGCTGGATTCTGGAGCGGGAGGGTCAAGCCCAAGTTGATCAGACCTGGACTGGCCGTGACATAGATTTGTTTTCGGGACACCTCTAATAGCTATATGGGGCGACTAAATATATAGGGTTTTCTTTTTTGAAGTGAATGTGGCACGCGTTGATTGGTTTTTTAGTGCCCCACTGTCTTCCCCTTATTAGGAAGCACAGTACAATATGGAAACTGCAGAAATGGCTTTTTGTGTGGTAACACTAGGGACACGTCCCTCATAAATTTCCTGTGATAAGCACTGTGCCCTAATAAGGTTGTGCAGTCTATTGGGTCTCTTTCCTGGCTTCGGGTCCACTGCGGGGTTGCGAAGCGGCCTGGCCAAAACGAATGGGGGCGGGGGGTATACACTGTATTAACATAAGGAAAGGGGGTGGTAGATTTTCTCAACAGAACAGTTGTAAGAAAATTTTTAACATTGGCAAAACAATTCATTTGCCCTTTATTTCATTCTCAGCCTGAGGCAGATGGTCAGCATGGAAAATTTCAGCCCAAATGGTTATAGTTTGCCAAATGCAGTGTAGTTAGGGTGACCAGACAGCAAATGTGAAAAATCGGGACAGGGTGGGGGGGTAATAGGAGCCTATATAAGAGAAAGACCCAAAAATCGGGACTGTCCCTATAAAATCGGGATATCTGTTCATCCTAAGTGTAGTTGTGGCTGTGTCGGTCCTAGGATATTAGAGAGATAAGGTGGGTGAAGTTGAACCAACTTCTGTTGGTGAGAAAAAGAAGCTTTCAAGCCACACAGGGCTCTTCTTCAGGTCTGGAAAGGTACTCTGAGCATCACAGCTAAATGCAAGGTGGAACAGATTGTTTAGCATAAGATCCACTCAAGGTAAAGTGGCCCCTTAACACCTCTGCAGCCACAGGACAAAAAGAGGGTTAGGTTAATGGGTTACAGATGATTGTAATAAATCATAAATCTAGTGTCTCTGTTCAGTCCATTATTTTTAGTGTCTAGCAGAGTTACAAATTTAAACTCCTAGGCTGGTCTTTGGAATTATGGTTTATTACAACAAACAATCTGCAATCCATTAACCCCTCCTCCCCCCTTTTTATCCTATGCCTGCAGTAATGTTAATGGGCCACTCTACCTTGAATGGTCCCTTTCAATATGTGCTAACAACTTATGCTAAACAATCTATTCCATCTTTCAGTTTGCTGTGATGCTCAGAGTACCTTTCCCAGACATGAGGAAGAGCTCCTTGTGCCTCAAAAGCTTATCTCTCTCACCAACAAAAGTCGATCCAATAAAAGTTATTATGTCACCCACCTTTTTTCTATAGTTTAACACCTCTATAGCGAAGTTGTAAGTAACTGAAAGCAGGGTCTTATAATGGGAAGTGTCAGGCAACTTTAAATATGGGTAGCACTACCAAGAAAAAATAGTATGTGATCACATAATTTAAGGCTGTGTCTTAATACATATGCACAAAGTATCCAAATTAAGTTTGCCAATGCAACCTTAAGTTTGACATTTCCTAACTTTCTAGTACTTGCCTTTTCAGCATTAATATAGGGTTATTTTCAATGTAATAATATATATTTGGCAGTCTTAGTCAAATGATTAAAATACAGCCTCAAAATATAGTTTTTCCTTAGGAATTTGACCCCAAAATATTCTCCCTTTTAAATATATTTATAATCAGGATGGGCTAAATATATTTCCATAGCTTAGGAGAAGGAATGCTGACAAAGTTGAGAAGCCCCAATTTATAATGATCTCCAGACCTACAGTGCTCAGTATGAAACCACTGGTTTTTTTAAGGCCGAAGCATTATAAATGTGCTATTTTGGTTCCACTACACACTTCCAGGAGGATAACCTGCTGCTCAGTTCAGAGAAATTGTGGTTTCCTAACAGACAATGGTAGCAATCTTCCACAGCTATTCATATCTGTTCTCATCCTTTTAACTATAAGCTCGGCATCATCATTAGTTAGCATTTCTAATGATTGTTCTCCTCATTGTACCTCTTTGACTTGTCTAGATCCATAAACTTGCTGCATATGCACAGTAGTTGGGGAAAATTATTTATAATTCCTGAGTTTCTTCCCTAGTTAGTTACTAGTCGGTTCAAAATCTATGTTATGCTAATGGCCCTGATAGAGGCCAATGTTTGAGGCATCCATCCACAATCAACTCTAGAGCTGATCAGCTATTGATTAACAACAATCTAAGTTAAACCTTTTTTTTTGTTCATGGATTTTCTGCAAACAGGTCATGATTTTCACCAATTTGTTCATTATTAGAACTTGTTCAGTAAGTGCTTGTTTTAATGACGATTATCTTTTAGATGCCTCAGTCCCATTGTGCTAGATAATGTACACATATAACAAAGAGATGGCCCCTGCCCTGAAGAACTTTAAATAGAAGTACAAGACGAGACACAACGGGCAGATACAACAAACCGATGGGAAGGAGCACAAAAATGATGATGAAGGCTGATGTATGATCAAATGTTAATGTATGTATTTCACATGGACTGATTACTGCAAGATTTCAGTTGAATATTAGCTATTTACAATTCACTGATAAATGTTCTGAGTGCCCGAGCAGTCACATGGTATTGTGTCTGTTCTCTGATTGGATGACCAAAGCATTATACACAGCGTGGAATTGTTGAGTCTGAACTTTTGATGAGCTTAAACTTAACCCAGACTTGATGTCTCTGTCTGAAACTTTTAATCAAAGCTCTGACCTGCTAACTACTCATGACACCCCCCCTCCCCTTAAGTAGCCATCTCCCCTTTTGTCTTTTTAAGTTTACATTTTAACCTGTTTTATCCTGTAGAATCTTGATTAATTATGCATGACCATTATGATCTATTAATCACTTTGTTTACTTCTGTGTATAAATATTGATGCTAACCCCTAATAAATTTGCCACACTTACTCCGAAGCCTTTTAAGCTAAGGATAGTGTGAGCCCGTTGATCAACAAATTGGTGTCTGGTCTCTGACAGATTGTGAGCCCCATACCAACTCCGCACGAACTCGGGTGCTGGAAAGGTGAGTAAGGACTTGCTTTTTACCTAACAGAATGATTGCCTTATTATCATTTGTTGATAGGTGCTCTACAAACACATAGTAAGAGGCAGGGTCTCTGTCCCCAAAATCTTAGTGTCTCATGAGACAATATACACAAATGGCAAGGAAAACAGAAGGGCAGAGAGGGAAGGTTATTCAGCAGGCCAGAGCCCAAGTCAGAAATGGAACCTGGTTTTCAGAGGCCTAATTCAGTGCTTGGGTTCTTCCCCTAGCGAAGCATACAGAAGTCATTGTTATTCTTGGCTGGTTAACAGACTTTACACTTGATTTTTCTCTTGCCACTTCACATAAATACATTGTGTTTGTGCGTGTAGATGGAGCTTCATTTGAGAAGGCCATGGCAACTTTTATTTGATTGATTGCTGCAGTGCAAGGACTCTGGCCAGAGTGGATGGGAGTATGTGATCTGCCAATTTTCCGATGCCATCTACAATAAGATTCCACACATTGATTGAACTAAATTGTCTCCCATTTTCTGTTATCACCTAGCAACCATTCACCTTAGTCAGTTTAGTAATTGCATGCACGCGTAGCACCCCAAATCTGAAATGAGGGATGGTGAGGGACTATACACCTTGAAATGAGGGACACAATGAGGGACTTCCCATTTTTTACTGTACGCTCTGTTTTCCAAAGTATATATATGTTCAAGCATGCAAATAGCCTGGAACGTATCATTATGAAACTAAACAATGCTTCTGTGTACTAAAAACACACTATACACTGCTGCGAGAACCTGAGTGCTTGTATTGCAGTCCTCGTTTTTCATGTTTATACTAAAATAATGGTCTGAAAATATTGAAAAAATTGGGTAGCTGCACTAGAACTCCAGCAGTGTCCTGCCTACTCTCACAATTTGTATATGGCCTTTATGCCTGTACTCGCAGTTATGGTACTTGTAAAGTGCTAAGGTTAAAATAATGCAAGCGCTTGTAACTATAGAGACTGGTACTCAGCTGTAGCTGTTTATTGTCATGTGGTGGCTCGTCTTGCTCCACTTACTTGCAGCATGGCCGTGACTGTGTGCAAGGGTGAGATGTGATGACACCATGCACCAAGATGTGCGACTTGCAACCAGGAAAAGTTGCCAAGCAGGCAAACAGGGCCTTTGAAATGGCAGTGGGGGACCATTTATAAAACTGAGGCCACAGGGGGAAGCCCCACACAATGTGGGGCACTTGAGAGGTATGCATGCACATACTTCATCCCTGCTGTGTAGGGAGCAGCATTCTCTCTACACTTCTTGGATTAACTATTTTAGTGCCAGAACTTGAGCTTGGGGAATCCTCTGCCGGCTTCTGCTCTCTCCAATCCAGGATGCATTTTTTTTTGTCAGTGAGCCAGATCCAAAGCCCACCAAAGCCAATGTAAAGGTGCCAGTTGTTTGCAGTGGGCTTCGGTTCAGCCTAGCTACAGCAGGTACCCATCGGTGAGTTACATCCTTCACCCATGAACACTCTGTTCAAATACAGCTGCTGCAAGAAGGGCTTCACCACCACTTCTTTGCAGCTGCTGTTGCCCACCTGACTGATCTTCCTCTTTTTCCTCCATGGCTAATGTTGCTCCTTGTTCACTCCCCTTTCATTCCCTGAAAATGAGGATAGAGCTGACAGGGCTGCTGACGGGGAGCAGTACTTTGTCAGCATGCTGGTACATGACCATCTGGCTGTAGGACTGTATATATATAGATCCCTGTGCCATATGTAGAGATGCATCCACAGGAGATTTGTCAATGGGCACTCCACCGCCTGGTATTACTCAACATAAGTAAGAGTATCTGAATCTGGTCTTTACTGGATTTTTTCCTTCAACTGGCTAAATTTTATCCATGAATAATTTCCCTCCCACCAATTTGACCAATCTAGTATGATTTTTTTTTTTTTTTAAATAGGGAGATATACCTATCTCATAGAACTGGAAGGGACCCTGAAAGGTCATTGAGTCCAGCCCCCTGCCTTCACTAGCAGGACCAAGTACTGATTTTGCCCCAGATCCCTAAGTGGCCCCCTTAAGGATTGAACTTACAACCCTGGGTTTAGCAAGTGAATACTCAAGCCACTGAGCTATCCTTCCTCCTTACCATCCACCTGGGAGTTATCTACTATGGGGGGACAGAAGGGTTTTAAACATCCATATGGAACACATCTCATTTAGAAGCATTCCGAATATGGGTAGCTTAATCCCTGAACACTCTTGATCTTTTTGATATTCCAATCAGTGAACAACTTCAGGAATAGTAAAAGCTAAATACTACTGCAGCATCCTCATGGATCATAAAAACTACACACAGAACTTTTAAAACACAGGTATACAAGATTATTTGCTTTCAAAGTTTCCTGGAACTAAAGCTGATTTTTACACTTTCTGTCTAATATGTTTCTGTTGATATTGTGATAAAATGGCCAATGGTGGGTCCTGTGCTTTTCTTGGCAGGGGAGAGGGGGCTAGGACAGCACCCCATGCCCCTGCTCTTGGGGCACCAAGAACCCCACTAGTGGCCCAGGAAGGGTAGAGGAGGGAAGCAGGGAAGGAGTCTGGGTTTGCTCCTCACTCTGAGCCTGAGCCCCCACCTCTACTCCCTCTCCCTCTCAACCCCTGCAGATTTTGTACCCTCATCCTTGATGCTGAGGGAGGAAGTCTTTCTTCCTCTGGTCTTTCAATTCCCAGCAACACACTCCAGTCAGTCAGTCAGTCAGTCAGTCCGTCCATCCATCCGTCCGTCCGTCCGTCCGTCCGTCCGTCCGTCCGTCCGTCCGTCCGTCCGTCCGTCCGTCCGTCCGTCCGTCCGTCCGTCCGTCCGTCCGTCCTCTCTCCCCCCCTCCCCCATCTGCTTGGAGCCAGGGGTTTTTTATTAGGTTCCTGACAGGGCCTTAATTGGCTACAGGTGCTCCAAT
Source organism: Emys orbicularis (assembly GCF_028017835.1). Taxonomy (NCBI): domain Eukaryota; kingdom Metazoa; phylum Chordata; order Testudines; family Emydidae; genus Emys; species Emys orbicularis. The sequence continues at coordinate 134,393,058 of NC_088687.1, read as the reverse complement.
TAATCTGTAGTAACCTTCCCTAGTCTACAGGGAACCACACCTTAATTAGCCTAGGGTTTATATATTTCCCACTCTCCCACTGCTCCTTGACTCTACTATATCAGAATACATATGAGTTCTTGGCCACTAAATGGTCTTTATGGTTTCCAGAGTCCAGAATTTACTGTCACTTTGATAGCATTTTTAATTTACTGAAGCAACATTGTAATGTCCCTACAGAAAAATCTGTACCATTATTTGTTGGTGTTAAATTTCGCTAATGAAATCAATTCCAATTTATGCTGCTTTTGTTATAATAGATAACTCACTTTCAAGTGTAAATGTTCTAGCTGCCTGCTATAATGACATTCTAAGTTTTTGTACACAAACACTATCTTTACTAATGGGATTCATAACTGGTTGGAGCTGATCAGTGGAAAGCTCTGGTGGGAAGATCTGTCTGGGGGATGATAATGATTACTTTAAGAGTTGATAGAACAATAATAAAACTGACATTTGAAAAAAAGAAGCATAAACCATGGTTTTATGCATGGTTATGAATTAAAGATGTTCTGGAGACTGAGAAATCATGTGGATAGTTTGTGAACCCTGGCATGTTCTGTTTGCATACAGTCAAAATGTGATATTCTCACATTCGCAGATCAAAATGTTGCCTTTTGGTTTGTTGAACCAAATTGAAATATTGCATGTACAGTACCTCACATGCTACGGTTCCTCATGGGAACTGTCATTGGTTGCCTCATGCTCTGTCTTCCCTGAAGACCAGACTCCCTGGCCAGACAACAGCTCCCAGGATGCATGGTAGTCATATGACTCCCACAATGCACCACACAGCTTGGTCAGAGGGGAGACTGTGGTGAATCATGGAATATGTAGTCCAACCAATGAACGCAGCTAAGTGAAGACACTGGAGGCATGAAATACCCAAACTACAACTCCTATGAAGCTCCATGGCACCTTAGGCAGTTGCAGTTTAACGTCAAACTGAGTTGAAATAAACATTTTTGGTTCAGTACAATAAATAAAAATGTTTCAGTTAAGGTTGAAGTGATCTTAAAATATTTCATTTAGACTTTCTCTATGGGGGAAAAAAGGCAAAAACTTAAAGTTTCCTGAGGAAAATTTCAAGTTTGCAGAAACTGCATTTTCCATCAAAAATAATTATGATAGAAAACTCCCAACCAGCCTTATTTATATGTTATTAGCAACTGGGATTCTGCAGATGGAACTTGGGTGACATTTCTGCTTATAATGCACAATTGACTCCATAAGGATAATAGGAGAAAAAATATTTTGGTTAGCAAATATGACAGAATACATGCAGGGAGCAGATATATTGAAAATCAAGGTGCCATTTTAGCATAATCACTTATGAACATAGAACCAGGATTTAGGATTGCAATGCTCCATTATAAGTATAACTAATCGAAACTTTTCAAATGAAAAGTTTTTCATTGAACAGTGGTGCTTTTCAAAAAGGAAACAATTAATGAAAAGCTGACTTTCAAAATTTTTCACTTTTCAGAATTTTTTCATGACATATTGTTATTGAAATTTGTACCTAAAATGTTATCCAATCCATTATTGAAGTGGTTATCAAAATATTTCATTTACCAAAACCACAAGTTTATCCTCAAAAAAGCTGATGCCTCCTTCTGTCATCAGAAGCACAGCAGGATGAGATTTTTCTGCTGAGATCTTTTTCAGATTTAGCAACACCAAAACATATAATAGATGAGTTAGTTAAATTTGTTGAAATGGTTGTTCTGAACAAAAAACATGAAAAAAGGGCATTTTTTGAACATTTGTAACTGAAAATTTTTCATTTTTCAGTTTCAAACAAATTTTCATTTTGAAATGTCCTTGTTTTTATTAAAATAATTAAAATGTTAAAAAAAGTTTAAAATCAAAACAAAACATTGCATTTGATCCCAAACCTTTTTTTATTTAATTTTTCAGTTCACCAACAATTCTGACAAACAAAAATGGTTTGGTTTGACCCAAAATGATATATTTTTTTAAAAATTTCCAGGGACCCAAAAAATCCATTATTCGCTCAGCTGTAGAATGGAATGAAAGGGTGCACTGTGAGCAGCAAGTAAATGTAGACAGTGTCCATCTTTGCTAAGAGCAGCCAGTGGCCTCATTCCCATTGAGAAAAATAGGAGATGGCAATCTTTTTGAAAGATGAAATTCAAAGTGCAACATTTTTCTTCAGTCTCAGATGACGGAGAAACGTTAAATTATATATAAAAAAAAAAAGGCCAAAAAATACCTTTAATCCTAAAACCCCTGTGTCTTCAAATGTAGTTTATGCAAAATAGTTTAGTGAGTTTTAATTTTATGGAAAATTTGAAGAGATATATATATATATATATATATATATATATATATATATATATATATATATAAGTCTGATAAAGGAGGTTAGATTTCTTAAAGGAACTAATTTAAAATTAATTTTAAATAATAAACTAATTAAAGGATTTACTTGTAAATTCTCAGAAAATTCATTGCATCCTCCAAGACAAAAGCATTGTAATTTTGGGGAGGATACATTGTATTTTCCATACGTAACAAAAAGGTTCAATCTCTGCTTTTATTTCAAATTTCAACTCAATCTTGGTTTTGCATCCCTGTCCATCATGGCTAATAGGCATTGATGGACCTATCCTCAATGAGCTTATCTAAGTGGAGGGTTTGTTTGTTTTTTTAACCCTGTTATTGTCTTGGTCTTCACAACATTCTCTGGCAAAGAGTTCCACAGTTTCCTGTGCGTTGTGTGAAGAAATACTTCCTTTTGTTTTCCTTAACAATGGACTCCAGATCACAATCTCCATACAGGCACCAACAAGAGTCTGTGGTAAGTTGATTACACAAGACTGTCTCCAAGACAACTGAGATGCTTGTACTTCAGATTTCATATGTTAATCATTTTGACCGTTACCAAGTAAATATTTTCATTCATCAAAATTTGACTGGCCATAATGGAAGCTGCCCACACAATTTTCCTTTGTAAATTACAATTGCATACATAACTGGATGCAGCTCCTAACACCCTATGGTTCATTTTTCTCCGTATTATATATATCAGCCATGCACTACCCAGGTAATTTTAAATGCCATGTAAACTTCTATGTACCTGTCTGGTTGTGCATGTTCATTTCTCCAATTTTAGAAGTGAATGCACCCTAGAAAGTTTTGAAAATTTAGCCAGATGAGTGGATGAATGGGAGTTTTGAGGGAGATCATTGAATCTTTTAATGTAGTATTGCCTGGTATAGAATGCCTCTTGCGGCGGATACTCACCAAAACGTTTTTAACGATTAGACATTTGTTTTATTTGCTAAGTCTCTAGCTGCTGCAAAATAAAACTCAAAGAGCCCCACTTTCAAGATGGAGATGGCTTTTAGTTTGCTGAAAATGTGCCTTAGAAACCTAGATAAGAAAACAATAAAAGCAGAGAATGAATAAACACCATTCAGAGATCAGCAGTCATTCTGGGTAATATGTAGCTTTTTCATAGAGTATATGTTTCTAATTTTATGGGTTAAACTGGTGTATTTGTCTAAAAGCAATGCATCAACGAGGCTGTCCCAAACATTTACTGCTCTCAGAGTGAATAAGTGTTTCCTGATAGCTGTTGTTTAATTTGTCACTTCTTTAACTGACATTTATCCTTTGCTTTGATGTTCTAAGGTACACTGACCTTCAGTAAACATTCTCTTTGAGACACACTGCTTCTACAGGATGTACAGGATGATCTAAGCTCAGTTAGATGCCTTCATATATCTTCTATTTCTGGTTACGAGTTGATAACGTGGCCTCATAATTCACTTCTTTCTCCAGCATAGACTCTTCACCCTTCTTTACACAGCACTCTGTCTTCTTTTAGGAAGACTTACATGGACACTTTAAAAAGCTTGCCAAAGATAGTACAGCATGCAGTACACTCTTTTAACATCTTCTTAAGAGTCCTGATCCAGTAAAGTACTTGTGCATGTACTTGACTTTTAATGCTTAAAGTTATGAACATGCATAAGTTCTTTGCTGGCTTGAGGCCATAGTTTGCATTTCAGTGCTTCCTCCACATTGAGCCTATTTTTTCTAATCTACAGTATGGATGTATGAAGTCAAGCTCATCCAAAGAGCAGATTAGCCTGCTTTACAATTTTAATTAATAAGAATTCAATGAATTGTCCAGAAATTCATTTTTAACTTCAGCTCACTAAAATGTGGTGCACTTTCCTTTTAAAGGTAGCCATCTCTTCCTATATTCCATTCAGGTTACGTAAATGCAGCACACCCTATTTGTGAGTAAAACCAGACCACTTTATCCAGAATGCAGCTGCCCACCTTCTTAAACAATGTCCTACTTCTGGGGTCAGGGCAAGACCATTTGAAGCAGGCAATGGAACAAACCAAAGATGGAAAAAGATGTAGATAGATGGCATTATGCTCATGCTTACAGTGATGTTCAGGACCTCCAATGCTTGCAAGGAGCTGTGGCTAGCTGTGTACACCCAAAAGAAGACAGCTAGCAAGGATATGTAACCCAATCAGTGTAACATACTGTCCCCCTCCAGAGGTGGTGGGCCACTTATAGAAGTTGATGAACCTGGCTGAGTCTTTTCAGTCTTAGGCAGTAGAGGCTTGTGCATTTAGATCTAGATGGCACAGGTTCAATCCCTACTGCCAGTGAACCATTCAGGAATACAGCAATACAAATACTCCACATTGCTACAGCTTGTATGAGGGCAATCCCAGTGGGTGAATTGGTGATGGCTTAGTTTTGTAGCACGCATGCATCTCTAGGCTTATACAGTGAACCTCTTTCCCATTGGTGATTTCCTTAAAACTATTTTGTGCAAGTAGTTGCTCACCAATAGGGAATATGTATTGTGACGTTATTGACATGAACGGTGATCGTATAGCTCATTGTTGCAACCAGGGTCCTATGGTTGCACCAGCTCTTGTACAGAGGAGGTCAAGTGGGGTGTCTATGGAAAGACTGTAGTTTGCTGTTTATGATTATACTGTCTGTATGTGTGTATCATTTTTGTATTTGAAGTTATGAATATTGCCTATGTACTTGTATCTCAATGTGTTTGATTCTAAGTAGCCTCAGTGAAGCATTTGGTCATTTTCTTGGGAAAGGACTATTCTCAGTAACTGCCCAATCAAGAAACACTTAATTGACAATGGACTTTGGGAGACGCCAATCCACATCTGAGCTTTCCTGGGAATGTTCAAACTAACATGTAAAAAATGGTGTCGGCCTGCAAAAAGCTGAATTATTCATAGACATGGGACTTTCCCAGGTGGCTACATACTCCATCTTGTTGCTGTGACTTTGCACAGAAGAACAAAGGGGTTTCTGCCCACAAGTGAGAAAATATAAAAGGCCCTGGAAGCCTCTCCATTTTGTCTTCAGCTAGCATAAGAGATAGCCTCTCCACCCCAAAGAAATGCCTGAAAGAAACTGGAACAAAGGACAGTAACTACAGCGGTGTGAGTGATTGCTGGACCCAGAGGAGGAAGGAGTCCAGTCTGTGAAAGAAGCTTATTGGAACATCTCTAAGGGTGAGATTTACCTGTATGCAGTTTCTTAATGTATTAGGCTTAGACTTGCGTGTTTTGTTTCATTTTGATTGGTAACTTACTTTGTTCTGTCTGTTATTACTTGGAACCACTTAAATCCTACTTTTTATACTTAATAAAATCACTTTTTGCTTATTATTGAACCCAGAGTTACTGACTAATACCTGGGGGAGCAAACAGCTGTGCATCTCTCTCTATCAGTGTTATAGACAATTTATGAGTTTACCCTGAATAAGCTTTATACAGAGTAAAACGGATTTATTTGGGGTTTGGATCCCATTGCGAACTGGGTATCTGGGTGCTAGAGACAGGAACACTTTCTAAGCTGTTTTCAGTTAAGTCTGCAGCTTTTGGGGGATGTGACTCAGACCTGAGTCTGTGTTTGCAGGAGGCTAGCGTGTCTCAACAAGACAGGGTACTGAAGTCCCAAGATAGCAGGGAAAATGGTCTCAGAGGTAGTCTCAGCACATCAGGTGGCAGTCCCAAGGGGGTTTATGTGACCAAACCCCTCACATGCATTATACATGGCACACTTTTTATGGTGGCGTGTACATATATTGCATGCCCCTTTGGCACTGGTATAAGTAGCAGTGTAAAACGGTGAGGCACTGCTTACATGAGTAAAGACACACCAGAACCCTTATGGTATGTACCCTATATGGTTCTCTACATGCCCAAGCAGTGTATCTCCTGTCCACACTGCTATTTTTAGCAGTGTATGTCCTGCAGCCTCCAGGCTTCTGAAGTTTTGCCCTGCCACAGGGAAAGGCTCTGGAAGGGGGATGCAGTGGGGAAAGGTTATGGCAGCTCCCTACTGGAGCTTTTCCCCACTGCCCCCACCACAAGCCAGACACTTTCACTGCCGCATGTAGCTACACACTGCAATGTGGATGCAGCCTGCTTTCTACTGTGGCGTGTAGCTACATATACCCTGCATACTACCGTCAGTGGTGTTCCATGTAAACACAATCTAGGAGTAAGGCATTTTCAGTCTGTTTCACAAATAGCAGATCATACACATTATTGATTTGGAATATTGATTTTTAGTATTATTGTGGAGTGTATTTCATTTCAAACTTTAAAACAAAAGTAACTGTGCTGATTTAGATATATTTATTTGGTTGATTACAGTGAAAGACTTCAAGGAGGAAGAGGGATATGAATGAGCAGAAGGGTGTGCTGGACAATCAGTAACTCATTCTTGGGTTGACACACTATCACAAGGGGCTGGCAGACACCTTCAAATGGGGGAGCTATTATAATCTTTTACAGTTCCTAGAAGTGCTTTCACCTGCCAATAGCATCACCTTAGCATTACCCAATTAAATATGAGTCAGCTGGCATTTGGCCAGATGGAGTTTTCCCCTACTAGCTTCCATCCAAGTTCCTACCTGGTTCAGATATCAGAAGAGTAGTAAGACTGAGTCCCTTGAGATTGCGAGGAGGACATGCGGATTTCCATTGTAACGACTGGCATCTTTCTGTCAGGAAAGTGCACTCAGGTAGTAGATTTCTCTCTATTGCCTCGAGAAGATCATCAGCCTCAAAACCTAATGCTATTTCTGTGACATATCCAGGTGGGAAGCTTGGCTGGTTGGTGTTCAAGCTACTAGAGGATATACAATGTTGATGGAGAAAGCTCACAGTCAGAATTAGCTCGCTATTGCGGTCTCAGTCACCTCCCCTAGAAAAGGGAGGCCCAAGAATAGGTGGCAATCAGTGAAGATAGTCGTTTTCAAAGAAGGATTCTTGAGGGTCGTTCCATTGCCACAGTTTGCCTCCTTCAAAGAATCAGTGAGCATCCCTGTCATCAGTGGGCTCATGAGCCTCTGCTGACGTACCTGAAATAACAGGGCCCAAATCTTCAAAAGTATTTAGGTGCCTAACTCCCATTGAAACAGGGCCTTTGAAGATCTTGGCCTTATCTATTAGTTTGGAGGATGCAGGAGACTCAAACCTCTATATGTTGTCTAGCCCGTGAAAGGGAGACAAAAAGCTGCATTGTTTTAGGCTAGGTTACACTTGGAATGGGGAATACTGAAAACTGTTTCACTGATTATAAATGAAGAGAGTTGGTACAGGTCACCAAAGCAAATGTTTCAATTTGAGTCAAATTGTCCCAAAACAAAATATATATATTTTTTAAATTTACCTGACAGAAAATAAAAAATGGAAGAATCAAATGTTTTTTGCAGAAAATTTAGATTGTGGAAACTGCATTTTACATCAAAAAGTCATTTGAAGGAAAATTCCAAACCTGCTGTAACAATAAGTTCCTTTTCTCCTCGGGACAGACCTAGATGAAAGATATCCATGCTTTCTAGCATATTCTTTTATAAAAGAAATACATAAAACCCCAAATGGCCAATTCTGAAATCACAGAAAAACTGACCACTGGCGCCTTCATGAATTTTCACTTTAAAACACAGTATGTTTTCTGGTCAATGATGTAATGATTTAGTTGTCGTTCTTCTCTCCTGTCTACATTTTTTCTGATGTACGTCCAGCTGCTCTCATTCCTATTTCTTCTTTGTTTAGATGCTTTTATGACATATTCGACCTTTGGAATAATTCATTTATTTTGAAGGTTGTATTGTATCTGTCATAATATGTACGAAGCACTTAACATTTAAGATAAATGTTTACTTTTGATATCCTACATCTTACTCGACAGACGAGAGAAACACTGTTTATACTGGCACAATTATTTTTCTATTTTGGAATATTTAAAGTACATAGTCTGTGGTAAGAATAGCAGCTTAGAGCTGTGTTGGCCCAGTAATGTCTCTAAGGCAGGGGTCGGCAACCTATCAGAAGTGGTGTGCCAAGTCTTCATTTATTCACTCTAATTTAAGGTTTCACATGCCAGTAATATATTTTAACGTTTTTAGAAGGTCTCTTTCTATAAGTCTATAATATATAACTAAACTATTGTTATATATAAAGTAAATAAGATGTTTAAAATGTTTAAGAAGCTTCATTTAAAATTAAATTAAAATGCAGAACCCCCCGGACCGGTGGCCAGGACCCAGGCAGTGTGAGTGCCACCGAAAATCAGCTCGCATGCCGCCTTTGGCACGCGTACCATAGGTTGCCTACCCCTGCTCTAAGGTAATCACCCAGTTTTGGATGCCCAATCTATTCATCATATTTGTAAGAAATCTGACCTAAAGTTTGCAGAGGAAGCATGGTCTTGTGGTAAGGCACTGGACTGGGACTCTGAAGATATCTGGTTGCAATTTTTGGCAATGCCACAGATTTCCTCTGATGTTGAGCAAATCACTTAAATAATCTTTCTGGGTGGGATTTTCAGAAGTGTTCAGCACTGACCTAATTCTTCTCCCTTTGAAGTCAATGAAAGTTTTCTCATGTACTTCAATGAGAGCAGAGTTAGACCAATACTTACTTTTGAAAATCTCTATATGTCTCAATTCACTTCCCTTTCTTTCCTCTTGCCATGAGGATGCTGCAAAGCTGCTATGTATACGTAAGAAGCTAATTTTAATGTCCTGTTACGAACCAGGGCAAAATACTACCTGGTTTTCTCCCTGAAATGTTGGATTCTTCAATGCTGTTGTCATAGTCAGTTGTCCCTTAAACTGAGTGTAATGGTAAAGTACTAGGTTTACTTCAGTGCTTGTTTTGGGAAGGGCAGTTGGATCAGACCAGGAGAAGATTCTGGGTCTGTCTTTATGTAGTGTTACTCTATGCAGGCAAACTGCTTCCTGGACGGCTGTGAGGAGACTGCTGCATGAGACTGTACTAAGCATTCTGAAACCAGAAACATCACTACCGTTCGGCAGGGAGGAATAGGCAGGCCATTCTTTTGAGTCCCAGTGGCTGTTTGAAAAGGATGGGCATTCAGATAGTTTGCCCATCTCATACTGGGTGAGTGGAAGGAGATTGCAACCAAAATCAGCTCCTTTTTCAAATAGACTCTGAATTCTGCTCCTCCCTTTTTCTCTCTCATCACCTCAAATGCTCCCTGTCCATGGAAATTCCCAGGCATCTAAATCTGCTAATGTGCCTCTAATCCCAGTTTGAAAGTCCCACTTGGGTGCCTAAACCCTTGGCCTTGCCCACTACACTGAAGAAATCAGGTGTGCCAATGCCTGGCCTTACACTGGTCTGGACCCTCCTTCTGCCATCCGCATGGCAGTTGGGTGCTGCTTGAGGTGCCAATGTGGCCATTTAGGGACTACATTGCCTCAGGATATTTTAACTAAAGATGGCTGAAAAATTTTCAGCTGAACAGTTTTCCATTGAAAAATGCAGTTTCATCAAAATCAAAACATGTGGCGACGAGAGAAGAAAGGAAACAGAACGCCTGGTCTGTGGTAGCCAGAAAGCCAAAAAAAAACCCCAGGGACTTTTCCCTGAGGTTTTTATTCTTTCTACTTCCCTGCTTACAACACTTCTAACTGGTTAAATTCTTGCGCATAGAAGAAGCATACAGTGTACAACAACATAAGATAACAAACCCATATCTTGTGCACGTGAAAGCCAGCTGCGAGGGTGATGATCAAGTCAGCCAGTAAGTTTCCTAATCACAGACGCTGGGGTGAAGGCCACTCCTGCCTCGTAGCCACAGACACAGTGTGCCGCACCTGTGAGCTGACGATTCGGGAGCTATGCGTCCCTACAAAAACATTCCGATTCTGACAACATTTTTTGATGGGAGAAAATCGAAACATCTCAACAATAACAAAACAAAACATTTTCACAGTGCAATTTCAACTTTCATATTACATTATAATAGCTGAAATGATGCTATTGAAATTAAAATGTTTTGACACGATGGAAACAAAACATTCTGATGGTTCAGAATTGACTTTTTTTGGAATTTTCATGTTGTGGAAAATTTTGAAATTCCAGCTTCTCATTCTAAACCATTTTTTTTTAAAGTTAGAATTTCACATGGAATGAAAGTTCTGCTTCCTGACCAGCTCTAGAGGAAGGGAGGTACAGATCTTCCACACATGTACCTGGCCCACTCCTATAGCCCTTCAGGGGCGCCCACTTGTGCTCTCCTCTCTGGTTAGCCTGCTGTGCTGTGTAGTGCAAAGGGAGGGTGGAACCATGGTCTCACTTCCTCACTGCCCCCGGATTGTGCCACTTGTCAGCAGATGTCCTTGTACCAAGGGGAGACCTCCAAATGTGGACAGGCACTTTCACAAGATGCAGCAGGGACATAGGTCTTTGCACCCTTTCCCCACCTTTTGCAGCTATGGATAGGCCTGGCACAATCTGTCCCAAGATCAAAATGTGAAACTGGGGATCATTTCTATCCAAGGCACTTATCTGGCCCCAGGAACGTAATTCCTAAGCACCTCACAGTCGTTAATGTGTTTATCCTCACAACACCCCTGTGAGGTGTTATCTCCATTATACAGATAAAGAAGCGAGCAACTAAGGGCTTGCCTACATGAACAGTGAGTTCACAGCAAACTGGGATGTCAATCTATCCTGCACTAGGGTAGATCAAAACACACTATGGAAGTTTTAGCAAGTCGCAGACTAGCAGAGGGTAGATTTACACTGCAGCTTGACACAGTGCAGCCAAGAGGATCTGAGCACCATCATTGCCAGGAGGCATTGGAGGTGGATCGGTCATGTGCTTCAGATTCCGTCACCAGAGTAGCAGTAAGATGGACACCTGAAGGCAAGCGAAAACGAGGCCGCCCGAAAACAACATGGCAAAGAGCTGTGGAAGCCGAGCTGAAAAACCTGGGGCACAGCTGGGGAACCATTGAAAGACTTGCCAGAAACAGACAGGAGTGGAGGAGCTTCGTCACTGCTCTAAATGCCAGAGGCGTAATAGGAACATGATGATGATGATGATTGCCATGAACTAACTGCTCATGTTGACAAACCCTAAATAACCTGCCCAAAGACACACAGGAAGTCTGTGGCAGAGCAGGGAATTAGACACAAGTCTCCCAAATCCCAGGGTAGCATTTTAACCACTTGACTGTAGTTATTTAGAACAAACAAACTCAATCCTGAGTCAATGCAGGGGGATGGATTGTGGGCCCCACTAGAGGTGACTTCCAACTCAGATGACTATATTACATCAACACTGCAGTCAGTCTGCACATTCTGTAATTAGCTACAAAGATAGACGAGCCTACTTAAAATAAAAATTCCCCAGGAACAAACAGATGACCCAGTTGTTCTCTGTAATAGGGTGTGCCTGCCCTGTAATATCCCCTGCTGAGTTAGTGTGGTGCTGCAGGTCCTCCTTACCTCAGTTTCCCTTCTCAGGAAGCCAATAACGCCATTTCAGGCCCTCTTGACACTTGACTCAGTAATACCTGCCTTGGGACAGGTTCATTATAAAACCTCATACCAAAGGGTCCATAACAAAAAGTCCCAGATAAACAAAAGGTGCTTCCGGCTTTCAGGACTCCTCTGAAGCCTGACCTATAAGCTCTGTTCCCAGTCCCCACAGGCTTGTCTTCTCAATCTTTATGTCTTTCCTTATGGCAGGAATGCCATCCCTCCTCCTGGAGCTGGGCAATTCAAGCAATTATCATCCATCTCCTCATCAGGAGTCCCCAGCTCTGCTCCTTGAGCTGGTTTGCAATTAAGCCCACCCTTTTGGGTCTTAGCCAGATTGTCTCTCTGCTGGCCCTATTTAGTACTCATGCTCAGAGAGTCTGGCAGCTTTCTCCAGCTCATGTTTGCCCTGCTATGAGGAGGCGGCAGCATTTATGCTGCTCCCCTTCTCCCAGCTCATCCTCAATTGGCTGGGTGAGAGGGGAGCTTGACTTCCCCTCTCTGTAAGGGCTTGCCCCAGCCCTTAAAGAAACAGTAATGGGATATCCTCCTGAACACATCTTACTCCCAAGGCCGCTTTCTCTCTCCCAATAGTTGCCAGGTCCTTGTATCTATAATTGGATTTATCAGCTCTTCAAGAGCCTATGCAAGGTGGTGGGATGGACTAACCATTAGGCAGTACTTCCCTTATGGGGCCGGCTACCCTGTCACATTCTCCCATGGGAGTTTTGTCATCGACTAATGGAAGCAGGACTGCCCTCCACGGCTACCTTACTCAAAGATTTTAAAATATTTAAAACCTATTTACTTGGATCTACAGCAGAGTCATGAAATATATAATGGATATAAAGGTATTTATGGACCTCTGGGATGTGGGTAAAATGGATAGCCACCATTACCAATGAATAACTTTTTTGTCACATTAGAGTCATAACATTTCACAACCTAAAAAGGATAAATGTACAGTTTTATATGTTTAATTTACATATGTAAAACTGAATTGTGTGCTGCTTTGTATACAGAGAGTCAGTAGATTCATGGCAATAGTATTAACTAAGGGAGAGTCATGAATTACTGTGTGATATCGCCTACTTTATAATGTTCTTCCTGGCCACAACAATATGCTTTCATTGACAGCTGGAATCTTACAGTATCTCTCAGTTTGCCTTGTTTTGGAACAGATAGCCATCGTCACTTACTACACTGGTCAAATGAATGAAATATTGCCTTTGATTCATAATTTCCCAAATCTACAAGATTTGTATTATAATGGGATTGCACAAGTAACATGTTCATCTATACTGCTTGGTGGTTAAACCAATAGACACGATGGGTGAACCTCACAAAATATAGGGATGTGATATGGGTTCTTACTCCATTTTACTCTCTGGAGTGGCAGCCAAATCACAGCCAAGGCCATTTTAGACACCTTCATGAAACTCGATTGAATTTCAGAGTTGCTGAGCAGCCACCAGTCCGACTGACTTCAAATAGCACGTGTGGGTGTTCAGTACCTTTGAAAAACCCAGGTGCCTAAAGATGTACTTAGGTGCCTAAACTTAGGCACCAGGTGTGAAAATTTTGGCCGCATGGGACTAGGCTATTCCCAAGGGTGCTGTGCTGAACAAAATGTCAAAACTTCCATGTTATGCTTCCAGCCCAGTGGCTTGGAAATGAGACTCCTTTCTGTCCCCTCCCTACCACAAATCACAACACTGTTAGTTTATTCATAATCCACTAGCTTTTCTGATCCCTTGTGACACAGCTCTGTGACTCTGCCCAGCTTCCTTTTCTGATGTGGGGAGTATCTCAGGGTGGGGATATAACAGTGAAGAGCACCTCTCCCTCAGTTCTTCAATGGCAAAAGGTCTATTAAGGACCCTGCATCAATGATGAAGCACTTGGCTGACACCAGCTGTAAAGCAGTGGTTCTCAAACGTTTCCAGTCACACATATCCCTTTCCAGTAACGGAATCTCTCTGTGCAACCCCTCCATTACTGAACAGCCAAGGCTTCTTCAACAGCGGAGCATGCGCTGAAGGTGGGGGTGGGGGTGGAACTGGGGATAGGGGAGGAGCTGGGGCTAGAGGTGGAGCTGGTCTGGGGATGGATAGGGAATAAGGGCAGAGCTTGGATGGGAGTGGAGCAGGGGGTAGAGTAGAGCTGCGTCTGGGGGCGGAACTGGTCTGGAGGTGGAGAGGGAATGAGGGCGGAGCTGGGCCTGGTGGTGGAGCAGGACTGGGGGCTGAATGGTTGGTGGTGGAGCTGGTCCAGGCGCGGAGTGGGGCTGGAAGTGTGGCGCTCCCTCCCTGCCCCCCCCCCCGTGGGAGCTGGCCCCGGCCTCACCATGTTCCCCCTCCCAAAATATTCCTCCGCAGCCCCCTGGGGGGCACCCTCCACTTTGAGAACCTCTGTTCTAAAGGGAGTTGGGACTGGAGCTGCCTAGAAGATCAGGGAGCTGTAAGTGGCTCCCCGATGCTCCTCTCCACACTGGCAGAAGAAAGAATCTAACTCAGAACATTACAGCTAGTCAAAAGCAAGAGCTAGTGGATTATGAATAAACTTGTAACAGAGTTGGGATTTGCAGTGGGAGGGGGTAGGAATGGGGTTTTCAAGCCACAGAACTGGGAACATAACTTGCAAGAGGCACCTTTTTGTTCACCGACACCTCCTGTACATGAGATTATGCATATCCTTATGTTGCTGTGACAGCTACTTACATTACAATAGCATCACAGGCGATGATGCAGATTGCACAAAGCCACTGCATCTGTACCCCGTGAAGGCGGCTAGGAAAGGGGCAGAGTGTAGGTGGGAAACAGGCAGAGGGGTAACTCTGCCTCCTGTCTTGGGGATCATATGCTGCATAGGGTGTAGTACCGACACAGCAGGGGAATTAAGTCACAGTGTGCTTCTCAGGCTGCCTATAACAGAGGGGTGTGGCAAAGCCACAATCAAGCCCTTATTTTGTATTTTCAAAGATTATTTTCCTCCGATATTTCGTAAACCCTTGTTTGCCACCAAATTGTTCACAGTATAAATTTGCGACAACTAGCAATCTCCAATGAAGAAATTACCAGGATCAGTAACATTCAAAGAAGGATTGAACGTTTATATGGAGAAAAAGAATATTTGGATTTATAACAGTTTATGCCAGGGATCAGCAACCTTTGGCACGCGGCCCATCAGGGAAATCCGCTGGCAAGCTGGGACAGTTTGTTTACCTGCAGCGTCCGCAGGTTCGGCCGATTGCAGCTCCCACTGGCCGCGGTTCACTGTTCCAGGCCAATGGGAGCTGCAGGAAGTGGCGTGGGCCAAGGGATGTGCTGGCTGCTGCTTCCCACAGCCCCCATTGGCCTGGAACAGTGAACCGCGACCGGTGGGAGCTCCAATCGGCTGAACCTGCGGACGCTGCAGGTAAACAAACCATCCCGGCTCGCCAGCGGATTTCCCTGATGGGCCGCGTGCCAAAGGTTGCCAATCCCTGGTTTATGCTATCACAGTTTCGGAAGGGATAAAAAACTCATGCATCAGGGTTTAAACCAGTGTCTAGGGATTACAATGAGACTTTATGGGGGGACAGATTTTCCTATGTCTGCCTACTGCAGCCGTTCTTGTACCTTCCTCTGAAGCATCTGGCACTGGCTGTTGCTGGAGACAGGATACTGAAGAAGATGGGCTATAGAGCTGATCCAGGTCAGCAATTCCTGCATGGGATTAGAGCACAAGGGTACTACTAGTAAGATTAGAGGTGTATTGGCAGAACTACAAATGATCCAGATGCTGTGATTTTGCCCACATTCACTATGAATGGCTTTAGACAATTCTATTAGGCCCTTATTTTCAAGAACAGTAAATCCACCCATAGAATGTCAAAACACGAAAGGATAGTGATTGCAACATTACGTAACACAAACTGGTTGCTAGAAGAACACCTATTGAATTATAAGAGAGTTACAAGATCTGTATCTGCTTGCTCTAATTACAAAAAAATAAGCAATTAAATTTTAATTATGTTCTTTGTAATATCTTAAACAGAGTCTACTTGAAAGAGATGGTTAGACTTTAATTGAGATATTTCAAAGTAACTACAAGTTACTGATCAACCCACTTATAAAATGTCAATTAGCACAGATTAGCTCGCATTTTATTGATATTCAGATGGGTTCTGAAATGCCAGTAAAAGGCTTGAATGTTATTAGAAGTCTGATAGGTTAATAAGATATTAACATATTGTTTTGCTTATGTTTCCTTTTGAATTAATGACATTGCAACTAAGTTTGTTCATAGCACAATATTTTAAGTAACTGACAACAATCATCTGGCTTTTAATTACTTTATAGAAAAGCCCGCTACGTTAAGTCTAAAATCAACTTCTTAACTGAGACAAGAAGTTGTAACCATATAGAAGTTGTCTGTGCTCTGATCCTTCTACTGATGTTTATGGCTTTGCTCCTCATCCGCAAAAACCATCAATGGATCAGGTTCCAGCTACATTTGAGACCACAGGGGATATCTGCCTAGGGTTGCCAGGTGTCCAGTTTTCAGCTGGAACACGCAGTCGAAAAGGGACTCTGCCAGCTCCGATAGAGCTGCTGAAAGTCCAGTTGGCCACAGCAGGGCTAAGGCAGGCTTTGTGCCCAGCTCTGTGTGGCTCCCGAGAAGTGGATCCTAGGTAGAGGGGTGGCCAACGGGGCGCCGGGCGCTGCCCCCCACCTACAATCACTGCCCTCAGCGCTGGCTCCGCAGCTCCCATTGGCCGTGAATCCGGGGTTGGCATGATTTCAGGGTGCCACAGCCAATCGGAACTGCAGAGCTGGCGCTCGGGGCGGTGCCTGCGGGTGGGGGCAGTGGGTGGAGCCCCCATGGGCGCCCCTCTGCCTAGGAGCTGGACATGCCGGCCGCGTGCCAGGATTAGCGTGGACTTCCTCCGTTCCCAGGAAATGCCGGGGCAGCACTGTTGCGGTTGCTATTTAAGGGGCCGCCTGAGGTCAGCTCCTCCCAGAGCCCCCGCAAACTGCACCAGCCAGAGCCCCACAGACTCTGCACCCCGAACCCCCTCTCACTCCCCAACCCCCTGCCCCAGCTCAGAACCCCTTCCCGTATCCAAAACCCCTCCCAGAGCCCACACCGCACACTCTCCTGCACCCCAAACCCCTCAGCCCCAGCCCAGAGCCCCCTCATGCACCATGAACCCCACAGAATGGTAAAATAGGGAGGGGTCAATTTCTGCAATCAGTGGCTGCAACACTACTGGATCCCCTACCAGGGCAGTTGAGTGAAGGCAAGAAAAATCAAGCTCCTGCATTGCGAGTGAGTGGGACTCTTTTTTGGGGAGGTGAGGTGAAGGATATTTGAATCACACATTCCATCTCCCACTTTCAAACTGTTGCAGCTCCTGGCTCTCCGGTGCCTGCTTGGGCTTGCAGTGAAAATGAGTGAATGAGCGAGGGTGGGGGAGAGCGAGCGACAAATGGAGGGGGGATGGAGTGAGCAGGGGCGGGGCCTCAGGGAAGGGGCAGGAGCGGGGCTTTGGGAAAGGGGCAAGACAGGGGGCAGGACAAGGGTGTTTGGTTTTCTGCAATTAGAAAGGTGGGAACCCTACTTTTAACTGAAAAACTCCTCAGTGACAAAGGAGATTGCAAAACCTAGAAGGAAGCATGTGAGAGCTATGGACAAAGCATTCACAGTTGAGGGTATCCCAGAGGCAGTCAGATGAATTCAGGTTCTGGTCACCTCTAAGGAACACTGTGAAACCTTTATACTCTCCCTTTAATATTTTTAAAAATGTATCCTGAAGAGAGTTTTCTATAACCCCAAATTGGAGAAAAGCCAAAGACACAAAGAACTCCACAAGGGACTTTGCTATTGCCAGTCTTTTTTAAATGAAAGATAGTCATATACTGGTAATAGTGGCAGTAGAAAATTCTTAGATAGACAGAGGGAGAGATTCAAAGTCAGATCTAGATATTGCAGTTCAGAAACATATTATAGACCAAATGAAGATCGAGAGGGAGGTTTTCAAAGGCACAAATAACATTTACTTTCAAAGGGAGCTAATGGGAATTAGATGCTTAAGTGCCTTTGAAAATTCCCCCCTTCATCTTAAAGGGGCACCTTTGGAGTATCAACTTAGAAATGTTTGCAGATGAAGAGCATCTTAAGTTGAGTAAGAACAGGGAAATCATTAGTTGTTTGGTACATGAGGAGAGTTATGAAGAACACCTGTTAGATCAGAACTTGAATGAGAAGGTAATGGATTAAAAGAACAAGAAATTCAAAAGCTTATTTAATATGTGTCAGAAGTTCTAACTTAGTAGAAGTACAAACCCTTCCAGGAGTGATAGGGTAGAGCTGTCAGATGTACTAGAAAAAGAAATGGTGGGGATAGGTTGTACTAGAAAAAGAAATGGTGGGGATACTTTTCTATACTCTGCCCACTTTGGACCCCAATATGAGATCATCTTCTCAATAGATTGTGCAAGATGTTCAAAATGCAATCATGCTGGGTTCCACTGAGTTCTTTTGAGGTGAGCACCCCCTAACTAGCATCCAATACACCCATTATTTATCTAAAGACAATTTGAACATTCAGGGCCTAATCCAAAGTTTATTGAGGTCAGTGAAAAGAATGAGGAGTACTTGTGGCACCTTTGAGGCTAACAAATTTGAACTCCTTGTTCTTTTCGCTGATACAGACTAACACGGCTACCACTCTGAAACCTGAGGTCAGTGAGACTCTTTCCATCAATGGCTTCTGGATAAGGCCCCTAGTGATTTTTTTATGTTAAAGCACCAGTAGTACATTTAGAGATTGTATTAGTTAGAGAGGTGGTAACCCAACTTGCTGAATTGGAATGTTGCTTCAACATGGTCAAAAAATTCTATTCAATGATGTTCTGACTAGATCAGGAGAACCCAATGGAGAATTTGGCTTTGCAAAACCACTTTGAACAGGTTTGAAAAACACACATGGATCTAAATGCTATAATATCAGAACACCCTTAGTCGAAGAGTGTGGGGCTAGACTGGATATGGATAAATTATTCCTATCATGCCATACTGCTCTCTTCACCCACTCTGAATTTCCTGACTCTTGAAGGACTAATTTTGCAATCAAGTTAATTAATTCTGTCATCAATACTGATAATCCCACACCTCCAACACACACATTTAGTTATTCTAAAAGTTAGGGATGTTCACTCACTTGAGTGACCCAATTTTTGGATAATTAAATTAAGCAATAGGCCACAATAGGTTGTGTGTAGATATCTGTGCAGTTATAGATTATTATACTGTGGGTTTGCAAATCTACAAACATAACACAGTGGCTTGCACTAATCACCCTGGAATACATTTCCTGCCATGTTTATGGCTTCATTGTGAAATGGCTTTAGAACACTGAATGCAATGGAGCTTAATTTCTGATGGCCTCCTAATGAAGCCATAACTTTTTGCACTGTTCCTTGAGGAAATGCAGAGTTATATTATCTTCCAAGCAGCTTTGCAATTCTAGAGTACTATGCTTATATCTTTTGGGGCATCTGAAGGCTTTGGGCTGAATATACCTAACCACCTTCTTCTCCCATCATAAAATGCACGGTTTTAACGGTGCAGAAGTGATTAGCTTGCTGCTTAGTTACAGTGACTCATCAGAGAGGTTGCTTTTCTCTTTATTGTACTACATTATGTGTACTTAACTAGTGCACTCCCACTTTAACGAGAATGACTCTATTAGGGAATCAAGCCTTAATCATCTCTGTCTCTAGGTACTAACATGACCCCCATCCCTATACATTGTGAGCACCTCACACACATCTGACTGTATCATTACAACACCCCTGTGAGGTAGGGAAGCCTTTAAGTCTGATTTTAAAGATGGGGAGCCAAAGCACAGAGATAATCAGTCCTAGAACCACAAAGGGACTTAGCTCAGCATTGCAATGATTCACATTTAGGCAGCTAGAAAATAATGGGAACAAAACTGCTATCCACATAGCTTAGAGAATCCCTATATAATGCATGGGGAGAGAGAGACACCTTAGACTGGGGTCCATAAAAGCCATCACACTAGGCCGGGAGCTACAGATGGCTTAGGCAACTATCTAACTCCACACAAAACTGCCCCCAGCAGAGGGGGAGGTGGTGTCAATGCCCACATTATAACTTTCATCCCAGTGGTTAGACATCTTACCTGGGATGTGGGCGACCAGGTTCAATTCCCCCCTCTGCTGAAGAAAGAGAAAAGGTTTGAATAGGGGGTCTCCAACCTCTCAAGTGCATGTACTATACACTGAGCTATGGAATATGCTAATAGGGGGTTCCCTAACTCTCTCCTGTTGAAGCTGTTCCACAGTAGATAAATAAAGAGGGAGTGGGCCAGAGAGAGAGAATGACTATAGTCCTGGGGTAGGGCACACAGCTGGGTCCAATCCCCCAGCTCTAGTGACCAATTATTTACCCACAATGGAACAGCTTTCACAGGAACATAAGAACAGCCATACTCTGTCAGACCATCTAGCCCAGTATCCTGTCTTCCGACAGTGGCCAATGCCAGGTGCCCCAGAGGGAATGAACAGGTAATCATCAAGTGATCCATCCCGTCGCTCATTCCCAGTTTCTGGCAAACAGAGGCTAGAGACACCATCAATTAGCCATCCTGGCTAATTGATGGGCCTATCCTGCATGAATTTATCTAGTTCTTTTTTTAATCCAGTTATACTCTTGGCCTTCACAACATTCTCTGGCAAGGGTTCCACAGGCTGACTGTGCATTGTGTGAAGATAGGACATAGGAGAGACTAGCCCAGCAGTTAGAGTACTCTCCTGAGAGGTGGGAGCCCCCTGTTCAAATTGTTACTCCTCCTCAGGCGGGGTGGGGATACTGAACCTCAGTCTCCCACTTCCCAGCTGAGTGCTCTAACCAATGGAATCTAAGTTATAAAACCACCTTCTCTAGATAGATTTTGAATGGGACCCAATCTGGTAGGGTGGCCTCTGAACATGCCTACTAGATCAGGCCCTGTGGGAGAGACAGACACTCTGATGCCTTTCTTCCCCCGGTTTGTGGCTCATTCTGGGGCTTAGGCATGAGACAGGAATCTGGACGCCTAGAGTGAGGCAGCAATGTACAGGCTCAGATGCAGAAAATTAGGTACTGAGTGAACGTTTACCCTGAAAACATAGGCACTGAGTGAATTTAGGTGCCACAGGATTAGGTAGCAGCTGAGCAGTTGTGGGGATTGTAATGGTCCCTCTTTGTGGATCTATGGATCTCAGTGATTTACCTAAGGTATTGCCCAGCTCACCTGAGTCCTAGTCTAGTGTTCAGTCACAAGACAACCCTCCCTCATTACAGGCTCATATTCTCTATGTACTGTGTCAAATGGCAGATTTAAATGCTATGGATGAAAATCTCATCACCTGCCCAAAGGCAGAGCTTAGCCCTGTGTTTTTGGACCCAAGTTCTGGGTAGCCTACAGAGGGGCATTGTGGGGTGCTTGTCTCCAGCACAAGATGGGCCCACTGCCACACCTTGAGTCTCTTTTGAGGCACAAGAACACTTCCTAATCCCTCCCTGAGCCACAGCTCCCAGGGGATTTCCCCCTTTACCTCTCCTTCCCTCCTGCTTCAGGGACTACTGCAGAATGCTACCTTGTTCTTTTAGCAGAGCATATCAACCTCTCAGGGCTTTCTCTCTGGAGACCCTTTTCCTCCAGCAGGGTCCCACTGACTTGCCTCACCTCGCCAAGGACTCTGGTAACTTCATACAGGGCAGGGACTTCAATTTGCTTTTCCCTTGTGTCAGATTGGCTCTTTATAGCCGTAGGTGATGCTTCGCCCCCTTTGTTGGCCAAATTGGGTGCACCTGTTCTAGTACAGTGGGGCTGGACCTGCTTTATTTAAATGGGCCAGTCACCCTGTGGCAAGGGCCTTATGTAACCTGCTGTTCACTTGGCTACTAGTGTCCTCCTACTGTGCTTGATCCACAGAATTTGTGAGCCTGTTTTTCAGTTCCCAGCTTTAGCACTGAGGCTTTTAGCTTAAACTAGAAAGGTTCATGCTTTAAAGCGTGGAATTCCTTGGTTCAATCCACCCTTGTAATCAAGATGCTACAGTACAGTTGAGACTCCAGCTGCTTGGGGCCTCAGATGCTACCTTGTGTAAGCATGTAGCCCAAGTCCCAGCCCTTGTTAATCACAGACTTTGATAAGCCCCCCATTAGTGTTGAAAAGAGCTGCTGCAGCAAGAAACTGGAAACACACACTGTATTACACAGTTTATTGGACACTAAGCCCTTTCGGACACATCTTTGAAACTTGAATCCTGGGGCTTCTCTGTGGTTAGGCATCATGACACTGGGTCAAAAAGAAAGGGTTTTCATTTTAGCCCTATTAAAATTTATTGCTCATTACATTGAATAAATGGATGACACATTAATTTTAGCAGGATAATAAAAAAGAAATCTCTCCCAAGGTTATAAAAAGTTTTAAGACTGACACAAAATAAAACACTTCTTTTAATATGCTGACCATTGTTTATACATCATAAAAGTGCTCTCTAGCACTAGTTGAGCTAACTGAAGTATTCTATTATTTTCTTGATTCCTGGATCCTTGCCCAGAATACATCATCAAATGCCTCCTGCATGTGGTGATTAAGAGTGAATGTTGCTACAGAAAGAAAGACGTTTGATCAGAGAAGACCAAAAAAAAATATGCAATTCTCCTCGGGGAAAAAACTAATAAATAATAACCCACAATAATATGCGACAAAGAGCAAAGTAAATTGTCTAGAACATTCAAAAGACTTACATTTAAGCAGGAAAAATGAAAAGCACCTAAAATTCATATAAAACTAGTTAAAAGTGACAGAATGATGAAAGATCACAAATAATGACACTTAATAAAAGCCCACAATAATTGAAGATATCATGAGATGTCCTGAGGAAGGGGAAGAGCATAGTCATAAATTACTTTACCCCTTCTTTTCATGAAACATTTTATTCTCTCACTGTCTGCCTGGCCAGACATTCTGGGTGGTGAGTAAGGAGAGTCAGAGCTAAGGTTCCGCCTTCTCTTTGTCCATTTCTGCCCCCTTCTCCACATATTTGCTTACAGAGTACCAACCAAACAGCCCTGCTCTCCTTCTCCATACCTTGTAGTCAGAGTCTCAGTTGAAGGAGGGCCATGTGGGGGAGTGATGAAGGCCTTATTCCCTTATTCCCTTGTATAGTTGAGCAGTTGAGCAAGGGGATCTGTCTGGGGATTGGTCCTGCTCTGAGCAGGGGGTTGGACTAGATGACCTCCTGAGGTCCCTTCCAAACCCTGATATTCTATGATTCTAAGGGATGCATGTGTCACAATCTAACCCATTGTGAGTATGGGTGGCAGACTCAGGCCCAAAGTAGCCCCATTGGATTAATTTGGCTGAAATTGGGATTTGACTCAGAATCCCCCCATTTTTCAAGTCGAGTTATGGAGACCTAAAGCTGTAGCCCCCAGGTTTATCTAGGAACAGAAATGGAGCACAAACATAATGTTCAAGCTCAGGACCCCAGATAATACCCAGATTGGAATGGATAACCAAATGGAGTGCCTCTGGGCAGTGCTCCCAGTGCTTTTACACCTTGCCTGGATAGTACAGCGGTAGGCACTTTATAAACACTTTGTGAGGACTGACAGAGAGGGAGGTAGATAGATATGGAGACAGAGACCACATGGTCAGCACTGGTCTCTGGCAGATCCTTCAGTTCTGTGCAGATCTCTGGTTATCTGCAGCTTTTAGAAGCCATAGTTTTGGTTTATGACCCTGCAATAATAGATTACAAGCACATTACATGATAGGTTTCAACATATAATTGTAAACAGGAAATCATTAGTTCGCAGGTGTTTTTCTAGTAGGGTTCCACAGAGATCTGTTCTTGAGCATATGCTATTTAACATTTTTATAAATGACTGGCTGGAAGAAAACATAAAAGCATCACATTGAGGGGGTGGTAAAAAACAAGGAGGACAGTCCACTGATATAGAGAGTTCTGGATCATTTGGTAAATTGGGCACATGCAAGCAATATACATAGATATAGGAACCAAAAATGTAGGCCATACTTACAGGATGGGGAACTCTGTCCTGGAAAGCAGTGACTCTGAAAAAGATTTGGGGAATGTGGTGGATAATCAGCTGAACATGAATTCTCAGTGTAATACTGTGGCCAGAAGGGCTAATGTGCTCCTTGGCTGCATAAACAGGGGAATCTCAAGCAGGAGTAGAGAGAATATTTCCCTCTGTATTTGGCACTGGTGCAACCACTGCTGGAATCCTGTGTCCAGTTCTGATGTTCACAATTCAAAAAGGATGTTGATAAATCGGAGAGTGTTCACAGAAGAGTCCTGAGAATGATTAAAGGATTAGAAAACCTGCCTTACAGTGATAAATAGATTCAAGGAACTCCATCTATCTTAACAAAGAGAAGGTTAAGGGCCTATAAGTATCTGAACAAATATTTGATAATGGGCTCTTCAATTTAGGAGAGAAAGGTATAACATGATCCAATGGCTGGAAGTTGAATCTAGACCAATTCAGACTGCTAATAAGGTATAAATGTTTAACAGTGAGGGTAATTAACCACCGGAACAATTGACCAAGGGCCGTGGTGGTTTCTCCATCACTGACAATTTTGAAATCAAGATTGGATGTTTTTTTCTAAAAGATCTGCTGTAGGAATTATTTTGGGGCAGTTCTATGACCTGTGTTATAGAAGGATGGTCCGACTAGATGATCACAATGCCTTTCTGGCCTTGGATTCTATGAACCTATGAACAAGAAGTTCCATGAAGGCAGACCTCTCCCCTGTGCAGGACCTCAACATGCTTCTGCACAAGCACAGTGATCTGCACAGCAGGGGCTGGTGGCAGGATCTGCACCTCCTTAAACACTAACTGGAGGCAAACCCCTCCTCTTAATGAATGATGAAGTGGAAGGTATGCAACTAGAACCTCATATTTCTGATCCCCTGAGTTGGTTTCTCATTTGTGGCATGTGGAGGGGATATTATGGTCCATTTTTAAAGCTCCTGCTCTTGATTCTCCATCCATCTGCACCTTTGTGCAGTCATTTATACCTGTGCAAATGGGGTATAAATCACTGCCACATCAGAATGGTCATATTTTGCACCCACTTTGCAGTGTGACCACACTAAGTGCAGGGGAATGGAGAGTCCAATAATTGTTTAATCTCTCTTCTACTTTTAGTAATTTGTATCTAATTCCAAATGATCATTCTGGAAAAAGATGGATTTTTCACCCTAAAGATTTATATACTATTTGCACTTAATCACAAAAATTACTGTTCAAATGAGATACAGTGTTATCTGACACTCATTCATCATTTTGACTTTTAATTACATCTCAGCTTTTTAAATATATAATGTATCGTCCACTATCCCAATTCTTCTCCATGCATTACCTTTAAAACACTCGATTTGTCCTTGCCAAGGTTCTCTGCTTGTTCTTTTCCCTTTAAAAAAAATCTGTAGTACATTGGCTTCTAATCTCAATTTGACACTTAGATTTTACTGCAATAAAAACAGAGATTTTATCATCCCTATCAATACTTTAAATAATTTACTCTTTTCCTTTTTTTACACTAGTGTTTTGGACAATAGTCAACTTCAATGCTCTGTAAAAAAAAGTTCTGCATTCCTTTGAATCTGCCTTCTTAAGAGTTTCTCATTTGTTTCTGCCATTTCCTTCTGAGCATACCCTCAAGAGTGTCTCCAGTCAGGTATTATACCTCTTCTTAGCGGTTCTCTGCTTCCCAAATTATCCTTTTGTAGTAAAAGATACCCCTTGATATCACTGGTTGCTTAAGCTTTTGTTTCTTGGAAACCTCATACATTCCTAAGCATGGGATATTTAGCTTGTGCTTAACGTTCTGTGTTAAAACCTGACATAAATTCTGGTACACAAAAGCAGTTCAAAGTTTCTTTCATTCAGGAAGTTTGTACTCAGACATACACAATATTAATATAATCCCAAAGTCAATTCTGGCAACTAACTACAACAATGATCCACAACAACTAATACAGCAGAAGAAAGTATAATAAAATATGAAGGACAAGATTTTCCCTAACAGGGGCCTAAAGTTAAGCTATTAAGATCATAACATCAATGGGTTCAATCCTCTTTTTCCTACTTACAGCGTATGGGCATTCACACCTGTGCAAAGCGAATATATTAAAAATAATTTCAGCTTCAGAATAGTAAAGTTGTACACCTACTTCCCTCTTGCTTTGCACGAGTGCAAATGATTGCTGAGTGCTGAGCCCTTTTGAAAAGCTGGCTACTTGTTTAGGTAATTAAACATGAATGTAGGACTATAACAGCGTTTAAAAGAGAACTGGATACATTCATGGTGGTTAAGTCCATTAATGGCTATTAGCCAGGATGGGTAAGGAATGGTGTCCCAAGCCTCTGTTTGTCAGAGGGTGGAGATGGATGGCAGGAGAGAGATCACTTGATCATTGCCTGTTAGGTCCACTCCCTCTGGGGCACCTGGCATTGGCCACTGTCGGTAGACAGGATACTGGGCTAGATGGACCTTTGGTCTGACCCGGTATGGCCGTTCTTATGTTCTTAGGTGTCTAACTTCAGGACCCCATCTTGGCAAAATGTGGCAAAAATGCTGGCTATAGAAAGCCCAGTTCTGAAACTCTTACTCACCTGAATAATGTTATTCACGTAAGTAGTGCAGCAGCTTGCACTTGGACTACTTGTGCGTGTAAGGATTACTTGTGTGAGTAAGGCTTTTTGAACCCATTTTTACTTGTATTTCAATACTGAAAATATGTCATTGGGATTTTGCTCATATTTTATCAGCTTCTTCTTTCGCTACTCTTGCCATCAATTCATAATTGTCACTATTAAGCACTGAATACGCACACAGCTGAAAGGAAGATATTATTATAGAACCATAGAAATGTATGACTGGAAGAGACCTCAGAAGGTCATCTAGTCTCGCCCGGGCACTGAGGAAGAACCAAGCAAACCAAGACCATCCTGGACCAGGTGTTTCTCTAATCTGTTCTTTAAAACTTTCAATGATGGGGATTCCTTAACCTCCCTTGGAAGCCCATTCCAGTGCTTCACTCTCCTTATAGTTTTTCCTAACCCAAATCTCCCTTGATGCAGATTAAGCCCATTACTTCTTGTCCTGCCTTCAGTGGAGAACAATTGATCACTGTGCTCTTTATAAAAGACCTTAACATATTTGAAGACTGTTATCAGTTCTCCGCTCGGTCTTCTTTTCCCCAAGACTAAACATGCCCAGTTTATTCAATCTTTCCTCATAGGTCAGGTTTTCTAAACCTTTTATCATGATAATGCATGTGACTAGAAGCCTCAAACCAAGATCAGGGCCTTATTGTGATGGAGGCTGTCCTTACACATAGTAAGAGACAGACCTTGCCCCAGACAGCTTAAAGAGTAAAATTTTCAAAAGCACCTACACAATTCAGGAACCCAAGTACAATGGGACAAGTTACAGGTGGGGAAGAGAAAAAAAGAAAACACTATTGGGAACACTTTCCTTATCACAGTCCCAGAGGATGGGAATGGAGGTCAGGTGGCCAGGAATGTCAGACGGAGAAAGCCTGAATAGGCTGCTCCATCAAAACCACCATTTCAGCTACTTATGTGGGTCATAAGGATCAACAGTAGAGCTGGCCAGGAACTCTTAAACTAATTTTCTTTTGGTCTAAAAATGCCATCATGTTGAAAGTGAAAGTTTTTGTGGAAAAATTGGTTTCTCAAGTTCGGGATGCAATTTCTAGTTAAAATCAGAGAGACATCCCATTTCACCTCCCATAGCCTTGGTGATTCAGGTAACGTGGGATACAGGAGACCCAGGTTCAACTTCCTGGTGCTAATCAGCCAGGTGAATGCTCTAACCACCAAGCCACTGTTTGTCTTCTCTCTCTCTATATATATATATATACAGTTTTTTTCATACAATTTTTTGAAAGGTCTTGTTTTCATTTTGCAGCATAACAGAAGAAATATCCGATCCTGAAATATGTTTCACAAAATGAAATTCTTGTTTTCTGGCCAGCCTTAGTCAATATTGGCAAGTTACAACAGGATTGTTTATGAAGTAAGATAATACCCAACACAAGAAAGGATGGCACATTCTTGCTGTAACAGAGGCAATGGGCTTGTCTACATGCGGAAAACACCTAGAGTAATTAGTACAGAGTAGGTAATGTACACTAGATTCTGAGCTCAGCTGTGAAAAGTGAGTGAAAGTTCATAAAATGTCACAATACCTACAACAAGGGATGTTACTCAGAAAAGGTGCAAAAGGGAGACAGACTGAAATAGCCTGAGCAAAACGGCCTCCTGATCTAGTCCAAGGACTATGTTAAGATCATGCCTGGTAAACAAGAGACGTGTGGGACTCGAAATCAATGAACCAGAATTGATGTGTCAGAAATTAGGCCTAATTGGGGGACAAAATAATGAGGGGATGATTATTTCACCTCCCTTTGAGGTCCTCAGAAAGAGACTTTGGGGTGGAGTGGGGGGATGAAATTGAGGGACGGAAGGAAGAAGCTGCTGTCTGACAACAACTGCTGGTTGGTAGACGGGTGAACAGGAAAGGAGCAAGCTTAACCAGTGTGACTGCCACTCCCACCATGTCATGGGAGCCCAGAATCTACTGTAATGACAGTGGGTTTCCAGACAGGGCTAGAGCAGGGGATAAATCCAGTGGGAACAGCCCTTGACTTTGGATGAATCCTGAACCCCACCTGGGATGTGAGACTTTGTCCATTTCCTTTCCCACCTTATTTCGTCTTTTTCCAATTTCTCCTTTTTCCTTCTAATAAGAATCCGGCTAAGCCGACCAAGACTGTATATTTTTCAACACCACTGTAAGCCTGTGACCAGAGCTACAACTAAAAGTAATCCCCTAAACAGCAAAAGTTTGCCAGGTCTTGGAGTGGCTGATAAGACCATGTGCTGTGCATGTGTTTTTCCCAGCAAGGAGGTAGCAAGTGACATTCAACACTAGAGGCAGAATCTGCCTTTTCTATCTTTGCTGTTCTTTTCTCTCCCCTTGTGTGTGTTTGTCTTGTTTTGTCTTCTAGGAAATGGGATTGGACATTAACAATAACGACAGCTCCAGCCCATCTCTGCTAAAACAACACTTATTGCCATATTTAATACCATTTAAGGGACAGTCAGATAAAAGTACAGGGAACAAAGGATGTTGTTAAAATGAAAGCCTTAATTCCTTACATTTCAAATGCTTCAACTTTTTTACCTGCTTCTTTTCTGTATCTTTAATAAAAAAAAAGATGTTTAATGGTGTGTTTGCCATGGTATAAGCAGGCTGAGGTCTCTGTATACCAACCCCCAATTCAAATGGTTTAATGTTTAACTGTGACAGGGTCATGTTAACACCTTTGATATTTTGGGCCCGTAAATATGACAGAACCTTGGCAGGTAAGTACATATCTTTACAATTTATTATTATGCTATACTTCCATGGTAGCTTCTGTTCTGGGTGCCCCATGGCAGCAGCCATTTTAAGCTAATGTAAGCTAGAAGACTTTTGGAGTCTCCCTCCTTCAGTCCACGCTACCTATTCAGCTGCCCCCCATACTCATTTTCAAAAATGGTGGCTGCTCCCACTGGGCAATCAGCCCCAATCTCATGCTAAAGCCTAGGGCCATCCTTAGCCATGCGCCGCATTGCTGAAGATTATAAAATCACATCTCTAAAAAATCCTTACATAGATTTTTAGACGCACAATCTGAGTATTCATCTTTGGCATTAAATGTTTGGATCTTCAGACATATCGTTTTTAAAATAAACCCTTAATAAGACCATCCTTATCTAAAATACACACGCGAGCCCGGGCTGCCGTTGGGCATAGGAGCACCACTTTAATAATACCGCATAGGGCCCCATAAATCCTAAGGACGGCCCTACTAAAGACCCAACTATTGGCCATGCTGGGTCAGACCAAAGGTCCATCTAGGCCAGTATTCTGTCTTCCGACAGTGACCAATGCAGCTGGCAGCATGATGCAGCCACAGCCTCCACGCCATCCCACCCCACCCATCCCGTAGCAGAGTCAAATAATAAAAACATTCATCTGTGTACAATTCAACCGTATATTGAGACAGTGGTTACAGGAAAAGACATTTGGCTAGTAGTCTCAGTCTGCATGAGGTAAATATGAGCATTGCATGCCCATAAAGATACAAAGCTACAGCTCCCTGCTGAGGTATAACTGCCCTATAATATGCATTCTCACAGAAAAAGAGTTTACCTTAGGGATAGCAAAGCCCTTACTGGCTTTTCACAGGCTTACATACAGAAAGACTGTGAACAGTGACTGTTTCAGACACTCAGAGCAGAACCCTTTCTATTTTTCTCTGTACTTTCACCATGTCTGCAGGGGGAGATAAAACAGAATCTAAGACTGAGAAATTGCTCAGTTTTGGTCTGGACCCTATGGGGGATAGCTGCATGGTCAATCCTTCCGGTATAGCTCACAACGTACCTTCCACCCCTGCAGTACTTCTGGGGGGACCATCTCGGTGAAGAACTTCACAGCATTTCATTGGTCTGTGCCTTTGCCTTTTCAAATAAGTTTGTTCTCTACCTCCTAGTCACTCTCCTCAGCATAATTGACAATCACAACAGCCTAAAAGGGAGGGATGTAGAGGGGATTACTATTCAGCTCACCTCCACATGCCTCCTGCTAAACCCTCCAACACAGCATAAGGGAAACGGCTACTCAAACCAGGACCATAATTCCCACCATGCCCCTGTTCTCCAAGGCACAATGGCAAATCCCAAAAGCATGTACTACGCAGACATAAATCCCAGTACAGCCCTCCTCATGCATACACCACTTACCGTCTCTGAAGTCCCCCCTCCCAAGACTGGGAAGAATCTCATAGCAGGACAGTCAGAAATGCATATAAAACACTATCATGGCCTCTCTGGAATAAGAGCAATAACTGCTTGTGTTTTCTCCCTACTCCCACAGCCACAACATGTGCAGTAGCCAGAGCCTCAAGGACAAGGCCTTTATCAATGGCTCAGCAGTTGACTAACTTGAGGGGGTACCAATGGAAAACTTGGGAGGAAGTGTTCAAGGACCTCATGCAGGGTCCCAAAGAAAAATGCTAATAGAAAGGTGGAGCTGCACTTAAGGATGGAAAGGGAATAAAAAGAGAGATGGAGCTCTCTAGAGAGATCACTGGAATGACCAAAGACAGTGTCAGAGTGGTTAGGAACAGCGTTGTTGTGTCAAGACAGTTGAAAAAGACAGGGAGATGCAGAGGCAACACAGCGCAAAAATGCTGCTATTAGAGCAGCAGACAATGCAATACCCTAAACCAGGATTCAGCCACATCCTGCAGCCCCTGGACAAAAGAGGGTACTGGGAATACCAGCAGCTTCTCCCCACTCTGCCCCCACAGCAGTGCTCTCAGAAGTCATTCCTTTCACAGACCTAAGCTTAGGGCAGTGAGAAAGGTTGCACCTGGGAGCTCAGCTCTTTTGAGCCATCCAGGACCACTAAGATTTTCAAGCCACGCTGTTCAACCGCAGTAGGCCCAAGAAGAGGCAGAGGAAAGGCTGTGACTTGAATCCCCCACCCTTTTTTTTGTTCTGCCCTCCACTGCACTGTGTCACTTTGAATTTTTGCTTCCCTGTGGTTTTAATTGCAGGTTTATTTCTGTTTGCTATATAATAAAGTGTTTAATAATTTAAAAACCTGTTACTTCATTTATAAAGAGCCATCAATGCATTTCATACAGAAAAATCCATAGGTTTTAAATAATTCATAGGGTTTTACACAAGTATCTAGGCACAGACACAAGGCAAAATAAGGATTGCCACAAAATTTAATTTATAATTTATTTAATTTAATGTTAATTTATTAATTTAATTTAATTTATTCCACTTCCAGCACCCATAAATGGCACCACACTGTTAACAATCCATCCCACCCCTCCACCCCCGTGCCCGCAAGTTAGCAGCTGGATGTACAGCTGCAAATTTTGAGGCCTGGTACCCAAAGTAGGATCAGGAGGCATCCCTGACAGTATTGCCCTGGCTTTTTCCATGGCTACTGAAAGGTCGCTGCACCTCAGCCTCGCACCCATCATTAGAGCTCTCTCTCTGGAGTAGAGTGTCCACACCTGAAATTAATGGGGAGTACCTAGTCCACTTTAAATTTACATCCTACAGTACTCCACACTAACTTCCCTGTGTAGTAGAACCCAAAGATTATTGGGTTGTGACAGTTTGCAGTAGCTATATAAATATACCATACTGAATATCCATCAAAAGAGCAACCCTACCGTAACACTGAAATTCAGAGCACTCTCTTTCAATACATCCCCAAGCATAAAGCAGAACATATGGACTGCATCACTCACAGTTCAGGTTTTAGACTAGACCAACACTGACACTTTGAAGCACATTAAAATAATCAGAAATGGCAATATGAGTGTAAAAGTTTAGAATCAGACCTTCAGCTGGTGTAAATTAGCTGGTGTTAATTGACTCAACCGATTTCGATGGCGCTATGCCATTTTAGACCAGCTGACGATCTAGCCTTTAATACCGGTCCACAATGTGTTTGGTGAAGTGACTTCGTGCCTTTTCAGTTTCTCTTCCTTACCCAATCTCTGTTCTTTAAAAAATCTTTTGATGTATATGTTCCTCTAAAACACTTCTGAAGTGTGCTCTGAAGTTTTTCACATTACTTAGAAAATGCCATTTCTTCATTGTTCCCAGTGGAATTTAAGTGGCTGAATGGTAGGACACCTCTTTTATGTCTTTCCTTCTGAAAGTTCAGACAAATTAATTATATGGCACAAAGTAGGTCAAGTGCTCAAACAAACAAGTTCCCAAGAAAGGAGTCTGCTCATCTAGCAACCAATATCCTAACTGGGAGAGAGAATGGAGGAAAAGCAAAGACCACAAAACCACAGTGATGAGAGAGAAAGTTATAGCCAAATCTTGAAATCCAGAATTCAGGGTGGGGATTATTCTCCCAGGATCCCCATGAGGAAATGACCATCCAGAAGCAGAGCACTGAATGGGGAGTAAGCGATCAGTGTGACTGTTCCTTTCCCCCCCCCCTCTATCACCCCACCGTTTATGTTTCTGGGGATGCATATTTGGGAAGGGGATAGGCCAGGGAGTGGGAGAATGAGCCAGATGTGCATTGCTGCGCCCCACAATGCCCCCCCCCACACCAGAAATGGAGACTTTGCCAGCATGTCTGAGGTTGTCATCTCTGTGCCTTGGTACACCCTCCCTCCTGTAATTCAGGTGGTGTAATTCAGTGCTGTGATTCCAGGGAGAGCAACAGGAGACTGATGTGGGGGTCACATCCAGGGACCACCAAGAGAGTCAAGAGCACAGGGGGTAAGAGGTCCTAGATCTGATGCCATGGCAGAAAACCTCTGAATGGATAACCCCGTGGCTCTAGTGGATCCTACAGAGGTGTATGGTTTCTGGCAGTCCAAAGCCCCTGTTTGTTCCATGGTGGTCAAATCCCACCCCTGTGCAACAAGGAGGAAATACAGTGAAGAGACCTTACAGCGTTTTCCTCCAATCAGGGATATTGCTGCAGGACTTTAACTCTTACAAATATAGGGCCATATCCATGGCTGGTGTAAATGGGTGTATCTGCATTGGCTTTAATAGTCCTATCCCTATTTTCCCCTGCTCAGATTGGCCCATCTGATTTTTTCCTATTTGATCAGACCACAGAGTCATCAAGTCTAATACATACTGGCAAGAACTAAATGCTTCAGATAAAAAAAAGTGAAATTGAAAACCTCTCTAATATTGCTAGCTAATTGTGTGATGCTATACACAGGAGAAAAAAAACAATCTCTCTTCTACCGCTTGCAGTGATCAGCTTATGCCAGGAAGCATAAAATTTGATTACCCTTATTTTAGCTTTCAAAAAGTACTGTAGTGTTTTGCCACCACAGTCTGTTGGGGCTGGTTTCGTTTTAAGTTCTTTAGATGAAGGTCTTCATACCATTCCTCCTCTGGAGAGAGGATTTTCTTCGTAACCTGGGTGTAATCCTTCTGTGATGTAAATGTCTGCAATACCCTTCCAACAATGAAAGAGTCGGAGATAGAGTAGTCTACTTAGAACAGAAGCCTGGCAGTCAGGACACCTGTGTTCAATTGCAATCTCTGTTCCTCACTCCCAATGTAACCTTAATCTATGTAACCACTTAATCTCCCTGTTTCTCAGTATTCCCAGCAATAAAATGGGGATAATAATATTAATCACTTTCTGGAGATGTATGAATGAAAGGGACTGCTGGTGAAAAACCCTGGTCCCATTGAAGTTAATGATAAAATTCCCATTTGAGGCCAGGATTTCACCCTGCAATATAACGTTTTGCTAGTACTAGGTCAACCACAGGGGTCCTTAGTTTTTACTCTGTATTTAATAAGTTAAATAAGAGTGTCAGGATTTTGGCACATTCTCAGAAATGGGACCAAGATGCACAATATCTGACTACAGGACTTACGCTTCTGGAGTGTGGACCAGTTTATTAATAGCATTACCCTAGTGCCTAGAAGTCATGACCAGAACACCAGTGTGCTAGGCTCTGTACAAACACAGAACTAGAAGACAGCGTCTGCCCCAAAGAGCTTGCAATCAAGGGATAAGTCAAGAGACAGATGGATACAGACTAATGAGGGAATACAAGGAAACAATAAGACAATATCGGTCAGGATAATAGGTTGTGGTCTCCTCACACAAGCAGCCTAGCCATTTGGATTACGGAATTTGGTTTGGGTCTGTCCATCAGAAGTTATTAGGTTTGAACCATTCCCTGCACTGCAGGAATCACAGGGTGAAATTCTCTTGCCTGTGTTATGCAGAAGGTCAGCCTAGATGGTCATAGCTTTCTGATGTTCAAGTCTATGAATCTAGTTGTCTTTCTGGTTTCTATTACTATTGTACCTGAGCTCTTCCCAAGTACTAATGGAAGGGTTCCCACAACACCCACATGAGGAAGATGTTATTTTAACTATTATAATTTATTAGTATTATTAATTATAGCAGTAAAACTGCGTCTGCTGTCCTGAAAGTAACACTGATTCATAGCTCTCTTCTTCTATTCTCTTTACCGGAATGGTAAACCATAGCAATGACTCCATTCCATCCTGTCTCCTCTTCATGGTTAATGACTGAACATGTAGAGTTTGGTAGAGTAATCGTTTTAGTGACAATGTGTTAAAAAACTTCCCATGAAGCAATCAGTTCAGAGAAGACTCTTTACTCCTTGCAGTTTTAAATGGCAATTTTGTTTTGTTGGCAGGAGATTTCTTCAGTCTGTCAATTAATATTATTTCAGCCAGTGTATAACCTCCTGCTTGCATCTTTCTTTTGTATAATTATCATTCAATAAAGTCCAATCAAAGTATCTCTTGACTCTTCATTTATGTTTCAGTTTCTTGCTGAACATAATTATTTTTGTTTCTGACACTGACACACAATTCAATGCAATTCCCAGGCATAATATGCATCTCATTTTGTGACTTTCATGTCAGTATCTCAACCCTTCAGTAATATATAACATGGAATAAATCCACTGTACATTAGTACTGGTTGAAAAAATATAACTTAATTTCAATAAGAAGTTTCAAACGAAACAAAAATTCCATGGAATGCTTCAAAGAAAAATATACGAAATGAAAAATTTCAGTTTGAAACTACACAACTAAATTTTTCATTTAATTTGGTTTTTGTGAAAACTGGAAAAAAAAAAGGATTGCAATGTTCATTTTGGGGGTTTACCACCCTTTTTTCTCCATTCAGCCCCTTTTTTCCCTCTGGAAAAGGCGGGGGGGAAGAAAAATGATCCTTTTGATTTTTTGCATCAGAAAGTTGAATTAAATGGACGATTTCATTTTGTTCAAAAATAGCTTTTTTTTTTAATTAAAAAAATATTTTATGAGAGAACTTTGACCAGCCCTACTGTATTTTATGATCAGTAGAGTCATCTTAGGTGCTGAGTCAAGCTGAGCACCTACACCTCTTTGTTGGGTGGACTCAGCTTCTGTCAGGATCAAATGAAGGAGATGGTATATTCTACTTTCATCATTAATATATTCTCTTATTTCCAAAGCTAGTTCCCCCTCAGGTCTGTTGCAAAGCTCCAATTGACCTCACTGGGATCAGGTTTCAACCGCTTGGAAAATATACATTGGTATAGATTCTGACCAAAATTTTCAAAAATGAGTGCCTAAAGTTAGGCACCTAAATCCATATTAAGGTATTTAAATAAATGGACCGATTTTCAGAGGTGCAGAACATCTGCAGCACCTGTTGATTTCACTGGGAGATGAGGTACCCAGTACCTTGGAGAAAGATCAACAACTCACAGGATACATCTGGATATGCAACCCAAACATGCACAAGGTTTTTGGCTGCCATACTGCATTGCAAATCTTTGTCCAATTTACTGATATAATATAATTAGAAATTGGATTGTATAGTTATGTCTAAGACTAAGATTTAATCATGGGTATTTTTAGTAAAAGTCATGGGCAATAAACAAAAATTCACAGCTGGTGACCTGTGCATGACTTTTACTATAAATACCCCTGACTAAATCTTAGATGCTCTGGGGGCCCCTGAGGCACCACTGCTCTGGTGGAACTTTGCTCTGGGGACTCAGTGCCCCGGCCACCCTCTGCTCCGCGGCCGCCGGGGACAGCCCCTCTGTGGCAGCCACTGGGACAGCTGCTCTGGGACCACTGCTGCTCAGGCAGCCCCAGGGCCAGCCGCACCAGCTGCTGCTCCTGGGGCCAATTGCTTTATATTATCCTGCTGGGTCCTGCAGCCCCTTTTTTGATTGCTGTGTCCCACCAGTCACTCTAGGCAGCTTGGAGGACCCTCTCCTCTGCCCTTTTCTGGGGTGGGGTGTGGCAGGGCCCCGAGGGCTCCAGCAGGGGGTCTCAGGGCCTAGTTCGTCCAGTCACAACGATAAACAGACAAAAATGATCTTTAAATGTGTAATATAAAACATAAGTCAAGCGCCTGAAAAAGGGAAAAAAAAGACTAAACATAACTTATTAAACATTCCTTCAATCAATAAAAGTCTCCACTCTGCTTCTCATGTGTTAAGAATGACATTTAGAGCTTGCATGGAATAACCTGTATCGACGATATTTCTGCTTTTTCCATTATTACTATAGAAAAAAACAAAACAAAACATGTTCATTCTTATGACAAATTGTACAATATTGATTGTTTTCTTTCTTGTGTTAAAGAGAAAAATGCATCTATAGCTAATTTATTTGGAAAATAAAGTAATAACTTGCAAACAATACAAGTAGACACAGTAATGACCCAAAATTTAAAAATAATCTGATTTTGCAACCTTTGCCCATATAAGTTAATGTTACACATGTTGAGGTATTCCATTGGATTTAATGGAACTACTCACGTAAGTGAGAGCGGGGTGAATTCTTTTGGACAGAAATTTCTTTTTCCCCACCAAAATAAAAATAGAAATAGATTCAGGTTAACTGAAACATTTGCAATTTCATGTCAAATTCAGCAAATTGTTTCAGTTCAACCTCCCACCCCCCAACCACAAAAAAAAAAAAAATGTTCGGACATTTTCAAACAAAATATGTTATTTTTTTTTATTTGAAACCAAAGTCTTTTGAATTTTCCTTCAATTTTTTTAAAAAAGGATAAAAAAAAGTTGAAAATGACACAAGTGTTCTATTTTGGGTCAAATAAAACATTTTGTTTGACCCATATTTATTAATTATTATTATTATTATTACTTTTCAGTTTGCTAAACAAATTTAAAAAATCATTTTTGGTAGACACAAATCATTTAGTTGTTGTAGTTGTTTCGTCAGTAAGACCTCCCCCCCGCCCCCCCAAAAAAAGTATTCACACATCTCTAAATATGACCTGATCTAAAGCTTATTGTGGTCAATAGGAGTCTTCCCATTGAATATTTGCATGAATAAGGGTTATAGGATAGGGTCTTTGTTGTCATATTGTGTTTGATTGCTATTGTACCTGATCACCATTTACTATGCTGCATGCATCAGCTGATAAGATTTACCAGATAACGTACCTACCATGACATCTTGCAGTAAAGTCTCAGGATATTTCACAATACTGCTGAACTCTACAGGAATTCTGGAGTTCTGTGCAGCCTTCCAGATGCATGGGGTGGGTGGAGAATCCAGCTCTATGTCTAATTGTGTCTTGGTTTCAAACTGATGCATGAAGATGAGTATCTAAGCTGGTAGGTCCAGAATGTTCCTAATTAAGTCTTGCAACCCAAAAATATAAAGTAAAATCTGGCAAGGTCAGACTTTCTTTTCAAATGTTAGTCCAGCTATTCTTTCCCCCCCCCCTCTTTTGAGACAGCAATTTAAAACAATTTTATTATTTTATTTCTTTTTTTATAATTTTTCAGAGAGAGAAAAGGAAGATAATTAATTGAATTCCCAGAAATGCTCTTACTGGTTAATTTCACAACAAAGCCATCCATCGTATGCAATCAAGTCTACTACTTCTCTCATCGAAAAAAGATAATACCAAGAGACTATCCCAATCCTTAATTGCTACATCAGAGGATAAATCCAGCCAACAGAATGTTTAACTCACTCACTTCAGCAGTATCCTAGGATTAGACACCAAAAATCACACTTCCAGAACAATAGTTTAATAGCTTCTAGGGGATCAATTGTTAAATCTACCAGAGAAAAAATGCCAAAATAAATTGTTTTAATCAAACAACCAAAAGAAGATGCTATTTTTCAAATCTTCAGTTACAACTCTTTATTTATCTTGATTCCTGAAATCACTTTCTCTCACCTTCCATGCTGCAGAGACACCAGTTGTTGCTGGTGGAATGGGAGTTGCTACAGCCCTTAAATGGGTTCAACATACTCCCTCAGCCAGTTTTCTTTGTTGCTCAGTGTTCAAAGGGTTTCGGGAAGAAACAATGGTTCCATCCACTCTTCACCCTTCTCTGGCCATTTGCCCAGTTGGAGAGCAGCTCAGGTGCAACCTTTGGTCTTATAGTGCCTACAGAGGAAGGATGGTTCAGTGGTTAGTGCCCTACCCTGAGCTGTGAGCAAGTAGGGGTCAATTCCTGCTCTGCCCCAAACATCCTGTATTACCCTGGGCATGTTACTTAGTCTCTCTATGCCTCAGTTCCCCATTTATAAAATAGGGAGTAAAGAATTTCCCTAACTCCTAGGGCAGGATAAATGTGTTAAAGATTGTGAGGTGTTTAGATACTACACCATGGTGGGTACCATATAAGTACCTTAGATAGATGTATGCAGTGTTAATGTAGTTGCTTACGGGCTTTAATAGAGTGCCATCCATGGATTGGTTACCAAGTTCACCATGCAGAACATGGGGAGCTGGCTTTGATAGCAGAAAAGTTTCTCTTCATCTCCTCTACCTCAGTTTTCTAAGAAGTCTCTAAGCCACGGCCAGATGGATTTGGAGTGGGCTTTAGCATTCTAATCTCCTGCCTGTACACTTCATTTGACAGGGTGGCTTGATGTTGTTGTGACAATTGGTCTATAATTTTTGCCTGCTTAGGAATTTACAATGGAAAGTAGGTCAAGTTATTCTCAGTAAAGAATGTTATAAACAGGTGCAAGAGAACCAGACAGAGAACCAAACTGGATTAGTCTAAACCAAAAAGGCCCAAGGACTTTGAAATTATGCTTGTTAAAAATAGACGATGTGAAGCTGGAAGTTAATTAACCAAAATTGGTTGTGTCGGATATTAGGCCTAATTGGTGGACAAAATAACACGGGGCTGGGCTATACCACCCATTGCTCCCTTTGTGGGTCCTTAAAGAAACAGACTTTGAGGTGAAAATAGAGAAGAACAGGCAGAGGCTACTGGAGCGAGCTTCATCATCCTGGCTGCCACCCCCACCATCTCCTGGGACCCCAGGTATTCTTCATCCTATTACTGAGAAATGTTCTGACTGACCAGGCCAGAAAGAGACATCCAGATGACAATGACAACTCCAGCTGAAACACAAACACTACCTGTGATGAAACAGGAGTGGACTTTAACAACAGCAGCAACAAGAGCTCCAGGTCATCTCAACTAACTTCTTCTCTTTTCCCGAAAAGGACAGTTATTGCCATCTTTAATACCATCTAAGACACTGCCAAAAAGTTTTTTTTTCCCCTTCTAAAACTATCTCCAGCTAAAGATAAAGGGAACAAGTTATGTTATTTAAATGAAAGCCTTATTAAATGCTTGTTTCCTTCCTTTCTATGTCTTTAATAAAAGGTTAAAAGGATTTGAATGGTGTGTTTGCCACGGTACTAATCAGGCTGAAGTCTCTGTATACGAAGACTTGGACTGTATTTAACCTTGTTTAATATTTGACAGTGAACAGGTTATGTTAACACCTTTGGCCCATATAGTCCATCTAAATTAATTCAACAGTGTACAGATTCATTAGTCCTGGTCATCATCTGATTATGTGGTTTTACCATCTTATCAGCACCTTGGCCTTGTACTGGGTAAGTCTGCCTTGCTAAGGTGTGTTGAAAACTTAAAGATTTTAAAGGGTATCACAACTCTACTGCAAAATATGGCCACCATGGATTTTTCACCACCACACTTGTTTATCATGTTATTTTAATTTGGAAAGCCAGTGTGTGAATGTAAAATAGCTATGTTGCATTATGTTTCCATCAGAGAACTAGTGAAATATTTTCTGATTTGTCACATCACATTGTGAAATAAAATAAAAAGGCATGCAGCTGGTGATTAAGAGCACACCAGTAGAGCACAGCAAATGTAAAGTAAGTTGGTTTTAATATTTCCAAAATAGAGGTGAGCTGTTTGTATAATAGCTACTACCTACTTTAAGCCTCAGGAAGTGGGGGGAAGTAATTTCTATTCTTGATTATTCACCAGTTATAATAGGAAACTATAATAGGAAATTGCATAGGAAGATTACATTGTATCTCATATTTTTTAAAAAAATATTATTTGTATGACCACAGTACATAGGCTCCCTAGTAAAGGATGAGAACCCTATTGTGCTAGGCACTATGCAAACGGAACAAAAAAACATCCCCCTGCCCCAAACAATTTAGTTGCAGCTATATTAGACATTGTATGTAGGAAGGTGAAAGGAAAAATATAAGAAGACTGGAAGAATGGAAGATAACATTAAATTCATGATTAATTATTACTAAATATTTTTATTGTAGAAGTACTCAAATGGTTCAAACATGATTGGGGTCTTATGTACTAGGTGCTGCAAGAACTCACACAGAGACATCAACTCTGACTCCATTAATTTACAATATATGGGCAAAATGTTCCATATAAGCAGATTGTTGTGCCCATGTGGAACACCTTGGGAGTTAATGTGTGGATGGGAGGGTGCTGCACATCACTAACGTGTGGAGAGTGTTGGGAGAAAGATGTGAACAAGTATAAACACTTGCATTTAAAAAGTAGCTGAAGTGTCAACTAAGGAGAGTGTCACACAATGCGCAGTTACTGTCTGAATGGGCAGCACTGGCTTAGGCTCTCAAAGTAGCCATTTCTGATTGGCTCATTTCTGAAAGTTGCCACAGATATGGTGGGTCTGGAGGAGGGATTTATGGTTTTGCTGATCAGTTCAGGGAGGCTGTTCCATGCATAAAGTACTACACATTGAAGTGACTTCATTACAGACAACATCACGGAGAAACAAATTGGCAAATTATATATTGAAGCATTTTAAATATATGACGGCAACATATGCTTGGTGCCTTTTCAGGGGTGGGAGAAGATAGAATAACAACCCTGGCCACCTGTCAGGGATGGTCTAAGTTTACTTGGCCCTGCTTCAGTGAAGGAGACTGGACTAGGTGACCTCTTGAGGTTCCTTCTAGCCCTACATTTATATGATTCTATATATGGGCATCTGGTCCCCAAAAAGCAGGCCGGATTTAGAACTGGTTGCAACTGCTGTGACCAGGTGCTGGCCTTAACAAGCTACATAGAATCCAGCTACCAGTGAAAATTGAAAACAGCAACAGCATTCATTGACCTTTCTTCTGCATACCATACTCTATGGCACAAAAGTCTCCTGCTGAAGTTATTATTAGGTTTCCCATGCCAATCAACCATCAGACTCATCACTGAGATGCTGAGTATCAGAGGGTTCACCATACACCTTGATGAATCTGACAGCAAATCATGGAGACTGAACAACGGCCTGCCACGGGGATCCATTTTAGCACCTGAACTGTTCAATCTCTATACCAGCAACATTCTGATCATACCATCTTGTAAATTCATCGATGCAGATGACATGGTGCTAGCAATGCAAACATCCGATTTGAAGGCCACAGGAAAGGTCATGAACAATGACATTCGGACACTTGAGACATACTTCAAAGCTTGGTGACTGAAACCCAACACTTCAAAAATACTCATCTCTTCCTTCCACTGGAATAAGTGTCAGGCCAAAGTGCTACCAATAGAAACAATGCCAATGCTCACTGGCTTGAATCATGGGCCACTTGTGATGTCCCCAAAAAAAGACCTGATTGAAGATGCAACAAAAGAAGTCCTGGGATTCTGCCTTCCTCATAGGCAGTGGACTGCACTCCACCATCTTCAGACAACACATGGAAGGTGTGGATATCTCCTCCACAAATGGAACATTGAAGAATCACCAAATTGTGACTGTGGTGAGGTACAAACAATATGACACATTGTGGACAACCTCCCCATTCACACTTACAGTGGTGGCACAAGGGGAAACCACTTAGCTACCCCAGAAGTATTAGAATGGCTTTCAAATCTCACGATTCAGTTATAATTTCAGCCTGTTTCTTTTCAAGAAGAAGAAGAAGAAAGAAGAGGGATTTCTCATGTGTATACATACCTTCCTGAATCATGACCTAGAGGCAGAATTATAGAAATTTAACTAATGGGCAGATACTGCCCTCAGATGCTGGTGTGGTTTCCATTGATTTCAGTGAGAGATTGTAAACTCCTCAGGGCAAGGACCATAGGGAAGAACATCAGCTAGTGTAAAGTGCCATCATTCCATTGCAGTCAGTGGATTAATAACAATTTTGACCAGCTGAAGATCTACCCCCATATCTTCCTGTGTGTTTGTAAACCACATAGCACAATGAGGGCCCTAATCCTGACTGGAGGCCTCTGGACACTACCACAACACACATAATGAGAATATACACACATCCAAGAGAAGGATTTAGCATTTAGTCAGATGACCAAAATGAGCATCAGTTGAAACTGCACTAAGTAGACTGGCTAGGCAGAACATGGTCATCATTGTTATAAACTGGCCTTATAGGAATTTTTAATCATATTTCAAGAACCTTACAATCATCTGAAGAATGAAGAGAAAAGAAGTGGTGAGAATGGGGAAGAAAACCTTGTTTACAAACTGAGCCTTGTAGTTATGACCAAGACTTGAACATGAAAGAAGATGAAAGAAAGGATGTTACTGACTGATAAGAATCAGAGAATCATAGAACTGGAAGGGACCTCGAGAGGTCATCTAGTCCAGTCCCCTGCACTCAGAGCAGGACTAAGAATTATCTAGACCATCCCTCTCCCATTTCTGTTTCCTTACATGTTATCTAAACCAAATGAAGATGAAACACTCACCCACAGAGATTCTTAATTCCATGACCACCTTTCCACCTAATCATTTTACATGGGGTCAGATAAACCTTAATTTTCTTCGAAGAAGGTGAACTTGGAAGTGAGATGTACAAAAACCACTCTGCCGTGTATACGTCCATTTTGTTTCACCAACATGACTTCCATCACGCTTCTGATGTTTAATTATTTTGCTCCCAATTTCCATTGTCTGGTCACCTTTTCATTCAGCTGCTTCTGTTTAAATCAAGTCTGGAGGTCACAGTGCCTCATTCTAGGTAATTTATTTTGTGAAATTCTTTTTACAGCACTGTATATAAAATTACATACCAAAAAACCACAAC
This sequence comes from Emys orbicularis, assembly GCF_028017835.1. Classification (NCBI taxonomy): domain Eukaryota; kingdom Metazoa; phylum Chordata; order Testudines; family Emydidae; genus Emys; species Emys orbicularis. Next base: position 134,349,108 of record NC_088687.1, on the reverse strand, counting down.
AACAACAACAACAAAAACCTATGGAAAGAGGCCATTTAGGGTCACAATTGTAACTTTGCTACAAGCCCCTTAGTAAAGAGAAGAATGTCACTGCATTTCTCTAGGACTGGACTAGATTGTGACTGAGACTCAAAATTGGTTACTACCTTGCTCTGGGAGATGAGTGCAGGAAGTAAACTGCAGTTGCCCTATACCAGGCATAGATTACATCCCCCTCTGTGCCGGCCAACACATTGGAGGAGGGGTGTCACACACAGAAGGAGGGGTATCCACTCACCTCCACAGGTTTGGGGGAGTAAATAGCAGTGCCATAGGCGGGAGCACCCACGGGGAAAAATTAGCAGGTGCTCCGCACCCACCAGCAGCCAAGCTCCCCCCTCCTCGCCTCCTTCTCTCCCCCCTGAGCGCGCTGTGTCCCCGCTCCTCCCCCTCTCTCCCAGTGCTCCCAGCCCTCCCACAGCCTAACAGCTGTTTGGCGGTGCTTAGGACTTTCCTGGAGGGATAGGGAGGAGCAGGGATGCGGTGCGCTCAGGGGAGGAGGCGGAGAAGAGGCGGGGCAGGGCCAGGGACTTGGGGGAAGGGAGTGGAATGGGGGTGGGGACTTTGGGGAAGGGGTGGAATGGGGCGGGGTGAGGGCAGTGCAGGGGTGGGAAGAGGCAGGGCAGGGGCGGGGCACGGGCCGGGGGGTTGAGCACCCACCAGGCAGAGGGGAAGTCGGCACCTATGAGCAGTGCCATGATAGTTTGTGATAGTCACACTGCAAGACACAATACAGTTAGCTGGAATGGGTGACGAGGTGCCTCATACCTTCCAGTCCCCTGTAAAGGCATGTGACTCACTATCAATTTTGGCATATGGCTGTAAACTTGAGAAGTCAAGAATCAGGAAATGCCATACTTAAAGTAGCATATATAGTCTTAAGTCCGCCCCATGTGCTTATGCACTAGAACACAGCTATAATGACATGAACACCTACCTGCCATATCTTAAATAATGTAATATAATATCTCAATTTTTATTTTATATCCTTAGGCCCCAACAGCATCAGCTAGGCTTTGTCCAGAATAACAAGCTATGCAGGGCCATACCAGCTCAGGAACGCTAGAAATGAACATCTCCCAAGAGAGAATAGCTGCTATATCACCCCTCTCTGGCACGTAGCTTGAGCCACCCTGGATACTGTGTTTATGCTCGGTGTGGCCTCATAACCAGAGCTGGATGGAAAATGTGTGTGGGGAGGAGGAAGTGTTCAGAAAATTTCAGTGAAAACAAAACAAAATAATTCTACAGATTTTTTTTTATTTTTTGGAAAAAAATCAAATACCAAAATATATCGATTTGGAAGGGTGCTGCAGTGCCTCCTGGGAGCTGTAGTTCAAGAGCCTTGTGTATCCATTCTCTGCTATAGACTGGGCTCCCGGGTTGGACTACATGTCCCAGGATGCCATACTTTTCCTCTTGGCCAGAGGAGTCAGGGTGCTGTGGGAGTCACTGGCCATGGTGAGCAGAATGGGGTAATGAGACAACCTAATTACACCTCCATTGAGGAACTGGAGCAATATTTCCAAATCAAAATATTTTGAATTTGGGGCATTTTTTTATGAAAAAATGAATATTTCCATCAAAAACATATTCTCTCTCTCTCTCTCCTCTGAGCACAGGGACTTGGCTTCAGTCTGGCTCTCACAGAGGCTAGTGCAAAAGGCTATAAAGCTTCTGTGCCCTCCACTCTTCCCTCATCTTTTTATGCAGTACCACCATGTTCATTATTCTGGTGGTTCAATGCATCTGCCCTAATATATATATTTTTTTATCATATGTCCATGAGCCTTGCTGGGGGCTCAGCAATTTTGAAAAATCAGGCTACTTTAACGTGCACACTGGAGTCTACCTTTAGGAAACCACAGTTGCTCAACATCCATGTTTAAGTTCCTAATTTGCAGAGGCTCTGAGCAACTGCGTCCCACACTGACTACCGAATGCTCACCACCTCTGAAAAATCAGGACACTTTGAATTAGGTGGCTAAAAGTAAGAATTGAGGTCCCTGTGCGTCTGAAAAAAGGAACTGGAAATGTTGAGACCTAAAGACATCGAGGGGTTCGTCTATACTGCACACTCTTTATAGCAGCATGGAGAGTACATGCATGGTTATAAATAGTGCTGTAAATGGCGAGGCTCTGCTTACGTGAGTAAAAACACACCTGAACCTTAGGGCATGTACTCTACATGGCTCTCTACACTGCCTCCCACAAGCAGCGCCTCTCCTGTCTACACTGCTATTTTTAGCAGCATAGTGTTCCACTGCCTCCCCACTTCTGGAGTCTTTCCATGCTTCAGGGAAAGGCTCAGGCTGAGCAGTGGGGAGACAGCAGAGAACGGGTTCAACAGCTCCCCGCTTCTGGCAATTGTCCCCGCCACTGGGAGCTGCCAGGGGGCGGTGTGTAGCTACACATACCTTACATGTTTTCACCAGTGGTACGCAGTGTATGTGTATTTTAGGATGAAATCCCGACTCCAGTGAAATCAATGGGAACTTTGCTATTGACTTGAGGATGAGAGCTGAAATTTCACCCCTAATTCTAAACAAAAAACGCTCCCTCTATAACTACAGGTTAGAGAATTTCATAATGACTCAGAATTGGGACAAAGAAATTTCAATGAGTTTTTAACAGTTGTGATTTCAGACATTAATCCACTTCCCCGTGATGGAGGTGTTTAGACTTTTGAGTGTTCATTCCACTGATTAAATATTTCTCAAGCTCTTTAACAGGTTTGTTCATGTCATTCTTACAAGCAAAGCTATTTATTTCTTAACCACAAAATGTAGATGAGGAAAAGAATGAAGCTTCTGCGTGACAGAGAACAATGCCCATGTCATCGCGTTGCTGGCTTAAAATTATAATGATAGTTAACATTTATAGAACTGCACATTCCACATTCAAAATGCTGTACAGACATCAACTAAATCACAAGTCACTAAGGGTCTGTTCCAGACTCCATTCATGTCAATGGACTTTAAGGAGGTATGTAGTCAGTAGGCCAGGAGAAGCAGAGAACAATGCCCATGCCATCCTGTTGCTGGCTTAAAATTATAATGATAGTTAACATTTATAGAACTGCACATTCCACATTCAAAATGCTGTACAGACATCAATTAAATCACAAGTCACTAAGGGTCTGTTCCAAACTCCATTCATTTCAATGGACTTTAAGGAGGTAGGTAGTCAGTAGGCCAGGAGAAGCAGCAAAAAATAGAACCGGGTATAAAGAAGATACTATTAGAGAAGGGAAGAAGAGGGAAATAAAATCTACTGATGTACCAGATAGAAAGTGTCAAGGGGAAAAAAACTATAATTAGTGAAAAGGGGAATTGTTGGAAAAGCAGTATTAGAAGAAAATAGATCCTGAAAACAGTAAATGAGAACCACAAGTGCACAGGACCTAAAGTATGTGAACAGAGAGAATGACTGGTAGAACATCTATTGAAGTGATGCAATTCAAAGATGCCTACTGGACAAGTGAGGGCCACTAGGTGGAAAAAAAAAACACTTGGGGATAAACTGATTGAAAAGAGGTATAGTCACATGAACATCGAATCTAAGGAGCATCACAATCCCCAAAGAGAAGCAACGGATAGTACAGCAAGAGTGGAGCTGGACTTACAACCTAGGAAAGGAAAAGTTGATACTTCTCTAAAGTGACACGGTATAGTGTTGAGTAATTTCTTTTGTTCTTGTTAATAATGATGCATTTGATGTTAACTGCACAAAGTAAGGAAGAGTAGAGCGTACAAGCTCACAATGGTTAATGAGTTGGTAAGTTATGGTTTATTATTATAAGTAGTAAGAACTTGGTAATATTCTGTATTATTTATGCTCCTGCTACACTTTTGGGTTTTCCCCTATAATCAGGGGCGGCTCTATATTTTTTGCCGCCCCAAGCACGGCAGTCAGGCGGCCTTCAGCGGCGTGCCTGCGGGCGTTCTGTGGTCACATGGATTCGGCGGCGTTTCTGTGGGTGATCTGCCGTTCCCGCGGCTTCAGCATACCCGCTGCCGAATTGCCGCCGAAACCGCGGGACCAGCGGGCCTCCTGCAGGCACGCCGCCGAAGGCCGCCTGACTGCCGACCTCACAGCGACTGGCAAGCCGCCCCCTGTGGCTTGCCGCCCCAGGCACGCGCTTGCTGCGGTGGTGCCTGGAGCCGCCCCTGCCTATAATGTTCTAAACATTTAAACGATCCCTTTTGTCTTGGATTTTCTCTAACTCTCCTCACAGCGTAACCTGGGTTACCGCAAATGCAAACAGATTACAGACTGTTCAAGGGGGAGTTGCCAGTCTAAATCAGAAGAATTCTCCATAGGGAGGTCAGAAGAAGTGAGGCTGCAGGAGGGATTTCAATGTGGAGAGGGTAGGGTCCTCGTGGGTGAGCTTGGGGGGTCAGGTTGGACAACAACATGAGGAGAGATGGTCTTGTGGTTAAGGTGCTGAGATGGGGTTCAGGCGATCAGTTCCTGGCTTTGCCACTGGTATTCTATGTGACCTTAGGCAAGTCTCTTCATATATCTCTGCGCCACTGCCCCATCTGTAAAATGGGGATGGTACTATTTAGTTTCTCCCACACTTTGTTGTGTCTGTTTAGTTTGTAAGCTCTTTGGGGCAGTGACAGTCTATTGCAATTTGTTTGTATGGTGCCTGGTACAATGATCGTTACTGCAATATAAACAACACTGCTCTACAGCCAAAATGCTTCTGAAATAAATGTAGTCAAACTTTACTAATTCTGGGTCACTGAGAACGAAAATGATGCTTAAAATTGTTGATGGGCTCTAGTTTTCAAGATATGCTTTTGGGTCAGTATATACGACCCTTGCCTTCGGAATGGCGGAGGATAAGTGAGTTATAAAGGGAAGGGATCTCAATTTAAACCAGAAATGACTAAAATACATCTTTGACTGGATCTATGAATAAATCTATGACTGGGTTTGGACAGTACTTGCTTTTTAGGCAAAACAATGAATGATGCAATCTGAAGCTGGTATTGCATCATACATGATATGAATTGCATCATGTTATTCCTAGAAGTCATGGATGATGCAATCATAATGAAGCTTACAAATTGCTGAACAAATTGCCCTATATCAGCTCTAGAAATCATAAAGTGTCGTGTTCTCTTATTTGTCAGTGTTTGATTTTGCAAAGGCACACATTTCTGTTTAGCCAAAGTGAGCAGAGATGCCTCGTACTTGTGTGAACAGTGCAGATAACTTCTGCTATGTTTGTGGTGAAGTGACTTTTGCATCACAAAAGCGCAGTATAACCACTATGGTTAAGAAAGCCTATACTCTTTATTTTGGCTGCAAAATTGGAGATCAGGACAAGAGGTGGGCCCCACAATATGCTACAACACTTGTGCAACAAATCTTCGCCAGTGGTTGAACAGGAAAAGGAAATCTATGCCTTTTGCAGTGCCAATGATTTGGAGAGAGACAACAGATCATACCAGCAATTGTTACTTCTGCATGGTGCCTCCAGTTGGGAAAGGTGTGTCAAAGAAGAAAGTGGACTGTGCATTATCCAAACATTCCATCAGCTATATGCCCAGTACCGCACGGAGAAGGACTGCCGGTTCCCGATACACCAGAATCATTCTCACTTGAGTCAGACGAGGAAGAGGAAGAGGATGAAACTTCTGGTCCTGAACCATCAATGTCACAGGACCCAAATTTTCTCCCATCCTCCTCCTCTGAACCACACCTCATAACACAAGGTGAACTGAATGACCTTCTCAGGGATTTGGAACTACCCAAGAGTAAGGCAGAGCTGTTGGGCTCCAGACTACAGCAGTGGAATCTCCTGGCAGGTGATGTTAGGGTTTCCATGTTCCGTGACCGTCAAAAGGATCTTGTCCCATTCTTCTTCATGGGAGGTGATCTTGTAGCCTGCAACAACATCGATGGTGTGATGGCAGCCCTCAACATCGTTCACGATCCAGATGAGTGAAGACTGTTCATTGATTCATCGAAGACGAGTCTTAAAGCTGTTTTACTGCATAATGGCAATGTTTTGCCATCAATTCCAGTTGGTCATGCAGTCCATATGAAGGAAACCTATGACAACATGAAACAACTTTTGAGGTGCATAAACTATGACCAACATTGGTGGCAGCTTTGTGGCGATTTGAAGGTTGTTGCTCTCTTGCTTGGTCTGCAGACTGGATACACAAAGTACTGCTGTTTTCTCTGCAAATGGGATAGTCGTGCAAGAGATTCCCACTACATCAAGAAAGATTGGCCACTCCGACAGTCATTGGAGCCTGGGAGGAAAAGTGTTCAGCATCCAACACTTGTTGAATCAAGAAAGATTTTGTTACCACCCTTACACATCAAGCTGGGTCTGATGAAGAACTTTGTCAAGGCCATTGACAAAACACAAGCAGCTTTCAAGTACCTCCATGGAAAATTTCCAAGGTTAAGTGAAGCTAAGATAAAGGAAGGTGTCTTTGTTGGTCCTCAGATTCATGAACTTCTTCGAGATGATGCATTTGACCATGCACTGCGTGGCAAGGAAAAGACGGCATGGAAAGCCTTCCAGTTAGTGACAATAAATTTTCTCGGAAACAACAAGGCAGACAACTACAGGTTGTTGGTGGAAAACCTCCTCAAGGCATACAAAAGCCTTGGTTGCAACATGTCACTAAAGATACATTTTTTGCACTCTCATCTAGATTTTTTTCCACCGAACTGCGGAGCAGTGAGCGACGAGCACGGCGAGCGATTTCACCAGGACATTGCAACAATGGAGAAACGCTATCAGGGCAAATGGAGCCCATCAATGCTTGCAGACTATTGCTGGACAGTGACAAGAGATGCTCCATTTAATGAATACAAGAGACAAGCCAAGAAGCACCAAGTAGACACTGAATAGGACTAAACTATGTACAGAATAGTTTTTTGCCTTTTGTTTCATAATAAATGTTATTTATATAACCCTTTTGCTGATTTTTAAAGTGTTACATAAACAGGACAGGTGAAATATTATCATGTAAAGCAACCATAAACACATGAAAAGACCTAGGTTTACAATTTATGGTGAAAACTCTACTATCTACACAATATACATAGACATAAAATGTAAAAACTTAAATATCTTAGAAACAGTAGCCAATCAGTTGTTTTAATTGTCATATTTGAATTCAGCACATCAAAATACATAATAAATAGCACATTTTATCTCTGAAGCAGACGACTTCTCAAAAATTGTAGACCAGTGTAATTAGCAACACATGAAAGACTGGGATTAGAAGTTAGTAGTCCCAACCCTTTTTGACCATACCATTAGACCAGACTGCCGATGCAAAAATGCTGCTGCTAATACTTACTGAATGGAGATGAATGTAAAGCAAGCTGAAATACATCTTCCTATTGATAAAAGCAGATGCATTTCTCTCTTACAGAAAAATCACCATTTAACACTCCCTTTTATGTTTATATATAATGTCCCCCACACACCCTGAATCAGGTGTAAATGATCCATAGTGACTCATGAACTGCTATAAAAATATTATGCAGATGCTGGCCTTGTGGTAATGGAGAACAAGCCATCTACTTAAGTAAGCTCTTTAACAAAAGATTAACACTGTATTATCAGAATAGTTCAATTAACAGGATCATCCAACACATGCAATACTCTCAATATTGCTATTCTGCCACTCAATAAATAAAATAATCTCTTCAGCTTTATACAATGCTGTGTCACCACAGCAAGGACCTTGCAGCCTTAATAATATTAAGGAATCAATACTGTATATTCTAACCAAACAGCTTCCAAAGATTCAGATCTCTACTGTGAAAGACTTTATCTAATACTGTTAAGTGTGGATGACACTAACCTACCGTTCAGTAGCACAATCAAGAACAAAAGAGTCAATTGTGCAGTAATATGAAGTCTCAGGTTTACCCATAAATCTTAATAACAGTTAGTATTAAGAGCAGAATCCTCTCATTCATAACTCCATTGGGTAAAATTCACCCTGTGCAGATAGCCCACAGAAATCCATGTAGAAACTCTACATGGCCTGTGGGATGGGACAAAACTAGTCCTCAGATTTGTTTTTGCACCCTATGTTTAAATTTTATACATATGAATCCTGGTGTCTAGTGCCTAAATAGAAATCAAAATACATAAAGGGTCCAGAATGCAAATGAGAATCAAGCCTAATCTGTTTTCTAATTTATAATACAACCCTTTGCATTATTGCTGTGGAAGGTCATACATTACTTCTTATAAAATAGACCTTGTAATGGCTACTAATATGTTCACGATGGGCTTAGTGGGAACTCTGTATTTGGAGAGCTTGCAGGTTTAGCCCAATGTGTGACACCTATTTCAGAGTTACGAACACCTCAGGAATGGAGGCTGTTTGTAACTCTGAAATGTTCATAACCCTGAACAAAATATTATGGTTTTTCTTTCAAAGTTTACCACTGAGCATTGACTCAATACGTCTTTGAAAGTTTACTATGCAGAAGAAAAATGCTGCTTTTAACCATCTTAATTTAAATGAAACAAGCACAGAAAGAGTTTCCTTACCTTTTCAAATATTTTTTTAAAACTTTCCCATTATTTTCTTAGTTGTTTACGTTTAACACAGTACTGTACAGTATTTCCTTTTTTGGGGGTCTCTGCTGCTGCCTGATTGTGCACTTCCGGTTCCAAATGAGGTGTGTGGTTGACTGGTCAGATTGTAGCTCTGGGATTCATAAGTCTGAGGTTCTACTTTAAACAAACAATTGAGGAACAGACACAAAAAAGGCATAACTGATTTATTACTGTATTTCATGAAGCACAGAGACCTTTTCTACAGCAGCTGCATGTTATTCCAAACTTTAGCACTATGTTCCAAAGGCCAGTACTGCAGCCGCAAATTGGTTTCTTCACTTCCCCCTTCTTCTCTGCCAACTCACATCTCTTTCAGTGCCACCTTTAGCATATCTAATACTTATTTCATACAATGCTCATCTTAACCTTTCAAATCCATGGGGAGCTGTCTGTAGGTGTCAAGATCACCCAATAATTGCTTCATCTTTTATACAATTAAGGACCAGAACTGAACAGCTCTTATCTGAAAAGAAGGATGGGAAATGATATTGCTTTGTTCTAATGCCTCTTTCTTGTGCTTTCCACTTCAGAATTTCTTCTGGGGTTTTATTTAAACCTATAAAAGACAGTCACGGCATGTTGCGGGTCAAAGCAATTTTAACCTCCTAATGGAGGGCAGGGATAGTGAACTCAACTCTTTCTGCAGTTCTGGCAAAGGGGAGTTCGCCACTAGAAAGATTAGCCCTTTCAGTGTTTTAGTTGTTTGGCTATAAAGTTTATGCTATGCTCCCTTTTATTAGATGGATTTGTAGGACACTTACTCTTTTTCCACCCAACTACTCGCCACAACAGGCCTGATTCTCGTTTACACTGACTCCTTCTGGCAGTGCAAAGGGGACTCACATTTGTGGCTAAATTACGCTCACTTAAAGGCCACTTTATGCTACCAGTGGGGCATAAAGTGTCCAGAATGTAAATGAGAATCAAGCCTAATCTGTTTTCTAATTTACGATACAACCCTTTGCATCATTGCTGTCGAAGGTCATACATCACCTCTGATAAAATAGATCTTGTAATGGCTACTAATATGTTCACAATGGGCTTAGTGGGAACTCTGTATTTGGAGAGCTTGCAGGGTTAGCCCAATGTGTGACGCCTATTTCTGTCCACATCCATCAGTATCTCATATTTCTGGTGGGGTACACCACAGTGCAAGTTTTGCTAGGCTAAAGGCAAGCCTGTACTGAGGCTCACGGCCTGAATGTGTATCTATTGACATTAATGGCAAAGCTCCCATTGATTTCAGTGGTGGAGAATCAGGCATTAAAGTTATCTAACCTGCCAAGCCCCTGAGCATTGTCCAACAGCCACCAACTGTTTTTAAATCAACTGATCAGAGAAATGTTTCCTTTATTCCCAAAAATGTGATATTTCCTCCCTAAGTTATGACAGTCTGAGAAGGAGGACAATATTTAGGCAATATTCATCTTTGGACCAGTAACAGATATTATGGACACAACAGTATCTTTAGGACTATTGTATCAACTTTCTAAATATTATCTGTATCTCTGTGAATCAGGGATTGTATGCTGGCCTCATGAGGGAGGGTTACTGAGCTCCCTCCAGGAACCAGAAAATCAGTGCAGACCCTGGGACTGCTAAACCGCTCCAGAGAAGTAATACTGCCTGGGGCACATTGCATATCCTGGTTCAGACCAGGTTCCAGGAGAAAAAGAGAGAGCTTATGGTATGAAGGGCCAGCCTGAACTGGCTGAGAGTTCCTCATTTTGATCCAACAAACTGACACGAACTTTGAAGCAAGTGGGCAAATGGTCTGAAGGACTGGAACTTGCCAGGGGTGCTCCATGTGGAAGATGGGAAACCTTAGTAAGAGTGTAGACATTTTATTGGTTTTAGGATAGAATCATAGAATCATAGAATATCAGGGTTGGAAGGGACCTCAGGAGGTCATCTAGTCCAACCCCCTGCTCAAAGCAGGACCAATTCCCAACTAAATCATCCCAGCCAGGGCTTTGTCAAGCCGGGCCTTAAAAACCTCCAAGGAAGGAGACTCCACCACCTCCCTAGGTAACGCATTCCAGTGCTTCACCACCCTCCTAGTGAAATAGTGTTTCCTAATATCCAACCTAGACCTCCCCCACTGCAACTTGAGACCATTGCTCCTTGTTCTGTCATCTGCCACCATTGAGAACAGCCGAGTTCCATCCTCTTTGGAACCCCCCTTCAGGTAGTTGTAGGCTGCTATCAAATCCCCCCTCATTCTTCTCTTCTGGAGACTAAACAATCCCAGTTCCCTCAGCCTCTCCTCATAAGTCATGCACTCCAGACCCCTAATCATTTTTGTTGCCCTCCGCTGGACTCTTTCCAATTTTTCCACATCCATATGCTTAAGGAGCATATTCTCACCAGCAACCACGCACCGCACCATAACAACTCTAACTCAGGAACCAACCCATGCAACAAACCTCGATGCCAACTCTGCCCACATATCTACACCAGCAACACCATCACAGGACCTAACCAGATCAGCTATAACATCACCAGCTCATTCACCTGCACGTCCACCAATGTTATATATGCCATCATGTGCCAGCAATGCCCCTCTGCTATGTACATTGGCCAAACTGGACAGTCACTACGCAAGAGGATAAATGGACACAAGTCAGATATCAGGAATGGCAATATACAAAAACCTGTAGGAGAACACTTCAACCTCCCTGGCCACACAATAGCAGATGTAAAGGTAGCCATATTACAGCAAAAAAACTTCAGGACCAGACTCCAAAGAGAAACTGCTGAGCTCCAGTTCATTTGCAAATTTGACACCATCGGATCAGGATTAAACAAAGACTGTGAATGGCTATCCAACTACAGAAGCAGTTTCTCCTCCCTTGGTGCTCACACCTCAACTGCTAGCAGAGCACCTCACCCTCCCTGATTGAACTAACCTCGTTATCTCCATACTGATTTATACCTGCCTCTGGAGATTTCCATTACTTGCATCTGAAGAAGTGAGGTTCTTACCCACGAAAGCTTATGCTCCCAATACTTCTGTTAGTCTTAAAGGTGCCACAGGACCCTCTGTTGCTTTTTACAGATTCAGACTAACACGGCTACCCCTCTGATACTTGACTGCATACAAAAAAATAGATAACACTAGGAGTGTGCTGAGACTCCTGCATAGATCACGTTGACCAATATCATCTCATTGTTTCTGGGGGCTACCATCTATCTGTGTCCATCTGTGGCCTGACACTTTGATTGTAAACTCACTGGTCATGGACCATCTTTTCATTGTGTCTGTACTGTGTCTATTAGAATGGGGTCCTGGTTCATGACTGGGGCTCCTATGCACTATCACAGTACAAATTAAATATGATTAATTATTATTATTATTATTATTATTATTATTATTATTATTATTATTATTATTATTACAGAATACATTGTGGTGTGCTGTAGTATAATGGTTTTATCAGATTTTCAGAAATGGGTGCCTCAAATTAGAGTTGTAAGGGGAAGGATTTTCAAAGACACAAAAGGCATTTAGGTGCTTAGCTCCCATTCCCTTTCAATAGGAAATAAGGGAATAACTTCCCTTTGTGCCTTTCAAAATCCAGCCCTCAGTCCATACTTAGGCAGTTAAACAAGTGAATTGATGTCCAAGCGTGCGGAGCAGCTAGCCTCTCTTCTGCACTCCAGAAATCACAGCCATGGTAACAAAGGCTCCCCACCTTCCAGCTGAAGGATATGAAAAATAGACATGTTGCCATTTTAAACACTCAAATATTACTAAAATAGCATTTCTGTAAAATGTGTGTTGAATACAGAATATACTCACTGAGTTCTTGTCTCCAGAATATGTAATAGGATGGTGTGGTATGAATGTTTAATTGGTACTTATTTGTAGGGATCTGCGTAACTGCGAATTTGTGATTACTCACAAATTCACATAGACAAAACCTCTATAACATGACACATTAGAAGACATTAGAAGCTGTAAATGCTTTCTGTGTCTGGTGCATAATTTGATATAAAGAAACAATCTTACTCACTGAGGGGAATGCTGTTTAGAAAGACAATATCAAAGCAAACTCTCAACCCCCCCAAAAAAACTTGGTAGAGGTGCCTAAAGTTATTGTGATGAGTATGATGTGTAATATTATATTACGATAACTCCAGACCTGCCGTAATCATTTTCAATAAACAGATATAAGCTTAGCATAAATTTACACAAACATTTGCCCAAATCTTGAAACAAACTTTGTACCCTGTCTGATGACTCCCTTATAGTTATTTGGCATTGTCATGCTCCCTTATGCTACCTATGGCATCAGCTGCAATATGAGTACTTGAAATTAGAGGTAATCAATTTTTTTCATGGTACCCCCACTTTTTTTATAACAAAAAAATGCAGATTTAGGCCAATTGACAAAAAATGCAGATTTAGGTCAATTTTGGCAAATTGTTTTGATTTAAAAAAAAAAAAAGACATGTTCAGAAATGTCAGTATGGTTCATTTTGGCATTTCCAAAACAGAGTGTTTTGACTTTTCATTTCAGAAAAATGTTTTGGTTAGGAATTTCCCTAAATTTTATTTTAAAAAAGATTTTAAAATGTTTTATAAACCTCAGTCAAAAACAAAACATTTCATTCTGTATGTAACATTCCATTCAACACAGAACTCAACTTTTTGACATTTGCGTTCGCTGAAGATTTCAAAACCTCTTTTTTTTCTCCCGATTTTTCAGACCTCCATCTGAACAAAATATTCAGCTATTCAGGCAGCCCGACTTGAAATAGGTTTGATGCCCAGAACTTCATCAAAACATCACTTTATTGGTCTTGTAACAGCCCTCTTTTGTTTAAGATTTCACTTTGACATTGCCTTCCTAACAGACTTGCCTTTTTGAGTCTGTGCATCAAAGACATCAACAGGTGTACTGGGAGCCTTAAAAGACCCTACTAGACTGGAGGCTTTGATCATCAAAATGAATTTAACACAGGATGATTTTTAGATGTCTCTCTTATTCCATGGAGCTTTCAGCTTGCCACTTTATATTGTTTGATTTTCACAGTACACTAAGTCACAATAGGGTCCTTAAATTCATCAGGGAGAATGCTAGCTATAGCAATTTTATCCCATAAACAAAATTTACAAGCTCCCTATCAGGAAAAGTTTTATTTTTTTATGCATGTAGTTAAGTTTGGCCAACTTATTTTACAACTCTCAGAATATGTATCCAGCACTGGAGGTACTGGATTTGTTTAAATCAACAAGAAAAATAATCATGCATTCAGCCGACAATGCAAATGAATGCTATAATCATGCCAGATTCCAATAATGTATGGATAATTCTGCTAATCTGTAAAACATACACAATCATTACAGGTTGCAAATATTTATGGGCTACCATATCATCAATGCAAAACAAGACACTGGAATGATAAGAAAATGGGAAGGGAAGAAGAATCTTGTGTACACAAAACCCACAATACTTTATAACCACAGCAGCCACAGTTATATTACAGTACCACGTGCTGTGCTAGGCATTGTACAAACACACAGGCCTGGTCTACACTAGGAGCTTATATCGAATTTAGCGCCGTTACATCGAATTAACCCTGCACCCGTCCACACCAGGAAGCTACTTAGTTCGAAATAGAGCTCTTTTAAATTCGACTTCTGTAATCCTCGAAAACGAGAGGAGTAGCGCTAAATTCGAAATGGCAATATCGAATTAGGCTAGGTGTGGATGGAAATCGACGGTAATAGCTCCGGGAGCTATCCCACAGTGCACCACTCTGTTGACGCTCTGGACAGCACTTCGAGCTCGGATGCTCTGACCAGCCACACAGGAAAAGCCCCGGGAAAATTTGAATTCCTTTTCCTGTCTGGCCAGTTTGAATCTCATTTTCTGTTTGGACAGCGTGGAGAGCTCAGCAGCACTGGCAACGATGCAGAGCTCTCCAGCAGAGTTGGCCGTGCAATCTAATAGAAAGAGGGCCCCAGCATGGACTGATCGGGAAGTCTTGGATCTCATCGCTGTGTGGGGCAATGAGTCCGTGCTTTCAGAGCTGCGCTCCAAAAGAAGGAATGCAAAGATCTACGAGAAGATCTCTAAAGCCATGGCAGAGAGAGGATACAGCCGGGATTCAACGCAGTGCCGCGTGAAAATCAAGGAGCTGAGACAAGGCTACCAAAAAACCAAAGAGGCAAACCGACGCTCCGGATCCCAGCCCCACACATCACGTTTCTACGAGGCACTGCATTCCATCCTAGGTGCGGCCGCCACCACTACCCCACCAGTGACCGTGGACTCCGAGGATGGGATATTGTCCACGGCCGGTTCCTCCTCGGAAATGTTAGGTGACGGGGAAGATGAGGAAGGAGATGAGGAGGACGAGGCAGTCGACAGCACTTGCACCGCTGATTTCAACGACAGCCAGGAGCTCTTCATCACCCTTACCGAGATCCCCTACCAACCGTCCACAGCCCTTACCCCGGACACCGAATCAGGGGAAGGATCAAGCAGTGAGTGCTTTAAACATCTAAACATTTCATTTTAACATAAGTGGAATATTTATATTGTTAAGAATGGGCTTTTCAGTCACTCATTTAAACATAGAAACTTTTATTTATAACAAAACAGGAATATTAACTATATTAGTAATTTGTTGTTCATGATTTAGTTGGCTTAGTGAACTATTTACTCCTAACTATGTATAGAAAATCAAGTACTGTCCGGATATTCATGATTAGTCCACCACAGGACGCTCCACTCTGTAGTCCGTAATGCTGAACTTAAATGAAAAGGCGGTCAATGTGCCCGGGAATGGACAGACAGTCCTCCTGGGATAGCTCGGCATAGCTCTCCTGCAGGTACCGCTCCAGCATGCGCACGAGGTTCAACGGCAGGGCGATCTTGTTTGGTCCCCCGTGGTAACACACGTTCCCACGCCATGAGTCCATCAGGTAGTCGGGGATCAGTGCGCGGCACAGCATGGCGGCATACGGCCCAGGCCTCTGCATGCTTTCACGCAGCATCCTTCCCCTCTCGGTCTCCGAGATCCTCATGAGTGTTATGTCACACATGACGCCCTGCTTTAAATTAGGGAGGGGAATGTTAGTATTGGGACTGCTTTACAGCCACGCTGTGGAGGCGGCAGAGGGGCAGCATACAGGGATCTTTCCCGGGGACAGCCGCGAGGTGGTGGGACAGGGGCAGAGCTCATGCTTCCCTGATTGCTGCCAGCAGAGAGTGGCCTTGCATTCAGTGCGAAAGGAGCCCAGTGCTACTATTACATGTTTAAGCTGCCACAAGTCTACGGCTTACCATGTTTTCCTGCAGCAGAAGTAGAGGTGTCCTGCAACGCTTCTCTGATCGCAACTGCAGGACCCCAGACACATAAGGCGAGGGCCGAAAATTCGACCTTGTCCTGAGTGCGCATGTGAAAGGTGCAGTGCATGGTGTTGTTCACAGAGAAAGACTATGCTCTTTGTTAGCAACTTCATTTATCTGTCTCAGGAATTTACTCCCTTTTTCCCATTCCCACAGACACATCTGCGACTGTCTCCCAACCCAGCCTGGCATCACACTCCCAGAGGCTAGCGCAGATTAGAAGAAGGAAGAGAAAAACTCGTGAAGACATGTTTTATGAACTTATGGAGTGCTCACGAGAGCAGGCAGCCCAGACGACACAGTGGAGGGAGAACTTGTCACAAATGCACAGAGCAGTCATGGAACGGGAGGAGAGGTGGCGCCAGGAGGACCAGCAGGCTACTCAAACCCTGCTTGGACTAATGAGGGAGCAAACGGAGACGCTCCGGCGCCTAGTGGATGTTCTGCAAGACCGGAGGCAGGAGGACAGAGCACTGCTGCTGTCTATCTCTAACTGCCCTCCCCCGCCACCAAGTCCCACACCCCCCTCACCAAAAGTACAAAGAAGGAGGGGCGGCAAGGTCCGTTAAAACTGTCAGTCGGCCACTGCACACTGCTGCAGCAATGGAAGGCTCTCGTTCCAAAGTTTGAAAAGTCCTTTCCTACCCATCTCACACTAGCCCATGTCCAAGTTTCCTCCCCCCCCCCCTTTTCATGTGCGGTTCATAATAAAACATCTGTTTCTGTTAAGTACTGTTTCCGAGAGTGTCTTTTGGAGGGGATTCTGTCTGAAGGGGGGGAAGGGGTTTGTTACTTGGACAGGACAGTCACCTGTAGCAGGCTACAGAGGCGGGGGCAGGTCCAGCATCAGGACACATACACAGCACAGTCACCAGTTACCCTGGTCAGTCTGGGAGGCGGTTTTCTTGTTCTGGGGTGCGAGGGGGTTGATCTGTGACTTTGTGTCGGGGGAGGGCAGTTAGAGATCCTATGCCGCGGTCCTTATCCTGGATCACAGAGCCACGCAGCAGGGGATCTGTTACCCTCCGCCCCCTGCCAGAAAGTCACTTGGCCGACACATACATCCAGTCCCGCCCAGGACTGCTGGCAGGCTGCGTTGAAACAACCAATCCAGTACTGCGGAGCCTGTCATTCCCGGACTTTAGAAGCATCATTTGCATCAAAACACTAAGCCCGCCCCCCGCCACAGTCTGCGTCCCCGGTTTAAAACATTCCCGCGAAAACAGTAAAAAAGAGAACCTTGTTCATTAACAGAACAGATTTTATTTGTTGGGAAGGTGGGGAAGGGGGTATGTAACTTGGAAGGATAGTCAACAGTAACTGGGTAAAGAAACGGGGGCAGGTTCAGCATCTGTGTCCACAAAGTAAAAAGTCACTGGAGACCCTGTTCAGTCAGGAACCTGGCTTTCAAAGCCTCCCTGATGCACAGCGTGTCCCGCTGTGATCTTCTAATCGCCCTGCTGTCTGGCTGGACGTAATCAGAAGCCAGGCTATTTGCCTCAACCTCCCACCCCGACATATAGGTCTCCCCCTTGCTCTCACACAAATTGTGGAGCACACAGCAAGCAGCTATCACAATCGGGATATTGGTCTCGCTGAGATCACAGCGAGTGAGTAGGCTTCTCCATCTCCCCTTGAGACGGCCAAAAGCACACTCCACCACCATTCTGCACTTGCTGAGCCGGTAGTTGAATAGTTCTTTCCCTGAGTCCAGTGCGCCAGTGTAGGGCTTCATGAGCCAGGGCATTAGCGGGTATGCAGGGTCCCCGAGGATGACTGTAGACATCTCCACATCCCCAACAGTTACTTTGTGGTCCGGGAAGTAAAGACCTTCCTGCAGCCATCTACACAGACCAGAGTTCCTGAACACCCTAGCGTCATGAACCTTGCCAGGCCATCCAACGTAGATATTGGTAAAACGTCCCCGATGGTCCACCAGTGCTTGCAGCACCATGGAAAAGTAGCCCTTCCGGTTGATGTACTGGCTAGCCTGGTGGTCCGGTGCCAGGATAGGGATGTGAGTCCCATCTATAGCCCCACCGCAGTTTGGGAATCCCATCTCGGCAAAGCCATCTCTGATGAGCTCCACGTTTCCCAGGGTCACTACCTTAGATAGCAGTAGCTTGACGATTGCCCTGGCTACTTGCATAACAGCAACCCCCACGGTAGACTTGCCCACGCCAAACTGGTTAGCGACGGACCGGTAGCTGTCTGGCGTTGCGAGCTTCCAGAGGGCTATGGCCACTCGCTTCTGGACAGTCAGGGCTGCCCGCATCCGGGTGTCCTTTCGCTTCAGGGAAGGGGACAGCAACTCACACAGTTCGAGGAAAGTCCCCTTCCGCATGCGAAAGTTGCGCAGCCACTGGGATTCATCCCAGACCTGCAGCACTATGCGGTCCCACCATTCCGTGCTGGTTTCACGGGCCCAGAATCGCCGTTCAACAGTATCAACAAGACCCAGTGACAGCGAGATGTCCTGGGCGCTGGGTCTCATGTTCTCAGAGAGGTCGGAGCTAGTGTCCGACTTCATGCCGTCACGGTAGTGCCGTAGCCTCCTCTCATGATTGATCTGCAGCTGCCTCTGGTACAGGTGGAGGAGAAGCTGCGAGGCGTTGAGAACTGCCACAACTGCAGCGATGGTCGCAGCGGGATCCATGCTCGCACTGCTGTGGCGTCCGCGCTGTCAGTAATCAGAAAAGCGTGCGAACTGATTTCCCGCCGGCGCTTTCAGGGAGGGAGGGAGGGAGGGAGGGCTTGAGTGATGGACGGATGACGACAGGCGCCCAAAAGCACCCTCGACACATTTTTTTACCCAGAAGGCATTTGGGGCTCGACCCAGAATTCCAATGGGTAGGGGGGACTGCGGGAACTGTGGGATAGCTGCCCACAGTGCACCGCTTCCAATGTCGACGCTTGCCCCGTTAGTGTGGACTCACAAAGTCTCACAAAGTCGAATTACTGTCCTTAGTGTGGACACACACGTTCGACTTAGTAATATCGATTCCACATAGTCGAATTAACTAAAATTGAAGTACTCTCGTAGTGTAGACAAGGCCACAGTAAGCAATAGGCCCAGCCCTAAAGAACTCACAGTCTATATGAATAAGACATATAATGTGCCAAGGGGGAAAAAGAGAAACAAAATTGCTTGCTCAAGGTCACACCACAAGTCAGCAGAATGCAGGTCTTCTGACAGACCTATTCAATAAACTACACAGCCTCTCGAAGCATAATACCATGTACATATTATCCCATATATCATTGGACATCTCACACAACCCTTCAATTGTCTTTCTTGCTTTCCGTGTCAAAGACCTTCCAGGGCTTCTCCCGTTGACATAGCTACCACCTCTTGGGGAGGTGGAGTACCTGTGCCAATGGGAGAAGCTCTCCCGTTGGTGTAGGTAGCATCTTCACTAAGCACTACAGAAGCACAGCGGCACTGGTGCAGCTATGCCGCTCCAGCACTGTAAGTGTAGACAAGCCCTGAGTGAATATTTGTGAGACTGCACATACTGAATGACCGGTCAGTGCAGCCATTTTCATGTTCCATTTTATCCGCTATTGACAGACCTTCCAAATGAGGAATTGGATACCCTCTATTCATTTTGAAAGAAAAGACAAAAATCTCCTACCTGCCTGAGAGACAATCCCTACAGAAGTCAATATATAAACTGAACAGAAGACCAAGAGACAAGTACACAAGATCTAATCCTAATTCTGTGGCTGACTGGGTGTTTGTCTACATGGAGCAGTAATACACACCACTGGGGTATGATTTCTAAAGTGCGGAAACATGTTATGCATTAATTGGATCATGTAGATCCTGCTAGTGCACACTAGAGATTTCCTAGTGTACTTCAACATAGTGATATTAGAGCACACCAGCAGGGTCTACAAAGACCAATTAATGTGCAGAACATAAATGAACTTTAGAAATCACATCCCCATAGTTTATATTACTCCACCATGTAGATAAGCCCCTAATGTCAGATTTACCAGCAGATTATTTCTTTATACAAATATCCTCATGTTTGAAGTTATACAATGATATATTAAATATAGTTGTTTAGACTAGGTGGAACACATAGATTTGACAGTCCTGGAACACTTCTGAACTTCATGATTTAGGGTATTTCTACACTACGGGATTAATCCGAATTTACAGAATTCAAATTTTGGAAACAGATTGTATAAAGTCCAATGTATGCGGCCACACTAAGCACATTAATTCGGGGCTAGTGTCGATTTCCGGAGCGTTGCACTGTGGGTAGTTATCCCATAGCTATCCCATAGTTCCCGCAGTCTCCCCCGCCCATTGGAATTCTGGGTTGAGATCCCAGTGCCTGATGGGGCAAAAAACATTGTCACAGGTGGTTCTGGGTACAGCCTCACCCCTCCCTCCATGAAAGCAACGGCAGACAACCATTTCGCGCCTTTTTTCCTGGGTGAACACAGCAGACGCCAGACCACGGCAAACATGGAGCCCGCTCAGCTCAAGACAGCAGTCATGAACATTGTAAACACCTCACGCATTATCGTGCCGTTTATGCTGAACCAGGACCAGAAAAACGAGGCAAGGAGGAGGCGGCGATGGCAGCGCAGCGACGAGAGTGATGAGGACATGGACATGGACATGGACACAGAATTCTCTCAAACCGCGGGTCCCGGCGCTTTGGAGATCATGTTGTTGATGGGGCAGGTTTTATCTGTGGAACGCCGATTCTGGGCCCGGGAAACAAGCACAGACTGGTGGGACCGCATAGTGTTGCAGGTGTGGAACGATTCCCAGTGGCTGCGAAACTTTCGCATGCGTAAGGGCACTTTCATGGAACTTTGTGACTTGCTTTCCCCTGCCCTGAAGCGCCAGAATACCAGGATGAGAGCAGCCCTCACAGTTGAGAAGCGAGTGGTGATAGCCCTGTGGAAGCTTGCAATGCCAGACAGCTACCGGTCAGTCAGGAATCAATTTGGAATGGGCAAATCTACTTTGGGGGCTGCTGTCATGCAAGTAGCCAAAGCAATCATTGAGCTGCTGCTACGAAAGGTAGTGACTCTGGGAAATGTTCAGGCCATAGTGGATGGCTTTGCTGCAATGGGATTCCCTAACTATGGTGAGGCGATAGATGGAACCCATATCCCTATCTTGGCACCGGAGCACCAGGGTACCCAGTACATAAACCGCAAGGGTTACTTTTCAATGGTGCTGCAAGCACTGGTGGATCACAGGGGACATTTCACCAACATCAACGTGGGCTGGCCGGGAAGGGTTCATGACGCTCGTGTCTTCAGGAACACTACTCTGTTTAAACGGCTGCAGCAAGGGACTTACTTCCCGGACCAGAAAATAACCGTTGGGGATGTTGAAATGCCTATAGTTGTCCTTGGGGACCCAGCCTACCCCTTAATGCCATGGCTCATGAAGCCATACACAGGCAGCCTGGACAGGAGTCAGGAGCTGTTCAACTACAGGCTGAGCAAGTGCAGAATGGTGGTGGAATGTGCATTTGGCCGTTTAAAAGGTCACTGGCGCGCTTTACTGACTCGCTCAGACCTCAGCCAAACCAATATCCCCATTGTTATTGCTGCTTGCTGTGTGCTCCACAATCTCTGTGAGAGTAAGGGGGAGACGTTTATGGCGGGATGGGAGGCTGAGGCAAATCGCCTGGCTGCTGATTACGCGCAGCCAGACACCAGGGCGATTAGAAGAGCACACCAGGAAGCGCGACGCATCAGAGAAGCTTTGAAAACCAGTTTCATGACTGGCCAGGCTACCGTGTGAAAGTTCTGTTTGTTTCTCCTTGATGAAAACCCGCCCCCTTTATTGACTCATTGGCTTACTACAGGGAAGGATTTCTTTTCAGCCACAGGCAAACAGCCCAGTAGGAAGGGCCACCTCTGTCCCCTTAATTAAATTCCCGTATTTCAACCAGGTTACCATGAGCGATATCACTCTCCTGAGGATTACACAGTGAGATAAAGAACGGATGTTGCTTGAATGCCAGCAAACACCGGGACCATACGCTGCCAGGCTTTGTCATGCAATGATACCAGATTACTTGCTACTAGCATGGCGTGGTCAAGTGTCCTACCATGGAGGACGGAATAAGGCTGCACTGCCCAGAAACCTTCTGCAAAGGCTTTTGGAGTACCTCCAGGAGAGCTTCATGGAGATGTCCCTGGAGGATTTCCGCTCCATCCCCAGACATGTTAACAGACTTTTCCAGGAGCTGTACTGGCCGCGAATGCATCCCAAGTCCTCAGGGCAAATTAATCATTAAAAAACACTTGCTTTTAAACCACGTTTTATATTTTAAAAGGTAAACTCACCTGAGGTCCCTTCCATGGGGTCATGGTCTTGGGTACTGGCTTGGGAGGGTACTTCAGTCAGGCTGAGAAAAAGATCCTGGCTGTTGGGGAGAACGGAGTGCTGTGTGCTCTCCGCAAGCTCGTCCTCCTCATCCTCCTCTTCCCCGTCCGCAGAATCCTCAGGTGTGGCTGATGAGATTACCCCTGCCTCGGAATCCACGGTCAGAGGTGGGGTAGTGGTGGCGGCCCCCCCTAGAATTGCATGCAGCTCAGCGTAGAAGCGGCATGTCTGCGGCTCTGACCCGGAGCGACCGTTTGCCTCCTTTGTTTTCTGATAGGCTTGTCTGAGCTCCTTAACTTTTACGCGGCATTGCTCTGAGTCCCTATTGTGGCCTCTCTCCATCGTGACCTTGGAGATTTTTTCAAAAGTTTTGGCATTTCATCTTTTCGAACGAAGTTCTGCTAGCACTGAATCCTCTCCCCATATAGCGATCAGATCCAGTACCTCCCGTACGGTCCATGATGGTGCTCTTTTTCGATTATCGGCCTGCATGGTTACCTGTGCTGATGAGCTCTCTGTGGTCACCTGTGCTCTCCTGTGCTGGGCAAACAGGAAATGAAATTCAAATGTTCGCGGGGCTTTTCCTGTCTACCTGGCCAGTGAATCCGAGTTCAGATTGCTGTCCAGAGCGGTCACAATGGTGCACTGTGGGATAGCTCCCGGAGGCCAATACCATCGAATTGCGGCCACACTAACTCTAATTTGAAATGACAATATCGATTTCGGCGCTACTCCTCTCGTCGGGGAGGAGTACAGAAATTGATTTTAAGAGCCCTTTATTTCGAAATAAATTGCTTCGTTGTGTGGACGGGTGCAGGGTTAATTCGATTTAACGCTGCTAAATTCGAATTAAACTCATAGTGTAGACCAGGCCTTAGACCCACCTCGGTTATAATTATATCAGTTTTCTGGTGCCAGGTGTGATCTCTGTGAAAAATAGAAGGATGAATCTAATTATTGTTGTCCCATTCTGTTTTGTTGATGCAAGGCCTGATCTCTACAAAAATAGAAAAATAAATGTTCTTAACAGAAAATAATTATTTGGAAGGGTTTGAGAATAGTGCTGGGTGGGAAGCTGTTTTCCCATTTTTGAGATTTCAAAAATTTTTCACATTCCACATTGTGGTGAAACCAAGATCTTTTGAATCAGGCAGAGCAGGGACTTGAATGTGAGTCGCCCACAACCCACGTGCCCTAACCACTGGGCTACACATTCCTGCCAAAGGTTTTGGTTTCAACCAATCATACATTTTTCCCCAGTAAAAGACTTTAAATGTAAAATTCCCAACTAGCTCTTTTTGGGAGTATTAATGTAGCAAAATTCACCAGTGCAACAAAAGCCCCCAAAATTTCCTTCCCAAAAGTTTATATCTTTTTTGTCTGCCCTCATTTACATATAGTGTGTGGAAAACACCATGGCCAATCCCCCATTATTCCGAGTCAATACAGTTTATTGAATCTATGTTGACAAGGGACTTCTGTGCTTGCGGCTGTTAGCAAGCTTTCCTCACCTTGCCATGTACTCTCTGCCTGAGGAAGTTAAATGCATGTATCTTTCCCTAACCTAGTGCCGTACTGCCTCACATTATGAAATGTTATTAAGACACAACATGAAATGTTTTGCTCTAAGGGCTTGTCTTCACTATTGGGGTAAGATGACCTAAGTTACGCTACTCCCACTACATGAATAGTGGAGTCGACGTAGCTTAGGTCAACTTACCCTGGTGTCTTCACTGCACTGCGTCAATGGGAGACGCTCTCTGGTTGACTTACCTTACTCTTCTCAGGGAGCTGGAGGACTGGAGTTGACTGGAGAGTGCTTGGACGTCGATTTAGCGGGTCTTTACTAGACCCGCTAAATCAACACCCACTGCATTGATCTCCCCGGTAGTGAAGACAAGCCCTTAGTAACATGGTTAGTTTAATAGACATCACCATCCTGAGTCTGGTAGGATTTACATCACGTCTCTCCATCGACTTATATGAATTTTTTTCTGGATTTGCACCGGTGTACATGAGATCAGAATCAGGCCTCAAATATTCACGTAACTGAACAGTTCTGCTTGTAACACAATGGAATAGCTGGTGACAGGGAGGATTGTAGAGTCCTTTTGAGGTTAGGCTGGGGATCACCATTTCCTTGGCTACTTCGTAGGGGGCCATGAATGGGATGTTAACGCAGGAGAGGAGCTTAGAGTTGGGGCCTTGTTTGAAGGGTTAAGGAGAAGGAATGTGGTGGTGGGTATGGTGACCTGACTGAAGACCTGACTGAATCAGCAAGGGCAATGACAATATCTGATGTTCCCAAACATGTGGCCAGCACCATGCCCCAGAACCAGCCCCACTGGGGTCAGGAAAGATGGCTGCAATCAAACATTTGCTTTGAAAATCCCCTGGGAGCACCAGCAGTGAGATTTACCATGGTCAGCATTGCAGCACCTAACTTTTAGGCACCCTATTGCTGAGTAGACTCAACAACCCCAAGTTAGGCACCCAGGCTCCCTAATGCAGGCTGAGGGAGAGACTTAGGCACTTCAGAACGGGGTTGACAAAAGCCAGCATGCTTAGCGGGGAGCTTCCTAAAACAGCCAATAGGAAATGCTCAGGAGCAGGTCTGGACTTAGGTGCCTAAGTCCCTTGGAAGGGCATAAAAGGGAGGTGTCTCCCGCCACTTGGAATTCACAGCTGTGAACCCTTTCCTGGAATTAAGCATTAAGATTAGATGTTGATCAAGAAAAAACAAGGGAATCCTCTCCCGAAATATAACCTTTAGGCCAGTGATTAGAGCACTCACCCAGCTTGTGAAAGACCCAGGTTCAAAACCACACCTGCCTGATGAGGAGCAGGGATTTGAATTTGCGTCTTCCATGTCCTACAAGGGTTGCCTAACCACTCGGCTATGGGATATTCTGGGGCAGCTTCTACTGTTGAAACTGTTTCACTCTGTATAAATAAATTAAATAGTCACTTCCGGGTGGCTGCCCTACCCACTAGGCTATTGAATCAGTCTCACTCTTTCTCTGTCCCAATGAATATTGAAATCGAAAACCTACCATTCTGTTCTAAAAAATACTGTAGTTTTCAGATCAGATTTTTTTTAGATTTATCTGATATGGAAAAGAAAATAAACAAACAGTATATTTCATTAAAGTGATGCTATTCTTTCTCCCAGGAATAAGTAGCAATTGTGTCACCAGCAAACTTTCAAGGATTGATGCCAACAAATTAAGCATCTGCATTGGTGCCAACAAATTAAGCGTTGTTTAAAAAATTGCTTTTATATAAAGGTCTGCTATTAAATATTTGATAGCTTCACACACACAAAAACAACAAATCTCTGATGAAAAGGCAATTGTAATTTGAAGAATTACTCCTATGAATATTAATGTTTTTCAGTTCTGCTTTATTGTAAGCCGAGGATTGCACCGTCACTGAGCAAAGTTCAATGTTTCTACATAAAAGGAACAGTGGAATAATAAATGAATGAATAAATAAATAAAAGTTCTATTGTCTCCTACATAGAGTTTAATAGCTCGGGTGGGTGTGCAGGGGGAAATGAGCTCTCCTGACCCTTGTACTGTTAGCATAGTCCTCAAGGATAAGATTTTCAAGAGTGCCTAAGATCCAGATCCTCAAAGGTATTTAGGTACCTAACTCCCATTGGCCTAGGTGACATATTCCCATGGGAATTAGGCTCCCTAAATACTTTTGGAAATGGAGCTTAGTACTGCAGGTACCATCACCAACTTCATGAAACTGCTACTATTTCTCAAAGGGTATGTCTACACTACCCGCCGGGTCAGTGGGCAGCGATCGATCCAGCAGGGGTGGATTTATCATGTCTAGTCTAGACGCGATAAATCGATCCCTGAGCGCTCTCCCGTCGACTCCTGTACTCCACCGCCGCAAAAGGCGCAGGCGGAGTCAATGGGGGAGCAGCAGCAGTCGACTCACTGCGGTGAAGACACCATGGTAAGTCGATCTAAGTATGTCGACTTAGGCTACGTTATTCACGTAGCTGAAGTTGCATAACTTAGATCGATCCCCCACCCCCCTAATGTAGACCAGGCCAAAGTGAACAAGAGTATGAGCCAGTATATTGCTGAACCCAACTTTTGATATGGTTGGAAACCAAAACATGGTGGGCCAGAATCACTGGTGAGCTCTCGCTCGTTTGCGCTACTCCACAGCTGTAAACTACTCTGCTTGTCATCTTTTTCAGGCAGCAACACATTTTTGTGATATATTTGTACAGCACCTTGAACAATGGGGATAGGGCTTTTAGGTGTCAAGCACCATAGATAACGAGGGAGGGAGGGGGTCACTGCTCCCCACCCTGAAAGTTTGTTCCCCTTCGCCACCTCCAGATGAGACTAGCTCCAAGTACCTTGTGTTGTACAACCCAGGAAAAGACAATGGTGAAGCATTAAAGTTAAAGGGAAAACAATGAAACAATTTAATCTGAAAAGAAACCCTAGTCCTGGAAAACTAAGAAAGGAGAGAATTTTCTCCATCCTGAATAACCCATGAGTCACCATGCCAAGAGGAAAAAAAAAATAAAAACAGGCTCTTCAGCAGCTATAAACTTTAAATCCCTTATCTTGAGGAAAGCTCCAAAACTTGTGGTGGATCCAGCATACAAAAAAAGTACTTACTTTATTATTTAATTTTATTAATTTGCTCAGTAAATTTACTGAATTATGAATCTGATTATTATATTTGATCATAACTTCCTTTTTTCAGGTGCCGCAATTGTTGCTTTGGCATGATCCTCACAAATTTAAACTAACAGGTACTATTTAAAAATCTTGGCAAAAATTATCCAGTTTGCTGTGATAAATGAGTTGCCTCTGAGAGGAGATCAAGATATCAGAAACGTCAAGGATTAGATCTAACTCTGAGCAATTCATCAGGAATTTTCATCAACCTACTTCAGTTTACTGCAGGCCAAGATCCAAAATTTAAGGATGCTCTGAAAACTATTCCAAAAAATGAAAAGTACACTTCTGCTGAAATTCAGAATGAAAAAATTTCTATTACGTAGAAGATGGTTTTGAAGATATTATTGAAGATATTCAGAAAAGTGGTGATGTCAATTTCTTCTGACTGAAATATGACAATACAGGTGATGTGAATGTAGAAAATTCACACTATTCTCTTTTGATGGCAAAGCCAACGAGAGACTTATTGGATTAGTCCAATTGCCTGGCCTGACTGCTTATGATATTACACAACAAATTTTGAAAGACCTCCTTGAACTGGGTCTTGACCCTCCAAATAATCTATGATCTTGATTTAATGGTGCCAAAATTATGTCAGGGTGCAAAGGAGGTGTATAAATGCTTTTGCAACAGAAACTAAAAAAGCAAATACCTTACACACAGTGCTTGAATCACCAATTAGATTGGGTGGTTATTGATGTGTGCTAAGAAGTCAGCAGTAGCAGGATATGTTCTCAAATTGTGAATTTTTTCCTCAGGCATGAAGTGAGTGTGCTGTATAAAGGCCAGCACCTGCAAGGACTCATCAAAGTAGGATGGACTGGTCACCTGAAAACCTTGGAAATACTCCTCAATAATTTGGGAGAGATTCAGAGTATTCTGTCAATGTGAATGGAAATGGCAATCCATCCATTGGAGCAAGAGGGCTGTGGAAAGTTACAGAATCATCCAAATTCTTGTTATGAGAATGATTTTGAAGTTTTTGCTCCTGTGAACAATTACTTTCAAAAGAAATGATGGCTCCTTGCTAAAAGAGTTTAATTGGTTACTGTTTCCTGTGAAGAACTTCAGCAAAAGTCACGTTTGAATTTTTTTTTTCCTCAGAGATTTCATCCAAGCACCCCGTTTTGAAAGATGCATGTGTTGATGCATCAGCATTAAGATGTGCCACCAAACGAGCCATGGTATTGCCCCCCAAATTTCCATATCCCAGTCATTGATCACTTACCAGGACTCTACAGTGTAAATGAACATCAGTGGTCCCAGATTCATCGTGAATTCTTTGATGAAATAAGTGGTGAATTGCAAAGGAGATTTCTGAGAAGAACTCCAAGCTATACAAAAGCTTGTCAGCAAACTATTCCACTAGCTCTCCAGACTCCTTGAAATTGGACTGACTTCAGGCTTTGATTGACTTGCTTGGGCTAGATACGGAGAAAGTAGAAGTTGAAATGGCTGAATTTAAACCACTGATAGATAAGAGAAATTGCAAAGAATCTAAGAAGTTCTGAATGCTGCCAGGGAATTAAAGCTGGCTTTCCCATGTATTTTTGAAATATCTCTAGTGGTCTTGTTGATTGACGCATCAACTGCAGCTTGGGAAAACTCCTTCTCTTGTTTGAAAATAATTTTATACACCAAAGGATGAGCATGTCCCATGAAAGAAAGAGAAACCTAATTCTCCTGTAATATGAAAGTGATGTGACTTCGAAACTGAATCTGTAGGTCTTTGCAGAAGAATTCACATGCCATTATCCAAGACGACTTCAACTTTTGTTTTATGAACAGTCTTTACATTGCACAGCACTTTCATGTTAAGATATCTAGTTTTATATTTCTTAATCTTCACATTTTTTTAAACCTTGAATGGTTGTTATAATGAACAGTCACATAAATATGCATCTTATTTTTTTTTCTTATTTCATAAAAATGAAATTTAAAAGACGGTCTTCTGACGGAGACTGTGCTTTTCAGATTCTGAAGGCAAGCACAACTGCCCCTCTTGTCATGCAGTTAGCCCTTTCTTCTCCCCCCCCCCCAGTGTTAATGTCCTAGGTGAGGGGCAGAATATGAATAATAATTCCCCCACAATACATATAATAATTAACAAACCCATCCTAACCAGGCACTTATGGAGTGGACTCTTGCCAAAGCAGAAGTTTCAGTGGGAGAGGCCTTCAAACACCTTCCTGCATTTCCTCATGATCCCTCAGAGATCTACAGTGGTGGACCGTGGCAGTGAGCGTCCAAGTTCAGGTGAACAGACTCGGGCTTGTGCTCCTGTGCTAAAAAGAGCTATGCAGGCAGCACTTTTAAGTTGCAGCTCAGGTTAGAACTTGGGTTCTGAATCCCGCTCCCCTCGCTAGGCCTCAGAGCCCAAGCTACAACATCGACACAGCTATTTTTAGTGTAGGCGAGCCAGAGTTTGTCGACCTGGACTCGGAGACTCACTGCCACAAGCTGTGCAGACATAACCCATGAATACAACCGACTGAAAAATGGGAATTTTGCAAAAATTCGTAGAAGAAAGTTGTCCCTGTGTTGCATAGGAAAATGTTGATATTTTTTCAACTATGAGGTCAGAGATTTGTGTGGGGGGTGAGGACTGGAGGGCCTTGGGAACCTACCCAAGGGAAGGGGAGCTGGCAACTCCTTGGCAGCATAGTCTCACTGGAGTTGCATTTTCAGGAAGCCATGGGCAGGGCTGCTTGTAGAATAGCCGAACTGTGTCACGTCATAGCATGAGGCACAGGACATTTCTGGCTTAATTAAATGGTAAAGCTGCAAGACTTAATCTCATCAAATTGTGGAATTGTTCCACAGCTAGCAGGCAATGGATAACATCAGTGTCTAGCTAAGTCCAACCCAGAGCCATCCAGTTACAATGCTTCATTTTGACACAGTGCGTAGAAAAAAGGGAAAGCACAATGTTCACAGGACTTTCATTTAGCTTAACAAAGAGAAGGTTAAGGGGTGACTTGATCACAGACTATAACTACCTACAATGGGACTAGAAATGTGATAACAGAGGGCTCTTCAATCTAGCAGACAAAGGTATAACAAGACCCACTGGCAGGCAGACAAAGCTAGACAAATTCAAATTAAAAATCTGCATATTTTTAAACAGTGAGAGTGTTCCAATTAACCATTGGAATAACTTACCAAGGGTCATGGTGAATTCTGCATCACTGGCAATTTTTAAAATCAAGAATGGATCGTTTTCTAGAAGATCTTTGGCTATACCTCAGTGCGAGGGTGATGTCTGCCAAGGGGGTTCATTGGTGGGTTTTAAAGTGGCTGAGGAGCCCAAATCGTGCCCTACAGATTTTCCCACAGAAGTGACAGGTGTAATCTCGGAGGAGACATAGTTATTGGCTGGACAGTTGTGCCCTTTCTTTCCTCCTTTGTCACTGTAGTTCAGCTTAATGCAGGGAACTCCTATGGCCTGTGTTATTCAGGAGCTCAGACTGGGTGATCACAAAGGTCCGTTCTGGCCTTAGAATTTGTGAGTCCCCTGATTTCAGTGTTCTGATTGGAGAAATCTTCTGATCTCAAGCCCCAATGTAGCAAAGCACGTAAGCATGTGATTAATTTTAAGCATGAGTGGGTCTATTGAAATCAGTAGGATTTGAGTTAAGAAAAGATTTGGCAGCATGTTTCTGGAAGACAGAAATCAGTGGCTAACAAGGGAAAGTTGGAAGGAAGTCTAAATGAATGACATTATGTTGGAGGACTACTCTTTTGCTTGGGGGTGACAGCATATTTTTTTATGAAAATGTTCTCATTTATATTTTTTGCAAAATTTCCATATTAGAGCTGTTAAAAAAAGGGGAAAAAACATGAATTATGTTCCTGATTTTGTTTTGGTTTGTAATTCAAATTTGCACAATTTTGAAATTTGAAAAATATTGAAAAGTTCTGTTTGTTCAAAAATATACAATGATTTGTTTCTGACCAGTTTATCACAAGCACTTTGCAATAGCACAGCTTCAGAACAGATGCTTGTGTGGATATTTTATTGCAATATCTAGATATCTGTCTGAAAGTGCATGGCTGTTGTTCCTCATCTCCAGATAGTTTCTCATCTGCTTCTGCTGCTCACTCAGTGCTGGGCTGGAATGCCCAGGCAATCTGGACGATACCCCCAGGCTCCCAGTGCATGTGTTTCTAGAAGTGCTGCTGATGAGTTTGCTGCTCATTCAGAAATCAGAAACAGGATTCCTACTGCTCTTGCTGAGCTTCCATACACCCTTCGTGGTGGGAGGAACATCTCTTGTCACAATTCTAGCATCAACCTGAAACAGCATCTACATCAGGTTAGTCACTATTCCCGTTTCAACTGTTGTGTAGTTAATTTCTTTGAGCCATCCGGTCAACCCAACCAAAGTCATTCCCTTGTGGGGGACAGAAAATAGTCCAACAAAAACCAAGAGCCCAATTAACCTTCTCCTCTTTCTTCCTGAAATAACATTTGTAGCCTGATTCTTGAAGCAGCTCGGTCTGCAGAACTCCTGTTGACTTCAGTAGGAGTTGCACACATAGATTCAGGAAAACATCATTAAGTACCTAGGACTGGAAGGTCAGTTGCTGAGTGCTCTAAGTTAGCACTGAAGTGTGAAGGCTTCCGAACATTCTGCTAGTAGGTCACTGTGGTGGGGCAGCTGCCCCATCCCCATGAGAGAGAGGGCTAGAGTAGGCCAGAGCGGCTGCGCAGGCCGGTGGCCAATTAGGGAAAGGTCTACTGAGAGCCAATCAAGGCCGAGATTAGAGCCAGCCAATCAGGGTTAGGCTAGGCCCTATATAAAGGCTGCCGAGGAGAGGAGCAGGCAGTCTGTCCCAGACCTTCATGGGGGAAGGTCTGTTTCTGGAGCAGAAGACCAGCACCTTGGACAGAGCAGCGCTGGGGAAAGGCAGAAGGAGCTCGGGAGCTCCAGCCAAGGAAAACCCCAGGCTGCGGGCCTTGCTACAAAGGGCCGAGCGGGTGCACAGGGCCGAAGGGGAAGCAGCCCAGGGACAAAGTCTGATAAGGGGAGAGAAGGAGGGAGGGAGGCTTCCCCTAGAGGGTCCCTGGGTCGGGACCCAGAATAGCTGGTGGGCCTGGGTCCCCCTCCTCCCTCTTGTACTACACCTGGCTGAAGAAGAGCATGGCCTGATACAGGCTGTGGCTGGCCCCTGTGACAAAGGGGCTAGACATTGAGGCTGCAGCCGGTCATTAGAATAGGTGCAGACGGAGGACTGCTGATAACACCAGACCCCGGAAGGGGGTCAGACCAGAGCAATGGGCACTGCCGGAGGGCAGTGTCCTGAAGAGGACGCTGCCGAGTGGGGAGAAACGCGGGTCCAGACATCAACAGGGGAGCAGACAATGGATGGGACACCACCGGCAGAGGGTGCCCCGCAGAGGACAGAGCTAATTCCCAGACGTGCCAGCAGGAGGAGCTGTGATGGTGAGTCCCAACCCCGTGACAGTCACCAATATGGAGACATGAATAAATGGATGTACTGACTTACAACTTAAGCATGAGATTAAGTGCTTTCCTGAATCAGCCCAAAGCCCTTATATCCACATCCTGTAACTAGCGAAGTTGGTAGCAAAACTCCCCCTGACTTTAGTGGTTCCAGAATTTGGCTTTTAGAGAACAGTCAAAGTTGTTCATTGATCCTTTGGGTCTCATTCCTCCAAAATACAGTGCATGACTTCAGGGCAGAAAACCACATTAGACTGCAGCCTAGAATGGAGTCAGAGGAAATCTAGTTCATGTGCTGTAAATAAAGGAAGTTTAGTTAGTTTCTAAATATCTTTTCTCAGAGACAATCATAGATTTTTTTTGTTAAAGACCTACAGTTTTACATTTTATCTGCTTAGGGATAACATAGCTGGAACAATGAAATAACCTGAGTTTTTTCAATCCATTTGAATTTATTATAAATCTCTTACAAACTCCCATGCCACTTCAAAACACATTTCATCATCATTCTGCATTGAAATCTGCATTGGCGTCATATGAGAAGCTATTGTTTTGACCTAGGGACCAGTCCTGTGGGATACTAGAGCTTAGCATAGTGGAAGAAAATGGATAGATAAATATGATTGGTAATTTTAACTTTATTACTCATGGGTTACAGTAATCCAGTTTACTTTTGTTATATAGAATTCATTTCTCTTCCCAATGGAATAATACCTTGTTATTTTGTATGTGTTTAGCATTATATTTATGCTAAGGTTTCTATGGAGACAACCACTAAATTGTCCCTCGCCAGCAGTAACCCCATCCCCGTGCCCCCCCCCCCCCTAAAACCTATAAACCAAACCACATTCCAAAACTCCCTTCTGTAAACCACCCTTTCACTAACTAGGATACAATGCAGGCAGAAGCCCAGCAGCAGAGTGGGGGCTATCCAGTTTATTGCACCGACTGTTGCATGTATGATTACCTGCCCTGTGGGCGGGTGGCGTATGTGTGCAGTCGGTGCAAGGAGCTCCTGGCCCTCAGAGACCATGTACGGACTTTGGAGGCCAGGGTGGCGGAACTGGAGGAGCTGAGAGAGGCAGAGAGGTATGTTGATGAGGCTTTCCAGGACACTGTAGAATTGTCCCACCTCCGCTTAGACAGCACCTGTGCTGTTAAGGAGGAAGAAGGGCCCAGGGAAGTAGAGCAGTCAATGGGAGCAGAGGGAAACTTTCCCGTAGTTGGGACCCTCCTTCCAGATGGTTCTGGGGTTGCCTCTCGCACTGAGGTTGCCTCTCCGGGGGAGGGAACTCCAGTTTCTAGGAAAAGGCAGGTGTTAGTAATGGGAGATTCGATTATTAGAAATGTAGATAGCTGGGTCTGTGATGACCGGGAGAACCGTATGGTGACTTGCCTGCCTGGTGCGAAGGTTGCGGATCTCTCGAGGCATCTAGATAGACTTATGTGTAGTGCTGGGGAGGAGCCGGTGGTCGTGGTACATGTAGGTACCAATGACATAGGGAAGGATAGGAGAGATGTCCTGGAAGCCAAATTTAGGCTGCTAGGGAAGAGACTGAAATCCAGGACCTCTATGGTGGCATTTTCAGAAATGCTCCCAGTTCCACGCGCAGGGCCAGGTAGGCAGGCAGAGCTTCAGAGTCTCAATGCGTGGATGAGACGATGGTGTAGAGAGGAGGGGTTCACGTTCATTAGTAACTGGGGAAACTTCTGGGATGGGAGGAGCCTATACAGGAGAGATGGGCTCCACCTAAACCAAAGTGGAACCAGACTGCTGGCACTAAACATTAAAAAGGTTGTAGAGCAGTTTTTAAACTAGGAGATGGGGGAAAGCCGACTGCTGCAGAGGAGCGTGTGGATCGGACACAGACTTCTCTTAGGGGAGAGTCTGATGATAGAGAATCTCCAGGTTATAGTCAGGAGCAGAGGACTGAAAAGTATAATGTAAGGGCCGGATCAGATGATAAACAGTCACATAAAAAAGAATCTGGCACATCAGAAAAAGGCAGGCTAATAAACAGGGACAAGTTTTTAAAGTGCTTGTACACAAATGCCAGAAGTCTAAATAATAAGATGGGTGAACTAGAGTGCCTTGTGATAAAGGAGGATATAGATATAATAGGCATCACAGAAACCTGGTGGACTGAGAGCAATCAATGGGACACAATCATTCCGGGGTACAAAATATATCGGAAGGACAGAACAGGCCGTGCAGGGGGAGGAGTGGCACTATATGTTAAAGAAAGTGTAGATTCAAATGAAGTAAAAATCTTAAGCGAATCTACAGGTTCCATAGAGTCTCTATGGATAGAAATTTCATGCTCTAGTAAAAATATAACATTAGGGATCTATTATCGACCACCTGACCAGGACAGTAATAGTGATGATGAAATGCTAAGGGAAATTAGAGAGGCTATCAAAATTAAGAACCCAATAATAGTGGGGGATTTCAATTATCCCCATATTGACTGGGAACATTTCACTTCAGGACGAAATGCAGAGATAAAATTTCTCGATACTTTAAATGACTGCTTCATGGAGCAACTGGTACGGGAACCCACAAGGGGAGAGGCAACTCTAGATTTAATCCTGAGTGGAGTGCAGGAGCTGGTCCAAGAGGTAACTATAGCGGGACCACTTGGAAATAGTGACCATAATACAATAGTATTCAACATCCCTGTGGTGGGAAGAACACCTCAACTGCCCAACACTGTGGCCTTTAATTTCAAAAAGGGGAACTATACAAAAATGAGGGGGTTAGTTAGACAAAAGTTAAAAGGTACAGTGACTAAAGTGAAATCCCTGCAAGTTGCGTGGGCCCTTTTTAAAGACACCATAATAGAGGCTCAACTTCAAAGTATACCCCAAATTAAGAAAAACAGTAAAAGAACTAAAAAAGAGCCACCGTGGCTTAACAACCATGTAAAAGAAGCAGTGAGAGATAAAAAGACTTCCTTTAAAAAGTGGAAGTCAAATCCTAGTGAGGCAAATAGAAAGGAGCACAAACACTGCCAACTTAAGTGCAAGAGTGTAATAAGAAAAGCCAAAGAGGAGTTTGAAGAACGGCTAGCCAAAAACTCCAAAGGTAATAACAAAATGTTTTTTAAGTACATCAGAAGCAGGAAGCCTGCTAAACAACCAGTGGGGCCCCTTGACGATGAAAATACAAAAGGAGCGCTTAAAGATGATAAAGTCATTGCGGAGAAACTAAATGGATTCTTTGCTTCAGTCTTCACGGCTGAGGATGTTAGGGAGATTCACAAACCTGAGCTGGCTTTTGTAGGTGACAAATCTGAGGAACTGTCACAGATTGAAATATCACTAGAGGAGGTTTTGGAATTAATTGATAAACTCAACATTAACAAGTCACCGGGACCAGATGGCATTCACCCAAGAGTTCTGAAAGAACTCAAATGTGAAGTTGCGGAACTATTAACTAAGGTTTGTAACCTGTCCTTTAAATCGGCTTCGGTACCCAATGACTGGAAGTTAGCTAATGTAACGCCAATATTTAAAAAGGGCTCTAGGGGTGATCCCGGCAATTACAGACCGGTAAGTCTAACGTCGGTACCGGGCAAATTAGTTGAAACAATAGTAAAGAACAAAATTGTCAGACACATAGAAAAACATAAACTCTTGAGCAATAGTCAACATGGTTTCTGTAAAGGGAAATCGTGTCTTACTAATCTATTAGAGTTCTTTGAAGGGGTCAACAAACATGTGGACAAGGGGGATCCGGTGGACATAGTGTACTTAGATTTCCAGAAAGCCTTTGACAAGGTCCCTCACCAAAGGCTCTTACGTAAATTAAGCTGTCATGGGATAAAAGGGAAGGTCCTTTCATGGATTGAGAACTGGTTAAAGGACAGGGAACAAAGGGTAGGAATTAATGGTAAATTCTCAGAATGGAGAGGGGTAACTAGTGGTGTTCCCCAAGGGTCAGTCCTAGGACCAATCCTATTCAATTTATTCATAAATGATCTGGAGAAAGGGGTAAACAGTGAGGTGGCAAAGTTTGCAGATGATACTAAACTACTCAAGATAGTTAAGACCAAAGCAGATTGTGAAGAACTTCAAAAAGATCTCACAAAACTAAGTGATTGGGCAGCAAAATGGCAAATGAAATTTAATGTGGATAAATGTAAAGTAATGCACATTGGAAAAAATAACCCCAACTATACATACAACATGATGGGGGCTAATTTAGCTACAACGAGTCAGGAAAAAGATCTTGGCGTCATCGTGGATAGTTCTCTAAAGATGTCCACGCAGTGTGCAGAGGCGGTCAAAAAAGCAAACAGGATGTTAGGAATCATTAAAAAGGGGATAGAGAATAAGACTGAGAATATATTATTGCCCTTATATAAATCCATGGTACGCCCACATCTCGAATACTGTGTACAGATGTGGTCTCCTCACCTCAAAAAAGATATTCTAGCACTAGAAAAGGTTCAGAAAAGAGCAACTAAAATGATTAAGGGTTTAGAGAGGGTCCCATATGAGGAAAGATTAAAGAGGCTAGGACTCTTCAGTTTGGAAAAGAGAAGACTAAGGGGGGACATGATAGAGGTATATAAAATCATGAGTGATGTTGAGAAAGTGGATAAGGAAAAGTTATTTACTTATTCCCATAATACAAGAACTAGGGGTCACCAAATGAAATTAATAGGCAGCAGGTTTAAAACAAATAAAAGGAAGTTCTTCTTCACGCAGCGCACAGTCAACTTGTGGAACTCCTTACCTGAGGAGGTTGTGAAGGCTAGGACTATAACAATGTTTAAAAGGGGACTGGATAAATTCATGGTGGCTAAGTCCATAAATGGCTATTAGCCAGGATGGGTAAGAATGGTGTCCCTAGCCTCTGTTCGTCAGAGGATGGAGATGGATGGCAGGAGAGAGATCACTTGATCATTGCCTGTTAGGTTCACTCCCTCTGAGGCACCTGGCATTGGCCACTGTCGGTAGACAGATACTGGGCTAGATGGACCTTTGGTCTGACCCAGTACGGCCTTTCTTATGTTCTTATGTTCTTATGTTTCGGTAACGCTGGCCATTGCTGAATTAAGTCATTCTTCAGCCCATTTAAAATGAGAATACAAATGATGGCATAACTCTGGAGAAGAAGTTGAAAAGTAGGTTTCATATCAGAAGCTCACTGAGGGAGACTAATTCCCTAACCTGTCCCTAAAAACTTCTAAATACATTGGGTTCCCCCTTCTTTCATGGATGCATGAAGCAATTCAGCTGCATCCAAAAATTTTGCATCTAATCTGCACTGAAAATTGAGTCACATGCTTGTGATACAGTCATTTGTCGGTTACGGGACACTGAGGCGAAGGATATGGGATAGTTTTTCAGTATTCATTATGGGACCTGTTTGAAGTAGTACAATTGCTTGTCCATAATGCTATATAGAGAAGGTCTCATTTTCAGAGATGCTGAGCACCCAGAACTCCAGGGGAAGACAATCAAAGCTACAGGTCCTCGGCAGCTTTAAACGCTAGACCTAATTGTTACTTATATAACACACACACAGAGACACACACACTGTGGCCCCCTGCCTGGATCGTTAAAGGCAGGGATTGAAACTGGGACCTGTGGATCTAACACCAATGAACCACTACTTCCTGAGCTAAAAGGTCCAGTTCTGTTAGCACAAAGGCTGTAGGGGACTTGTAAGTATCTATGTGGTTCAGCCACTAGAGGGGGACAGAGAGCCGCATGGTGTGATTGTGCATTGCCCTGAGCTTGCTTGATCATCATTATTATTATTTGTATTACTGACTCTACGTATCGACTGTAACAACTGGAGAAGGGTTACACTACTCTCTGTTGTAGGGAAAGCCTTCTGCAGCCTGATACTACACAGGATACAAGAGGCAGTGAATGAAAAGTTAGAAAAGAACTGGCTGGATTCAGACTCAGGAGATCCCAGGCTAAGGGCAACCTCCTGTCTTCATCAGTTTCGCTGATTTCTAAAAGCTATTTGACAGCCTGCACAGACATACATTGTGGAATATTCTTCAATCCTATGAAATCCCAGATAGTCATCAGCATCATCAAGGCCATGTACAGAGATGTGAAGTGCTCTGTATGAACAAATAACCAGACAACAGAGTGGCTCATTGTGGACACTGGCATGAAACAGGGCTGCATTTTATCTCCACTGTTTGGCATTGCCAAAGACTGGAAAAAGAAGAAGTGTGTTAGCAACACAAACACTGGTAGAACATGGGAAGATGGCAAATGCCTAGAACACCTAGACTTTATTGATGATATTGAGCTACTGAGTGACACCCCCCAAAAAGTTACAAATAAGTGGCAAAAATATCAGACCTAGTAGGAATGAAGCACATAGTGAGGAAATGCTATTTATCATCTAATAGGACTGGCAAGTTTTTAAGAGTGACGTGTGTGTGTGTGTGTGTGTGTGTGTGTGTGTGTGTGTGTGTGTGTGTGTGTGTGTGTGTGTGTGTGTGAGAGAGAGAGAGAGATTAATGTACACACACGTGTGTGTGTGTGTGTGTGTGTGTGTGTGTGTGTGTGTGTGTGTGTGTGAACAAGAGCCTGTTCTGCATCAGACACAGTTTACTATCACATGATTACTTAAATATATTCTGTTTTCAAAATGCAGTTATTTATATGCAACTCTCTGCGCTTTTAATCTTAACCATACACAACTGCTATGTCAAACAGAGACATTCCATGGGGTTCAGTTAAATCATATTAATCACAAATCAATGAAAACTGGCACGACATAATATATTTGCTGTTTAGCAAGCAAAGTAGACAAGGATGGCATGACTGCAAGCTTTATTCAGGACTAACAAGACAGATTTTGTATTCAAAGCATGTGCTAATGTACAGCAAAATTAGACTTAAAATATATTAGACTTAAAATATACACTGGAACGATTCCTGCCTGATTAAATACATTTACTCTAGTGTACAATAAAGCTGTTCAATATATATTTTTGTCTTTGTCTTGCTATAAAAATAAAGTTGGATCCATTTGAAATTGGAGATAAAATGCTGTGTTTTGCTCGAGAGTTATTACATTCACTGTGCTGCTCTTTCCATGTTAAAAATAATTCCCTTCGGAGGAAAACCAAGTTGGCTAGAACAAAGACTTTCAAACAGTTGCCTATATTCACAAGCAAGTTTAACCCTATTTTGTAACTTAAGAAATACGGTGCTCAAGAGCCCACCTTCAACGTACCTCTGAATTTGGAATGAGCAGCATTGAGGTGAAAAATAATCATATATACACATTGTTAAGTAACTATGCCTGGTGTAGATACTAAAATGAAATATCTCGGGGGGGTTATTCATGAATATCAAACTTTTTTATAATCAGAAAATATGGAATTTAGAAGACAAAAAAAAAGGAGAGTAATGAAAAAATACAACTGGACAGATTTGCCTCCTTTTGTTTTCCTTGTTGTAACAGGGTGGCTTGCCCTCTGGTCTGGAGAGCTTGGGGCCCCACCTGAGAGGAATTGGGTGATTCCTGTATAAAAGGAACCAGCTTTAAGTGCTGAAAGG
Organism: Emys orbicularis; assembly: GCF_028017835.1. Taxonomy (NCBI): domain Eukaryota; kingdom Metazoa; phylum Chordata; order Testudines; family Emydidae; genus Emys; species Emys orbicularis. Next base: position 134,308,981 of record NC_088687.1, on the reverse strand, counting down.
CTCCCTGTGTAGATCGTGCTATGTCAATGGGAGAGCTTCTCCCATCAACATAGGATATGTCTTCGCTACAAACCTAGCTTGACCTACCCATTGCCCGCTGGGAGTGGAGGGAGGCCTCCCAGAGCTTCTCACCCCATGTTCTCTGTTGGGAGCGCGGGGGAGCTGTCTGGGACTTTTTGGCCACCACACCTGGATCCCGGCAGGGAACAGCCAGGGGGCCCCTCGAGCTTCTCACCCCAGCTCCCAGGTGGGGTCGGGGTCTAAAGCCACACCAGCTTCTCGCCCCAGCTCCCAGCTAGTCTCAGAGCCCAAAGCCGTCCCAGCTCCCAGCTGGGATCAGAGTCCATCCGCCCAGCTCTCCAGGGGAGCAGGAGCTTTCTTGTCAATTTAATGTCTCCCACTTGTGGACTTGATAAGGCCTCCAACAGCCAATGTAAGGGACACGGTGTCTACACACTGTGTTGCCCTAACCTCACCGATATAAGCCTTATACCTCTTGTGGAGGTGGAGTTATGATTTTGGTGTAGCAGGGCATTTACATCGGTGGGAGGAAGGCTATAGTGTAGACCCTGACATAATTAGGTCAACATAAGCTTATGACAACCTAACTCTGTGATGTAGACCAGCCCCTAGCTACCACTTCTCATGGAGGTGGTGTGCCTACACCAACGGAGAAGCTTTTCTGTCAGCGTAGTAGCATCTTCACTAAAGTGATAGAGTGGTGCAGCTGTACTGCTGTAGACTATATATGAAGACAAGGACCTTAGTGTCTCTCAGTTCTAATGCAATAAAAAGTATTACCACAAATAAAATCTCTACAGTTTTACTCAGCATCCCAGAGATTAAGAAATCGGTCTGCTTACACTCTCATAGTGGGCAAATACAGGCAACTCAAGCACACTGGAAAGTTCGTCTGTATCAATATTTACAGCAATATTTTAGTTCAAATTTTAACAACTCAAGTACAATAACAAGTGACTTAACCAAGTATACAAAAGGGATTTACTTGTGGAATTTAGATCCAAATCTGAAATCCCCCAAGGTCTGGAGGTGTTCAGATGCATTGTTCCTCTTTGGCCAATGTTGGGAACCACCTCATAAGGCATGGCATTTGGATACAGGTCCAAGTTTGAACTACCACACAGCTCAGAGGGGTTCAAACTAAATTTTCTGACTCCGATAGAGTTTTAATTAGGAGTTAATGAATACATGAGCTTATATGGAGCTGCATGAGCAAAAGTCATATATGACACCAGTTCTGCCTGGTCCCACATAAATTTAGACATTTTTTTTTACTACTTTCAGAGTGGTAGCTGTGTTAGTCTGTATCTTTTTCTCCTGCCTTCAATTTCCCTTCCATTTGGTGTGGGTTGGGTTTTTCTTGTTTTTTGATTGTTGTTTTAGTTATTGTAGTAAGGCCAGGTCAATGCAGTAGGCCTTAAATTTCAGTCTAAAGGATGTTAGAGAGACAAGGTGGATGATGCAATATCTTTTATTGGAACAACTTCTGCTGGTGAGAGAGACAAGCTTTCAAGCTTACACAGAGCTCTTTTTCAGGTCTGGGAAACTCCGAGTCACTGTTAAATACAATGTTTGAACAGACTGTTTAGCATAAGTAGTTAACATGTATTTCAAGGGACTATTCAAGGTGAAGTGGCCAGTCTAAAAGGTGACGAGATTCCTGGTGGTTCTAATATCGGCCAGGAGTGTGTTCCACAGACATCTCACACAACTTGCCCAAACTTAGCTTCAGCCCGCTGCTTTTCATTCAGGTGTTTATGTGCTCCAGGTATCGAGAGAGGTGGCAGATGATGCTGAGTTTAAGTGGAATTTAAGTGATGCTTAGGTTTGTAATAAAGGAGAATAGCCACCCAACCAGAAAGCAGAGATACATTCACTGAATACACTATTCACTATACACTATTCACTGAATACACTATTCACTATTCATTCATGTGTGTGCAAAGGCTTGGTCCTGCTTTGCACAGGGGTTGGACTAGATGACTTCCTAAGGTCCCTTCCAACCCTTGTTTTCTATGAAAGCACTGATCCTGAAGAGCACATGCTTAACTTTATTATACCCGAGTAGTCAAGTTTTCAATAGGGGCCTCGCTTCATTCACTGTAAAAATTGGAAGTTGTGTAGTGAATGGAGTTATGGGAAGAACTTCTTTTTTCAGTTAGGCCACCAAACTGAAGAAGAAAAAAAGATTTCATGTCAACCTGAAATTAATTATTTTAAAAATATTTTTGTGAATCAAAAAAGTAAAAAAAAAAAAAAAAAAAAAATCAAATGAAGCATTTCACTTAATTTTTGTGTTTAATTAAAAAAAAATTAAGATAAAATTCCAAAGAAAACGCATTTCAAATTAAAAAAATCAAACCATTTAATTTCCAAAATGTCAATGAAACATTCTAACTTTTTTAGATTTTGTTGTAGCCCAAACAACTCCACAGACGTTATTTCAGGTGAGCTGAATCTCTGTTTTTCAGCATAAATACTTTTTTTTTCTGAAAAAAAATTGCCCAGCTTTAGGAGCAAATGAGGAATGGTGTGCAGCAGGAAGGAGGATGTGCTTGTGGTTAAGATGTTTGATTCTGATTCATGAAAAGTAGTTTCTGTTCTTGGCACCCCTAGATCTCCTAGGAAAGTCATTACAACAGCACTTTCACATCAGCCACTAACTGTATGCTTCTAATTTTCTGGGTGCCCAATTTGAGATATATGGAGCCTGCATTTCTCAAGTGGTGAATGCTCATAACCGTCACTGAAGGCAGGATTAGCTGCAAAAACTCAGTGTCCCAGGAAAATCAGTCCCAAGGTGTCTAACTTTGGGCACCCAGTCCCTGAGACACCCAAATTATTGTGTGTTTGAGTTTTAGTCCCTCTCTGCCTGTATTCTCTACCTTTCAGATGGGGATAATAATGCTTCCTTCCTTATCTCACGGGGGTGCTGTGAAGATAAATTCATGAATATCTGTAAGGTGCTCGGGTACCATGGTGAAAATAAGTAAAACACAAAGCTGCAGTGAGATCAGTGTTTGGGTGATGGGGCCACACATTGAATGATGAATATGGGTGGTGCATGACTCTTGCATTTAGGGAGGCTGGGCGTGAGCACCAGAAACTCCCTTGAGATGGGGGGGGGCACTGGTGCCCACACCGTGGCCTCGGCCCCGTGCCTATCTGAGGCCTGCCCCTGCTCAGCCTCCTCCCCCAAGGCCCTGCCCATGCTCCACCCCTGCATGTGGTAGCTCAGTGGAGGGGATGGAGAGGTGCGAGTGGTGGGCAGGTGTCCCCTGGGGAAGAGGTGTAATGGGGATGGGAAGACGCAGAGCAAGGGTGGGAAGAGGAGCAGCGCAGGCAGGGCAATGGGGGAAGAGGACAAGAGAGAGCCAGGCCTTGGGGCAGAGTGTGGGCAGGGCCACAACTCAGGCGCCCTTTCAGCAGTGGTGCTCGAAAGACTGTGGGCTGGCGTGCCTCCAAAGGGAGGTGCGCTGGATCCTGTTTGGGGAGGCTTAGCCTCCCCTAGCCTCTAATACCCACTGCCCATGGTGGTGGGGAAAAGATGAAATATTGAATAATTGCATCATTCAATGCACAAAATGTGGCAGAGGTCCCATGGGGAAAAAATTATGTGATTATGTAATTATCATAATGCAAATGCACAGGGCGGCTGAATTAAGGTTGCACAAGGAACTTTAATTCTGGCATTTTCTATTTTTTGACAATTTGACTTTGCACATGCTTTTATTCTGGGGATGTCATATAAACATATGTACATTCCATACACTTCAGTTTACTTAGTACACAACACATATAAATCAGAGGGGAGAGCTTTCAATATAAAATGAATAGTTTATATATATAAATATGGTATTTCTTAGTCAATATTTCTTTTTATGCTCGTCACTCAGCATAGGTCCCCATGATTTGTTTATTGCACACCATCAAAACACTGCACCAAATATGGAGTATATATATAAAAGCACAATAGATGTCAGAGTTTAAGCAGGGATGGATTTAGGGGCAGGCGATCACCTGGGATGCCGGGGTTGGAGGGCGCCAGGCTCAGGTTACTGTTTTTGTTGTTAATGACAAAAGGGAAAATAGAATGTTTGAAGTGAAATGTTTCAGGTATTCCATATGTGGACTCATTTTTCACTAACCTCCTGGAATGTCCTGCACCTTTGTAGAATCTCATGAAACTTTCCAGACTTTCTGAGAACGACATTTTCCTTGAACCTCCTAGAATGTTTTCAGCCATGCCTTGAAGGTATATAAGGGGCAGGGCATCGTCAGTCAGTATTTATATATGGCATGAATAAATACAGATTTACAGGTCCTAGCCTGCAAATTTATCATCTTATATGACAGGAATAAACCATGCATGCCAATTATGCATCAAAATTGTGAAATGGGCTACAAATGAAATAAAAATAAGGTATTCAAAAGTTTAGCAAATGGAGGGAAGGGGACACTGAAGACGCTCCTTACCTGGGGCTCCATTTGGTCTTGGTCTGGCCCTGAGTTTAAGGCCAGAAGGGATGACCAGATCATCTAGTCTGACCGTCTGTATATCACAGGACACCAACACCACCCAGCACTCACACACTAACCCAACAATCCATGTATTCAGCAGTTTATTTTGAATTAAAAGTGAATGCTGAAGTTAGAAATAAGATCTCATATTTTTGTTGTACACTAAATACACTGATGTAATGGTGTGTAGACACCACATAAATTAGAAATATGGTCGATAGGCCAGCAGAAAAATGGTGGGAAATTAAAGAGTAAAGAACACGACATCCAGATTCAATCGTGCAGGTGGCTCAGCCAGTAGATGGGAAATGCAATTCAATGTAGGCAAATAATTAGTTTGGGAAAAAAGAAACGTGCTTGGGAATATGTGTTGAATGGGATAGTCGCATAGCATACTGATCAGGACAAGGATTTGGTAGTTATTGTGGGGAAATAATTAAAACCATCAGTCCCAGGGCACAGTGGAGTAAAAAAGGATATGTGACAGTAGATTACAGTAGCAGAGGGATGGAATACCAAATGGAAGGACTGGTACTATTATTATAGAAGCTATTTTTGGTTTCTGTCTGGAACCTTGAGTGCAGAACCAGTCACCTTATTTTGTATGTCTATAGATATGATTCTATACACCTGGCAAATGCAGTGCTTATCCTGATGAGCACTACTCGGACACAAATATACAATAACAAGAATAGTAATACAATATCTCTGTGGTAAAAACTAGGATGAGGCCCATGTGTACAATCAAAGTTATGAGGAAAGATTAAGGAAGTTGAACTTTATCTCACAGTAAAGGAGATGCTGAGGTGGCCTCATAGAAGTTTTAGGAAAATGGAAGTTTACACAAAATAGTTTACCCTGATAAAGGTTACGGCGCAAATGAGACATAATCAGAAAGTTAAGGAAACCAGGAGGAAATGTAGCACGCATGGAGTAAGTTACCAAGGAAACCACTTCAAGTTGAGGTCCACATATTTAGCTTCTGACATTGCACACCCATGTCGGTGTGTTTGCAACTGTTTAAAAAAGGGAGAAGAGCCAGATACACTTCATTACATCAATTGAAGGCTATGCTGATACCAATTTATTTTACATGGAATACGCTCAGCTATTACACTGATAGATGGCGGCAGAAAACCCAGAAAAAGAGAGAAAAAACTGTGTATTCACACAAATGGGTGCACATACAACCTTTCTGCATTTTGTTACAGAAACTGATTTGAAAATTTGATGCTGAAAATTTTCATAGACACCTAGATTTTGTAATATAAATGGAGGTGATAAGCCCTTATGGCAAACTAGACTTGGCAAAGAACCTAACAACATACTGTAGGCAGAAGGATGGAATAGATGACCTAATAAATCACTTTCATTTCATTTTCTTCAAAACTTGAAGAAAGAGCAAAAAAAAAAAAAAAAAAAAAAATCAACCGAAAAATCAAATGTTGGATAGACTGGTATTAAGGAAAATATCTTATGGTGCTGATGTGGCGGGATCCCTGGGGTACAACCTGGAACTTGGGTACCACTGTGGCCCCTTAACTCTCCAGCCTGGGCTGTCTCTCACAATGCTTTGCTAGTGACAAGCAGCAAACCCCTCCAGGGGCTGCTATCACTCTGCACAACAGCATGTGGAGACCCACACCCAGCTAGATTGCATGAATGCTCCCAAAGCCACTCACGAATCACACAGAGAAAGTCACCAGCCAATTCCCCCAGCTCCCCAGCCTTATACCCCAGAGCTGTATCATCCTACCTTAGTCAAAAGCCTGACCAGTGTTAGTTTATTACCCGGTCCACCCCGCCCGCAATGTGGAGAGGACACACATTAGCTTTTGCAAACTGAGTTGAGGTTTCCCAAGCACTTCAAGCAAAATGCACTGTTTTAGGTAAAGCACAAAACAGATTAACTACATAAAGATAGATTTTAAATGATTATAAGTGGTAGGCATAAAAGGCCAGAGATAGTTACCAATGAAATAAAAGATAAGCACACAATCTAAATCTTAAAGCTTTTTACACTAGGCAGTATTTATATCAAGCAATTTTCTCACTCCACTGGATGTTTACAGTTCATAACACACAGGTTTCTCTCTTAAACATGGACCAGTCTCCTCTGGTAAAGTTGCCATCTTCTCAGTGTTCTTGTTGCTTCCTGCATAGGTGGGGGAGGAGAAAGACCAGGGCATGCTGCCACTGTTCCCTATTTTATATTCTTAGCCCATGTGCCTGGAAGGCCATTGCCCAGACATGTCTTGGTGGGCTTTTCTGTGTCACTGGGTTGATCAATCCCCTTGGTGTGGCCTTGTGCAACTGAGTCATAGAGTTGAGGAGTCTCCATTGTGTGGTGCTCAGGCAGCCCTCGCTGAATTGTAATTCACTTGATTATAACTTTTCTGCTGATTAATGGTCATTGAACACCCTCCTGGGTGGGGGTCCTTTGTATGTCATCAGAAAATTTACAGCATATTTCAGTAACAACCATACAGCAAAATCTCATAATTTCATACACCCTCGTGAGATACATATTTTGACAGAACAAGGGGGTTTCAGCAGATCATGACCTTTCGTGTGATATCTTACGTGACATGCTTTGTAAGAAATATCACAACCATATATGAGAGTTACAGGGTGACATTTTGAGATACGGTGTTTCACAGCTGAATCCAGCTTTCACGTTGTATTCAGTGTTCTTGCCCATACTTTTGCATAAGCTGAGCACTTGCATGTAACTAGATATTTCCGATTTATGAGGACTATGGAACTGAGATTACAATTTTCAAGACTTACAGAGAAACACCTAGAAATACAATTATTGATTCTTCTTCCAGTACCAACATAAATAGATGAGTATAAGGAAGGGTAATGCAAATGGTGGGAGCTACCAGTAGCTATTGTAAGGAAGCTTTTATGGTCCTTCAGAAATATAATACGCAACATAATTCTAGTGAGAATAGCATTTTCCGATACTTTTTCTGTCCAGGGAACAATCTCCTAGGGTGTCTGACCAAAGAACACAGTCTGGTAGAGAAGGTAGGCAGAAGGGAATTGTTCAAAATGAATTTAGCTAATATACTTTTTGTTGTGAGGCAAACACAGGTTTCTCCTGGAAGAAATTCAGTCAATGATTTTTTTTTTCCACTGACAGAAATCAAATAGACTGAATCATGACACCAGAGAATTCCAAGTATGCTGTGTTAATACAATCATCACCCTTAAAAATGTACCAACTGCTTAAGGGCCCAATCCTGCAAACTCTACCACATGTCAATAGGACTCTTCATCTGCTTAAAGCTTATGCTTATGTGCAAGTGTATGCAATATTCAGGATTTAGCTAAATAACTTTAGCTCCAGATATACCATATTCCTTGGTTATTCCCCCTAGTCAGCAAAGGAGAGTATAAATAATACTGAATATATTAAGGCAACCATATCTATTTATTCCTATTCACACATAAAAACTTAATTAAGGCGAAGTTAAGGTTTCTGGAACAGAGTGGGCCAAGTGGGAAGGGGACACTGAAGAGAAACTCATGAGTGTAGTGGGAGAAGGCAAGAGCATTTCTCTGCCTTCTCAGTGAACATTCTGTGGTTGGTCAGAGGGTAGCACTGCTGACGCAAACCACAGAGGACATCAGAAGGTCCACAAGGAAGTTCTATGGCCTGTGTTATGCAGGAAGTTAGACTAGATGATCACAGTGGGCCCTTCTGACCTTAGAATCTGAGAGGATGGAGGACTGGGTAAAACTGGGCTTGGCAGGGAGGAGATCACAGGGGAATTCTTCCACTTCCTGTGGATCGCCTGGGCTATGCAGTAGAGAAGAAACTCCAGCAAGTTTTAGGTGGCTTATTAGCTTTCTTCAGGAGCATAAGGAAGGCAGTTGGTCCACCTGTTACCTAGAGCAGTATTACCAGAACCCAAAGCAATGGTAACTTCACTGTTTCTCTTCAGGTGGTGTCAGGAATAAATCAGTGGGGACACAGCTCCTCCATCTGATAAATGATTGATACAAACCAGAATGACTTTACCTAAAACTTATTTTTATTTGGTCTTAAGCACACACACACACAGTAGCAGTAGGGTTAGAGCATTCCAAACATTTATACTTACCCAAAGTCTGAAAGGATTTCAAATGATTGAGTTGGCTTTCCGGGGGCCCTCCTTCCATCCAGCTGGTGGGGATGTTAGGTGCCAGCTCCTTACCCAAAGAAAAACTTCCTCAGACTGCTCCAAAGTATATTCTTTCACCTAATCTTTTATAGCTAAATTAAACAAAGTACTTAGCTCATAGTGACTCCTACTGGGTCACCATAGTAACCCCTGGTGGGTAACCAATTCTCCTAATTTCAGCAAACTACTCATCTGTTATGATAAAAGCATTTCTAGTCTTAACAACAATAAAACATATAGGTCAGAGGCACTTAACCAAGGTTGACTGTCCAAACATTCCTTCCATTCTCATGGTACATTAACTTCCTCCCATTCTGATTAGCAAATTGCAAACATGCAGCTGCATGGCATTGCCTCTCAGTGCCTAAGATTATTATCCTAGGTCTGTGGTGTTTGGTTTTCAGCTAGCAGTAGCTGGACACACAAGATGGCTGACTGCAGTACTTTCAAGTTCTGGGGTTACACACCCATCATCCCCATACAGAAACCTGCAAACCTTAGAAACCTCAATGGCATGTCTCTCAACCCTTTGGTGGAAGACCCCTTCTTTCCAGGGATGAGTCTTCCCAGATGATGGGTTACATTTTGAGATCTATCTTAAAATGAGAAGACTTGCTTATCTTGTTTCAATGAAATCTTATGTCTCCAGCAGTCAGCTGATGGACTATACTAGGAATACTGAAACCAATGGTCCATAGTGATGTTCCATAATAATAATCTAACCTTTGAAATTAGAATTTTATTTCCTATATTTTGGTGCTGTTCAATGGATCTCATCTACAGGACTCCAATCAATTGAGGTGCATTTTGCTTCTGCTTTTGAGTTAAGTGGCAAAAACAAAACAAAAAAAATAGGATTTTTTTTTAACTCCGGTGAACTCCTTTATTTTTAAGGTGTTATAATTCAACACCCTTTTGACCATTTCACTTCAAATTTTGTAGAGACATTTTACGTCCCTAATTTTAGGCATTGGCTACCTGAGAGTTTTTTTGTATAATCTATGGTGTAAATTTAAACAAATAAAATTATATGATCATAACCCCCCATATAGACACTTTTATTCTGATAAGAGAGTGGTGGTGGTGTTTTTGTTTCTGCTTTGTCACTTATGCAGAGGGGTATATCGGTATAACTATATTGGTATAACTGACAAAACTTTTCCATGTAGACAATGCCTTAATCTATCAGTGTTGAAGCTTGTATGACCTTTCATGTGCATTTCAGAGAGGGGTTGAATTTGGGTTTCTAGGTTATCATGGAAACACAGTTACAACCTTAACTATGGAGATTGCTATCATTCCATAAATTAAGGAAAAAATTAGAAATATTCAAGGGTGACCATGATACCAGCAGAAATTATACAGCTCTGTTGCTTTGTCTGGGAATTCATTCCCCTCAGGGATCATACAAGCAGTACTAATTCAGAGTGATATGTTTATATTGCTACCAATTAAAATATTTTATTTGCCCAATTACTATATTGCTTTCTTTTAAAGGATACTGTACCTACTGTATAATGACATTACAAACACCATACCAATACACAATGTATTTCATAATAATAATGTTACTATTGCTTAGTGCAGAGGTTCTCAAACTGTGGTCCATGGACCACCAGTGGTCCGCGAGCTCCATTCAGGTGGTTCGCGGATAGTTCCCTCTAAGGTGAGTGTCTGAGCAGCCGCAAATGAGATAATGAAGGGCCATCCACCTAATAAGTGGAGCCATGTAGGCGTGTCTCCACTAATTAGGTGTCTGGACCCTGGAGAAGATGCATATGTAAGGTGAGGTGGTGGCCTTGGGGGAAATAGGGGGTAGGTGGGAGGGGGCAGTGGGGTGAGAAGAGGGGCTGGGGGGAATTTGGGATGTGCAGGGCTGCAGCTGCTGGGGAGAGACGGCCCTCCTTCCCAGCCCCAGCTCGGGAGCTGCTGAAGTGGGGGAGAGAGGGCACATCCATTGAATTAGAAAGGTAAGACTACAGATATTAAAATATGAGTTGTGTGCTTTTATTTGTAGAACAAAAAAATGTTAATTATTATTAAGGTTTTTTTTTATATAGCCCTTTTATCCAAAGCACTTTACAATAGTTAGCTAACGGTACAAACAACATCTGGAAAGATCATTAAGTGATCTGCCGAGACCCTCAGCTATTTTCAAGTTGTCCACGGAAAAAAAAAAGTTTGAGAACCACTGGCTTAGTGTCATGGGGTCACTCACCACACTGGAGCCTCCTGCTGGACAGTTTGAGAATTAGTTCAGTCCCAGCAGGTGCGCCTCAGGTGGTGATGGTCCTTGCCTCCTCATGCAGGCCCATTGTGGCTCCTTTCTCTTGGCATCTGGTTCATGGCACAGCCCTCCGGCCGTGTCACCATCTGTTCCCCCTCCCCCCTTCCGGGCGATGCTTGGCAGTCCACAGCCAGGCCATTTCTTCAGTCCCAGCCCAGGGACCCTGAAAACTACAGCTTCCTGCCTCTTCTTGCCAGCTCACTGTCTCTAGTCCCTGGGCCACTTCCCCACAGCCTCAGTTCCTTCTGCTCCTGCCTTTGGCTCAAGCTCCTTTGCCCTCTTCCCAGGGCCTCAAGCCTGTAAGTCCTGGCAGCCCATCAGGAGCTCTCCCTAGCTTCCCTGGCCCCAGCTAGCACCTGCTCTTCTCCAGATGCTGGTCTCTCCGTAGCCCTCTAGAAATCCAGTCTTCTCCCTAGGGCACCCTGCAGCAGACTCCTTTCCTCTGATCTGCAGCTTCCCTTTATATGGGCCGGCTGGGTCCTGATTGGCTGGTCCAGCCGCCTTCTTAATTGTCTGCAGCTGTCGCCCTAATTGGCTGTTTCCCCTGCAGCCACTCCTTTGACTGCCTGCCAACCAGCCTCCCTAGGTTGGTTTTACCCTCTCAGGGCCAGTGTGGAGCAGGCACCCCGTCACACTTAGTAATGGAGCTGGTTGAAAATAGTTACTGAAACTTTCTCCGATTCAAAAAATGTCATTTTGTCTAAACTGGTTTTGACAAAAAAATTCTCATATCAGGATAGAAATTTTGGTGAAAACAAGGCCACAAGAGATATAACCCCCCAAAATCAATAATTACCGAAGTCTGGAACAGTCTTCAAGTGGTACAACAACAGACATCCGATTGGCCCATCTTTCAACTGTGGTTGGGGACCCTAAACTGTATCCATGAAGTGTTTCTGAAGAGTCTATCTACCCCATACCTTCTCTCCTTATTTATTGTTAATGTAACAATAACATGTATATAATTTTAAAAAATTGTTAAGCAAACAACTTCAAAGTTTAAGCAAGAGGTTTCCACAAACCATTAATTAGACAGATGTTTATTTGCAGAGTCTGCATGCTTTGACTACCTTGACAAACACATCCCAAAGGGCAGATATAGATACGCTTCCTGTTTTTCCAAAACACAAACCTCAGCAATTTCAACAAAGATCTTATCGGGAAGGACAGATGGTCAGTCTCCCCCCTTGACCACTGCCCTCCTGGCTTTTTGCTTAGATATGCTAAGGCTGTTGCAGAGGCCTGTTAAGACGTACTGATTTAGTTGTTTTTGGCAATAAGCATGATAATTGATATTCCAATTATTGGTAGTGGTCAAGGTTTTTTGCTGGTCCGCCAAGATCTCCCTATACAAAATCATTATCATAAAACCCTGGAGGCAAAGAGAGATAACTACCAGGCTAACAGGAACCTACTCCAGCCTACATACACAAGATGTGTACAAAGTCATATCCCAAGGGATGATGCATGTTCAGCTAGAGGCACACAGTGTAATAAATGCATGAAATATGGACACTTTGCAGCTGTTTGCCACACCAAAGCAGTCAGGAAGTTGACTCCTATGACAGACAACCAAGAGCCATTGTTTCTGGGATCTATCACTTGTGATGACATAAAGTCTGCCTGGAAAGTGAAATTGAGTATTCATGGCAAGACCATTGACTTTAAAATTGACTCAGAAGCTGATGTCACAGTCATCTCAGAAGATACTTACAATCACCTTCAAACCCTCGCACACCTGAAGTCACCGTACTCAGCTCTGACTAGCCCTGGGGATTTTCTGAACTGCATGAGCTAGTTCACCACATAAACCGCTTCCATAGACAAGCTATGCATTCAGAGTGCATATGGTGAAAAGATCAAAGCCCGATAGCTTTCTCAGCTGCAACATGGCAGCCAGAATGGGCCTAGTGAGAAAGGGGGAAGAACTTGATGGAGGATTTGATATGTTGGACTTTTGAAAGGAAATCCAGAACAAATCAACTTAAGAGACAATGCTGAACCATAAAGTATACAAACACACCTACTAGAGAGAGCTTGAAAGAGACTAGCTGCAGATTCATGAAAATGTAGAGGTCATCATTACCTGGTTGTCATGAACTATTTTTCGAAGTATATAGAAATAATTTACTTGAAGACATAACATATTGCAGTTTTATTGTGAAATTGAAGCACACTTTTGCTCACTTTGGTATTCCAGAACAACATGTGACAGAAATCCGACCACAATTCACTGCAGCAGAGTTTCAGTAATTCTGAATGGAATGGAATACGATTTTGATCATATTGTTAGAAGCCAACATTACCTACAAGTGAATGGAGATTTGAGAGAGCTGTACAGACAGCCAAGAAAACCCTACAGCAGGAAGATCCATTTCCTGTTCGCTCTTCTAGGTTAAAGATTGATACCAGTAGTGGCTACTGGATATAGTCCAGCACAATTCTGGATGGAAAAAACAACTCAGAACCACTGTTCCAACTTTGGAAAAGAATCCATCTCCAAAGTGACCAAGCATAAAGAGAGTAGCCAAATCAGATAAAAAAGCTAAAAGAGCTTATGAACACTTTTGCAACAGACATCACTCCATTACAGAATTGCCAGTCTAGAACCTGGTGACTGTGTAAATGTCAAATTGGATGGAGAGAAGGGATAGACGGCTCCAGCTGTCATAAAGGAAAATAATTCAGTGCCCAGATCATATGTCATAGAGACCAACCATGAAGAGTTCAACAGAAACCATGTGAGGAACAGAAAGAACCATCAACAGATGACAGGTGCAAAACAAGAAGATGACTCAACCAGTCATTGCAATTAATGGAGAATCAGATGACCAAGTTGTTACATGCTCAGGTTATGTAATTAGAAAATCAGTATGATTCAGAGACACTTAACAGACTAATATGTACTGAACTTCAGACAGCATCACAGTGTAAGTATTATACATGGTAGAAATGTAGAAATTAAAGGGAAAGATATTATGGAATGCTCAACTGTATTATACTGCTCAGCTCCAGTTGACACTGTATGTTAAATGCTTGATTTAAACTATCCTTCACCCCACCTTGAAGAGCATTAAAGGATCTTATGATGAACACATCTGGTGTGTATAAGCAAGCTCTGAAACCGGTCCATATCTGGTACAGAAGAACATGACAGCTACATCGCTCAGGGGTGTGAAAAAGTTAAGCCAACCTATGCCCCAGTATAGACACCGCTGAGTAGACAGAATTCTTGAATTGACTTAGCTACTGCCTCACGAGGGGGTGGATTTATTAGAGTGATGAAAAAACCCTTTCAATCCCTTTAGCAAGTGTCTACACTACAAGTGCTACAGCAGCATTGCTGCAGCCTGCGTCTTCTGTATGCCTGAATATTAGAGCTGTAGGATGAGATTAAGTTGGAAAATTTGAAATTTCAAGCAGAACTTTTAACAGAAAAATTAGGAAATATATGAAAAATAGTCACCATTTTCAATCAGCTGTATTCAGTCAAGAGCCAATGGACCTGTTTGGAAAAGCTGTGCAAGGAGGTGCTCACTCTTGGATAAGACAGGGGTTAAGTCTCAGACATCTAAGTACCACAGTGGTGAGTGCACTGGAAATGCCTCAAGAGGACAATAGATATTAAACTAAAAATTATTCAGCATGTTCAGAATAGACCTATTTTGTTTACTCCCATCACAGATTATGTGTGGAGAAGAAGAAAGAGGAAGGAGACTGTGTTATCCATTAACTTAATCCGGCCTCAGTGTGTGTGTGTGGGGGGTGGACTAGAAGACCTCCTGAGGTCCTTTACATGGTTCTAAGACCTCTTACTAATCACTAGGGACCTTGTCTTAACCAGGGGCTATGCATTAGAAGGAAATACTGTATATATAACAAAGTTTTGGAGGCACAACGGAGACAGAGAAGTATGGAAAGCTTCACAGAACTGTCTTTGAGGGGGGACTCAGAATTATTGAAAAAGAGTCAAAGTTATTGCATTTGACAGACACTACGTAATTTTACCAATTAGAAATAACCCCCCCCAATAATAGCCTGACTTACTGTGCATACCCCCTGTGCTGTGCACCACCTAATACTGGAATTGGGGTCCTTTGCATCCATAGGCAGCAGCTCAATCAGCCCCACTCTAATCAAGTCATTATAAGATGCGGTAAGTAAGTTGCTCTCAGCCGAGGTATTCCATTTGGAATATATCCAAATATTGGAACAAATGGACCTGGCTATTAGCCAGGATGGGTAAGGAATGGTGTTCCTAGCCTCTGTTTGTCAGAGAGTGGAGCTGGATGGCAGGAGAGAGATCACTTGATCATTACGTGTTACGTTCACTCCCTCTGGGGCACCTGGTATTGGCCACTGTCAGTAGACAGGATACTGGGCTAGATGGACCTTTGGTCTAACCCAGTACGGCCGTTCTTATGTTCTCTATATGTGCTCTACTGCCTGATAATGGGTAGAATCAGAACTGCTCAGATCTGGGCTATAGGCCTTGTATTGCTGAAAGGGAGGTTTCCTGTACCTGAATATTATTAATAATGATAATTAGTGATACTTAGTGCTTATAGCCATCTTCATTGGCAGTTATCAATGGACTTGACACAAAAGGTAAAGAGTAATTACCCACATTTTACAAATTGGGAAACTGAGGCACAGAGCAGTAGACACGGGCTCTGGCATGCTGCATAGTAAGCACTGTGAAGTTCCTAGGAGACCGTGGCTTTGTTACAACTTTAATAGAGAGAATTAAAAGGACACACTAGTTTAAATGTCAGTCTCCTTTACCAAAGGTGGCAGAAAGGCTTCATGCGCCTAGACATCGACACTTGAGATCAAAACCCTTACTTCAGCAACATTTGGCCTGGAAAGAGAGATGGTGATTTGACAGCAGCAGCATTGGCTTTGCTTACAAAGCCAGGCTACTGGCAATGGAGCCAGACATTTTCATTAAGAAGAGACTATGTTGTTTACCAGCATTCATGAAAAAGAGTGGGCTGTCTGGATCCTGAAAACAAATGGGGAAGAAACTTGCAAGTTATTGCTATCTAGGGCTACAGCAGTTCACAGTCCTGTGCAAAGTCAATTAACATATAATGTCCCAGGCATTACTGCTGCAGTTCATTATGCAAATTGCTAGCATCCCAGGAAAGCCAACTCTTTTATGCAGTGAAATTGTTTACATGCTTATTTGTGTTTTAACAGTGTTTTTTCTAGGTTTTTTTGTGTTTGTTTCTGTTGGCACTAAGCATTTAAGTTGAGTCTTTCCATCATGCATAAAACTCATGAATACTTGCAAGTTTTGTGCTATTAAAGTGATTGCCTCATTTCTAGGCAGTGATTCTTGTTTGTATCCACATGATTTTTCAGTCCATGAAAACATTTTCCAGTGTGTGTGTGTATAATGCATGCTAGAGTAAATGGTGAGATTCTGCCTAGGACAGTTATTTAACATACATTATACACAAAGTGAAACAATTTTGGTAGAAAAGATGAGAGAGACCCACTCTAGAATACCCTACAAGCCAGTGGTTAGGGCAGTAGTGGGACAAGTGGCTTTGAGTCCTTGTTCTAGAGTAGGAATTTGAATCTGTCCCACGTCCTAGGGACCTGCCTCCACTTTAGTTTTACAAACTGAGCCTTAGTCCCCTTGTGAATCTAGCCTAGGGGTTCTCAAACTTCATTGCACCACGGACACCTTCTGACAACAAAAATTACTACACGACCCCAGAAAGAGGAACTGAAGCTTGAGCCCACCCAAGCCCCACCACCCCAGGTCGGGGGCCAAAGCCCAAAGGTGTCAGCCCCATGCAGGGAGCCTGTAATCTGATCCCCACCACCCAGGGCTGAAGTCCTCAGGCTTCAGCTTCAGCCTCAGGCGGTGGGGCTCGGGCTTTGGCTTCAACCCTGGGCCCCAGAAAGTTTAAGCCAGCCCTGATGACCCCATTAAAATGGGGTCCTGACCCATTCTGGGGTCCTGACCCACAGTTTGAGAACCGCTGAATGTAGCCTGATAAGGTGAAATGTTTCAATAATGTCAACAGTTCTTTTCAACATTTCTGAATTATTTTTTATTTATTTTGATGGAAATGATTCACCAAAATCGACAGACATTCATGAAATTTTCCAGTTAACCCAAATCTGCATTTTTATTTGTATTTTGGTGGGGGAAAAAATTGGCCAAAAAATGTCACTCACTGTACTCTGAGGCAGTGGCGGATTAATAATTTTGCCGTCCCTAATCCGACTCCGCCCTTTCCCCGCCCCCATTTCAACCCCCTCCCCAAAGTCCTCACCCCAACTCCACCCCCTCCCTTCCCCTATTGGATCCCTTCCCCAAATCCCCGCCCCGGCCCCGCCTCTTCCCCCAGCGCGTGGCATTCCCCCTCCTCCCCCCTCCCTCCCTGCCCTGCGAAACAGCTGTTTAGCGGAGCAAGCGCTGGGAGGGGAGAGAAACAGGACGCCGCGGCGTGCTTGCAGAGGAGGCTGAGGTGAGCTGGAGCAGGAGGGCGGGGCGCGGAGGGGAGCTTCCGCCCCTGAAAATTTGCCGCCCTAGGCCTAGGCCTTGTCGGCCTAGGCAATAATACGGCGCTGCTCTGAGGTTTGACTCAGTGCTCAGAAGTTGGATGCTTCTCCAAATGATCCAAATATTTCAACTATGTAAAATAATATAGAATAACAATGCAGAAAATCTGAACCCTGAGATCTGATAGCTTGTAAGAATAATATCCCAAGGAAAGTGGTGGAAGTTCCAACATGTAAAACATTTAAAAACAGACTCGATAGAACAGTAATGAAGATATGTTAAAGATCTATCCTGCCTTGGTGAAGAGATGGGTTACATTACTTAATTAATATTTTCCCCATCTCTAGATTATATGGCAGAGTTGGTCAAAAATAAATGGAACAGATTCATGAACTTCTGTTTAAAATTTGCCCCCTTTTTTTTTTCAAAATTCTGAAATTCTGAAATTTTAAAAATGCAACACATTTGGATCAGCTCTAAAACTGACCTAAACATAGTGGACAATATCGCCTAGAGAATCAGATCTTTCCTCCAATTTTTTCTCCCCCTGAATTTTAGATTTTGAAAATATTCACCTAACTGCATTAGAAAGTTATTTGGCCTGGGAAGATTGCAAAGTCTGATGAAATAAGACTTCTTTTTAAATTCCATAACTTCTAGGCTGTATCTGTCAGATTTCTCTGGTCATATTTGGGTTGGGCTAACCCTTGTAATGGGCCAGGTGTGGCTGCTGCCTTCCATTCAGAATAGACATAAAGAAGGCTTTGTAATCAGGAGGCTGAAACAATGGCAATAGCACCCAGAAAAACACAGGCACATGGAAACTCTGAGTAGAAACTGAATCATGTAACCCAAGGGTTTTAAAATGCAGGGAGTGGTGCTTTGAGTAGGGGTTCTGTTTTGTGGGTGGATGGGTGCCAGTGGCAGAGAGAGACAGGACAAGCTGGAGGAAGACAGACTGAGAGCGAGAAAATCAGCCTGAAGAAACATGATTTGCAACCCTGCAGAAGCTAGAGAGAGGGCTTCTGGGTCTGGTGCTGGCTAAAAAGGCTTAGGGTATGTCTTCACTACCCGCCGTATCGGCGGGTAGCAATCGATTTATCCGGGATCGATATATCGCGTCTCGTTAAGACGCGATATATCGATCCCCGAACGTGCTCACCGTCGACTCCGGAACTCCACCAGAGCGAGCGGCGGTAGCGGAGTCGATGGGGGAGCCGCGGCCGTCGATCCTGCGCCGTGTGGACCCCAGGTAATTCGATCTTAGATACTTCGACTTCAGCTACGCTATTCGCATGGCTGAAGTTGCATATCTTAGATCGATTTCCCCCCCTCCCCCCAGTGTAGACCAGCCCTTAGGGTTGTAAGCAAAGAAAATATCCCCTGTTTTTTTAGTTCCTCCTGCATTTGGAGAAGCAGGACTTTGTACATTCCTTGTAAATAAACAAGACTGAATCAAAGAAAATACCGGCCTCCATTGCAGGGAGTAACAATCAACATCAAAGGGGTAACAATACTCTAAAATAAGGAATGCAACATGCTATGCACTAACCTTTGCTCAGAGCTATCCTTCCTCCCTCTACCCATTTATATTACTTTGTCACCTCCTCATTGTATCATGTCTGGCATCATATTCCAAACACTTTGGGGCAGGAACAAGGCCTATTTTGATGCACTTTAAGGCATTTTCAGAGACTGTAAACTAAAAAAATAACAATTGATTAATTGTTGAGCTATTCAACCAAGGATCCGGGCATAAGTGCCATGGAAAAATAATCAAGTTCTAATAATTCAGACTCTCTTTGTGAATTATTAAATTCTAGCAATAATTAACAAATGGCACATTTGTTTGCTTATATATTACTAGTATGGAGATCATTAATACCTTGTGAAACTGAGGTTATAAGTCAAATGTGACAATTCATTGCAAATCTGCACTACTGAATTTTGTAAAAGCATTTAGTCTTTGGAAAGCCAAAGCCCAGGGCCAAAGGGATAACCGTGTCTGATTTCTTCATTAAAATCATTCCATCTTTCTGCTCGCCGATTGTACGACACAGCAGAGAACAAAAAACAAAACCAAAAAAAAGGGAGAGAAGTTTTTAAAAAGTTGTACAGCATTTTACTGCACAAAGCAGTCGAACTGAGTGATAACATTAGCTTTACACCACTCATTCCTGCCAATTCAGATACTTCTGTCCTTTAGACTGTCACTTGGGACTGAAATGGTTTGAACAGACATTATGAATCTAAATTATACGGAGTGTCAAAAATGGTTTATTTTCTGTCAAATCTGCTCTTATGCTACAAGATGTCAACTTGTTTCACTCTACTCATGAAAGGTTTCTTCTCTGTTCTTTGGCGTTGTTCCATTATACCAAAGATCATGGGTGGGAAAGATTTATTGTGGAAGGAAATCTTGATTATATACTCCTGATAGAAGCACCAGTGCAATGTTCAACCTATCTGATTACTGCAGAGCTACTGTTACTATCATTATTACAATAGTATCTAGATGCCAAGGTCATGACCAAGATAAGGGCCCTATTTTACTGGGCAGTGTACAGCTCCATGGACTTCAACAGAAGTGCATTTACTCATCCCCACTAAGGAGCTGGCCCTGACTTATCTGAAATAAGTCACTGATTTTAAAACATTGCATCACCTACAATATGGTATCTGTAAAAGCAACTCAGTACCATGCAGGTGGCCTTAGGAAACCAGGGTTCTATCCCTGGCTCTGCTCCTGACCTACACATTGCAGAGCATGCAATTGAATTAGACAAGACAAACAATGGCAAGAAGGGAAACAGAGGCAAAGTTAAGTGAAGAGATTTGCTAAAATTCTGTGGCAAGGCTGGGAAAAGAACCCTGGAATCCATGGCACCAGACTGCCTTTACAGGACAATGTTCTATAATCAGTAACTTATTTTACGTTATTCAGATCCAGATCTTCAGCAGGTGCAAGTCAATGTACCTCCATTGAAATCCATAGAGCTGCATCAATTTTCACAAGTTGAGGTTCTAGCTCTATGCATGTAACCCTTCTGCCAGATACTGCTAGCAGCAAAAAGGGTTGGGTTCAATTTTCTAGGGGTTCCTTCTGAAGACGTAACTCACACCAGCTCAAGTCTCTACCTAGAAACCTTGGAAACTGTATCTACCACCGTGGGTGCTCCACTGGGGAATTCTTCACCACTGTCAAGCACTATGTACAGGGGTTTAAAACAAAGATAACTTCATTGGGGGCTGGAGGGGTAGAATGAACTTGGGAAAGCCAGTAATTAATAACTTCTATGAAGTAAGACTCCCCGATCCCCGCACCTCTGGATGTCTCACCAATAGTCCCAACCTCACTCCTCCTGGCAGTTGTGAGTGGTGGTGCCTTCTAGCCATTTCCCTTCTCACCAACTCCTCACACACAATTAACTTTCTGGAGTTGGTGGGTCAAAGAATTCTGGAGGCCCGTGCTGCTTGGGCTGCTCCAGGGCTCTACCACTTGACCCAGCTGGGGGTGATTTCAGCTTTAATTGCTGGGTAGAGAGACCCACACCACAGTCCATTAGGTAGACTGCTGATCAATCTGCTGCTTCAGCCCAAGCTATCGCAGCTCTGCTCCAGCTGCCACCACACTGTGCTGCCCAGTGCCTCAAAGCCACCCTTGCTCTGTGCCATATGTTGTCTCAAGATTACTTCTGCTCAGCTCTTTAGCGAGAGATCAGTGGTCCTGGTCAGGGTGACCCCGGCACATTTGGTGCGAATCCTTAAACTCTTCATTTTCCAAAAGGGTCAATAGCACCTTGTTGCTTCCAATCTCAAAACTTAACTGTATTTTAATCAACATACCCCAAACTGCCACAGAACTGAAATGCAAAAAAACAAGCCCTGGCCCATTTATTCATTTCAAGGCCAGAAGGGATCACTGAGATATTCTAGTCTGACATCCTGTTAAATACAGACTATAGGACTTCCCCAAAATAACTCCTAGAGCAGAATGTTTAGAAAAAAATACCCAGTATTGATTTTAAAATTGCCAATAATGGAGAATCCACCATTACCCTCGGTAAACTGTTCCAATGGTTAATTGCCCTCGTTGTCAAAAAAAACCCAAAAAAACAATACCTTATTTTCAGTATGAATTTGTCTAGCTTCAACTTCCAGACATTGGATTGAAAAGTCCATTCTTAAATAGTTGTTCCCCAGGCAGGACCTTATAGACTGTAATAAAGTCAGCCGTTAACATTTATTAAGCTAAATAGATTGAGTGCCTTGAGTCTGTCACTATAAGTCAGGTTTTCTAACCCTTTAATCATTCTTGTGGCTCTTCTTTGAACCCTCTCCAATTTTTCCAAAATCCTTCTTGAATTGTGGACACAATAATTGGACATGGTATTCTAGCAGCAGCATTGGAACCAGTGCCAAATATAGAAGTAAAATAACTTCTCTCCTACTTGAGATTACCCCGTTTATGCAGCCAAGAATTGGCCTTAGGTCTTTTGGGCACAGCATCACACTGGGAACTCACATTCAGCTGATCATCTACCACAACCCTCAAATCTGTTCAAAGTAACTGCTTCCCAGAATGGAGTACCTATCCCAGAAGTATGGCTCGCATGCTTTGTTCCTAAATGTATACATTTACATTTAGCCATATTCAAATGGATATTGTTTGCTTACCCTCATTCAGTAAATTGCCCCTTGCTCTTCAACAGATGCTGGCAGAGAGCTTCCCAATTGGATCCCCTGCTCATCTGGAGTTCTCAAGAAGCTTTGGGGGCTACTCTTCTCCCATTTCACCAACCGGTGTCAGTAGCGAGCTCCCTACTGTCTAGGGCTTCAGGCCACAGAGCTTACAAGTATATTAAATTTCATATTAGTATGTTTTCATATAATTCTGGCTTCATTTCTAAAACAACCTACTGATGAGTTTGCTATAATCTATTGTAAAGAACTACCTGCTGTGTATATGGGCCTCTATTCATGATCGATAGCTATAGCTGGATCTGCTAAACTGGTTCAGAAGGGTAGGTGGTGCTCTCAGGTTTGTGGAGCTCAACGTTATGTGTGTATATATTGCCACTAAATACAATAGTAGTATACTGTAAGGCAGCCTGGTCTTGTGGATAAGGCACTGGAGTGGGACCTGGAAATAAGCCGTTGCTACTGACTTGTTGTCTGACCTTGGGCAAATCACTTACACTCTTTCTTCCTTATCTATTTAGATTTTAAACTCTCCAGGGCAGGGACTATTTCTTACCATGTGTTTGCATAGCACCTAGCACAATCATAGAATATCAGGGTTGGAAGGGACCTCAGGAGGTCATCTAGTCCAGCCAATGATGAGGCCCCAGTCCTGGTTGCTGGGCTCTCAGCACTACTGAAATACAAAGAGGAATAAGAGCATCTGTGAGGAATTGTGAGTGTTCTGTATTTGATTCTTATGGAAAACTGTGCAAAGAATAAAGACATGACATATGCACAGTTATTCTTCAACATATCTCTTTTTGAATTAGGTGTACAGTACACAAGTCAATAATTATGGATAAGACTAAAGTTTTATGCATTTAGTAATTTCCATTTGAATGGGCTGTTGAGTATTATTACTGAATTTATCATCTGAGGAAAGCTTATAGCTGCCAAGCAAGAAGGTGGAAGTGGGTTCACCAACATTATCCATTTCTATTTTTTCCAAGGAGACAGAAGACTGAGATTACTGATCCTCCACCCACCTCCCAGCCACACTTATGAATCTGTCAATAGGCAGTTGTGCACTGAGAAAAAAACAGGAAGAAATAAAGTAGGAAAGGATACCTCAGGGATTCTATTCTGATTTAAGTGCACACACTTCATAATTAATAAATAATAATATATAATAATAATACCTAACTCTTCTAATAAGTAGCTCTCAAAGCACTGTAAAAAGGAGAAACAGATGGGGAAACTGAGGCACGGACAGGTGCTGTGACTTGCCCAAGGTCACCCAGCTGGCCAGCTGCAGAACCAGAAATAGAACCCAAGTCTCATTAGTCTGCATCTAGTGTGCTCACCACTGTCGTATTTTATTTATAATGAAACTGGACAGCTGTGTGGTCTAGTGGATAATGCACTGGATTGGGTATTATTATTATTACTACACGTTATCTTCCTTCATTGAACTCTTCTTTGCTCCGTATTTATATATCTAATAGGAACCCTGTGCAACAGTCTATTGCTGGAATGCTGAGAAAGTTAAAATAAAGAGAGAAGTTCTTTCTGCCTCTGCCTTATAATAATGCTACTTTCTTCTTCTAATTCTGGGAGCCAGATACCAAGCTGGGATACTGTACATCAGTATAATACCACTGACTTCCAGCTGAGGTTATGATCCAGTGTCTTTCAGACAAGGATATCTAGACACATTTCAAACAATTCTTAACAAATCCATCCTACAAGTTATTGACTGACAGGGGTACAGTAGCCTATATGAAATGAGCTAGTGATTTCAGTCCAGTTTCTTATTTTTGTATAACTGCCAACAATTGGTACCTTGTTGTATAATTGTATTAGAGGGGCAGAGAGTTCAGTGAGCAAAGAGACTAAACTGCCCTCTAACCTCTCGAATTTGATCCTCCAGGTCACGGGTGAAGCACAGTGCAGAAGCTTTCCCTGATGCTGCCAGTGCTGTACAATACCTATTTTGTGCATAACTAGTGGACTTTAGTCTCCAGTGTTGTCAGTCTGACACTTTGCATGAACACTACAATTTAAAGAGGTTACAAGAGCGCCAGTGTCATGACCGTTACAAGCATCTTTGTTGCAATGACAAGAGTATGCGCAGAAGTTCTCCTGATCATTTCCCTCACAAATGTACAGAAAACAGCATGTTATCTATCTCTATGTAAACAGCCACACCGTATGGTATAAGCACATTTCTTTACAATGGTCTTATGTTGGGAGCTTCAGCTGTCATGCAAAAAAAAAAAAATGTTTCTACAAAGGGAATGGATTTTGAGGAAATAGCTAAATCCATTCTGAGGAGCTGTGTCTTGTCACATCCAATGACAGTCTGACAAGGAAATGCTTTTGATGATGTACAGTTCAAGGCTTCTTTTGACATGGAAATTCATTTAGTCAAAACCCTTAATCCATTCCAGTGACAAAAATTCTCTCCTTAGTTTATTGCTCATTAATAGGGTTTTCCAAGCCCAGCATGTTTCTGCACAAGAGGAAGGTTGTCCACCTTTTGCCAGAGAGATCAGTGTATGTGAATGACAATGCACACATTCCAATTGGGTCTTCTTCTTTCTGTCTCTCAGAACAACATGGGGCTTGGTAAGCAGTGTAATTGTAGATGTGTCGGTCCCAGGATATTAGAGAGACAAGGTAGGTGAGGTAATATCTTTTATTGGACCAACTGCTGTTGGTGAGGCATTGTGACTGGGTGAGGAGTCTGGAAGCTCATAGACTGAGACTTTAAGTTCAGAAGGGACCACCATGGTCATCTTGTCTGACCTCCTGCACATTGCAGACCACAGAACCTCACCCACCCACTCCTGTAATAGGGCCACAACCTCTGGCTGAGTTACTAACATCCTCAAATCAGGATATAAACACTTCAAGTTACAGAGACCCCACCATTTACACCAGCTTAAACCTGCAAATGACCCATGCCCCATACTGCAGAGGAAGACAGAAAAACCCCAAGGTCTTGCCAATCTGACCCAGGGGAAAGTTCCTTTCTGACCCCAAATTTGATGATAAATTAGACTCTGAGCATGTGGGCAGGATCCACCAGCCAGACACCTGGGAAATAATTCTCTGTAGTAACTCAGAGCCCTACCTATCTAGTGTCCTATCACTGGCCATCGGAGATATTTGCTGCTAGCAGTCGTAGATCAGCTACATGCCATTGCAGGCCGTCTCATCATCCCCTCCCCTCCATAAATGTATGCAGCTCAGTCTGGAAACAAGTTAGGTTTTTTGCCCCCACTTCTCCCCTTGGAAGGTTGTTCCAGAACTTCACTCCTCTGATGATTGGAAACCTTTTTCTAATTTCAAGCCTAAACTTGTTGATGGCCAGTTTATATCCATTTGGTCTTGTGTCCACATTGGTGTTTAAATTAAATAACTCATCTCCTTCCTTGGTATTTATCCCTCTGATGTATTTAGAGATAGCAACCATATCTCCTCTAAACAAGCCAAGTCCTTTGACTCTCCTCTCATAAGCTAGGTTTTCCATTCTTCAGACCACCCTAGTAGTCTTTCTCTGAACCTGTTCCAGTTTGAATTAATCTTTCTTAAACATGGGAGACCAGAATTTGAGATCTCTGGAGGATGACACTTCTGTTCTGTGGCACCTTTCAAGTTTCAAAATCTGTTTTTATTCTGCATGGCAACAAACACAAAACTGTTCTTGTTTCTGTGAAACTGAATTGTGTTGAAACATCCATCCTGTTGTCAAAAAGGGCAGGCTTTTGATCTCTTTCTCTTTTTTTTTCTCTCTCTCTCCCTCTCTCTGACCCAAGTGCCATAGACCTTAAAAAGCTTTCGGATGAAATTCTCATCAAAACTGATACATCTCTGAGAAGAGTTTTGGTTTTGATGAAACATCACATTATGGTGAGATTTCATTTAGCCAAAACTGTGACGAACAGCTCTTCGTTGAATTACAGTGTCTGAGTGTGGATTTTTCAAAGCTGTCTAAGGGAATGAGACACCTAATTACCCTTAAAATTAATGGGAATTGTGATGTATTGAAACTGGGTTCAAATTACAATCTATCATTTTAATTTGTAAGCGGTTTCCTGGTCCTCATTCCAGACTAGAGGGATTTGTAGGGAAATGTAATCAGAGTCAGTTTTGCAGAGAGCCAGCCAGGCATAAGGCAGGTGGGTTGAGTTGAACCTCTCTGTTTTCGGGATCAGCCTCCATTCTCTGCCTGTGTTTTGGGGTTCTTGTTTGTTATCATTCCAAATTCTAAGAAACAAAGTACTGTCACATTGCAACCTTCCAGCAAAAGTATTTAATGTTTTTATCTCACTTCTCTGTTTCTATGCCATGGATATAACAGGAATTAGGTGGTCAAAATCCCCAGGTGGCTTTCAAACTTCCACCCTGTTGAGGCTGCTAGTTGCAAACAATTCCTATAGAATCACATTCATTGAGACTTTATGCAAGATTAATGCACAGGGAACAGGGAGCTCACTGCAGGGGCTAAATCCAGACCCCAATATAAAGTCAGTATGCAAGCTGGTAGCATAACAACCTCTAATAGCTAATACTCTAACCTGAAGCCTGCAGACCCTCTTCCAAGGTAGGGGCCTGATCTTGTACCCATTGACATAAACGGCAAAGCTTCACTGGTTCAGGATCATACACTGAGTCGGTGTGGCTGGACCTCCTATGGATCCTACCATGTCTTGCTCCCTATCCCTATCTAGTCTCATTGCAGACTTCCATACTGACCCTACACAACATCAGCACAGTGGCTCTGCAGTCTGCAGGAGTGTGTGGAGGCCACTATGCATAACCATTACTGATGGGACCCCCACTGCAAGTCTTAAATTGTGCTGAATGAGCCACATGCTCTGTTTAGCTTTCTCCATTTTATGGGAAGAGCTAATGCTGTTATTTAAATGATATCATATTTTCTTACAACTTTCATACAGAACGGATACAAACCATGTATGGTTAACTCCTGGAACTCACTGTTGCAGGATATTGACAAGGGAAATAGTAAGATTTAAAAAAGCACTACACAGATATGTGAATGAGAATAGCTTATGAAATTACATGAGCTAGCAAAAATATGAGGGCTCTTAACTTTATGCTTCAGAGCATAAACAGATTACAGAGAAAATCAAGAGGAAATGTCTCCTGTGGAATAACATCATATATGTCGAGGGGTAATGAAGCTTTACAACTTCCTCTGTAACATCCAGATTGTGCGAGGTGCTGTACAAGTTTAGTGTAAGAGACAGGAATTATTTTGGTTGAAGTTCTGTGGCCTTTGTTATACAGGTTAGAAGTCAGGTTAGATCACAGTTATCCTTCCTGGCCTTGGAATCTATGAATCTATAAACAGTACCCACCCTGCACAGCTTACAGTTCAGAGAGAAAGACAGAAGTAGGGAAAAGGAATTATTTTTTCCCCATTTTACAGAGGGAGAACTGAGGCACCCAGGTTCACACAGGGAATCTGTGATAGAGCCCGGAACTAAATCCAGTTCTCCTAAATTCTAGCCCAGGGCTTTATGATGTTCAATATAGCGCAGACATAGTCTGCTGGTATGCAAAGCCACTCAGAGAGACTTGTAGGTGGATAATTGTGCTGACAGAAAACAATTTCGTTTGTACACAGTTGCTCACTGAGCAATGCAAATAAACTTTAGGTTTCTCCTATTCATACTGTTTCCCTATTCTCCCTGTTCAGGAAGAAATATTTGGTGGCAACTGTTTTTGACAAAATCCATCTTAAAGAGACTGCTGGTTTAGAAAGTATGCAAAATAATTCCATAAAGAACATAACTTTATTGTCTGCTGTTGAAGGGCTGCATTATAAGGAACCTGTGTGAAAAATTGAACATGAAACATTATCAACAAAAAATATCTCAACAAGCAGAGATAAATGGTTTTGAGGCATAGTTTATGTTCAGCTGTTGACACATATATATTTATGTGCAGCAGTCTTTAAAAAAGGTCCTATGAAAATAAATATTGGAAAAGTAATCACCTGAGATTTGACACTTTGAAACTAGTGGTTAGAATTAGTATTCTGAAGCATGAGGCTATAACGTGTGTGATTGAATAGCTGTTGTTATTGCAACAAACTCATTTATCACCTTCTGCAATGTGCAAAAGTAAAATAAAAGGCTGTATAATAAAATCTTATATAGCAAAAATATAAATTTATTGGATTCTTTGTATATAGTAACATTTAATAACCAAAAATGGAACATGAAAATTAGTTTTGCAAATTAGATTTTAAATCATTTCATGCGGGTCAATCAAAAAAGCCAATCTGGACAACAGCCAAGTGTGGTAATGTTATTCTCAGCGTATATGACATTTTCTGAAGTGTCAAAGCATTGGACATTATTGCACATATTGCTAATTATTACAGACTCACATTTATTCACCTCAGATTGGCTGTCATTTATGGAAATTGCAGAATACAAAACCATAGATAGACTAAGGGCTGGTCTACATGGGGACATCCAGGAAAATTAATCCAAATTAACTGAAGGAGTGCATTTGAAATGGATTACTCCTGTGTGAACACTCTCATTCAGAATTAAAGTGGCCTTACATTGGTTTAGTGTAATTCACATTGGAAGTGAATTCAACTAAACTGAATTAAGGCCACTTTAATTCTGAATAAGTGTCCACACAGGGATTTAATAGTTAAACTAATCCACTTCAAAGTCCCACCTTTTAGTTAATGCTGATTAACTTTTTCTGAGTGTCCCTGTGTAGACAAGCCCTAATTGAATCCTGAAAAAATCATGCTCAATCATGAGGGCTAGATTGGGATGTTTAGAATACTTTTTCAAATGAACATAAAACAAATACTGGATTAAAATGGAAGGCTGAATTCACCACTGGCAAGTGAAACTACATGGACTTCAGTGAAATAAAACCTGCTTATGCCAAATTCATCCCAAAGACTTAAAGTTAAATAGTGCCCAGACTCACCAAAACCTTGTGCTCAATGCCACTGAGGCAGTAATTTCCTTCTACATAATAATCTCTGTGCCTCCACACCAACATACTCTTCTCCCCAGGCTCCTTCCTGGAAACTTGTTAATTTCCCACATTCATGTTAACACAGTTTTCTTCACCACTATGAAACAGTGTGTGACTGTGAGACATTGCAGCTAGGTTCAGGTCCATGCGGGACTGGTGGGGAAGCAGCAGAGACTGGGCAGAGAGCCAGGGCAGAGGGGCCCCTTGAGACTCACCATTAAGCCTGGCCTGGAAAACTACAAGCTCCCATTTGTCTCTAGCAGAGACTGGATTGGAGAGAACACCCATGCACTAGGCTGCAATACCCATAACCCGCCAATGGACTGCCCTTCTCAAGGGCCCAAGGAGGGACCACTATTGGTTTTACATTAAATTGAAACTGTTTAAGGCACTGTACTGTCGATATTTGCAACCTTCTCCTTTCTGCTAGCTCTAGAAAAATATCCCTTCATTTAGAAATGCATCCAAGTTGTTACTGGGACCCCCCAGGGCTGTCACCTACAAGGCCTAGCTGCTGAAGCACCTTCAGCACTTTCCATTGTGCCATGGTCAACCTGGCATGCTACTAGCATCCTAGAGCTTTGGTGTGTCACCGCACCAGCAGCTGTGACAATTACATCACCTTTATTATTGGTAAGAGGCTAAGACAAAGGTGTTGTGGGCTGGAAAAAAATAATAAGGCTTGATTCTCTACACAGCTATGATCCCTTTATGGTACACAGATGGTGAAAAAAACACACACACACACACACACACACACACACACAAAATGAAAAAAAAATGTGTTTCAGATCAGACTGAAAACAATTTTTTGGCAATCTGAAGAGTCAAAAAATGTGTTACAGGTCAACAAAATGTTTCATTTTGATTTCAAGCATTTTCTAATATTTTAAATTTAAAAAAATAAATTAAAGGAAATTTCAAATCAGAAATTCCTTTTGAATCAAAAGATTTCAATGTTTCATTTTTAAAAAGTCAAAACATTTAGACTTTTTTCATAATTTGTAGTTATTTTTTTTCCAACTGAAATATTTCCGCAAAATTGACACAAGTTTGTGAAATGTTTCTGTGTCTCTAAACCTGCATTTTTTGCTGAAAAAATGTTTTAGTTGAAAAAATGTCTCCCAACTCTAATCCTGACACACACACATATTGAGATAATCCCCCACTGGCATATGGTCTAGTGAGGACCATTGGTGCAACTTAGAGCAGCCTGCCAACTACTCTGTGTCAGGCTCAGTATCAGGAAGCAGTAATTAGTTTCCTAATGCCTCCCATCCACTCCTGTGCCAAGTGGAGCCCTAGCCAAGGAGAGAGCCTATCCCATTGCTCATTTAAGATCCAGTCCCACAGTCTTTACTCAGTCAAACCTCCCGCTGAGTGCAAGAGCAGTTTTGCCCAAGTAAGGATAGCAGAAGGCGTCACTTTTCCTGATCACCAGTGCCTTGACACTTACAGCAAACCCCCTTGTCATTCCGTTCAGTTAGACCAAAGCATGCAAAAAGAAAGAGTTTTATTTCATTGACATATGTTGCTTCAGTTGTTGGCACTTCAAGTTGTATTTTTACTGAGCTTCCACTAAAATACTATTGATTCCAGTGGAATGGCTAAAATGAGCTACTATCTGCTTGTTATCATCTGCCATAGTCAGGGCGGCCTTAGAATCACAGGGTTTTACATCGGCAATTTCAAGTAATGGGCAAAACACACTTGACAATATAATTAAATTTTTTTTAAAGGCATAAACTCACTCTTTTTTTACCCCTGTGAATAAAACAACTTAGATATCTGCACTCTCGGCTTCTCAAATCAATTATCAGCACCACAACTTTTGACAAAGTTCTACATTTAAGAGGACTCTATTTCCAGAAAATATGGCTCTTTCACTACTCAGAGGTCACTCACTGGTTCATGAAATTCCTTTGCCATTACTAGGATTATATATAGTTCTATAAAGTATAATTATTATCATATATATCAGTCTCTTTTCGCTTCAGTTTGAATGTCACATAGTTTGTGGCTCTTCTCTAGGAGAAGTTCATCTTGTGAGAACCATAATGTGGAATGGGGCCAAGAAATGAACTTGGACAATAGAAATATTTTTCCAGTGACCTTTTGGTGTGGTCTTGCATCACTGTCAAACAATGGTCTACAGTGATTAATAAGCCTTTTTGTAGCATTAGTTTTAATTGGCTATCCTGTAAACAAGCTGTCTTGTGTTACAACCAGAAAAGGGAGGAAGAGCCCCTGAAGACATGCTTCACATTGCACTAGAGAAAAGCTATGTTTTGACTTTCTTCAGCACAAACTTCCTATGCATTCACTCAGGTGAGTCCTGAATCCTCTTTACCATGAAGGATGTTACAATGGTGACGGGGCCGCAGATCCCAAACACAAAGTCCGCAGCAAGCAACAGAGGGATAGATTCAGCCATATTTATTCACATTCTCACACCTTACTTTACAAGAAGTTCTACTTTTTTCTATAGGACTAGTCATGGAGGAAGGTACTACTCAATATGAGTAAGGATAGCAGAATCTGGCCGTTAGAAAATAACACCAGACCTTGCTCCTCTCCTTTATGAGCGTTAGCTCTTTGCTTTCCTCTCTCTGGTCCAGGTCCTCCTCTCCTCTGTGGCTACTTTGCATGATTCCAGTGGCACAATTTAGCCATAGTAGTAACTTATCCAGCCGTTAGAGAATTCTCCCACCAAGGGGAAATCTAGGGGGGTGGGTTTCAACTTCTGTATCTCCTCCCAGTCTTCAGCACAGGGGGCATAACCATGGCATGGGAGCAAAGTCAAAGTGTCACTATAACCTGGATCCCCAGTTATTAGAATGGACAGTTGGGACTGTGGGTAGCTGGGTATAAATTAAAGAAGCCTTACTGGGAATGAGCTTGCCCCGTCCTTTGACTGTGCCAAGATAACCAACCCCAGCATAAAGTCACTTCACCACTCAACCCATAACCTTGAGTTTCACTGAACACAGCTCAAACATGGTACAAAATTAGCTCATTGGTTTCTTTATTAGCCTTTTTTCCATCTACTTAAGATCCCATTTCCCTGTTGGTATTATTTTAACTCAGATTTTGTAGTTCTTCCAGTTCACAGGAAGTCAAATAATCTGGGAAGCATTTAGCAATCTCAAATGAAGACTAAGTGACCTTTTGGTTAAGGATGACAAAATGATGGTCTATTCCTTGGTAATATCTTTCCCATTCTGAACCATCATACACAGTATATAAGCCAGTACACTTTTTCTAAGTGAACAACTTAAGTATTGCATTAGCCTTTTAATGAACAAAATCTTGCATAAAGTCCCAGCTTTCACTAATTCCGGGTGTTTTATAATTTCGTATATTGATGGGTGCAAGGAAGCAATTACCAAGGAAAATACATAGAAGTTTGCAGCAATCACAACAACACTGAAGTTTAATAGGTGACACCACTCAATGTGGTAGCAGTGCTACACAGGGAGTAGTCCACAAATAAGATACAGAATATTCTCCAGGAGAAACCCTGATGAACTACGACTTCTGAGGCCAGACTGACTATGAAACACAGTGTGTATTTCTGGGGGAAATGTCACAGGGTGATTTATGGCGGATATGTTTCAATTTCCCCATACACAATAAACTGCAAGGATTCTGTCGCATATCTGCAGCCATCTAGGACTTAACAGCTGTCACTACTTTGTCACTATCTAGAATCCAGTGGTCAAGGTACTATGGCATCCATTTGGAGTCTTATTATGAAAAGTGATCTTGGCAAATTAGATGGAACTTTATCTACACCCCGCACATCCTTTTTTTTATTCCTGCCTTTGCTCTTCATCCTTCCCTTACAAGTCTTTAATGGGTAGATCACAGAAATAGGATGGAAAAGCAGGCCAGCTCCAGGAACCAGCCGACCAAGCATGTGCTTGGGGTGGCACCTTAGAAGGGGCGGCCAATGTTGGGGTGGCGGGGGGCGCTTGCGGTGGTTTTTTTTGTTTTGTTTCGGCCGGGCAGCGTGGGAGGTGTTTCGGCGGCGCGGCGCTGGGGGAGGCGGGGGCTTCGGCAGCCCGGCCTGGTGCTCCGGGGGATTGGGCGGCGTGGCGCAGCGGCAGGGGTTTGGGCAGCCCGGCGCAGTGCTCGGGGGGTTTGGACGGTCCGGCCTGGCCCGGCACTCGGGGTGGGGGTTTGGCTGGCCCGGCGCAGCGCTCAGGGGGTTTGGCCGGTCCGGCCTGGCCCGGCGCTTGGGGTGGGGGTTTGGCCGGCCCGGCGCAGCGCTCGGGGGGTTTGGGTAGCCCGGTGCGGCGCTCGGGGTGGGGGGTTGGGCAGCCCAGCGCCGGGGGGTGGGGGGGTCTGCGGCGCAGCACTCGGGGGGGTGGGTGTGTGTTACGGCGGGGCGGCGCTCTTCTTTTTTGCCTGGAGCGGCAAAAAAGTTAGAGCCGGCCCTGTGGAAAAGATATCTATGATCATCTCTAGTCCAACCCCTTTCTGTGCAGATTTGTCCTTTAAGGGTTATTCTCAAGATATTTGCCCCATCTAATTTTAAAAAACTCAGGCATTAAGGTTTCCACCAATTCTCTTGGGAGATGATTCCACAGACTAATAGATCCTCACCATTATATAATGTTGCCTGGTGTTGAGCTGAAATTTTCCTTTTTTCCATTTCATCCCATTACTCTTCGTTTCCCACAGCTTGTGCCACCTTAAACAGTGCTTCAGTTCCTCTTGCTAACCACTTTATATTAATTTTCAAGTTTATCTTTGTAGGTAGAGTTGGTGATGGATGGTACTTAATTTTTGCAAAATAATTAATATTATATTTCCTTTCATGTTTTGGTTAAAATTGAAAATTGAAAAAAATAAGTTTTGAAAAATTTCAATTAGCTGTAGTTGCAAGCATTGTAGTATTGCTGTCCTGTTTCCCTTTTACAATCTAAAGTAGTTATAAATTGCAGTGCTATAGAATCTCTGTGTTTTATTTTTACAGTTATAATGAGTAACTCTTGTGACATTCCACTGAAATTAAGGTAGCAGCACTTTGATTTCCTCCTAGCAGACATACGGATGTCAATTTCATATATTGTTTAAAATATACTGTAGTCCACCTCCTTTTCAACCCACTGCATTTCAGTGTCTGTTCCGTGCCCCTTATCCTTTGTGGCTCTAATGGACTTACTTATAAAACACATCTTGCTGGATCAAAAAACTTTCCTTCTTCAAGAAAGTACTTCTCTTTACAACTACAAACAATATACCATTTGCTACCTCTGAGACTCATGCATATACACATCAATATATAATGGGAGCACTTGTGGGGTTTTTTCAGCAGGCTGTGTCTCAAAGGGACAGCTACATTATGAACATTGTGTTTTCCTTACCCATTATAACTTTATTGCTTCTCTGGGAAAAGCAGCAAAATCCTGCCTATTACTTTCCGGAATAAAGCTGTGTGCTGACTCTGATGTCTGCATGGGTGTGTGACCAGATCAGTCTTTCTCAATGCTTTCCTGATTCCATTTTCATAACTGTTGTATTCCAGTGCAGCTACATTGATTTCAGTTGTGACTGGTCCTGAATTACAACTGAGCAAATGAGAGGAGAATCTGGTTTAAAGTGGTTACTTCACAACCACTAAAATAACTAGTCTGAGCCATAAACTGGTCGTAATTTCATCAAATGATAAGTAATAGCTTACATTTATATAGAGTCTTTCAATGGAAAGATCTAGGGCTAGACATAAATATAGGACTTTCTTCACCAGCAAAGTGCTGAATTTCTAGTTTCAAAATGAAATATGGCATCTGTTTAATATCACACACAAACACTACAGAATGATTTAGGGAAGGAGGTGAACAGAATACAATCTACAATTTAAGCTATTGGGGAAATTCAGATAGGCAGAGTATGACTTCCCAAACAGGAATTTGACCATCAACCTGAGGTTAACACCCCTCCACTTATGAGGGATACCTTGGCATTGTATTGGTTGCAAGGACTCATGAACATGGTTCTAAATTAACCTTCAGTGTAGAGCACTGTAACATTATACCAGAACATTGATTCAGTACTGGCTCAGGGAGAGGAAAGCCACCTTTCAAAGAACTTGTTTCCATGGTTTGTCATTGTTTGTCCTTGAACTTCTCTCTTGGTCTGTATCTATCTATTGCCTTAAAACTAGATTGTAAGTTCTTTGGGGCAGGGACTGTCTTTTTGTTCTGTATTTCTACAGTGCCTAGCACATTGGGGGCAACAACTTCATGAAGGATTTTTTGGCTTGTTTTTACCCACAGGTCTCCTATCAAGGTATTGGCCAGGCACAGTTTTGATTAATTTGTGAATAGAGGTAGTTGATTTTTTTCAAATTTTATTCCCTTGTCACTTATTAGTGCAAATGGTACCATTTTCATGATTTAATGCTTGATACAGTACTTTTTGAAGTACCATATC
Organism: Emys orbicularis; assembly: GCF_028017835.1. NCBI lineage: Eukaryota > Metazoa > Chordata > Testudines > Emydidae > Emys > Emys orbicularis. Next base: position 134,273,292 of record NC_088687.1, on the reverse strand, counting down.
TAGCACTAAATCATGAAAAAGGTACCATTTGCAAGCTGCTATCATAAATTATCTGATATTTTTATGAGTGTTTCATGTAATATATTGTTACATTGAAATATTCAATATTGCTTTTCACAAGAAAGACAGGACCACACAACGTTGGTTTCAATTATGGTCTCATAGTAGGTTCTTGAGAAGACAGATATGATTCTAAAAATGTAATACAGCATGATAGACAGAGAATGAGATAGAATGCTGAAGTGTTAACGCTCAACTAAAAAGAAGGGAAATAATTAGGCTACTGCTTATGAAACAGGAAGGCGGGGCCAGACAAGGGCCAGTGAAAAGTGAACTGAAGCAAAATGATTTAACAGCGATATACAGAAAGATAACCCTTTCAACCTCACTGACCATACTTTACCACAACATTATTCCGGTTTGACACTGATATAATTCCATAATACTGATATAATACTCATGGTGTGGTGAATCAGTCCCATTGATGTCAGTGGGATTTCACAGGATGTACATCAGGGCAGGATTTTGGCCTAGAAGTCATGTGATGAGACAAGGAGAAAATAAATTGATGAAGATGATATAGAATAAGAGAAGTAGAAGTCTGCCAGACCTGGGGGATTGTGGGCCAAGCTCTCTGATGGTATAAATGGGCCCAGCTCCCTTGATTTTAATGGAGTTTTGCCCATTTGCATGGACAGAGAATTTGGCCTGCAGTGTCCTCTCCCACTGTTTGATTGATATAGAATATTGGATGACAGTTAGCTGGTTAAAACTCAGTCCTTATAAGATGGCTGTGATGTTGGGGGAAGTAAGGACAGGGGTAGTTCCTGCCCTCCTATTATTGAGAGGGTTTATCCACTCTTTGTTCATGAAGTCTGCAGTTCAAGGATGCTTCTGGGTCCATAGTCACCCCAGATATTCAGAAAAAAGCCAACTTTTTCAGGATTAAGGTATTTACAACACCCTTCCTTTCAGCTCCAGACCTCACCACCATAGTCCATGCCTTTGTGACTTCTCAATTGGATTTCTACTGTATGGCCCTACAACTCCAACCATTCAGAAGTGCCTGTTGGTGCAGAATTCCTTCTTGGTGACATTAGTCACAAGACACATGTTACGTCATTTCTCCATGAATTACACTAGCTTCCTAGTTGCTTTCTGATGTAATTCAAAGTGTTGACTTTGGCCTAAAAGCCCCTCGTTGTTTGGTTCCTGGCTACCTGAGACACTGCTTCTCCCCTTGAATACCAACAAATATGGCACTGAAGGGTGATCTGACAACCGTCTCCCAATTTAAATGACTGGAGGCTGTGGCTGGGAATTCTTATTGGTAAGTCCAGACTCTGGAATTTTCTTTTTTTGCTAGCCCAACAGAACCCAAGTTTGTTGATCTTCAGGTCCCAATGTGACATATTGAAAGTGGGCTGGGTGGGCAGCTGAATAATCTAGTTTTCGGAGGGCAGCTCTTTTATATTTTTGACTTGCATTTAGAGTCATGTTTTCAGGATGCATCCTGCTCTACCAAGCTCCCATTTAATAATCAAAGCTCAAGTGGGCCCCTATCATTGTTCTTTTAGGATTATTCACTAATCATTTCCTCTTGTGACCATAGTGTGTGAGGCACTGTCCAATAAGAAAAGAAGGCCTGGTTCCTGCCCAGAACTCCACTGAAGTCAAAGGGAATGTTGCGTGAAGCCGGCTGTAACTCATTCTGAAAGTTAAAGAGCACTTGTGTGTAAAATAAAATGTTACTGATGTTTCAGATTAACAGTTAATGATCACCGACTTCTTGGCTGGCAATTACTGCGGTATTTTTAAAGCCCCCTTCTTTATCACAGAGTCTGAGGTGTGCCTGGACTGTTCTGTGCTACTGATATTATTTTACCAAGCAATCAGTTTGCTTGGTGCATTTCAGAATGCAAACATCAACATTTTAAATTGGAATATTGTCATGTAACTTTTTTCTCCCACAGTTGTGTATTTATATGTTTCCTCTTTTTCATATCACTTAGAAGCTGTCTGTGAACATAGTGGAAAGGTATCTGTGCACTGAGATTACTAAATATGAAAAGGTGCATGCATCCAGCCTCTGTTGATGTTTAATTATTTTTATTACTGATTTTGTAATAGCTCCTGGAGGATCCTAATGAGATCAAAGTTCCATTGTCTTGGGTGTTGTACAAACTTAGCAAAAGACAGTCCTTGCCTCAAAGAGCCTACAACATGTATGGACAGAAGGTGAGAGAAAGGAGGTGTTACTTTACACACAGAGAACTAGGGCACAGAAAGGTTTAGTGACTTGCCAAAACTGACACTGGAAGTCTGTAGAAGTGGTGGGACATGAACACAGATCTTCTGAAACCAAGGCCCAGGCCTGAACTGTAAGATCATGATTCAATTTCCAGCATGCTTTCCTTCCTTCAAATTTTGTTTTTTGGAGACTCGTTCTTCAGCTGAGACCAGATGTCCCAATAGTTTCATTCCCCTTGAATTCAGAGGATAAGAATCAAAGCAGCTACAAAACATTGCCTTCTTTCAACTTAAATAAAGGTAAATACTTAAAAGAAAACTCCCGAGAATAACTATACTTGGATTAGAAAAACACTGCGTCTTCCATAAAATGTTTTCCTTACATCAAAGACACTTGATTATTAGAGAGAATTATATCTTCTCAAAGAAGTATGCAAATTGGTACTCAGTGGATTTGACAGTAGGCACAGTGCCTTTCAAGGTGGAATGCTAACAAAGAACCCTTCAATTGAATACAGTTCTGTATATTATATGTATCACATATATATATCACAAAATATCAAATGCTATGTAAAGGAAAATGCAATTATTTTCTGTGCAATTTTCTAAAAAAGTGGATCAAATTTAACATTTGAAATTGCCGTAAGCGGACATATGCTGCAGCTGTGTTTTGTTTGGTGTCAATGGAAGAATGAATTACTACCTGGCATCATATCTCCAAATGTTAGTGGTAGCAGTTTACAGCTTTAAAACTTTGCTCCAAAAGAAAATTCAAACTACCTGGGTCAAAGTATTGCTTTTCTAATTCACTATATTTTCCTTCCCTGCTAATCCTTTTTCTTTTGTGGATTCTTTGATGTTCCATTAGCTGCCCAGAAAACAAAGCAACTTGATCTGATGCAAAGCAAGCACAAGGAAGATTTGATTATGAATGTATTGAGCTAAAAATATGAACAGGCGCATTGGTGTATTCAACTTTAGTGTTTTAAAAGAGACCCAAATATTGTTTGCCGCAACATGACTTCTCTGTTTCATTATATATGATTCATGAACATTTTCTAGTTTTCTGCTTTGGTGTTTGAAGGGCATGCAAAGCCATCTGATCCATACATGTCTTTTCATGTGTATGTAAAAGTACATGGCTCTAGGGCAGTGGTCTCCAAACTTTTTTGATCGCGCACCCCTCTCAGTAAAAAAAATTTGAGCACGCACCCCCTGCCACGCCGCAGGGCCGGCTCTACCATTTTTGCCACCCCAAGCAAAAAACTCCTGCCCAAACTGCCGAAGCAAAAAAATAAATAAATAAGCCATCCGAACTGCCGAAGCGGCGCTGCTCCGGCTGCTCCTCCTGCCACGCACCCCAAATGATCCCACTTTGGAGACCACTGCTCTAGGGTGTGCCAAGCAAAGAGGGCCAAGTTAATCTGAGAAATAATGATCAGCTGAATTTTCATCAGTTGTTTTATTCCCCCTGTCCACCCCATCCGAATAAAGTAATTTTCAGGTCAGATCCTGAGTTGATTTGCATTTTCACTTTTCTAGTTTCTTGATTATTAAAATTTTAGATGGTTTAGAGTTAGTTAAACTCCACCTCTTTGTGGTTAGTTAAGCTGCCTGCTGGGTTGGGAGAGATACTCCCCTAGCAGATGGATTTGTTGAGGCTGCTCCACTGAGATTTCTGAAAGATGCTTTGTAGATGACTTAGGAAAAAGTTACATGAAAGAGAAAGATGTAGGAGGAGATAGAAAGGGGGTGGCATGTCAATAGGCTAGCCGAATAAAAAGTAACATTAAGCTAAATACAGTTATGCATGACTAATATTAGAGAGAGGAAAACATACACTAGTACAAAGAGACTGTTATTATAAGACCATCAATTAGTGGCCTATAAGAAGTTATTTTGGTGGGATCATCCCAGTTTTCAGTGAACAACTGTTCTATATCACAAAGGCTACCATGTATATACCATATCACACATAGCCAGAGCTACATGGTGCCTTTGTTGGCCGTAGAAAGGTCAGGGAATGAATGTGCATGGAGAGTTCACTCATTTTTTGCCCATAGAAGGGGTTTCTGGGATAGTGTTACTCTGGATTTGAGGGGTGTGTATACCGCAGTGTGATGGGGTGACAGCCGCTCACTGGCCCTGAGAGGGTTAAAATCAGCCTAGGGAGGCTTAACAGCACACAGCCAAAGTAGTGGCTGCAGGGGAAACAGCCAGTTACAGCGGCAGCTGCAGACCAGTAGGGCAGTGGCTGGACAAGGCAATCAGGACCCAGCCGGCCCATATAAAAGGAAGCTGCAGATCAGCATGAGGGAGTCTGCTGCAGGGTGCCCTAGGGAGACGACTGGCTTCCTAGAGGGCAACAGATAGGCCAGCACCTGGGGAAGGACAGGTGCTAGAAGGGACCAGGGGAGCTAGGGAGAGCTCCTGACAGGCTACCAGGACTTGCAGGCTCGAGGCCCTGGGAAGAGGGCAAAGGAGCTGGAATCAGAGGCAGGAGCAGACGGACTGAGGCTGTGGGAAAGTGGCCCAGGGACAGTGAGCTGGGAGGAAGATGTAGCAAGAAGCTGCTGTTTGCAGGGTCCCTGGGCTCTGGCCCAGAGTAGTGGGTGGGCCGTCCTCCCCTCCCCCCCTCCCAGCTGCTGAAGGAGCAGCCCAGCTGTGGACTGGCAAGCTGCTGTGAGGAGTGGCTAAACTCTTGTTTTAGGAGTCCCCCGGAAGAGGGGGAAGCCAAATGGTGACACGGCCGTAGGGTTGTGCCACAAAGCAGACGCCAAAAGGAAACTGCAGCAAGGGAGGTCTAGGTTGGACATTAGGAAAAAGTTCCTAACTGTCAGGGTGGTTAAACTCTGGAATAAATTGCCTAGGGAGGTTGTGGAATCTCCATCTCTGGAGATATTTAAGAGTAGGTTAGATAAATGTCTATCAGGGATGGTCTAGACAGTATTTGGTCATGCCATGCGGGCAGGGGACTGGACTCGATGACCTCTCGAGGTCCCTTCCAGTCCTAGAATCTATGAATCTATGAATTACCATAATAAAATAGAGACCAAATAGGTAAGCGTTAATTGGAAAGCAGGCTTTTAGATACAAGGTCAAAGTCTAGCTGGCAGTTTCTGCTCATCAGAATGGGAGGAGAGAACAGACAAGTAAACAAGTGAGACTGAAAGTCTTGGAGGTTGGAAAATCTTGAGTCTAGATGCCTCTGATATTAGCAGTTTATTGAAAGTTAGGAAAAGTCATGATTTAGTAAGGGTCACTATGACCTATGTGTTTTATAGAAGTTAGTTATAAAAGATTAGCTAATAGTGTGCTTTGGAGCAGTCCTCTGAAGCAGTCTTGAGAGACATTTTTCCTGACATGTTTTTCCCCCAGCGGGTGAGCAACTAGCTCCTGCAAATCTGCTGTTAATTACTCATTGCCATTCCAGATGTTAGATAAATATCTGGGATGTTCTAAACCTATTGCTTATGCCTGTGTGTGCTTAAATCTAATGAACTGCAGTGTTAGACAAGTGCACACTGATTTGCATGAATCATTTATCAAACGGAATTCCTGTGTTCCCACTGATTTATTCCTAACACCGCCTGGAGTGAAACAGTTACATTGCCCATGTGTGGGTTCTGAAAACCCCAGGTAACAGTAGGATTGAGGTTGATGGGACAGTGCAGGAAGGTTTGAACTGCAGCTGCATAGGATGGCCCTGTTCAGTGGGTCAAAAAAGGAATTTATTCAGTCTGATACCTTGCGTGAGCACAACACTCATACTAAATTAACGAACGAGACAGCATATAACTGTTATAAACTGCCTTTATAACACCCTGGTTTGTGTGTCTCTTTCCATATCTTTATATGTTTGCCAGCATCTCATATAGCCCCAAATAGCAGTGTGGTTTCCTTGGCTTCTCCACATCCATAACTTCTTTTCCAGTATTTTTCTACTGAAAGAAACTAGAGATGGAATAGTTACAGAAGAGTAGTTTACCATGATTTATTCGGTCATACTACTCATTATTTCTGAGTACCCAGACAGCTGCTTGATACGTGTAAAAATATTAATTAATCCTGAGAATTTCATCTATTTCAGCACGAAAGTGCCTTTAAATTTTTTCTAAAAGAAAGTACTTGGTCCTGCTAGTGAAGGCAGGGGGCTGGACTCGATGACCTTTCAAGGTCCCTTCCAGTTCTAGGAGATGGGATATCTCCATTAATTATTATTATTTATTATTAAAGTGCTTTTATATCTTGTTCATTATTTGCTATTTGCTATTCATTAGTCACCGGCTTTAAACATTTCCGTCATCCAGTCAAGCCACAGCAACAGTGCTATGAGACCTACCACACAAAATGAAGAAAGAATAGCAAATAGGGCTTGATCCTATGCCCATTGAAAAAAAGATTCCCATTGACTTCAATGGATGCTGGACTGCACCCATAGTAGTCTAAGCCAACAGCTTGTAAACAACCTATAGTCTAGAAATTATTCATCCAGCCTTTTTGGCAAATACCTAGGAATAATGAATATACTGTATGGGTAGAAAATTAAAATTGATTGTGAACATATGCTAACCAACCAAGGGGGAAGGGGGAATTTTCAATGGAGAATATTCATAATGAATAATTGGAGTGGCTTTACCCATTAAAGCATCTCTTCCAGCGCCCTGTCAGTGGATTGTTCCTTAAGAGCGTGTTTTCTAGTGGTTTGTCCTGTTCGAAGTCCCAATAACTAGGGCTTCCACCTTTAAACTATTCCATTGTCTGGAAGCTTTTATAGTGCCTTTTGATTGATATAGTTTTACTATATATCCCTCTGCTCTCAGTGTTCTGAAATATAATGCTAACAATTGTGCATAATTCATATAGTATAGTGGGGAACACAGAAACCTACAAGGGAGGTCTAACCACTGAGTATCTTACTGCTCAGTCAGAAACACTGCAACCCTCCTTTCATTCTCGTCTTCTCCCCAGCAAAACAATCCATGAACTTCCAGGGTTTTTTGTACTGTAGCTATATTTTGATCTGTTCTTAGTACAAGAGATTCCTCTACAAAACTGCTACATCTAATTCCTTAATAGTATGCTGAAAATAAAAGTTAATTTGTACCATCTCCTGTGTTTAAGAATTAGATCTGGATCTCTTCCTTGGAATAGCTACACAGAGTTAGATCACCAGACATAGAATCATAGAATATCAGGGTTGGAAGGGACCTCAGGACGTCATCTAGTCCAACCCCCTGCTCAAAGCAGGACCAATTCCCAACTAAATCATCCCAGCCAGGGCTTTGTCAAGCCTGACCTTAAAAACCTCTAAGGAAGGAGATTCCACCACCTCCCTAGGTAACCCATTCCAGTGCTTCACCACCCTCCTAGTGAAAAAGTTTTTCCTAATATCCAATCTAAACCTCCCACACTGCAACTTGAGACCATTACTCCTTGTTCTGTCATCTGGTACCACTGAGAACAGTCTAGATCCATCCTCTTTGAAACCCCCTTTCAGATAGTTGAAAGCAGCTATCAAATCCCCCCCTCATTCTTCTCTTCTGCAGACTAAACAATCCCAGTTCCCTCAGCCTCTCCTCATAAGTCATGTGCTCTAGCCCCCTAATCATTTTTGTTGCCCTCCGCTGGACTCTTTCCAATTTTTTCACATCCTTCTTGTAGTGTGGGGCCCAAAACTGGACACAGTACTCCAGATGAGGCCTCACCAATGTCAAATAGAGGGGAATGATCACGTCCTTTGATCTGCTGGCAATGCCCCTACTTATACATCCCAAAATGCCATTAGCCTTCTTGGCAGCAAGGGCACACTGTTGACTCATATCCAGCTTCTCGTCCACTGTAACCCCTAGGTCCTTTTCTGCAGAACAGCTGCCTAGCCATTCGGTCCCTAGTCTGTAGTAGTGCATGGGATTCTTCCGTCCTAAGTGCAGGACTCTGCACTTGTCCTTGTTGAACCTCATCAGATTTCTTTTGGCTCAATCCTCTAATTTGTCTAGGTCCCTCTGTATCCTATCCCTATCCTCCAGAGTATTTACCACTCCTCCCAGTTTAGTGTCATGTGCAAACTTGCTGAGGGTGCAGTCCACACCATCTTTCAGATCATTAATGAAGATATTGAACAAAACCGCCCCCCATGCCTGCTTTTGATAAAGAACCTCTAGCTGTTTACTCAGGGCCTGATCCAAAGCCCATCACCTATCACCCACAAACTGATGGTCAGTCTGAGCAAGCAAATCAAGTGCTAGAACAATGCATGCACTGCTTCACAAATTTCCACCAGGACAACTGGTCAAGCCTCCTGCACCAAGCAGAGTTTGCATGCAATACTGATCATGTTTCCAGTGCACAGAGTCTGTTCTGTGCAAATTGTGGCATCTACCCCCATCTCCACATGGCTGTACCTATAACCTCCAACAATCCTGTGGCTGCCAACTGCGTGTGAGAGATCCACAAGGCCCAAGAATTCAAGGCACATTTCAACAAGACCAAGGAAGATTATATGTGATATGCTGACCACCAGTGCTGGGAAGGTCCAGCATTCACCGTCGGGGAAAAAAAGCGTGGCTCTCAGACCAACATGTCGACACCCACTGGCCATATCATTAACTGGATTACCAATGCCTTGGGCCATATTTCATCAGTCAAGTAATCAACCACATGATCATGAGGCTTCAATTATCCAGATCCCTCAAAATGCACCAAGTGTACCATGTATCCTTGCTAAAACCCTATGTCCACAACCCCTTTACTCTCCAGGCCCAACCTCTGCCCACTCCGGGATATGACTAGTACATGAGTCTGAGATATTGGACTCGAAAAGTCAAACATGTCTTCTTCTGCTGCCCTGTAGACTTTCAGAGATATGGCCCAGGAGCGTGATCCTAGGAGCCAGTTTCCCAAGTCCATGCCCCTGACCTTGTGTCAGCCTTCCCCATGGCCCATCCAGACAAACCCAGACTGATAGAGTGTGCCTTTAGACAGGAGGGCAATGTAAGGCCCAGCAGGTCTCAAACCTGGGCCTGCAGAGCTGGAACCAAACACTCTACTACCCATGACCCACTGTGGACACAGACCACAGGAAATCCAGCCTCAAGGGGTCTGACAGACAGTAGCCTCATTGCTTTTGATATAGGTCGGGGAGCCAATAAAGCCAAGGGGCATTCTAGTAAGTGTCCAGGGAATAGAGTAGATCCTCTGTAGTTGCCACAACCATTCCTTCTTCCGCTGTAGAACTTCTGGCTCCAATTGTACCTCGATTTGGACCTCGCCTCCGGATCCTGAAACCTGACTCAGACTCTGATCCTTGGTATTAATCCTGGCCTGGAACTTGATTATGAACTCTTCATCCTGCTCTGACCCTTGGTTCTGAGTGCCTTTGTCAGGATCCTGACAATATCACTAGAGGTCCTAGTTAGAATCAGGACCCCACTGTGTTAAGAACTGTATGAACATGTAGAGAGTTCCTGGCCCAGAGAGCTTACAGTCTAAAGGCTGGTTCTAAAGCCCTATGACCTTTCCATTAACCTCAGTGGCTTTGGAGCAGGTCCTAAAAAGATGGGCAACATATGAATGGTGATGGGAGAGGAAGGGGACACATTAGTTGTATGCCATTATCTTATATCCATTACATCTGTAGGTTTTAAAGTATCAAATAAAGCTAGTATCAACTCTCTTTACTTGTCATTCAACCTAACCATCATAAACTGACATGATAGAAAAATTATCTTCAAAACATCTTTGAAAAATGGCCTTCTTTGGAAAAAAATGTGACAAATTGTTGACATTATTGAAATGTTACAATAACTTTTTTGCTAGTTATTTTTATCTAATCTTTAATTATTTTTATTGATATTTTTATCCTATCATTTTCTAAATCATGATAAAAAAATAGGCTTCAGTCAATGAAACATGTCAATGATTTTTAAAAAAAATAGATTGATAAACTGTTGGTAAAAATGTAGCAAATAAATAGGTCTCTTTCAAACCCTGTGAAATGGAAACATCTTTGAAGTTTCAAAACTTTACTAGAATAATTTTTCTGGTTTTGAACCCCCTTGGCTAATTACCAAGGATTTATTTAGTAAAACAGGAAGTCAACAAATTTAAAACTAAAGGCAGGAAATAGTATTTTACATTATATAACCATGGAGAGCTTGTTGCCACAAGAGATCACTGGGGACAAGAGATTAAGAGGATTCAGAATATGCGTTAGACCATTATACAAATAAATACATTGCTACATTAGATATATATATTTTTTTAATTTAGAGAGGATATAAATGCTCCTGTGTGTGTGGCTCTATTCATTAGGTCACACTACCTTCTAGCCAGCCACTAACTTCATGGGGTTTGGAAGAGGCTTCCCCATCAATCAGGTTATTCTGCAATTGCCTACAATTGGATGCCTTGCATCTTCCTCTGAAGACAGTGGTCCTCAAGAGTGTCAGAGATAAATGCTGGACTAGATGGACCAGTGACCTGACCAGGAGAAGCAATTCATATGTCCCGGTGTACATGAAATGATGCCGTTGGTCAGAGCATATGTGGAGGCTGAACCTGATACTTCTGGTTCCTAAAACAGAAGCCTTTACTGCTTGAGCTAAAGGTCCAATCCCTGAACTCAGACAGAGCAGCACTCAAACTGGTCTCACCACTAGAAGGAGACAAAGAGTCACACCATGTTACCCTAGATTAAATCCACCAAAAATAATAATAATAATAAAAAAGTAATATATAAATAAAAGGGATGATTGTATATGTGAATTCAAGTTACTTACACTCAGTAGAACGAGAAATGCTGATTAAATCTTCCCTGTCTCATTCCCTAAATATTCTTATCATTTTACATTTTTCTGTACCTGGACTTCAACAGAAATACTTTTAAAAGAATATTTTTACTGATGTTGGGTTTTTTTAACTTCAAAAGGGACTTATATACATATTAAATGTCTATTACTGAAATTATTTCTTAGATTTTGTGTTGTATATTTAATTTTTTTTATTTCAGTTGATACGTTAAAAATTGTACTAAATGTCCTCATATGGGCTCAAATATTGAAGCTAATGGATCAGATTGTTATGAGCTAAATAACTGAATCCTGGGCTATGTTGTTAGGATAACAATATGTACGCTGTGGCAAGATTACACTGAGATTGCAATGTTGTGTATAATTACCATCAGTTTTTCAACAAAACCTACATGAAAAGTTGCAAATTAAGTGGTGACAATTAAATAGGGTGCAAAAGACACAACCAAAAGCCCCAGTCCTGCTCCTATCTATATCAATGGTTAAACTCCTTTTTTGGTCTTCCTTGTGTGTAGGATTTGGCTAACTTGTGAAAGGCAGCATGGTCCAGTGGCTTGTAAGACCTGGGTGCTATTGTGCCACTGACCTGCGTGACCTCACGTAAGCCACTTGACTTCTTTTCAACCCTTTGTCTGTCTGATCTATTTAGTGTATAAGTTTGGGGGTGGGGGGTGAAGGGTTACCTTTTACTATGAGTTTGTACAATGGGACCCTGATCTTGAATATGTCCTATGGTCTCCAGACTCAATTGTAATATACACATCACCGTTTGTAATAATCCTTCACTCCTCTGTTTCTCATTTGGAAACACTACAGAACATTTATTCTTCACAGCTTTATAGAATATTGTGTCTGCCTAGCTCAGACAGCTTGTGAACAGACTTGCAGTACATCTAGCAATAACATTCTACCAGAGAATTGTTTCCGTCGTACACAGTGTGTTAATTTTTCTTTGGATTTCCTGTACTGTATCTTCCTACAGTTTGCTAGAAACAATTTTTTATGCATCCTCAATTCTCTCCATTCATCAGTCACAATCCTTTTCACACATTTCTCCCTACATTGTTTCTGCTCATCAGATGCTTAAACAAACTGTTTGATATGTAGATTCTTTTTTTTTTTTCCAGACCAAAATGTATTATGCTCACTCTGGTACTGAAGCTGTAGATGTAAGAAATACTCATATTTAATTAGCAAAGTCCAGGTCAGATACTCACAGGTAGGGCTAGATTCTGATGCCTTTAGTCGCTTTGAACGGCACCTTAAGAACATAACATAAGAACATAAGAATGGCCGTAACGGGTCAGACCAAAGGTCCATCTAGCCCAGTATCCTGTCTACTGACAGTGGCCAATGCCAGGTGCCCCAGAGGGAGTGGACCAACAGGCAATGATCAAGTGATCTCTCACCTTACTCCACAAGTGCTCATGGGGCGTTCTCATGGAATAAAATACTATTAAACTGATGAAAGGGCACTGAAATCTGGCCCCTAAAAGGAAAGCACAGGGTCAAATTCTGCCACCCAGTAAGTGGTCCCCTGCTACACAAGTGGTACCAATGATTTCAATTAGACTACTTTAGAGTAGGATACTTCTCAATGGCTGGCAGAATCAAGCCCAGGTATTGCCTTTCAATATTGATATCTCGTATTTAGAATGTGTGCTACAGCAAGATATTTATGCTTCACAATGGAAAATGTTTAGTCTCTATCGTGGGCCAGGTTCTCATCTCTGTAATACTAGTCTTAGGTCCTGATTCAGGAAGGCACTTAAGCACATGCTTAACTTCTCCCATTGGCTGCCCTGGTAGTAACTAAAATGGGAATTATGCCTTACGCTAAGATCAGTGAGAGCTGCCCGCACACAAGTGAGGACAGAACCTGGCACAATGATTACTATTACTGAAATAAACCCTAATCCACCAAAGCTCTCAAACATTATGCTTAACTTTTAGAAAACGAATAGTCATACTGATGTCAAGGGGAACATTCATGTGATTAAGAACTTTGATAGATTGGGACCAAAGTGCTCAATCTGTAGGACTGAATCCTAATTAACCCAGGGCAGGATCTTGAAAGCTGTCTGCATGCACAGAACCCCCATGAAGCCTGTGGGATTTCATTGCTCAGAAGATTTGGATAGATCAGACTCCAGGGTAGTATGAGAACTGCAACTGTTCAAGCGCACTGACTTTCTCTGTGGACAACCTTGTAGGATTTGATAGATTTTGTGCTACAAATAAGCATCAGTCTTCCATGTCATCTCAACAGCTATTCTAATAGCCACTGGGGATAATAACAGAAGTTACATCTAATGCTTGTGGCAACTTCAGAGCTCTGAAGTGTTCACTGCAAAGCATAATGTGCAGTCACCTTATGAGCCTTTGGCATTTCCTCAGTAAACAGAAGACATATGACAATAGATGAATGATTAGTAGGAGCGGATGAGCCTTGACAAAAGAAAAAGTGAAGGACATTAAAGCTTGACCTATTTGGCAGAAATAAAACACTTCTAATAAGGCAGCTGGAAATAACAGTATCAATCTGATTGTCTTATTAGAGCTGCAACGGTGGGATAATACTTCTGCTGAGAAATAGCAGGATGTGCTCTCAGACACTGACTCGATACATCTGGACTGTGGGGCCCAGGGTGACGATCATGCAGACTTCTTCATAGGCATAGATTTTCCATGTATTGAAAGGTCTCTGTTGTTGGCACTCCTATTCCTGCTCTTATTAATATATTTTCACTGTCTGGACACAGATTGCATGGCTGTGTCTATGTTACCACTTGTACTTCCTTATGTTTACCTGAAGCCACTAAGAGCTAGTCTTTCCTCTCCTTCCACACAGCTAAAACTCTACACCAGGCCCTCATCAGATCATGTCTTTTCCAACATGCTTCCTTCTGGTCTTGAGTAATGCCCCTCTTAAATCCATCTAAAACACTGTTGCTTGTGGCTCCAACCATATTAACCTCCACTGCCTCTCCCACCCACCCTCCTTTCTACTACATCAAACACAAACTACTTGTCTTCACTTATAAGGTTCTTTGTGCCGTAGCCTGACCTTGCCTGTCATCTCAAATACTAGTGAGCCATCGACTCCCACTGCCACTCCACCAATGATACCAGCCTTCAATTCCTCATTGATCACATTTCTCTCAATGCTTTCTCCCTTGCTTGTGCCCCTTATGCACAAGAAAAGCCACCTCATTATTCTCCTTCAAATCCCTCCTTAAAACTCACCTCTGTTGTGATGCCTAAAAAAACTCAACAGGGGCTAGACAGCTGGTGTGCAGTGACTGCTGCTTATTTTACTAATCCTCATAATCTCACTACAGCCTTGTGCTTTCCCTGTCAGGCTGTTGTCTCTTTTTTGTAGAGTGTAAGCTCTTTGGGGCAATAGGCTGTGACACATATATATAGGACCTGGCACAATGGGATCCCAATCATTGGCACTGACTCTGTGGGTGCTCCACAGAAAAAAAATAGTGGGTGCTCAGCACCCACCAGCAGCCCCGTGGATCAGCACCTCCCCCCTCTTCCCCAGTGCCTTCTGCCTGCCAGCAGCCCCGACAATCAGCTTCTCCCTCTCCCTCCCAGCACCTCTCACCCACTGCGATCAGCTGTTGCACAGCATGTAGGAGGCGCTGAGGGGGGAGGGAGAGAAGTGGCGCTGGAAGAGGTGGGGGAGGGGCTGGGGGAAGGGGTGGAGTGGGGGTTGGGCCTGAAGCATAGTGGGGGTTGAGTACTCCCTGTGAACTGATGAAGTCAGCGCCTATGATCCCAACTGACTGGGGCCTCTAGGTATCATCACAATAAATACCAACAAGAATAATAATGATCTCAGATCCTCTTCCATCACTGTCCTTTTAGGTATCACCCCTAAGCATTTTGCTGGGTAGCACTTTCCATTTAGCAGAGGATGATGTTGTTTTCAAAGTTGGTTTCATTCCTGTACAGACTGGAAATGAAAAGCTTCAAAATTCTGTGCAAGAAGAAATGGAGCTTCAACTCTGGGGCAGTCTGACTGCCCCTGAGCAGTGGAGCCTGGGAGCCTGTGTGGAGCCTGGAAGCCCACACTCCCATGAGTTCCCAGGTCTCTCCTAGCCTACCAAGGATCCAGGAAGTCCCAGCTCCCCGAGAGACCACCAGACAGACTGCTGAGGAGCCAGGAGGGTTAGCTGACAGGAAGCCAGGCAGGTTTTGAAAGCTGCCTGGGTTCCATCAGAACTTTACCAATCATGAGACATCTCTGCAGAACATTTGACATTTGATGAATTGACAAATTCTGGCAACATAGTTTCATGGGAATTTTTCCCACTAGGTCCACTGTACACATTTTGGGACAGAGAACTTGTATCCTCATGTGTCTAGTACAACAATAATCATGAAAAAGAGCAAAGAGAGATGAGGGGGAAATATTGAGACATTTCAATTAAATTCAGTTGAATTAACAATCTGTTTTAGTATAATTCTTGATGCCCGTGTTCACTCC
Organism: Emys orbicularis; assembly: GCF_028017835.1. Lineage (NCBI taxonomy): Eukaryota > Metazoa > Chordata > Testudines > Emydidae > Emys > Emys orbicularis. Next base: position 134,257,734 of record NC_088687.1, on the reverse strand, counting down.
AAGTAACACCTTAACCCGGGAGTGGTCTAACAAACCTCCCCATCTTCCACGTCAAGTGCAAGGGACACTTTTTCAGCCTGCATGCATTGCACACACAAGTTCTTCCCCCAGAGAGTCCGAGAGAAAGAACAAACCTCACTGGACCAATCACGTTGTTTCCTGTATTTCCTGGAAGAAGCTCACTTCAGTAAGAACCTACACAGAATAGCAATTCTCATGGAATAATGTAAGATTAAGCATAAATAAGGGGGGCCAGGATCTGGTCCTACATCAGTTAGCTTTCAAACTTACCTCTGGCCTCTGTTTCTCACTTTGGCTGGGATTTGCAAAGCAACGTATAGGAAGGCACCCAGGATGGTATTTTCAAAAAGTGCCTACATGATTCAGGAGAAAAAGCCCCACTGAAATCCAATGGAATGTATGCTCCTAAATACCTCCAGCTCCTTTGAAAAATCCCAAAGTCAACTGCCACTGAATTTGAATTCTAATGGGAATTGGGATGGTACCTAAGAAACCTTTGAGAATGCCAGCCTTTTACTCCAAACACAACCAAAATGTCTTAGGAAAGAGAGAACAAAGAGAGAGAACCTAATGATGGTCTGTAAATATCTGAAGTGAGCCAGTATTGAGGAGTGGGGGAAATAATTTAAGATGATGAAGAGGGGAATACCAAGAAGTAATAGGATGAAATCATTGTTAGGAGGGCTAGTACCAATGTAGGATCCAGGCCTGTAGTTTCGCCTGAGATTTGCTTGCCTGTTTGATTTTTTTGATATATACATTCTTACTAATATGTGTGAACAAAGGGATCCTTACTAAGAACAATGACAGACACTGTGAATGTTGCTTTTGCCTAAGCCAGATGGGGCTGTTAGTATAATGTAAACAGATAACAGCAGTTAAAGTGTTACTGAGCCAGGGCTGCCCAGAGGATTCAGGGGGCCCGGGGCAAAGCAATTTTGGGGGCCCCTTCCATAAAAAAAGTTGCAATACTATAGAATACTATATTCTCGTGGGGGGCCCTGAGGGGCCAGGGGCCTGGGGCAAATTGCCCCACTTGCCCCCAACTCTGGGCAGCCCTGTATTGAGCATGGTGGGAATGTAATATATGAGCGCACACGTGAGGACTGCCTCAACTCCTTATCTCAAGGCAAGGTCAAGCAACCAGTCAGGAGGGGCAAAAGGGGATTGGCGGGAAGGTAAAACATTAAAAGGTCAGAGAAATTCCTGCCCCTGACCATAGCACAACCTCACTCCTTACCCCTCCCATGAGGTACAAAAGGGGTTGGATGAAGACCCCAGACCCAAGACTCCCCAAAACGGAACTTGACCATATGTTACCCAGGATTCTTTCAACTCAGAGCTCTTGGTAACTTTTACTCTGTGCGAGGTGGTGTCAGGAAATAAATCAGGGGAGACACGGCCATCCGACCGATAGATGGCTGGCACAAACAGGACAACACAAGAGTGCTTTCACTTATAGCTACACTTTACTTAGTCTCACACATGTCTGCAACAGGTTAGTAAAACACCCCCAACCCTCGATAATTACCAAAGCTGAGTGTGGCTTTCGAGTGGCACAGAGGCAGCCCGTCTGCCGCTGGGGACTGCAAGATGTATCCAGAGAGAGAGTCCAGAAGAGTCCAACTACCTCAAACTTTCCTCCCTTATTTATACATTAGTAATACAATGACATGTCCTTTAAAGAAAACTTGTTAAGCAAGCAGTTCCAATGGTCAAGCAAGAGGTTCCGTCTGATTATTGATTAACCAGGTATGTTTTTCCCCCAGAGTTTGCAGCCTTGAGACCCTATTAGACGCATTCCTGAGGGCACATCCTGCTCTTCTAAGATGCATCTATCAGCAACTTCAATTAAATTCTTATCAGGAAGGACGCAGGGTCAAGCTGCCCTTTCTGTGGCACCCAAAACCCCCTCCCCTCCTGCCTTGGTCAAGCTGAGGCTGCGACATGGCCAATTTACAGTCTGCTGACTTGGCTGATTTTAGCAATATGCAATAGTTGTTTCAGGCACTTTACCGGTTTGCTGACATCTCCCCATACACATAAATTGTAAGGGGTGGGACTGTGGGCCTGCATTTCAGATATAATTATGCTGCTGAGGAGTGGGGAACATTGGAAAACAAGGCTCTGTGATGTCAGAGTTATGGGACATGTGTTTGATGGAAACTAAGCCCAATAAACATCACATTGTCTGCACTTCAAACTTCTGATCTTCTGTTCTCTGTCTGTGTGACAAGAACCGGGGGAGAGGGTGTAGTGAAAGCCCTCTAACAATCATGTGAAGGATAATGTAAGCAAGTTATAACAAAATATTCTCTAAATGAAATATATGTGTTATGGGACTGTCTTTTGAGAGTAGTTAACACACTCCATCATTGGATGGGTTTGTTTCCTTAATAATAGCCAACTGAAGAACTAATGCTTAACATGATAAATGTATCTTCATTTCAGCCACTATTTTAAGATTAAAGTCATTTTCTATTAATCCCAAAACAAATATGGGAAATTAAGTAGATATTCTTCAAAAGGAAAGAACTAGGAACAAAAGAGCATTCCAATTGCTCTACTGCATCAGACCTGAGGTCCAGCTAGCCAATAGCCTGTCTTTGACAGTAGCTAGCACTACAGGCTTCAGAGGGAGGTGTAAAAAACCCAGAGGGGTGAACAATGAGCTAATCTGACAGTAGAGCTCATCCTGATCTCTAATAGTTTGAGACTGGCTTAAACCCCAATGCACAAGGTTTAATATCCTTTCCAAAAACAAAAAAATGTTTTCACTAATAATAATACCTCTGGACATTCTTGGTATCAATATCCAATCCCTTTTTTGAATCTTGATAAGTCCTTGGCCTCATAAACCTCATGAAGCAATGAATTTCACAGTACAATCATACACTGTGCGAAAAAGTATTTCTTTTTGTCAATTCTGAATTTTCCACCTTTTAATTTCATGGGCTGTCCCCTTGCATATTGAATGGTGCCTATCTTATTTCAAATTTCTTTTTATGGGCTGTATTACCATTCCTGTGTCTGTGATGTCTCTAAAATCCGTTTAAGGCAAAATGGAGTCTCCAGAGCCCCCTGTCAGCTACCAGTATCATAGATTCCCCTGCAGGCCCCAGCTAGGGCACTGAGACAGTACTTGATATTCTCCTACATGGCCTCCTCTGGTCCATGGAGAAGAGAAGTCCATCCATGCTCAGTCCAACAGACTTCTTCATGGCTTTTGATGCCTCTAATCACTAAATAAGCCTGTTCTGTCTCGAGAGACTTCAAGGTGACTGGAAAGCCTGTGAAAGGGCTCAGGTCCATCACTCAGAACAAACTCAGAGGATCATTATGGGCAACTGTTTCTCTACCTCCAGCATGAATTGCAGAATATTGGAGTTCCAGCTGAACTCCTGGTGAGGCAAAATGAAGTCATTCATCCCTACTAAAAACAGCTCTTATTCTCAAGGTGGCTACTGCCATTGCTAAATTAGCCACATTCTCCTTTCAGCCACCCAGGATATACCGACTGTTTAATACTTGGCTGCAGATTCTCTAGTGCTGCACATTAAACACATAAAGCAGAGCGGGTGTGTGGGGAGAAAACAAGGTTCTGCTCAGTAATGTCAATACAGACGGCTTATAACTGGTTTAGCAGCCGGCAAATTGATATGTGAGCTATGCAAATTTATATGCACCGACAGCTGCTCTCACACTTGCAATCGCTTATTTCTCTTGCTGTTGTTGACTTGTACTCAATTTATACCTCATTGCAATTATCTATATCCCTCTTCGCCTGGAACTCATCTCATCAACCTGTAATGAACAAGAAGAGTGAAGCAGTGCTTTATGTAAGGGGGGCATAATTCCTACCATATTTTTGAATAAGTTTCTTCAAGTGAAAGCCTTTTGATTTTGGGTGTGTCTATATAAACTGAAAATATTGAGGGGTAGACTACAGAAGAAAGAAATTTTGCACAGCCCCACTTTTATTGATCTACCTAAGACTTAGCATTCTTAATTTGGCTGAGGATAGGGACCCTGTAATCAACTGAAGAATAAATTACCTGTCATAATTGTTATTGATCTTTTTTAAATGAGAGAGAAAGAACACAGAGAATACAATATCGGACAAACTTTGTTGCGGAGTTACTATCTTCAAGATGTAATGAGACTTACTGAGGAAAAGGAATAGTGAACATTCATTTCATGTTCAAGATCAACCAAATTCTCCTTTCGTTTACACTCATGTAAATAGGGGGTAACTGCATTGATCTCACTGAAGTGATTCTGGCCTTACTGCAGTGTAACTGGAACCAATATTTGACTCACTGTGCACATGCGTCTGACAAAGTGGGCATTCACCCACGAAAGCTTATGCTCCAATACATCTGTTAGTGTATAAGGTGCCACAGGACTCTGTTGCTTTTTACAGATCCAGACTAACATGGCTACCCCTCTGATACTGTGCACATAGGGTGACCAGATGTCCCGATTTTATAGGAACAGTCCCGATTTTGGGGTCTTTTTCTTATATAGGCTCCTATTATCCCCCACCCCCGTCCCGATTTTTCACATTTGCTATCTGGTCACCCTATGTGCACATGACAGCCATGAATAGCTAAAAAATAGAGTACTAAAGTACTGCAAAGGAAAGGAAAGAAATGGAATAGCAGAATCAAAACTAGAGCTGAGATTTTCAAAGGAGGTTAGAGGCGTTTTGCACTGAACTCCTATTGAATTTCAACAGTATTTGGGTACATAATTCTTTTAAACCTCTTTCAAAATCCCATGTACTTTAGTATATGGGCCACATTGGCTTTCATTTACTCTGCTGTAAATCCAGAATAATATGAGTGTTTTCAGTGGAGTAACGCGAGATTTACATTGAGCAACTGAGATCAGAATCCTATGAAATACAGAAGGGTGCACTCTAAAGGTATATAAAGTACTCTAACCGGGCAGTAGAGAGTAAATATTGCAGAATGGGTCAAACCCTGTCATATCAGTTGCCCTTGCGTAAATCCAGAATCAATGGATTGAAGTCAGCAGAGATCTTCTGCACTTGCATTGGCATAATGGAGCTCAGAATGTTATGCAATAGAGGAGAGAGCGTGTAAAAGGGAGAACAGGTTACTAGAGAATCTTAAGAAGACTATGCAAAAACTGTTAGATTGGAGCTAAATTGCATTCCATGTGTAAAACTTCTTTGGCCTAAAACATTTGGGCATTATGTAGCTCCCAGCCATGTCCACAGCTGCTAATTGCTAATGCCGTGTGGAACTTCCATTGTGATACACACACCTGTGTGAAACCAGCCTGATTTTATGTTTCAGGGGAAATGTGCAATGCTCAGCTCAAGTGTGTCAAAAGCTTTGCTAACGTGAGAGAGTCTTTCATGGGAAGTAGGCTGATCAGAGAGCCCGCGGATAGAGTCCTTGTTACCCCCAAAGCCCATAGACTTGTCTGAGGGATCAGTCCTATAGTGGAAAACTGGGTGATGCATGACTCTCACTTCTGGTCAACAAGGGCAAGCTAGTAAGTAGCTCTAGGGGACATTGTGTATCAGTGACACCACTCTGAGTCACAACTCCAGCTATAATAGGTTCAAAATGTTCTTGTCCACATTGCATGCAGTCCACCGAACCAGCTGCTGTTTCTCCTCCAAGTGTACAGCAGCTTTTTCTGAATCACTATGTTCAAGTTTAAACTGTGCAGAGCAGGAGAAGGGGATTTGGAATGAGATCTTCCAGGGTCCAATTCATCCCTGTTTTAAGAAGGGTCCAATTTCGGTGGAATTGCATCAATTTTCCCTAGGGATTATGTTGATTCCTAGGTTCTAATCCTTGTTCTGCCTCCATCTTGATTAAAGAAAGCGGTTGAGTTTAGGTCAGGTTTAGCTAACATGAGCTAGCCAAACCCCATTAATTCCCTAGCTTCCACTTTGTTCTGAGGACATGACAATTTACTGCTGGCCTTTACAAGCAGTGAAGGGTAACAGAAGGTAGTTAACCACTGAAACAAACTTACCATGGGACACAGAGGGATCTCTGCAACATGAAGCCTTTCAGTCAAGGCTGGATGTGTTTCTAAAAAAAATCTACTCTAACTCAATCAGCACTTTTGGGCTTGATGCAGGAATCATTGGGTGGGGTCCTATGATTTGTACTATTCATAGATTCTAAGGCCAAAAGAGACCATTGTGATCATCTAGTTGACCTCCTGCATATTATAGGCCATGGAACTTCCATGAAATAAATTCTGTTTGATCTAGAGCATATCTTTTAGGTGAGGAGGAAAAGTCACATCTTGATGTAAAAGTTACCAGCGATAGAGAATCCACCTCAACCCTTGGTGAGTTGTTCCAATGGTTAATTATCCTCACTGATAAAAAAGTCCATCTTATTTCCACTGTGAATGTGACTAGCTTCAGCATGCAGGAGGTCTGCATAACCAGTCTGCTCTTAGCCTCTCTGAATCACTACTGCCCTGGCCTGTGAGTGTGGGATTGGGCCCAAAGATTTGCCCATTCGCACCCATCCCCAACCACCCACTGCCTACTTGCTCCCTGGTCCTTGGGAAAGGTGTGTGAGTAAACCCTGTTTACTACAACATACCTGGACCCAAGATCCAGGTAGCCTACATAGGAGTGTCAGGCCTCTTCTTACTCCCTTGTGTGACTGTATTCTGAGTCATAATCTAGTCCCTTAGTAGTCAGTAGGCTGGGCAAAGTTCACTAGACTATATCAGGTTTCCATGAATAGTATTTTGAGCATCCCAAGGTATTTAAGCAAAATCTCCATTCTCCTTAGAAAAAAAAGATATTTGGATTCTCAATAAATTCTCTTTGCCACGCTGCTGCCTTGACCAGCCATTGCTACAGAGGTCCAGTGCACTGCGTCCCATGCCTCTCAACAATACAGTCATTGTTTAGACTCCCATTACTTGAATGCTTCTGCATTATGCAACAACATGAATTTGAACTAATTTGCTGCATGGCTAATGCAGTGGAGAAAGGAGAAAGACTGAGGGTAATTAACGATTGGAACAAAGTACCAAGAGTTATGATGGATTCTCCATTAATGGCAATTTTAAAATCAAGATAGCATGGTTTTCTAGAAGATATGTTCTAGTTCAAACAGGAATTAATTCAGGGAAATCTGCTGGACAATGTTATGCAGGAGGCCAGATTAGATGATCACAGTGATCCCTCCTGGTGTTGGAATTTATGAACAGATTACCCCACAAATATTACTAAGAGAGTCGCAGCTCTCATACCTTATCTAAACTCAGGTGGGGGGGTGGGGGGGAGGAAGGAGAAGGGAACACTACACTCATTTAACCCCTGCATTGCCATAGAATCTAGAAAATATGCTTCAACAGCGTGGTAACCCAGCCCAGATTTGACCTTGTTTTCTATTCACCTTTATTTAGCCTGCAGCTGTATCACTTGCGCTTTTCAGCAATCACAAGCTAAAGACGGTTGGACTAGATCTGTGTTTTCAAGGTCCTATGTTTCCTAACCCGCAAACATCCTTATCTTTGATCGTGTGCACCTTTTAAATTCTCACTCCTGTAACCTCCATTCTGTGAATTATACCAGCCTTGTTTTCCTGCTTTGTGAAGTCCTTGGGGTAGGAACCATGAGCTCCTGAGTAGCCTCAACTGCAAGTGAAGTAAATAGAGCGGGAGGTTCCCAGCAGCTTTGAAAAATTAGGTCCCAGGGCCCCTATTGTCAAAGGTATTTAGGTGCCTAACTTCCACTGAAATCAAAGGGAGTTAGGCACCTAAATATCTTTGGCAGTCTGGGTCAGCATCTTTACTGGTGCTGGTCAGATGCCAGAGTACACTTGTGTAGTAATGCTGTATGCTTTTAACCTCCGATGTAAGTGGAGGTCAGTGCCAAGAGAAGTGATCTCTATGTAGGAAAGGGGTTAGGCCAGATGCATAGTGGTGTAAAGGGGTGTGGCCCAGTACACACCAGATTGGTACAGGAACTGAAGAAGAAAGCTGTATCCAAATGAAATTATTCTGACAATTTAGACAAGTGCTAGACAGAACACAATTGCCTGTGTTCAGAAAGTGGCAGGGCTGCCAAGCTAACACCCTTGTTATTCCTGAAAGTGCCATCGGGTATTTTACAAACACAAATTGTCTGTCTGTCATCTTTACCTCTTATCTGATAGGGCACACTTCAGTACTGCCTAACTCCATACTGGGAAGTCAATGGAGCCACTCCAGTTTATACCAGCTGAGGAACTGGCCCAGTGTGATGCAGAGGACTGGCCATCGGGTCACAACTTCTTACTGACATGCCATTTGATCTTTTGCACAATCCTTATTTAAATTCAATACCTCACGTTAGGCACCTAAATTCCTATGTAGACCCTTAAATAAATGGCCTGCTTTTTTGTTTCCATGGAAGCTGTGGGTTCTCAATGCTTATGAACATAAGGTCACTTATTTAGATGCCTAAATATGCACTTAAGTGTTTATCTGTAGGCACTTGAATGTGAAGATGTTGTCTTTACCTGCTCTTGTCTCAGTCTGTCCACCTATAAAATGGATATAATAAGATTCATTCAGTGGGTGGTTATGAATCTGATTGTGGTGTCATAGCGGTGAAGGGGACAGTTATCATTAATAAATTGCTTGCGAGCTGCATAATGTATTCTTAGGTATACTACATGCTTATTAGGTGTGGCAAAGATATTGAATTCAGATAGGGAGCTTTTCAAGTCAGCTTCATTTATCAGCATGTGGAAAATATCAAAACTCACCAAACGTAGATCTCTGTGAACAGATTTCAGCTCTTAAATACCTGGATTGAATGTATTTACATTTTAGCAGCTGTGAAGGAAATAAATAAATAAACAGACTGCAGCTGGAAAGTGACAGGATTAAGGGGGGTGGGGGAGAATCAACATAGCTGTTTCTGCTATAATCGAAGCAGTGAGGTGCAAGAGAAAGGGAGCAGCTAAATGAGAAAAATGGGGTATTCTCTGTGTGTCTTAGGGGAAATGCTGAGAGACTGTGTTTGAAAGAAAAGGGGAATTCAGGATGGAAGGAAATGAGTGAATCTGGATTCTCTCAACCCTCTTGTGTCAAATGAGTATGCTGCATATATTTGCCTCTGGAGCATGGAATGATAAATGTGCAGTTCTGAAACATGGCAGAACAATTTCATTTTCTGAAATGTAATCTGAGTAAAGGGGTAAAAAGAGAGCTTTTCATTAAAAGATAAAGAGTAATAGTGAGTATCAATAAACATTTGTGTGTGTACAAAACTCAACTAGCCTTTACCTACAGAATATTCCAAAAAAGACAAAGGATATTTTTTAGGTTAAGGCACTGCCAAGGGAACCAGGAGATCTGGGTTCATTTACTGGCTTTATCGCAGGCTTGCTGTGTCATCTCAGGAAACTTACATTCTTGGTGTTGCAGCTCCACATTTGTAAAATGGGGATAATAATGCTTTATGGCTTCCACTCTTTAGCTGTCTTGTCTATTTAGATTGTAAACTCTCCACTGCTGAGACTATCACTTGCTATGCGTTGCTGCAATGCCCAGCATAATGGGCCCCTGATGCGTGACCTTGGGGAGTCTTCTGTCATCTCTGAACCTCAGGGTATGTCTACACTACCTGCTGGATCGGCAGGTAGTGATCAATCTATCGGGGATCGATTTATCGTGTCTAGTGTAGATGCGATAAATCGATCCCCGATCGCTCTGCCATCGACTCCTGTACTTCACCACGATGAGAGGTGGAAGTGGAGTTGATGGGGGAGTGGTAGCAGTCGAGTCGACCCTGTGCCGTGAGGACACAAGGTAAGTCGACCTAAGATACGTGACTTCAGCTACGCTATTCTCGTAGCTGAAGTTACGTACCTTAGGTCAATTCCCCCTCACCCTCACCCCCCCCCCCCGTGTAGACCAGGCCTCAGTCTCCTGAAAGTAGGGGTATACCAGAGCACAGCACTATACTGACCTAGGATGCAAATTCCTGTGCTCCTAAACAGTTTGGAATTTTAAGCAGTCTTGTGTTTACTTTTGTATGTACCATTGTTATAGCCCTGGTAAACCTCCCTCTACTGGACAATCACCTGGATGCTGTGTCTGGGTCCCACACACTAGCCTGCATGCTTTCCCTTGGTCCAGGTAGGCTGCAGCACCATGCCTTTCTTTGGCCTCTCTGGAACACTGTCTTGGCAGAGAACCTGTCTGTTACCCCTTCATGGAAGTGGGACCTCACAGTTCAGCTGCCCTCGGTCCCCAAGACCAGCACTAATCCCCCAAGACACCCTAATTATTTAATTACACCCTTCCCCAAAGGTCCAAATTTAAGGGGACTCAGGGCAGGTCTACACTACCGCTTAAGTCAATCTAACTTACATCGTTCAGGGGTGTGAAAAAGACACACACACACCCTGAGCAGTGCAAGTTACAGCAACCTAAAGTGCTGTCCACACTAGCTCTCTGTCAGGAGCAGATGCTGTCCCACCAACATGGCTTCTGTCTCTCACAAAGGTGGAGTAATTATGCTGACAGGAGAGAGCTTTGCCGTCGGTATAGAGCATCTTCACCAGATGCACTACAGCGCTTCTAGTGTAGACCTGCCCTCAGGTTTACCATTTACCTTTCCAGGGATAAATGAGCATTGAAGCACATGACACACAGTCTTTGTGAAGATTCCTAGCACAATCACTCTTTACTTTAAATAGCACAAGAAATATGCAGATTTAGACAAAACATTAAAACACTTGTACACATTTCCCTACTTCAGTTTCCTCATCACTGTTTAGTGTTCTTTGGGCTCATGTCAGGTCTTTTAAGGAGCTTTCTGTTTTCCCCTCCCTCCTGCACGTGACTTCTCCTCCACGACATGGAGTCTATCCTCTCTCCTACAGCCAGCTTGTGCTTGCGTTTGCTTCTGATTCTGCTTTCTAAAATATCCAGTGAGAGACTCTTCCTTTTATAACTTCCAGTCTCCTTGTGAGAAGATCCTTGAGCAGCCTTGTTAGGTGATCAAAGTTCCCCAACATGTGATCTGGTGCTTATTTACCATCCCACCTGGGCAAAAGCCAACCCTTTTTCTCATGAGGCTTCCATGTGAACAGAGGATCATCAAGGTTTAATGACTCTCCACTGTTAGCCCTGTTAGCTTTGGAATTTCAGTCCAACATAGATGTAAAAAGGCAACAGAGAAGGCAGACAAGGTGTCTGTAGTTAGAGAAAGATGTATGTGGAGAAAGTTCATAATATGTACATAAATTTCACAAATCACCGCAATAAACCATTTCAATTCCCTTGTAAATGACAAACTTTGGGATAAAAGGATATGGTTACTCAGTGCAATGAGAGCAGTGGAAACAAGAGGACCGTGAAGGTCCAGACATGCATTTCATTACCTGAGAGAGCCCTCTGGAACACAATGCTGAGTGTTTTGGCCCTCCTGAGTATGTCCTTCATGTTAAATGAGAGATTGGAAACTTTTAAAATGAGCTGAAGCGCTTATATAAATAAATACAATTACGCAAATTCTTTGAGGTCCCAAAACATTGAGAACAAATGTGCAACACTTAAAATCACAAATAAATAAATTGTAAAGGTGGTTGGAAGGCTTTTTAGCTGTAAAGAGCTGAGCCTTCTGGTTACTGCATTTTGTCTCATGCATCAAAGCTGCCTTGATCAGAGCAGAGGGCTGTCTTCCTTCCAATGTGTTAGGTGTTAGTGGTGTCTTCAAATGTAGGATGGAAAGCTGTTGCCGGGGTCCCGGGGGGGGGGGGGGCATGCTGAGATTGCTCAATTAGGACAAATTGCAAAGAATGGGGCAGACAATCCCCAAAATTGGTGGTTAGTCTAGTACTTAGATCCACCACGCTAGCAACAAAACAGCTTCTATAATACCTTATTGGTTACCCAGAAGCCAAAAACACAGTTCCCTCAAAGCAACTCAGCCTTTAGGCTTCCACCCAAACAGCCAAGTCAAATATGATGAGGATTACTGAAAATTGTATTCATCATATAAAAAAGTTCTACCAATCCAAAAGGATGGGACACATTATACACCAAGCTAATAAATATTTCAGATTTTACACAAATACATGCTAACAGCCAATTATTATTAACTAAACTAAAATGTATTAAGAAAAGAGAGTATTGGTTAAAAGATCATTATACCTAGAGACATGAATATAGTTCTTAGGTCAGTTTCATAGTAGAGATGGTGAACTTTAGAGTTTTAAAAAGTTCTTTCAGAATTAGTCTATAGGTTCAATCCAATGTTCATTATCAGGGTGACTCAGAATGGAACTGGAGATCTAAATCTTGTGGCTCAAACTTCCCCTGATGAAGCATAAGCAGATTTGAGATGAAAGGATCAGGTCCCAAAAGCCCTTTATACATTTTCCGGGCAGCCTCTTGACAGCATGCAATCTGTGAACAATGGTGTTTTTGAAGTAATTTCCTATTTCCTAAACATCACTGGTAATTAGTTACATGGATTAACATAAGGCAATTGCCTATCTCCCCCCATTTGCAGGTGATTTGCTATATACTTCAAAGAGAAATCAAGACAGTGATATCACTACATTCACAGTTCATTTAAATGTTTAATATTTCCTTTTGATCTCTGAATTAACAAAATACAGTGATAGACATGAACCATTTGATTACATTGTTAACCTCTAACAATATATATGGAAACACACACAAACACAAACACTAATATGTTTCTAAAGATTTTATCCTGGTCAATTACCCTGCAGGTTGCTTAACTCTTTCTTGCCCTGTGTCACAGAAGCACAGAGGTCTGACCACAGATCCTGGCAGGTAAGTGAAAAGGGTTAAATTGATTGTTGATGTATTTTGTTTTTAAATGTGTGTTTTTTTCAAAAGTCTACGGGTTAGATAATGCCTTTCCCTGCACTGTTACCCTGTGAGGGATATGGGTTACAGGAACCTTTTCTGCCCCCGAGTAATCCCACACAAGGGACAGGTACTGAGGAGTGCAAGGTGTTAGGTATCACAATAGCAATCTTGGCAGTATCAGAGTGAGTGCTTCTGGGTAGGTTGAGAGCAGGGATATGTATCAATATGTATAACTTCAAGGTAAATTACATTGTATGAAACTGAACATATTAACAAGTAATTTCAATATGTAGTATACCCTCCATTTATGTGAACTAGTGACTGCTACAGGTGTAAATGTAAAAAGAGAGTAATGTGGGTGGACGATAATTCCTGAGAGTTTGACACACAATTTAAAATGTATATGATGGTGGGTAGGTGTAGGAGAGTTTTGGGGCTATAATTTGGGGCTTGCAAGGTACAGGAAGGTCAGAGTTAAAGGTGTTTTTGCAATATGCAATGTCAATTGCCAGGATGGAAATCTACAGTCCATCAGCTTGCTATGATCTAGCTGGCCATGTGGACCCTGCTACTATGCACTGAAAGTTCCATAGAGCACTTTGACATTCTATTGTGTGCTGTAGATTCACACCTCAGCTCTGTCTCTGTATAGACATCCCCATAATTTACATGTATATCATTATTTGAGACTCTATGAAAATGGGAATATTTGAATGACAGATACTGAATGAAGTGAGAAAATGTATCTACTTTCTTTAAACTAGTCATTTCCACAATTTTAACAATGTAGGCTCTCCCCCCTCCCCCCAAACTGTAACATTCCTAGATTATATAGTCCAACTCCTGAAATGGAGTAAATTAACATTGAAGACATTGGCCCAGAAAGTCAATAGAGCTATGCCAATGTGCACGAGCTGAGGATCTGGCCCATTTACTTCAGTAACAACTTTAACGTTAAGTTGTTACCTATGAATTGAGAGGCTGTTCCATAAAAAAGGGAAAATGCCAACATGTGGCACAAAGTTAAGACTGGGAGGAGACAGAATACAATGCAGAGAGAAGTCTGGCAATAAGGAGTGGGTGTAAGGGTCATTAGGGCAGATATGTAGGCACAAGATGAAGTGTGGAGTGCTGGGAAAGTGAAAAGTCAGTTGAAATAATGATCCACCCACTGGGCAAAACATGCTCTAGTTTTTAAAATTACTCATGAAATTCTGACGCCAAGCTGGGCTTCTTTATGTACTTATTTGTACTCCAATACCAAGATTACACCTCCAGCTCCCAGCTGCTTCACAGCAGTGCCGGTGATTCAATTCTGGGAGCAGAACCAAATATTTGTTCATGTTTGTGTGTGAAATGCACATCAAGTTCTTTTCTCCAGTTCAATGGAAAACTGTAAGAAACAAAAAAAATAGCTAAAATAGACAGTTAGAGCTACAAACAAGCTGTCTTATTAACCCAACATGTTCTTTTTTTTTTAAGTTCCTTTCTTTATAAACCAAGCTCACTGCAACCTTTGCAACACTCTGTTGTCATAGAATGGAATGGAATTATTCCAGCATTCGATTGTAGTTAATAGATGGGTGTTATGCAAAATAACATGTGCACTCAACTGAGAGTGTCAACGCCATTGTCTGCAAAGGTCTTTAAAATTTGAAAATCACACATGTCAGAATCTGGGGGCTGTTCTTTGGGAAATTTAATGTTCGCAGAGGAGCTACAGCTATTCACTCTCCAAAGACTCATACTGAGAAGTGTATAATTTAACTTTTTAAAAGTAACAATCTATGCTGCTGCTTTTCTAATCTTTAATTGTTTTTTTTTTCTTTTTAAAAATTCATTTGAGTTTACATCAGCCTTGCAGAATACGCTGAAATTACATTTAGAGGGCTGGATTTACCAGCTCTGATTCTCCATTGCCTTGAACCTTGTGTGGTCACCTAGTGGATAGGCTGGGCTAGGACTCAACAGACCCAGGTGTAATTCCTGGCTCTGCCGCAAACTTCCTGTGTGACCTTGGGTAAGTCTTTTAATCTGTGCTATACCCCACTTCCCAATCAGTAAAATGGGGATAGTACTTCTTTGCTTCAAAGGGGTTTTGTGAGGCTAAAATCCAGGAATGACGGTGGGATGCTCAGTCAGATACTATGGTGATGGGGACTGTATAAATACTTGGATAGAAAGTGGGGGTAAGGATAAGGAACCATGCCCAATTTGCACACGTTCAGATGCAGGCCTGGATTAACCAATGTCCACTCGGAACAACTGCACAGAGCCCCTATCTCAGGAGACTCCCCCGACAACCAACCCCCCCCCCCCCAAATTGAGTGGCACTGTGCTGCGTGCCAGGTTGCAACAACACCCATTCAGATAGGAGAGAGGGGCAGCTGGGCCGAACCTGAGCGACACAGGGCCATGTGAATGAGAAGCAGGCAATGGAAGCGACCATACATGGACAGCTGGGATCAGGAGGGGACATTCTAGCCCATGATGGGAGAAGAGCGCTGAGCTGTGGGAAATGGAGAGGGGAGGGGGAATTGTGAGTGGCCAGGAAGGCCCTGGGGAGGGTGGGTGTGGAGCTGAGTTGTTGGTGGGCTCTAGGGAGAGTGGGATTATTGGGGGCTGTTAGATGAGGGGTTGGGGGCAGCAATGTTGGGAATAAATGGGGAAAGTTGAGGGTAGTGGGGGCCCGGTGGGCTGAGATGTTGGGGGCTGAGGTGAGTGGGATATATGTCAGGGCTGCTGAGATGTGTGTAGGTTTTGTCAGGATAAGTGGGGACTGGTGGAGGGTATTTGGGGTATATGTGATGTGGGAGGAACATCCAGGGATCAGTGTGTGGCACATGAGGCTAGGGGCATTCTGGGGTTTGTGTGGGGTGGGGTATGTATGAGGTGGGTGAGCTTTAAGGAAGGTAGGGGGTCAGTTTCCATAGTGCACGGGGACCCAAAATTCTTGAGTCTGGGCCTGAGCAGATGGGGACACAAGGACAATGGAGAAGGAGGCCCAGAATTCATTTATAAATAACATTTTTAATGGAACCTGGGTGCACAGGGCAAATGCAGAGGTGAGGGGATCTGGTGTGACTGACATGCCCTGGAGCCACAAGAGGGCTAAGAAGGTGTAATATAAACCACTGGGTGAGCTGTTTTAGTTTACACCTCCTGACAGGGGTTTATAACGTCCAGCTAAGCCTAGCATGGGCTAGCTTCCAGCACAGCGTGTTATATTTGGACCCAGCAGAGAAGGAGATGGACACAGACAGAAGGAGCTGATAGAATCACACCTGTCTGGCAGCTCCACTATCAAGCTCCATTGTTGTAGGAACTCCCTCTATCAAGGATGTGACCCAGATGCCATTTCTGTCTCCAACTTCCGATACCACCTGTAGTGCTAAGGCTTGATCAGAGTCACTAGAGCTCTTGTCTTTTTCCACATTTTGAATTCCTAACTTCTGTTCTTTCTTAGGTTCAGTCTTCAGACATGTCTTCTTGGATGGATGGTTACTCTGTGTTGCTGGTTGTTGAACTGTGTTACAGGTCACAGTAATGTCTTCTCTCTTCTGGCACTTCTGGCAAATGACCTGGCATGCCCAGCAATCCTTCTCAACACGCAGTTTGTGAACAATAGCCACACAGAAATTCCTTACGTTCCTATGGTCCTCTGTCTTGCTAATGCAGGACAGAGGACATCAGTTCACATTAAAGTCCAGAGAATAGTGACCTCAACAACCTCCTTGATATAAGCACTTATACAGACTAATTATTTCCAGATCTGGTCATAGCATAATAAAGAGACAAATTGGTCACACTTAATATTTGTCCAAACTGACAATGCTCTGACAACTTTCACACAGCAGCATCAGACTGTGCAACTGACGCTCTGCTCCCCTGACGTCACTCATGGAACCGATATCATTCTGCTATCATTGATGGCGTAGGAAAAAAATATTCCTGCATTGCTGCTGTATTTGTGGTCTACGTGGAATTTCCAAGTATCAGAGGGGTAGCCGTGTTAGTCAGAATCTGTAAAAAGCAACAGAGGGTCCTGTGGCACCTTTAAGACTAACAGAAGTATTGGGAGCATAAGCTTTCGTGGGTAAGAACCTCACTTCATCAGATGCAAGTAATGGAAATTTCCAGAGGCAGGTATAAATCAGTCTGGAGATAACGAGGTTAGTTCAATCAGGGAGGGTGAGGTGCTCTGCTAGCAGTTGAGGTGTGAACACCAAGGGAGGAGAAACTGCTTCTGTAGTTGGATAGCCATTCACAGTCTTTGTTTAATCCTGAGCTGATGGTGTCAAATTTGCAAATGAACTGGAGCTCAGCAGTTTCTCTTTGGAGTCTGGTCCTGAAGTTTTTTTGCTGTAAGATGGCTTTACATCTGCTATTGTGTGGCCAGGGAGGTTGAAGTGTTCTCCTACAGGTTTTTGTATATTGCCATTCCTGATATCTGACTTGTGTCCATTTATCCTCTTGCGTAGTGACTGTCCAGTTTGGCCAATGTACATAGCAGAGGGGCATTGCTGGCACATGATGGCATATATAACATTGGTGGACGTGCAGGTGAATGAGCCGGTGATGTTGTAGCTGATCTGGTTAGGTCCTGTGATGGTGTTGCTGGTGTAGATATGTGGGCAGAGTTGGCATCGAGGTTTGTTGCATGGGTTGGTTCCTGAGTTAGAGTTGTTATGGTGCAGTGCGTGGTTGCTGGTGAGAATATGCTTAAGGTTGGCGGGTTGTCTGTGGGCGAGGACTGGCCTGCCTCCCAAGGTCTGTGAAAGTGAGGGATCATTGTCCAGGATGGGTTGGATGGAATTTCCAGGCACAGTTGGAGACAACAGGTGACACAGCAGTCTGTCTGCCTTCAGATCTATCACTGTCAGCAAGGTTGAAACGCTTTGTCCATCTGGAATGGTGTTGCAAGCTACAAATTGCTGAAAATATGTAAGGTATGCCACCCCCAAGTCGCAGTTTTCATCAAACACACCAACATTGCCCACAAAAGTTTCCATTTCTCTGCTCTTGTGTTGATTTCACACCCTCCTGGATGTCTTTACTTCCACAGGGAAACTTTTCTTTTCTTTTCTTTTCTTTTCTTTTCTTTTCTTTTCTTTTCTTTTCTTTTCTTTATATTACTTGCTTACTGGTTCTTCCCCTTGTCCAGGCAACAGAAGCACTGGACACTCATAGAAGGCCCACATCACCAGTACATTATATTTGAACCCAGCAGAGAAGGAGATAGAAACAGACAGCGGGAGCTGAGAAAAACAAAGCTGTCTGTTGTGGAGGCTTTATACTTCAGGCAGTAAAACTGAAACCAGTGTAACCCACACACCTTCTGGGTGTGGTGTTCTGTCCCATCTGGTGGCACCGAGACCACTTAGAGAGTTAAATGAGTCTGCTCTACAACCTTAGCTAACAGCCAGTTGGCTATTAGCTCATGCTGTAGAGGCTCATGCACTAAGCTCCAGAGATCCCCAGTTCGATCCCACCCGCAGCTACAGTCATATATTGCTTGTCCAGAAACTCAAAATAAATGGCTGCTAAAACAGCCCTTACTGGTAACATGAGGACTCCAAGGTAAGAGGTCTCAATGAAGACTGGAACTTCACTGAGTACTGTAAGAACACGAGTCTAAGGCCCCAAACTCAGCCAACTTATAGCAGCATAGCTACACTGAAGTCAATGGAGCTGCGCCGATTTACACCAGCGAAGGTTCTGCCCTACTCAATACTAGTGACCCCTTCTCTATGGTGGTGCATGCAGCTATGCAAATGGAAGGGGTGGTCATTCTCTTTTTTTTCAGCACTGCACCACAGAGAATTCCTGCTCTCTGCTGAAGAGGCAGAGGCCATTTTGTGTTGAGCCAGCTGCAGATGTTTTAGTGTGTGTCCTTGTGGCCTCTCTTTCAGAAATGTCCAGCTCCTCAGCTGGTGTGAATGAGCATCATTCCAGGAAGTCAGTGGAGTTATGCCAATGTGCACCAGTGGATGAGAATTTATATGGCTTCTTTCTTTGTTCTTTTCCTTAATCTGAAATAATGATATTTGCTTTTGTTCTTTTCCATCTATCTCGGTAACTATACAGCCAACATGACCTAGTATCTGAGCACATTGCAGCTATTCATGAAATTATCTTCACCCCACCAAATGAGGCAGAGAAGTATTGTCATTTTACTGGTGGTGAACTGAGGCACAGAAACACCAAAGGTGGAATTTTTTTCAAAAGAGACTCCAAAATCCTTGCCTGTGTGACTTGGTCAGGATTCTAAGGACAGGGTACTAATGGGGGAGAACAGGAATTGAATGTAGATCTTTTGAGTCCCAGGCTAATCTCATAACCACAAGACCATCCTTCCTGTTACAGCCTTGCCTCTTTGGAAGGACCCCCTGCCACAGACAGGGTTGCCATTTTCAAAAATTTTAGGTAAGGGCCAGATACATTTCTAGTTTCAACATTTGCAGAGGGGAGATAAATTGATTGTAGGTGATTTTGTCCCCTCTCCTGCAAATGTCTTGATAAAGGGAATGGTTTTTATCTCAGGTTACCAGTAACCCATAGAACAAGAAAGAACAAAAGTAATGTTCCTAGAACAAGAAAGAACAAAAGTAATGTTCCTACAAGATAACCCACTGTACCAACTTGCCTCACAAAATGGCAGCTGCACTGAACTGCAGAACTGAACCTGTGATTCCATCACAATGTCAGTTGTACTAATTATTAACTAAATTCTGCTCTTGTTCATTGATGTCAGTAGAGTTGCACAGGTGTAAATGAGAGCAGAATCCAGGAACCTATTTTTGCCTGTAAAATCAATACTTCCACAAACTGCACACACACAATTCAGCACAATCCAATGGAATATTATTCCAGACTGAGTTTCATCTAACCCTGCCCAGTGTACCATTTCAAACATCTTGTACTAATTACAAATGGACAGAACCCCCTTATAATGGACTGTAGCAGTTTATAAAAGGGATTGGCATTAGCAGAAGAAAGGAGAGCTGCAGTGATAGGATGATCTTTGCTGAAGAAGGACTCTTGGGCCTGGTCCACACTAACCCCCCACTTCGAACTAAGATACGCAACTTCAGCTACGTTAATAACGTAGCTGAAGTCGAAATACCTTAGTTCGAATTTACCGCGGGTCCAGACGTGGCAGGCAGGCTCCCCCGTCGACTCCGCGTACTCCTCTCGCGGAGCAGGAGTACCGGCGTCGACGGCGAGCACTTCCAGGATCGATCCGGGATCGATTTATCGCGTCTAGACAAGATGCGATAAATCGATCCCAGAAGATCGATTGCTTACCGCCGGACCCGGAGGCAAGTATAGACGTACCCTTCGAGAGATTTTTGAGGTTATGAGAGGTGCCACTTCTGAATAGTGCTTGCAAGTGTGTTTCTGGACTCAACAAGAGACATGCTGAGACATAAACATTGCATCTGCACCTTGAAAGCATCATTTATATTATTTAAAAAAAAACTTCTTAAAGATACACAGCTGTTTCTGTTAGCTGTCAGCAATTTATTTAATTTTGTACTGTCACTCTGAGAGAGCTAGTGGTTATGGATAAGAAGTCCTTTTAGCTTCCTATAGTCACCTACAGTATTTACATATCAGTACAAGAGGCTCGGTGAAACTCAAAGACAGACAATCTCTATCATGAAGCAGCTCATAGCTTTTTTCTGTCCATGCAGGCTGTTGATTGCTATTGGCTTGTCCTTTGCTTTATTTTGTTTTATAGTAGAAAGGAAATTCAAAAGCTATATAGAGTTCAGCAGGATGCAAGGTAAAGCCTGCACTTAGCTGTTTCTCCCCCCCCCCCCCTGTGGTCCTTTTCAATGATAATGAAGAGAAAACAAGAGGACTCCATCTCTTACCCATGGTCCAATATTTAAAAAAATGTGCAACACCAGTTACATGCAAGCACATAAAGGAACATACCAGCTTGATTTAAAGCACACTGAAGACAATAGGAGTCTTTCCATTGACTGCAATGGGCATTGGATAAGGTTCTTTGCATTCATACAACCCCAACTTATATGCACACAGAAGGGCACACATTGTAACCTACCCTTGCAGAAGTGCATACAGGATGCATAAATATCCTTTTTATCCATGAGGGGTGGCGCTACACAAGGGTCATTCACAGTCGATTTATAGATGAAGGGACCACTATGACCAGCAATTCTGACCTCCTGTGCAACACATATCTTTGATCAGGGACTACTTGGCCTTTTTGCCTTTTGGGGGAACAAATTAGCCAGAAAAAAACAGGAAGGGGCAGGGCTGTGGCCCCACCAAACTCCTACTGAGAAATTTCACCACTGTGCACCATAACAAAGTGGATGGTGCACAATGCACAGCACCCTCCTTGGGTGCACGGAGAAGCCATGGGCAAGATGGCAACTCCTGAGATATCATCTCCTGCAGGATGATGTGATTCTGCCCTGCGCACCTACACACAGCTTTATGTAAATCACACAGTCTAGCTCTGCTTCATTTCTGCACATGACTCATACCATTTCTTTTATTAATGTGCAGGACAGTTTAGCTTCCTTTTTTGTTCTTGCCTAAGAATTTGGCCATCAAAATATTTATAGCATGAGACACAAAGAGGGACCAATTTTAAGATGCAACCTCTAAAATAGTGCCCTAACCTCATCATACTTATTTTTTTGCCCCTGTCACTGCACTTAAGTGCACAAATTGGGAATTTGGGCCAAGACCTTCAAAGGTATTTAGGCTCCCAACTTCCATGACAATCCTTGGTTACTTTCCAGATTTGCGTGCACAATTTTCATGCAGAAATCTGAGGTATTGCACACACAAGATCTGATTCTCATCTCACATATTTCAGTTTTACACCAGTGTAACTCCACTGACTTTGCAGAATCATTCCTGATTTACACTGGTGTAAAGTAAGATAAGAATCAGGCCCACAAATTCTTGGGTTTGCACAGCTGCAGGTGGAATTTTTTGCCAGATCAGTCTCAAAGCTCCTTTAAAAAAGCTCTACATTGTGGCTAACGTAAAATCAGGTTTTTAGATTCATAGTAGCTTTGTACTGTGTCTGACACTGTTTTTAAGCACCTATCTCATGAAACGTAACTTGACTGGTAACTCATGTCAGCGCTAATGCCGAGGGCCAGGCTATTGGGAGTCTCACAAGATGGGAGAGTCTGCAAAAGAACAGATAAAGTGACTGCCAGAATTTTGTACTATAACCAATGTGTTCTCAGTATCCCTCTGCTTGCTTAAAACTTCACGGCTCATCAAATTTAAGGCACTGTAGAAAAAAATGGCACCTGGACAAACTGCCCATCCTTGCAAGGGCCTGTCAGTGGAAAAGACTTAGTAAGTCCTTGCCCATAACGATGAGCTAGAAACATCCCATTATTCTGTGATCTGAGGCACAGCTGACACTTAGACTTAAGGGTTGAAAGGGAAAGTAGAATGTAATGTGGGTTGCTTGTCACAGTGAACATCATAGGGAATTTCCCTCATTCTGTAGCATCACACATCATACTTCAAAAAGAATGGCATTATGATGACATATATGTGTGTATGTGTGTGTGTGTGTGTGTGTGTGTGTTTATAGCACAGTGCAACCTGGTACTGTACCATGATTAGAAATTTCCCCACAGTCTTCTCTGTACCTAGGGGGCCAAATTCTTGGCCTCATTCTGACTGGTTTGTGTTACACCAGTAGCACAAAACAAACAGAGACCAGGCATACGTGTGGCTTTCCAGGAGGGACAGTGCTTTTCTGGGGCCAAGAACTGAATGGAGATAAAAATCTAAGTTAATTGATGAGGGCTGTTGATGGGTTTAACTGCTGGGTTTAATCCAATTCACTTGTTTCTTTAACTTATATGTCAGACACTTCGTCTGTTCGATAGGTGTCCTCTTTATTTTCTTATGTTTTATCTTTGGTTTATTAAATTAAAGGAAATAATAGGTGCGATCTTCAAAGGCAGAAAAGGTAGCTAAGTATCCAAATTCCACTGATGTCCAAAATAAATAATACTGGGCACTTAATTCAATACTTAAGACCCGGAATAAGTGATCTGATTTTCAGATGTGCAGTTTACATTGAATTATATTTTCAGGATTATTTTCTATTTCTTTATTCTACTTCCACACCTTGTGCTTGCTTTTTTGACCCCCACTGCATTCTGAGAAGAGATTTTCACTGATCTGTCCGCAATAAACCTCAGGATATTTTCTCTGTATTTCATCTTCCTTAAATGCTCCTAGCAGAATTGGGGCCTTTTTGACTAGAGACCTCATTTTTGCACAATTCCCCTGTCTAAAATGTAAAGATACTGAGCTAGATTTTTGTATGATCTATCTTCCAAAGATACTGACCTAAATTACATTGTGGACACTATTCCTTAATCTGGCTCAATTATAATAACTTCTTGAACCCAGCTCTTGTGTTATTTAGGAATACTGTAAGAAATGGTTTTTGTTTTTGTGAAAAAAAAATCAATGAAAAGTGTACATTTTCATCAAAATTTTGTCTCAAAAGTTTTGGATTATTATTGGAAAACTGAGAGCGCTAAAATCTTTTTTTCCCCATGTTTAGCAACAAAAGATAAAGAAAAATTTCAGCCCCAGACTAAAATTGTACACTTGATGATCTGTTAGCTCAGTCTAGCCCTTTTATTTTGCCTTGTCTAATATTTTTGTCATGTTAATGTAGAGACAGACTTCACTGTTACATGTAAAGTTTAGGGGGCCAACCCAAGAAAGCACAAGAGTGCATGTATAACTTTAAGCTCATGATTAGCTCCATTGGTTTAAGAACATAAGAATGGCCATACTGGTTCAGACCAAAGGTCCATCTAGCCCAGTATCCTATCTTCCGACAGCGGCCGATGCCAAGTGCCCCAGAGGGAGTGAACAGAACAGGTTATCATCAAGTGACCCATCCCCTGTCACCCATTTCCAGCTTCTGGCAAACAAAGGCTTCAAAGGTGTTGTGATGAAATATGTATTTCTTTGCACATGGAAAGAATAATGGATGAGGTTCCAGTTGTGCTTAATGGACATGATGTAGCTGAGAAGAGGTAGGGGGAAAGATAGCTTTAAGCTACCTTTCCACTTCCCCAGGCCTGGGCAGGCTGGAGCCCCAAGTGAACTTTGAAGTAATTTAGAGCATCATAAACTACAGCAGCGGAAAAGGTCCCTATGGGATTGCTGCACTAGCTGATGATCCAGTAGAGTGTCATATACTTTGCCTGCCCCCAACTTGCCCCACACTTATATTGTATGCTCTTTAGGGCAGGGACTGTTTGTACAGTGCTTTGTCCAATGGGGTCCTACTCCATGTCTGGGGATCCTAAGCACTTCTGCAATAATCATCATCATCCGTGGAGTGACATTACAGCAAAGTGGCCGCAGGTGCGGCTGAGAATCTGGCCCACTTGGTAGATATTTGTTGTGTCAATGGTATACTGTATGATGGACAATGTAAAAGTCACAGCTTTACTTTTACGTGCTTAGGTTCTGGAAATGACATGCCAGGTAGGGACATTGTCATCTCTTAGCAACTTTAAGTGGTACTTGATATGAAGCGATTTGTTTGTGTAGCATAGTATTCAGGTAAGTGAATTCCCGATGCTGCAATGATGTTTCTGCAGGTGGATCCCGGGGCATGCACAGTGACTGATTTCAGCTACATCTTTACTCTGAAGTGTAATCTGATCACCTCTCATGGCTTACAGAATTGCACAGTTGGGTGCTTTGAATTCCCACCTGTACAAGAGAAGAAATCTTTCCCAAAAGTCCCAAATACAAATTTCACAAAAATAAATGGAATCCTGGGACCACCGTTCTGATCCAATTACAAACAATGGGAGTTTGCCATTCACTTCATTGTGAGCTGCCCCTAATTTACTTTTGGAAATAATGAGGCCAAATAGAACTCTTTAATTCAGCCAGCTGTGGTAGATTACAGTAAATATTTATCCCTGTGCAGATTTTTATGCACATTATTGGTACATAATTGTTCCTGACGGAACATAACACATGCCTTAAGATTCATGAAAATTTAATGGGGTTTGATTTCAAAAGCAAGGAGATAAAAATAGATGCTGGAAGAGTATCTTAATGTGGATTGTGCATTAAAAACTGCCATGCATCAGAAAGATAATATCTGTCTCTATGAATTCCATCTCTGCTTCTCATTAGCTGCATCCTATATCATTAATTTTTAATGAATCCTTCTTCTGTTCTGCTGACCTGATGTTGGTACGTTTACCCCCGCACACACACACACACCCCTATTTCAGTTTTACTCATTCTACTAGAAAATAGTTGTGGAAGAAATTCATAGGCAGGAATTGTAGACCAAGCTGGATGAGCAAGCATCTCAGAAAGGTGATTAAGAAAAAGCAGAAAGCCTACAAGGAGTGGAAGATGGGAGTGATCAGCAAGGAAAGCTACCTTATTGAGGTCAGAACATGTAGGGATAAAGTGAGAAAGGCCAAAAGACATCTAGAGTTGGACCTTGCAAAGGGAATTAAAACCAATAGTAAACGGTTCTATAGCCATATAAATAAGAAGAAAACAAAGAAGAAGTAAGACCGCTAAACACTGAGGATGGAGTGGAGGTTAAGGATAATCTAGGCATGGCCCAATATCTAAACAAATACTTTGCCTCAGTCTTTAATGAGGCTAATGAGGAGCTTAGGGATAATGGTAGGATGACAAATGGGAATGAAGATATGGAGGTAGATATTACCACATCCAAGGTAGAAGCCAAACTCAAACAGCTTAATGGGACTAAATCGGGAGGGGGGCCCAGATAATCTTCATCCAAGAATATTAAAGGAACTGGCACATGAAATTGATGCTCTTCCCTCTGAGTCGGTAGTGAACCAATGTCTCAGCATAGTGTTTGGGGATAAGTGTTCATTGAGTTAGTTTTTGGAATGAGACATAAACCAGAAGTCCTGATCATCTACGGTTAGCGAAGATGCCATGTCACTTTTTGCATGAGCAATTTGGTCACATGAGGTGTCCTGCCCCAATTGCTATTTGGGTAGTTACACTGTGTCCACCTAAATTCCCCTTGCTGCTTCAAATGGATACAGTATTCTTCCTCACCTCCTGTTATAAACTCTCATGTAGTGTTGCCAATAAGAAGCTGCCACCTTCCACTCATTCTACAAATGTGTTTCAATGGTAGATGAAAAGTTCCTTTATAAAATGTAAGATACCGTTATTGCAAGGAAGAATTCTCTTTGACTCATATCTCTTTTTTAATGTTTAATTCTTGAAATATAAAAAGTCTTATTAAAAGTTTGTTCCTTGGTCAGAAGGCAGGGGCTTAATTTTGATTTACACGATGGCCCCTAGACACCATTCTAGCACTATAAAAGGGCCTTAAAATGCAAAGGTGATTAATTCCCACTGTAAGTCCTCTTTACATTGCCAGAGCAGTTTGAAGGAGTTTTGGCATTAAATGCACAATCAGGTCTGGTATCTTTTTTTTCAGATTTTTTTCATGCAATATAGCATCAAAAATAATCAGACAGTAACCATGGAGGCAGCCATTTTAAAATTGATTCTAATAGGGAGGAATTGCTAGCAAATCTGAAGGTGGAAAGAAACTTGGGTGAAAGTGATCAGGAAATGATATATTTATGATAGGATTCTGCTGCACTCAATCCTTCCTTCCTGTCCTTTTTTTAAGATCATAAAATGATAGATTTCATGATTGAAAGGAAAGGAAAGGAAGGAGTGAGAGTAGCAGAGTAAGGACAATGGACTTCAAAAAGTAGACTTTAACAAACTCAGAGAACTGGTAGATAGGGTCTGATGGGGAAAAAATATAAGGAAAAAAGTTCAGGAAAGTTGGCAGTTTCTCAAAGAGATAACATGAAAGGCAAACTACAACAAACAATAGCAAACTATCCTGCTGCAAAGGAACGATAGGAAAAACAGTAATAGGTCAATATGGCTCCATAGGGAGCTCTTTAATAACCTGGAAAAAAAATCTACAAAAAATGTACAACTGGAAAAATTGCTAAGGATGAGTACAAAAGAATTGCACAAGTGTGTACGGACAAAATCAGAAAAACTAAGGGATAAAATGAGTCACACCTCACAAAGGACATAAATGGCAATGAGAAGAGGTTCTATAAATGCAGTAGGAGCAAGAGAAAGATGAAGAAAAGTGTAGGTCCACACTTAGCAGGTAAGGAGAGCTAGTAATGGATGACTCCAAGGAGGCTGAGGTGTTTAATGCCTATTTTGCTTCAGTCTTCACAGAAAAGTAAATTCTGACCAGATACTTAACACAAGTAATATTAACAACAGGGTAGAAGGAACACAAGCCAAAATTAAGAAAGAACAGGTTAAAAAATACTTATTTAAAGTCAGGGCTGGATTTACACCTTACACGCCCCTAGGCACAGCATCTTCAGCGCTCCCCCTGCCTACAGCTGACCTTCCTGTTGCACACAGTTTTAGAGAGGTAAGGCACCCTTAGAACGTTGGCACCCCTAGTCATGTGCCTACTGTGCCTAATTGGAAATCTGATCCTGTCTAAGTTAGATGAATTCAGGTCAGCAGGGTCTGATAAAATTCATCCTAAGGTGCTTAAGTAACTAGCTGAAGCAATTTTGGAACCATTAGTGATTATCTTTAAGAACTCATGGAGGACAGATGAAGTCCCAGAGGACTGGAGAAGGGCACACATAGTACCTATCTTTAAAAAAGAGGAACAGAGAAGACCCAAGGAATTACAGAACAGTCAGTCTAATTTCAATACCTGGAAAAATACTGGAACAAATTATTACACAACCAGTTTGTAAGCACCTAGATAATAGGGTGATAAGGAATAGCCAACATGGATTTGTAAAGAACAAATTATACCAAACCAACCACATTTCCTTCTTTGACGTGTTTCTTTCCTAGTGGATAGGAGGGAATCAGAAGATGTGATATATCTTGTTCTTAGTAAAGCTTTTGACACAGTACTATGTGACATTCTCAAAAGCAAATTAGGGAAATGTGGTGTAGATGAAATTACTATAAGGTGCGTGTAGCGGGATGGTCACCTGCTCCAGCCTGGGAAGGGTCAAAGCCAGCCCCGGGAGAGGGTTGAGGCTGTGAAGCAAAGCCTGGGCTGATTGGGGAAGGCAGTAACAGCTGGGGGCTATGCCCCAATCAGGCCCAGCTGGCCTCTATAACAGACTGTGAACCAAGAGCCCAAACACTCTCTCTCTGCCTGTAAAGAGAGAAGGACCTGGCTGCTGGGGAGCTGAGCAGGGTACTGAGAGTGCAGCAGGGCTGGGGGAAGGCTAGAGGAGCTGGGGAGCTCCAGCCTGGGAAACCCCCAGGCTGAGGGCCTAACTGAAGGCCTAAGACAGGTACTGGGGTTGCAGAGGGGCAGCCCAAGCTTAGGCAGGGGCAGCAGGTCCAACTCCCCCCCCGCACTTGCCTGTGATGAGTGGCTTATACTGCAGTTTGCCCCAGTGAGCGGGGGCTAGCTGGTGACTGGCAGTAGCCTATGACTGAGGTGAGTTGGGGATAGTGGGTGGGGGTTCCCCTGAGTGGGGAGACCCACAGAAACTGTGGGGGTACTGCCTGGGGGCAGCACCCAGAGAAAGGGTCATCCGGGGTCCGGGTGGGACATGGGGGCCAGTGCAGGGCGAGATACCAGCCGACAGAGGGCGCTCCGGGGACTGGAGAGCTAATTCCCTGGACGACCAGCAGGGGGCACCTCTGGGTGAGTCTGCGCACGGTTACAGTGGGTGAACAACTGGTTGAAAGACCCTACTGAAAGAGTAGTTATAGTGGTTCACTCTCAAACTGGGGAGATCTATCTAGTGGGGCTCTGTAGGGATCAGTCCTGGGTCTGCTACTATTCAATATGTTCATTAATGACTTGGATAATGGAGTGCAGAATATGATTATAAAATTTGTGGATGACCCCAATAAAGGCAAATGCAAAGTACTTCACTTAGGGAGAACAGAATCACACGGAGCAAATACAAAATGGGGAATAGCTAGCTGGGCAGTTGAACAGCAGAAAAGGATCCGGGGCTTATAATGGATCACAAACTATGAATAAAAAATGTGATGCAGTTGCAAAAAAACGTATTATTCTTTGGTATATTACCAGAAGTGTCATACCCTGTTTCCCCGAAAATAAGACAGTGTCTTATATTAATTTTTGCTCCCAAAGATGTGCTAGGTCTTATTTTCAGGGGAGGTCTTATTTTTCCATGAAGAAGAATATGGTACACATTTATTGTTGAACAAAAAAAAAGGAAATTTATTACCTGTGTGGGGAAATAGAGGGGGGGGGTTCTTTTTGATAGCCAGAGCTTTGAATCTGAAGGCCCCAAAATAAACCCTCCAACAGAGATCTGTTATGCTAACTACCCTTACACAAAGCAGGGCCCAGGTCAGGGCCTAAACTAGACTAAACTGCACAGTTTTCTGCCAAACTTGGTCAAGGGTCATGTCCAGAGGAGGGAATGGGAGAATAACACCCCCCCCCCCCCGCAGCAGTACTAATGAAATATGTTCATAACTGATGAAATATAATAACCGCAAGGCTACGGAAATATAATGCAAGTTGCTTGATATTAAGAAATTGTTTTTGCAGAAAGTTAATCATCCTTGCTGCTATAACGATTGCAACCTTTTCCAACTCCAGCTATCTGCAAATTAACCAATGATAGCTCTCCTTTAAGCGTCCCCTGGAAACCCCCCTTAAACCCTTACCGAAATCCCCCGGAAAATGACATATTCCAAGTCTTAAGAAATGTACCCAAGCTAGGGCCGAGCACCACCCCTGCGGAAACCACCGAGCACCCCTCTACCCAAATAAACACCCACTTCTCGGAAAATTAAGAAAGAGGGTAGGGAGGGGGTGGGAGGACTGACCCCAACCCCTGCGCCTTAGCTCGTGCTCAGCCCGTGCTCAGCCCTTGCTCAGCTTGTGATTTGCCCCCAATGATTTAATTCATGACATATTGTTTGTACCCTGCTTGTGGTTTAATGGAATAAAAGCAGCCTGCGAGCTGTTGCCCGGGGTGCCAGTTCCTGAACTGCACCCCAAACGCATTTGGTATGTATTGCAATAAAGGCCTCAGGCTCTGAGTCTGTGAACTAAAATCACTGCGTGGGTGATTCTTTCCACGACACCTGTATACGGTACGGTAGTAGTTGTCATCACAAACCAGCATAACCAGACAAACTGTGAATCCTACGGTATCAAGAATTTCTTGTTACTACCATTATTTCCATGTACAACAATCTATGGTACATTTACTGATACTGATATTTACCGGTATGAACACAAAGTAAGATTTATTCAATGACAGTCATGTCATAATCTTCTGGAACATCATCATAACAATCCAAACCCTGAATTTCCTGGTGAATTTCTTGTGACTCCATTTCTTTCAGAATCAGTGGACCAAATCTCTCATGTTTAGCAATAGCACTGTCCTTAAATGAGTACTTCTTGTCAAGGTAGCCTGCTCGTAGTGCATTTGCAATGCAACTGTCAGTGATTTTCTCCCATGAATTCTTCATCCAAGTCACAACCTCTTGCAGTTTAGGTTTCCACAAAGTTTCCACGCTGATTTCTCTCCATTCTATTTTCAATGTAGTCATTAATTTCCATGCGCAAATCGTCCTTGAATGGCTTGTTTATTGCAATATCAAGAGTCTGGAGATAGGCCGTCATTCCTGCGGGAATCATTATTTGATCTATTTTTCTTTCGTGAAGAAATTTCTTCATGTCTTTAGCGCGGTGAGTGCTGGCTGCATCCCAGACTAGCAGACCTCTTTGGTTCCCTCGCATAACAAGCGGCAGCATTAAATCGACCCACTTCCTTATAACTGCTTGTGTGGCCCAGGCTTTTTCAGTTTCAAGAATAAAAATGCCCGAAACACGTTCAATCTTTTCCTTCTTGCCCTTAGAAATGATTAAAGGTGGGATTTTAGTGCCATCCAGACGAATTGCCAAAATACAGGTAACACGTGCACTTTCGTAAGCAGTGGAGGGAATGTACACTGAGGAGACACCCCGCTGTTCAATTGTTGTTTGAGATGATTGGCCCATAAACACTGCAGTTTCATCCATAGCAATCATGTTGGAAAGATTGTATTTAGAGAAGTCAGCATCATCAATAAAGGACTTGAATGCAAGTGCTCGCTTAATAACTTGAGCACCTTCCAGCCTAAACAGTGTTGCGGATCTTCTTAAAGACAGTTCACTTCGCTGAAGGAAATTATCCAGCCAGTGTTGTGATGCTTTGAAGTCTTTGGGGGCTATGTCAAACTGTGGTGCCATTGCAAGGGCAAATTCTTGAATCTGAGCCCTATTCACAACTAAAGCCTTTGCTCTCCTGTCAACAACCCATTCACAGATCAGGTCTTCCAGTTCGGAAAATAATGGTTGCCGACCTGATCCACACTTGCGCTTTTTAGCATTTCCCCTGTCCACTTGTTCAATGAGGTTACCGTACTCTGCTCGCCATTTTCGGACCAATCGGATACTCAACATATTCTCTTTGCAGAAAGCAGTAAGATTTTGGCCCCAAGAGTCTTCCACGATTCCTTTCTTGTACTCCATGGAGTAGCTCTTTCTTTTTGTGCTCATGTCTAGGGGTAAAAATATACCAGCACTGTTTACCAGTATTTCTTGTACTTTAGACCCTTCAGCAGAAAAGCAGTAACCCCCTAAAGTGACACACTGGATCAGAAGGTGGGGAATCAAAATGGCACAGGGGTATCAGGGTGGGGGGAGGGGGATCACTTAAAATGACACAGGGGGGATCAGAGGGGGGAATCAATAAAAATGGCACAGGAGGATCAGAGGGGGGGATTACCATTTTAGTACCCCCTTCTGATCCTCCTGTGCCATTTTGACCCCCCCCCCCCAAATCCACCCTGTGTCATTTTAAGAGAGTCCCCCTCCCCCCACCCCTGTGCCAGTGGACAGTGGATTATTTAGTCTCTCTCCCCTCCCACCTTCACCAGACATCCCCCCCCCTTTACCAGACATCCTCCCCACCTCAGTCACCCCTGTGTGTCTGTGCCGGCCAGATTCCACACAATGTGCCCGACTCCTGCCCAGGGCCGGCTCTAGGCACCAGCAAAACAAGCTGGTGCTTGGGGCGGCACATTTTTAGGGGCGGCATGGCCAGCACCAGAATGCCGCCCCTAAAAATGTGCCCCGGCCGCCCTAGCTCACCTCCGCTGCTGCTGGCACGCGAAACAGCTGTTTCGCGCGCCGCGGCCGCTCGGAGTCTCCCCCTCCCTCCCAGGCTCTCAAACCTGGGAGGGAGGGGGAGACTCCGAGTGGCCGCGGCGCGGGCGCCGCTTCTCCCCCTCCCTCCTAGGCTTGAGAGGCTGGGGGGAGGAGGCAGGAAAGGGGCGGAGTTGAGCCGGGGGTGGGATAATTAAAAAACGGCGGGGGGGCGGCCAAAATTGCTTTTGCCTTGGGCGGCAAAAATTGTAGAGCCGGCCCTGCTCCTGCCCCACGCGACTCACTCACTGTCTAATTGTGAGTCAGCCAGACTCCGTCAGGGCAGAGCGAGCAGCAGGCGGCAGCTTGTCCTGCCGGCGGCGCGGGCTCCTCGCACTGCCTGAACAGCTCCGGCTGCACTGCGGCCAATCAGTGAGCTGCGCGGCGGCGCCCGCCGCTACAGTCCAGAGGAGTCAGACGCCTTACGGTAGCTTCGGGGCCTTATATTCCGGGGTGGCCTTATTATCGGGGAGGTCTTATTTTCGGGGGGATGCCTTATATTACAGCGAGAGGCAAAACTGGAAGTAGGTCTTATTTTCTGGGGATGTCTTACTTTCGGGGAAACACGGTATGTAAGACACGGGAAGAAATTGTTCCACTCTACTAGGCATTGCTGAGGCCTCAGTTGAGTGTTGTGTCCAGTTTTGGGCACCTCACTTTAAAAAAAGATGTTGACAAATTGGAAAAAGTCCAGGTAAGAGCAACAAAAATGATAAAAAAGGTTTAGAAAAAATGGCCTATGAGGAAAGGTTTTAAAAAACAACAACCCTAGGTATGTTTAATTTTGAAAAAAGAAGACTGAGGGGTGACCTGATAGGCTTCAGATACATGTAAGGGCTGTTAGAAAGTGGACAGTGACCAACTGTTCTCCATGTCCACTGAGAAGAACAAGGAATAATGAGCTTAATCTGCAGCAAAGGAGATTTAGGCTAGATATTAGGAAAAACTTCCAACTGTAAGGATAGCTAATCACTGGAATAAGTTACTGAGGGAAATTGCAGAATCTCTGTCACTGGAGGTTTTTAAGAACAGATGAGACAAACCACTCCAGGGAAGGTTTGGGTATACTTGATCCTACCCCAGTGCAGGGGGCTGGACTAGATGACCTCTTGAGATCCTTTCAACCACTACATTTCTATGATTCTATGAAAACTTGTGGTGCCCATCATCTTTCCTCAGTTTGTCCTCGTATGTAACATTGCATACTTGACAAGAAGATGCAAATTTCAGATATTTCCTTTATTACTTAGAAAACCAACTATCTTAAAGTTTTTCTTTGTCAGCCAGTTATTTGTATTATTTTCCTCTGTATATTACAGACAAAGCGTATGAAACACAGAGATTCAGTAAGAAACAGGAAAAAGCAATGTGACAAGAAAAACCTTATGAGGCATTGTTTATTACCATGTACAGAAGAATCAATAGACACTCTAGTCAGTTAAATGGATGGCGTGTCATAAGATATTTTACTGTATGTTCCTCTGAAAATGTCTCATATTTGTCTTAGATAACTAGATAATGTTATTTTAGAATTAAATATAAAGATATATACCTTGTAAAATTAATTCACTCACACAAAGGTAAATATCCAATTATGATATTCCAGTAAAAATGGAAAAATAACTTGTCAGGTATCTGTGAAATTACGTTTCCTAGTTATCTCTTGCAATTGACAAGATTTCATAGATAATGTTTTGTCATGCGGTGAGTGTTCTGTATATCTTGATTCTCTTTCACTGAGGATACTCCTCTGGGGGAGGGGACCCCAGTTATTCGGAAGAGACAGGTAATGATAATTGGTGATTTGATTGCCAGAAATATAGATAAGTGAGTTTTTGATGACCAGGAGAACTGCATGGTGGATTGCCTTCTTGGTGCATAGGTTGCCTTCCCCTCAAGATATCTAGATAGACTTATGTGCAGTGCTGCGGAGGAGCCAGTGGCTGTGGTACATGTAGGTACCAATGACCTGGGAAAGACCGGAGAAAGGTCCTGGAAGCCAAGTTTAATGTCTTACTTAGCAGCCTAAAGTCCAGGAACACCATGGTAGCATTTTCTGAAATACTTTCAGTTCCACACCCAGGACCAATTAGACAGGCAGAACTGCAGCGTCTCAATGCATGGATCAGATGGTGTTGGGAGGATGGATTTAGGTTTATTAGGAACTGGGGAACTGTTTGGGAAAGAAGGAGCCTAGACAGGAAGGATGAGTTCCATCTAAACCAAACAGAACCAAATTTCTAGCATATAAAATTAAAAAGGTTGTAGAGGAGTTTATTTAAACTAAGGGCTGGGGGGAAGCCATCAGGTGCAGAGGATAAAACTCTAAAGACAGAGACATCCCATAGGGGAGGATTTATTAAATGGGATACACTATATCTTAATAAGGAGAAGAAGCTTGAAGTTGAGAAAGTACAGGTAGGAACTGAAGAGAAACAGTAAAACAACAAAGAGTCCCATTTAATTACATCCCATGAAGGCAGACAATTAAATATTGACAAATTTTATAAGTGCTCGTGTATAAATACTACAAGTCTAAATACTAAGATGGGTGAATTTGAGTGCCTGGTATTAAATGAGGTTATTGATATAATAGGTATCACAGAAACTTGGTAAAAAAATGGGACATCGTAATACCAGGGTATAAAATATATAGGAATGACACAGTAGGTTGCACTGTTGGGAAAAGGGCACTATATGTGAAAGAAAGCAAAGCGTCAAAATAGGAAAAATCTTAAATTAATCAAACTGTACTATAGAATCTCTATGGATAGAAATTTCATGCTTGAATAATAAGAGTATAGCAGTAGGAATATACTACCAACCACCTGACCAGCATGGTGATGGTGATTGCGAAATGCTTAGAGAGACTAGACACTACAAAAACAGAAAACACAATAATAATGGGGGATTTCAGCTATCCCCATATTGACTGCGTACATGTCACCTCCTCAGGACAGGATGCAGAGATAAAATTTCTACACACCATTAATGACTTCTTCTTGGAGCAGCTAGTCCTGGAAACCACAAGGGAGAGGCAATTCTTGATTTAGTAAAAGGATCTGGTCCAAGTGGTGAATATAGTTGATCTGTTCAATAATAGTGACCATAATGTAATTAAACTTAATATCATCTAGGGGACAAAATACCAAAAAAACCCACCCCAGTAACATTTAACTTGAAAGGGGGGAACTGCACAAAACTGAGCAAGCTAGTTAAATGGAATTTAAAAGCAAGAGTCAAAAAGAGGGAAATTGCTGCAAGCTGCATGGAAACTATTTAAAACCATAGAACCTCAAATTAAATGTATTCCCCAAATTAAATAAAAAAGACCGTAAGAGGACCAAAAAAATACCACTAGGACTAAACAGAAGAATAAAAAAGGTGACTGGAGGCAAAAAGGCATGCTTTAAAAATTGGAAGTCAAATCCCACAAAGGAAATTCAAAAAGAGAATAAGCTCTGGCAAATCAAGTGTAAAAGTATAATTAGGTAGCCCAAAAAAGAATTTAGAGAGCCAACATTGACCTTCCCACCCCACATACCTATGCTATCTAAAAAAATATAGCCTATGTAAACCCAGGTGCAATGAAATAACTTGTCAGTGAGAAGGAGGGGAAGAAAGGGCTTGGGGAGAGAGGAGGGAGTAAATCTTGTCTGGATTAAGACTGGAAATAAGGGTGAACTGTCTCAAACTGGTTTTTAGCTGAAGTCAGTAATTGGCAGTGACATCACTTGTTTGCTAAAGGGTATACAAAGTTCTCTCTTAAAGGGTTAATTGCTAATACCTGCTGACTACGTTGGAGATGACCAATATGGGTCTCAACACACCTGGGTTTAGCCCATTTTTAAGAATCTTGATCAAAGGCTTATAGATGTTTTGTTACTATTTGGATACAGTAAATTGTTTATTATTTCAACTTTTTAGGCATGTTTGAGAGCAATTGTATAACTATCATTCTGCATTTGGATTTAATAAAGGAATTTGTGGTTAAATTGCTGTTGTGGTAATATCCTGAATAAATAATAATAATTCCAACACTTAGCCATTCTTTTCAAGTGACATATCTGAAGAGCACCAAGTTGAGGTGTAAGAGGAGGTTTTGGAACAAATTGATAAATTAAACAGTAATAAGTCACCAGGACTTATTCTGGTATTCTCCCAAGAGTTCTGAAGGAACTCAAATATGAAATTGCAGAGCTACTAATAGTGGTATGTGACTTATCATTTAAATCAGCCTCTGTACCAGATGAACTGGAGGATCATTAATATAATGCCATTTTTTAAAAAAAAAAAAGGCTCCAAGGAGATCTGGGCAATTACATGCCAGTAAGCCTAAATTCAGTACCAGGCAAATTGTACAGCAAAGAGAAGAGTTATCAGACACATAGATGAAAATGATATGTTGGGGAAGCATCAACACAGCATTTGTAAAAGGTAATTATGCCTCACCAATATATTAGAATTCTTTGATGGTATCAACAAGCATCTGGACAAGGGTGATCCAGTCGATATAGTATATTTGGACTTTCAGAAAGCTTTTGACAACTTCCCACACCAAAGGCTCTTAAGCAAAGTAAGCAGTAATTGGATAAGAGGGAAGCTCCTTGAATGATATGAAACAAAGGGTAGAAAAAATATATAAATTTTCACAATGGAAAGAGGTAAATAGTGGGGTCCCTCCAAAATCTGTACTGGGACCAGTGCTGTTCAACATGTTCATAAATGATCTGCAAAAGACAGTGAACAAGAAGATGGCAAAGTTTGCGGACAAAATACAATTACTCAAGATAGTTAAGTCCAAAACCGACTGCAAAGAGTTACAAAACTCTGGGCAACAAAATGGCAAATGAAATTCAGTGTTGATAAATGCAATGTAATGCACATTGGAAAACACAATCTCAACTATACATACAAAATTATGGAGTCTAAATTAGCTGTCACCAGTCAAGAAAGAGATCTTGGAGTCCTTGTGGAAAGGTCTCTGAAAACAGCTGCTCAAAGTGCACCAACAGTGAAAAAAGCTAACCGAACATTAGAAATTATTAAGAAAGTGATAAATAATAAAAGACAGAAAATATCATAATGCCAGTATATAAATCCATCATCCACCCACACCTTGAATACTGCATACAGTTTGAATTACCCCTATCTCAAAAAAGGTTTATTAGAATGGGAAAAGGTACAGAGAAAAACAACAAATATGGTTAGGGAGTATGGAACAGCTTCCATATGAGGAGAGACTAAAAAGACTTGGAGTGTTCAACTTAGAAAAGAGATGACTAAAGAGGGACATGATAGAGGTCTATAAAATCATGAATGGTGTGGAGGAAGTGAATAAGGAAGTATTATTTATCCCTTCACATAACACAAGAACTAGTGTCACCCATAAAATTAATAGGTCTCAGGTTTAAAACAAGCACAAGGAAGTACTTCTTTACACAATGCCTAGTAAAGGAACTTGTTGTCGGGGATGTTGTGAAGGCCAAAAGTATAAATGGGATCAAAAGAGGATTAGATAAGTTTATGTAGGATAGGTCCATCAATGGCTACTAGCCAAGATGGTCAGGGATACAACACCATGTTCTGGGTGTCCCTAAACTTCTGACAGCCAGAAGGTGGGACTGGATGACAAGGGATGGATCACTTGATAACTGCCTTTTTCTGTTCATTCCCCCTGAAACATCTGGCACTAGCCACTGTCAGATGGACCATTGGACCATGACCATTCTTACATTGAGTAGTTATATAGCCAAATACAGGGTTGATCAGTTATGGTCTCCATAAGTAGTATCTTCCTTGTTTTTCTGTGCCGAAACATCAAATCGGATGGATCTTTCTTTATCCAGTAGTCTGGAAACATAAACTGGGATACTACAAAGAGTTGGGAAATCAATATTTAATTTTATCTCAAGGCACATCTACACAGCAGCTGGGAGATGTAATTCCTGATGTGACATTCATGTGTGAGCTCTGCTTGAGCAAGCTCTAAAAATAGAGGAGCAGCACCTTGGGCTAGTCACCCCTAATATGTACCCAAGGGGTCGGACAACATTGTACTCAGGAGGTTAGCTCATGTTGCCATGGCCACACTGCTCAAGTAGAGTTAGCATGTGTATGTCTACCCAAGTTGGGAATTACACCTCTGAGCTGCTGTGCAGATGTACCATTAGTATATATGGGTAGTCTACAAGCAACGGTAGTGTATTCTGGGAATTGGTTGTGATTGACACTTCACACTGCTTTTGATTGGAAAGCAGAACATTGCATAACTATTTTGAACCTATGACCCTGCAGGCCTACTAATTTTAAACATTCTCTTTCCAATAGTCTCTCCAGACATTCTCTGCCTTATTCATAGATCCTTTTATGCTAGGCAGGTGACGTATTATTGAATCACTGTAGCTTAAAATGGTTTTCCTTTAGAAAGGCAATTTAATCTGCATCATCAAGTCTTTCCTATTTGCCTTTGTAGCAAGTGTGTCTTTTCCTTTTCGGGTTTGACAACTCCATTGCTAATGTCTCACATTTTATGTCTTTCCTGGTCATTTGGCAGGTACTCAGGTGTGGCTCCTAGAGCCAGATTTATATTTATATAGTTGGACTCTATTTTGTGCCTGCAATTCTATGCCAGTAAATCTTTTTTAGGTGCAATTAAGTGTGGGGAGGAATGATGGTGATATGGGGAGGGATTTCTAAATGAATTAAGTGTTGGCTTAACTCTGCTCTATTGAAATCAATAGTGAATCTCCATGTGAGTTCAATGGTAGTAGAATTAGATAGTAGAAGCTCCACCCTCTAAGTGAGGATGAAAAGAGGAGCTGCTATAAATCCCCAGTGAACAAGGGGTTCATATGGGCTCAGCTTACCCCTACCTTTCCACAGGAATTTAGGGAAAGCCATATAAATTAACTGCTAGGTAGATGGAGAGAGAAACATTCATCTCGTATCTAAGCCCTCATGCCTA
Organism: Emys orbicularis; assembly: GCF_028017835.1. Classification (NCBI taxonomy): domain Eukaryota; kingdom Metazoa; phylum Chordata; order Testudines; family Emydidae; genus Emys; species Emys orbicularis. The sequence continues at coordinate 134,218,603 of NC_088687.1, read as the reverse complement.
TAGCTACCTGATAGCAGAGGCAACTCAAGTAAGTAGGGAGTCATGTATCCAGTTTTGTGTCCGCAGCTTATTTACTGCAGGCATAAAATTCAGGTGCAAATTTTGTGGGTGCAAAATGAAGGTTGGGCTACACTCCTGTGCGAATGTACCCCTGTAAAGCTGGAAGTGTTGATACCTAGATAGGAAAAAAAAAAGAGCAAGAGAGGGCCTCTCACCAAGACCCTGGACATGTAACCCCCTCCCCTACTTTGTAAGAATTGAAATCTGGACCCAAAGTTTATTAGAGTTGGGCTCAAATCACAAACAACATAGTAGAACTGTATTAACAGCATACCATTCATACAAGGCATACCCCAAAGTGCTTTCCAGAGTGAAATGATGCAAGACACTGTAACCATTCAATAACCACAACAGGATGTAAATGGAAGATGGAGTCAGTTTGACATGAACATGCAATCTCCACAAATACTCTTATTGCTTTGGAAGAGAGTCAGCATTATGTTGGCAGGAAGGTGGAGCAGTTCTCTAGTTGGTAGAGGTTTTGAGACATTCTGACAGCCATAGAAAGTCACCATCATCAAACGCCAATGGCTTGGCAGTTTGAAATCCCCCAAATGAATCCCCTCATTCCTATTTCATGAAATTCTGGACATTCAGTGGTTATGCCAGCCTCTTCAACAGAGAGGGAAATAAGTTAATAGTATTGGCTTCTGTACTGAAAGTCTAAAATGTCATTTTGCCATGAGACAATATTGATTAGCGTATTCATGCTAGACTGGGTCAGAAAAATTCTTGGCCAATAAAATTTTCACACACACACACACACACACACACACACACACACACACACACACACACACACACACACTCATGACTTTTTATTCTCCAGTAATTTAAAAACCCTTTTAAATTAATTCCAAATTAAAATAAGCATTTTCTTCCTGATAATAAAATATTTTGTCTTCTGACTCAGCACTGAAACATTTTGCCTATGGAGCTAATGCTGATATTCCACATGGCTGCTGGGAAGTTCATGATGTCAGAAAGGGCTTTGGTTTTAGAAGGTGGTCAGCTCTTACGGCTGACTGAGGATGTGCTCAGATGCTACAGTAATGGGCACCCTAGAAACATAGTGATAAGCCAAAGCTTTGTTACAAGCCTCTATCAGGAGACAGCACATTGTTGTGCTGTATTAGGAGCAGACTGGAAGGCACATTGTAACTCCTAGAGTCTCTCAGTCACCTTGCACTAGGCACTGGGGCCTGGGGCCAAGGTTCCACCCATTCCCCACTCAGAGATGCAGAATGGGGACACAGTGACCCTGGAGGGGCTGCTCTCCATCCAGCACAGGAAACACACCAGGGGAATAAGGAGGCATCTTATGCTCCTTTACTTCTCTGTATGGCCATACAAACTGGGCCATAATCTGGCCCATTGATAGACAGATGCAGATTTTTATTCCTAGTGGTTTCCCCCAAGTGCAATTTTCCCCTACATTTAAAGACCGTATTGCAAAGTGCCTGATTTCGCAAGATTTGGACATGCAGAAACTAACCCACTGGACTCAATGGAAGTTCTAAGGGAAAGGTCATGCAGAGATAGGATTTTACCTATGGGCCTGTTTCTATATTTAATAGCATGAAGTGCTTTTCTAACATCCTGTTATTGAGTGGAGTGACCCTGCCTGAAGGAAAGGCTGAGCATTATTTTCAAAACATGTTTTGATAGCATTAAAAAAAATCTGCTGTCTTCATTGCTTTCGCCATTATTGTTGGACAATCACAAAGAAAATGGTAATCATATTAATGACAACAGAAATCACTTAAATGTTAACTTCTATACAAATAACACAGATCTGACAGACCATCTGAGCACTATATAGACTTCTGCATTGGAGATATTGTTTCCTTGCTTGAGAAAAAAATGCCTGTGGCCCATTTAAATCACATTTGTCAAGCAAGATGGTCACTCAGAACCAGTCTATGCAATTGAGAATGGCATCTATGAAGGCAAAAAACAAAACACAACAGTTCAAACAGAGCACATGATATAATGACGCTTGGGTGGGCATAAATGTAATGCATTATGGAAGAACATGCAGTTGAAATTCTGACAATCTAAGTTACTAGTCAGACATTTGATGATGAGACTTTCAGATTGTTGAACAAGACAGAGACAAAATCTGTGCCATTTGCATGTGAATCAGTCCTGGGCCGTTCCACTAACTTGAATGGAATTACTCTGGATTTACACCATTGTAACTGAAAACACAATTTGACCCCTTCTTCCTTGAAAGAAGGAACTACAGAGATGTTCCAGCTACCCCACTCTTTCCATTTGTTTTTTTACATTCACTTGTTGTCTCTCCTCTTAACCCAGAACCTCTTTGGAATTGGAACTCTCTCCTTTGTATTTGTACAGCTCTCAAGACAATGGACTGGAGACCCTGGACACTGCTATAACAACAGCAATAATAAATTAATTAATCAACTCTAAGGCTCCAAATACTTACGTACGTGCTTAATTTTGTGCACATGCATAGGCCCACTGAAGTCAACAAAACTACTCACACACAGAAAGTTAAGTGTGTACCTAAGTGTTTGCAGGATCAGCGCCTCAGTAATCTTTCAGCAATCTTCGGTCCCAGTTCTGCAGTTAAGTGCCCCCGATGACTTCATTGGAACTCCAACTGGGCTTTAGACCTTGGGCCTTAGGTTAGAAACCTTCAGAATATGCATTGCAACAAACCTTCTTGGAATGTTAGTGCAGTATTATTCAGGGCAACAACCAAAGACTTCCTAAGCAGTTCACAACTGCCAATTCCAAGCATTCAATAATCATAAGCTATGTCCCCCAAAATCAAAAGATTTGGGGGGGGAAATGAGTTCTTTTCATTCACCTTATGATTTTTGAGCCATTAGAGGTCACATTATCAAGCTATTCTCCACAACCACAAGAGCTAGAAACGTGAGTCTTTTTAAATAAAAGATGAGATTCTCCTGTAATCCCAGGACTCCAGGAGCTGGGGCTTAAAAGAAAACACCAAAAATCATGATACAATTGAAAGAGCTGGCACCACTCTGACCCATTCTGAATGCAAATGGACAGAGAGAATTTATCTTATTTATTTGTTGAGTTATAACTTATCTTTCATTTTAAAAATTAAGCAAATAAAAAGCATCTAGCTGTGCACATGGTAACACACATCTTTATTTTTGCTTTCCTTGTTGGCCCGTGTCCTTCCAATTGTTTGTTACACCCATTGGTTGCAGCTTAATTAGATTGTATGTTTTTATGGCAGGAGCTGTTTTTACTCCGTTTCTACATCCCGGTGCACAGTGCAGCCCCAATCTTGAATGCAGCCTCGCAGTGCTATTGTCATATAAATAATCCTGTTCAACAAAAGGCCATTGGACTAGAAATTGAATATTTTATAAAGGGCATAGAGCTGCTCAATTTAGGTACAGAGCTGGTCAGAAATTTTTCAACAAAATGTTTTCCGGCCCCTAAATGCTATTTTACACCAAAATGTTTTTCAGGAACATGACAGTTTTGGCTTTTCTTTTCTTTTCTTTTTTCTTTTTTTTGGGGTCAGGAAAGTTTCTAGGGTCCAGAAAATAGAGCACTCAGCTGGGATGTTAGAAACTCAGGCTCCAATCTGTGCTCTAGCTAAATCAGAGTAGTGTGTTTCATCCCAGATCACTCTGAACCTCTGTATCCCACATCCCAGGCAAGTGCTCTAATCACTGGGCTAGAGAGACAATCTGTAATTCTTACCCAATGAATATTTAATGATTTACACAAAGTGCATTAGCACCAGCAGGAAAGATGAACATCATCACATCCACACCAAAAGCACTTTACTGATATACATATAGCAGTATATAATACTGGCAAAGTGATCCTAGCATGGAGGCAGCATATACCAGCAAAGCTGTGCTTTTACTGGCATGGCTTATTCCACTCCTTTCCCCCAGGTAAAAAAAGCACACCAATAAAAGCACAATTTTGCCAGTATACATGCACTTTCTCAAGGGTCTTTTGGCAGCCCATTACACCAGCAAACGTCTGTAACGCAGATATGGCCTAACAGTGCAAGGCTAACTAGATAGCCAGGTCTCCCACTTCCTATCACCGTATGTTCAAGGCTCTGCCTGATTCAGACCTGGGATAAAAAACTGTTTTGCATCAGGTGAAATATGGACTTAAACCAGGATCTCCCACATCCCAAGTGAGTGTCCTACGTATCGGGCTATTCTCTTGCATGCTTCCCTTCCCCATAAAATAAAAAAATGATCTCATTTTTGTACCAATGAAGAACAAAAACAATTGTCAAAACCTCACCTGTTTTTTTGTTTTGTTTTGTTTTTGGCAAAATGGAATTGTTTTCCAGCCAGCCCTATCTAGGTGTCTAATGTTATGGTAGTATCTAATCTCACTGATTGCATTAGATATTGTGGATGGCTGTATTACAGCTTTTTAAAACTATAGGGAGGAGCATTGTGAACTACAAAACAAACCTTAATCATCTTTAGAGAATTACTAGTATCCTCATAGCCTTGGTAGTGAATCTGGCTTAAAGTAACCCTGGAAAATATTCACTCCTCTGCAGAGGGCCAGCAGAAGACCTACAAACTATTACACTCTTACTAAAAACCCTTTGGGTTCACCATGTGTACAGAGGTGAATTTCACCTAATGTGAATATGACTGTAAATGTTGCCGGTTAAAGGGAAGAATGGGAGGCTGTGATGAGGAGTCCACCCCACACAAGCCATGAGAGGGTTTGCATGGGCCAGAAGGAGCCAGTTAACCTGATATGCTGCCCGTGGAGGGAAGCCGGGGGGGCGGAGGCTGGTGCAGGCGGCGGGGAGTGGCACGTCCCGGGGAGCCCGGCGGCACGGTGAGCGGCGGGGATCGCTAGTTTCTGCCCCCCCGGGCCAGGGTCCGTGCCCCTGCAAGGCTGAGCTGGGACTGGCGGAGCGTGGGGAGCCGGCCGGGGGGGTCCGGAGCTGCGGACCGGGCTGCCAAAGCAAAAAAAAAAAAAAAAAAACCAAGGCAGGGCGGCCGGATTGTGCCGCCCCAAGATTGGCTGGAATGCCGCCCCTTACAATGTGCCGCCCCAGGCACGTGCCTTCTCGTCTGGTGCCTTGAGCCGGCCCTGATCGCTAGTGATACATAATCCAGAAATCGACAAGGAGACACAGAGGTGGGGTAAGAAGGCACCCATGGATACAGCAACAGGATCTGAGACTGACCAAACCTGATTGCCAGTCATAGGCTACGTCTTCACTGGGGGGTCGATTTAAGATACGGAAATTCAGCTACGCGAACAACGTAGCTGAATTCGACATATCCGAGCCGACTTACCCCGCTGTGAGGATGGCGGCAAATCGACCTATGCGGCTCCCCCGTCGACGGCGCTTACTCCTACCTGCGCTGGTGGAGTACAAGCGTCGATTTGGGGATCGATTGTCGCGTCCCGACGAGACGTGATAATTTGATCCCCGAGAGATCGATTTCTATCCGCCGATTCAGGCGAGTAGTGAAGACGTAGCCTTAGTGTGCCTGGGCTGGAACCCAGAGTAGCAGATGGGCCTGGGTTCCCCTTCCAGCCATTGGTAACGTAGCATAGGATGGTCCTAGAGACTTGGAATGGAAGATCATCTGAGACAGCATCCAGACAGCTTGTCTGATGGGACTTTGTTACTCTGGAAATGAGGGAATATATAATGACCAGGCCAGAGGGATGAGTCACAAAGAGGGAGCTCCCTGAGACAGAGAGAGAGAGAGATGGGCCACAGAGTGAGCAACTGACAGGAAGAGGCACCAGACAGGGGTGAGAGCTAATTCCCAGAGTCAGCCACAAGGAGGCGCACTTGCAGTGAGTGGTGCCCCTTTACAGAGGCAAGAGACTTTGGTTCTATTCCTGATTCTGATGCAGCCTTGCAATGTGATCTAGGATAAGTCTCTGTGCCCCAGCTTCCTCATCTGTAAAAAGAGCATGATAATACCCACCTTTGCAAAATAACTTTGGCTGTGCCTACTCTGCAATAAAACACCTGCAGCATGGCATCAGTTAACTTAGGTTTGCAGGTCCTGGCCCTTATGGCGAGGGTCCCAGAACCAGGAGGCCTACATTGGAATTTTATAACCTTGCAGCCTCAGCCCCAGGAGCCAGAGTCAGCTGATGCATGACAGCAGCAGCTCTTTAATTGCATTGTAAACATATTGTGGAGGGTTGGACCCCCCTTCTGGGGTGCCACCTGATGTGCTGGGGTCCCACTGAGTCCACCAGTCCCACCCACTCTGTGCTGCTGTGTCAGGCTCTCCAGCCCCCTTCCAGCACACACACAAGTAGGGACATGCCCAGCTGTAGAATCACACAGAGTCTGCAATCAAATCTGTGTGGGAGGGCTCAGCTCAGGAAATTTCCCAGCACTCAGGTGCACATCCCCTCTAGAGTGTAAACCCAAAATTATATTGTCTTGCACTGTATAGAAATGTATACGGCACAAGCTCTTGAAATTCGCCTCCTCCCTCAATATGGAGGAAGATATGCACAGCTTTTTGCCTGCCTTCCCCCCAGTTATGAATTGCACAAACTGGGTTTTAGAAAACAAAACAAGTGTATTAACTACAAAGGATGCATTTTAAGTGATTATAAGGGATAGCAAACCTAACAAAGCAGATGACGGAGCAAAATAAACAAAGACATACCCTAAGCTTAATTCACTAAAGAAATTGGATACAAATAGTAATCTCTCACCTAAATGTTGTTTTAGGCAGGTTGCAGAGGTTCTGCAGCTTAGATTTCCAGGTGTTTGTCTTCACAGGCTATACCCCTGTCTCAGCCTGTGTCCCAGTCCTTTCTCCCCAGATCCGTCTGAGGTGTTTACAGCAGTCATCCTGGGCGGAGATTCAGTGAAGAACCAGACACCTTGATTAACTCACTCTCCAGCCTTAAATAGGATTTACATAAGGTGGGAATCTTTTGTTTCCCTGTTTGATCCCCGCCCTTCTTCAGTGGAAAAGTACCAGTAGTGTCCAAGGTGTAAATTCATACCATGTGACATCATCACATGACCTTGAAGTGATGATGCATCACATGTCCTTGCATGACATGACCATGAGACAAGGTTTATTTGTAACATCCACAGGAAGGAACTCCAGGAAGATGGGAAATCAGCATCTTCAAGGACTCATTGTCTTTCCTAATGGTCCATCCGGGCTGATTACATACTGTCTGGTGGGCATTCCCCAAGTACACACACAGTTGTAATTGTTACATAGTCGATATTCCTAACTTCATATACAGAAATACATGCATACAAATTGGATAATAGCATTCAGTAAATTATAACCTTTCCAAAGATACTGCACATGACCCATCTTGCATAAAATATATCATAGTTATGTCATATACATATCATAACAATATTTCTATGAAGAATATGGGGCGTAATGTCACACATACTCTTTGAGATTCTTAGATGAAAGGTTGTACCCAAGCAGAAACTATAGTATTAGTAAGTGATCAAGATTTTCATTTTATGATTAGGGTTCTTTTGATATTCTGTGTTTGTGACACAGAGAACTCTGAGCAAAAGCAGAAAGAATATGACAGAGCACACACAGGAATGGATTAGTCACTCTGCACAACTCCCCACAACTTTGGACTTTCACACATTCTGAGCCCCCGTAATGAATAGCCGCGGTCACTTTCACACATTTCTAACAAGAGCTGCCACAACTTGGAACAGCAAAGAAGCGGAAGCTGGTTAATCAGTTTTGGTTTTGTTGTAGATCTGATTTTTATTTGTTTGTTTTGTCTTGTTTTTCTTTTATTTTGAAGTAGATGATACATTGTATTTATACCAGGAGTATAGACCAGAGCCATGAGTTTAGAAAATGGATTCCAGGCCATGTTTAGACTGTAAGCTGTTTGGGGAAGGGACTGTCTACTTCTCTGTTTGTACAGTGCCTATCACAACAGTCGGTTCATAGGCACTACCATAATAAACATAATTAATAATAGGCCCTTATTTCAATGGCCTGATTTTCAAGTCCTCAGCATCCAGCAGATCCCATTGAGGCCAATGGTTATGCAGGTGATCACCTTTATAGAATATCAGTGGGGAGAAAGAAGGAGGAACAAGATCCCGTTCTACATATATTGTGGTTCTCATGTATTTGAATTCCATCCGTTCACTTGGCAGTGCTGCAGGAGGCCCAGTATAATCTGGGACCATGTGCAATATAGTGCCAAAAACGTTGTGATGCTACTGGGAGTGCATGAATGCTGACTTTCTATGGTCTGTTGCTCAGCCAAATCCAGTTAGGTTTTCACAGAGACAGCATGGGGAGGCTCTGGCCTTTAGAATCTTCCCCTGATAAGTTTCAACTTTCTACTGCAATCCGAGACACTAAAGCTGTTCAAAGTCATAAGACATTTTTAACATAGACAAAAATAGTCTCCCCACAAGCTTTGTTCTTGAAAACAATTACATCATTTTTCTTCAAACTTTGCACAGCAAACCCACATTCAGGCAGACATGAAGCCTGGAAAATTTCAACCTGAATGGCTAACTCTGACAAAGCGGTAAGCAACTTAATGGGGGTGGGGGGAGGGGAGAGGCACTTTATAAGGGAACATGGTGGAAAAACTAAGTAGAGCTGTTTGAATCAACTCCAGATATAATTAACCTAAAACAAGCTTGCTACTTTGCTCTAATTTAAGCGGTTTTAAATTTCTTATCAAACTCTCTGGTAGGTGGAACTTCAAGGAATTTGCAATCCTAATCTTTTAGTTTCTTAGATGTTATTTTAACCAAATGATAAAACAATGGCAGATTTTTTAGTTCATAATTCAAAATTCATTCAAGCTTCTGTCACTATTCAGTTCCAGGTGACAATAAACACATTATGTCTTTCGGCTCTAGTTGTCAGATGCTTTCTTTAGACTATATTTCCGCTGCCTATAGATATACTTTGTGCCTAAGAAATAGTGCTATACTCAGCTAGTGTCATGAGTTTTCAGAGTTCAAAATTGTTAATCACTGTTGATCCAAAATTATTTCTAGGTATCAATGAAAGATACCAGAAGGAACCTGTGTGATCATCTAGTGCCTTCCTGTATTACTCAGGCCAAAGAATTTCACCTAGTAATTCCTGCATTAAGCCCTTATCCTGTTGGTGAACTTGAGCCTCTTTTACTTATGTACCTGTCATTTGCAGGGTTTTTATAATTCAGGAATGACCTTTCGAGGAGCACTCAACTTGAAATGACTGGCTTGTCACCTTGATAGGATATATATGTATACTATCTTTGGGTCATATACTCCGTTACTCTGTCTCTGCGTTAAGCCATTTAAGTGCATTTATGCACAGACCGGTCCAGATTCTCAGCTGGTGTCAATGGCACTATGCCAGTTGACACCAGCTGTGAACCTGGCCTATGTGTATTCTGGGGCAGTTAGGATGTGTGGTCCCTAGCATGAAGCTGCTCTAATATACTGTTTGATTCCCGTAGCTTCTTATCGGTCTTGGGGAAAGTGAGAATAGTCACAACATGATGCACTCTGGCCATGCCTCCACCCCTGCCAGGAGCTGGGAGCAGTGCTAATGTACAGCCCTTATGCCCGCTCTACAGGAGCCAGGGGTAACCTTGCTGAAAAGGAGTATTCTTAAGGAGTCACTTCTACTCCATTTAAGGACCTTTTAAACTCCCAGAGCAGCCCAAAGGAGCCATTGTGTAACTGAGGATCAGGTTCTTTCTTACTTACCAAGTGAGGACAAGGTATTTAGTTAAATACACCATCTCTTGTTTCACCATTTGAAATTGGCTGGTCTGTAGGGGAAGGCAGAAATTTCAGTTCATGTCCATGTGGCTCAAATTGAAGTGTTGATGTCAAAGTGTCACCACTCAGCAAATGAGTTATAAAGTAGCAGCAAAGGGATAACAGTCTGAGAGAACATGGCTGGAACAATTCCTTCAGCCCATGACATTTTCACAGGCACCAGTCAGTAGCAAGGGGGGGAAATGGATGAAACCACTTCACCCAAAATAGCATTCTTGCAGTCTGCATTTGTTTAGCATTTCAAATGGTTGTCACCTAATGTGGAACTTCATGTCATGTCTGCTCCAGGTATGTGGGACTGCGCAAGAAATGAGTGAGGTGTTTCAGAAGGAAACAGCAGACATGAATCGCCAAAGGGATCTAAGCAGAGATCTAAATCCACTTCACAGAGCCCTTTAGCTTAGCTCAGAGGAAGAGAACAAGGCTCTGTTATGGGGTAAACAATACTTAAAAAAACAGTGTTATGCTCACTGATATGCTGGTTTCGGGGGAAATTCAAAGATCGGTAATACCGTGTTTTATTTTGCTTCTCATAGTATTTGGAACGCTGCATGTTATTATTAATTATTATTACTACAGTAGAACTAGAAGCCTCAGTCAGATGGCATTTCCTTAAGCCAGGATAGTACAAACATAGTCAGACGTTTATGGGGCAGAGGAACACACGCACCCCGAACATTGAATGGAAAAAGACATTTCTTCAACCTGAAGATGTGACTGAGTAGTCTCTGAAATATCTTGCACTGTTCACCAGGATTTGATTCAAAGCTTGTTGGGTTCAATGTATTTCTATTGACTTCAATGGGCTTGGATTATACCCTACCTGAGTGTGGTCATGTGTCACATTTATTCTTCTGCAGTAGTGAAAAGGTCATCATATTTCTTCCATAGACTTCATCAGTTCAGACCCAGTCATTTTTGGGGAACCAAATAGGTGGTAACTTGGAAGGGACCCTTGCTCTGCCAGTTGAAATTGGGGAAGTCGGTGTGAAAGCTTCTAACAGCATCTCTCAGATGAGGTCTACATTAAGAAATGATCAGTGATCTGAACTTTTTTGGAGTCACTGAAAGTAGAAAAGGTGAGTCAGGGCCAAAGAAAAATAGCACAAATTTGCTTCTATTGTTCTATGAAATTGACTCGAGTTTGTGAGTGAAGGGCTGGTAGTGAGGCCACTTCAGCCTTTAATACAGTCTTTGTAAAGAACATGTGAGTTGAAAATATGAGCCTCTAGGCTGGCCCAGTGAGGCAGCCATATTTGATCTTGCAATGTCAAAAATTCCAGTTAATGTCCAGTCTGGGTTTCTCTTGTTCTCTTGATGGGTAGAGTTGGATTTAAGAGGGGGCCCCTTTTACTAAATTAAAACACGGGCATTTTAGATCTTTATAACATGCCAAAGGGCACCCACCACAAAACTGAGACCAATTTGAACCCTGTTCTTCCCAGCTGACTCCCTCACTAACTGTGTAGTGGCTTATAGACAATTAACAAAAGCCTTTCATGTCTAGGCTGATGGTTCAATTCCAACCCCAATCAGTAGTGATGGCAGTGTGGTGATCTAGGTGAAACGTGTGGCAGGGGTATCAGTCCAGTTCCTAGTAGCCTGGTATGTAACACAAAAGTCCCCCCCCATTGTTGCGTAGTAGTTGATCTCTGTGTTAACAAAGTTATCAGTGAGGTCAATGACAGAATGGGCACATAAAAACTGCACTCCCTGTCTCACTTAAATGACATTCCTCTAAGTTGCAGCAAAACACACTGGGGCAGGCAATGATTGGGGAAGTTTGCATTTGCCCTTCCAATGCTGTATCAATTCCTTTGAGAGAGGTAAGTCTCCATTGACGCCAAGACCTGTTTACTTTTACTTTTTTTTTTTTGAAAAATGAATATGGGTCACTCAATTACCAAACAAATCATGAAACATGAAGAGAACCTGTACATGATTGATGAGGTGATAGAGACACTGGAAGAGACCATATTTGACGAGTCCAGCAAAACAGAAGGCAGCTGACTTTCCAAAATCAACTTTCTTTCAGGAATGAAAGTCTGATGTGTCCTTGGAATCAGAGGGAGGAAAATAATGGATTACTTTTAGTTAACCTTTGTGCCATGTGAACCCACTAACTCCTCTTTTATCATCCAGGGGCCAGAGAGCAAAAGAAGTGTAACCTTTCCCACGGGCTGTGTCCTGGCATTAAGAAACACGTGTTGACTATTGAAGATATTGACACTGGAACGTAGGGTAAGCATTAGCCCAAAAGCTTCAGCCTTCAGTTCCAATGTGGAAATATTGTCTGATGCTATATAGTTTTATATTGTAATGACCTGCCTTAGTAAAGGGCTGTGTGTAGCCCTTAAAGGCTTGGAAAATGTACCATAGGGAACAACCCACTTCAGGGGAGAGCAGAGACCATGAGTGGATCATGTCTTCCCCTAACTAATCGATGGCAACCAGTAATTGAAATCCAGGGGACTGATGCATATCCTATTCCTTCTTGTACTTCAGATTCCTACATTTCATTTGTTTTGCAGAGGGTATCTCAATCAGGCCCTCAGTAACAGAAGCCCTTTTCCTCTCCACCAATGGATAGAACATGCAGCGATGGCTCCAGGCACCAGCGCTCCAAGCATGTGCCTGGGGCGGCAAGCCACGGGGGGCGCCTTGCCGGTCCCTGAGAGGGCGGCAGTCAGGCAGCCTTCGGTGGCTTGCCTGCGGGAGGTCCGCTGGTCCCGTGGATTCAGTGGCAATTCAGCGGCGGGTACACCAAAGCCACAGGACTGGCGGACCTCCCGCAGGCATGCCGCCGAATCCGTGGGACCGGGGACCTCCCGCAGGCATACCGCCGAAGGCAGCCTGCCTGCCGTGCATGGGGCGGCAAAAAAGCTAGAGCTGACCCTGAGAACATGGGTGCATATGTAATACTGACAGACCCCGGTTGTTGGCAGGCAGGATCAAACCTGGGACCTCTGGAGCTAAATGCCAACTGGATATTAGTTAAGGTTGTAAAGAAGAGTAAATCTCACTCTCTCTCGCAGTGCCACTAGATAGGACAGAACACCACACCCCGGGGGTGTGGGGGTTACACATACAGCAAAACAAAGTGTCTGTGAATCAGTTCAGGCTGGCACATTCACTTTAGCCACCTTCTTTTATTTTTATTTTTTGCCAGCTGCTAGTGCAGGTCAGAAAATCCTGTGCAGGAAGTCAGACTAGATGATCACAATGGCCTCTTCTAGACTTAAAGTCAGTCTAATTTTTTTGTCCTGTGAAGTTTTTGTTGAGGAGATTCATAATTTTTTGTTCTTTAAAGCGCCTCCCCCATCCCCTTTTCAAATGTTTGGTTGCAGGAAACAAACAAACAAACATACATTTTGGGAGCTTTTAGTTTTTGTGAATAAATTCTCACCCCCACAAAATCTATGAAAATGGATTTTTTTCCCCACAAAAAGTCAACTTAGCCTTATTCTATTGAAAAAAAAAAACATTTTAACTGGAAAATTTTGACCAGCTCTAGAAAATATGGTGTATGATGCATAAATTAAAACAGTAATTACTAAAAATGAATGCCAATAGCAGAAGCAGAAGGACCAAGAGGAGAGTCACAGGCCAAACAACCATCTTTTTAGTTGAGCTGTGCAGACAAATGGTGACACAGGGAAGTGAGATGCTGAGACTGCTCCAGCCAGTTGGAGCTGTGGAGAAAGTTCTCACCCCACCAGCAGGGGTGGTGAGGAAAGCCAAAGTATTATTATTTATAGTATAAAATGCCTCTTTTGTATTTTTTTTCAGATTTGGAATTTGAGGAAATTGACTGTAACATCTCCATTTATGATCTAACTGTCTGCTACTTGTATCCATTATTGCCTCTTCCTATGGGCAGAGGAGCATATTATTCTAAGAGGAAGAATTGTCCGGTGGTTAGGTCACTAGCCTAGGATTTAGAAGACCTGGCTCAATTCCGTGATCCTAGGACGACCTGGGTGACCTTGGGTAATCATATGGCCCTATACTCTTTAATATAGTTAGTCTTACAACATGTCTGTAGGTAGGGCAGTACTATTGTCTCCATTTTACAGATGGGAAACTTGAGGCCCAAAGAAACCAAGTCATAGGCTAGTGCCCTGAGCACTTGGCCGTGCTTTCTCTTTAAGAATATTGTGGTCCAGAGCACACGCAAGTGAAAAATATGTTGATTCAGATAATGGCACAGTTCCTTAACACTTCCCCTTTTCAAACATTCAAGGAAACTCTTGGAAAACATGGTCCATTTGCCATAAAGCTTGTGCATATAATAAGCACAAAAAATGTCAAGGCTGGTGACCTGTGCTCTATTCAATTGCTTGGTCATTCTCCTTGATCAATTCAGGACAATCTCTCCAGGGCCCAGCGCTTCACATCGGTCAATTTCTGTCACTTTTCAGCATCATCTATAATTTTTGAATGAATTACTGTTAAGACAGCAAGTCTGATCCTGCTCCCTCTGAACTTAATGGCAAAACTCCCATTGATTGCAACAAAGACAAGATTGGTCCCATAGATTTTTTTCTCTCTCCTTGCCTAACTGTTCTAACTCCATTATGTGAGCTAACACAGAATGTAAGGTTGCACGTATTGTATTAGTTTAAAATATTTTTTAAAAATTATGACAGCAGAAAACACCCTGGGGCAATATATTCCATCGGTTGTGTGCAGTGGAGGGGGAGCAATTAATTGCAAGATACGTGCAGAAGTGACAACGATTCCTGCATGGGAAACAAATGATTAATGTGGTGTTCTGTCAGCAGCACTCAGAGACTAGGCCAGCTGCACACGATGCCCATAAATGCCCTACAGCACATACACTTGGGAACATGGCTAAATGCAATCTGGTAGGAATTGTCATCATAGACAGCTGCACTGTGATGGTGCCTTCAGATATATTGGAAAATACTATATGTAGAGAGTCTCCTAATCAATGCTACTAAAAGCAGCATTAGCTTTGATGAACTGTGGGTTGACCACAGCAAATGAGACACTGTGGTTGCACTGGTAGTAAGCAAACAACAATACTGACACTTTTAATACACTGAACATCAAAGTGCCTAAGGCCTTGTCTACACATAAATTTCCAATGATTTAACCAAAGCTGTGTTTGCAAACCTATTTAAGTGAGGCTGGGATAAGTTTGTATGTAGATATTTATTTCACAAGCTAGCCTGCCTTAAGCTGCTTAAACTAGAGGTTTGGTAAACCACTTTCAATTAAATTGGTGAAACTTCTGTGTATAGACAAGGCCTGAGGTCACTTTTTAAAATGTGGGATTTGAGTTCCTAAATCACTTAGGAGCTTTTGAAAAATTTACCTCAGAAAAGAAGCCCTACACAGGAAGTTTGTGTGCAGCAAGCCAGGATGCGAATTTTCAGCGCATTTGCTACTCCACACAGATGCTCCATGTGGACACTCTTACTATGCACTAAAAGCATCCTGGTGCAGTTTAGCTTAGTACACTTTAAAGTACATTAAGGTAAAGCACCTGTAACCCACACACCTCCTGGCTGTGATGTTGTGGCACCAAGACCACTTAGCGATTAATGAGTCTGCTCTACAGCCTTAGCTAAGTGCTATATAGCTTTTAGCTCATGCAGTAAAGGCTCATGTATTTAGCTCCCGAAGTCCCAGGTTCGATCCTGCCCACTGCCAACCTGGGTTTGTTGGTGTTACACACACAAAGGCCTTTTTATGATGAAGTAGGATGTACTAGTACATACTGAGGGTGTCCACATAGGAAGTTCATGCAGAGTAGCAAGTAAGCTGTGAATTCACATCCCAGCTTGCTGAGCACTAACTTCCCATGTAGACAAGCCCCTATTGCTCTCATCAGAGAGACACTCTGATTTGGATTTTAACAGCTTTGCCAAATTCAGGTTGTAGGGTTTCAGTCACATGTACCTTCTAAAATGGAGTAGAACGCACTGGTGGAGGTTCTCAGGGCTTCAACTGAACTTCTCTTCTTGTTTGGCTTTTTTTGTTTCAGGAAAGTAAAATACAAAGTCTGATGTCTGCCTCCACTGCCCTGCAGGTCGATGTGAATAGCAGTGTGCATCAGAATGTTGCACTGTAACTTCTCCATGAAGACGCTATGGGCATGAACATAAAGGTCATGAGTTTGCACTGGCGTAATCCTCAAAGAGGACCTATATGTTCGTGCCCACAGCATCCACACAGGGGAGTTACAGTGCAGCATTCTATTCACTGCTTCTGAGATTGCTTTAGTCCAAACTGTGGGACACTGGAGACTTGCTCTCAGACTTTCAAAGTTGCCTTAGGGTCTGGATTCCCCAAAACTCAAAGGCTGGGATTTCAACAGGGGCCAAGGGAATTAGACGTCCGGTTGACTTTGAGCTCGGCACCTAACTTCCTTAGGGAGCTTTAAACGTGAATAGACTCAGCCCTACTCATAAATGATTTTACTTTTGTCCAGGACTGCTTTATAGAACTCAAGCTTAATTAAAATCATATGATAGAAGATTACAACAAATCATAATTCAGCAAGTGGATACTGATTACAGACTGCGTTAAAGAAAAATATGCACTTGAAATTATAAATTTACTTTGAATGCTTGTATAATAGCTGCTGCTCCCAAGGCTGGAAGGCATCTTCCTTAAGAAGGGAATGAAATGATAAACTTTTATTAGGTGGCTCAGTAATATTTCCATGCGGTGGGCAGTGTCAGTTTATAAGAAGAACAGATTACTATCTGCAATAACAAGGAGCATTAACTATGATTAATGAGACTGACTTTGAAAGTCAGACCAACTACACAATGTAATCTTCCTTTCTCCTCCAAGGCAATTTTATAAAGATACTTTTAAGTTTTAAATAGTAAAGCAGCCTACCGATGCTGCTGCTATCAATGTATTTGGCAACTGCTCTTTAGACTTTAATTGCAAAAATGGGTTTTATTTGTCAGCTATATTATGTGAATAAGCACATTATATCCCACAGCTGTATATGACTATAATTGAATATTGGGCAAAATTCAGCCCTGGTGTAAACAGCCACAATTCTATTAGTTTCAACAGAGCTGTACCTACTTACATTAGGACTGGTTTGGGTCCAATATGTGTCTTGTATTGGGAAGGGAGGAAATACTCTTAACATGGTGGTGCACTCACTTAACATAGTATTCTTTTAAAATAATCAGAAAAAGGATGGTGTTGAGACTAAGGCACTGGCCAGGTGTGATGAGACTGTCTGCCCCTAAACGCAGTACTGACTATCAGTAAGTACGTCCTACTATCAGTAAGTACGTCCTACCATCTAGACTGGCTTTTTCAGGGCTGTCCTTACCATGAGGCGAACTGAGGCAGCCACTAGGACCCAGAGTGTAGAAAATTGTGTATGCTGCTGGTGCAAGGGGACATGGGGGTGTCATTTGAGCTCCCCGCCTCAGGTGCCAAAATGTTGTGGGCCGGCCGTGGGCTCTTTACAAGTTGAAAGGTCCCATTATGGATACAATGATCTGGAAGATACTGGGAGAGAGGAAGTGGTCCTGCAAGTAAATAGAGTTTGAGAAGAAAATCTAGTCCTGTCTAAGAGCCTGGGACCAGAGGCCTGCAGAGAAAGGGCAGGGCAGGGAAAGGCTCTCCTCTCACCCAGCCCCATGAGGATAAGCTGGGAGAAGGTGACCATTATAAATACAGCCTCATATCAGGGCAGATGCCTACATCCACTGAGGAAGGTAGGAAGACTCTTGCAGGGCCCTTCGTTAATAGGGAGCAGACACCAGCAGGAGAAGGCTGACAAACCCTCTGAGCCTGAGGAGTAAGTGGGGACAGCTGAGGAAAATAAATTGCAACCAAGCTCCAGGAGGAGACCTGGAGATTCCTGGTAAGGAGAGGGACAATAGTTGCTTGAATTACCCAACTCCATGAGGACAGCTGTGGACTCCTGTCATAAGGAGAAGGCACGGAGACTGAGAGGTAGTGCTAAGGTAGTTATTGCTTGAGCTATCCAAGTTCCAGGAGGAGGGCTAGGTCTCCTGGCATAAGCAGAGATACAAATTGAGAAGATAACCCTGAGGGGCTGGGAACAGAGTTTAGAGGGCAGACTTCAGAAGAACTCTGAAAGCCAGAAGCACCTTTGTTTCATTTGGGACTTTCTGTTATGGATCCTTTGTATGTGATTTTTAATAAACAAGCCCTGAGAAGGGCATTATTGAATCAAGTGTCAAGAGGGCCTGAACTGAAGTTATTGGCTTCCTGAGAAGGGAAGCTGAGGCAGAGAATACATGAAGTGTCACATACTCACGCCCTACCACATGAGGGACCCAAGCGGGCTGGGAAGGATTACATTGCTCATAAACCTGGGACATGCTGAGGTTCTGTCTGCAAATAAGTGTCAGGTTTCCTACTTGCTGGCGGAGGACAATTGATTTGCAGATTAATGCTCAATCATTGGCAAGGAAATGCTTTCGAAAATCGTACCAATTGACTTAGGAGTCCAAAGTCCATTTTCAAAAGTCACTTAGAATCATAGAATCATAGAATATCAGGGTTGGAAGGGACCTCAAGAGGTCATCTAGTCCAACCCCCTGCTCAAAGCAGGACCAATTCCCAACTAAATCATCCCAGCCAGGGCTTTGTCAAGCCGGGCCTTAAAAACCTCCAAGGAAGGAGACTCCACCACCTCCCTAGGTAACGCATTCCAGTGCTTCACCACCCTCCTAGTGAAATAGTGTTTCCTAATATCCAACCTGGACCTCCCCCACTGCAACTTGAGACCATTGCTCCTTGTTCTGTCATCTGCCACCACTGAGAACAGCCGAACTCCATCCTCTTTGGAACCTCCCTTCAGGTAGTTGAAGGCTGCTATCAAATCCCCCCTCATTCTTCTCTTCTGGAGACTAAACAATCCCAGTTCCCTCAGCCTCTCCTCATAAGTCATGTGCTCCAGACCCCTAATCATTTTTGTTGCCCTCCGCTGGACTCTTTCCAATTTTTCCACATCCTTCTTGTAGTGTGGGGCCCAAAATTGGACACAGTATTCCAGATGAGGCCTCACCAATGTCGAATAAAGGGGAACGATCACGTTCCTCGATCTGCTGGCAATGCCCCTACTTATACAGCCCAAAATGCCGTTAGCCTTCTTGGCAACAAGAGCACACTGTTGACTCATATCCAGCTTCTCGTCCACTGTGACCCCTAGGTCCTTTTCTGCAGAACTGCTACCTAGCCATTCGGTCCCTAGTCTGTAGCAGTGCATGGGATTCTTCCGTCCTAAGTGCAGGACTCTGCACTTATCCTTGTTGAACCTCATCAGGTTTTTTTTGGCCCAATCCTCTAATTTGTCTAGGTCCCTCTGTATCCGATCCCTACCCTCTAGTGTATCTACCACGCCTCCTAGTTTAGTGTCATCTGCAAACTTGCTGAGAGTGCAGTCCACACCATCCTCCAGATCATTAATAAAGATATTAAACAAAACCGGCCCCAGGACCGACCCTTGGGGCACTCCGCTTGAAACCGGCTGCCAACTAGACATGGAGCCATTGATCACTACCCGTTGAGCCCGACGATCTAGCCAGCTTTCTATCCACCTTACAGTCCATTCATCCAGCCCATATTTCTTTAAC
The DNA here is from genome assembly GCF_028017835.1 of Emys orbicularis. Taxonomy (NCBI): domain Eukaryota; kingdom Metazoa; phylum Chordata; order Testudines; family Emydidae; genus Emys; species Emys orbicularis. The sequence continues at coordinate 134,199,133 of NC_088687.1, read as the reverse complement.
TTGGCGGCAAGAATACTGTGGGAGACTGTGTCAAAAGCTTTGCTAAAGTCAAGGAATAACACATCCACTGCTTTCCCCTCATCCACAGAGCCAGTTATCTCATCATAGAAGGCAATTAGGTTAGTCAGGCACGACTTCCCTTTGGTGAATCCATGCTGACTGTTCCTGATCACTTTCCTCTCCTCTAAGTGTTTCATAATTGATTCCTTGAGGACCTGTTCCATGATTTTTCCAGGGACTGAGGTGAGGCTGACTGGCCTGTAGTTCCCCGGATCCTCCTTCTTCCCTTTTTTAAAGATGGGCACTACATTAGCCTTTTTCCAGTCATCCGGGACCTCTCCCGATCGCCATGAGTTTTCAAAAATAATGGCTAATGGCTCTGCAATCTCATCCGCCAACTCCTTTAGCACCCTCGGATGCAGCGCATCCGGCCCCATGGACTTGTGCACATCCAGTTTTTCTAAATAGTCCCGAACCACTTCTTTCTCCACATAGGGCTGGTCACCTTCTCCCCATATTGTGCTGCCCAGTGCAGCAGTCTGGGAGCTGACCTTGTTTGTGAAGACAGAGGCAAAAAAATCATTGAGTACATTAGCTTTTTCCACATCCTCGGTCACTAGGTTGCCTCCCACATTCAGTAAGGGGCCCACACTTTCCTTGACTTTCTTCTTGTTGCTAACATACCTGAAGAAACCTTTCTTGTTACTCTTAACATCTCTTGCTAGCTGCAACTCCAAGTGTGATTTGGCCTTCCTGATTTCATTCCTGCATGCCTGAGCAATAGTTTTATACTCCTCCCTGGTCATTTGTCCAATCTTCCACTTCTTGTAAGCTTCTATTTTGCGTTTAAGTTCAGCAAGGATTTCACTGTTTAGCCAAGCTGGTCGCCTGCCATATTTACTATTCTTTCTACACATCGGGATGTTTTTTTCCTGCAACCGCAATAAGGATTCTTTAAAATACAGCCAGCTCTCCTGGACTCCTTTCCCCCTCATGTTATTCTCCCAGGGGATCCTGCCCATCTGTTCCCTGAGGGAGTCAAAGTCTGCTTTTCTGAAGTCCAGGGTCCGTATTCTGCTGCTCTCCTTTCTTCCTTGTGTCAGGATCCTGAACTCGACCATCTCATGGTCACTGCCTCCCAGGTTCCCATCCACTTTTGCTTCCCCTACTAATTCTTCCCTGTTTGTGAGCAGCAGGTCAAGAAAAGCTCTGCCCCTAGTTGGTTCCTCCAGGACTTGCACCAGGAAATTGTCCCCTACACTTTCCAAAAACTTCCTGGATTGTCTGTGCACCGCTGTATTGCTCTCCCAGCAGATATCAGGGTGATTAAAGTCTCCCATGAGAACCAGGGCCTGCGATCTAGCAACTTCTGCTAGTTGCCAGAAGAAAGCCTCATCCACCTCATCCCCCTGGTCTGGTGGTCTATAGCAGACTCCAACCACGACATCACCCTTGTTGCTCACACTTCTCAACTTTATCCAGAGACTCTCAGGTTTTTCTGCAGTTTCATATCGGAGCTCTGAGCAGTCATACTCCTCTCTTACATACAACGCAACTCCCCCACCTTTTCTGCCCTGCCTGTCCTTCCTGAACAGTTTATATCCATCCATGACAGTACTCCAGTCATGTGAGTTATCCCACCAAGTCTCTGTTATTCCAATCGCATCATAGTTCCCTGATTGTGCCAGGACTTCCAGTTCTCCCTGCTTGTTTCCCAGGCTTCTTGCATTTGTGTATAGGCACTTAAGATAACTCATCGATCGTCCCTCTTTCTCAGCATGAGACAGGAGTCCTCCCCTCTTGCGCTCTCCTGCTTGTGCTTCCTCCCAGGATCCCATTTCCCCACTTACCTCAGGGCTTTGGTCTCCTTCCCCCGGTGAACCTAGTTTAAAGCCCTCCTCACTAGGTTAGCCAGCCTGCTGGCGAAGATGCTCTTCCCTCTCTTCGTTAGGTGGAGCCCGTCTCTGCCCAGCACTCCTCCTTCTTGGAACACCATCCCATGGTCGAAGAATCCAAAGCCTTCTCTCCGACACCACCTGCGTAGCCATTCATTGACTTCCACGATTCGACGGTCTCTACCCAGGCCTTTTCCTTGCACAGGGAGGATGGACGAGAACACCACTTGCGCCTCAAACTCCTTTATCCTTCTTCCCAGAGCCACGTAGTCTGCAGTGATCCGCTCAAGGTCATTCTTGGCAGTATCATTGGTGCCCACATGGAGAAGCAGGAAGGGGTAGCGATCCGAGGGCTTGATGAGTCTCGGCAGTCTCTCTGTCACATCGTGTATCCTAGCTCCTGGCAAGCAGCAGACCTCTCGGTTTTCCCGGTCGGGGCGGCAGATAGATGACTCAGTCCCCCTGAGGAGGGAGTCCCCGACCACCACCACCCTCCTCCTCCTCTTGGGAGTGGTGGTCGTGGAACCCCCATCCCTAGGACAGTGCATCTTTTGCCTTCCAATCGGTGGAGTCTCCTTCTGCTCCCTTCCCTCAGATGGGTCATCTAGTCCACTCTCCGCATTAGTACCTGTGGAGAGAACATGGAAACGATTGCTCACCTGTATCTCCATTGCTGGTGCATGGACGCTCCTCTTTCTCCTTCTGGAAGTCACATGCTGCCAAACCTCTTCACAATCCTTCTGTCCCTGCTGTGCCTGCTCTGAATCTTCAGAACATTGTGGCCGTAGAAGCATCTCCTGACGTCTGTCCAGGAAATCTTCATTTTCCCTTATGCAACGCAGTGTTGATACTCGTTTCTCCAGCCCTCGAACCTTCTCTTCCAATATGGAGACCAGCTTGCACTTTGTACAGACAAAGTCGCTTCTGTCCTGTGGAAGAAAGACAAACATGGCACAACCTGTGCAGGTTACAACAGCTGATCGCTCACCTTCCATATCCCTGTCCTCTTAAGAGCTTCCTCAGCTGTTGCAGGAACTACTCAGAGAAACCTGCAGATGAAAGCCTCAGTGAGCTCTCTCCAGGCAAACTCCCTCTGTTAGCCTCTGCTGTTCGCCGCTCAGCTGGTTCGCTGCTGACTGCCCTTATATACCAGTCAGGCCCACTCAAGGCCCACCAACACAGCCCCCCTAATGCAGCACTTAGCGTACCTCCTCTCGGACAGCTCCCAGGCAAACTCCCTCTGTTAGCCTCTGCTGTTCGCCGCTCAGCTGGTTCGCTGCTGACTGCCCTTATATACCAGTCAGGCCCACTCAAGGCCCACCTGGAACAAAGCACTCCCAATTCACACTTTTCAAACAAACAAGCAAGCAATCAAGCACACGGTCAAACTGACCAACTGTCCCAGCAGCAGACACTCAGATACTCACCAACACAGCCCCCCTAATGCAGCACTTAGCGTACCTCCTCTCGGACAGCTCCCAGGCAAACTCCCTCTGTTAGCCTCTGCTGTTCGCCGCTCAGCTGGTTCGCTGCTGACTGCCCTTATATACCAGTCAGGCCCACTCAAGGCCCACCTGGAACAAAGCACTCCCAATTCACACTTTTCAAACAAACAAGCAAGCAATCAAGCACACGGTCAAACTGACCAACTGTCCCAGCAGCAGACACTCAGATACTCACCAACACAGCCCCCCTAATGCAGCACTTAGCGTACCTCCTCTCGGACAGCTCCCAGGCAAACTCCCTCTGTTAGCCTCTGCTGTTCGCCGCTCAGCTGGTTCGCTGCTGACTGCCCTTATATACCAGTCAGGCCCACTCAAGGCCCACCAACACAGCCCCCCTAATGCAGCACTTAGCGTACCTCCTCTCGGACAGCTCCCAGGCAAACTCCCTCTGTTAGCCTCTGCTGTTCGCCGCTTAGAAGCCTAAGTCTCACTGACCGTCAACGAGACCTAGTCTCCTAAGCACCTAAATCAGTCTTGAAAATAGGAACTCTTGAATATTTTACCCTTAGGTGCCTACATCACTTAGCATGTAGTTGTAAACTTTTCAAAAGTGTCTAACTACTTTAAATTCGAAATTACATACTAAATATTATGCACACTAGCATGCCACCTTTCACATATGTATAAAATCTATAAACATGCATCAATCACTCTGTCAGCCTCAGCCTCCACATAGGCTCATGGGAACCCTAGTTCCAGCTCCCTCATGCCCCCATTCTCCTTGCAGGGGTCAGTCTACATCTTATATGATGCACCATAGTCTCTCCCTGCGGCTCAGCCCAGAGGGTGCATCTTAGACCGGCCATGCATACAAAAAGGATAGCTTTATTACTTGCTTACCGATGGATCCGCTATCAGTTCAGTAACAAAACATGTGGGCCGGCTAGCTCAGCTGGTTAGATAATGGTGCTAGTAATGCCAAGGTCATGGGTTCAAGCCCTATGCTGGCCACTCAGTGTGCTGGATGGAGAGGGTGACTTCTGCACTTTAGCTGTGGGGAATTAGCTCAAGCAGTAGAGTGATCACTTTGCATGCAAGACATAGTGGGGTCAATGTCCACATTCTCCAAGCAGTTGACTAAGGGCTCATGGTGGGCTAGGCAGGCAGCTGACTTTGTCCTGCACTTAGGATGGAAGAGTCCCATACACTGCTACAGACTAGGAACTGAATAGCTAGGCAGCAGTTCTGCAGAAAAGGACATAGGGGTTACAGTGGACAAGAAGCTGGATATGAGTCAACAGCGTGCCCTTGTTGCCAAGAAGGCTAATGCCATTTTGGGCTATATAAGGATGGGCCTCTATTTGGCATTGGTGAGGCCTCATCTGGAGTACTGTGTCCAGTTTTGGGCCCCACACTACAAGAAGGATGTGGAAAAATTGGAACGGTCCAGCAGAGGGCAACAAAAATGATTAGGGGGCTGGAGCACATGACTTATGAGGAGAGGCTGAGGGAACTGGGATTGTTTAGTCTGCAGAAGAGAAGAAAGAGGTGGGATTTGATAGCTGCTTTCAACTACCTGAAAGGGGGTTCCAAAGAGGATGGATCTAGACTGTTCTCAGTGATACCAGATGACAGAACACGGAGTAATGGTCTCAAATTGCAGTGGGGAGGTTAAGGTTGGATATTACGAAAAACTTTTTCACTAGGAGGGTGGTGAAGCACTGGAATGGGTTACCTAGGGAGGTGGTGGAATCTCCTTCCTTAGAGGTTTTTAAGGTCAGGCTTGACGAAGCCCTGACTGGGATGATTTAGTTGGGGATTGGTCCTGCTTTGAGCCGGGGGTTGGACTAGATGACCTCCTGAGGTCCCTTCCAACCCTGATATTCTGTGATTCTATGATTTCAGTGGATGAAAACCGGGCCCTACTGAAGTCCATGGCAAAACACACACTGTCCAATGTACATCGGAATTGTACCAGGTGGGATACAGATTCCAAGGCCAGAAGGGACCATTGGGATCATCTAGTCTGACTTTCTGCATAACACAGGCCATAGAACTTCCCCAAAATAATTCCTAGAGCAAATCTTTTAGAAAAAATAACCCCAATCTTGCTTTTCAAGTTGTCCGTGATGGCGAATCCATCACAACCCTTGGCAAATTGTTCCAATGGTTAATCACTCACTGTTATTTTTTTTCCTTATTCCCAGTCTGAATTTGTCTACCTTCAACTTCCAACCACTGGATCATGTTATACCTTTCTTTGCTAGAATTAAAAGCCCATCATTAAATATTTTTTCCCCATGTAGGTACTTATAGACTGTAATCAAGTAATCCCTTAACCTTCTCGTTGTTGAGCTAAATAGATGGAGCTCCTTGAGTCTATAAGGCATGTTTTCTAAACCTTTAATCATTCTCATGGCTCTTCCCTGAACACTCTCCAATTTGTCAACATCCTTTTTGAATTGTGAACACCAGAACTGGACACAGTATTCCAGCTGTGGTTCACCACTGCCAAATACAAAGGTAAAATAACCTCTGTACTACTTGTTGAGATTCCCATTTATGCATTACAGGATTATGTTATCCCGTTTGGCCACAGTTGTTCAGCTGAATATCCACCTCCCCCCCCCCCAAATATATTTTTTCAGAATCACTGCTTCCAGGGACACAATTCCTCATCCTGTAAGTATGGCCTACATTCTTTGTTCCTAGATGTACACAAACACATTTAGCTGCATTAAAATGCGTATGGTTTGCTTTCACATACTTTAGCCTGTATTATCTTCTTTTGCTGTTGGGTGAACTGAGGCACGGAACTTAAGTAACCTTTGCAGGGTTAAAAAGTCCTAGCAACTGGTTGGCAGAGCCATGAACAGAATTATAGAATCATAGACTTTAAGGTCCGAAGGGACCATTATGATCATCTAGTCTGACCTCCTGCACAATGCAGGCCACAGAATCTCACCCACCCACTCCTGTATCAAACCTGTGTCTGAGCCATTGAAGTCCTCAAATCATGGTTTAAAGACTTCAAGATGCAGAGAATCTTCCAGCAAGTGACCCGTGCCCCACGCTGCAGAGGAAGGCGAAACCCCCCCAGGGCCTCTGCCAATCTGCCCTGGAGGAAAATTCCTTCCTGACCCCAAATATGGCGATCAGCTAAACCCTGAGCATGTAGGCAAGACTCACCAGCCAGACAACAGACTCCATTAGTCTAAAAGGGATCCATTTTCCTGCTGTAACTTCTAGGCAACACACACTCCAGTGGCTTTTAATGAGAGTGATGTGCTATCAGCCACTATACCACTTTGACAAAGTAGGGATGAGTACTTGGAATGATTAATTAACACAAACATGTTTTTGTAGCATAGCTCAGCCAGCCCCCAGAGTTGTAGCGTCAATCTAGTTTGGGTAACTACACTGCCCCCTTTGTATCAATTAGATGAGGGAGTATCTGTCAGCAGCCTGATTTTCAGAGAAGCTGAGCACTGAGAGCTCCTACAGTAGTCAGTTAGAGTTGTGGGTACACCGCATTTCTGAAAATCAGGCCTTATCTGCCTGCCTGGGGCATTTATAAGGACTGTATCTTGTGATAGTATAAGTATTGCTTTATAATGTAAGCTACCTAAGAAGATCTTTGGGATCCTTTGGAATGAACGACACGAAAAACAGGAGATATCACCATTATCATTGTCTCTCTTGTTAGCCTCTACTAAAATGTCAGCACCGCTGAACTCTTGTTAAGCCATTTTATTTTGCGGAAGGGAGTTAAACATTATGAAGCTCTATCAAGTCATCCTGACAACACACATTCATCAGAGGAACAGAAAAATGAGAATGGCCACAATTGAAAGTGTTCAAATTCCCATGTTTTATTCCCTTGCTAAGTTTTGAATCAACGTTTTATGTAGTTTTTTAATGAAAACCAAAAAAAAAAAAAAAAAAGATAGCAAAATGTGATCCGCTATGTGACTTATGATGTCAATAAAAACCTACCGGATTTACTTTGCCATGCGAGGGAGGCTATTTACATGTTAAGAACCGATTTATGTTACCAAATAAAAGTCTAAGGAATTTACTTTATAATGTATGGGCAGCCATTTATGATGTTAAGAGTCAATTTACAATGTCAACAATTGTGTTAGAAGTAAAATGCAAAGCTGAGACTTTTGTGTGTATGTATTTTTGATATTCCTCTCTTCATTGATCTCTGCCTCCACCACACAGGGTTTCTGGTTTAAATGAGACAGATACGTTACAAAATAATTTTGCCTAAGTAGGCTCTATTTTTTCATGCCAACATGTCCTATGTTTTTATCTAAGCAGAAATACATGATTAAAATATCAGAGGGGTAGCCATGTTAGTCTCGATCTGTAAAAAGTGACAAAGAGTCCTGTGGCACCTTAGACTACAGACTAACAGATGTACTGGAGCATAAGATTTCGTGGGTGAATACCCATTTAGTCAGATGCATGTGACGAAGTGGGTATTCACCCACGAAAGCTTATGCTCCAATACGTCTGTTAGTCTATAAGGTGCCACAGGACTCTTTGTCGATGATTAAAATAGACAGTCATGCTGGCTGGATAATTTGGCTACAACACCAGAACAGTTCCTGACTTTTTGTCCATCCCCTATCATCCACCAATCTTCTAACAATGTAACAACCCAGATCCAACAGCTGCCTTTTGAACCATGTTCTAAACATTTTTGCTTCTTTCCTCCCCTCCGCCCCCCCCCCCCAAATTATATATGTGTGTGTGGGAGGTATATTTACTGCCTATTGCATTCAATTAAATTGTTTTGTATAAAATTAAACAATTTCTTATAGAAACACGAAGGTCTCACACATTTTACAGTAAAGTCACCTTAACTGGGCAGTGATTTACCAGGAAATCCCCCCAGGACTACCTGAGAGGGAACTTATTTAAATCTAGCTATATAAACTGTCAATAAGTACTGCTTAATGGGGACAGTAATTCCACTTAATTAAGATGCCTCCTAGTGGCTCAGTGGTGGTTAGTGGTGTTGTCTGCAACTCAGTCTTCAGCTTGTCTTCTCTGCTCACCTAGTGACAGTTTTTGGTCCCTTCTTATCTGAGATACAAGCACAAAGTGCTCAAAGTACTTTACCTCTGTCTACTCCTGACTTTTAGCTTCTGCTTCAACTGTATACGGGGTCTGATCCAAAGTCCACTGAAGTCAATGGGAATCTTTCCACTGACTTCTATAAATTTTGGATCAAGCCTACGATGAGCTGTCATGGCTATTTTACAGCTCCTGCTGTTGTCAGCCCTTGATAAGATGTAGGCTCATTTACTATCCCAGTGCAGACAGTGTCTCCCCATGAATCTACAGACCTGCTCACTAGAGCTGGTTGAATTTTTCATTCAGAACGTATTTCATAATAAAATAACATTTTTGGCAAAACAAATTTCCATGGGAAATGCCATTTTTAATTACATCTTTTCAAGTTCATTTGTGGTTTTTGATGAAAACAGGGCAACTTGATGCAAAGTGTCCTGGTACCCCAAAGTATAGGCATAGGCCTGATGCCAATTATTGATTCTTCTCCACGTTGGAGAGGTGGGGCTATGCATGGTTGACTTGCATGTATTTGGACAATGGGGAAGAGACTAGTGATGTGGGGGGCTGGAGATAGCAAGCTTGGTGGGAGCTGGGAGAACTACCTTTTTTTTCTTGGCAGCATTCAGTCAGGTGGACATTGATCTTGATGCACAGGTAGATTAAACCATCCAGGCCGGATGGACATAGGGTGAGAATTCCAAAATATCGGGACTGCCACAGGGGGAGCGCCTTTTCAATTGTTACACTCACCCGTCTGAGTCTTCAGTGGCACTTCGGCGGAGGGTCCTTCAGTCGCTGACGGCCTACTCACCGCCGAAATGCCGCCAAAGATCGTCGGCGACTGAAGCGCCCACCGCCAAAGTGCCGCCGAGACCCGCACGTGCCGGGTGAGTGTAACAATTGAAAAGGCGCTCCCCTGCCTGTCACCGCCGCCTAAGCAACAAGTAAAAAAAACAAAAAAAACGCATGAAACAAAATATCGGGACAAATGGCGTCCCGATCGTACTTCGGTCAGGACGCGGGACAAACTGCTCGATATCGGGATGTCTGGTCACCCTAGATGGACATTTCACCTGTGCCAGTTCATCTTTAATATTGTTGTTTAGTCTGAGTCAGACATGACAACGCTGGGCAGCCTCATTCTATTCAGTGTTACTACAAAGCATCAGAAAGCTTAGTAACTGGTTGGAGTCTGTGATGCAAGATCTGAAGCACAGCTTTGGCCATACGATCACAACTTGAGTCATTGAAGATCACCACCACAGCTTGAGCAAAGTCCTCAAGTTGTCCCAGATGTGGGCTTGATTTTTTCAAGAGCAGAGATGCCCAAGCCAGGGCCTCCCCAGTAAGCAAGCTGATAATCAGTCTTACTCAGGCTTGGTAAGTGGGGTACAACAGTGGGCATAGCCGAAATAGGAGCTAGCACTGATTTAGGAACCCACAACATTTGCCATTGAACTTGTGAGGAAGGGGGGAGCTTGGGCTCATGAAGAGCAGCACAGAAGATGGCATGGCTTGAGCTTTCAGGACCACATTCTGCACCTGCAGGGTGGCAACCTGGACCTGCAAGATCTCTAGGGCGCCCACTATCTCCATCAGAGAGATACTGGCCTTGGTAGAATCCGTGCTCACTGTAGCAGCTCTGGTTGCCTTATTGCTTGTGATTTAGCTGCTCAAACTGTCAGTGACTGGGACATAGGTGGTAGTGCCTAGTGGTTGGAGCAGCAGTCGGTTGTGAGGAATCGGAGCGTGGATTAAAGCTGGAGTCAGAGGCCAGAGCCAAGGGTCAGAGCCACAATCAGGAACTGGAATTGAGGGTGAGGAGACGGGTTACCTGGAGTAAGGCAAGGTAGGAACCAAGGCAGGAGTAATCCTGGAAATAAGCAGGCACAGCAGCTATTGTAGCCATGAGTAAATACTTAGAGCAGCTGCTTAGCAGCTGCTGCTGGACTTATAGGCCAGTCTGCTGAGTGTTCCAACCAGTCAGGTAGCCTACCACAGGCCAACTGCTCTCATTAGGTCGCCCAGAGACTCACTCTGCTGCAAACCCTGATTCCTGAAACTTTCTATAGGGTTTAATTTTTAAACCAACCTGTAGATTTCTATAGCTGGGATATAATCCTTTATTAGCTAAGTTTTATATGGTAAGTCAACAATTTTATAGCGAAGTAATAAGAAAAATTCCATAGAATGTAATTCATAATTAAGTGTTGTGGGTCAATGTTACAAATCTAGAACCTTTTCCTTAATTTAGATTTAAGATGAACTTCTGTCAAAGGGCCCTAATTATTTGTATTATTGTATTTATTGATTGATTGTAATGTAGCACCAAGAGGTCCCAATCAAAACCAGATGCTGTGTACTATACAGATATTCAGTGAGTCCCTGTTCTGAAGAGCTTGTAATCTAATTTACAAACAAAACATAGTTGTCTGTTTGGTCAACTTTCAGCGTGGGGGAAAAAAACCATTCCCTGCTTCTCATGTACCCTCCATATAACTATATCACATGTTCCCATTGTAGGGCAGACAAGGCAGAGCTGAACAGAATTAGGTGTTAGGTTTATGTTTGCTATAAATATGGAAAATATCTCATCTAATAATTAAACTTTATGACCCCTTGGGGACCCAAAATGACTATTGGGGTTGTGACTCACAGTTTGATGAGGTATTACTATTACTAATCTAATTTTGATCTTCTGAGCCTGATTCTGGTTATACCGAGCACACTAAGATTCTACTACCAGAAATATTCATTTCCTTTAGAATTGGGAATTGCCTCAGAACCAGTAGCATCTTTCAAAACTGTGGAACTTTCTAAAGTGCATCCCCTGAATACACGCTGTAAATCAAGTGTAACTTGATTTAAGTCAGTAGGGTCAGATCCTCAGCATTGCAAATCAGCAAACCTCCACTGAAGTCAAGGGAACTCTGTCAATTTATACCAGCTAAGGATTTGCCCATTGAGGTCATATAGGCACCCAGATACTACAGTGACTGAGATCACATAAGGAGATAGATAGATATGTAACACCAATAGATCCCAGTCATTAGGATTGAACCTGGGTCCTCTGGAGCTAATGCATGAGCCTCTACTGCATGAGCTAAAAGGCACATGGCTCTTAGCTAAGGCTGTAGCAGACTCATTAATCTCTAAGTGATCTCGGTGCCACTAGGGGGACAGAACACCATACCCAGGAGGTGTGTGGTTTATAGATAGATAGATAAGCTCAACATCAAGCATGGGATTTGTATTTTGTGTTACTAAAACAGATCTATTTTGGCATACAAAATACAACTACATTTGATTTGTTACAGATCCACAGGTGCATCCTGGAAAATTTCAGGGAAAAAAACATTCCATTGAAGACTTTTCTGACGATACAGCTTGGTGCTTTTTCCATTTCTCTCCAAATTTTAACTGGGGAATGTTTCCATGAATACAAGATCATTGCTAGTGAGCAGTTCATGTGCTCCTGCTGCTTATCTCTCACCTAAAGTCATAATCCTCTCTGCAGCAGCACCTTTAACTGAGATGTCACAAACAAGATTATGACTTCATGTGAGGAAGAAACAGCGGGAGTGGAAAAACTCTGATGCAGCTAAGATCCTGTTTATTTTTTCTAATGCCTCTAATAACACAGTATTCAGAGGCAGGGGAGGGGGAACTCTGAAAATATTTGGCAACAAAGGCACAAAGTTGTTTCTAAAAATCAATTTTCAGGAAATATCCTTGGCTCTTGAAATTGTATAAGCTTTAGCTTTAGCAAACAGATGTATGTGCTCAAAACTGTGAGAGGCATCAAAATAATCATATAATATCACTGTGCACTTTTCCTCTAAGGATCTCAAAGCACTTTGGAAAGCTGGGTAAATTCTATTCTCCTCACATTAAACACTGGGAATTGGAGCATATGCTCCGAAGGAAGGCAATACAAACTCATATGTATTTGTCTACTTATTTATACAGCCCCTGTCACCATAGCATCAGGGCTTCTCCAAAGCATTTATGGATTCATCCTCACAACATGCTTAGGGGGGTTGTGGAAACTCCTTCGCTGGAGGTTTTCAGAAAGAGGCTGATAACCATCTGTTTTGGATGGTTTAGACACAACACATCCCACATCTTGGCAGAGGGGTAGAGTAGGTGATCCTTGTGGTCCCTTCTAACCCCATGATTCTAAGCAGAGCAATATAATCATCCACATCTGACAGATGGGGAACTAAAGCACAGAGACATGAATCAAGCTAGTCAGAAACCAGAATTCCCATTCCACAGGAAATGACAACATTTTGAAAACAAAACAAAAGAAATAAACCAAACATTTCCAAATTAGAAGAAAAAGCCAAAATTTCCCGCAAAAAAAAAAATATTCTGAAACATTTTGATTCAGGACCATCAAAATGTTCCATTTTGATAAAGTCAATTTCATGCATTTTCTTCATGTTGAAAATGTTTCCTGTCAAATTTTGTAAGAATCAGCATGTTCCCATGAAACACTCTGATTTCAATGAAACTACATTTCTCACTGGAAATGTGTTGCATTGAACATTTTTCTCCCAGCTCTGGAGCTTAATTGACTTGCCCAAGGTCACACAGGAAGTCTGAGGAGCAGCTGTCTTGAGCTCCAGGCCACGTCCTGGACTGAGACTCAAGCCATTGTCATTTTTATTTAGCCTTCTGCTCTCACTGTGAAGTATTGTGAGACCGCACAGGAGAAGCAGCATTATCTAAGTGTTCACTTCACTGTGATAATATTGTGTAGCATATTATATATAGGTGAAGTATTAAACTATTCTTCACGGAGCCTCACATCTGTTGATTATGAGCTAACATCAAAGAGAAACGAAGCATTACAATTGCAATTACCTGCTAATGAAGTCACTGAGAAGTAAGGTTCTAATGGACCATGGCATGTTCAAAACATTTAGCAGCATATTATCCCTTAAAGTAAGACAACCAGGGCTAAATCCAGGTGCTGAGAGGAAGCAGGCAAACGTGACTCTAAACCACTTCCCTGGCTCCACAGATTTTGGTCCTGCAAAAATGGTCTAGTTCATATGACATCGGATTGAACTTGGAGAATCTGGGCTCAATTCTTGGCTCCATCAGACTTCTTGAGTGACAGTGAGTGAATCACTTACTCTATTACATGCCTCAACTCCCAAAATGAGAATAGCATGTCCCTATCTCACAGGGTTGGGAGGAGGATTAATAGAGTAATGATTGTGCTCAAATACTATAGTGACAAGGCTCATATAAGACAGACAGACTGGGAGCTCTGGGACAGATTTTCAAAGGTGTTTAGGTGCCTAACGGTGCAGGTAGATTTTAGTGGTAGTTAGGTGTCTAGGCACTTGTGAAAAATCCCACTAAGTGCCTATCTCTATCTTTAGGCACCTAAATACTGTACCTTTGAAAATCTGGCTCTTCAACTCCAAAGACACAGGTCAAATGTTCTTTAGATAGCGCTGTAAGCTGCTCTCTTCTTATTTCTATAGGGCCATCAAATAGCAGCTGACATATCACTCAGCCATGGACCATTACCCCACTCTGTGTACTTCTGATTAATTGAAAACCACATAACATATGAACAAACACCATGAATCATTAAAGCATCTATTACACTCTCTGTGGATTTTGTGTGTTTTGCTCAAAACTAAACAATCAAGCTTAATTTCAGGGTCAATTTCATCTTTTTTCCCTCAGGGGAAAGGCACTGATCTGCATTTGCCTTGCTTTTGTTTATTGTGATGATCCCCTCTTGGCTCACCCCCGGGATGGACCCAGGGACTTCGAGAGCTGTACCATTTGAACTAAAGAGATAGGCTTTGTAGCTGATGCTGCAATAGACTCGCACCCTCTGCAGAATGGGCACAGAACTCTCTGATTGGTGGGTTACATTACCTCTGAAGGATCTCTTCCCACCCCACCCCCACCACTGTAACATGCACTGTAATGTACTTGTATGGTGAATAAAGTGAGCAGCGTTTGGTCCTCCATGGCAGGTCCATCGCTGTAGTCCATCCTACAACTAACTATTTGAAAAAACAACCCAATGCATCACAGTTGATCTTGTGGTTATAGAAAATATACAGTACTATATGTTGCTGCTATGAGTAACTGATTTAAAAGATTAAATATTATGGGTTATTTTTATTGATATTCAAGAATTACTCACATATTGAAGTTCTCCTGTAGTGCTGAAAAGAGACTTCTTTTTCTGTTTGCTCTGGATTAGCACTTAACTTTATTTCAGCCAGATGAACTTTTATAAGCAATGACAGCAATTCTTAATTTGTATGGTTGAAGCTATATCTCCCATCTAGCTCTTCAACAGTGACACCTGCTCCCAAACCAACTTAATACATAACAGTATTTTTTAGGATCTAGCTAACAGTCTGTACAATGAGAAAGCAAGTGACCTCCTGACCTTATATAGTGTGGATCTTCCACTCACCCTCACCCCTTTCCATGCATTTTTGTGTCAAATCATATGCCATCTAACTTAGAATATAGAAGTGAATTAAAGTAGTCTAGTGAAGTCTAAAAGGCAAACTCTGCTTTTAGTTACACCAGTGTTAATCTAGAATAACTCTATCAACCAGTGGAGTTAATCCAGGTTTATATTGATGTAATGCAGAGAAGAATTTGGCCCTATGTAAAGCTAGAAAGAATCTAATGAACTCAATGGGTCTAAGTATCCATACATGGCTGGAAAACTGAGTGGAGAATCAAGCCCAATATTTATATTACTGGGGCCTTTCCCCAAGGACCGGCCCTGTGGTGAGATATATACCCCCACAATGGAACTAGAAGGGTTAACTGGAGCTGGAGAACCCCATTAAGGCACCTGGTTACAGCTGGACAGTGGGACAGGCCTTACTGAAGATGAAGTCCAACTGGAGGAGTTGGTGGTTGATGAGCCTAAATGGAAAAAGCTCAGATGAGGAAGAGGCTGCAGGCAGAGGGGTGAAGAACTCTGTAGTGGCTAGCGAGTGGAAGAAAGGCCCAGAGAGAGGCAGATGTACAGTAAGCCAAAGGAAGGGCTGTGGGAAAGGGCTTGAACACCTGTCAAGATATGAAGTCTGGGGAAGCAGTAGACCTTAGCTGCTCACCACAGGGTGGCTGGACTGGAACCAGTGGAGTGGGATGATCTGGGTTCCCCTCCTGGCCCACTGGAAAAAGTGGTGAGGAAATATCATGACATAAGGGGGAGAAGGACTACTGAGTTTGGAGCTGGGCATCCAGGGAGGAAGCCTAGGAGGCTGCACAAGAGCAGGAGGGCAGCCCTACAGAGCCCAGGCAGGGGTGAAGAGTCTGCAGAAGAGTGATCCCTGGTGAGCAAAGAATTATGTTCAGTTGAGTTCAGTCTATTGGATTCACTTACCCCAAAAGGGGTGGAACAAAATGTAACCTGGCCAGAGACCTGAGTCACAGGAAAAAGGCAGACCACTGCAGGGCCAGAGCAGCCATCAGCAGGAGGTGCTAGAGAAGGGGAACTTGCTAAGCCAGGCCTCACCAGGAACCGGGGGGTCAGCAGTGAGTCCACTCTTTTACATATTCCCAAACTCTACAAGAAATGGTTAAAAAAAATCTGTCAAAACTGTTTTTCAATGGAAAATTGGGTTTCTGACTCAATGAATGTTTTTGCTGAAAATGTCTGAATCCCCCCACCTCTCCTTCAAAAAACAAAAACAAAAGAATGTCAGAAAACTAAAACCTCCCCCCACAAAAAATGTACAGCTGAAAACTTAAAATGTTTTCCATGGGGGGTATAAAGTTTCTGACCAGCCCTAATCTACACATTACACCCACTTATAGCTCTTCTCTTGCAGTGAACTCCCTTTAGGGTAGTTTAGTTTCTTTCAATTAGCATACGCTTACCAACATCTGACGTCACATTCTACCATCTCTTGACACATTGGGTCCTATTCTCCCCTCACACAGGGACTGCTCTAAAGTCCACTGAAGTCAATGAGCGTCCATTAATTTCTCTTTACCAGTGAATATCAGGAGCAACTCAACCAAAGTCAGAGATACTCCAGTATCGGTAACGGTGTTGTAAGTCAAAGGAGGATTAGGCCCATCATGGCTGGATTTGACCCATTGAGTCTAACCCCATCTAATGTGGGTTTGATTCTGATCTCACATTCAGGAGAATTAGGAGTAAGTTCTATTGGGGTTTAAACAATGTAAAATTGTTGTAAGATCTGAAGCAGGCATCTAGTGTCTAAATGGGTGAGGCTCACACTAAGGGGACAGAAGAAAGGAGTGGAACTACAAGGGCAACTAACAGCAGGGCATTACACTTTCTAGCTTAAAGTACACTGCCCCCATCCTTGAATGTAGGTCTTCTCTTACTAGTCAATTTGTAAATTACAGCAGCTTACTCTTGGTCATCCCCACATCCACCATGGCAAGCACAGAGCCTGAGTCTAATGGAATCTTGCACATCACCTCTACACTTGTTCCCACATCTTTACTCTGTTTGTAAAGCACCATGCACACTTATTATAGTGCATAGCTCCATGGGCCTGCAGAGGGCTAAAATGACTTATAATCTTCAATTGGCCTAGCCCCATAGATCTCCTTTGGTGCTGGGATCTGGGCCAGTGTGTCTGTCAAACTTAATGTTTGAAATTATATGATTTAAATGGAAAAGCTAATCCCGTTTCTTGCCTTCTGTGAGCACTTTAAACCCATTCCTCTGAACAATATAAACATGTTTAAAAATGCAAGTGCCCAAAAAGCTCCTTTTCCTCAAGGCACCAAAGGCACTTTAATAGCTTCCTTTTTCATACCACTCTTTTGCATGTATTCTCAGCGGGATTGCCTGCCTAGAGAACAGCAAGAACTTCATGCGTCCTGCTAGTGCCTACGCTCATTATTAATGCAGCATTTGCCCTTTGAGATTTGCTGAACTAATCAAAAGTAATGTTAATAATTGGCAGACTGGGATAGCCCGTGGATCAGGAACACCACCAGCACAATGGTGTTTACTTAGCTAACATCTGCAGCAACAAGTGTGGCATTTTTTTTCCTTTTTGGATCTGTCTCTGTTTTCTAGACTCCTAGAGTGTCAAACCAAAAGGAGCAGTGTTCAGAGACTCCCATGTTTAAAAGTACAGTGATTGCAATTAAAATATCAGCATTGCCCCGTGATATCTATCATGACACTAGACTGTGGTTAGAGCTGTACAGAAAGGCAGGAAAGGCAGAAAAAGGTTGGTCCTGGGGCCAGTTTTGTTCCACATCTTCATTAATGATCTGGGTAATGGGATGGATTGCACCCTCGGCAAATTCGCAGATGGCACTAAGCTGGGGGGAGAGGTAGATATGCTGGAGGGTAGGAGTAGTGTCCAGAGTGGCCAGAAGAGAATGGGTTAATACTGACCTGAGTTGCTGCCATTTGCAAAGGAGGGATTGGAGTTTTCAATAGAGTGGATTGCAGATTGTTGGGATAGAGAGGACTAAGGAAGTTATCCCTGGACTTGTGGGATCCATCCAGTGGCTCTGTGTGGCTCGAAAGCTTGTCTCTCTCACCAACAGAAGTTGTTTCAACACAAGATATTACCTCACCCACCATGTCTCTTGGGACCTGAGTCAAGCAGGGATGCAGCTACATTGCAAAACAATAGGGCTCGGACCCTGGGTCCCTGCTTAACTCAAGCTTAGACCCTCAAGCCCTGCAAAGTAGAACCTATCTGCAGCTTAGTTGTCCTGGCATGGGGCTGCAGTGCTCATGTGCAGAGGCTGAAACATAGGTACCTAGGGAACTCTTACTGCAGAAATGTGGGTGCCACCCAATTTTAAGCTCCTACGGTGTTTGGCACTGGTTGAACAGGAGTATTGTGAATCCCAGTGGGGCCTGACTGAGATTTAGGTGCCTAAAGTAGCAGTTAGGTGCCTAACTCCTTTTATGAATCTAGCCCTCAGATGTACCATATGGTGTGTGCTGAGTTTTCAAAGCAGCTACTGGATCTTATAGTTTTGACTGAAGCAGGCAAGCAGCCTACCTACCTCTATATAACCCACATCATCATAGTACCTGAACACCTGCTGCCCTTATAATAAATATCTTCTTCCTCACAATACTCCTTAATTGCAACAGAATCCTTCCCAGATGTTTGTTATTCCAGATCAGTATTATTTTTAACATAGTTAGTATCATATGCAGTGGGCCAGGATTCTTCAGGCCTTTGCATCTTGTAAGGAAACAAAACTCTCTGGCATTCCTAAGTGGGGTGACCAGATAGCAAGCATGAAAAATCAGGACGGGGGTGAGGGGTAATAGACGCCTATATAAGACAAAGCCCCAAATATCAGGACTGTCCCTATAAAATTGGGACGTCTGGTCAGCCTATTCCTAAGAGAAGCATAAAATAACAGACTGTACAACAGTAAAGAATCTGTAAATGGCTGATGTCCTCTTGGGATGCAACAAGGAACTTTTAACATGAAGCATTTAATGCTGAGGTAACTGTTTCTCTTAATCACTCAGTGTTTTCTCAGGGAGGCAGAAGAGCCTAGTGGATTAAGTGCCAGATTAGGATTTAGATGACCTGGGTTTAATTCCCTAGCTATGCCACTGGTCTACCACATGACTTTAGGCAAGTCACTTCCTTCCATGTGCTCAATTTCCCCATCTGTATAAGTGGGGATAATGATACTAATCTGCTTTGTAAAGTACTCTGAGATCAAACAGTTAAAACTGCCATATAAGAACCAGATATTATATTTCATAGATTCACCAGAAACTAAATTAAAATTACAATGCAAAACCCAATTCACTGAAAACCTCAGACTAGATGGGGATAGCTAGCCACAGATTATTTCAGTTCTCTCTCTGTCGGCCCTCTCCTGTGTAGTGTTTTAACTGAGTTTAATAGACGGATGGACCCTAAAAAAGCAGCAGCAAACTGAAGGACAGTCACATTTCATCTCCACGGAGAGCTTTATATACTGCAAGATGCAACAAAGACCATTACATGGATTATAGTTACTGGCAATGAATCCTCTACCCATCTCTCAACTACCACCAAAAAAAAAAAAAAAAAAAAACCCTGACATGATTGCTGCTGCATTATTACTGGTCTTAAAGGCAAACTGATAAGCTACTTCCAGCAGTGACAGTATAAGTGAAATTTGTTTCTTCTATCCCCAGTCCCAAATTGAGAAATGGCTTTTAGAACAAATGATACTTACACTTTTAAAAATAATATCCAAGTAGCTATTTCCATAATCACATCTATAAGTAGATATACACTTCAATACTAGAAGACTTTAAAACATTAGAAGAAATGTTTGACGTACACCACCCTGTTTCTTTGGAGTGCGACCCTGCAAACTACCGTGAATTGTCCCACTGAAGTGAATGGGACTAATTACTCTCTGGGCAATCATCCCAGGGAGCTGGCTGCCTGGCATTAGGCACCCTGGGGAAGCAGCTGGCCCAGAAGCTAGGGAACCTGGAAGCACTGGCAACCCCAGCACCATGGCAGACCACCAGGTGGACTACTGGGGAGGTGAGCAGTAACTGAATTCACTCATTGCTAGTTGCCCCCTTGTGGCCAAGTGTGACATCACAGCTCCAGCATTAAGGCCATTTTTCTGCACTGGAACTTTGCCCTCCATCCAGGTCACTGTCTTCAGTGCACCCATTCCCGGTTCCCAGTTGTCCCACACTGAGACGCCTGCCAGAGACACAGAAATCCTCCCACACTCTCTGCGGTTCTTTGTCAGCCAGTCTGCAGTTCAGCTTGCTACCCCCTTACAGTTGGTTTGCACAGCTATTTCGTTGGAGCTGACAGAGGAACCCAGTCACACCCTCTACTCCAGGTTCTGCCCCAGGGCCCTGTACCAAACAGCTCGGTATACTCCTTTATCCCTGCTGCAGTATTCCCTGGGCCACTTCCTACTTTCTTCTCAAGTTCCCCTCTCAATCTCCCAATCACTTCCCTGGTTAGTCAGGGTCTCAGCCATGCCTCCCAGCCTAGAGAGCTTTCTTTACTCTCTCTCCCTGCTTGGAACTCCCCCACAGCTTCCCTTCCTGCTCTGAGCTTCCTAGCTGGCTCTCCCTATCATCCATTTTGCCTGGTTCTCATTCTCACTACTGCTACCACCTTCTGCTGTTGATAGGGATTTAGTCTGATTTCCCTCAGGTGGGGTTCATTCTGTGATCAGGTTGGTTTAATGCCAGACTTTCCAGCCCTCCTGGCAAGGCACCCTGTTACACAAGCGAGCTGGCACAAAACCAGGCGGTTTCTGACAGAAATTAGTTGAACTTGATAAATCCCTGCAGAACATTTTGATTTGAACAAATTGACATTTTCTGATGGGAAAAAATATTCCATCAGAAAATGTCCAACCAGCTCTAATGGTGCCACACAGGGTCAAATTCTGCTGCCAGATACAATAGTGTAAATGTGGATTAACTCCATGGATATCAGTGGAGTTAATTCAGATTAGCAGGGAGGTAAGTGATGGCATGATCTGGTGCACAAGGCCTGATTCTCCTCTCACTCACATTGGTTTAACACTAGTATAATCCCATTGACTTTGTGATAGTTTCTCTATGTGAGTTACATCTGAATTACACAGCTCTCCTCTTCACGTACAAAGTGCTTTGGGGAAAAGGGATATCTTTTCAAATTTCCTCCGTGACAGGGCTGCATTTGCATCAGGCAGTGATGATTGATGCAGCGCTGTGCAGTAAATAATGTCAGCACGTTACAGAACTTCGCATCAGTTAATCTTACTTATCACACAAGGTAACTCCACATGGGGGGCGGGGAGGAACATCAACAATATGGAATGTGTCTGCTGTGTTGAGTATTTGGAGGTCAGGACTGCGGTATCGCTCTTTTTGTAAATAGATAATTTAGGGCTCACTAGCACCATAGTGAGGAGGGGAGCAGAGGTTTACTGACTAGAGGAATGGAAATACCTCTCAGCATGCCCACTGTCCATTACTGCACCCCTTTAAGAAGAGATGCAGTGTGGCTCTGCTGACTGGTGCATGAAAGGTAGAGCTAAGGCTCTGAGGACTCACCGCCTTTCCATTCTCACTTTCAATGGCCATGATTGGAAACCAATGGCTATTGCAGTATTTGGAACTTGTTTGGAGAGGGACTGAAGCTGTGCATGGGTCTTGTCCTGGGCTAAGGGCTGCTCTTGGCTGCAGAGAGCTATTCACTGACTGAAGATCAGGCAGAGTGCCATACACCACTCCTATCCCCAGAGTACCCCCGAAGTACCCCTGACATACCCCCCTCTCTGGGGACCAGGTGGTGTAGATCCAGCTTCTCTATTGAGCTTGTGCTGGATGTTGTGAGAGGTGTGCTGAAAAGAAAAGCAATCCAAAGCCTGTTGAAGTCACTGGGGATCTTTCTATTGACTGCAATGGATTTTGGATCAAGCCTCTATCGCTGAGGGGAACTATAGGTTATGTGGTTGCCAGGATTTTTTTTTCCTCCCTAGAGCAGATGTGAAGGAGAACCAGTGTGCTTTACACATATAAAGAGTTCTGGCTGACAGTTAGTCCAGAACCAAATGTAGTTATTTCTGAAATGAAATTTGGGATGGCAACAGCCTGAGGATGACTGGATGGATGGCTTGTCTTTCAAGGATATGTCTTTGAAATGGAGGCCTGCCATGTGGCAGATGGGCTGTGCCACACACAAACTCTTCAGTAGTGATACAGAAGAATGATAGTCAGAAACAGAGGGAGGTTTTGTTTTGGTTGCCATTAGAATGTCTCTGCACCACTGTTTCAATCTCAGGGGTTCTGGTTCAAGTCTCATCTGCAGTAGTATTCAGGAGATACACAAAACAACTGCAGCCCCTATAGGAACACCTCCATTAATTAGTTAAATTGGCTTTTATCAGGCCTAGGTACTGTAACATTATTGGCAGTCACTAGATAGTGCTTTTGCAGATGGTCTTGGTAGTGTAGTTCAGTTTATCTGACTGTATAGGGATTAGATCTTGGATAGATGAAAACAGAATGCTTGATGCATTCATTATTTCTGGATGCTGAGCATATCGCCAATAAAATCCATTCTGTCCAACTTTCCTCCTCACTCTCTGACTGGCTCTTTTTCTAGGGAAGGTAACAGCTGCCTACAGGTTATACTCGCATAAGAAAGCAAAACATTGTGGTGTCAAAATGATGCAACATGAGTTAGCAGGCCCAAGAGAGGCCACCACTGCAGCCAATTCCCATAGTTGGAGGATATCCCATGAACATAATTGTAAATAAACTCTACAATGAGGCCCATTAAACATGAGTTTTCAAAATAGATCATAGTGGGACTCAAGAAGCAGATAAGCCTTGAGCAGGCTCTCTGCCCATGTTGAATTTTACCCCAGTGTGAGCAAGAGAGTCACAATACAATCTTTAGATAGCATAGGCAGTGCCCTAAATGTAATATAGGCAGGAAGGGCGGTCCACTGGTTTGGGTTCTACCACTGAAAACCTGGGTTGCCTGCTCCACTGAAAGCTTCTTGTGTGATTCTGAGTAAGTAACTTGGGCCTAGAGGCTCAGTGGGGCTTTGGAACTGGGCCTCCATTCCCCAGCTGTAAAACAAGCATAAAAGCACTTCCATGCTTCACAGGCTGTTGTGATGATAAATACATCAAAAGACAGTGAGGTGCTCAGATACTATGGTGAATGGGGGCCTACCACAGGGTCCACACAGGTTTCCACTCTCTCGTGCCTGTGCCAGCTGGTTAAAATAAAGAGTCTCCACGCCTTCTTCGGTGCTTCACCCTTGTGTCTTTATTTACAGTGCAACAGTGTTATCCCCCTTTCTCCCCCAGCGGCTATCCCCAGTCAGACCCTCCCCGGGTCTCTTGGCCCCTGAAGCTTCTTTCCTTGGGTGAGGAGACAAAGATGTAACCCTCCTATCCCCTCACAGGCTAGCCTACTCACTGAGCTTTCCTCAGGGCTTTTATAGCCCTCCTCCTCCTCAGCCCAGCTGTCGCTACTTAACTCAACTCATAGCAGTGAGCCAGCCCTCATTAGGGCCTGCAGCTGGGCTCTCTGTTGACTACCTGGGCCCCTACACCTGGCCTCCCTAGCAGACATCATTAGGGCTTTAGCCAGCATTTTAGCAGGGCATTCAAGGGATTTACCCCTGCCCTGCCACAGGGCCATATAAGTACCGTAAGAGAAGTAAAAAAAAAAAAAGAGAGAGAGAAAACCCTTGTCCCAATGATCTACAATTTAAGATACTGGAACAAATTCTGAAGCTCTCTGAAATTTTTTATCCTGTCCTGGGAGTTTCCCTGAGTAAAGTACAAGTGAAAACTAGGTTACAAAAATAGTAATTTGGACTTGAACCTTTATACCTAAAATAAAACAGTAGCACATTGTTTTATATTACCTAGAAGGGAGGGGAGGGAATGGGATACACAGCATAAGATGACAATTTTCTCTCCCCGTTGTTCAATTTTTACTGCTATTCCTCTTGCACTTCCTGCAGAGATTGGGGAGTGGTGCTATCTGCCATAAATGTTCCTTATTTTAATGTCTCTGTTAACTTTGATTAAACTCTTCCATCACCTTGTTGTTGTGGTTTGTCAATAAAAAGGGAGTGTGAATGCCACAAGGAATTTCCCAAGCTTTCACAATTCTAATTAAATATTTGCAAGGTTTTTTTTAAAAAAAAATAATATTTTACTTAAAAACAGGAAACATGAAAGTTAATCACAAAACCATGTCACGGTGCACAAGATACATGCCACTGAATTTCTAGATATTACAGATGACAATTTCCTAACTCAAAAAGTGTTGCAACCAACATGGAGGGTGGGGGTGGAGGGGAGATGTTTCTATATTAGACCTCATTGTTAAAGATAAAGGGGAGCTGATAACAGAACTAAAAGTTAAGGATAGCTTGGGTACAAGTGATCATGACTAGGTCACATTTATAATGTGCGAACAGAATAAAGTCCGGACCAATGATATATAAAGTTGGTGCTTTAAAAGGGCTAATTTCACAAAACTGAAAACAACTATAAGCAATATAATCTGGGAGGAAGAATTTAATCAGAAAAATGTGAATGATAATTGGGAATAATTCAAGAACACTTTAATAGAAGCCACAAAAGGCACAATTGAGGAAGATTGTCACATTGTTTTAAAAACAATCTGGTTTTAGAGGGGAAGTGAAAGCAGCTATAAAAATTAAAAGTTATATATATACAGGGGAAGTCGATAGTAATGAATATAAATTAGAAGCTAGGAATTGTAGACAATTGATAAGGAAAGCAAAGGGACAGAAAGGAAAAGGGGGGGGAAAAAGATGGCCAACAGAGTTAAGCACAATAAGGAGGTTTTTTAAAGTATATTAGGAACAAAAATAATCCTGATAATGGTATTGGTCCATTACTAGATGAAAATGGTAGAGTTATCAGTAATAATGCAGAAAAGGTAAAAAAGGCCAATGCATATTTCTGTTCTGTATTTGGGGGAAAAACAGATAATGTAATCATATCATATGATAATAGTCTTTCCATTCCACTGGAGGATGTTAAATAGCAACTGCTAAAGTTAGACATTTAAAATCAGGACTGGCTAACTTGCATCCAAGGGCTTTAGTGTTCTCCAGCACTGGGAATTTTTAAAATCAAGATTAGATTCCCCCCCCCCCCTATAAATTATGTACTAAGAATTTTTTCAGGGATGTTCTCTAGCCTGTTTTATGCAGGAGGTCAGATTAAATGATCACAATGGTCCCTTCTCACCTTAAAATCTATTAATAAATAAATCCTATCTCCTAGAACTGGAAGGGACCTTGAAAGATCATCAAGTCCAGCCCCCTGCCTTCACTAGTAGAGCCAAGTACTGATTTTTGCCCTAGACGCCCTAAGTGGCCCCCTCAAGGATTGAACTCATAACCCTGGGTTTAGCAGGCCAATGCTCAAACCACTGAGCTATAGCCCTCTTTTCTTTAGACTCATCACCTGCTGCAGATCTGCAGACAGCCAGTCACTGGTTGCTTGTCTTGTTTTAAAAAGCTGATTGCTCTTGGTAAGTTGTACCTTTCACTAAGTTTATACCCTGATTCTGGAATGAGCTCCATACAGGTAAATCCCTGCACACACTTCTTTGCAGGATCAGGGAATTAGCCACTAAAGTTTTGCATCAAGTACCCAAATCTGGTCTGCTCATAGATCTAGCTGAGTGGACCATTCTTGAGCCATCAAATTCCTTCCAGGAAGGCAGTGCTGCCTTGTAGCCAATCTTGGTTTCTAAAAAAAATTAATTGAGCTAGAAGAAGTGGATGGTGAGTAGCCCAATGTGTTTTCTAAATTGTTGTTTTGCATATAAATTGGAAATTATTCCTTTCCTTCACCTGAGGTTGCAACAACCTTATTATTTTTATCCCTCCCGCCTCCCCCAATATCTCCCCTTAGAGGAAGCAGTTTAGAATTATTGGAAAATTATAACATCTTGCTGACAGTGTACTTATAAGTGATCAATCAAATATCCACAAGATGACAAAACAGTTTTAAGAATACTTTATTAGTCTGATAGCTTTCAAAGGTCAAATTATTTCTCTTCTTCTATTCAAGGACGTATTGTGAAGTCAATCAATTTTAGTTAAGCAATCAGACCTTCCTCTTCTGTTTTCACCTCCTAGATTAACTAGCATAATTAAAGCTCTGTTGCTAAGCAAAATGCTGATTACCTTTTTTTGATGGGCAAAATGCTCCATCTGGATGCTCTGTCAATTTTCACTCATTTTGCAGTGACTGGTTTATTTAGCTTTGGTTTGCACAGAAGTGTTTTACAGTTACACCATTTGCACCAGTAGCAAACTTGATAATCTCAAGAGGGGAAAGATTCAAATAAAAATGTAACCCCCCCCTAAAAACAAACAAACAAACAAACAAAAAAAACACCTACACAGGCAGCTAAAAACTCCCTGTTGCTTCAATGAGAGCAGAGTTGGGTCAATGCTGAAAGCTTTTCAAAATCCCATCCTAACATTTTAATTGACCTACATCCTTGAAAATTGTCAGTAAGTGGACTGGACCACAGAACTGGCCGAAGAAGACCAGAGTGATTTATCTCACTCCGAGATGGGTTTGAGTCAGGTTGGGCAACGGCGATATATGATACGATCCTACTCCCATTGAAATCACGAGGGATTTTGCGATTGTCTCCTTGGGAGACAACAGGCTTCTAACAAGCAAAATTTTCAGCTGGTGTAAATCACCATAGCTCCATTAACTCCAGGTTAGTTGCTTCCATAGTACTACACCAATATTCCCCAGCTGAGAAGCCGTCTCAACTCATATATGTGACCAATCAATCCCAGCCCTCACATTTTGTTATGAAGAAAAAGCCTGATTTTGCACCCATTGAAGGGAATGAGTGTCTTGATGGTGAAAGCAGGATCAGGGCCAAAACTGAACATTTATTGTGGGACAACAACAGAACCAGCACTACTTTGGAGATGACCTGAGCCCAATGAAGGTACATGTGGATTTCAACTTGTAATAGCTGTGGAGCGGAAAAGGAAGCATTCCCCTCTCCTCCCCACTGCTGTTGTGTGCACAGAAATGCTGAAGGTGGGGATACAGAGTGAAAGTCACCCTACTGCACCACCTCCATTTCACATAAACCCTTAAAATAATGGAACTCATGTGGCCCTCTACACTAGGATGAATTTCATCCATAGTGAATGTCCTCCCAGACATTCCCACCTCAGCCCCTGGTTATGCCCCGTGTCCTAGGTGCGTGCCTAAGGGTAGCTAACTGCTGCATAGTGGACGGACAAGCATTACCGTGCCATACACAAACCCATACAGGATGCAGA
Organism: Emys orbicularis; assembly: GCF_028017835.1. Lineage (NCBI taxonomy): Eukaryota > Metazoa > Chordata > Testudines > Emydidae > Emys > Emys orbicularis. The sequence continues at coordinate 134,171,871 of NC_088687.1, read as the reverse complement.
ACTGTTGTTCTGCACCTTCAGTGTCAATTTATTGAGCAAAGATGAGCGGTAAATCTACTGAGTGTTACACATTCATTATTTTAAAGCACATACGTGCTCTAGGTACTTCCAATATCAATGATCTTTCCAGTACTGAATGTTGGTGCAGCATCAAGTTCCCAGTTAGTGATACCTCCGGCTTCAGTGAGCTTACAATCGATAGCTAAGACAGGACAAAATGAGTGGGTTTGACAAAAAGGAAGAGGGTCTCTGAGTTAGATGGAGCTGGTCACTTGTGGGTCACAAAAGACGTCTACTTAATCAGTGGCTTATTAATTATTTGTACCGTGGTTGCATCTAGGAGCCTCAGTCCTGGACCAGGACCCCACTGCACTAGGTACATAAACAAACACAACAAAAAGACAGTCCCTGCCCCGCAAAGCTCACAGCAGTGGTTCCCAAACTGGATTTCGACCCCACATGGGATCACACCATCAGCAGACAGGGTTGCGGTGAACTCTAGTGTGCAAAGGATGCCATTTTGCTCCACAAAGCATGACTTTGTGCACACCATCCATATGAGGTCACACTATGCGGAGGACTTCATTTTGTAGAGCAAAATGGTGTCCTCCTTATGCTGGGACCTCACCTATATGGTATGTGCGAGGTCATGCTGTGCAAAGGAGGCCATTTTGCTCTTCAAAACGGTGTCCTCCATGCTGTCTGTGGTCCCAGCCGGAAATACTTCATTAAAATGGAGTTGTGCTGGCAAAAATTTGGCAGCCCCTGGCTTACTGTCCAGAATTCTGCCACTGAAAGGATATGCAATGTTGCAAAGCTGGGGAATTAAAGACTGATTTTTTTGATCCCTCAGGTACAATACAATGAACATGTTGCTGGGGATGCCCAGAGCTGTGAGCCACTGCATTACCTCTTTGCCTCAGGGAGAGAGAGTTTTGCTGGAGATTAGACTGTGTGTCAGCTCCCTGCCACACCAGTTTGTCTTCTTTACTAGTATACTCCTCAAGGCTCTCCCAGCCCACACCTCACCTCACTGGTAACAATCAGTTAGCTCCAGCCCCTGAGCTCCTCAGATAGGTTTCTCGGCAACACACAGCCCCTACCTCTGTGTGTTAACAGATGCTATTAGGTTTGCTGCGCTGGTAAAGAGTCGGTACATCACAGTTTATTAATTTAACTGAGGTAAATACACCCTTCCTTTCAAACACAGCACTGAATTTGTTTATACTAAAAGAGCATGGATTAAATGGTACCAAGTAAAAGAGATAAAGATAGAGATGGTTACAAGCAAATAAATGTGAAAAAAAAACACACATCTAAAATTCAGTTTAGCAAGATACAGTCTTTGTTAAAAATGGTTTCTCTCAACCCCAGTCTCCTTTCTAACTTTTTACTGGCTGGCGTGGCCAGGATCCATTATAGAGATCAAATCACGTGGTTTCTTTGTCTCCTCAGGTGAACGATAAAAATGGAGTCCCTCTGTTTCTTATAGCCCAAAAATGTCTTACAAGTCAGGAAGGCCTCCTAGGGATTCAGTGTCCTGTGTCTCTCTGGGGTGCAGGAGCCATATTAATTCTCTGTCTCTTGAGTTCAGAGTCAGGATAACACCAGATAGTTTAGCTCAATGGCTTTGTTTACCCACATTTGTTTGTCTAAGGCAGATTAGTTTATCACTTTTTCCTAGGCTAGTCTGTCCAGTCTTACACATTGTCAGGGTTTCCTCCCCACTCTGAACTCTGGGGTACAGATGTGGGGACCCGCATGAAAGACCCCCTAAGCTTATTTCTACCAGCTTAGGTTAAAAACTTCCCCAAGGCACAAATTCTTCCTTGTCCTTGGATGGTATCGCTGCCACCACCAAGTGAGTTAGACAAAGATTCAGGAAAAGGACCATTTGGAGTTCCGGTTTCCCCAAAATATCCCCCCAAGCCCCTTCACCCCCTTTCCTGGGGAGGCTTGAGAGTAATATACCAACCAAATAGATAAACAAGGTGAGCACAGACCAGACCCTTGGGTTTTTAGGACACTAAAAATCAATCAGGTTCTTAAAAGAAGAACTTTATTATAAAGAAAAAAAGTAAAAGAAGCACCTCCGTAAAATCAGGATGGAATTAATTTTACAGGGTAATAAGATTTAAACCACAGATGATTCCTCTCTAGGCAAAACGTCAAAGTTACAGAAAACAGGAATAAACCTCCCTCTTAGCATAGGGAAAATCAACAAGCTAAAACAAAAGATAAGCTAACGCATTTCCTTGCTATTACTTACAATTTTTGTAATCATGGATGCTTATTTCAGGTAGGGCTTTAGGAAATGGTTTTCCTGCCCTGGTCCCTCTCTGTCCCAGAGAGAACAACAAAGAGAGCACAAACAAAACCTCTCCCCACAGATTTGAAAGTATCTTCTTCCCTTATTGGTCCTTATAGTCAGGAGCCAACCACGTTATTTGAGCTTCTTAACCCCTTACAGGTAAAGGAGGGATTGTATGCTACCCTTAGCTGTATGTTTATGACACACATGTTCTAGGTTTCAGAGTAGCAGCCGTGTTAGTCTCTTTCCGCAAAAAGAACAGGAGTACTTGTGGCACCTTAGAGACTAACAAATTTATTAGAGCATAAGCTTTCGTGGGCTACATCCCACTTCTTCGGATGCATAGAATGGAACATATATTGAGGAGATATATATACACACACATACAGAGAGCATGAACAGGTGGGAGTTGTCTTACCAACTCTGAGAGGCCAATTAAGTAAGAGAAAAAAAACTTTTGAAGTGATAATCAAGATTGCCCAGTACAGACAGGTTGATAAGAAGTCTGAGAGTACTTACATGGGGAGATAGATTCAATGTTTGTAATGGCTCAGCCATTCCCAGTCTTTATTCAAACCTAAATTGATTGTGTTTATTAACATGTTCTAGTAACTTCACATACACCATTAACACATTCATTTTACAATATTAATAATCAGCACCTTAGCTTTCATATGATACCTCGGAAGACATATTTTGTACAAACATTGCAGTAGTGTGTATGGTGTGAATACAGAAATGTCTTGGGTCACAATGATGCACAGCAATTAGACTACAAGAAAGGTCCTCCAATATAATTTTAATAAGAGATTCTTTGTTTTCTTCTTCTGAGGCTCTCTCATTGGTCTGTCACCCAGCCTGCAGGTTAATGCAACATAATTTTGTTCACCTGCGGCAGCAGCATTTGCATGGTACATCAGATATTTGATGTATTATCCAAATGCTCCTGCACAGAGAACTTGTGTCTTCCTGTTATACAAATGAAACCATATACGTAATGAGCTAATGTAATTAATATTCACAGGGGATTTTTCCATGACACTGATTCCTGACATAGCAACCTCAAAGTTTGCCAGTCACACATGGCTTCTTCCAACATGACTACTGAAGACACTAGCTCTTGTCTTTGTTTCCTTTATTTTTTGCTGTGGATGGCTCTATAAAATGGTTTCTCCTGCCAGCCACAGGCTGCTAGCCTGACCCTGAGGCCTACTGTTCCCCTCTCCTACTGGAGTAACTCTGCTGGCTTCCCTGGCCTTACTCCTGATCCATACCAGAGTATGTAAGAGAATCAGGCCCCTTGAGATTACTTTCCCCTGCCTCAAGATGCTGGCAACCACTCTGCCTAAGGAAGCATGCAGCCTCCTCCTGGAGCCTGGGGCAAAGCACCAAAGAGGGACACTTCCCATAAAAGGTGCACTGAAATCCTTCTTCAAATCTTTCTTAAAACTCCCCTTTACTGAGAGGTCTACAAAAAACCTTGACAACGATTAAGTTACTGGTGTGCAGAGACCACTGCCAATCACACTGACTAATTTTTCCTTGTGCTCCCCCTTCTGTCTGTATCCCACCGTTATCTGAGACTCTAAGTTCTTTGGGGGAAGAAACAGTCTTTTTGTTCAGCATTTCTACTTCACCTAGCACCATGGGGTCTCGATCCATGACTGGGGACTCTGAAAATAGTATCATAGCAATCATCTCCTTTAATCCCCACATTATGAGCACAGACCCATCAAGGCTCAAGTTTACAGGCACATAGGCCCCGATCCTCAAAGGATTTAGGGACTTAACTCCCAGTGACTGCATTTGAGGAGGTGGGCCATGCTACTTGCTCTTCATGGGTGGAAGGGGAGTTCTGCAGAAATGAATAAAGGAAGTATAAGGTCTTAGTTTTCATTGTCTCAGCCATTGCTCCTAGATTGTTTTAACACTAATGTTATATTGTTCCTTTTCACTCTTAGTTTTTACTTCCATGCTTATATTATTTAATCAGACTTATGAATGAGAAGCAATTAGGAATTATGTATTCCAGTTGAGTCCTCCTCTGCTGTATCAAATTAGCACAGTTATATAATTAGTTTCTTACTTCCATTGCTCTGTTCTAACCATTTTGCAACTCACTCTATTGCAACAAAAACAAAAAACACTAAGCACCACACAGCCCCCTCTCACCCGAAAACCTTGATGTTATGTAAAATTAAAAGGGATATTGTTGGAATCCAATGGGTGATTACACATGAAAAGTAGATGTGTGATCAGACATTAATCACTGAGTAGCAGGAATAAATTCCAGCTAATTACTCTTCCCAGGGAAAATTTGAAGACGGATGCAGTTGAAGTACATTCTTCCTTTGGAAAGAAATGTTCTAGAAAAAAAAAGCCAGTTCTTAGGAACACAGGAATATGGTGATCTGAAGCAGTAGCTTTATGGAAAGATATTCAAAGGCAAAAAATGGGAATTAGGTACTAAACTTCTATTGACTTTCAATGGGAGTTGAGTGACTAACTGTCCAACATGTCTTTGAAAATCTTTCCCTTGGTGATCTGCCCAGACTTAAAAGTGTATTTCATCTAGAACTGAGGAGCAACATGGGGCCAGATCATCAACTGGCATAACTCAACCTAGCTCCGATGGATTTCCACAGACTGAGGATCTGGATATATTCAAAGATATCTTTGTAGTGCTCTATGATAAATATTCTCAACTTGGTTTAGCTTTTGAACTTGGCCTTTTTTTCATAGCCATAAACTGATTGCCAAAAGGAATTTTGTGCTAATATAGGTCCTGATATTGAAATCACACTGTTTTCTAAAAATGTGCATTGTTACTTGAGATTGCTAAAATTAAAAGGGACAAGAAACCAACAACAGCGAGAATTTTTTTTTCAGTGTGTTCACACTATACATACTTATTTGGGAGCTAGAAAATATATTACCTGCCAACAAAGGAGGAAAACATGCTAACCAATCCTAATTGTGTCTACAATATTATATTGCTCTAACTTATGTAGAAGAAACCTCATTATGGGGAAAATCTGTTCCTAGCCAGAAAATTGCTGCATAAAGAAAGATGGCCTTGTGACTAACACACTGGGTTCAATTCCAGCCTCTGTCACAGGCTTCTTGCATAAACTCAGGTAAATCACTGAATCTGTCTGTGCCTCTGCCCTATAAAATTGGGAAGAATAGTACTCAGGGTATTTATATTTAAGTATTTTGGAACAGGGTCGTGTGTGTGTATGGCTCCTAGCACAATGGCACCCTGACCTCGGCTTGGTCCTCCAGGTGCTACCATAATACAATTTATAAGTCCCATTACACAGTGAATCTAAGGAATTCTCCCTTTGTGTAGAAAGCTCCCCAGAAGGAAGTAAGGAGAAGATGGAGCCATGGCACTATTCCCCCATTATTCCAGGCCACAGAGCCACTCAGACACACTTGGAGGAGTAGGGTTGGTTCTCTCAAAGGCCCTCACTGACCACACTGCAGTTATCTTCAAATGTCCCAGGCTGCTTCAATATGAAGATGGACTTACACTTCTGATTGTGAATGCTGGCTGGAGGGGAAGCTGCATAGTCTCCCCTGACTTTAAGGAGTGGTACAGCTGTGCAGTTAAAAACAGTACAGAGATCAGTGTAAACGGTGCATGTATTTAAATCAAAATTGTATGCAAGGAGCTGATTATTTTCTTGACTCTTGTTCCCTCCATTTTCCTCAGCCTCCAGCCAGTAAGTGATTTATAAGGGGATAGTCAGAGAAGGAAGTGTAATTCCTTTGGGCATAAACATTAAAGCTGTAGACACACCTGATTGATGATACGGCTATACAGATCTGTTTATTTACATCTATGTGAGATTCAATTTAATATTGGCTGGATTTTTTTTAATCTTTATCTATATTTACTTGTATACTGGAACAAGTAATTTCAGCACTTGCATACATTCTTCCAAATGAGTTGAGAGCACACTGATAAAGCTTTCAATGTCTTTGCTATTGCCTGAGATGATTATGCTTATTTTCTAAAGCCTTAGTCTTCCTTGCAAGGTTTCTTCATTTTTAATAGTCTTTGAGTGGCACAAAGTCTAAAATGTAAACTCCTCTGGGATGAAGTTCACTGGTGGGCAGGGGCTGATGCAAAGTTGCTTTTGCCACTGAATTCTCGTGGCAGGAGATTTTAGTGGCACATAATCCTTGTGCTCGGTCCCCCACACTGGGATGAATTTCGGTCTTGAAGAATAAGAAACCTTTGTTCATATTGCTGTTGTACCTATAGGGCCCAAATTAGTGCTTTGTTACACCATACCAAGCACCTGGTAAGACATTCAATGAAGTAGTAAAACATTCAATTTGTAAATACATGGAGGATGAAGGGGTGTTCACTAGCAGACTCACTAGCATGGATTTACTAATAACAAAACATGCCAAACCAGCTTAATTTCGTTCTTTGACAAGGTAACTGGCTTGGTGGATAGAAGGAATGCAGTGGACATAATATACCTGGCCTTTAGCAAGGCTTTTGACATAGTCCCACGTGACCTTCTCATAAGTAAGCTGGAGAAACATGGGCTTGTTGGAGCTACCATTAAGTGGATGCATAATGGTTAAACAATCACAAACAAGGAGTAAGTATTAATGGAATGATGTCAGATTGGAAGAAGGTCTTATGTGGGGTTCTGAATGGATCTATTCTGGGTCCGGTGTTATTTAACATCTTTATTAATGACCTGGATGTAGGAATAAAGAGCATACTGATCGATTTATCAAGAGCCTTTTGAAAGTGTTTGCAATCCCATTCCCCTCCACTTTGTGTCATCGACAAATTTGGAGAACTGGGCTATAGACAACAAAATGGAATTCAACAAAGACAAAATGTAAGGTGCTACACTTAGGGAAGAAAAACCAAATGCACAAATACAGAGTGGGGGGAAACAGGCTTGGCAACAGCACTACTGAGAAGGATCTGGGAGTTGTGGTGGATCACACCTGTAGCGGGGTAGTCACCCTGCTCTGGCCCTGAAGGGGTTAAAGCAGCCCTGGAGAGGGATGTGGCTGGAAAAAGCTAGGCTGATTGGGGGATGCAGCCACAGGTGAGGCCACACCCTATAAGAGGACTCAGGGCCAGAGACTGGAAGGCATTCTCTCTCTAGCTTTGTGAGAGAGAAGGACCTGGCTGCCTGGGAAGCTGAGGAGGATACCTAGGGTGGAGCAGTGCTGGGGAAGGGCAGAGGGAACTGGGAAGCTCCAGCCTAGCAAAGCACCAGGTTGCAGGCCTAGTTAAGGGCCCACAAAGGGGTACTGGGGCGGCAGAGAGGCATCCCAGGGATAGGCAGAGACAGCTGGTCCAACCCCCTTTGCCGATGATGAGTGGTTTATAGACTGCAGTCCGCCCCAGGAATGGGGGCTAGATAGTGACTGACAGTAGCCGGTGAGGCAAGGTGGGGATAGAGGGTTGGGGGTTCCCCTGGGTGGGGAGACCCAGAGTGTGGGGTATTGTGGTGGGCAGAACCCCTGGGCAAAGGGCACCGGGGTCTGGGAGGGACATGGAGCCAGGGGCAGGCGAGACACCGGCCTGCAGAGGGTGCTCCGGGCTGGAAAGAGCTAATTCCCTGGACAACCAGCAGGAGGCGCTGCAGCGGTGAGTCGTCGCCCCGCTACAACACCCTCAACATGAGTCAATGTGATGCTGTTGCCAAAAAAATAAATAAAATAAACAATTTGGGGTTGCATTAAAAGAGGCATAGCATGCAAGTCCTGGGAGCTGATAGTACCACTCTACTCGGCGCTGGTTAGACCTCAGCTGGAATAGCATCCAATTTTGGTCACCAACGTATAGAAAGAATTGTAGAGAAACTGGAAAGGATCCAGAGGCAAGTGACACAGATGATTAAAGGGATGGAATGCAAGTCATCTGAGCAAAGGCTGAAGGAACTGGGTATGTTTAGTTGGAAAAGAGGAGATTAAGGGTGGAGGAATGTGATTGTGGTCTTCAAGTACTCGAAAGGCTGCCATCAAAAAAAAATGGAGAAAAGTTGTTCTCTTTTGTTTCAGAGGGCAGGACAAGAGGCAATGGGTTCAAACTACAGCAGAGCAGATTTAGATTAAATCTCAGGAAAAACTTCCTAACTGCACTCCATTGTCCTACTGTTCTTAAACTACCTAGGGAAGTCATGGACGCTCTGTCACTGGAGGTTTTCAAAAAGAGGCTGGATAGCTCACTGTCTTGGATGGTTTAGTCAGAAATATTCCTGTATCTTGGTGGGGGTTAGATGACCCTTGTAGTCCCTTCTAACCCTTTGGTTCTATGATTCTAAGAAACAATCCCTACCCTGAAGAATTTACAGTCACAGGGATTGGAAACAGAGGCACAGACAGGTGCCTGAGGTCACACAGCAGGTCATTTGCAGAGCCAAGCATAGCAAACAAGTCCTCATCAAGTACCCCTGTCACTGGACCACACTGCCTCTCAAATACCCCGTAAAATTATTACTACTTCAGAGTATTGCACAGGATGGCATGACAAATATTACCATGCTTTTATGAGAAAAGAGGATTGGGACGGGTGAGGTGGGTGTTGGCTTAATGATGCAATACATGCTAACATGTTAGGCATGTACAAGTCAGCATCCCATTTGGCCCTTACGATTCTATAAAATATCTAGCAAGATATTATGAAAGTTGACGAGTGGTTTATTTTTTAATGATAGACTGTCTGATAATGCAACGTCCCTGAAATTAATAGAAGTACTCATAAATAAGAGATTTAGATTAAAAAACACACAAACAGTGTGAGAATGGAAGCTTTCCCCAGAGCTCTCCTGCGTAGTCCATTGGTGAAAGGAGGACAGCTAATGGAAACTGAAGCCAAGGTGTACATAGAACAGATCATGAAAACTTCACCAGCCACTCAGTCAAAACTGGAACAGGTATAGAAACAAAACAGAGGGGACGTAACCTGCCGAAGCTGAGAAGATTTAAAGTGATGGGATAGCCAAATAATGGTGCACTTTTGAAAAGCTGTGATACTGGCAACACAGATCAGATATTTACATAATGCTCCTAGAGGACATAGGCTGGTTACACCTATCTCATAGAGCTGGAAGGGACCCTGAAAGGTCATTGAGTCCAGCCCCCTGCCTTCACTAGCAGGACTAAGTACTGATTTCTGCCCCAGATCCCTAAGTGGTACCCTCAAGGATTGAACTCACAACCCTTGGTTTAGCAGACTAATGCTCAAACCACTGAGCTATCCCTTGCTGGAAACTTAAGCGATTAAAAGGATTCAAAAGATCACCCAGCAATAATGGCACACTGAATAAGAGCACATGAAATGGATTTCAGGTGGGGCTGTGAAAACCATTCAGGACTCAGTAGAAAGCTATGCAGTTTGTGCTAAGGAAGAGCAGTGGCATTCAGTGCCATTTTTCATAACAAAACTGCTGGGAAAAGTGGGTTTTACTGGAATCTTCCCACTTATTCCTAGTAGCTCGATCTGTTAGCAGTTTTGAAAGTCTCCACCGTGGTCATGCTTTCAAGTGGTAAACTGAATATTTCTGTATTCTGTCAGAATATCTAAGAAATTCTATCTTAAAAATCCCTTTACACAATAGCAGCTTCTTTACAGCCCTTGACAATCATTTTCTTCCCAGCAACCAATCGCTACTAGTCTACACTTGGAAAATTTTCAGTTTCTCTGGAACTCTGGACGTTGTTATTCAAACAAGAACAAAAAAACTGATTTTGCCATTTTCACTGACCAAAAAAGAAATAATAATAAAAAAAAAAAATCAGAGGCTTCCCATTTGTTTCAGTGGACATTTTTGCTGTCTTAAGCATACTTCTTGGATTCTCAAAATGTTTTCCGGGTAAGAGGAAAGCATGCTGGTCTCTGCAAGTTGTTTGTAAGGGCTACATTATCAGACCTGGCACTCAATCACTAAGTGAAACAGATGTGCTACCTGGGATGTCTCCTTGCAAGCAGCTATAAATTAAAGGAACTGCTTTGACTTTTAGCACTTACACATTCAAGTTTTCCATCACAGCTTTTTCCACACTTCTCGATCACTGTGTTCGCCAGAGTATATTTGGAGCTAAAAAGCTTTTCAGTTAACCATTGACAACAAAACAAATATATCACATCCTATCTGTAATGATGGATTCTGTATGTTTGGGCCTACATTTTCAAGAGTCGTTAGTGATGTTGGATGCCTCTCTTTAAGTGCCCTACATGCGGTACTTTAAAAAGGGACCAGATTTTCATAGAGAAGTGAGAACACATCCTCTGAAAATAAGGTCCCTTTGAGGCGTCTCTAACTGGGCTCTTAGACTGAGGCACCAAAAACTGCTAGTCCTCTATGAATGTTTTGGCCTAGGACACTACAGTGGTGGGTACTGACATCTGAAAAAAAAAAAAATCAGACGCCTATAGAGTTTCACACCAAAAAGTTTGGGCACATAAAATCAGCAGTCACTTTGGCCTTTGGTCACTTTCCATCATTTTAGTTAACTGCCTTTTTCCATGAGTTCAATCTTCACTGATATCCCACTGTGGCCATGGAAATTGACATGATCTCACAATGCTATCTGTCCTGCGGTATAATATAGAGATAGTGTGTGAATGAGCATGTAGGCCATTGTTTATTAAAATCTAACATCTCTATGGAGGACATTGTGCTGCCTGTGTGATGGATAAAGCTTGCTAGAGCTGGAAGAGAGTTCAGACAAAGGTTTCCTGGTGAGAAATTCAGATTTGGTGACAAACCTTTTTGCAAGTTTGTGTCACTTTATCAGGATCCTGACAAGGTCAGTCAGGATCAAGGGTCAGAACAGGGTCAAACCTGACCCTGAGAGTAGCAAAGGAGTTCATAGTCAAGCGCCAGGCCAGGGTCCATAAATCCAAGTCAGGTTTCAGGGTCTAGGTCAGGAAGCAAGGTCCAAATCAAGCCATGAGCTAAACCAGGAGTTCAAGAACAGAAGTAGTCACGGCAGCTACAGAAGATCCACATAATGTCCACATAAATCCACCCAGGAGCCATGAGGTGCTGCCTGTCAAAGCCCTTGAGGTGGGACTTCTTGGAGGCAGTATCTGCAGCAGGCGATGGGTAATGTAGTACAAAACTAGTTCATCCTGCTGCTGGGTAGCAGTATTGCAGTGTTTGCTGCCTGGAAGCTCTGCAGGCCCATGTTTGAGATTAACTGGGCCTTACGCACTTTCCGTTAATTCTCTGCGTTGACTCACCCATGCTCATAACCCCCCAAAAGACATTACATCTTTTAATTCCAAACAAAGTCATTTTGAAATTTCCTTCAAATGTATTTAAGAAGTTAAAAAAAAAATGTAAAAAGGGGCTCAAAATCGAAACAGTGTTTCATTTAAGGTTGAATATGGCATTTTTTTTTATTTTTCAGAATTCCCAGCAAACCGAAAAAATCTGTTATTCACACAGTTCTAGGCTTTGCTCAAGGAGCATCTCTTCGTGCTGGCAGTCCCACTAGTCTTCGTTTAACTGACCGTGCAATACATTTCTATAATTCTAATAACTGCCCTGCCCTAGTCTTCCATTTTAACAGCTTTCCTGAACAAGACAATTGTTATAACTGAGGGTTTTTTTATTTTCCTGATTCCTTTAAGTCAAGCATTAGATCATTGTACTGTGCTACATTCCTGGGTTATTAGGATGGACACTTGATTGTCTGATTGAATAGCCTTTATTACCATCAGGCATGAGATTTTATTGATAGACTTGCAGATTCTAGCTACAGTCGACTGTCACTCATAACAGGTACAGATTCTTTTTGACATGGAGCACTGTTTGCTTAATTGCTCATCTGGCCCAAGGTATCTCAGGCGAAGCAACAAAACTTTGTTCTGTCCCACTGGAGCTCAAGATTTTATATGCAGCTGCTGGGTGGAAATATTGGGAGAATCTGGACCGCTGTCTCTTCAGTATTTGGATATCACACAGCTATAATTTCATCATTTCTATTACAGTAGCACCAAGAGGAGCCAATTCAGATGGGTTCCTATTGTGAGGCACTGCACACATACAGTAAGAGTCCTTGCCCTTAAGAATGTACAGTCTAAATAGACAAGAGCAGGGAGAAGAAAAAAGATTATTCCCCCATTTTGTAGAAAAGGAATTGATACACAGACAAAAAATGACTTGCTAAAAATCACAGAGGACATCTGGGGTAAAGCCTGGAGCTGAACCCACATCTCTCAAGTCCCACACCATGGCCTTAACTACAGACTCACCCCCGATCTTTCGCTTCCCAGACTCAAATGGTGTGGTGACTTTGTTTTTCCAATGTCTGGCCAAGAGTGGCCATTGGAGGGGAGTGAAGCTTAATCTGGGTTTGATAAGGATGATGCTAGCGGGCTGGGGAAGGCTATATACTGGACCACAATGCCTACCCTAGCCAAATGTACCACACTGACATTACACAATGGCAAATGACTTAAGCATGTTGAGATAGGACCTCAGCTGGTATAAATTGAAGTTTATGTGTCGGCACCAGTTTACACCCTCTGAGACTCTAGGCAATTAAGCATGGCTGTTTGTGGATGGTTATTTTTTTATACACACACAAGAACTTCAAAGACTTTGACGTCTTGATCTTGTAACAAGCACCAAAGCCTAAATATCTCTGTGTTTATAAAAGTTACATTTTCCCTCTCCTCTTGGCTCAGTTGCTTGGTTGACCTACTTTCCAACACTTTCCCTAAAGGTAACAAAACCTTTCTGAATCTCCCATACTCCTTTTGATCTCTTTAATGAGCAGGACCTCCTTCTGAAGGCAGTGCATAACTACACACAGTAGAAGAAATCCCAACAGCTCTTTGTCATCCAAGAGATGATTTGCATATTAGGTCAGGCAATAGTTTCCAATCAGCTCTAATGGGAAGCTCATTGCCCTATTCCTTCTAATTATACTTGAACTAGAATGGCAGAGTTGGATTTTTAAAAAGCATTTTTTTAAAAAATGGAAAGTTTTTAAAGATGAACTTGGCAAGTTTACACTGCAAGGCTATTACGGGAAGATTCTCAAAAGCACAAATGGGAGTTAATTGTACCCTTAATTCACACCAAAATTCAGCAGGAACAAAGCAACTAGCTTTCTTAGGTCCCTTTGAACATCTCTTCTACCAGCACCAAACCACAAAACCCAGCTGGACACTGGGGATACCAATGGTGTCAAAGGAAGATCCAGAATAGCCAGAGATCCTGTGTCCTGACTCCAGACCGTGCCCCACCCTTAAGATTTGCATGTTGCTCTTGAGGTCTGGTCTAGAGTGCAAAGGAAATACCGACTCTCAGGGCTTGTCTTCACCACAACAGTTACCACACTTGAGCTAACTGCACTTGGGCTAGCCTAGCTCCACAGAGAGTGAAAGCACTCACCTCAAAACACTCCAGTTACATGGAGTGATTGGAGTAGCTGCTGATGGGTTGTAATTTAGTAATACAATGGGGATGCGATAGCTAACTCGAGCATCAGCATCACTTGAGCTTCCAAAGCTCTCTTCTCCCCCAATAGGGTACATCTACGCGGCACACGTGAGCAAGTCTCCCAGTCTAGGTCATACTCTGTCTTGTGCTAGTACTCTTAAAAACAAAACAAAAAATTGTTGTGTAGACAGCACTTTGAAGTTGCACCTAAGACTGCAACTTGGACTCAAACCAACCCCTCTACCCTGGGCTGGACCTTGCCTCTGAAGCTTAAGTCACATCTCCAAAGTGCTGTATCCTCAAAAATAACAGGAGTACTTGTGGCACCTTAGAGACTAACAAATTTATTAGAGCATAAGCTTTCGTGGGCTACAACCCACTTCTTCGGATGCATATAGAGTGAAACATATATATATATATGCATCCGAAGAAGTGGGTTGTAGCCCACGAAAGCTTATGCTCTAATAAATTTGTTAGTCTCTAAGGTGCCACAAGTACTCCTGTTATTTTTGAGGATACAGACTAACACGGCTGCTACTCTGAAACCTGTCTACACAAAACTATTTTTAAAGCCCGACTCTGCCAAGGCAAGCTGGGAGGCTCCCTGGCACATGCTATGTCAGTGTACCCTTATGTGTTAGCTAGCTCAAGCTTAAAGCAACATTTAATTCAAGCTAGAGACTTGTGTGTGGATGGAGTTGAGTTGTGTGGGGGGGTAACAGTTGTGTTATAATTTCAGCTAACTGTGCTGTGAAGACACCCTGTGTTTGAGCTCTTGAGAACTCTTTCCCCACTAGGTGTGGTGGAGTAATCCACACCTACAAGGAATGGGGGAATATTTATGTCAATGGGGCCAAATCCTTGTTCTCTTGGAGACAATGGAAATTTGACCCTAAGTCTGCAGCAGAACCCTGAATAGAACTGAGATAACCTATCTATCAATCTCCTTACGTTTCTGTTTAGCTCCATTAGCATTTGGAGAGCATCCAGACTGACTAGTTAGATGCATGCTGAGGTAAGTGGTGAATACATAACTGCTGGTAAGGCCCAGAAGCACAACAAATGCTATAAAGGTAAAATTGTATTGCAGGCGTTATGCTTTATTTTAAATAGGCAGTTCCAAAGTACCATAGTTACAGTGTAATAACACTATTTCAATGAGCTCCTCAGATGATGATGCCAGAAACGATTCCAGGCCCCACTGTGCAAGTCAGTGCTTGAACACAAACTATTTAGTGAGACTTAGGAACACAGATATGGGCTCTTTGAAAAGACTGCTTGCTTATTAAGCATTATAATAAAAAAATTCCCCATAGTTTGGCACATTCAGAAGGATTGTATTCTCCCTTTGAAGGGAAAACAATGAAAGATAAGTCAGGCTCTTCAGCTGGGCAGGCCATTCAGAAGGTGAGAAAGATTTTGACGTATGATGAGCATAGACAGACTTAGGTCTGGGCCTCTCAGGAGGAGGGGTAGTCCAGTGGTTAGGGCACTAAACTGGGACTCAGGAGAGCTGGGCTCCAATCTCTGTTCTGTCATTGCTTGTGTGGCCTTAGATGAATCATTGTGTGACTCAGTCTCCTCTCCTTAAAAGGCAGATAATAGCCCTGCCCTACCTCACAGATACTGGGAGTAGAGCTGGTTAGAACATCCCATTTCAATGAAACCAAAATCTATGGTGAAATGGTACTAATCTTGATTAAGTTTTGTCAAAAAAAAATGAAACAAACGTCAAAACATCCCCATTTGATACTCAGAAAACAGTTTATTTTTTTGGTTAAAAAATGACTTAAATTTACTACCTTACTTGATACAATTTTTTGAAAAGACTGACATCAAAACCAGACATTTCAAGTTTATTATAATGAAACATTTCAAACAGACTTCCCCGCCCCCACCAATTACACCAAAAAAATTAAAAATGTAGGCTTTGTGTCCCAGTTTGAGATAACAACTAATATTGGTGGGTGTGATGGGGTGAACTCATCCCACACTGGATGGGGAAGGGTTAACTCCTCATTGTGGGTGAGGAAGTCATGTCCCCACATTCCTACTGGGCCTGGTCTAGGTATAGCAGCAGTATAAGAGAGAGCAGCCCAGCTTAGTGTTGGGCCAACCGCTGGTGAGAAAGTATGCTCCTTGACGGCTCCTTCCCAGGAACCACTGGAGCCCCGGACCATGGAGGCCAGAGGCGCTGAGACCTGAACAGATGCCCAGCTACATGTGGATACCCCGGAGAGGTCTGAGCTACAGGGGGTTGCACCGGCCAAAGAAACCGGAGACCCCGAAGACGCACAGATCACTGACTGGGGTGACAAGGTAGGAAGTAGCCCGGGGGGGACTAGCCATTGTCCCGAGGCCGGTTAGTGTGTTGCAGACGGATCCCCACTGACCCAGTGGCGGACACACTTGCCACTGCAAGGGCCCTGGGCTGGGACCTGGTGGAGCAGGGAGGACCCAGGTCCCCCTACCTGGGTGTCACCCTCCCTGGGTGGTGCCCCTGTCCCCACCCCCGCCCCCGCAAGCAGCCACTTGACCATATAGTCCCGCCTGGAGGGCGACCCTAGCAACCCCAGCCACTAGGCCATACAGCCCTGCCTGGAGGGTGACTCTAGTGACTCCAGCCACTAGGCCATACAGCCATGCCCAGAGGGGTATCTCCAGTGACTCTGGCCACCAGACCTGGCTGCCGGTGAACCCAGAGTATCATTAACGACTCTGGCCACTAGGCCTTACTGCCCTGTACACACAGAGTATCTCTATTGGCTTTGGCCATTAGCCCTTCTCTGCCCGACAGTAAGGCCCATCTCCCAGATGTGGGTCACGTGACCCTATTGTCCTGTGGAACAAGGCGAGTCCATAGACTCCAGGCATTGGGCCTTAAAGTTCCATGAGTGGTACTAGGTAGACGTTTGTCTAGTTATTGAATCCCTATGAGCATTTGGTATTATGAATGACTCATGAAGAAAGTGCAGACATTCATGGAAAGCTTTGGTTAGTGGATTATGCTTTACACTGAGCGCTAGAGCATCATCAACTTCTGAATGTGTATGCACAAGAAGGGAAAGCACAAAGAAACTCCCTTCTATGTTCCTGGGCTCCATTACGGGCCGCCTAACAACTTCCTTCATACATGCAAGACCCTCCCATTAAAGCATCCTGAAGGAGGCAAGGCCTAGCTCTGCAACCTCTCTGCTCCAGCCAATAGTGCAGGCTGAGTTCACAGAAGCAGCGGTTAAAAGAGACTAAAACAAGAGGTCATGCTCTCACCTCACCAACCAAAGAGGATGGGGTACTGTAGAGGAGTGCTGTTACGCTAACCAGGGAAAAGAGAGGTGCTTCCCTCAGCCTGCAGGCATTTAAGGATATTTGGGACAGGGATCATCTTTTTGGTTTGTGTTTGCACAACATGTTGCTCAGTGGGGCCCTGGTCTGTGATCAGGGTTCCTATGTGATACTGCAATGCATCTAAGCTATAAAAATACTCACACATGAAATAAGGGTCCATCAAGATGACCTCTTGAGGTCTCTTCCAGCCTTAATCTTCTATGATTCTAAGTCCATTTACAGCCACATTGAAACCTGGTGAGAGCATGTGCAGTTCCATAGTAGAACTGATCAGAAAATGGTATTAAAAAAAAAAATGTAAAATAATCCTTAAACATTTTCATGAAAAACTCTGAAAACTGAAAATATTCTTAATTAAGAAACTGAAAACTGTTGACAAACTTAAACTTCCGTGAAAATTGTTTTGAGGACTAAATGTTTAATTTCTTTTTAAAAAGGGTTGAATGAAAAATTGACTAGCTCCACTCCATAGCACTCAGTGTTTAAGCCTAGGATGAGACTTGCAATGTAAGTTGATCTTAAAGTCACAGTACTTTTATTATTTTCCATCAGCACTCCTTTTTTAACCGACTTTACGCAAAAAGTCGGTTAAAAAAGTCCTGCTTTGAGCAGGGGGTTGGACTAGATGACCTCCTGAGGTCCCTGCCAACCCTGATAGTCTATGATTCAAAGGCAGTAATACTTAATGCAGGTTTTTCTACCCTAGATTACCCTTTTTATAGCTTTCTCTGTGCTTTTATATGCTGTCGAAGTGGAAGAACTGGCATACTGTGAAAGAAGCTGATCTCACAGAATGTCTGACTTGACAAAGAAGAATGTTGGAACCTGAAGTCCCATGAGAAAGCTGATCCCTTTGAGATTTTCCAGCCCACATTGCAGACCCAAGAGTCTCAGATAGTTTGTAGAAGAATCCAGACTTTTGTATTTGTAGAGGGACTGGAATCTGGTGAACACATCTGTCATCTGTAACAAGTATATGATACTACCACTAGCAGTGTGGCCCAGATTCTCAAACATATTTAGATACTGAACTGCCATTGATTTCAATTTTTGTGTGCAGTGTTATTATAGTCATATCAGTCCCAGAATATTTGAGAGACAAGGTGGATGAGGAAATGTCTTGTATTGAGAGAAGCCATCTTCATATTTTATTTATAAAGATACAAACTTTTGAGCTTATGCACAGTCTCTCATTGATTTCAACAGCAGTTGGATGCCAAAATACCTTTGAGGACCTAGGTCTGAGTGTTTTGTGCCTAAAAAATTCACTGGTCCAGTAACAAGCACTCCACAGCATATGGAGCATGTATGTGCCTTCCTGACCTGAGATAGCAGGAATTTTCTTGCACTGGGCAAATAGCCCAAACTTCCAGGAGTATTACTAGGATTTGGTCACGTGGAAAGGAAGTAAGTTTGAAGTTTGTTGTATTTGAAAATCAGCGGCTGCACCTACCCATATATTTTCAGGTTGGATACATATACTGAATTTCTTGAGCATAAAGGATTTTTTAATGTACATGGAGTGTTAATAAGTCAGAGTTCTTGCCAGCCAGCTTCCTGCAATGAATTGAATCACTGATTTGAATGACCATACCCAGCAAAATGAAACGGACATCTTGAAATGTTTGAACTAACTGAAGGATGTATTTTGTTTACTATTTCCGAGGGAAACTTCAGTTATTTTAATTAAATGGATAGATGGGTGTGTGGATGAAGGACTGCTGCTACAGCAGTCGAACACAGCCAATTAGTTTTCCATTTTTTAGCATATTGCTTTATTAAGGTATTAGAATCAGAAGTACAGTACTAATAGAAGTGACTGAAGCCATTCAGTTACATGGTTAGAGTGAAATTCACCCCTGTGAATCTGCATAGCACAAAGTCACATCAGTCCTTCTAACCCTTCAGCACCCATGCTCAGGGCCAGATTTAAAAAATGCTCAGCTCCCAGTTTGGCAGCAGAGTAAGTGGCCAGATTTGCAAAGAAGTTTGTTAAGGCTGATCATTAACATTAAGTACTGAGCTCTTCTGAAAATCTGGCCATATTACCTCTCACACTTGAGAAGACCTCCCTGTAAACATACATAAAGCTACCCCATTGTCCTCCTTAAAACATTTTCCACACAAAAAACTTGACAATGGTTAGGTAGCAGGTGTGCTCAAACCACAGTTTGTCATGCTCACCGGTATTATTGCACTGATTCCTTGGACTCCCCCATCTGTTTCTATGCGTTCTCTCCTCTTTTATAGATTGTGAGTTCTCTGGGGGCAAGGACTGTCTTTATGTTGTGTTTGTACAGCATCTTGCACAAATGGGTCCTGGTCTATAACTGGGGTTCCTAGGCCCAAATTCCCAAAGGTATTTATGCCTAACTCCCAAGTGGATGGGGGCCCTCATTACTACCTCAGTCATTACACATAAAATAATAACATTGTTAGTTGCTGGGTGCTTGGCACATTGGGGATTCTGACCCTTATACAGGTGCTTAAGAAGGAGCTGAGTTCTGAAAAAGAAGTTATGTCCTGAACATTGGAAAACCTAAAGCTGAACTCTTGAAAATTTGGAACCTAAAGCTTTGGTAGGTCTAATGCTGGCCCTCTGCATGGGTTAAGTGTCCCCTTAGACAAAAAGGCCTCCCCCGTAATAAAAAAAGCTTCTCCAAACATGGCTTTCTTTGGCTACTACTGCTCTTCCGTAAGGGCTGCAATGTATTGTGGATCTAATCCCTCCTACAGTCTCTTTTCAGTTAGTCTGAATGTTGATATGTATGTGTGTTTCTTCAAAATAACTTTTCTAACCCAGGACTACTAGTCTTCATGTGTAGATCACTTTTTAGCCCTATACATTTGCCAGGTCACACATTGCAGCCGTTTTCATGATCAGCAGCAGTTTAAATATAGCTTGAGAAAGTGAGTATGAATAGAGTTACTTTGATTATTTTTTTTGTAAATTAACTACCACTACTCAAGTTCTTAAAAAGAGGTCTCCTGTGACATTTCCAAGCCATATCACATCTATGTGGAATCAGATTACAGACCTTGGGCCATGATTCTGCTCTAATATAAATCAAGAGAAACTCCATTGATTTAAGTATCAGAGGGGTAGCCGGGTTAGTCTGTATCTGTAAAAAGCAACAGAGCGTCCTGTGGCACCTTTAAGACTAACAGATGTGACATGTGTCTGACGAAGTGGGCATTCACCCATGAAACCTTATGCTCCAATACATCTGTTAGTCTTAAAGGTGCCACAGGACTCTCTGTTGCTTTTTCCATTGATTTAGCTACACTGGTGTGAAACTGATCTGACAAAATTGGTCCCTAGCAATTTAAATTCAAGACCTGATATTAGAAAATAGGTTGTAGGGAACAAAATTTTACTAGCAGAGGGTGTACATGATGATCAGATACTGGTATTTCTCCAACTTCTACGGCACGTGTGCATTGAGTGAACAATGGAAATAGTCAAACTATTTATTTTGACTATTTTTTGTGATTACGGTAAGTTAGTTGCCCTGCCCCTCCCCCGCCTATGGTTCCTTTGTGACTGATCCTAATTATCTTCCAATATTCATTTACTACCTTGGATGATTACAAAGTGTCAGTCTGAGGAGGGTGGGGGGAGAAAAGGACATACATATATCTGTGATTGTTTTATCTTTTTGCTATTCATAATTTTTCCTGTGTGTTATATAACCTAATTCTCATGGCTTTATTTCTGTGGCCTGCCCACCCAATTAAGTGATGGAAACTTTTTAAACAGGAGATTATATCTCCTGGTTAACTAAATATTCCAACCACCAACATGACCACGCCAATCATCGTGAAGCAAACTAGCTCTTTGACTCACAAAGCTGATCACTATTTACTCTTCAACCATTTTTACTGACTGACACAAAGTGTAGGGGAAGAGCTGCAATCCAAATTGCTTCTAATTCTTTCAATTATTTTTGGTACAATCTCACTTCTGGCAAAAATCTCACTTTGAATATTTATGAAAAACATTGAGACTATTGTAGCATTCCAACTAGTTTAGCTCCTTGACTTTCCTTGGGAAATAGATTTCTTTGATAGAGGGTTCCCTTGCTGTTTGGTTTTCAACTTATCTCCAGTTCTGACAAAAGCAACATTAGTGTGTGAGAAGGCTGAAGTGGATATTGACTTGGTCTATTATGGTTTGCTTAAAGAAAAATCCTTCCAGTGATCAATGGCTGAAAGTACGGCATCAGTTTTGACCTTGAAACATGGATCAGACATGCTTGATTTTTATCAGGAAATAGACAATAAAAAAGCAATGTATTTGTATTAAGTCCTTATAGGGTTTCACTGACAGAAATAAGAACATTGAATTCAGCACCAAGTCATGGGGTTAATAGTTGCAATGCTTCTTTGCTCTCAAAGTTAGAGTCAGGAATGAGGTGGGAGGGAGAATATTCAGCATTTGTAGGGACTACAAATATCCTAGATATTATTTACCTCCACTCTCTCCTGTAACCCATCCCTTCCAGAGTAATTGTAACCACACTCTTCAGCCTCTGCTGTTCTTTTTGCTCCTTCCTTACCAGGAACCATGGTCTTGAACCCTGGTAAGTGGGCGCTTAGGAGCTAGTAGGTTCCAAACTGCCACCCAATGACCTGCTAACAGTTGCTAGGATAGAAGTTGAACTCCAACAAAGGAGCCCAGTCCACGGGTCTGGACGAATGCGCGGGGGAGGGGGGTGGCGCTGATTCATTCACAGCATCTATATAAACCGAGCACAGTAACAGGAAGTTGCCCATGCAACTGGGATCCACCTTGCTCTGGACCAGTGGTGGGCAACCTGCAGCCTGCGGGCTGCACGTGGCCCGTCAGGGTAATCCGCTGGCGGGCCGCGAGACAGTTTGTCTACATTGGCCGGGAATGGTGAACCACAGCCACTGGAAGCTGCGGGTGGCCATGCAAATATAAACAAAGTGTCTTGTGGCCCGCCAGCTGATGACCCTGATGGGCCACAGGTTGCCCACTACTGCTCTGGACTGTGCGACTTGTTCTTTCTGCTCCTGTTCCTCCAGTTGGACTTCCTGGTATCTTGACTCTAGTTAATGATTTGTGGTTCTGATCTCAAGTTTGTCTCCTTCTTCTGATCTCCTGGAAACCTGGACCCTACCTACCTCCAGACACTTGATTTTTGCTTTTCCTTCTGCATGTCTCTGGTTCTGACTTCCTGGTACAGTAACTCCTCACTTAAAGTCATCCCGGTTAAAGTTGTTTCGTTGTTACATTGCTGATCAATTAGGGAACATGCTCGTTTAAAGTTGTGCAATGCTCCCTTCTAACGTCATTTGGCAGCCGCCTGCTTTGTCCACTGCTTGCAGGAACAGCAGCCCCTTGCAGCTAGCTGGTGGGGGCTTGGAACCAGGGTGGACCTGCAGCCTCTCTATCAGCTCCCCGCTCCCCTAAGTTCCCTGCGCAGCAGCTGTCTGCAGTTCAGCTGTGTCCCTCCCCCCACTGCCATGTGCTGCTCCCGCCCTCTGCCTTGGAGCTGCTCCCCGAGACTCCTGCTTGCTGTGCCGGGGAGGGGAAGTGAACGAGGGGGCGAATGTCAGGGTGTCCTCCTCCCCCCTGCTCCTGCACCCCACTTACCCCTTCTCCATATAGAGCAGGGTGGTGACACAGACGGAGAGAGCCAGAGAGAGCCTGGGGCAGCAGCTGCTGTCTCAACTTCCTGATCCACTTAAGAAGACATTGCATTTAAGAGTGGGTCAGCTTACTTAAAGGGGCAATGTGCATCTCTCTCTCTCTCTCCCACACACGAGGTGTATGTCTGTCTCTGTCTGCTATGCTATCTCCCCTCCCCTCCATTCTTGCTGCCTTGTAGAATGTGAGGCTACATTAACAACAATGTATTAACCCTTCAGGGCTCAGCCGAGTGCTAGTTCATCATTTAGCACAGGGGTTCTCAAACTGGGGGTCGGGACCCCTCAGTGGGTCATGAGGTTATTACATGGGGGGTCGCGAGCTGTAAGCCTCCACCCCAAACCCTGCTTTGCCTCCAGCATTTATAATGGTGTTAAATATATAAAAAAGTATTTTTAATTTATATGTGGGGGGGGTCGCACTCAGAGGCTTCCTATGTGAAAGGGGTCACCAGTACAAAAGTCTGAGAACCACTGATTTAGCAGCAAGGCGTTCTCTGGGAAATATCCCACTCTCTTCCACCCTCTAAC
The DNA here is from genome assembly GCF_028017835.1 of Emys orbicularis. Lineage (NCBI taxonomy): Eukaryota > Metazoa > Chordata > Testudines > Emydidae > Emys > Emys orbicularis. The sequence continues at coordinate 134,148,561 of NC_088687.1, read as the reverse complement.
TTCACCACCTCAACCAAGCTTCACAATCATCATAGATGTGAACAGTATTCAATTGTTTAAAATGTATACTGTGTGTGTGTGTGTATACACACACACACACACACACTCACAGTATACATTTATAATGTAATTTTTTTTGTCTGGTGAAAAACATTTCCCTGGAACCTAACCCCCCCATTTACATTAATTCTTATGGGGAAATTGGATTCACTTAACATCGTTTCGCTTAAAGTCGCATTTTTCAGGAACATAACTACAACATTAAGTGAGGAGTTACTGTATCTGACCCAGCCTGACTTCTGCTATGGTAGGGGGGTGGGATAGCTCAGTGGTTTGAGCATTGGTCTGCTAAACCCAGAGTTGTGTGTTCAATCCTTGAGGAGACCACTTAGGGATCTGAGGCAAAAATCAGTACTTGGTCCTGCTAGTGAAGGTAGCAGTCTGGACTCAATGACCCTTTGGGGTCCCTTCCAGTTCTATGAGATAGATATATCTCCATAATTTAATTTAAATGATCAGACCACCCACATCTCAGTCATGACATTCCCCTCGGCATAAAAAACAAACTCAGTATCTCTCATCTTGTCCTTGACCCCACCTATCTCCCTTCCCCTCAATCATCTAAGCAACTTAATTATTATTAGTTTGTATTGCAGTAGCACCCAGGAGCCCAGTGACTGACAAGGATGGTCCCTGTCCCCAAAAGCTTATAGGCTAAGTATAGAATGGTCATTTACAACTCTTGCCTTAAACACCACTCCTCCAATTCCCTCCCGGATCCCTTCCCCTAGGCTTCTGCTCATGTACACCAGTGAAGTTACAAGGAATTAGATCCAATCATTTCACACAGACCATAAAGTCCCATATATGCCTAGGCTGTGTTATCAGATGGCAATAACTTCTGGCCATTACTTACCACAGCCTGGATTTGATGAATACCTTTGTAACAGGGGAGACTCCCCACTTGAGCATTTCTTGCTGCTAAACATGGTACTGCAGGCCTTTTCCTCCTCCTGGCATCCCTTGTAGGTTGTAAGCCTTGCTTCGTGTGTCTTCAGTGGCTTTAGGCCTTCTGTGGCCTACCCTTCCAGCCAAGTCACAAAGTTAAAAACAAACCCCTTCCAGGTTGGAAAAGAGTCCAACAAACCCAGCTCCAGGCCTTTTAAATTCAATGTGGCTTCCCAGCAAGCCTAGTACCTTTTTCAGTGTTTATACAACTTCACTGGTGGGGGAACCCAGGCCCACTCATCCAGGTTCCAACCCATGGGTCCTACAAACAGAAGCCATACCAGTTATTTCAATTAATTGCTGCTATTTCCCTGGGCCTCTTCTCACCTGACTTCTTAATCTTCACTCCTTACCTTAGGGTTCCCAGGTTCTCTCTCTCTCAGCTTAAGCAAATGCCTCCAGAACCAAACTCTAGCTATCCCTTAATCACCTTTGGCTACAGCAGGGTACCCTTTCTTAACCAGTCTTAGCCAGAAACTGACCTGTTACCCCCTGCAGTTCCTTTTATCTGCGCCTGCAGCACTCTAATTGGCTGCTTCTGAAAGGCTTCTCTAGGCAGGCCTGGAGGACCCACCATCACTGCTCCTTTCCTAGGGTAGGGTGTATTAGGTCCGTGGGGCCTTCAGCAGGGGGCCACAATGGGCCTGATAAGCTGTATCACAAGCTTTAACAGCACCATGACCCACCTACCCGTCCTTTATTTAGCTAGATTATTTTCTAATTTCTATATCATATTACAGAGAAAGCAGGTATATCCAGTCATAGAAGCAGCTGTGTGAATATTCATGGCGGCCTATAAAACTGCATAACAAGCTATAACCATAAACCCAGGTACCTCTGATGCTGAAACCAGGTGCAATGCTAACAAGCTGCAGGTGTAGACATGAAGAAATTAACTGTGAGTCCCTTGATCATGGTTCAGCATTCATCCCAAATGCGGATCTGTCATATATTTTGGTAATTTCCCTTTCAATTGGTTCACAGTTTTCAATGAGCAGCCATCATTTTTACCTAGCCACGGAGAAGATCCTGTCTTTGCCTTTGACGTACAGAAGATTTATCCACAACAAAAGGGAACATAAGCCTGAGAAACATAGGGTAAGCCAGACATTTAAGAGCAAAATTCTGCATGAGGATGCAGAAAGGCAAACAGAGATGCAGTGGGGATTGAAGAAACAGAACGCCTGCCCCCGTAAGACAAAATGTGTGGGGCAGGGGTGAGGTTGAGGTGATATGACATCCCCATCAAGCTGAAGTTCCTGTGACCCTTCAGGCGGATTCCATATAGACAAATCTGAGGAGAGAAGTTCAGGACTAACCTTCCTGCCATCATTCCTCAGATTTCAGTTTACAAATGTGAAATCCCTAACCAAATTGAGATTAGAGGATATTAATAAGCAACTAAATATGGCATTTGTTTCCATTACAAATATGTCACCTTGGTTCTCCCCCCCCACCCCTTGTTAAAAAGACTCAAGGGTATGCCAAATATTTAGACAATTGTCCAATAACAAGTTGAGGTCCTTTACAGCTCTCTGTTTGCTGTCCATGAAGTCAGTTTAGTTAGAAGGCTGGTATACTGGCACTGAGAAATGTAACTGCCTCTCTCCATGCAGCTCTGGGCAGATGGAAAATCTACCCCATTATTCATTATATTGTAATTTGTATTGCCACTTGAGGTCAAAGTGGCCTTCCATGTTTTTGTCCCAGATGCCTTTTGCTATGACTTCTCAGTTAGGCTCTGACAATGTACCTGTAATCCTAGCGGTTCCCCTATTTGCATGGTCAGCCACTAAAATAAGGAAAAGGCAAGTGGCACGGTGATTCTATATAGTTTAATGAGTTTATGGACTTTTTTTATTTGCTTATATATGTATTTAAATATTTTAGAATACTGGATTTAGTTGTAAGTCTTATTGTACTATCTTTTCCTTTTGGCTCTTTGGCCTATGGCTAAATCGCTATTAATAAACTTGATTTAGCATCATTCCATGGGAAAGCTGAGGGAATTTCTAATCTCAGCATTAACTCACACTCTGTGTCTGAGAGCATGTTTTGAGCTGGATGCCTGCCTGGTGGCGTTCTTATGTTTCCTTCACGGGGATATATAAGGGCAATATTATCACCATCAACTTCTTATCCTGCAGCTGCAGAACTTACAGTTCCTCACTCCCATCTCTGCTCCCACCCAACTTTCCTGTGTGTAATTGCACCTCTACAGGGAAGTCTGATTGTCCTGGTGCCCCGAAGAACAGGAACCCAGGGCGTACCACAGAAAGACTGTGCCTGAATGTGGAAATCCCAGCCTTCTACAATATCCCAAGATCTGTGGGATGCTCTCTGCCCATTCCACAAAAGGACATTCAAGGTATAAGGAAAGTAGTGGGTCAAAGTGTTCCTCTCACTCACTTCCTGAAATCAATGGGGTTTCACATGTTCAAATGAGAACAGAAGTTGATCCACTGTGTTTTATGGCATGCCACTCTTCTATAGGTTTCTCTATGTTGTCTGTTTATCCTATCAACAAGCTTTGAATATACTATGAACTCAGAAGCCTTTGATATAATTTAAGTGGACATCACAGACACAACCCTGAATATAATGAGCATTTTTTCCCTGACCAATATGCAGAAATTGGTAATGGTCACTTCCAATACAGCTGATCTACTTAAATTGCTGCGTTGATATACGGCAGCCAAAGTAACTTCTCCGAGTTTTAGGTTTCCCAGTTGTATCATGTCTTAGGATTTACTGTTGTGCACTATGTTTTCTTTGTGAATTATTAGCTTCCACTTTGAGACTCAGGGCCAGTTCCTCTGCTGGTGAAAATCACTGTAGGTCTAATTAAATCAATGGAAGGCCACTGATCTACATCTGCAGAAGGGTGGGGCCTGAGAATTTGTGTGCTTAAACTGAAAATGCCTATGAAAATCTAGTGTGTGTGATTCTTCTGAAGCCACCTTTAAGTTTTGCTTGCATATGAGCTATCAAAAACCGACATGTGATCTGTTTGAGTTTTTGTTCATGGAATCTTCCATGGTTCTTCTTCTATGACTGTTTCCACTGGCTGAAGAGTATGCACAAAAGACATACTTTCCAAAAATAGTTTTGTGAGATGGATGTTGAATATTGATAAACAAGAGACGATAAAAAACAAGACATGCATGTAAAGTCTTAGGGGAAAATCACAGTAAAAGTTATTTTCAGATACATATTTTTCCCCCTGCGGTTAATGTTAGATTCAGTTGATGAAGCAATCACACTTGTCTAAGGTGTCACCATAGAAACAATGAATATAAATTGAAAATATATTTTTTATAAAGCAAAGATTATCACATTTTTATTTCAAATGATGGTAACAAATTCTTTGTGTTTCATCTTTTCAGGGCTTTTATTGTAAAATGTAAAAGTCATTTTATTGACAGATGTCTCTTTCAGTTGAAAATGTCTGTGCATGTGTATGCAGTGTCAGGTGTCTGCTAGTGATTCAACTGCATTATCCAAAGTTTGACAGTATAAAGCTACCTATACCCATTATATCCCTGCTTGTTGAAAGTCTCATCTCAAAAGTAGTTCTTATTTTGGGGGGTGGTTGCCATGGCAACTTGATATCACCTTATAATTGATGAGCTACTGCTAAAAAGACAAGAAACTATTTTTGGTCTGAAAAAGAAGATGAGGGAAAGCTTTTGAACACACACACTAAATCATATTTCAGTATCTTTGATAACCCTGTCATCAAAGGCAGATAGTGCACTCATACAGCAAGATTTGTAGCAGTCTCCAAAACATTTCTGCCATTTAGACATATTAGAAGTGTTTAACAAGCAGAACATTGTAGGGCAAAAATTAAAAATGGAGATTTTTCCAAACATTAATACTGATTTATAGGGGTCAGTATTAAATACCATAGGGGACAGAGTCGATTGATTCCCCAACGCCTAATATCACAGGACACAGGAGAGGTCTTATGGTAGGAATAGATAACTATAGGGTGACCAGATGTCCCTATTTTATAGGGACAGTCCCGATATACTGGGCTTTTTCTTATATCGGCACCTATTTACCCCCACACTCTGTCCCGAATGTTCATACTTGCTGTCTGGTCACCCTAGATAACTAGTATTTAGGGGACCTTGATTCTACTTCCATTACTTCTGTGTTAGGGTAATTCCGTCCCATGAGAAAACACCCCAAAAGATGCTATTTGTAATGGTTCCTGCAAGCCTCTCCTCAAAGATAGAGGCCCTGGGATAATGCAGAATTCACAGAGGGAGAAGTGCCTTGACCCCGTATTTACTAGGAGTCCCAATCCCCGAGATCAGCGGAGGAGGAGCCATTTCCCTATTTAGCTCTGATTTAGCTCTGATTGCTCCTCGCCCCTAGCTACGCAGATCCAGTAGGTGTCACTCTGCCAGAAGCTGGATTTGTAGCTGCTCAAAAACCAGTGATGAAGATGGTGAAGAGGGAGTTAGTGAAGCTTTGAGCTTTGTGGATTTCTACACAAACATCCAAGAGCTGAGCAGGGATGGTGCGGCATTTGCTCCTCCATTCCTTTTCTCAGCTAAACCCCAGGCTAAAGCTTCTTCTATGCACAACGCCAGTGGAGGACTTCTGAGTCTTGCTGGGGGTATGGGGCAGTGGAAATGACATTGCCCCCAGCTTCACTGGATGGGGGGGGCAGATAGGCACTCAGAAGAAGCCCTCTATGAGCCTAAGTAAAGGGTGTTCGGATCTGTTTTCAGGAGCCATTTGCAGTGCACAACAAAAACTTTATTGTCCCTACAAATTTATGAACAATGTTACATTCTTATATTAACTCTATAAGTATGTTCCCATATACATAGCTATGTCTTATATATATACCTCCAGTGACACAGGACACTCAGGCTTGGTCTACACTAACCCCCCAAATCGAACTAAGGTACACAACTTCAGCTACGTGAATAACGTAGCTGAAGTTCGAAGTACCTTAGTTCGATCTTACCTCGGTCCACACGCGGCAGGCAGGCTCCCCCGTCGATTCCGCGGTACTCCTCTCGCCGAGCAGGAGTACTGCAGTCGACGGCGAACACTTCCGGGTTTGACTTATCGCGTCCAGACAAGACGCGATAAGTCGAACCCAGAAGTTCGATTGCCAGCCGCCGAACTAGCGGCTGGGTATAGACGTACCCTCAGGATGGTTCTGGATATGCTTGGCAGAATTCTATCTATCTATCTATCTATCTATCTATCTAATCATTTGATGGGTAATAGTGTTTATTTGTAAGTATTTTTTCTGATTTTTATTGAAATTTCCACAGTTCCAGGAAATTCAGGGGTCCGGGGGGAGCGGGCAGGACAGTCAGACAATGATTATTTAATGACACCAGACATTGAGATTCAAAAATTACAGCTACCGAAATGGTGGGTCTCCTTCATCTCCACTAATGCCAGCATTGCAACATGTTTTATTCACATTAAAGTGGGACTCTAATAAGTTCTTAAGCAGCATTTTTCTTACTTTGCCTATCTGTAAATTTCTATTATTGAGGGAAATATTCATTCATCACTTTTTGTCTTTATGGTGGAATTGACATTTACCGACAAAAATTGAATCCTTCCAAGCCTAGTTATGGACAAGTTACAGCATTGATTCTTGCTCCTCTGGGGTGATACCCTTTTGCCAAGAAGTTTGGATCAAACTGATAAAACCTCAAAACATACCTAAGTATTTGGGGCAGGGATGATCTTTTGGTTCCATGTCTATACAGTGCCTAGCACAATAGAGTCTTTGTCTGTGACAGTTTTCAAATATCAATTATAATTAGAAATCAAGTAACAGTTTATTCCAGCCAGATGTTCAAAATGTCACTCAGCAACAAAGCAAAACTTTATGGATGTGGTCTCTCTCTCTCTCTCTCTCTCTCTCTCTCTCTGCTAAATGCTGCCAAGGCCAGATTCATGCAAGAGATAACTGAAAAAAACTTTGTCAAATGAATGACAGTTGTAATGGTTATTTACAACACTTTGCTTTAAAATTCAAATGAATCATTCTAGAGATAATTTCTGATTTTTGATATTCATTCTGAACTGCTATTTCATAAATATTCACTTGTGGTGCAACCTACATATGTACCCATTTTCTATAAATATTGAACTTGGGCAAGTATCTCTGGAATTCTTTTTTAGAATCTGAAAGTAGATAAATCATGCTTAGAAAGGCTGATTGGGAATTTAAACAACAACATCAACCCTAAATTACCACCTCTCATGAATTGGGCCAAGGATATCTACACATTTATACGTACTGGACTAGATTGTGTCTTTAGGCCCAGCACTGAGGAAGGGGCTCTCTGCCCATTTACAGTCACAGCATCAGATATGCAGACCTTTCTTTCACCCACAGACAGGCCTTACAGCCACCCCCATCACCACACCATACCCCACCTGTGCATGTCTGTTTTATAACCAGGGCACAATCTAGCTCATTATTAGTAAGTACTTTTCCTATATTGTGTGGACTAAGGGCTAGATTCACAAAGCGGCGTAGACATTGTAAGGCCTAACTCCTAAGTGCCTCACCACTCAGTGGGAATCACAGCCCCAAGTTAGGCGCCAGGCTGCGGTGCCTCAGAAAGGAATCTCAAAAGCCAGCTGAAGCTGACTGGGGAGCCACCTAAGCTGGCCAGGGTGAAATACAGATTGCAATATTGTCTCCTTGTACTCCTCAGCTGTTTCCAGCTGTTGTCTCTTGGCTTATACTTAAACCATAAGCTATTTAGGGTATGGGATGTCTTTTTGTTATGTGTTTGCACAGCACCTAGTACAATGAACTCGTGGTCCATGACGGAGGTGGCTCGGTGCTACTAATAACACTACTAATAAACCATAAGAATGACTTTGTTTCCATTCCCATTTCCCCCCATGTCTCTCCAAAAACACTTGCAACTCATCTCATGTGGCAAAGAAAGGCTGTTAAATAATTAACCCTTAGTCAGGTCATTTCTGATTAGAGCTGGGAGTACTTTATCCAAACTTGCATCTAGAGTCATTTCAGCTCCTATAATTTCTCTAAAAAAACAAGGAGTCTGGTGGTACCTTAAAGACTAACAGATATAATTTCTCTGTGACTCTCTTAATCAATGTTTACTAACAAAGGAAACTAGTATCACTGCACTGGCATGGACTATTTGCTTTTTCTGATTAAACAAAAATGATACTGATCACATTGGCAGCTTTACTGGAGATGGCACAGGGGACTATTGCTGTGTTTAATAAATTGGTTAAAGTAATCCCTAGAGGCTTTTTTCCTCCTTTTCTTCAACTTATATCACCAAGACCCAAAATCATTAATAATACATTAGATTTTTAATTAAAGATTTTTTTATTACCTCATGAATGAATTTAAAATGTAAACCACTGATTAAAACAAGGAAAATGGGACTTGGCCAACTAGATGAAAAAATTTATCATTGAAGGGACGATTAATGAGCTAGCCATGTACTGCATCGACAATATAATGTTAACAGGGAGTTAGCATGTTAAAAATGAACAGTATATTAACATAATCTGAATTATCATTATTAAAACAATACACCAGGTATAATTAGTATTTTATGAACATCATCATAGCTTCAGTTCTCTTATGGGCAGATTGTATCCAGTGTTACTTTTCCAGAATCTATGTGAACTGCATGTTTTGATCCATTAATGAAATGACACATTATATGTGCATCATAGATTCATGGATTTTGAGGGACAATTATAATCATCTACCCTGTCTACCTGCATAACACAGGCCAAAGAAGCTCACCCATTAATTTCTGCATCAGGCCGGTAACTTTTTAAAAGAGATCCAGTCTTGATTTAAAGACTTGATGGAGAATCTGACACATCTGGAGGTAAATTCTTCCCATGGCTAATTACCCTCACTTACAAATGAGTCATTTCTAGTTTGAATTTTCTTAGCTTCAGCTTCTAGCCATTGGCTCTCATTGTGCTTTTTTTTTTCTTTACTAGATTAAAGGGCCCACTACTTTCAGAAATCTCTTCCCCATTGAGATACTTATAGATTGTAATCAAGCCATCTCTTAACCTTCACTTGGATAAAATAAGCAGATTGAGCTTCTTAAGTTGCTTACTATAAGGCAGGTTTTCCAGAACGTGAATCATTCTTGGATCTCTTTTTTGAACTCTCTTTAATTTTTCAACATCTTTTTGAAATATGGACACCAGAAATGAGCACAGTACTTCAGTAATGGTGTCATTAATACTGTGCAACAAGGTCATTCCACCTCCCTACTTGACCATTTACGTTGGTTATGTTAGATAAGACCTAATAACTTTTTCTCAGCTGTTTTTTTAGTTCCCAAGAATTTAAAGAAACATTGGTGTTTATTCCAATTTGGTTACTCTTTATGACGTGCTATATTTGAGAATGCATAACTGTTTCTATTACAACCCATAGTTTTCAATTACCAAGATCTTTATGAAACTTTCAACTTCCTAACATTTTCTGTGGCTGATCCCTGCCGGAGTTGATTTTTTTTTTCTGGTATATTTGAGTAAACAAAATTATTCAGCCATCCTTGAGCAAGAAGAAATTGAAAGAAATAAACTTTTCCCAGTATAATAATAATAATATGTAATTTGTTTTGAACAGTCCCATATGTAAATCAACTGTGGATTAAAATATGTAGTTTAGTACAGTGTTAACCATCACTGAGATTCAAAATATTTCCTTGTTCCAAGGGGGGGGGGGGGAACTGTCTCAAGCAGTAGAGCTTATAAGTCTCTACAGTGCTGCTTTTTCATTACCTTTAATCTATTTTTGTTTGTGTATACACATTTTTTATACTGACTTGAGGTTTCTTTAAAAAAAACCAACTAGGAAATACCATATAAAAATAATGTTATTACAACATTTTGGCCAGGCAGTGAAACTCTCCGAAGTCAGAAATTGGGAAACCTACAAATATGTGGCAGATACCTTGTTACCCAGGAGGTCAGACTAGATGATCATCACGGTCCCTTTTAGCCCTAAAATCTACAACATATACAAATGTAATGCACAACTTTATCTCTGCCTCCTTGTGCATAGGCCCTGTGCTGCAAACTTTGATTATAAGCATATACGTTTTCTCAGTTAATAAAATGCAATATTGCACCTTTTTTTCCTACAACATTAGAAAGAAATATGTAGCATCATGAAGAATTGAGCACTCATGAATTCTAATCTCATTCTCGCCCTGATTCATCAGCTTTCCTTGGGAACACACTTCAGATCTCTGTGCTTCTTTGCACAATAGTAATAGTACTTGCTTACCCATCACACACGCTGAGAGAAACCCATGCTGGCACAGCAGAACTCTCTGTTGAACCGTAGTGGCCCACAGAGAGAGGTTTATGAATCTGCTACAGTGGCTGAGCTAAGGAGCCTGAGTTCTTTACCTCAAGCTCTTGTTTTTAAATCCAGAGGCCAGGCTTCAATCCCTTCTACCAAGAGCACATCCAGGGGCTGTTTTACATGAGGATTAATATAGGTAAAGCACTTGGAGGTCTTTGGGGGGGAAGTACTTTAGAAGTACATCATAATGCAATGCTGGAAACTGAAGCTGGTGAAGAATGCAGGATCCCATTTGTTAAGCAATGTATCTCTACGGCAGCACCTGACAGAAGGACTTTGGAATCTGCATCAGCTGCCTGTTGGTTCATGTGTCACCTCTATCCCCAGGTCACAGAACCATAGCTTCAGTGGGGGTGCATGAGCTGCAGCCACTTCCCAGAGAGAGTCAGGGATATTTTCCATGAGGCGCCCTCAGCTTTACAAACTGCTCCTCCCACTTCCTTCTTGGTCCAATGTAACCCAACTTTGCTGACATTTAGGGCCTACAGTAAGGCCTATCTCTTTGTGCAGATATATAGGAAAGAACAGATGTGATATTAGCTGATATTTGTGGTAAGAGGGGTGTATTGTTTAGGCTTTCAGGTCTCAAGTTAATTATTCACAGTGTTTTGCTGGGAGGAGTGGCTCCTGGTCTATTTTTTAAGTGCTATATTTTTAATTCAGGGCAAGGAGTCCTTGAGCTCAGAGCAGGCACTTTCTTATACATGTTTTATAAATCCAAATAAAAAAATACATAAATGCTGTATATCCCAGACAAACAAGAAATTTATTTCTATAAGAAGTGCTCAGTAAACTGTATTTAGGGAACACACTGCAGATGAAGTGTAATAAAGACTGATAGTAAAAAATATTCTTTTACGGGAGTTTAGAATTAGATTCCAGCATTGGCGCTTTCAGTAGCTCAACAACACACTCAGTGGTAATTTGTTAGTACATCTTATGCCAATGCTCTATTCCTACTTACCACATACAGTTCAATACTCATCACCTAGAAAAACACACATGAGCCTGATCCAACCCTGTGTTACTTCGGTTTTTCATCAGTTGACTGCTCTTAAAATCAATTGTGTTCATTGGTGTGCAAAACTGGAGCAATGCAATGGTGACTCAATCCCATATATTTTAATGTCATGTTATGGAAAACTTTAATCTACTTGTCGCCATCTATTTTGAAATACATTAATAATTTTAAACCAGTATCATGCAAGACTCATCCTGCTAACATGATGGATACCATCTTGGCCAGCACACCAGATATGTGTTAATGCTCTTTGACCTAGTCCTCTTTGAAACAGGACTAGATCAAAACCCATTAATGAACTTTTAATGCATGTCAGCAGGGTCCACATGGACAGTTAGTGTGCAGCAGACTAGGAGAGGGTAGTTTCACACACACACACCCCCAGCTTGCTGTAAACTAAATGTTTGTGTACACAGGCCCTACATATCAATTCTGCATCAGATCAAATTCTTATTCATTACAGAAGTACACACACTGTTAAAAAAGCACACCAGAAAGTACTGTAAAGTTCAAAGTATTAATATTCATCATTAGGCTCATCCTCACAGCCAAACTGCTTTTGCAGATCCTCATTGTATTCCACCTCATCTACTGCAACCTTTTTGGTCACACAAACCTACACACATTGCCCACCTCCAGTTCACATAAATGCAACATCCAAAGTCATCTTCCGGGCTTGTCCATTTGATTACAGGGCTGCCCTCTTTGAATCCCTTCACTGGGTCTCCATCTGCTCTCTCACCTTTAAATAACAGTTCACTTCCTTCAAGCCTCTACATAATGTTGCTATTCTCTACACATTCTCCCTTGTCAAGCTTCCCATCACATCTTGCCTGCCTCTGCTCCATCAGCATTCAAGAACTGGTTGTTCCTCATTGACCCCTATACATGGTATAACCTCCTTGAACTCTTCTGAATGACCCCTATTACCCTGCTCACTTTTAATTCCCTTGCAAGAACCCACTTCTGCCATGAGTCTTTTAATTTGTATAGAAAATGTCCTTGTTTCACTTCCCTGATTTCTGTCTACTTACCTCTCCATCAGTCAATTGGCTATGAGCTCCTCTGGGCAGGACTGCCCCTTCTTGAATGTCTGAAAAGTGTCATAGCACATTCTGGGCACTTCCACAAAACAAATAATAAAGAATAATATGCAGCACTATACCTCGGGAGGAGGGGGGGAATCTGATGCTTATTGTTAATGTTTACCTCATAAACAGCACAGCAAAGAGCCACATAAGAACCATTTAAAAGGAATAACAAATAGGACCTGCAGGTGTGATTTAATTTTTCAATGAAAAAAAAAATCTGTTATTCATGAATAATCCGTTCAACATAAATAATCTGTTACAAGGAAGAACAAACAAATTGTGCTTTATCCAAGAATGGGTTGGCCTTTGATTATTTCACCTTCTGCCCTTCTTGATTGTGTGACAGAGGGAAGCGTTCCTGGAAACTTAGCAAAAGAAGATTAATGAGGACAAAAGCATATGGAGTATTTAAATGCAGCATGATATATTTGAGATAGGGTGGCCTGGGACCTACCTCCTTGATACCCCAGGAACTGTAGATGTAGAAAGACATCACCTGGAAGAGTACAGAAAGACTTTTGCTAGCCTTTCAAATTTCTCCCAATCCATAATTGAAACTTTAGCTGATCGTATTGCCCAGCTTCTGGGAAATCAGGGCAAGCCTGAGTGATTAAACTGCAGAGAAGACCCTTAATAACTTGCCTTTAGCTTTTCCCTAGACTTGTATATTCGAAGCCACTATATAGGAACCTTGTGTATAGTGCTATTTCCAACATTAACAAATTAATCAGAGAGGAAGTTTTTGATACTGCAGTTGTTAAATTTCAAGCCAGAGGACTTATCTACCTCGTGTAATCAATCCACAGACTCCCCTGGCCAGACAAGCTAAATTGAATGTACTAATGCTAGGCTGCCTAACTTATTAAAAAGACTAAGATGTCCCATTTGCATCCTAGGTTTTTTATTCTTCTATAAAAAAAAAATGTACTAGTGCATCTGTTCATCTTTGTAATATACTCTCTGGGCAAGGAAACAGAGAGAGTACCTGAATTAAATAAAGCCGGCTAGGAAGAACATTTGTTTTTATTACAAATATCCTACCTATGAGGGATAGAGGTTGTGGCTATTTTTCTAAATCTCATTTCATTTATTTATTTTGCTCATGATCAGTATCATTTCAAATAATTCTCCAAGTGTTGATCATTGTGAGGATAGGGGATGGGGGGATGAGAGTTAAATGACATACACAGGTAGGTAAACCTATTTGTGATCCGTTCAAATAGAAACTCCATATCAGAATGCTTCCGTTGCTAATAGATGGGGGGGGGACTTCTGATACATTTTTCATTGACCTTTGACTGTAACTTGTCATACATTCTACCTCCTCTATACCCTGATTGAAATCTGCTAGCATTTACCTTGGGGTGCTGCAGAGTTTCACTGACTTCATTGGGAGTCTGTGTAGGTGCAGAGGTCTGTGCTAGTATAACCCACACGCTTCCTGGGTATGGTGCTCCGTCCCATCTAGTGGCACTGAGACCACTTAGAGAGAGATTAATGAGTCTGCTCTACAGCCTTAGCTAATAACCACATAGCTTTTAGCTCATGCCGTAGAGGCTCATGCACTAAGCTCTAAAAGTCCCAGGTTCAATCCTGCCCACTGACCACCGGGGTCTGTTGGTGTTACACTAAAGCATGCATCATTAAGGCCTTATGTGATCAATATTGACCCAATTAGTTAAAAACAGTTGAGGGTCATTCACAGAAAGCACCCACTCTCATATCTTTACTTAAAGGGGACAAAAATTAAATAACTGAACCACCAACAGGTGCATGTGGCTAGTGAATGTAATCATATAGCTGTATTGATACAAAGGAGACAGTATGGTCTAGTGGTTAGGATGTTGGCTTTGTTGTTGGGAGATCTGGGACAGCTGGAAGTTAGGGGTATAAATATGAATATAACCCAATTAACTAAAACCTGAAATTTATAACAGACAGTGTGATAGGTAAAATAAAAGGGCATGTAATAAATAAGATGAAAGTAAGACATTATTATACAGAAAAGAAAATGTTCAAAGGGAGATTTCAAGAAGAAAATTTATATTAGGAGAACAGTTAACTATGTCTGTATAAAGGGAATATATTTTGCATCCAAGCACAGAATCATAGAAACATAAGGCTGGAAGGGACCTCACAAGGTCATCTAGTCCATCCTCACATGCTGATGCAGGACCAAGTGAACCTAGGCCATCCCGCACAGATGTTTGTCTAACCCGTTCTTAAAAATCTCCAGTGATGGGGATTCCACAGGCCCTCTTGGTAACATGTGCAGGAGGGAAATTGTAACAATGATTGTTTCATGGGAATCAGAACTGCACATTATTTTAAGCTGATTTAGTCTTATCTTTCTAGGCTACGTAAAAAGCTGACAAATTTGTTCATTATGTGACTCTTACTCAGCCTAACCAAGAAGGCTTCTTCACAATTTATCAATTTCCAAAGGCTGTTTCCCCAGGGATTTATAACTGGAGTTGAAGTACCTTCCCATCATGTATAATTTCTCTGTCCTCAAGTTTAGAAGAGAGCAGCTGGATACATTCACAAAAAATAATAGTACCATTAATAAGATTCTCAGTGATCCAAATCCTAATGTCAAAGGTAACCATGTCACACGCTTTCTCTCCTCTCTCTCCAGTGAAGAGGTAAAGTTGCTGTGGAAGTTCACATTTTTGTTGTAAAGCTATTTTCATTAAAGAGATCATGTTGTATGAAACAACAACCACCTACTGATTTCTTTTCTTCTTGACTGGTCATTTATTAGTATTATCCCTGCAGCCAAAACACTTGGGATATTTAGGAGAACTCATCAGCTGAAGTACAGATAATGAGTGCCTCCTGAGAGGTGCTAAGCAACCTTAGGCCCTGATCCTTCAATTTACAATGCATAAGCAGATGTCTGCGCCCCCATGGAGCCTTGTTGACTTCAGCAGGCCCCTGCACATGTTCAGCAGCTATCCTGTGCATCATACATTGCAGGATTGGGGTCTGTCCCATGGAGTCAGATGGCCCACGTTCCCTGCAGGGACTGTTATTGACAGGACACCAGGGAAACAGGGAACACAGGGAGTTAAGCTGGAAGCGACTCAGCTGTCCAAAGGGTTTAATAAAGTTCCATTTACTCAACTTAACCTGCATTCAGCATCTCTCTTTGCTAGTGAAACATGGTGGAAGCATCTTAGCTGTAAGTTCTCTGAGTAGCCAATCAGATTTGTGAAAGAAGGGTGGGTTTTATGATAAAAGCATGAAATTTGCTGGAGTCTTAGGGCATGACCAGAGAAAGATTTTCAGATACAGGGCTGTGACATGGTGTAGCAACTCCGCACTGGGCCAATGGAACCTGACCAATCACTGTGGGCCCATGAGACCATGCCCCCTCGCCCCTGATGTGCATGCTCCAGGTGGAGGGGACAGATAAAGAAGGAAACCCAGCTCAGTCTGGGCTGGTGGTGGAGGAGGAAGAACATGTGTTGCAGGCTTCTGCAGAGGAACCTGTGACTCTCCAGGCTGTTGGGACTGGGGACCTGGACTATACTATGGACAACTAGCCGACTGACTGGGACATCGAGCTGCTGCCAGCTGAGGAGTTGCCCGAGATGGGCCATATGATAGGAATTGACCCAGGGAATGTATTAGAAGCCAGTGCATGTGTGAACCCTTAAGAAGAAATTTTCTGCCTTCCTAGGGCCCTGTGTCGGAACCCGATGGAGTAGTGTGGGCAGGGCCTTCCTAAGGTATACGCGGCTGCATTGGGCACCCGAAAAATTGGGGCACCACCCTCACTGGCTGTGGCGTGGACTCCTCTCCTCTCCGGCCCCTCCCCTGTGCTGGGCTGGCAGGCTTCTCCCTGACCTGACCCTCCTGGCCCCTCCCCTCTGCCCACTCACTCTGCAGCTGGTCGGCTGAGGGCTCCGGCTCGGGCCAGGCCTCACGGGGCCAGTAGCGAAAGTTTGCATGTGAGTGAGCAGGGGGAACTGGGCCAGGCGGGGCGGGCAAAGCTGGGAACATAGCGGGGGGTGAGGGGGAGAGGATACCCGGGAAGGCTGGGAAGACAGCAGGAGAGCCGAGCTTGGGGGGTAGAGCTGGGCACGGGACTTGGGGGAGCGGCGGAGGAACCGGGCTTGGAGGGAACGCGCTAGGGCCTCCTGGGGAGCAGGCTGGTGGCCCCAGGGGAGAGCAGCTGTTCCGAGCAGCCCCACACTGTACCTGCACCTCTCCCCTATTCTGCTCACATGCCCTGCCCTGGCAACTCCCTTCAGTCTCTCTTCTAGTCTCCTTTTCACTCCACCTCCCTCTTCTCTGAAGTTTAAGCCCAGACGCCAAGGACCCCTTTGGACCCTCACCTTTCCTCTCCTCCCTTCTCCAGCAGGGATCAGCAGCAAACAGGAGCTGGGAGGAGGGAGAGGTACACACACAACCAGGCTGGGGAGGAGGGAAAGTTAAAGGAAAATAAAAGAGGCTGGCGTTTGCTTTTCCTGCCCACTCACAATATTCCAGTGTCAACAGGAGGAAATGGACACTAAAGCAAGAGGGCGAGGGGGATGTACCTGGAGCAAAAAAGCAGCAATCAGGGCTGCAGAATGCAAGGGAGGGAGCATCCTCTTAGCTGGGGAGGAAGATGGACTCACACTTGATAAGGCTGGAGTAGCTAAAAACTTTTATTTAGGGAAAAGGGACATGATTTTTTTTTCTTTTGGATCCAAGTATCTCCAGGGCTGTCTCTCGAGCTGGTAGCATTTTGAACGAAGGAGAGTACTAAACAGTGCAGAATCGAGTGGGATTTTAAAGGTCCCTTCAAGAATGCAGCACCTTCTTCCTCACCTGTGGGAAAGACCTTTAAAAACTGCCTTAAATAATCCAAAACAAGAGCCACTGCTTAGGGCTCCAGCCCCACTGTTGAGGCATTGTTGAAACTGTGTGCTGAGTTATACCCAGTACAATCCCACTGAGCTGTGTATGGCAACTAGGTGTGTAAATCAGGTCAGAAAAATAGACTGGTCCCTGAATATAATTCCTTTTCTTATTAAACTGCACATCCCAAGCATCTCTTTAATTTTCAGGATTAGAGGGAAATGCTCTATTTTAGAGAGAATGAGGCCTTGGCTACACTCGGGACTTCACTGCCGTGGCAGCGCTGTGAAGCGCAAGTGTAGTTGCACCGCCACGCTCTCACAGCGCTGTATGTACTCTACCTCTCTGAGGGGAGTAGCTTGCAGCGCTGCAGGCTCTGATTACACTGGCGCTTTACAGCGCTGTACTCACTGCGCTCGGGGGGGGCGTTTTCACACCCCTGAGCGCACCAAGGTGCAGCGCTGTACAGCGCCAGTGTAGCCAAGGCCAAAAAGGCCATTTGGGAGTTGATGGCCCAGAGCAGTGGCAGGCAAGGGCCTGGATGAGGGCTGGACTCAGCCATTGGTATCAGCTATTTCTTTTTTGTCATTCAAATGGATTTTGGGTCATGGATGACATCCCGGCCATCATGTAAAATGCTTCCCTGTGGCCTTTTGACATGCACACAGAGGTATCTCACTGCCAAGTCCCTATCCTAGGAGGGGAGTGGGGGGAGGCTGCAGGGTGATCTCCCACCTCCATGCAGCCAGTGGCCTGTGCTTGCCACTGCTGTGCTGGAGCCTCCACATTTATTTATTGACAAAATTTGCAGAATTTTAAAAGTTTGTACACAGAATTTATTTTTTTGATGCTGAATTCCCTCAGGAATATGGAGTGCTGGGCAGTTGAGGGGTGTGTGTGCTGTGAGCGGGGCGCTGGGCAGTGGGGGGGGAGCTGTGGGTGGCAGATCGCTGGGCATAGGGATCTGTGGTGGAGATCTCTGGGTGAGGGGCCATTGGGCATGAGAGTTGCTAGGTATAAGGGGGTGGAGGATACCAGGCAGGGGGGGCGGTGTGCTGGGGCATGCTGGCAGCGCAGGGCTGGGGTTGGGGGCACAGGTGGGAGGGAAGTGCAGGGGTTAGGGGTGAAGGCAGCACAATTAAACTGTTTTTAATGAAGTGCATGTGGCAAGTTTTCCAATAGCTTGGTGGTTTAAGCATGGGCCTGCTAAATCCAGCATTATAAGCTCAATCCTTGAGGGGGCCACTTAGGGATCTGGGGCAAAATCAGTACTTGGTTCTGCTGGTGAAGGCAGGGGGCTGGACTCAATGACCTTTTTGGGGTCCCTTCCAGTTCTAGGAGATAGGTGTTGCTAAGAGCAAGTCAGGCATAGGGGCACCAATTTAATAATACTGCATAGGCCCCATAAATCCTAAGGACTGCCCTGAGTGTGGGCCCAGGTTCCCCTTCCCCACACTTGCCACTAGATGTGGCTCCCAGGGGCCCTAACTAGAGACTGAGTGTTCACTTTTCCCCACCCCAGGGCTGCAGACTGTCTGTTTGCTCTGCCCTGCCCAGAGGGTCAGAGGCCATGCCACTGCTATCATTCACCACCTCAAGGGGCTCTGGGGGCTAGCGACTGGGTGTTTGGTCCGCCCTGCCGGGACCCTGGGTCACCGCTATGGAAATTGCCTGACCCAACAGGGAATCCTGACAATCGTGTGACAGGGTATACCACCCCCAGCCTGTGCCAACAGGAGCAGCCCCACTCGACACACCAGGCGTCCCGTGACACGGGCCATTGCCCAAGCTTGCCCTGTTGTCTGTGGCAGACCTTTTTAAATTCAGACTGCATTTTTGTTACTGATGCTTTTCTAATACTGACTGTTTATGGTTTTAAACCATCCCAGTGGTAGTTTTTAATGTACATTTATATTCATATTGTCTTAGGTGTCCTAAAAATGTAAGCAATGAATTGTGATGGCTTGAGAATTTACAAAAATATTAAGAATTAACATATTCTGTAGTGTGTCACCAGGGAGAATTTACTAAAATAATTAATTATATAGCAAAATATCACACTAAGTGTACAAGTTTCTGTTCATGAACAGAAAGTTACATTTCTCATCGCTAATAATGATATTTCAGGTTGATCTATACATAAAAGGGTATTTGTTTGTCTCAAACAGATTGAAAAGGCAGCTTACGTAAACACGAGCCTAAAACAAAATAAGAAACAAGAAAGACTCTCGTGGTCTTCAGTATGTTCAAACATTACATTCTGCACCACAGTGGCACAGGGCAGTGCAACTCAAAACTGCCTTGATATACTTGGATCTTGCCTCAAACCCCATTTTGCAGCCACATCATAGGAGTTCACAAAAATAATCATTGGCTTCTGGAACAGTTGTCCACAGTGGACTCCATCCATCGGTGCTCTCAACCCAACCCATCCCATCTTTTAGGGGAGGACAGTTTAGGAGCTGGTTCAAGTCCTGACCCCAGCAGCATCCTGCTTGGTAAACAGCTCACCTACAGTGTTGAACCAATGTAACTTTGGCTGGACAAAGGGATTCTATAGCTCTCCCCTTCTGTTTGAAGGGCCACTTCCAGGCCTCATCAGTACTGTTTGTGCCACTTGCCCTATCATACAGAAGCACCAAAAAGCACTCCAGTAGAGACATAGTTCCATCAGCTCTAGATTGCGGTGCAGCAAGCAAACCCATGAAAGCAGGAGTCATTTCTGCAGAAATACCTTCCAAGTGTTTTCTTTCTTCTTTCAGCAAAGGAAGACACTGTATCACAACCAGTATAGTCATGAAACACTGATAAAGCTTTGACTTGCTTGGACCAAGAGAATAAACTATGTCATGAACAGGTATATACACCTCTACCCTGATATAACGCTGTCCTCGGGAGCCAAAAAGTCTTACCACATTATAGGTGAAACCGCGTTATATCTAACTTGCTTTGATCCACTGGAGTGTGCAGTCCCGCCCCCCCGGAGCACTGCTTTACCGCGTTATATCCGAATTTGTGTTATATCGGGTCGAGTTATATCGGGGTAGAGGTGTATATTTAAGTGTTGACCAATCCCACATTCAATCCACAGTTCAGGGATCTGAAGCTTTTGCACATATGTAACAGCAAGGATTACTACATCTGTGTCAACTGCGTATATAAGAATTTTAGTACATCCTTGACTGAATTCTTCAGCAACATGCAGTATCATTCTGGTATCTGCTTCCTCATGATTGCATGAGGAAAGGCTAGTATTATGTTCAGGGTTGCAGCTTACATCTTGATGACCTGTGGAGATTACCTTTTTGCCTTCTACTGACAACTTTGCAATATATTTTGCAGGGAAGCTGAAGAATTCATTTTCATTGATGCACAGAAACTCTTGCCAGTTTAGTGGTAGAGGGATGTAAGGCATGGCACTCCTGGACTCCATTTCCTCTCCTATTTATGGTTTGGGCCTTGAAACTGTTAGCGATGTAAACATCCTACACTAGGTCCATCCTTCTATAATGCCACACCTGTGTCTTGAGGTATGGAATGAAAAAAAACGTTCATAGCACAGTCAAATGTATAGCTAGCAACAGGTTTCAACATGTTTGCAAGAGCTGCCCCATCAAAAAATATGACATCAGTTGCTGGAGTTGTAGCTTGCAGTTTAACATAGCACTCCAGAATAGACAGCAAATCAGATTTCTTCCAAAGGCATAGTTTCTCATCTGAGACAGTGAAGGGGGTCATGCCTGATTCTCATGCTGAAAAATATCGTCCAGGTGGCCATGATGTTTTTGGCAAGCTATATACATTTTTGAGAAGAGGGAGCAGTCATTTTTCAAGGGGGAGAGCTGCAATTTGGTCTTAGAGATCTCCCTTGCAGGAGGTCTGCCTCAACAAGGGGAATTCACTTCACTTGATAGGCTCTGTGAATGGCTTAATTTTCTCTTGCAGTCTCTATTACAAATGTGGTAACTTCTGCTGCCCTATATTCTCAACCTCCCTACCAGAGACAATGACAAGGGGGACTGCAATGTCTTTGGTGTTCAGTTTGACTAAGTCTACACTCTCTTCTGAGAAGGGGTTGTATGATCTCAGCAAGTGCCTGGATATGTTGTACAAATGAAGCCTGGACACCTTGCACCTGCTCATTGTGCTTTGTGTTAGAACCTTTTTGGGTGGTTCCTTTCTCTGCTACTGCTTCAAATTTTCCTGTGAACCTGGCCACCTCTGGTCCTATCATCCAGCACTGAAGGGTCTCTGGACTTTTTGTTAGACCAACAGATCCACCGTTCCCTTTGATTGTTATTATTTTGTGGATGAGCTGGATCAAGTGCAATTGCAGAGAAAACATGCTGTCTATTCCAAACAGTGAAGTCCCCCTTTAGGAAATCTCTAGCTCTGCCTGGATGCACTGTATGAAGGTTTACCATGTCTTGGAGGTGAACCGACACACAATGAGCATAATACATACGATCAAACACAGAACCAGGGTGACAGCTTTCCAAGGAATTCAATGTAGAGAGCCAAGTTTGCCTGGTGGAGTGAAAACAAATAAGTCAATACAAGACGCTCCAGATGAAGTGTGGTATGCCAAGAAGCAGAACACTAGGTTTTCTAGTTTTCTCTTGTCACAGCATTTATCATACCCCATGGAGACCTCATCTTCCCTGACACCTTGGGTATACTGTGTGTATGAATTCTGGAGCAAGGTTTACAGACTGCTGGGCACACCTTGTATGGATGACATGAAATAATTTCAAGAAGTAGTCAGCTGTTCCTGGGGAGACTATCTTCCATCTATCCACTATCTTCTAGTCAATCTCCAGTCAGCTTTAGACTTTTCATTGCCAGATGAAGACCACCCAGCACAATGACAATGTTTTCCTCTCCACAGCCAGCAGGCCAGAGCCGCTGTATCTGTTTTGGTTTTGGTGAAAAGGGGCTGATCCACCGTGATCACAGGCACTTGGCATGGGTTTAGGTGGTGTAAAGCATTTCTTATCACATCCATAACATGAGAAATCATTGCCCCAGACTTGGAGTCATCTGGAACGAGAGAAAAAGCACAGTGATGGCTGGGGTGAAATCTGACTCTGACTCTTTGCTGATATGGTAAGCTGCCTAGGAAATGTCTTGAACCCCACTGTAGGTATCCAGACTTGCTCCTTCCCTTCCTTGTTCAAGCCACCTGCATTCTTCTTGCAGGGCTTGGGTAATCAGCTGGCATTCAGTCTTGATTTCAACAATTATGTTAGGGATGGGAGCATTGGTTTTCTGCAAGATCAATGGAGAGACAGTTGTGTAAATCTCAGGAAGTGATATTCTTCACTGATGCTGCACTCTGGGGTGGGAATTCCACAGACAACTCCCTCCATTTCAGTACTGGGATGCTGAGAAAGTGATATTCCAGTTACATGGAAGGAGTCTGTTATGGTAATATGTCACAGAGACCCCTCTACTCACCACCAGAGCATCTCCCTCTGGCCGTGTTTGGGGATTAGCTCTGCCAGCTTGATGCCCTCGTCGCTCGGTTCCTTAGCTCATCATCTCACTCTCTCTGTGGTCCTTTTCTTACTCCTCATGGTTTATCTTCATGGCTTAGCCCTCCAGCCAAATCCCAATAGTCGTCCCCTTCCGGGGGTGCTATCAAAATCCTCCAGGCTGTCCCAGACAGTTCTTAAGTTCGCTGCCCTGGTTGAGCCAGTCACTCAGTGACTTCAATGAATGGTCCTGGACAGTCTTCAAGTTCACTGCCTGGATTGTGCCACTCATTCAGTATTTGGTAGGGGAACCCAAGCCTGGCCACTACACTGGGTTCCAGCCTAGGGGCCCCATATCCATCAGCTAAGGTATATACTAGCACAGGCCTTTCTGAAACTTCCCAGCACTACTTCCCAACTTGACTATCCCAGGCTAACATTCTCCACCCTTCTAGCTAATCCCCTATCTCCTAGGTCTACTAAATAAACCCTTCCCCTTCGATCCAAACACTTTTCTCTACCTTGTGTCGCAAGGAGAGTGACTACAGCCTTCCTTCCTGCATATATAGAAACCCCCACCTCTTCCAGGAAAGGTGAGCTTCACTTGATAAAGGCTTTCCTCTCAGCCTAAATATCCACTGGTTTACAGTATAGTAGGTTACTTGGCCCATAAAGCCTATGTTAACCCCTTTGGGGCAAATGTGGGGAGCATACCCCGTAACGTGGTGGAGCTGAGATTGTGGTCTCTGTTCTCTATAGCCAAAATAGTGAACAGACCATGTCCTTCTTTGAGTGCTTGGGGATTTTGAATGTGTGACAGGATACAGGACTTTAGATCAGTGCTCTGAATGTGCCCAAACAATGTCACCCAAAGGTGTGCAAATCTAGCTGTAGAGAGCATCCACTCATTCCCTTCATGGACCCCTAGGATGTGAATAATACTTTATTTGAGTGGCACTCCCTCCCAGCCAATCAGCTTTGTGAAGACTAGCAGGGAGCCAGGGAGGAGTGGGGCAGGTCCCACACTACAGCAGATCAGGCTGGAGAAGATGTGTATCGATCTCGGCACTTCTCCCGCCGCTCCCCCAAGTCCCGTGCACACTGAAGCACCCGAAGCGTCCTACATGTGCAGAAAGCCAACTCTTTGGTGAAAAATACTCCTCTTTCGGCCAGCCTTCCAAACTTGCAAATGGCTCCGAATGGGAAAACACACACACACTGAAGCACCCGATGCGTCCTAACGCTCCCGATCTAAAAAGAAAAGAAAGGAAAAGATTTCTAAATGGCCACCCTGCCAGAATTGTACAGCTCCGCAAATGAAACCAGTGGGAGGGCCGTTACAGAGAAAGGGGGAATGGAAAGCTGCCCAAATTGCGATGATGTGGAAAGCTACCGCCCCGTCCCTACTCCTACTCTTCACGCTTCTTGCGACAGCTGATGAACTTCCAGGTGCTTTTTGCCTCCAAGCCCGCACCAGGGGCACACCTTCAGAAGCTTCCCGTGGGTTGCCTAGTTCAGCTGGTCAAAGTGTGGTGCTAACGGAGCCCCTGGGTGGCTGTGGGCCTGGGGAGGATGGCTTTTGATTTTCGGCCTGACTGCTACGGACAGCAAGGCCAAAAGTCAGCTGGCATGCGCACCAGGAGCCCTGAGTCGACTGCTTGGAGAATGTGGGCATTGACCCCACTGCCTCTCGCATGCAAAGCGAGCGCTCTACCGCTTGAGCTAATTCCCCACAGCTGGCCTGTCTCCTAGGCACCAGGCAAAAAAGGCCAGGCCTCTGTGGCCTTAAGCAGACCACAGCCTGAGATGGGGGGCTACCCAGAGTTGGGGAAGGGGCCCGAGTCCCAGCCACGAGCCTCGGCACAAACACCAAGGCTCCCTCCCTGGAGTGTGTCGGGGGGTGAGACTTAGACCCTGGAACGAGCACCAAACGTCAGAAGACAACGCAGGGATAGATCGCTTGATGCTTGCCTGCTCTGGCCATTGCCTCTGAAGCACCTGGCATCGGCTACTGTCAGAAGACATGATACTGGGCTAGATGGCCCAGTGGTCTCACTTAGGAGGGCCGTTCTTATCTTCCCCACTTTCCTCTAACCCAAGCAAAGCCAGGAGCAGGCCCAGCTCAGGAACTCTAGCGGGGCTCACACGGGCTCCCTGGCCCCTGGCACAGCATACAGCAAAACGACCCTGCCTCCGCCAGGATAGACACCCGCAGACTCCCTGTTCAGACCAACGCAGCCCTTCCCCACTGTGGCTTTCTCCAAGCTGTCTGTGTGCTCTGGTCCACGGCTGCCATGCTGGCTGAGATCAGGAGGCTGTGTGGTCTCATGCTCTCAGCTGAGCTGGTATCACCTGCCCCCGACGCCCATCTCCTCATTGCCTTCATGGACCCCTGGGATGTGAGTAAGTCTGTATCTGAGTGGCACTCCCTCCCAGCCAATCAGCTTTGTGAAGACTAGAAGGGAGCCAGGGAGGGAGTGGGAAAGGGATCGTGCTCTAGTGACAGCTCAGCAAGAAAGGGGCAGGTCCCACACTACAGCAGATCAGGCTGGAGAAGATGTGTATCGATCTCGGTACTTCTCCCGCGCTCTTCCAGTTGAGCTAACTGTCTCTGGCCTCCCAGCTAGCGCAAGGGGGAGAAGGGCTGGGGACAAAGAGCTTTCCTGCTCCGCAAGGGCTGGCTTCTTGGGAGGCCAAGGGAAGCAAGGAGAGGGATGGAGGCCACTGGAGGAGCTCATCCCGCTGACTGTCAACGGCTTCTAAAAGCAGGGCAAGCGAAGGTACTGTGGCCCCCTCCAGGCTGGAGAATGTGGGCATTGATCCCGCTGCTTCTCGCATGCGAAGCGAGCGCTCTACCACTTGAGCTAATTCCCCTGGCTTGGCAGCCCCCCTCTTGATCCAACCATACCATACTGGAGGCCACACCGTCCCTGAGCCAGCCGGTGACTCCTTCCAAAAGGGTTAGGCAAGGCGGGGCTGCCCGTGGGCCAGCTAGCTCAGCTGGTTAGAGCGTGGTGCTAATAAAGCCAAAGTTGTGGGTTCAAGCCCCATGCTGGCCACTCTGTGTCCTGGCTGGAGAGGGTGGCTTCTGCCCTTTTGGCTGACTGCTAGGGCTCGGAGAGGCCAAAATGAGAAAACCAGATGGGCTGAGCGGCTGGCAGGGAGCAGGCAAGAGCCCTGCTGGGGCAGGGGGAGGCTCGGGCCAACTCCTTTCCTCCCCTCTCTGGGCTCCTTGCTCGACCTGCTGGCAGGAAGGGACTTGTGTCCATCCAGTAATCGATAACCAAATGGCTTTTTGCTTCTAGTTATATCTTCCCCATGTTCATTTATCCTATTATAAGAGGCAGAAAGTCCTCCTGGAGGTGCAGCTTATATTCCCTGTTGATATTATTAACTGGTCATCTTCCCCCATTTCTCATTTTATGGCTTTGTTTATCTTACAAGTAATTGTCCTTGTCATTGTTGTTGCTCTTAGCTTTCTTAATTTACACTGAAGACAGTGTCTACCTGGTGAAACAACATTCTTTTAACTAGGAACATATTTAACTAAGAACATATTTCCAGTACACCTCTATTATTTATATACTTCCCGTACAGAGGTCACACAATAATATTAATTACTATCATGTTATGCATTTGCATATGATACCTTACCTGACACCTTTTAGATACAGATTATGACAACAGTGAGTTGGGGAGATTAGTGTGTAAGGTCTGATGAGAGTTATGGTATCATAGAATCATAGTACTGGATGGTACCCTGAGACGTCAGCTAGTCCAGTCTCTTGCACTCATGGCAGGACTCAGTATTATCTCGACCATCCCTCATAGGTGTTTGTCTAACCTGCTTTTAAAAATCTCCAATGATGGAGATTCTACAACATCTCTAGGCAATTTATTCCAGTGCTTAACCACCTTGACAGTTAGGAAGTTTTTTCCTAATGTCCAACCTAAACCTCCCTAGCTGCAATTTAAGCCCATTGCTTCTTGTCCTATCCTGAAAGGTTAAGAAGAACAATTTTTCTCCCTCCTCAATGTAACAACCTTTTATATACTTGAAAACTGTTAACATGCCCCCCCACCCCATCTTCTCTTTTCCAGACTAAACAAACTCCATTTTTTTCAATTTTCCCTCATAGGTCATGTTTTCTAGACCTTTAATCATTTTTGTTGCTCTTCTCTGGAATTTCTCAATCTGTACACATCTTTCCTGGAATGTGTTGCCCAGAACTGCACACAATACTCCAGTTGAGGCCTAATCAGCACGGAGTAGAGCGGAAAAATTACTTCTCATGTCATTCTTACAAAACCCCTGCTAATACATCCCAGAATGATGTTCGCTTTTTTCCAACAGTGTTACACTGTTAACTCATATTTAGCTTGTGGTCCACTATGATCCCCAGATCCCTTTCCGCAGTATTCCTTCCTAGGCAGTCATTTCCCATTTTGTATGTGTTCAATTGATTGTTCCTTCCTAAGTGGAGTACTTTGCATTTGTCCGTATTGAATTTCATCCTATTTACTTCAGACCATTTCTCCAGTTTGTCCAGATCATTTTGAATTATAAACCTACCCTCCAAAGCACTTACAACCCCACCTAGCTTGGTATCATCCCAACACCTTATAAGTGTACTCTCTATGCCATTATCCAAATCATTGATGAAGATATTGAACAGAACCAGAACTGATCCCTGCGTAACCCCACTCGTGTTGAGATATATATATCAAGATACATTGTGGTTCATATATCCATGTAATACCTTATAGGTCATTGAGGCCTGGTATGAATGACGCGTGCTTGACACGAATACGTGTTGTTTAAGTTGGCATCCAAAACAAGAACTTAAGGTTAAGAACTATTAGAACTGTTAGAAAAGGAGATTATTGCATTTGGGACATGTCCCTGGATGGAAGGTGCAGTGGAACCGGATGTAACATTTGATACCTTAGAAAACATGTTTAAGAAATATGTACAGCTGTACAAGCCTAATGCCAGTAAAAAGCAAACGGCCATAGTATGGCTGTTATGGAAAGCTGTAAAAAGGCAATTGCATGTAAGGGGAAAATCTGTGCAGAATTACAAACATTACAAGAGAATTTTAAAACTTGCCAGGAAAATTTGCAGCGGGAAGTGATGCAGGCACAGATAATGCAAACTCAGTTAGGACAAATGGGGAAACAAAATAGGGAATTGGAGAAAGGAATGATGGATTGGGAAAAGATTAAACCAGACAAAGATAAATTAGATCATCAAGTGATAGGAATGAAACAGTTAATTTGAGATTTGACTACAGAAAAGGAAGAGGAGATCGCAAGCGTTTCTCACAGTTGGTGCCAGAAAACTATAGAAGCATTGAAAAAGCAAATGAAAATAGAGGAGCTGTAAATTGTGGCTGTGTGTCAAAAAAAGAGAGATTTGCATTTGGATTTGGATTCCAATGATATTTGGCATGGAGAGGATCTGTGAGAGGGTCAAGAGAAAAGGGAATTTGACTAACCTTGAGAGGGGCTTTATACTAAGTTGAGGGAAGAAATAAGAAACTGGCCAGGAAAGCCTAAGCAAGAAAAGTCTGTAGCAGTGACAGAACGGAGATCAACCATTAAGGATGCAGCGGGGGAGATACAGTCAGAGCAGACACAAATTATTCCTGCGAGTTCGTCAGACTTACAGTTGATGGGTCCAGTGAATATGAAAAAAGATATCTACATGCCTAGTACAGTGGGCAGAGTTAGGAGGAACAGAAAATTTATATATGAGTGAATCTTATAGGTTAATCAGGGCAGCTACCACTGGAGAGATTAGACAGGCAGTAGATCGAGTGAAAAATGCTTTGGACAGGTAGCTAGAAGCACACCAACTGGCACCACAATTTATTATGCTGTTAGGGAAAGAGATAGGTCAAAGACCCATATTCTATGATTCTAAGGTGTTATCCATTGCAGATTACATGAAGCCTGGAGATTCACAGGGATTACCTGTTAAGGAGAATAACACTGGGATTATTGGCTGGAGAAATACAACCGGTGTCTAACCCCAGGGCAGAGGTCACCAGAAATGTCACAGCTGATTCTTTGATAGCAGTTGATTTGAATCAGGGGGAATTTTGGAATTATGTGTTTGAAGGATTGGACAGAAATTTATTAGCAATGTCTACTCATTTGGTGACCCAAGCAGCCCAGGATGAAGGGTTAACTGTTATGAATGCACTGAAGCACTGGATGGTATGCAAACGAATGATGAAAGGGGGAAGCCAGGTAGAAGGATTGAAACCCAAAGTACCTTTTGTTGAAGCAATAACATATTCTAATGACAGTGCTTATAGATCAGGCTACCGTGAGAGAGGAAGAGGCCAAGTAGAGGACAAAACACCCCACCCTAAGGAGGTAGAGGGTGGAATAATCAAAATGCGCCCCAGAAGGGAGTACTTGTGATTCAGAATCTTGGAGGTATTTGAAATTGAGGGGAGTAGATATGGATAAGTGGAATGGGAGATGTACTGATGAATTCATCGAAGAAATGCAAAGAATGGGAGAAGAAATGTTTAAGGAGCAGAAAAAGGTTGCAGCTATGCAAGCTGAGGGTTCAGAGAAACCTGCTCTATAGGAAAGCCCTGATGACAAGTTGCTTCCACTGGAAATGGGTCCCCAGGAGTGGGAGATGGTAACTACATTAAGATGGGATTCAAATGGGAGGCCTAGGACAACTGTCATTGTGGGAGATAATGGACCCAAAGATGCCCTACTGGATAGTGGGGCTGGTGTAAATATTGTAAATAAGTTGTGATTTCACAAAATATGTGTCAGAGATCATTACAGCAGCCTCCTTTATTGGGGAAGGAGTGACAGGAAAAAATGTATCATTCAGTAGAAATAGCTATACCCAGAGAGACAGAGTGGGGGATTTTTGTCGTAAAGAACAAATGCTTCAGATAGATCAGGTGGCTGAGCCAGTAATATTGGGGACTCCTTTTTTTAAGAGGAATCGGTTAGTTTGAGATTTAACTAATAGAGTTCTGTGGTGTGTGCCTGGCTGGACGGAAAGCATCCTGACAGCAGGGTACATTCCAAGAATATGTGCTGCAGAAGCAATGGAGGAGATTATACTGGATCAACAGGATGTGTGGGTAAAGGAGTTTCCTGATGTATGGATTAAGAATAAAGCAGAATGTGGTAAAATCGAAGCATGTGTTAAAATCGTGGGGGACAAAGTGCCACCACAGAGACAATATAAATATCCTGTGCAAGCAGAGGCAGGAATTGAGAAAATAATTGAATCATTAGAACAACAGGGAGTGATTGAAAAGGGGAATTCCATATACAATAGCCCAATTTGGCCCATACTAAAAGCCTCAGGAAATTGGAGATTGACAGTGAATTTTAGACAAATTAATAAAGCTAACACCCCTCCCCCCATGGCACCAATAGTAGTGGTACCACAAGTGATGGCATGATGGCCTCCTAAATGGTTCTCTGTCATTGATTTGGCAAATTTTTTTTTGCCATCCCATTGAATCCCAATTCTTGGGCCCGCTTTGCGTTTACTTTTAAGGGACAACAGCACTTATTTAAAAGAATTCCCTAGGGCCTACACTGTGCTCCGGTTATCGCACAGCAACATGTGATGCGAAGGCTGGATCAATTATCCAAAGAGGATCGGGAGAATGTCACCTCATATGTAGATGACATATTAGTTTGGGGGGGACACTGAAAAGGAGGTGACTGAGCAGACTAAAAGAGTGAGACTCATCCAGGTAACGGGTTTCAAGGCTGATAAAGAGAAAGCCCAACTAGTGCAGAGGAGAATGAATTATTTGGGGGTGACACTAAGGGAACAAGGAATTCAGGTAGATCAACAAAAGGTGAAATCATTAATGAATTTACCAAGACCAGAGGATTTTCATGCGTTGAGAGTGATGTTGGGAGGGTTTAACTATTGAAGGAAACATGTCTGGAATTTTGCCATTATAACTGGACCCTTGTGGCGTTTACTGAAAAAGAAAGTAGAATGAGAGTGGGGGCCCAAACAAGAAAAAGTTCTCTATAATTTAAAACAAGCCTTGATGCAAGTCCCGGCACTGAAATTCCCTAAGATAAACAGGCAGTTTGTGATTAAGTTGGCAGTAACCCAACAGGGTCTAGCAGCAGTACAAATGCAGGAAACTGACTGGAAGTTAATACCGGTAGCATATGAGTCTAGAATATTAACCCCTATGGAGCAGCAGTTTGGGATCTGTGAAAGAGAATGCTTAGCTGCTGCGTGGGCCATTGTAGCTTTTGCTTTGACTACTGGCACAGCTCCTATTATAATACAAACACCTCACTCTCCCCAAAGTATATTTTAGCAGGGAAACTGCAGGGGAAAGGAGTATCAGATACCAGGATGGCCCAATGGACCTTGGTGTTAACTAGCAGAGATGTTACTTATGAGAATAACAAACAAGCAATGATGTTACCATATGCCCTCCTGATGGAAGGAGAGGAGCATGAATGCCCACTTCCAAAAAATGAACCGAAGTTAGTTGAAGAAGACTTGGAGAAAAAGAGGTTGGGTTTACAGATGGTAGTTCATAGCATGAGAGGGAAAAGCAATATATGGTATATGCTGCTGTACAAATTGATGGGGAAACTATTTCTGGTGCTATGAGTATGACTTCAGCTCAGGGAGCAGAGGTCAGAGCTCTTAGTGATCTCCTTAAACAGAAAAATAATGTTGCAGACTGTCTTTATGTCTATATGGATTCAGACTTTGTGATACAAGGACTGTTATACTGGATTGGGATTTGAAAAAAAGAATCATTGGGAAAGATCTGAGGGGGGAAATTTAGTTCAAAAGGAGAATTGAAAATCAATATATGATTCGTTGAAAAAAACACCCAGGAAAATTAAGAGTAAGACATATTAAAGGTGATCAAAAGCGAGAAGGAAATGAAAAATATTGGAATGAAGAGCGGATGCTTTAGCTAAATTAGCAGAAAAGGAATTTTGGGAGTTATGGTCATTAATAGAGCTCAAGCAATAAAACAGGAGGTTAAACTTGAGGAAAGATGGTCAGGTCCCAGAGTACTGCACTGGGCAGCACAGTATGGGGAGGAGGTGACCGGCCCTCTGTGGAGAAAGACGTGGTTCAGGACTACTTAGAAAAGCTGGATGAGCACAAGTCCATGGGGCCAGATGGTGTTAAAGGAGTTGGTGGATGTGATCGCAGAGCCATTGGCCATTATTTTCAAAATTCATGGCGACTGGGGGAGGTCCTGGATGAATAAAAAGGCTAATGTAGTGCCCATCTTTAAAAAAGGGGAAGAAGGATGATCTGGGGAACTACAGGCTAGTCAGCCTCACCTCAGTCCCTGGAAAAATCATGGAGCAGGTCCTCAAGGAATCAATTTTGAAGCACTTTGAGGAGAGGAAAGTGATCAGGAACAGTCAGCATGGATTCATTAAGGGCAAGTCATGCCTGACTAACCTAATTGCCTTCTATGATGAGATAACTGACTCTGTGGATGAGGGGAAAGCAGTGGATGTGTTATTCCTTGACTTTAGCAAACCTTTTGATATGGGTCTCCCACAGTATTCTTGCCAGCAAGATAAAGAAGTATGGACTGGATGAATGGACTATAAGGTGGATAGAAAGCTGGCTACATCATCGGGCTCAATGGGTAGTGAGCAATGGCTCCATGTCTAGCTGGCAGCCAGTATCAAGTGGAGTGCCCCAAGGGTCGGTCCTGTGGCCGGTCTTCTTCAATATCTTCATTAATGATCTGAAGGATGGCATGTACTGCAAGTTTGCAGATGACACTAAAGTGGGAGGAGTGTTAGATACACTGGAGGGTAGGGATAGGATACAGAGGGACCTTGACAAATTAGAAGATTGGGCCAAAGAAATCTGATGAGGTTCAACAAGGACAAGTGCAGAGTCCTGCACTTAGGACAGAAGAATCCCATGCACTGCTATAGACTAGGGACCAAGTGGCTAGGCAGCAGTTCTACAGAAAAGGACCTAGGGGTTACAGTGGATGAGAAGCTGGATATGAGTCACCAGTGTGCCCTTGTTGCCAAGGAGTCTGACAGCATTTTGGGGTGTATAAGTAGGAGCATTGCCAGCAGATCGAGGGACGTGATCATTCCCCTCTATTCGGCATTGGTGAGGCCTCATCTGGAGTTCTGAGTCCAGTTTTGGGCCCCATACTACAAGAAGGATGTGGAAAAATTGGAAAGAGTCCAGCGGAGGGCAACAAAAATGATTAGGGGGCTGGAGCACATGAGTTATGAGGAAAGGCTGAGGGAACTGGGATTGTTTAGTCTGCAGAAGAGAAGAATGAGCGAGGGATTTGATAGCTGCTTTCAACTATCTCAGAGGGGGTTCCAAAGAGGATGGATCTAGGTCAGGGGTAGGCAACCTATGGCACGTGTGCCAAGGGCGGCACGCGAGCTGATTTTCAGTGGCACTCACACTGCCCGGGGTCCCGGCCACCGGTCCGGGGGGCTCTGCATTTTAATTTAATTTTAAATGAAGCTTCTTAAACATTTTAAAAACCGTATTTACTTTTCATACAACAATAGTTTAGTTATATATTATAGGCTTATAGAAAGAGACCTAAAAATGTTAAAATGTATTACTGGCACGCAAAACCTTAAATTAGAGTGAATACATGAAGACTCGGCACACCACTTCTGAAAGGTTGCCAACCCCTGATCTAGGTTGTTCTCAGTGGTACCAGATGACAGAACAAGGAGTAATGGTCTCAAGTTGCAGTGGGGGAGGCTTAAGATGGATATTAGGGGAAAAAATCACTAGGAGGGTGGTGAAGCACTGGAACGGGTTACCTAGGGAGGTGGTGGAATCTCCTTCCTAAGAGGTTTTTAAGGTCAGGCTTGACAAGGCCCTGGCTGGGATGATTTAGTTGGGGATTGGTCCTGCTTTGAGCAGTGGTTTGGACTAGATGACCTCCTGATGTCCCTTTCAACCCTGATATTCTATGAAACTGGAATATACAAGGTGGATATTCAGTGAAGAAGAAAAGAGGAGAGGTAAAATGGGTACCTGACAAACTTCAAAGAGAAGAGATTATTAACCCGTGTCACTCTATGGCCCACCAAGGAATGGAGAATACTCTTTGTAAGGTAAAACAAATTGGAATATAGCCTAAGGTGCGAAAGGACGTAGAAAACTTTGTTAAAAACTGAATAAAGTGTGCAGGAGATGAAAATAGACCACCAAATTCAGGACCCTTGTTGCACCAAAGAATTGTGGGGCCATGGAGTAGAATACAGGTTGATTATTTTGATAAATTGCCTAAGATCCAAAGGGGGAATCAGTATTTATTAGTGATAGTAGATTCCTTTTCTGAATGGGTGGAGGCGATTCCCACCAGAAATCATACTGCAGAGACCACTGCCAAAAAGTTGTGGGAAGAAGTGTTTAGTAAATATGGAACTCCAAAAGTAATTGATTCAGATAATGGACCTTATTTTGTAGGAGAAGTAATTAAAAGTTTATTAAAAGCTTTAGGAATAAAGCAATAACTATCCCCTATCATTCTCATTTGTCAGGGACAGTAGAAAGGATTAATCAAACTATTAAACAAGCTCTACACAAAGTAGTGAAAGAAACTAGCAAAGATTAGGACGATAAATTGCCAATGGTGTTGGCGGCCATCCAAAGTAGTGATTGATTGAGTACTGGCTACCAGCCTTATCAAAATCTCTTTGGAAGGCCTATGAGATTGTGGAGCCCTTTATTATACCCAGAAAAAGAAGAGGAGGTACCAGTTATCCAGTGGGTAAGCCAGTTACCAATAAATAAATATATGGAGATATACCTATCTCATAGAACTGGAAGGTCATTGAGTCCAGCCCAGCCCAGCCCCTTGCCTTCACTAGCAGGACCAAGTACCGATTTTGCCCCAGATCCCTAAATGGCCCCCTCAAGGATTGAACTCACAACCCTAGGTTTAGCAGGCTAATGAGCAAATCACTGAGCTATCCCTCCTGTCAAAGTTAGACTCAGGACTCATAGTTTGTCAGACCACTCTGTTTTATTAGCACAGCACTCTGCTAATAACACCCAGATAATATGAGCACCATGCAAGATTCAAACAGTCTTATTTATACAGATAAAAGGGTGTGAACTAAATAAAGGGACAGAGAGAGCAAAATTGTAAAATTTGCCTGGGGCACAATATGCATATCCTGCTTCCTTATTAACTTTTATCGATCTAAAGCTAATGCTTCACCAATCGCCCTTAAATGGAGCAATTCATTAACAGTTAATGTCTGCTTTCCTGACACCTGGATTGCAGCATTTCTCATTTCTACTTAAAGGTACATACAGCATTCTTTAATTCATTCTATTTCTTTAATATAATTCATTTCACTTTCACACTCCCCATGTAACTTAAGAAAATGGAATTTAAACTGACTGATGCCATTGAAAAAACTAGAGACTATGTGGATTCTCATGTGGCTCAGGACAGTAAATTATGGAAAATTGGAGTTAGAGTAATGTATTTGAAATTAACATCAAAAAAATCATATCCTGGAGTCTAGATGGGTTGGACCATATTCCATCAAGAAGAATTAAGAAAAATAGAAATAAGTGGGACACACTTGATTCAAGATGAAGGGGATTATAAATTATTAGAATTAACAAAACATTGTGAAGAGTGGGAATGAAGTAAATGGGTGTGCCCACAACTAACTGGGTCCATAGAGGGATGTCATTTGAACCATTCAAGCGGACAATGTACCATGCAATATTTAGCTTCTAATGGCACAAGAGTGTTTGATTTAGGCCATGGGTGTATTTGTGTGGTAACCACTGAAAAACACGTATTTTGGGGAAGTATGACAGAAAAAGACCCAAATGAGTCATGTAAATGTAATGTAACAGAAGTCATTATTAATGGAATTATTTACCGAGGTCCTCTATTTTTAAAAAAGAAAATTGTTTGGGAACCAAAAGATGTGGGCTGGTCCTTTGATTTGGGGATATATTGGGGAAAATGGGAAAAACTGATTGATGAAAGCAAAAAAAAAAAAATCAGGCAATGTGCCAAAGATGTATCTAAGTCTGTTCAGCTGGGAAACAAACATTTTGATCCACAATGGTCAAATATTAAAATTGCGGAAAGAAGGAGAAGAATTGGCAATTTCTCATTGGCATGATGTTCTTAAAGGATGGTCTCCCAGTGTCACAGCTCTTCTAAATTTAATGCTACATCCTACTGTCATATTATTTGCATTAATGATTTTGTTAACCTTTATTATGCTACGCTTATACTGCTGAATAAGAAAGCAACAAGAAGTTTTGGAGCAAGTGATATATAAAATTGGATTGCTTGTGAAATTATAAAGTGATACAATAACTAATGGCATTAATCATGTATCAAGAGGGGGGAATGTTGGGATGGATATATATATATATATATATATATATATATATATATATATATATATATATATATATACACACACACACACACATTATGATTCATATGTCCATGTAACATTTTATAGGTCATTGGGACCTGCTATGAATGAGGCATGCTTGACGTGGGTTGCAAGTTGGTAATCAAAGCAAGAACTTAAGGTCAAGAACTATTAGAACTGTTTGTGCAAAACCAATCTTGTTATGTTCCGGGAAAAATACAGAGAATCAGCAGAAAAGGAAACAACATCAGTTGGACTGATATTAAGTCGCATAAGAATTAGAGGAAATGGCACACCTTGGATCATGGAAGCCCGCCCAGGATTGTCTCTTTGGAATTGTGTGGGTAGAAGGCCTAGTAAACAAAGGCAAAGAACCGATGATGCAACGGAATGGACTATAAATGGTTGCCAATTATTTCTGCAAATGGAAGTCGTTTATTGATCCAAAGTCCTGTGTGGATATAGATGTGGTTTTCACCAGCTCCCCGCAGTTTATGATCTTATAATCAGACGGAATCTCGACTGGCCATCGGGACCATTCTGACGTTTGGACTCTGGTATACTATATTTGGGTTTTTGGGATGTGAATGTGGAGTGAGTAAGGTTTGTTTTGTAATCAATAAAAAGCATTTAGAGTATTATATACCAACACTGTGTCCAGTATCTGCCTGCTCCCCAACCCGTAGGGAGACCTCTATTGCAGGTCTATCGCTCGTTATGCTCTTCCAGCATGACTGTGAACCACTGATAACTACTCTCTAGGAATGGTTTTCCAAAAAGTTGTGCACCCACCTTATAGTAGCTCCATCTAGGTTGCATTTCCCCAGTTTGTTTCTGAGAAGGTTATGCGTGACAGTATCAAAAGCTTTACTAAAGTCAAGATATACCACGTCTATCACTTTCCCCCATCCACAAGACTTGTTACTCTGTAAAAGAAAGCTATCTGGTTGATTTGACATGATTTGTTCTTGACTGTTACTTATCACCTTATTATCTTCTTGACCTTTGCAAATTGATTGCTTAATTATTTGTTCCATTATCTTTCCAGGTACAGAAATTAAACTGACTGGTCTGTAATTCCCCAGATTGTCCTTATTTCCCTTTTTATAGATTGGCACTATATTTTCCCTTTTCCAGTCTTCTGGAATCTCTCCCGTCTCCCATGACTTTTCAAAGATAATTGCTGATGGCTCAGATATCTCCTCAGTCAGCTCCTTCAGTATTCTAGGATGCATTTCATCAGGCTCTGGTGACTTGAAGACATCTAACTTGGCTACGTCATTTTTAACTTGTTCTTTCCCTATTTTAGCCTCTGAACAAGGCATTCACTATGTTAGACGTCCAATCACCAGCAATCTTCTTGGTGAAAACCAAAACAAATTAGTCTTTAAGCACCTCTGCCATTTCCACATTTTCTCTTATTGTTCCCTCCCTCCCCCCATTGAGTAACAGGCCTACCCTGTCCTTGGTCTTCCTCTTGCTTCTAATGTATTTGTAGAATGTTTTCTTGTTACCCTTTATGTCTCTAGCTAGTTTGGTCTTGTTTTGTGCCTTGGCCTTCCTAATTTTGTCCCTACATACTTATGTTATTTGTTTATATTCATCCTTTGTAAATTGACCTAGTTTCCACTTTTTGTAGGACTCTTTTTTTATTTTTAGATCACTGAAGATCTCCTGGGTAAGCCAGGATGGTCTCTTGCCATATTTCCTATCTTTCCTATGCAGTGGGATAGTTTACTCTTGTACCCTTAATAATGTCTCTCTGAAAAACTGCGAACTGTCTCCAACTTTTCCCCCTTACACATGCTTCCCATGGGATCGTACCTGCCAACTCCCTGAGCTTGCTAAAGGCTGGCTTCTTGAAATCCATTGTCTTAATTTTGTTGTTCTCCCTCCTACCATTCCTTAGAATCATGAACTCTACCATTTCATGATCACTTTCACCCAAGCTGCCTTCCACTTTCAAATTCTCAACCAGTTCCTATTTGTCAAAATCAAATCTAGAACAGCCTGTGACATTCTATACCGTGAGGTACCCTGTAACCCCCATATTCCTCATTTATACATGAATTGTGGTCTTGCATATAAAACATGCCTTGTAAGGTATCAGGGGAAAGGTTATGATCTGCTGAAAGTCATTTCTCTATCCATATATGTGTATCATTACACATATGAAGTTATGAGAATTATGTTGTATGGTTGTCACTAAAACAAACTGTAAGTTGAGGATTCAGCCAGATATTAGCTCCCCAGAGGCAGCAGCAAGGAAAGTAACCAACACCCGGGCGGGGTGTCAAACAACCCATCAACAGCCATTGTCCAGCAAGGGAGCTACAATGCAATGACTCACCTGCATGAGGCGACACCAGGAG
Source organism: Emys orbicularis (assembly GCF_028017835.1). Lineage (NCBI taxonomy): Eukaryota > Metazoa > Chordata > Testudines > Emydidae > Emys > Emys orbicularis. The sequence continues at coordinate 134,109,928 of NC_088687.1, read as the reverse complement.
AATTGCTCAGCCTTTCCTGGAGACTCATCAATGCCCACAGACATGCCTGGACTTGTGTTCTACAGGCACATGGACTGAGGGTATAAAACTGGACACAGGGGGCCCAGGTTTGGCCTTTCTCCTTCACCCACCAATGCTGCAAGCAACAAGGACACTCTGAAGACTCCAACTGACGGGACTGGCCCAGATTTCAAGGGTGAAATCTGTGTACTATGAACTGCAATATCCAGTGGGGTGAGAAAAACTGCTTAATCTAGATGTTGCCCAGTCTAATAGGACTGAGAGTTTAGACTGCGTGCTCATATCTTATTTTCCTTTGATAACTAACTCTGACTTTTTGCCTATAACTTATAATCACTTAAAATCAACTTTTTGGGAGATTAATTCCCTATCTGATACAAGCAACAAGTCAGTGACTGGCAAATATATCTAGCAAAGTGGGTCTTCTGACATTCACCATCAATGGACCCTGGTTTGCTTTGGAAGAATTCAAGGATTTTGCACATAAATGGGAGTTTGTCCACCACACCTCTTCCCCAGTATATCCACAGAGTAATGGTAAGGCTGAATCAGTGGTGCAAATAACCGAGACTGTTAGAAATGGCTATTCCTTCTGGTTCAAACCACTTGTTTTTGCCACATAGGAATACTCTATCACCAGCATGACAAAGCAGTCCTGTGCAGGCACTGATAGGACGAAGGACCAAAACCCTGCTACCAAGGTAGGGAGACCTGTTTCAGCCAGAAGGATGGAGACACAGCTGATAGGACATGGCCAGCAATCAGAGATACCAGGCACTAGATTATGTGCGGTCTGAAAAGGACCTACTGGCGCCTGACACAGGCACTGTTTTGAGGATCCTGCCATTAGAAAGACACCAGAAGGAGTGGACTTAAGAAGTCATGAGGGGTGTACTGGCACCCAGGTCATAAAGGGTGACTATGCAAGAGGGACAAATGATCTGAAGGAACAGGAGGCACTTATGATCCAACTGTCACAACACCGAGAGAAAGCCTACAGAGATACAGCGATCACCACAGAATGGAGAGACAAAGAACCATCTGGAGGTCAACACTACAGAGAGGGAGAAGACTCTACAGAGAGATAGTTTGCAGACAGGTGACAGAGAGAGGTAGGACACTCCTGGTGTGGTCAACTATTGAGAACACCAAACTACCACAAAGACTATGTAACCAGCTGAGTCTGTGATAAAGACGAGACTCCAACTCAGTTATATTCTAGCAAGCTCTGGCTGAAGGGATACAGGGTGGGGATCTGGGCATAAAATATTTGTTTTTAATGTTAAAATGTTTGTAAAATGGGGAAGATGCATCCTGATCAGTGGAACTGGAATCAGAGGGCCCATGTTCCCTAGAGGGACTATTATTGATGGGACACTGGGGGAACAGGGAATGCTGGGAAGTTAGGCTGAAAAGCAAGTCAGCCACATGAACAGAGCCCTGCAGTGCACAGGGTTTAATAACATTCCACTTGTTCAGCTTAACCTGAATTCAGCATTTTCCTTTGCAAATGAAAAAGGGTCTTAATTCCCATTGACTTTTGGTAGGTGCTCAGTATCTTTCTCAATCAGTCATATTACAGGTCATATTCATTCATGGTGTAATGTCACTGTAGTTCTTGACATTTCAGGCAATTTCATTGACTTTGCTGGAGTTGTACGAGGGATAAATTTGGCTCATTGGTGTCTACAAGCTGTGGAATGATTAAGGGCTTATCTACACTTGAAAGGTAATTGGGATTGAGGCAGGGTATGAATTTAAAGTGCAATAGCTATTCCAGAATAACTCCATGTGTGTACACTCTTATTCCAGAATAAAAGTGTCCACACACGAGGTTATTCAGGAGTAGAATATTCCTGCATAGCTATCACAGAATACTGTACCTCCATGCAGAGACAAATCCTAAATCGAAGAAAGATTTGTATGTGTTTAGGGAGCAGCTGTAGGGACTTTAGACTTGGCTTGTGTTATAAGTCTAATGTTTTCCTCCTTCAGGCCAGCCAGATTAAGCATCCAGTCAGCCACTCAGCCTAAAAAAATGGAAGGGCATGTGCTCTGCTGATACACGCTGACATTTTATTTTTCAGTAGACTAATCATCCTTCTCCGATAACTAGTAATAGAAGAAGGCAAACACTTTGTGATGATCTATTCATTCAGCAGTCCTGTCACTTTCTAGTGTCTCTTTTACCAGAATGGTGACAGTCCCCTTTGTAGGCCTCAGTAACCTGGACAACAGATGGGCTGTTTTATTGTAGCCTGCATTTAATGTAAGACAAAAAGACTGCTTTTTATTATTATTAATTATTATTATTATTATTAAAAAAGAAGAGGAGTTAGCTTTGTTCTAGCAGAGGACAATTTGGCAAGAGTCATGGGCAGGGGAAGGACGACCTTGAGCTAGATACTTTTCAAGGACTTTGATTCTTTTCTTCAGCCTCATTGAACATAGCCCATGATTTCCCTTCGTAAACATAAGAACATAGGAACTGCTGTACCGGAACAGAGCAATAGCCCATCTAATCCAGCACCATGTCTCTGATTGTGGCCAGTGTTGGATGCTTCTGAAGGGTGTAAAAAAACCTCATAATGTGTCTAATTGGGCAATAATACACCATGGGGGGAAATCAGCAGCTGACTCCAGCTGGTGATCAATGTGTTATCTGAAGAATGAGAAGAGATAACCCTTGCAAATTTTTATCCCAGCCAGTATAATGGCAGATGCTGTTCTTATTCATGAAAATATCCATGCCATTGCCTTCAGCCTGATAGAACATATTTCCACATATTCATTAATAATTTAAAATGACCAAAAAATGTCATTTTAGGTTTCTATTTAGTTTCTATAATACCCTATGTTGTTGTAGTAGTCTTTCATTATCTGAAATGCAGGGTCAGCGATTGCTTGAACAATAGTCCAAGTTGTCGGAGTGCCCATCAGCATTCAGAATCTTCCTGGCAAACAGAAAAGCTCTTAAAGTTTCAGCCAAGAACAAACAAACAAATGGAAACCAGAAGAAGGTTGCTAACCATCAGAGGAGTGAGGTTGTGGAACAACCTTCCAATAGGAGCAGTTGGTGGGGATTGGGGGAGGTGCAAACAGCCTAGCTAGTTTTAAGATGAAGCTTAATAAATTTATGAATGGGATTATACACTGGGGTTGCCTGAGATAGCAGGTGACTGGACTCAATGACCCAGGAGGTCCCTTACAATTCTGTGTCCTATGAAACCTGCCACACTCCAATAGCAGCAGTGAAACATAAAACCAAACCATTTTACAGGGGTGGCCCAGCATTTGCTCTTTGGCAAGTCAACATGTGGAATTACAGGCCCATTTGAGTTTGAAAGGAGCTTTAGTGTGTCACCTGTTCCATTCCCTACATCAAGTTAGAATTGATTTTGCTCTCTTTTAAACATCCTGATAGATGGCTGTCTAATCTAGCTTTGACTGTCTATGCTTAGTAAAATTCCAAAATCTCCATTGACAGCTTCTCTCACTATCCTAATATTTCTTAAATTGCAGTCACAAAGTTTTTACTGGTTTACACCTATATTCCCCTCCTGCATGTCAAACCCACGAGTTCTTCTTCCCTCATTGACTAAAAGAAACCATTGATGTTCTCATAACATGAGCCTGACCCAAAAGCCATTAAAGTCAATGGGAGTCTTTCCATGGAATTCAATAGGCTTTGGATCAAAGCGCTCTAAGCAAATTCGTGCATAGCACTCACACAAATAGATATGGAACAATCTGTTGGTGCAGACAGAGTTAGTGCATGGTCCCCAAAAGGTCCTCGGGCTTTATGCAGGTGATATGAATTTCACACACAATAGAGATGGGCACATGATTTTCCAGTTTGACCAGCAAACCAAAAAAATCCCATCAGATATTTGGTCATTTCCAAAAACGTTTGGCATTTGTCAGCACATCAGAAGAGCTGAGTCAGCTTCAGGAAACCATGCATGCATCCATCCCCTTTATATGCTTTGGGCATGTGCCTGGGAGGTAGGAAGTTGAATCCACACTCTAGAGCAGGAATTTGGATTGCCTTTCCTCCTAGGTGAGTGCCCTAACTGCCAGGCCTTAGGTCAGGCTATTCTGCACTCAATATGCTCCACTTTGTGTAAATAGACAAGCTTTTAAGCTACACAGAGCTCTTCTTCAGGTCTGGGAAAGGTACACCCAGCATCACAGCTAAACACAAGGTGGAACAGATTGTTCAGCATAAAAAGTCAGTTGAGACAGGCCATCCTGCAGGTGTTTAATAGTTAACATAGTTAAAGCATATTGTAAGAGACCTCTGAATCAGGCAGAGAGAAGATTTGAATTCACTCCTCCTAGTTCCCAGGGGAGTGCATGAATCACCAGGCTAAAGAGTTGTTTTCATTTATTTGAGCCATTTAATATGTATGTGTTTATACAAAGTGGAACAGCTACAACAGAAGAGCTTGAGAATCATAGAATATCAGGATTGGAAGGAGGTCATCTAGTCCAACCCCCTGCTCAAAGCAGGACCAATCCCCAACTAAATCATCCCAGGCAGGGCTTTGTCAAGCCTGACCTTAAAAACCTCTAAGGAAGGAGATTCCACCACCTCCCTGGGTAACCCATTCCAGTGCTTCACCACCCTCCTAGTGACATTTCCCCCCCTAATATCCAACCTAAACCTCCGGCACTGCAACTTGAGACCATTACTCCTTGTTCTGTCATCTGGTACCACTGAGAACAGTCTAGATCCATCCTCTTTGGAACCCCCTTTCAGGTAGTTGAAAGCAGCTATCAAATCCCCCCTCATTCTTCTCTTCTGCAGAATAAACAGTCCCAGTTCCCTCAGCCTCTCCTCATAAGTCATGTGCTCCAGCCCCCTAATCATTTTTGTTGCCCTCCGCTGGACTCTTTCCAATTTTTCCACATCCTTCTTGTAGTGTGGGGCCCAAAACTTCCCCAGGTACTGCATGCACACTGAAAGGTATGATATCCTGGAAACTCTCCATCTGATTCTGATGCATGTATTCATGTTGAATTGTACCCTACTCCACAAATAGTGCCATTGAAATCAATGGGATCCTTACAGGTATTACTCTGGGTGAATAAAGATAGTTCAGTGTGTAGGGAGCTAGCTTGGGTAACAAGTTCAATTTCCTACTTTGCTCCAGGCTTCCTGTGAGATCCTGGGCAAGCCAACACTGCAATTAATCACAGCGGGCTTGTGTCAGCTGATTCGGGTTCACAGGGCTCAGGCTATGGGGCTGATTAACTGCTGTGTAGACACGTAGACTTGCACTGGAGCCCAGGCTCTGAACCCTTTCCCGACTTTCCAAATATCTTTGATACAGACTACAAGTGGGATATTTTGTCTGAAGAACAAGTCTTTTGGACAAGGTTTGCAATACTTTCTCATTCGGATGGAGCAGAAGTACAATGAATAGGGTCTCGCTCATGACATTTTGGTAAATCTGCCTCCAGTCTTGGCCAGGATCAATGAGTACATAACAATTAATATAAATTAGGACCTGGATCTAGCAATGAGCTTTGTTTCGACTCCCAAAGAACCCCAGTGAAGTCAAGCTGCATAGAAGTGAAAATTGGTCTGTCCACAGGTGGAACAACGAAGTTATTGGGCTTCCATGTGGGAACAGGTGGCCACCCATGTGGTGTGTTCATTAAAGGATTGAGGCCTCAATGACCTGGCACCCACTCTTCAACTCCATCTTTCATTGCCCCATCTCATTTCTTTTATAATCCAAGCATGCACTTATATAATGATAATAACTAGCTTTTATATACGCTTTTCATCAGCAGATCTCACAGCACTTTGCAAAGGAGGTCAGTATCATTGCCCCCATTTTACAGATGAAATAAACAAGGCACACAGAGGTGAAGTGACATGTCTAAAGTAATCTGCCAGGCCGCTGGTAGAACTGGGAATTAGAAAACAGAACTCCTGTATCCCCACTCCACTTCACTACCCACTAGGTCATATTGCCCCTCGAGGTAGATGCTCCTTCAAGGCACTTTACAAATATTAAGTAAGCCTCACACCATCCCCGAATAGTAATTATTATTAAGGAACCCATTGTATGGATAGCTACAGTGAAGCACAGGGAGGCTGAGCAAATTTCCCAGAGTCGCGCAGCAAGACAGTAACAGAGCTGTGGACAGAAAGCACAGTCCTTAGTGTCAGTTCCCTTCTCCAATCACTAGAGATCAGCCAATTTGTTGCACTTCTACTGAAAGCCCTTCAAATCTCCAATCATATTTTTATTTAAATATGGATGGTGCCACAACTTGTAACAATATAGGTTCTGTGACCTCCTTCAAGGTCTCAAAGTACTAAAATAAATGTCACAGAGTAGCTGAATTATTAAAAATAATTCTACTTTTATTTAAAAAGAGAGAAGAAGAAGATTCAAAGGGTAAAATAAGTCACTAAGATTTTGCAATTCTTTATCACACTTCACCAAAATGCCAAGAGATCATCACATAACCCCTACACTTGAGTTCCAAGCTCAAATATCTAAAGTACCAACATTAACTAGAATTCTATAGGTCATATCGGATTACACTGAAGGAGGCAATGGCAGCATGAGGACTACATCTAATAGTTTGCTTCTGAGCTGTCCTTTATGCAATCCCACATTCAAGAATGGCAAAGCATTTATATCCAGCTTGCTCAATAACTTCTTTTGGAATGTGACCTCAGCCAGGCTTGTTTTCCAGGTTTAATTAAATGAATTAATTTCTGTATAACCTTCTCCAGGAAGAGTTGCAATGGGTCTCTGAAATCGATTCGGCCCAGGAGAATGGGGTGATTGTTTAGAATTCTTAACTTCCCTGCTTTTTTGTACCCAACTCCTCAGGGACAATTGCTTCCTTGAAATTTAAATTATTTGCACCACATTCACTCTGGAAAGTCCACCAATTTTGATAACAACAACCAACTTTCCGTGTGTGTTTTGCTGTCGAACATGTTAACAAAGAGGAAGGCAAGTTGCTGTTTACTACAGGTGTCATCCTACTCATATAGCCTGTAGCCTTTTATTTTATTTTAAATTAATTTTGTAATGTGGTATTACACCACCGTGGGTTCAGCTCTGGCGGCTACAGTTTCAAGCTTAACAGAGTGAAAGTCACCTCCGCCATTTCCTTCAGAATTGGAGTCTCTAGGAACACAAAGACCAAAGGTAGTGACCACACATACATTTACCAGTACAAAGGCCGGTCTATTTTATAAGTTTTTTTAAATTACAATTAAAGTTATGATTATCCAAGCATATAGAAATCCTATGCAGACCTATGCACAAATTACAAATATAGTTATACTCACATCCTTAACAATTGTGTTAAGGTCTGATGGGTCTCTCATGGCTTGATCATCAGTAGAGGGAGGGTTAGTGCTGGAGTCTCCCATAGGGAGCTCAGTTGTCCCGTGCTGGGCATCCCCTTTTTATAATGTCATTCTGTCTATACCTACATTCTACGCATGTCCATAAATGTGTCCCCCCTCTTTTCTCTTATTGGTCTGTGTCCCCTGGAAACTTAAGGGACCCAAATTTTCTATAGGCTGTGCAAGTTCCCTTGTTCTCATTTGCAATGACGCACAATCTGTATCCTGTGGCTTAAGACACATGTCTGAGACAGATGCACCTTTACAGTATTTTTATGATCTAATATTAGTCTTCTAGGTAATTTTGCACAATATTACCACTTGGTACCTCTTTTCCCATAATCTTAGGACATCAGGTTATTTTCCGGTCACTTGTATCATCATTTCTTGTCTCCAAGGCCTAAAATAGCTAAATTAAAGTCTTGCAGGCCTCAACCTACAGGTTCTTGCATTTCAGCTGGTCTTACTCATGTCTAATATGTGGTTCCTCTAAATACTGATCAATCTTATACTTTTATAATCCTACAAATTAACTCTCATTAACATATAATGAATATATGTAATATAACATGTTGATTCATCATAACATCAAACAATAAATGGATAATAAACTAAAATCATTGGCTACAAGCCCCTGATTTTACTGGGGGACTTGAGAGGTGTCCAAGTGTTAAAGTGTCCATTGAGCTCAGATTTCTTCCTCTTTTTATTGCCAACTTGTAAGTATTACATAGCTTGTTCATCAAAACAAACAAACAAACAAACAAACTGCTGAGCAGAAGCTAATTTAAGTGTGGAGATTTCCAGCCTGTTAGGTGGGAATTTTCCATCAGTTAACTAGCTGTATAGCAATAATTAACTATTGCCAGACTTTCCATCTTGCAAAAACTGCATGCTTCAGAAAAACAACTCAAATCAGAAGGGCAGAGGGTCATGTTTACTCCTTGAAGTCACTCATTTCTCCTCTCCCCTCCTGGTCTGTTAGTTGTGCTAAAGCTTTCAGCGATAAGCATAACAATTGGTATTCCAGCTGTTGCCAGTGGTTTAAACGTTACTGGGCTCCAGGCTATCAAAAATCTGCTTGCTACACTTGGACACTGGTGTTGTTACCTGGGGTTTCTGAACCCAAAGCTCTTGGTAACTTTTATTCTTGATGAGGAAGTGGCAGGAAATAAATCAATGGCGACCCAGCTGTCCGCCCGATAGATGGTTGGCACAAGCAGTACAATACCAGAGTGCTTTCACTTAAAACTTTACTTTATTTAGACTCAAGCACTTACACACGTCCGCAACAGGTTAGTAAAACACCCCAGTTAGTAAAACTGTTGATGTCCAGTGGCCAGCCTTCCATCTGCAGGGGAACTTGAAGGATGTCCAGGCAATCGCACAGTCAACTTGTGGAACTCCTTACCTGAGGAGGTTGTGAAGGCTAGGACTATAACAATGTTTAAAAGGGGACTGGATAAATTCATGGTGGCTAAGTCCATAAATGGCTATTAGCCAGGATGGGTAAGAATGGTGTCCCTAGCCTCTGTTCGTCAGAGGATGGAGATGGATGGCAGGAGAGAGATCACTTGATCATTGCCTGTTAGGTTCACTCCCTCTGGGGCACCTGGCATTGGCCACTGTCGGTAGACAGATACTGGGCTAGATGGACCTTTGGTCTGACCCAGTACGGCCTTTCTTATGTTCTTATGTTCACCAAACTCAGATGTCTTCCTCTTTTTATACCCAACTTGTTACTATTGCATAGCTTGTTCATCCAATACCCCCCATCCCCCTCCAAAAAAAAAAAAAATCCAACAGCTGCTGAGCAGAAGCTAAGTGTGGCGTTTTCTAGCCTGTCAGGCGGGTAATTTTTCCATCAGTTAACCAGCTGTATTTCATATAGCAATAGTTAAATATTGCCAGACTTTCCATCTTGCACAACTGCATGCCTCAGCTAAAAGCTCAAGTCAAGAGGGCACAGGGTCATGTTTACTCCTTGTGGTCACTTACTTCCCCTTCCCCTCCTGGTCTGTTGGTTGTGCTCAGGTTTCAGAAAGGCCTCCTTTTAGCTGCTTTCAGCAATAAGCATATCAAGTGGTATTCCAGCTATGGGCAGTGGTCTTGGCCTGTTACTGGGCTCTGAACCATCACAATTTCCCCCCTTCTCCAGTGTCTGAGATGTCATAGATTTTTATGCCAGAAAGGACCATGGTGATCACCCACTCTGACCTCCTGCATTACACAGTATGTAGAGTTTCACTCCATGATTCCTGCATCAAGCCCAGAACTTCTGGTTGAGCTAGAGCAGATATGGTAGAAAAAAAAGCATATTTTACTAAGGGACTGATCCAAGCCCATTAAAGCCAAAGGGAATCTCTCCACTGACTTCAGTTGGGTTTGGATCAGGCCCACCTCTGCTTAGTTCCTCCAGAATTGGTTAAAGAGTATTTTCATTCTTTAACAGGAAGTATAAAAAAACAATTCCTGCATAATAGTATTCTCTACCATCTCCCGAGAGATCATGGCATTCACCCAGTCTGGCTTCCTGTAGTATCCTCTAGTGAATGTAATTTTTAAATAAAGTAGCTCTATTTGAATTAATGAGCCATACCCGAGCTAATAGCACAGAATATTGTATAACAGGCCATTGGTCCTCAGAGAGTTTTCTGTTGTGAGAGAGATTGCTATCTCAGTGGGAATAGCTGGGCAAAGAAAGAAATTGATTAGTTTTTCAGAAATACCATTTTACACTATTCCCTCCCCCCCTTTTTTAAAACTTATTAAAATAAATAGTAATGATCATAGCATAATTGCATTTTCAACTTGCAAGGATGGCTAAGGACAGCTGCAAAAGTCAGTAAGAAGATGATCTAGAGGCTGGGTTAAACTCATTGCCAATCCTATAATACAATAACATTTCATAGAGCTTTTCATATCAGTGCTCTAGCCACTGGTCTAAAAGTTACAATGTTGGCAGCATAGTCCCATGAGCCATTTTGCATCGAGCAAGGCAGACATCTCACTCATTCCCTCAAGAAATGACTTTAGACAGCTAAGATGCCTGACTCCAGGGAGCAGGTTCCCATTTGCAGATCACCAAGCAGAACTAGGTGCCTAACTCCAAGATGGAGTGGGACTTAGCATACACCTATCATCAGTGTCTCCCATTGGCTAACTTAGGCGTCTCCCCACCTAGCGTGCTGGCTTTTCTGGACCATATTCTTAGGTGCCTATTGTCACAGTTCAGAGCCACTGCATTCATATTCCTGCCTTGTGGTCCATCACAAACACCCACTCTAGGCCCCCGGCTCCTCAGCCATCACCTTTCTTGGGCAGAGTCCTGCGTTTCTCTCCCTCCTGACAGGGGTTCTACAGGCTGCACAATTACCTGCCGACAGTGTGATATTCCCAGCAAGTCAGACTGCCTTTACCAGTGTCCATGCTTTGCTGTCTCTCCAGAGACAGTGTATGACCAGTGTATTTGTAAAAGAGTTGGAAGAACTTGACCTACTGAGGTCCCATAAGACTGATGGTTAACTTCTGGAAAGCTTTTTAGCATGAGTGTAGGTTCTTGTATGGTTTTTAATATGTTTGCTCTGCAATGCTTTCACCTTATAAGTCACCACACAGCTCTTTATAAGCAAGCACATTAATTTAACCATCAGTCTTATGGGACCTCAGTAGGTCAAGTTCTTCCAACCCTTTTACAAGGATTGCCCCTGCCTGCCCCATCTCCCATCTTTTGGGCAGAAGATCTTATCCATTTGCTGGATCAGAAAGAAGACCCTGAGTCAGTTTAAATGCAGGCGATTTATCCAAAAGTCCTTTCTTTGTCTCCTGAACCCAGTTTGAACTAGCATATGTGAATTTCCCCAGGAGGTGGTTACCCGCACCTGTCTGACACACCCCATTCATTGTACATGTAGCCTAGGCACCTAACTCAGCTTTGTGGATTGCAGTGTTGTTCCTGGGATTTTCTAAACACCTAAAAGATAGGTGCTGTGATGTTCCGCATTGCAATGCCTAAATCTCCACCCTTTGAGACTCCTGATGTAAGTTTCCCTGGACCTCACAGCTTTTTACTGTGTTACTCCTTTGTGGAAGGATCCAACCATCCATGCCTGTTACTGAACCAATCAGGGCAGGGGAGCTGTCTATTTTAGAATCATAGAATATCAGGGTTGGAAGGGACCTCAGGAGGTCATCTAGTCCAACCCCCTGCTCAAAGCAGGACCTAATCCTAACTAAATCATCCCAGCCAGGGCTTTGTCAAGCCTGACCTTAAAAACCTCTATGGAAGGAGATTCCATCACCTCCTTAGGTAACCCATTCCAGTGCTTCACCATCCTGCTAGTGAAAAAGGTTTTCCTAATATCCAATCTAAACCTCCCCCACTGCAACATGAGACCATTACTCCTTGTTCTGTCATCTGGTACCACTGAGAACAGTCTAGATCCATCCTCTTTGGAACCCCCTTTCAGGTAGTTGAAAGCAGCTATCAAATCCCCCCTCATTCTTCTCTTCTGCAGACTAAACAATCCCAGTTCCCTCAGCCTTTCCTCATAACTCATGTGCTCCAGCCCCCTAATCATTTTTGTTGCCCTCCGCTGGACTCTTTCCAATTTTTCATCATCCTTCTTGTATTGTGTGGCCCAAAACTGGACACAGCACTCCAGGTGAGGCCTCACCAATGTCGAATAGAGGGGAACGATCATGTTCCTCGATCTGCTGGCAATGCCCCTACTTATACAGCCCAAAATGCCATTAGACTTCTTGGCAACAAGGGCACACTGTTGACTCATATCCAGCTTCTCGTCCACAGTAACCCCTAGGTCCTTTTCTGCAGAACTGCTGCCTAGCCACTCGGTCCCTAGTCTGTAACAGTGAATGGGATTCTTCCGTCCTAAGTGCAGGATTTTAGGCATTCATATGGCCCCCACTGATGTAGTATCTCAGCATCTCATAATATTTAACATATTTATACTCAAACCACCCATGTGAAGCAATGAAGAGCTTTTGTTCTGGTTTTACAGATGGAGAACCTAGGCCTAGAGAGACTTACTTGAGGACACAGAGGAAGTCTACGAGAGACCAGGGAATTGAATTCCTCTATCCCAACTTCCAGTGTAGCATCCTCACCACTAGACCATCCTTCCAATGGCCACCCAGAATTCCTCTCAAAGGGGAGGGATGGGGACCCATGGAAAAATGACCTACCTACTGGGAGAAATACAAGGGAATCTCTGGCTGATGGGGAAGCAGTGGTTAAGCTTAGTTTTGGTTCAAAGCAGGTGTTCTCAGGGCATGCTTATTCCTCCACATAGTGCATTAAGAACCATCTAGTCTTATTTAGCTATAGCAGATGGTCTCAAAAGTATTTCCAGTGTAGAAGTGAGAGAAGGAAGGGTTGCATTAATGGACTGGAAACTTCACTTACTTCTATCTTAAAAACTTCACAACCTAAAGGAGTGATATGGGGAGGTGGGGGAGAAATTGAAGTCAGCAGCTTTTTTGACTGACTTCTAATGGCAAAGCATTCAGTTATTTTGCTTTCCATATCTTGACTGGAAATATTTGCTCCTGGTCATTTTATAATACAAAGCTGGCCCAGACAGTAAGGCAACTGTATCAGTTTGTCTGCCCTTTACAAATGAAATGGCTAAGTGATCCTATTTCTAAGCTTCAGAGGTTTTTTTGTTTGTTAGTTTGTTTTTTAATTGGTAAATGTTGATTTCAACATACACACACACAAACCAACAAAAATATTTCCCTCAATAATCATCAAAATGTAAAGATAACCAGAGGAAGAAAAATAATGCTTGAGATCTTATTAGAGTTTGATTTAAGGATACATACTCTGTATATTTTTACACGTGTTGGTGACAATTTGCGTTTTAATCATCATAAAGCAGGGGTTCTCAAACTCCATTGCACCGTAACCCCTTCTGACAACAAAAATTGCTACATGACCCCAGGAGGCGGAACCAAAGCCTGAGGCTGCCCGAGCCCCGCCACCTTGGGAGGGGAGGGGGGAGAGCAAAGCCAAAACCTCCCCTCCCGAGGCTGGGGTGGGGTGGGGGCAAAGCCAAATCCCAAGGGCTTCCACCCCAGGCAGGGAGACTGTAACCTGAGCCCTGCCACCCAGGGCTGAAGCCCTCTGGCTTGGGCTTGGGCCCTGGGCCTCAGCAAGTCTAAGCCAGCCCTGGTGACCCCATTAAAACGGGGTTGCAACCCACTTTGGGGTCCTGACCCACAGTTTGAGAACCGCTGTTATAAAGCATTAACTTTTTAAATCTCAACATCCACTGTCATTAAATAATTATTGTCTGACACCTCCCCCCCCCCATAGTTTTCTGCAACTCTGAAAACTTACATTGATAAAAAATAGATTTTTTTAAAATGAACATTGATATTACCTGTCAAAATTATAAAATTATAAAAATTGACTTCTGCCAACCCTACATATTTCACTGTTTATCAGAGACTGAGATTTGATGCTGGCATGCAAGTTTCACTGGCACCTCTTATGGTTGCCAGAGTGTGAACACCTAATTAACGGCATCAGAATTATCCCTGAAATATAGTTATTGATATAGTTATGTGTAACTGCCATTTTTATTTCAGTATCCGATTGCATCCAATTACAAGCTAGGTGCTCGTAGAGATACATTGAAACATATTGCTAGTTTCACATCTATGCCATGGATTGAGCCATTCGTATATTCAATAGCACCTTACTCCTTCGGTACCCTCCTTACAAAGGGTCTGATTTTATCAAAGTATTTATATCATAGTAGTTAGTACTCCATTGGGCTGAGCACTGAAGATATATGTGGCAAGAGACAGTCCCCACCCCAACAAGCTTACAATTTAAATGGATAATGAAATACTGTCATCCACACGTTACAGATGGGGACACTGAGGCACAGGGAGTAAGGCCCAGATCCTCAACAGTATTGATGTTCCTATCTTTCATTGATTTCAAGGCATATGCGGTTGCCCAAAGTCATGCATGTAGCTTGTAGCAGAGCCAGGAACAAAACCTAGTTTTCCTGCATCCCCTTAGAGGGGGATTGTTGCATCTGTGAACTACAGGAATACAAATAGTAATACACCCTGTCCCCTTCCTCTGATGCCCCAGAAGCTGCTCAGACCCACTCTCATGTTGAGGGCAGGCTGCATTTTATAAACCCATCCACCAATACGAGTACATCACAGTTTGAACCTCTACTTCTTTCAGCCCTTTGCTAGATCCTTTGGAGAAAAGGCGATCTCTGTCTCTCTAGGGAGCACCTTTGTTCCAAACTCAGCTAGCCCCGTCCTCCTCGGTGAGGCTTCCTTCCTGGCTTTGATCGGGTTGTTCAGCTGAGGACTAATTAGTTCCTTACCTCCCCAGCCTCTCTTTCTGATTAATTATTCAATCAGCCATTAGTGGGGGGGACTAATTGAGCCTACAGTGATCAGAGTGCTGACCCACCTGTCAAATCCCAGCACTCTGTCACAAGGCCCTTAACTACGAGATCAGTCTTTTCCCCCACTGTACCATTAAGGATCTCCTTGCTGAGTAAAGTACTACTCAGCATAAGAAAGGGTGTCTGACCCTTACTTGTGTGTATGTGTACATGAGTAAAGACAGAGTACAAATCCAATTATTAAAACACACTGACAGGACGTTGCACTTCTACCATGCTCTTCATTTGAGGATCTCTAAGTACTTCACAGACACGCCACCTCTATCAGACAGGGAAAGTAAGTCTATTCCAATTCCTATTGACCTCCCTGGAGAAGGAGCAGGCCTGTCAAAGTCATACCTGCTATTCTCTACCCATCTGAAACTGCTTGGTGAAAAAGGACCAAACACGCTGTAATTTAAAATAAAAATGCAGAGCTTTCGGTTGTTTTTTTTCTGGGAGCTGAAGTTTTAAGTAGTTCTTACTTTATATAAGCTATTGCCCCATCCTTCCTGATGTTATATTTGATGTGTACACACTTTGATTCTCCCTCCACACACACACACACACACACTTACCATATAACATTTATGATGATATAATTAAAGGTCAGTTGCTGTGTTGAGGATAAACTTTGATATTTCAGGGGTTTGTAGCTCATCAAATCACATCCTGCTGACACCCACCTTGCAATTTATCAATCTACATCTTTTTTTATTTTCTTTCTCTGAGTGGAATTGGATGTTCTAAGTTATGTTTTAGATTTACTGAAGTAAAAGATAGTGGGGTTGATTTCAGGGTGTTTTCTTAGACTGATTATTGTTTATTATTGGGTAAATCACATTTTTGCTGGGAGTCCCAACCATCAGACCACATGTACAGATATGTTGCTCCACTTGTTCAAGTGGCAGGGAAGCGTGGGGAGTATCCTACATCATGTCTATCCCTATCACAGACAACCCCAGAGTAATAGCACAGTTAGTTTGTCCAGCTCATTTGAAGTAGGGCAGTACCAAGATTCCCCAAGTTTCTTGTCCCTTCCCACGTGCATGCACATTCCAGGGCGGGAGGGAGAATGACACAGTCCTCCTTAGTCTGCTCTCTCCTGGTTGCAGGAATTCACAGTATGGGTTGCACACAGGCAAGTAAAGAGTTGTCATGGGTGAGAAAGCAAAGCCATGATTTGGCCCTATTTGTATTACTGTGGTTCACAGATGCAACAATCAATGTCGGTGGCTGTAGAGCACCTTGCCCCCTGTTGGCAACATATAGGTAACTACATTAAAAAGAAATTGTGTAAAGAAGAACATTAAGGTTGCAAAGTCAATCACTCAGAAGTTAGGAAGTGCCAGAATTAAGGTCGCTGTGAAACTACAAACAACTGAAAACGGGGTTTTATAATGGGAAGTGTCAGGCAAACAGCTATAGACTGTGCTACCAGCTCTACCTATAATAGTCTCGCTCCCACTTTACCTTTCCTAATTGCAGCTGTTGCATGATCATGAGATTTTCAGTCCCTTTTAGAATGCAGCCATAATACTGGGTTCTTCAATCGAGCAGAGAAAGGTACAACACAATCCAGTGGCTGGAAGTTGAAGCTAGACAAATTCAGACAGGAAATAAAGTGTATATTTATAATGGTGAGTAATTAACCATGGGAACAATTTACTAAGGGTCATGCTGGATTCTCCATCACTGGCAATTTTTAAATCAAAATTGGATGTTTTCCCCTAGAAGATCTGCTCTAAGAATTATTTTGGGGAAATTGTATGTCCTGTGGTGCACAGGAGGTTAGACTAGATGATTACGATCGTCCCTTCTAGCCTTGGAATCTATGACCTCCTCCAGTAGAAAATACCAGTTTGCTCATTCCCAGTGTGACCTATATTCCTTTAATTTATTCTCAATTATCTTAATAAGGTCATTCATGAATTTAACCAAGTGATATCTTGTTCTTGCATAACAGCCCATGAACACTACAGCTTCAACCATGTAAGAAGGGACCAGTCCCAACGCAGCTGTCCCCATTACATGGTTCAAATGCAGCTCCACTTAAATATGCAGTGAATTTGAAACCTACTAAATCTTTAGTGTTCAATTCACTGCACCTTGTCAAGTCACTCAAACAAGCATCTTGTGCTTACTTTGCCCTGGTGCACTTGATGGCTGGGCAATAGTGAAATGTGCTCTTGCGGAATCTGAGGACAGGGATAAAAGACTGTTAAGTTCCCATCTTACATAATGGAACCAGACTGTACTTTGTTATGTGGGCAACACTATTGTAACTAGTCTCTCACAGATGTTGAAGTGATAGTTTAGGAAGATAGAAGCATGGGAGTGAGAGGTAGAATCAGTTTTTGCTGTCCCCTTTATAAGCCAAATCTGTGCTTCCTTTTTCAAACTTCTTTCTTTTCATCTGTGAAAAACACAAACATCAGAATGGCAGATTTGGAAGAGTGGAAGAAATTGACATGTGGCAGATACATGAGAATTGCTTTGGAACCTTTATTTACATATAACTGGAACACATTCTTTATAACCTGAGGTGAAGAGAATAAAAGTGACATCTAAAAGGACCTTATCCATGGACAGATTCCCAGCTACCTGCCAAACTTGTGCTGCAGCCAGGAGAGATATCAGCCACCATTATTTTCAGATGCCCAGATGACACTGATGGAAAAATCTTATTCAGAGATGGGATTGACTTTCAGATGACAACTTTGCCACATGAATGGTCAAAATCTGCAGTTCCAGGTCACAGAGAGAGAGAGGATTCCACACACTGTAGCTGACTGAGAGGATGGGGCATGCAACATGAAGAGAAACTAATGTAATGGGCATACCCATGGGGACATATTGATGTTTAGCAAATCTGTACCGGGGCAGGAGACCTAATAAAAAACATTGCCCAGAAGATTTTACAGTCCAAATAGACTAGTCAGACAGAAGGGGGGTGGGGAGAGAAAGAACAGGAGAACAAAACAATTAAATGATTTACATAAGGTATGATAGGAAGTCACTGGCAGAGCTAGGAATAGAGCCCATGTTTTCTGACTCCTATTCTAGTGCCCCATCTGCTGACAGGCTTGCATCTTTAGGGGGGATAATGCTGTTTGTTTCTTTGGTGTTAAGTTAGAAATTAATTTGGCTCATCATGTCCAGGTGGAGATTGAAGTTGTCCACCTCCCACAGTGAAGGGTCTGGTATAAAACTTAAATGGATAAAGAAGTCTCTAATTTTGTTTCAACTGTCTCCTTAAAAGTAAACATTTTTACAAGATTTTATCAAAAAGCATTCCTAGGACCATTCTTCATATATTTCCACCTGAAGGACAGGACCACCTTAGTAAAAATCCATTTATTGAAAGTATGATTTGGGGGGAGTGTGTGTATCTTAAGGACAACCTTCTCTTCTCTTACCCAACCCACAAACACACCTAATTAAAAAACAAGCTCCAAATAACCAGACTGACACTACCTCTTCAGGGTTGAAATAGCAACATACCAAATTTGAGTTGAAGTTTAATTTGTTCTGAAGAAAACATGTCAAACCCTTTTCCTTTGAACAGTTTTTAATTCAAAAGTCAGAGCTTTTCACTTTGTGTGAAATTTGAACATTTTATTTAGGAATGAAATTTCTAAGTTCCACATGAAATCCAATTCCATTCTTTGATCAGCTGTAAAAACAACTGTATTATTTATCAGATGGCTTTGTAATTTACCCTATAGACCTCACCCTGATGTACATTTGTGAATAAATAATTTCAGAAATATTCAAGCAATCCTTTGTTATTGCCTGGGAAGCTATCAGCCAATTCAATGAAGGAGTAAATTGATTAGTGATATGTTCTGCTGGGGCATACTTTCAAATCTGAAGTGGTCACTGCACTTTAAATAACTCTCATAGGAGCTGTGTTAAACCACTTCCAGTAAACAGCAAACTGAAAAGTCTAATAATTGTACATTGGGGAGACATAACAGCAATTGTGGTATTTCATCATCTCAGGCATAGATACAGTAAGAACAATATTTTAAAAAAATATATACTCTTTCATCAAAGGCAAAATCTTTACTGGAGATGTTGATTTCTATTAAGTTTTTGTCAGGAATGGAGGGGAAAAGCAAGCATGCTAGATAGTCTCTCCCCTGCATAGCCAGGTGGTTAGGGGCCTACCTACAATGTGCAAGACCTATGTTCAAGTCACTACTCCACCTGGTTTAGAGCAATCTTGGATGAAAATCCTTGAGTTGAGCAGAGACTTCAAATTCAGGTCTTCTACATCCCAGGCCATTCCTCTAAGCACCAGGCTACACATTCCTCTTCCCAACCTAAACAGATTAGGTTTCAGTCATGAACTGGACATTTTGACAACTCCATTCACCCCCAACAGATATGAAAACCTCCAAGATTGCTGCACAACAGAATTGCTGCCCTCCTGTCAGTTGTCCTCAGGACAGCTTTAGTGCCCAGGGTAACCTTTTGTGGCTATTTCTCCCCCAAAGCAGCTGTATTATATTTACTGCTTCTAGCCCATACAGGTCAGGCTGCTAGATGCCACAACGCAGAGCCAAGTTTAGCAGTTTTTAGATGGATTTGTGAACTGTTTCTGCCACCTTCCAACCCTAAAGGACATTTGTCCACTCTGATTACTCTACAAAGGGTTGCCTAGAAGACTTGGGGGAAAGTTCTTTATTCTTTTTGACGTACCCAAAGATTAACTGTCCCTTAACTACTTATTCTCATTGGACTCTGACAACAAGTATTTTCTTATGAACTAGGAAGACCTGCCAGTCACAGATGGAGTGAGAAAAAGAAAAACAGATAGAACAGATCTTAAAGACAATACATATGTATTTAATTCACTAGTTATTGCTCTCAGTCCTCTTTTCTCATAAGCTTCCCATCAGTCCCAAGTTACCTAAAGTCTTCTCCATTCTGAGGAGCCCACAGCTCCTTTACCTAGACAACCCCTTTACCTAGACAAATGTGCCCAAAGTCCCAAATTCACTACATCCGTTCCTAGGTGCTATCTCTCCTCACTGTGCTGACATATTGTGACCTAGTAGTGACCTAATAGCACACCTGCAGTCACTCACCTTCCTCTAATACCTTCTCTCTTTATAGCCAGTGAGATGTAAAAGCCTGGTTTTATAGGGTGCCAGACTCCTCCCACTCCCAGAATGCTTTACTAGGGGATACTAATAGGCAGGGCTCCCTTCCCCCACTCTATTAGTGAGTAAGACTAGCTAGGCTATACCTTAGTCTGTGGAAGGTACAAACTGCCTAGAGCCTATTTCTGGGTAAATTTAGTTTCTGAGAGAGCTTCTGTTTTTCCTATCCCAGTCTCTTGTTGTAACCCACTTCCATTTAGTCTGATTCTCTAGTCCTGACTTTTCTTTGTTCATGCTGTGGTTTATTTTGTGCTCCTCCTACATGGGGAAATGCACTCTCTTTCCCTGATCTATTCTCTCCTTCCCCCCCCCCCCCCCAAATCCCTTCTCAAAATCTGTTTCTACCAGGATGCATTTGGGGGCGGGGGGGAAACTAGCTAAATTGTAACTAGCTGATATTTTCAGGACAACAAACATGAATTAGTGTCTGTCTTATTCTCTTTCTGCACTCTTTATTTGTTGCTTCCTATCTTAGATCATCAACCCTTTGAGGGAGGGCCTATGGTTTTTATATTTGGCTACTGATTAAAAAATTGTAAGTGCCACCATAACACAAAGTAACACCCCTAATAATAGAGAGCCAGGTAACGTGTATGTGGTGGAAAGTTTAGGTTTCATCCCCCTGCCTTCAAATGAATAAATGGAATCTAGCTGGTTTTCCTGGGCTCTGTTTGCCATTGCCAATGTTTAGAAAAGTTTAGCAATTAACAGTTGTTCCTGTGGTCTGAAAGCAGTAGTGTGTATTCTCTTCCATATAAGGAGTTAACATTTTACAGATATTAACTGCTTAATAATCACAAGTTCGCTTTAAGGTACGTAGCCATGTTTGAAAATGTGGGCCTCTGAGACTTGACAAAGGCTACTGAGAAAGATGGTAATAGATCCGGGATTAATTGTTTGTTCTCTAGCCTCTGCTTTGTCAGACCATGCTGTCTCTTGTACTGTTGAACCACAGCAAGAAGACAGAGGTGTGAATGACTACACAGGGGCAAAATAGTGGAGAATTGGGCCCACTAATGTTAGACACTTGAGCTTGGTTGTGAGCTCAAATCAGTTTTACTCAGGGTAATTCTACTTGCTCCAATGAAGTTACTTCAGATTGACATGAATGTCATGACTAAGTCTTAAGTCAATTAGGTTTGAGTAGCTATCCTGACAGCCTGGGCTTTCCATCCATTCAGCTGAAGTGAGTTGTGGCTGTTTTGGCTGATTCCAGCAATGATGGAACAGTTTTAGTAAATTCAGGATTTATCAAAATATTTTATTAAACTGCATGTCCATCAGCTCATATGAAAGTTAACACCACACTGGCAAAATACATTATTCAGCAATACTAGACAAATCAGAATGAACAAAAAATCCCCAAACTGAGCTCTGTAGGGCTTCAGGAGTTTGATTCTGCATAAATGCTGTGAAACTATTTATGTGAACACTGTTTATGCTTTGGTAGATAAATGTGGGACCCATTTGTGTGCAATGGAAGTAATTCCATCCCAAGGCTCAAGCTGTTGAGTGAAATTTCATGGAATGTGGTATAAATGCTGCAGTGAGGTCTAAGGAAATGGGAATAAAGGGGACAAAAACCTTATCACAGTTTTTCAGCAAACTACTTGTTAAGTGTCATGCTCTGAGAAGGCCAGACTTCCTGACTGAATATATTCCTAAATCAAATTATGCTGCAGGTGAGCAGTGACTAGACACACTGGGGAGCTTAGGGATGAATGGACAATTCAAAATGGCTAAGACAATATTTCCCAGCTTTTCAGAGCAGGCTTTTTGGAAAGGTCTTAACAATCATCAGCAAAAGATGTCAGTCATGCCTCCCCTAAACCTAATTCAACCAGGGGGTTAGATTCTGTCTCCCTCACTCTGTGAATAGTCCCATTGAAATAAATGCGATGACTTTCAAAATAAGGTGCTCCTAAGCAGAATAAAGGTGGACAGGGTCAGATCTGTGGCTATTTTTGAGTACAGTTTTTTTTTTTTTTAACCCAGCCAATGTGACTGTGTGTGGAGGTATCTCAAAAGTATCTATAAGTTAGGTCAGCTTCATGTAGTGAGTATTTTCTGGGTGGCTTCAGAAATAAGTGGGTCATTTGGATTCCTCCTCATCTCATAGCTATTGTATTTACCCCAGTTCAGGACAGGATGATCGTGGGACCATCTTTTTGTTCTGTATATCTGCAGCGCCTAGCACAGCAGGGTCCTGGCCCAAGACTAGGGCTCCTAGGTGCTACTGATAATACAAATAATAAATATTCTTCAGAAAGGCATGTAAGCCTATGCTTAATGTCAAGCACGTGCCTAAGTGCTTTCCTGAATTTGAGGCCTAATATTTCTTTTGATGTTAGCCGAGTAAATAACATTCGCATATGCTCTATTGACCTGCTTTATGATTCTCTCAGATTTTGCTGGAGTCACAGAATATCTAGAAATCATAGAATCATAGACTTTAAGGTCAGAAGGGACCATTATGATCATCTAGTCTGACCTCCTGCACAACGCAGGCCACAGAATCTCACCCACCCACTCCTGTATCAAACCTGTGTCTGAGCCATTGAAGTCCTCAAATCATAGTTTAAAGACTTCAAGGTGCAGAGACTCTTCCAGCAAGTGACCCGTGCCCCACGCTGCAGAGGAAGGTGAAAACCCCCCAGGGCCTCTGCCAATCTGCCCTGGTGGAAAATTCCTTCCCGACCCCAAATATTGCGATCAGCTAAACCCTGAGCATGTGGGCAAGACTCACCAGCCAGACACCCAGGAAAGAATTATCTGTAGTAACTCAGATCCCACACCATCTAATATCCCATCACAAGCCATTGGGCATATTTACCGCTAATAGTCAAAGACCAATCTCATCATACCATCCCCTCCATAAGCTTGTCAAGCTTGTCTTGAAGCCAGATATGTCTTTTGCCCCCACTACTCCCCTTGGAAGGCTGTTCAAGAACTTCACTCCTCTGATGGTTAGAAACCTTCATCTAATTTCAAGTCTAAACTTCCTGATGGCCCGTTTATATCAATCAGGGGACACAGGAAAATAATGTTGTGAGTGCTCTAGCAAAAGCAAAAAGTCACTTAAGGAAGTTGCATGCTATTTAAAATATTTTTGTGGTTTTCTGCTGCAATTATTTCAGACATTTTGTTTCCAAACATGGTACTAAACTGTCACTCATTAATCTTAACAATATCAGTGTGTCATCTCCATGTGTTTTAAGCAGATGAATAAAGTCACTAGATTGCAGTGTAAGGGAATTGGCCTATAAACTGAATGGGAATGAAATCTAGGGAACCAGATTGCACACCTGTGCTTCAATAAGCACCAAGTCAAACAGGTCCTGAGCCCTGCCCCTAGTGTCTCTCTTCTCTGCTATCCCTCCTCAGCCTCTGGGCAAAATCCCCAGCTAGTGAAAATTGGCATAGTTCAATGGAGCTAAGCCAATTCACACTAGTTCTCTGTTTCTATCCCCACTTTATTCCTCTCTCTGCCCCATTCACACCTGTCCCATCACTTCCAGGACAAAAGTGGCATGAACTCCCCTTCTCCCTTAATGACAGACAGGAAGAAAGAGATCCTTTCCCCTACCCTCCCAAGTTCCAATAAACCAGACAACTGGTATCTGCTGTGGAGAAGACCAGACTGTGTTCATTATTAAGACTCTTCCCATGTCCCACCCCAACCTGGTGTTGCTGACTTGCGTGATTTACTTGTTTTCTTATAACCATAGCTCCTGGAGTCCTGTGGCTTCATGCTTTCATTTAAAATAATAATGAAAAAGTTTCTAACCTTCAGAGAAGCTTGAAAATGTGTCCCAAGTGCCCGCTAAAGGCTCAGAAGCCAGAAAGCAAATAAAAAGAACTCCATTTGAGCTCTTTGAGGGCCTGACTCATGATTTTGGGAAGGCTGAGATTGGCAATGCTACCTAACACTTGTTAGCTACCTGAGGATCCTTTGTCTGGGAGCCACAGGCTCAGGTGCTTCCATTTTGAGATCTGTTGCAACGTGTTCTAAGATGTGCCAAATACACAAAGGCCCACAGAGTGTGAGACTCAAAAATGCCACTCTTCTCTTCTTTATCCTTACTTCTCTGAAGAATTGTGGACTCTGTGGAATAACTTATTTTATGCCCCAAAGAGGATTGTGGCTTGACCTAGATACACCAATGCCAACCCCCTTTTCTTTTGACCATAGCAGGGGGAAACTTCCCTCCTGTCAATCATCCTGAGTGAGGGGCTCCCACCTGAACCAACTTGTCCCTTGTCCCATCTTAGTGATGTACTCCTCCCCTCATCTGAGTACTAGTGCCTGAACATAGATGGATAAGGCAAAACTACTTATGATGGTGGTTCACTCCCTCTGGGGAACCTGGCATTGGCCACTGTCGGTAGACAGGATACTGGGCTGGATGGACCTTTAGTCTGACCCAGTATGGCTGTTCTTATGACTTAGATTTGGTTCCATCCCCAGAGGATGCTATTTTAGGGTGTTATTTTTATTTTTTATTTTTGAAGCCCATAAATTGTCCTTGCATTGATGTGTGGTGGTAATATCCATGAAAACAACATCTCCCTTATGCATAGCACAGATATCTGCAAATATGGAGTAGCATAAGACACTCTTTTTCAAAACCATTGATAGATTCAGCATCTCAGAGCTCTCCCTCATTATTTGGTACATCCCTGATGGTTAGACCAAAATGATCTACAGCTCTGCTCCATCTGGTGGTGGTAGTTTTATACTGTGATGGAAAATGTGAAAAATAATTATGGAGTTCAATATAAAGGAAAACTTTTTGAATCATTATCCATAGCAGCCGTGACATACAGCTCTCTGAGTCTTTGCTACTGTGGTGTCTTAGGCTGGCCTTGATTTTTGTTCCTCTGTCCCTGTTCTGTGTGCTTTCATGTGTCATGGGCTTACCAGCTAGACAGTGATGCTTTTTTGTACAATTAGCTTGGAATCACAAGGGCATGACAGCACTGGCAATAGAAGAAAGAGAATTCAAGCAAGAGGCAAATATAACATACAACCGAAGGGAAGAAAACCTGAAGGGAGAATTATGCATTGCACAAGTCATCTTGGCTTAGAAAATCCCTGTGGTCTTAAATCTCTGGAGGGATGGTGCAGGTGTTTGATCTCACATTGAACGCACAAAACCAGTCATACAATTTCACCAGAGATTTAACTGAACTCAACTCTCACAATGTGGGATTCAGTTAAATATTAATTTTAGGTTATTAAATAAGGGCTCCCCCATTTCACTTTTGCCAGCAGCTGTCCTTATCTGTCAATTTCAATTGGTTCTCATAATATACAAGGTTATAAACATCAACTCAGATCCTCAGACGTTATAAATCAGCACAGCTGCACCTATTTCAGTTGGAGTCATGACTATTTACACCAGCTGAGGGTCTGGCCCACTGATTCAGAGCTTGTAAGGCCAGAAGGAGCTATTGTGATCCTCTACTCTGACCTCCTAATTATAGCTGTCAATCTTTCACATGGTTTATAAGATAAACAATTCGCTTGGAAACTGTCTTGGAAAGAAGAAACAGGCATTACAATTCTGAGATTATCCCTCAGACTGACTATATCAAAAAGTTGTTATATTAAAGTTACTATCAAAATAATATCTATAATACCACTCACAAAAACACCATATCACCTGTAGGCAAACGCTCTTCACAAAGTCATCCTCATCCTCAAAGGAAACCGGCATAACAGCTGCAAAAGATGAGCCTAGGGGATTAAATTCTTAACTTTGTTAGACACTAAAAATCATGGACGTAATAAAATCACTGTATCTATGGCTTATTACAACAGTCTATAAAACCTGCTACCCCTCCTTTGTTCTATGATTGCAGAGTTGCTAACTACCCACTTGTGATAACTGAAAGGGGAGGAGCTCCCCTATGGACACCCAGCCAGCCAGTTAGCTGTAAAATCCCTCTTGGTGTCTGTTCTCTGCTTGTTTTACCTGTAAAGGGTTAACAAGCCCACAGGTAAAAGAAAAGGAGTGGGCACCTGACCAAAAGAGCCAATGGGAAAGCTAGAACTTTTAAATTTGGGAAAGAAACTTTCCCATTTGTCTGTCGTTCTCTGGGCTGCAGGGACGGAGCAGCATTCCTATAAGCAGGAATGCTGTGTAAGGTTTGAACCAGGTATGAAAAAGTATTTTCCATACCAAGAAGAAATAATTGGGATAGGAAATGTTTAGTTAGACGCTATTAGGTTTATTTCTTATTTTGGCTTGTGGATCTCCTCTGTGCTAACCCCAGATGCTTTTGTTTGCTTGTAACCTTTAAGCTAAACCCCCAAGACAGCTATTTTGGGTGCTTGATTTTTGGAATTGCTCTTTTAAAATCTAGCAAAAGCCTAAGTTCCTGATGTATTTTCTTTCTTTTTGTTTTTAATAAAATTTACCTGTTTTAAGAACAGGATTGGATTTTTGGTGTCCTAAGAGGTTTGTGCATGTTGTTTGATTAGCTGTTGCTACCAGCTAATTTCCTTTGTTTTCTTTCTCAGCTCTTCCGGGGGGGGGGGGGGGAGGTGAAAGGGCTTGTGGGTACCCCACAGGGAGGAATTCCCAAGTTACTCCTTCCTGGGTCCATTTGGGTTGTGGCAGCGTTTACCAAGCCAATGTGAGAGAAAAGCTGTAACCTTGTGAGTTTTATACAAGCCCGGAATGGCAAGTATTAATTTTTAAAATCCTTGTGGGCCCCCACTTCCTGCACGCGGAGTGACAGCATAGGGATTCAGCCTTGACACCACTTCTCCTTAAATGCTCATTAGAACGTGTTAACTCCTTATGCTAAACAATCTGGTCCACCTTGACTTTAGCTATGATACTTGAAGTACCTTTCCCAGACCTGAAGAAGAGCTCAGTGTGGCTCAAAAGCTTGTCTCTGTCATCAACAGAAGTTGATCCTGTAAAGACTATTACCCCATCCGCCTTGTCTTAAATGAATCCACATGTTCCATAGAATCTCTATGGATAGTAATTCCATGCTTTAATAAGAATATAACAGTTGGGATCTATTATCGACCACCTGACCAGGACAGTGATAGTGACAATGAAATGCTACGGGAGATTAGAGAGGCTATCAAAATAAAGAACTCAATAATAGTGGGGGATTTCAATTATCCCCATATTAACTGGGTACATGTCACCTCAGGGCAAAATGCAGAGACAAAATTTCTCAATACTTTAAATGACTGTTTCTTGGAGCAGCTGGTACAGGAACCCACAAGGGGAGAGGCAATTCTTGATTTAGTCTTCAGTAGAGCACAGGATCTGGTCCAAGAGGTAACTACAACAGGACCGCTTGGAAATAGTGACCATAGTATAATAACATTTAACATTCCTGTGGTGGGAAGAACACCTCAACAGCCCAACACTGTGGCATTTAATTTCAGAAAGGGGAACTATACAAAAATGAGGAGGTTAGTTAATGGTACTAACGTCAGTACTGGGCAAATTAGTTGAAACAATAGTAAAGAATAAAATTGTCAGATACATAGAAGAACATAAATTTTGGGGCAAAAGTCAACATGGTTTCTGTAAAGGGAAATCATGTCTTACTAATCTATTAGAGTTCTTTGAAGGGGTCAACAAGCACATGGACAAGGGGGATCCAGTGGACATAGTGTTCCCCAAGGGTCAGTCCTAGGACCAATCCTATTCAACTTATTCATAAATGATCTGGAGAAAGGGGCAAACAGTGAGGTGGCAAAGTTTGCAGATGATACTAAATTGCTCAAGATAGTTAAGACCAAAGCAGACTGTGAAGAACTTCAAAAAGATCTTACAAAACTAAGTGATTGGGCAACAAAATGGCAAATGAAATTTAATATAGATAAATGTAAAGTAATGCACATTGGAAAAAATAACCCCAACTCTACATACAATATGATGGGGGCTAATTTAGTTACAGCTAATCAGGAAAGAGATCTTGGAATCATCATGGATAGTTCTCTGAAGACGTCCACGCAGTGTGCAGCGGCAGTCAAAAAAGCAAACAGGATGTTAGGAATCATTCAAAAAGGGCTAGAGAATAAGACAGAGAATATCTTATTGCCCTTATACAAATCCATGGTACACCCACATATTGAATACTGCGTACAGATGTGGTCTCCTTATCTCAAAAAAGATGTACTGGCATTAGAAAAGGTTCAGAGAAGGGCAACTAAAATTATTAGGGGTTTGGAACGGGTCCCATATGAGGAGAGATTAAAGAAGCTAGGACTTCTCAGCTTGGCAAGAGGAGACTAGGGGGGATATGATAGAGGTATATAAAATCATGAGTGGTGTGGAGAAAGTTAATAAGGAAAAGTTGCTTACTTGTTCCCATAATATAAAAACTTGGGGCCACCACATGAAATTAATGGGCAGCAGGTTTAAAAAAAATAAAAGTAAGTTCTTCTTCACACAATGCACAGTCAACCTGTGGAACTCCTTGCCTAAGGAGGTTGTGAAGGCTAGAACTATAACAGGGTTTAAAAGAGAACTAGATAAATTCATGGAGGTTAAGTCCATTAATGGCTATTAGCCAGGATGGGTAAGGAATGGTGTCCCTAGCCTCTGTTTGTCAGAGGGTGGAGATGGATGGCAGGAGAGAGATCACTTGATCATTACCTGTTAGATTCACTCCCTCTGGGACACCTGGCATTGGTCACTGTCAGTAGACAGGATACTAGGCTGGATGGACCTTTGGTCTGACCCAGTATGGCCATTCTTATGTTCTTATGTCTCTTTTTTTAAAATATTTTTAAGGCCTGGTCTACACTACGACTTTAATTCGGATTTAGCTGCTTTAATTCGAATTAACGCTTGACCCGTCCACACAACGAAGCCATTTAATTCGAATTAAAGAGCCCTTTAATTCGATTTCTGTACTCCTCCTCGACGAGAGGAGTAGCGTCAAAATCGGTATTGTTAATCCGAATTAAGGTTAGTGTGGCCGCAATTCGAAGTTATTGGCAATTCAATGTTATTGGCTACCCACAATGCAACGCTCTGGAAATCGATGCTACTACGGTAGCTTGGACGCACACCACCGAATTAATGGTGCCTAGTGTGGCCGAATACATTCGAATTTATAAAATCGGTTTCCTAAATTCGAATTATATAAATTCGGATTAATCCTGTAGTGTAGACATACCCTAAGACTATTAGGTATGGCACAGTGTACTTTTGAAAAGAAAGCAACACCTGTGGTAGCTGTTTGTATTTTTATTCTTATACCATTTTTAGCACAAACTGAGTGAAGTACTGCAACTACCTAGCATAACCAATTTCATTTGACAAAGCTTTTAGCAATGAATTCACAATAAGGTGATCTGGGGAGCAAATCCGTTTGCAGCTCTTAGGAACTAAGCAAAAGCAAAGAGAAGAATTCAGCAAGGAAAAACAATTCCTTTCTGGAAGAAGCAGAAGGAAAAAGTGTCATCTTTAATACACTAATTAGCTCAAACATTCTAGAAAGGGTTAGAGCAAGTGCCAGTCCTCTAGGGAATTAATGTATCACTGCAGCTAGCAAGCTAAGAAAGTGGCTTTGAGATTGAATTAAAGAAAATTACAGTGGCAAACCACTTAAGCAAAATGATTTTAGAACTTCCTAATGCCTTTTAGTTCTTTTGACATTCAGGATCAGATTTTTATTTTTATATGCAGTAGGATGCATGATGTTTTTAGCTATGGTACTTTGTGTATATCTGATGGATTTTCTCCCTGGCATTCTTATTTTATCAACAGTTTTCATTGGGATACGTAAAGTATTCAAACACAACATTTTCCCATATGCATCTTCATTTTGAAACCAGTTTGGACAGTAAATTTTCAAAGAGCTCTTAACTCGCGCTTTCAGTTTGGATATTTTACAATATCTGACTTTTACTTTGACATGATGATTATGTGTGGTATGGCAGCCTCTACAAACCCCAATCACTGACCAGAACTCCATTGTGATAGATGGAGTGCAACTGTGGAACAGAAAGTTGATCCCTGCCCCAAAGAGCTTCCAGTCTAAGTAATTAGCCAATCAAGTTCCCAATAAAGTTGACTGTTTCATATTTGAACTGAAGAACCTGAAATGCGAACTTCACATTTTGACCAGAAATTTCTCAGGTGAGGGTAGTTCGATCCATTGATTTGGTTCAGACCTAGCTGATATGTATGATCATTCGTTCATATTTTAGTCATTCCCAAAGGCTCCAATCAGGATCAGGGCCTCATTGTTGCAAAGTGCTGACCTGACAGAGAAAACACCAGGTGAAATTCTATGCTGTGCCTTTAAGAGGTGCAGTACGGACCTAGCAATTCAAGGCGTGTGTGTGATGCTAACGTGGTGTTAAGCCACCCTCGTGCCTTCCTGATTCTGGGCTGCATCAAGGGCTGAAGCCGTGCCCGGCATAAAGCACGTTTAAGGGCTGTCTAATTCAAGCTGCAGGAGCCTAGAATATCCACAGCACTGTGTACTGCTGCTGCAGCCCAGCACGCGCATTCCCCCAATCATCCTTCATCCGCCCCCAGATGACTTCTATGCTAGGGCTTGCAGGGAGGTCCTCAGGTACCCTGGTTGTATCTGGGGCTTTTACAGTCCCTTTGTGCTATTCCAGCCCAGCATAAAGAGGCTGAAGCAGGGGTGAGACGCTTCCACAGTGTTTTCCCTGAAGAGATTAAACATTAATTTTAAGATAAAAACAAAATGGCTGTGTTAAACAAGAGGCAGGACAAGGATAACAGCCGTGAGTTCACAACATGACATAAGTTAGCCAGGTGCGCAACCTGCTGGTTGAAGATCATTTAAAAAGCATTGCTGTTTTTCACCCCAGTCTAGCCCATCCTTGGCTGACTGATGCCTAATGTGCAGTTTCATGTGGAACTGATGTGAAGCCGAGTGAAAAGTCGCAGGTTTCAAATCAAGATTTGCTTTGAATTTTGTGTTAATTTGAACCTGACACTCACAGGAATATGCAGCCAAATGTCTCCATCCCACCTCCTGTGACAGAAAAATGCAGAGTTCTGGATGGCTGTACCTCAGAGAATTTGATAAGTAAATGGCTAGATATCACAGGAATTCAAAGGATAATATATGCACAGCCTGCAGGGTTTATGCAGCCTGTCTATGTAACACAGAGAAAACTGATCTCCAAAAATCTCTCATTTCATAAGCAGCATTCGGAGAAAGGACACGCATTGTACCAACCCCATGACACACTGTTTACTGCTACTGCTTATTGGTAACAGAAGCTTTGACTTCCCTACTAGTTCTCAATGGTCAAAAGTACCCAAATCTGTTGCAATAGGAAATACACAGGATTTAGCAGGACTACATTCATGTGAACTAGGGACCTTAAAGTTCACACCCATAGCATCCACGTGGGGACATTACAGTGAAGCACTTGTGTGTGCTTTGCTATTTACACCCCCAAAGTCTGAACTGTGGGGCAGTGTAGAGACACCCTTCAGGTTTGTCTACACTTCAATAAAAAACCCATGGCACCAAGTCTCAGAGTTGACTCAGGCTCGTGGGGTTCAGGTTGTGGAGCTAAAAATTACAGTGTAGATGCGGGGGTTCTGGCTGGAGCCTAGACTCTGAAATCCTGCAATGGGGGAGGGTCTCAGAGCCCAGGCTCCAGCCCAATCCCAAATGTCTACACTGCAATGATTAGCCCCACGAGCAAAAGTCAGCTGATCTGGGGCAGCCACAGCCGTGCCATGAGTCTTTTATTGCTGTATAGCCATAACCTTAGTGTCTGCAAGAATTCATGGAATTTTATCATCTTCCGTTGTTACTTTAGGCCAAGCAAACTCACATTTGTTGCATGAGTTAACTTTTATGCTAATTATGCAAGAATAGCAAGTGATTAGAAGACTGAAATCACAAAAGTAGGCAACACTGAGGAGGATTGGGAATTTCAGTGTAAATACCTTGACATATAGTCAATTAACTCTTAATGCTGACAAATGTAAAGTGTTGAATGTTGGGTTGCAAAGCAACAGCAAGCAGCAAATAAACCAAACTGAACTTAAATCAGAAAGTTGTACAAAGGACCTTGACGTTCTAACTAGGTTGTCTGATCTGACGTCAATCAGCTATAGCTGGCCAATTTTGTGAAGGATGAGTGCATGTTTAGTTCATGGGATTGGTTGGCGAGTTGGGGAGTACTATGGACAAGAGCTTAAAAATCAGAAAGTGCTGACATGAGCCCCTCCTTTGTCAAGTGCCAGTGAAAGTGAACTAAGGAGGCAAGGTGGGATGAGTAATTGGAACAGCTAAAATGGGGAAATCCAGTGCATTTGAAGAGAGAAGAGCACAGAGGCACAGAGACTTCAGTTTTTAAAGTGTCTGGCTAAGGTGTACTTGTGGCACCTTAGAGACTAACAAATTTATTTGAACATAAGCTTTCATGGGCTACAGCCCACTTCATCGGATGCATAGAATGGAACATATAGTGAGGAGATATATATACATACAGAGAACATGAAAAGGTGGGAGTTCCCCTACCAACTCTAAGAGGCTAATTAATTAAGATGAGCTATTATCAGCAGGAGAAAAAAAACGTTTGTAGTGATAATCAAGATGGCCCATTTAAGACAGTTTGACAAGAAGGTGTGAGGATACTTAACATGGGGAAATAGATTCAAAGTGTGTAATGGCTCAGCCATTCCCAGTCACTATTTAAGCCTAAATTGATAGTATCTAGTTTGCATCTTAATTCAAGTTCAGCAGTTTCTCGTTGGAGTCTGTTTTTGGAGCTTTTCTGTTGCAAAATTGCCACCTTTAAATCTGTTACTGAGTAGCCAGAGAGGCTGAAGTGTTCTCCTACTGGTTTTTGAATGTTATGATTCCTGATGAAAGATTTGTGTCCATTTATTCTTTTGCGTAGAGACTGTCCGGTTTGGCCAATGTACATGGCAGAGAGGCATTGCTGGCACATGATGGCATATATCACATTGGTAGATGTGCTGGTGCCACAAGTACTCCTGTTCTTTTTGCGGATACAGACTACCACGGCTGCTACTCTGAAACCTGTCTAAGGTGTAAGTAAGCATACTCCACAATATAGTTTATTTTGATCTGAGCTGACACCACTTCAGATCTTGTGTCTCAACAACATACCCAGCCACAATGAGTAATTCTCATTGTGTCTCTCCCTTGGCCTCTCTGATCATCTGCATGTTCACCTCCAGCTCCACATTAAGACTCCACTCTTGGCAGGTACAACATGCAAAAGAGACTGCTCCCCCTGCACCAAGTTCCACTGAAAGCATGGTGTGTCAGTGGGCACCAGAATCTACCCATGCATTGTACATTGCAGGAATAGGGACTAACCAAGTAAGTGTGATACTGGCTGAGAACTTGGTTCTGTGATGTTCTCACTGGTGACAAGGAAGAGAACAATAGGGATGGGTGTGAGTCTTGACACCGATAACCAGGGCTGCAATCCTTTAAATGTATAGGCGTCAGATTTTTTAAATGGTATGTTATATAAAAATGATAGAAGAATATAATAGAACTTTATTTAATCTTAGTGTAGCCCCCCCTTCCTATTCACTGGCCCAGTGTGAGATTGTTCAAGATAGGGGAAGCCTGCCTTGTGACTTTTTACACAACTTTGGGAAACTGGGAATGAGGCTCCTTTGTGGGCTCTCTGTTGTGTGTCCGTGTGTGTTCACCTCAGGCCAGACCCACTCAGACAAACCACCATGAACAAGTCTTTATTCTGTAAAGAACATGGAACAGGATTACAGTCCTGCAGCCTCCTCTCTGCTTGTCTGCTACGTGCTCCCAGCTCAGTCAGTGCTGAGACCTCCTCCGGGGAGAGCAGAGGGCACATCCTGGCAGGAACCAGGAAGTTCTCCCAATATGCCACAGTTTGTAGTCCACAACTTGTAGTTCCCTGGGCTGCAGTTGAAGCACACTGAACCTTTGGCTACATTAGATAGGGGCTAAGTTTTCAATTACATGAAAATTTTCACAAAGTATCTGCTTTCCTCCAACTTGTAATATATATTACATTTTTAATTGTAACAATGTTCAGTTTTTGGCTTCTTTTTGAATTATGAAAAGTCAACACTTTTTGCAAGATCTGGAGAACTTCTGAGGGGATGGAAAGAGCTGTGGAACACAGGAGCACTATGGAAGGCTGTTAGATTTACACTCAGATTATGTCTACACTGCATTCTTCTTTTGGAGTCGTGTACAGTATGTATTCAACTGCCCCCCCAGCAGAGATTTTAGCAATGTAGATGGTGAGGCATGACCTAGGCTAGTGGGTACATACCCATGCCTTTCAGGTGTGTCTGTACTCTAAGCACATACCCTACATATACTCACCCAAGTTGTGCCTTCCTGTCTATACTGCTGTTTTTAACAGCATAGTGTCCTGCTTCCTACCTACAGCTAGAGCAGAGATTGGCAACCTTTGGCATGCGGCATGCCAGGGTAAGCCCCCTCGTAGGCTGGGCCGGTTTGTTTATCTGCCGCATCTGCAGGTTCGGCCGATCGCAGCTCCTACTTGCCGCAGTTCGCTGCTCCAGGCCAATGGGGACTGCGGGAAGCAGCGTGGGCTGAGGGATGTGCTGGCCGTGGCTTCTCGCAGCCCCCATTGGCCTGGAACGGCAAACTGCAGCAAGTGGGAGCCGCGATCAGCTGAACCTGTGGACGTGGCAGGTAAACAAACCGGCCCGGCCCACCAGGGGGCTTACCCTGGCGAGCCACGGGCCGAAGGTTGCCGATCCCTGAGCTAGAGTCTTCCCGCGCTTCAACTGAACTCTCAATGTTATAATCTCATTTTATTTCCTGAATGATAGGGTTTGCATAATTATAAATTATATCTGCTTTTTTCAAGGAAAGAAATATAATACGAGGGAAAACAGTCTCCTCGATACCCTTAAAATATTTTAAATGCTTCAAAGAGCAGGAAGCAAAGACGCTTTATACATCTTTCCAAAAACACAGCCCATACCTTTCTTTGCTTGAATTTCTACACTGATGTTTAAATAGATGCACTGAATCAATACATAGATAAATTGGGAAATAAGATTAAACCCACCAAGGGTCTAAATATGTTTAATTCCAAAACCAATATTTGAATCTGTCTTTTAAAGGATTGAATAGGAACTCATTTGAGTGCTGTAATTTAAGCCTTTCTTTACAAATGTAAACAAAATATCCTATAACAGATTACTAAGGCTCATTTTATTGGGTCAAAACAAATTGGGTTCATCAATAAAATTGTGAGTCTACGAACATAAAATTATTTCTAAAATGAAATGAACATTTAGATTTATTTTGGGGAAAACTTCAGTATTTGTAAACATCCAAACCACCTGGTGCTATTCCTGAAATCTAGACAATCATTAGATACATTTGCTAGGAAGTAAATTTGCATAAGGGTTTTCCTTTGAAGGTTCCCAGATTTTAGGATTAGATATACATAACAAATGTCTCTTGCCATCCTATGCAATAGGCAACAGAATAGTGGATCATATGGATGTCCTGTTTAAGAGTTGGTGACAAATGTAAATTCCTTTCTTGTAACAAGGCCTGAAACTTTGAACTAAATATAGTATATGCATAAATATGTAGCTAAATGTGTTAGGTATCTTATTTGTAAGAGAGTATTCTTACGTTTGAAGGAATTTATAATTAAGATACTAGTATAAGTGACTATTAGTGTGTAAAAGCATGTTCACATACTATTCAATATAGGAATTATACAGAAATTAAAAATAGTAATTGTTACTATAATATTAGAAGACATTAACTTTTGTTTGTACTGTATTAGTAATGTTTATGAAGTTGCCTAGAATATCTAGAGCACTCTAAATATTTGGAGTTAGGATATTAATTTTACAATAGGCCCTGAAAGCTATTTGAAATTAGAATCAAACTGGGATATAAAATCTTCCCATCCTTGAAGGCAGGATGGGATAAATTCTCCTCATATTAAAAGTAATAGTAAGAAGCATGAAGAAAAAACTTGAAACTTCAAGAAAATAACACCCAATTTACTACAGAATGAGATGGACTGTAAATTCTTCTTACCACCATTAAATATGTTAACAGAAAATAGAACTAAAGAGGTCTCAAAAGATGTTATTATTTGGCATTATCCATTAAAACATATAATACTAAGAATTAAAGAATTTCAGGAAGAACTGAAATTATGTGAAAAAGATAACTTTTCTGAAGCTTGCCTTCCACCTACTGGATGGGTAATAAGAATGCAATAACACCTGACCTGTCTACAGGGGCGGCTCTATGTTTTTTGCTGCCCCAAGCACGGCAGTCAGGCGGCCTTTGGTGGCATGCCTGCGGGAGGTCTACTGGTCACGCGGATTTGGCGGCATTTCTGCAGTTGATCTGCCGATCCCACACCTTCAGCGTGCCCGCCGCCGAATTGCCGCCGAAGCCGCGGGACCGGCGGACCTCCCGCAGGCATGCCACTGGAGGCAGCCTGACTGCCGCCCTTATGCCGACTGGCACGCCGCCCCCCGCGTCTTGCCGCCCCAGGCACGCGCTTGCTGTGCTGGTGCCTGGAGCCGCCCCTGCCTGTCTAAATGATGGATTTGTCACCTGTCACTGAATATGGGTCATTCCTCCCATCCCCCCAATTTGTGATGTCCAATGATAAGGTGCCAAAATCAAAAAAATTGACCCTTCTGGGGAATAGGCCAAATTATCAATGCAGCTGAAGGAAAGAATGATGCATAAGATTCCTGGCCATATATGTGTGGTAGCAGCATCTCTTAAAGATCAAAAGATCCTGAGTGCAGAGTCATCTTGATCCAATCCAAAGATGACTCTATCTTCTTCCAACAAGGAGTGATCAGTCATTTGATTCTCCTCTCCAGAGAGAAGGAGTGATATTTTTCTTTAATTAAGGATCCTTTATGGACAACAACCATTGGGGTTTGGGATTTTGGGTCCAGCAACCAAACATAAGCCCACCTTGGGAAAGAGGATGCTTTCCTGAAGATCAAAGATGCAAAGTAGAAACCATCAATCAATGAAAAGACTCCAAAAACAGCTGAGTTAGGGGTGAGACTGTTCCACTCTGTTTAAAATGTAGAGGAATTGGGAAAATCAACATTTACAGCTAAACAACTCCACAGGGAAATTCTATGCTTCAAAAGAAGATTGAAAATATTGTTCTCCTAGACTATTGAACAAATTGGAATTCAGATATTGTGTTGGTAGGACATAAATGTGACAAATTGCAACCCCCTGTAGTATCTTTGGGGACCATTGTGTTAAATTTATGAATGGCTTATCTATGACTTTGCTCTAATCCAGGAGAGAGGATAACCACAACTCCTCCAGAAATTAAAAAAAAACTGAAGCTTGGGAGAAGGCGGGTGATTAAAGTGAGCCACTAAGACTGTAAATGGCTCCAGAGAGATACCACTCCTGGGATAGTTTGCATATACTGGTTCAAACTGGATTTTTCCAAAGACCAAAAGACAAAGTACAAACTTGGGACATATAAAGGCTAAATTTAAACAGAGGAGATTCATGAACAAGAATCTTTAAACTGTGCTTATTTGTGTCATCATACCTTTGAGGAGTTGTTTGTTTGTTTACCTCTTGTTCTATTGTCTTGCTAAAACTAATCCCTATATTTAAATACTACTGAGAATTTATTTGCAAGACAGTGGCATTTTGTAATGCTATCAGTCCACCTGTTTCAGCAGCTAGGTAGTGTTTGCCTTTGTGAAGGTAGAAACGTCAGGTCTCTTCCCATTCACAACAGCTGCATGGTGTTTGACTGACAAAGAATACCTCATAACACCTAACCTCCTTTCTATTTTTATATGTGTAGGCTGCAAACACCAAAATACCCTTCTACAATGATGGATTGTTCTGTATATCCGCTTTGTCAGTGCTTACACAGTATTGCCAAAGACAAAACACATACAATCTTTTCAGAGTCCCTCTCTCCCCTTTGCAAATTCACTCGGCTGGCATAACCCGCACTGCATCCAGCTCAAGCTTTTCTATATACTTCTCATTTTACTTTCCTCTACATCAGTGGTTCTCAAACTAGGGCCGCCGCTTGTTCAGGGAAAGCCCCTGGTGGGCCAGGCCGATTTTGTTTACCTGCCGCGTCCGCAGGTTCGGCCGATCGCAGCTCCCACTGGCTGCTCCAGGCCAATGGGGGCTGCGGGAAGCGGTGTGGGCCGAGGGATGTGCTGGCCGCCCTTACTGCAGCCCCCATTGTCCTGGAGTGGTGAACTGCGGCCAGTGGGAGCCACGATCGGCCAAACCTGTGCACGCGGCAGGTAAATAAACCGGCCTGGCCCGCCAGGGGCTTTCCCTGAACAAGCAGCGGCCCTAGTTTGAGAACCACTGATCTACACATTACTGGACTGAACTGTTCTATTTTACATAATTGTAAACACACTTAATGCCACGCAAACAATGGGATAACTCTACACACATTGTAAATGTGATTTGTATATGGTTATTGTAACAAACTTATCTCATACCGTGTTAACAATCTTCACCTAGGCATATGTACACTGCATACCCTTGAATTACAGTTGTCACATGCTCTTGAAACCCTCAAACCTATGCTTAATTCTAGAAGTTTTCTTAACAGTACTAGAAGGAGTTACCTAGTTTGCTTTACTAACAATTGTTTAGGCTGACACATGAGGTATCTAATTTAGCTAACCAGTTTTGTATCTTAAGTTGATTTATACAGGCTGAACTCTTGTTTCAACCAATGAGCCTGACTGCCCACAGTCCAGTCTGTTACGCTGAATTATATTAATCGACTCAGATTCTAAGACCAGATGGGATCATCTAGTCTGACATTCTGCACATTGCGGGCCATAGAATTTCACCCAACCACTCCAGTAGTAGGCCCATAATCTTTAACTGTTACTGTAGTCCTCAAATCTTGACTTAAAACCTTCAACATACAGAGAATCAACCATTTACTCTACTTCAAGCTAGCAAATGACCCATGCTTTGTGCTGCAGAGGAAAGCAAAAAAAAAAAAAAAACCCTAGGGTCTCTGCCAATCTGACATTGGGGAAAATTTCTTTCCCAACTCCAAATATGGTCATTAGTTAGACCCTGAGCATGTGGGCAAGACCCAAAAGACAGACACTTGAGAGAGAATTATCTGCAGTAACTCAGAGCCCTCCCCATCTAGTGTCCCATCTCTAGCCATTGGGGATATTTTCTAATAGTTACATATGGGGCCATATACCACTGCAGACAATCTCACCATACCATCCCCGCCATAAATTTATCAATATCAGTCTTGAAACAAGTTAGGTTTTTATGTCCCCACTACTCCCCTTGGAAGGCTGTTCCAGAACTTCAGTTCTCTAAACGTTCATCCAAATTCAAACCTAAACTTACTGATGATCAGTTTCTACCTATTTGTTCTTGTGCCAACATTGGCCCTTAACTTAAATAACTCTTTGCTCTTCCTGGTGTTTATTCCTCATGACTGGTGTGTTCATAGAGAACAATCTCCCCTCATCCTTCATTTTTTTAGATTAAACAAGACAAGCTCCTTATGTCTCCTCTTGTATGGTAGGTTCCCCATTCCTCCGATCATCCTAGGAGCCCTTCTCTGCACCAGTTCCAGTTTAAATTAATCTTTCTTAAACATCAGAAACCAGAATTGCACATAGTATTCCAGATGAGGTGTCACCAAATGCATTGTATAATTGCAATAACATTTCGCTATGTCTACTGGAAATACCTTGCCTGATGCATCCTAGGATTGCATTAGCCTTTTTCATGGCTGCATTAGATTGTCATCTACAACCAGTTCTTCTATGAGGCCCTTACTATTTAACAATACTAAATCTAAAATGGCATCACCTATTGGTTCAGTGACTATTTGGTGAAGAAACCTATTGGCTATCACCTTCAGGAATAACTGGGCCCTATCCTGATTTGTAGCACTTGTCCTCCAATCTATATCTGGAAGATCAGTCTCCCATAATCATACATTCTCACTAGTATTTATTTCATTAAAATATTACAGGTCTCTATCCATATTCAAATCAGATCCTGGTGATCTAGCATACGACAAGCACTATCCCAGTGGAGTCTCTGTTAGCTTTCTTCCCCAAAGTGATTTTTCACCGAGATTGTTTTATCCATTCCATTACTTCTACCCCATCATTAAATATACAATGCTACTCCACCATCTTTACATTTATTTCTGTCATTCCTGAACAGCACATACCATTCAATATGTGTTCCAGTCATGACTACTATCCC
Source organism: Emys orbicularis (assembly GCF_028017835.1). Lineage (NCBI taxonomy): Eukaryota > Metazoa > Chordata > Testudines > Emydidae > Emys > Emys orbicularis. The sequence goes on along the minus strand of NC_088687.1, from coordinate 134,069,648 downwards.
ACCATGTTTGTTATCCCTAACATATCTGGTTTCATTTCCTGCACCAGTAGTTCTAGTTCCTCCATTTTGTTACTCACCCTCTTTGCATTGGTGTACAGACATCTTAGTTGTATCTGCTTGGTTTCACCCAGATTTCTTGCCTGATTAGGCACAGTCATTTTACTGCCATTATCACCTACCTGACAGTTAGTGCCAGTATCACTGACATGATTTTTCCTCTTGTCCATTCTCCTCCTACCTTCTGTTGTTCCTTTCCCTATGGCTGTATCCTCCCTTTTATTTGATTTCCCCCCCCCCTCCCCCGGCTCAATATGGAAATCAGGTGTGGAGATCACTTGAGCATCTTCTATCAATCTCCCCCAAGTTCCTAGTTTAAAGCTCTTGTAATCAGTTGGGCCACCCTCCCTCCCTACTCAAATGGAATCCATCCCCTGAGAACAGTCCTCTCTCCATGAATTCCTCCCAGTGGTTGAAAGCCTTCCTCATACCACCATTGCCTGAGACATCCGTTGATCCTCATCTCGTTTCATCTTCACTCTCCTCCTCTGAGGACAGGTAGAATCCCACTGAAGATGTTTAATTATTAGTCTACCACAATTAAGAATGTCCTTTTTGTACTTTTAGTGTTCTAAGTAACTAATTGGAGTATAAGCTTCAATAAACAATAGAATTCAAAGATATTTGCCCTTAACACGTAGCTAACCAAACTTTTTTTAAATTTTATCTTGTATTCTAAAATGTTATACTTGATTAGAATGTTGCAGTCAAGCTGTCTGGAGTAGCTAAAGTGCAGGAATACCAACCTCAGAGCAGACGGTTACAAACCATTGCACAAACCTCAAATTGGTTGAGCTCTATATGTAGAGTTTACCAACCAAGCATCGAGTGTGAACTCCTCAAGCACTATAACTGCCTTAACATGGAGTCACAGACAGGCCCCCTGAGTACTCCAGTCTATCTTGTCACCTAGGCAAGCTTGCCTTTGTAATACAGGGTCTCTTACACCAAAAATCACAACAATATTCAGGATACTCCCAGTCCCAAGGGATTGGTCACTTACCCTAGGTCAATTGCACATTAGATCTCTCAAAGACAATGCTCATAGCTAATCCTATAGTAAACTAACTAAAGATTTATTAGCTATGGAAAAAATAAGTTATTTACAAGGTTAAAGCAGGTAAACATATACACAGAAGTGAGTTACTTTTAGGTTCCAAAAGGTGGTAGAAGCTTCTAAAATAAGCAAGCTTTCTATGTCCTTTAGGGCTAACCCAGACCAAGCACTGGGGCTCTTTTGCTTATGCTTAGTAATCTTTGCCTGCGCCTCACCCCCAGAGTCCAAGCAGCATAAAGGCACATTTTACTCTCATAAGAATTTTTGTTTTTATTTTCTTCCCCTAGAGTTCAAGCTGATGGGATGTCTCCTCTTCATGGGTGTGGGGTAGAGCAATCAATAGAGTCTATTGTCTTCTGATGTTCCACAATGGTTTGGCTGGTGTCTATGCATTTTGTTTTGCTGGGCAGGAGATAATACCACCTGCGGTAACTTAGTATTTCACACTTGGTAATGACAGGTTTCAGAGTAGCAGCCGTGTTAGTCTGTATCCGCAAAAAGAACAGGAGTACTTGTGGCACCTTAGAGACTAACAAATTTATTAGAGCATAAGCTTTCGTGGGCTACAACCCACTTCTTCAGATGCATATAGAGTGAAACATATATTGAGGAGATATATATACACACATACAGAGAGCATGAACAGGTGGGAGTTGTCTTACCAACTCTGAGAGGCCAATGCTTCTCTGGCTGTTGGTTTACAGTTAAAGAGAAACCACTTACCTTATAATAGCTGTATCCCATGTTAAAAGTGAAATTAACACATGCAGCAACTTATAACCATTTCATAACCTCTAAACACTTTTATAAATCAATACCTATTTTACCAATACTAACACAGGGATGAGCCAGACAGGTTTCCAGCTGTGTATGTATCGGCTGAGGCCAAAGCCTTGACATGAGCTTCCACCTGGTCTGCCAGCATTGCAGTGGCTCTTTAAGCATTACTACACTATATCGCTCATTTACCTTTTTATATTGTCATTTGCATTTATTTTTATTGATTAGTTTTATTAATTGTCTTTTGCTTTCCACCACTTTATTAAACAATGTCTTTATTTCAAAGAAAGTGTCTCTGAATTTGGGTTGGTTTGCCCATATGCCTGAGAAGTGCTCTTGGCAATTCAATGTGATATCCCCCCCCCCATAATTAGTCTCCTAAATAACAATTATTAATAATCCCATCTTGTTTGTCCTCATCATACTAGAAACAATTGGCTAATAATGCCATCTAATAGCTGGTGCTCACAGTTTTCAATTTTGTAAACTTAATTGGTTTTTCTTTTAACTTTTTAAAATTTTAAATGATCATGGACTCAACATTTTGAAAGATGCCTTTTCACGCCCAAAGTACCATATCAGTTGCCCAAGTTTATACTGCCTTCTTCCAGTTCTGATAGTTTTTACACAAAAAGGAAAATCCGTATGTTGATAGATAGGCTCCAATGACCTATGACAATAATTCTTATTTGCTCTAATGCATCATTGTGTCATTTTATGACGGGAAGGATCACATCATTACATCAGTTCTCTTTATGTAGCGGTTGGCTCCACTACTTATAATAGTAGCCATCCTCCCCAAATGTCGGTAACCTTTCAGGGATTGACCTTGACCATCCTGTATTAGAATAAAAATCACCACTGTGGGTGGCTACTCTCAGCATGGGGAAAGGTTGATGAGATACAGAGTACCGCGCCATCTCTGAATTCTATGCATTAGAGCAAATAGGTGAGCAAAGAATATCAATATAGCTACCTTGGCAAACAATAGAACTCTGCATGCTCTCTGCTATGTATTAGCAAATTGGAGTCAATAGGTCAGCAGAGTCCACTGAACACTTGCGGAGTTAGATCATTAGCTGGAGAAAGTAAGCTTAGCTCCTCAATGTCAATAGAGCTCTGTCGACTTATACCAGCTGATGAACTAGTCTTCAGGTGCCCTACCCCATACAGAAGTGAGGTAAAGCAGGAACTTGAACCTGGGTCTCCTGCATTCTCAGTGAGAGCCATAAGCACCAGGCTACCGGTTATTTTAGAGTTGTGTTTGCTATTTTATTTTGACCGTAAATTCCATTCTGAACCAGAAGAACCCTCCCAATACACGTTTCATCGAAAACTGTTTCCAGAAAAAAAATGTTTTGACAAGTTGACATTTTCCATTTGGGGGCGGGTAGGGGGGAATCCTAACTAGGTCTATTCATTAGGCACGGGACCAAGCTTTTTCTAATAGTTATTCACATCTAACAAACACCCCTCTTCTTCCTCCATCACCCACACCAAACATCTATCAAAATATATAGACTCATAGACTCATAGACTCATAGACTTTAAGGTCAGAAGGGACCAATATGGTCATCTAGTCTGACCTCCCGCATGATGCAGGCCACAAAAGCTGACCCACCCACAACAGAATCTTCCAGCCTGCGACCCCTGCCCTATGCTGCGGAGGAAGGCGAAAAACCTCCAGGGCCTCTGCCAATCTACCCTGGAGGAAAATTCCTTCCCGACCCCAAATATGGCGATCAGCAGAACCCCGAGCATACAGGCAAGATTCTACAGCCGGACCCCCATTTTACCCGCGATGGCACGTTAATGCCTAATTGACTAAAATCACGTTATCCCTTCAAACCAGTAGCTGGTATCACCTCACCTGCCTCTTGCACTCCAGACTGCAATCTTCTGCATGTGGGTGGAGGGCCTTCACTCTTTTGCAGAGTAACAGCCAAGTAGTTTTAGTAGGTGAGGTGCTTTGGCTTTTTCCTTTGGTTGTATTTTCTATTTTCTGGACCATAAAGTGACCTTCTGCATAAGTTCTAAGCATCTTTGATATATGTCTTGCTGTTACTTTGTCACCAGATGACTAGGTAGTTAGTCTCATGTATCTCACAGTATCATCACAGTTCCATATATCACAGCCTTTATCTTCTACCTTACTTTTTTTTATGTTGGGAGTTCATGCCAGAAATTTCTCAAGCAACTTGAAAACAAAACAAAGTGATCTGAAACGAGCAAGCGAGAGCAACAGAAACAAAAACAAAACAGGCTTCAGAAAGAAGCTTGAAGAAAAGGAAGGGGAAGGGAGTATGAGTCTGAAATCCAGCAGAGCTATGATTGGGCCATGTGCATTATGCTGTTACTTCATCTCTTCAATTGCTTTGGTAGTTGCAGTCATTTTTCATAACTGTTCAAATCAAGGCCACCAAGTATTACCCAGATTCGCACTTGAGTTGTATTCTAGAAACAGTGTGTGTGCTTTGTATCTTAAAGATAGCACTCTTGTTGCTTTCAAGGACATTGACTAAAGAAGGATTCTTATTTTTGTTTATAAATATGCCTGTCCACAACAGAAGGCAGACTGTGATCCTAGGTATCAGACTGAATCTTGGACCAGATTCTCGGCTCCGCTCATAGTTGCAACAGTGCAAGGAATCATTAGAGCCAGTGTAATCTGTCAATTGCAGATTCATGTGGTGTATAATAATCTAACAGCTAGGTAGGGCCAGTGTAGTTGGTTCTACATCAGTCTCATACCATTGGGTGTGGCCAAAGAGCCCTTGTTTTGGGGAGATTGCCAGCTTCCAAAATAGCCTCCAGAGGCTATTGACAGCTGGTGCGATTTTCAGAAATGTTGAGTTTGCTCTATATTCCTTCATGGGATGGGGTTTGGCAGATAGAGTACAATCTGTGTGTTTAAAAGTGGTTTATAGATACTTTGCCCATTTATTCACCTCCAAGCTATACCAGATACCAAACAGCTGGTGTGGAGTGTCTGAACGGGTATCTGTTTCACAAATAACCAGGTATCTGGGTGCTTGCTGTCTCTGAGGGTTGGTAATAGACTATAGCACTCTCCAGATCTAGGTTGCTGGTTCAAATTCAATATATTTGATAGTGACTGAAGCTTGCTACAGTTTTGATAGCTAAACTGTAATTTTATGTAAGTTTGGGGTTAATTTCAGTCTAGCTCCCAGTACATAGGGATCAAGAAAGCACCAACCAAGTGGCAAATAGAAGCTGTCTAGGCAGAGAGATGAAGAATTGAATAAGGATGCAGACCTGAGGGATTATCCTCTTAGATTAGGGTTGAGAGACAGAGATCGGTGCTGGAGAAACCACTTTTAGGTACTTGCTGCTGTTTTATAGTGTGGTGTTGTGGGAAGAGCACTGGATGAGTACTCAGAAGGTCTGTGTTCTATTCCCAGGTCTGCTCCTGGGTGACCTTAGGCAAGTCACTTGTCTCTACCACCTATCAAAGTGACAGAAGTATTCTGTCCTCCTTCACTCTGAGATTTAATGGTGAAAAATGCTATATAAGCTAGGTGGTATACTCTGTCAGTAACAACCATATCTTATGGCCTCGAGCACTTATGACTTTCAAAACTATATGCTAAAGAGTGACATGTTTTTGAGTAGCACATTGGCCTAGTACATGTGATCATGTCTCCCTCTAGTGGCTCATCTCAGTTGCTACAACACCTTGTTCACTGGCCAAGCTGTGAAAGTTACTTGGATTGTTAGTTCTTTGGGATAGGGACTGTCTCCTTTTTTGTTATTGTCTGTTGTCTGTACAGATAGTGCTTAGCACAATGGGGTCCTGATCCATGACGGAGCTCCTAGACACTACGATAATACACAAAAAAATAAACAGCTCCGTTAGCTCATGAAGACTGGGGCTGTACTTTTGGTCCTGACATTCCTGAGTTTGATTCTTGCTGTTGACTGACTGTGGGTGGCATCTCTACGCTGTCATGGCTCATTTGAGGTGAGTTTTGAAAGACTGGGAGACTTAATATGGATAAATATCAATTGGTGATTGGATGCATATCCCATCTGCATTTCTGGGCTCTTCAAAATCAGCGAGGCAATCTTATAACCAGACTTTCTCTTATAAGACACGTGGTACGTCCTGCTTCAGGGCAGGCTGGAGCCTGAAGCACAGACACAAAGGTCAAAGGGGCAGGCGGGGAAAGTTTTTATCTAACTCCATCTAAATTTCAGATGTGTTCTCATCTGGGGTTGGATTTTGATTTGGGCTGAAGGCGCAGTTCTTCTGAACTGTTTTAGCCTTATTTCTCAGTGCTTTTTGAAGAAGGGGGAGAGCAATGTTGAAGACGAACAGCTGATGGGAAGTAACCCACTAAATATCAAATGTCTGTGGTTCTGAGCTCATTGTGACTCCATCTCCCAGAAATGTTCTACCCCCAGCCCCCCTCTCCCCGTATCTGTAATAACAAAACTCAGCATTTATAGTTTTTCAAGTTCAAAGTGTTGTATGGATCCAAACCAAGTAAGCTTTTCCTGACTATTATCCCCAATTTACAGAGGGGAAGGAGACAGAAAGGTGATGAGAGTGAAGCTGCATTCTTACAGTAACGATTTATCCACAGTGATTACCTGGACTACAGTACCAACCGTACATCCCATTTCCCCTTTTGCTGCTGTTCATATTTGATTCAGCTACTGCACAAAAGTGGCTGCCTGGCACATTAGCCTCGTACAGATCTCTCTCATATACACAGATAAACAAACACACGAGCATGATGAGCTGTAAAGGCTTCACTGGACTGGTTTGCAAATCTGTGTATGAATGTGCCTTGGGAATCTCTGACTTGTCGTGCGCACCTTCTGTTGTGGGAAGGGAGAGGTGCAGCTTAAACTTCGCTCTTTCGTGACATCAGTTGCTTACGGCCACCCAGCAGTGTCAATGGCAGAGCCAGGAGGAGGGTTCAGGCTCATGTGCCTCCTAGCTTTGTGCTTGTTCTGGCAGCCCAGAATGCTTTATCCCTCTAATGCTCCTATCAGACTGAGTAGTGGAAACAGCCGCATGCATTACATTCTACTCCAGTGTATAGCCCATGCAGCGGTTGTCTTTTTCAGGTTTTATTAATGTTTACTGAGACTTTCTAATTCATTTCCTGTCTGTCTGCTGAAAAACCCCTAGAAAAAGGGGCATTTTCACAGATATTAAAATGATGGAAGTATCTGATAGCTTCTTTATTTTTTTCCCCTTGAGACAATTAATGGTTTCCATATTCACAGAAATATTGGCTAGTTTGCCTCTGCAGGCCTTTCTAAGTGGTACATCTAAATGACAGTCTGGCACTGAAATTATTATTCATAAATATCCAATTGTCTGGGGGGAAAAAACATATAAATTTACAAGAGCTCTCTACTGCAATAGCACTTTGATTTAAGTGAGTTAATTGGCAGGGGTGATGGATGAAGTGACTGAACAAATAAAAGAACTGCAACAAGTTTTAGGAAATATGAGGATCTTTTTAATGCTAAACTTTCCATAGTGGGGGCACATATCCATGCCAAAATATAAATAGGGTGGCGTAACTCAGGGGTTCCCAACCTTTTACTTTCTGAGCCCAGCTTCCCTCCCCCCCCCCCCCCCCCGCCCCCACATTATACAAATTCCATGGTCCACCTGTGCCACAACAACTGTTTTTCAGCAGATTAAAGGTCAGGGCCAGCATTAGGGGGCAGCAAGCAGAGCAATTGCCCAGGGCCCCATGTCATAGGGGTCCCTGCGAAGCCAAGTTGGTCACGCTTTGGCCCCGGGCAGAGGGACTCATGCTTTGGCTTTCTGCCCTGGGCCCCAGGGAGTCCAACACTGGCCCGGCTCTCTGTTTTATTTTGGCAGACCCCCTGAAACCTGCTCATGGCCCCCCCAGGGGGGCCCTGGATGCCTGGTTGAGAACCGCTGGTCTAACCTGTGCATGTATGAGGCCCCTGCAGTCAACTGTAGGCATTGAACTTGGCTTCCAAATACAGACCTCTGTCACTTAAGCAAGAGGACTAGCTCTTATGTGGGAAAACAAGAAGCAGCTCTCCTCATGATCAGCCACAGGATGGGACACAGACACACTTGGCCATTGTGTTAACAGCACAGTTTGTGTGCTCACACAAATCAGGACAGTTTATGTGCACATGGCCAGCTAGATGCACATGCAAATGTAACGTTGCCAGGATAACTCTGTCCCCCTCTAGTGGTTGGAATCTCATAAATAGGCTTATAAATCAGCCAGGGCCTTGAGCTAACTGCCTTTAGCTCAAATTTTTCTTTAACCAGGAGCTCTCAATCCATTTCTAGAGATGACCCATGCAGGTGCATCATTACACATTGGATAGTTATGGGTATAAGAATCAGTTGAGCGCAAAGAGTATTTTAGTTTATAAAGCTACCTATCCAGATCTCCGGTCCCTATAGAAAACATTCAGTACGTCCGTTCCAAAACACCTCCCCACCTACCAAAATTAACAGTTCCCCTTCCATCCACCCAAAAAACCTCTGGATAGCCTCCACATCCTTGTTCAAAGCCTGAAAAATAAATTTGCCTTGTAGAGTGATTAGCACTTCATGTATAGTCTGACGGTCCTCAAATCTGGCCTCTGGCAGAGCAAGGAGGGGCAAGTAAACTCCAGAGCTGAAGCCCGCAAACCAAGAATGACTTGCCTACAGCCTCTCCTGTTTTCAGAAGGGGGCAGTTAGTTTAAGCTCCCCAGCTAATTTGAACTGCTAGTTCATCAGGAAGTGCATGTCTCCATTACTGTTTTTTCCTGTAGCTTCAGATCACTGCTGCCACCTGTGCAGCTCCACCCTGGGGAGCCCTAGTCTACACAAACTGCCGCTGGCCACTGACACTTGCATTATCATGCCTTCTAGACTTGATCAAAGCAGGATTAGACAACAGGAGTGGTGAAGACAGTGTTGACTAGTTTACACTAGTGCCCCTACTGGCTACCACTGGAACTACAAGAGCAGGGAAAGTTTCTGTAGTGTACAGAGCTTAAGGTAGCCAAGCTGCAAATCAGTAGCACACAGAGGCAATCGCTAAGATCATGGCCCTCTGATGCTAGGCATTGTACAAACATGCAGTGAGAGATGGTCTCTGCAACTTACAAATCTAATAGGCACAGGGAGGCAAAGTGATTTGCCTAAGGTCACACAGCACATCAGTGGCAGAGCTAGGACCAGACCCCCCCATACCGCTTGACTTCCACCAAGTCCCCTATCCACTAGGTCATGTTGCCATATCTGTAGATATTGGACACTTCAACCCTACCTTTCTTTCTCTATAACTCCTGGTTATACATAGCCCTTGATAATTGAATTACATTAGGATTATGACTTATAAACTTTTACTGTGGTTTTATAAGTTTTATAACTGACAATTTATTTAATTGCTGTTAAACTGCATCCTCTGCACTGGCCTTGAAGTTACGAAATCTGAGTGTTACAAAATAGTGTAATTCTAATGTCTGTTTCCTGTATCTGTGCATTTAATTGATATGTACTTCTGGGGTAAAATTAATCTTTCCATAAACTTTTACACTTTCTACAAAAAAAGAGATTAAAATTATAGAATTATTGATGTATTCATTTTGCATATGTACAGTTATGCAAATTCAGTCCTCCCTATTCACAGTTTAATTCACTCATATGCCATTACTCTTTCTTACTAAATAATCTTTGAAATTAATGGGTTATTCAAGGTTGAATGCACCAGGAAAATGTGCATTTCTTAGAGATGGTTAGGGTAGTTGTTTGTTGTAGTTAATACAGCAATAAGAAACATATATAGGGTCTTATTTTATGGGGATAGTGGGAAGCCTGATGTTGCTGCTGTGGGTTGAGTTAAATGTCTTTGAAACTGGAGGGGTGTAACCACCATCTTACATTTAAAATAGCCAGTAAACTCCTTTATATAAGCTGTGAACTGAAACAATAATGGCCCTATCCCAAACACAGTCACACAAGGGCAGATGAATTTCACTGGTGATTGCTTTGTGAATCTGTGAAAGGCAAGCAAAAAAACAGAAAGACAAAGAAGCACCAGTCAAGACACAGCGACAGAATCACTGGTAGCACGGCCCTGAGTAAAAGCCTAGAGAAAGCTTTTTGGTCCCAGTGCTGGCTGAAACAGGCTCGGAGCTAAGAGCTGTTTGTTTCCTCCTGTGTTCAGAGAAATAGGACTTTGATCGTTATTTGTAAACAAACAAACAGTAAGAAATGCCCATAGCCTTGAAGGATACCTGACTCCATCATTAATATCTCTTCTGAATGGAAACAGCCAAAGTTCAGGGCCCTGCTGGTTAACTGCTCAGGTCAAAAAGGAGTAACACAATTAATCAGCAATCATCCGAACACAGCCAATTATAATAGTGATATTACAGCATTGATGGTGTGGGGGAGGGGAGAGCTGCAGAATACAGAAGAGGTTTCCATGTTATACAGTGGGCCTCCAAGCTTTGCAGGTGAACACCATACATGATAAAGATGGATCTAAACGGTTTTGAGGGAGGAGCAGTTATGTCCATCAATTACTAACTGAGAGGCAATGAAGCCTAGTAGGTACAGCGATGGACTACAATTAGAGACAAGGGACTGGAAGCTGAGACCTGGGTCGAGCCTTCCTTTCCAAATCTGGTTTTAACCTGTAGGTTGGTGGGCTTTCATCAGCCAGGGAAGAGTACCAGACACCACCACCACCACATCTTTGTAAGGCCCTATCCACCCGGCACGTTTATAACAAAGGACTCGAACAACCTAAAATAAAACACCCCAACTGAAAAATACTGGCCACAATCCCCAGCAGCTTTTCCCTGCTTCCACCAGCTAGGAGAAAGGGGAAGGTATGTACTCTATCACCGTCTGCTTTGTCTTCCTTATATGCACCCTACCCAGCCATATAACACTTAGGGCTCTTTTAGCCTGTTCCAGGCTGCAACTTTACCTTGTCAGAGACCCTTCCATTTCTTTCCTGTACTCCTGCTCCCAAGCTGCAGAACATTGTGAAGGAGATCCCAGGGACCGTGCAGAATACCTGACCTAACTCTCATCTTGCAACTTGACCCATATCCTTAGCCAAACACTTCTGTCTGAATCCTGTGCCTACACACCATGTTGGTTTCTCTCCGCATTGGACTCTGGACTCTACTCAGATGCTCTCCATGTTCCCCCTCCGTCTAACAGTTTTGCCCTGCCTAAACCTCTTCTCTAGTTTCTTCCTACTTTCCCTCTTATTGTTTGTTCTCTGCTATCTCCTCTCGTCTTCCACCTTGCTTTGTCTCCTTCTCCTACTAAGATGCTGCACCACACCTTATGCAAATACAAAGCTTTTCCTTTTCCTGTGCATCAAGCAACCTCCAGATCTTTTCTCAAAACTTATTACTTCCGCTTAACTTTGCAATACTCAGCCTTACTTGTGTGTCCTTGTGTGATGAAAGATGAATCATAGCATTAAAAATACAGGAACATGGTCAATTTAAGGCATGTGACTTATGGGTGATTGGCTCCATTGCTCAGGGGTTAGCATACTGGTCTTATAACCACAAGTTGCCAGTTCAAATTTCATTGGGTCCTTTAAACGTAAGAGTGCTAATTTCTCAGGAGGTTAGACTAGATGATCAGTGGTCCCTTTTGACCTTATCTATGAACCTGCACACAAAACAACAAAGACCTCTTAATTTTATTCCTTTTCTCCATGCTTTATCTCAATCCTCTCCTTCCCCAAACACTATGGCTGAAATGCTATTGGTTTGCAGGGGCGGGGGGAGATTAGCTGCCGCATACAGGATCATATAAGAAAAGGATTTACAATGTTAAAATAATTCAGATTGGGCAGACTTACTGGGGATATGCACAACATCTAAAACAAGCTGCATCACAGTTGACAAACATTGCTCCAAGATCTGACTCTGATATATCTAGACAAACAATTATTAAGACCACTTTCAGTTGTGTTGTCTGACTCCCAACAGGGTTACACTGGCCCCAGTGTGGATGTGTGGTTTTTATTTGTGTGTGTGTGTGTGTGGTTTTTTTTAAATGTGCTTTTTTTAATAATTGCACTTTTCAAGGTAGGCACATAGGGCATCACCCTCCAGTATCTTGCACCTTGTGTAGTCACTTGCACCTGTGAAAAGTGGGTGTGAAACATGACCAAATCAGAATTGTCTATGTCTTTACAGCCCCAAGAACAATTAAATGCTTTATGATTCAATGGGCCTGTAAGAAAGGTGTCTGTGTTCTGCTTTTAACACGAACTCAACTACTGGATCCTACCTATGCCTATACCACAGAGTTCCTCTGTGGTGCTAGACAAGTGACTTAAATCAAACTGGCCACTGATTGTTTGTCCATCAGTTTCTAGGTGCCTGATTTTTGCCCTTGGGGCTTATTTGCAGAATTGCTGAGTTCTCAGCAGTGTAACTGAAGTCAGTGGGAGCTGTGCTTTGAATATGTAAACTGCTATAGATTACTAAGTGGTCTAAAAAATCAGGTCCTAATCATATCAAATTGGGCACCCAAAATTAATGGATACATTTGATCTTAATTTGTGTGTCTGAGCTCCCCACCTGTAAAAGGGGGATAATAATACTCCTTCATTTCAAAGGGGTGTTTTTGAAGATAAATGCTTTAATATTTGAAAAGCCCTAAGATACTATAGGCATGAGCATCACAGAGAGATCGGTGAGGAAATTAATAATTCTGTCTCCAGAGCAGTTTTGAATAGTGTGCAGTAAACGGGCCTTAGGGGCACACTTTGAACAATGAAGAGAAAACAATAGAGAATCTCTGTTCGTTCAGTGATCACTGTCCATTCTTTGCACTGAATGAAGTGGGGGAACTGTGGGGAAAAATATTATCATAACTCATATGCGGGGGAGGGTGGGGTTAAGGTTATCCATTCAACCTAAATACTGGCTTTTATTTTTTTTTTAAATTTGAATCCTTGATTTTGCAACCTTATTGTTTTCATGTCATTTTGGGTAACCTTATATGCAGTAGAACCCCATTTATCAAATCTAATTGGAACCAAGGCCAGATCAGATAAGCAAAAATTCAAATAGTCAGGAGAATGGGCGAAGAGCTTTCTGTCTCTTATTTTAAGATGCAGAGTTGCTTTTAAACTAGCTGATCCCCTCCCGGAAAAGCACAAAAACATAACCCCCTTTTTATCTACTTAACAGAATATACCAACCGCCAGTTCTTGCAAACAATGTTTTGTTCATTTATTTTACAAGGTTGAAAAGATTAGACTATTTCAGTAGCGGAAGTGACATCAATTTCCCATATTTCTGTGTGGGTGCTGGTTGTTCTGTTAATACAGCTGCTGGATAATGGAGGGTAGATAAAAAGGGTTTTAGTGTATTGAGAGAAGGCCTGCTCTGAGAATTTTGCACTGTAAAATGTTTTTGTAACAGTTTGGAGATGCTTCAATAACTATCAGAACTTTTGGAAGTGATCTAAAACTGAACAGGCAAATCCTATGAGGTTTGCACCTCGCTTGTCCGATGCAATAACAATCATATTAACGTCGCACTTCTGTTTGGTAGTAAATATCAGAATTTTATTAGCTAGAGTGCATATTATTTCACTGTTACGTTTTTTTACATAAATAGTTATAGCTGTTTTCAGTCGTATAAGTTATAGGATATACTCATCTTAGAAGAGAACATCTGCCACACTTTATGACCATGTTTAATGGTCCTTCTGTTATCTTGGTCTTTGCTTTCTTAAACATAGCAGGAGAAAGAAGGGATAGGGGCCAGGGAGAAAGCATCCAATTCCTTTAACTTAACTACAGATTGCTTATGTGTGGTACAGCCTAAAGTCCAGAACAAGTCCTGGGCATAAATTGGTGCAATCCCATTTGCTTTGGCAGGAAATTTGCCTGCTTAAATCTGGTCCACAAATTCTATATTCTGGTCCAACCACCAACCCAGGTTGCTAAGAATTTGTTGTCTATGCAAGAGTTGGCCTGATTCCCAAATGCCTTGGACAATGTGAAGTCATCTGCACTAGTGTAAAGAGAGTATGAAGTGGGTGCAAAAGGTGGTTTGGTAGCATATTTTAGTCACTAGTCATCATCATCATCTCTCATTTCTTTTACCTCCACTATCCATTAACTTGTGCTCTAAGCTTGCATTGTGGGAGACTTGTGTGCGTGAGCTCTATTTGGGCCAGTGACATGCTTTTCTGAATGAGGAACTAAACAGACAATTAGGAGAAAGGAAATATGATTATCCTCACTGTACAGATGGGGAGATGAGATACAGAGAAATTGTGACTCAAGGTCCCCACAATATCTGTGGGAAAGTTGGGAATTTGAACCTACCCTTTCTAACAGTCAATTTAGTACCTTGACCACAAGAACATACTACTCTTCCCTGGGAGGAGAGGGAGCAAAAAATAAACAAACCAGGTGTCAGGCTACTTTGGCCATCGAGCAATTTGACTGGTGAACTTGTGTACATTCTTTATAATGAAGATTAACGGATTTTTAAGATCAGAAGATGACCTAGAAGACTAGATCATCTAGTCTAAACTCCTGTATAACACAGGCCACTGATTTTCATCCAGTTACTCTTGTATTGAGTCTAATAAGTTGTGTTTGACTAGGGAACACTGTTGCCCCTTTTTGATGCAAGGAAATAAAATTTGGGATCTTGTCGGTTTTTCCAATTGGGAACAGAAATTGATGAAGTCTGGTATTTTCTTTGATGCAATCTTGTTTATTTACAAGGAATGTACAAAGTCCTGCTTCTGCAAATGTAGGAGGAACCAAAACCAAAAGGAATATATATATATTTAGTTTACAGACCCATGCTTCTTTCAGCTAGAACCCCTGACCTCCACAACCTTTCTCTAAGCTTCTCCAAGAGCCACTTTGCTTACAGGCTGCTGCCTGGCTTTCTTCCTCTGCTTTTGAGTCTCTGTTTCTTGTCTGCCTATCAGGCAAGTCTTTTGCACACCCCCACCTGATCACAATAACCAGTGGAACCCTTCACCCACATGGTCCTAGTTTGTGGCCAGACTCTTAGGCCTTGCTTTAGGTGAGGCCCCTTTACTGTCCCTTATAGCAATATTAAATGAAGGGTGCATTCACAGCCATCAGTTTCAATGATGTTTTAACTCAACCGATAACAAGGTTTAACCCAGCATACAACAATACCTTCTAGAAAGGCATCCAGACATTAAGTCATCAAGAGATGGAGAATGAACCATTTCCTTTGGTAGCTTGTTTCAGTGGTTAATCACCCATGCAATTAAAAAAATGTGGCTTAATTTTAATTTGAATGGTCTGGCTTTTACTTCCAGCCATTGGTTCTTGTTATGCCTTTCTCCATTACATTAAAAAGCCATACAGTACTCGATATTTTATCCCATGAAATTACTTATAATCAAGAAACCTCTTGAAAAAAATTCTGTACACCAGAACTGGACGCAGTATTCTAGTGTCTGTCTCACTAATGCCATATACAGAGATGTAAAACTGCCTCCTTACAGATATTGGTGTATCATCCTGATAATACGTTAAGTTCTGCAACCTTAAGAAGAAAATTGAGAATAAGTTTTAAAAGAATCACACTAAGTAGAGCATAAACATTGTTGGAGTTGTACCACTGAAAACTATGTTAAGAGGCTTTTACTAACAAAGTGGTGTGTGCCCAGGGGTCTGTGTCTGATTACAGTCTGTTAATTTAGAAGTAAATAATGGATGCCTGCTGCTTCTCTCTCTGCAAGTGAATTGTACATATATCTCTATTATTAAGGGTGAATATATTAACATATATAAATACAATGCCAAGAGCCAGAGATGTACTCATTTGGGTAAGCTAAACTTTTGAGATTGTCTTCATTTTTAAACTTATTGTTAAGACTGTGACTCGGTACAGAGTCAGATGTGCTGGCAATATGACAGTGCCTTTTCTTATGGTCAGCAAAGTGTTTTGTTTCTCCAGAGAGGATGAAAGCCATTAATGGTATTTTTGTCAGGGTTTAGGATGGGCTCTTCAAAAGCATGCTGCGCTGGTCTGATTCTGCTCCTAGTGAAGTCAGTTGGAGTTGTGCTGTTGTCTTCAGTGGTAGCACAATTAGGCCAATGTTGAGCGCTTTTACCTACCCCTACCCACCCTATCTTTCCAGCCACCCAGAGGAGCACAGCCTACCAGTGATGGATTAGGACTAAATGTGGAGTGATCCAGCCTAATAAAGGGCCTCCCAGAAACCAAAAGGCTCTCAGAACAATCCAAGTCCTC
The DNA here is from genome assembly GCF_028017835.1 of Emys orbicularis. Lineage (NCBI taxonomy): Eukaryota > Metazoa > Chordata > Testudines > Emydidae > Emys > Emys orbicularis. The sequence goes on along the minus strand of NC_088687.1, from coordinate 134,053,480 downwards.
CCCCTAATGCACTGTGTGTGACTCTCCTTGCTGCCTGCCAATGTTACTGGCTGTTCCCCAGTCACCTTATCAGATGCTAGCACTTTCGGCTGGTGGCTCCACTCTCATGGGGCCTCAGATCAAAATTGTGTGGTGATGGTCCCAATTCCAGCACAAGGTCTGGATACCTTGTTCCATAAATTCAGCCTTATTCCACCCCGTGCTACACAGATTAAATGGGCACTGCATTCACAGCAGATGTCTTCAGTCTAGCAAACTACTCACTGCCATCCATTCTAAATCCCAGGTGAATGGGAATTTTGCCTGAATGAGGACTGCAGGATTGGGACCTATACATTTGTTACATTTCCCTTGAATCCTAGAGTACTCTATCTACGGTAGGAATACTAGCAGGCCAGCAATGTCAAAACACTGATATTTTAATGTAGTCCTTTTGTATTGGACCATAGAGCTCATTTTCTTGTAAACTTCTTTGGCAATCAGGGTTAATGATTTTCAGTCACTTAGTTGGATTCCAGCCCAGTCCCTGGAGGGGAAAAAGCTACTATATGAAACTTTGAACTAAACAGTATGCCTTTAAGTGATTTAATATACCTAGACAAGGCTACACATGGAAATATCAAAGAAGATGGAAGAGTAATAGTGGTAGCCAAGCAGCAGCATCCCCAGGGGTTAGTAGTCAAGTTATCCTTGTTGCTTCATGGGTAAAGGGTTTGACATTTTTATGCATTATTAGCTTCCCAAGGACTGGCAATTAGCAGATTTAAGGGGAAAGATATTGGTCATGTGTGTTTGGATAGTTGATTGACTATGAATGGTGGCCAGTGCCCTTAAATTAACTGGGAAATGTGAATAATTTGTCATAGAATCATAGAATATTAGGGTTGGAAGAAACCTCAGGAGGTCATCTAGTCCAATCCCCTGTTCAAAACAGGACCAACACCAACAAAATCATCCCAGCCAAGGCTTTGACAAGCTGGGCCTTAAAAACCTGTAAGGATGTAGATTCCACCACCTCCTAGGTAATCCATTCTAGTCCTTCACCACCCTCCTACTGAAATAGTTTTTCCTAATATCCAACCTAGACCTCCCCTACTGCAACTTGAGACCATTGCTTCTTGTTCTGTCATCTGCCACCACTGAGAATAGCCGAGCTCCATCCTCTTTGGAACGCCCCTTCAGGTAGTTGAATGCTGCTATCAAATCCCCCCTCACTCTTCTTTTATGCAGACTAAATAACCCCAGTTCCCTCAGCCTCTCCATGTAAGTCATGTGCCCTAGCCCCCTAATAATTTTCGTTGCCCTCCACTGGACTCTCTCCAATTTGTCCACTTTCTTTCTGTAGTGGTGGGACCAAAACTGGACACAATACTCCAGGTGTGACCTCACCAGTGCCGAATAGAGGGGAATAATCGCTTCCCTCGATCTGCTGGCAATGCTCCTACTAATACAGCCCAATATGCCGTTGACCTTCTTGGCAACAAGGGCACACTGCTGACTCATATCCAGCTTCTCGTCCACTGTAATCCCCAGGTCCTTTTCTGCAGAACTGCTGCTTAGCCAGTCAATCCGCAGCCTGTAGCGATGCATGGGATTTTCCTTCCTAAGTGCAGGACTCTGCACTTGTCCTTGTTGATCCTCATCAGATTTCTTTTGGCCCAATCCTCCAATTTGTCTAGGTCACTCTAGACCCTATCTACCTCTCCCTCCAGCTTACTGTCATCTGCAAACTTGCTGAGGGTGAAATTCATCCCATCATCTAGATCATTAATAAAGGTGTTGAACAAAACCGGCCCCAGGACCGACCCCTTGGGCACTCCACTTGATACCAGCTGCCAGCTAGACATCGAGCCATTGATCACTACCCATTGAACCTGACAATCTAGCCAGCTTTTTATCCACCTTATAGTTCATTCATCCAATCCATACAACTTTAACTTGATGGCAAGAATACTGTGGGAGACCGTATCAAAAGCTTTGCTAAATATCCCATCCATTGCTTTCCCCATATCCACAGAACCAGTTATCTCATCATAGAAGGCAACCAGGTTGGTCAGGCATGACTTGCCTTTGTGAATCCATGTTGACTGTTCCTGATCACCTTCCTCTCCTCCAAGCACTGGTGATTTGCAGGTGTGATGGGACAGGGCCACTCCAGCGCAAAGCAGCTCCTTAACCCCCCCTCCATGCTAATTTGGATTTTATATATCCCATCACAAACCATCTGTGCAAAACTTGAACATGTGGTAGCAAAAGTCTTCCTTGCCTTTTGACTGAAGAATAACACTAGCCCAAGGTTTAATTGTATTTTGTAGTGTGATCAATACGGCCAACAGAAAAAACATTCGTTGCATCTTTGTTTTGATGGAAAATGGCCTTTTTCTCCCAGTGAAATTGTTTCTTTTTAAAATGTTCTAGTTTTCTAATTGTAAGCAAGATCTGAATGAATGCTTCCCTGACAGCTACCTGGGATGGGGAGAGACTTTGGGTGTGTTTATGTAAATACAGTTTGCTCTGGCCCTGCTTAGATATTCAGCAGATAGAGTGGTGTCAAAGAAATCAACTTTGGCTGGTTTGGATTACAAATCACTTTAGTACTGAATGCAGGGGTAGTGAAATACAGTTACCAATGTTGCAATTATTGTAAAAATACAGGAAAGCAGGACTGTGCTTAACATGTCACAAATAAGGGGGGCACCTCTGTTGAAAGAACCTTGTTAAGCCAGGGGCTCGAATGCCAGAGCCCTGTGAAAGTAAGAGGGGTGGGGCTGGGTGTCCAAGCCAGGAGGTTGCGAACCCTCCCAAGGGTCCTCCCTGGACTGGTTAAACCTATTCCTCCCCACTGTTCAAAGAAAGAGCTAAATAGGCTTCAGTAGGTGACTCTTCGTTATTTTAAATGCTCAATCAGAGCTGAATCCATATTGTGGTTGGACTGTTTCTGCTGTGTCCGCTAAGAGCTAAAAATCACTGAGAGCTGAAATCATCTGAGACGGGGCAAAGTCTCTGCCCAGCTTGCAAAGTGCTGAAAATTACTAAGAGACTGATGTGCAGAGGTCACAGCAGAGAGGCAGGTGGCCGCAGAAGGTGACTGACAGTCGGCTGGCGACCAAGAGGCTGGTGAGGTGGAGAGCTGCAGAATGAGGCTGGCAGAGAGGCATGGAGAGCAGCCAGCAGGGCGGCTGGCGGAGAGGACCAGAACAGAGCCCCAAGGCGAGCAAGTGCTCAAGCAGCGGAGGGTGTAAGGTGCCTCTCTACTCCCCACCCCTCCACCCAGGGTGGGAGGTGAACTCTGCAGATGCAGCTCTCAACTCTGGGTCTGCACTGACCAAGGACAGAAACTGTGAATGGGGAGCAGAGAAGGGTGGGCCACATAAAAGGGACTTTTGGGTTGCTGGACTTAAGAAACTGAGGGGGAAAGGACACCGCCCAACCTATTTGGGGGTGGGTCTTTAACTCATGGTTTATGTTTATGAACCCTGATTGTGGTGTTTTCCCAAATTAACACCCAGTTACTTCCCTCCTTTTTATTAAAAGTTTCTTTTCTACACTCAGACTCTGTACTTGCGAGTGGGGAAGTATTGCCTCTCAGAGGTGCCCGGGGATGGTGTGTAATTTTCCCAGATTACTGGGTGGGATTTTGAGCCAGTTCTGTGTTGTATCGATGGAAAGGAACCTCTAGATATTGAACCTGGCTCTCGTTGCTGCTGGCTCCACCTGGCAGAAGGGTTACATAATGAGAGAATGAAAACTAAACCAAGCATATTTCAGTTTTTATAAAACTAAAACCTGCATTCAATTTTAATAAAACAAAACATTTTTATGGGAAATTTTAGAAAAATAATTAAAGAAGGAAGAGAATTCCATGGAAAACTTGGCATTTATAACCAGTTGTATTGATCAGTAGATCTTGTATCATTTTATTGTATTCATGCTACTGTGTGAAAATAATAGCATATCAGAGAGCATTGCAGGGTCTCATATCAGGCTGGACTCCCAAGCACTATAGTGCTCTGGTATTTTACATACATCAGCTATATGTAGCTTACTTTATTTTATTTATTTATATTTTATTTTTAACTCCCAAATTCCTTTTAACATCAGTTTCCCTGATTTTCTCCCTCCCATTGAGCATGTGGGTTTCTGTTTTTTTTCTCCCTTCGTGAATTAGGCTGCAATTTTCTAAGATGAGCCTCATCTGTTATCTTCTCCCCATGTTTAAAATGCTTCCATTAGAGACAATGCTGCTAGACTTATAGCTGCAGCTCACACCCATACCTCAAAACCCATTCCACACAACCAGGGACCGGTTGTAATGCTAGTGAGTGCTGATGGATGGTTTGGTACTGGACCATATGGATGATGGTCTTACTTATGGGAATAAGAGCTTTCTGTAGCACCAGCATTTTCCCAGCACATTTTCCATTCAAACAGTGCATAATATCTGTGAGGCAAAGGGGGGAAAGTTGCTGCTGTCTGAGTGTTAACATCCAGACACAAGGGCTATCAGAATTGCTCTTTGTGGAGCTGTACAGCTCAGGGAGACTTTGAAAAAGCACTTGAGCAGTGAGCCATAAAGACGCTTTCTGATGTACTATGCTCTACCTAGCTCTGCTGTTTTGGGGGCCTGTTAGGCTCAGTGTACATCTCTAAATATAACACTATTAATGCATCTATTAATTTTGCAGTGCTTGCTGTACATTTGTGATTATTACACTGTCATTGATTCTACAAGTTGTCTCACGCTGCACAATATTAAGTGGGTGCTTTCAGAACTTCTAGGCCCTCTGCAACATATGTTGGGAATTAATAAAAATGAATTATTTTCCAAATTATTGAATTTTATGCAGTAACAGAACCAGGGCAAAGAAAAATCTGTGCAATTTAAAAGCAAATACATTTTAAAAAAATAATGGAACAGAAATTAACAAGTGGAAAGAACATTCATGTCCAATTTACCTATAATACAACAACCGTAGCTTTCAGAGGCCTGTGTATGTGAAGCTGTGGTTGTCCTTAATGTCCCTTGGGGTGGAATGGAAGTGATAAGGATATGGCCCCTAATGCCATGTGGCATGATAAGTGGGCAGGGGGGAGAAAGTGAGGGAGGTATTGTAATGCAGTTTGTGATGGGTTCCCATCGGGGTACCACTGAGCCCCCTGACCCACCAGCCTTGGCTCCCTCTCATACAGTATTGCTGTGACAAGCTACAAAACCCTCCAGCCTGCACTTTCACCAGCATACATACAGGTAGGGACACACCCAGCTGCAGTTACATGCAGGCTCTCTGACCAGCCCCTGCAATGAACCAACAACGGAAAGGCTACAGCTAAGGCAAATCCGCAGGCCTGAACCCCCTCTGGAGTATAAACCCAAAATTATACCATCTTGCGCTGTACAGGGAACTATACATCATAAGCTCATAAAGTTCTTCCCCTTCTTCAATGTGGAGAGGAATATGAAACAACATTTGCCCCTTGAGCTAAGATTCCCATACACTTTGCTTCAACTCACTGGTTTAGATAAAACAAAAACAAGTTTATTAAATACAAAAGATAGATTTTAAGTGATTATAAGTCATAGCAAACAGATCAAAGCAGATTACCTAGCAAATCAACAAAAATGCAAACTAAGCTTAATATACTAAATAAATTGGATATGAATTAGCAGATTCTCACCCTAAGAGATGATACAAGCAGGCTGCAGATTCTTAAGGGGAAATCTGCACTTGCTTTACAGCTTGGAATCTCCAGGTGTTTCATTCACAGGCTAGAAATCCCTTTCGCCTGGGTCCAGCACTTCCCCCAATTCAGTCTTTTTTCTTCAGGTATTTCCAGGAGTTTTCTTGACTGGGGAGTGAAGAACACCTGATGATGTCACTCCTCCCTTATATAGCTTTTGCATATGGTGGGAACCTTCGTTTCAAAGCTTGGTTCCCAGACCAGTCTGTGGAAAAATACTGACATCCCAAGATGGAGTCCGGCATCATGTGATATGATCACATGTTCTTCTAGAGTTCTAGGATAGAAGCCGTTGTTCACAGGCTGTTCGGAGTGTTCTCAGGAAGGCTCATCACCAGGTGGGAGATAAGCTTCTCCTAAGGCCTGTTGTTTTCTCCTAATGGCCCTGAATAGGCTCTTACCCACCCATGAGCTAGATGGAAAGCATCTTGTCTAGTGGGCGTTACCCATTTGAAATACAGATACATAGTTAATATTCATAACTTCGGATACAAAAATGATACATGCATTCAGATATGATTTTCTGACTATGATTAACCTAACTTTTCCAGTGACGCCTCAGATGACTTATCTTGCATAAAATACATCTTTAAATCCTATCATAATATCACTGTGAAGAATATGGGGTGCAGTGTCACAGAGTTGTCCATGGATCACTAAGGAAGGCAAGCCCATGATTGTTAAACCTGAAGGTCCCCGAGTCTGCAGCATCTGTGTTTGCTACCAGAGAAGCCCCATTATGTGCTGGTGCATTTCCCTTTCCTTTTCCTGCTGGGACTCTGGGGCCTTTCTCCTGTCCACTCTTTCCTTCTCCAGGCTGCCTGCAATATTCATCTTCCAGGCCCTTTGCTCAGGGGCTGATGCAGCACTGACTTGCAGGATCTCATTGCACATGTCATCCCAAGTTCTCTTCTTTCTCCTCCTCATCTGGCTCAGTCATTCCATGGATGTTGAGGGGGATGTTGAAGGCCACAATGGCAGTAGGTGCAGGTAAAACAGAGGGGTAGAGTTGTCAACTTTCACTTTCCATTGTGATTATATTAAGATTCAGAACTCCCTTCTTTTGTCCTACCCTTCTCCCTCCCCCCAAAAAAGTGCTCAACGAGACATGCTTATTGACTCTTCTGCTTCAGAGCACTTGTACATGGTGCCACTCACAACACCAGCCATGTTGAGTATGGCTCCCCAGGGGTTAGGGAAATGAGAAGGGTATTGGTCGGTTACCTGAAACTATGAGTAAATGACAATGGCACTGAATACTGACATCATTTTCCACAAGAGATGGTGATTTTTGCTCATATCTCACTCCTGAGGGTAACAAAGGCACTGAAAGCACAGCTGCTACTGGTGTCCCAAAGCCGTTCAGGTCTGTATGCTGCCAGCCTGTTTACTGCTGAAGTTATTGCTGGCTGACTGTGGGGAAGTGATCTACTGGGGAGGAAGAAATAAGGCTGCCAACCCTAGAAACCTTTGGGACAGGATTTCAGAGTACCTCCATGAAAGTTTCACCGAGATCTCTCCGGAGGATTCAAGGGACATCCCTGAGTACATAAATTGCTCCACATGCCCCCTAATTCCACCAGGGAATGAAAAGCAGATGATAATGCTACCTCTCTGTCTTAAACTGCTACCTCTTCCATTATGAGTAAATTAATGAAAAGTCAATAGCGGTGACCTGCTAAGCTGGGGACAGTACATCATTTTAATGGAAAATACATTTACACACATACCTGAGATTCCTTCCCCTGCTTTGGGCTCCCCTGTGCTCGACTGCTGTGACTGATTGGACTGTGGTGGGGGTCTCAAACAGGTCCTGGCTTGTGGAATAGCTGCCCCCACACCAGTCGCATGTCCCACTTCCTTCTCCTCACCCTCACTGTTCACACAAGAGGTCTCTGTCTCAGGCTTCTCATAAGTATCCATGGTGGTGGATGGGGTAGTAATGGGGTCTCTCCCAAGTATGGCATGCAGGTCTGTGGCTTGGCATTGGATTGACTGTTGGTCTCCTTGGCCTTTTGGTATGCCTAATGCAGTTCCTTAACCGGCAAGGTTACCTGGGCAGTTACACACAACAATGGAGAGCTGCTAGGTGTGCTCGCCAAGCTGGACAATAAGGAAAAGGCACTCCAAAAATGTCAGGGGCTTCAAAGAAGAGGGGGCCTTCTGGTCTCTGAGACCCTTGGGCAGTGGAGTATACAATTGTTACCAGAGCGGTCAGGGTCAGGCATTGTGGGACAGCTGCTGGAGGACTTTTATGATCGACATAACTAATGCAGCATCTTCATTTGCACTGTGTTGACCTCTATACATTGACCATGGCTCAATTCTGCTTTGGAAGGTGGTGTTACTGCATTACTGATGTAAGCAGAGTCAGGATGAGCTCTACCCTGACATCTGGTGGTGAATTATTGCGAGTGTGGAAAAGAACTTTAGGGGCTGATCTTGTTTGCATAGGCACACCCACCCCGCCTAGCATGAGCCCACGGCAGCCCAAAATGGTCACTTTGGCAGCTGTAGGATCCCCAGTTTCTCTGTTATTGGGGCAGGAGGAATAAAGTGTTGTTACCCTGATTATGTGAATCAAGGACAATGAAACTGTTTTATGACAGAGGGTCTCACCATCACCTAAGTAGCACTCGCTAGACAAGGGACATGGGTTCCAACTCCCAGTGAATGGAGAGAGGTATGTGTACCTGATGGTATGGGCCCCCCTTTGAGGGCCTGGAACACCAATTGTACACCCCCTCTCTCCACTGTTGAATAGCAGAGCTAATTTTACTTCCATTAAGAGTCTAGCTAGAGGTTGCTAAGCTGAATTCACTTTGGGCCGATGGTACACCAGCACTGGGGCTCCCCTACTACAAGCTGAAATCACTAAGAGCTGAAATTGCTAAAATTGCTGAGCTGAGATCACTGAGTGCTGTGTTAACTAGTGGGGGAGCCTGAAGATATATTGCTAAGCAGCTGGCAGAGTGGAGCAGTTTGCGGGACGGTTGGAGCAGCCTACAGAACAGTGAGTGGAGCTGAGCAGTTTGCGGGGGCAGCTGGAGCGGTTAGTGGGATGGCTGGTGGAGTGGAGTGGCTGGCAGAGCCGAGCAGTTTGTGGGACGGTTGGAGCGGCCCACAGAACAGCGAGCGAGTGGAGTGGAGTGGAGCATAGCGGAGCGGAGCAGTTTGCGGAGACGGCTGGAGTGGAGCAGTGCGGCACGGCGCGGCTGGTAGAGCGGAGCCATTCGTGGTGAAGGCTGCAGCAGAACTCCACAGAGAGGCGGGGCAGTCGGCCTCGGACCACATAAGGTGCCCCTTAACACCCCGTGTGTCCCCCCCACATTTGCTCCCAGGCTGGCGGGGATAAAACTCTGCAGATAAACTTTTGAACTCTGGGGCGGCACTGACCAGGGACAGAGACTTTGGGGTTGTTGGACTTTGGGGTGATTGGACTTAAGACCCTGAGGGGAAAAGGACACTGCCAAACTTACTTGGACGTGGGTCTTTTTCTCATGGTTTGTGTTATGAATCCTGTTTGTGGTGTTTCCCCAACATAATGCCACATTGTTTCCCTCCTTTATTAAAAGGCTTTTGCTACATTCAGACTCTGTGCTTGAGAGAGGGGAAGTATTGCCTCCTAGAGGCACCCGGGGGGTGATATGTAATTGTCCCAGGTCACTGGGTGGGGGCTCGAGCCGGTTTTGCATTGCGTTATTGAAACAGAACCCCTAGATACTGAACCCGGCCCTTGTTGCTGCCAACTCAGAGAGGCAGAAGGGTTACACTGTAATGTGCCACTTAAATCAGTGGGAGACACATCTTAAGTGTAGATACATGCACTAACAGATCAACATTAATGCGATTTATGTCCGTCTAACTTTGTAATATGGACCAAGCCTCAGTGTGTACTCCTCATATGTACCTAAACTCAAGCTGTTGTATGATTCCTTATGAAATTTAAACAGACCTTGCTTCATAGGGTTCTTGTAATCACCTTCTCATTTAAGTGTAATTATATATTACTGGTTCATTTTAAAGTGATACCATATTTTTAAAATATGCCTCATCCTTTGCTAGTGTTGAACAGAAGCAATTAAATGGGAAAGGCGGACTATTAAAACAACACTTAATACTGACAAACTGATAAAGTACCCCACATGCTAATCATTAGAATTGCTGTTAGGCTAATAGGCCTTATCGGTGCTACTTATGTTTGCATATTTGCTAGTTTTAAATGTGACCTGTCCACTTCTCTTTACCATTAACTAGAGGCAAGCAGCATAAATTAGCACAAAAGAGTGTTTTCTCCCAATCTCTCTTTAGTTATACATTTCTAGGACTGTTTTTTTTTAAAAGAACTTAGCATAGGCCTAACTCTGCTCCGATTGAAATCAATGGGAGTTTTACCCTTTCTTTCATTGGAAACAGATCAAAGCTAAGTGGTTTTGTAAACATGCCAACCCTTGTGTCTATCACATTCCCAAATGGGAAATGCTAAAGCAAGCAAAGCCATCACAAACAGCGCTGGATTTGGACCAAAAATAGGCTGGGAGAGGACAATTAGTTGAGGGTGGTGTCATACAGTAAATAATCAGGTTAAAGTCAAATACATCATGATAGCTCACACCGTTTTGTGGTCAATGTCACACAGTCTTCCATTGTTGCTTATTTCCTGCCCCCAAAATACAGTATATTGCCAAAGACATTGCAATTCCCATTTACTGAGCTTACAAAAGGGAAACAAGATAAGGAGTCAAAACATACTCATCTAGATTATTGTATAGATTTGGTTCTCTACTCCCAAATTATGCTGTAACTGATCTCTATCTGTCTCTCTCACTCCTTCTATCTTGGTCAGTGTGATACAATCTCCAGATTAGAGTAAAGGTAAAAATGTCTTTTTTTCTGTATATATGAGCAGAAGAAATAATACCTCAAACAGGACTTGACACAAAGTCCATTGAAACCAATGGAAATACTCCCATCCACTTCAATGGGCTTTGAATTAGACTCATAGTTAAGGTCTTTTGTTTTGCATTTGTAAACGAGATGTCAGAATGAGCAAGTATATCCAGAGAGTGAATGGATGGATCCTCATTATTAACTGAATCTTTATTGATATGTATACAAGTGGTGCACAGTGAATGATTGATTTTCCTTTTGTCTTTTAGATGAAAAAATATCCTAGCAGATATATGAAAATGTTCCCTTTGCTAAAAGGGAAAAAGTCTTCTCTAAATAGATGAAGCCCAGTCTTCGGATAACAATCCATCATGAGTAAGACGTTCAAAAGTGCCTGAGTGACTTAAGAGCTGAAGTTCCATCAATAATCCTACCATCACTGTAGCATCTTCATGGCACTGTCACCTGTGACTAGTGATTGTTGAGTGCCTCAGTTCTTGAGGACCCAATCGGAGAACTCTTCTAGGGACCTGATTTACAGAAGGTGGATTCTCAGAAATTTCTGAAAATTGGGCCCAAAGTGTCTCAAGTTGGGCACCCAAAAATTGGAGGCACCCAAAATTGCTAGTCACTTTTAGAAAACTTTGGTTCCTAACAAGTTCTCTTTTTATTTTAATTTTATTTTGATACCCTGTAATGAGTCTTTGCTCTTTGGAAGAGTTATATACCTTGCTCTAATCTTAGTTGTTGGGTTTTTTTGTGCGGATGCTGTTGGTGGCCAATGATATACAGGAGGTCAGACTAGATGATCTTGTGGTCCCTTCTGGCCTTAAAGTCTATGACTGTAAGACATGAATAAAGGTCCAGGCCGTGCATACAGAATCGTAGACCCTAACAACCACCCTACCTGATGGTATTACAGCACCTTCCCTGTCGGAGGGCAGTGAGGACATGCTAGTTAAAAGTGAACTGTAGGGTGTAAAAATTTCACTCTCGTATAAAAATTCAGGGATAAAATGACACTCTTGGTTCAAGAGCTGACAATAACAGGCATAGTATCGGGGGTAGCCGTGTTAGTCTGTATCTACAAAAACAACAAGGAGTCTGGTGGCACCTTAAAGACTAACAGATTTATTTGGGCATAAGCTTTCATGGGTAAAAACCTCACTTCTTCAGATGCATAGAGTGAAAGTTACAGATGCAGGCATTATATACTAACACATGGAGAGCAGGGAGTTACTTCACAAGTGGAGAACCAGTGTTGACAAGGCCAATTCAATCAGGGTGGATGTAGTCCACTCCCAATAATAGATGAGGAGGTGTCAATTCCAGGAGAGGAAAAGCTGCTTCTGTAATGAGCCAGCCACTCCCAGTCCCTATTCAAGCCCAGATTAATGGTGTTAAATTTGCAAATGAATTTTAGTTCTGCTGTTTCTCTTTGAAATCTGTTTCTGAAGGTTTTTTGTTCAATGATAGTGACTTTTAAATCTGTAATAGAATGACCAGGGAGATTGAAGTGTTCACTTACTGGCTTATGTATGTTACCATTCCTGATGTCCGATTTGTGTCCATTTATTCTTTTGCGGAGGGACTGTCCGGTTTGGCCAATGTACATGGCAGAGGGGCATTGCTGGCACATGATGGCATATATAACATTAGTGGATGTGCAGGTGAATGAGCCCTTGATGGTGTGGCTGATGTGGTTGGGTCCTCTGATGGTGTCGCCAGAGTAGATATGGGGACAGAGTAGGCAACGAGGTTTGCTACAGGGATTGGTTCCTGGGTTGGTGTTTCTGTGGTGTGGTGTGTAGTTGCTGGTGAGTATTTGCTTCAGGTTGGGGGGTTGTCTGTAAGCGAGGACTGGCCTGCCTCCCAAGGTCTGTGAGAGTGAGGGATCATTTTCCAGGATAGGTTGTAGATCATGGATAATGCGCTGGAGAGGTTTTAGCTGGGGGCTGTATGTGATGGCCAGTGGTGTTCTGTTATTGTCCTTGTTGGGCCTGTCCTGTAGTAGGTGATTTCTGGGTACCCGTCTTGCTCTGTCAATCTGTTTCCTCACTTCCCCAGGTGGGTATTGTAGTTTTACGAATGCTTGATAAAGATCTTGTAGGTGTTTGTCTCTGTCTGAGGGGTTGGAGCAAATTCGGTTGTATCTTAGGGCTTGGCTGTAGACAATGGATCGTGTGATGTGTCTTGGATGGAAGCTGGAGGCATGTAGGTACGTATAGCGGTCAGTAGGTTTCCAGTATAGGGTGGTGTTTATGTGACCATCACTTATTTGCACTGTAGTGTCCAGGAAGTGGATCTCTTGTGTGGACTGGTCCAGGCTGAGGTTGATGGTGGGGTGGAAATTGTTGAAGTCCAGGTGGAATTCTTCAAGGGCCTCCTTTCCGTGGGTCCATATGATGAAGATGTCATCAATGTAGCACAAGTAGAGGAGGGGCACTAGGGGACGAGAGCTGAGGAATCGTTGTTCTAAGTCAGCCTTAAAAATGTTGGCATACTGTGGGGCCATGCGGGTACCCATAGCAGTGCCACTGACTTGAAGGTATAAGTTGTCCCCAAATCTGAAGTGGTTGTGGGTGAGGACAAAGTCACAAAGCTCAGCCACCAGGCGTGCTGTGGCCTCATCAGGGATACTGTTCCTGACAGCTTGTAGTCCATCCTCATGTGGAATATTGGTGTAAAGTGCTTCTACATCCATGGTGGCCAGGATGGTGTTTTCAGGAAGAACACCAATGCATTGTAGTTTCCTCAGGAAGTCGGTGGTGTCTCGAAGATAGCTGGGAGTTCTGGTAGCATAGGGTCTGAGGAGAGAGTCCAAATAGCCAGATAATCCTGCTGTAAGAGTGCCAATGCCTGAGATGATGGGGCGCCCAGGGTTTCCGGGATTATGGATCTTGGGTAGCAGATAGAATAACCCTGGTCGGGGTTCTGGGGGTGTGTCCATGTAGATTTGTTCCTGTACTGTAGCTGGGAATTTCTTGAGCAGATGGTGTAGTTTCTTTTGGTATTCCTCAGTGGGATCAGAGGATAGTGGCCTGTAGAATGTGGTCTTGGAGAGTTGCCTGGCAGCCTCCTGTTCATAATCCGACCTGTTCATTATGACTACAGCGCCTCCTTTGTCAGCCCCTTTGATGATAATGTCAGAGTTGTTTCTGAGGCTGTGGATGGCATTGCGTTCTGTACGGCTGAGGTTATGGGACAAGTGATGTTGTTTGTCCACAATTTCAGCCTGTGCACGACTGCGGAAGCACTCTATGTAGAGGTCCAGTCTGTCATTTCGACCGTCAGGAGGAGTCCACGCAGAGTTCTTCTTCTTGTAGTGTTGGTAGGAGGGTTCCTGTGGGTCAGTGCACTGTTCAGTGGTGCGTTGAAAATATTCCTTGAGTCGGAGACGACGAAAGTAGGCTTCCAGATCACGCAGAACTGTATCGTGTTCGTGGGGATGGTGGGACAGAAAGATATTCCCCAAGATAGGACAGACTCTTCTGCTGGGCTAAGTGTGTGGTTGGAAAGATTGACAATGTTGTTAGATGAGTTGAGGGTACCACTGTTGTAGCCCCCTGTGGCAGGTAGGAGTTTAGATAGCTTACTGTCCTTTTTCCTCTGTAGAGAAGTGAAGTGTGCATTGTAAATGGCTTGTCTCATTTTTGTAAAGTCCAGCCACGTGGAAGTTTGTGTGGAAGGTTGGTATTGTATGAGAGTCTCCAGTTCTGAGAGCTCATTCTTGATCTTCTCCTGTCTGCTGTACAGGATGCTGATCAGGTGGTTCCTCCGTTTCTTTGAGAGTGTGTGGCACAGTATCTCAGTCTATTCCGCAAAAGAATAAATGAACACAAATCGGACATCAGGAATGGTAACATACATAAGCCAGTAAGTGAACACTTCAATCTCCCTGGTCATTCTATTACAGATTTAAAAGTCACTATCATTGAACAAAAAACCTTCAGAAACAGACTTCAAAGAGAAACAGCAGAACTAAAATTCATTTGCAAATTTAACACCATTAATCTGGGTTTGAATAGGGACTGGGAGTGGCTGGCTCATTACAGAAGCAGCTTTTCCTCTCCTGGAATTGACACCTCCTCATCTATTATTGGGAGTGGACTACATCCACCCTGATTGAATTGGCCCTGTCAACACTGGTTCTCCACTTGCAAAGTAACTCCCTGCTCTCCATGTGTCAATATATAATGCCTGCATCTGTAACTTTCACTCTATGCATCCGAAGAAGTGAGGTTTTTACCCACGAAAGCTTATGCCCAAATAAATCTGTTAGTCTTTAAGGTGCCACCAGACTCCTTGTTGTTTTAATAACAGGCATAGGGGTCCATTGACAATGATAGCCCTAAAGTAAAATCTTTTATACTGCATAGATACCAGCATGAATTCTCTCATGTCCTCATCCAACTCTTTAGTTTCCTCCTCCTCCTCCATTTCCCTTTGTTTTCTTTTAGTGCTTTATTGTAACTCTATGTTCTACATCACTTGAATTCTTTAGAAAGTTGTCCAATTTGTTTTAAATGATCTGCTCTAGCTCAACCTCAAGCTATGGGCAGGATGCAGGAATCACTGGGTGAGGTTCTATGGCCTATGTTATGCAGCAGGTCAGGTTAGATGGTCCCTTCTCACCTTAAAATCTGTAAATATTTAGGCTGGGAAATTCAAAGCTGACTGGGGAAATACCCAAAGCACCTTTAAAAAAATTCAGCCCTAACATTTTAGTGTGTCTGTTTGGTTGTTTTCTTGTGGTGCCGTCTTCAAATTTCCCTTTTATTGCTCATGGGGAAAAAAAACAAATTCATTTTTTTTTTGCTGCAGCTATTAGTATGTAGGAACCAGAAGGACACCAAGCTCTTGTACAGGATAGAAAGGGACTCCTATTGCTATTGGACCAAATTTATGTCTGGGACCTGGCCCTCTTGTGCCACTCCAGAACAGGAGATGCAACATTTCCAGATGTCCCAAGCTGGGGACTTCTTCCAGTGTGGAGAAGTCCACAGCTGTCACTGAGAAAGCATAGGTAGCTCTGGCATTTGTACAGTACCTTGTACAATGGGGGTCCTGGTCAATGACTAAGGCTTCTAGGTGCAACAGTAATCCAAATAATAATGCTGCTAATTCCTGTCAGCCTCTGGCTGATCAGTAGTGTCAGGGCAGAAGGAAGTGTAGCTAGATCAGAGGTCCACAAACTGTGGGGCATGCCACCTGGGGGGGGGGAGGCACAGAAGAATGTTTGGGAGGGGCGCAACTGGAGTCCCAGCCAGCCCCCACAGGGGGCAGGGAAGGAGCACCACCCAGCTCTGCTCCTGGCCCCGGCTGCCGGACCCGGGAGGGGGTTGGTGGACAGAGGTAAAGGGGGCATGACCCTGAAAAGTCTGGGGACCACTGACCTAGATTATTACTACATTCTGCCTACTCTCTGCTGACATAGGGGGTTCTGTGGTGCCATAGCAGCCAACATATTTTTGAACAGCTCTAGGTCTTCTGTAAAATGTGTTGGGACCATAGTAGAAGCAGGAACCAGACCTTTATACATTCTCCACCCCCGCAGGCAACAGCTGCAGTTGAGAATCTAGGCCAATAAGAGGGCATTGAGCATAATTTAAACACACAACTGTAGAGTTTACCAGGTTTTTCCAACTAAATCCAAACTGGGTCTATTATTCCTGAGTAGCAAATTCAGTAGAAGAATTTTGTTTTCTAGTTGAGAAGACCTTTAAAGATTATAATGGAGAAGCTTCTGAAATTTTGCCTATTAGAAGAGGAGAATAATAAACACATATCTCATCCCTTGTGCAAATGCACATTGAAATTACATATTTTAGAAGCTGGCCCATGATCTGTTTGATTCACTCAAAACTTGAAATGAGGGGGAAAAAATTAGCTGGAGATTGAACAAACACTATTCAATAGGTTAGTACTAAGCTCTTCAATATAGGGCTAGAATTAGGTTACAGTTCTCAGCGTGCCTGTACTGTGTGCTAAATTTGAAGACAAGGTTAGCAGAGAAAAGTGAAATGCCTCCTGAGCTGTGGTAATGGATAGAAATATCAGAGGAGACTCTGAACAGCTACTGTTTGAGCTTATAGCCTCAGCAGAAGAATGAACTCCCTAGGGAGCAAAGGAAATGTCACTTCCAACCATGTGAGGTGAAAGAAAGAAGACCTGGAACAGTGTGTCTTAATATGAAATGTCCTTTCAATTCCCCTACTCAGAACAAAATGTATTAAATCACTCATACAGTCCCTACTTTCTTGTAACAAGGAGGAAGTATAATTAGTCTTGCAATTTTTCCTTCTTTCCTAAAGTTGCTAAATATGCCATAATTTGCAGACAAAGTTATCAGACTGACCATCTTTTAACAGGTTGATGTCTGCATTTGTAACCCATTAGTGCGTAACTCAATTCACAGAGGTTATGAACTGCTAACAGTCCCACCTACAGAAATTTGACTCTTTCGCTCAAGTTATAGCAGCTTGCACACATATCTCTGGAGGTCCCTGATTTAATCCCTGATGTATTGGCTAAAATGGTGGCTATCACACATGCCATAGCTAAGTGTTTACACTAAGGGCTCAGGTGTTCAAAGCTAGCTAAGAGATTTGTATGCCTACTTCCCATTAAATCTTCTAGTCGGCTTTTAGCATCAAAACCTTAAATTATCAGTATGGATTTCACACACAATTTTAGACCTATTCAGTAGAACCAGAACTGATTCATGGACACTCTTGCTTTTGTGAAGAATTCAGGGCATCCGGTACCCAACTAGGATCCTCTATTTTCTTGCTAGGTTTATAATTATCTATGCCTCTATTCAATGCATGTTGCAAACCTTATGCTCTGTGGATTATCTTCTAGTTCAGGGTAACCTGAGTAGGGAGAAGACATTTGTACAGCTCTAGCTCGGTTTAACTACTAATACTATTCCCATATAAAAGAATCCTTGCCCAATCACTTTTGTCTCTTCACTCCTGAAAAGCAGCTCAATGTTTTCAATTCCCATTGTTGATCTGTGTAGTGACATCTGTTTGTATATTTTATACTGCACTCATCACCATGTTATCACCACTACAGAAGTTGCAGTGGAGGAGGTCTTGGTTGGATATTAGGAAACACTATTTCACTAGCAGGGTGGTGAAGCACTGGAATGGGTTACCTAGGGAGGTGGTGGAATCTCCATCCTTGGAGGCTTATAAGGCCTGGCTTGACAAAGCTCTGGCTGGGATGATTTAGTTGGTGTTGGTCCTGCTTTGAGCAGGGGGTTGGACTAGATGACCTCCTGAGGTCTCTTCCAACCCTAATCTTCTATGATTCTATATTCATGGTCATTCAAATCTCTTGCAGAAGTAAATCCCATGCTGAGTGTAACAAGCTTTGGTCATAGCACACCAGCTGCTTAGTCATTGTCAATAAGTTTGTAGGCATCACAGAAGAACTGAGTTTTAAGGGGAGACTGGAAGGAAGGTAATATAGTGGCCTTGCAGATTGTTACAGTCAGCTCCTGCCATATATAAGGAGTGGCATAAAAGAAAGTGCAAAGATGTTTAAAAGTAGGTAAGAAAGGCTGGCATCATTGGTGGAGAGAAGGCAGCAGTCAACATTTTGATAGCATCTAAGAGATGAGAGACGGAATGAGGAAAGGCCATGAAGAACCTTAAGAGTGAAATAGTTTATGAATGACATAGTGAAAAATGAGGAGCCAAGGTGGGATACTAAAGAGAGGAGTGGTGTGGTCAAGGAGGAAAGTCAGGAAAATAATTCATCGTTATTCTGAATGGATTTGAGAGACAAAGGATTGCAAAATACATTTTGAAAGTTGATTCCAATATTAAGAATATTACCTGTTCCCAGCGTTACTCCCTTTATAATGAGCCTCCTGATATTTGAACTTTTTTCTGAAAGCCTCATCCTGGACTTATGTTATTTTGTGACAATCTCATCTTTAATTTTTTTTTTAAATAAGTTTCTAGCCCTCGTGACTGCAGGGTAAAGCTTGTAATCATGAAACCTCGAAAAACAGACGGCCACTAAAAGGATCCCAACTTTTGTTACCTTCATATTCTCATGATTTTGTGGCCTGACTCGTGATTTTTTTGAATGCTTGGGGTTGGCAAGCTTGGGCTCCAGCAATATTCCTATATTTAAATTAGGGAATACCTCTAGAACTGGTAATATTCCTAGAAACAGAATGAACTTTTAAAGTGCATCCGCTGAATTTTGTTACCTCCATTTACACACACACCTAAAATTAAAATATTAAGAGTCTCTCCCATCTGCTCTCTTTTACTTCAGCCCCGTAGACATGCATTCTGTAATGTCTAATAAGCTCCCAGGATCCAAGTTGGTCTCAGAGAAGACATTTTACTTTTACAGTAGCATCTGAGTTACGAATGCCTCAGGAATAGAGGCTGTTCGTGACTCTGAACAAAACACTATACTGGTTGCTTCAAAAGTTTATAACCGAACACTGACTTAATAAAGCTTTGAAAGTTTACTATGCAGAAGAAAAATGCTGTTTTCCTTTATTTTATTTTTTTTAGTAGTTTGTTTAACACAGGACTATACTGTACTTGCATATTTATTTTTATATATATATATTTGCTCTGCTGCTGCTTGATTAGGTACTTCTGGTTCCAAATGAGGTGTGTGGTTGACTGGTCAGTTTGTAACCCTGGTGTTCATAATTCTGAGGTTCTACTGGACCACCTGTGAGAGTACCCAGCTCAATCTGAGCTTGCTCAGGCTTCTGGATGTATCCATGTCATACTGAGCATGCTCAGAGGCTTACCACTGGTATTAGCACGAGGGTTAAAGACTGCCCTCTTCAGCAGTGCTTCTCAAAGACCTTAGCAAGGAGGTTAGTATTGTTGCCCCTGTTTTATAGATGGGGAAACAGAGGCACAGAGAAGTGAGGTGACTTGCCCAAGGTCACTGCAGAGCTGGCAACAGAACCCAGGTGTTTTTAGTCGCAGGCCAGTGCTCCATCTGCTAGTCCACACTGCTTCCCAACGTGTTGTGTTAATTTGGGCTAGGAACCTTGAAAAGCTTTACATAAGTTAACACTATTGAAGACACACTGATTAATTGCTAATCCGGGGTGGGGGAGAGGAAGTGTGTTGGAAGTAGCTAGGTAATGTTTCTCATGTTTGTACAGTACCTTTTAAATGTCTATGAATCTGCTGGAGCAACTGCCATTTTGTGTTTGCAGAATGTCACAGAATGCCCATATAACCCACCGGAGGATGGGTGTTACATGCCCCCATCTGTGCCAAACCTGCAGAAGATAAAGTCTGACACAGCCACACTGAGTGAGCCTTCTTCCCCATTCAGCTCAAGCTGTAGCAGCTCATGCTTTTAGCTCTGGAGGTCCCCAATTCAATCCCCAGTACATCAGCCAAGATGGTGGCTGTCTCACTGGCTCTCTTTCTTATGCCGATTTTATATTTGTCATTCTTAGCTATTTTCCTTTCTCTAGTGACATTTATCTAGACTGGGGTGGGAAATCATGCTGTGTCCTAATAAAAAGCAATAGCTGAAATACCCACTCCACAATGCAAAATGGGTCTGCAGAGATCTAGAGGGATCATACATGAACTCTTCAGTAAAATTAATTGCAGACCTAGCTATGGATAGTAATCCATAAGGTAATAGCCAGAAATAATATCAGTTGGCAGTGGGAAAATAGACAAACAACTGAGCATTTAAAACATTAATCCATACACTTCAAAATATGGTTCAGCTAAACTGGTTGCACTGGTGGTAGAGGTCTTATGGAGGTCTAGGTGCATGGCTTGTGCAGAAAGGGAAGCCAGACACATTTGCATTAAGATCCCAAACTCCTTGTTGTCCAAAGCATGTCGCCTGGCGTCTGTTAAATTAATTGAAACTGAATTAAAGGTAAATTTACATTTCATTTGCAAAAATGCAATTTAAATTACATTAAACACTTTTTCTCAATCACTGAAAGCCACCCTCCAACAATATAAGAAAAATTGAAGCTAGACTGTGTGTGCCAATACAATGAAAATGATAGGGGTGGTCATTTTATATCCCACATAGTTCTGCTAAAACATCCTATTATTTTGTTACCCTAACATACCCTACTCCTCCCAACCCACTTGTTGTTTCTTCTCTTTTGAACTGTGAGCTCTTTGGAGCAGGGACTGCCTCGTCTTCTGTGGTTGTACCGTGCCTAGCATATTGGGGCCCTGATCTGGCTGAGGACTCTAGGCACTAGTGCAATATAAACACCTTCATTATAAGGTCACTGGAGAGTAAGAGATGAATGGGAACTCTAGTGGACATGCTCTAGGAACACTGTAACACAACTTACTTGTTCCTACTCGCCTAATTCCTTTGTGAGACTTCTTCATTCTGATCAAGGCTTCATTCCCAAGAAAAGGTGCTTAGCTGAGAAGCTGTTAAGCTGAAACAGGCTCCTTCCAACCATCTTTGCATGGGAGGGTGGCTTGGATTTAAACTAAATGTAATGAAAGCTCTTAAAGTTTCATAGCATGTTTCAGGCTCATTTTAAAATTAAATAACTATGGGGAAAAACAAAGTAGGGGTGTGTGTTTTGTTTGTTTATTTGCCCCCCAAGGAGAACTTGAAAATCCAATGGAGGGCAGGGAAGAGTGTTAATGAAGAGAGAAACGCCTGGGGAGCAACTCAACTTACTACTGGCTTTTATTTTATTTATGGGGAACTGATTCTGGAACAAAAGTACCTGATCTGAGCTTCCAACAAACATTCATCAAGGGAAGAGAGCAAACCCAAAGGTGCGCACATATTACATATTTTTAATTGATTTATGAGTGGCTTTATAGGAGATGGGTGTGGGGAGTTGTGTTCTGATGCAGGTCAGGTGGCTTTTGAGTTCAAAGCTGAATCAGGGCTAAGGTTTAGGTTCAAATTTGACGGCCGCAAATTTCACAAATTAGCCATGCCTGGAATACGTCCATCATGAGTAGAAATCTTCCAGGAACGTCTGTTCTTGTATGTCAGCCACTTCTGAACCAAAACTAGAAAATATGCCCATGGATCAGACAGAGCCAAAGCTATAGGAATAGATTCATGCTGAGGGATTTGAAGATGCAGCTAAGTTGAAAGAAGAACGCTTCTGTCAACCTGGTGACCATTGATTAGGGAAATGGAGTTCCTACAGCAATGGGGGAAAAAAAAACAACCTTCCACCATTGTAGTCTGTGTCTACAATACAGCGGTTTGGCAGCATAGCTCTGGCACTGTAGTGGCATAGTATAGACATGGCCTCAGTATTCTATGGTATGCATACCAATCAATG
This sequence comes from Emys orbicularis, assembly GCF_028017835.1. Lineage (NCBI taxonomy): Eukaryota > Metazoa > Chordata > Testudines > Emydidae > Emys > Emys orbicularis. Next base: position 134,031,543 of record NC_088687.1, on the reverse strand, counting down.
GTCGCCAGGTTGACAGAAGCGTTCTTCCTTCAACTTAGTTGCATCTCCATCAAGGGTTAGGCTGGCATAACTATGTCACTATGGGGTGTGGATTTTTCATACCACTGAATGCCATAGCTATGTCAACCTAAGTTTTAAGTATCAACCAGGCCAAATTGATATCCAAATCTACATTGGGTTACATAAGCAACCATGTATGACAGTGTTTTGATGTCCCATTCAGTAGACCATATTAGAAAATTGTTCTCATGGTATGAGTTCTGGCAGCAGAAAGCAAGAGAGAGAATATTTTAAAAGGAACCTTTTACAGAGACTGAGGGAATGGATAACTCAGTTAGATATATTTATAGTGAAGGACCATGACCTTCCCACATCACCTACATTGCTAAAGAGTAACAGCACTGTCCAGCACAAGGCTGAGGCTTGGAAGTATGGGAGCAGACACAATTTTCTACTGGTCCTGAGTGTGTGTTGAATCCACCTGTTGTTTCGCATTTCAGATATACTTTACATACTCTTTGGGGCACAAACTGTGTTTTCATTATAGCTGTGTCCAGCACCAGGCACAATGGAGCCCTGATTGGGTGCTCTTCCATGAGAGAAATAAGTGCATTCACTATACTAAATAAAGAAACCCATTCAAATTAAGACTATATATTGTGAAAATTAACACATGACTAGGCATAGTATTGTGACAGTATGGCGGCTGCCGTCTTGGTCAAAATGCTGGTGGTTTAACAATGAACCTCCAGCATTAAAGCAAGAGCTGCTGTAGCTTGAATTAAAAGAACAAGACTCTGTAGCTCGAAGACTGTCACAGAATCACATTTTCTGTTGATTAGGTGGTTTGGAATGGGTCCCATATGAGGAGAGATTAAAGAGGATAGGACTTTTCAGCTTGGAAAAGGGGAGACTAAGGGGGGATATGATAGAGGTATATAAAATCATGAGTGGTATGGAGAAAGTGAATAAGGAAAAGTTATTTACTTGTTCCCATAATATAAGAACTAGGGGCCACCAAATGAAATGAACGGGCAGCAGATTTAAAACAAATAAAAGGAAGTTCTTCTTCACACAGCACACAGTCAACCTGTGGAACTCCTTGCCTAAGGAGGTTGTGAAGGCTAGGACTATAACAGGGTTTAAAAGAGAACTAGATAAATTCATGGAGGTTAAGTCCATTAATGGCTATTAGCCAGGATGGGTAAGGAATGGTGTCCCTAGCCTCTGTTTGTCAGAGGGTGGAGATGGATGGCAGGAGAGAGATCACTTGATCATTACCTGTTAGGTTCACTCCCTCTGGGGCACCTGGCATTGGTCACTGTCGGTAGACAGGATACTGGGCCGGATGGACCTTTGGTCTGACCCAGTATGGCTATTCTTATGTTCTTATGTTCTTACATCTTATGTAGGTACAGAGGGGTACACATGACACACACTGACCAATGGTTTACAACTGTGTGCTTTATGCTGCTCTAATTTAGCTTCCTTGAGTGCATCAGATACACACCTTGTTTTCACAAAAACTACAGATGCTATTCCACTCCAAAACGTACAATTAATGATTTTGGCTTGGAGGTGGGATTTTTTAAAAAATTATCTAATAATGGAATAACTCTATAATGGTCCAAGATTGTGATTAAGTTTGGGTGCATATATTCATTTATTTATTTATTTTAATCTTTTAAACTTAAATCAGCAGTTCAACCACATTGAAAATTACATTTTACATAGTGTGAGGAAGCCTCGTTTTTCAACATATAATGCTTTTGCTCTCAGACAGCTCCTTTCATTCAAGGTCTTCAAAGCACTTTATAAAAATACACTGAATAACATATGTCTGTGAGTTACATAGCTACAGATCACTGTACCCCTTTTAGCAGAGGGGTAAAGGGAAGCTTAGATATGTTATCCCATGATGGGTCAACAGTAGAGCTAAGAATGGAACCCAGAAGTCCTGAACTCTTTCATGCTCTAACCAGTAGCACACATAAGGATTGTGTTCACTACTGGGGTTAGTTGACCTAAGTTACGCTACTCCAGCTACATGAATAATGTAACTGGAGTCGATGTAGTTTAGGTCAACTTACCCCGGTGTCTTCGCTATGCTGCGTTGATAAAGACACTCTCCCATCGACTTACCTTACTCTTCTCGGGGAGCTGGAGTACCGAATTCGACCAGAGAATGCTCTGCTGTCAATTTAGCGGGTCTTCACTAGACCCGCTAAATCAATATCCACTGCATCAATTACACTGGTCTACAATTTTTGAGAAGTCGTCTGCTTCAGAGATAAAATGTGCTATTTATTATGTATTTTGATGTGCTGAATTCAAATATGACAATTAAAACAACTGATTGGCTACTGTTTCTAAGATATTTAAGTTTTTACATTTTATGTCTATGTATATTGTGTAGATAGTAGAGTTTTAATCATAAATTGTAAACCTAGGTCTTTTCATGAGTTTATGGTTGCTTTACATGATAATATTTCACCTGTCCTGTTTATGTAACACTTTAAAAATCAGCCAAAGGGTTATATAAATAAAATGTATTATGAAACAAAAGGCCAAAAACTATTATGTACATAGTTTAGTCCTATTCAGTGTCTACTCGGCGCTTCTTGGCTTGTCTCTTGTATTCATTAAATGGAGCATCTCTTGTCACTGTCCAGCAATAGTCTGCAAGCATTGATGGGCTCCATTTGCCCTGATAGCGTTTCTCCATTGTTGCAATGTCCTGGTGAAATCGCTCGCCGTGCTCGTCGCTCACTGCTCCGCAGTTCGGTGGAAAAAAATCTAGATGAGAGTGCAAAAAATGTATCTTTAGTGACATGTTGCAACCAAGGCTTTTGTATGCCTTGAGGAGGTTTTCCACCAACAACCTGTAGTTGTCTGCCTTATTGTTTCCGAGAAAATTTATTGCCACTAACTGGAAGGCTTTCCATGCCATCTTTTCCTTGCCACACAGTGCATGGTCAAATGCATCATCTCGAAGAAGTTCACGAATCTGAGGACCAAGAAAGACACCTTCCTTTATCTTAGCTTCACTTAACCTTGGAAATTTTCCACGGAGGTACTTGAAAGCTGCTTGTGTTTTGTCAATGGCCTTGACAAAGTTCTTCATCAGACCCAGCTTGATGTGTAAAGGTGGTAACAAAATCTTCCTTGATTCAACAAGTGGTGGATGCTGAACCTTTTTCCTCCCAGGCTCCAATGACTGTCGGAGTGGCCAATCTTTCTTGATGTAGTGGGAATCTCTTGCACGACTATCCCATTCGCAGAGAAAACAGCAGTACTTTGTGTCTCCAGTCTGCAGACCAAGCAAGAGAGCAACAACCTTCAAATCACCACAAAGCTGCCACTGATGTTGGTCATAGTTTATGCACCTCAAAAGTTGTTTCATGTTGTCATAGGTTTCCTTCATATGGACTGCATGACCAACTGGAATTGATGGCAAAACATTGCCATTATGCAGTAAAACAGCTTTAAGACTCGTCTTCGATGAATCAATGAACAGTCTCCACTCATCTGGATCATGAACGATGTTGAGGGCTGCCATCACACCATCGATGTTGTTGCAGGCTACAAGATCACCTTCCATGAAGAAGAATGGGACAAGATCCTTTTGACGGTCACGGAACATGGAAACCCTAACGTCACCTGCCAGGAGATTCCACTGCTGTAGTCTGGAGCCCAACAGCTCTGCCTTCCTCTTGGCTAGTTCCAAATCCCTGACAAGGTCATTCAGTTCACCTTGTGTTATGAGGTGTGGTTCAGAGGAGGAGGATGGGAGAAAATGTGGGTCCTGTGACACTGATGGTTCAGGACCAGAAGTTTCATCCTCTTCCTCTTCCTCGTCTGACTCAAGTGAGAATGATTCTGGTGCATCAGGAACCGGCAGTCCTTCTCCGTGGGGTACTGGGCGTATAGCTGATGGAATGTTTGGATAATGCACAGTCCACTTTTTCTTCTTTGACACACCTTTCCCAACTGGAGGCACCATGCAGAAGTAACAATTGCTGGTATGATCTGTTGGCTCTCTCCAAATCATTGGCACTGCAAAAGGCATAGATTTCCTTTTCCTGTTCAACCACTGGCGAAGATTTGTTGCACAAGTGTTGCAGCCTATGTGTGGGGCCCACCTCTTGTCCTGATCTCCAATTTTGCAGCCAAAATAAAGGTGATAGGCTTTCTTAACCATAGTGGTTTTACTGCGCTATTGTGATGCAAAAGTCACTTCACCACAAACATAGCAGAAGTTATCTGCACTGTTCACACAAGTACGAGGCATCTCTGCTCACTTTGGCTAAACAGAAATGTGTCCCTTTGCAAAATCAAACACTGACAAATAAGAGAGCACGACACTGTGTGATTTCTAGAGCTGATAGAGGGCAATTTGTTCAGCAGAGTGATGTAAGCTTCGTTATGATTGCATCATCCATGACTTCTAGGAATAACATGAGGCAATTCATATCATGTATGATGCAATACCAGCTTCAGATTGCATCATTCATTGTTTTGACTAAAAAGCAAGTACTGTCCAAACCCAGTCATAGATTTATTCATAGATCCAGTCAAAGATGTATTTTAGTCATTTCTGGTTTAAATTGAGATCCCTTCCCTTTATAACTCACTTATCCTCCGCCATTCCCAAGTCAAGGGTCGTATATACTGACCCAATAGCATATCTTGAAAACTAGAGCCAATCAACAATTTTAAGCATCATTTTCGTTCTCAGTGACCCAGAATTAATAAAGTTTGACTACATTTATTTCAGAAGCATTTTGGCTGTAGAGCAGTGTTACAGCAGCATTGATCTCATTAGTAGTGAAGACAAGTCCATAGAGACATAATGTATAACTATAGCAGATTATATATGCAATGGCTACTAATCTTAGCCCATGTGGAGTAATGATTTAAGATGTACATATTCTGCATAGAGGGAATACAACTTGCACTAGAAGAGGGGTAGACTGGATAATCTCAAACCTTTTGCACTCTGGTTGGATTGATTCTATCCCTGAGATGAAGATGCTAGTCTTTCCTCCATAGATCTCAAATCTCTTTACAAAGAGAATTAAGTATCATCATCCTCATCTTGCAGTTGGAGAAACTGAGGCACAGAAAGGTGAAATGACTTGCCTGAGGTTATGGAGCAGGTCAGAGGCAGAGCTAGAAATAGAACATATTGTGAATCCCAGACCAGTGCTTAATGCAGTGGATCACAGTGCCTGCCCTTGGAAATAAAAGGAATCAAAGTTGTGTTTCCTGTTATCTGTGAGCCACCCCCATTTTAGCTACATTATATCCTAGGCTAGGTTCCACTTGGGTTCAAAGACTGGAACTTCTTTCTTGTAATTTAGGTTGCCACAGATTAAAAAAAAAGTTAGTTACTATTAGTAGTCCCATCTTTCTTCCCCAGATAGGTTTCAATGAAATAATAAAAAATAAAAAAAAAATAAAAAAAGAAGAGTGGGGAGGGAAGCTTTTTGTATTGAGGATATTAAATTGAATAACGTGCATAGTTGTTTGGTTTTAGAATTTTATTACAAGAGAAACTGACTTGCTCAAGACAACTATTCCAAACCTTTCAGAATTATCTGGTCCGTAAGCAGTGAAGGAAAAGCCTGCTTGTGTTCCATACAATCTTTTTTGTTTGGTGCCTAGAAATGTGAGATAAGAGCTTCATGGTACGTTGCTTGCTGGAACTGTAGTTCTTCCCATTTTAATTTGTTGCCATTTGTGAAAATATTACAGTATGCCTCTCGGGAGGGAAAAATAAATGGCAATATACACTTGCAATCTCAATAAAGATTTATTTAATCCAGCCACAGAACAATAGTTTGCATCCCTGATGAGAGCAGATTGCTTTCACATTTTACTTAATTTCACATTTTTAAATGAGAAAAGTAGCACTGTTACCCCTGAATTATGTTTGATGGTTTTTCCACAGTGTGTTTAGCTTTTAGGGCAAGTATGTGCCATCCTCACTTCAATAAATGCATGGATAATAGAACTAATTGAGCTCACATGGTGCTGCAGACTCTTCTATTTTAGCTTCAGAGGAAGTATGTGCAAAAGGTGGAAGGGAATGGGAGTTGTCAAAAGTTGTCTCCCCCAGCAAATTAGATGATTTTACAAAAAGAACAGGAGTACTTGTGGCACCTTAGAGACTAACAAATTTATTTGAGCATAAGCTTTCGTGGGCTACAGCCCACTTCTTCGGATGCATAGAATGGAACATATATTGAGGAGATATATATACACATACAGAGAGCATGAAAAGGTGGGAGTTGTCTTACCAACTCTGAGATGCCAATTAAGTAAGAGGAAAAAAAACTTTTGAAGTGATCATCAAGATAGCCCAGTACAGACAGTTTGATAAGAAGTGTGAGAGTACTTGCATGGGCAGATAGATTCAGTGTTTGAATGGCTGAGCCATTACACAGTCTCTATTTAAGCCTAAATTGATTATATCTAATTTGCATATCAATTCAAGCTCATCAGTTTCTCGTTGGAGTCTGTTTTTGAAGCTTTTTTGTTGCAAAATTGCCACCCACAGGTCTGTCATTGAATGACCAGACAGGTTAAAAAGTGTTCTCCTACTGGTTTTTGAACGTTATGATTCCTGATGTCAGATTTGTGTCCATTAATACGGCTGCTACTCTGAAACCTGTCATGATTTTACAACATCATCTTGAGGGGCCATGGTAATTGGTACATTGTTAAGCAGGATTTAGCACTCAGGGCCATATTTTCACATGTATTTAAGGGCCTGGTGCAATTTTCAGAAGCACCTAAGCAAGTTAAGGGCCTAACTCCCAATAGAGTAAATGGGGCTTAGGTGCTTAACCTGATTAGGTGCTTTTGAAAGTCCCACTAAACAGCTATTTGCATCTTTAGACAGTACATATCTATACCTCAGGGTCAACAAGGACTGTTGTGTTTAACATTGTCAGCTGGTCATTGTTAACCCTACGCTTTAAGCCCCAAACTAGTGAGAGAAATCTCAAAAGTGGGCTGTGCGGGCGGTGAAAAGTGTAGCCAGAGGAAGGACTAATAATTTTCCTGGGGCTGCACACATGAACTGCAAAACCTCCCACTAGGCAGAGATTACACCAGCACTCTCTATCTCCTCTGCTCCCCATCCCTCGTCCCCCGGAAAACCTACTGGAAAGCAGCTGTCACACAGGTGTTTGGTGAAACTGACAAATTTTTGCAAGGCCAAAATGTAACATATATAGTTCTAAACATGCTACATTTGATTCAGTGGCCATGAAATTGGAAGATTCAGTGGGTGCCCAATGCAGACCTTCATGGAAACAAAATACCACTTGGTTCTTTCATCTTCAATTGTAGCAGATTTTGTACGTGATCTCAAATTAACCCTGGATGGTAAATAGGTATATTTGTTTGTAAAGCTAGTGTCCTGTTAACAATTAGCACAAGGCCTATGCTACCATTAACTGTGCTAACATTAACTGTTTCAAGGAACAGCGTTTAAAACATAATAAAAATACTTGTAAAATACATTTTTAAAAAATGAAGAAAGCCCTGGGTTTAAAACAAAAACAAAAATGTGGGATTTGATTCAAAGTCCACTGAAATCAATTGAAAGAGTCTCATTGATTTCAATAGGCTTGGAATGAGGACCTAGAAGAACAAAACATTGACATTGATTATGCTGCCAGTTAGCACTCTGCACACTTCCAGTGCAGGAACTTGCTTATGAAGAGTTCAAGCAGCAAGTTCACCATTCCTGGATCACTGTTACTTAGCATTTCACCCCGCAAGCAGGGGCGTTCACTTCAGTGAACGGCAGTCTGTGTATGACCTTAGGGACAAAAACATCAGTAAGCGTTCCGTGATCTAAGGCAAGTGCTTAGCAATGAAAACTTTACTCTCCTGACACTGTATGAGCAACTCAGCAATAGCCTAAGGACCTTCACATTCCAGGCTCTATGCCTTGTCCCACAGGGTGACATGATAGATGAGAAGGATTGGCATAGCATATGCAGGCAGATCCTTGGGCTATTGCAAGCTGTCTTGCAGAATGTCAGGAAGCCCTTATTTTTTTAATGCAACATGTCCCCAATTTAGGCCTGGACATATTTGCTGAACGTGAATAATCTCCACTAACAGGAAACCTATGCATAATAGAAAGAAAACTATTATTCAAAAATGAACCCTCCATAAAATATGCATGCAATTAAGGAGTGAAATATTGAACTGTGTACACTTATATGAAGCAACACAATAATCCCACAGCCGGTAACTCGTTTTCAGAATATTTATCTTTTCTAATAAGGCCCATGACCATGTATAAAATATTAAAAACTGTTTTAACTTCTCTCATCTGGGTTCTTTTAAAAACATTTTCCCATCTGTTTTATAGTGCATACATGGCTATTAACATAACTTAATAGGAGGCATTTGCACCATCAAAGTTTTTTTTTTTTTAATATACATATAAATGTCTTAATTTTACCATTCGGCTCTCATTTTCAGTGGATTAGAGCCTGAACTGCTGTTTTTACTTGCCAAAAGTACTTTACTCACTTATCAAGTTGTCAACAACTCACCAGTGTTCTTCCAGTAATGTCAGCCTTAGTTCTTCACTTTTCCCTCAATCACCTATCATGCCATGCTGCTGTCCCACCCACCCACCCATAGGGGAATCGCCCCATAAAAATCTGTAAAGCTGTAAACATGGGTTTACTAAAGATAGATCATGCCAGACTGATATGATTTCCTTGTTTGAGAAAATAGCTGATTTTTAAGATAAGGGAAGTCAGGTCCATGTCTTCCGCCTCCAGCCCCTACAGAGACTCCTTCATGGTACAGGTAGTCCAACGTGGAGCACGGCGACGCACCCCTTCCTGTGCCGCTTCTGAGGGCTCCGAGATGACTGGCAGCTCCTTTATCTCCATCCGAGAGGTCTTCTACCAGGACCTCATCCGGACCTGGCATCTGGTTTCAGCGACCAGATCCATGGCGGCCACCAAGGGGGCAGACCTCCTCGCGGAGCCCCTGCTACACAGTCCCCAATTTTGTGTGCAGGTGGCGGAGTCCCCCTCGGTGCACCAGAGGTTGGTCCTGGCAGAAGTCACCAGAATCGGAGACTTCCTGGACTATGACCGGGGAGACTGGATGGATCCCCTGACAGTCGTTCAGCACATGGGGCTCTCCACCCTTCATACTCCCCGGCGTATATGTCAGGAGGTAAGGGCAGCCTTACTACCCACTTCTTGGGTTTACCTCAACCGGGTCCTGCGAGAGGGTAGTCCCCGCCCACCCTGCACCCCTCCGGATCTTTTCATCGAGCCCCTGCCCCGTGAGCCCCCCGGCCATCCCACCCATACACCATGAGCCGGCTGCACAACTTGCAGCTGATTCGCTTCTGGTTCAACTTAAAAGGGGTGGTACAAGCACATAGGAGGGGGACATGGGCACACGGAGCAAGGGGGCTAGCTGGGGCAGGGGTACTGTGGCGGGAAAGGGGGGAAGCAAACAGGCTGGGGGCAGCGCAAGCAGAGGAAAAGGACTAGCTCCAGGGTTTGGGGTGGGGCAGGCAAACAAGCAAAACTCCCAAGGGCAAAAGGCGGGGCAGGCAAACAAACTGAAGCCACCAGGGGCCACTGCAAAAAAAAAGCGGGGGGAGGGGCAGCAAAAGGTGGGCAGGGCAGGTAGGAAGTGGAAAGGGGTGGGGAAGCACTGCAGGGAGACCAGTGGACAAGGCAGAGGGGATGAGAGTCCACCAGCCAAAAGCAGCAGGAGAGGTAAGGGCCAGTCCAAGGGGAGGGAGGAGGCACAGACCCAAGCGGTGGAAAGAGGGGCGAGGCAAGCAGCTGAGGCCTGGAGTACGGAGCAGAGGCAGATGGTAAATGGGGGCAGTGGAGGGGGCAATGGTGGTGGGGGTAGGTGGGGCGGATGGACTAGGGGTCAGGCTCCACACCACACCCCCCCTTTCTCCCCACAGCAACAGTCGATACCCCACCACTGCCAGAGCAAAGTTGGAAAGTTACTCAGTCCTTCAGGAGGTCCTCCGCAAGCTGTCCTGCAGGGTTCCTGTGCCCTCCCCCAGCAACAGAGGGCTCCTTCTTCCTCCTTGAGACACCAGCAGGCTTCCAAGGAGCAGAGGCAGCAGCACCAGCTGGCAGTCTGGCAACCAGGAGAGAGGGACCTCTAAGGTGGTGGCAGTGTTGGGGGTCCCTCCTTCCCCCTCTGGGGAGCAGGCTAGCAGCCCCCCCCCCCCCCCCCAGGAGCAGCACAACCAGGGAGGCCACTGGCCAACAAGGCAGCAGAGGCAGGGAGTGGGGGATCTGGCCCAGAGGAGAAGCTGAGGCAGCAAGAGCACTGGGCCCAGCAGCAGCAGCTCCACACCCCCAAGTGGGTCTTTGAAAGCCAATATGTTAGCCCTAGAATCTGAAGGGATGTGAAGGGTAACAAGAAGGGTTTCCCTAGGTATGTTAGCAACAAGAAGAAGGTCAGGGAAAGTGTGGGACCCTTACTGAATGGGGGAGGCAACCTAGTGACAGATGATGTGGAAAAAGCTGAAGTACTCAATGCTTTTTTTGCCTCAGTCTTCACAGACAAGGGCAGCTCCCAGACTGCTTTACTGGGCAACACAGCATGGGGAGTAGGTGAACAGCCCTCTGTGGTGAAAGAACAGGTTAAGGACTATTTAGAAAAGCTGGACATGCACAAGTCCATGGGTCCAAATCTAATGCATCCAAGGGTGCTGAGGGAGTTGGCTGATGTGACTGCAGAGCCATTGGTCATTATCTATGAAAATTCGTGGTGATAGGGAGAGGTCCCGGACGATTGGAAAAAGGCAAATATAGTGCCCATCTTTAAAAAAGGGAAAAAAGAGAACCTGGGGAACTACAGACCAGTCAGTCCCCGGCAAAATCATGGAGCAGGTCCTCAAGGAATCCATTTTGAAGCACTTGGAGGCGAGGAAGGTGATCAGGAACAGTCAACATGGATTCACCAAGAGCAAGTCATGTCTGACCAACCTGATTGCCTTCTATGAGATAACTGGCTCTGTGGATATGGGGAAAGCAGTGGATGTGATATATCTTGTACCAGTAAGTCCTTTAAGTTACTTTCACCCCTGGAAGAACCTCAAAGTTTTGGAGTTAGGTTTGGTTCAGATAAGCATCGATGAGTTCAGGGGCTTATCCAAATTATTCAAGCCTCTTTACTCTGCAAAACAGGTTATTCCAAGCTATTTCTGCCGGTTCTCTCTTTAGCAGCAGACATGAATACTGCAAGATCAACCTTTTTGTTGCAATTGAGTTACTCCTGATTTATATCAGTGCAAGTGATCTGGAACTGCAGATAATGTGAATGTATATCACTTGCAGCAGGGGAGAGAGAGAGAGTTGGAGATATCCCCTTTGTGTAGCAGGATCTCAGACTCCATCCACCTATGTTATCAGCTTCAGGTACTGTGTGCCTGCAAATCCTCCTATCCCCACAACATATCATCATTAGATGGTCAGGCAGACCCTGCCTTCAATCATAAATGTGTGGGGAAAGGCCATTAAAAATTAAACCCAATCTGATATAAGACCCAGAGCAAAAAGACATGGAGGGATGCAGCTCTCTGCTCCCTCTATAAGGAAGAAAGGGAAAAGCCATTTTGCGCAGCTTCATTTATATAAACTATAATATTGTTTACCCATAATCCCACCTATGGAGTTTTGTTGTTTTAGCTGGAATATGTTTGTTTTAATTTTATAAAAGATTATGGCAACTGGACTCATGAAAGGACAATATGCTCTGGAGTGAGTGGCTCACCATGAGCGTAGAGGTGGTAGGTTTTTTGGTTTTGTAATGAAATTCATTTTCTCAGAGCCAGCTATTGGACTATGGCTCTGGGTGGCACCTTGCACCATAGTTTTATTTATTTTAGAAGAGGACCGCTGGGTGTATGGTACCTGGCTGTTGCTGCCTTTGGCACTCGGCAGAAGGATTACACTAAAATAAATATTTATAAATACACTTCAATCTCTCCTGTTCTGCTTTGAATAAATACTTAAATAGTCATTGAGAGGGGGAGAGAGAGCGAGAGCGTGTTTGTAGCCTGGTGGTTGGGGCATCCATCTATGAGGTGGGAGACCCAAGGTCCAGCCCCTCTACTCAGGTCACTCTTAATGTATGTGTAATTTTTTCTATAGGAGAAACTGAGGGAGCACTACATCAGAATATCAGATAGCCCAGTGGTTAGAGTACCCTCCTGAGAAGTAGGAATTCATTCTCTCTCTCTCTCTGAAGTGGGAATTGAACCTGGATCTCCCACATAGCAAGTGAGTTGTCTAACCAGTGGGCTAAAAGTTGTAAGGTGAGTGGCAGCAGCACAGCCACCACCTCCTCTTCTGTCCATCTGTGGGGCATGAAGCACGTGCCTCTAAGCATTTCTTGTGAGAATGAGTGATGCCTAAGCCACGTGGCTTCAGGAGAGGAGTTCCCACTCACAGAAGTAAGTGCCTCCGGGCAGCCCACACTTAAGTGACTATCTCTGTGAGAGGGAGAGGCTTAGGATATACCCCGTACAATCCCGCAATAGGATCCATGTGGGTGCATCCATGAACATTCATTTTTCAATGGGTATGTCTACACTGCAGCTCAGAGTGAGCCTCCAAGCCCGGGTAGACAAATTTGTGCTAGCAGGGCTCGAGCTAGTGCCCTGAAAATAGCAGGGTGGACATTGCGGTTCGAGCAACATCTTGGAGACTCAAGTCCATCCAACCCCCCTGTGTTTGACATTAGGTGGCTAGCCCAAGTCTCCACCAGAGTTACAATGTCCACACTGCTATTTTTAGTGTGCTAGCTCAAGCCATTCTTGCCTGAGTCTGTCTTCCTGGGCTGGGAGGCTTGATTCCCAGCTGCAGTGTAGACAAAACCTATTGTGGGATTGCTTTAGGTTATAATCTAGTTCCCCTGTGATGGAATAGGTACTCGACCTGTTACTAATCATAGAATCATAGAATATCAGGGTTGGAAGGGACCTCAGGAGGTCATCTAGTCCAACCCTCTGCTCAAAGCAGGACCAATTCCCAACTAAATCATCCCAGCCAGGGCTTTGTCAAGCCTGACCTTAAAAACCTCTAAGGAAGGAGATTCCACCACCTCCCTAGGTAACCCATTCCAGTGCTTCACCACCCTCCTAGTGAAAAAGTTTTTCCTAATATCCAACCTAAACCTCCCCAACTGAAACTTGAGACCATTACTCCTTGTTCTGTCATCAGGTACCAGTGAGAACAGTCTAGATCCATCCTCTTTGGAACCCCCTTTCAGGTAGTTGAAAGCAGCTATCAAATCCCCCCTCATTCTTCTCTTCTGCAGACTAAACAATCCCAGTTCCCTCAGCCTCTCCTCATAAGTCATGTGCTCCAGCCCCCTAATCATTTTTGTTGCCCTCCGCTGGACTCTTTCCAATTTTTCCACATCCTTCTTGTAGTGTGGGCCCAAAACTGGACACAGTACTCCAGATGAGGCCTCACCAATGTCGAATAGAGGGGAATGATCATGTCCCTCGATCTGCTGGCAATGCCCCTACTTATACAGCCCAAAATGCCATTAGCCTTCTTGGCAACCCGGGCACACTGTTGACTCATATCCAGCTTCTCATCCACTGTAACCCTAGGTCCTTTTCTGCAGAACTGCTTCCTAGCCATTCGGTCCCTAGTCAGTAACGGTGCATGGGATTCTTCCGTCCTAAGTGCAGGACTCTGCACTTGTCCTTGTTGAACCTCATCAGGTTTCTTTTGGCCTAATCCTCTAATTTGTCTGGGTCCCTCTGTATCCTATCCCTACCCTCCAGTGTATCTACCACTCCTCTCAGTTTAGTGTCATCTGCAAACTTGCTGAGAGTGCAGTCCACGCCATCCTCCAGATCATTAATGAAGATATTGAACAAAACCGGCCCCAGGACCGACCCTTGGGGTACTCCGCTTGATACTGGCTGCCAACTAGACATGGAGCCGTTGATCACTACCCGTTGAGCCCGATGATCTAGCCAGCTTTCTATCCTCCTTATAGTCCATTCATCCAGCCCATACTTCTTTAGCTTGCTGGCAAGAATACCATGGGAGACTGTATCAAAAGCTTTGCTAAAGTCAAGGAATAACACATCCGCTGCTTTCCCCTCATCCACAGAGTCAGTTATCTCCTCATAGAAGGCAATTAGGTTAGTCAGGCATGACTTGCCCTTGGTGAATCCATGCTGACTGTTCCTGATCACTTTCCTCTCCTCTAAGTGCTTCAGAATGGATTCCTTGAGGACCTGCTCCATGATTTTTCCAGGGACTGAGGTGAGGCTGACTGGCCTGTAGTTCCCCGGATCCTCCTTCTTCCCTTTTTTAAAGATGGGCACTACATTAGCCTTTTTCCAGTCATCCAAGACCTCCCCCAATCGCTATGAGTTTTCAAAGATAATGGCCAATGGCTCTGCAATCACATCCGCCAACTCCTTTAGCACCCTTGGATGCAGCGCATCCGGCCCCATGGACTTGTGCTCATCCAGTTTTTCTAAATAGTCCCGAACCGCTTCTTTCTCCACAGAGGGCTGGTCACCTCCTCCCCATACTGTGCTGCCCAGTGCAGCAGTCTGGGAGCTAACCTTGTTCATGAAGACAGAGGCAAAAAAAAATAAACAGGAAGGAATGGAATATGCAGGGCAGAGAGAGATGGGAGAGTGCTCTGCCCTTTATGGGAGTAGAGAGGTCAGGGAGAAGCCCAGGATGGACTGGGGAAGTAGACAGCAGGAAGACCTGCACACTCCTCCTGCAGGTGTGGTCCCTGGGTCAAGGGGAGTCACTTGACTTAGAAGGCTCTCGAGGTAGACCCAGAGAAGTATCCTATAGACTGAGGGGGCCCCAGTTGTCGATTATAGTGTGGGTCCTGAACGAGGGGGCATCTTTGGGACAAAGAACAGGTAAAGGCCTACTCAAAGTAGCTGAACTTGCTTTGTTTTGCCATTGGACTATAAAATGGCAGCCTGAGGAAAAATGGTATCCAGCAGGACTTGAGCTGTGGTTCTGTCCAGGGGTTAGACAGGGTGGTGAAGAGAGGAGAAACTGAGACACAGTGAACTTGCAGTGTCATGACCGGCCAGGAGGGGCACTTGGTGATCGCAAATCCATTCCGTCCATCATTTATATGTTCTATGGAAAACGTGTGCTTTCATTTCCTGACTGCATTGGTGGACAAGCTATTATTTTTTGCCTAAGCACCGTTTTCCAGCAGAAGGACTTGTAGGATGGGACATAGGCAGCATGGAAATTTGCCAATGTCAAAGAAAAATGTATCCCCAGTAGTCTGTACTTGCTCCGACAAAAGGTCATCATCAGTAGTGCCTTTCTCCACAGTCATATCCCACTGGTCTTGTTACTAGTGACACTAGACTGTCTACTGACTACATAAAACCAAGCCGGGCTATATTGAGTTACTTTGGGAAATGTGGGGGGGAAACGGAAAAGGCTGGAAAAAAATCCTTCTTTAACACAAGTCTCAGTGATAACTCTGAACTTTACAAGTCTTGATTTATCTTAATACTAAGAAGAGTTAAATAAAAGATTGTACAGTATAACCATAATCTATAAGGACACAGAGCTGAAAAAAGTGAAGTTGCTACAAGAAGTAGTCTGTGGCCTTGGCTACACTGGCGCTGTACAGCGCTGCAACTTGCTGCGCTCAGGGGTGTGAAAACGCTCCCCCACCCCCCCGAGCACAGCAAGTGCAGCGTTGTAAAGCGCCAGTGTAATCAGCGCCTGCAGCGCTGCACGCTCGCTCGCAGCGCTGCAAGCTACTCCCCTCGGAGAGTTCTCGCAGCGCTGGCGGCGCGACTACACTCGCGCTGTGAATTGCCAAGTGTAGCCAAGGCCTGTGAAACAGCTGGAAATTTGTACTAATAGCTCAAGAAATTGACTGGTTCTTGAAAGCAACAGTATTTTATTTGCATTGATGTTCTAGCTATTTTTAGAACAGTCAGAGTTCTAAAAACAAGATAGAATAGATTAAATAATATGGTAATAAATGCAACAACAAATTATTAGAACAGGCATATTTTTACAGGCTTTATGTTGTAACAAATCATCGCTCATTTCATCTATATTTGTTAATGTGCTACACACTGGAGTAACTTGGGACTTGAGATCAGCAGTGATGTAGAACTGAGATATTCTAGTTATTCTTACACAGGCTTGGCAAAAGAAGAATCTCAATTTTCTTTTAGCAGTATAGCACGATGACATACAGTTAAGCATTCTGATTCCTTCCAACTGGGAGTGTGGGGGGTTTCCATGCACACGTAGGTTTCAATTCAGCAAGGCAAGTATGCACATTCCTAACTTTAAGAATGGAAACAGTCACAAGGAAGTTGAATGAAGTGCGTGAGTAGGTATCATCAAGAGGGAAACTTTTTTTAAAAGGTATTTTATACAGTTCCCCTTCTTATAAATAAGAAAAGAATGTGTTTCTCCCTTCTTAAGGGTCTGATTCTTCTATCCAGCTAGGTGCAATGGGGTGTTTGCCCCACGTTGTTAATTCTTTGTACACCAGGAGTTTGAGGACTCAGCACACTCTGCTGCACCTACAGGGTTTGCCAGACTTGATTTGTCATTAGACCCACCTGGGGGAGGAGCTGGGCCTTCATAAAAGAAGGAAGTGAAAGCTACAGGGGAAATCAAGTAGAGAGACCTAGGGGAGAGGTGGTAGGGAGTTCCTTTTCTCTGGGCCAGTCTGGGAAAGGCAGACTTAAGAAGGCTGCAGGGATGGAATTAATCGCTGTGGTGGGCCCTAGAGAGGGACACAGCACAGGGAAGCAGTCCTTATGGATCTGTGTTCCATCACAGCGAGAAGGAGCTGGGAGGACCTAGGGAGAAGTCAGAGTCCTGGGAAGCAAAGGGAGGCCGTCTGAAGCACAGGCTGCAGGGAAGCAGCACAAAGGGCTCAGAGGCAGAAAATGACCCAGGGAAATAGCCTCATGTCTGTACTGAACAGCCAGGTCTGCTCCTTAAGGGTGTCTCTATACTGCGATTAAACACCCGCGGCTGGCCTGTGCCAGCTGACTCAGGCTCTTGGGGCTCAGGCTAAGAGGCTGTTTAAATGTGGTGTAGACGTTCAAGTTTGGCCTGGAGCCTGGGCTGTAGGACCCTGCGAGATGAGAGGGTCCCAGAGCTCAGGCTGCAGCCTGAGCCCAAATATCTACGCAACAATTGAACAGCCCCTTACCCTAAACCCCGTGAGCCTGAGTCAGCTGGTACGGGCCAGCCGTGGGTGTCTAATCGCAGTGTAGACACACCCTAACAGTTTGAGGATGGTCCTGAATTCCCCTGCCAGCCCAGAGGAAAGGACATACAAGCCAAATGTCAGAGCTGTTTAGTACAGAGCGGGGCTGAACGCGGAGCTTCGAGGCTGGGCCAAGGAATACCCCAAGAGGGGACAGAAGGATTTTTTTCAGTTAGGGTGTTTTTGAACTTTTAGTTGTACTTTTGTTACTCCAAAAGGGGTGGAAGTAAGTCACTGGAGGCCCAAGTCACGAGAAGAGGCAGGCTACCACAGTACTGGTGTGACTGTTTGCAGCGGGTGCGATGCCACACCAAGAGCCCACACTTTCACAGCATAGTCTGAAATGGACTGCAGTATCTGACCGGTGTTCTTTCTCCAAATGAAATCCATTGCAAAGCTCCCTTTCACTTCAGTGGGAGCAGAATCAAGTCTTAAGCAGGTTGAGTGTGTGTGTTTATGTAGAATCTTAAGGGAGAAATAAAAAACAAATCTTAAGGAGAAATGACAGTTAATTTATTATACAATTGTCCTGAGTCTCCAAAGGCCATGTTCAATGAAACCTCTGGGGTCTATCTGATCTGCATGACATTTGTGGTTGGCAAAGGTGGCAGTATGACTTAAAGCTCATAAACCAGGTTTCCTCTCAATAGCAACACGATTACTTCCTATGACTAAATAATGAATAAGGTGTTAGAATGTTGCCCACTTTGGGCTATTCCTTCCATACGTCCTTTCCCAGAAGTTTGTGGAGAGTGTGTAACTGGCTTCAATGTATAATTCATGGGAACATGCTAGGAACAAAATTATCTGACAACTGCATAGGTGATGGTGTGTACATGGTAGCAAGACACCTACAGATTCAGCTGTTACAAATGTTAGTGATACATCTGGCTCTTCATAACTTTATACAGAAGAGTGTTCGTTTCCCATAATAGAGAACATCGTAAGAAAACCATAGCTGCCATTGAACGCTTGGCTATTCATTATCACTTCATTGATACTAAAACATTTTTATTCATTTGGAGTACAGCAGAAAAGAGACTATAATTACAAATTACAGTATACCAGATTTAGGTTAAATCTCAGAAAAAACTTCCTAACTGTAAGAACAGTAGGAAAATGGAATGAACTGCCTAAGGAAGTTGTGGAAGCCCTTTTGCTGGAGGTTTTCAGATAGCCATATCCCTTGGATGGTTTAGACACAACAAATCCTGTATCTTGGCAGGGGGTTAGACTAGATGGCCCTTGTGATGATCCCTTTTAACCCTATCACTATAAATCCATGGTACGCCCACATCTTGAATACTGTGTGCAGATGTGGTTTCCCCATCTCAAAATGGGGAGGGGAAGGGAAGTGAAGCAAAGCGAAGGGATAGCTCAGTGGTTTGAGCATTAGCCTCCTAAACCCTGGGTTATGAGTTCAATCCTTGAGGGGGCCACTTAGGGATCAGGGGAAAAATCAGTACTTGGTCCTGCTAATGAAGACAGGGGCTGGACTTGATGACCTTTTTGGGGTCCCTTCCAGCTCTATGAGATAGGTATATCTCCATGTATAAAAAAGATATATTGGAATTGGAAAAGGTTCAGAAAAGGGCAAGAAAAATGATTAGGGGTATGGAATGGCTGCCATATGAGGAGAGTTTAATAAGACTGGGAATTTTCAGCTTAGAAAAGAGATGACTAAGGTGGGATATGATAGAGGTTTATAAAATCATGACTGGTGTGGAGAACGTAAATAAGGAAGTGTTATTTACTCCTTCTCATAACACAAGAACTAGGGGTTACCAAAATGAAATTAATAGGTAGCAGATTTCAAACAAAAGGAAGTATTTTTTCACACAACACAGAGCCAACCTGTGGAACTCCTTGCCAGAGGATATTGTGAAGGCCAAGACTATAACAAGGTTAAAAAAAGAACTAGATTAGTTCATGGAGGATAGATCCATCAATGGCTATTAGCCAGTATGGACAGGGATGGTGTCCCTAGCCTGTGCCAGAATGTGGGAATGGCGACAGGATGAATCACTTGATGATTACCTGTTCATTCCCTCTGGAGGCACCTGGCATTGACCACTATCAGAAGACAGGACATGGACATTTGATCTGACCCAGTATGGCTGTTCTTACGTTCTTTTGGTTCTATGATTCTATACCCAACAGTTTGTAGGTACTGTAGGGCCAGTATAAATATCCAGCCAGAAACTTATCTACAGTAAGTCTCATTCTCTTTGATTTTTTTCCTAAGCTCAGCTGCAGTATAAGGTCTTATTTTATGAAGCATAGCAAATTATGTATAACAATGTGTTGATTTCTTTAAAATTACATTTTTAAACGGCTATACCTATTCTGACTTCTAATTTCAATTACATGTATTCAAACAGAGAAGTTCTTGGTTAATTTTCAAATGTTGCTAAACCCATATTTAGGAACCTAAAAACATGGCCTGGCTTTTCAGAGGTGCTGAGTATCAGAGCCTCCCACTGAAATAGTTACACAGGTACCCACTCTTGAAAACACTGATCATTATGTGCCATTAAAGTGACCTAGTACTCAACAAAATAAACAACGAGGAGTCCGGTGGCACCTTAAAGACTAATAGATTTATTTTTTTTACTACGAAAGCTTATGCCCAAATAAATCTGTTAGTCTTTAAGGTGCCACCGGACTCCACAAAAACAAACACGACTACCCCTCTGGACAAAATAAATATTATTATATGTCTAATTTGCATTTGAAAGCACTTCCCGTCTCCGCCAGGTCTTTCTAGCTCAAAAAATCCACTGATGGACATGTGTTGGGAGATCACAAGAATTTCTCATATAGCAATTTGTAATCTCACCAAGGACATCTTCCCCACCTAGAAACATCTGCTCCAGGAGAATTAACTTTGGGAAGTGTTGCCATATGAGCTCTTCTTGGATGTAGGTAACCTCAGACATACCAAGTAAGGGTAGAGTTGAGTTTATTCTATCATACATTTCCTTTCTCCTCCGTTTGCATTATTCAACAGCATCCACCATTATTTTAAAAATTACCATTATTTCCACCGCAGAATGGAGCATAGTGGTCCAAAACCCCTTCAGTAACAATGCTGTGAATTGTAATGGTTGGGCTACGTAATATTCAAATTTTATTTTATAAGAGTGTTCAGCTTAGAAGGATTATCTAGATTTCCCCATAGTTTACATTGAAGTAAGTGCTAGGCTCCTATTGGACCTATTCCATCTTCTGCCAGTCACTTTCACAGAGTACCAGTCACCATAGTATCTAGTAATTGAATGGCACTTGACATCCATGGTAGATTCATGAATATGAATTGCAGGATCATATCCAATCTGAATGCTGGTGGTTTATATGTACCACACACACACACACACACACACACACACACACACACACACACACAAGCCTCCTGAAATCTTCACTTTGCTCAATATTGCTGGTTTCTTATAACATGGGTTTCGGACAGAGTTCCAAAAAAATATTCCATGAGGTACAGCAATCACTGTGGGGTCCCAGTAAACAGTTTGATCTCCGGTAGACAGACAACTGCAGCATGAATGCCATTCAGTGGCACTCTTTTTGAAACACTGGAGGGAATATGTTTTCCAATAGTCAAAAAGTCTGGCCAATTTTTCTCTTTTAATCAAGCGTAAATCCAGAGTAACTCTATTACATGTGAAACTAAAAGAAGAGGTGGATTTAATTGTATAAAACCTTATATAGAACTGATCTAGATCCCAAATATCTGAACCCCTACAATTTGATTAAATTAAATTGTGTTTCTAGTTTTCTCCCATATCTGATCAGTGCTTTTAAACCACAATAACAAATTGTACTTTCATTTGAAGACGGTTTTGCATTCTGGACCTATTCAATTAATTTTCTGCTTTAAGGTATTTCAAATGTCTTTTAAAATTAGACAGGAGACAATGAATATGAACCCCAAATGCCTCATTTAAAAACAATTTGAGCTTGCATAATGAGCATAAATCATTCTAACAGAGCAATTTTACATCAATTATGACACCATTATTTTTGAGCTCGTTACCAGTTTTCTAAATAAAACAGTAACCTTTCATTTCTAGACCATATGGCGTGTCAGCTCTGGCTTGTGTCGTGACATGCAATCGATGTGAACTTACGTTCTCATTGCAAAATTATTCCTTACATTATTTAAGCCACTTGACAGCCTCTTTCCTGGTGTGATGCAGAATAACACAATGTGAATGATGAATTGCTTCTCAAAGCTTAGGAGGAGATTTTCCCCCCCTCTCTTTCCACGAGATCAACTTTGCGCCTCATTAATATAGAATTCTTATTCATTTTGTGTGTGTGTAAATGAATCCATATTGCAAATTTCCTGTACAGATTCATGGTTCCCCACAGTGTCCAAGGCTAGGTGGGATCTATTATGTAATACTATATTGGGAATCATGGATCTGTACAGGAAATGTGCAACATGGCTTCATCTTGCCGAATTTTAATTGCTTATTATTTGCAATGCAGTCACATCTAGAAGCTCTAATCGATATCTAAGCCCTTTGTGCCAGGTGCTGTACACAAAGCGGGAGGCAGTCCCCACCCAAAGAGCTTATCTAAATAAACAAGGCAGAGAAAGGGTGGGAGGAAAAACAGAGGTAAAATGACTTGTTTCATGTCACACTGCAGGTCGGCAGCAGGAATAGAGCTCCTGACTCCCAGTCCAGTGCCCTGCTAAGCTGCTTTGCCTCCCGCTTATGATTTAAAAGATTTTAGTGGTCGTCTTTAAAATACCTTAGTTGTCTTAGGGTATGTCTACACCCAGCCGCTAGTTCGGCGGCTGGGAATCGAAGTTCTGGGTTCGACTTATCGCGTCTTGTCTGGACGCGATAAGTCAAACCAGGAAGTGATCGCCGTCGACTGCGGTACTCCAGCTGGACGAGAGGAGTACCGCGGAGTCGACGGGGGAGCCTGCCTGCCGCGTGTGGACCAAGGTAAGTTCGAACTAAGGTACTTCGAACTTCAGCTACGTTATTCACGTAGCTGAAGTTGCGTACCTTAGTTCGATTTGGGGGTTTAGTGTAGACCAAGCCTTAGATAACTAATTATCCCTCCTTTCACCAGTAGGTGTGCTCTTTTAAGTAAAAAGGGGCTGACTGGAAAAAATTCCTCTTGAACACTGCAGAGGGAAAATGTATGAAATGTAATAGCATACAGGGTATGCAAATAACAGCTCAGCAACGGGAGAGCCTTGTTCAGGCTCTAAGTGATGTCTTATGGTGCAGGCAGGATTCAGAAGTATAGGGAATATTGCAAATACTGAGGTACAAGTCCTTATCGCGGAATATTGGAAAAATTTTAAGCATGATCGCTGTATTCTTTAAAAAAGCAAGTATATATTTTCAACTAATGGAAATGGATTGGAAAAAAACTTAAGAAGCCCCTGAATAACTGACTATGTCTACAACCAAACTCCAGCCAAACCTTTAAGGTTGTGAAAAGATTTTAGTTCCGATTATTTTCATTTTTACATGCCTTTACAGTTCCAGGTTCCAGTCAGGGCAGGGAATGGAACCGGGAAGTGCCAGTAAATTAGGTGAGAAGCTTTTTCTCTATTTGATATTTCTCGCCAGGATCACAAGTGGAAGAGTCAGAAATCCCATGACGCTGACAGAGGCTACTCTTATGGGATTTTATACTCCAGCTCTTTAGATAAATGGAGTAAACACCCACTTTTTTGGGTTACTCATTGGAACAGAACCTGAATTTCAAACCTTTCCATGTTCACCTATCTGTAGTAGTTACTACTGGAGTTAGCGGAATCTGATCCTTGTCATGTGACTGAGGTACTAACCTCTGTAATCTTGATCAAGATCAGCTGACTGGGGTCAGGACATAAAGCTGTGTCTCTTCCCAGCACTCAGGTATGTCCCACCACCACTATATTACACACAGCTAGAGCTACATGATTGGAAAGAGATTTTTGAAGAAGCTGTTGTGTCAAGGGCCACAGACTGAAAGCTGTGCATGCCAGTGGCCACACTGCTATTTTTCTCAGTGGTGTCCTTCCCTTGCTACTGCCCTTTTGTTGTGAAACAATCGTTTTATTTCTTGCTGTGTAATGTTTCTCTTCCACCATTTTAAACAGCAGACATGATATTAATGCCCTGTCTTAACAGTTCTCAATTGCCAGGTGTTTGCCAAAACACTATAATACTGAGCACTGATGGGGAGGGGATTTCAGAGTGACTGAATGGCTTAATTAAAGGATTTGTGTATGGACGTATGAGGACAGAACTATATAAAGCAGATGGATCGCTTGGAATATTTACCCCTACCAGCAGAACATGATGCAGTTGCAAACCGTTTTCAAAGCTTCAGCCCTAAATCATTTGTCTACAGGCAGATTCCAGTGTGGGCATTTCCAAATGCACATGGCAGTACCAGTCATTTCTTTGTGCCCATGACAAATGAGGAGACAGGCAACTGCACAAAGGTCTTGCAGCTGTGGAAGGAGGTGGATCATGCATTCTAATATAGGGGCACTTGCTCCCCTATTCCAGCTACCCATACTATAGATAGCTATGTAGGATGAGGAGAGCAGCTTTCATAGAGCTGCTACATCCCATACTTGTGCATTTGGGCAGGGAACTGGTGGAGGCTTGGCTCAGCACCCTCCCCCCCCCCCCCCCCCCCCGCACCATTCAACACAGTCTTCCATAGCTTCCTGGGCTCCTCCCAGGGAAGCCCAATCATGTGCTGCCACTAGCTCAAGGGTTGTGGCAAAATCACCATTGAATCTATGTTTAGAAAATGATAAAATAAGACAATGACAAGGGGAAGGGAATAGTATATTCCTTAGTTGGGAAATGGTAGATGAGAGAGATGGAATGAATAGTGTTGGAGGGACATCAGATTGTAAAGAAGAAGGATAGTCCATTGTTAGAAAGAGAACCAGGAGCCCTATGTTTAATTCCCTGCTCTGCCACTGATTTCTTGTGATCTAGGACAAGTCATTTAGTGTCTCTGAGATCCTCAGAAGTACTTAGGTGTCTAACTCCCATTGATTCACTAAGAGTTTGGTGCCTAAATAGCTTTGAGGATCTAGCCCTCTGTGCATGAAATAGTACTTCCCTGCCCTACAGGAGTGTTGAGAGGATAAATACATTAAAGATTGTGAAGTGCTTCGGTATTACAATAATAGGGACAATATCTTTGATTTCCCTCCCGAAGTAAATCACTGTTTGGTTATGATAGATCTTTGCTGAAACACTTTACAAGTATTTAGCGGCCTATTAGGATAGTTCTTTCTTATTTCAAGCACTAGATTCGTTTTTCAATGATTTTCTTCATAAATTAGGTGAAACTATTTTAGAATGGCTACACAAATGACTAAAAATAATCAAACATCGGAGTAATTATTAATGTGTCAGAGCTGAGCTCAGAGGAGGTGTCAAAATGGGGTCTCACAGGGGACTTTTCTATTACAGCATCTGACAGTATTAGATATTTTCATTAAACTCTGGAAGGATGGAGGGGAGAGTGGTGCTAATCAAATACATGATTAATATGAAGATGGGAGGGCTGGTGAATACCATGGAGGATAGACTTAAACTACTATGCTATCCTGATAAATTAGAAAAATGGGTTGAAATCAGTCAAATCTGAGGCAATAAAGACCCAGATGTTGCATACGAAGGGGTAATCAATACACTCCTCTGGAAAGTGGGAAATACTGTCTAAGCAATGATACAACGCAGAAGGCGCTGGAGGTCATAGCTGATGATCTGAGGAGGAGTCAGCAACATCATTCTTTTACATTGAGTCCAGTTCTGTATTATGCTGTATAGTAGGACAATTGCATGTACATCAACTGAGACAGTTATTTCTGTAGGCCACATCAGAGTATATTTTTGGACATCACAATGTTGAAAAGACATGGGGAGATAGGAGGGAAGTCAAAGGAAAGTGCCTTTCTCCTTTATCTTATACGATGCCCAAAATCCATTGAGGACTGGGACTTTTATAGGAGAATACAGCCCTATTTTGTTACCAAATGCTACCCCAAGTGGGGCTTGAAGTCAAACAGACCTTGGATGCACACAATAGTTTTTGTCCATAATACAGCAGTCCAGTGCATGGCATCTTTCTAATGGCAGGTCTTACCAACTCCTACATTGTACAGATAAAGCAGTTCACTTTTTCTTCACATGTGAAGAATCTATTAGAGTTCTTTGAAGGAGTCAACAAACATGTGGACAAGGGGGATCCAGTGGACATAGTGTACTTAGATTTCCAGAAAGCCTTTGACAAGGTCCTTCACCAAAGGCTCTTACGTAAATTAAGCTGTCATGGAATAAAAGGGAAGGTCCTTTCATGGATTGAGAACTGGTTAAAAGACCGGGAACAAAGGGTAGGAATTAATGGTAAATTCTCAGAATGGAGAGGGGTAACTAGTGGTGTTCCACAAGGGTCAGTCCTCGGACCAATCCTATTCAACTTATTTATAAATGATCTGGAAAAAGGGGTAAACAGTGAGGTGGCAAAGTTTGCAGATGATACTAAACTGCTCAAGATAGTTAAGAACAAAGCAGACTGTGATGAAATTCAACAAGATCTCACAAAACTAAGTGATTGGGCAACAAAACGGCAAATGAATTTTAATGTGGATAAATGTAAAGTAATGCACATTGGAAAAAATAACCCCAACTATACACACAATATGATGGGGGCTAATTTAGCTACAACAAGTCAGGAAAAAGATCTTGGAGTCATCATGGATAGTTCTCTGAAGATGTCCACGCAGTGTGCAGAGGCGGTCAAAAAAGCAAACAGGATGATAGAGAATAAGGGGATAGAGAATAAGACGTAGAATATATTATTGCCCTTATATAAATCGATGGTACGCCCACATCTCGAATACTGCGTACAGATGTGGTCTCCTCATCTCAAAAAAGATATACTGGCACTAGAAAAGGTTCAGAAAAGGGCAACTAAAATGATTAGGGGTTTGGAACGGGTCCCATATGAGGAGAGATTAAAGAGGCTAGGACTCTTCAGCTTGGAAAAGAGGAGACTAAGGGGGGATATGATAGAGGTATATAAAATCATGAGTGATGTGGAGAAAGTGGATAAGGAAAAGTTATTTACTTAGTCCCATAATACAAGAACTACGGGTCACCAAATGAAATTAATAGGCAGCAGGTTTAAAACAAATACAAGGAAGTTCTTCTTCATGCAGCGCACAGTCAACTTGTGGAACTCCTTACCTGAGGAGGTTGTGAAGGCTAGGACTATAACAGGGTTTAAAAGAGAACTGGATAAATTCATGGTGGTTAAGTCCATTAATGGCTATTAGCCAGGACGGGTAAGGAATGGTGTCCCTAGCCTCTGTTTGTCAGAGGATGGAGATGGATGGCAGGAGAGAGATCACTTGATCATTGCCTGTTAGGTCCACTCCCTCTGTGGCACCTGGCATTGGCCGCTGTCGGTAGACAGGATACTGGGCTAGATGGACCTTTGGTCTGACCCGGTATGGCTGTTCTTATGAACTGGAGGCTGGTACAGAAAGTCACAGGTTTGAGACCTGCATTGTGTCTGCATTACAAAAGGATGCAATCATTTTTGTTTTGTATATATAACTTCATCTGGCATTTATTTTTTTTGCTTCATGGAGATGTAAAAGTTAGAATTAACCTTGGGTTCTCCATCTCCCCCAGTAGGCCTTCCACTGCATGAAGTCTTCATAGTCAAGGAAGAAATATGATATATGCGGTAAAAGAGTGAGTACGCCCATACAAGTCTAGGTTGTTTGGTAGATGGTCACTACCAAGATATCAGTCTAGATCCTCAGCTTCTGTGTATCAGTGTAGCTCTACTGACTTCAGTGCCATTAGGATATGGCCCATATACTGCAAACTATTAATTCCCCATTTCAAGGACAATGCTGAAGAGAACAATTTGCGACTAAGGGTATGTCTACACTATGAAATTAGGTCGATTTAATAGAAGTCGGTTTTTTAGAAATCGATTTGATACAGTCGATTGTGTGTGTCTCCACTAAGCGCATTAAGTCGGCGGTGTGCATCCACAGTACTGAGGTTAGCATCAACTTTCAGAGCGTTGCACTGTGGGTAGCTATCCCACAGTTCCCGCAGTCTCCGCTGCCCATTGGAATTTTGGGTTGAGCTCCCAATGCCTGATGGGGCAAAAACACTGTTGGGGGTGGTTCTGGGTACATGTTGTCAGCCCCCCCTCTCTCCCTCCCTTTCGCCTTTTTTCCTGGGTTACCCATGCAGATGACATACCACGGCAAGCATGGAGCCCGCTCAACTCACTGTCACCGTATGTCTCCTGGGTGCTGCTGGCAGACACGGTACTGCAGTGCTACACAGCAGCATCCCCTTGCCTTGAGGATGGCAGACAGTGCAATATGACTGCTAGCCATCGTTGTCATCCCGTGGGTGCTCCTGGCTGACCTCGGTGAGGTCGGTCGGGGGCGCCTGGACAAAAATGGGTCATTCTCTTTAAGTTTCGTCTAACGGAGATTCAGTCCTGCCTGGAATATCATGCCAGCTGGAGGCTTCTGCCTCAGGCTGCTCTCCCAGTTGGCAGCATTGCACCTACCCCAGCCTACCCCTTGCTCCCATGGCTCATGAAGCCTGGACAGTAGTAAGGACCAGTTCAACTATAGTCTGTAGAATGTGCCTTTGGACGTTTAAAAGCGCGCTGGCGCAGTTTACTGACTCGGTTAGACCTCAGCAAAACCAATATTCCCATCGTTATTACTGCTTGTTGTGTGCTCCACAATATTTGTGACAGTAAGGGGGAAACGTTTATGGCAGGGTGGGAGGTTGAGGCAAATCACCTGGCCGCTGATTACGTGCAGCCAGATGCCAGGGCGGTTAGAAGAGCACAGCAGGGCACACTGCGCATCAGAGAAGCTTTGAAAACCAGTTTCATGACTGGCCAGGCTACGGTGTGAAAGTTCTGTTTGTTTCTCCTTGATGAAAACCTGCCCCCTTGGTTCACTCTACTTCCCTGTAAGCCAACCGCCCTCCCCTCCCCCCTTTGATCTTCCCTTGCAGAGGCAATAAAGTCATTGTTGTTTCAAATGCATGCATTCTTTATTAATTCGTCACACAAATGGGGGGATAACTGCCAAGGTAGCCCGGGAAGGGTGGGGGAGAAGGGAAGCACAGGGGTGGGGTAGTTGTAGGGGCACCCCCTAGAATGGCATGCAGCTCATCATAGAAGCGGCATGTCTGGGGCTCTGACCCGGAGCGGCCGTTTGCCTCTCTGGTTCTTTGGTAGGCTTCACGCGGCACTGCTGCGGGTCCCTGTTATAATCTCTGTCCTTCATGCCCTTGGAGATTTTTTCAAATATTCCGGCATTTCATCTTTTGGAACGGAGTTCGGATAGCACGGATTCGTCTCCCCATACAGCGATCAGATGCAGTACCTCCTGTTTGGTCCATGCTGGAGCTCTTTTGCGATTCTGGGACTCCATGGTCACCTGTGCTGATGAGCTCTGCATGGTCACCTGTGCTGATCAGCTCGCTACGCTGGCCAAACAGAAAATGAAATTCAAAGTTTGCGGGGCTTTTCCTGTCTACCTGGCCAGTGCATCTGAGTTGAGAGTGCAGTCCAGAGCGGTCACAATGGAGCACTCTGGAATAGCTCCCGAAGGCCAATACCGTCGAATTGTGTCCACACTACCCCAAATTCAACCCAGCAGGGTCGATTTCAACACTAATCCCCTCATCGGGGAGGAGTACAGTAATCGATTTTAAGAGCCCTTTGAGTCAACAAAAATGGCTTCATCGTGTGGACGGGTGCAGGATTAAATCGATCTAACGCTGCTAAATTCGACCTAAACTCGTAGTGTAGACCAGGACTAAGATTGCCTAAAACATGGGCTCCTCATTCAAGGTGAGGGTAGGGAGTTCCTGACAATGGCTGCATACAGAGTGTCCTAACCTCACTCACAATACTAGCAAAGTCATCTGCGATTTGACAGCATGTCTAAAAGAAGCTGCTGAAAGGACTGAATGCAGCCAGTGTTGGAAGGCAACATATCAAATTGATAGGATTTCTTTTTAAACTCTCATCCACAACTCCTTAGCAAGTTTCTAAGCGCCAAAGCCCTTTAAAGTCCTATATATCTTCCCCCTCGCCTTGCCCGCTGCCTCCTCCTTTCATGTACTTAGCAGTGTCTGACTCTGAGGCACAATGTCAAGTGATGCTTAGTGCTTTGTCCCCAATGGCAAGAGAAGGAGGCTTTACCTCAGCCCTCTGCTCTGCTCTAAAGCTGCTCTTACTCTGTCTCATTCCTTTTTAAACACTTTTAATACTCAAACAGATGTCTCTGTTTGAGAGGCAGGCTTGAAATGCCATGTTTTAATAGCTACAGTGCACCTGACTGAAAGTCCAATTTCAATAGGCAATTGCCTCTTGTGGGGTCCATTGAAGTCAACAGGAGTCTTGGCACATTCAGTTAGTATTGGCTCAGGGTCTTAGCAACTGAATTATTGTAACCCCATGAGGTTTCTAATTCCATTTTTTTCAGCTTTAGTGAGAGACCATTTCTGCTAGGTTGCTTCTATATTTTGGTGGTCACACCGGTGCTCGCTTAAGGCAGGTTTCCCTTTACCAAGAATAGGGGTGGAGTCAGAGGACCTACTGCTAACTGAATTTTCTCAGGCCCCCATTCCACCAACAGAGGGTTTGGGATCGGGCCAGGGAGTGGCTCACAATTACTCCACTGTCTGGGGTTAGCAGAGTATTCCCTGTGGTTCCTGCCATCTCAAGGAGCTGCTCAGAAACTATTTTTCATTTTAAAAAAATCGGATGAAAAATTTCCATCCATCTCTACTTGATACCATCATGCTGCATCAAAAAAGGTTAAGGCAAGGGTCAAGCACAGATCTGCTGCTGCCTTCAATAGTTTGGAAATAATATGTTTTATAAGCTGATGAGGTGAATGTATACTGACTACTTATGGATGAACTTTTCAACAAAACTTTTTTTTTTCTTTTTGATTAGAAAATGGCAGGCTTGTCAAAATTGAAACTCTTTGTGGACACATACTGATTCTGACAATTTTCATTGGGAACATTTCTCAGGTCCAGGATGGAATTTCCAGTCAAAATGAGAGAGATCATAGAACAGCCAATTGCCCAGTGGTTAGGGCACTTATTGGGGATCAAGCCCTGCTCCGAATGAGATAGTTTATAGACTTGAACCTGGGTTTGCCACATCCTAGCCGAGTTCCCTAACTATCATGCTATTGGCTATTCTGAGCTTATGTATACTTGCTCACTCTCTTTTGCTCTTACTTCCCTGCCCTCTTCTTTCTTTCTTGAAAATTTTCAAAAGGTTTTGGGTTCATTCCGATGCAGAGCAAAATCAATTTTTAAAATCTCAAAATTGTTCACTACATTCTTGTTTGCAGGCTGGATCTGCTTAGGACCTGATTATCCCCAGTGCTTGCACAGACAGGAAAGGACAGGACAATCAGTGTTGTGCTCAGTAGAAACAGACTTTTCTCTGCCCCACCGGGCTGTGCGGAGGAAGCGGTGCATGGTCTATCTGCCCTCCCCTCCCAGTGCTTCAGCCTGCGTACTGGGAGAGCACGCTTCAGTGCCTCTGCATGCATGTTGTTGGGGCCATAGGGAAGGATTATGCTGCCCCACCTCCAGTGTGGGTCAGTGACTAAGTGCCATGGGCTGGCTCTTAGCTTTCTAATTGCATAGTGCAATTTAATGTGAGTTCCACGTTTTCTATCCAAACAGTTCGATGATGATTTATACAGGGCAGTAGTAGATGCGAATGGTGTTTTACAAACACCTACTTAAACACTAAGAGTCCAACCACAGCAAACTTGGAACTGGCAGTGGTGCCTATGGAAAAGCAGAGCCAGAAGCAATTGGGACAAAGTTTCCAATGTAAAAAGTCAAAAAGTAAACTGGAGGGGAAAATAGATGAAATATCCAACCAGGACCCTGGCCTAAATTTTTAGAATTTGAAAATTTTGGGGTGGGGGGCCGGGCAGGACTTGTACAGTTTTGAACCAAATTTCACAATTCCACTCCCCACCTGATCCTTGACCCTTCATCCAGTTTTAGTAAATAGTCAGCCTTTACCAACAGTTCTCATACGGGGGTATCTGAGATTTTGTAGCTATTGTCTGTAGCTATGTCACTGATTAGACAAAAGGTTAAAAAAAAGTCCTAATGCAAAGAAGGTGAGGAATTAGCATTTGATGTGAAAAAGGACAGGAAGCCAGTGAAATGATTAAAGTAGGGACGTGACTGACACTGCATTGAAATAAAATGTTAATCTATTTTATCTTGGCTTTCTACAATCACGGTGTGGGTCAAATCTATGATGTATCATAAGACTATCCCAATTTTGTATTACAGTAGCCCCTAAAGGTCCCAACAGAGATTAAGGCCTCATTGTGCTAGGTGCTGTACAAAAACAGAGTAGGAGAAAGTTCTTGCTCCGAACAGCTTACAGTCAAAAGTAGACAAGGAACACAAAGTGGAAAGAGGAAGTGATTCCAAAGTCACACAGCAGACCAGTGGGAGGACCAGGAATAGACTCCAGGTTTCCAGAGTCCCAGGTTAATGTATTGTTCACTAGACCACACTGCCTCTCCATGTTGAGATGGTGTCACCACGGGCTCTTAAAAAAATCTATTTCACTGTCCCAGCAAACAAAGCCAATTATTCATCAGCTTCATTTTAGCCGTCCTCTTGCATTTATTCTCAGTTCATCCCTGCTCTGTACAAATGCTTCCCCCTCACTGCCTGTTCTGAAGCTCTCTCATAATCTTTATATCCATCAAATGCTCCGAAGCCTCAACACAAGGGGACGAGCTTTTGAGAATAAATGTGAATTGCTTCGCTTAACAATTGTCCTAACTAATGTACTTTGTCAACACAGCAGCTTCACGGGCAGCAGCGTTTTAAAGCTATTTGTTAACAAGATTTATGCCTGGCTTTATCCCTCACTGCTTACTGGGAGGAAAAACTCCATCACACGAAACACTTTCTCTATATAGATTTCTACGTGCCAAGACCCATTAAAGCAAATGCATTAATGTCATCTATTCCTCACCTTTTTTATCACTCTCAAATAAAAGTTCACTGCTTTCTGACAATTCCAAGTACCATCCCACAAACATACACTCTGCATTTTTCTTTTGCTGTATAAAATTGAATGTGCCAGAATCAATTAGGGGGCAAACATTATAAAAAAAATGTGCCTGAAAAAAAAGGGGTTGGCCTACTTCATTTAATTGATTTACATACTACTGTAAATCAAGTACAATGATGTAAAACACTGATTGGATGGTAGTGAGCTAAAACTGTCACTCAGATCGTAACCTACAATCTTTGGTTAGGGCTTAAAGGAGCTTGGTAAGGGGCCTTCGGCAGTATTTCTTCAATTGCACATAGGCAACAGTTTTATACGTTCTCTGATTCCAAGTAATATCTTGAAAATAAAACCAGGGGGATGAAGGAAGTTGTAACCACCCAAATGGTGCAGTAGCAGAAAATTGTGCTGCATTGCAGACTATTTGAGCTAGCACTGGTAAGAACCTTTTCCTTTCTGAACATTAGGCTGGTGACGTCTGAATGTACTTTGCCTTTCAAAGTCCTTCTATTTTGCATAGTGTATGTGATTTTACCTGCATTGCTACATGTAAACTTAAATCCATGTAAGTTGTACTGGCTTAGATAAAACCATTGATATTTGACCAAGCTTTATTTTTGACAAAGGAAAAATAAACATCATACCTGAAGGGCTAGATCCTCATGGGGTGCAAATCAGTCTTGCGCCAATTGATTTGATGATGCGATGTTGGCTGGCACCAGCTGAGATTGTGACCTGAAAGTCCATTTTTTCCTGTGTGATAATGTTTTAATAAGTGGGGTTAGCTAGCATTCATTCATGTGGCCGAGATATGAAAGGTGAACAGCAAAGGTTTCACTAAAAGGGAATGTTGGATTGGGAATGAGTGGGGGGTAGGCATGAGAGTATCTGAATGTTTTAAAAATATATTAAGCCCTGTGTTATAGTAGTTACCTTCTTAGAACTTGAACAATCTGAGCTGTAAATTTGCTGATTTCTTTTAGTGTTACTCGCAAGTCTCATAAACAAAGGGATTGAAAAGTGAGGGGTCAAACGGAATGATTCTTTCAAACTTTGAATCTGTAATTGTCTCAAATGTTGTTAACATTTAAATTTTACAGATATATTTTGACCATGGCTTGATATTATTCTGGCTATTATTGATTTTTACAAAATTTCAGGGCTTACTACATGATTTTTTTCTATCTGCTGTTGTTTCTGCAATGTTCATTTATCAATATTATGGTAACACCTAGAAACCATAAACAGTGCTTGTGTCTCCTTTGTGCTAGATGCTGTACAAAAGTAATACAAATGCAAATAATCCACCAAACAGATAATCGGCTATAGGCATCCAGCTATCAGAAGAGGCCTTCCAGACAATTAAATTGAAGGCCACAGCTCGCCAGCGCAGCAATAAGCTCATTCCTAACCGGCTTAAGCAAAGGTTCAATGCCCTGACACTTCACAATCATGAGGCATGTTATAACCAAGTGGTGGATGATGTTGAAATCGGC
Source organism: Emys orbicularis (assembly GCF_028017835.1). NCBI lineage: Eukaryota > Metazoa > Chordata > Testudines > Emydidae > Emys > Emys orbicularis. The sequence goes on along the minus strand of NC_088687.1, from coordinate 133,997,605 downwards.
TTAGCCAGGGGAGACTTAAAGCCAGCGTTCTGCGCAATCTGCAACCTCACCCGTCAAGAGGTAGTCTCTACAAATGGCATCCTGAATGACAGCCAGGGCCGTCCATGTGACTCAGATGACGACATCCTCTCACGCTGGATAGAACATTATCACAGTGTCCGCAACCACCGTCCAGCTGCTGCTGGCTAGGAGCTGGACAATTTCACAGCTCCTATGGTTTCAGACCCAGATGCTTGTATTGACACACCAACGTTGGATGAAGTGAAGCACGCCATCTACAAACTGAGAAATGGACATGCACCCGGCACTGATGGCATTCCCCCAGAGCTGCTAAAATGTGCTAATGACCCTGTAGCAGAATCACGCCCAGCCATCTTTTGTCTGGTGTGGAGAACTGGAACCTTGCCAACCACCTGGAAGGACGGTATTGTGATCTCACTTTATAAGGGCAAGGGACCATGCAGTGAATGTAAGAGCTGTCTGTGCCAAGGAAGGTGTTTGCACATGTTTTGCTGGCATGTTTGGAGTCCCTGCTACATTGGAAGTGTCTCCCCCAACAGTTAGGCTTTACGAGGAAAAGGTCCACATTAGACGCCATTTTGGCCCTCCGCTTGTTGTCAGAGATACACCATGAGTTCAGGGAAACCCCTGCACATAGCGTATGGCGATTGCAAGGCTGCATTTGATTCAGTTGACCAAGTTGCGCAATGGAAGGCTTTAAAGGGTGTAGGTGTCCCAACCACTCTGCTGGACTTGATTGGTGAGCTGCATAATGGAACCACTGCCCATGTATGTCTTGGGAATCGGATGTCGGCAGCTTTTAAATCAATATCTGGTGTCAGGCAGGGCTGGGTCTTGGCCCCTGCACTCTTTTGTGGGGCAATAGATTTCATAATGCAGAATTATGTCAGATCCATAGGCATTAAGATTGTTGATCTCTTGCTTTCAGACCTTGACTATGTGGATGATGTTGTTTTTCTAGTACAGAGTCCTGACTGATTTAGCGAGGCACAAACCCCTGTGTGTAGGTGTGACAGCTTCAGTCTGTCAGTGATTCATGAGTAAAAATAAAGTCCAGAGGGGTGATAAGGAAATAGGAGTCCTATCTCTTTAATGATAGACGGAGCTAATTTCAGGTTGACAATTAAACTGCTAAAGCATGTGCATAAAGCTTGAAGAAAGAGCAGACAGTTCTGTAAGCTTCTTGTCAGTACTTTAAATGCTTGCCATACCCTCCCTTCCTGTCTTCCCTTGTGGCCTTGTCTAGCTTTGTATTGCTCCTGCTGCCATTCCCATCTGCTCTGCCATTTTGCCAGCTTCTCACACAATCACCTGTGTGCCTTCAATGTGGCACCCTTATGCATGGCATGGCCTCACTGAGCTCATCCACAAAGCCCCCATCCTACTCACATTTATGTCCCCCTTAAGACTCATTTCTGCCATGCTGCTTCCTGTGAATTAAGTTGGCTTGTATACAATTTGCCTAGTGTTCTTTCCCATTCCCTTTTCCCTACCCTCTGTCTTCGTGTTCATCCTTAAACTGGGGGCACCTCAGAGCAGGGACTGTTCTTCCTCAGTGTTTGGAAAGCACCTATGGCAGTGATCACTGTGCGGTAATGGTATCATTAATAATTATAACTTGGGAATAAGATACTAAAGGAACTAAAATGTATAGCCAAAGGAGCGGTTGCAATAATGAATGACTGGGATGAGAAAATAAAAATTGGTGACCGACTGGTGCCCCTTTCCTCCAAAGACACTAGAGTAAGCCCCCTTTAGGGGTGCATAGCATGATAGTAAATGGAGCTGGTTCGGAATATTTTGACCTAACGTTTTTCACAGGAATGTACTGGTTTTGATTAAACTTTTGTTGGGAATGTTTCTCAGCTCCAGGATGGAATCTCTCTGCTCAAAACACAAAAGAGCAGCTCCATAATAGCCTAGGAGTTTGGGCCCCCACATGGGATGTGGGAACACCAGGTTCAAGTCCCTACTCTGCCTGATGGGGAGCAAGGATGTGAACTGGAGTCTTTTATTCCAGGTGAGTAACTCCCTCCCATACTGGTAGCCCAAAGGTCCCTAGGTTGGAGTCCGGTGGAGTGGGAGTGCCCAGGCTTCCCTCTCCACAGCCCCCTTTGCAGTCAGAGGTTGCGGCTGTGACCACAGGGCCACGCTCCCTAACCAGACCCCGAGTGAGGACCATTACATCCTGTCTCTCTGAGATGCAGCCTATGCCAAGGGCTCAGATGGAAAAAGGGCAGGGGAATGGAGAAAGGATGCACCCTCTTGAGATCTTAGAGTTTACTTCTTCGCTGCAACTAAGCCCAAGAGAACATGTGCCTAGACCAGCTTCTGCAGTTTCAGGTTAGATACGCTGGCTAAGATTTTCAAAGTGTCAACAGTTTAAATTTCAGCAGCTAACTCCGTTCAGCTTCTTTGTTTTGTTTTAATCTGTTTTCTTTTTCTTCTCACGCTTCTTAATGCAGTTTGCTTTCAATGAGAGAGACTATTTGAGTCATGGACTGTTTTTTGAGATAGTCGTTTGTAATTCTTTCCTGATAGAAAAATAGCCTTCTGACCTCTTGTATGAAGTAGGCTGGTAGAAGGCACAATCAGTACCTTTCCAGGAGCATGGGCTTAGTGCAAGCTCCTAAAAAGTGCTATCTAGTCACTGTCATGAAGAGCATCGAAACCTGGGTTAGAGTGCACAGTTCAATCCCAGCTGTTCCACAGAATAGAGGTTTTTCACCCAGGGGTACATGAACCCATCGGGGTACACAAAGGTCTTCCAAGGGGTACATGTACTCATCTAGATTTGCCTAGTTTTACAACAGGCTACGTAAAAAGCACAAGCAAAGTCAATACAAACTAGAATTTTGTACAAACAATGACATAGTATATAGAGCAGTATAAACAAATTAGTGTTTCTCAACCGGGGGGAGGGATCACAATTTATTTTATAATTACATGGTAAAAATGAGAAAATAAACAATTTTTCAATCATAGGGGTGCCGAGACACTTTTGTATTTTTACGACTGATTTTGCAAGCAAGTAGTTTCTAAGGTAGGTGAAACTTGGGGTACATAAGACAAATCAGCCTCCTGAAAGGGATACAGTGTTCTGGAAATGTTGAGAGCCACTGGCATAGAAGGCAGAAGAGCAAAGGCTGATTTTGTTATTAGGACTTATTGAAGCTAAAATACATAAAACTCTGTATTTTTTTTTTCTTCATGGTTCCTCTTTTCCAAGCTTCAATATTTTGCTAAAATTGAAATGCAAGGGTGGGGGAAGGCTTTATTATCCTATATTATATGGGACAGATTACCTGTTACAAAAAGGTCTTTTTATCCCATACGGATGATGTAAAGGGTATCTAAAAGGGTGTCATAAGGAGGAGGGAGAAAACGTGTTCACTTTAGCCTCTAAGGATAGAACAAGAAGCAATGGGCTTAAACTGCAGCAAGGGAGGTTTAGGTTGGACATTAGGAAAAAGTTCCTAACTGTCAGGGTGGTTAAACACTGGAATAAATTGTCTAGGGAGGTTGTGCAATCTCCATCTCTGGAGATATTTAAGAGTAGGTTAGATAAATGTCTATCCGGGATGGTCTAGACAGTATTTGGTCCTGCCATGAGGGCAGGGGACTGGACTCGATGACGTCTCGAGGGCCCTTCCAGTCCTAGAATCTATGAATCTATGAAAGGGGCCCCAGAGAACACCATCTGTGCATGGGGTCTCTCTGACTTGCACTAGAAGGGGCGGGATAGCTCAGTGGTTTGAGCATTGGCCTGCTAAACCCAGCGTTGTGAGTTCAATTCTTGAGGGAGCCACTTGGGGGATCTGGGGCAAAATTAGTACTCTGTCCTGCCTAGTGAAGGCAGGGGGCTGGACTCAATGACCTTTCAGGGTCCCTTCCAGTTCTAGGAGATGGGATATCTCCATTAATTATTATTATTAGAATCCCTCTCAGGCTACAGAGTAGAGAGGTGTGCTGGGTGAGGGAGGGAGAGTGGTGAACCAAGTGAAGAAGGGGTATGGCCAGAGCTCACTGGGTTATGGCTGTTCCCTACTTCGCAGAGCCCATAGGGCACACTGGAAAGTGGAGGGTAAATTAGAGAAGTTTCTGTAGCTTGTACTGGACAGGCCTCTGAATATGCAGTGTGCAAAGGTGTCTTAAATCCACCTTTCCCAGCTCACCCCTCCCTGACCTCTGTGAAAGAATGGAGCAGTTGATGATTATACCCTATAATGAGAGCCCAAAGCTATAGTCCTTACTCAGGAGAGGCTGTGTATTGAAATCAACAGGGTGTTTTGCCTCTGCAGGGACTGGAGAATCAAACACTGAGGCAGAAAGAGAAAGATTAAGCAGGTTATCTAGTCCACTCCCATGCCCTCCAATATGCAGTATTGTCCCTATCACAGAGTACCTTTCTTACTCTGTATTGAACATCTCTGGTGGTGGCATTTCCACTGTTCATCCCAGCCTAACATCAGAGAGAGAGAGAGAGAGAGAGAGAGAGAGAGAGAGAGAGTTGCAGCACAAGGCCACCTTCCAATTTGAAGCTATCTATCTCCATCTATTTATGCACCCACAGGCGCATTCAAACACAGAGTTTTATAGAAAAAGAGTCAGTGAAGTTCACTTATCTGCCATTCGCAGAGTGAATTTCTCTGCAACAGCAGCTCAGTGGAAAGTGATCTTGATAGACTAAGAGAGGCTCTGAATACCACAAAGAAATCGTTCTGCCTTTCTTCTGGTCTTCTCTGCTTGCCATGTTTATGTACATCAGCCGGGGGCCCTGTCACATATGCTTCAGTGGTAGCTGGCATACAAGGGTGACTAATAAATGGAGGTACTTTTTACTGCTGAATTGAAATTGGGTTCTTTCTCTCTCTCTCTCACTCACACACACACACAAATCCCATTTTTTAGTTTTTCGGATGAAATCCCATCTCAAAGCTATACTTTGGAGGCACTTAATTAGTTTAGGTGGCAGATGTCTGATGCAACCTATTTCCACATGGGACTCTCATGGAGCAATTGGAATAACACCATTTGGGTAGACTTGGGGATGGGTACCTAACAGGTTGGAGGAGTCATATACAAAGAAGGCCTGATTCACTACTACTTTACTCAGGTTTTACCCCCAATTAACTTCATTGACTTCAGTAGAGGCTGCTGGGCATCCTCCACTAGAGCTGGTCAGAAAACAGAAAATATTTTCCATTAATTTTTTAAAATGAAATGTATTCATTTCCTCCTACCACCCCACCCCCCATGACATTTTCTAGTTTCTTGCTTAAAAACAAACAAAACAAAAATCAGGTTTACACATGCACACACAAATAATAATAAAAAAAAAAAATTGGGTTTTGCGTTTCCATTGAAAAAAACAGGAAAAAAAAAATTAAAGGACAAAATTTTCCAATGGCGGGGGCAGGGAAAGACCATTCTTCTTGTTGGTGAAAAAAGTTTGATGGTAAATTTTCAACCAGCTTGTGACAAGGTCTGTATAAACCCTGTTCTGGTCTGGAAGGCGTTAGTTAGCCCCTCCCTAGTGCACTACTATTGGCTGTTAAGCCTGGGGGCAGGATTTTAAAAGGAGGAAGCACAATAGTTGGGAGGAGAGGTGGGGGTTGGTTTCTCCAGGACTGAGACGGAAGCCTGAGTGGAGTTGGGTTCTGCTGAGCTGAACTGTTGAGTAAGGGGACGTGTGTGCTAGAACATGGATTGTCAGTTTGATTGAGGCACAGGACAGGCTAGGGCAGTGGTTCTCAAACTTTTGTACTGGTGACCCCTTTCACATAGCAGGCCTCTGAGTGTGACTCCCCCCCTTATAAATTAAAAACACTTTTTTATATATTTAACACCATTATAAATGCTGGATGCAAAGCAGGGTTTGGGGTGGAGGCTGACAGCTCATGACCCTCCCCATATAATAACCTTGCAACCCCCTGACGGGTCCTGATCCCCAGTTTGAGAACCCCTGCCCAGCTGAGCCCAGCCAGGCTAAAGATTTGGTTGTTTATACATTTCTATTGAACTTTGTAGTGGGACTCTGGAGTCTGGAAGGGGCTGTACTCTGTAAAATGGGCTGGCTGGGGGGCTGGGTAATTTCTATGGCCAGAATAGATCAAAGGACTGTGGGGGAAGCTGAGGCAGAGTTTCTCTATCTCTACATCTGGCCACAAGGGCGAGCACTGGAATTACAACTTTGCTACACAGCTATACTCTGCTCTGGCTGAGTCACTTATTTAGGAGTCTAATCTGAAGCCTCTATAATTGGGGGTGGGGAATATCTTAAGTGGGGTATCAATGTGTGGGGCCAATATTATTTCACATCTTCATAAGTCACCTAGAAGAAGGGGTAACAAAGTATTTTGGTTAGTTTTGCTAACACAAGGAGATGGTTAACAATATGAAAGAGAATTAACAGACAACGGAAGCTAGATAAATTAGAGAACCTAGAAAACCTCATTCTGCTTAGTTTAATTCAGATAAATATGAGGTGGTTCACTTGTAACAAAATAAAAGTAGTATATTGTTGAGACAATCTGGACGTGATTGCAGAAAAGATACTAAACTACCCAGTGAATAAAATAATCCCCCAAATTGTAAGGTGTAGGGTAATTAGCCACTGGAATGGTTCACCAAGAGATGTGGTAAAATCTCCCTCACTTGGAGTCCTTGAATCAATATTGAATACCTTTCTAAGAGACATTATATAGCTTGACCACAAATTGTTGGACACAATGAAGTAGTCACTGGGTGCATCCCATGACTAGTGTAGGCGGGAATCATAGGGTATGTCTGCTGCTGCAGCTTCACTGCTGTTATCAGAATTAGCTTGGATGAAAGCTAGTTCAGGTATGTCTCGTCCTCTGATTGTACTGTAGATATGCCCCTATAGAATCATATTAGTCTCTTCTTGCCTGGCAATCCTTGAAGCTCTGAATGTCATGCTGTTAGAAGAAATAGCTATTGCTAAATTGAAACATAGAGTAAAAAAAATAGCAATAGGAGGTGTAGGATCAGAAAGATCACAAATTGTTTCTCTGTATTCAGCATTGGCGCTCGTATAGTGAGAAGAGCCCTGTGCTCTTGGCTTTGCAGTGCCCCTCACAAGACTTCATTTGGTTGTAATGAATATATAGGTGATTCTTTAGTCTTGTTGCTGGACACAAACAAATCTGAAGTTCTTCCTGGCTGTTTGGCTCCTAGACTAATACAGCCTGTTACCTAGTGTCACATTCGTTTTTTCCAAGTGCTGGCTGGGTCTAATAAAAATAAATAAATAAATAATGGAGATATCCTATCTCCTAGAACTGGAAGGGACCTTGAAAGGTCATCAAGTCCAGCCCCCTGCCTTCACTAGCAGGACCAAGTACTGTTTTTGCCCCAGATCCCTAAGTTGCCCCCTCAAGGATTGAACTCACAACCCTACGTTTAACAGGAAAAATGCTCAAACCACTGAGCTATCCCTCCCCCTTCTAAGCAACTATGAACAACATGTTCTCACTACTTTACAGACTCCATTCCTGTAGTGCTGGAAGGAGTTCTGGTAAACTATGACACCTGACTTTTTGCCATCTTTATGGAATTCCTTTCATTATATCTTTATCTTATTTTATTGTATTTTATTTTACCATTGCTCCTGCTTTGCATGCCAGGTGGAGTCGTGGAACTGCATGCTTTCATTCTCTGTGTCATTTCAACAGAGTCTAAATGACTGTCTTGGAGACAAAGCTCACAGACACCTTGAGAAGAGTATTCGTATTTCTTTGTTTTAGGCCTGGTTTAGGCATGTGACCAAGCTTTGTGTATGCATTGACCTTCTATGTTGCTTGGGTTACTAAGGGTTTTTTTTAGCCTTCTCATTCTCCCTTGTTACTGTGATGAACTGAATGCAAAAAATGACAGTTTTTTTTTTTTTAAATTCTGATAGACTGAGTATGTTTTTTTCTGAAAAGCCTCTGTTTGACCTTTTGTAAAAACTATTCAGAGCACTTGTCAGAAACCATGGATCTGATTCCCCCCCCCCCCCCTTCAAATAAAAATGTCCATTTAAACTAAAATAACATGAGATTTTGTGACTGTGTAAAATGTAGTTTGGAAACTAGGGTATTCTGATCCTCCAAACAGTAGGGGTATATTTGTATTCTGATCACCTCAAAGGCTAACATTCTTAAGAATGGCATAATACCACTTCAAAAATACAATTTAGATCTTGACATGTCGATTGATTCCTACATAAAGCCTGGCTTCCTGTAGAAAAATGTCTCATTTAAAGTTTCTCCAATGGAAGAATTCAGTTGCTGTTGGTTTTGTCCTGGCATCCAGTGTAGACAAACTGAAAACCTTCCAGAACATTTAAAGAAATGACGCAGGGTTTTTTTGTTTGTTTGTTTTGTTTTGTTTTTGTTCTTATGAAGGTCTATGGCTATTTTTCTAATGTGCAGGCCTTTCTTGAATGTTGACGAGAAAAGTCATTTGACTCTTGAAGCAACACAAAAGGGGCCAGTCTTGCTTGTATCGCTCTTGCTAGTGGTCCAATTGATTTCATGAACTTCAAGTGGACTATTTGAATAAGGAGAGTAAAGGGAATTCTGCTTCATGGTCTGCAAATGAATATAGCAAATACAACTACAATATGAGGGCTTATGATTGCATAAATTTTATATAAATCAAGTACTCAAACATTAGGAAATGCCAAAATGAAAGTTCCCATAAAGGTTTAATTCACACCCCCTTTGTAAATGAATTATATTCCAGTTTTTAATTATGTGCTCACATATTATGTTCACTGGAAGTATCCTTGTTTGAGTTTCCACTGAAACATTTTTAGCTTTTGGGTTTTGGTTTTAGCATAAGGGGAATCCAGCATTGGATCTCTTAGTTCTCAAAGTTAGTGGCGTATCTCCCACTCAGATATGGTCTCCAGTTACCCCCAAAAGTTTAAATTGCAATAGAGTGGTGCTTTTTCCAGTTGTTCCTCCCTTAGTATTCATGGAATTTGTTGCACCCTCCCCCCATTACTTGTAATCTGAAATAATCCCTTACTTCTGCACTGCTGCTGCTGGTGGCACTGCCTTCAGAGCTGGGCGGCCGGAGAACAGTAACTACTGGCCGGGGCATTCATATTGTTTGCAATGCAGGAGGACTATTTTTTTTTAAATCCTGCACAATACCTACTCTATTTTTATCCTGCTCCTACTCTCATGGCAGAAGGTCCCGTGGGACCCACAGGATCCCAGTTTCTTTGTGCCCCCTGGGACCTCTTGTGCCCTCCAGTTTGCACAACACTGTTGTAATAAAGGCAAATAAAACAGAAACAAAAATGTCTGGTGTTATGTATTGTGACAAAGTTCCTCCTCTATCTTGGTGGGTCCTGCACTTATTGGCGGATTTTCTTGCCTCAGAGATTCACCATGTGGGTTGGGGAACAGCCCAGAGACCTTCCCCTCTGGGAGAACCCACAGTCCAGGTCAATTGGGAGGTTTTGGGGGGAACCCGGGCCCACCCTCTACTCCGGGTTCCAGCCCAGGGCCCTGTGGACTGCAGCTGTCTATAGTGCCTCCTGTAACAGCTGCATGACAGCTACAACTCCCTGGGCTACTTCCCCATGGCCTCTTCCAAACACCTTCCTTATTCTCACCACAGGACCTTGCTCCGGGTGTATGATAACGCTTGTACTCCTCAGTCCTCCAGCAGCACACCCTCTCACTCTCAGCTCGTTGCGCCTCTTGCTCCCAGCTCCTCACACTCACACCACAAACTGAAGTGAGCTCCTTTTAAAAACCCAGGTGCCCTGATTAGCCTGCCTTAATTGATTCTAGAAGCTTTTTCTTAATTGGCTCCAGGTGTCCTAATTAGCCTGCCTGCCTTAACTGGTTCTAGCAGGTTCTGATTACTCTGGTGCAGCTCCTGCTTTGGTCACTCAGGGAACAGAAAACTACTCATCCAGTGGCCAGTATATTTGTCCTGTACCAGACTCCTGTACCCCACTGGTCTGGGTCTGTCACAGTATCCCAAAAATTCCAGCCAGAATTGTATGCACCGAGGGGAAAATCCTACCCCGCTGGGTATATAAAGAGGATCCTAAAACAATACACAAACTGGTGTCTTTGTATAGCCCAAATCTCTGTATATGAATTATCTATCAGAATGGGACAAAGCGTTAAAGTTAACTGTCCGAGTCTAATGGATAATTCATATACAGAGGTTAATGAGTTGCTACCATCTCCAAGATAATTGAGATTGAACAGTAAAGGCCCGTGATTTAGATTCCAGATTCCATCCCTGCAGACATGCTGATCAGGGGTGTTCTCATATTTGCATTTTGTAATAGCTTTAAGTAGGGTGACCAGACAGCAAGTGTGAAAAATCGGGGGGCGGGGGGGACGACTTAATAGGTCCTATATAAGAAAAAGCTCCAAAAATCGGGACTGTCCCTATAAAATCGGGCCATCTGGTCACCCTAGCTTTAAAAAGTCACACAAGGATTCTCTCACTGCCTAGTTAGGACAGTTTCAAGCTCCCTTTGAGCTGTCAGAGTGGCATAAATGGGCTTTATCGGCTGAGGATCTAACCTGTGAGTTGTTTGTTTATACGCAGGGCCGACGAGAGGGGGGAAGCCGGTTCAAATTACTGGGGCCCGGCAGTCGGGAAGGGAGCCCGGGGCCCGGCTTCCCCGGCCCTGTTTAGCCGGTCCGCCCTTGCTGGGGGGCCCCCAAAAAAATTTTCACCGGGGCCCGAACCCGCTCTCGGCGGCCCTGTTTATACATCTAATATTGGCTGTTGATAAAGCACTGGAGTGCTATTAGAGGCCCCGATTCTATGTCCTCTGAAATCAATGTAAGTCCTCTCATTGACTTCTATGAACATTGAGTTCAGGCCCAGAATAAGCAATGGGAGATGCTCTAGAGCAGCGGTTCTCAAACTGTGGGTCGGGACCTTAAAGTGGGTCCCCACCCCATTTTAATGGGGGTAGCCAGGGCTGGCTTAGACTTGCTGGGCCCCAGGGCTGAAGCCCAAGCCCCACTGCTTGGAGCCGAGGCTGAGGGCTTCAGCCCTGTGTGGCAGGGCTCAGGTTGTCAGTTATCGTAGCTACCAACAAAAATCAATTTTAGAGAAAATGTGACACGCTTTAATGTAACACTTGATAAGTAACAGTGTGGAGGATTTCATGGTGACCATTGGTATTGGTAGTTAATTGTTCGCTTGTAATTATTGAATGTGTCCAATTGGATATAATCCATGCAAATAATAAACTGTTGGGCAAATCTCCTCCTCTGCCCCCTGCCCACACCTGCTATGCCCAGGTATTCACGTTTTGACATATGATTGTCCTGGGATGAGGGGTTTTGGAGGCATACCTACCTTTTAGCTCCTTCCATCTAGGCTGTGATCATTCTTGTGGTATCGAGACAAAAATTGTACATTAATACCTTGGGTGAAATCCCAGTTCTATTTACATCAATGGGAATTTTGTCATATACAGAAGCAGGTAAACATTATTCCTCCTTTAAAGAAAGGAAAATTGGGACATAGAAAAAGCTGGTCAGAAAATGTCAGTTGTTTTTCATGTGAATTAAAAAAATACTTAATTGTCCCACAAAATGTCTTGGTGAAAAAAATTTAATTCTTAAATTATAAATAAATGGAGATATCCTATCTCCTAGAACTGGAAGGGACCTTGAAAAGTCATCAAGTCCAGCCCCCTTCCTTCACTAGCAGGACCAAGTACTTATTTTCCCCCAGATCCCTCAGTGGCTCCATCAAGGATTGAACTCCCAATGCTGGATTTAGCAAGCCAATGCTCAAACCACTGAGCTATCCCTCCCCCCACAAATTTTTGCTTGTTTGCTTTCACCTTCTTTCATTCCCTATTTCCATCTGTTTTTCCTTTTTTCTTTTCCAATGGCAAAATGGGGGGAAATAGTTTAAAAAGGGTATTAAAACATTTGTTTTCTTGAGAAGTCAAAAAAAAGTCCTTCAGCACCAGGAATGGGGTATTTTGCTCCTTCTTCTTAAGAAGACAAGGATCAAATGTTAGACAGTTTCTTTTCAGTCAGTTGACAAGAGAATTGTGGTTCTAAACAGCTGGAACAACAAAATCAGGCTGGTTTCAGAAGGAAGAGTATACAAGCTTGCTGGGCAGTCAACTCTGCTCTGTGCTGTCACAGCTGGCAGTGTATGTGTGGACTCTGTCTTCAGCACTAATAAACCACACTCCTACTGTGCCAACACATTTATAAGTAATACAAACATTCAGAAAACCTAGGAAGCAGGAGGCCTAAAAATAATAATCAGAATGGAAAGTCTTGGCTACTTCTATGAAAACATCTGGATTTGGTGTTTGAAATTTTCTTTACTAATAAATGGTTAAAAATTCTAACCAGATCTTCTTTGAGTTCCAATTACAATAATTTGAATGAAGGAAGATTATTGCAAGAGATGGCGGATGCAGAAATTCTTTCATAAAACTCTTAACTGACCGGTTAATTAGTGCAAGCTACCTGATTTTCCTTTTCCTCTCCAAGGGCTAGATGGTGCTATAGGTTTGCTTCTCCCATTAAGAAGTAGTGGTACAGGTGCACCATCCCAGAGCAAGCAAGAGAAGGTGTTGACAGCAGGGTGACCTTCTTTCCTGTGCTCTCAGTGTTCCCTGGTGGACCTAGGCACTGTGGAGAAGTTCCATAAATTCCAAGGCCAGAGAGGACCATTGTGATGAGCTTGTCTGACCTCTTGTATTACACAGGCTGTGCAAATTTCCCAAAATAATTCCTAAAGCATACTTTATAGAAAAATATCCAGTTTTGATTTAAAAATGGCCAGTGATGGAGAATACATTGTGACCCTTGGTAAATTGTTCCAATGGTTAATTACACTGCTCTACAGCCAAAATGCTTCTGAAATAAATGTAGTCAAACTTTACTAATTCTGGGTCACTGAGAACGAAAATGATGCTTAAAATTGTTGATTGGCTCTAGTTTTCAAGATATGCTATTGGGTCAGTATATACGACCCTTGACTTGGGAATGGCGGAGGATAAGTGAGTTATAAAGGGAAGGGATCTCAATTTAAACCAGAAATGACTAAAATACATCTTTGACTGGATCTATGAATAAATCTATGACTGGGTTTGGACAGTACTTGCTTTTTAGGCAAAACAGTGAATGATGCAATCTGAAGCTGGTATTGCATCATACATGATATGAATTGCATCATGTTATTCCTAGAAGTCATGGATGATGCAATCATAACGAAGCTTACATCACTCTGCTGAACAAATTGCCCTATATCAGCTCTAGAAATCATACAGTGTCGTGCTCTCTTATTTGTCAGTGTTTGATTTTGCAAAGGAACACATTTCTGTTTAGCCAAAGGGTATGTCTACACTACAGGATTAATTCGAATTTATATAATTCGAATTTAGGAAACCGATTTTATAAATTCGAATGTATTCGGCCACACTAGGCACCATTAATTCGGTGGTTTGCGTCCAAGCTACCATAGTAGCATCGATTTCCAGAGCGTTGCATTGTGGGTAGCTTTTACATAGCTATCCCATAGTTCCCGCAGTCTCCACCCCCCTTGGAATTCTGGGTTGAGACCCCAGTGCATGATGGGGCAAAAAACATTGTCGCAGGTAGTTCTGGGTACAGCCTCCCCCTCCCTCCCTGAAAGCAACGGCAGACAACCATTTCGCGCCTTTTTTCCTGAGTGAACTCTGCAGACTCCATTCTGCATCAAGCATGGATCCCGTTGTGCTCCAGAACGCAGTCTTGAACATTATAAACACCTCGCGCTTTCTCGTGGAGTTTATGCTTACACAGGACCAGAAAAAAGAGGCGAGGAGGAGGAGGCGGCGATTGCAGCGCAGCGACCAGCGTGATGAGGACATGGACACGGACACAGAATTCTCTGAGACCGCGGGCCCCGGTGCTTTGGAGATTATGATGTTAATGGGCCAGGTTATAGGCTTGGAACGCCGATTCTGGGCCCGGGAAACAAGCACAGACTGGTGGGACCGCATAGTGTTGCAGGTGTGGGACGATTCCCAGTGGCTGAGAAACTTTCGCATGCGTAAGGGCACTTTCATGGAACTTTGTGACTTGCTTTCCCCTGCCCTGAAGCGCCAGAATACCAAGATGAGAGCAGCCCTCACAGTTGAGAAGCGAGTGGCGATAGCCCTGTGGAAGCTTGCAACGCCAGACAGCTACCGGTCAGTCGGGAATCAATTTGGAGTGGGCAAATCTACTGTGGGGGCTGCTGTGATGCAAGTAGCCAAAGCAATCACGGAGGTGCTGCTACGAAAGGTAGTGACTCTGGGAAATGTGCAGGTCATAGTGGATGGCTTTGCTGCAATGGGATTCCCTAACTGTGGTGGGGCAATAGATGGAACCCATATTCCTATCTTGGCACCGGAGCACCAGGGTACCCAGTACATAAACCGCAAGGGGTACTTCTCAATGGTGCTGCAAGCACTTGTGGATCACAAGGGACGTTTCACCAACATCCATGTGGGCTGGCCGGGAAGGGTTCATGACGCTCGCGTCTTCAGGAACACCAATCTGTTTAAACGGCTGCAGCAAGGGACTTACTTTCCGGACCAGAAAATAACCGTGGGGGATGTTGAAATGCCAATTGTTATTCTTGGGGACCCAGCCTACCCCTTAATGCCATGGCTCATGAAGCCATACACAGGCAGCCTGGACAGGAGTCAGGAGTTGTTCAACTACAGGCTGAGCAAGTGCAGAATGGTGGTAGAATGTGCATTTGGCCGTTTAAAAGGTCGCTGGCGATCCTTATTGACTCGCTCAGACTTCAGCCAAACCAATATCCCCATTGTTATTACTGCTTGCTGTGTGCTTCACAATCTCTGTGAGAGCAAGGGGGAGACCTTTATGGCAGGGTGGGAGGCTGAGGCAAATCGCCTGGCTGCTGATTACTCGCAGCCAGACACCAGGGCGATTAGAAGAGCACACGATGAAGCGCTGCGCATTAGGGAAGCTTTGAAAACCAGTTTCATGACTGGCCAGGCT
The DNA here is from genome assembly GCF_028017835.1 of Emys orbicularis. NCBI lineage: Eukaryota > Metazoa > Chordata > Testudines > Emydidae > Emys > Emys orbicularis. Next base: position 133,982,558 of record NC_088687.1, on the reverse strand, counting down.
ACAGTGTGAAATTTATGTTTGTTTATCCTTCCTGAAAACCCGCCCCCTTTATTGACTCATTCTCTGTAAGGAACCCACCATCCCCCTTCTCCCAGCTTGCTTTCAAAGGAAATAAAGTCACCATTGTTTAAAAATCATTTATTCTTTATTAATTGATTATAAAAAGAGGGAGAGAACCTGAGTGGGGTTTGGGAGGAGGATCAGCGGGAAGGAAAAGCCCAGTAAAAAAAGGTTAAGAAAATGGCAGCCTTTTGCTTGGGCTGTCCACTGGGGTGGAATGGGAGGGTGTACGGAGCCTCCCCCCCCGTGTTCTTACACGTCTGGGTGTGGAGGCTATGGAACATGGTGAGGAGGTAGGGGGGTTATACAGGGGCTGTAGCGGCACAGAACCTGAGTGGGGTTTGGGAGGAGGATCTGCGGGAAGGAAAAGCCCAGTAAAAAAAGGTTAAAAAAATGGCAGCCTTTTGCTTGGGCTGTCCACTGGGGTGGAATGGGAGGGTGTACGGAGCCTCCCCCCCCGTGTTCTTACACGTCTGGGTGTGGAGGCTATGGAACATGGTGAGGAGGTAGGGGGGTTATACAGGGGCTGTAGCGGCACTCTGTTCTCCAGCAGCCGTTCCTGAAGCTCCACCAGACGCCGGAGCATGTCTGTTTGCTCACGCAGCAGCCCCAGCGTTGCTTCCCGACTCCTCTGATCTTCCTGCCGCCACCTCTCATCTCGAGCGTCTCTCCTCTCCTCACGTTGGTCCCTTCTGTCCTCACGTTGGTCCCTCATGTCCTCACGTTGGTCCCTCCTGTCCTCACGGTCACTGGCTTCTTTCCTATACTTGCAAACCGTCTCCTTCCACTCATTCAGATGAGCTCTTTCATTCCTGGTGGATTGCATGATTTCGGAAAACATCTCTTCTCTCGTCTTTTTTTTACGACGCCTTATCTGGGATAGCCTTCGGGAAGGAGGAGGGAGGCTTGAAACATTTGCACCTGCTGGAGGGAGTGAAAAAAGGAGAGAATTTTTTTAAAAGATACATTTTTCAGAACAATGCTTATACTCTTTCACGGTGTATACTATTCACATTACATAGCACATGTGATTTCTGTGCAAGGTCGCATTTTGCCTCTTAATATTGAGTGCCTGTGGCTTTGCTGCTAGAGATCACAGACGCAGGTCGGGGCAACAGAATTCACCTTGCATGCTGCCATGGTAAGCCACTGTCTTTAGGCTTCTGCGCCCTGCTTTCCCACATACCAAGCAAAGCCCGTTGTGCTGCAGTTTTCCTGTTAGCTTGTTTTCTGCTGCTGAAGGTTAACACCCCCCCCCCCCATCCAATTCTCTGGGATGAGTGCTTTCTCCCTCCCCCCACCACGTGGCTGGTATCAGGGAAGATCCCTGCAGGAACCAAACTAACACCCCCCCCCCCCCACCCGCCATGAATTCTCTGGGATGAGTGCTTTCTCCCTCCCCCCACCGCGTGGCTGGTATCAGGGAAGATCCCTGCAGGAACCAAACTAACACACCCCCCCCCACCCGCCATGAATTCTCTGGGATGAGTGCTTTCTCCCTCCCCCCACCGCCTGGCTGGTATCAGGGAAGATCCCTGCTAGCAAAACGTGAAAAGCTCTGGGCCAATCCTCCCCCCCCCCCTTTGCACTTGGCTAAATGCAGGGAAGGATTTCTTTTCAGCCACAGGCAAACAGCCCAGTAGGAACGGCCACCTCAGTCCCCTTAATTAAATTCCCTTATTTCAACCAGGTTACCCTAAGCGATATCACTCTCCTGAGGATTACACAGCAAGATAAAGAACGGATGTTGCTTGAATGCCAGCAAACACCGGGACCATACGCTGCCAGGCTCTGTCAGGCAATGATACCAGATTACTTGCTACTAGCATGGCGTGGTCAAGTGTCCTACCATGGAGGACGGAATAAGGCTGCACTGCCCAGAAACCTTGTGGCAAGGCTTTTGGAGTACCTCCAGGAGAGCTTCATGGAGATGTCCCTGGAGGATTTCCGCTCCATCCCCAGACATGTTAACAGACTTTTCCAGTAGCTGTACTGGCTGCGAATGCATCCCAAGTGCTCAGGGCAAATTAATCATTAAAAATGCTTGCTTTTAAACCATGTTTTATATTTTAAAAGGTAAACTCACCTGAGGTCCCTTTCATGGGGTCATGGTCTTGGGTGCTGGCTTGGGAGGCTTGGGAGGGTACTTCAGTCAGGGTGAGAAACAGTTCCTGGCTGTTGGGGAGAACGGAGAGCTGGGTGCTCTCTGCCAGCTCGTCCTCCTCCTCCTCCTCTTCCCCTTCCACGGAATCATCAGGTGTACCTGATGAGATTATCCCCAGCTCGGAATCCACAGTCAGAGGTGGGGTAGTGGTGGCGGCCCCCCCTAGAAATGCATTTAGCTCAGCGTAGAAGCGGCATGTCCGCGGCTCTGACCCGGAGCGACCGTTTGCCTCCTTTGCTTTTTGATAGGCTTGTCTGAGCTCCTTGACTTTCACGCGGCACTGATCTGTGTCCCTATTGTGGCCTCTCTCCATCATGCCCTTGGAAATTTTTTCATAAGTTTTGGCATTTCGTCTTTTCGAACGCAGTTCAGCTAGCACTGAATCCTCTCCCCATATAGAGATCAAATCCAGTACCTCCTGTACGGTCCATGCTGGTGCTCTTTTTCGATTATCAGCCTGCATGGTTACCTGTGCTGATGAGCTCTCTGTGGTCACCTGTGCTCTCCACGCTGTGCAAACAGGAAATGAAATTCAAATGTTCCCGGGGCTTTTCCTGTCCACCTGGCCAGTGCATGCGAGTTCAGATTGCTGGCCAGAGCGGTCACAATGGTGCACTGTGGGATAGCTCCTGGAGGCCAATAACATCGAATTGCGGCCACACTAACGCTAATTCGAATTGACAAATTCGATTTTGGCGCTACTCCGCTCGTCGGGGTGGAGTACAGAAATCGAATTAAAGGGCTCTTTAATTCGAATTAAATGGCTTCGTTGTGTGGACGGGTCAAGCGTTAATTCGAATTAAGGCAGCTAAATCCGAATTAAAGTCGTAGTGTAGACCAGGCCAAAGTGAGCAGAGATGCCTCGTACTTGTGTGAACTGTGCAGATAACACTGGTCTACAATTTTTGAGAAGTCGTCTGCTTCAGAGATAAAATGTGCTATTTATTATGTATTTTGATGTGCTGAATTCAAATATGACAATTAAAAAAACTGATTGGCTACTGTTTCTAAGATATTTCAGTTTTTACATTTTATGTCTATGTATATTGTGTAGATAGTAGAGTTTTAATCATAAATTTTAAACCTAGGTCTTTTCATGTGTTTATGGTTGCTTTACATGATAATATTTCACCTGTCCTGTTTATGTAACACTTTAAAAATCAGCAAAAGGGTTATATAAATACAATTTATTATGAAACAAAAGGCAAAAAACTATTCTGTACATAGTTTAGTCCTATTCAGTGTCTACTCGGCGCTTCTTGGCTTGTCTCTTGTATTCATTAAATGGAGCATCTCTTGTCACTGTCCAGCAATAGTCTGCAAGCATTGATGGGCTCCATTTACCCTGATAGCGTTTCTCCATTGTTGCAATGTCCTGGTGAAATCGCTCGCCGTGCTCGTCGCTCACTGCTCCGCAGTTCGGTGGGAAAAAATCTAGATGAGGGTGCAAAAAATGTATCTTTAGTGACATGTTGCAACCAAGGCTTTTGTATGCCTTGAGGAGGTTTTCCACCAACAACCTGTAGTTGTCTGCCTTGTTGTTTCCGAGAAAATTTATTGCCACTAACTGGAAGGCTTTCCATGCCGTCTTTTCCTTGCCACGCAGTGCATGGTCAAATGCACCATCTCGAAGAAGTTCACGAATCTGAGGACCAACAAAGACACCTTCCTTTATCTTAGCTTCACTTAACCTTGGAAATTTTCCACGGAGGTACTTGAAAGCTGCTTGTGTTTTGTCAATGGCCTTGACAAAGTTCTTCATCAGACCCAGCTTGATGTGTAAGGGTGGTAACAAAATCTTCCTTGATTCAACTGCAAAATGGCAATGTTTTGCCATCAATTCCAGTTGGTCATGCAGTCCATATGAAGGAAACCTATGACAACATGAAACAACTTTTGAGGTGCATAAACTATGACCAACATCAGTGGCAGCTTTGTGGCGATTTGAAGGTTGTTGCTCTCTTGCTTGGTCTGCAGACTGGATACACAAAGTACTGCTGTTTTCTCTGTGAATGGGATAGTCGTGCAAGAGGTTCCCACTACATCAAGAAAGATTGGCCACTCCGACAGTCATTGGAGCCTGGGAGGAAAAGTGTTCAGCATCCACCACTTGTTGAATCAAGGAAAATTTTGTTACCACCCTTACACATCAAGGGTGTGTAGGATTGCCTGTGAGGATTAATCATGATTGCTTTCTGCAGCAGTGTTTACCTCCTATTGTGATTCTGTAAGGCATAGAATCATAGAAGATTAGGGTTGAAAGAGACCTCAGAAGGTCATCTAGTCCAACCCGCTGCTCAAAGCAGGACCAACCCCAACTAAATCACTCCAGCCAGGGCTTTGTCAAGCCAAGCCTTAAAAACCTCTAAGGATGGAGATTTCACCACCTCCCTAGGTAACCCATTCCTCCTAGTGAAAAAGTTTTTTCCTAATATCCAACCTAAACCTCCCGCACTGCAACTTGAGACCATTACTCTTTGTTCTGTCATCTGGTACCACTGAACAGTCTAGATCCATCCTCTTTGGAACCCCCTTTCAGGTAGTTGAAGGCTGCTATCAAATCCCCCTTCAATCTTCTCTTAAAATAAGCCTAGTTCCCTCAGCCTTTCCTCATAAGTCATGTGCCCCAACCCTCTAATAATTTTCGTTGCCCTCCACTGGACTCTCTCCAATTTGTCAACATCCTTTCTATAGTGTGGGGCCCCAAACTGTATTCAATACTCCAGATGTAGCCTCACCAGTGCCGAATAGAGGGGAATAATCACTTCCCTCGATCTGCTGGCAATGCTCCTACTAATGCAACAAGGGCACACTGACTCATATTCAGCTTCTCATCTGCTATAATCCCCAGGTCCTTTTCTGCAGAGCTGCCACTTAGCGAGTCGGTCCCCAGCCTGTAGCAGTGCATGGGATTCTCCCATTCTAAGTGCAGGACTCTGCACTTGTCCTTGTTGAACCTCATCAGATGTCTTTTGGCCCAATCCTCCAATTTGTCTAGGTCACTCTGGACCCTATCCCTATCCTCCAACATATCTACCTCTGCCCCCAGCTTAGTGTCATCCACGGACTTGCTGAGGGTGCAATCCATCCCATCATCCAGATCATTAAGGAAGATGTTGAACAAAATTGGCACCAGGACAGACCCCTGGGGCACTCAGCTTGAGATCAGCTGCCAACTAGACATCGAGCCATTGATTACTACCCGTTGAACCCGATGATATAACCAGCTTTCTATCCACCTTATAGTCCATTCATCCAATCCATACTTCTTTAACTTGCTGGCAAGAATACTGTGGGAGACCGTATCAAAATCTTTACTAAAGTCAAGATATATGGTGTCCACCGCTTTCCCCACATCCAGAGATCTCATCATAGAAGGCCATCAGGTTGGTCAGGCATGACTTGCCCTTGGTGTTCCTGATCGCCTTCCTCTCCTCCAAGTGCTTCAAAATGGATTCCTTGAGGACCTGCTCCAAAATTAGTTCCCCAAATTTTCCTTCTTCCCTTTTTAAAAGATGGGCACTATATTTGCCTGTTTCCAATCATCCTGGACCTCCCCCGATCACCATGAGTTTTTAAAGTTAATGGCCAATAGCTCTGTAATCACATCAGCCAACTCCCTCAGCACCTTTGGATGCAATGCATCCGGCCCTATGAACTTGTGCCTGTCCAGCTTTTCTAAATAGTCCTTAACCTGCTCTTTCACCACTGAGGGCTGCTCACCTCCTCCCCATGCTGTGTTGCCCAGTGCAGCAGTCTGGGAGCCGCCCTTGTCTGTGAAGATTGAGGCAAAAAAAAAGCATTGAGTATTTCAGCTTTTTCCACATCATCTGTCACTACATTGCCTCCCCCATTCAGTAAGGGTCCCACACTTTCCCTGACCACCTTCTTGTTGCTAACATACCTGTAGAAACCCTTCTGGTTGCCCTTCACATCTCTTGCTAGCTGCAACTCCAGTTCTGTTCTGGACTTCCTGATTACACGCCTGCATGCTCAAGCAATATTTTTATACTCCTCCCTAGTTATCTGTCCAAGTTTCCACTTCTTGTAAGCTTCCTTTTTGTGTTTAAGCTCACCAAAGATTTCGCTGTTAAATCAAGCTGGTCGCCTGCCATATTTGCTAGTCATTCCTCTAGGTTTCTTTCTGATGGCCACTGATTTCTCTTTTGTTTTTTAATCATCTCTGATTGCTGTGCTATTTCTATTCCTATGTGAAGGAGTAATCTCTTTTTACTTGAAGTTCTCTAATCTTCCAATCACTACTCTCTTTCTCTCTCTCTCTTTCTTTATGTGTTTTTACTTTTTGTCTTTAAAAATCAGTTTATGCCATGTCATACAAGCCTTTTATGAAAGATTCCACAGATTTCCCACATTTTTGGATATTGTGGCAGACACACACAATCAAAACATCACATTACAATGAGGTATTGTGACTTTTCCAGGTTCTACTTCTGTCTTCTACTCTGTCCACACAGACTGTTCAGAGACCTTCAGCTGTTAAACATCACCACATAGTTTATTTATACCACCTTTACTACTCCGCACAGCACAGTATTTACAACATTGGTTGCTCCTCAGTGTTCTGCTAAGGAGAGGAGAGAAAAGAAATCTCTCCACCCAGACACCTTTCTTGGTTCTAGCCCCACCAGCCTGCCTCTCTTGCCCCAGCATTTCCTTCCTGTGCCTTCTTCTACCCTCTGCATTAATGGGTTAATTAGCTCTTTAGTCCTCCCTGCTCCATTCTAATCCACTAATTAGGCACAGTCGGGTCCCACCTTGGGAAGGGTGGACAGGGGCACCGGTGAAACTGGGGGAGCCATGCCCCCTCTGCCCCCATTAACAAGTGGGAAGGCCATGTCCATGCACTTTTTAACATGGGCACAGTTAGGAAGGTAGGGGGCCACGTTGCCCCCCCAAACTGCAAGCCTCAGGCAGGCGCGGAGCAGCACGAGCGGAGGCTACACTTCGCAGCAGGAGCGGAGGCTACACTTCGCAGCACGAGCGGAGGCTACACTTCGCAGCAGGGGAGCGGATAAGCTGAGCGGCTCCCCCGCTGTGAAGTACGGCCCCTGCCAGTGGCACCAGGCTCATGATGAGGGGGCTGAAGTAGGCCTTAGCCCTCCCTGCCAAGAAGCCTGGTCTCTCTCAGTGGCCCTGCCCGAGCTCCTCCTCTTGCCATGAATCCCTACCCCCTGGCCAGGCCACAGTCAGAGCCAGGCAGTGGTAAGAGCCACCCAGGGAGCCAGGGCTGCTGTGGGGAGGAGGAGCTGAGGCCACAGAGAGGGGTGGGGCCTCATGGCCCCCCACTTCTAATGCGGTTCTGGCTCTCCAGGGGGGTGAGGGTGGAATTAGTTGGTGTTTAAATGATCAGCCTGCTGGTTCAGCTGTTGATACCCAGCACTCTGTCACAGGTATAAAATGATGATCAAACTTGGCCAGCACCACAGTATAATTGCTCTTGTGGTTCTCTTCTCCAGATTTAAAGATATGTTCAGCTCTCCTGCCCATGTCATAGGCTAGGGAACTACCCTGCCCCTCCCAACTCTCCTCGTGAACTTTAATTGCAATGCAAAATCATGCAATCTGTTCCTTCCAATCAGGCCGGTCTGACAGTCTGCAAACAAGACACTTTGGCATTTGGATGAAATTCTGCAATTTCTATTCTTTTTCTTCTGACACTGTGTCAGGTTAGGCACAGAAAGACAAAGGCCAAATGGACGCCAATAGCAACAACTTTATTGTAAAAATAACATAGACCGTCTCCAGCGCTCAGTTCAGATGTGCTACAGTAGTCTTCACACAGCACCACCTAGTGACTAAGCATGGTTATGCAGTTTAAGCTTTCTATCAGACTTATCCTGAAGTGCTTACAATTATATTTTATATTATGTTCTCAGGGTTCCTGATCAGGAACAGGGGCTTCATGTGAGGCTCTGCACAGACAGAGGTAGGCATTGTCCCTGCCCCAAAAAGTTGTTCTAACCCAAAAGACTGTCACATCCCCTGAAGTTAGGAGAAGAAGTAATCAGATTAATTTGCAGCCAGGGAGATTAAGGTTACATATTAGGAAATACTTGCAAACTATAACGGTAGTTAAGCACTGGCATATGTTACCTAGGGATGTTGTGGAATCCCTGCTATTCAAGGTTTCTAAGAACAGGTTAGACAAACACCTGTATAAGAGAGTCTAGGTATACTTGCTCCTGCCTCAGCATGAGAGGCTGGACTCGATGATCTCTTGCGGTCCCTTCTAGCCATACACCTCTGTGTTTCCAATATTGTACGTGCACAACGGGAATGTTTTAAAAGATAAACTTTGAACCTTAATTCTAGCATTTCCTAACTTTTGAGTGCTTGACTTTGCAACCTTAACATTCATTTCACACACAAAGACGCACTTGCTAATATTACTTATGTAAAAGATATTAAATATTTAATGAATATGCTAGCACAAGAATTATAAGATCAGACAAAGCCCTGCACTGTTAATGAAAATAGACTGACTGAAGTATAATTTCAGGTGATCCTCTGTGGATGTAAATTTCCATTTTTGTAATCGAACCTGTGAAATCCTTCATGTTTCCTTGTACTTCATCTCCTCAAGGTTATATATTTATTTTGGCACAAAGCAACACACGTTACATGGGAAGATCAGTTGTGAATAATAGTCTAAGAACCATGTGGGAACTGCATATTTCCAAACTTTACTTATGCTTTCCTGGCAAAACAGTACAAGACACATTGTGCCTCATTCTTGCAACTAATGGCGCTGTTATCTGAATCACACATGTATCTGTGTTTTCTATATGTGGTCACCTGGTGATCATCATCATCATCATAGAGCAAGACTCCATTTTCCTGTCATGCTTGTAGAGAACTCCTCATGCACTTTGCTAAAGGATTGTATATTTTAAGGTGGAATTTATTTCAAGAGGCACAGTATAAGAAACAAGAAGTTGATATTGTTTAAATAAATTATCACAGGGACAATTTTTTCCCTTCTCCTTTATTAAAAAAGTAAGTTTGCACCGATGTGAACAGGAGGCAAACTTAGGCCAGATAGAAGATTCTGTTGTCAATTGCTTACATCACTCTGCTGAACAAATTGCCCTATATCAGCTCTAGAAATCATACAGTGTCGTGCTCTCTTATTTGTCAGTGTTTGATTTTGCAAAGGAACACATTTCTGTTTAGCCAAAGTGAGCAGCGGGTTGGACTAGATGACCTTCTGAGGTCTCTTTCAACCCTAATCTTCTATGATTCTATGCCTTACAGAATCACAATAGGAGGTAAACACTGCTGCAGAAAGCAATCATGATTAATCCTCACAGGCAATGTGGTATAAGCCTCAGGCAGAATAGAACACTTCAGACTAGATACACAAAATGGGGGAAAGATCATAGTCCAAGAGTTGATTGCCCAGCTTAAAGGAGTCAAATGCCTTAAATGTGCAAAAATTGGTCATATGGCTGCTGTTTGCTGCACAAAGGCATTATGGGAAGTGACCACTCAGAGGCAAGCCATTTTTTTCAGAGATCAATCAGGTGTAGTCAAGCAGATCCAACCTGGAGCATGGAATTGAATATTTATGGAAAGACCGTTTAATTTTAAAATAGATTTAGGTGGAGATGTACCTTCACCCCTTCCCACAGATGAAACCAGAAGATACTGTCCTAAATAGCCCTGGAGCAATATTGAACTGTATTGGACAATTTTCCACAGAAACAATATACAAAGACAAAAACTTTAATTGTAATGTGTATGTGATTGCCAGCCTCTGATCCTCTAATCTACTCAGTCACAGTGTGGTTACCAGGATGGGCCTAGTGAGAAAGGTGGAAAAATGGATGGAGTAGTTGGTAGTGTTGGGCTTTTAAAAGGACATCCAGCAGAAATAATCTTAAGAAGCAATTCTGAACCATATGCTGGACATACACTCCACAGAACTCCTGTCCTCTTGCATCATAAAGTAGAAACTGCATTAAAGAGAATGGAAAAGAATAGTATAATTGAGAAAATCACTGAGCCAACTGCATGATGTGCACCAATGGTACCTGTCAAAAAAATCAATGGAAAAATACAAAACAGTGTGGATCTTAAAAGACTTAATGCAGCAGTAGTGAGAGAAACATATATCCTCCTAGCACTAGAAGACTTTTCCCCTAAAGTGCAAGGAGCTACTCTATTCTCCAAGTTTAGATGTCTCAAATGGTTTCTGGCAAATTCCTTTAGCCAAGGAGAGTGCTAAACTGAATACATTAATTATACCATTTGGGAGATGTTGCTTTCAAAAGTTACCTTTTGGGAATACCAGTGCTCCTGAAATTTTTCAAAGAAATATGGCAGAACTGCTAAAGAACATAAATGGAGGTTTTTGTTTTTATAGACATTTCATTATGTGGGCCATCAATGAAAGAACACGACAAAACCCTCAATGAAGTTCTCACTTTAATCAATGAGTGCAGTCTCAGGCTAAATACAGAAAAGTGTATTTTCTGCCTTCACCAGATTGAATTTTTGGGACAGATCATAAAGAAATATGGAATTAGTTCTACCTTTGGAAAAATAAAAGCAATTAGAGAATTGACTGCACCAACAAATGTAATATGCATTTTACATATGCATATATCCTCCTAGCACTAGATGCATATTAGGGATGGTAAATTATCTTGGACGATACCTGCAAGACCTTTTTTCAGTGACAAAACCACTGAATAAACTAGTAAGGTCCAATACATCCTGGCTCAGGAGGGAGGGGGCAGATCAGGAAACTGCCTTCAAAAATGTAAAAGAAATTATCTCAACTGCTCCAGTTTTAAAGTTCTATGATGTAAACAAACTCACAATGATCAGCGTTGATGGCAGTAACTATGGCCTTGGGTGTTGCAGCTACATGGATCTGAGCAGAAGCCAGTTTCATTCTGCTCTTGTACATTTACTGAAGCAGGAAAATGGTATGCTCAGATTGAAAAGAAGAGCCTGACAGGTGTATAGGCTTGTGAGGACTTCCCCAGATATGTGTGGGTTGGGTTCCTTTAAACTGATAACTGACCACAAACCCCTTATAACACTTATCAGTGGAAAAGACTTGGATTAAGCACTACAGTTCCAACCCTGGAAAAGACTCTAGTCTCAAAATGGCCAGACCCGAGAAAAGTACCCAAATCATATCAAAAGGCAAAGAGAGCTTATGAACACTTTTATAATTGTCATCACTCAGTTAGACAATTGCCTGATCTGGAATCTGGTGACCATGTGTGTGTCAAACTGAATGGAGGAAAAGGATGGAGAATTGCAGCTGTTGTAAAGAAAAAGAATGCATCTCTTAGATTATATGCCACTGAGAGAGAGAGTGGGGAGTTCAACAGAAACCATCGACATCTTCTGTCTCAGATGTCACAAGTACTCCTGTTCTTTTGCGGATACAGACTAACACGGCTGCTACTCAGAAACTGAACAATCAACTGAGCAAATTCTACAGATTGCAGGACTAGGAAAAGAAGATTCACCTATTCCAAATCTGTCAGAGACAGCAATTACAAATAAGAGAGTCCAGTCACCAAGCCATTACCCTTTCTAGCCATATAGAATCATAGGACAGGAAGGGATCTCGATAGGTCATCTAGTCCAGTCCTCTGCACTCATGGCAGGACTAAGTATTATCTAGACCATCCCTGACAGGTGTTTGTCTAATCTGTTCTTAAAAAGTTAAAAATATAGTTTAAATTTATAGTTAAATTATAATAAATAAATAAACATAAAAATATAGTTAAGAATAAAGTTAAACATATAGTTAAACCTAGGGGGATGAGTAATAGATGGACCCATGTTGAAATTTGATGCTTTGACAGAAAATAGTGTGATAGCTTTAAAATTCTTTAAAATGCAGAGAGAAAATTATCACACTATCTGCACTGACTCACAGCTGAGAGTACCAACCTCAGGTAGACTGTCAAAAGCAGGGCAGACACCCCAGACTAATGGTATGTTCTATAATTAGATTTCACCAACCTAGTAACAAATATGAACTCCTAGATCACTGTAACAGTCTTATCATGGAGTCATGGACAGTCCCTTTGGACTCTCCAGTCCATCTTCTCATCCAGGCACGCAGGCCTTAAAGATACATGGTCACTTACACCAAAAAAATCACAAAATATCCAGGTTGCTTCCAGTCCCAAGAGACCAGTCACTTGCCCCTGATCAATTTGTAACTTAGATCTCACACCAAAGAAAATGCCTGTAACCAATCCTGTAATAAAACTAACTAAAGGTTAATTAACTAGGGAAAAGAAATAAGAGGGTTATTTACAAGTTAAAGTAAACCAGCGTATATACAGAAATGAGTTTGTCTATGATTCAAAACATGACAGAGGTGTCATAATCTGTCAGCATTGAATGTCTTCTTAGGCCTTAACTAAGGTTGACCCTGGAGATCTCTTACTTTTTGTTTCTTAGCCAGCCCCTGTGAGAGTCCAAAAAACAAAGAGGTCAAAAATCTTCATGTTAGCTATTTTTACTTCCCTCTTTCAGCATTCAGACCGATGGGATTCTGCATGTACTCCTCCATGGGTGGATGGGGAAATTAACAAAGCTTTTGTCCTATGATGGTCTACTTAATTTTGATAGTCCTTACCATCTGAGTTCACAAGTTCATAGCGGGCATTTTTACAATTATCAACCAAGCATATTTTACCTTGTAGCATGAAATACAGACATTACAAATAAGACTAATGCAGGCAGCAATTTTCAAGCATTTTACAGTCTAAACACGAAACACATCCTTACAAGTCTAACACCTATCTTGAAGAATATTAACACATAGGTGAACTGCTCTGGTGTCCAGCTATGAATTTGCTCAGCTGATGCCTCCACACTTGGGAAGAGCTGACACCTGATTTACTAGAATCACAAACATTTGAAAAGGGGAGATGTGATGGAAAGTTTAAACTGCATTATAATGTTTAGTCAGTAGGTGGCATTATGTGTAGAATACTGCAGTGCGACTTTACTGAGTGCTGGAGTCAGTCTACCTTATTATTATTATATTTATTATTTGTTATTTACAGTGAAGTTGCTGCTGTAGTGGTAGCATTCACTTTGTTTCTGCCTCTGTGGGTACATCTAGACTGACCCCCCCCCCCCCACCAGACCCTGGGTCAAATGACTCGTGCTTGTGCTATGGGGCTAAAAATAGCAGTGTAGACATTCCCACTCAGGATCTAAAACCCACCCCCTTGCTGGGTTTTAGAGCCTGGGCTCCAGCCTGGGTGGGAGCATCTAGACTGCTCTTTTTAGCCCCATAGCGCGAGCTTGAGTCAGGTGGGCTGGACACCGAGACTTGCAGTTGCATTTTGTTTTTGTTTTTTGCAGTGTAGATGTACCCGATGTGACTAACTTAACAATAGGTCTGTATCTTCACAGATTTTGCTAGGCATTGTGCAGATCTATATCTAATGTACTTATATGGCCCTACTGCCATAGTAGTGGAGCACCTCACAACCTTTCATTCATTTTTCCTCACAACACCCCTATGCAATAAAGGAGTGTGATGAGCCCCATTTTACAGATGAGGAACAGAGAGACTAAGGCCCATATTTTTAAAGTTATTTAAGTGCTAAATGAAACACAGGCAATTCAAACAAGCAGAGGTTTTATTTCCCAAGTAACAGACAGATCACAAAAGACAAAAGAGCAACAGGATTAGGCTTAGCTAACATATGTAAAATAATGTGTGCCCCTTCATCTCTCACACAAAGGGAAATAATGTATTTTTGCATGTAAACCCTGTGTTAGCAGCAGGTTATGCATTGCTACACAGCACCCTAACTCAGCTCCCCTTCTTTATCAATCAGCTATAATGCCTGGCAGGCAGTATTTCAGAGCCATGAATGAATCAATTTGTCAGGCTATAAATATGTGAGTGGTCTGCTGGGTATGGCTGGCTCAAGGCTGAAAAGTCAAAGCCAGAATAGTAAAGAGAGGAGGAAAAGAAGAAGAGAGATGGACTCGGTCGGGACTAGCACAAGTGTCAAAGCTATATAGGGGGAAATCAGTTATTTATTTTTTTCTTTCACAGATTAAAAGGAAATATTTTATTTGCTTATCTCTGATGGCTGAAAGGTTTAATATGAATTTCAGCTGCAGCAATTAGCAGATATTTTTTTTGTTTAGATTATATTGATATCTTCTACTTTAAAACAGGCTTTCTGCCAAAACTGAAGATGCCCATTAAGTACCATAATTAACATTCCAGTTTTATGAGCTCCTCTGAGGGTAACTCACTTGACCTTGATGCATGCACAAGTTTGATGAAAAAAGGTTTGTGGAAAAATATTATTTTGCCCAGCAAAGCTTTGTGACCTTTTGTGTGTGAATATTTTGCATTTATGATTCTATAAGAACACCCCCCACCCCCCGAATGGATGGAACTGGGTTCCTCTGCCTTGTAGTAAATAGTCCTTCTCATGCAATTGTCCGATAGTCCTGGAAAAACCACATTCTCAAAGGTTCATAGATGGCCAGATTATGGCTGTAGGCACAAAGAAGAAAGGGTATTGTCCAGGAGCTACACACCACACAACAAAAACACCAACCCAGGAACCAAACCCTGCTACAAACCCCGGTGCCAACTCTGTCTACATATCTATTCAAGGGACACCATCATAGGACCTAGCCACATCAGCCACACCATCAGGGGCTTTTTCACCTGCACATCTACCAATGTGATATATGCCATCATGTGCCAGCAATGCCCCTCTGCCAAGTATATTGGCCAAACCAGATAGTCTCTACGCAAAAGAATAAATGGACACAAATTTGACATCAGGAATCATAAGATTCAAAAACCAGTAGGAGAAACCTCAATCTCTCTGGTCACTCAATAACAGACCTAAAAGTGGCAATTCTTCAACAAAAAAGCTTCAAACAGACTCCAGTGTGAAGCTGCAGAACTGGAATTAATTTGCAAACTGGATACCATCAGATTAGGCCTGAATAAAGACTGGGAGTGGTTGGGTCATTACAAAACCTAAACTTAATTTCCCCAATACTAATTTCTCCCTACTGTTACTCACACCTTCTTGTCAACTGCCTGTAATGGGCCACTCTCTTACCACTTCAAAAGTAATTTTTCCTCCCTTGGTATCCTGCTGTTAATTGATTTATCTCGTTAGACTGACCTCACACTTGGTAAAGCAACCCCTATCCTTTCATGTATTCATACCTGCTCCTGTATTTTTCACTTCATGCATCCAGTGAATTGGGTTCTAGCCCACGAAAGCTTATGCCCAAATAAATGTGTTAGTCTCTAAGGTGCCACAAGGACTCCTCGTCCTTTTAGCTCCAGGAGCAGCAACCATGCCTCAGCTTCATAGGTTATAAAGCCAGAATGGACCGTTGTGATCATTTATTCTGACTAGGGTTGCCACCTGTCTAGGTTTTCCCAGGATCATCCCTTTTTTTGAGGTGTCTATCCCAGATGAAATGGTTCGGATGTCCTGGGTTTTGTGTACCTCAGAGGAGGGAGCTGTAAGTCAGACCTCCTGTATAACAGGCCAGAGGACTTCCCTGAATTAAATAGAGATACCGGTCTGAGTCACAATTTCTCCCTTGCTTCCTCCTTGCTTCTGGAGGGTTAGGAATTTTCTGCTGCCCTGTGCCAACAATCATGGCTGCACGAAGGCCATTCCCAAAAGCAACATCTGTGCTCTGGGGGTCTTTGCTTCTCCCGAGTGCAGGGAGCAGGATTCTGGGAAAGGAACTGGGGCGCTAGGGGAGCAATACATTGTGAGTAAAGAGCAGTACTGAAAAGATTATGTTGGTTTGAGGCAGTTTCTCTGACTCTCCCCCTGGACTGATGCTGCTCTCTCTAACGCACCTTGTGCGGTGATCTAGCACTCTCTAGTGGTGACTGGGTCACAGATAGAGGTAGATGAGCTTGCCCTTGGCTAGCCGAGTTGGGTCTTTCAGCTCAGGCATGCGTGAAGATCCAGAGATCCTAGATTCAATCCATGCAGGAATTCAGCATAACATCTGCACCTTGCCCTACTTTGGAGTGTCTCTCAAAAGCCCATAGGTGATAGTCCTGTCCTGAAAAACTCAAGGAGAAAGGCTACTCCCATTGGACTCAATAGCAAAGCTGCCATTGACTGAAATGGTCCTCACAATCTAAACGTTGCCTTGACTGACAAACAAAACTATAAATGGTAGAAGAAATGGGGATGGAGGGATGGAAGGTGAAGGATTTCAGCAATTAGATTACATGCATATTCAGAGCGGCCCGACATCCAACTTAGTGATTAAAGTGTCACAGTGGTTCGTGCAAATGCTCTCAAGCTGAAGGACTGGCTCTGTTATAATTGTTATTTCTCTCAAACTGTTATATTTACTATTTTGATATCTTCATAAGTAGATTGGTAATAGCATAGGGCTATCCAAATAAAATATATCTTTTCAGCTGTTTCCCCTTAGCTTGTGCAGGTTGCTGTACTTTACATTCATATAGTAATATAATAAAAGAGGGGGTGGAGTGTTACACTTGGGGGCCAGATTCTCCAGAGACTTACAGACATGCTTAACTTTACTCATGTGAGTTGTCCCACTGAGTTCAATGGGAATGCTCATATGGACAAGCTTACTCATGTGTAGGGGTCTACTTAAATCATGAAGAAATCATACATTTTTCATGGGTGGGTCATGGTACAAATGGAAAATTTTGTGGATGTGATACACATCCACAAAATTGGCTATTTACGCAATGTCCAACCTGTGAGCGTTTCTCAAATGGGGTGTTCCAACCCAAAAGGGGGTTGCAAGCCTATTGTAGGGGAGTTGCTGTATTGCCACACTTACTTCTGCACTACCTTCAGAGCTGGGCAGGTGGCGAGCATAGGTGTTGGAACTAGGCGCTGGGGGTGCCGCTGTACCCCCTGGCTTGAAATGGTTTCCAATATATACAGGGTTTGCAGTTTGGTTCAAAGGCTCTCAGCACCCCCACTATACAAATTATTCCAGGACCCTTGCTGGAGAGCAGTGGCTGTTGACCGGGTGCCCATCTCTGAAGTCAGCACCACCACCAGTAGCAGAGGTGAAGTAAGGGTTGCATAGTACGGTATTGTCACCCTTGCTGCTTGTGGTGTCACTGCTTTCGGAGCCGGGTGCCCCACCCCCGGAGGAAAAGGGCTGAACCAGGCCCAAGAGGCTGCGCAGACCAGCAGTTAATCAGCCAAGGCCTGGGGGAGAGCCAATAAGGGCAGGGAAGAGGTAGCCAATCAGGGCCAGGCTAGGCCCTATATAAAGGCTGCCTAGCAGAGGGGAAGTCAGTCACTCTCTGGCTAGTGAGGGAGAAGGACTGGCTCCTGAGCTAAGGAGCAGCACCTTGGACAGAGCAGTACTGGGCAGGCTTGGGGGACCAGAGCGGAGCTCTGGCCCAGATACCTGCCAGGCTGTGGCCCTTGCTAGAAGGGGTCGTGAAGGTGCATAGGGCCACAGGGGAAGTGACCCAGGGAAACTAGGCAGATGAGAGGGGAGAGAAGGAGGACAGAGGGAGACTGCTGCTAGAGGGCAGTGCTTCTATATCCTGGGAAATTTCCCAAAATCTGGGAATTTTTGAGTAAAATGTTTTGAATGAAAATTCCCAATTTCCCACATTGAAACATTTTACTCACAAATTCCCAGGTTTTGGGAAATTTCCCAGGATATAGAAACACTGTAAAAAACTTTATCTGGGAATTTTTCACCAGATTTAGGAAATTTTTAGCTAGGTTGGGAAAAGTTGGCATCACAATATAGAAGCACTGCTAGAGGGTCCCTGGGTTGGGACCCAGAGTAGCGGGTGGGCCTGGGTCTACACCCCCCACCCCCTTTCTCTCCTTGCATTGCCCCTGGCCACCAAGGAGAGGGGCCGAGACAGGCTGCAACCGGCTCCTGAGATGAGGGGCTAGACTCTAGGGTTGTGGTTGGCCACCGAGGCAGGGACAAACAGAAGTACTCACCGGAAGCGGGTGAGACCAGAGGGCCGGAGGGCAGTGTCCTGAAGTGGATGAAGACAGTCCTGAAGAGGATGCTGCTGAGCAGGGAGCAATGTGGGTCCCAGGGCAGCAGAACAGAGACAACGGGTGAGCTACCATGTGTCGAGGGTGCTCTGCAGCAGTCAAGAGTAATTCCTGGAGCGACCGGCAGGGGGCACCAGCGGTGGTGAGTCGAACTCTGTCACAGCGCCCATTCAGCAGCTGCTGCTCTCCAGCCACCCAGCTCTGAAGGAAGTGCAGAGGCAAGGGTGGTAGTACCTTGACCCCTCTACAATAGGCTTGCAATCCCCTTTTGGGTCAGGAGGACCCACAGCTAGAGAAACTCTGTGTACTTTTTGTATACTTTTACCCCATAGTATAGGATAAACGTACACAAAAGACCAGATTTCATGGGGGAGATCAGATTTTGCGGCCTGTGACACGATTTTCATGGCCGTGAATTTGGTAGAGCCCTACTCATGTCCCTATCATGCTGACTGATATTGTCTCATTGTTTCCTTGTACACACCCATCAGTCTGTCTGTATCCATCTGTTGTCTCTTGCTTTAAATTGTAAGCTCTTTGGGACAGGGTCTGTCTTTGTTCTGTGTATGTACAGCTCCTAGCACTACAGGATCCTGGTCTAGGACTGGGGCTCCTAGGTGATGCATTTGCAGAATCAGGGCCTGAGGACGTAAGCTGCACAGGGTAGGGACTTTCTCTGCATACTTGTCTATAAAGCACATATTACTCTTTAGAGTCTATATAAATTCACAACAGAGATTAACCTGTCCCCTTTAAAGCACCCCTACTCATTATTCAAAGTAAGATCCATGTAGATGACCTTTAGCCCTGAAGAATCTAAAACACTTGAAGAAAGATCAGTTTGATGCCAGTGGAATCTAAAATAATTTTGTCCCTTAGAAAGGTCCACTAAATTGCTCCAATAAACATGGCCGGTTGAACTGATTAAATTCAGGACTCTTGGAAATTATCAGAGTGGGAATCTCCATAATGAGTATGTTTGAGTGGGTAATTTCTCCCAAATGCATTGGATATTAAGTAATAATGTTTGTGCTGGGGAGGGGGTAGGAAAAGGGCAGAAATGTAGGAAAGAAGTAGGGTGACCAGATGTCCTGATTTTATAGGGACAGTCCCAATTTTGGTTTTTTTTTTTCTTATATAGGCTCCTATTACCCCCCCACCACCTGTCCCGATTTTTTCACACTTGCTGTCTGGTCACCCTAGAAAGAAGTGAGGAAACATAATTAGTGACATGGGGAGAGAAGATTGCGAGTGAAGGAAGAAGAGGGGTGTGTGTGTGTGTATGTGTGTGGTGGTTTTTTTTAATTGCATTGCAGATTTTCCTCCTCCTCCTTGCAACCACAAAGGTGAAGAATGTATTGCAGATAACCACTCATCCTAAACTAACCACAGAGGCTGCTAGCCAGCAGGAGACAGATATAGGGGTTTGTCCCAAGGAGAATATGTAGGGGTGGGAAAGAAAGCGAAATGTATCACTATTTATCCTTCTTCACAATAGCATCTCTTCACGTGGGCTAAAGCTTAATGTTATAATTCTCTGCAATCTTTGATTGGCAAAGGAGAGGACAACCCACTTGTTTTAAGATAAAGAACCTTTCCAACATTTCATCCCCAAAATCTTTTCTGAGATTGAGAAAAGTTTGGCTGATAATTTATCTCCCAGCCATCCTTATGTTAATAAGTTAACACAAAGCAGACTTATGAGGACTCCTAATTCTATAATGAAAACAAGCCAAAGGTTGTAAGACAAGAAGTTTGGATAAGCTGCTAAACACTTGGATACACATATGAATTGAATGCAGAAGCTATTTTGAGGTTTGGGAAAGTAGTTTTGTTGACATGAGCTTTTTTTGGGGTGGGGAGTGAAAGTTTTCAAGGACTCTTTTTGTTTGTATCCTTGATTCTGATCTCACATGAGGTGCTTTGTTCCCCCCCCCCCCCCTCCCCATCTACTCAATTGGTTTTATTCCTGATTTACACCAGTGTTGGAGGACAATTAGGCAGTGTGGATAAAATTTTCAAAAGCACCTAACTGAATTTAGAAGCCTAAAATAGTTACAGCTGAGCTTCCCGTGTGATTTGTACAGCTGTGTAAATGCCTGATTTATTTATTTATGTCATGAAACACAATAAAACATGAAGGCTTTTGTATATTTTGATTGTAAAAATGTTTTCTTTCATTTAACATAGGATAACCTGTGATTGTACTTTAATCTATGTCAATTAACAATGAGGGGACAGTTCATTTGGCTGTATAATTCCTGCACTCTCAGACAAATTGTACATTTAAATAATTTGTTTGCCTGAATAATGACCATCTTATAAATGTGCTAGCATAAAATGTGTATTTAAATATGTATTTGCCTAAATATTAATTTTGGTGCTAGTATAAATATATATTTATGCAATGGACTTGGTCCTAAATCAGTTAGGCATTTTCAAAAATGTTATCCTGTATCCTTATTAAAAAGTGCATAAAAAGTCAAATTGTCCATTTTGCTGTATGCATAACACTTCCCACACTTTTTAGCTCCTTCCTCTGAGGCATCAGAGATGGCCACGGCTAGGGATGGGATCTTGGGTGGAGCTGGCCAGGCCTTTGAAGTGACACGGAGTATTCTCTCTCTCAGGTGCTTGGCTGGCAGGTTCTTGCTCACAGGCCCAGGATCTAACTGATCACTATATTTGGGGTCAGGAAGGAATTTCCCCCCAGGTCAGACTGGCAGTGACCTTGGGGGAGTTTGTCTTCCTCTGCAGCATGTGGGTGCAGGTCACTTGCCAGGATTATCTCAGTATCTCTCATTTAATCATTTTCCTGCTATTGCATGCACATTGGGCACTGGTGCACCTTGGCTCCTGCTGTTCGCTGCCTGTGGCACATAATAGTTTAGTTTTCTATGGACTAGATGGTGTTGGTGGTCTGTTATATACAGGATGTCAGACTAGATGAACTAGTGGCCTTAAACGCTATGGCTCTGAGATGTCACTACGTTAAAGCACCCATGTCCACAGACTTTCATGCATTTCAAGACTAGAAAGTTTTCTGTTGGTTAATGGTCAAAAAGGAGACTTTTTTTAAAGCCACCTTTTAGTACAATGTATTTGTTTCCTATGTGTCTAGGAATAGTACCTATTTATGTGGAAAGACAGCGTTGTAGTTCCTTTATTGGACTTTGGACTCAGGAGACTTGTTTCCCCATCTTTAAAAGATGTTTTCTAATTCTTCCCAGGGAGGAGTTGAGGACAAATCCACAAGTGCTAGTGCCAAGATACTATGGTCATGGGGCCATATAAGTAGATAATTACTGTTAACACAATAGAGTCAATCGAAGACTGAACTTTGCTGCTTTGTGCATGTATGATGTCTGCTATCTTGGCCAACACATCAGGGAATGAAAAAGAGACCTCAAGAGCTAAAAGCATGAAGTGGTGCAGCTTGGGCTAAAGCCCGGTGACTGGCCCTGTAACAAATCATACTCTCCCTTTGTCTGGGCAGAGAAGATGACCTGTAACACACCCTCCCCGTTGAGTTACCCATCATTCATGAGTAAAATTGCCAGCAGTGTCCTAATTTCATATTCTTTATTTCTGGAGATGCTACAAAAGGCAGAACAAAAGGGCTTGATTTTCAGAACAGAGTGAGATAAAGCACTACTAGTTAGAACAATTTCAGAAACTATAATCTGGACATAACTGAAAGAATAATATAGGACACCACAATGTCATTCTTACTGAGTCAGAATGCATTTTAAATGAGAAGAACCATAGATTCTTCGTTGAAAAACAAAACAACTTTTGCTTAGTGAATAGTTTTGGATGGTTTTCAACACTGGGCTACATTAATTAAAAGAACACTTCTGGGAAGAAAAGGGGAACGTATCATTAGACACCAAGACAGCAAGTACCTGACCAGAAACAGTCTGAAAGTATTATAGCAGGAAGTTTTTTTTCTTGGCTTGCAAGTACTGTCCTGTTAGTTTTGTGATGCACAAACTCTTTGGGGAAGCTGTTGCAAGCAGTAAGATTTCTTCTCTTTGATTTAATCTCTCCAACTAGAGTCAATTCTTGGGGCAAAGTTGTTTCCTGTGAACCAGGCAGTAGTATTTAGACAGTTTTTTGAAATCATACCCTACCCACCACTTCCATCTCAAGCCATGTTGCTTATTACACTATGAATGAGGAGAATATGTGAATGCTCTAGAGCAGTGGTGGGCAACCTGTGGCTGCAGCGCCCATTGGCCGGGAACGTCAATTGTGGCCACTGGGAGCTGCAGGCGGCTGTGCAAATGTAAACAAACAGTCTGGCAGCCCACCAGTGCATTACCCTGACGGGCCATGTGCGGCCCACAGGTTGCCCACCACTGCTCTAGAGTTACTAGCTCAAATCACATGTTATTAGCTGCATGAGAAAAGGTATTTAGTCATTTGTGGAAGAAAAGGATCAGGCAGTGACCAGGTTGGCTGAACTGGCAGAGTTTAAGCAACAGGAAAGGGAGTAGGGGGCAGCTAATGATGAGATGCCTTGAAGGATGAGGAACAGAATCTCTTAGTAACTCTTTCCTGGTGTTCCAAATTAGTGCAAGTTGAGTATATGAAAGAAAATTTCCCTAGTAATAACAAATACAGCGTTTGCTATGATAACATTTTGCTGGAACAGAGAATAAAGAATGAACAAAGATTTGTGGGGTTGACCACTACCAGAGAACTTTTTCCCCCCTGTGTGTTTTCAATAAAAGGTGCCCACATTACAAAGGACTGGATTTGGACTTGGCCTGCACACAGGAGAGAGGGAGCAAGAACCCATCCTTTACAACCCATGTGGGCTCTCTGATGTTGCATGGGACCAGGCAAGCACTGCATGCTCTGGGGGTGAGGTATAGCTAGAGTCTTGGGTCCACCCACATAACATTCTCTGGCCACTGCAGGAGGGATGTATTATCTTACTGCTAGTATACGATCCCTCTGGAGCAAGGAAGAATTATGATTCAGTGGGGTATCTCAGAGGCCCAGTGCCTTCCAGGGCTGCACGTGGGGTGGAATAGCTTATGCAGGACCCCTTGCTTACAGTTGTGTTTAAAGTATCTACTATCTAACCCAAAGCAGTCTTCTCACTTTAGAATCTCTTGGTACAGCTGACTTTTTTTTTTTTTTTTTTTTTTTAAAGAGGATTTGTTGAAACAAACTTTTGGGCAGAAACAGATGGATTTTGCCTAAACTTTTGTTGGGATGGTTTCTCAGATCCCAACAAAAGTTAGAATTTTTGGTGAGAGAGAGTGATTACCAGCCCCCGCCTGCACCAAAGAGTCAGGTGGTTTGTGAACTCACGTGCAATGTGGGTCATATAAGTTCACTCCCCTCCCCTGCTCTGCCTGATTCAGAGCCGGAGCGCAAATATTGGTGTCCCTCATCCCAACTAATCATTGGACCAGAGTGTCCCTCTATTAGTGGAAACATTTTGAAAGGTCTTGATTTCATCCCCATGTGGAATGGGAAAACTTGTGAAATCTCAAATCTTCATGGATGGAAAAACTGTTTTCCTTCAGCCCTACTGATTTCCCCCACCCCCTTCTGATTTTTGTCCATTCTAATCTGTATAAAACCAAGAATAGTTAATACTGGATTGTTCTCCTTTTTCCAGTGACCCAAACTCTTTCCCTCCGGTTTGAATGAGTCCACGATTCTTTAAATATTTACTCTTCTCCTGGCATGATTGAATGACTAGGCCTTTCATTTTTTTTTCCTGTTGATCCTTTTTCTGTTGAGCAATATGCATCATTCCAGATATCAGAACCATATTGCATCCTGTCAGTCTTTCACTAATACTAATCTCTGTGCTAAGCAGAGTTCTAAAGATAGACCAAAATTGATTGTGTATGATTACAAGGCAATGTTCTTAAACAAGCCTTTCAAACACCATGCCAAGGAGGACGAACTGGAAACAGAAGGATAATTAGACTCATTCTTTAGCAAGAGAACATTTCTGCAGCTAAGGAGTAATTGCAGTCCTACTGTGCTATCTAGAAACTTTCAGAAGCCAGAAAAGGCTTTTATAATTGCAGTCAGCCAAGGGACCATCGAGTATACAATTTTCTCAAGCATTCATCTGGGGAAAGGTTCAAAACACAGCACAAGTAATATTTGGTTTTTGAAAGGTACTCTGCAAAAACCGGTATTTTCTCAAATATTCACAAATGTGATCCAGGCTGAAGTGTTTCCACTTCTGGGTGTTTTTCTTTGTATGGTTGTTGAGGGTGAAGGCACATTCCTGGGGAAGCATAAGGAAGCTTACACTGCTTCTTCCAGTGGTGCATTTTTCTACCTATGTGTGACAGGTTGGGACTCACCACCGCACCACCTCCCACTGGTTGTTCTGGGAATTAGCTCAGTCCATGGGGAGCACCCTCTGCCGGTGGTGTCCCGTCCGTTGTCTCTTCCCCACTGGTCTCTGGACTCACATTGCTTCTCACTCGGCGGCGTCCTCTTCAGGCCACTACCCTCTGGCAGTGCCCCCTAGTCCATCCTCACCCCCCCCTTCGGGGGGGGGGGGGGTTGTTCAGCAGTCCTTGCACTGGCCTCAGTGGCGAACCACAACCTCCAAAGTCTAGCCCCTTGTCTCTAGGGCCAGTTGCAGTTTCTCAGCCACCCTACCGCATGGCCAGGTGCAGTACAAGGGGGAAGGGGAGGACCCAGGCCCACCCACTACTCTGGGTCCTGACCCAGGGACCCTCTAGTGGCAGCCTCCCTGCCCTCCTTCTCATCCCTGGCCCACTTCCCCTCTGGCCCCTCACACCCCCTAGGTCCTTTCTCTCAGGGCCCGCGGTCTGGTAGGTTTTGGGCTGGAGCCCTACTGTACTCCCCCTGATCCTGCCCAGCACTGCTCTGTCCAAGTTGCTGGTCTCCTGCTCTGGCAACAGACCTTCCCCCATGAAGGTCTGGGACAGACTGACTGCTCTCTCCCTGAGCAGCCTTCTTATAGGGCTGAGCCTGGCCCTGATTGGCTGTCTCCAATCTGGGCCCTGATTGGCTCCCAATAAGCCCTCTTCCTATTGGTTGTTTGTCTGCGCAGGCTCACTGGCCTGCTGCAGCCCCATCTAGCATGGGGGTGGGGCAGCCGCCCTACCACACTGTTTTATTTATTCCGTCAATCTTGCATCATAACAGTCAATGGGAGTTCTTCCACTGACTTGCACGGGAGCAAGTTTGAACCCACAGAGAGGACTTTAGTCTCCACAGGTGTCAATCCAGCACTTTTTATCAACAATAAAACACAAACAAAAACAAAAAAAACCTAAAGGTAAGAGTCAGAAACTCCTGAAACTTTGACATGGGAACAAAAGTCAGCATTTGTGGAAGGTGGTATGGGCAAGGTTTTCAAAAGCAACTAATAATTTTCTGTCCCCAACTTGAGACGCTTGATTCTCCGAAGGGGGGTGCTCAGCACTTTCTGAAAATCAGACCCCTTTCAGGTATCTCATGTTAAGCACCCCAAAATTAAGGCACCCAATATCACTCATTACTTTTGAAAATGTAGGACTCAAGTTTAGATTGAATAACCTAGGCCTGATTCTGAACTCAGTCTCACTGATATAAATCAAGAGTGGCTCTGATGAACTCAGCCGAGTTACACCAGTGTAAAACCTGTGAAATCAGAATCGAAATTTTTAGCAGCTGATTCAGGAAAGCTGTATATTGAAAACAAGCTGATAGAGGCCATAAAAGCCCTAAAACAAAGCCCTGAAAAACTAATTGTTGCCTTTGTGTACATATTTTGATAATGTTATGCTGCATTTCCAATATGGATATAGCAGATAGTATTTCCCACAAATTATAGGTCAGTTTTTTCATAGTTGCTGCCCTAAAGATGCATGAAATGGAATTAGTAGGAGAAATTCATATAGTACTTATCACTTACAATTGAACACAAAACAGTGTTTTAGTAACATAATGTTACAGGAGGCAATGATGCATTTGATAATGTGATACCATATCACGCCGACAGTAATTAAAATTGCTTGCCCTGTTCTAAGGACTATGCAGTCTCATATGAATTTTAATATATTTTATCAGGATTTCAACAAAATCCTAAAGTGTAGCGGTCCCATTATTTTCACATGCATTTTCTAACACAAGCACACTCTTTTCCATTAGTACTTCTGTGAGCAGAGGGCTTTCTTCTCTGGTGTCAAACACAGACTACATCTACTGAACAGCGTTAGAATTCAACCCTTTTCTGAGGTTCATCTTGATTAACAAATAAACAAAAAACAAACCATAAAAGTTCAGTCCAAGCCTTCTTCTAGGTTCCCGACTAGAGCTGTGCAAATATTGGATTTTTCGGTTTGCTTGTCATTTGAAAAAATCAAACATTTTTTGGGTCAAACCAAAAATGATTTTTTCCCAAAATGTTTGCCAAAACAAAATGTCAAAATTATGTTTATTTTTAATTTGGTGTTTTTTTTCTGTTTTGTTTTGAGTGAAACGATTCAGCAAAACTGACATGAATTTGCAAAATATTTCAGTGTTGCTGATTATGCATTTTTGCATTGACTTGCTGGGAAGTCTCTGTCAACTCTCTTACACACCCTATTCTTTAGTTTACCTTTCCAATAATAACTAACTCTTTTGGAAAGGTAAATACTTAGCTCTTAAGATCACATGAGGACAGTTCAGCTGTTTTGCAACAATACATTTTTAATAATAGGAAAAAGTAACCATTTACACTTAGATACTCCTGATGAAAGGGGAAATGGGACATATTTAAGAAAGGAATTGTCTGGTCTAAAGAGCTCTTCATGAATGGATCATGTCTGCAGCTATACCACACCCCCAGTGTTGTGCTCTGGAACACAATCAATATGCAAACCAGAAACAAGTCTAGGCTATGAGAGTTAATGGCGCTGGGTAGCATGTGCCTGAATATAGTACATCATTATTTAAATACTTTGTCAGCCAGAATGTGGGCTTTTGGATTCCACGAGTCTCTGTCTCAATCCTAGCAGTGTTAGCTTTAAAACTTTAGAAAATGAACAAGTAATCAAATTCTTATATCAATTTGAAGAATAGGTGAGACATGATTTATATGCACCTTTAACAATATTAGCTAGACTGAAATCAATTTTTAATAATCTCTGTAGGTTGGGTCTGAATTGTAATTTGCATGAGTCACCATTGTGAGATATGTAAGAGATGGAAATGTGTCTCTCCTTTAGAAAACAGACAGCCTTTTTCACTGGCATTTGTTGTACTTGTCAACAAAGAAATTACAAGTAAAAATTTCCTGGCTCTCTCTTTAAGAAGCAACTTTATTTTACCTGTATTCCTTGTTGTTAGTAAAACAATTTCCTTTTGAATGCTAGGAATATGAACAGCATTTTATAAGGATGGGGTGGAGAAATGAATATATAGCTATTAAAAGACTTGCCGTATAACATCTTCCTTTGTCCAAATAGGTGTATCTGTGCCAGAACAAAATGAACAACCTAATGATCAGATACAATATAATGTTTCTTTTCTCTTAATGTTATGGAGTCTTAATATGTTTGAGTGCATTTTATACTCAGTGGGTTCTATAATAAACAGGGTTTATAATAAAGCAAACCAAGTACCCTGGTAGTTTAAAAAAAACGGGAAACTGGGTAAACTGGTTAAGATAAAATAAATATGTCATGCTCAGAACAGTGACCAAATGCAATCTGAACCTTTTAGAAGGTGTTCAAAGGCTTGGTTAATTCTCCTCCTCACATCTGTTCTTCTTTGTGCATCCATGTTCTGAGTTCTGGAAGCACTGATAGGAGACCCCAATTCAACAAAGCACTGAAGCATGTGATAAATTTAAAGCATGTGCTTAAGTTCTATTTAAGTCAATGGGTGGGTAAAGCTTGTTGCAAAAATGTACTGCAGTGCAATTGTGCTGACAATTAGAATAAAAATGAACCCGTTTTTCTTTTCTATTTTCTGACCAGCTCAAGTTAATGGGACTTAAGCATGTGCTTAAAGTTGGGCATGAATTTAAAATTAAACATGTAATTAAATGCTTTGCTGAATCAATGCCACAATATCAAGTTAGCTTCTGTCTGCTAATTGGGGAGAAAACCTGGTTGGAAAATTTTCATGCAAATATAATTTGGGAGCAATTGGAATGAAACAGTGGTTTTCCACTTCCAGTACCCCCTCCAACCTCTTCTAGGGGATAACTTCTGTTCTGCACTGAACTTGTGGATCAAGGTGCTACTAAGGATAGAATAATATGAAAAATGCCACAGGAGCCATGTTGGAAATACTGTCTTTGACAAGTGATGGACTGGTACTCTGTCCTTATGGTATTTTGGACCTGCCCAGAAACAATGAGTACTGGAAATCTCTCAGGTATGACTTGTTGGGGGAGATTTCCTGCCCAATATTCTAAGGGCTAGATAGTGACATGGAGTATGTGCTGGACTCAGGAAGTTAAAGAACTAGAGCTGGCTGAGAAATGGTTTTCTCATCCTGGAAACATTTTTTAAATTTCAGAAATTTACCCTGCTCTCAATTAGGACAAAATGTCAAAATCTTGAAAAATGTCATGGAAAAAAAAGTTGGTTTCAGTTAATCAAAACTCCCCCACCACCACCACCATTTTTAAATTGTACTATCATTAGCTTAAATTTCAAAAATGAAAATTTGTTTTGAACCAGAAAATCAAAAAAAGTCATTTTTAAAATGTCTAAATGGATCTTTTCTACAATTTACACCTTTTGTTCAACTTTCAAATTGAGAAAATAATCAAAACTGACTGCTTTTCCTTCTAAAAGTTTAGATTTCAACAAATTGGCATGTTGTGATGAAAAACTTTGTGGGAAAATTCCTGACTGGCTCTAGAGAGAATCCTCCTTGCACGCGCCTGTGTGGAGTATCCAGTCTTTGGATTAAGGTGTATAGGAGTAAACAGTCTTCTTGAGTGCTTAGTCCCTCTCTGGGACAGGTTTGGGAATGGACGGAAACTGGTCTTCATTCTCCCTGATCACTCTGCTGATCAGCTGAGCTGATTTTGGCCCTAATTCTGCTCTTCCTTGGGGCCTTCTGTTGATGTCACTCATTTTAATAGAAACTCTCTGATTTAGATGGCATCAGAGTTGGGACCTTAGAAATCCACTGAAACCACATTCATGGGACAGAATTGAGCCCTCAGACACTGGGATCCTGATCTGAACCAAACTCCAACTTAAGCCTTGAAGAGTTTGCACTTTGCTGGTATCTTTTTGGATTGCAAGCTCTTTAGGGCAGAGACTGTCACTTACCATATGTTTATATAGTGCAGGGATCGGCAACCTTTGGCATGCGGCTCACCAAGGTGAGCACCCTGGTGGGCCGGGCCGGTTTGTTTACCTGCCACGTCCACGGGTTTGGCCAATCGTGGCTCCCACTGGCCGCGGTTCGCCGTCCCAGGCCAATGGGGGTGGTGGGAAGCGGCGGCCAGCGGCGGCCAGCACATCCCTCGACCCGCGCCGCTTCCCACCGCCCCCATTGGCCTGGGACGACGAATCGCAGCCAGTGGGCGCCATGATCGGCCAAACCTGCGGACGCAGCAGGTAAACAAACCGGCCCGGCCCACCAGGGTGCTCACCCTGGCGAGCCGCATGCCAAAGGTTGCCGATCCCTGATACAGTGCCTAGCACAATGGGGCACTGACTGGATGGCTTGTAGAGGTTACTGCAAAATACATGTTTACTAATAATGATATTCCTCCCTTTTCCTAAAGGGAAGAAACAGTTTACAGTGATATTTTATGGCTTTGTTTTCTGTCCCTTGCAGACCAGCTGGTATAATGTAAAAACAGGAACCACTGTAATAGGTAAATTGTAGTTTTTCGATCCAAAAACAGCACATTGAGGCTCACATCCAAAAATGCATTTCAAGAAACCCTAAAATCTTGGGTAAGGTTTGGAAATGATGCACAAAATAAAGAGTTTTCTAAGCTTTTACCATATATTCATATTTCAGATAGATTCTTATCTGTTATGTTCAGTGGAAGATTTAGCTAAGTGTAAAATGCAGCACCAATGAGGGAAAAAAGACAAATTTAAAACGTATAGTGTGCTATAGAGACATTGCATACCTAAAGCTTCTGAAGAAGGACAAGATAATCTAACACATGCTGTCTCAGAAATACAAATGGGAGGTTTAAAATGGATCGAAAGGACCTGAGTTCTAATTGGAGCTATTACTGGAAATAACTTTGCCACGCAAGGGTGGAAAAGATTCAAAATTCTATTGCCGTCTGCTGTTCACTCATCGTGCGAGTCTGGTCAAGTCACTTAAGTGAAATTATTCAAACGTCAGTGGACTTTGGATCCAGGACTCTAGTGAGCTAAATTCAAAGGTGACACAAATAGTAATTTGTAATAGTAAAGATGTAATTTGCAGGAGAGTAAGAGGATGTAAGCAGATGTAAAGGAGGAGGAGACGAGGTTCCCCTTGAGTTACTGTACATCCTACTGGTAATTGAGTTTCCTCTCTTTCCACCCCCTCAGTATGTAAATTACAAACAACATAATTACACCTGCTTTACCAATGTGTAACTTAAACTCCAATTAACATCACCAGTGAAACTGACCCACTGACGATAGAGCTCTAAGATGTCTATGACACAACCTCGGTGGGTGTAAATGGAGCGGTGCTGTTTTCCACTGAGGCTCTGGCCCTTAGTGTTTGCATTTTACAAGATCCCTTTTGCTTGCATTCCTAATTCACGAATGTTTTCAAGCCTTTAAAATACCATAGCAATCATGGATGGAAAAGGAAGTGTCTTGAATACACAAGGCGTTTTTAAAATAAAAACGGTTTATGAGAAAGCCAAGTGATCTCTCTAGAGGGAACAAAAAATGTATAAGGAAAAATGAGTGATTGGGAAGATGGAAGAGAGTCAGGGCCGGCTCCAGGCACCAGCTTAACAAGCAGGTGCTTGGGGCGGCCAAGGGAGAGGGGCGGCACCTGCGGCAATTCGGGGGCGGCAGGTCCCTCACTCCCTCTAGGAGCGAAGGACCTGCCGCTGAACTGCCGCCGCCAATCGCGGCTTTTTTTTTTTTTTTTTTTTTGCTTGGGGCGGCAGAAATGCTGGAGCCGGCCCTGAAGAGAGTCCCCCCCAGCAGATCAATGAAAGGGAATTTTAAAGTCCTGGGATAAATTAGGTTATTTCTACTGCCCTTGTATCACCATGGAAATGTTTGACTCTTCAGGCTTTTCCTTTTATCTCCTTTAGAACCTGATCTCTTGTTTAACTAGATTTAACTCCTTTTGAAATGATTCAGTTATTGGTCTGTTGGGGAACCTTTCCCTAAAATTGTCTTTACATTGCCCCTGCTGGAACTTCCTTTGGCATGTTTCTGCCTCCTTTTGGCTTCTATCCTGTTCCGTTAAAAAAACAAACAACCCCCCCCCCCAGTAATTTAAAAGAACTGTTGTAGGGATCAGTCTGTGCTCCCCCTCTCTATGATGCTGCTTGAGGGGGGAAAAATACATATCAGTGTTACCGTAGTAACAACATGAACTTGATGAATTTTCATCTCTCTGGTGCATGTTATTTGGACTTCTCCAAATTTGAGCTGGCTTCCTTAATTCAGCATCAAGCCATATAGCACTGCCTCCATGCTCAGTAGTGCATTCAGTTTCATCTCCTCTGTTGGGTCATGTATATTTTTTCCACTTACCATTGTCTCATTAAATCCCATTTTCACAGTTACATCTGGTTTGGGCCAGGGTCTTCAGCTGGTGTAAATAAGTTTTACACTTATCCTCAGCGGGGAGGGATAGCTCAGTGGTTTGAGCATTGGCCTGCTAAACCCAGGGTTATGAGTTCAATCCTTGAGGGGGCCACTTGGGGATCTGGGGCAAAATCAGTACTTGGTCCTGCTAGTGAAGGCAGGGGGCTAGACTCAATGACCTGTCAAGGTCCCTTCCAGTTCTAGGAGATGGGATATCTCCATTTATTATAATTATTAAGTTTAATCCCATTGACTTCAACAAAGTTATGTCAATTTTCACCAGCTGAACATCTGGCCTATTTTTGTTAGGCCTGTAATGGTCCATGAAAAATGACTTTACCAGTGGTCAATGGTGTGCGGTGACATCTTTAGTCAGGCATGAAACTGTACATTGGCATGTAAAATGGTGTCCTCTATGCAGCATCACCTCTCATGTACGGTGTGTATGAGGTCATGCTGTGTGGAGGATGCCATTTTGTTCTACCAAATGGTGTCTTCCATGCACGTTTGGGGGCCTGACATAATTGTCCTGCATGTTCAGCCAGTCCTGGGGCATTCGATGCATGTGTTGCATACACATCTGGCATGCCACTGCCATTGGTAGAGAGCTCCTGAGTGTAAGAGGCCTGTGCATAGAATTAACACTGGTAAAAACAAATTTGTGAATATTTTCAAAAAACAATTTGTGAATATTTTCAAAAAATTCTAAAACATTTTCCTTTCAAAGTTTCTGTAAATAACTGACTTCAAAAACATGTATACAACATTTTTACTGAAAATTTTCAGGGTTTCATTTTTGTTTGTTTGTTTTTGGTCCCTTCTGCTTCCCCTGCACCTCCTTTTTTCTCCCTCTTTCCATGATATGGCTGAAAATGGGAGAAAAAGAGGAAAAACTGAAAATGTTTAATTTTTTCATTGTAAAAACTGAAAATTTCTTTAAAAAAGTGTGATTTTTCCCCCCCTCAGAGAGGTCATTTTTCAATGAAAAAAAAAAAAAAGTTTTATTCCAAAAATTTTGACCAGATCTATACAGATGCTTGTGGGTAGAACAAACAGTCCACTCACGGTCTTATATTAAAGAAAAGTTATAATTGGGGAAAGTCACGGCTGACGAGGGGTGGGGGGGAAGCCGGTACAAATTATCGGGGCCCGGCAGTCCGGAAGAGGGCCCGGCTTCCCCCCCTCCCCGCCCGTCGGCCCTGTTTAGCCGGTCTGCCCTTGCTGAGGGGCCCCCCAAAAAATTTCACCGGGGCCCGAACCCACTCTCAGTGGCCCTGGGGAAAGTAACTATTAAAAAGGTACCTTCTGGCTAAACATACCAGAAGTTGCTCCCAAAGCTAGGCTATGACGCCCCTTAAAGAGCATACACGCTCCCTTGTATAGCTGCAAAAAGGCCATCCACATTAGCAGACCTGCATTGCTTATGCTCTAGAGAGTTTGTGAGGCTGCTCATTCCCATTTCCTTGTCTTGTGAGGAATACTCTGTAAAGGAATCAGGAAGGAGGAGAAGTCATGGCCCCAATCCTTATCCTCCCTGACCTTTAGAGTGGGATCAGCACATTTGCTGAGGCAATCTACTCCATCCTAGTGGTCAGGGCAGGTTACGCTCACCTACACTAATATATACACCAACTATTGCCAGGAGGCAAAGCTGAGAATTTTTTTTAATGGAACAATTTTCCATTGGAAAATGTAGTTTAATCAAAACTGAAACATTTCACAGGAATGTGTCAATTTATCTAAAATTCACTACAGGAAAAACACTAATTTGTTTCCACTTTTGGGGTTCATTTTGTTAATGTTGATCTATTTCACTTTGATAATGTCAACATTTCATTTCAGCTTTTGTGTTTTGTTTCACTTTGACTCAACTTTTATATGATTGTATAATATTTTAGTATTATATTTATGTAGGGCCTAGGCTAGGATCAGATTCCTTCCACATCTGTTTTGAGTTGTTATTGGAGCCTGTTAAAGTACTGCCTGGATAGTCTTATGTACTGTTATACCACTATCTCCTTGGCAGTTCATGGCCTCTCTCTATGCACTCTTCCATAAAGAATAATTTTAGGCAGTCGTACGTGGTCATTCTGATAACAATGGCCAAAACATTGTAGCTGGTACCTTTTTGATGATTGTAGTCATGCACTGCACTTTCAGTCTTCTACAGATGTTGGCATTTCTTAGTCTTATATTTATATAAAAGTATGTTTAATAATGCTATGTATTACATTTAACATTTTATATGCTATTATGTTTTGACATTAGTAAATAGAAATGATTCAACATTATCAAACTATTTTTATGTTTCCAAATCAAATTTTTTTTCAGAATTTCTGTTCCACGGTAAACTTTGAAATTTGGTATTTTTCTTCTGATTTAGAATGAAAACAAATTTCTGTTCCAGGTGAAATTCCACCATTTTGAAATTCCATTTTCCAACTAGCTCTATCAGAAGAGGTAGTGCTTCTGGTCAGCACAGTCCCTTCAGTTCTCGTCTTGGCTCTGCATCACCTAGCTTTTATCTAGTTAATGTGGGTAACAGTAGTATAGGCATGGTGGTATGGGTTTCAGTATGTGTTAGCAACTCAAGTACATACCCAGATGCCCCAACGGGCTTGTACTCTGGCAGCTAGCCTAGGCTGCCAGGTCTTCACTACTATTGTTACCCATGATAGCTAAATTAAAGCTAATATGGATATATGCCTAGCCATGCTACAATCAGACCTTCGCTTCAGTGTAGACACCCTTAGACTCCATGGGACTAGTCAAGTGTATAAAATTACTTGATCCTTCAAACATGTGTTCTCCAAAAATGAGGGAAAATTAAGCTTCAGGTCCAAAAGCAGACTTGAAGGCTGATGGTTCCATAGTCAGGTCACCACTAGCCCCAGTACCCCCTTCTAATGTCATTCAGATTTTTTGTGGGCCAGATTGTGCCCCCAGGATCTGAATGGGTAGTTTTGTATTAATTTGGATGGAATATAGGGCCCCAAAAATGTTAACATGACTCTAAAACTGCCCCACATTAAACAGTTTTAAATAAGGTTCAGAGTTTGGCCTGCAAAGAACTCCATCTGTTTAGTACCATGGCAAACACGTCATTACATATCCTGTTAACCTTTTTAATAGATACAGAAAAGAAGGAAAAACAGTTAGAGTATTTGAAATGTAAAGCCTTATATAAGGCTTTCATTTTAGCAACATCCCTTGTTCGCTTTCCTTTTAGCTGCAGAGAGATTTTGGAAGTGGGTAAAAAAACCTTGTTTGACAGTCTCTTAGATGGTATTAAAGATGGGTAACTACTGTCCTTTTTTGGGTACAGAGAAGAAGTTAGCTGAGATGGACTGGAGCTGTTATTGCTGTCATTGTTAAAGTCTGATCCCTTTTCCTAATAAGACAAACAGGCACAAAAAGGGGAAAGAGAGAATATCAGAGAGAGAAAATGAACACCAGAGAGAGATGCTTCACTTTCACTTGAGACCTTACTGCTGGAAAAAACACAGGCACAGTACATGGTATTATCAGCCCCTTGAGACCTGGCAAACTTTGTACCAGCATTGGGCTGTTTAAGACACTGCATTTAGCTGGTCTTTTCTAGTCAAAGCCTAACAGCAGTGTTGCAAAACATAGTCTTGGCTGGCTGGGCCAAGGAAAAAGGAGGATAGGAAAGAAAAGAAATAAGGTAGGGAAGGAAAAGGACACATGGGGAAGTGAGGAAAGATGAAGTCTTATATCCCCAGTGGTGTTTGGGATTCAGGCAGAGCCAATGGAGGTGGTGATGTCATCTGGGCCCTTCTTTCTGGCCTGGTCAGGACATCTCTCAGGATTAGGACAAGGAAGGTCTGGAGTCCCAGGAGACAGTGGGAGTGGCAGCCATGTTGGTAATGTTCGCTCTAGTAGCCAGTTTTTCTCCCCAAAGTCTCTTTCTTTTGATGGGTGGAAGAGTAGTCCTCCCATTGTTTTGTCCAGGACAGGGCTGCCTGGGGGGGGGCAAGTGGGGCAATTTGCCCCAGGCCCTGGGCCCCACAGGGGCCCCGTGAGCCCTGGCCCAGCAGCGGTCCGGGTCTTCGGCGGCATTTTGACGGCGGGGGGCCCTTCAGTGCTGCCAAAGATGCTGAGCGACTGAAGGGCCCCCTGCCACCGAAATGCTGCCGAAGACCCGGACCACCGCCGGGTGAGTACAAGTGCCACTGCTCCCCCACTTTGCCCCAGGCTCCCTGAATCCTCTGGGTGGCCCTGGTCCAGGAATTAGGCCTAGTTTCTGACACACCAGTTTTGGTTCACCGATTTTTCGATTCCACACTTTTCTTGTTTACTAATCATGATCTTAACACAGTCCTTGAGTTATACCAGGAGTCCTTTTTGTTTGGATTAATTCAGACTTTCTGTCTCGCTTTTGCACCTTTTCCCATCAACATTTCTTGTTATAGGATATTATTGATCTCACATTTAGGGTAAATTTGTAGGACCAATTATCACAACAGTAGAGTCCCCTCCATGTATTGACCATCCCCTTCCCATGTAGAATGGAGTGGGAATGTGCTGCTCCCAGAGCACTGCACAAAGGTGCTCCATTGGGCTCTCTTTAGGGGCAGGCTCCATGTTGGGAGGAGTTAGGGAGACTGAGTGGGATGGGGGAATAGGCAGACCCCCATTAGATGGAGGCAGGGATGAATGAAACCACAAACAAATTTCCTTCCGCTGAAGAGCAATTCTTTGGAAAGAGTAATCTATGCTGAGGCTGTAAAGGTAGTTGCCTTCCCTTCTGTGATACACTTTCCATGGGCATAATGGGCTATAGATTCCTGCAAAACATAGCTTCTCTTCTGTTTTCTGCTCACATTTTATTTAGCACCATTAGCTTGATGACTTTTTTTTTTTTTGCCCCAGTCTCTCTTTTCTGAGAGCCTTCAACTTTTCATACGTATTAAATCACATTTGTGCATTTTTCATATTTGTCAAGTTTGGTTCCCCTAACTCCCAGCAGACTCTAGCTTCCCCACCGAAGACCAACAGTAATTGTATAATATTGATGTTGTTCTCCTATTTTTCAATTCTAATTCTCCACTGCCATACTTCAAATCACCAATTTCTTTCCTAACATCTAATAAGATTGTGCTGTTAGCTTAGCTGTCCAAAGCAATTTGTTCCTTTTTGGTTCTGCTTGCTCTTTTAATTAGTTTATTTCCTTACAGTAGATGCTTATTTTTTTTAATCTGTACAATCTTTCTATTTGCCAGATTCTTTCTGCCTATTAAATATGTTCTTTCTATTTTTCAAGTTGAACTGTGTACAGTATCCCTGTTGTATCGTGCTGACTGTGCTTGTTGTAATTACCATTTTGATTGTCTCTGAGTGGATCTAGATTGTATCTGACAGTGGCATTGCTTTGAAAGGAACATTAAATGAAGAAGATGACTTCAGCTGGATAGAGAAAATGCATTTAAAATAGGCGGTACTGGATCATTAAGAATGAGAAGGGAAATGTCCTATACGTGGAAAGATGCTATGGTAATGGTGAGTTAAGAAAAACCTAACATGGTGATGTAGGAATAGGGCAAAAGAACTGTTGTTCATGTTATTGTGGTGTTGATGGTAGCATCCTCTGTGCTATATACTGTACAGACAGCACCCTAGATAAATCACTGTCTAGGATCAGTTAAAACATCTAACTGAAATAAAACCTCAAAATAAAAGATTATGCAATACAAATGGATAGTAACGTATAACAGGGTGTGGGTAACCTTTAAGGGAGATTGTTGGCCACACACAGACGCAGATCCAGGTCATCTTGGACGATGGCATTACAGGGGTGTAGTTTGGAGGGACTGATGGGCGACTTAGTCCAGGAACCATGTGACTCAGATGGGATAGACAGGGATGCTGTAAAAGGCATGGATATAAAGGCATAGTGGGGGAAAAAAAGATCATGGATGAGGTGTGACCAGAAGGAACTGTGGAGTAAAAGACCTGTGAAGAAGCTGGAATCTAAGAGAAAGATCAGTTGTTCAGTACCTGACCCAGGAAGTGGGATGTCTGGCAGGAGGTCTAAGAGCAGCAGACTGGAAATCTTCCTATTGCAGTGCTGGGCTGGTACTTCTAGACAAGATTGGAGGAAGCTCCCTTCACCCCGTGCAACGAGGACTGAGGAAGAAAGGACTAGTCTAGCCTAAGGATGGCCATTGACTATTGGTATCTGCCCTGCACCAACAGCCAGGAGGGTAGTGTCTGGGGAAGTCCAAGGATATGTTTTGCTCCTTTCTGGACACTTTTTTCCCTTGAAGAAGAGGACTTTTACTTTGGCTAGAGAGCCAATGCACTAAAGCACCAGAAAAACTACCCTAGCAGAACAGGAGGGAAAGTGAAGCACAGTTTCAGTGGTGAAATTGTGGCATGGCCACACCAACTGGAGAACACATGACAAGGTGATATGGTGTTTGCTAGTGGGTGACTGATTACATCTCAGTTGGAATATTGTGTTCAATACATGTCTATTAGCGTGCCAACTCTATTGGAGCCAAAAAGGTATCCTTCAGAAAATGGAAATCTACTTAACCAAAGGTAGGGGATGGAACATAAACTATGTTAGATTTGACCCCATGCCTATCACACCATGCCAAGTTATCACACTTGAGTGTCTAAAATTAGGCTCCATAGTCCATTTTGGGCATCTACCTAAGTGGCCTCTCTTCAGAGCTGATGCCACCTCTAGTTCCCTACAGTTCCGAGTAAAATCAGAGCTGCCTAGAACATGTGGAAGTCAGGTCATTTTCATTTAGGTGCCTCAATATGGATTTAGAGGCCTAACTTTACACATTCAAGTTTGAAAGTTTTGGCTGATTAATCACAAACAATGGGGTCCTGATCCATGACTGGGTCTCTGAGGCATTACTGCAATGCTAATGATAAGGAGAGCAAAATACATAGAAATATAACCAATATTTTAAGAAGTAAATCACAGAATGACTTAAAATAGCTTTTGTTACACATAAAATACTTAGCCAAGATTGTGTATGTTCATCGCTTCCTGAAAGCGGGCCCTCTTGAAGGTGTCAAGTTTAGTACCCAGAAGTGGGGACATCCAAAATAAATAGAAAGAAGCAGTAGTTCTATTGGAAAACTGGAAAGCTCAGTGGCATAGAGAAGAGGGGATTTCAAGTGGAATAAATCTTCTGTCTCTGGGTTTACAAGATATCAGACCTTAAATCTGGCAATGACCCAGCATAATGGATCGAGAATAAGCTGGACCTAGTCTTAAGTGATCCCTTAAAGGATGTTAAAAATTGGATTAACTAACACTAGGAATGTTCTAATGAAAGTGGGATAAAACTGTTGAAGATCCTTTGGGAGCTGTCTCAAGAGGGGGTGACTTAGCAAGGGTGGTCTCTTACACAGGTTTCATGTTTGCATATAACCTTGTTATATGTGGTAAATCTTGAAATGTTAAATTTTCATTAAAATATGATATGAAAGAAAATATTGAAATGTTGGAATACAAATTATGAATTCCAACCAGTTCTATCTCAGGGACACAGGCAAGGCTCTGTGGCATCAGAGCTGGGAAGGGGGACCTGGGGTAAATGCTCTCCGGTGTCAGAGCTAGGAAGGGAACACTGGGGAACAGACTCTATCGGCGCATAGAGATGGTGTGAAGGGCTTCGGAATATGCTTACTTGGACACTAATCCCAATAAACAGGAGCGCCGCCAGCTTTTCTGCCGCCCTAGGCGGCGGAAGGTCCCACCCCGAAATGCTGCCCCCCACAGAGGCGACGGAAGGTCCCGCCGCCGAAATACCGCCGCGGTCACCGCCCCCCAAATTGTAGTGCCCTAGGCGACCGCCGAGGTCGCCTAATGGGTTGCGCCGGCCCTGCCAATAAACATTGAATTGTCTGCACTTCGGACTTCTGGTCTTTTGCTGCTTGCTGTCTGCGTGACAAGAATCAAGGAAGTGGGAGGGTTGAGGGAAAGCCCTCTAACAATGAACTTGGCCCATTTTGCCTCAAGTTGGCCCCGATTGCCTTAAATTTCTATAAACTTTGTTGTTGAATGGCTTGAGCTAATTTCTTTCTAATATACATGTTTCTTCTAGGGTTATTCAGCTCCAGCTCTGCTTTCCACTTCAACATAAATGTATCTATAGGCATTTCTAGGATGCTCAATGCTGCAGTATCTGACCACCTAGATTTAGTGACTGATTGAGATGTATGATGATGGAAAAGCAGACATCTGATTAAACAGTGATTCTGTTTGAGTAAACCAACCCAAGGACTGTGGGAGTACAAGTTTGACTCTCAAGTGCTGGTTCTAGGGAGTCACATGAGCTTTCAGACAAGAAATACCTAAGCACAACAGATCATAGAATACATGAATGAAAAGTGGCCATGAAACACACAGTAGTATTTTAAAAGGTAATAGGTCAATGAACTTATGCTAATTTACACTAGCTGAGGATTGGACCCTGTCTGACTTAGCTGACTTTTGAAATTGGTCTCCCTAGCTACCAAAACATACTCATTTTGAGTGTTTGTCCTGTCACTGGGCTGCATTAGCAAATAAC
The DNA here is from genome assembly GCF_028017835.1 of Emys orbicularis. Taxonomy (NCBI): domain Eukaryota; kingdom Metazoa; phylum Chordata; order Testudines; family Emydidae; genus Emys; species Emys orbicularis. The sequence continues at coordinate 133,941,979 of NC_088687.1, read as the reverse complement.
CTTTATAGTAAGTGTCAATTTCATCTGACTTTCATTTATCCTCCTTTTCATGGAAAAGGTAATTTATTGGTTTTACAGTTACCCCGATAAGTAGAACTATGTAGGACATGCTCAGTCTCCCACTAAAGCCAGTAACAAGATTTAAAAAACAATAACAATATTTTTTGTTTCTTTGGAAATGAATTTCTGGCTCACAAAAGGTGCTGGAATGTCAGTCCGGAAGAGTGAAGTCCCCTAACTGTCTACAGAACAAGTCAGTGTAGACAGCAAACCTACAGGTTTCCCTACCATGCTGCCTTGTCACTGTGCCAGAATTCTGTCATGGGTTCACCATGTCCGGGAGCAAAGGGCTCACCAACCTCCATAGCTATCCAATAGCTGGCTTACCTGCTGAGACGTGTGACAGTTAGTGTTAACGATAAAGGTGATTTTTATACAGTGGGGACACGCCGCTAGGAATTGGACCAAGGATCACTAACTCATTCTCTGAATGCTACCTGACAGCCATGTCAGGGTCACAACTTCTGGTTATATTAATGTTTCTGGAGTAAATATAAAACACTAATTGCTTGTTGAAAGTATTCCAGACTCTCCTCTATTTCTCCTTTTATTACTATGCAGGCCACTGAACCAGAATCCAGCTAAGGCATTTGAGTTTCTTTCTGTTTAAAACATCTACTCCAGTACTTGTTTGCCTCCAGGAAATCCCTGGAAGTTAATGGAGTGAAGTATGCCAATTTACACCAGCTGAGAATCTGTCCCCATTGTGTTCTGATTTCTGTGTTTCAGACATACCTTTGCCATTGAAATCAATGGAGGCATGCACATTTCCACTAGCTCAGGATCTGGTCCAGGGAAACCATTGTCTCATTCCAGTAGAAGCCAAAGAGACCTGTATCACTTTGTTGCAAGCTTTGGTGCCCTTTAGACTAGAGCTTCAGGTCATGGTGTATAAACAAGCACTGAACAGAGCAGTACTGAGGCAGCTGGGAGTCTGTTACAGTCTGTGATATTTGTGAATTATTTTTGCAATCATTCTGAAAGTCTTACTTTTATTTTTTAACACAGGACTGTAAACGAGCTCTCAGAGGCCATGACATTGTCTACACTCTAAAAAAGCAACAGAGGGTCCTGTGGCACCTTTAAGACTAACAGAAGTATTGGGAGCATAAGCTTTCGTGGGTAAGAACCTCACTTCTTCAGAACTCTCTAAAATACATTCAAACTTCATACTTGGCAAGCTACAGTTGTTGCTGTTGTTAAATCTAATTTAGAATGCTCATTACCAAGCCATATTTTATAAACCTTTGAGTTTGTTGAGATGATGGGTGCAAGGTTTATATAAAGACAATAGAAGATTTGTAATATCTCAGAGGGAATAATTACCTCACTGCAGACAGCTTCTGCATCTTGCATTGCACATGTGCTTTAAATCAGTTCTGTGATGCTGGTGGTTAATGATGCTGCACAGCCCTACTGACAGCAGAACAAGCAGCCAGTAAACAAAGGATGATTTCAGATTCAAGCACTGTGTTAACTAGGAATATGCCAGTTGACTATTATGTAATTGATCCATGAAGCATCTTGTCAGCTGTGCTGCTTCTGTTTGCGAGTTTCATGTCAGATCAAGTTGCCACATCTGCATTTGCAAGATGTCAAAGCAACAGGGGGCAGTATAGATAGACTTCTTTTTAACATGCTGTTTTGCAAGTGAGTACTGTAAGGTGGGTATCAAACAAAGGGGCACTTCTTAAGCACCCCCGACTCAGCACAGATTTCAGAATGTATCAAAACATTTCATTCCCAAAGAAAATTGACATTTCCAAAGAAAGGAAAGAAATAATCAGTAAAGACATTGCTGGGTAACTGTGCACAGGTATGTCCTAATGTTAATACAGCACGTGCAGGCAGACACACTTCCGTAATACATATCATAATTGCAGCAACAAAAGAGCAATTGCCCAAATACTGAAACCAGCTCTTGAAGGCAGAAATTTGCCCAGAGTCCTTGTTACAAAAACACATGATTGATATTGTATTGGATGTGTTTGTGGCAATTGCTATAATTTTGGTTACTATTTTCACCATAGCTTCCTGTTATCACATGCTTCTGAACATTTGTTCTCTGCAGGTAATCTCTTCAAATTTATTAGTATTGGATTTTTGCTATTTATTTTGTGCTTCCTCCTTCCCCACCTTGAAAACAGGAAAATTCAAACATGACATATATGAAATTAACATGAATAGCACACACCGAGGGTAGGTCTAGACTTTGAGCTTGAAGTGTAATTTCCAGCTTGACAAGGCATACCGGCCCTTGCTCTGATCAATCTATCATGATAAAAATAGAAGAATAGCTGCAGCTGCACGGGTGTGGCAGGGACTAGGCACCCTGATTGTGAGCCTCGCTGAAATACCAAGTACATACTTGGGCAGCTACCCCCTCCCATCTCTTGCACTGCCACTTTTTCACTTTTATTTTTAGTGTGCTAGCTGGTTCAGAGCTAGCTCAAGTATGTCTCCTCCAGCTGGAAATTACACTCCAAGCTCAAAGTCTAGACATAGACTTAATGGCTTAAATGTTGGGACTTTGAAAATTAAAGCTGGTACATTTAGCCTTAACTCTGTCCACTTCATTACAGAGCACTCTTCAATAGTGGCACATAATATTTCCTCAAATGATATATTGTATATCATTTTTCTGTATCCTTTGATACTTATGCAACAATGTCTACTATATTTTTGTATACATATATTAATTTCATTTATTGAAGATTTGGGTTTGCTTGAATAGGGGCAGACATCTAGCTTATAGTGTAGAAGGATGTGGGTTCAGCACCTGGCTAGTGCTTGTATCTACTGCAAAAACAAACCTGGCTCATATGTGGCTTATGTCTCTGTGTATACACAAAAACATATGCCATGTTGGATTGGTTGCAAGTTAAGTAGGTTACCAATCTTGAAGGCTTAGATTTCTTAGAAAAAACATATTTGCCTTTTGCACTCTGAAATAATCTCTCATGCAGGATCCACAAGTTCAAGAATCCCCCCCTCCCATTTTTGGCTGAAATCTGAACAATAGATATAGAAAATTCAAATGTCCATAAATTTTGATCGAATAGAATCAAAGACCAACAAAACATAACCAAATAAAAGTAGGAAAACATGTTTTTTACAAAGCTTTAATTGAAATATGATTTCCCCCCCCTCAGTTTCAAATTTATACGATTTTCCCCAGCACTAGTTCATAGAATCATAGAACATCAGGGTTGGAAGGGACCTCAGGAGGTCATCTAGTCCAACCCCCTGCTCAAAGCAGGACCTAATCCCAACTAAATCATCCCAGCCAAGGCTTTGTCAAGCCTGACCGTAAAAACCTCTAAGGAAGGAGATTCCACCACCTCCCTAGGTAACCCATTCCAGTGCTTGACCACCATTCCAGGCCTGATTAACCACCATGTTATTGCAGTTTCATACTGGGATAATATCATTGACTCCAGTGGAGCTAAACATGTGTAAAACTGGCATGACACAGCTTTTGAAGCATATTACATTTCATATAAATAACTTTCTTCTAATATGGCAACTCAAGTAGAATGGAGATTTGCAACTATGGTAGTTCATTCTGTACAGTCCTCTGCTCAGAACAGTCCTTTTGATCCACCCAGGATATCAAATCATCCATCCAAGTATCGTCTTTTTTTCTGCAGTGTGTTCTTTTGCCATCAACTTTTCCTTCCAGTATCCGTAAACATGCATCACCCGTTGAAGCTCTTAAAATGTGCCATGAAAATCATTTTATTTCTTTTCATAAATTCTCTAACATTTGCTGAGTTCCAATAATCTCCAATCTTTTTTTGTTGGGAACGTGGTCTATCCATGATATTTTTAGAATTCCTGTATAGCACCATAATTTGAATGATTGTAATTTCTTTATGATCGATTGTTTGAATGTCCATGTTCCCATAATTTAACACAGAGCAATTATAAGCTTTAAGAGTCAGAATTTAGTCTTCAGATTTATGTCCCTTCTCATCAGCTGTTTATTCTTTCATGCTGTCTCTTTCACTCTTGCTATTCTGGTGCTGACTACAGTATCTGACCTTTTATTATCTGTAATGATGCTTCCGAAGTAGCAATAATTTCTCACTTGCTGTATTGCTGTGTTGTTCACTGGAAACTTGCATGTTCCCCAGGATTCTTGCACAAAGCCGTTAGTTTTTTGTTTTGTCCACATATATTCAGATATATTCTCCACTAACTTCATCTGACCTTCTTCTGAATCAGGCAACAGCATTGTGTCATTTGCACAGCAATTGTTATTCCCCCATTTTCTATTCATCTTAATACCTTTTTCTATGACTTTGATTAATATAATCATATACTCACTCTAAATGTTGACTAAAGTTGTTGACATTATAAAAGCTTGTCTTACTTTGGATTCTGATATACTCAAAATAATTCACAGTACTACAGGGTGCTAAATATGTACAGCTAAACTTATAGGGGAAAAAAGTATGATTTATTGTATGAGTAACAGTTTGTGCTCAAATCATTAAAGATTGTCCTATAAAGCCTACAGTTCAACCTTAATGTTTACATTTGCTGATTTCTGAGTGTTTAACTGCTTCGTAACCATAATTAACATTAATGTGAGTTTTCATATTGTAATAGATTATAGAAATTTGTTCCTTAATCTTCAACTTCATGATGTATCAGTGAAATTTCTTGGCCCTAAAAGTTCAGTTTGCCAACCAGATTATGTTATCCCTACAGAGCTAGTCAATTTTTTAAACTTTTTTTTTTTTTGAGGGGGTGGGAATGATGGACAAATAGTTTTGTTTTGTTTTGATGAAAATAGAAATTTCAGTGGGGAATGCCCATGTTTTTTTACTACATTTTTCAAGTTTTCGTTTTTAATAAAAGTTCAATGGTCAACTGAAAATTTTGAGTTTTGGCTGCCCTCTTTTGTTTTTCCAGCAAAACCTCAAAAACTTGGGAGAGCAAGAGTGAGAGAAAGAACTTCATGGAATAAAAAAAACAGATCCTGGACAGCTCTATATATATATTCCATAGTTAACATTTTCATTTGCTAAATATTTACCCTGACGCACATGTTTTAGAAACTTTCTCTGGCATCCTGAATCTGGGCAGTTCATATTCATTGCTGTGCATGCAATGCAATAAAAGCTCCCGTATTCCTAGAAACATAGGACTTGCCATACTGGATCAGAAAAGTGGTCTGTTCAGCCATTGACAGTGGCCAGTACTAGCTGCTCCTAAGGAAGGTGAAGGAAACCCTGCAGTTATTACCACAACCACATTTTCTTCCTAACCCCCCATTAGGCAGGGGTTGGCTTATGACCTGAAGCATGAGAGTGTATCCCTTGGAAAACTCTCCCTGCCCCCACCCATTATAACCCTGGATGTGCTCATTATTTGTGTGTGCCCAGTTTAGGTGTTCTTGAGGGGGAGGGGGTAGAATGTCCATAAGCTTCACAATAAAATATTTTAAAGGTGACGTTGGGTGTGGGGGAAATAGCTGAAAGGATAGCCTCAGAATCATGGTAGTCATAGATTTTTAAGTGCCTGTGGTTGTCATACCTATTAAGAATCGACAAATATTCCAGAGGATTCCAACCTTAATATCACTCAACAATGTGTTTTAGCAGCTCTGATTTAAAAGTAGGGCTGTTGATTAATCGCAGTTAACTCACGCGATTAACTCAAAAAAATGAATTGTGATCAAAAAAATTAATTGCAATAAATTGCAGTTTTAATTGCGCTCTTAAATAATAGAATACCAATTGAAATGTATTAAATATTTTGGATGTTTTTCTACATTTTCATATGTATTGTATTCTGTGTTGTAATTGAAATTAAAGTGTATATTATTTTTGCTTACAAATATTTGCACTGAAAAAATGATAAACAAAAGAAATAGTATTTTTCAATTCACTTCATACAAGTACTGTAGTGCAATCTCTTTGTCGTGAAAGTGCAATTTACATTTTTTTTTTTACATGACTGCACTCAAAATCACCACAATGTAAAACTTTAGAGCCTACAAGTCCACTCAGTCCTACTTCTTGTTCAGCTAATCGTGAAGACAAACAAATTTGTTTAGATTTAAGGGAGATATTGCTGCTCTCTTCTTATTTACAATGTCACCAGAAAGCGAGAACAGGCATTTGAATAGCACTTTTGTAGCCGGCATCACAAGATATTTACGTGCCAGATGTGATGACAATTTATATGTCCCTTTGTGCTTCAACCACCATTTCAGAAGACATGCATCCATTCATAATCCAGTCCCTACAGCACAATAAACACTGGCTACACTGCAGCAGGCTACCTGTGTGATTTTGCACAAATCACTTAATCTGAGACCATTTGAGCATCCTGTCTAATTTATAGTATTTCTAGATCACTGAGCATCACATCTAAATAGATTAGTTTAGATTTCTATGGTGCTGTCAATAGCAGACTCTACTCTTTGTCTCCCCAAGCTGGTATGAGGCAGTGTTTATCCCAGCTGACTCAAAATTTGGAACCTTTGAAGATTGCTTATTCCAGGGTCTCTTCAGTCATGTTTAGGTTTAGCAGAACCCTGGACAGGTGTGAGTCAGATTCAGGTTGCTATTATCTAAGGCACCTAAAATCAATGGCTTTGCTTTTTCCTCTTTGTAATGTGGAATGGGGTTTGTACCTAGGATCATGTGTAAAATGTGGCCTCACATCATTTGTATCTATCTCTCAGCAAAGTTTGTACTTTAATTCTTGAATGGGTCAGAGCCAGTTTGTAGATGTCTAATATTTGTAACCCTTCTGCCAGGTGGAGTCGGCAGCAATCAGGTCCGGGTTCAATATCTTGGAGTTCCTTTACAACAATGAACCATTTTGAGCCCTCACCTGGGGAAATTACACACCACCCCCTGAGTGCCTCTAAGAGTCAATATTTTCCATCTCTCAAGCACAGAGTCTGACTGTAGAAAAGAAACTTTTAATAAAGGGAGGGAGGTCACCCAGCATTAATTTTGGAAAAAAATCACAAGCAGGTTTCATAAACATAAACCCATGAGTCAAACACCTACCCCAGAGTACGTTGGGCAGTGTCTATTGCCTCAGGTTCTTGAGTCCAACAACCAAAATTTCCTTTAATGTGCCCCTCTCTTCTCCCTCCGCCACACCCCACTCACAGTTATTGTCCTTGGCCAGTAAAGACCCAGAGTTCAGAGGTGCATCTGTGTGACTTTACCTCCCACTCAGGCCAGGATGGGGGAAGGCACCTTGCTCACTCTGCCATCCAGGCACTTGCTCTGGCACCGCTCCGTTTGCTGCCTGCTCCGCCAGCCGTCACGACGGCACCCTGTCATCTTCTGCTGCCACCTGCTTCTCTGCAGTGACCTCTGCGGGTCAGTCTCTTGAGGGTCCACCCAGCTCTCAGTGATTTTCAGTTTGTAGTGGGGGAACCTCACTGCTGTAGCAGGCTGGGCAGAAAGAGTGTCCCACACCAGATGATTTCAGCTCTAGTGATCACTTAACAAAAGAAAAAGATTCCTAAGGGATCCTTAATTATTCTATTTTTGAACAGTGGTGAGGGGCCAGTTACACCATGCTTAGGACAAGCCCACCCCTCTAGCCAGGAACACCTGTCCCCACCCACCTTTTGTTCTTCACTGGGCTCTGGCATCCAAACCCCTTGCTTAGCAAATTCAGTTCAGATGAGGGTGACCCCCTCAATCAGGACAGGCTAAGTACAGTTCTGCTACCCTTTACTCATACAAAAAGGATAACAACATTTCATCACCCTTGCATTCAATGCTAAAGTGATTTGTAACCCAACACCAGCCAAAGTTGATCACTTTGACAACACAGCTCTGTCTGCTGGATATGTAGGCAGAGTGGGTGTGTTCATGTAAATACAGTCTGGTCCTGTGGCTTTTCCCCTCCCCAGCTCATCACTAGCTGTCGGGGGAGAGCTCCTGCAGACCCTGCTTATATCGTCAAGATCATATGACTGAATAGGATTGCGTTGCGGTGAAAGTGTTTGTTTGCAGATCACTCCCTTTAACAGGTTAACTGTCACCTAAAACTTATTGCCATGAATACTAAAGAGATGTTGATTCACTAGCATTTCTGTCTAGTTTATAAAATCCCAATCTGTGGACAGGTTTGGCATACTGTAAAACAGCATGATGCGTCATAAAGGAGCCTACTGCTGTAACAAATTACAGTCTGTCAGGATCTCAGAACCTGGGGGTATCCTTTAGAGTGAGCAATGCTATCAATTTGTGCAGTGAGTGCCTCACTGAGAGCTGAATCCTTCCGCTGCTGAAGGGCGGCAGAGTGGACTGTGCCATTGCAAATATTTGTTAATGTTGCAAGGACCCAGTTAGACCTGGTCCTGTGCAAGTGACAAGGATTATTTCTCCAGGACATCTGCACAGAGCAGAGTCATAATTAGGCTGGAGGAGGGGAGGGGAGGAGGGTGGGCACAGCGGGAGAAGGGGCACTAATTAGATTATAAGCTTTTAGGGGCAATGACCATCTTATGTTTGTACCACACCTTGCATAATGGGGTCTTCATCCATGACTCTGGCTCCTAGGTGCTACTGGAATACAAATAATCATTGTGCTGCTGGCACAATGGAGGAAAGTGATCAGGAACAGTCAGCATGGATTCACCAAGGGGAAGTCGTGCCTGACTAACCTAATTGCCTTCTATGATGAGATAACTGGCTCTGTGGATGAGGGGAAAGCAGTGGATGTGTTATTCCTTGACTTTAGCAAAGCTTTTGATACAGTCTCCCACAGTATTCTTGTCAGCAAGTTAAAGAAGTATGGGCTGGATGAAGAGACTATAAGGTGGATAGAAAGCTGGCTAGATCGTCGGGCTCAACGGGTAGTGATCAATGGCTCCAAGTCTAGTTGGCAGCCAGTTTCAAGCGGAGTGCCCCAAGGGTCGGTCCTGGGGCCAGTTTTGTTTAATATCTTTATTAATGATCTGGAGGATGGTGTGGACTGCACTCTCAGCAAGTTTGCCGATGACACTAAACTAGGAGGCGTGGTAGATACACTAGAGGGTAGGGATCGGATACAGAGGGACCTAGACAAATTAGAGGATTGGGCCAAAAGAAACCTGATGAGGTTCAACAAGGACAAGTGCAGAGTCCTGCACTTAGGACGGAAGAATCCCATGCACAGCTACAGACTAGGGACCGAATGGCTAGGTAGCAGTTCTGCAGAAAAGGACCTAGGGGTCACAGTGGACGAGAAGCTGGATATGAGTCAACAGTGTGCTCTTGTTGCCAAGAAGGCTAACGGCATTTTGGGCTGTATAAGTAGGGGCATTGCCAGCAGATCAAGGGATGTGATCGTTCCCCTTTATTCGACATTGGTGAGGCCTCATCTGGAGTACTGTGTCCAGTTTTGGGCCCCACACTACAAGAAGGATGTGGAAAAATTGGAAAGAGTCCAGCGGAGGGCAACAAAAATGATTAGGGGTCTGGAGCGCATGACTTATGAGGAGAGGCTGAGGGAACTGGGATTGTTTAGTCTCCAGAAGAGAAGAATGAGGGGGGATTTGATAGCAGCCTTCAACTACCTGAAGGGGGGTTCCAAAGAGGATGGAACTCGGCTGTTCTCAATGGTGGCAGATGACAGAACAAGGAGCAATGGTCTCAAGTTGCAGTGGGGGAGGTCTAGGTTGGATATTAGGAAACACTATTTCATTAGGAGGGTGATGAAGCACTGAACATAAGAACATAAGAACATAAGAAAGGCCGTACTGGGTCAGACCAAAGGTCCATCTAGCCCAGTATCTGTCTACCGACAGTGGCCAATGCCAGGTGCCCCAGAGGGAGTGAACCTAACAGGCAATGATCAAGTGATCTCTCTCCTGCCATCCATCTCCATCCTCTGACGAACAGAGGCTAGGGACACCATTCTTACCCATCTTGGCTAATAGCCATTTATGGACTTAGCCACCATGAATTTATCCAGTCCCCTTTTAAACATTGTTATAGTCCTAGCCTTCACAACCTCCTCAGGTAAGGAGTTCCACAAGTTGACTGTGCGCTGTGTGAAGAAGAACTTCCTTTTATTTGTTTTAAACCTGCTGCCTATTAATTTCATTTGGTGACCCCTAGTTCTTGTATTATGGGAATAAGTAAATAACTTTTCCTTATCCACTTTCTCAACATCACTCATGATTTTATATACCTCTATCATGTCCCCCCTTAGTCTTCTCTTTTCCAAACTGAAGAGTCCTAGCCTCTTTAATCTTTCCTCATATGGGACCCTCTCTAAACCCTTAATCATTTTAGTTGCTCTTTTCTGAACCTTTTCTAGTGCTAGAATATCTTTTTTGAGGTGAGGAGACCACATCTGTACACAGTATTCGAGATGTGGGCGAACCATGGATTTATATAAGGGCAATAATATATTCTCAGTCTTATTCTCTATCCCCTTTTTAATGATTCCTAACATGCTGTTTGCTTTTTTGACCACCTCTGCACACTGCGTGGACATCTTTAGAGAACTATCCACGATGATAGTCCTCCTGGAATGCGTTACCTAGGGAGGTGGTGGAGTCTCCTTCCTTGGAGGTTTTTAAGGCCCAGCTTGACAAAGCCCTGGCTGGGATGATTTAGTTGGAAATTGGTCCTGCTTTGAGCAGGGGGTTGGACTAGATGACCTCCTGAGGTCCCTTCCAACCCTGATATTCTATGATTCTATGATCTGCAGAAGGGGTATGTCTGAGTGGAGGCAGTGCCATAGTCCAGCATCTATAACACAATAAGTCCCAGTTACACCAATTCAGAAATACAACTGTAACTGCATCCTAGCCTATTCTAACTCAGTGCCAGAAGAGTCTTTCACAGGTGTACCTCCTCCCACTGTTAGGAGGTAGCCTAAAAAGCCTTTCCATCCTAAGAATGACACAACTCTGACATCCCCTTCTGCCCCCTAACCCTACCAACCAAACAAAATATCCATCCCAAGTAGTGTTGACAATCCATGGGGTCCACTCAGGTCTTTGATATTGCTGTTGACTTTACATGGAAGGTAAACTTCTGCATCCACAAATGAGACATTACACTTTATATCATCAGATTCACTTTACAGACTAAAATTGGATCATTAATGCAAGATTTCCACTATATTTTTACTAATTGCTTTTTCAGCATTACTACTATTGTTGTTGTGGTCAAAGGGTTAACACGTGAACAGACTCCCCTTGATCATAGCCAAGATACATTCTTACTAGCTGTCAGTGTTCTTGCATATGCCATATGCTTAATGCCTGTGCCTGTCACCATGAGCCCTCTGCAGATATGTCACTCAAGCAGAGATTGCTTGGGAAAAATATATACAGAATGGCTTTATATTTAGGAGTGGGATTTGGAGGAGAGAGCTAACAAGAGAGCTCATAAGAACCCAATAATTCTTGCTACCATTGGATGGTGAGATGTGTACTTCACTTTGCTAGGGACAGTGTGTAATCCTGAGTAGAACAAGAACACATGCAAACAGGAATTCATCATTCACAGTGGAGTTTTTTGATGCTTCTGATCACCCATATAGAAAAGCTTCAGCATTGTTGGAGAAAAGTCTAATTTCTGGTGCTCGTCCTTGCTCCTATAAAGACTGAGCCCCCCTGTGTAACTGGAGGAATTGAAAGAGACCATTTGTCACAGGATGCTGCTGTAGTCTGGCACTGCATGATCTCAAAAGAGCAGGAGCAGTCTCAAAATTCAACAGGCATCAGTGTTTTAAACATCTTACGTGATCCCTCATGTTTTCTGAACTACAGTAGATTCAAGTACTTTGTAGATTTTGACATTGTGAGTGGAGAAATGGTATTCTGTATATGCCCATATTAGCAATTAAGAGAATGAGTAGTATGCCTTTGGCTTGGTTTGTTACTTTTATTTCCACCCATTCCAATGACATAACAACCCTATTATGCAGTTGTTCTATGCAAAGTGCTGTCACAGAGTAAGACATCCCTTTAAAGGGGTTGAGGCTCAACTGTACCCAACGGCAGACTCAGCACACTTTCCCAGGAGAAGGGAATAGGTCCCAGGGTCACATGGTATTAGATTAGTATCAGAGGGGTAGCTGTGTTAGTCTGGATCTGTAAAAGCAGCAAAGAGTCCTGTGGCACCTTATAGACTAACAGACGTATTGGAGCTTTTGTGGGTGAATGAGCTTTCGTGGGTGAATACCCACTTCGTCGGATGCATGTAGTGGAAATTTCCAGAGGCAGGTATAAATATACAAGCAAGAGTGAGTCAGGCTAGAGATAACGAGGTTAGTTCAATCAGGGAGGATGAGGCCCTCTTCTAGCAGTTGAGGTGTGAACACCAAGGGAGGAGAAACTGCTTTTGTACTTGGCTAGCCATTTACAGTCTTTGTTTAACCCTGAGCTGATGGTGTCAAATTTGCAGATGAACTGAAGCTCAGCAGTTTCTCTTTGAAGTCTGGTCCTGAAGTTTTTTTGCTGCAGGATGGCTACCTTTAAATCTGTTATTGTGTGGCCAGGGAGATTGAAGTGTTCTCCTACAGGTTTTTGTATATTGCCATTCCTAATATCTGATTTGTGTCCATTTATCCTTTTATGTAGGGACTGTCCAGTTTGGCCAATATACATAGCAGAGAGGCATTGCTGGCATATGATGGCATATATTACATTGGTGGGCATGCAGGTGAATGAACCGGTGATGGTGTGGCTGATCTGGTTAGGTCCTGTGATGGTGTCGCTGGTGTAGATATGTGGGCAGAGTTGGCATCGAGGTTTGTTGCATGGATTGGTTCCTGAGTTAGAGTTACTATGGTGCACTGTGAAGTTACTGGTGAGAATATGCTTCAGGTTGGCGGGTTGTCTGTGGGCGAGGACTGGCCTGCCATCCAAGGCTTGTGAAAGTGAGGGATCGTTGTCCAGGATGGGCTGTAGATCACTGCTGATGCACTGGAGAGGTTTTAGCTGGGGACTGTATGTGATGGCCAGTGGAGTTCTGTTGGTTTCTTTCTTGGGCTTGTCTTGCAGTAGGAGGCTTCTGGGTACACGTCTGGCTCTGTTGATCTGTTTCCTTATTTTCTCGTGCGGGTATCATAGTTTTGAGAATGCTTGGTGAAGATAAGTGTGTAACTGTATTTCCCATTACTGATGCCCTCCTGCCCCTCCCCCCGCAGCCAACTTAGCAGGACACAGCTATCAAATGTTCATTAATTTACTCATGCTAGAAGAGGTAGTGGTGTAACAAAGAGAGGCAGACTTGTTGCTTTTCATTCCCCTCTAGAGTTGGGGGAGGCATGCAGACTAGTTTGTTTATATACATAGGGATGTCCCTTGAATCCTCCTGAGAGATCTAGATGAAACATTCATAGAGGTACTCTGCAGTCCTCTCCTGAAGATTTCTAGGGATGGCAGCCTCTCCACAGTAGGACATTTTCCCATGCTAGTCAGCGATATCTTCGTCAGGCACCACTGCAATACATAGGTTAGTAGCATACCGAACTGGGCAGCTACAGGACACCACCACCAGCTGTACTATCAGTGCCTTTGTTACCCTCAGGAGTGTGATAGCTAAAATTATCACTGCCTATGGAAAGTGGTGCCAGTATTCAGTGTCATTGCCTTATACTCATATTTTCATGCCCTATACTCATCGTTTCATGCAACTGTGCAATTCCCTCATTTCCCTTGCCCATGGGGGCCATACTCACCATGGCTGGTGGTGTGAGTGGTGCCATGCACAACCCTCTGAAGCAGAAGTGTCAATAAGCATGTCTTCTTTAAAATATTAGAGGGGCAAAGGAAGGGAGTTCTAAATCTTAACTTTCACTTTCCATTTTGACTATCCTGACAATAGTATCTCTGGGTGTTTTAATCTGCAGCAGCTGCTGTTGTGGCCATGTGGGATTCCTGCTCCACACCCATGGAATGCTTGAGCCATACAAGGACGAGAAAGAAGATGACTTGGGATGACATGTTCAGTGAGATCCTGCAAGCCAGTGCTATGTCAGACTGTGAACAGAGGGCCTGGAGGATAATTACAGACTGTATGGAAAAGGAAAGAGTGGACAGGAGAAAGGTCCAGGGGTCCCAAAAGGAAAAGGAGAGGGAGATGCACCAGGATATGACAGGACTTTTCAGGAAGCAAATACAGATGTTGCTGTGGGGAGTTATCTCTAGGCTTCATGAAGTCTGACTGGTAAAGTGCTAGCAGAGACACACACAGAAAACCCCCAAACCACAAGCCTGCAAGTGTTTGCTGACTAAAGACACCCGGGTGCTCAGTAACAACCCCTTATATGGCAACAATGGTCATGAACGAGGGTAAACATAAACAGGGGCGGGGAATTTAGGACGGAAATTAGAGGGTGATTATTGGGCCAAGACCGAAACCAGAACTTCCTACCTGGGGAGCGGGAGGGCTGATGATTACAATAAAGGGGGAATGAAAAAGAATCTCGGTGCTCACTCCTCGGAATGTGGGGGAGATGAACAGGTGGTACAGCTATGCTTCTGCAGGGTGTAGCTGAGCTTCTGCTACAATAAACGCGACTCGTAACCGAAGACTACCGTCTCCGTGTGTTCCTGTGAGTGTGTTGGTCATGCCTGAAATGCATAAGGGACTAACAGTTGCAGTCTCTTGCGGACCTACAGGTTCAACAGTCCCAGGCTTACCTCCCTTTGCAATCCATGCAGAACTCCATTTTAGCACCTTTCTATGCCACCCCCAACATTCCACATGGTATCCGGGGCCGCATTCCTATCCTTATCACTCCACCCCAGGGGACATCAAGGACAACCACAGCTCCACATACGCAGATCTGTGAGAGCCGTGGTTGCTGTATGTGTAGTCAAATGGACATGAATGATTTTTTTTTTCCCTTGTTCAATTCTGTTCCATTAATTTATTAAGTTTTTAATGTATTTGCTTTTAAATTACACACACTTTTGAAGTGGTTTTGATACTCAATATAATTCTATTGCTTGGAAAATAATTAATCTTTATTAGTTCCCAACATATGCTGCAGGATGCCTAGCACTGCTGAAAGCACCCACTTGTTATTGTACAGTGTGTTACAGCACATACGAGCAGTGACAAACACAGTGTAATAATCATAAATTCACAGTGAGCACCACAGAAGCAATAAGGGCATTGCAAGTGTTATATTCAGAGATGTACACCAAGCACCACACAATTCCTAACAGGCCCCCAAACCGCAGGGCCAGGTAGAGCACAGTGCACCACTACGCATTACTGTGGCTCACTGTTAAAATACCTCCCTGAGACATATCATTCCATGTTGAGCTCTTCTAATAGCCCTTGTGTCTGGCTGGTCAAACTCAACACACAGTTGTTCCACATCCACCCTGTCAGAAACTGCCCCCCTTTTGCTTCACAGGTATTATGCAGGACACAGCAGGCAGCTATAATCACTGAAATATTTTTTCTGACTGAGATCCACTCTTCGGGATGAACAATACCATTGTTTCTCCAGTCATCCAAAAGCGCATTCAACTCTCATTCTTCACCTGCTGAGCTGGTAGTTGATTCTTTCTTTGGTACAGTTGAGGTAGCTGGTGTGTTGCTTCATGAGCAAGGGCTAAACTGTGTTCCCCAGGAGCACTGTTAGCATTTCAACATCACCCATGGTAATTCACCAGTCAGGAAAGAAAGTCCCTGCTTGCAGGGCCGGCTCTGGCTTTTTGGCCGCCCCAAGCTCTCCAATACCAGAGGATAGTGTATCCTGTATTTGCAGCAGAGCTGTGCAGAGTCCATGCTTCTGTCAGAGTTGGCGGACTCAAGGAGGAACTCAGTTTGTGGGATTTTTTAAAATGGTGCAAAAAATATGGGGTATAGATGCCATCATGGGATGGAGAAAACTGCTTGCTGGGAAGTTGACACCTTGTCCCAGTCACCATTGTGTAATTTGTGTCTCTCCCACCATGCACTGCCAAAACTTTCCAAAAGACTGTGCACTGGATGTTGGCGAGTTGCACACTAGGATACTATGCATGGTGCACTGCACTGTGCATCGACTTCAGGTGTGTATATGCAGCACCACTGCAAGGAGCCAAGTGTGCACATAAACAAGCGATATACTCACTGTGGCGGCATTATGCTGACATAATTTGCTCCAGACAAAGTTTGTAATGTAGAAATGGTCTGAGAGGAAAATCCCAGCAGAAGGGAATAGAGAGACTTGCCTTAACCCCAGCAGGAGGAGCAGTGAGACCTGTAGAGGGTAGTTAGACCCCTGCAAGAGACCCTGGGACAGGGAAAAGGCTATAGAGTTTATATGGAGACTTATGTTAAACTGTTTTATGTGGGAGACAAGACTAAGACCCTGTGACTAGTGAGTGTTCTTTGATGCACTGGGCTGGCTTGTTGGCCCACTGGGTTATAGTATCAAATTATAGGTGGATCCACTCTGAGATGAAAGTGATGTTCCTTCTTCACCTCTTTGATATTTTGCGAGACTAGGACTCAAAGAAAGAGGGGAAAAACAAAGAGAGGAATGACGCAGTTGGTTTCCAAAAATATAATCTACGTTACTACCATTCAGAATCAGCACAGTCAGTTATGTTGAGGCTAGGAAGCGTATTGTTTTGACAAGGAGGTAAACGTATCAGTTTAAATTTAGCTATCCATCCACTGAAACTGTCAGTCTAGAACTTTGCTAGACCATTGATCCGACACCAGATCGATAGCATTATGACTTTCCGATGTCACATCAATGATCTAACTAAAAATGTTGAGTGATAGCCCATAACGCTGGAAAAATGCCATGGAGCATATATTATAGTTTATTCTTTACATATCACAGATGGTAATTCACTTTATGTTTGGTATATTTCTTTGCTGAAAAACAATTATTATAATTATAATATGTATATCACCTTTCCCTGAAAAAACTCATACTGATCCTGAAGACCAATTAATTGGACTCAGTATTTTCTTCTATAAATACACTCATCCATAGACATTTGTTATGCTTGATGTCTTCTACTTCTCTTCCATTTTCATTTGCTCTCTCTACAGATACATATCCTTCTTGTATATCAGAGATGGTATGAATCCAGTTTTCCCTGAAGCGTAGAGGAATACAGACTCTATGCATAGGACCAAATCTGTAAAATAATTACCAAAAAATTGAGGGTTTTTATGTTTTTTTTAATGTAAATCCAAATGCCAGAGAGAGAGAAAAAATAAGTTCATGTGAAGGTTGACTGTAAAATATCCTCTACTATCAATAGTCCAAGCTGGTATAAGTTTTGTATTTCCCCAGGTTTTAACCTTTTAAGATACAGTGCCTGACACAATATCATTGAAATGGAATAAGAAAATTGTTTTCGGATGATGAGGATGAATGATTATAATGTGTGTACCATTGGGTGGGCTCAGCAAATCCATTTCCATCACCCATGAATTCTTAAGATTTTTAAAGAGCAATTCAGTGAGCTCGTTGTAATGTAGGGCACCAGTAACTAGCAGCGTGAAAAGTGGATGTGTTTCGACCACCCAGGGACAACTCTGTCAAAGATAAGGCAGCTTGGCCCAAATACTCAAATTTCCTGAAATCGGTGAGAGTTTAGGTACCAAAATACCTTTGAAGATCTTGGCCCTTCCTATTAAATGCTTTGTTCGTAAGTGCTTTGGGGCAGGGACCAATGTTATGTGTCTATAGTCTTCAGCACAATGGAACCGCTAGGTGCTGCCACAATATACCAAAATACAGAAGCCATGCAATATTTCCTGTAGGGTCAGGAGAATGCTGCACACATTTTGCATCAGATCTGTGTTTGCATTCTGTGGATATTTCCAGTGAGTGACTTCACTGGCAGGAATGTTCATTGAAATAGTGACTTTGCAGGACAAGATTATCATAGAATATCAAGCTTGGAAGGGACCTCAGAAGGTCATCTAGTCCAACCCCCTGCTCAAAGCAGGACCAATCCCCAGACAGATTTTTACCCCAGTTCCCTAAATGGCCCCCTCAAGGATTGAACTCACAACGCTGGGTTTAGCGGGCCAATGCTCAAACCACTGAGCTATCCCTCCCCCCAAATCCATGCATGTAGAATCTCCTTTTTACACCTCTCTGCGGGCTGCTCCGTGCTTGGGCTGGAGTATGCAGAAGTAAGCATGACTGTCTCCTGCCATCTGTCCAGTTTGTTTGTTTCGCCAACCTCCCTTCTACCCCCCGTGGGATGTGCATACGATTCTCCTCGAGTTCGAAAGGCTTTCATGCAATGGCACTGAAGGCATACAGTACAAATGCTGTTCCTGCTAGGCAACGCATAAGGGGTTAGTATTTGAACTGCAATTTACAGACTCGTCGTGAATATGGATTTAGCTTAAGATCTAGCTGAGGTGCCCTTTGAGCAAATGTTTTATTTATGAATAAAAGCCTAGGTATGATAGCGCAGTCAGAGCAAGCTGTCACACCACAGGCATCTGCCTGTCTGGTTTGCGAACATAAACTCTACCTTTTCTGAACAGGTTCACAGCATGGCAATGAAACAGAATGTGGCCCTTGGTTTGAAAAGGTGATCAAAAAACATTTAACAGCCGTGAAATTCAGGGGTGTCATTTGCTATGGGGCAACATTTGTCTCCCTCAGATTTTCCATAGGTCTATATGGTTCCCCTCTTGTACCCCCTCCCCCAGCTCCACAGGATATAATATAATCACATACAATGTTCTATATGCTGATACAACTTTGCACCACCTGCCCTGCAATTTTTATGAAATGATGCCCCTGGTGAAATTGTGTTTTCCACCTCTACCCCAATTTTGCCATGAGGGGAATAAAAGAAAAAAAGCCCTCTTTGTCACAGCCAGCTTAGGAATGCAGCTGAGAGAAAAAAATACCACCCCCCTCAGGTATTTACCAACAAACAACTTTTCACTAGTGAAACAAAGCCTTTCTAATCGCGCCCCCTGCCTGCAACAAGAATGAAAGGCAAATATTGGTCTTCGTCTTCATGTTGCTCTCACTATCAGTCAATGATGTCTATCCCCCAATAAAACAGTGACAGTAGGAAGTAGTAGGGAATGTGGAGAAGAAAATCCCCCTCAACCTTGCTTAAATGGGTTGAGTTTAATTCAGTAATCTATTTTTGTAAGCGAAAGCAATTTAAACAAAGGTTAAACTTACCCAAGTCACAAGTATCAGAGGGGTAGCCGTGTTAGTCTGGATCTGTAAAAAGCAACAGAGTCCTGTGGCATCTTAAAGACTAACAGATGTATTGGAGCATAAACTTTCATGGGTGAATACTCACTTTGTCAGACCCATGTAATAGAAATGTCCAGAGGCAGGTATAAATATGCAGGCAAGAATCAGTCTGGAGATAACAAGGCTAGTTCAATCAGGGAGGGTGAACAGGACTAAGTACTGATTTTACCCCAGATCCCTAAGTGGTCCCCTCAAGGATTGAACTCACAACCCAGAGTTTAGCAGGCCAATGCTCAAACCACTGAGCTATCCCTCCCCCAATACAGCTGTTAGTCTTTAAGGTGCCACAGGACTCTTTGTTGCTTTTTACCCAAGTGAGTTGACATTCGAGGGTTGTATGGATCTAAATAGTTCCATTCAATTTGATCTAGTTAAACTGGAGCATTTTTTTAAAAAAGATGTTGTAATGTGCTACCAAAGTGCCAACAAAAATTGATCTATGATGTAGAATGCACGATGACAGCTTCCAATAGGGGGTGTTGTGGTATGACAGTGCAATCTACTTTCAGGAAGTGCTTGAAGGGAAAGTATAAGTTGATGAAGGAGTAAAGCTTGAGGGCTGGTCTACACTATGGGGGGGGGGATTGATCTAAGTTACGCAACTTCAGCTACGTGAATACCGTAGCTGAAGTCGATATACTTAGATCCACTTACCACGGTGTCTTCACTGCAGTGTGTCAACGGGATCTCCCGTCGATTCCCCTTGCGCTTCTCATTGAGGTGGAGTACCGGAGTCGACACTAGAACCATTGGCAGTCGATTTATCGCGTCTATACTAGACACAATAAATTGACCCCTGCTGGATTGATTGCTGCCCGTCAATCTGACCAGTGGTGTAGATAAGCCCCTGAGTGTTGATGTGCTCTCTCTCTTTATGCCTAAAGGATGGCCTTCTGTAATGTATGCCTTTTTACACTCTCCTTTCAGTTTCTAGAGCTGGTTGAAAAACTGGGGGGCGGGGGGAGAGGAAATAACAAAAAAATACCGTCAATTTTTTGTCAATTTTAATGGATTTCTTTTTCCAATTTTTAACTTTGAAAAATGTCAAGCCCCATTTTTTCCCCTTACTACATTCCTCTCTTTTTCTCCTGTGGGATGGGAGTCATAAACTGAACTGCCTTAGGCTCCAATCCTGAAAATGCTTTAATGCATGCTTAAGTTATGATGTAATGGGACAATTTACGGTGCATATAAGAAGCATGTACACTTTTGTAGAATCAGGGCCACAGATTCCAGCTTGTGCTCATACCTGCAGGGCCAACGCAGATGTGAGAAAAGTAAACATTTATTTTTGTCACATAAAGTCATCAGCTATATCTCCGAAACACACACAAGGATCAGGTCTGAGTATGAGGGCACCATTTTTCCATAGTCAATTTTTTGAACAGAGCCACACTTTCTATATACTATTAAAATTTGTACCCTGAGTGCTGCATTTGCACCGGTATTAATGACAGATATTCCTCTTATGCAGCCTAGTAAAAAATGCACTACAGTACTCTAATGTCAGAGGTGTTTGTTTGTTTGTTTGTTTGTTTGTTTGTTTGTTTGTTTGTTTGTTTTCCATGAGAGGAGATGGGTCAGATTGGGCTTTTGTTCTCTACTAAGTGCTTTGGTTTAGTGACTGCTTGGGAAAAGTGGGTAAGGGATGGAAGGGAGGAAAAACAAACAAACATTTAAATTGCTTAGTATCCTGTCTCTTGTTTTTTCTGTCTGAGCTGTCTAGGCTTTCTGTCTGAGCTGAATATAACAGCAAATAGCACAGCATGGCAGTGATTGCCAGGTAATTTGTCTGGTAAAGAGATTTTTCTTTTTGTACTCTATCATTTACAACTGGTGGAATGACTCTACGGTATCTGTACAGCTGTTCAACACCAGGAATATGTGTATGACTTATCTAGACATAGATCCACACTTATGTACCTCCTTATGTATTCAGAGCTCTGTACAAACATTACCGAAGCTTTCATTGTGACTATATCGTGTACAAAGATAGTATTTAAATATATTATTGTTCATGGGTTTAAACTTGCCCATGATCAGCTGAGAGGGCAGTTTTGCAGGAGCAAATGACTACAGCACCAATAGTAGCATTTATTAACACCCCAAAGAAATAGTCCTGCATAGAGGTCCAAATTAAGATCTTGGCCCACATTGTGTTAGACACTATACAACTACCTAGTGAGAGAGAGTCTCTCTTCCAAAGAGTTTGCAAGCTAAATAGTCAAGAAACACAAAGGGAGAGGAACTAGGCACAGAGAGGTGAAGTGACTTGCCCAAGGACACACAACTAGTCAGTCGCAGAGCCAGGAATAGAATATAGATCTCTTGCTTCCCAGTTATGTTCTATTGACCAGGCAATATTGCATCCCCTAAAGGTGAAGCAGTTAGTTGTCTAAGTATATGATTCTTGCCTCAGTTCCACTAGTCACAGATTTAAACATCAGTATCTGCTACTACAAAATTGCAGGTGCAAAATTGGAAGTGAGGCTAAATTTCCTTGAAAAATGTGATCCTGTCTATCTGATCCTGAAGCCCTTATTCTATTTTCACCAAATCCACAGTTTAACCAAAATTCCCATATACCATCTGACATGCCATCTGCTGTGGCTTACTGTTGAGAATGCCAGTCTCAGGTCAGGCTGTTAGAAAACAGAGCAGACACCCCAAAGTGGTGGTATATCCTATAATTAGATTTTACCAAGCCAGTAACAAATGTGTATTCCTGGACTACTATATTAAGCTTCCCATGGAGCCACGGACATTCTCCTTAAGCTCTCCAGCCCCTCTTTGACTCCTAGACAAACTGGACTTTATGATGAAAGGTTATTAAAACCAGAATTCACCACACATTAGGTTACTACCAACCCCAAGGGGCCAGTCACTTGCCACAGGTCAATGGGTACTCTTGATCTCACCAAAGACAATGGTGTAGCCAATTTCTCTAATAAACTAACTAAGGATGTATTAGCTAAGAAAAAGAAATGAGAATTATTGAGAGGTGAAAGCCAGTAAAATACAGGACAGGTGAATGTAAGTTTGTAGTCCAAATGCTAGCAGTGATGTAATGTCAGCTAGTTTCCATAAGTCTCTCATGGTTACCCAGAATGGCTTTGGGGACCTCGGTCCACTTGCTCAGAATTCCATCCTGTCAGAATTCATCAGTCCAGAGATGCAGAATTGCTCCGACGGTTCCTTCTGATAGTTGAAAACAGGCTGGCAAGTGTTTTCAGCACAGCATGGGCTCTCCCTTTGTTGACTACACACAGGCAAGGTTTGTAGATTTTTCCATTGTTGCACGAAAGACGCAGGCTTTGAATTTAATATGTTTCTTCGTTTACAGTTTTGAGGCTCCAACTCCATTTGATGGGCAATTACACATAATGCGTTTAGTTATAGCTATCCAGACAATCCTTCATTAGTTTTCATGCAATTTTACACATTAAGTCAATTCTCATCTAAAGGCCAGTACACCCTTTTGATCTAAGGCTAACTAAGCAAAGGGATAGGAATCACAGGAAACAGGCAGAACAACACCCGCACATTCCTTTGAACTATTCTAACATACAAGTGAATTCGTACACTTAACACTGCTTTGAGATTCTCCCCAAGTGAATTGTTCCTAGACTCTGACCTGAGCTGAGCTGTGCTTGCCTGTCAGCCTCACAAAGCTGGTCTGTCAGCATCACACCACCTTGCGCCCACCCATACCCAATGCTGCAGGACAGCTGGGGCTCCTGTGCTAGTGTTGGGATCTGTGTACAGTTGTCAAGATTAAAAAAAAAATTGCACTGAACAATCGTTGAAATTATCCATTGCAGTAAACTGGAGATGGGCCACTTGGAAGATTTGATGTCGTTAATTTCACCAGAATTGCACATATATTACAGACAATAAATACTTAATCATCCCAACCTCCCAGCAAGGCAGGCACAGCTATTGAGGGTTTATTAATTGAGGAAGTGTGATGTTCTGTTCAGGATACCCAGAACTGTAAGCCACTGTGTTATCCCTATGCCTCAGCAGGTGAGAGCTTTTTGGGCGATTAGACTTATGTTAGCTCCCCTGCCACACTAATCTGTCTGCTTCACCAGCAAATGCCTCGAGACTCTGCCAGTCTAAACCTTTCTTTTCAGGTAACATGTGGTCGAGTGCAGTTCCCCAGAGATGTCATTCTGCAGTGTCCAGTCCCTCTACTGGACACTCACAGAAAAAGTTCACTGCCTCCAATGAGACAGTGTACACACCAGCCTATTAAGCTAGCTGAAGACTCACATTTCACTTTAAAATACAGCACAGAGATGGTTTTGTAATAAAAGAACATGTTTATTAACAAAGAACAGTGATGTAAGTGATACTAAGCAAGAGAAAAAAAGACAGGTCTGGTTAGGAAAAACACAAAACAAAGCATGCTTTCTAGTGACAAACTTAAGTTTAGCAAGTTACAATCTTTGCCTAAGCAGTGTCCTTACTTACATCAAGTTAACAGCATCTCTAACCCTCCAGGCTAAGGGACTCAAATTCCACAGGCTCAGAGGGTGCTGGACCTTGTGGCCTCCACGTGACGGATAACTAGCATGTCCTTTTGCACCCCTTATATTGCCCAACATCCATTGTCTCTGCCTCAAGAGCCAGGAAGGTTTCCTGGGGTGCAGACTCTGACCCTCAGTGATCTCACTAAGCTCCTCCTCAGTTGCTTGTTAGCTTGATGGCTTTGTTTACTTTATATGTAAACAAAGGGGGAGGGATAGCTCAGTGGTTTGAGCATTGGCCTGCTAAATCCAGAATTGTGAGTTCAATCCTTGTGGGGGCCACTTAGGGATCTGGGGCAAAAATCAGTACTTGGCCCTGCTAGTGAAGGCAGGGGGCTGGACTCAATGACCTTTCAAGGTCCCTTCCAGTTCTAGGAGATAGGTATATTTCAAATTACTTTCATTGTCCCAAACTAGTCAGAGAGGGGAATCCATGTTCCTTTGTCTTGGGCGGGCTCAATGTATGTACTGCCTCCCAAAGACACATTAGGAACATATTTCCAGAACATATCTATAAGACTTTGTACACAACCCATACATACATCATGCAATGATTTTTGGGACCAGCATGTTACCAGTTTACATACAGTACCTTACAAGACACCTTTTAGATACGTATTATGACTACAGTGGGTTGGGGATAGTGAGTGTGTCAGGTTGGGTATGAATTACAGTATCATAGATCATAGAAGATTAGGGTTGGAAGAGACCTCAGGAGGTCATCTAGTTCAACCCCCTGCTCAAAGCAGGACCAATCCCAACTAAATCATATCACCCAGGGCTTTGTCAAGCCAGGCCTTAAAAACCTCGAACGATGGCGATTCCACCACCTCCCTAGGTAACCCATTCCAGTGCTTTATCACCTTCCCAGGGAAATAGTTTTTCCTAATATTCAACCTAGACCTCCCCCACTGCAACTTGAGACCATTGCTTCTTGTTCTGTCATCTGGCACCACTGTGAACAGCTGAGCTCTATCCTCTTTGGAACCGACCTTCAAGTAGTTGAAGGCTGCTATCAAATCCCCCCTCACCTTTCCCATCTGCAGACTAAATAAGCCCAGTTCCCTCAGCCTCTCCACGTAAGTCATGTTCCCCAGCCCATGAGCCTTCCTCCAGTAGGCATTCAGGGGCTCCCAGGGTCACAGAAAGTACGGCACAAAAACGAGGTGACTTGTCTGGAATCAGTGTGAGAACTAGGATTTTAATCCAGGAGTCCCTGTGCTTCAGACTTGTGCTTCATCCACTAGACTACACTGTCTCTCATGCTGTTGATCTGCCCCTTCTTGTGTTACAGATCTTCCCTGGTCCCTAGGATCTCATCCAAAACAACATAGGTGTTTCCATACTGGATCAGTGGTCCAAACAGTATAGGAGAATCCTGGCTCTGACAGTGGCCCATGGCACATTCTTCAAAGGAGTTACATAACAGACAATCATGCAATAACTGTGAGTACAGTACTTGAATGGCTTCTCCATTTTTGTTTAACTGAATAGATTTCAAATTGGCAGTGCCTCTTTAAGATAACAGTAAGTATTAAACATTTTCAAAGTAAAGGTATAGCATGTTCATGTAAAATTAACTCTAGATTTCAATGATATATATTAATCATACCCAAGGTATCGCTTCACTTTCAGACTATATTTTCCACTGACAGTCAAATCACTCATTCCTGTAGCTGTCATTGCTTTCAGAGGAATATCTGGAAATGTCCAGGTTGGAAGATTTAAGACATAGTGTGAGATCTTCAGCTGGTTTAATTCAGCCTAGCTGTACTGAAGTCAGTGATGCTATGCTGATTTACACAAGCAGAAGATCAGACCCAGAATTGGTTAACATCTTCAGCAGTTCTTATGTAATTCACAGGTAAATGCCTATTACAGGTGACCTGCTGTTCCCAGTCCACAGAGACTGTGTTACAGCACCATCCAGCATGAGCTATAGAAGTTCATGCTTTTTAGCTTGGGAAGTTCTCGGTTCCACCCCTAATATGGAAGCCGTCACACTGACATTCACTTGGGCCATTTCCTTGAGATATAACTGACTTCAATGGAGATATGTCAATGCACACTAGCTGAGGATCTGGCACTGTGGTGACTGGTGCATTAGAAATACCCTGATAGACAGATCTATACAGATTTGCAAGCACCTAGAAGATACTAAGGTGATAAGTAACAGCGTGGATTTGTCAAGAATAAATCATGTCATACCAACCTAACAGCTTTCTTTGACAGGGTAACAAGCCTTGTCGATGGGGAGGAAGCAGTAGATGTGGTATAGCTTGACTTTAGTAAGGCTTTTGTCTTGTCTTACTGTCTTGCAAGACTTTCTCATAAACAAACTAGAGAAATACAACCTAGACAGAGCTTCTCTACGGTGGGTGCATAACTGGGTGTAAAACCATTCTCAGAGAGTATTTATCAGTGTTTCATAGTCAAGCTGGAAGGGCAGATAGAGAGGGGTCCCCTAGGGATCAGTTCTGGGTTCAGTTCTGTTCAATATCTTCATCAATGATTTAGATAATGGTATAGAGAGTACACTTATGAAGTTTGCGTACGATACCAAGCTGGGAGAGGTTGCAAGTGCTTTGGAGGATAGGATTAATATTCAAAATGCACAAACTGGAGACATGGTCTGAAGTAAATAGGATGTAATTCAATAAGGACAAATGCAAAGTACTCCACCTAGGAAGGAACAATCAGTTGCACACATACAAAATCGGAAATGGCTGCCTAGGAAGGAGTATTGCACAAAGGGATCTAAAGGGAAGGGTAACAGCTCTCCTGTGTACAGTACTAAAATCCCTCCTGGCCAGAGACTCCAAAATCCTTTTACCTGTAAAGGGTTAAGAAGCTCGGGTAACCTGGCTGACACCTGACCCAAAGGACCAATAAGGGAACAAGATACTTTCAAATCTTGGGGGGGGAAAGGCTTTTGTGTGTGCTCTTTGTTTTAAGGGGTTGTTCGCTCTTGGGACTGAGAGGGACCAGACATCAATCCAGGTTCTCCCCATCTTTCTAAACAAGTCTCTCTTATTTCAAACTTGTAAGTAAAAAGCCAGGCAAGGCGTCTTAGTTTTACTTTATTTTCTCAACTTGTAAATGTACCTTTTACTAGAGTGTTTATCTTTGTTTGCTGTACTTTGAACCTAAGACAGAGGGGGGTCCTTTGAGCTCTTTAAGTTTGATTACCCTGTAAAGCTATTTTCCATACTGATTTTACAGAGATGATTTTTACCTTTTTCTTTAATTAAAAGCCTTCTTTTTAAGAACCTGATTGATTTCTCCTTGTTTTAAGATCCAAGGGGGTTTGGATCTGTTTTCACCAGGAGTTGGTGAAAGGAAGGAGGGGGGAAGGGTCAATTTCTCCTTGTTTTAAGATCCAAGGGGGTTTGGATCTGTATTCACCAGGAGTTGGTGAAAGGAAGGAGGGGGGAAGGGTCAATTTCTCCTTGTTTAAGATCCAAGGAGTTTGGATCTGTATTCACCAGGGAATTGGTGAAAAGTTTCTAAAAGCTTCCCAGGGTAGGGAATGGTGGCAGCGGACCAGAACTAAGCTGGTAGTTAAGCTTAGAAGTCCTCATGCAGGCCCCTACATTTGTACCCTAAAGTTCAAAGTGGGGATACAGCCTTGACAGCTGCCTAGGAAGGAGTACTGCACAAAGGGATCTGGGGGTCATAGTGGATCACAAGCTAAATATGAACAGTCTAATGCTATTGCAAAAAAAGCAAGTATTCTGGGATGTATTAGAAGGAGTGTTGTAAACAAGACATGAGACATAATTCTTCCACTCTAATCCATGCTTATTAGGCCTCAACTGCAGTACTGTGTCCACTTCTGGGCCTCACATTTCAGGAAAGATGTGGACAAATAGAAGAAAGTCCAGAGAATAACAATACAAATGATTAAAGGTCTAGAAAACATGACCTATGAGGGAAAAACAAAAAAAAATGGGTGTGTTAAGTCTGGAGAAGAAAAAAATGAGGAGGGACATGATAACAGTTTTCAAGTACATAAAAGGTTGTTACAAGGAGGAGGGAGAAAAATTGTTCTCTTTAACCTCTAAGAATAGGTCACGAAGCAATGGGCTTAAATTGCAGCAAGGGTGGTTTAGGTTGGACATTACATAAAAACATAAGAACGGCCATACTGGATCAGGTCAAAGGTCCATCTTGCCCAGTATCCTGTCTTCCAACAGTGACCAATGCCAGGTGCTCCAGAGGGACTGAACAGAACAGGTAATCATCAAGTGATCCATCCCGTTGCCCATTCCCAACTTCTGGCAAAAAGAGGCTAGAGACACCATCCCTGTCCATCCTGGCTAATAGCCACTGATGGACCTATTCTTCATGAATTTATCTAGTTCTTTTTTGAGCCCTCTTACAGTCTTGGCCTTCACATCATCCTCTGGCAAAGAGTTCCACAGGTTGACAGTGCATTATGTGAAGAAATACTTCCTTTTGTTTGTTTTAAATCTGCTGCCTATTAATTTCATTTGGTGACCCCTAGTTATTGTGTTATGAGAAGTAGTAAATAACACTTCCTTATTTATTTTCTCCACATCAGTCATGATCTTATAGACCTCTATCATATCCCCCCTAACGTGTCTCTTTTCTAAACTGAAAACTTCATGTATTATTAATCTCTCCTTATATGGCAGCTGTTCCATACCCCGAATCATTTTGTTGCCCTTTTCTGAAACTTTTCCAATTCCAATATATCTTTTTTGAGATGGGGTGACCATATCTGCACACAGTATTCAAATATGGGTGTACCATGGATTTATATCGAGGCAATATGTTATTTTCTGTCTTATTATCTATCCCTTTCTTAATGATTCCCAACATTCTGTTCGCTTTTTTGACTGCTGTTGCACATTTATTAGGAAAAACTTCCTGTCAGAGTGGTTAAGCACTGGAATAAATTGCCTAGGGAGTTTGTGGAATCTCCATTACTGGAATTTTTTAAGAGTAGGTTAGACAAATACCTGTCAGGGATGTTCTAGATAATATGTAATCCGGCCTTAGTGCAGGGGACTGGACTAGATGACTTTTCGATGTCCCTTCCAGTTCTATACTGCTATCATTCTATTCATTGTCGATACTAAGACAAAATGAAGCAGAGAGATGGATTCTGAACATTCTGGTGCTTTAAGATGCCTGTGTTATGCATAATATGGCTTAGCTGGTGTATTTTATTTTCAACCATTTTGGCAGAAGCTTCTCTCTAATCATCACATAATTTAAATTAATCTGATGTTGTGTTAGTGGCAATTCTCCAAAAGGAGCTATGGTTCTTCAAGGAGCAGGAAGCGGACGTGTTCAAAATCATATCTATTAATTTTCTAAAGTAGAAGCATCTGAAATGGACATGACACAAGGAATAAACCAGTACACTGCACCAGAGTGGTTCTTTACAATGAGTACATGTTGGGCAAATAAGGATATCTTTTTTTTCTTTTTTGCCTTGTCATGAAACACTTGGCATCTGTAATGTAGAACTCATGAGAATTTCAGAGAGGTTTCCACTTGGAAACAAATGAAAGTTGATGTATTTTTATCAGATTGCAAAATAAGCAAAAGGAAAATAGGATTTAAGAGGACAGAGAGGCAGGCAATCCAGCAGCATCTATCTCTTTGAATCAGAGAGAGAGAGAGATGTTTGAATTCCTTCTGTGAGATACTTGCCTTTGATAGAATTCTTATTCTGAATCTGATTTTGATGAATCAGGCATTACGGTAACAAGAAACAAAGATGTGTTAGTAATAAGTGTATTTGAGAATAAGAAAATGTTAGTGATGTGATACATAAGAAAATGATACACCATTTACTGTGCTGTATGGGCCAAATTTACAGAGTCTGGTGAATGTGTATATAGCCATATCTCAAAGTTTCAATCAGAGGTCATTAGCACATACAGATCAAGTGCAGTATATGACACTGGAAGCATTACCAGACAGGTATGAAAATAATTCTGTGATGATAAGCCTATTTCTGATTTATTCTCTTTCCAATTCTATTTATTCTGATTCTGGTTCATTCTTAAGATTGTGCCTTTTCTCTTTGTGAAAGAAAGAAAGAAAGAAAGAAAGAAAGAAAGAAAGAAAGAAAGAAAGAAAGAAAGAAAGAAAGAAAGAAAGAAAGAAAGAAAATTGAGTGGAACCAAAGAAATGTCATCTTGGGTTAGACAACATCAAGATCACAATCATAACCTATTCTAGACTGTAGCTTTAAGAAGCATTACTATGCATAGTTGTTGCAGCCGTTGGTGCCCAGAAGCCAATGAAGTGAATTAGAACATGGGAACAACAGGAATAACTTTAAATTAAAAATACAAAAGAAGCCATGTGGGGAGGTTTTACAAGAATTGATTTGGCTTTCCATATGTCCTAAAATATTCTCTCTTTCATTTTTTATGATTCATTTCCTTTTTGTAGATAAAAAGTTCTCCCCAAATTATAGGAAGGGATTCGCTTTCAGAATAGCAAATGCATAATCACTTCTTTCTGACATTGCTCATGCTGATAGTTTGCAGATGTCTGGTAAAAAAAAGAAAACAAGGGTATATAAGAACATAAGAACGGCCATACTGGGTCAGACCAAAGGCCCATGTAACCCAATATCCTGTCTATGAACAGTGGCCAATGCCAGTGCCCCAGAGGGAGTGAACCTAACAGATAATGATAAGTGGTGTTGCACATGATTTATTAAAGTGGTGGAAAGAGGAAGAGAGATGTTTCCTCCCCTTTGTGAGGTGCACATTCAGGAATCAACTAAGGCTCTGGTTTTTCCTACAACCTGGGGCGGGGGGGGGATGCTATAGTCACTTGATCAAACATGTTTTTGATATTAAGGACAGAAGCTTCGCTCTTGGTGCCAAGTCTTCATCTGGTATAAATCACCATAGCTCAATTAAATGTCAGTCATAGAATCATAGAAATGTAGGGCTGGAAGGGACCTCGAGAAGTCATCAAGTCCAGCTCCCTGCACAATAGCAGGAACAAATAAACCTAGGCCATCCCTGACTGTCCAACCTGTTTTTAAAAAGCTCCAGTGATGAGCATTCCATACCTCCCTTGGAAGCTGTGACAGGAGTTCCGGGGGTGGGGGGCACACTGAGATTGCTCAATCGGGGCAAACTGCGAAGAATGGGGCAGACAATCCCCAAAACTGGAGGTTATTTCTAACAATTAGATTCACCAATCCAGCAACAAAACAGCTATAATACCTTACTGGTTACCTCCTCACGGTCATTTTGAATATGATTTATATCAGCTATCTGGCCTTTATTTATTTATTTTAGTGCTCCTTTTCTCTCCATGATGTCCTCTAATTGTTTCTCAGTGCTCTAACTGTGTTTGCTTAAACGGTTGTGCTTGATAAATGATCCCATATGTATTACAGTCTCTGCAGGAGAAGATGCTCCTTTTATGTATATCCTTGGGATCAGTTTGCCTTTGATAACGCAATCTACCTTCGACCCTATATTCCTGTTGTTTGTTTTGTTTTGTTTTTGTAAACAGGTATCTTACATAGATTAACAATCTCAGTATTATACATAAGCAACCCCCGGCATTACAGAAAAAGTTGCCAGGTTTGACTGGAAGAGACAAAGACCTGGACATTCAGAGACCTCTCCTTATTAGCAATCCATATGATCATGCTTGGACATTATACTTAGCAATTCTATACCCTTTATCTGAGGATCTCCGGCATATGAATGGAAGCCTTAGGCTGAAGTCATTGGGAATTGTGGCTGCTCATCACCTTGAAAAATAAAGCACCCACATTTATGCACCTAAATGTAATAATTATGATTCAAGTGACGCACTCCTGCTCACAAAGCATGTTAGTGGAGGAGCAAATAATCCAAGAGTCCGGACTACCAGGTCCCTGTTCTAATCAGAATATCACAGCCACTATATAAGGAAACTGAATGAGGACATGGGAGTTACATATCAAGAAGAAAATATATACTGTGCCTATAGGTAAAATCCTTGATGATAACTGCATGTGTTAAGGGTACACTATCAGTTTTAAGCTTCCGATGTATAGACACCAGATTTCACACCCACCCAGTGCTCTGGTGCCTCTACAAGGGGCCAAACCAAAAACCTGGATCAAAATCTTGCCACTTAATTGCCTCTCTACTTTAAATGTAAGTGTCCTCCCTAACTTTTCAGCTAATTCCCCACAGTCTTGTATCTTGTTTAGTCACTGAACACCTGTGCACATCAAATGCATTGATTTGGTGTGTCTGACACCCACTTTGCACAGATGTAAACGACGGCACAAAGTCTGCATAAGGCAGCAGAGAATTATGCCCTTCCCCATTTGTGAACCCAAAGTCTCCAAAGTGAGATTCAGAGCTGGCTAGAACTGAATTTAGAATCCCTGGCTGAATCAGTGAGTGTCTGACCCATGGGAATGTACAGAATGTCATAGCTCCTAATTGCCAATTCCTTTTCCTTTGTGGGAGTAATAAAAACTTACATGAACACCTGTGGCCCTTGGAGCATTTGGAGACATAATTACTTAGCCGATAACAATGTACCTTAATGTAACAATGTGCCGTGATGACTCAGAGTACTGCAAGGATGTATTTATAGAATGCATATGAGAAAATTGTGTAAAACTGCATCATGTACTCATTAGCCACTTTTCAAAGTTAAACAGGATTTCTAAGGTGCCCCCTCTCTTCTCACCCTGTCTCATAAATTCTTAGACCTAGGCTAGGAGGGCAACGAACCACATTTAATGAAATTTTAAAAAAGGAAAAGCCCTCACTTTGCCCACCACGATCAGCAGGAAAGGGTCATCTCTGGCCAGACCCAACTCTCCAAGCAGCCCATGTAATGCAGAGCACCCTGAAAGCTATATATCTGGGGTATCAAGGATTACACACATACAGGAGTGCTGGTCACAAACCGATGAAATCCTGCCCCCATTGAAGTCAATGGTGAAATGCCCATTTACTTCAATAAAGGCAGGATTTGTCTGCTGGCCTTTACTTCCTTGTCCCAGTCACCTGATGTGGGCCAAGGTGACAAAAGTTCAATGCCTCTTTCATGTCACAAGGGTGAATATTCACTGAGTGGGGAGCAGATGTAAGAGTAGTCACTGTGTATTATTATTACACTACATGTGGGGGCCAAACATCAACCCATAATCTGTCTGCCCCTTTCTTTACAATCTCGCTTAAGTGGAACATGAACTAAACAACAGTGGGTTTGCAGTTAGGCTAAATGAGTTCCCCCATCCCTAACAGACAATTTTAAAGGGTATTGTTTCCACTTGACATTAAGCTATGCATTTATGCAGGAAATAAATACACAAATCCGGGTGCAGTTAGTTGTACAAATTGCCTTTTTAAGAAGCATCTCTCACATTGAATATTCATTAGCATACTAATGTGTACACAAGAGTCCTTCTTTGATGTGGCTGCTCTGACAGAGTGCACACTTTAACAGTTCCTTATGGACACTATTGCACAACAGATTCAGGGGGAAATAATTTTGCTTGGATTTTAACTAGCCAGGCATTTGGCATATGATTGTGACCATGCCAGGCTGCCACTGTCCTCAAGCCCTGCACAAAGATGAATATAAATGCCCAGAAATTCTTTTGGCAATTATAAATGTGAAAAAGTCAATAATGTATTGGACCTTCTAATTTAATTATATTGTAGGTTCCTCTTCTCTCTGTCTCCTTCTACATTCCTCAAGCTTGAAATTATTTACCAACTGCTGCTTATAAGGACAATTATGCTGTATGTTCTAATTCCAGAATATAACAAAGTAGGAGTCTAAGAGGCCTCTGGTTTTTGTTTGTTTGTTTGTCTAATGTCATGTGTCAGGATTGTAGAGTGGCACCCTGGTCAAGAAGAAGTCAAGAAGGAGGGAAGGGTATCAGTGATTTTTTTTTATTTGTTATTTGTATTATTGTAGTACCTACGAAACTCCGTCATGAACCAGGACCCATTACACTAGGCACTGTATAAACACAGGGGAGGGAAAGACTGTCCCTTCCCCAAAGAGCTTACAATCTAAGTATAAGACAAGTGACAACGGATGAATCCAAACACACCAATGGGGTAATACAAGGAACTATTGACATAGTATCTGTCAGCATGATAGGCTGTGGTCACAGTGCACCAGCAGCATGACCATTGTCAAGTTTTTCGTAGGCCTTATGGCAAAGAAGAGTCCTAAGTAGGGTTTTGAAGGTGGATAATGATTAGTTTTGTGGATGACTATGGGATGATTAATCATTTCTACCTCTGCCCCAACCAAACCAAAAATCATATGTTTGTTTTGAGATACACAGTGCCAGATGCTGTCCCATCCACTGTCCTACCGTGATGGCTCTTCATTCCAATTAGCTATTTAGACTAAATCCACATGGGTCCACATGCAATGCACCAGATGATAGAGTTGGTGTTCCAACCTACCAGTCTCACACCCAATAGCAGCTGGGGAATGGCTACTGGAGTGGGCACTGGAATGTAACTTAAATGACCTGAGTGCTATTCCCAGCTCAACTATGAAGTCAATGGAGCTATGACATTTCACACCAGCTGAGGATCTGCCTCTTGAGTTTGTTAGCTTCTCTGGTTCATAGCAACCATTAATGTGCAGAATCAGCATGGGACTGAACAGTGGGGTAACAAGCTGGAGCTTCTATAACAAGAAACATTTTTAATAGCTTGGTCAAGAAGACCTCTGTTTCTCCAAATTACATTGGTAGTACATTTTTAATAAACTGATTTAGTGCCCCATAATTTCCCCCCTCTTTTCTCGTTCTTCAGTGGGAACTGTCTTCAGACCATTCTAATGTGAAAGAACCCAATCCTGCAAACACTCACAGGAAGAGCCCCACTGACTTCAGTGAGGTATCTTTAGTAAGGAAGGACGGCGCTCAAATTATCTCAGTCTCTGAGGTTCACACCTTCCAGGAGAATCTGAGCATCTCAAGATCACGACGATTAAACTTACTCCTTGTGAAGTCAATGGGACCCACACCAAAGCCCCATTGAGGTCTATGCGTTGAAGCAGCAGGACTATTCATGTGCTTAAAGTTAATAGCATGCTTCAGTGTCTTACTGGATCTGGGACTAAATGAGCTAAGCATGTATTTCATAAGGGTTTTCAAGATGAAGTAATTCCTTTGAGGACCCAGATAATGCTGCCCCTCCCCCATGGCGCCTTAGAGAAAAACTGTGGCGATGAACAAGTCAGAGATACGTGTGTGTATTTGTTATACTCTGTGCCTCAAGAATCTGCAAGCCTGCTTGTATCATAAGTCAGGGTGAGATATTGCTAATTCAAATCCTATCTATCTAGTATTTTAGGCTTAGTTTGCGGTTTTGTTTATTTGCTAGCTAATCTGCTTTGATCTGTTTGCTATCACTTATAATCACTTAAAAGCTATCTTTCTGTAGTTAATAAACATGTTTTATCTTAACCTGTGTGTTTTTGAGTGAAGTGTTTGGAAAAATCTCAGCTTGGTTAACACAGGCCTGTTGCATACCTTCCTCACATCAAGGGGGAAGTGGGGTAATTTAATGAGCTTGAACCGTACAGATCCCTGTGAAGTGCAAGATTCTGGGTTTATACTTCAATAAGGGTGCAAGGCTGGGGAGCTGGGAAATTGGCTGGTGCCTCCTGTTTGTCCATGAGTGGCTTAGGTAAAGCACTCAGGTGACTCAGTTGGGTATGTGGCGCCACCTGCTGTCACACTGGGTGATAACAAGGCATGGAGAGGCTGGCTGGTATCATCAGCAGAGCAGAGTGAGAGAGGCCAACCCAGCTGAATTATTTGGGGGCAAAGCAGTTCCAATGGCTCACAGACTGCACTCCAGAGGTGACAACCCATCACAGTGTGTTCTACCCCTTCTCCTACCCTGGGTGTGTGTTGTCTATTTAGGTTGTAAACGCTTCAGGAGAGGGACTGCCTGCTTCTCTGTGTTTGTACAGGGCCTAACAAAATGGGGCCCCATTCCAGCCCCTTCAGCTGTACTGTAACAGACATGATTAACAATACAAATTTAATGTTTATAAAGCTATTTGAAGAGAGATGGTTGCTATAGAAACATTAAGCTATTTATCTTTATATATATACATGTTATTATGCCAGTATTTAATCAAGTGAATTGGAGAAAACAAGGAAATGTGTGTGTAATACATTTTAATTTTATTTATGTTTTAAATATATATTAAATCATAGACCTGAAAAGTGGAGTTTGTGCTTTGTAAATTCCAGATAATGGGCTAGATTCAGCACTGCATTATTCCAGTCTCAGACTGCTGTCAGCCCACACATCCCAATGGCTTTATAGCTGAAAAATGCTGGAATAACACAGTGGTTAATCAGGTCCATGATTCTGAAGAGTGTTTAGAAAAAAATATCAGGGGGTAGCCGTGTTAGTCTGTATCTACAAAAACAACAAGGAGTCTGGTGGCACATTAAAGACTAACAGATTTATTTGGGCATAAGCTTTTGTGGGTAAAAACCTCACTTCTTCAGATGCATAGAGTGAAAGTTACAGATGCAGGCATTATATACTGACACATGGAGAGCAGGGAGTTACTTCACAAGTGGAGAACCAGTGTTGACAGGGCCAATTCAATCAGGGTGGATGTAGTCCACTCCCAATAATAGATGAGGAGGTGTCAATTCCAGGAGAGGAAAAGCTGCTTCTGTAATGAGCCAGCCACTCCCAGTCCCTATTCAAGCCCAGATTAATGGTGTTAAATTTGCAAATGAATTTTAGTTCTGCTGTTTCTCTTTGAAGTCTGTTTCTGAAGTTTTTTTGTTCAATGATAGTGACTTTTAAATCTGTACTAGAATGACCAGGGAGATTTAAGTGTTCACTTACTGGCTTATGTATGTTACCATTCCTGATGTCCGATTTGTGTCCATTTATTCTTTTGAGGAGGGACTGTCCGGTTTGGCCAATGTACATGGCAGAGGGGCATTGCTGGCACATGATGGCATATATAACATGATGGGTCCTCAACCCAACCACATCAGCCACACCATCAAGGGCTCATTCACCTGCACATCCACTAATGTTATATATGCCATCATGTGCCAGCAATGCCCCTCTGCCATGTACATTGGCCAAACCGGACAGTCCCTCCTCAAAAGAATAAATTTAACACCATTAATCTGGGTTTGAATAGGGACTGGGAGTGACTGGCTCATTACAGAAGCAGCTTTTCCTCTCCTGGAATTGACACCTCCTCATCTATTATTGGGAGTGGACTACATCCACCCTGATTGAATTGGCCCTGTCAACACTGGTTCTCCACTTGGGAAGAAACTCCCTTCTCTCCATGTGTCAGTATATAATGCCTGCATCTGTAACTTTCACTCTATGCATCTGAAGAAGTGAGGTTTTTACCCACGAAAGCTTATGCCCAAATAAATCTGTTAGTCTTTAAGGTGCCACCAGACTCCTTGTTGTTTTTTTAGAAAAAAATAATGTCTTTGAATTCAATGTAGTATCCTATCAATGAGTTACATGTATGCGCAGGTTGGGGCTAGGCATGAGCCATAGTACGCAGATACCAGGGAGTCTCAACCAATTCCCTTATCAGTGCTTCCATCCACTGGCTTATTAATGGAGTAGCTATTCACACGTAATACATTTCTGGAAAGCAGCATTAATGGATGATATGCGTCTCAGGGCAGGGTCTATGTCTTCTGTATTCAGAAAGTGCCTCACACTGAATACCACAGCAGTATATAAAATAAGAGTACTATGGTGGAGATCTTCACCCCCACTCTGGTCACTGTATACAAAGTGCCAGAGAGACATAAAGGGTCCCTAAACATTGTGTGTCTGGCCAGGAGAGGATTGCCCTGGGGCAGGCACTGTGGAGACTGCCTTCCCAGGACCCACTGACAAGCCCTGGTGGGTGGGCAGGGCATGCTGAGGGCAGCAAGGATATGTTGAGGACAGGGCTACCGATCAGAGTGCTACGCAGATGCCAGTGAGTGCTGCAGCCCATCGGGAAGCCTGAGGAGGCTTCCATAACTTAAGCAGACCCTCAGGGTTGCCTAAGTTCTACCCAGGGCCGCTCCAGCCTTTGGAGAAGTCTAATATTGAAAGAGAGCAAAGGTGACTTAAAGCCACATTAGCCCCCCTTCTACCCTGGGCTGTGAATTCTACGCTGATGACTCTTACCCCATAGGAGCATATTTACCAGCCGCACAATATGTACTGCACTAAGGCTTCAAAGGGACCTCAGATGGGTGCTGGGGTCTGGGTTAGTGAATCTCGATACAGGATCAGAGTAGAAGAATCTCTCTCAAACTGGAACCATTTAGTACCCAATAAGTCATATAAAGCTGCGCTATGTGTTACAAAAAGTATTGTGAGGCTTTATATCTCAAACAACAGTAGTTCTTTATGTTTGCTTGATCTGCTGGTCCTTCCAGTTACTCATGAGTAGTTTTGAACTGAGGATTTCTACATACCTACATCTCAAGTTCAGACCTTTGGATCCACTCTATTAATGATAACCTCATTTTCAGTCACATGTGTAAGCATTTGGAGTTACTAATTTTCCTTTGGGGGCTGAACAAATTGTAAATCGCCAGCTCAAATTTCTATAGTCATCTATCTAAAGAAGGCATTCTGCATACAATATTTCATACAATACCCACCAGATACAGCATTATTTTTATGGTGGTTGTGATTTTTTTCCCAGCAGCCTCTCAACAGGTTGTAAATCTGATTTTACATTCTCCATTGTTATCTATTGGGAGAATTGTATTCATCCTAGGTGTTAGGTTTTCTTTGCAGCCTTTAGACATAGTATTTTCAGCTTCTGATATATTTCCTGGATTTTTGGTCCCATAATGCTGGGAAAAACTCATGAATCTACTCATGCTTTCTGTGATAGGAAGTTTGGAAGCAGAGAGGTTTGGTGATTTTATGCATAGAATTTGGAGTTGGGGTACCAGGTCAATCACTGACTCACATTGCAACCTT
Source organism: Emys orbicularis (assembly GCF_028017835.1). Lineage (NCBI taxonomy): Eukaryota > Metazoa > Chordata > Testudines > Emydidae > Emys > Emys orbicularis. Next base: position 133,903,188 of record NC_088687.1, on the reverse strand, counting down.
GGGCGTCTCATGTGACATCTTAGGACTTAGGGATCTAAAGCTCACTGAAGTCAATGGGCGTCTTTCCACTGACTTTACTGGACTTTGAACCAGGCCCTAAGCAGTACGGCCAAACCCAAACCTTAAAAAATTATTAATCAAGCCTCCAAAGTCATGAAATTGTGTTCAAACCCTGAGTTCTTTTTTTTTTAGATTAGATTTTTATTGGCCTTCTGGTTTTTGAGCCATCTTTCAGCTTTTTCCACAACAATGGGGGGAAACAACTATTTTTGGTAACTAAAAACAGAGATTCTCATGAAGTCACGTCTTCAGGAGCGTGGCTTTAAGAAAAACACTTAATAACCCTATGCTTGCAAGAAAATCACAAGAGTTTGGTGACATGGCCTAAATCACTGAAGTGGAAATAATATTACTTAGCTATATCTCCAGAGTGATGTGTTGTTTGTACAATGCTTTGAAAAATGTGAAGTACTATATGTGAATTTTCTCAGAAGTCAATACCAAGCCTCCATGGACTTAGCCAGGGACAGCCTGGTCCCTATAAATATTAAGCATGAATCCATTCATGTGTGCTAAGCACTTTGAGATCCTAAGGTAGAAAGTGCCATATAAGTGAAAAAAATATATTATTATTTGTGTTATTTACCTTGCAATCAAAGGTTTATTTCCCACAACTGTGTCTGCATAAGGCATAAAGAGATGCCATGTTTGGAAGCTGAAATTAGACAAGTTCAGACTAGAATGAGTGTAATTAACTATTGGAACAACCTGTATAACAACATGGTGGATTCTTCATCTGCTGAAGTCTTTAAATCAAGATTGGTTGTCTTTCTAACTGATGTGCTCTAACTCCAACAGAAATTATGGGCTTGATGCAGAAATGATTGGGTGAGATTATGTGGCCTGTGTTATGCAAGAGGTCAGACAAGATGAACATGACAGTCCCTTCTGTCCTTAACATCTATGAAACTTGTGTTAGTATTATGAAAAACTGTACCTCATAAAATATTACGCTTCAATTCAGCTGAGTGTTTCTGCACATAAGTGCTATTGACATTGTGAGTATGAGTGATTTTGCTAAACTGGGGCCTTGGGATCAGAATTTCAAAAGTCCTCAGCACCCATAGTCTCGGCCAGATTTTCAAAAGAGCTCAGCTCCCAAAAGAAGTAGCCAGAGTTTTACAAGAATTCACCACTCAACATACAGGGTTCTTTGGACAATCTGGCCATAGCTGTCACAATGGGAGTGGTCAGCACGTCTGAAAATCTTGCCCCAATTGAACACTTGAAAATCAAGTCCTAAATCCTTTTGAAAATCTGAACCTTAGTTTGTAATTGCTATTGACATTATGAAAGATGCATGAGAGTGCAAAGTTTGGTCTGTATTGCAGGAGAATAACAAACATCTTAGTGTTGGTTCTGAAGTGGAGAAAATATTCAATTTGATGTGATTATATAGTTGAACTGGAGAACTTTTTGCAAAACATAGGTCATAGATCAAGAAAGAGAAAAGAGAAAAGAAAAAAGAATAAGAAAATAAAACTTCTCCGTTTTGGCTAAAAGTTACAACAGTGAAGACAGGAGAACATGAAATTGAGTTCTGGTGAATATTCCATCTTATACTTTTGCGTCTCCTATTTTGATTGCGGTGAATCTTCTCTTTAATGTAACTGTTGTTAAGTGCTGTAACTATAGAATCTCACCCTCCCAACGGTTAATCAATTTACTCATTCAAGATAATTCTTCTTTTCTTACATACTCTGACATAACAGAATGTATACACTTTGTGGGCTTGAAAAGTGGAACTTGTTGCCAGGAACATGTGCTCCAAGAACTGCCGAAGAATCCCATTAGGAAGAGTTCCTGGAGGAGGGAAGATTTTTCTGTGGAAATATATGGGACAAAGTAACAAGTATGGGTTAAAACTAAAACAAATGGATCAAATACTGAGACAGCAATATACGAAGACCTGGGGTAAAATTCTGGTTCCATTTAAGTCAATGGGAGTTTTGCCATTAATTTCAGTGGGGTCAGAATTTTGCCCTGGCTATCTTCAGGAGCATCTATTCATGATTTAGACAGTAATTAAGCAAGGCAAGAATTCAAATAAGAAGGTTCTAGTTTGAACTTGACCAGAATAGACCCACAATAGGACTAAATAATTCAGGTCAGTGAATTTCAGTATTTTACTTTCTAAACAATTAAGAATTAGAAAAGCATAATACAACAAATGTAGGAATTGCTAGCTGGTACCTCTTCTGGTGAAAAAGCAGGACAAGGAATTTTTTGCTAAATGTCTAATTAGTGTTGCAAGTTGAGGAAAAAGAATGAATCACCCTTAGGGCACTAATTACAATGTATTGGAGCCAAATCTCATGGTATATAGTTGTTAAAGCTGTTTCATTCTGAAAGATAACATAAAGTTTTTGCTCAATATTAGGCATGGAAACTAACAGTGATTTCTATTTTGACACTTTTGGACAAGAAAATCTATCTCAGTACGTATGCAGCCCCCATTACATCTCATTCATTAATGTATTCATCACCGAAGCACCCTTGTGAGGTAAGAACGTATCCAAGTTTTACAGAAGGAGAGCTGAGACATAGGATAGATGAAGACCTTGTCTTGCCCAAGGTCACACTGGAAGTCTGTAGCACCCAAGAATTGAAAAACTAGGTCTCTTAGATCCTAGTCCGGACCCACCAGACCACCCTCCCTATCCTAAGGTGAGGCTTAATATCCAGTGTATTCTGGCAAATGTGTGCCCATGGCCTTATCTGTCTTCTCAGACATCAGCATACCTAGTCAAGAAGTTCCGGTTTCATGCCTATTTTTTACTGCTTGTTTATTCTGCAGAGACAGCCACACCAGTTCCCAATTAACGTCACATTTGTGACATGGACACTTCTCCTCCAAGCACTGGATTGAAACCATTTTTCACATAAACCTCCGAATAGCCAGTGGAAGGTAATAAAGTCTGGTCACCACTGCAATGCGGATTTGATTTCAACAAATATCCTAAAGGTGATGTTCTGTAAACCTTGAGGTATCCAGCCCCCTTCAGGTGTACAGTTTTAACAAGCCTGAGATGGATCAGTTGTTTCACTGATGCTGTTAAGTGAAGATTTGATTTGCAGCATCACATGAGAGAATGCTGTTGTTAACCATAAAACCTGTGATAATCGTTTCATGCAAGCCATGTCTGAGTCTGAGAAACTGTCATACAAAGACAGGAACAATGAAATATTTCATAAGAATCACTGGTAGCTTTAAAAGACTGAATAAATACAAAGCACTCCTGCTGGCATGTTATGCCCCTTAACAGGTACACACCTATCAGTTAATGCTTTATATGTTCATTGTAGACTGCTAGAAAATGGATGGTGACCTTTTAAGCAAATCAGTTTGACAATCAGTACATACTGGTAATATTTATTCCTTCCCATTCTAGGTCAATTCCGGAAAATTAAGCATGTATTTGAGTGTTTTGCTGAATGGGGGGCCCTGCTTACTTTTGGGTGTTTTCTTAATGAGAAAGCTCCTCTGTGTTTGGATAGCACCTAACACAATGTATCCCTGACCCTGCTTGATGCCGGTGGGAACTACTGCAATAATAAATAATCCAGTAAAGGGGTTTGTGCATGCATGCGACTAAAATGTAGAAAGAGAGGCCCAGGACTGAATAAAAGAATTGTTTGGTCTCGTGCAAAAGGATTAGTGTCTTGGGGTGACAAGTCATAGATCCATGACCAACAACCATGGAAGTCATGTTCTGACTGAATAATACCTATCATGCTCTAAGTAGAGCAAATCCAATACTCTGTTCTTTGGCTTCCCATTATTAGGCATTACTTTATCACTGTTTTAATCAAGCCTTTCCTTGCAGGGGAAGGGAAAAAGCTCTCAGCTATTTTATTCTGTCTCTAATTTTGTTTCATTTTCCAATAAGTCCTAGGTTATTTTTTCCTAGTTTTTTTTTTTTTTAATTTACCAGCTCTTGTTGCAAGTCAAATACTCCTAATAGCCCACTCTGATTTATAGTCTGGGGTTCTGCTAGAAATAGCGAATGATTAGTGATTCCGCTAAAGAACACCAATTGCTCTTACTAGAGTGTTTGGGTCATTGCTGTTAAATGAGCAAAAGAAACACACGTAAGCAATTGTGGCTAAACATTCAGTCAGGAAAATAGAGTGAAACCTAAAAGGGCCCTGTAATGCTATTATACTGGATGCAACAGTCCCATAGGGCAAACTGCACTTTTTTGGTTCATACCATCACTTGATTTGGGGCTACATTGTGCCTAGTCCTAAAAAGGCTGAACAGGGGAATAGGAGGGAATCTGACTTCCCTTCCTCTCTCTCTCTCTCAGATGTTTGGAGAAGAGTCAATGGAGGATGCCTGATGCTTCCTGGGATAGTAAGTAGGCAGAGCCTTAGAGACACCTAAAACTTTTATGTAGCACTGAATCCTGGTATGATAATTCACCTGGCCTTATAATAATGTAGTCCTCTCTTTAGCTAGTGACTCCATGGAGCATCAAGGTAGAAGGGTGAGCTTGGCATTTGCATCCAAATTCAAATGTGAAAAGCACTGCACTTGTAGGGCTCATTCCATCTATTTAGTATGTGGGTGCTGCAAGTTTCCCCGCAGTCCAATATGTGAGTGCTGGGACAGAGGTAACATTGGAGTCCTTGTGGATTTAGAGGTTCTATTGTGAGGTGTTGCTACTCCAGCCATTAAGAGGTTAACAGAGAACCTCACTGTCTCTTCAGTTGAGGCTAATTGCTGAGCTCCTGACAGCCAGGTGGATAAAAAGGCTGCAGATCGGAGGACAAGAGTAGCTGCCAGAGAGGTTGAGGGGTTATTGAGAAGGGACTCATTCTGCAACAAATTGGCAAAAAGCTGCACAGGACATTGCACTTCCAGAGTGGGAGGATCAGAATGTGAGTCTGGGAAAAGCCTCCAGGAGAGTTAAGGTAGGAAGCACCAAGGGATTGCAAGGAACCTGTTTCAGCTGATTCATACAGGATCTCTGGAGTGGAACCTATTATGTTCACAGCATGCAAACAGAGCAGTTAGATAAAATACTCTTTTTGGAAGATCCCAGCATAACACTACTTTATTGCTTACAATCCAGAACCTTAACCCACAAGAACCAAAAACCAGAGAAAGACAAACCAGGCTGCTCCCTAAAGCAAAGAGGTGCAACTCATCCCATTTTGCTTTAGGCTGCCTATTTGCAGACTGACCGCGGAAATCCCCTGTCACAAACTTCCCTACTGAGTCTCTTAGCCTGCAAGCAGGACCAGGAAAAACAACGAGAATGTAAAGTGATAGCATATAATTTTAACACAGTTTTCAATATACCACAGAAACGTGAGGAGTGGTGAGCCTGGCTTCTCCTACCATCCCCAACAGAGGCAAAAGTAAGGACTTTAGAGCAAAGGGAGCAGGACCCTATGAGGTCCTGAGATTGTCAACTCTTTGCTAGGGTCACTAGTCTCTTGTTCCACCAGACTCTTTATTGCTTTGGAAGAGGAGAGACAACTAGTGACTGGGCTGGAGTCGTAACAGGAAACCACCAGACATAGAAGTAAATGATTATTGATGGGATGGGGTGAAACTGAGACTTCTTGAAGCACTGCGAAAAGGTGCCAGCTGGTGTGGGCAGCCCTGGATGTTTTCCCGCCACCTCATGGATTTCACACAAAATAAGCTGTGTTGCTATTGGGTCTGGTACTGATGTTGCTGGGGAATTTCACGGTGTATATTTTGGGGGTGTTGTTTCAGTTGTAACCTTGGTCAAAAACATATTGATGGAAAATCCTGACCAGCTCGATTTTGTTCTGTTATATTCTACATAGGCTTTTCTACTGCTTTCAGCACCGTAGTATATGAGCACCTGCTAGTACTGCATTAAGCAACATGACTTGCAGAATCATCTAGAAATCTTTACGTTAAAAATTGTAGTTACCATGTGACCTTGCATTCACTTAGACACATGAATAACTTTATTCACATAAGTAATCCTGTTGAATTCAATCAATTGGATGCTCAACATGAGTAAAATTATGTATATTGAATAGAGGTATTTGCCAGATCAGGGCCTGAGATTATAAATTTTGATTTGATGCATCAGTACCTGAAAATATTTGTGAGTGCTATAATACTTGCTCAGCCAGAAAGGAAAATACAAATCAATAATTATATTTAATATTCAATTGTCATGGTTTTTAAAAGCCAAACTTCAACTCAAAATGGAAAACTCAAGATAATTCCCCCAGAACTTGGCTCAAGTCCGGTGCCTAGACCAGGAGACAATGAGTCAGAAGATTTGGATACTAGTCTTGATGTTGTCACGGACTTGCTTTGTGACCTTTGGCAAGTCATTTCACCAATCTGTGCCTTATTTTCCCCAGCTGGATGATCGATGATACTCTACTATCTTGTGTTAAGTACTTTGATACCTATGGATGAAAAGCAACATGTAAAAGTGTTATTAAATATTATCATTATTTTATGTTATCAGTAAAAAAGCAGTATCAGTATCAGTGAAAAAGGATCTGTGAAAAAGCAGTGTTGGGAGAGTGCATTAGGAATCTCTTCTCCATCATCAACTAATGGAAGAGCAGGACAAAACACAGTTCCAACCTATTCTTCCATTGAGTGATTGACCATGAGACCAGCTAATGTACCTGGGGGGTTGCACAACCCTGAGGAGGTGTGGCCAACTATTTCAGGCCAGGGACCTTAGCACACACCCTGCCCCACTCACCTACCCTTGGCATGCAGTTGGGAGTAGAGGGAACACATTGCCCCATTAAGGAGCACTGTAGAATGCCACACCACCTGTCTGCCCATTCCCTTAGCCATCCTAGCGTTGGTCTGCTGGATGTGCTGCAGCTGTGCATCGCTGCTCCCAGTACACCTTCTACTCCCCAAAGCACAGGTTGGAGTCTGGTTTCACAGTGTGGGGCTGTGCTTGTGAGGCACAACCCCTCCCTCAATCTCCAGATGAATCAGCGGAGATACACAGACATCAGTGGAGAAGGTCCTGCAGGGAAATGGGCTAGCTTGTATTTGCTAGACAGCCAAAACTGGCATCAGACTAGAGAAAGACACAAAGCTTGCCCACCTGCTGGTAATAAATGCACTCATCCTTTGTTATCTTCTTCAACAGCTTTAGCCCCAAAGGTGCAAGCGGAAAAATCAAAGGATTTGTGGTTTGGATGAAAAATAAAACTCTAAAGGCTATTAAAGCAGAAACATCCCCTAAGTTCTCTCTCTGTTCGTTAGGACACTATTTATAATAGCGCAGGCTATTCAGAGTGAAGAGACTGTCACCATTTCTGTTACAAGCCCCTGCTGTATACTATATTATTATAATAGATGGAAGGATGACGACTAATGGTACTTTGACTTTTAAGTGCTGACAGGTTATTTTTAAGAGTATAGACTCTTCTTTTCTTTATTATTAGTACTTGTATTTCAATAGCTCCTAGAAGCCCCACCGAGACTGGGAGCCCATTGTGCTAGGTACTGAAGATCTTACAATCAAAATAGACAAGACAGACAGAAGATGAGAGGGGAAACTGAGGTGATGTGACTTGCCAAAGGTCACACAGCGGATCAGTGAACAGCCTTGGTCTGTTGCCTCCTACTCTAATGTCCCACCCTGTACGCCAGAGTCTCTCTCTCCTTAAGGGCTCCTTCTGGCTTCCATTTGACCTGGCACCCATTGGGGGGTCTTTTCTTTATGGGAATGGGGAAAAACCAGGACATTTTCTGTGATGGTTAAAAAGTAACAGTTTTCAACAAAGAAATGTTTCCTTTCCAGAGCTGAAGGTGAATAAAGGGGGGAAAAGCCCCTGGCTGTGACAGATTCTAAACTCAGAGGGGTAGCCGTGTTAGTCTGAATCTGTAAAAAGCAACAGAGGGTCCTGTGGCACCTTTAAGACTAACAGAAGTATTGGGAGCATAAGCTTTCGTGGGTAAGAACCTCACTTCTTCAGATGCAAGTAATGGAAATCTCCAGAGGCAGGTATAAATCAGTATGGAGATAACAAGGTTAGTTCAATCAGGGAGGGTGAGGTGCTCTGCTAGCAGTAGAGGTGTGAACACCAAGGGAGGAGAAACTGTTTCTGTAGTTGGATAGCCATTCACAGTCTTTGTTTAATCCTGATCTGATGGTGTCAAATTTGCAAATGAACTGGAGCTCAGCAGTTTCTCTTTGGAGTCTGGTCCTGAAGTTTTTTTGCTGTAAGATGGCTACCTTAACATCTGCTATTGTGTGGCCAGGGAGGTTGAAGTGTTCTCCTACAGGTTTTTGTATATTGCCATTCCTAATATCTGACTTGTGTCCATTTATCCTCTTGCATAGTGACTGTCCAGTTTGGCCAATGTACATAGAAGAGGGGCATTGCTGGCACATGATGGCATATATAACATTGGTGGACGTGCAGGTGAATGAGCCGGTGATGTTGTAGCTGATCTGGTTAGGTCCTGTGATAGTGCTGCTGGTGTAGATATGTGGGCAGAGTTGGCATCGAGGTTTGTTGCATGGGTTGGTTCCTGAGTTAGAGTTGTTATGGTGCGGTGCGTGGTTGCTGGTGAGAATATGCTTAAGGTTGGCGGGTTGTCTGTGGGCGAGGACTGGCCTGCCTCCCAAGGTCTGTGAAAGTGAGGGATCATTGTCCAGGATGGGTTGTAGATCACTGATGATGCGTTGGAGAGGTTTAAGCTGAGGGCTGTAGGTGATGGCCAGTGGAGTTCTGTTGGTTTCTTTTTTGGGCCTGTCTTGTAGCAGGAGGCTTCTGGGTACACGTCTGGCTCTGTTGATTTGTTCCTTTATTTCCTTGTGTGGGTATCGTAGTTTTGAGAATGCTTGGTGAAGATCTTGTAGGTGTTGGTCTCTGTCTGAGGGGTTGGAGCAGATGCGGTTGTACCTCAGTGCTTGGCTGTAGACGATGGATCGTGTGGTGTGTCCGGGGTGGAAGCTGGAGGCATGAAGGTAGGCATAGCGGTCGGTGGGTTTTCGGTATAGGGTGGTGTTAACATGGCCATTGCTTATTTGTACTGTGGTGTCCAGGAAGTGGACCTCCCGTGTAGATTGGTCCAGGCTGAGGTTGATGGTGGGGCGGAAGCTGTTGAAATCATGGTGGAATTCTTCCAGGGTCTCCTTCCCATGGGTCCAGATGATGAAGATGTCATCAATGTAGCGTAGGTAGAGAAGGGGCGTGAGTGGACGAGAGCTGAGGAAGTGTTGTTCCAGGTCAGCCATAAAGATGTTGGCATATTGTGGGGCCATGCGGGTGCCCATAGCGGTGCCACTGGTCTGGAGGTATATATTGTCACCAAATTTGAAATAATTGTGCGTGAGGATAAAGTCACAGAGCTCAGCAATAAGTTGTGCTGTGTCATCATCAGGGACACTGTTCCTGACAGCTTGTATTCCATCTGTGTGTGGGATGTTTGTGTAGAGAGCCTCTACATCCATGGTGGCTAGGATGGTGTTTTCTGGGAGGTCACCAATGCATTTTAGTTTTCTCAGGAAATCTGTGGTGTCACGGAGATAGCTGGGAGTGCTGGTGGTGTAGGGTCTGAGTAGGGAGTCCACATATCCAGTGATATGTGGACTCCCACATATGAAGTGAGGTTCTTACCCACGAAAGCTTATGCTCCCAATACTTCTGTTAGTCTTAAAGGTGCCACAGGACCCTCTGTTGCTTTTTACAGATTCTAAACTGCCAGCTATGAACCAGCTTTATTCTTACAATTCTATCATTCTGCTAAATACTTTGCAATTATTTACCTCCTTTATTATGTGTTCATCGTTAGTGAACACATAATAGTCTCGTTTAGAAAAATTACGACTCTTTCATAGGATTATTTTTCTTGTATCTTTCAGCCCTGCATCCCTGCAGTCTATCACTTCTCTGCACAGTACCAGTCTTTATTCTTTTCAAAGTTACCTTTCAGTAACCATCAGGCTCAAAGTTGCCACACTTAAGAATGATTATTTTCCCCTTCAAAGACTTGCAGGGTATTTATACTCAGAACATTAAAACCTCAGTCTTCCCTTTTTTTCAGACACCTATTAAATGCAGCTTAAACTAGAGATAGGCATGAACCATAAAGCTCAAATCTAGAGAGTAAGGCTAGGTCTACACTACCCGCCTGAATCGGCGGGTAGAAATCGATCTCTTGGGGATCGACTTATCGCGTCTCGTCAGGACGCGACAATTGATCCCCGAATCGACGCGCTTACTCCACCAGCGGAGGTGGGAGTAAGCGCCGTCGACTGGGAGCCGCGGCAGTCGATTTTGCCGCCGTCCTCACAACAGGGTAAGTCGGATCTGATACGTCGAATTCAGCTACGCTATTCGCGTAGCTGAATTTGCGTATCTTAAATCGACCCCCCCCCTGTAGTGTAGATGTAGCCGGAGAATGGTCCAGGAGTTAGGATGCTAGCTTAGGACCCAAGAGAGTTGGTTTCAGTTCCCAGTTCTGCCACAGACTTATTGTATTTTTTTCGGCAAGTCATTTAGTCTCTCTGTGTCTCAGCTCCCCAGCTGTAAAGAGGACAATAGCACTGGCCTAACACATGGGGGTGTTGTGAGGGAAGATACATTAAAGTTTGTGAGATGCTCAGATTATACAGCAATGAGGATTATATAAGTACATAAGATAGCTGGATCGATCTGATTTTTCCCAAATGTGAGGAGTTTGCATCTGAGCAAAGGGTGGAAGTAATATGGATTTGTATTAGAGCTGTACCTAAAAGCCCCAGATGGGATTGAATCCTCTAAAAAAGAATCTGGCACATCAGAAAAAGACAGGCTAATAAACAGGGACAAGTTTTTAAAGTGCTTGTACACAAATGCCAGAAGTCTAAATAATAAGATGGGTGAACTAGAGTGCCTTGTGATAAAGGAGGACATAGATATAATAGGCATCACAGAAACCTGGTGGACTGAGAACAATCAATGGGACACAATCATTCCGGGGTACAAAATATATCGGAAGGACAGAACAGGCCGTGCAGGGGGAGGAGTGGCACTATATGTTAAAGAAAGTGTAGATTCAAATGAAGTAAAAATCTTAAGCGAATCCACAGGTTCCATAGAGTCTCTATGGATAGAAATTTCATGCTCTAGTAAAAATATAACATTAGGGATCTATTATCGACCACCTGACCAGGACAGTAATAGTGATGATGAAATGCTAAGGGAAATTAGAGAGGCTATCAAAATTAAGAACCCAATAATAGTGGGGGATTTCAATTATCCCCATATTGACTGGGAACATTTCACTTCAGGACGAAATGCAGAGATAAAATTTCTCGATACTTTAAATGACTGCTTCATGGAGCAGCTAGTACGGGAACCCACAAGGGGAGAGGCGACTCTAGATTTAATCCTGAGTGGAGCGCAGGAGCTGGTCCAAGAGGTAACTATAGCGGGACCGCTTGGAAATAGTGACCATAATACAATAGCATTCAATATCCCTGTGGTGGGAAGAACACCTCAACTGCCCAACACTGTGGCCTTTAATTTCAAAAGGGGGAACTATACAAAAATGAGGGGGTTAGTTAGACAAAAGTTAAAAGGTTCAGTGACTAAAGTGAAATCCCTGCAAGTTGCGTGGGCCCTTTTTAAAGACACCATAATAGAGGCTCAACTTCAATGTATACCCCAAATTAAGAAAAACAGTAAAAGAACTAAAAAAGAGCCACCGTGGCTTAACAACCATGTAAAAGAAGCAGTGAGAGATAAAAAGACTTCCTTTAAAAAGTGGAAGTCAAATCCTAGTGAGGCAAATAGAAAGGAGCACAAACACTGCCAACTTAAGTGCAAGAGTGTAATAAGAAAAGCCAAAGAGGAGTTTGAAGAACGGCTAGCCAAAAACTCCAAAGGTAATAACAAAATGTTTTTTAAGTACATCAGAAGCAGGAAGCCTGCTAAACAACCAGTGGGGCCCCTTGACGATGAAAATACAAAAGGAGCGCTTAAAGATGATAAAGTCATTGCGGAGAAACTAAATGGATTCTTTGCTTCAGTCTTCACGGCTGAGGATGTTAGGGAGATTCCCAAACCTGAGCTGGCTTTTGTAGGTGACAAATCTGAGGAACTGTCACAGATTGAAGTATCACTAGAGGAGGTTTTGGAATTAATTGATAAACTCAACATTAACAAGTCACCGGGACCAGATGGCATTCACCCAAGAGTTCTGAAAGAACTCAAATGTGAAGTTGCGGAACTATTAACTAAGGTTTGTAACCTGTCCTTTAAATCGGCTTCGGTACCCAATGACTGGAAGTTAGCTAATGTAACGCCAATATTTAAAAAGGGCTCTAGGGGTGATCCCGGCAATTACAGACCGGTAAGTCTAACGTCGGTACCGGGCAAATTAGTTGAAACAATAGTAAAGAACAAAATTGTCAGACACATAGAAAAACATAAACTCTTGAGCAATAGTCAACATGGTTTCTGTAAAGGGAAATCGTGTCTTACTAATCTATTAGAGTTCTTTGAAGGGGTCAACAAACATGTGGACAAGGGGGATCCGGTGGACATAGTGTACTTAGATTTCCAGAAAGCCTTTGACAAGGTCCCTCACCAAAGGCTCTTACGTAAATTAAGCTGTCATGGGATAAAAGGGAAGGTCCTTTCATGGATTGAGAACTGGTTAAAGGACAGGGAACAAAGGGTAGGAATTAATGGTAAATTCTCAGAATGGAGAGGGGTAACTAGTGGTGTTCCCCAAGGGTCAGTCCTAGGACCTATCCTATTCAATTTATTCATAAATGATCTGGAGAAAGGGGTAAACAGTGAGGTGGCAAAGTTTGCAGATGATACTAAACTACTCAAGATAGTTAAGACCAAAGCAGATTGTGAAGAACTTCAAAAAGATCTCACAAAACTAAGTGATTGGGCAACAAAATGGCAAATGAAATTTAATGTGGATAAATGTAAAGTAATGCACATTGGAAAAAATAACCCCAACTATACATACAACATGATGGGGGCTAATTTAGCTACAACGAGTCAGGAAAAAGATCTTGGCGTCATCGTGGATAGTTCTCTAAAGATGTCCACGCAGTGTGCAGAGGCGGTCAAAAAAGCAAACAGGATGTTAGGAATCATTAAAAAGGGGATAGAGAATAAGACTGAGAATATATTATTGCCCTTATATAAATCCATGGTTCACCCACATCTCGAATACTGTGTACAGATGTGGTCTCCTCACCTCAAAAAAGATATTCTAGCACTAGAAAAGGTTCAGAAAAGAGCAACTAAAATGATTAAGGGTTTAGAGAGGGTCCCATATGAGGAAAGATTAAAGAGGCTAGGACTCTTCAGTTTGGAAAAGAGAAGACTAAGGGGGGACATGATAGAGGTATATAAAATCATGAGTGATGTTGAGAAAGTGGATAAGGAAAAGTTATTTACTTATTCCCATAATACAAGAACTAGGGGTCACCAAATGAAATTAATAGGCAGCAGGTTTAAAACAAATAAAAGGAAGTTCTTCTTCACGCAGCGCACAGTCAACTTGTGGAACTCCTTACCTGAGGAGGTTGTGAAGGCTAGGACTATAACAATGTTTAAAAGGGGACTGGATAAATTCATGGTGGCTAAGTCCATAAATGGCTATTAGCCAGGATGGGTAAGAATGGTGTCCCTAGCCTCTGTTCGTCAGAGGATGGAGATGGATGGCAGGAGAGAGATCACTTGATCATTGCCTGTTAGTTTCACTCCCTCTGGGGCACCTGGCATTGGCCACTGTCGGTAGACAGATACTGGGCTAGATGGACCTTTGGTCTGACCCAGTACGGCCTTTCTTATGTTCTTATGTTCTTATGTTCTCATGGTAAAATAAATGACAACTCCTGCCTCAAAGAACCACGGATAAACCACAACAGTTGCATGTAGAATCCAACAGGGTAAGCCTTGGGTGACTGTAATAGAAACACAAGGTTGCATATTTCCTTCCCCACACATTGCATATTCCAGCCTAGAGATTTTCCTAAAACACCTAATTGTGAAGGTCATAACTTAAATCGCATTGGGTTCAAGAACTGGCCTCCAAACATTTGAAGTCATATTCATGATACTTGCAAATCATGAGTCCAGGCTTACCACATATAAGAGCTAGTCAAGGAGCTTTAGGTGATTCTTACTGTAGTGTTTGTGTTCCACTGCCCTCTTCTGGATAGAATCAGAACTACTCAACTGTGTGTCATAGACGCTATACTGATAACAGTACTTCTCTTTCCATTCAAGCCGTGGGAGCCTTTAGTTTTGAAGCAGGAGGATCTGAGCTCCATCCTGCTGTTGCATTTGCAATTGTGAATGGCAATTGTGTGCATCCCAGGGACTCAACAAAATTGGGAAAGAGGTTAGTGGTGGAAAGCCAAGTGTAAGAAAAGAGCCCGAAAGGGTACAGCGCGGTTACCTAGTTAACAGACCCAAGCGGGAGATCCCAGGCATAGGGAATAGGTATGAGAAAAAGGCGCTGATTGCAGTTTAGGGGAGCAACAAGGAAAGCTGAATTTGTAGAGCATGAGAGTAAGAGTAAGGGGCATCTGGTGACAAGAATCACCATAATTAAGCCTCTCTGAACCTATATACCATAATTAAGCCTTTATGAACTCATATACTTGCTGAGATACCACTGGTATCTAAGTAACTCCTGCAATATTAGTATTTTATTTTAGCCATAGTTATTATAATGACCAAACCCCAAAATAAATGCAATCTGGAAATACTTCTGGCCAGTTGATCTTTTTTTTAGAACTCACATTCATTAATATTACTGCATTCAAATGTGACTCATTACTGCAATCATCTGCTTCAGAATGAAGTCATTTGTTAAGTGTTCCACATGAGGAATATTATTTCTATTGCTCATCTCCTTCAGTTGTATGAGGCCAAAAATTCCTCCTTTTATCTATGTGAGATAATAAAATCAATTGGATTCCGCCATTGTTTAAAAATAGGGAGCTTAAATATTTCAAGAGAAATTCAAAGAGAGGTCTAAAATAAGGATAAGAAAACAATTCTCCCACACTTCAATTTCTTGCTTGGCTGCACAACAATTTTCTACCACCTATGGTCTCCTGTAGATTCAGCTGGAATTCAGCCAGGATGGATCCTCTTACAACAACACTTACGTCCGTCTTTGAAAGACTTGACACCAATCCTGGCTCTGGTGGCGACGAATCTTTCAAGTTCTTCCTTTAGCCTTGTCTACGCACAACTCAATCCAATATAATTAAACCAATGCAAACACTCTTCAGTTTATGATTGGCTTGTTTAGTTTGACCTTAAACCTGTTCATAATCAACAGATTTATTTGGGCAGAAGCTTTCGTGGGTAAAAACCTCACTTCTTCGAAGTGAGGTTTTTACCCACGAAAGCTTCTGCCCAAATAAATCTGTTAGTCTTTAAGGTGCCACCAGACTCCTTCTTGTTTTTGTAGATACAGACTAACACGGCTACCCCCTGATACTTCATAATCAACGTAAGCTAACCAAAATAAACCTTGGTTTAAACTGCGTGTCCTCTTGCACTGGTTCAGTTACATACATTTAAAATCACATACTATGTTTAACCAGGAATCTGGGTCTAGGTTAGCTCTTCCTTTGAATTCCACTCCTGACAGTACTTATTGTTTCAGAGTAAGTACGCTTAGATGCCCCCCCCAGCTTATTTTTTTCTTTTTCCTTTGATAGCTAGTTAACTGCATTTTGAGCATAGCTTTGATTTAGGGGCTGTAGTCGACAAGCAGGGATAAAATAATACATCACATGAACAGTGCAGTTCTGTGAAAACAGCTTGGAATTAAAAGCAAAGATGTGAGGTCAATATTTTCAATAGCTGGGGAAGAAGCAAGGAAAGTCATGAGCTCCTGCTGGCGCTGACCACCCAGGAAATTTACATGTGATAGAGATTTGTTTTTGACCATAGAATCATAGAATATCAGGGTTGGAAGGGACCTCAGGAGGTCATCTAGTCCAACCCCCTGCTCAAAGCAGGACCAATTCCCAACTAAATCATCCCAGCCAGGGCTTTGTCAAGCCTGACCTTAAAAACCTCTAAGGAAGGAGATTCCACCATCTCCCTAGGTAACCCATTCCAGTTCTTCACCACCCTCCTAGTGAAAAGGTTTTTCCTAATATCCAACCTAAAATTCGCCCACTGCAACTTGAGACCATTACTCCTTGTTCTGTCATCTGGTACCACTGAGAACAGTCTAGATCCATCCTCTTTGGAACCCCCTTTCAGGTAGTTGAAAGCAGCTATCAAATCCCCCTCATTCTTCTCTTTTGCAGACTAAACAATCCCAGTTCCCTCAGCCTCTCCTCATAAGTCATGTGCTCCAGCCCCCTAATCATTTTTGTTGCCCTCCGCTGGACTCTTTCCAATTTTTCCACATCCTTCTTGTAGTGTGGGGCCCAAAACTGGACACAGTACTCCAGGTGAGGCCTCACCAATGTCGACTAGAGGGGAATGATCATGTCTCTTGATCTGCTGGCAATGCCCCTACTTATACAGCCCAAAATGCCGTTAGCCTTCTTGGCAACAAGGGCACACTGTCGACTCATATCCAGTTTCTCGTCCACTGTAACCCCTAAGTCCTTTTCTGCAGAACTGCTTCCTAGCCATTCGGTCCCTAGTCTGTAGCAGTGCATGGGATTCTTCTGTCCTAAGTGCAGGACTCTGCACTTATCCTTGTTGAACCTCATCAGGTTTCTTTTGGCCCAACCCTCCAATCCCTCTGTATTTCCCACATTCTAAGTATGTCTACACTGCAACGTAAGACCAAGGTTAATGGGAATTCAGTTAGCTTAGCTGGCCTGTGTTAGGGAACCCTAGGCTTGAGTGTCTACATTATATTTTAACCCTAGGTTAAGAATTTTCTGACCTGTGCTCGAACCTAGTGCTCTGGTGTCCACACTGCAGTGTGCAGAGCCATATCAAAATAATTATATCTCAGAGTCCCTAGCGCACTCCTCCTTCCCCTCCCCCTGAAATGTGGTCACTCTAGCCTTAGGAACATGAAACACTGTGGGAAAACTTTACTGCCCACCCTGCACATTACCAGGAAGCACCCCGCTTTGCAAAAGGCTTGATAGGTTCGCTCTCCGTTGCACACCCAGGAGGCTCTCTGATAATGTGCTTGCAGATTGGTGCTCAGAATAGAATGGGTTAACGCTCACCTGAGCTGTCTCCATTTTCCAACGGGGAGGGAGGGAAGGGACTTCTGTTTTCAACAGAGTGCAGATTCTTGGGATAGAGAGGACTAAGGAAGATGTGGGATACTTCTAGATAACTCCCAGGACCTGAGTCAAGTGGGGTTGCGACTACCCTGCAAAGTAATAGGGCTCGGACCCTGCTTGATTTGAGCTCAGACCCTCCAGCTCTGCAAGGTCCTGGGACCCTGGGTCCCAGCCCTGGGCTAACACAATTGCAGTGTAGATGCAAGGGGGGGGTTAGCCTTGAGCCCAGGCTCAAGCACAGGCTTACACTGCAGTGTAGACATACTCTCAGAGCCTAAAGAGTCATTCGGGAGCTGCCCCACTTCTCACAGGTTGCTACTGTCATCGCAGGACTCAGACAATTTCCCATCTGCAACACTTGTATCAAACTGACTTATTTCTTTAGACTTCATCTTTGTAAGAAAAAAAAAATCCAAGAGTACAATAAATGAAAAATAAGAGAAACATACCAGAGCAGCCTTTAACACTGGAACTAGACGAGGCAACAAGGGAATTGCTTTTTCAATAGCATCTTCAACCAAGAGTAATTCCTTAAAGCCCTCCTTGGATACAAATGTATATGGGTGTTTTGTCTCTCTTAGACCCTCAGCTAAAGTAATAAATGTGCATAAATAGCATTATTTAGCTCTTTGACCTGATACCTTGTCTTTTTCTGGAATGTATCTTGGTGATCTCAGCTCATCTATCCTTCTGAGATCCTGTAATTTTTATTCTATCATTTACTAGCAGGCTTTTAAATTATTCCCCCCACCCGCCCCCTCCGAGTGTTTAACAGTTATTCTAATGCACTTGGGGAACAATAGGGGGAGCTCTCCTGTTATTACATTACAGCCAGACCCAATTGACACCTTCTCCATTGAAGTAAACAAAAAGGCTCCTAGGCTCAGAGCCTCAAAGGCGTTAGGCACCTTAGTCTGGATGGTTGTGATGTAACACTACTTTATTGTTTAAAATTCAGAACATTGACATCCAAAGACCAAAAACAGAGAGAGACAAAGCAGGCTGTCCACAAGGCAGAGATGCACAATTCACCCCACCTTGCTTTAGGCTGAAATCAATGGGAGTTAGGCACCTAAACATCTTTGAGGATCTGGGCCCCATTGACTTCAATGGACTTTGGATACGGCCCTATGGCTTAATTGTGCTTTAAAGGCACAGCCCTGCACTGGAAGGCTGTGCAGAAGGACTGACCTAGTAGGAGCTCCAGGAGGCAGTGGGGCCGCATTTAAGATCCCTTTGGTGCAAAGGAGAATCAGGCCCATTGTGCCTAAGGTATGGTGAGCTCTGGGGAGCTTAGCTGCTGCCAGCCTTTCAGAAGACACAACATGTGCTCTCTTCTTGCTCACGTTAGGAGGCCATCCCCTTTTCACTATGCCTGTAAAGACTAGCTCCAACGTGAACACTAGCCTTGCAAAGGCATTTGTCTCCCTGAGGTTCAAAGATTACATTTATGCCCCACTCCAGTGCAGAGAGACAACTAGCTGCACTACTTGCACTTTATTCCCATGTTATGAACCTACACCAGGTGTGCGAGATTCTCTCTCTAAGATCTCATGGTGTAAGTATTTCCTGGACCTTACTCTGGAGAAGTCTCACACAGAACTACATCCGTTAGACAAGATTTTCCCAGCCTCTTCTCTCCCTTGCTCTCAGTTCATTTCCCCCCAGCTCCTTCGCTATCCAATTCTGTCCCCTTGCTCCTGGTCCCTACTTCTTTTCCTTCCCTACAGATGTAGATTTAACTCTGAATTTCCTTTTGTTAAGGAGTTTGCAGTCAACCCAATGAAAAATTGCTTGCCTGTAATTTCTGGTAGTTTAATTGGGATTTCAATTTTACCATTTTTTAAAAAGGAGGACGATGAAGAGAATCTTGGGGGCTGAGAAGGGAAACAAGACAGTGATTGTCCTTTGGGAATTGAATTTATCACAGAGAGGTAACTGGTTAAAACAGATTATGAACAAGTCCTATGGACCTATGCAGGCCTTGATTCTGCAATCAGCTCCAGGTAAGTGGACCCCTATGCCCATTCAGAGATTGTCCAGATATTGCTTTTAAATAAATAAAGATATCCCATCTCCTAGAACTGGAAGGGACCTTGAAAGGTCATCAAGTCTAGCCCCCTGCCTTCACTAGCAGGACCAAGTACTGATTTTGCCCCAGATCCCTAAGTAGCCCCTTCAAGGATTAAACTCACAACCCTGGGTTTAGCAGGCCAATGCTCAAACCACTGAGCTATCCCTCCCCCATTGCTTATACTACATGAATCCAGTTGGAGGCTGAGGGCCATAGTTTGAGCACACATAACTCCTCCAGTGATTCCAAATTAGATAGTCTAGTGGTCTGAAGTAGAACCAGGAAGTCTAGACTTCTAATCCTGTTTCTGATACCTTCTTCGACTCAATCAGCTCATTTTAGTTGCTTGGTAAAAAATAGACTTAATACTTACGTAATGAGCAAGGGGATTGTGAGAATTCCTTAATGTGAATAAAGTGTTTTGAAGCTGAAACACATAATAATAATAATAATAATATGTAGCAATTCTATAGCATCTTCCATGTTCTTCAAAATTTTAAGCACTGTAATGAATCATAATATACCTTTGAATTATTTTTAATTATTTATGGTCACTTAATTATAACCCAACCTGGCAACGTTCTCACCTCTCTAAGTCGCTTTAAAGCTGCCAAAGTGATGGCGGAAGTCACTGGTGCTAGAAGCTTCTGTATGCCAAGTTTCCATCTCGGAGGGCATGTTACAAACCTCTTGAAAATATGGGAAATGCTGACAAGTGCTTATACGCAGCAGTTCTGCAAGCATGGTTCCTGGAATTTATACTTCTCAAAGTGCTGTATGGTCTCTCTCTCGCTCTCTCTCTCTATAACAGCAAATGAAAACATCAGGAAAATTCTGACTTAACTCTTCAGGCTCTGAGATTCACTTTTTAAACTGGCCAAAGGTCAGCTACAGTATCTTTGGCTGCAATTTTTAAATAAAATGGCTCTGGTTTCTAAGGGCATGTCTCTAGACTAAGAAAAGTTGACAATGTTAAGGTTAAAACCCCAAATTCACCTTGACCTTTTTTTTTTTTTTAGTGTATATGCAGGTGAACACCTTTCACCTCCATTTAGCTAGTCAAGGTGCACACCAGGGATCCAGACAAGCCAATGGTATCAGCGTCTCACATTTGCCCCATTCCCTCCCAACTCTTGACTTGTCTTTGTTTCTCCCTCCTTCTCATCCTCATTCTCTCCCTCCCTTCCGGCTCCTTTCCATCAACCTGCCCCTGTAGCTTAAGTCCCAAAGAAAACCCTCCCATGATTCCACTTGCTTCTCCAGTCCTTACCCTTCTTCCTACCTTGGGGCTCCTCAGTGGTGCTCACTACTCCCACTGCAATGACATCCTCTCTTTTCATGTAATGTCTAATGTTTACTGTGCTAACACATGCTTGTACTAGTCTGTCCTGCTCTCCATGCCCTTTACTGTATTCTGGTGTAAACTAGATTGTAAAACCCTGGGGGGTCTGAGCCAGAATCCACTGATGACAATGAAAAACTTCCACTGACACAGTGGGTATTGGATTAGATCTTGGGGCATGGACTATAATGTTAATAAGGGTTTGCATCATGCCTAGTTCAACGGGATACCCAATTCCTGATGTGGAGTTGGGAGAAGGGGTATCTTGCAACTCTAAGGCTGCTGGGGTGCTGTGACCACAGCCTATCATGCTAATCACCATTGTCTCATTGGTTCTTTGTACTCTCCTGTCAACCTGTCTGTATGCATCTTTTATCTTTTGTGTAGTGCTTACATGGTAAGCTCATTGGGGCTGTCTTTTGGTTCAGTGTTTGTACAGCACCTAGCAAAAAGGGATCCATGCCCATGACTGGGTTGCCTAGGCACTACAATAATAAAAATAATATATAATTAACACTTCCCTCCAAGACTAACAATAATAATTAGTAATATTTTTTCCTGAACTCCTTCAATGTATTTTCCCTTCCTTCCACTCCGCTGAAAATGTTCTTCACATGGTTACCAGCAGAGGTGGCCAAATAATTCACAGTAAATATTTTACTCAATAAATATACACTTTTTCCCCCCTGTTTGCAGATTGCTCATGAAAACATAGCAGTCTTCTTAGAGTTATCCATGAGCCTGACTACTCAAGAATTTGTATTTTAGTATCAATTTACATTTTGGTAGTTCATAAAAGGCTACACCCAGGTTTGGCCTCATTGTCCTAGGTGCTGTACAGACAGATGTATGTAATTTATATAATAATTATTTATATGCATAATTTTGGGGAGGAGTTTTGCTTTTAAAATTCTCGTTTGTTTGTCAGCATTTGATAGTTGCGCTTCAAAGCATTTGATAGTTGCGCTTCAAAGCTGAATCATGTTGGTTAGTAGAATTGTATGCATAAGTCACATGTATTGTTTCTGTTTCCTGACAGGATGAGTCCAACTTTTATAACCAGGCAGAGGGCATGAAAAACCAAGAGCTTTGAATCTCTCATTATTTATTAATTATTATTATTATTATTATTTGTTCCGCGGTAGGACCCAGAGCAGTAGTCATAGACTAAGGACCATTATGCTAGGTGCTGTCCAAACACAGAACAAAAAGGTGGTCTCTGCCCCTAAGAACCTGTAATCTAAGAAAGCGGGGAGGTAGCCATTTTTAAGGAGAGGCAGCAGATAAGCTGATTAAGGAATTTTCAAAAAACATGAAAACTTTTTAGGCCTCACAGGCCTTAGCCAGGGCATCAGTCCTAGAAAAAATAAATTACTGTAAGATTTATTGATTGCATGCAGAGTTTACATTTGATTTTGGCCAGTTACGATTGCACAAAATAACTGCATGTGCTTTCACATTCCTAGTTGCAAAGGGGAGCTGTCAGTTCCTTATCTGGGTGATTTAATCACCGCTGTATCACGACTCTAACAAGTAATATTTTTTTACATGTAATATTTACCACTAGTAAATATATGGAGCGCATTGCATGTATTGGCCCACAATTTGGAAGGAATCATCATCATTCCCTGATAAGAAGAATGGGCTTGATCTTGCACGGTGGCAAGTGCTTTGTCCCTGAACCACCAAAGCACTTAAGCACATGATTAACTTTAAGCATGGGGTGGTCCCACTGACATTGATAGGACTATGTTTAAAATGAAGCATGTGCTGAAGTGCTGTGCTGGATTGAAGCCAGAGTGCTTGGGGGCCTGGTTCAAAGCCAGTGGAAAGACAGTCAATGACTTCAGTGAGATTTGGATTAGGCCCTCAGCAACTTTGCAGGATCAACCCCTATTTGCGTAGGTTGTGTGTACAGTTCTAGCTGTAAAAAGAACAAGAGTACTTGTGGCACCTTAGAGACTAACAAATTTATTAGAGCATAAGCTTTCGTGGGCTACAACCCACTTCTTTGGATGCTGTGACGTGTGTAGTCAGACCCTGCTGCTACGTAGCGGCCTCTGTACCAAAGCTCTGATGATGATGAGTTTCAGGACCATTCTGCATCTAATGCGTCAAGCAGTGGTGCATCCCATACAAAACAAACCACTTAAAGGATCTGATCCAATGATAAATTTGGGGGATGAACACTTCAACAAATCCATCAAGCCAGTTTTGAATGAAACACTGGTTTTGGGGTAAAAAAAGTGTGCCATATTAAAATGATCAGAATGCTTTTTGTACTTGTGTAGCTCAGATATAAATATTGAGGCCTTATCCTTCAATGAAGACAAGTACCCTTATTATGTTTAAACTAAAGAAATATGTTTAAGAAATAAAAAAATTGTAGACAAAGCTGGGAAAATACAGCAAAGAAATGTACTTCCACATGTTGTCGCTCATACGTTTAAAGAAATTAATTCTGGCCATATACGTGTTGAATTGCTGATTCAAAGCCTGTTGAATCAATGAGACCCTTCTCATTGAGAGTAATGGGCTTTATATCAGGCCTACAGGAATATGCAATGCAAGCTCAAAAATATTCTTTCCATGAATATGCAAATAAAACTGGTTCTCTCCAATATTTGCAGAAATGCCGTGGATTTTTGTTGTTGTTGTTGCATTTTCCCAGCTTTGTTTATAACTAAAGCAGGCCTGAAAATGGTTTTGGCTTTCTTCCTACAGAAAATGTCAACATTTTCATCAAAAAAATGAAAATGTTCTAGGTAGGGCGGTCAAGCGATTAAAAAAAAAAAATTGCAATTAATCGCGCAATTAATCACGCTGTTAAACAATAATAGAATACCATTTATTTAAATGTTTTTGGCTGATTTCAACATTTTCAAATATATTGATTTCAATTTCAACAGAGAATACAAAGTGCATAGTGCTAACTTTATATTTATTTTTATTATAAATATTTGCCCTGTAAAAATAAAAGAAATAGTATTTTTCAATTTACTTAATGTAAGTACTGTAGTGCAATCTCTTTATCAGGGAAGTTGAACTTACAAATGTAGAATTAGGCACAAAATTGACAGCATTCAAAAATAAAACAATGTCGAACTTTAGAGCCTACAAGTCCATTCAGTCTTACTTCTTGTTCAGCCAATTGCTCAGACAAAAAAGTTTGTTTACATGTGCAGGAGATAATGCTGCCCACTTCTTGTTTACAATGTCACCTGAAAGTGAGAACAGGCGTTCACATGGCACTGTTTTAGCCAGCATTGCAAGGTATTTATGTGCCAGATGTGATGACAATTCATACGTCCCTTTGTGCTTCAACCACCATTCCAGGCGACATAACATGAAATATATGGCAGAATGCGGGTAAAACAGAGCAGGAGACATACAATTCTCCCCCAAGGAGTTCAGTCACAAATTTAATTAACATTATTTTTTAATGTGCGTCATCAGCATGGAAGCATGTCCTCTGGAATGGTGGCTGAAGCATGAAGGGGCATATGAATATTCAGCATATCTGGCACGTAAATACCTTGCAATGCTGGCTACAAAAATGCCATGGGAACCCCTGTTCTCACTTTCTGGTGACGTAAATAAGAAGCGGGTAGCATTTTCTCCCATAAATGTAAACAAACTTGTTTGTCTTAGCGATTGGCTGAACAAGAAGTAGGACTGCGAAGACTTGTAAGCTCTAAAGTTTTACATTGTTTTGGTTTTGAGTGCAGTTATGTAACAAAAACAAAATCTACATTTATAAGTTGCACTTTCACAATACAGAGGTTGAACTACAGTATTTGTATGAGGTGAATTGCAAAATACTATTTCTTTTGTTTATCATTTTTACACTGCAAATATTTGTAATAAAAAATAATATAAAGTGAGCACTGTACACTTTATATTCTGTGTTCTAATTGAAATCAATATATTTGAACATGTAGAAAAATATTTAATACATTTCAGTTGGTATTCTATTGTTTAACAGTACCATTAAAACTGTGATTAATCGCTATTAATTTTTAAAATCACGATTAATTTTTTTGAGTTAATTGCGTGAGTTAACTGCGATTAATCGACAGCCCTAGTTCTGGGTTTTGGCCACCAAATGTTTGTGTTTTCCATTTAAGAACATAAGAACATAAGAACGGCCGTACCGGGTCAGACCAAAGGTCCATCTAGCCCAGTATCCTGTCTACCGACAGTGGCCAATGCCAGGTGCCCCAGAGGGAGTGAACCTAACAGGCAATGATCAAGTGATCTATCTCCTGCCATCCATCTCCACCCTCTGACAAACAGAGGCTAGGGACACCATTCCTTACCCATCCTGGCTAATAGCCATTAATGGACTTAACCACCATGAATTTATCCAGTTCACTTTTAAACGCTGTTATAGTCCTAGCCTTCACAACCTCCTCAGGTAAGGAGTTCCACGAGTTGACTGTGCGCTGCATGAAGAAGAACTTCCTTGTATTTGTTTTAAACCTGCTGCCTATTAATTTCATTTGGTGACCCCTAGTTCTTGTGTTATGGGAATAAGTAAATAACTTTTCCTTATCCACTTTCTCCACATCACTCATGATTTTATATACCTCTATCATATCCCCCCTTAGTCTCCTCTTTTCCAAGCTGAAGAGTCCTAGCCTCTTTAATCTCTCCTCATACAGGACCCGTTCCAAACCCCTAATCATTTTAGTTGCCCTTTTCTGAACCTTTTCTAGTGCCAGTATATCCTTTTTGAGATGAGGAGACCACATCTGTATGCAGTATTCGAGATGTGGGCGTACCATCGATTTATATAAGGGCAATAATATATTCTCAGTCTTATTTTCTATCCCCCTTTTAATGATCCCTAACATCCTGTTTGGTTGTCCAATTAAATGAAAAGTTTTGGAGGAAAGCAAACACTTTCAGCAATATTTGTTTGTTTAATCAAAACCACTATCTCCTGTTTAAAAATAATAAAAAAAAGTTGATGGAACATTTTCATTCAGCTCCACAATAACCTTTTATTTCTGAACCATATTTCTTTAATTTAAATATAACAAAGGCACTTGCCTTGATCGAAGGGAAGGCCATCAATATGCATGTGAGATATGCAAGTACAAAAGGCAGTCTGGTCTTTTTAATTGAGCAAATTTTTTCCTACCCAGTCATAATTCAAAGCCAGCTGGATGGGTTTGTTGAAATATTCATCCTAAAAATTTATAGTGGGAATGAAGTAAAGCATAATTTTTTTTCATGCCATCTCTCACAAAATGTTTGTGTTATGATGAAATGGAAAAAAATGTTTTAAACAAAAGGGGTTTCAACCTATATTGATAGTGGTTGTGAGCTGTCTTTTACTTAGAAGGCTGAATTTAATATTTCTCAGGATCAGAGGAAGGGCACTAGCTACTGACTGCCTCAATCATTGTTCAAGTACAAATTTTACATTTATAAACAAGTGCTAGATATTACTTGTTTCTTCTTTGGAAATATCACAACCAAGCTCTCTGCTCTTGCTTTCCTTTTTAAACTCTTTGCACTTCCCCTTGAAAGAGCTTGTACATTAGAAATGGCTTTCCACAACTTCTGTGCATAAATATTAAAGTCCAAGTCCCTTGTTTTTAAATTATGACAGAGAAATACACTGTTAGATAAAAATTAGGCACCCAGACCTGTGGGAAGCTGACAATCCAGTTTATTCTTCAGGTGCACAGATGCATGCCCATGTAAGCCTGGCATGCTCAAAAAATATAGTTTTGAAATCAATATGAAATTGGACAGGAAGACATTGAGGCGATGCATTCCCAAGACCTGGTGTGAGTCAAAAATCTAGCAGCTGAATTTTGTACTTACAAGGAGACTACAGGGATACAGATTTGTAGTGGGAGGGGAGGACAGAGGAAGGAAATCAATACACGAGCTGAGGTTTCAATATCATTATAAACAAATGGAGGCAAAAACAAGTAATCCGCCTTAGATATATTTTTAAAGGGTCCAACCCCCCCAAATTCTGAATATTTATACTGTTAGAAAGAAACAGATAAAAAAATCAAATCAAAGCATTCCTAAGGCTTCCACTTAAACAATCAGGGACTGGTTTTCTGAAAAAATTGGCATGCCCAAAAAGGATGTAAGACTGTTTTGTGCAACAGTTGTGCATGCAACTCAAGTATTTGCATATGCAAATACACAGCTAAGTCTCAAATTTTCAAAAGAACTTAATGGAGTCAGGTACCAAACTCCCATGGGAATATAAGCATCTAATTTTCTTTAAGCTCTTTTAATGTAACATCAGTCTCAATGCAGAATTGGTCACGTGCGTATGAAAATAGCCAGATTCTATATGCATTAATGATATCTGCATTTGCAGATTATATGCAAAACTGTTCATTAACAAGGCATTTCTGCTCTCGACTGTTTGAAAAAATCAGAACCTAGTCATTATTTCCAATTTATTGAAATTAAGAGCCACATCATCTTGGAAGTATGCCGAATGGAATTTAGGAGCAATAAGGTGGGTGAGGGATCAACTTCTGCTGGTGAAAGAGACAAGCTTTCGAACTACACAGAGCTCTTCTTCAGGTCTTTAGTCAATGGAAATTAGTCAATTTACAAGTAAAACTACATGTTTTTACTTGCTTTTTAAAAAATGACTAGCTGCACTAAACTTGCCCATTTCATTCGTTTGACTTGCTAGAATGTGCCTACTCAAAATTCTAGGCATACAAACAAATAATATCAGAACAAAAAGATCAGAAACCAGTTAAATGAGGTATTTGGGAGGGCATACTTTGTTGGGAGGTTTGAATTAAATAATTTGTTCCTCATATTTTTGTTATTGTAAGGGTATTGTGAACATGGGGTACCTGGACTTTGGGCCTAGCACTTTTCCATTACAGAGAAATAGAAATTAAAAATAAATGTATACATAAACACACACATTCTATCAATTCAGTCCACAAAACTCTTCCTGAATCCTCACTATACAATTCATTCCTATTAACCAATCCACTACAAATAGAATTCTCAACCCGCTCATAAGCCTTAAACTCACCCTTTTAAGGAATATACAAGCCATACCACATGCCCTGGAAGGTCAACCAAGCTAGACTAGAATTTTAAAAGGAACCTAGGGAATTAGGGGGTCAGATTCCATTGAACTCCTATGTCTATGCCAGCCCTAGCCTATAACAGTGTTTTACTTAGGGGTTGTCTACATGGGGACACTCAGGAAAATTAATCCAAATTAACGAAAGGTGTGAATTTAAAGTGGATTAGATAAATTGCAGTACATTCCTTTGGAAGTGAAGTAAACTAAAACTGAATTGAGGACACTAATTCTGAATGGGAGAATCCATAATGCTGTTAACAAATCCACTTTAAATTCACACCTTTAGTTAATTCAGATTAATTTTCCTGAGTGTCCGTGTGTCAGCAAACCATTAAATGGTAAACTCTTTGGGAGGGGGACCATCTTTTTGTCTGTGTTCATCCAGCACCTGGCATGAGGGGGACCGGATCCATGACTAGGGCTCGTAAGCACGGTGGTAATAATAATAGCTCAGGAGTACTACAGTTAGAAACCGTATTCATAGATTAATAGATTCTAAGGCAAGAAGAGACCATTGTGATCATCTAGTCTGACCTCCTGTATAACACAGGCCATAAGACTGCCCCCCAAAAAATTCCTAGAGCAGATCTTTTAGAAAAACATCCAATCTTGATGTAAAAATGAGCAATGTGTGGACTAGAGCTGGACAAATAATGGATTTTTGGGGTTTGCTGGAAATTCAGAAAAATAAAATCATTTTGAGTTGAAAACCAAATCTTTTCAAAATGTTCAGTAACTTCAATATTTGAAAAAAAAATAAAAATTGGGTCAAGGTTTCAGAGGGGTAGCCGTGTTAGTTTGTATAAGCAAAAACAACGAGGAGTCCTTGTGGCACCTTAGAGACTAACAAATTTATTTGGGCACAAGCTTTCATGGGCGATAACCCACTTCATCAGGTGCATGGAGTGGAAAATACATTAGGCAGGTATAAATATACAGCACATGAAAAGATGGGACTTGCCTTACCAAGTGGGGGGTCAATGCTAACGAGGCCAATTCAATTAGGATGGATGTGGCCCATTCCCAACAGTTGACAAGAAGAGGTGAATGTCAACAGAGGGAAAATTACTTTTTGTAGTGCTGACGAGGCCAATTCAATTATGGTGGATATAGTGTATTTTCCACTCCATTCATCTGATGAAGTGGGTTATAGCCCACGAAAGCTTATGCCCAAATAAATTTGTTAGTCTCTATGGTGCCACAAGGACTCCTCATTATTTTGGGTCAGATTAACCCTTTTGTTTGATCTAAAACATTTTGTTTTACCTTGAGCAGTTAATATTATTTATTTTTGTAAAGTAAAGTTAAAGGATATTTTGAAACAAAGTGTTGTAGCCATGTCAGTCCCAGGATAGTAGAGAGACAGGGTGGATGAGGTAATCTCTTTTATTGGACCAACTTTTGTTGGTAAGAGAGACAAGCTTTTGAGCTACACAAACCTCTTCTTCATATCTGGGAAAGCTACTCCCAGGAGCCCAGCAAAATACAAGATGGCTCTGTGTGGCTCAAAAGCTTGTCTCTCTCACTAACAGAAGATGGTCCAATAAAAGAGATTATATCAGCCACCTTGCCTCTCATTTTGAAACAAACTAATTTCTAATAGAAAAATCAAACCTTTTCATTTTGAAAACGTTGCAGCACAATGTTTTGGTGTTATTGGATTGTTTTTATTCGACTGAAACAATTTGGTGAAATCAGCATGAATTCACAACATGTTTTGGTGTTGCCAAATTTGAATTTTTCACCAAAAAATCGTTTGTCAAAATTTCCCCCCCAGCTCTAATGTGAACACAAAGGGTATGCCTCCCCCTGGAGCTCAGGTGCGTGACTCCCAGCTCAACCAGCCATACTCATGCTAGCTCTCATCAAGCTAGCATCCTAAAAATAGTAGTGTAACCATAGTAGCACAGGGTCCAGGGAGCTTTGTACTCAGGATGGCTAGCCACTCCTGCCACTTGCCACTGGTTCTCCTTTTATGGGAAGGGGGTAAATAACAGTTCCCTTTTCAGTTTCTCCAGATCTTTCATGATTTTATAGACCTCTATCATATCACCCATTAGTTGTCTCTTTTCTAAGATGAACAGTCCCAGTCTTTTAAATCTCTCCTCATATGGAAACTGTTCCATAACCCTAATCATTTTTGTATAGTGGCATTATGACATCTTCTGTCTTATTATCTATCCCTTTCCTAATGGTTCCTAATATTACGTTAGCTTCTTTGACTGCTGCTGCTCATTGAGCAGATGTTTTCAGATGTATACATGATGACTCCAAGATCTCTTTCTCAAGTGGTAACAGCTAATTTAGACTCCATCATTTTGTATGTATAGTTGGGATTATATTTTCCAATGTGCATTACTTTGCATTTATCAACAGTTTTGCCCCATCACCCAGGTTGTGAGCTCCCTTTGTAACTCTTAACAGTCAGTTTTGGATTTAACTAACCTGAGTAATTTTATATTGTCTGCAAACGTTGCCACTTCACTGTTTACCCCTTTTTCCAGATCATTTTTGAATATGTTGAACAGCACTGGTCCCAGTACAAATCCCCATTTATTCCTACCCTTTGTTTCCTATCTTTCAACCAGTTACTGATCCAATGAGAGACACTTCCCTCTTATCCCATGACTGATTACTTTGCTTAAGAGCCTTTGGTGATGGACCTTGTCAAAGGGTATCTTGTTCAATAGCATTCCACTGTCCCTGGGGCGTGTTGTGAAGATAAATACATTAAAGATTGTCAGGTACTACACTAATGGGGGCCATATAAATACCATAGATAGAGAGCAACCAGCTGGCCAGATGAAACTCCATTTCCAAAGTCAAGCTTTGCACAGCTTGCTATCATTCCCAACAACAGTCTATTTGCTTAGATTAGAGCAGTGGGGGCAAAAAATGTAACTCATTTCACGACTGAGCTTGATAAGTTTATGGAGGGATGGTTTGATGAGACTGCCCACAATGTCATGTGGCCCTTCTGTGACTGCTAGTAGCAAATATCTCCAATGGCCAGAGATGGGTCACTAGATGGGGAGGGCTCTGAGTTACAACAGTGAAGTCTTTCCCAGGTGTCTGGCTGGGGAAGTCTTGCTGACATGCTCACGGTCTAACTGATCACCATATTTGGGGTTCAGAAGGAATTTTCTCCCAGCTCAAATTGGCAGAGACCCTGGGAGTTTTTTGCCTTCCTCTGCAGTGTGGGTCATGGGTGGGTCATTGCTGGTTTGAATTAGAGTAAATGGTGGACTCTCTCTTCCTTGGTAGCATTAAATCATAATTTGAGGACTTCAGTAACTCAGCCAGAGGTTATGGGTCTATTACAGGAGTGGGTAGGTGAGGTTCTGTGGCCTGCGGTGTGGAGAAGACCAGATTACATGGTCATGAGGGTCTGTTCTGGCCTTAAAGTCTGAGTCCCTGAGATGAAAAATACCTTCTTGTCATGAATTCCATCCCTTCCATCTTTTCTCTGTACTCTTGTGTGGCAAATGCTAGGGAGGCAAAATGAAATCTGCTATTTGCATCTTACCAGTAAAGATCCTAATTTTCTGGAATGTAGGGTTTGTTTGTATATTAATCAACATTTCACATTCTACTACTGATATTCATATTATTTTAAAAGTCAATATCTAAGTAGCATTTTTACTAAGAATTATAATGTTTATTATTAATTATTATTATTATTATTATTATTATTAAAACTAGCTTGATTCACATGGCAGAGGAACATAACCAGAAAGAGGATTAGACTTTATACAGCATAAACCTCTATATGGCACAGAGCATCTGCTTGAGTCAAATAAAACCTATAGTCATGTAATGTTTCTCTTAATGCAGTAAAATGTCATAACCGTTTATATTAAAGCTGTGTTCTGGTCAAAAAGAACAAGCATTCACCATTTACCAGGATTTGAGCCTAGTAAATTATTTGTCACCCTAACCAGAGTTCCCTCAGCATTGTCAACATCTCATATTGTCTGTTTAAAGAGAACCTGCCTTTTTCAACTAATATTAGAAAGAATGACACCTAATAAAGTATGCATTTATATACCGCTAGTGTATACTATACTGATACTTTACAAATTACTTATGTACAGGAATCACTTTAGTGGTCATTGAAAAGAAGCCACCTCTAGGGTGGAACGTGGCAGCTGTTTACACAGCGAAGAATGGTACACAAGAAGAATACCACATCCATGTGAAACTGCATGGGAAATCTGGTAAGTCAGACATGTGCCAAATCAGAATTTGGCTAGGTTATCGGTGCAAATACCCCATCTCTGCTAAAAAGTGTCATATGTTCTTTAATGACCACAAGTCATCTAGGGCCTTGAATTTACATTGTACCTAAGGTCCACATCTTCAGACACCTAGCACACATTCTCAGCATGCTTGGGCATTGATTCAATAGTGATTCAATTAGTCAGCTAGGAAAGTACTGTTCAATTTCCATACATAAATAGCAAAACACATACTTGCGATCTAAAGGCCCTGGGTGAAATTCTGTCCCCATTGAACTCCAAAGGAATCTTTCCATTCAGAAACTCCACATAGACTTCAACGAGGAGAGGATTTTATCCAAGGTTTTCCAAAGTGTTCAGCACCCAGCAGCCTCCTTTGCTCCTTTAGCACAAATCCCAGATACTCCAGTCCCTGGGTAGATTTTAGGATGATGGGAATAGAGTGCCACTATTTCTTCCCCAGTCTCACGTATGGGTCCAATTTTATTTAATTTATGAGGTCTGATGAAATGAGAGCAGAGAATATGTGGCCGCAAACCGTGTCTTGCAATGAGTTGAGAATGGGTGTTTGTTTAAAATCATGAGAAGAGCTGGAGTAAAATTATGGGAACATTAATAGTGCCTGAATGGATATATGACTGGTGAGCATTTAACTAGATATATCAAAAGATCTGGTCCACAGCCACTAGGGTTAGATGACCCTATAACATGAAGTATTATTGAAGAGGCAAGTTGATTCAGATTGTACAAGAACAACAGTTTTCTCTGTGCAAATGGAAGTTGGGGAGGAGAGGAAAAAAGGGAGCTATTAGTTTTGAGTCTGGATGCGATCATTGTTGTGGCTGAGAAAGTGCCTGCATTCCTCTCATTTACTTACTGTCACATCTTAAAAGACAAACTTGCTGTGTGTAGCACATTATTAATAGACTTGGAAGGTAGGAAGAGGAGGACTGTCTTCAACTGAAGTAATTAGAGCACAAAAGTAAGCAATCTCCAAGGGCCTGCCTGTAATTAACGAGTTGATCTTATAACACTGGTAATGTATCTCTAATTTGGACCACTTTCAGCCTAATGAACCAATCATGGGATTTGAGTGCCAGATTAAGAGATCTAACAGTGCAGGCTGATGCAGTTTTTCCCCCCACACAGGTAAAGTAATTAACAATGTTAAAAAAAGAGTCTGTATTTAGGACCTGCTTCCTCAATGGACTGGAAGTTGGATGAGGCAGGAAGGTAGGTTTTGTTTTTTTTGTTTTTTTATTTCCTTTCCTTAACTTGCAGGTACTCCACAAGGAAGAACCCACAAATGAGCGGAAAACAACATTTCACCAGCACCATTGCTAGCTCATCCACTGCTTCTACCTGTGAGTGGCCCTGCCAAATAGGCATCCTGATCCGGAAGGCTTCCAACCAGGCCCTGGTCATAACTTGCCGGGAATGCGGCCTACATGTCCCCACGGATGAAAGCCAGTCAGAGGGAACCACCTGGTGTGAGAAGTCCCTCTTGGCGCAGTCCCTCAGGAAACAGGCAGGAGAACTGCAGGCAGGGCCAACCTTAGGGAAAATAGCGCCCTGGGAGAACTTGTATTTGGATGCCCTTGGTCTTCACTGCCTCCCCACCACTTCCTCATCGCCCTGGCCCCTGCTGCCTCTCCGGGCTCCCCGCAATGGGTCAGCAGCCCAAGGGGAGGTGCAGCGACAGGAGGGCACCAGAAAGCTGTGGTGGCAGGAGAGCATGGTGACCTGAGAGCCCCAGAAAGGGGGGAGGTCACCGGAAGAGAATACATAGAATCTCACTGGTGTGGGGATGCAGTGGGGGAAGTGACATGGGGTCTCCAGAAGGGCAGAGCTCTCCCACACCCAAACAGTGAGCATCCCCAATATTCAAGTGCCCCTTGCCAGTCCCAGGGAAGGTGGGTTATTGGGGGGGGAGGTTAAAATGCAAATGCTTCAGCGCACTGGAGGTAGCTAGGGTGTATGGTGATGGTGGAAGGTTCATTCCTGTATTATTTCCAACCTCCTGCACTGTCACCTCCTTTAGGATTATTAGGTAAAAGTGGGAGCCCCTGAGAGCAGGGGAGCGTGGAGAACTGGGGGGTCAGAGTGTGGCATGGGGGAGGGGGACTTCAAAGACCTGTTGGATATCCTGAGAACTGGGGAGAATGGGGAGGGGGCTGGACATTTCCACATCCCCCATTGGAATCTTCTGGTCAGGAAAGAAAGTCCCAGCCTGCAGCTTTCTATACAGTCCAGTGTTACAAAAGATGTGTGCATCATGCCCCTCCCCTGACTACCCTTCATTGATGTCAGTGAAATGGCCCTGGTGATCAACCAGTGCCTGCAAGACCATGGAGAAGTAGCCCCTTCAGTTGATGTACTCTGTGGCAAGATGATCAGGGACCAAACTGGGATATGCATTCCATCTGTCGCCCCACCACAGTTAGGGAATCCCATTGCCTCAAAGCCATCAGTGACTTCCTGCATGTTATCGAGAGTTACAGTCCTTCATAGCAGGAGGCAATTAATATCCCTGCACACTTGCATCACCACAATCCTCACAGTGGACTTTCCAACCCCAAACTGATTTACCACTGACTGGTGGCAGTCTGGAATTGCCAGCCTGCACACAGCAATCACCAATTGCTTTTCCACAGTGAGGGCAGCTCTCATTCTGGTGTCCTTGCACCGCAGTGCTGGAGTGAACTCCGAACACAGTTCCACGAAGGTGGATTTGTGCATCCAAAAGTTCTGGAGCCATTGCTCATCACCAGGATGCAATCCCATCATTCAGTGCTTGTTTCCCTAGCCCAGTACCAATGGTCCACCGTATCAAGCTTCTCCGTGAATGCCAACACTGCTCTTGAATTATTTGTTTCCATGGCAGACAGCGGGACATGCATCACCGATTCACTTTCTGTTTTGCAGCTCATGAAATATTGCAGGACCAGCTGTGTTGTGTTCATAAGGCTGATCACCAGACTGGTCATCAGCTCAGGATCCATGCTGTGAGGCAGTGTTGGTGGGCATACAGTTTACAGGGGCAGTTGGAAATGGTGCAAAATGAAGTAGGAAGCCCATTGACTGATGGGACAGAAATAACTGCATCATGGGATGGTGAGCACGTCCCCATGATGCACCATGATCTGTTCCCAGAACTCTGAGCAGCAGAGGGAGACAGAGGGTGGTGAGTTGCACAGGGGGATAGCTACCCAAAATGAAATGCTCTCTCTGTTGATGCAAGAGCAATCTCTGTGGACACGCTCTGCCAACACAAGGGGTGTTGCGTTGATGTGCACAACCAATGTTATTAAAGAGATTTATGATCATCTACGTATCTGAAGTTGACTTAACTCTGTAGTATAGAAATGGCCTTAGATGTATTAAAATTGGCAGGGCCTGTTTGAAATTCATCCTAGAGTACTTAAGGAACCAGCTGAAGCAATTTTGGAACCATTAGCAGTTATCGTTGAGAACTTATGGAGGACTAGTGAGGTCCCAGAGGAATGCAGAAGGGCAAACGTAATACCTATCTTTAAAAAGAGGAACAAAGGGGACCCAGGGAATTATATACCAGTCAGCCTAATTTTGATATCTGGAAACATATTGGAAAAAAATATTAAACAATCAGTTTGTAAGCACCTAGTTCCTTATAGGTTTATAAGGAATAGCCAGCATGGATTTATCAAGACCAAATCATGCCAAAGCAGTTTCCTTCTTTGACAGGTTTACTGGTCCTGTTAGGGATGGTCAGGTTTAGTTGTTCCTGCCTTAGCGCAGGGGGCTGGACCTGATGACCTCTTGAGGTCCCTTCTAGCCGTACATTTCTATGATTCTGTGATGAGAGTTGAAAAGAAGTTTGGGTGAGGGTGACTACAGATACCAACATCCTTTAAGGCGATAAATAACGTGTTGGGGAGGAGAAGGAGAAAAGCACTAAAACAGTCAGTTGGCTAATCTGATGATGTGAAGAATGGAACGTGTGTGACACAATGTGAAATGACTAAATCGGGAGCATGACCATGACCACAAGTAAGCATGCTCAGAAATGGAATGAATCAGACCGTAAACATTTTCAAAGCGAGAGAAAATTATGGAGCAAGTGAATCGAATGGATTATCAACTTAAATACTGAAATCCCCCACACCGTGTTATTGTGCAATTTAAACATATGATCATCACAAAATCAGAAAATTGTGATATAAACAAACATAGGAGTTGGTTTGCTCAGAGCAGAGAAGCTGGTTTGGTGGCAGACAAAGTGGATGACTGAGGTGAGAGACGGTATTGCTTGAAAGACAGATAGATCCATGTGCTCCTTCCCAAAGACAAATAAACTAGGTGATAAAAAAGATGCAAAGTTAATGCAGTGTAAGTGTTACTCATCAAATGTATAATGAAGAGTGCCTACTGCACCACTGCCACTTCACATGCAGTCAGTTACACCAGTGCAAAGTGAGTGTGTGACTCACAATTAGGCTGTGTATTCTAAGAGCTCTGCTTGTGTGCACATACTCACACTAGGTCTCATCGTGTTAGCATCAGTGTAAACAGCAGTGTCGCTGTAGTAGCACAAGTAGTGGCAGAGGAGGCATAGCTGAGCTGTGTACACACCTAATAGGTTCAGGTGGGTTTGTACTTGGCACGGCTCAGAAAGGTTCAGACCTGCTTCTGCTGCTGCGATCCGTGATGAGAGCTAATGCAAGTATGTGTGCATGAGCAGGGAAATCACACCCCAGCAAATAGTGTAGACGCAGCCTTACAATGTGGCTGTCTGTCCCCTTCTGGTGGCTGGGGACCATAGAGAGGTTTATGATGTGAATC
Organism: Emys orbicularis; assembly: GCF_028017835.1. Lineage (NCBI taxonomy): Eukaryota > Metazoa > Chordata > Testudines > Emydidae > Emys > Emys orbicularis. The sequence goes on along the minus strand of NC_088687.1, from coordinate 133,866,332 downwards.
TGCTACAGCTTTTGGGCTCGCAGGGCTGGGTCAGGAATAGGTTTTTAGATCGCAAGCTCCAGATTTGGATCTCCCTATTGATAATGCACTGCAGATGGAAACTGCCACCAGATCAGCAGGGGAGCATTTTACACTCATGTTGCGCTGGTGTAATGCTCCACTCCTGCAATTCCTTGTGCATGGGCTGAAAGCTGCACCCACGTTGAGCCCCATTGATCCATGGGTTCAGCAGTTGGCCTGCCTGGGTCAAGGAGGCTGAACTGAAGAAGAAAAAAAAAAGGGAAAGAGTTTTGGTCAACCTGAGATAAAATTCTAGGATTTTTTTTCTTCATTTTCAGCGGTTTTATACTTTTTTTTTTTCACTTTTGTTTTAAATACACCTAGCTAAACTGCCTAATGAAATGCCATTTTGAAATAAAGAGTCAAAATGTTGTATTCTGGAAATGCCAAAACAAAAAAATTGCCAGTAAGATTTTTTTTTCTAGTTGGAACTATTTGCCAAATTCGCACATAGTTTAGGTCAAATAGTTTTGTATCTTCCTGCAACTGCATTTTTTGGCAATTAAACTATTTGTCCAAATACTGTCACCCATCTCTGTTGGTGGCACCCAGTTTCCTCCTGTTGTGTGTTACTGACACAGGACAACCAATCTTCTCTTTAACTGGGCAACATAGCTACAAAGGGCACCATCGTACTATCTAGGCAGTTGCTCGTTTAGGTCTCCTTGCTCACCTTCCCAGAGCTCTAGCTTCCTTGCATGACTTCTGCTCCAGCTCTCTCATACTCCCTCTCCTTCAATGGCTCTGGCTCACAAATGACTCCTTTCCCTCCTGCTTGTGAAAAAACTAAACAAAAGAGAGATAAATGGCAGGAAAACACCGAACTCAAATAATAAAGCCAAGTAGGTACAGCCTTTAAATTCCACCCATCCTGGTTTGTAATTGGACTCACTGATGTTCAGTGGGATTCACTCTGCAGGGGAGAACATCCTCTTGTTACCTGGTGTTATCTGAACCCAAAGCTGTGTTAACTAGTCTCTATTTTCCCAAGCGATGTCAGGAAATAAATCAGTGGGGAACACAGCACCTCAGTCTGATAAATGATTGGTACACACATGAGCTGGGCCGCCGAGAGCAGGTTCGGGCCCCGATGAAAAAAAATTGGGGGGCCCCCCGGCAAGGGTGGATCAGCTAAACAGCCGGGGCAACTGGGCCCCGGGTCCCCTTCCGGACCTCTGGGCACCGGTAATTTGTACTGGCTTCCCCCCCCTCTCGTCGGCCCTGCACATGAGTGCTTCCACTCAAAAATCTGTGTCTTTATTGAGTACAAAGCACACATAAAAAAGAGCAATAGTCTAGCACCCCAGAAATAGCTACCCAAAGTCTGAGGCGATGTCAAGTGGCAGCAGCAGGATTCCAGTGGCCAGGAATCCTGGGGAGGTTGATGTCTCCTTGCTCCTAAAAATTCCAAACTTCTCCCAGGCTTCTCCAAAGTGCACACACTAACTAAACTCTTTTATAAGTAACTCAAAACAAAGCATAACTCAAAGTAACTCCTAATGGGCTGACCATTTCTCTAGCAACCGCAAAGAATTCATAAGGTCAGCTATTCGCCCTCCCTTTTCACTCTCATGAATCTGTAACACTGCAGATGTGCAGTTGTTTTTGTCTGCCTAAACAAGGCCAAATTCTTCCTCGCTAGATGGTGTCCTGGCTTCCAGCTTATGGTGGCTAACTGGACAAAATGGCTGAGAGTTATGTCCAGTCTAGTTCTCTCATAACACTCTGATAAGCAATTAGGAAAGCCTGTGACAATATTATAGCGCAAAGCTTGCTATTGATCTGCCAGGGTGGAGGGGTATTCTCTGTATCAATCACCTTGGGTGACAGGTGTCAGTTCATTGCATAGCTTCAAAATTACCTGGGAACAAGGGGTCTGATCCCATGGTGTTCTGATATCTTCCTGAGCATGCTCTAATCCCAGTAAAACCAGAACCCTTTAAGAAGCCCAGGACCATTTTGGCTACCACTGTCAGATAATAAGGCTCCAGGGGCCATGCCATACTGGAGGTTGGTGGAGGAGACAATTTTGATAGGACACACCAAGGCAAGAAAGGTAAATTTGAAGATTTTAGTTAGTTCAATACGTGTGAGCCTGTTTAAAATCTACTTCTGAGCCTCATCGGATGAACAAAAGAACATATCTGGCATATTCAATGATGAGGAGAAAACCATGGCTTTCCTGGAGAAGCATCACCTGTAGCTGCAACCCAGATATCACAAAATAAATCAGGATGCAAGGATTCCATGAAATCTGGGGACAGCCATGGCACAGTGATATTCTGTGTAGTAAAAGTAAACAGATTTTAAATTGCAATAAACATAATCATTTATTAGGAATAGAGATGGATGTGCAATGGTTGCCATATTCAGGGATAGAACTAGAGCTCTACAGAGATGAAATCTATAGCTTTAGCATATCCTCAGTAGATCATGTACAGAGGGGGACATATAACATATACTGAACTGTGGGCTACAGACGCATCTTAGAAAGTTTTGTGATTTCTATTTGAAGGGATGGACAATGGGTTATGATAAGTTTGGGGTTGTTTTACCCAGTGCAGTTTGCTCATTGGGTTGTAGCAAAATAAAGAACATCAAAACAAATTAGACAGCATCTTCTTTGAGGTCTCCTTACACCTATTTTTTAAAAAAAGGAGGAATCAATGTTATACTGATTAAAAAGTACAACTTTCATTGATTGCAGAATACAAATATCCACACTGATTATCCTGTGTTCTTGTCTTCCTTGAATTTCAAACAAGCCATGCCTCTGTATATCTTTTGGACCTGAATACAAATCATCTAATTAGATGGTCAGAGAAGTAGGATGTCTTATCAAGATTTCATCCTGACCTTTGACAGGCATTTCATCCTTCTTCTCCCAGGCCATTTCATATTCAAAGTCTTTTGGAGCTTGTTAAGGACTTTCAGCCATCAGAATTTGATGTCTGCTTGAATTCTAACAAGATTTCTCCACACACAGAGAGGGAGTGCGAGACAACTCCTGGGAGGGAGTGGGCAAGCTTTGACATTTCAAATTGGCTTCAGGAAGCTTGAAAATTCAGTTGGAGAAGCATTACTTTTAGATACCTGAAGGCCAGGGCAGACAAAATTGGCTTTAAATGTAAAAATAGAATCCTGAGATATGATAGCAGGGTGTTTGGCCCCTATGTAATCCACACTTAGCGCTCTGCTGGAGTCAGAATGAATGCAGGAATAGACTGGGGGGAGATGAGACCAAGATTCTTTGGAGCTGAGTCAGTTTACACTATGTACCCTTTACACCACTCTATCCAAATAAAGGTGCCTTACACCTGGAACCTGGCCCCTTTAGAACATACCCTGTGAAAGGGGCCTCCCAATCAGGTGTGGAGGTTGCATAAGGGCTGCCTGGCTCCTGCATAAGGGATGGGACAGGGATGTTGGCAGGATGCACGACACTAACACTCCAGGGCCTTGTCTTCACTAGGATAAAACAGGTATATTCTTAACTGGAGTTAGCTAACTTGATGTAAAATCCTCATGAAGACAAATCAGTTTATAGTTTTCACCATGACCAAGTCAAATTAAAGACTGTGGGGGACCTAACTCGAGTTAGGAATACCCTTTTTCTTTTCCTAGTGAACACACCGCCTAAAAGAAAAGGCATGAAAGGTGGATGGAAGAAACACGAGGCTGGGTGGGGGAGGCCGTGTAACAAAAATAGGTGACCAATTGCTAGCCAATCGGACAGGCCGCCGTCCCGAGAGGGTGCGGGGCCCAGAGTGGAAGTGACAAATCTGTCACTTCCAGGACCGCCCATGCCAGCCTGTGGGGCTCCCCAAAGTGCAGGGCCCAGAGCGGTCTTGCGCGCCTAGGCGCCCTGCAGCCCGCCCGGGCAATTTAAGAGGGCCCGGAGCTCCTGGCTGCTGCTGCTAATGCGGCGGCGGCCAGGGGCCCCCGGGCCCTTTTAAATCTCCCGGCCCCTGGGCAATTGCCCCCTTTGCCCCCCCTCCCTGTTGGCGGGCCTGAAATTGGGGCAGTAATTGTACTTACTTGCCTGTCTAGTCAAAAAGAGCTAGCAGTTTCCTGTATGCCTCCTGATAGAGGGGAGTTTTGAGGAGTGATTTAAAGGAGGATGCAGTGCACCCAGTTTTTGCTTCTCACTCTTTCAGAGAGGTTACACTCCCACAGATTACTTCCCACTCTTTACACGTGCCACTGATCTCCACACACACCTTCTGGTTCTGCCTTTCTCTGCTACATTAAAGAGCTCTTTAGTAGCCAGTAATTTCTCCCCGTGAAGGTACTGATACACTGCAATCAAGTCACTTCACAATTTTTGATAGGATAAAGAAACTGAGCTCTTGAAATCGCTCACTAAGCCATTGTAGAGTCCAGCCCAGGAATCATTGTTGTGGCTCTTTTCTGAACCCTCTCATATTTTTCAACATCCTTTTTTTAAAATGTGGACTCAAGAACTGTATGCAGTATTCCAGTACTGGTCTCACATATACCCTTTACTTCAACTTCTGCTCCTAGGAATGGAAGTTATACCATTCAGACTCACTTTAAGCTTATTTGCACGTAAAGGAGTGGGGGGAAGGTACGACGAAGGGAGTCTGGAGACATGTCTATAAGAACATTTACTTTATGGCAAGCCAGTGTGTAAATCTACAGTGCTCCAGTATACTGTGCACTAACTGGCCTTGTGGACCCTGCTGTTGTGCCCTGAAAGGTCACTTAAAACATTTAGTGAGCATCAGCAGGGTGCATATGAACAATAGTACTCAGCATGCTGGAGCACTGTAGATTTACATCCCACCTTCTTGTGCAGTCAGTGTTTGTGTAGACATGCCCTCAGGGAAATGGAGCCTAGCTCATCTCTGGTGGCTGAAAGGCTTAAACATTTTTGGGTCCCTCTGGCTAATAGATGTTTTTTTGCCAATGATATACCCGGCTGAGTACACAGATGAAGCTGAGGATATAGAATGCTTCAGTGAGCGGTATCCTGACCTATGCGACTGAAACATGGACCGTCACTGTTAAGATTAAAAAGAAGTTGGACACCATTCAGATGAAGCATCTCTGAATGATCAAAAAGAGAAATGGTATGAATTGAAGTGAAATGAAGACCTCAATTTTCTAACTCAACAGGTCCTGCTCTCTCAAATGGTTGCCCAATGCGCTCTGAGGTGGTATGGTCATCTGCTATGAATGCCTACCTACTTCGCTGCAAGAATCATATTCAACTTTGACTCAAAATAAGGATGAAAAAGACCCCTTGGAAGATCTGAAACACATTGGCTGAATGGTGTCAACGGATATCTGTGCCTCATAGGCACCCTGCCCTTAAAGGCACCAGATCTGGCTCAGGACAGAACATCAAAGAGGTGCATAACATCTTCGGTGACCTCTACATTGTCCAAGCAATAGCGCGAGAACTAACCTGGCTAATAAAACAGCATAACTGTAAAACTTGGGGCTAGATTGCAAGTTAAACTTCTCTGCCCTTGCAAGTAGTGGGTGGGGAGTGGGAGGAACCTTAGATCCACCCCCACACACACACACACACACACTCACCCGTTGCACAAGCTAGTAGGACTGAACCAGTGTGAGGGTGAGGGGGACAGACCAGAAACAAGTTACTGGGTGGGAGGGGGAAAAGGGAGGGAATTATGGCTCTTTAAGCCATTTTTTTTTCTTGGGGGTGCTTCTGCATTGGCAACACCCCACTCCTTACTATGGACTGTGCCCACACAGCATGATATACCCGTTAAACAGCTTGTACAATTAAATGCCATTATAATCTAGGGTACAGGTTAACTGAGAACAATAATTACCTACAAATCTGGCCCGTGTTATCTGGTACACATCAGATAAAGTTTTGTTTTTACGTCTAGGATTTGGTTCCCTGGAGTTCCATAGCAGTGCTGGTTAGGATGTTATCTGAAAGCCAGAGCAATTCTGACCACTACGAAAAATAATGCAGATGCAGAAGTGAATCAGGATGTTTCTCAGTTCATGACTGGAGTGAATTGTTTAGCATCTGTAAAGCTCCCATCTGAACCGCTTATTGATTTTTTTTATCAGAACAATCTAATCTAACCTATCCATCTTTGTCTTTGATCCTTTCACTGGTTTTCATTTCTCTTCATTCTTTCTTATTGCTGTCTCTTTCAATGTCCCCTGGCCATTACTATCCTTTACTTTCCAGCACCACTCCATACATTTCCCCATTTCTCTCTATACATTGAAATGTCAGGATAGATTGAGTATTTACTATATATTCAGATGGCAGCTTAGGAACCTGTCAGAAGGATAATTTCCTTTCCTAAATGTCTCCTTCCTCTTACATTGCTACAACTGTATAATGACATAAAATACCCTAGTGCCAGCTGCTCAGTGCCCACCAACAAAATGATGGTCCCTTACCTCCATCTTACTCAAACTCATTCCCTCCGAAGCAGTGGCCACTGTCAGAGACAGGATCCTGGGCTAGATGGACCATTTGTCTGACCCAGCATGGCTGTTCTTATGTAAGCTTCTACTGAGTATTGTCTTCTAGACTGAACCCCCTTTAGGGAAGGGGTGGTTTTTATTCAACATTATTACTTTTTATTTGCATTACCCTAATACCTCAAGAGTCCAACTGAAATGGGCCCTCACTGTGCCAGGCTCTGCAAACACACAGTAAGAGAGTCTCTACCTTAAGGAGCTTGCAACTTAAAGGGAAAACGGGTGGCTGGGGAAACATATCACTTCTCTGTCCCTTTCACTCACCTCAGATTGCGCAACAGAGATGACTGAGTAGTAGAATGTAGGTCTCACAACTCAGGCCAGTGCCCTGTGCAGTAGATAATGCTACCTTATTTTGTGTGTTTTGTACAGCACCGGGCACTTCACTGATATGAGTAATGGATCTATGCCTTTACTCACATTGAATAGGACCTTCATCCTAATACCATATCACTGGTTCCAGTGGGACTACTCATCGAACAAGACACTGCTCATTGTAAAGGAGGGTGGCAGTTTTAGTTCCAGTGATAAGTAAAAGAAGCTACTTACCAAACTACTGTCCATGGAAATACTGTACCTGAATGCAGTACATTACTGCATCTCTTGCAGTCAAAGACATGGTCAAGATTACTGTATTGCGAGGAACATGCTTCACTCTTATGGCACTAAGCAAGTCTTTTTGGTTAACTATCATGTCATTTACAGCTCAAAATATACTCATTGGGAAAGTCTGATTCTTAGCTAATTATATTCTAAATAGATGGTGCTATAAATCCTCCCTTATTATTTCCAAGTTAATGTAACAAGGTTTTCATGAATCTATAGATTAATAAACATTTTCCATGGGGATGAACTTCAAACATTTTTGTTATGTTCACAGAGGTCCCAGTAGACTAAGCTGCTCATCCAAACCACCTGACTCTTTCCAGTATACAACATTAAGTTAGACATCTTACCAGTTAGAGATTTCCTTGAATCATTTTTCAGGGTTTCCTGTTCCTGGCTGGGCTTGCGAGGGGCTAAAGCAAAGGTTTTTTTAAAAAATTGGATGATAAAGTTAGGCTTCTAAATCCATATTTATGTATCTAAATAGAAATGGGAAGGCAACAAATTGAGAACTGATATCAGGAAATGTACATTTGCACTAGCAACTCATCACTTGCCTATTTTTGTGCACTCAGTTGAAAGAAGCACATGGACGAACTGGGTATTTGTGCATGCAAATGCCCAGTTAGGCACAAAAATGGCCTTTGCATGCAGAAATATCTGACACATATGACAAAACAAAGATTTCAAATGCATATGCGATTTGCACACATGGTTTTGAAAATCAGCTACATAGGTGAAAAACAAGGAGAGGCAATAAAGCAGGAAAGTAAAGACCTAGTCACACACACAAATATAAAATAGAATGCTGACTTATTTTTTAAATCACAAAGATATGCTCTAAAGCACGAGGAACATTAGCTCCACATCTGCGCCCTATTGATTGTTACCACTACTCCTTGTGTCACATCCAAAATTAGACTGCAAACTCTCTGGACATGGACCATGTCTTTTTATTCCTTCTAGGGTCCCAATGTAACTCCTATTGACATCAATTGGAATCTTTCCGTAGACTTTTATGGGAGTTGGATCAGAACCTAGATGTCTAGACCCTTTTGTGTACTGTAAAAATAAATAATGAAGGTGTCAAGGCTGTATCCCCACTTTGAACTTTAGGGTACAAGAGTGGGGGCCTGCATGAGGACTTCTAAGCTTAACTACCAGCTTAGTTCTGGTCCGCTGCCACCATTCCCTACCCTGGGAAGCTTTTAGAAACCTCTCACCAATTCCCTGGTGAATACAGATCCAAACTCCTTGGATCTTAAACAAGGAGAAATTGACCCTTCCCCCCTCCTTCCTTTCACCAACTCCTGGTGAATACAGATCCAAACCCCCTTGGATCTTAAAAACAAGGAGAAATTGACCCTTTCCCCCCTCCTTCCTTTCACCAACTCCTGGTGAATACAGATCCAAACCCCCTTGGATCTTAAAACAAGGAGAAATCAATCAGGTTCTTAAAAAGAAGGCTTTTAATTAAAGAAAAAGGTAAAAATCATCTCTGTAAAATCAGTATGGAAAATAACTTTACAGGGTAATCAAACTTAAAGAGCTCAGAGGACCCCCCTCTGTCTTAGGTTCAAAGTACAGCAAACAAAGATAAACACTCTAGTAAAAGGTACATTTACAAGTTGAGAAAACAAAGTAAAACTAAGACGCCTTGCCTGGCTTTTTTACTTACAAGTTTGAAATATGAGAGACTTGTTTAGAAAGATGGGAAGAACCTGGGTTGATGTCTGGTCCCTCTTAGTCCCAAGAGCGAACAACCCCTTCAAACAAAGAGCACACACAAAAGCCTTCCCCCCCCCCAAGATTTGAAAGTATCTTGTCCCCTTATTGGTCCTTTGGGTCAGGTGTCAGCCAGGTTACCCGAGCTTCTTAACCCTTTACAGGTAAAAGGATTTTGGAGTCTCTGACCAGGAGGGATTTTAGTACTGTACACAGGAGAGCTGTTACCCTTCCCTTTATAGTTATGACAGAAGGTAAGCATGACTGCTTGTTAATCTTTCACAAGTCCAAATCAAGTAATGATTGTTTTTGTCACTGGTGACCAGCTGCCTGTCATACTGAAAAATCATCTCTAAGATATGCATAGCATGAGGCAGAAACCAAAACAAAATCATACTCTTTCTGTGGTGGAAGAATCTCCCGAGGGAAAGCAGAGTTCAATGAATAATGCAAAAAAAATGTAGAGCAGGCCCATTGCTGACAGAGCTGCAGAAAGAAACACAGCCCGTTTTTTGATGAGAGGAAAGGAAGGACTGTCTCTATTGTCCTACAAAGACATTGGAGTCTGACTATATTAATGAAATTTGAAATTTGGTATTGGAGCTTTTGATCTTAACATTTTCTTTTCAGCGGTGTTCAAGTGAGTTAAAATAGGGACCTCAGTCAAAGCATGTGTTTTATTGCATGTGCATTCTAGCATTACCATGCACTAGTTTTGCCCTCAGTGTGGTGGTGTTTTACACTCATTTTTTCCACATGTAAATGACTGTTTAAGGTGTAAGACACTGGAGAAAGGGTCCTTGGGTTCACTTCCATTTTCTGCTACTGACTTGCTGTATGACCTTGGCCTCATCTTTCTGTTCCTCAGTTTCCTCAATTTTTGTACGGTGCTTTAATGCCTACGGATAAAGTGCCAAGTATTATTATTACTAAGTTATTTACATAGGAGTGTGCAGTGCTTAATTAATCACTGTTTGTAATGTGCTTTTGAGACACTCGTGAGCAAGATGCAGGGCCGGCTCTAGGCACCAGCGTTCCAAGCATATGCTTCTCAAGGGGTGGCACGCTGGCTTTTATTTTATTTTATTTTTGCTTGGGGCGGCAAAAGACCTGGAGCCGGCCCTGGCAAGATGCTATAGAAGTGCAAAGTATTATTACTGCTGTTTAGCTATTGCCATGATGCTGACTATGTGAAAGTAATTCCAGAGTTAAGGGCTTGATCCAAGGTCAGAAGGAGTGTTTATATGGACTCACTCAGCCCCTAAAGGTCCTATTAATAGAGAAGCATTTTTCCGAGTTCATGTCTGTGAAAGTACCTCCCACAGTTGCTCTGTGAAATAACAACAGCAGGCATATCAGTATTGGAGGCCAAGACTACTTGATGCATGTGGATATTGAATCATGCAATTTACTAGGCTTCAGAAATTGACATAAAGATGAAGGCTATTTCCAGATGGAAAAATACATGTTTAGTAAAAAAGGGAATGAAGGAGTTTTTATATCCTCTTTCTGGAGATATACCTACTAACCTTTCTGCATTTCTTGCTTCTGAAGAAAATAGTGAAACCCCATCAGTATTTCAAATCATTCTGTATGTCAATAGCATGTTGCAAACTTCCCTGGTCATCCATTAAATTGGTTTGCCCATAATCGATAAATTACAGCAGTTAATTAAGCCATCAATTTTATCATTGTTGTCTGTCCCTTGTTGCCCTTGTGATTCTGATGTGGAGAATTTATTTGTGGATGAAGAGTAACAGTGTGTCTATTTTTTGTATGTTAGTGGTTTGTTTAACTATTAAACAAGGGAATTGTGTGACTTCCATTGCTTAAGGTTTCCTTTCTTTACCTCTCCTTCAGTAAAAGTCATATCTTATTTTTATGGAAGATCTTTCATCTCAAATGATCCCGAAGCGCTTCTCAAACTTAAACTCTATTTAGGAATCAATTTGCCCATCATGGAATACGCTCCCATATGGGATGAAATGTGGCATATGGGAAACTGTGCACAAGAGCACTCTGGAAGGAAGTGAGGAAGCATACAGTATAAAACTTACAAATAAATTAGGTAGGAAGAATGATATCACCTGAATTAGACATGTCCAAGACATCAGAGTTAATCTCCACTTTGCAAAAAATGGCACGGGACTGGGGTATTTCATAATAAAAAATGGCAGACCCTTAGGGCTGGTCCACACTAAGCCCCCAGTTCGAACTAAGATACGTAGCTGAAGTCGAAGTATCTTAGTTCGAACTTAAAAGTACTTACTGCGGGTCCACACGCGGCAGGCAGGCTCCCCCGTCGACTCCGCCTACTGCTCTCGCGGAGCAGGATTACTGGCGTCGACGGCGAGCACTTCCGGGATCGATTTATCACGTCTAGACAAGACGCGATAAATCGATCCCAGAAGATCGATTGCTTGCCGCCGAACCAGTGAGTAAGTATAGATGTACCCAGTCTAACATTTTCAAAAGTTGATAGTGCTGGGCACCTAGCACCTCCACTAAAGTCAATGGAGTGGATGGAAGAAAATACTCAGCATTTTTGAAAAGCAAGTCTTTTAGGCTCATAAATAGAAACTTAGAAGCCTAATTTTGCAAACTCATGTTGGCCTTTTTTCACATCTAATTGTAAACACATACAATGCCACCTTACAAGATGTTGATGCATAGGTTAATAAATGACTTACACAGAAGAGTTATCTAAGATTTTAGATGTTTCCTTAGAGGCCACTTATACAAACATTGATTCAGGCTAAAATTACCCAGCTTGACAGATCTGATATGATCATCACACCCCCAGGAGGTAAATCTACAGGTCCTTTTTGACAATGGTCAGAGTAGATGTGTGTGGACAGGCTGTACCATGGGGAGGAGAATGGAGACAAGAGAACAAATGATTTCACATCCCTAAACAGGACCATAACAAGCCAAATCGCTAGCTCCAAGACTTGGACTTGAAGTCAAGGGACCTATGCTGATTTACACCATCTGAGGATCTGGTCTTGTGTGTGAAGCTGCATAGAAGCAAATCCTCATGCCAACCTGTTCCTATCTATGCCATCATTTGGACCTGACCTGGGTGGAAACATGTCAAGCTAATGAATAAAATGATGGTCCAGAGAGCCCTTCCCCAAGAAAATTCTGAAATATCCAGCGTAATTTTCCTTCATAGACATCAATGAAAATTTGATGCCAGAAAAATTAACCTACTTACCCAGTATTTAAGTGTAGCTTGCAAACAGCAGTTTATTTGTATTTAAACAATTAATAAACATATATACCACCATATAAAACCTAAGCAGTAAACATAACACTCCTGTGTTTGTTTCCACATCCAGCTCTCTCCTGTCTTTCTCTGGCATGATCATGCCTGCTAACAATTCTTCTTTTACTTGTCCCCCTATACATACACGTTATGGAGTGCCCAAATGAGAGTGGCTGATAGTATACTCATCGTTAGTGAGAATGCAACCCATTATCTAAATTCCATACTTCTGCTACTCACTTGCAAACTATCTAGTAGATAACCGTATGTACTCAGCCTGCATCTTATTATACTTACAAAGCTACATAAATTATCTGCAAGGTAAAGCAGTACAGCTTAAGTGTTCTGTAAATTCCTCTCCTGAGGAATTAAAAAAAAAAAAAAAAAAAAAAGAAGGAAAAATAAAATGCGAAGGGAAAAAAAGACAAAGGAAAAAAGAACCCTCTGTTCATCTCCAAGATTACTGAGGAACAGTGTGAAAACATCTTCAAATTATTTTCCAGGGCTGAACTACATTTGTATTTAATCTTCCAGTCTCCCAAGAGAGCTGTCACTGCTGCTCTGTACTCTTTGCTTTATTTACTAGCTGCTCCGTTGCAATGACAGCTGCTTTCCAAACAGAGAGAGAAGATGGACAAAGGGATGCAGTGTAATAGCCATTAAAAAATAATTTGATGCAAGAAATTCAAGTCAGAATTCACCTTCCTAGGAGACATCCCACGATTAGCAGAGAAGACAGGTGGTTCAGCTCCTTGATACATGAAAACGGGCTCAGGTCCATTGATTTCAGTGACTATGTCTACTTACAAGAGCTAAGGATCTGGCCTACAGCATCCAGTCATTTGCGGCAATGCTTTGAAACATATGGGTTACAGGCAAACCTGGAGAGGTATTAGCTGGCATGTAGAGTGAGAAATAAGAATATACAGAAGCCACCTTGAGGATGGAAGAGAATGAAGTTATTTACTAGTAACTGGTTTTTCTGGAGGCTTGTTCGGGATATTCATGCTATTCCATTTCTCAGAGTTCTACTGCCTTAGCAATAAATTGGGCTTGAGCTGTTGGACTTAGAGCAGTGTTTCCCAAACTTGGGATGCCACTTGTGTAGGGAAAGGCCCTGGCGGGCCAGTTTGTTTACCTGCCACGTCTGCAGGTTCAGCCGATCGCGGCTCCCATTGGCCGTGGTTCGCTGCTCCAGGCCAATGGGAGCTGCTGGAAGCGGCGCGGGCTGAGGGACGTACTGGCTGCCACTTCCAGCAGCTCCCATTGGCATGGAGCAGCGAACTATGGCCACTGGGAGCCGCGATCGGCCGAACCTGTGGACGCGGCAGGTAAACAAACCTGCCTAGCCTGCCAGGGGCTTTCCCTACAAAAGCGGCATCCCAAGTTTGGGAAATAGTGACTTAGAGGAAGGAATCGAGGCAGCTGGGGCTAGAGCTGATTGGAATTTTTTTGACAAACCTTTTTTCCCCCCCTGGTCAGACAATGCAGATTTGTCAAGCCCCAAACTTTTTACAAGAAAAGTATTTTGATGAATTTCCCATTTAGAAATTTGTTTGAACAGATAAAAGTTTTGCAGTTGTCAAACTGTCCCATTTCAAAGTTTTGGAAATCAAAAGTTCCAATTTTCAGTTCAAAGTGAGTTTTCAGTTCAAAATGTAAGTTTATTTATAATAAAAAAAAGTTTAAAAGATCAACATTGAAATAAAACTATTCAAGAGAAAAATTTTGAATCAATCCAAAGATATTTTTGGATTTTGAGTTCACAAGGATTTGAGTTTTTGACTTTTTGTCCTGATTCAGGATGGGAAATATTTTCAAAATCTCAAATTTTTTTGTGGGATGGGAAAACTGTCCCCCCAACTCTATTGGGGACCTCAAGGCCTCAAGGGGCACTGATACAGTCCAGACAGGTACGGTTTCTCATGAAGCTTCTGGGCAACAAGGGACATAGCCAACAAAGGCATCACTACACAAAGGCAACACTCTCAAAGAAACACCATTCTTAGTGATTAATCTCTCTTGATCTACTGAAACTAGCCTGGGTGTCAGGGGGATTAGTCAGTCAATGTTGGTAAAGTGCTTTGAGGGTGAAACATATTAGGTATTATTAGATGGGTTTAGTAAATCTGTTTTCTAGCCAAGCCTGTAAATAGCATTATTGCTTTGGTTTTATTATTCTGAATTCCAAAAAGGGATTGGGCTAAATATTAGCCCTACTGGAGTTAATGGCAAAACTGCCATTGCAACAGGATTTCCCCCTTGACATTTATATTAAAAGTAAGGATTTCCAGAGATCACATTGTAGGGGATAACAATGCATAAGGGATATAGACCCAAAGCTTCAGGCCATACTCTGCCTCCTGTGTTAGGGAAAAATATCTTTTCCATGTGTGTGTTATTGCACCATTGTCAATTATGAGGAACATAGAACTTGCTATACTGGATTAAACCCATGGCACATCTTGACTAGTGTACTATCTCTGACATTGTGCAGCACCACATACTGCAGAAGAATGTGTACAAATCCCACAGTAGGCAGATGTGGGATAATCTGCTACATAGGTCTCATCCTGGTCTCCAAAATTAGAGACTGGTTTAAACTCTGTAGAACAAATGTACAGGCACCTTACCTAAAATTTCTGGTAGCAGCCAGTGCCAAATCCAGATTGCTAGCCCCGGTAGGTAGAACGTTGGTCTAAGCTGGTGTGGCAGTTCCTATGTTCCAATATATGTGAAATGGGAAGAATCAGGTCTATGCTATTTCTTGCCCCCTGTGAAATTACTTATGCTGAAAAAATGAGTTTAAAATGCTGCCAAATGAGAATGATCACATTTTACACCTACTTTGCATAGGCAGGGCTGGCCTTACCATGAGGCGAACTGAGGCGGCCACCTCAGGTGCCAGGACTGTGGTGCGGGGGTGCCACTAGGACCCAGAGTGTAGAAAATTGTGTCTGCTGCTGGTACATATGTATTCTCTCTGCTCTACATGCACAGAAATGGTGGAGTGCTGTGCTAGAGGAAGGAGGGCACAAGAGACATAACAGGCAGGCAGGAGAAAAGGTGAGAGGGAATAACAGAAAGCAGCAGGAGCTGCAGGGAGAGAGAGGAGGAGGAGCCTCTTATGTACCTCTCTAGCACCCCCATGAGTCTAGACTGATTAACACCAGCTTCTCAGGGAGCTTCCTGTTTCCTGCTGCTTCCCTGAACCCACTTGAGGAGAACAGGCAGTCAACTGAAGTAGTAGGAGCCAGTTAGGCCCTTAAGACATTGATATCTTCCCTCACTGAGAAACTGCTACCAGCCTGCTTATTTGTCCCCTTCAATTGAGTGTTGAGAGCCACTATAGCTGGCACAGAACAGCAGTCATGAGTGAAAGAAGAAAACGCCCCTCTGGGGCAGCATTCAGAAAAAGAAAGAAAGCAAAGGAAGCTTTGCTCTCTAAGCAGGAAGGAGCTCTCCTGAGATACATAGACACAAATGTTCACGGTGAGCCTTCCGGCCCCAGTGAGGATGTGTGTGGTGAGGAGATGCCTGATCTTCCAGTTAGTCAGAGTGCAGGTGACCTGGCAGCTACTGCAGCATCCATATCTCCATCTCAAATGGATGTAACCATGCACATGCCTGAGGAAAAGTGTAGATCAGAGAAGAGTGTGGTGGAGGCGCAATAAACAGCTGCTGCTGAGTTTTGTTCCTTAAGTCTAGATGATCCAGGACTGTGAACCCACTTGAGAAATAGCCTGAGGGACTTCCTTGTACCGCATGGGCCACAACAAGTGAAATACTTCATGTTCCCCAAAGACAATGAAAATAGAAGTTTCCATCCAACACATTACTGGCATGAAATCCCCAGTGGTGACAACGTGGAGAGGCCACGGCTTATGTACTCAAAAACCCAGAATGTTACATAGTGTTTTTGTTGCAAACTCTTCCAGTCTAATGTTCCAGCCACACTGGGTTCTAAAGGATCAAAGGACTGGAAAAATCTGGCTAGAAATCTGGCATGCCATGAGAAGGAAGCAAATCACCAGAGAACATTCCATAGGTGGAAAGAGCTTGAGATGAGACTAAGGTTAAAGGCCACCATAGATGATCAGCATCAAGAGAAGATTGCATCAAAGTCTCTTTACTGGCAAAATGTTCTGAAAAGGCTCATTGCCATTGTGAGAATGCTCGCTACCCAAATCCTAGCACTGCATGGCACTTCAGATGATCTTTATGTGCCAAACAATGGAAACTTCCTTAAAATTGTGGTGCTGATGGCTGAGTTTGATGCTGTACTCCAGGAGCATCTAAGAAGAGTCAGCACCCAAGAAATGTACACACACCACTACCTTGGAAAAACCATTCAAAATGAGATCATACAGTTACTGGCAACAAAAGTCAAACAGAAGATTGTGGCAGATCTGAAGTCAGCAAGATATTACTTTTGGACTGCACACCTGACATCAGCCATAGGGAACAAAGGACGTTAATGGTGCGTTTTGTAACAACAACAGAACCTAGTGAAAATGTCCCTGCAATGGTGACTTTCAGAGAGCATTTTCTAGAATTTATTGACATTGATGATACTACAGGAGCTGGTATGACAAATGTGCTTCTTAAAAAGCTGGAAGATACGGGAATTGCAATAGCTGACATGAGAGGTCAGGGCTACGATAATGGTGTCAACATGAGAAGAAAGAACAGAGCAGTGCAGAAACGGATCTGAGAGTTAAACCCTCGAGCTTTTTTTGTCCCATGCAGTTCTCATTCATTGAACTTGGTGGTCAGTGATGCAGCACCAGCTTCTAGTGAAGCTGCTGAATTTTGTAATGTAATTCAAAGCATCTATGTATGTTTCTCTGCTTGAACTCATTGATGGCAAATTTTGAAGCCACATCTGGGAACATCCTCGCTGACAATGAACCCACTGAGTGCCACACAATGGGAAAGTCGAGTGGAGGCGGTAAAGCCTATCAAACACCAAATTGGGAAGATAGATGATGCCATAGTTGCCATTATGGAGGCTAATACTATGACGGGAACTATTCATGGGAGAACAGTAGCAGAGGGAAATGGAGTCACCAGAAACATACATAACTTCAAATTTCTGTGTGGCTTAGTGTTGTGGCATGACATAGTGTTTGAAATAAATGTTGTAAGCAAGAGACTCCAAGGTGTTGACCTTGATATATCTGGAGCAATGGAACAACTGGACAAAGCAAAGACATACCTACAGTTTTACCGGTCAGATGAGGGATTTCAAAACGTTCTGAAGAGTGCACAGAAGTTGGCAGAGGAACTTCACACTGAAACTATTTTCCCACCCATTCAAGAATACAAGAGTCACCGAAGACAAAGACATTTTGATTACGAGGCATGGGATAATCCCATAAGAGACCCCAAACAACAATTCAAAGCTGAATTATTTAACCAGGTGCTAGATTGTGCAATACAGTAGTTGAAGAACGTTTCATGCAGCTCAAGGAACACAGCAGTATATTTGGGATGTTGTATGATATTCCCAAACTCCTCACTATACCTGAAGAAGACCTACACCAGCAATGCAGGGCACTAGAGACAGTGTTGACACATGATGGCATGCGCCATATTGATGCAAGTGATTTAGGTGATGAACTGAAAGCCCTTTCAAGATACATTTCAGCAGGATCAACTCCAAAGGCTGTTCTGGAATATATGGGCACAAATAAGATGACCACCCTCTTTCCAAATGCTTTTGTTGCTCTGTGCATACTTCTAACACTTCCTGTAACAGTTGCCAGTGGAGAACGCAGCTTCTCCAAGCTGAAGTTAATAAAAACACATCTACACTCCACAATGACACAGGAGAGGCTGGTCGGCCTTGCAACCATCTCAATAGAGCATGAGCTGGCACTAGGGTGACCAGACGAGAGGGAGAAAATATTGGGACACATGGGGGAGGGGAGGAGGTCTGCCGGCGGAGCAAAAAAAAAAAAAGAAAGAAAAAACGCTGAGTGCCGCCAGTGGGGCAGGGAGAGGAAAAATAAAAATAAAAAAAAAGATGAGTGCTGCCGCCGCCGGCAGAACAAAATTGCGTCCCGACCAAAGATCGGTCGGGACACGGGACAAACACCTAAATATCGGGATGTCTGGTCACCCTACTGTGGACCTTCAGCAGGAAGCAGTTCAAATCTTTGCAACCAAGAAGGCACGGAAAGCACCACTTTGATTATTCAAACAGATAAAAATGCCAGTATTTACTATGCAGACAAGAAAAGTTACATTTGCTGTTCAGCTGTTTGAAAGTTAAGTGTTACTTAAAATTCTCCTTTACTGGGGTAGGTAGCAGAGCAGTACCATGAGAGGAGTAGAACAGGAAGAAGGCAGAATTGAGACCTTTCAAAGTTTTGGCCCAAGTGAGGGGGCATGAGGACATCATTTGTGCTCCCCGCCTCAGGTGCCAAAATGTTGTGGCCCAGCCCTGCCCTTGCTGGACCATGGGTGGGGAATACAAGCACAGTTGTTCTGAACTGTGACAGAGAGCTTTATCAGGTGTGTGTGAGTAACGTGTGTGCATGTCTTCTTTCTGATATGAACTCATATTCAAATTGTGAAATTTTGAATTCACAACATAGGCTTGATAAGGGACTGAGAACACCAGAAATGTGCAGAGGGATGGTTTAAGGGTGTGGTTACAAACATTGGATGCCTTTTGGGGTTAACAAGGAATCCAAGCATCTAAACAGAAGCACAAACTTTCACTGCTGTTTCCTAGTGGTGACTTCACCCGCCGTGTCACTGTGCACTGTGAATGACCAAAAAAGAGAAATTAGAGATGAAAGTGGCCTGTAATTTATTTATATGGATGTTTACAAGCTATACAAAGAGAAAGCCCAGAAAGTACCCTCTGTGCTCTTGACAAACTTTGGAACAACAACAAACTACATAAGCAAACAGGCCTGTCATTTCCTCCAGATCAAATCAAATAAGTCAGCAACAACAGAAAAACAACAAGAATTAATCAGCCGCCACTCCACACACATACACAATCCCCATGGTCCCATATCATCATTTCCCAGTCCTACCACACAACACCCATCTCCTGGGCAGTCTTTAGGTAACCACTAGTTCCATCCTCATCCACCATTATCCGCTGCACATAATCCTCTGGGTGTCTGTACCATGCAGAGAGCAGGGCAGGAGCCATGCACATAGGTAGAAAGGCCCAGGTGCAACTAGAAGGGTATGTGGTGGTTACTAGGCATGTTCTTTAACTGTCTTTGAAGCTGTGCAGAGGGTTTCCATTAAGGGCAAGCAGTCTAGTAGGTGTGGTATTTTTTTTAAAAGCAGAGAAGGACAAAATGAGACAGGTTTAAAGGGGGAGTGAATTCTGAACCAGTAGGGCCCAGAACAAGAAAAGCATGATCACCTGCTGGCTTCAGATGGAATGGAGAAAGCTTAATCAATAGGTGTTGTGTGACTGCAGAAACCCATCAGCTCAAAGCTTTTAAATGTGGGTTGTTTATTGTGGTTCAGTGGCTTCCATACCACATATACTCAGTTTTCAAGTAACAAGATGTTCAGAGCTCTGTGGGGAAAACGTCAGAAATAGGTGGAGCAGGAGGCAGCTCTGTTAACTCGGTGGCTGACTGATGCAGGAGTAAGACGTGTCTGCTGTGTGAGCTGCATTCCGGAGCCAGTGCCATTTGGCATCCACGTTATACACTCCTTGTCTCATTGGATGCTGAGGAGACAGCTAACTATTGACTCAGGGGCTGGAAATGCTGTTGACCATGAGGATCTTTGGGCTGCTTTTGCTAAGGAAATGTTGAGGTGTTTGGAGTGGAACTATGGGGCTTCCATTCTCCTCTGGCTCTGAGGAGTGTAGGTGATACATGGGCACTTTTGATGCCACACTCCAGAGACTGAGAAGATTGGAAGGCTGTGTGTGTGCGCTAAAATAGCCCTTGCACTGCAACTTATGTAACAGCAGCAACATGGGGAAGTCTGTGGGAAAATACCAATAGAGTTAACACATAACACTTGCGTAAGAGGTTTTCACAAGCGTTCCAAATGCTGGTTGCAGATCTTTATCTATTAAACGTTGTTCCTTAAGAAATTGTACGACACTCTCTCTTGGTGGTTTAACTCCATGTAAGGAATGAGCTGTGGCCTGCACTTCAGCAAAGAAGTAGGCTGAGGGGCAGGAGGGGGAGTATATTAGTTATGTATAATATAGCACCCATAACACAAGGATTTCAGAACTGAGCCCATGTTTATATTCTTATTGACAAGTGCCTTGCAAAGTCTCAGCCTCCACATTTTTTTTTGTTTTGTTAAAGTGCCATACAAACACACTGCACCCTGGACTTATGGTATGGTTATCAATTAATTAATTTAACATTTATATGGCAGTAATGCCTAAAGTTCACAACCCAGTTGGACTCCATTGTGCTAGGTGCTGTACAAACATATAATATGTGATAGTCTTCACCCAAAAGTATTTTACAACCAATAAGGTGCTGCTGTTGAAATTAGGAGGAAACAAATGCAGCCACTGTTGGATTGCCACAATAACGCTGCATTTCTAAAGGAAAGCTTGAAATTCTTTATAATAGTGGCATGTCCAATAAACTCTGATTTGATGAAGTTTAAATGCTGTGCAGATGGCTTATAGTCTTGACAGCTGTACATTTACATCTGATTTAAAACATAGTGTATATATATATATATATATTTTAAATTTGAAAATCAAACATTCCAAAAGCTTCTATTTATTAGTGTTTTTCTCTCTCTTGCTGATTTTCATGTCACTGGGAGGAACAAAAATAACCCTAAATTCCAAACAGAAAAGCCATTTGATAGTTCTGCTCCCCTACAATTATATTTGTTTTCAGCAATAGATGGCCCATGACTTCAGATCCATTTGGGTATGGATGCAACCTTACAATTAGCTGCATGAAGTCATCTAATTGGACCCAAGGGTTTCATTATTCATAATATACTGTATCTTCAAAATGGGAAGTAAAAAAGGACTTAGGCTGATAACATTCTACAGTGATTCCACTCAAAGATATCTGTACTAAAATATTTATATCTCCTCATATGGATATTTTCTCTAATAGAGAGGAGCCATTTAATGTCCTCAATGCAGTAATGTCGTACAGAATAATGACACTTCAAACTACTCTGCTGAACGAATCCATAGGCAAAAAAAAATGCATAGGGCCTCTTAGACTCCCCTCCCTTCCCATAGCTTCTAGCACATTTGGACACTTCTCAGATGTACCCAGGAAGGAAATTGGATTCACATAGAGATATTACCTGAATGACAAAGATGAAACATCACTCTGCCACTTCACCCATCTTACTTCAGTGAGCAGATCCAAAGCCTGTGATGTGTTTCCATTGACTTCAGTGGCCTGAAATGGTTACAAAGGCCTGAAATGGTACTAGTCTGTGTTAGGTCATCGGACAGCACTTACAAACTGCATCGATGGGTGCTCTATGTATTCCATATAGAGAGATAATAAGAGATATTCAGATTGTGCTATTCAACCACATCAGGGGTTGTGCACAGACAAGGGAAGGCGAAAGAATGGTCTTGTGTGAAGGTATTGATCTAAGTTTAATTCCTAGCTCTGTCACAGACATCTGTCTCTCTCTGCCTCAGTTACCCATCTGTAAAATGGTGAAAATTATACTTCTTTACTCCCTCTGTCTTGTCTATTTAGTCCATACGTTCTTAGGGGTATGTTTGTACAACACCGAGCATACGGGGCCATGATCTCAGTTTGGGTCTCGAGATGTGATTAATAATAAGGGGAAACTCCTGATGCGATCACTATAGGTTTCATCGGTCTTTGCTCATTTTTCTCTCCAAAATGATTTTTTAAGACCTGTTCCTGACATCTTTCCTGAAGGCTTTGAAGTTGGGTCAAAAAGTCACATGAAGAGATGACTGAAGCCACACCATTAGTCTCAGTTTAAGGAAGAAGTAGTAGTCTGATAAATATCGGGAGCAATCAGAATAAAAATAAAAAAAAAACACCCAAAAAACAAAGCTTCTGAATTTTGGCCACGTAGTGGAGCAGCAGAAGTGATCAAGGAAAGAGGTGGAAGCACAGAATGTATTATTAATGTCCAGTTCAGCAAGAGGATTCAATAAGTGTCACTCCAAACAAGCTAGAAAATCTGGAATAGCAACTGTTCAAAAGAGAGTGGAACAATGTCAGAGCTATGGGTATCCGAGGAGTTTGCTTACTCACTGCTGTTTGTTTCAAACTTTGCTTTCTTATGCTCTTTCTGGGACAATGTGACAGAGATGATAATTACAGAAGAGTGATTTAATCTAGAGATCTGTCATACCATTGACATGAGCCAAGAGTAAGAGGAAGCACTCAGGAGCAGGCTACCATCTCCCTCCCAATTTCTCTACTTGCTCCAAGGAGCAAGTAAACTGAGCTGGATATATACTCTCAGATTATATTCCCCACCACACCAACGTAGCTACAGGGGCCGTGCACTGAAGAAGCAGAGCCAATGTTCCATTCAGTCCCAACCCTGTTCTTTCTCTCCCTACTCTCCTGCATGAGTGGAGAAATACAATGTCTCTTCAGAGCCTGCTCACCTACCCATAATGCTGTGCTAGCCAGCCCACAATTTGGCCCTGCAGGTTTGAACGCTTTGCCATAAGGACCGTGTCTTTTATACGTCTGTTAAGCACGATGTACCTTTCTAATGCTATGTAAATAATGAGTAGCAACAACTTTAAAAAAGTTGCTCAGAAGGAACAGCACTTCCTCCGGTTTTGCCTGGCATCATCCAGAATGAAAAATAAATCCACCATCAAAGTTTCAAGTAACAGAGTAGCCTGATGAACCATAAAGGCTTTTGAACCGGGAAAAGAGTTGAGAGGGAGGGGACAGCCAAAGTTCCACACTTATGTAGATTCATAGATTCATAGATTCTAGGACTGGAAGGGACCTCGAGAGGTCATCGAGTCCAGTCCCCTGCCCGCATGGCAGGACCAAATACTGTCTAGACCATCCCTGATAGACATTTATCTAACCTACTCTTAAATATCTCCAGAGATGGAGATTCCACAACCTCCCTAGGCAATTTATTCCAGTGTTTAACCACCCTGACAGTTAGGAACTTTTTCCTAATGTCCAACCTAGACCTCCCTTGCTGCAGTTTAAGCCCATTGCTTTGTGTTCTATCCTTAGAGGCTAAGGTGAACAAGTTTTCTCCCTCCTCCTTATGACACCCTTTTAGATACCTGAAAACTGCTATCATGTCCCCTCTCAGTCTTCTCTTTTCCAAACTAAACAAACCCAGTTCTTTCAGCCTTCCTTCATAGGTCATGTTCTCAAGACCTTTAATCATTCTCGTTGCTCTTCTCTGGACCCTTTCCAATTTCTCCACATCCACATGTAGTATGAAGCTTGCTCATATAAAGAGAACAGAATTATCATAATTGTAACCCAGGTGGCATCAGCAGCAACTAGGGCCGGGTTCACTATTGAGGGGTTCCTCTTAAAAATACAAAAGAGAACTGGTTCCAGTCACCGCCCAGTGATCTGGGAAAATTAAACACCACTCGCTGGGCACCTCTAAGAAGAAATACTTTCCTTCTCACAAGTGCTTAGTCTGTGTATAGCGAAGGAAATTTGTAATAAAAAGGCAAAGGGAACCCAGTGTTACTTTGGGAAAACACCACAACCATGATTCAAAAGCATATGACCATGAGCAAACACTCACGCAACAATATGCTGGGCAGTGCCTTGGCCTCAGTTCCTCACCTAGCGATGTGAAAGTCTGACAAACAAATGTGCCTTTAACGTGCCACTCCCCTCTCCCTCCACTGCACCCCACTTACAGCTGCTGTCCTTGGTCAGTGAAGATGGAGAATTCAGAGGTGTGTTCGCGGGAGTTCACCTCCCACCCCAGAGGGATGGGGGCGAAGCATTGAGCAACGCCTCAGCTGCTGCACCACCACTGCAACTGGCTTACAGTTGCTGCCACTCACTCTGACACCACTGCTGCCACTCTCTGCTACTGCTGTCTCTCTGCAGTGACATCACCGTCTGAGTTCCATCACTTAATCCAGCTCCCAGTGATTTCAGCAGGGAGTGGGGAACCTCAGTGCTTGCACAGGCTTTATCCCTGCAACACTGTACAACACCACATCGAAGGCTCAGCACAGAGTTATCACAGATTTCAGCTCTAGGGATCACCCGAACAAAACAGGGACTCTCAATCGCATTTAATAAGCTCTGCCTTTAAACAGTGGAGAGAGGAGGGTCAAATGGTGTCTAGGACTCATTAGAGAGAACCTGCACCACCAGTTAAGAACACCTGTCCCCACCCTTTCTCCCCTTCATTGGAATTTGGCATCCCTACCTGTTGCTTAGCAAGTGACGTTCGGTTTAGGGCAACCCCCTCAATCAGGGAAAGCTAAGTAGAAGTTCTACTGACCTTTGCTCATGCAGTAAGAATAACAACATTTCATTACCCCTTCATGCTATGGTGACTTGTAACCCAACACCTGCCAAAAGGAATCATTTTGGCAAAGCACTCAATCGTGTTGCGCACCTAGGCAGAAGAGGCATGTCTTTGCAAACATGGTCTGTTCCCGAAGTCTTTTCCCCCAGCTCATCACTAGGTGTCAGGCAGAGCTCATCCAGACCCTGCTTACATAATTAATCACTTTATGGGTATTGGGATATAGCTTTCCTTCCTCCATTAAGCTCAAGTTTCTCCCCCTTGCTTTGAAAGCTCTGACCCTAAGGCTCTGTCTACATGTAAATCACTTCAGTGGCACATGGGTTCTCCATGGTTAGGTTGACAGAAGAATCCTTCTGTCAAACTAGTGCTCTCTACACTGGGGTTAGATTGGTTTAACTACATAATTTGGGGTGTGGATTTTTCACACCTTTGAGCAATGTAACTGGGTCAACTTAACTTTTTAGTGTAGACCTGTAACGGGGTCCCTGCAGGGCCCTCCTGGCTCCTGCCCCCACTGGGCTGAGAAAGTCCCACAGAGACCTTTTGGTGCAGTGCTCACCTGGTGCTTTTATTTACAGGCTGCGCTCCCACCACCATTCCACCATACACGTAGTCCCCTTTTTGCAGTCCACCAGCAGGAGACAGGGGGCAAGCTATCTCTCTCTGCTTCCCTCTAATGCAGCTTTCCTCTTTCCAGCTCGTCCCCCCTGGCTTCCTTCCCCTGGGGCTCTTATCCAGCCCCAGCCTGATGAGGCAGCACCTGTTCCAGCTTCCCCAATCAGGGCCAGGTGATCTACCCAGCTCCAATATGGTGGGCTGTCACTTACTACTCCACACTGGAACCCATAGAGGGTATCATCAAACCATTACAACCCATACCGGATGGGGGCCACATCCTGAAAGAAATCTTTCCTGATCCTCCTCTTCTGGCCTTCAAGCAACCCCGCAACCGCACCAAGATCATCATCAGAAGCTAGTTCCCCGCAAACCACAACACCAACACAAAGTAGTGCCAGACTCTGTCAGAGTGTATGTGTGTGCAAATGTGTGTGCCTATGCGTGGCTATCTGTGTGTGCATGATAGAGTGTGTGTGTGAGTGAATGCATGAATCTCTGTATGTGCATGCACAATTTTGTGCATGTTTCTCTGTGTGTGATTCTATATGTGAGTATGTGGGGGAGAGACACACTAAAAGAGGGACTGATTTGTTTTGCTGGCTTTGTATGCAATTACTGCTGAGTTTCTAAGAGTGTAACTGAAGAAAGCACATTGTGCCAATGAAAATAAATATCCGTGTGGCAGTTTGCAACCAATCCCTAGCACTCAGACGCCTGTAGGAGGAAAGATTATTTTAACAAAGTAATTTTTCAAGGTTACCAATGTGCGTAAGCAAGTTCCTATTGCTTCCTAAAAGGGTGAATATGAAACTGTCAAAATAATGAAACCTTTTGTAGATGGCAAATGATAAAGCCAAAACGATAAAGGGCTAAATCTTGATTGCATTCTTGGGTTTTCCTCGAGAAAGTCAGAGAAATGGAAAAAGAGCTGAATGAAATTCAATTCTCTGACACTGCTGTGGCTAAGAGTGATGGAGACATTAAAATCAAACTTTACTGAACAATCTGACTGCAGCAGAATTTATTAGCATGGCACTCGATGAAAGCCTTGATATCCGTGACACCTCAGTCTCTGATTTTTCGTCACAGTGCCTACATGCAAACTGGCTATGACAGAGGAGATTGGATGTGAAACTCTTGCTTTATGGCACTAAAGGTGAGGGCATAAATGCCATGATGGAGGATTCAAAGCAGCTTGAAGTAGCTCTGCAGAAAACAGTGGCTAATATGGCTACTGCTGAAGCACCGTCTCTGACAGAGAAAATAAAAGGTGCTGGTACATAGCGTTAAAAAAATAGCGTAAATCAGTCAGGTCAGTGCCTGGCTATTTTCTTCCCACTTCGGTGCTGTTCCTCAACAACATACATTTGCACATTTTACATCCTATAACACTAAAATGTTTCATGATTTCATGTAGATTTTGCTAAATTGATCGTTATGAAAAAATATTCTAACAAAATTGAAACACTTTTTTTTAACATTTGCTACACGAAATGCTTCAGGTTTTCAGTTTGAAACAACTTTCAGTTTCAAAATTTCCTCCAGTTTTATTTTTTAAATGCAAAAACATTTTTAAACGGTCAAAATCAAAATGAGACACATCAATTCTGGAAAGATTCATTCAACTCAAAACATTTGTTTGATTGTTTGGAGTATCTGAAAGTTTAGTTAGTAGCGGAGATGTGGTTCCGCTCTGTAATATAACTGTCTAAGGCTTCGTCTACATACTGACCTAACTCCTGGTGTAGACAGCGCTATGTTAGATGGACTTCTCCCATCAACGCAGCTGCCGCATTTCGAGGAGTACGTACACCGACGGGAGAAGCCACAGCACTGCAACTGTAGCCTGAAGGATATCATGCTTTTCCTGTTTTGGGTTTGGAACACACTCTCCTTTTAAACCTGTCTAGTTTTGTCCCTTTTGTCTCCATCTTAAAAAATAACACTTCAAAGTATTCTCCCTAAAGATGTTTTTGGGTAACTACAGTTGGTCTTATACAGTATAATCCCTGTTTTTTTTAATGCAGACCTCTTTAGTATACTATGACATTGTGGAACAGAAAGTCCCACGTGTGATTGAGTTTCAGAGTAATTTGCAAATGCAGATCAATTCGGTGCATAGCTTATCTACTGAATAAGCTTCAAAAGACTGTTAGATGGCCAGGATCATGACAGGTTACATCCAAAAACTTGGTTGTTTTCACATGGAATCAGGTTTCATTGCAAGCATTTTATGGAACTCTATCAGAACTCAGTGCACACACATTCAATTCCTATGTGGTTTGGGTCAAATTATTTAGCCTGGCTACTTACGTTATTCTATTTTTAAAAGTGGACAGTAATACTTCCACCTACGTTAATGGTGTGTTGTGACAGTAATACACTCTGTGATCCTGGGACCTCTTTGTGCCAACTGGCAGGGAGCAGAGGGGTACATAAAGGTTACAGAGATCCCCTGGGTTTGGGTTCTACATACTAGTTCACCAAATAATATCATGTAATGTCTCTAATGAAGGCCTGCATCACATTTGTCATCATAATCAATGTGAGATGTATGTACGGAAAATATATGAGGAAGTATGTATATATGCTGGGAATTATGGTGTCTAAACCTTGTAGTTAAAGGCAGTTCACTGAAAGGTACCGTGCCTTGAGACAAACTTCTCTAGACAGGAAATGAGAGACACTTATCTTCCTGGTGGACCATTGTATATTGTGTGTCTTACAATAGCAGTGTATTAGCATATTGAGTCAAATGCTAATGAACAGCTTCCAGAGACTTCAGAAGGAAATTAACAGGAAAAGGTAGACAACAGGGAAAGAGGGGACCCTTTTTCGGGGAAGATCAAAAGTCGGGTCTGGTAAATTTGGGGGGCCAGAAAGATGCCCTGGCATCCTTCACTAAGGAAGTAAACTGGTAGTGGGTTGGCTTTGTGAAAAAGGGATCTCAGCCAGGCGTGGCTGAAAATGCTGGGGAGAACTTTGGGTAAGATAAACTTCTTTAGACAGGAGGGTAACATGTTAGTTAAGTTTAGACCATAGGAAGTGTGTTAAGATTTTGTTCTGTAGGTAACCCTTTATTTTCAATTGTTCTCTTTTCTATCATAGGAATCTCTGCTCTTTGTTAAAGAAACATATACTCGCTTTCTCTGTAAACATATCAAAGTGTGGTGTGCTAAGCGGAGTGGGGATCCTCTAGTACACTGGCATGTACTGTTCCTGTGAGAGCAGAGAACCAGAGAGTGTTGTGAATGTTTAGCGGGCCAGGGGCTTGACACTCCAGAGGGACACTCGGAAGACTCGGGGGTTGTTGTGTGCCTAGTGCTAAGCTGTACAGAGTAAGACCGGCAAAGGCCTGGAAGGCAGTGCTTGCGTTGTCAGGCTGGGGGTTTCAGGGAGCTGACCCTCAGCAGGCACAGACAAGACTGCTTCATGCTAAGGGCAGGGGATAGCAAGATGCCTCACAAGCCTGGGTACTCCTGGGAAGCGCCACCCCCCGTCCATTTATGGGAGGATGTTCAGTTTGTTTTGACTAGCAAAGTGTTTTCAGGGTGAGGAGCATCATAACATTGCAAAATATCCTGATTTGTAACATGACCTGCCCTTCTTTGGGGGTGAATGCCTCTGCTCCCAGATAGGAAGGGGATTCTGATGGCACAGTGATGTTAATTACACCTCTTTGCAGGTATAAGTCAGACTTGCGCTTGAGCTTGGAGAGTTTAGATTGCATTAATTTTTAAAGGAGCTACTGGGGACGATGAGCAGTCAGAACTTTGTATGCTAGGGGAATAAGCTAAAACGTCAACCTACAGAAATATAGCAACCAAACATATGACTGATTTGCCATCTGATCCCAGAGTAAGCACTTAACAGCAGTTCTCAGAATTGAAAATACCAGCTGCTTCCATTTCATTGGAAGTTTATGACATAGAAGGAAACATAAAGGATGCTACAAAATAGAGTTTGGGTCATTTCAGTGATATAAGCTACAGACCCAAATGCATGGAAGTGGTTCTGTGGTGTTTTGGAAGATGTAGTTCATCGCCTTCATATCTTGCTAAAATTACTGGTTGTTCTTTCTTAGCATCTTTAGATGAGTTTGAATCTTCTGCTCTCATAGAGCAGGGATTCAAGACTCTCTAACATCCTAGCACAATACTATGTTTGCACTGCTGTTAAGTACTTGATTTTACAGATCTCTCTCTCTCTAATTACATCAAGATCCTTGACAAATCTATTATCAAACCCTTATGATAATGAGTGTATTGGCTTTGTGCTAGTTTTTTGCTGATTTACATTTAACAATCCAGTTCTGATATTTCCTGAAATTGATTAATTTCTTTCAATAATTGAGAGGAACTATGATTGCCATAAATAACTGTGATTGATATTACATGAGTGACTAGTGATCCCCACTAAGATCAGGGATCCACTGTGTTAGGTGCTGTACAAATACATAGTAAGAGGTAATTGTTGCCCCATAGAGCTTACAGTCTAAATAGTCAAAACCCATAAAGGGTGGGAGAAGGGGAGTATTAACATAGAGATATACCTATCTCATAGAACTGGAAGGGACCTTGAAAGGTCATCGAGTCCAGTCCCCTGCCTTCACTAGCAGGACTAAGTACTGATTTTGCCCCAGATCCCTAAATGGCCCCCTCAAGGATTGAACTCACATAAATGAAATAATTTGCCTTGAGATCATACAGAAAGTAGATGTTCCAGTACTGTCCCTTAAACCCAATACATCCTTCTTCCTCTCTGTCTGTAGGAGCCTAAATGCTTCTCCTGGTATTTGTGATGAAGATAAGTGAGTGGGAACCTGAAAAGGTGTGGGGTAAATCCGAATAAAGACTCCAAAGGTTGTATGTGTGGAGAGTCATCTAAATTACCTAAACTTTTTGGGCATGTATATTTCAATTTATTTCTTGCTTTTCACTTATACTGAAGCTTCTATTTGAGAATCTCACAGCACTTTACAGACATTGATCAATTAAACCTCACAATACCCCTATAAGGTAGGTAGTATTGTTACAATGTAGATGGACTGTAAGTTAACTCTTCTGAGTCCTTTTACTCCATCTTGATTTGGTATGCTGTTATGCCTTATAACAGGGAGATGAATGCTTTAACTAGACTTAATGATGCTTTTGAAGTCATGGGGAGTTGCCTGAGTATATTCCTCTGGGTAAGGATAACAGTATTCAGTCCTGTGTATTCAGCCTGTAGAGGGGCGGACTCACCCCTGCGGCACCTCCTGCTGGTCGTCTCCGGGAATTAGCTCATTTCAGCATTGGAGCGCCCCCTGCAGGCCGGTGGTCCGCCTGTCCTCTGGCCCCCATGTCCCTCCCAGCCCCCGGTGCTCTTTTATCTGGGGTGCTGCCCCCTGGCAGTACACCCCTCAGTACTAGGGTCTCCCCTCCCTGGGGAACCCCCACCCACTATCCCCACCTTGCCTCAGAATAAGGCCACTGCCAGTCACCAACTAGCCCCCACTCCCTGGGGCAGACTGCAGTATAGGCCACTCATCACAGGCAAGGTTGGGTTTGGACCTGCTGCCTTGGCCTACCCCTGGGCTGCCCTCTGCAACCCCCAGTACCCCTTGGCCTCCTACTAGGCCACAGCCTGGGCCTTTCCAGGCTGGAGCTCCCCAGCCCTGCTCCACTCAGGTACTCTGTCTCTAGCTCGCTACAGCCAGGCCTTTCTCCCTCTGAAGGCAGAGAGAGACTGCTTGGCCTCTGGCTCACAGCCTTTTTATATAGGGCCAGCTGAGGCCTGATTGGGGTGTGTCCCAGCTGCAGCTGCTTCCCAATCAGCCCAGCTTAGCGGCTCCCAGCCACAACCTTCCTCCAGGACTGTTTTAAGCCCTTCAGGGCAGGAGCGGGGTAACCACTCCACTACACAGCCTCTGCCTGAGTGTAAAATGACATTGTGATAAGCAAGATCACAGTCCACCTTCTCGTCTCACAAACACTCGTGCAAGTCCATTAAAGTCAATGGGTCCCAGATGTAGAAATGAAATTTTCTTAAGTGCCAACTATTATACAAACATGTGTTATTCAACAATAGCTAGCGCAGTAGTTGGATGCTGGATCTCAAAGATACTTCTTTCAAGGACTTGGCACGAGAATTACAACAAGGTGGCAGTTAGTAACTTGCCAATAACTTGGCAAGAAAAATAGTGAGGTTTATTATTAGCCTTTCACTATGCCAGACACAAAATGAATCCATTAAGTACAGCTATCCATCTACCCTGACATCTACAGCACAGTAAAGTTCATCACAGACAGGGTAGGAAATGAGAAAGTGCTGTGTCACATTAGAACAGTTGAATGTAATTGCTATGTGCTCCCAGGCAATAAATAACAATACATTGAATTTCTACAGCATCTTCCCCCCACCTGCCCCAAAAGGAACACTGTGAGGTAGTTAGTAGCATACACATTTTACAGATCGGTACACTGAGTCACAGGGGGGGCTAAATGCTTTGGCCAAGGTCACAGTGAATAAGTAGCAACGTTTGGCATAGAACCTAAGACATTTATTCATGAGTAGGGCAAGTCTTAGCTATGTGAACCCACTATGTGCCCACCGAGTGAGATATCATGTCCCTTGCTAAACTTCACCATGATTGGTTAAGTTTCTTTTGCCATAGCTATGGTACCATCTCAAGCAAGGGCTTTTGGAGCATGACATTTCAACCTTGGACAGATTGGTTGGCTGAGGCTTGGATATCATTTCTCAGTGTATTGTTATCAATGATATTTCAACAGCCTAAATGGTGAAATGAAGGTTGTAGACTCTAGAAGCAAAGCTGACATTTGGACTGATGTCTGGGGATTCAATTAATACTAGGCATCAAACCATGTAGAGAAATTACATGGAAATGAATTTGAAGAGCAAGAAATTTACCCAATAACGATGATGTTTAGTAACCATAATTGCTGAATATCTGATGTATATTGTAAAGTAGAATCTGTTGTATATACACTGTTGGAATCTCTTGTCCAGCCCTTTAAAATCTGTTGTCCATTCTTTAATATTACTCATTATTATATCATGATAGCTTTCAGCATCTTGTATTTGAATATTGCCATATTGAGGTAATGATTTGGGGCCATAACCAAAACATCTCCCTTGTTTCCAGCCAATGATGAAACAAATCCAGATCAACTAAATGGGCGTTGGGAACTGTTTAGGGATGGGAATGGAAGGAATCCACTCCTGATATTGAGGGCAAAGCATGTGGCAGCTCCACATTCCCCATCTTCATCCTTGAGCGGGAAAAATGAACATAACCCCTGTTTGCAGTGTTGTTGTAGTCGTGTTGGTCCCAGGATATCTGCCCAGACCTGAAGAAGAGCTCTGTGTAAACTCAAATCTTTTCTCTCTCACCAACAGAAGTTGGTCCAATAAAAGATATTACCTCTCCCACATTGTGTCTCTTATAATCTCTGTAGACCAACAACAGATCAAGTGGCCATACTCCTGCCCTGACCCTTCTATAGCCCACTGAAAACCTATCTGTGCTGGGCTATTGAGAATTGTTTTATACAGGGGTATGAAGTCCCCCTATCCCGACTCTTTATACAGTTCTTAGCACCCCTGAGTGACCATAATGCAGTTGCCCAGTCCTTATGCAACAGAACCAATGGGGTTTTGCTACATTAAGGGCTACCTGTACTTTCTACCCTGGTGGATGCATTTTACCTTAAGTGCACTCAGTAAGGTACAGTTCGGGCCATATCTGTATTTAGACTAGGGACAATTCATTCTGAAAACACAGAATGATTTTTCAAACAGGGATTTTCAGGGAAGAAGCTAGATGTGGTTTGATCTCGCCCTAGGAAATCAACTTGATGTTACTGATTAAAAAAAACTTTTACTCAATACTGTTTTTCTTGCTACAAAAAACACTGCAAATGGCAATGCCAAATGCTTCTCTGGTACACTGAACAAAAATAACAATATTTTAATAATAATTTCAGAATGCATATGTGCAACATAACACACAGCAAATGCATCATACATATTCATAGGTACTGTGTGCTATTGTTGGGGATTTTCTCAAATTGCTCCATACAATAAATCGTGTTCTGTTACTGCACCAGTTCATTTCCCTTTCAACCTTTTTCACTTAAAAAAAAAAGAAGATAAAGTAAATTTCTAAACCAATTATCTTGAAAGAAATCGTTAACCTTTTTGTGACATCTTGGAGTCACCAATGAGGGGCTGTGTCACTCCTGCACTGCAATCTTGCGTGCGTCACAATATCTTGCTGGTAGTAACTTCTACCGGGGCTGCTCACAAACAGCTTTCCGGCATGCAAGTTACACCCTGAGTG
Organism: Emys orbicularis; assembly: GCF_028017835.1. Lineage (NCBI taxonomy): Eukaryota > Metazoa > Chordata > Testudines > Emydidae > Emys > Emys orbicularis. The sequence goes on along the minus strand of NC_088687.1, from coordinate 133,832,733 downwards.
TCTGTGTGTAACTGCAGCCTGCCAGCCACACTTAGGTTATGCTCTGGCCCTACTTATATTTCAGGGTGAACCAGTCCTGGATTTTCCCACAGAAATATATGTCTTTTACTGCCCAGCCCTCTCCTGGACAGTCCAAATATATTAAGTCCATCATTCCTTTAAGGGAACAATATAAACCACGTTACCACCATAAATGGAGTTACCCAGACACTTTAATTTACACACACCAGATTAGATAAAAGAATAAAGTTTGTTAACTACAAAGAGATAGATATTAAGTGAGTACAAGCAATGAGGCATAAAAGTCAGAAAAGGTAACTAGAAAATAAAGATAAAAATGCTTTCTTAAGGGCCTAACTTAAAGCAAAATTACTCACCACATGCTTCCAAAAGTATTACAGGACAAACTTTCAGTTTAGTCATAACGATAATTTTCCAATGGAAAACTCTTTTGATAATTTTCAGACCAGCTCTAATCCTGAAGTATCAAATGTTGAAATCATGACATCTTGATGAATAGAAAAACTACTTTAGGTCACTTTTTGTGTGTGTGTGTGTGTGTGTGTGTGTGTGTGTGTGTGTGTGTGTGTGTGTGTGTGTGTGTGTAGGGGGTATTGGTGTTTCAAATTTTTTGGTTCTCTATCCTTCCGAGTGTGGCACATTTGGACTCATAATAACGAAGGCATCTGGTTTTGGGGTCTGATACAAAACCCACCAAAGATGATGGAAAGACTTCCATTTGCTTTGGATTAGGTCCATTATTTGCAGCGTGTGTGTGTTTGTGCATAGATTAGATAGAGGTATATAAATACACATACATGCACATGCACATGCATTGGTCACCAGTCTGATATCTTTTATTGGACCAACTTCTGTTGGGGGGTGAGACAAGCTGTCAAGCTTACACAGAGCTGCCCTTCAAAAACGTGTCTCTTTCGCCAACAGAAGTTGGTCCAGTAAAAGGTATTTCCTCACCTTCCTTGTTTCTCTAATATCCTGGCACATGGCTACAACAACACTGCTTTCTATGGAAAATGTAAACTTTTCATTGAAAAACCAAAATGGCTGAAATAATCTTTTTTTTTCATCGAAAGTGTCAGAATTTTCAGCAGAAAGGAATCTCCATTTTCTGATCAGACCTACTCATTACCTTTTTGGAGCACTCTCTTAAGGAAAGAGGTTGCTTAATAAGGGTGTTTCTTGTACATCTGTTCCTGTATTGTGTCCCCTCTGCTGACCTGGGCTCAGAAGGTAGAGTTCAGAGGACGGGGTGCTAACTGGGAAGCTGTGTGTGGGATAGTACCAGCTAATTGTTCCGTACTTGAAAGGAAGGATGGTTTTACTGGTCTTGAAGTGAGGTCACCAACACTCAATTCTTGAGTCTAATCTAGACTTCCTGTATGACATTGGAAATGTCACTTAATCTCACTCTGCCTCAGTTTCCCCTGTTTTAAAAGGGGATAATAATAGTTTATTTCACCTACTGTTTGTCTGTCTGGTCTTATTAGGCTGTACATTCTCTGGGCAAAAGGATTGCCTCGTTCTGTGTGTCTTCACAGTACTATGGCACAATGATACCCTGAACTCACATGGGGCCTCTAGGTGCTACTAAAATATAAAGAGTAATACCGTTTAATAGTGTTAATAGTGCATTCCGTCATTATCACCATTTATATTTTACTCGTACCTAGAGATCTGAACTGGCGTCAGGGACCCACTGTACTAGACACGGTCCAGACACACAGTGAGAGAAAGTTCCTACCTCCTATTTGAGCTGAAAACCAAGAAAGGAGTGGAGAAATAACCTACTCAAGGTCACAGGTTACATCAGTGGGCAGCAGAGTAGGGATTAGAATGCAGATCACCTGACAGTGTTTTATCCACTGGACTATACTACCTCTTTTGGTCCCACCCCCTACTATAAAAAACTAGACCCTATTTGCTGCCAGCTTACTAGGAATCTCAGTTGAATAAGAAGTGGGCCCTGCCTCATTTAGTAAATAGTTTGTGGTGTTGTTCTATAAACTACACTGCCATATTATTTTCAGCGTAACCCAACATGCTATTTGTTTGGTTTAGTGAGATCCCTCCGGGATTAATATAGTTGCACTTCTGATACTTTCAAGTCTGAGAGCAGTAAACAGGGGGTCTACTTAATGTACCAGCAAGGGGCCCTCAAATAGCATAGACAAAGAGGAAGGTCATGCATAAGAGAGAAGAGGTCACCGCATTATTTTTCTACTCTTCATTTGATTGCTGGTGCCTTGCATTGCTAGGGCAAGCACCAGGTTTTTCAAGCTGCGATTATTTCTTTCAGCTCAAGTAGGCTTTATCTTGCTTCCAAAGCCGGTTTGTTCAAAATGTCAGTGTCTGCTGACTGTTAAAAATGATTTGCATCTACATTCATTTTAAATTAAAGTAAATAGTTTGGTTTTATCCACTCTATTGTCTGACCAGCTGCCTCAACGAAAAGAAAGAAAGAAAAAAATACTGCCATCAAAAAATACAACCACAAAATGCGCTTATGTTTATGAACAATTTAGGCACAGCAGAGCTGCTTGCCCAAGGATGATTGTTCATTCCACTTTTGTTAGAAACAGGACATGTCCAAATTAAAAAAAATGGAGCAAAAATTGAAATTTCCACTTAACCAAAAAGCAACAGAGTCCTGTGGCACCTTTAAGACTAACAGATGTATTGGAGCATAAGCTTTCGTGGGTGAATGCCCACTTCGTCAGACGCAACAGGACTCTCTGTTGCTTTTTACAGATCCAGACTAACACGGCTACCCCTCTGATACTTGACACTTAACCAAAGGCTAACACTCCCAGCCCTAGATCATAGCTACAAGGATACCTACTTCACGCAGTGCTTGGTGGAAGAACAAAATGTGTTTATTGAAGGAGACATGGATTAAGCGCCATTTAGTTCACCTTGCTCCTAATTCTGCAGATTTTACTCAGGAAAAATACCCACTGAAGTCAAACTCTCTGTCCAGGCAGGTTCTTGTATTGGCACCCACTGCCGTAATCCATAGGATGGCTTATGTCTTTACTCAGGCAAAACTCTTATTGAAGCTAATGGGAGTTTTGACTAGGAAAGGACTTCAAGATTTGGGGCCTGATGCAAAGCCTATTGATAATGGAATGATGCCTACTGGTCTCATTGGCTGCTGGATCAGGCCCTTGGAGCATAACAGCGCTGATTCAGCAAGGTATTCAAGCACATGGTTTCAGTGGGATTACTCAGGGACTTAGATTTAAGTATGTGCATACGCACCTTGCTGAATTTGAGTCAGTTGCTGAAATCCTGGCTGCATTAGAGACAATGGCAAAATTTCCAGTGACTTCAATGGGGGCTTCAGGACTTCCAGGACTTCAGCAAATGTGTCCTGAATCCAAACCTGCTGTGACTGATACAGTGGCAAAAATCCAATTGATTTTAGGGAAAGCAGGATTTGGGCTGTTTTTCTCTGTGGGTTTGCTCTGACATTTTGCTCCATTTGCTATATTTTCCATAAGACTTCAGATTCCACATGTGGGGACCATAAAAGAAAGCAACAGAAACCTAGAGGAACACATCCGTGTGAGCAAACTGGAGGTTGGAAATATATATAAACACACAAATATCCCTCTTTTTTTCACCTTTTTTGTATTAAATGCATGTGTGATTTCCTTTTCCAGATACGCACTCATACTGGCAAGTATTTAATAGTGCTTAGAAAAATAACAAAATATTTTTAAAAAGAATGAGATGGAATGAAGGGAAACAAAGAGAGCATGTGTGAGAAGAAAAAGAAAGGTGGGGGGAGGGGAGAAAAGAATAATGAGAGCAGTCTATCCATGTTAGTTTATTTTCCTCATGGCAGAATTACCTCAGAGTATAAATCTGAGATTCCCAGAAATGCTAACCAAATATTTTCAATAATGGGTAGGTGGGGAGAGTGGAAATAATGTCCAAAGATTGAGGAGAGGCTTTTTCCATCCTAATGACAATCTGGTGAACAGATTGTAAGCAGACACATCCTCAAAGGGGTTAAATCAATTTAGGAGACATGGGAGCTAGTGGTGGACCTGTCCTCACACTTTGTTCTCTGATGTCATCCTATTAAATGAACAAAATTTACTTCACACCTGTCTTCAGAGATTTTATCAACACTGAAAGCTTTAAAACTCAAGATGTGATTAAATAAACCCCATTCACCAATGTGGTAAAATACAATAGACATTTAAGCCATTAAAAGGCCTCCTAAATCAATGTATCTGCTCCACAGCCATTTCCTGAACAGAAGGAAAAAAATCCCCTTTAATATAAATAAAGGAAGGAAAAGGTAAAGGAAAAGATTTGCAGAACACCGGGGCTACAGTTTTAAAAGATCAAAGATATAATTCTTAGTCCTACCTCATTGCAGGGACCTGAACCAGATGACATATCAGGTCCTATATTTCTGTTATTATATTCAAATTAATAATGCTCTTCAACACCCTAATGACCACAAGCAATTCTATTTTTACCCCCACCTCCATGTGTTTGCACTGTACTTGAATAGATTGAGTAATATTCTGATCCTCCCTAAACTCTAGGAAAGCGCTGACTCACATTTTTTGTCTGAGGCCCAGCGCTGTAACACTGATCACAGCCAAATGGCATCAACTGTTCATCTGGAAGAAGAAGCAGGTGAGAAGTGAAGTTTGGTCAAGCCTCCCTGAGCTAATGAAGCCTGACGTACCACATGTTTGAAGTGCTGGATCACCAGAATGAAGAGTCAAGTGTCTATGTTTTTTTTTTCAGTGACATTCATGGTTGGTCTCCATCCACCATCTAAACTGGGCACAGTTGCCACAGAGATGGTGTATAATAGGTCTCCATTCTTCCTTCAGTTGAACCTGTTGATCAATGACCATTCGATGTCTAGTGTTATCAGTTGGCATGTGTGTGTGTTCTCACTGTGTAACGTCCCAGCTTTGTGCACCTAGTCGGCTCAGCAGACCTCAATAATATTGCCCAGAAAAACCACAGACTCTGTTTGAGGGCGAAGGTGCTCGGACAGGTTTATTGTCAACGAAGCATGGTACTAGCACATGTATGCCTCTCGCAATGGACCAGCTCAGTCAGCGGCAGGACTTTCTGCTGCCCCCTAGGCCAATCAAAGGTTCCCCTCCTATGTTTTCTCTTTCTATACAGTGATACAAGCAAGCTGCATATTACACTCCTGACTTCGTTAGTTACCAACCCTTGTACCATCTAACAAAACATCTCCATTCATTATTCTGTCCTCCCATCCTTGTCTTACTCCAATACCTAGTACTTAGGAGTGCTTGTGTTTTAGCAACACTTGCCGTACCTTTGCCAAGTTCAGGTTGGACTAGATGACCTCCTGAGGTCCCTTCCAACCCTGATATTCTATGATTCTATGATTCTATGTACCAGACTGTGAACTCATGAGCAAGTGTCTGCTTTATGCCAGGGCCTGACTTTTGCTTATAACATGGCCTGGCTTTACTGACTGTGCAGTGCTCCAGGGTATCTCTTTCTACTACAACTAGAACTCTTTACAGAGGCATTATTTCATTATTATTTGTATGTTGTCAATAATGTTTAAATTACCAGCACTACAGAACTGATATACACATACATTTATTTTTGACTGGTGCTGTATTTGAGTACAGTAACCCATTTTATACGTCATTCTTTGAGCCTCATTATTATTTGATTACAATAGTGTCTAGAATCCCCAACCAACACCATAGCTCCAATGGGGTAGGCACCCTACATCACATGGCAAAAGATAGATTCTAGCCTGAAGAGTTTATAGTTGAAAAATTGAAGACAGGCAAAGACTAGGAAAGGAAACAGGCACAAAGTGATTTGCCCAGAGTCACACAGTAGGTCAGTGATAGACAGGAATAGAAGCCAGGTATCCTGAGGGCCAGTATAGCTCCCTATCTACTAGACCACACTGCATCTCCTGTTGAGGCCTCCTGTATTCTTCTCACAAATAGGCAGTGAACAATTAGGCCAAGGAGATGGAAAAGAGGGCTTGTTCTTCCCCAATCAGTATTAAATGTCACACTTAACATGCATGATTAGTAAAACATCTATGAAGGATATAGACAAGTTTCCATCTTGTGGCAGGAATAACAATATGGTATTAAAATGCTTGGAGACTTGCAGCCCTTTTGATGGACAGATCTCCCAGGCTTGGCTCATATGATGATGCATTTTTGTCCTTGGCTTTCTCTCTTTAGGGCATTCTTTCCCTTCTGTTTCAAGGCACTTGATTCTCTGTTGATTTATCTCTATTTTAAGGTCCCTTATCTCTTTCTCTTTCTATTTCTGCTTTCAGAACCTCTCTCTTTCTTTCCTTCGGGGGCCTATTTCTCTTTGTTCTGTCTCTCATTTTCTGTGTATGACACTTCGGCTCCCGCCTCTCTGCCAGCCCTAAACGAACAATGTGATAGATGGAACGCTACTGGAAAAAGTTTCCATTCCTTCATTGAGTGGAAAGGTGACCTGCAAATACTTGCACAAAAACGAAGCAAATGCATTTTTATGCGCTGAATGCCCCTTCTAGCAAGAGGCACAAACCACTTGGGGTCAGCACAAAACACAGTTTAAACTAACCTTCTTCCCCCATCTCCAGTCCCTTGAAAGCTATGCATGCATGTGTATGTGTATATCTATATCTAATCTGTGCACAAGTGTAACACTGACAGACCCCTGTCGTTGGCAGGTGGGACTAAACCTGGGACCTCTGGAGCTTAGTGCATGAGCCTCTACTGCATGAGCTAAAAGCCAACTGGCTATTAGCTAAGGCTGTAGAGCAGACTCATTATCTCTCTCTAAGTGGTCTTGGTGCCACTAGATGGGACAGAACACCACACCCAGGAGGTGTGTGGGTTACACAAGCACACACACTATGCCAATAACAGGCATGCTCCAAAGCAAATGGAAGGCTTTCCATTGACTTCAGTGGGTTTTGTATCAGACCCCAAAACCAGATGCTTTCATTATTATTACCTTGTCCCACGGAAAGCAGACACTTTTTGCAAAAAAAAAAAAAATCAGTTTGTCAAAACCCAGTTTTATGTCAAAAACAGTTTAGATGGAATAGTTCTGACCAGTCCTGGTACTGAGTTTAGTTCTGCTCCACCTGAAGTGAAGACAGGCATAGGTATTTAAGCAATTAGTTGTCCAGCCCTAAAGTAGACGCTCAGAGATATCACTGTGTAGATGAATGTCAGAGGCGGGAGAAATGTGGCATGGGTTTAAAACGGCTCTGTAGTACTAGTAGGCATCCATCAGTCTCGAGAGACCATGGATATGTGCCCTTGAGAGGTAAAGAATTTACTCAATTGGTTTTATGGCAGCTGCGAACATGGCTCTGGGTGAAGAGACCCACTCAAGAGACACAATTTCTGCCGCATCTGTCACATTTAAAAGTGATGTTTCAACCCTTTGGGTTCTGTTTTCTGCAAGCTCTTTTCTCCTCTGCTAAGCTGGACGGTTTCCCTGCGTAACTCCAGAGACCTTTGTTAAGCTGTGGTTTCCAAAGGCTGTGGTCCTGAGTGTGATCTTCCCATTCGTCCACATCCATGTCCATTTCTTTGAGGTCTCGCTTGCATACATCCTTGAAACGCAACTTGGGGCATCCTTTGGGTCTTTTTCCAATACGCCGTAGTGGATGTCCTTTGGGATGCGCCCATCATTCATTTGGCACACATGCCCAAGCTAGTGGAGGCATCTCTGTTTGAGGTGTGTTTGCATGCTGGGTATGCTGGCCTGCTTGAGTTCCTCAGTGTTGGTGACTCTATCCCTCCAGGAGATTCCAAAGATTTGATGAAGGCAACGCATATGAAAGCTGTTAAAGCCTATTTTCCTGATGAGAGTTTAAGGCATAGTATAATTGCACTGTAAGAACTACCAGTTTTTCCTTGTTTTCTACCTGTCATTTGGTGAACCAAGAGCTAAGATTTGTTTCCAGTTCTAATGTTTGTGTAACCCCCTTTTTGAGCCAAAATTCAGCAGTGCTATTTACAAATGAGAAATCTGACAGCGGTTCATATTTTGCTTTTGCGCCATTGAGCTCATGGTTCGGACACATGAAAGGAGCTGTGGGTAAAGTCTGAAAGAGCCTCTGTTGGTTTGAGATTAAGGACAGGTAAACCAGTTCAGATACCATAAGGACTAAAGAGATCCTTAACTTGAAACTCAAACTGAACTTTTGCTGAAGTTCAAATATTTTCTGATAGCTCATTTCCCCATTTTTTTTCTTTTTGTGTACCTCAGTATTTCTTGGTACCCGAGGCCGTACTCCCTGCTTGACTCCCTTGAACAGTCCCACTGAGATCACTCACGTGAATACAGCCAATGGGATTTAGACCCAGAAATTCAGGGATCAAAATAACATGAGAGGCTATTCTTATAGTCTTAACAACCTGACTAGAGGCAAGAAAAATCTTTCCCCAAAGCCTGTTCTCATGTGATTATCAATTCAGTTTAGCAGGTTGAAATGGTTCATATGCTTTGGATAAGATTCATATAAGTATTAAATTTTTGAAAGCTTATCTAAAATGAGCTTAGGAGTTTGAGTTTGTACTCCTCAATGCTTAATGAGATGGCACTGGGGCCAAGCATTTAGCTTCAGTTTCTCAGCATTTATGATAAGCATGACAGGAGGTTCATTGGATTGTACACCTCAATTCCACCTCACCAGAAACTCCAAAAAATAAATCACCTTATTTGAATCAGCCTGGAAACCCAAAGGTTAGCCTGCAAGAATGGAAATCTTCAAGGAGATCTAACATTATGGAGTGGTACAACAAAGATTAAGTGACCTGGCAAATCTCTCTCCCACAGAAACTCTCCTCTTGCTCTAGTGATCTATGGAAAAGGCTTTCTGTATGAGGTGTGAACGGAGATCTCATTCACCCAGGCGACCAAAATAGGGTATGTAAAAAGATTTGCATGTAACTAATGACTAATGTGATTCTGCAGCACAGTGGCCCCTTGGAAGGCAGAAAGTGGCCCCTTGGAAGGCACCAGAGATTTGGCACTGCACGGTTGATACTGAAGTAAGGGAAAGACTGCAACTGTTACACGGCAGCCTCACTGGTCTGGGAGGAGCACTGGAGAAATCGCACAAGGAAAATCTCCTCTAAGGCTGCCCTTCGCACACAGTGGTTTAGCAATCAGCCCTGCTCTGTGGGCTAGCACGGAGTGGGGCCCTGCCTCTCTGTACCCCCTTTTCAGAGTCCCCAGGGATAGCAGAAGTAAGCTGAAGTGTCCATCCCGAAGCACTGCCTGTTGTTGTGAGAGGCCCTTGCACAACTGTACAAGGGTGATAGGTTTCAGAGTAGCAGCCGTGTTAGTCTGTATCCGCAAAAATAACAGGAGTACTTGTGGCACCTTAGAGACTAACAAATTTATTAGAGCATAAGCTTTCGTGGGCTACAACCCACTTCTTCGGATGCATATAGAGTGAACCATATATTGAGGAGATATATATACACACACATACAGAGAGCATGAACAGGTGGGAGTTGTCTTACCAACTCTGAGAGGCCAATTAAGTAAGAGAAAAAAAACTTTTGAAGTGATAATCAAGATGGTTCAGTACAGACAGTTTGATAAGAAGCAAGTGTGAAAATACTTACAAGGGGAGATAGATTCAATGTTTGTAATGGCTCAGCCATTCCCAATCCCTATTTAGCCCTGAGTTGATTGTGTCTAGTTTGCATATCAATTCTAGCTCAGCAGTCTCTCGTTGGAGTCTGTTTTTGAAGTTTTTCTGTTTTAAGATAGCCACCCGCAGGTCTGTCAAAGAATGGCCAGACAGGTTAAAGTGTTCTCCCACTGGTTTTTGAGTATTATGATTCCTGATGTCAGATTTGTGTCCATTAATTCTTTTGCGTAGAGACTGTCCGGTTTGGCCAATGTACATGGCAGAGGGGCATTGCTGGCACATGATGGCATATATCACATTGGTAGATGTGCAGGTGAACGAGCCACTGATAGTATAGCTGATGTGATTAGGCCCTATGATGGTGTCACTTGAATAGATATGTGGACAGAGTTGGCATCGGGCTTTGTTACAAGGATAACCCTTTGTTACAAAGGGTGATAGAGGCTTCTTGGGTTGTGGAGAGAAGGAACTATGTTGATAAGAAAATTATTTGCTATGAGATGCCATCACAGGACAAATGTTAAGCAAAACTGTATGATGGGCTATGTTGTGGGTTGAAGACCAACAAAAACATATGCCACTGGGTGTGTGGGGAGACAGAGGATTGGACTCCTGGATGGACACTCTACCTAGACTGCTCATTCAGGACTTCAGCAGTTTTGAATGTGAAGGATCCATCGGTTGGCTCCTGGGGGAAAGGGGAGCAGATTCGTTGGTTGACTCCTAGGAGGAAAGGGAGCACTGATGGACTCTTATATTGGTAGGCTGTCCCTACTCGAGTAAGAAGCAGGAAGCTTCCTGAAGGTTATTGTTTAGTTTGTGTTATGTTTACTCAGGTTAAATAAGAGTAAAGAGTATTTTGTCAAACCCTGCAGTTGGAGGCATCATCAATTGGTGGGTTTGAGATATCTGCAGGGCTCTTGAAATTGAGTTAAGAAAAGCAGCCAAGATCACCCTGAGAAGAAGATTAGGGAGTAAAAAGGCTGCAATGGCGACCCAGTGACTCATGTTGAACATCCAGAAAAGGGAAGTTTGTGACAAGAATGGGGCAACGTGGGTGTTCTGGGGGCTAGGGAAGTGTGTGTGTGTGGCGGGGAGGGGCATACATTGAGTAAGACCGGAGATGATAACAGCGTGGATGAGAGTTTTTACTGTACCTTCTATACATTACATAGCAGACTAAAGTTACAGCATGTTGTGAGGATTCTGCAGCAAGTATTCATATGGGAAATACCCCAGGCTAGTACAACAAGTAAAGAAAAGTCAGAGCATGTGCGTCCTTCTTGGCGTACCTGGATTCCTACTGGGAAAAGGAGATGAGTGGAATAGAGTCATTACCATTATTTGTTCATCATTATCGCTGATTAGGTCGGATAGCTAGGTACTTTAGTCCTGTGGTTTTAGTGCTTGAAAACAGCTGCAAAATATGGCTGTATTTCATAGAAGACTCCCAGAAAAGCTCAACCTTTGGCAGAGAACAGAGCTACCTCCAATAGAAACCAGAGGAGGCACTCATTAAGGATAATGTGAGTTCTGAATGTGTTTTTACTTTTTCTTTCCTCCTCTTCGCCTGCTGCCTGGTGGCTCTAAATTGATCTCCAGCTGTTTTTCCATGTTAATTCTTATCAGAGCTCAGATGTGAACTTCGAGACTGTATAACATTGTCAGGGACTCTTCCCAGCTCATAAATCGGAAGTGTTGGCCTGTTCAGAACTGGGGCGTAAAGGTAGTAATGGTTTAAAGGCCTATTTATATCCTGTTATCAAAATTGACAATGTCCTTATAAACATTGCCACTCTACATGAATGGTAAATTCAGTCCACTGAAAATGAAATACCATGGGCTGGATACCATTATATGAATGTGGTATAAGAACCAGAATAAGGGAGGGATAGTTTTAGAATCAACAAACATGAGCTAAAATGAAGGAAAGATGGTCTAGTGGTTATGGCACTGCCTTGGGAGACCTTGGTTTGATTTCCCTTTCTGACATGGACTTCCTGTAGGACCTTGGGAAAGTCATTTAGATGCTCTGTGACTCAATTCCTCATCTGTAAAATGGGGATAACAGCACATACTTACCTCACAGGGGTGTTGTAAAGCTAAATAAACGAAAGATCTGAAGTGGGCATCCATCTCTGCTTTTTGCAGATGGATGCACTGAAACACGGATAGTTTCTTGGCCCCACTGAAGTCAGTTGAAGTTTTGCTATTGTATTCTATTCTATATAGCTTCTTTTACTGTGTTCTTCATTGTGGTATCTGAGCGCCTTCCAGTAGTGCATTAAGCAATGTGACCACACAGCTGTAATGTGTTGTGCATTCTCTCATCCTCTCCCAAGATGGAGAAATGTCTGCAACTGAGTGTCTTGTTTTGGTAGGTTTATGGGGGAGAGGAGGGTTTAATCTACATGGTACTATGTATTTATCTTAGAAAATGAAAGCCAAAGACATGTGCCATGCAGTTGCAGCAGAAGGCGGTGAGTTTTCTGATGGCCCTTAGTTCCTGAGGGAGTTCATTCCACAAGTTCAGACCAGCCCCCGAGAAAGTTCTATCTCCTTCCCTTATTATAGAGAGTTGCATTGTGCCAGATTGACTTCAGTGGGGCTGGGGTTTCACCCCTAGAGATGGAGGGACACATAGTGACAAGGGATAGAATCCAGGAGTGGTGGCCTATAGCCTATCTGTAGTGACAACTATCACATGGACCACTGGGTCTGAAACCACAGAATAAAAGCTAGTCAAGTAACAAACTTTTGTTCTTTCAAAAGTAAAATAACTAGTATTATGGGAAAAGCACTGGGCAAATTAAAGAAATGACACAGTGATCTGGAGAATAGTTCTCAATGAAGCAACTTGAAGCTTCTAGGTAGTCTGCATGGATTTGAAAATAATGAGACTATCAGTTTTCTTCAAAAAATATTACTTGGGATTTCAAACTGCTGACTAGTTATCCAACTATTGAAAGAGAGTTCATTGCTCTCTCCGGAAAGGATGTAGGGATGGAGATGAATCCTAAAATGTTTTCAAATGCTTCATTTTTCAAGCTACTATAACTGCCTTAAAACAGCAGAGTCTCTTAAATCCATTAGCTTTCACACTGTATTAACATATATTCTGATTTTTCCTCTGGCAAGTTCCTAGTTTCAGTTCTAGTTTTAAATTTTTTATATATATACACATACTGCAAAGTAGAAAAAAAATCGTATAACACAGCCACTCTCTAGCATGGTAATAAAGTCACTATAAAGGCAAACTCCAGCTGAAGATGTGATAATATTTGTGAAAGCAGAATTTCCTCAGGCAACAAAGAGTGACAAAGATATGGAAATAGATCCATTTTTTAGTACTCGGATGTGAGAGCTCATGTTTGCACAATAATTATTTATCTGAATTATTAATTATGTTTCCTTTATTTATTCATTATTTCTCTTTTTTCTTAGATTTCTTCTTGGAAGGTATTGGAGACCATTTTTTATTTCAGAAAGTGGAGAAAGCTACTACAGGGAAGGCTATTCTTGATTTGATTTTGACAAATAGGGAGGAACTTGTTCAGAATTTGAAAGTGGAAGGCAGCCTGTGTAAAAGTGATCATGAAATGGTAGAGTTCATGATTCTAAGTAATGGTAGGAGGGGAAACAGCACAATAAAGATAGATTTCAAGAAGGCAGACCTTAGCAAACTCAGGGAGTTTGTAGGTAAGATCCCCAGGGAAGCAAGTCTAAGGGAAAAAAACAGTTCAAGAGTGTTGGCAGTTTTTCAAAGAGACATTATTAAGGTCACAAGATAAACTATCCCACTCCGTAGGAAAGCTAGGAAGCATGGCAAGAGACCACCCTGCCTTAACCAGGAGAACTTCAATGATCTTAAACTCAAAAAAGAGTCCTACAAAAAGTGTAAACTAGGTCAAATTAAAAAGGATGTATATAAGCAAATAACACAAGTATGTAGGGACACAATTAGAAAGGCCAAAGCACAATAACAGAAAATATGGAAATAGCAGGTGTGTTAAATAATTTTGTTTCAGTTTTCACCAAAAAGGTTAGTAGCGATTGGGCATCAAACATAGTGAATGCCAGTGGAAATGAGGTAGGATCAGAGGTTAAAATGGGGGAAGAACAAGTTAAAAATTACTTAGACAAGTTAGATGTCTTCAAGTCATCAGGGCCTGATGAAATACATCCTAGAATACTTAAGGAGCTGATTGAGGAGGTATCTGAGCCATTAGTGATTATCTTCGAAAAGTCGTGGAAGACAGGAGAGATTCCAGAGGACTGGAAAAGGGCAAATATAGTGCCCATCTATAAAAAGAGAAATAAGGACAACCTGGGGTTGTCAGCTTAACTTCAGTACACAGAAAGATAATGGAGCAAATAACTCAGCAATTAGTTTACAAACACCTAGAAGATAATAAGGTGATAAATAACACTCAGCATGGGTTTGTCAAGAACAAATAATGTCAAACCAACCTAATACCTTTCTTTGAGAGGATAACAAGCCTTGTGGATGGGGGGAAGTGATAGATGTGGTATATCTTGAATTCAGTAAGGCTTTTGATACTGTCTCACATGACCTTCAAATAACAAAACTAGGGAAATACAACCTAGGTGGAGCTACTATAAGGTGGGTGCATAAATAGTTGGAAAACCATTCCCAGATTGTAGTTATCAGTGTTCACAGTCAAGCTGGAAGGGCATATCAAGTTGGGTCATGCAGGGATCAGTTCTGGGTCCGGTTCTGTTCAATATCTTCATCAATGATTTAGATAATGGTATAGAGAGTACACTTATAAAGTTTGCAGATGATACCAAGCTGGGAGAGGTTGCAAGTGCTTTGGAGGATAGGATTAAATTCAAAATGATCTGGACAAACTGGAGAAATGGTTTGAGGTAAGTAGAATGAAATTCAATAAGGATGAATGCAAAGTACTCCACTTAGGAAGGAACAATCAGTTGTGCACATACAAAATGGGAAATGACTGCCTAGGAAGGAGTACTGCGGAAAGGGATCTGGAGGTCATAGAGAATCATAAGCTAAATAGGAGTCAATAGTGTAACACAGTTGGGAAGAAAAAAAAAGCATACATTATTCTGGGTTGTATTAGCAGGAGTATTGTAAGCAAGACATGATAAGTAATTCTTCCACTCTACTCTGCATTGATTAGGCCTCAGCTGGAGTACTGTGTCCAGTTGTAGGCACCACATTTCAGGAAAGATGTGGACAAATAGGAGAAAGCATAGGCGCCGACTCCATGTGTGCTCCAGGCAGGGGTGAAAGTAACTTAAAGGACTTACCAGTACGCTGGAGTCCAGAGCAGAGGTGTGGCCTCAACCGGAAGAGGCTGGGCCTTTAAATCAAGATTTAAAGGCCCCGCTCCGGCTGTGGCTGCGAGCCCCGGGGCCTTTAAATCACCCCCAGAGCTACTAGCTGCAGAGGTGGCTGGGAGCCCTGGGCTAAGGGACGATTTAAAGGGCCCAGGGCTCTGGCCGCCACTACCGCAGTGGAGCTCTGGGCCCTTTAAATCACTGATGGAGCCCTGCCCCCGCTACCCCGGGGCTCCGGCAGCCGGGCTCGGGCGGCACTTTAAAGGGCCAGGGCTCCCCACAGCGGCAGGAGCCCGGGGCTCTTTAAAGCACCGCCCGAGCCCCGCTGCCTGAGTCCCAGGGTAGCGGCGGTAGGGCTCGGGGGGTGCTTTACAGGGTCAGGGCTCCCCGCAGCAGAAGGAGCCCTGAGCCCTTTAAATCACCGCCCGAGCCTGGCTGCCTGAGCCCCAGGGTTGCGGCGGCAGGGCTCGGGAGGCGATTTAAAGGGCCCAGGGCTCCAGCCACTGCAGGGAGCCCCTGGCCCTTTAAAGCACTAGCCTGGGGAAGCCGGTCTGGTCCGGCACCATACCAACTTACTTTCACCTCAGAGAGCAAAGCCAGTGTTAGACTCGCAGGAGCCCAGGGCAGAAAGCCCAAGCCCAAGCCCCGCCATGCGAGGCTGAAGCTGAAGCCCGAGCAGCTGGGGTCCCCTGTGGCCCCTGCCCTGCTTGCTGTCCCCTAATGCTAGCCCTGGCTTTTAATCTACTGAATATGTAGAAAAGCAGGTGCTGTGGCACAGGTGGGCCATGGAGTTTTTATAGCATGTTGCGGGGGTGGGGGGCTCAAAAAGAAAAAGGTTGAGAACCCCTGGACTAGATGATCCCTTGAGTTCCCTGCCATCCTATGATTCTATAATTCTCTGCATCCTCCTCCCCTTTTCTTTTTGGCTTCATCAATTATTCCTCAGCTCTGATTCAGAAGGGAACACCAAGCTCATCTAGTCTGACATTCTGCATAACCCAGGCCATAGAACCTCACCCAGTAATTTCTAGATCAAGCCTATAACTTCTGTTTGAACGTCTGACTGAATTACTTGATAGCTTGAATTACATCCAGAGCATGCTGCATGACCCCGATGTTTGCCCAGGGAGTTGAAGGCATTGGGGATAATTGCTTTATGGTGGGTGGAGATTTGATGGAGAAAGTCCCACCTCTTGGGTTTGTTGAGGTTAGAATTTTCCTGGACTGTTTCTGGGGATTTGCTGCTGGTTTTGGTTTTTGTTGTATTGTTATTTTAAGAAGTGTCAAAGGCTCTCAGATTAACAGGCAGGGCACTTTCCAGTTCGAGTAAAACCAAGGGGTAAGGGATTGGTGTAGGGATTTTAGAATACAGTCTGCTCCCACTCTAACAGCATTGTTTACATTGACATTAATGGGAGCATGATCAGGCTCTAAATGAGTTAAATCCTTTCTTTTTCCCCACCTACAGTTTTGAATCATAGCAGTAAGAGATGGAAAAGAGATATATAGAGAGATTAGATATAGATATATTCATCTACATTGCCCTCACTCTGGCAATTGCAGGATTGTTCAGTACAGTACGAGGGGATTTTGACAGTGATTTATATTGCTGTTGTCTTTTACTCATTAAACAACAAAAATAATATGGGTCCCAAATAACCACATTAGCTAAATACAAACATGCCAGGCCTAGTTAAAAAACACACTGGGTCTGCATACACACTCTTGCTCTGGCTGGTTTCTGGTGGCTTCTAAAACTTAGTGAGATCTACTAGATGGCTCAGAAACTATTTAATATTGTCCTATCCCTATACACTACAATAGCACAGTTCATCCTGATAGCTATATAAACTATGGCCCAAACCGAGAAGGCCACATCTAATGAGAGGATGCATGTAAATTACACATTGCTGCAGAGGTGTGAATCTAAGTCTTGTCCAGCTTTAGCCTTACTTAGCTTCATCTCTGATTTTGGGCTTATAGCACACAGATATGAGCCATGTGATCTTGCCACTGAATTGCAATTGCCTCTGTGGTGTGGTGTTTCACAGCATATACCAAACCAAAAATAATGTAGAATTCTATATCCACTTATAAGAGGGTGAGCTTTAAGTAGGCAGACTATAATTACTAGAGAGCCCAGACTGTAATACTGATCCAGATTCTGATCTCAGTTATGTTCAAGAAGGCTAACGGCATTTTGGGCTGTATAAGTAGGGGCATTGCCAGCAGATCGAGGGACGTGATCATTCCCCTCTATTCGACATTGGTGAGGCCTCATCTGGAGTACTGTGTCCAGTTTTGGGCCCCACACTACAAGAAGGATGTGGAAAAATTGGAAAGAGTCCAGCGGAGGGTAACAAAAATGATTAGGGGGCTGGAGCACATGAGTTATGAGGAGAGGCTGAGGGAACTGGGATTGTTTAGTCTGCAGAAGAGAAGAATGAGGGGGGATTTGATAGCTGCTTTCAACTACCTGAAAGGGGGTTCCAAAGAGGATGGATCTAGACTGTTCTCAGTGATACCTGATGACAGAACAAGGAGTAATGGTCTCAAGTTGCAGTGGGGGAGGTTTAGGTTGGATATTAGGAAAAACTTTTTCACTAGGAGGGTGGTGAAGCACTGGAATGGGTTTTCTAGGGGGGTGATGGAATCTCCTTCCTTAGAGGTTTTTAAGGTTAGGCTTGACAAAGCCCTGGCTGGGATGATTTAGTTGGGAATTGGTCCTGCTTTGAGCAGGGGGTTGGACTAAATGACCTCCTCAGGTCCCTTCCAACCCTGATATTCTATGATTCTATGATGATTCATGTCATTCCAGAGTAACAGAGATCAGAATCTCGCCCTCTGCATCTGAACCACCAAATCAAATTCTGGTGAAGATTTGCTCCAGATCTAAATATTGTGACTCTATAATGACTTAAGGGAGCACTCTATCCCACTAGAAGAGCAGCATGCTAGAACTACATGATCTAGCTACAACAACATCTGCTCAGAAAACTGGAAGTAAAAATTATAAAACTTGTTTCCATTCTATTTTCAAAATTTCATTCCAGTGGATTTTTTCTGACCAGCTCTAGGCAGAACTGCCAAGATACCCATCTTCAATCTCAGGGACCCTTCCGGTTCCCAGGGTTCACTGCACTACAGCTGATGAAGTACGCTGGAAGCAGCCCAGCATGGCTGTGGCACAAAACCTTCTCCAATTCCATCTGCGAACAACAGAAGGATTTCTCGTAGGTCTATACCATAGTCATTCCAGAAGCAATAAAGATGTTTCTTTCCCTCTGCCATTGCAGCTGTGAAATGGTAGCCAGTGGAGCTATTCCAAATAGTGGAGAGTCTAATCAATCTACATCACAACGAACAGACATCCGTCCCGAGCACATACTGTTGGGAAGAGTTCCTTGGCATAGTTTGCAGAAAAAATCAACTCTACACAGGATGGGCTCAGGACAAGCCATTCTAACCTAGACCAAGAAGTCACAACCACCCCACAGCCCTTTAAACCTGTTGCAACTATGATGTGTTGAACTACTCAGTATTGTGAGAGCTGCTAGCTACAATATAGATATTTTCCCTCCTTAGCTGATGGAAGCCAATAACGAATAATCAAATCCTCTATGAATCAAAATCATGAATGCCTCCTTCAGAGAAGATAATGTACTAGCTTCCTTAAAAATCTAGGATTCCTTACATTCAAGATTTAACCTAGGTCATGACACTTAAGCAGCCCTATTAACACTATGGATAACCTCCTTGGGTATGTTTATACTGCAATAAAAAAAACGTGGCATGGCTGCAGCTAGCCTGGGTCAACCAACTCAGAGTGCTGGACTAATAATTGTAGCATAGACATTTGGGTCCGGCTGGAGCCCATGCTCAGGAACCCCTCAGGGTAGGGAGGGTCTCAAATCCTGGACTCCAGCCTGAACCTGAATGTCTACACTGCAATGTTTAGCCCCACACCCTGAGTCTATTGACACGGGTTCTGAGACTTGGTGTTATGGGTATTTTTTTAATTGCAGTTTTCAGAGTAGCAGCCGTGTTAGTCTGTATCCGCAAAAAGAACAGGAGTACTTGTGGCACCTTAGAGACTAACAAATTTATTAGAGCATAAGCTTTCGTGGGCTACAACCCACTTCTTCGGATGCATATAGAGTGAAACATATATTGAGGAGATATATATACACACATACAGAGAGCATGAACAGGTGGGAGTTGTCTTACCAACTCTGAGAGGCCAATTAAGTAAGAGAAAAAAAACTTTTGAAGTGATAATCAAGATAGCTCAGTACAGACAGTTTGATAAGAAGCAAGTGTGAAAATACTTACAAGGGGAGATAGATTCAATGTTTGTAATGGCTCAGCCATTCCCAGTCTTTATTTAATCCTGAGTTGATTGTGTCTAGTTTGCATATCAATTCCAGCTCAGCAGTCTCTCGTTGGAGTCTGTTTTTGAAGTTTTTCTGTTTTAAGATAGCCACCCGCAGGTCTGTCATAGAATGGCCAGACAGGTTAAAGTGTTCTCCCACTGGTTTTTGAGTATTATGATTCCTGATGTCAGATTTGTGTCCATTAATTCTTTTGCGTAGAGACTGTCCGGTTTGGCCAATGTACATGGCAGAGGGGCATTGCTGGCACATGATGGCATATATCACATTGGTAGATGTGCAGGTGAACAAGCCCCTGATGGTATGGCTGATGTGATTAGGCCCTATGATGATGTCACTTGAATATATATGTGGACAGAGTTGGCATCGGGCTTTGTTACAAGGATAGGTTCGTGGGTCAGTGTTTTTGTTCAGTGATGTGTGGTTGCTGGTGAGTATTTGCTTTAGGTTGGGGGGTTGTCTGTAAGCGAGGACAGGTCTGTCTCCCAAGATCTGTGAGAGTAAAGGATCATCTTTCAGGATAGGTTGTAGATCTCTGATGATGCGCTGGAGAGGTTTTAGTTGGGGGCTGAAGGTGACAGCTAGTGGTGTTCTGTTATTTTCTTTGTTGGTCCTGTCTTGTAGGAGGTGGCTTCTGGGTACTCGTCTGGCTCTGCAGTGTAGACATACCTCTTATGTCCAGGGATAGGGTGACACCTCAGTGCTCATAATTTTCAACTTCTCTGCAGCCTTTGATGCTGTCAAGGCTGATTCCCCACCCTTGCACTTTGAGTGCAGAAGATGGGGGCTCGCAAGGATTTTAAAGTTAATACTGGCCACTCCAGGCTTGTATTAAACTCCCAAGGTCACAGCTTCTCACTGACCTTGGATAGGTAAATGCTGCCATCACCCAAGTGAAAAAGACCCTCCCCTTTTGAGAACCCAGGATGGAACACTTGGGAATTCTTTCCTGTGAAGTACCCTCAAGCCCTTTCACCACCACCACCCTGGAAAGAGCTGAGGAAAAAAAGAAAGAAAATCAGCTGTTGCCACCAGCTAATTAAACAACATATGCACAAACCTCTTAGGGACACAAAAATCCAATCCTGTTCTTAAAAAAGGTAAAATTTATTAAAAACAAAAAGAAAGGAAATACATTTGGAACATAGGCTTTTGCTAGATTTTAAAAGAGCAATTCCAAAAATTAAGCACCCAAAATAGCTTTCTTGGGGGTTCAGCTTAAAGGTTACAAGCAAACAAAAGCATCTGGGATTAGCACAGAGGAGTCCACAAGCCAAGAAATAAAGAGAAATAACCCTAATCACATCTTTCTAAACATTCCCTGTCCCAATGAATCCTTCTAGGTATGGATGATGAATTTCAGATGTGATCCAAACTTTACACAGCATGTCAGCTGCCCCCATCTCTTCAACCCAGAGAGAACAACAGAGACAAAGGGAAAGTTTCCCCCCCCCCATTTTAAAATGTTCTAGCCTTCCCATTGGCTCTTTTGGTCAGGTGCTCACTTCCTTTTTTTTTTTAAACCTGGGGGACTTTTTAACCCTTTACAGGTAAAGCAAGCAGCCACCAAGAGGGACTTTATAGCTAACTGGCTGGCTGGGTGCCTATACACAGGAGCTCTCCCCCCCTCTTTTCATTTATCACAGATAATATCAATCACAAAGTGCTGCTGACTCACTTATACTGACACAGCAGGCATAGATGGATGTAATGTCTACAGTCATTCCTCTCCAATACAAACCAGAGAGCAGATCTCCCTAAGGATCCATCCTATACTTTCTCTTCCCACCACCAGATTCCGGGGTATGTTACTAAGTATTACAGGCCTGAAAAGTCTGGAGCTGGAGCTAAAAGTTTAAGAGTATTTAGACGGAAGGTTTTTGTTCAACTCATTACAGTGATAGTTGCTAGCCAGAAAATTCAGAGCTGGAGCTGGACTTCCCCAAGGTTTTTGGATACAGGGATTTTGTTTGTGGATTATTTAAAAATAGACTCAATCACCCCTAGTGAATGAAAATTCAGAGCAGGGAAAAGCCAAGCAGTGGTGATAATTTTAGAAGAATGGCATGTTGTGAAATTAAAAAGTTTTGCAAATGTTTTCATCAACTCAGCATGCATTTCTAATTCAACACGCTGAACGGTGCTGATAATCAGGAATCTCTTCAATAAATGCCCCATGAGATAAGTAAAATAGGTTTCAGAAATTCTAATAAATTCCTTTCATATAATATTAGCATATTCTGCCCCCTGGACCTCATTTTTACCTATTAGAGAACTTGTCTGAGATCAGACAAAAGAATTTTTCTGTTCTGCTGGCATGCTGAGTGGAATTCATTATTAAACTTTATGCTGGGTTAATCTGATTTGAGAGAACACTAAAGATTCAGAGGATTCTTTTATAACACAAAATATTCTGAGTTAAAGTAGATAATATTTGGGAGATATTGCCAACTATGAGACAGGAGGGTTTTTTTGCCCCAGCCCCCTAGCAAAGTTGGAAACAGCTGAAAGGAATGGGATGGCGTACAGGACCAAGTAACAGGATTGAAGTATCTAGATTGGCATGTTTGATACAGTCCTTCATAACCCCATGCAGTTCTGTGAGTATCTTTCAGATGAGACCTTTCGAAGATCACAGTCCTGTCAAATGTGCATAGACAGAGGAATTCCTGTGGCACTGTTTATAAGAGTGTGGTTTTATCCTGTTCTTGTTCAAAATCTGTCATCTCCATATTGCTGTACAGTGGGCTGCTCCTTCATCTGTCTGCTGCCTTCTACCTAGGGAGTGGGTGAAATAACGAATTTAGTCAGATCTGTCCTAGTGCTGCAGTCGTTGCCCAGGCAAAACTCACAGTGACCACTAATAGTTTGTAAAGCACTTTGGACCCCTTCTTCTTGGTTGTATATATTAGAGATGGGCCAAAACAAGACCCCCAAAGCTGAATCTCTTAGCCTGGTCTACACTGGGAGGTGGGTGGAGGGAATCAATCTAAGTTACGCAACTTCAGCTACGTGAATAACGTAGCTGAAGTCGAAGTACTTAGATCGACTTACCGTGGTGTCTTCACAGTGGTGAGTCGACTGCTGCTGCTCTCCCGTTGACTCTGCCTGTGCCTCTCGCCGAGCTGGAGTACAGGAGTCGACGGGAGAGCGCTCGGGGGTCGATTTATCGTGTCTAGACTAGACACGATAAATCAATCCCCGCTGGATCGATCGCTGTCCGCCAATCCGGCCACTAGTGAAGACATACCCTTAGAATATTTTGAGGGAGGGAAAGGTCGGCTTCAAAACCTCAGATTCAATTTGCCTTTACAGTTTGGTTCCTAGTCTCAGATGTAAAACAGGAAAGGGCCTACATTTGGCTTCCATTTTGGGTGCTTGCCGTGGGATAGCAGATATCATACAAGAACAGCTGATCTCCCAATATTTGTAGAGGAAATCTTTGAAAATCAGTGAGATTTCAGCACCTTTGAATCAGAACTTGAATTTTAGACTTAGTTCAGCTGCAAACCCAAAGCCTAGTCTAAATGTAACTGGGATTTCAATTCGGAAATGAACAAAGCCTCCTGAAATTGGCTAGCTTATAAGTGTAATGCACAATAGAAACCTGTTTTTTGCTGAAACTCCTTTTAACCAAAGCATTTTAGTGTCACCTGAGGATGTATTGTGCCCTGGGATCCTCATCACAGGATGGTGAACATGAAGTCTGCTTATTTTATCCAAAGAGCTTAATTTTCACTGCCATCTGGGGTTAGAGAGCCTGGAGCAGAAATTGGACGATGAGCAGGAAGCATTAAAATCAGGAGAGACAGAGCAACTGGCTTTGAAGTCTTTGCTTTGGAGTTCAGGCAACTAAGGGCGGACATCAAAGCTGGTTCCCCTAACTTTACTAACGGTCAGTTTCCCAAATGCTGAAGTTGTTCCCCACCGTTTTGGAGATTATGTGCTGTGTGGTTATTAAACGCATCACCTCATTGCACAAGGAAACAGTCTTCCCTTTAAAAAGATCCGCATTCACTTTTCTAGGCCAGTGTTGCAGAAAAAAAAAAAAAAACAAATCCCATCATGTAAACACAGAAAGCTGCATTTGAAAGTGAAGGTTTTAATTAAAATTGACATTTCAGGGACTCCTGCTTCTCCTGGCCGCCATCTTGCTTATGACTGACAAGTGTTTTGCAGAGCTGCCAAAACCCCTACATAAATATTATGTGGAAAGAACAGCTGGAATAAATTATTCCTGCAAGGGGGGGTTATGGGAATTAATTGAAATTTTGGACGATTAACCCAAACTCAAATATACAGCAGCAGGGTTCAGACATTCTTGGGTTCCAGGAACATTCACGTGACAAAGAAACCTTCAAGCATCAGAATAGTATTTAATTAGAATATTAGAGATGTCAAACTTCACTCAAGGCAAAGCCAAAGTGTGCATCTGTGCCCATGGACACACACTCATTATGCACTTTGGTAATCATTTACAGGACATAACAACAACTTTATTGAACCTAATTTATAGACACTATTACATATTCTTATGGGCCAGTAGATGGCTCTCTATTAACTTTTACCATAGATACATACATATCTCATGTAGAGAGCACTCTTGCAACACTTGTAAACACTACAGTTGTCAGTGAGGAAGCTGGAATTTTCCTGAGCTGGAAAATCTGAGGCCTCTAGCAATGGAGCTAAAAGAAAATTCCTTTCAGTGTGAGGAAATATTGTGTTGTTATCATTACTGGGACCAAGGGAGGTCCCAGTGGAGGGAGACATGATCATGTGCACCAAACCAGCCTGTAATTTCAAAATCAAATCCCGACCTGTACAATTTTCGACTAATTCTATACTCCACAAGCAAAAGAAGTGATGAATAAGTTATAAGCATAACTTATTAATATTCCACCAATTTCAGGCAATACGATAAACCTCTCAGCAGCAATGTCTGCCTCTTCTTATGCACCTTATGTGTGTGTTTGAAAATTTGACTCAAACTCAAATATTATTGGGTTCATGTACCACTAAGGAAATGTGAAAAAAGGAGAAGAGAAAAATTCCAATGGAAAAATAAATACAGGACAGTAGTATAATAACATATACATGACACCCATTTGGTCTACTTCTTTTTGCAGGTTGGACTTTTGTTTTATCCAGAGCACAAGTTTTCACTTTAACAAGAAAAAACAGGGAGTTTGTGATGGATGTGTTTTCGAGGTGGGTTAAACTGAATCACCCTCACAAAAGCACCTGGCTTTAAATTACAGAGAAACAAAATTTAAACATGAGCTAATTCTGGAAATCCAAAAACTAGTTCAAGAGGTTGAGATTCATGTCTGGGTTTGAATTATGCATAATAATGATAATTAATAATAAAATACTCTGCACTAATAAATTTAATCAGGGAGCTCCAAAGTGCTTTATAAACATCAATGGTTTAAGTCTTACAGCATGCGACTGAAGTACAATAGGTTAATATTATCCCCATTTAACAGAGAGAGAAGCTGAGGTAAAGTGACTTCCCCAGATGAGACAATGACAGGGCCAGGAATAAAACCCAGACGTCCTGTATCCCCATCCTGTGCTCTAACCACTAAACCATGCTTCCCCCATGAGCCAAGCAGCAGGGGACACAATGCAGATGATTGCATGCGGCAGCTGCGGTATGTACATGGTCCTAGCGGGGGTGCCTGAACAGTGGTATGTCTGCATGAAGTGCCGCCTAATAGAGCTGCTGGAAGAAAAGATCCGAGGTTTGGAGATGCAGGTAGATACCCTGGTAGAGTTTAGAAGGGGGTTCGAGCAGCTGATGGAGCAAAGGCAAGGAGTGGCTGAAGGGGAATGCTCAGGGGTACAGGTGGAAGCAGGGGCAAAGGCCTGTGAGGGGGGCATGCCGGGGGGAGAACAAGGGCAGTGGAAGCATGTGACCGTGAGAAGCAGGCCAAGGAAAAGGAGGGCCAGTGAAGGAGAAATAGAGCTCAGGAATAGGTTTGGGTGTTTGGAAAACGAGGAAGGGATGCAGCAGGTGGTAACTGAAGGTGGGAGGGTGAGGAAGAAGAGAAGAGCAGCTAGTCCCATAGAAAGAGGGGAGGAGTTGATGGAGACAGCACCAAATCTGGGCTCTGGGAGGATACAGGATGGCATAAGGGGGATTATAAGGGAAAATGGGAATGGACAGGGATTGCAACTAGAGGGAACAGGAGATAGATTAGTAGATCGCACTGTCACCAGGCAAAGGCAGGTTTACGTGATTGGGGACTCCTTACTGAGGAGGTTAGACAGGCCTGTGACCAGGGCGGACCCAGAGAACAGAAGGGTGTGCTGTCTACCGGGCGCTAAGATACGGGATGTGGACCTGCGGTTGAAAAGGATCCTAAAAGGAGCAGGTAAGAACCCCTTGATCATCCTTCACGTAGGAACGAATGACACGGCTAGGTTCTCGCTGGAGAGAATCAAGGGAGATTATGCCAGGCTGGGGAAGACGCTTAAGGAAATCAAGGCTTAGATCATCTTCAGTGGGATTCTGCCTGTTCCTAGAGAAGGGCAGCAAAGGGGTGACAGGATTGTGATGATAAATAGTTGGCTAAGGAAGTGGTGCTATAAGGAGGGCTTTGGGATGTATGGCCACTGGGAGGCTTTCGGGGACAGAAAACTGTTCTCACGGGATGGACTTCACCTAAGTAGGAAAGGAAATAGACTTCTGGGAGGGAGGCTGGCTTATCTCATCAAAAGAGCTTTAAACTAGGAATTTGGGGGAGACAGTTGGGAGATGTCCAGTTAATCTCCACACTAGATTATAACATTGAGAGGGAGGACGACGAGATAAGAACGGATATAGCCGGGGGGAAGAGATTGGACATAAGGAGGAGGGGGGGATGGATACTAGACTAATAGGTCATACTGGCGGTACGGTGTCCGTATCAAATTGGATAACGAATGTGAGAGAGGCTAAACGGCATAAATTAAGATGTTTATACACCAATGCAAGAAGCCTAGGTAACAAAATGGAGGAATTGGAGCTCCTGGTCCGAGAAATGAAACCGGATATCGTAGGAATAACCGAAAAGTGGTGGAACGGTAGTCATGACTGGAGTACAGGTATGGAAGGGTATGTGCTGTTTAGGAAAGACCGGAACAAAGGTAAAGGTGGGGGAGTAGCATTGTATGTCAATAATGAGGTAAACTGTAAAGAAATAATAAGTGATGGAATGGATAAGACGGAGTCTGTATGGGCAATACTCACATTGGGTAAAAGAACTACTAGAGCCTGCCCTCGGATAGTGCTTGAGGTGTGCTATAGACCGCCGGGATCTAGCCTGGATATGGATAGAGAACTCTTTAATGTTTTTAGGGAAGTAAATACTAATAGGAACTGTGTAATCATGGGAGACTTTAACTTCCCGGATATAGATTGGGGAACAAATGCTAGTAACAATAATAGGGCTCAGATTTTCCTAGACGTGATAGCTGATAAATTCCTTCATCAAGTAGTTGCTGAACCAACGAGGGGGGATGCCATTTTAGATTTGGTTTTGGTGAGTAGTGAGGACCTTGTTGAGGAAATGGTTGTAGGGGACAACCTTGGCTCGAGTGATCATGAGCTAATTCGGTTTAAACTAAATGGAAGGATTAACAGAATTAAATCAGAGACTAAGGTTTACGATTTCAAAAGGGCTAACTTTAATAAATTAAGGCGACTAGTTAGGGAAGTGGATTGGACTAACATATTTATGGATCTAAAGGCGGAAGGCGCCTGGGATTATTTCAAGTTGAAGTTGCAGTTCGTAGACAGGAGATTTAGACCGAGCTGGATGAGCGAGCGTCTCAGAGGGGTGATTAAGAAAAAACAGAAAGCGTACAAGGAGTGGAAGATGGGAGGGATCAGCAAAGAAACCTACCTTATTGAGGTCGGAGCATGTAGAGATGGAGTGAGAAAGGCCAAAAGCCGTGTAGAGTTGGACCTTGCGAGGGGAATTAAAACCAATAGTAAGAGGTTTTATAGCCATATAAATAGGAAGAAAACAAAGAAAGAAGAAGTGGGACCGCTTAAAACTGTAGATGGAGTGGAGATTAAGGATAATCTAGGCATGGCACAATATCTAAACGAATATTTGCATCGGTCTTTAATAAGGCTAATGAAGGGCTTAGGAATAGAGGGAGCAGGACAGAGGGGAATAAAGGAGGGGGGGTTGACATTACCGTATCCGAGGTAGAAGCCAAACTCGAACAGCTTAACGGGACTTAATCGGGAGGACCGGATGATCTTCATCCGAGAATATTAAAGGAACTGGCGCGAGAAATTGCAAGCCCGTTAGCGATAATTTTTAATGAATCTGTAAACTCGGGGGTGGTACCGATTGACTGGAGAATAGCTAATGTGGTTCCTATTTTCAAGAAGGGGAAAAATAGTGACCCGGGTAACTACAGGCCTGTTAGTTTAACATCTGTAATATGCAAGGTCTTGGAAAAAAAATTTGAAGGAGAAAGTAGTTAAGGACCTTGAAGTGAATGGCAATTGGGACAAATTACAACATGGTTTTACGAAAGGTAGATCGTGCCAAACCAACCTGATCTCCTTTTTTGAGAAAGTAACAGATTTTTTAGATAAAGGAAATGCGGTGGATCTAATATACCTCGATTTCAGTAAAGCGTTTGATACGGTACCGCATGAGGAATTATTGGTTACATTGGAAAAGATGGGGATCGATATGAAAATCCAGAGGTGGATAAAGAACTGGTTAAAGGGTAGACTGCAGCGGGTCGTACTGAAAGGTGAACTGTCAGGTTGGAGGGAGGTTACCAGTGGAGTTCCTCAAGGTTCGGTTTTGGGTCAGATTTTATTTAATCTATTTATTACTGACCTCGGAACCAAATGTAGGAGTGGGCTGATAAAGTTTGCGGATGACACAAAGTTGGGAGGTATTGCCAATTCGGAGAAGGATCGGGATATCCTGCAGGGAGATTTGGATGACCTTGTAAACTGGAGTAATAGTAATAGGATGAAATTTAATAGTGAGAAGTGTAAGGTTATGCATTTAGGGATGACTAACAAGAATTTTAGTTATAAGCTGGGGACGCATTGGTTGGAAGTAACGGAAGAGGAGAAGAACCTCGGAGTCCTGGTTGATCGCAGGATGACTATGAGTCGGCAATGTGACGTGGCCGTGAAAAAAGCTAATGCGGTCTTGGGATGCATTAGGCGAGGTATTTCTAGTAGGGATAAGGAGGTGCTGGTTCCGTTATACAAGGCACTGGTGAGACCTCATTTGGAGTACTGTGTGCAGTTCTGGTCTCCCATGTTTAAAAAGGATGAATTCAAACTGAAACGGGTACAGAGAAGGGCCACTAGGATGATCCGAGGAATGGAAAACCTGTCGTATGAAAGGAGACTCGAGGAGCTCGGTTTGTTTACCTTAACCAAAAGAAGGCTGAGGGGGGATATGATTGCTCTCTTTAAATATATCAGAGGGATAAATACCAGGGAGGGAGAGGAATTATTTCAGCTCAGTACTAATGTGGACACGAGAACAAATGGATATAAACTGGCCGTCGGGAAGTTTAGGCTTGAAATTAGACGAAGGTTTCTAACCATCAGAGGGGTGAAGTTCTGGAACAGCCTTCCGAGGGAAACAATGGGGGCGAAAGACCTCTCTGGCTTTAAGATTAAGCTTGATAAGTTTATGGAGGGGATGGTTTGATGGGATAACGTGATTTTAGTCAATAGGTCAATAACGTGCCATCGCTGGTAATTAGTAACAATGGTCAATGATGGGATATTAAAAGTTACTACAGAGAACTTTTTCCGGAGGGTCTGGCTGGAGAATCTTGCCCGCATGCTCGGGGTTGAGCTGATCGCCATATTTGGGGTCGGGAAGGAATTTTCCTCCAGGGTAGATTGGCAGAGGCCCTGGAGGTTTTTCGCCTTCCTCCGCAGCATGGGGCAGGGGTCACTTGCTGGAGGATTCTCTGCGACTTGAAGTCTTTAAATCATGATTTGGGGACTTCAACAGCTGAGTCAAGGGAGAGAATTATTCCAGGAGTGGGTGGGTCAGCTTTTGTGGCCTGCATCATGCGGGAGGTCAGACTAGATGATCATAATGGTCCCTTCTGACCTTAAAGTCTATGAGTCTATGAGTCTAAATCATGTTTAAAATAAGTTCAATTAGCACAACCATAACATTGGCATTCATGTCTTCCCGTTCTTCTTCTAACTGCGGCTCACTGCCCCAGAGGCCAGACAGAGATGCCCTAAGTGCAGAGGAGTAAGTTGCACTCAGATATTGGAGGCAGAGGTGTGCATTAGCAAAGTCCATTTCCTCTGCCCTTGCTCTGTCACCCATGTTAGTGCAATTGAACCTAATACTTCTAGATCTCAAAACATGAATTTCTACTTAACCTGAGCTAAAAGCCTGATTCTCTTAGCTGGACGCCACAGGCAGACTCATAAGCCTCTATTTCGATCAGTCGCAACTGAGCACCATACTGTGTAAGTGTGATTTACACACTCCTGGCTGGGGAAGCTAGTGCCAAGTTGCAGAAGTCCACCCACATCAAATCCCTGACTGGGCCATCACTGTTTCATGGGACACCCCGGTGAGGTCTTTGATGGGGATTGAACCTAGGAGCTCTGGATCTAAAAAGGGAAGCATGTACTTCCCAAGGTAGATGACCCATGTATGATTACGGAATGGCTTTAGCTCACTCATATACCTGTACAGACACTAGTGGTGGGATAGGGCACTACATTGCGTGAGTGTGGATTACACAAAGTTAACCCTGCTACCCACCTTTTTCAGGGGAAACCTCTAGCTGACTTTTCCTACAGCTCCCCCTCTCATTCCACACCCTGGTAACTTTCCTCACTTCCACACAAACTAAAAAGAGTCTCTTATTTTCATGCTGAGATTGCCTGATACCTTCTTTTGTCAGCTTCTTAGGAATGAAAGCTAATAATTATGTGGGAAACTCTGCTCTCCTTCACTATGGTCTTTCACACTCATTATCTTTTAAGAAAGGAGACTTATTTAGGCTGCTGCCATTTGCGTCCAAGAATACCTGCATGACATCTCCGTCTGAAGTAGATAAGTATTCCAGGGCAATGTGTGTTGCCTGTTATTCAGATAGACACCGAGATTATTCAAAGAATTGCATTTTATTTCTGTTCCTTCTTTTCCCCTTCCTGCTGATGCAAAACAAAAGTTGTTTCTTGAATCTTGTTGCTTACAGTGAAATTGCTCAGGATAAGAAAAAAAGAAGCAAATTGCCAGGACCTGGCATGAAAACCTCAAATAACACTAATTTCCAAGGAGAAGTATTTGCAATATCTTGAGTTGGGAAGAAGAATCTTCAGAGAGAAAGCCCCAAACTATTGTTAACACGTCTGAGGCTAGCTAAGATTTGTTCTTCTGCACACTGTTCTACTGAGGTTTTTATATCAATTAATCACCATGGTATCTGGCAGCAGAAAAGATCATAAGACTCCCATTCCAAAACCGCAGTTCCTTACAACTTCAGTTAACGATGAATCTCTGCGAGTTGTTAGCAATATGGGACCAGTGACACCCAGTTCTGATTCTATCCAGCAGGGTGTCATGACAGGCATAAGCATGAACCTTATTATTATTACATTTGTCTTCTTGCTCCAAGGTTTCTGTTTCAGAGTAGCAGCCGTGTTAGTCTGTATCCGCAAAAAGAACAGGAATACTTGTGGCACCTTAGAGACTAACAAATTTATTAGAGCATAAGCTTTCGTGGGCTACAGCCCACTTCTTCAACCTCAGTCTAAGCTTAGTCAGTTTGGGTACGTCTATACTTACCTCCGGGTTCAGCGGTAAGCAATCGATCTTCTGGGATCGATTTATCGCGTCTTGTCTAGACGCGATAAATCGATCCCAGAAGTGCTCGCCGTCGACACCGGTACTCCTGCTCCGCGAGAGGAGTACGCGGAGTCGACGGGGGAGCCTGCCTGCCGCGTGTGGACCCGTGGTAAGTACCTTGTAGTTCGAACTAAGATACTTCGACTTCAGCTACGTTATTCACGTAGCTGAAGTTGCGTATCTTAGTTCAAACTGGGGGGTTAGTGTGGACCAGCCCTTTGTGTGTCCAGCAAACATAACATTTTTTTCTTTCTTTTTTTTTTTTTTAAAGCAATCTCCTTTACCATTTTCTTAAAAATTTGTTCAAGCACCAGTCAGAACATGGCTGCAAAACAGAATGAGTAAGAGCATCGTGTTCTTTTGAAAGGTTGGTTTAAAGGGTTTTGAACTGACTCTAGCATATATGTCCCTCGGGGACATCTTTGATTTCTACATTGTTCTCCTGATCACACTGTGTGTTGCCAGAATGAGATTTTTTTCACTGTTTGTCTTCTTTTTCTTATTGGGCTATGTGCTGAGGCAAAAAATCTGTCAGACGAACGGCTGAATATAAATGTTATTCCTACGATGGCTCTTGATATTATAGTCCCACATATTTGGAATATTGATCACAGAGCTGGAATTAGCATTTAAAAGCATAATTTCCTTTTCCACAGATTTTTGACTAATTTTATGCAAAAGACAGCCTAGGAGTGACATAAGGGCAATAAAAATTGTACAGAAGCTGCACCAATGTAATTGTTAAACATATGGCCACATGCCGTGAAGGGGGGACATGCGAGTTATTAACTAGGGAATGAACAGGAATATGATGCAGATTTGATAACGAGAAAGGCTTGCTTCTCAGTGCTTTCATTTTCCTTCCCTCTCTCATTATATTTGCCTTCCTTACCTTGCGTGTTTGTTACTTAGCTATCATGAGCTAAATCAGCTTTCACATTAGACCTACAGTGATCATGAGAAATGTTGATTTAAAGGCACAGACTAGAGAATGTTAAATTTTAACTCTTTAGTTAGATACTGGAACCTTGATTTTTATGGCATGGTTGTAAAAATAAGAATTCTAACTCAAACAGGCAGTGGGCTAATAGCAGAGAAAGGGGATTGTGGGTAATTTCTTGCTTAGATTGGTGGTTCTTTGTCCTACATTTCCTTGCTTGGTTCAGATCTAAAGGGTGCAGAATATTAACAACAATATAAGCATTTTTGCATTCCATTGTGAAGTGGAAACTGGTCCCATTTGTTATATTATTTCTTTATGGTAGTACCTAGAGCAGAGGTGGGCAAACTATGGCCCGCGGGCCACATCCGGCCCGCGGGACCATCCTGCCCAGTCCCTGAGGTCCTGGCCACAGAGGCTAGCCCCCGGCTCCTCCCCCGCTGTCCATTCCTTCCCCGCAGCCACGCCGCTGCGCGCTCCTGCCGAGCAGATCGGCAGCGCTGTCTGGCAACGTGTCTGTAGAAACCTTCTTGTCACCCTTCACATCCCTTGCTAGCTGCAACTCCAAAGCTGTGCTTTGGCTTTCCTGATTACACCCATGCATGCTCGAGCAATATGTTTATACTCCTCCCTAGTCATCTGTCCAAGTTTCCACTTCTTGTAAGCTTCCATTTTATGTTTAAGCTCCCTGAAGATTTCTCTGTTACGCCAAGCTGGTCGCCTGCCATATTTGCTATTCTTTCTGCACATCGGAATGGTTTGTTCCTATGCCCTCAATAAGGATTCTTTAAAATACAGCCAGCTCTCCTGGACTCCTTTCCCCCGCCATATTAGCCTCCCAAGGGATCCTGCCCATCAGCTCCCTAAGGGAGTCAAAGTCTGCTTTTCTGAAGTCCAGGGTCCGTATTCTGCTGCTCTCTTTCTTTCTTTTGTCGGGATCCTTAACTCAACCATCTCATGGTCACTGCTTCCCAGGTTGCCACCCACTTCTACTTCCCCTACCAATTCTTCCCTGTTTGTGAGCAGCAGGTCAATAGGAGCACGGTGGCTTGTTGCTTTCTCCAGCACTTGCACCAGGAAGTTGTCCCTAACACTCTCCAAAAGCTTCCTGGATTGTCTGTGCACGGCTGTATTGCTCTCCCATCAGATGTCAGGGTGACTGAAGTCCCCCGTGAAAACCAGTGATCTGGAAACCTCTGTTAGTTGTCCAAAGAAAGCATTGTCTATCTCATCCTCCTGGTCTGGTGATCTATGGCAGACACCCACCACGACATCACCCTTGTTGCTCTCGCCTTTAAACTTAACCCAAAGACTCTCAACAGGCTTTTCTCCAGTTTCATACTGGAGCTCTGAGCAATCATACTTCTCCCTTACATACAGTGCAACTCCTCCACCTTTTCTTCCCCTCCTATCCTTCCTAAACAGTTTATACCCATCCATGACAGTGCTCCAGTCATGTGAGTTACCCCACCAAGTCTCTGTTATTCCAATCACATCATAGTTCCTTGACTGTGCCAGGACTTCCAATTCTTCCTGCTTGTTTCCCTTCTTGCATTCGTGTACAGGCACCTAAGATAACTAGCCGATTGCCCTTCTTTCTCAGTATGAATCATGAGGCCTCCCCTGTTGCATCCTCCTCCTTGTGTTTCCTCCCGGTATCCCACTTCCCCACTTACCTCCGGGCTTAGGTCACCATCCCCCGGTGAACCTAGTTTAAAGCCCTCCTCA
The DNA here is from genome assembly GCF_028017835.1 of Emys orbicularis. Taxonomy (NCBI): domain Eukaryota; kingdom Metazoa; phylum Chordata; order Testudines; family Emydidae; genus Emys; species Emys orbicularis. The sequence goes on along the minus strand of NC_088687.1, from coordinate 133,798,794 downwards.
CTAGGTTAGCAAGCCTGCCTGCGAAGATGCTCTTCCCTCTCTTCGTTAGGTGGATTCCATCTCTTCCTAGCAATCCTTCTCTGATACAACGCAGGGTTGATAGTTGGATCTCTAGTCTTTTAACCTTCTCTTTCAATATGCAGACTAGCTTGCACTTCGTGTAGATAAAGTCGCTTCTATCCTCTGGGAGAAAGACAAGCATGGCACATCCTCTGCAGGTTGCAACAGCTGATCGCTCACTATCCATAACAGGGGTCGGCAACGTTTGGCACGCGGCTCGCCAGGGTAAGCACCCTGGCGGGCCGGGCCAGTTTTATTTACCTGCTGACGCGGCAGGTTCGGCCGATCACGGCCCCCACTGGCCGTGGTTCGCCGTCCCGGGCCAATGGGGGTGGCGAGAAGCCGCAGCCAGCACATCGCTCGCCCGCGCCGCTTCTCGCCGCCCCCATTGGCCCGGGACAGCGAACCGCGGCCAGTGGGGGCTGCGATCGGCCGAACCTGCCACGTCAGCAGGTAAATAAAACTGGCCCGGCCTGCCAGGGTGCTTACCCTGGCGAGCCGCGTGCCAAACGTTGCTGACCCCTGATCCATAATGTCTTCCTTCTAAGAGCCTCTTCAGATATTGTATTTACTGCTCACAGAAGCCTGAAAGGCCAAAAAAAACCCCCACCTCTGTGGGAACTCCCCCCAAGCAAACTCCCAGCAAACTCCCTCTGTTCGCTGCTATTTTGGAAAGGAGAACTGAAGAGATTGCCTGAATGGAAGAGTGAAAAATGTCATTTCTTGTTTGAAACCAACACCCCTTTTTAATGAGATCTAGATGGCTGTGTATTTCAAAAAGGCAGGGTGGCCTAGTAGCGAGGCACTGGCCTAGGACTTGACAAACCTGGATTCAGTTCCCTGCTCCAGGACAGACTTCCAGTGGGACCTTAGGCATGTTAGCCTCTCTGTGCTCAGTTCCCTATCTGTAAAAGGTGAGAATAGCCCTTCCCTATCTCAAAGGGGCAATGGGAGGGATACAATAAAGATTGTGAGATGTTTGGATTCTACACAATGGGGGGCATATAATTACCTTAGGTAGATACAATTTCCTTTCAGTTTCAATATGTGATGTTAGCGGCCAAAATAGCACCCATATATGTTAGACCTCCTATATAAATATATATCAATACCAACACAGAGATTAGATAGCCCAGGTGTCTATTTGATGTAAGTTGCCATTGTTCAGTATTTTACAGCACATGTAGGGCTTGATTGTACAAGGCTATGAGTACCCTGGCCCTGATCCAGTGCAGCATTTAAGCACCTGCTGAACTGTAAACATGCTCACTGCAATAGGGCTCATCATATGCTTAAAGATAAGCATGTGCCTAAGTACTGTGCTGGATCCTGGTCTGAATGCTCAACATTTGGCACAGCTGAGCCTTTACAATGCTGTATAAATAACAGATGTTGTCTCTAGTATTATACACAGATAGGAAAACATGGACAGAATTTGTATTCATTGGCTTTTGTTTTTATAAACCCAAATAGCTGCAGGTATGTTTATTTGTCCCAGCAGTTTAGCTCATTTAAAGCACGTGGTATACACAAATACAAACATATACATAATCCATGTGCTAAGGATAATGTTGAGGTCATCTGAACTATGAATTATCCAATGTATTAAAGAGACTTCACTGTGGCAGATAATAAAAGTCCAAGCTAACATACATGTTGACAACCCTTCAGATTCTAGGCTGGATCATTATCCTGAGTATCCACTTCTATTAGACTCAACAGTAGCAATCCAGCCCTTTGCAGAAGACCAGCCCAACGCATATGACAGGTTTCAGAGTGGTAGCCGTATTAGTCTGTATCAGCAAAAACAACGAGGAGTCCTTGTGGCACCTTAGAGACTAACAAATTTATCTGGGCATAAGCTTTCATGGGCTAAAACCCACTTCATATGAGTTACCCAAAACAGGAATTAAGTGGTGGTTAGGCCTTGTTCCAGACCTCTGCACAACATTCAATTTCATTAGCTGACCTGAATTGCAGTATTGTTACATCTCTTGATTTTATTGTGAGACTCATGGTATTTGGTGTTTTTCCTTCAAGCACCGGCGCATGGAATGATGTGATTGGGTAAGAATCAGCTTTCCTAGTCCATATGATGGTGGAAAAAAACTTGAAAAATGTGAGGAAACAGGAAGTCAAATATAAAGAACCCAAATCTGACTTGTTTTATTTTTTAAAAAAGCTCATGATTGTAGGGGGCCTAACTCATGGTTTTTGAGTGCTTGGGGTTCGAAATACTGTAACAGAATTTCATCCATTATGAGTCATAAGTTGACTTGGTTGAACGTTTTCCATCAGAAATTGCCAGTTTTCTCAGAAGTAAAACATTCCATGGAAAAGTGTTGATTTTGATGAAATGTTATTTAAAAATTGGAATGAATCCTTCTGATAAGGTCAAAATGTTCCTTTTTGACTGTTTCGGAATGGAGCATTTGGATTTTCCATTTCAGAATGACTTTTCATTTCAATGCTTTTTAATTTATATTATAAAATTTAAAAAAGTCAAAACTGGAATGAAACATTTTGTTTTTCTTGAAATGAAATGGTTCATTTGACCTGAAGCTTTTTTTATGTTTATTTTGTTGGTTTTGCTCCATTTTGGAATGGGAAAAATCAAAATTGCAGAATTTCCCATGAAACAGAAAATCCAGATCTAATAGTAAATGTTAACAGGCAGGTAAAATATTGTTCCACTGAATCTGCTGTTCCTTTAAATCTTTGCACTGGTGGAAATAAATAGGGCTACACAACTGTATGCACACGTTGCCACAGTTTCATCCTTGGCAACCCTGTAATTGATTTCTGAATTAATGACACCTCACATGGGCTGGGGATTTTTAATGCTTTGTTGCTCAATCTTCCTAAAATAGTGCTAAAAATGAACAGCTATGAAATATTTCATTTAGACATAATGAAGGACTAAATGAAAAGAAAAGAAGGATGAAAATAAGATTGTAGGGCCTGTATTCTTTTTAAACCTATTTCCTATGATAATTTTTGTGAAAAAGAGTAATTAACATGGCACAGCAAACAGATGAAAATGACTTGAAATCACTCACTTTTATGATGATGAGGTGCCTTTAATATTTTCCAATAGTTTCTATTAACAGGGGGCCTCATTATAGTATTTAGAATATTACATTGTGCACTGCAATTGCATTTGCTCATTATTGATGTTCCGCTCAAATTTGTCAAATGCCTGGAATTTCATTACACCCATCGTCTTCCTAAACACCTTAATCGGTTGCTCAGTTGAATTATTTCCTCAGGTGACATCGCTCTGGGAAAGATTAAGGCATGCAAGAACAAACTGAAAAAAAGGCTCTCTACAATTTTTTTATTGACCCCATGTCTTGACAATACCAGGGCTTCTGTGCCCAGTAAAACCAATAATCATCAATCATGCCCTGTAGGAGGCCTGAACAAGTTTTTTTAGGAATATGAATGTGATTTTTCAATCTGGAAAAAAATGTGCCAACAAAGTAAATAACATCATGAACTTAAATCATTCCCTGTTGACTGAGTTTTTGCCTTGGACCGAAACAGAGTGACGGAAACCAACTTGTAGCTGCCAATTCTGTAGAGACAATAATGGGGAATACAGTGCAATCATTTCATGATTTAAATTTAGCTCAATGAAGCCAAAACCATCTGGTGCAAAGGACACTTTGGCAGATTGAGTTAAGTGAGAATGTTGTTCTTGTTGCTGTTATGGTCCGATAACAAAGGGATAATACACATCCAACCCCATTAAAAAAGCATTTGCAGTCTATCTTCCAACCAAAGTTAGAACAATAATAAGGGGCAGAGATGCTGATTGTAATTGCACAACCTTTCCCAACAGAGATGTCGTAAACCAATTGCCACTTGTCTGTTTGCAAACATTTTCACTACAGGAATCATTTGAAAATGCATTCACTTGTGGCATCCTTTCATTTATGCGATAATATCATTGCCCGTGTATTTTCCTTGGCAATTGCCTAATTCCCACCTGGGCGAAACAGTTCAGCTCAAATTGGAATATCACTGAATCGTTCCCTGTTTTTAGGACTGAACTTGAACTGACTCTTTTTTGAAGTTGTGTAATGTTTGAGAAGAAAAATGGGTTGAGATTTTCAGTTCCCAGCTGGGACAGGAATCCGAGTGGGGAAAATGCCTGGAGAAAAGCTTTTCTTGCTGCATTCCTAATTACGAATGGGAATGAGGCATCTTGCAAACAAAGCCTGTTCCTGTGAGATTTCCCATCAAGTTTGCAGATTTAAACCGTTCAGGGAGGTCCATATGTTTTAAGATCTGGGGCCAAATTCAGAGCCTGCCTTAGTGGGATGTTTGCCCAAACGAACCTTTAATGCTGAACTGTTTTGGTTGTCTCAGCATAAAACTGATGAGGAAAACAGGGAGGAATATTTTGTGGTGATGATGCTATAACACAGCAGAAGTAGTATAGTTTGATAGAGGCAGCATAGTCTAATTAATATGAAACTGGATGATGAGGTCGCAGATCTGGAATCTAGGCTAGGCCCTTCCACCAACACATTTGGCAACATTGCAAAAGTTGACTTTACTTTTCTTCTCATCCTTTGTCTGTCTGTTTAGACTGTAAGCTCTTCAAGACACAGACTATCAATTCATAGGTGCTTGTACAGCACCAGGCACAATTGGGCACCAATCTTGGTTGGGTCCTCCAGGTACTCCCATAATACAAATAAATAACAACAACAGTCAATGAAGGGCCTGATCCATAGCTCACTAAAGTCAATGATGATAGGTGGCTTATAATCCTTATAATAAATAAATAAATAAATAAATAATAGAAAAGAATTGTCAGAGAACAAGAACAGGAGTACTTGTGGCACCTTAGAGACTAACAAATTTATTAGAGCATAAGCTTTCGTGGGCTACAACCCACTTCTTCGGATGCATATAGAGTGAAACATATATTGAGGAGATATATATACACACATACAGAGAGCATGAACAGGTGGGACTTGTCTTACCAACTCTGAGAGGCCAATTAAGTAAGAGGGGGGGGGGAAAAAAAAACTTTTGAAGTGATAATCAAGCTAGCTCAGTACAGACAGTTTGATAAGAAGCAAGTGTGAAAATACTTACAAGGGGAGATAGATTCAATGTTTGTAATGGCTCAGCCATTCCCAATCTTTATTTAATCCTGAGCTGATTGTGTCTAGTTTGCATATCAATTCCAGCTCAGCAGTCTCTCGTTGGAGTCTGTTTTTGAAGTTTTTCTGTTTTAAGATAGCCACCCGCAGGTCTGTCATAGAATGGCCAGACAGGTTAAAGTGTTCTCCCACTGGTTTTTGAATATTATGATTCCTGATGTCAGATTTGTGTCCATTAATTCTTTTGCATAGAGACTGTCCGGTTTGGCCAATGTACATGGCAGAGGGGCATTGCTGGCACATGATGGCATATATCACATTGGTAGATGTGCAGGTGAACGAGCCCCTGATGGTATGGCTGATGTGATTAGGCCCTATGATGATGTCACTTGAATAGATATGTGGACAGAGTTGGCATCGGGCTTTGTTACAAGGATAGGTTCCTGGGTCAGTGTTTTTGTTCAGTGATGTGTGGTTGCTGGTGAGTATTTGCTTTAGGTTGGGGGGTTGTCTGTAAGCGAGGACAGGTCTGTCTCCCAAGATCTGTGAGAGTAAAGGATCATCTTTCAGGATAGGTTGTAGATCGCTGATGATGCGCTGGAGAGGTTTTAGTTGGGGGCTGAAGGTGACAGCTAGTGGTGTTCTGTTATTTTCTTTGTTGGCCCTGTCTTGTAGGAGGTGACTTCTGGGTACTCGTCTGGCTCTGTCAATCTGTTTTTTCACTTCAGCAGGTGGGTATTGTTGTTTTAAGAATGCTTCATAGAGATCTTGTAGGTGCTTGTCTCTATCTGAGGGATTGGAGCAAAGGCGGTTATATCTTAGAGCTTGGCTATAGACAATGGATCGTGTGGTGTGTCCTGGATGGAAGCTGGAGGCATGTAGGTAAGTGTAGCGGTCAGTAGGTTTCCGGTATAGGGTGGTATTTATGTGACCATCGCTTATTAGCACAGTAGTGTCCAGGAAATGGACCGCTTGTGTGGATTGATCTAGGCTGAGGTTGATGGTGGGATGGAAATTATTGAAATCATGGTGGAATTCCTCAAGGGCTTCTTTTCCATGGGTCCAGATGATGAAGATGTCATCAATGTAGCGCAAGTAGAGTAGGGGCGTTAGGGGACGAGAGCTAAGGAAGCGTTGTTCTAAGTCAGCCATAAAAATGTTGGCATACTGTGGGGCCATGCGGGTACCCATAGCAGTGCCGCTGACTTGAAGGTATATGTTGTCCCCAAATGTGAAATAGTTGTGGGTGAGGACAAAGTCACAGAGTTCAGCCACCAGGTTAGCTGTGACATTATCGGGGATACTGTTCCTGATAGCTTGTAGTCCATCTTTGTGTGGAATATTGGTGTAGAGGGCTTCTACGTCCATAGTGGCCAGGATGGTGTTTTCTGGAAGATCACCGATGGATTGTAGTTTCCTCAGGAAGTCAGTGGTGTCTCGAAGATAGCTAGGAGTGCTGGTAGCGTAGGGTCTGAGGAGAGAGTCCACATAACCAGACAAGCCTGATGTTAGGGTGCCAATGCCTGAGATGATGGGGCGTCCAGGATTTCCAGGTTTATAGATCTTGGGTAGCAAATAGAATGTCCCTGGTCGGGGTTCTAGGCATGTGTCTGTATAGATTTGTTCCTGTGCTTTGTCAGGGAGTTTTTTTAGCAGATGGTGTAGTTTCTTTAGGTAATCCTCAGTGGGATCAGAGGATAATGGCCTGTAGAATGTGGTGTTAGAGAGCTGTCTAGCAGCCTCTTGGTCATATACCAATTTATTCATGATGACGACAGCACCTCCTTTGTCACCTTTTTGATAATGATGTCAGGGTTGTTTCTGAGGCTGTAGATGGCGTTGTGTTCAGCATGGCTGAGGTTATGGGGCAAGTGATGTTGCTTTTCCACAATTTCAGCCTTTGCACGTTGACGGAAGCAATCTATGTAGAAATCCAGTCTGTTGTTTCGACCGTCCGGAGGAGTCCACGCAGAATCCTTTTTTTTGTAGTGCTGGTAGGGGGGATTCTGTGGGTTAGTATGCTGTTCAGAGGTATGTTGGAAATATTCTTTGAGTCGGAGACGTCGAAAGTAGGATTCTAGGTCACCGCAGAACTGTATCATGTTCGTGGGTCTGGAGGGACAAAAGGAGAGGCCCCGAGATAGGACAGACTCTTCTGCTGGGCTAAGAGTATAGCTGGAAAGATTAACAATATTGCTGGGTGGTTTAAGGGTCAGCTGCACTCACAATGCAACAAGATTAGAATTGTTTCATTGATTCAAATTCACACAGTTTTAGGGCCAGAAGAAACCATTTACAGTACCAGGATTAGAATTCAAAATGACCTTGCTACATTAGAGAACTGTTCTGAAATAAATAAGATGAAAGTGCAAAGTACTACACTTAGGAAGGAAAAATCAAATGCACAAATACAAAATTGGGAATAACTGGCTAAGTGGTCATGCTGCTGAAAAGGTTCTGAGGGTTATAGTGGATCACATATTGAGTATGAGCCAACAATGTGATGCCGTTGCACAATCGACATATCATTTTGAGGTATATTAACAGGAGTATCATATCATATCATAAGACATGGGAGGTAACTGAGACCTCAGCTGGAGTACTGTGTCCAGTTCTGTGTGCCACACTTTAAGAAAGATGTGGATAAATTGGAGAAAGTCCAGAGGAGAGATACAAAAATGATCAGAGGTTTAGAAAACCTGACCTATGAGGAAAAGTTAAAAAAAACTGGGTATGTTTAGTCTTAAGAAAAGAGGACTGAAGGGGGACCAGATTAATAGTCTTTACATATTGATGGGCTGTTATAAAGAGGTTGGTGATCAGTTGTTCTCCATGTCCGCTGAAGGTAGGATGAGAAGTAATCAACTTAATCTGTAGCAATGGAGATGTAGTTAGATATTAGGAAATCCCTGTCATTGGAGGTTTTTAAGAACAGATTAGATGTTTGTCTAATCCAGGGGTTCCCAAACTTGGTTCGTGGCTTGTTCAGGGTAAGCCCCTGGCGGGTCGTGAAATGCTTTGTTTACCTGAGTGTTCACAGGTACGGCCACTCGCAGCTCCCAGTGGCCGCGGTTCGCTGTTCCCGGCCAATGGGAGCTGCGGGAAGCGGCATGGGCCAGGCCACCGCTTCCCACAGCTCCTATTGTCCAGGAATGGTGAACCTCGGCCACTGGGAGCTGCGAGCGGCTGTACCTGTGGACACTCAGGTAAAGAAAGCATTTTGCAGCCCGCCAGAGGCTTACCCTGAACAAGCCGCGAACCAAGTTTGGGAACCCCTGGATTAGACAAACACCTGTCAGGGATGGTCTAGATTTGCTTGGTCCTGCCTCAGTGTTGTGGGATGTACTAGATGACCTTTCAAGGTCCCTTCCAGCCCTGCATTTTATGGTTCTATGATTAAATCATCTAATTTGACCTCCCAATATCTTAGGCCATTAAATTTTATGCAGTAACCCCTGTACCGAGACCAATCACTTGTGTTTGACTAAAGCGTAACTTGTGTTTGGATACAAGATATCTTCCAGAAAGGCATTCGGTCTTGATTTGAAGCAATCAAGAGATGGAGAATCTACCACTTCCCAGGAAGTTTGTTCCAATGGTTAATCACCCTTTGGCTTCAGCTTCCAGCCATTCATTCTTGTTAGGCCTTTCTCTACCAGATTAAAGAGTATTTGGTAATTTCTCTCTATTAAGCAAAGATGATCAAAAAAATGTCAATGGAACAATTTTCTCTCAAAAATGCAGTTTTCTTGAAGTTGAAAGAAAACATTTTGACTTTTATCAATTTGATTAATTTCATTTAAACTTTTTTACATAATATATAAAAGTTGAAACAAAATGAATGTAAACAAAGTAGAAATGAAACATTCTGATGGTCACAAATCATTTTATTTTTATTTTGTAGGAAATTTCAAAAATTTCAGCTTTTGGTCCAATTTATTTTTCTTTTCTAAAAAATGTTGAAATTTTCTACAGAAGAGAAATTTCAGTTCCTGACCAGCTCTTCTATAAAGGTACTTATACACAAATAAAGCCACTTCTTGATTTTCTTTCTGATAACCAGAGATTGAGTTCTTTAAGCCTCTTAGGCTTTGTCTAGACTACACAGTTTTGTTGACAAAAGTCAGCTTTTGTCAACAAAACAGTGTAGGTGTACACACTGAAGTGCTCCTCCTGCCAATGTAACTCCACTGCTATGCCAACATAAGAAAACCACCTCAACGAGAGGCATAGTTAGTTAGAGTGTTCCTTACATCGGCTGTTGGCTGTCATTCATGAAATTGACAAGAAAGCCGGCTCCCAAGCCGGGCTGCCACCCAGACCCCTGGCTTGGGCTGCCAACTGGGTTCCCCATTCCGTGTTGGGAGCCTTGCTGCCCCACGGGGTCCCGGCTCCCCGCTCCCTGCCAGGAGCACAGCAGCTGACTGGACTCCATGTGTGAATCTCCCGCCAGAGGTGAGAAGCTCCAGGTGGCTCCCCCCGCCCCTCCCAGCTGGCAGCACAGGGGAGAGAAGCCCTGAGCGGCTGCCTCCTGACCCAGCTGGGAAAAGGGAGGCGAGAAGCTGGACTCCTGGTGGGGAGCTGCATGGAGCTGAGAGCCCTGGCTCTCAGTCCCCCATACTGCCTCTCTTCAGTCGGTGGAAGTGCTCCTGGTGAGGGCACACATCACCAACAGAAGTAGGATTGCATGAACATCAGTCAACGCAGTAATTAATGCAGTGGTTGTAAGTCAACCTAACATACATTGATTTAAGATTGTAGTGTAGACACAGCCTTATTGAATCATTTTTGTGGCTCTTTTCTGCACCCTCTCCAATTTTTCCACATCCTTGTTGAACATCAGAACTGGACACAGTATTCTATTATCTGTCTCACCAATGCGGCATATAAAGGTAAAACCACTTCCTTACTTCTACTTCCTGTTCCCCTCTTTATACATTCAAGGATCAAGGAAAGGGAGAAAGAGAAGTGGAACAGGATTTGCTATTGCTGTTTCAGCTGATTAGTCAATTTAGGTATCAATCTTTACCAGGGCTCCTCCTACTTTCCCCATTACAGTCAGTCACAATGTTAGCAGGGCCAAGTAGCAGAGTTTAGGAAACATTACTTCCCTTTGTAGCTGAGTAAGGGCTTTTCCCAATTAGTGCTGTATTAAGCACTGATCCTGGAAACATTTACTCATGTAAGTCCCTTTGCACAGCTGACTAGTCCCACTGAGTTGCGCTCAGATGCTTCAAGTTACTTGTTCACATGTGGTTTTACAGGATTGGGGCCATATAGGGGATTCTCCACACTGTTGAGTAACTCACCCAGCACCTTTCATCACCAAGCCCCTTAACAATGTTTTAACATCACCAGCGAAGATTTTTTTAAAAGTTGCTAATTTCATTTCCTTAGTGATTTTTCTTTTGATGTACATCTGAAAATAATTAAAGACCAAGACTGTAAGGTAATGTCAGAGTGATTAGTATATGGAGAATAGTAATAGGGAAGCTAAGTAAAATAAATTGAACAATAATGAAGCTGAAAGGTCACCCTCATCTCACTAAAGTTCATGCAGCTTATTATCAGTCAATATAGCTTTTTAATATGTAAGATGAAATTGATGAGCAGAATAAGTGCACCGTTTTGTGTTTTTTCCATCGAGGAAAAAAATGTCTCTCTAAATATTGTCAGATAAAAATAACAATTTGCATAAAGTCATCATGAAACATATGGTTTGCAGATAAGATTTTCTTTGAGAATTATAATAAAAAAATGTTACTTTATGGCACAATTATAGCAGCAGATGTATGATTCCCCCATACAAATTTTGACAAGAGTTAACTTTGTTGCACTTCTTACCTTGTGCAAAGAAGGAAATTGCGGCATGAATAAACAAACAACTTTTATATATTTGCAAGTAGTTAAAAAAAGAATTAATTAGATCCTCCAATTATAGTTCTGCAAACGTTGTCTTCATTTGACAAATTTACAAGGATGTAAAATACCTGTGTGAACAAATAAACACTGTCTTTTTTCAATTAAACCACCCCTTCCCCCCCACGTTTTAATTGCATTATTAATGTGATAAATTAAACTGTCTCTCTGTGAACCATACAGTAGAAGTTTGGAATTTATATTAGTGCATTTTGCTATTTATGCATAAAACCTGAATTTTGTCATGAAATTATACAGGAGGGGTTTTTGAGAGGGATTTCCTTTAAAGGTTTTAAAAACATAATGCAAGATAAAGCCTTAATTGTAACTTGCCGTGTGCTCCAGGGCTAAGATATTTGGCATTTTCCAGCAGTATAATACATCATGCCAAGCAATTTGCACCCAATCCTGTAATCCGTGGCCAACCTCCCAAAGAAACTGAGGTTATGTCTACACTACAGATGGAACCGCAGTACAGCTACAGTTCTGTCCCACTGTAGTGTAGACACTTGCTACAGTGATGGAAGGGTTTTATCCCCACTGCTGTAGTCAATCCACCTCCTTCAGAGGCAGTAGTGAGGTTGATGTAATAGTTCTTCTGTCAATCTAGTGATGTCTGTACAAGGGCTTAGGTCAATTTAACTCCTTCTCTCAGGCTTCTACCTCTGTGATATAGCTAGGTTGACCTAAGTTTTAGATGTGGACCAGGCCTAAGAACTAGGGTGACCCGATGTCCCGATTTTATAGGGACAGTCCCAATATTTGGGGCTTTTTCTTATATAGGCCCCTATTACTCCCAGCCCTGTCCCAATTTTTCACACTTGCTATCTGGTCATCCTATTAAGAACAAAGGGTCATCCTGATCCTAATCACACTAGTTAGTAGCACCTTATTCCATTTAAACCAATGGGACTATCATATGAATAAGGTGCCACTCAGCATGAGTTAGGTGATCACAATCTGTCCCAAGGGACCTATTATAGTACCCTTATTCAGGTGGGAGAGCACTTACTCACGGGAGTAGCTGGTCCCATTGGAATCAGTGGTTCAGATTCTGTCATCCATATCCATGCAGAGTAGTACTTTAATCTGGTGCAAATTGTGGCTTTGCCATCAACCCTGAACAAGGGGCAGCAATGAGCTCAACTTCTCCAGAAGAACAACAGTTGGTGTTTTTGTTGTGTGGTGTGTAGTTGCTGGTGAGTATTTGCTTCAGGTTGGGGGGCTGTCTGTAAGCGAGGACTGGCCTGTCTTCCAAGGTCTGTGAGAGTGACGGATAGTCCTTCAGGATAGGTTGTAGATCCTTGATGATGCGCTGGAGAGGTTTTAGTTGGGGGCTGAAGGTGATGGCTAGTGGCATTCTGTTACTTTCTATGTTGGGCCAGTCTTGTAGTAGGTGACTTCTGGGGTACCCTTCTGGCTCTGTCAACCTGAAGCAAATACTCACCAGCAACTACACACCACACAACAAAAACACCAACCCTGAAACAAACCCCGGTGCCAACTCTGTCCAAATATCTATTCAAGGGACACCATCATAGGACCTAACCACATCAGCCACACCATCAGGCTCGTTCACCTGCACATCTACCAATGTGATATATGCCATCATGTGCCAGCAATGCCCCCTGCCATGTACATTGGCCAAACTGGACAGTCTCTATGCAAAAGAATAAATGGACACAAAGCTGACATCAGGAATCATAACATTCAAAAACCAGTAGGAGAACACTTCAATCTTTCTGGTCACTCAATAACAGGCCTAAAAGTGGCAATTCTTCAACAACAAAAACTTCAAAACCAGACTCCAACATGAAACTGAAGAACTGGAATTAATTTGCAAATTGGACACCATCAGATTAGGCCTGAATAAAGACTGGGAGTTGGGTCATTACAAAACCTAAACCTAATTTCCCCAATACTAATTTCCCCCTACTGTTACTCACACCTTCTTGTCAACTGTCTGAAATGGGCCACTCTCATTACCACTTAAAAAGTTATTTTTCCTTCCTTGGTATCCTGCTGTTAACTGAATTGTCTCATTAGACTGACCTCACACTTGGTAAGGCAACTCCCATCCTTTCATGTATTTATACCTGCTCCTGTATTTTCCACTCCATGCATCTGACGAAAGCTTATGCCCAAATAAATTTGTTAGTCTCTAAGGTGCCACAAGGACTCTTCGTTGTTTTTAGTAAATCAAGTAATCTAGTACATTTCAAAGAAACATACTAGACCAGCAACAATTAACCTATTTATTTGTATTAATAGAGATCAAGGGTAGAGGCTAAGTGTATTTGTCTGTGTTTACATGTATCTGGTTAGAAGTTTAACAATATGATCTAATTAGTCTGCAGTGCTAAAATCCTGTTCCTGTCTGATAATGCTTCTTTACTGGATTCTATTCACTCAAAGATCAAAGATATAAGCTACTACAGGAACTAATAATATTATTTACATTGTCTTCAGCTTAATTATCTGTGCTATAATGAACGACCTTGATAGTTTGAATGGCTAATTGCCTTATGTGAATGGATGCAGCTAGGTTATCTGTGTATGCACAGGAAATAGAAGATTAGCTTCAAAGCAACAATCTACACTGCCTGTTCTGCATCTGGGGAAGGTCCTACTGTGACAATTGCTGTCAAGAGGCTTATCAGCTTGCTAGAAGACTATAAAGAAAAAGCCCCTGGTCTGATCCTTTTTATGTCAGGTCTACTTAAACTTTGACAGGGAAGGTCTAAGCCACAATCCTGAGGTCACGAAGTTTACTCTGGAAATCTCATGGAAGAATTTGAACAAACTCTACACCTGGACAGCTTATTGGACAGACTTTTACAAATCAGCAGCCTGACCATCTCTGCTACAAAACTGACCTAAGGACTTTTCACATATCTATATGTATATTGATCTCTTAACCACTGCAATTCTCTTCCTTTTTTTCCTTTTATTATTAAAACCGTTAGTTTTAGTTACTAAAGGATTGGCATCTGTGTAATTATTGGGTAAGATCTGAAACTTATATTGACCTGGGGATGAGTGTCCAGTCCTTTGGGACTGGTTGACCTAACATATGGTGAATCTGGTTTGCAGTAACCACTCACTGTATGAGACTTGGATATCTAGATGGGGGTCAAGGGTTGGGATGTTTAAAGGGGAATGTATTTGGCTTTTTGGTAACCAGTGTGGCATTGCAGAAGCTGTTTTGTTACTGGCTTGGTGAATCTAATTATAGAACAACCTGTTTTGGGGATTGTGTACCCTATTCCTTGCAGTCGGCCCTGAGTATTATATCCTCAATGTGGCCATCCAGGCACTTGGTCACAATGGTTCTTTTAGGGGGGAAAACACATCAAAACAAACCATTTTGACTCTTTTCATTTGATTTTGTTGCTGTTGTTTTTTTATTTGGCTGAAACTATTTGCCAAATTCAACCCTAATGTGTAAATAGTTTGTTGCCCAAAATTAATTTTTTTGGCAAATTTACTCTTCAACGGCAAAGTTTTGCTTTACTCAAAAAAACCCTATGCCTGGCACAGATTCACTCATCTCCTGAGCTGGCTGGTGCACTGCAGAAGCCGAATCAAGGCTCCAGCCCTTCCCCCACCCCTGCCCATTCCACACTCACCTGCATGGGAGGTTTAGTGATGACCCTGCTATGGTTGTACCCAAATGCAAATAGACCATGCTAGGAAGTAAAGGGATCTATACACCTCCTTACTCATAAGAACATAAGAATGGCCATACTGGGTCAGACCAAAGGTCCATCCAGCCCAGTATCCTGTCTACTGACAGTGGCTAATGCCAGGAGCCCCAGAGGGAGTGAACCTAACAGGTAATGATCAAGTGATCTCTCTCCTGCCATCCATCTCCACCCTCTGACAAACAGAGGCTAGGGACACCATTCCTTACCCATCCTGGCTAATAGCCATTAATGGACTTAACCTCCATGAATTTATCTAGTTCTTTTAAACCCTGTTATAGTCCTAGCCTTCACAGCCTCCTCAGGCAAGGAGTTCCACGGGTTGACTGCACTGTGTAAAGAAGAACTTCCTTTTATTTGTTTTAAACCTGCTGCCCATTAATTTAATTTGGTGGCCCCTAGTTCTTATATTATGGGAACAAGTAAATAACTTTTCCTTATCCACTTTCTCCACACCACTCATGATTTTATATACCTCTATTATATCCCCCTTTGTGTAGGAGTTGAGGATAAGAATGGGAAAGCCAAGGGAAAGAGGAAAGGTCAGTAGTACATCCATACCGAGGAAAAGAGTGTATGGTTGTCAGCTAACACATGGTAACTAACATGTAGCAAAATCCTAGTGAAGACGAGGCAGTTGTTTTCACACATGTTAGCCGGTCACAGTAAAGACTAGGGGACAGCATTAGGTTAGTTACCTGGTGTTAGATAAAACATGGTAAGAACAAATTTTTGTTTTTCTAATGAAGACAAGGCCACAGAGGTATGAATGAGGAGGAAGGAATCAGAGTAGATGGTGAGTTAGGGCAGGCATGTAAATCTGAATGTTGGTATTAAAGCAAGTGAATTGGGGGAAAAAATGGTGGACGAATCAATTAGCTGTTGATGACGAAGTCTGGCACCTTGGATTGCCTGCTGATGGACTGGTGCTCAGCTGGATGGATCATGGGCTATGGCATCTGGAGGGCTGAAGTAGAAGGAACAACTGCAGTCCATGAAGGTGTGTAAAAGGGTCAAAGGAGCCTAAGGCAGTTAGGAACCCAAATTTAACAGCGATTTGGGTACTTCACTCCTGTGAGCCCTTTGAAAATCTCACCGTCATCTTCTAAATCCCACCCCACCTCCCTGCACCACACAAGGGGTCCACACACAGTAAACAAGTTCCCAAATCTTGTTTTCATTGGGCACCAAGTATAAACTACAACCCCACAACCATGGAAGAGGGGTGGGATTTTCTCTGTAGTAAAACATTGGGAGGATTTGCTTTAGCCACTGTAGAATGAAGTGAAGTCAGCACAACAATTACCAGAATGGTGTTGCAGTTTCATATTGTAAAACATAGGGTCTGATTCAGCAGCTTCAGTGGTGTTTGGACCAGTCCCAGTAATTCCATGCATTCAGTTCCATCTGTACTGGCTGTATCAACACAGCAGTTGTATCATTTTCAGGGGCATTTACAAGGAAAGGAAATTCCTTAGGCCATTGCAGTGTCCTTGACGGTGGGGTTCAAGATCAAGCTCCATCCCCTTTTCAAAATGTTGTAATAGAGTCTTAACTCATATGCTCGTTAGCCAGCGCAGCCTGGCTTGCCAAATGCAGAAGAGATAGAAATGAGATGTCCGACTGATTCAAGTTCCCGTTGGCAGAGATGACATAACGAGTCTAGCAATGTAGCTCCTTCAATAGTTTGGGGTTGGAGGCATTTGTTGCTCTCTGCTCAGCTATCGGACTGTCTTTGTGCCAACATGTTGATAAGATCTTTTTTATGGCTAAACGAGTATGTCCTATATTTAGATTCTCACTGTGTAGTGTTTCCTAGCTTGTCTTTTTCTGTAGAATAAAATTCTTCTCCCTTGTTCAAGGCCAGTTCATTGTCAAAAGTCCCTAGGGTGCTAAGATATTTTCTTTCCACATAACACAATTCAATGATCGGCTCACGCATCTGAATTTTGTCTCTTACTCTTCCCCCTCACGGCTAAACTAACAAGGGCCATTTGGAAAGCCCCTCAGTACTGGAACCTCCTTAAGCCAAGTCATTTCAGGATAGATTCACAAAAGGATTAAGTTGTCTAACTGCCACTTTAGGCACCTAAATCCCAGAATAGGGCCCTGTTGGGATTCACAGTGCTCCCGCTCGGCTGCCTAAACTCACTCGGTGCCAACACTTCTGCAGCAAAAGTTCCCTGGGTGCCTATGTTTCTGCCTCTGAGCATATGCATTGCAGCCCCGTGCCAGACATGCCTAAACCCCAGTGTGATCCTCTGCCCCAGTGATGGGCAGGGTCCAAAGAAAGGAATTTCTCTGCCTAACTCTCCTGCAGGGCCTGATTCTGTAAGTGCGTTCAGACTTCACCTATGGGATCGGGCCCCTACAGACGAGCGTACACAAAACAGTGTCGGTGGAGGAGACGCTCCTTTATAACTTTAGCCCAGGGGTTCTGGTACTCAGCTGGGATGGGGGAGATCCGGATTCAATTCCCTCCCCCCGCATTCCCTGTGGAGCAGATGGGATCTGACCTAGGCTCTGACACCTTTCAGGTGAGTGCCTTAGTCAGTGGACTATCATTTTCTGACAGGGGGCTTGCTCAATCTCTGCTGTTGAGTGACTCTGGAGAAATCAGTTTAAAAAGTTGAAGCAAGGGGACTGGATACTGGGTCTCCCACCTGGGGAAGTACTCATCGCTCCCTATTCCCAAACGGAAACATTGTGTTTTGGCTGTGCTTGACTTTACTCCTTTAATCCTTGTCCCATGAACTGCTGTGGTGCCTCCTGGGAACCATAGCTCAGGAGACTCATGTCTCCTTTCTCTTCTATGGGCTGGGCTCCTTGGCCTGACTACATCCCCTATGGTGGACTGTGTTCACATGATTGCTATGCTGCACAGAGTCATGTCAACTATTAGGTAGGCTATATTGGATCATCGGAGATGTAGTCCTCCCAGGAACCTCAGCCCATGAAGGAGAATTAGAGCGTGAGGCACCCAAATTACAACTCCTATGAAGCACAGCAGCAGCAAACTAACCGGATGCAAAAATACTTTGATTTGGTTCAACAAACTGAAATGTTTAGCATGGGGTCGACCCTACCCAAATAAAATGTTTTGTTTTTACGTTTCTGATAGAAGATTGAAAAAAAATCAGAAAATTTGAATTTTGATGTTGCATTTTTGAAGGAAAATTCTCGACCAGTTTTATGAATTAGCAGTAGGAAGGGATAGAGAGAATATGTCAAACACCTTCATACAGCCACACCTTGAAGTTAATGGAAGATATGTGACTAAATCTGCTACACTGCTTTGAAAATCTCAGTGAGGGAATTTATCCTCACTACCCCTGTGAAGTCAGGAGTTTATTTTTTCAGATGGGGAAATCAAGGCACAGAGAAATTAAGTGATAAAGGTCAAACAGGAAGTTTATACTAGACCCAGTGCTTCCTTTGTAAAGAAAGAGGAGCAGGGCCTCAAGCAACAAAGATAATCCCGTTTCTAGAATGAAGTGGTGTCCTCCACACAGCGTTATCTTGCATGCATTGTATGTGAGAGGTCATGTCACATGGAGGACAACATTTTGTTCTACAAAATGGCATCCTTCATACGGTGTGACCTCACACATCTGGTACGTGTGAGGTCTTGCCTTGCCTGCAAGTGAAGAATTGCTTGCCTTACTAAATGCCACTGACAGAAGAGGCAAGCCCTGCCACAAATTAAGCTGTGAGTAGAGCCGAGAACTATACGCACATCTCCTAAAACCTAGGCCAGCATCTAAGCCACAAGACCATCCAGTCCCATTTCACAGCTGTTTCCAGGGTAGATGATCCAGTCTGGCATCACTATGCCCTTCGTATGCTGTGCTGGATTCATCCCTGTGTCAACCCATTCATACTCCACATCTAATTAAGTTTAACAATAAACCTTCCCCAGAGATTCTTCTCCTTTAATTAGTGGCGTCCTTGTACATTGCATGTGTATCAGAGAGTGCCAGAGATGCTCACTCCAGGTTCTTTTGCCATATAGTTTTTGATTCTTTGTGGTTTTGATCCTATAGTCAAAAGAATATTTCTTTCATTTCCTTTCTATTCAGCTATCAGTAGGCAAGAAGCAGCACTCGACAAAGACTGAGAGCCTTCTTTATTTGCATTCCCGAGTAACCTTCTCTTTGATCAATTTGTCATTTTGCTGATGGGCATCTCATACACCAAGGTATTTATAAGATTAATTATCGGTATCATGCCAAACTACGTTTTGCTGTGCTGCCCTTGATGGATGGGTCATTATTATTATTTTGTATGCTCTTCGATGCCAAACTGCTAATATCTTTTGTGATACCAGCAGTCTGTGTAAAACCAGAGTTAAGCTTAAGTATGGGGTAACTACCGTCAGCTTGGTTGCTGTCAGAGACTGAATCCTGAACATGAACAACTAAAGCATGAGCTACTAAAGCTGGACCTAAGACCAGAGTTTCCAAAAGATCTCAGCACACACAATTAGAGGCCAGGAAAGCAATATATCTTCATGTATATAGCAACTTTACTGGAAATCAGGGCTCCTGGGCTCCACTGCTGCCTCGTTTACCCAGGGTTTACATACAGGAATGTTTTTAGAGGGTTGTCATAACTATAAAGGGAAGGGTAACAGCCCTCCTGGGTACAATACTATAAAATCCCTCCTGGCCAGGGACTCCAAAAATCCTTTTACCTGTAAAGGGTTAAGAAGCTCAGGTAACCTGGCTGACACCTGACCCAAAGGACCAATAAGGGGACATGATACTTTCAAATCTTGGTGGGGGGAAGGCTTTTGTTTGTGCTCTTTGTTTTGGGGGTTGTTCGCTCTTGGGACTGAGAGGGACCAGACATCAATCCAGGCTCTCCAAAGCTTTCTGAACAAGTCTCTCATATTTCAAACTTGTAAATAAACAGCCAGGCAAGGCATGTCAGTTTTTATCTTTGTTTTCTCAACTTGTAAATGTACCTTGTTGCTAGAGTGTTTATCTCTGTTTGCTGTACTTTGAACCTAAGGCTAGAGGGGGGTCCTCTGAGCTCTTTAAGTTTGATTACCCTGTAAAGTTATTTTCCATCCTGATTTTACAGAGATGATTTTTACCTTTTTCTTTAATTAAAAGCCTTCTTTTTAAGAACCTGATTGATTTTTCCTTGTTTTTAGATCCAAGGGGGTTGGATCTTGATCCACCAGGAGTTGGTGGGAGAAAGGAGGGGAATGGTTAATTTCTCCTTGTTTTAAGATCCAAGGGGTTTGGATCTGTATTCACTAGGGAATTGGTGAAGAGTCTCTCAAGGCTACCAAGGGAAGGGAATTAGCACTTTGGGAGTGGTGGCAGCGGACCAGATCTAAGCTGGTAGTCAAGCTTAGAAGTTTTCATGCAGGCCCCCACATTTGTACCCTAAAGTTCAGAGTGGGGAAGCAGCCTTGACAAGGGTTTAAGAATCCACATTATAAGGGGCTACTCTGGCAACTTTGCAGTCCAGCCTGAGTAAGGGGCAGCATGCAGCTACACTGGCACGGGAGCAGATCAGCTTTTTAGTGGACTAGCCCACAATGGATCAGCTGCAATGGCTGGTGCTTAGGAGGTTGTGGAATTGAAGCCCTGCTCATGTCCTGTCCCTATCTTCTAGGTGGGAGAGTAATATCTCTTTGTCAGCTCTTCCACCCATGTTGCAATCAGCAACGCAGACAACCCATAAAGGGGGGGAGGGATAGCTCAGTGATTTGAGCATTGGCCTACTAAACCTAGAGTTGTGAGTTCAATCCTTGAGGAGGCCAAAGGATCTGGGGCAAAAATCTGGGGATTGGTCCCCCTTTGAGCAGGGGGTTGGACTAGATGACCTCCTGAGGTCCCTTCTAATCCTGATATTCTATGAAAGGTAAGGGGGCTTTTGTGGGTGGCTGTACTCACCTGCTTGGGGATGTAGGCCAGTTTACTACTGAGCTCAAAGTGGTATATAAACAGAAACAACTATTACTCTTTCTTTAATTGTTTACAACTCAGAAAACATGCCTTTTTTATCTTTACGAGAGACACTTTGCTAGGTATGTGAGTAGCGACTCCCTGAATTGGTCTTTTCATATGTTATCCTATTAGACTTTCTGCAGCTTGTTTATAGTGCTGCAAGGCTGTGAATCAATGGCTATGTGTTGGATTTATTCCTCTGTTGGCATTTCATTGGTTTAGAAGCCATTTTGATGGTAAGCCCATGCATTTAAATTACAAACCAGTTGGGCCAAATTCCATAAAATACAGGTGATATAATACATTTCGTGCGTCAGGGAAGTTATTGCTGCCTATAAAGTTATAGCCTGTTGGGGGGAGACAGCAGTATCTACTTCCAATTTCTACTCGGTACCCTGTTATGCATATTATTCTACAGATGGTAGAGGAAGCACTCTGCAAATGAAAGCTGATTGGTGGCTGTCACTGCATAATGCTACTCTTTTTACATGGTGCCCATTTTAAGGTTGGCGAAAATTCGATGCACTTGGCAATATTTCAGTATGAGGCCTTCATTAGATCCATTTGCAAAATGCAGTTCTCAGACAGCATGGGCAAAGCATTGTGGGAAATAAGGCTACCCAGAACAGGGACCATCCTTCCAAAATGTGTGAAAACCGCGTAGCGCATAGTGGGGGCTACTGCAAATAAATAATTAAAACCATGATGGTTTTTGCATCTGCATTATCCTACTGCCCACCAGAAACCCACCATCTACCTACTTTTAAAATGAAGTGTCAAATAATCTCCTTTCATCTTATTGAAACAATCAGTTCAAAACAAAATATTCAGATGGACTATTTTAATATTATAAAGCCTGATAAGCAAGTTAACATCATGGAATCAAAGAAATGTAGGGCTGGAAGGGATCTTAAAAAGTCTTCAGGTCCAGGTCCCTGCGCT
The DNA here is from genome assembly GCF_028017835.1 of Emys orbicularis. Taxonomy (NCBI): domain Eukaryota; kingdom Metazoa; phylum Chordata; order Testudines; family Emydidae; genus Emys; species Emys orbicularis. Next base: position 133,777,086 of record NC_088687.1, on the reverse strand, counting down.
GAGGCCCTGCCAAGTAACCCTAGACCATTCCTTACAGGTGTTTATCAAATCTATTCTTAAAAATCTCCAATGGTGGGGTTTCCACAACCTCCTTTGGAAGTCTAGTCCAGTACCAAACTATCCTTATACTTTGAAAGTTTTCCCTAATATCTAACCTGTATCTCCTTGTGGAAGATTAAGACCATTACTTCTTGTCCTACCTTCAGTGGACACGGAGAACAACTGATCACAGTCCTTATTATAACAGACCTTAATATATCTGAAGACTTATCAGGTCCTCCCTCATTTTTGTTTTCTTAAGACTAAACATGCCCAATGTTATTTTTTAAATTGAGTCTTCTGGGGAAACTTCAATGTAACTAACATATTAGCCATTATTGAAATATGGTGGAGCTCTAGTACACCGACGGGCAGAGTCCATTAATCCCGGAAAAATTACATTGTGTCAAAGACACAGCAATAATTAATCAGGGTGCAGTGTAATAAAAAGATCCTGTGGTGACACTTTAAGGTGGCTTTTACTAAACATGCATTTAATTTAGATTAGAAAATATATGCTGGGTCAAATAACTATAAAGGAATTATTACAAACATATCAGTGCCAGATATTATTATTTATGATTTGTATTACAGCAGTAACCAGAGCACTCAGTCAGGATTCCATTATAGAGGGCATGGGACAAACACACACAAGGAGTTCCCTGCCCCACAGAGTTTACCTTCTATGTTATAGGCACATATATACCACTCTAGTCAATCATCGGTTTCAAGCATTATTTTGTTTGTTTGTTTACAGCACTGTTGTAGCCATGTTGGTCCGGGGATATGAGAGAGGCAAAGCAGATGAGATAATATATTTTATTGCACTGACATCTGTTGGAGAAAGATACTTGAAGAAGAGCTCACTAGAGCTCAAAAGATTGTCTCTTCCACCAACAGAAGTTGGTCCAATAAAAGATATTACCTCGCCCACCTTGCCTCTCTCAAGAATTATTTTAACATACAACAGCTCTTTTAGTTAGAGTCCCATTTCAATACAAAGGTATTAGATTTATCACTCAAATTGTTTCTATTGCTAATAATGATAGTACTTATATAGTGCTTGTCATCAAAGTGCTTTACAAGCATTCATTAATTAAGCCTCAGCAACTCTGAGAATTCCTGTGAGGAAGGGAAGTATTGGTTATCTCATTATATAGATAAAGAACAAGCTTTAATCCATTAAGAGGGAGGCACCAGAAGAGAATCAGAACTCCTGGTTACTAGGCCTCAGAGTTAACCATCAGATCTGTCTCTCTCTGGTATCAAAGTGTTGCTGCCAAAGCAGTAGAATTCTTTGTTGACATTGTGCCATGTTTGATTAGACATAGATTTGCGCATTTTATTTTATTTTGCTTGGTGACTTACTTTGTTCTGTCTGTTACTACTTGGAACCACTTAAATCCTACTTTCTGTATCTAATAAAATCACTTTTTACTTATTAATTAACTCAGAGTATGTATTAATACCTGGGGGAGCAAACAACTGTGCATATCTCTCTATCAGTGTTATAGAGGGCGAACAATTTATGAGTTTACCCTGCATAAGCTTTACACAGGGTAAAACGGATTTATTTGGGTTTAGACCCCATTGGGAGTTGGGCATCTGAGTGCTAAAGACAAGCACACTTCTGTGAGCTGTTTTCAGGTAAACCTGCAGCTTTGGGGCAAGTAATTCAGACCCTGGGTCTTTGTTGGAGCAGACAGAAGTGTCTGGCTCAGCAAGACAGGGTGCTGGAGTCCTGAGCTGGCAGGGGAAACAGGAGCAGAGGTAGTCTTGGCACATCAGGTGGCAGCTCCCAGGAGGTTTCTGTGATCCAGCCTATCACACTGCCTATTATGGGATACTTACACCTTCCTCTGAAGTTCCTGTGATTCCCAGGTTGATACCACATTAAGAGGCACCTCAGAAAAAATCCTAAGAGAGAGAAAGCCTGGGAGCACCTTACATTAACAGTAAAAAGAACATGAGTACTTAATTTATTTATTAGAGCATAATAAATTTGTTAGTCTCTAAGGTGCCACAAGTACTCCTGTTCTTTTTGCGGATACAGACTAACACGGCTGCTACTCTGAAACCTTACATTAACAGTGACCCCTTTCAACTGATCTTTAACCCAGTGTCCTTAACCTAGCGGCAATCTCCAGCCTTCCTAGATGGGACATCCTCCTTAAACTGGGGGAAGTCTATCTTAAATTGGCCTGCTTTTAATCCTCCCTTGCTGGAAGGACAGGAAGTGGCATGTTAAGGTGTGCAAAGGGTGTTAATGGAGAATAATTTGGGGACATCATTCACAATGTTACATCAGGTCTCAGATCTGTAGAGAACCTCAGAGGGATAGTGATGGTGGAAGGTAAGAAACAGCAAGGCAGAATTATATAACAGCAGTCATCAGACTGAACTTTCCAAAGCTCAGTTCCGACAACGTTCAGAAAAACATTATTTGAGAATGAGAACAAAGGACTCACATCTAAATGAATAGTCTATTAGACATGAACTGCATGACTCAGAAGTAATGTCTGATGCTTTTTATTCCTTTTTTAATGATCTTCTCCAAACTCTTGACCTTTATACCGTGTATGCACCTTAACTGCATGAAAATGCTGTCATTTTAAAGTTGGTTTTAGCTTTTACTGTTCTGACAGTTACTAATTCATAATCTGTCTATTGATTCGTGCATAGGGATGCAGTTCGGGATTTTACATAAACAACGGGTTTGATCAACTAGACAATTTTTAAAACCTGTTATATATGGACCAGATCCTCAGTTGGTGTAAATTGGTGACATAAATGACTTCAAGGGAGCTACATGATTTTATACCAGCTGCAGATCAGACCTAATGTACTTTAGCACTTTACCTTTGAAGAGCTCAATATACTTTACAAACATTCACCAAGTATTGTAAAACCACTGAGGGATCCGGATTGTCACCACCACTATGATCACTATTTCACAAACTAACAGAGACACAGAAAACTTTAGTGTCTTGTTCAAGGTGATGCAGAATGCCTGTGGCAGAGTTAGGGAGAGAAACCAGATCTCCTGAGTCCCAATTTTTGTTTGATCACACACTCAAACAATCATGAAAATATGTTAAGTCTCCATGGAAGGCCACTCTTAAGACAATCCCCTGAAAAACCACAGAAGGCTTCTTTTTATTATTTTTTAAGTAGCCAAGATATCTCCAGTTCAGCAGACAGATAATATTGCAGATAACGAGTCACAATTTACAGTCAATTTGTGGAAGGAGCTTCATGGATACACCTTACATCTAATGATTTCAATTTTCCAAAGCTGCAATTTAGAAAGTGATGTTATAGAATGCAATCCGGGGAAGATGAATGCTTTTAGCAGGATCACACCAAAAACACTGACACAGTGGATAAGCAGTTAATGGCATAGCTAAGCTCAGTTATTCCCATGGTAGCTAAAGTTTGTTTGCCATCAGGCTTGCATTCGGGACAGGGGGATTTTGAATGAAGCCTTCTGTGGTTTTTCAGGGGATTGTCTTAACAGTGGTTCTTCTTCACACAGCGCACAGTCAACTTGTGGAACACCTTGCCTGAGAAGGTTGTGAAGGCTAGGACTATAACTGGAATTAAAAGAGAACTAGATAAATTCATGGAGGTAAAGTCCATTAATGGCTATTAGCCAGGATGGGTAAGGAATGGTGTCCCTAGCCTCTGTTTGTCAGAGGTTGGAGGTGGATGGCAGGAGAGAGATCACTTGATCATTACCTGTTAGGTTCACTCCCTCTGGGGCACCTGGCATTGGCCACTGTCAGAAGACAGGATACTGGGCTAGATGGACCTTTGGTCTGACCCAGTACGGCCATTCTTATGTTCTTATGTTCTACAGAAGTGGTGTTGGGAAAGCATCCTGCCCTTGCTCATGGCAGCACAAAAGGGGAACAAGACACGAGGAGGGTCCCCAAGCCAGGGCAGGACATGACTGTTCAGTGCATTTGTGGCAGGGAGGAGAGCAAAGCAGCCTGCAGAAAACATTACTGTTGCTCAGACAAATAGCCACTTTGCCAACATTGTAGAGGCTTGATCCAAAGCCCATTGAAGTCAATTGACTAATTTCAATGGACTTTGGATCAATTCTCATGAGTAGAAGGGGATGTGGGGGGGCAGCCTACATCTTCATGTTAGCACAGCACATACTCTGGGGGGATGTGGCCTACCAGTAGCCATGTTAGACAGGCCCATCGCCTAGGCCCCAAACGTCAGATTTGGCAAGTCCAAAAAATGTAAGGAAAAAAACATTTTGGGGCAAACCAAAACTGGATATTTCCAAAATTTTCAGCTAAAATAAAATAAAAAAAAAAAGATTTGGGTCAAATGAAGCACTTCATTTTGACAAAATTAAAATTTTGATCCTGACCGGTTTTTTAAAGAAATTATTTTTAAAAGAAAAATTAAAGGAAATTTTGAAACAAAAAGTCATTTTGAACAAAAAAATAAAAATAAATGTAGAAAAGAAACCCCTTCACCACCCCGAAACAATTTGGCAAAGTCAACACAAATTTGCTAAATATTTTGGTGTCGCCTAATCTGTGTTTTTTGCCCCCAAACGTCGCAGCCAAAAGTTTTGCTCCCCAAATTTTGCCTTTGATAAGGTGCTGAGCATATTCAATTCCCATTGCAGAATGCTCAGCACCTTGCACAATCAGATCCTTAATTCTCAAAGAAAGTGGTGGGTGTAGGTCCTGCTTCTGGATGGTGGACACATAGGATAGGGAGAGAGGTTTCCATCACCGTCTTTCCCACTACCATCCCTACTGAATAGGGCAACATTCATTCCGTGCATGCTTGATGTGATTTACGTGTCTAAATGAGATTCTTAATGCACTAAATGAGCTGAGATCTCATGCTGTGCACTGTAGATATTAGCCTTGGTTATTTAGTCCACAGTGTCTCAATTTTAATTGTTTAATTAATTTCCAGGTAGGTTGATCAGCCACATTTTCCTTTATTTTAGCTTTTCTCTTCCGTGCCCACTCAACTGTGTAAAAATCCCACACTGTCTTGTACAGTACACACATGACAGATAAGGAAATCGCACCAGATGGTTGCCCCATCAGTCACTGGCTTGTAAACCAGTCCCTCTGCCATGAGGGATGGTGCAATGCTGTTTCAGCATAGAAACTTTCAAATGCACTGTAACCTGGAATGCTTAAATAATAGCAGAAGGAAGGAGAAGCTGGGGGACTATGATGGGATTTGTACACACGCTGCACCAGAGGAGTATTGATGGGTTTATCATGGATGCTAGTATTGGGGGGTAAAAGTTGGGAAACTGAGTCACAAGCACACCCAATTTAGGCTTAATCAATTTTTGCCTTTATTTATACAATTTCGGACAGAACTATGGTCACTTATAGTGCCTGGAAATGCATTTATGCCAGACAAATAATAACAGACAAGACAAAATTGGTAAATGGGCCCTTGTTACCAAAGTACCAGGAAGTCCTTCCATTTTCCATGATAGTCACCACCTTCTCTGTTCCCTTGGTCTGGTCCTTCAGTGACATCCTTCAGTTTCTGGTCCAGTGTTTCTCCAGTTTGGGCCCATGTTCATTAGGTCCCTTATACATTTCTATATTACAGATTACTTAATCTGCATCCAATTTGCTTTTAGCACATCAACCCTTTGGGTTTAGGTAGGCCATGCATTACACCTGTGCAAGCTTCAATTACCCAGCTTCTGCTTTTTTCCTTATGGTTTTGCAGTTTCTGCATCGTGTCATTTTTATGTCACTCTGCCCTAGGTTTGCCCAGAAAAAAAGGGGTTTGTTTTGTTACAGGTTTGTGTGTTTTTACCTCAAAACTTCCAGCACAATATGTTGTCATTGTTCTGTATTTTTAAGATCAGCAATTCTTTGTAAAAGAAGAACTGGCAAAACTACACTTTTGCCAGCAAGACCTTGGCCTAAATGTTACCTCATTTGTACTCACTATCCATAATTACAGCTCGTTAAAATATAATTAACAAAACTTATAATTTTACCATTTAACAGTCCTTCATTTTTATACTTTAATGTTCTAAGTCAGTATATGTTATTCCCTTCATCTATTTGGGGAGGAGAGTTTGGAGAGCACACAATGATTCTTTGATGTCAACATTTCTTATCTTCTTTAAACATGGGTTTTTCGTTCAAAGTCCAGTTTTGCTTGTGAATCATTACAAAGAAAATGTATTATAAATTTTCCTATTAATGCATTTTGAGGGGGTATCTCAATTTTAGGATCTCGATATTTAGTTGCTTTTAATAGTATCCCAGCACTAGGAAAGAAGGAACTCTGACTGGGACAGCCAGCTGGGGTTCTTAATCTATGTAGGAATCCTTCGCACCCTGGCAGCAGTGCAGAAGTAAGAGTGGCAATACCACGACCTCCCTACAATAATCTTGTGACCCCCCCCCCTGCCCTATTTTGGGTCAGGACCCCTAGAGTTGCAACACCATAAAATTTCAGATTTAAATACCTGAAATCATGAAATTTACAATTTTTGCAATCCTATAACCATGAAATTGACCAAAATGGACCGTGAATTTGCTCGGGCCCTAGGGCTAACCAATGCTGCTCTGTGCTAAAGAGAGAGCAGCTCCACCAATAAGAAAATGAATTAGTATGTCCTATAACTGCATAGCAATGCAAACTTCAGCTTTGATTCTCTTCCCACTCGCACCAGTTTCATACCAGTGTGATCATTACACTGACTACAGTGGAGCCACACCTGATCCTGGCTAAGAGGGGACTCATGGCCATCAGTTCTTCTGTTTTAGTAACAGAAGTTTAAGGCCCAGCTCTCTTCTCCATTACTCATGTTTTACGCTGATGCATTTTCATTAACTTAAATGGAGTTTCAGTGCTGTAAGGTCAGTGCAAGGGTGTCACGGTTCCGCAGGTGTGTGCTGCCCCAGACTTCATACAGTCTCTTGGGAGGTCTCCTCTTTCTCTGGCAAGCCCAAAGGTTTGCCTTTCAGACTCTGCAGCACTCCAACTCCGAGACTGGGCCTTGTGGCCTCAGCACTCCTGTTTCTCTCCGTGTGCTCTCAACAATGAGCCCAGCTAAGTTCAGACTCCTGCTTAGAAATTTCAGGGAGCAATGCAACTAGTAAGTCTCTGCAGTGACACAGCACAGCCTTTTCAAAACAAGGGAGCATTTATTAGTCAACTGGAATACAGCATCTGAGAGTCCTTAGGTCAGGTTAGGATGGAAACACGAAGCTTAAGACACAGAGACAAAAGCAACTGCTCCAATATCCCCGGCTCTCCTGGAATCCATCATCTCTCTCTGTCTGTCCCTGTGCTCTCAACAGCAACCTTTAAAAAAAAAAATAAAAAAAAAATTCTGGTCACACCTCATTCCTGTGTTCTTCTGTACTTGACATTGCATTCTGATTCCCCCCAGAGAGGATGGAGCAAGTAACTTGTTCTTTGCTGAGGGCCATTAGGAGTTGATGGTCCAGTCATTGAATCTTCCATTTAAAGGTGTTAATTCCAGCCAGCTCTTGTTAATGTCTCTGGTTTTCACCCAGACAGACCCATTTGTCTAGGCGACAGCTAACTATGCCTCACTCCTCCTATCTCCAGAGTAGGAATCAACCTCTTTATACTTAGTGGGTAAACTGAGTCAAACATTGTTCATTAAAATAGTATCAAAAGATTCCCACATTTTCTACAGAGAGAGAACAAGGCCTTGATTTTTTTTTTTATTCCAACAGATTCCCAAGAGCATTTTCCCCTGACTTTCTTCAGAAACATAAAAATGCAAAGCAGGAAAGACCACTTTCTACCAAAGCCTGCTTCCCCCACAACCTTTGTCATTAATAACCCAGGAGACTACAGCTCCCAGAATGCAATGCATTGCTCCCTATATTGACTAGCTTTGTATGAATCAAGCCGTAGCATTCCATGCTGGGTCTTGGATCTTTGGGCCACATCTCTACATCAGAAATGATGCCATCTGCAGCACCCTACCCAGTGCAATGCAAAGCTGCAAACAGAGGGCCGAATTCTGATCCCACATTGATGTAACACTGGAGCCACCTCATTGTCTGCGGTGGGGTCAGCTAAGTTCCCTCTAAGCTGCGTGGCCATGCAGCAAGCTATCAAGGGCCACACAGAAGGGGAGAGGCACCTCTCCCCCGGCTCCAGGCCCTGAGCTGGTGCAGCCAGGGAGAGGGCTAGGGGCAGTCCTCTCTCCCTACCACAGCCCCAGGGCAGCCTGCACCCCATACTCCTCATCCCCGGCCCATCCCAGAGCCTGCAGCCACAGCCAGAGCCCTCACCCCCCTGCACCTCAAAACTCTGCCCCAGACCCCAAACCCCTCATGCCCAGCCCCACCCCAGAGCCTGCACCCCCAGCCAGAGCCCTCACCCACACCTCACACCCCAACCCTCTGCCCCAGCCCTGAGCCCCCTCTAACACTCCAAACCCCTCGTCCTCACCCCCACCACATATCACCTCCATATTGGTGCACATAACAAAACTCATTCTGCACCTGGATGTAAAAAATGAGAGGGAACATTGTGTGTATGATTTTGCACATCATGTTCTGCTGGCAATTGGAAACAACGGTACCTGGAACTTGGTGATATGCACTAATGCACTTGCATCACTCTATCCAACTACAGCTCTACTTGTACCATTCAACATGAGCCCTTCCAAAACACACTAACAATGAGATCCTGTCCATTTGTTTCCTTGGCTGTCCTTTTCAATACATATTATTGAAAATAGAAAACTCAGATTCCTCATTTTTAAAGCAAGTTTAGTGCATTCCAGTTTTTCATTTCTATTTGTTTATTTCACTTATGCCAAGAAAATGTATCTGCAGTGGGTTCATAGAAATCATATGTAGCTGCAACCGCTCCTATATTAGCATAATTTTATTTTCTGTTGTATATCAGACAGATCATGCAAGATTAAGGTTGTCACTGATTTGCCATTACATGTCCTCCATGCCATAAACTGTTCTATGCATTTTTTTTAATAAATTGGTTATTCTGCCCTCTGCTGAATAAGTGATTGTATCAGATTATGAATCATTCCTATATACATACTAAGCTGGTAGTTCACGCTAGAGGTTGCAACTGTGGCAGGTTGATATGCTATTCAAATGAAGTTGCAGCAAATAAGAAGGATGGTCTTGTGGTTAAAGCACAGGCCTGTAACTCAAGAGATATGAGTTCAAATAAAGGCTTTACCCCAAGTTTCCAATATGGTCTTTAACAACGTTTGTTTAATATCTTTGTCCATCTGTAAAATGAGGGTAATAATACTTTCTGTCTTGTCTATTTAGATCGTAAGGTCTTGAACCAGGGACTGGCTCTTACTCTATGTCTGTATAGCCCCTAGCGCAACAGGGGCCCAATCATTATGCTACGTTAACCATAATAAATAGAACTAGTAAATATCCCATGTCTGTTTCTTTGGCTTTACCATGCTTCAACTTCTGTGTTGCCCAGCTGACATGAAGAAAATGTTGTTGGATTAATGTCGCTTGATTGCTCTGAGAAACTATCTCCAAGTCTCTGTTGTTATTGCACTGCGGACAAAGCTAGCTCCTTCCCTTTGTTCATAATATCCATATCGGATCATATGGCAAAATACTTCAGAGAGCTTAGACTTGTTACGTGACATGTACAGTAGACCCTGGGCAGATAATACATTCTGTCCATATGGTGGATTCCCTTCTTTCACAAGCTGAACACAGTCCCTCTGTCCATTCCTTATAAAGGCTGTTAGAGTCTGCTAGTTTTATTTCTTGTACTGCTTTTGTTTTTAAGAGCCTTTAGAGTGACAAGGCAAAGAACAGCACATTGGAGGAAAAAAATGGAACTGTATGTAACAGGAATCAGTGGATACTGACCCACGTTGCATGTAATGCATCATGGTTATACTATATATGTATCTCTATATGCGTGTTTGAAGAAAATTAAAAGCAGAAATTAGTTCCTGGGGGGGGGGGGGGGGGTTTACAGGGAATGGTCTTGCTTCCTACTGCAGGTGCTCACTTGTTTTTTTCTAGAAGAGATTCATCTCATAAATTCAAGGTTGTTCTCACTGAGGAGCTATTGATCAGATGCTCCATCAATACGAAAAGACCCCAGTTCTGGATTAAACACATAGATATTACACAAGTTAGAATTCCTGTACTGCAGTTATAAACATTAGTGCCCTCTAGTGGAAACTCCAAATAAAAACTCCAATAATATAAACTGTTTCCATAACATTACCCTTCTACAACCTCGAACTGAAACTCAACCAAAACTGCCAAGTTTTACTCTGATTCAGGCTCAGGAGATACCAAATCCTAAATCTGGCAAAGTTTGCTTAATATTGTGCCCAAGATCTCTTGACTTGTGTTCACTGAAATATTTGCAATTCCTTGATGAAGCTGGCCTGAATTTTGAATTTGTAATGATACAGGTAGTGTTACAATGGAAGTTTAATATTGATTTCAATGAGATCAAGATCAGGCCCGTTACCTCTACAGTAACTTCTATGAATGAAGCCCAAAACTCATTCTTGGTTGGCTCCGCGTGAAATCATTAGAAACCACGATTATGTGAAGCAGAAACAATACAGTAAGGCAGAAGCAATCATACTACAGGGTGTTCTGTCAAATAGTGGGCCTGGGATTTGTCATTTTTGAAAAAGCACACGGCTAGGCACATCCTTATAGAATTGCCGTTAGATTTCATAGAATATCAGGGTTAGAAGGGACCTCAGGAGATCATCTAGTCCAACTCGCTGCTCAAAGGAAGACCAATCCCCAATTAAATCATCCAACAGATTTTTGCCCCATATCCCTAAATGGCCCTCTCAAGGATCGAACTCACAACCCTGGGTTTAGGAGGCCAATGCTCAAAGCACTGAGCTATCCCTCCTTCAAAGAGCATGTAAAATATATTTTCTTTAAATGGGGAAGGCACAGTAACAAGCTCCCATAAAGTCGCTAGCATAAGAAGTTACTATAGCTGTAGCTAAGCCTCCAGTTAAGAACACAAGAATGGCCACACTAGGTCAGATCAATCATCCACCTAGCCCAGTATCCTGTCTTCTGACAGTGGCCCATGCTAGATACATCAGAGGGAATGAACAGAACAGTGCAGTTATCGAGTGATCCATCCCCTGTCGTCCAGGCCCACCTTTGGTGATCCCTGGTTCTTGTGTTATATGAAGGTGTAAATTACATTTCCCTGTTCACTTTCTCCACACCACTCATGATTTTAAACACCTTTGTCATAGCCACACTTACTCATCTATTTTCTAAAATGAACAGTTCCAGTATTTTTAATCTCTCTTCAGATGGAAGCTTTTTCATACCTCTAATAATTTTTGTTGCCCTTCTTTGTACCTTTTCCAATTTTAATGTATCTTTTTTGAGATGGGGCAACCAGAACTGCATGCAGTACTCAAGGTGTGAGCAGACCATGGATTTATATAATGACATTATATTTTCTGTCTTCTTATCGATCCCTTCCTTAATGGTTCCTAACATTCTGTTAGCTTTTTCACTGCTGATGTACATTAAGCAGAAGTTTTCAGAGAACTATCCATGATGACTCCAATATCTCTTTCTTGAGTGGTAACAGATAATTTAGACCCCATCGTTTTGCATGTATAGTTGGGATTATGTTTTCCAATGTACGATACTTTGCATTTATCAACATTGAATTTTATCTGCCAATTTGTTGCCCAGTCACCCAGTTTTCTGAGATCCCTTTGTACCATTTCAAGTCAGTTTAGGACCTAACTAGCTTGAATATTGTCTGAAAACTTTGCCACCTCATTGTTTACCCCCTTTTCTAGATCATTTATTAATTCATTGGACAGCACTGGTCTCAGTACAGTTCCTTAGGAGAACCCTACTGTTTACCTCTCTCCACTGTGAAAACTGACCATTAATTCCTACTCTTTGTTTCCTATCTTTTAATTAGTTACCTATCCATAAAAGGACCTTCCCTCTTATCCCATAACTTGCTTACTTTGCCTAAGAGCCTCTGGTTTTAGACCTTCTCAAAGACTTTCTGAAAGTCCAAATATATTATATCCACTGAAGCACCCTTGTCCACATGCTTGTTGACACCCTCATAGAATTCTAATAGATTGGTGAGGCATGATTTCTCTTTTAAAAAGTCATGTTGATTCTTCCTCAACATATCAAGTTCATCTATGCGTATCATAACCTTGTTCTTTACTATAGTTTCAAATTGTTTGCCTGATACTGAATTGTAATGGCCAGGATCACCTCTGGAGCTCCTTTTTAAAAATCAGTGTTACATTAGCTATCCTCCAGTCATCTGGTAGAGAGGGTGATCTAAGCAATAGGTTACATACCACCATTAGTAAGTTCTGTAATTTCATATTTGAGTTTCTTCAGAACTCTTGGGTGAATACCATCTGGTCTTGGTGACTTATTACTCTTTAATATATCAGTTTGTTCCAAAACCTCTTCTACTAACACCTCAATGTGAGGCAATTCCTCTGATTTTTACCTAAAAAGAATGGCTCGGGTGTGGGAACCTCCCTCATATCCTCTGCAGTGAAGACTGATGCAAATAATTCATTTAGCTTCTCTGCAACAGCCATGTCTTCCCTGGGTGTTCCTTTAGCACCTCGATTGTCTATGGCCCCATAGATTGCTTGGCAGACTTCCTGCAATGTTCCAGGTCTTGAACCCAGGCTAGGGAGTCTCCAGACAGCCCCCGCATCCTGGCCTCTACCTAATGTCTACTGAAACCTGATGGGTTAAAAGCCACTAGGACTATAACCCCAGCCAAAGCACCACACATAGGAGCTCTGATTGAAAATTCACCTGGATCCACAGATTGGTCCATCTATGCTATTTAAGCCAGAAGAAGGAACAGCAAGTTTGTCTGAGCAAGAAGGTGGTTTTCTGTTGTGGCTGCACTGGATCCTACTTGTGCCTGCCTCCTAAACCCAATTATAACCCAATTCCTGCTCTTTTTCTGCCTCATCCTTACCTTCGCTCCTGTTCCCACCATGCTCCTGTTCCATGTTTGATCCTTGCCTTTCCTCCTGCTTTTACGCCTCATCTCTAATCCTGGTATCTGACTCTGACCCCAGCCTCTGACTTCTGATCCTGACTCTGGCTTGACCCTTGGCTTTGTCATTTGGTATCTGAGCTCCGCTCTGATCCTGAGCTTTGATTCCTGGTTCTGACTCTGGTTCGACCCCTGACTCTCGTAACTGGCAGTTGACTCTGGTGCTGACCCTTGGCTTTGTTCCCCAAAATGGACGCCTGCTCTGCCCACTAGACCCAACTCCTACTCTGACTACTAGGCCAGACTGTCTACATTCCAGTTCACAACAATTGTGATATACTTTAAAAAATGCTGTTAGGTTTTATTTCTTTTGCTAATTGCTCTTCACATTTTTTTGGCCTGCCTAATTATAGTTTTACACTTGACTTGTCAGAATTTATGTTCCTTTCTATTTTCCTCAGTAAAATTTGACTTCCAATATTTAAAGGATATCTTTTTGCATCTAGCCGTTTCTTTTACTCTGTTGTTTAGCCATGGTGGCATTTTTTTTGGCCCTCTTACTGTTTTTTTTTTTGAGGGGGGGGTACACATTTAGTTAACGCCTCTATCATAGTGTTTTTAAATAGTTTCCATGCAGCTTGCAGGCATTTCACTCTTAGACTCCATTTGGCTCAGATAGACATCCAGACGGTTTATTTCACAACATAAATAATTATGTTCTTCCCATTGCAAGCATCTTCCTCAGAGAATTTGCAACTACTAATGAATTCAGCCTTACATCAGCCAGGTATGTGGCAAGTAAGTCACATTACCTCATTCTGCAGAAGAGGAAACTGAGACACAGAAAGGGCAAGTACTAAGGTCATATAGCAGGTCAGTTTCAGAGCCAGAAATAGAACCGGTGACCCACATTCTGGACTGTGTGCAGCTGCTTTGCTTCAGACCCGTGGCACAAAGCAGCGCTAACACTGGAGTGACTGGTTGCATGCAATGGGGGAGGGGATCCTAGAGTAGCATAGAGTTGGTTTAGCATATTGTACATCACCACTACGCCCTGTGATGAGTGTAGGGGAAATAATTAGTGGAAAGGGGCACTGTCAGGGGGTCCTTGCACCCCACTGATCCTCAATTTCCTTATCAGTTCCTTGGGGCCCTTGGTTAGGGTGATCGGATGTCCCAATTTTATAGGGACAGTCCCGATTTTTGGGTCTTTTTCTTATATAGACTCCTATTATCCCCCCGCCCCCGTCCAGATTTTTCACACTTGCTGTCTGGTCACCCTACCCTTGGTAGAGGTGAAAGTAACTGCACTCCTCTGACTGTCGTAACATGCTGGGAAACTGAGCTAACATGCAGCCTGCCAGAACTGAGGGGGTGCAAATGTACATAACAATCCCTCTTCCACCGCCCCAATTGGAGACGCTCTCTTCTGATTGGTAGTGTTGTGCTTTAACTACTAGGCTATCCTCTCTCCTTTGTATACTGTATTATAACCCAAATATTGTACAACAAGAAGAAAAAAAAACATTGGATTCTTTTTTTCCTCACAATATAAAATGCAGTTTTCTATTGTAGTCTGTTTCATTCCATTGTAATCATTGATCCAGTACGTTCAAAGTCTGACTTTTCCCCCCTTAAACAGATATATTTAATGTAATGAAATATCTTTTTCTATAATAAGCAGCTGCTGTCTTATTCTATTTCCCAACAGAGGCTGTATCTAATACCAACAGGAGAGTTCCCATCAGCTTAATTATTTTATCACATTGTATTTTTGGAAGAAAAGGGTGGGATGCGTAAGGAGTGTAGGTAGCTTTATTTATTTTAATGGAGGAAGGAATAGTTTGGAGAACTAATCTCTGGTGAATTTCTAATTCATTTAATTTTCTGGCTGATAGGGTCTCTTTAATTTGACCATCTGTTTATTAGTGTTGGAATATGGATGAAGATGGGGAAGATATTACTTTGTAGAACTAGAAAATGGACCCACATCCTCAAAACTTCAGATCATGTCCCTAAAATAAACTACGCAGTACAACCACTGCTTTGTGCAGTGTCTTTTTTGCAAGCTTTGGTTACCATTCAACAAGACACTTAATCATGTGTAAATTTCATCATGCGAACAGCCCCCCTCCTAATTTTCATGGGACTATTTGTGGAATTAAGGCACGTACCATGGTGCATTAGGGCCACCATTCAGAAGTCTTTACAGAATTAAAAGACAATGAGAATTAAATAATTGGTAAGTACCCAGTCCTCTAGCTAGATTTACATGGGCAGCTTTTGTGCCTGTGCACAAGCACAAGGATTCACTTACATGGCTCCAAAGCAGGATAGGAGCCCAGGAGTGTAATAAACCCTTTCCTTGTCTTCATTGTTGTCAGTGAGGGGTTCTGGGTATGCCAGGAATGCAGGATCAGGCCCCAACGAAGAAGAGAGAAGTTGAGAGGTCCAGCAATGATGAGCAAATATGTTTTCAGATGAGACTAGAAAAGAAATGGAGAGCTGATAAAAGCCCGGAAATGTGTTCCAGATGGCAGGAGGGAAAGGCTCTAATACCAGCACTCACCATACTGTGGAAAAGGACTAGTGCCAGATAAGCAAATTGACTAAGAAGAGGAGTTTAAAGGGACAAGTAATTGAAAAATGCAAGTGGGACAAATCTAGGGAGCGTTTAAGAAACAAAAACAGGACATTTTTTTTAACTGAATCATGAAGAGAATGAGAACCAACTGGTATTGCTTCAGCTTGGTGGTGAAGGGTTCCCTCTTTGTAAAGGGAGAGCAAAAGCCAAGACTGTTCTATGCACAGCAGGGTATAAAGAGCTGGGACATAGATCCATAGACTTTAAAGCGAGAAGGGACCATTACAATAATCTAATTTGACCTTTTGCCTAACACACCACAGAACCTCAAATAGCCATTTCTGTATCAAGCCCTGCATTTGCACATGTAGTTATGGGATGGAATTAAATAAAGGCTTTGGCTACACTACAGTGCTTACATCCGGTGAGGTCGCTCTATGCCAGCGGGAGAGAGCTCTACCATCAGTCTAATAAAACCACCTTTGGGAGAGGAAGGAGCAGTTCTTCCACCTACATAGCACTGTCCAGAGTGACATTTAGGTCGGTGTGACTTATTCAAATCCTCGAGCGATGTAAGTTACATCGACATACGTGGTAGCATGTACAAGCCCTAAGTCACTTGAGTTGCACAGAATTTTCACTCATCCCCTTCCCAAGCTCAGTTTGTTCCTATTTCAGTTTGCCATAGTAAATGTGATTATAAAAATACACAAACGCTATGGATGATAGTCATCATTCGCATAACTCTGTTACAATCAGAGAATGTCTTTGGTCCTTATGTCCACAACTAGATACATGTTATAAAATAGACCAATTGAAATAAGCTGTTTATGTAGCCAAAATAATTCATTGCCTAGATATCTCTATACCATGAGTAAGGATGGTCCAGTGCTTAGGGTGCTACTCAGGAGACCAAGGTTCAGTTTTACCACAGACTTCCTGTACAATGGGCATACTAGTGTAACCCACTGGTGAGCATGTGCTACATGTCCCGATCTGCAGAGAACATGAACTATTACAGTCCCCAGCTAGAAAGCTGTAACAGCCCATGCTTTTAGCTCCCAGGTTTCCTGGTTCAATCCCGAGTGTGTCAGCCAAGTTGGCAGCCACCACAATAGAACTTTCCAACCTCACAGGAGTGCTGGGAGGATAAATACATTAAAGATTATGATGTGCTCAGATATTATGGTAAGAGGGCTGTCGAAGTACCCAGGATACACAGTGTTTCTGTTCCTGAAGACTGGCCATGGTGTCAGAAGACCAGCACAGATAGGAATGGACCTACTGGATCCGACCAGTGACCTGCGATCCATCTAGTCCAGTATCATGTCTCTATCAGTGATCAGCGCCAGATGTTTCAGAAGAAGATGCAAGAAATCTCACATCAGGTAGCAATGGGCTAACCTGTTCCCAGAGAATGTTTTCTCCTATATTTAAAGATTGGATTCTACCCTCGAGTATGAGAGTTTATTTTCCTTCCAAAACTTGTGTGCCAAACATCATAAATGGCTCACTGAGGCCAGAGAGAGGGGAAAGAAACCCAAACACCAAGATAAATGAGTTTATTCCGATTCTGGTGCAACCTCAAATATAAGTTCAAGGGAGGTAAAAAATTGTCAAATAAAAATAGTTTTCTAGAATCAACTAGATTCTTTCCAAACAAAAGTAAAGAGTATGTAGCTGGCTTGATTTCATTTCAAAGAAGTATGCTACCAGGACTGTCACAGGCATGAAGATGCCCTGTATTTGATATATATTTCATACTCATGGATGACAGCTTGATGATTTGAAGTCTGAGGTTATTATTAGAAAGACAGTGGGGAAGGTGGCATTTTGGTCTGATTTGGGGGGAGGGTGGAGAAAGTATCACATTGTGTACTTCAACAGAAGCCCCAAATGGATCTAACAGAGAGACAACATGATATCTCCTTTGTCAAGGGCAACCCCCTGAAGCTTGCAGAGCTGTGCAAAATGTTTAACCCATAAAGCAGAACCAGTGGATTAGGATGTTTCACTGAATTGAAGAATAAGACACAAATCGCTCTGCACTTTGACCATTTTGCCTGGTGTTTGGTTGTTCAAAGAAAACGGATTTTTTTTAACACCATGAAATGGATCTTCATCCAAAAGACAATCCATGCATGCAAGCTGTGATTGCACAGGGAGGATGGAGACAAAGGTCAAAGCGTAAAATCTATTTGTTACACCCCTCCTTCTTGTCTTGGGTTGTCCCCAGTGGAACAGCAGCATTGATGTTAACACAGAGGGATTGAGCTAGATGCAAGAGGGACTAGCAAAACACAGCATTGGATGTAAGTAGCTTAAATATCATTGTCTTGAATCAATAGCTTCAAAGGCATCAGCGAGGTTAAGGTAGGGTTTCCAAGCCTCCAGGATTCTTCTGGAGTCTCCAGGAATTGAAGATTAATCTTTAATGAAAGATTATGTTATGTGATGGAACCTCCAGGAATACATCCAACCAAAACTGGCAATCCTAGGTCAAGGGCACAATGGTGGAGGACAGACCATGGGATTGGCTAAAACGAGATTGTTGCAGATTTTGGTAAGAACAGTATCAGTTGAGGGATGGGGCAGACACTACATTTGAGCACGTTAGAGGAGAGGAAATCAATCTAATGGATTTAATTAGCCTCCTCCATGAGTTCAGAGGTGAAGAAGAAACAGGAGGGAATCATGATGGTAGGTGAGGACACAGGAGGAGTTAAGGGTATCTTAGTTTAAGGATGGAAGAAACAAAAGCATGAAAGGACAAGAAGTTGAAGGAGTGGAGCAAGCAGGGGGTGAGAGCTGAGATAAGGGAAGTGAATAATTGGAAGGGAATTGGCTAGGGGGATTGAAAGTAGAAGGCAAGCAAGTAACCACAGTGACTGGAGAGAAGAAGAGTTTAGAAGGGGAAAGATCCTGCCAGATCTTATCAGCTTTCTCCTTGAAGTATTCAGCAAGGTCCTGGGCAAAGAAAAGTTTGACCAGGGTGACAGCCTTAAGTAGGGAGTGACAAACAGTTGAGAGAGGTTGCTCTACAATAAAATGGGTCCCTTAGCATTGCTATTCCCTTAAAAGTACAGTACTGGGCAGATTTTGCCCCCTCCCTTCTTCCTTACATTATGGGGTAGATCTGGTTGGGAAATGGAATTTCCATTCTACAGGAAATTCTGACATTTAGAAATTTGTTTTCATTCCAAATTGGAATAAGTCAAAATTTCATGAGTTTCTGTGGAATGAAAATTCTAAAAATGGATTTGGAAACATCAAAACATTTCATTTGGATAATGTCGGAACATTATATTGTAATATCATAGTAAATATGATAAATATAGTATTTGACATAAAAATAAAACCAAAACCAAACAAAACTAAAGTCAACACCAAAATGTTTTATCTTATCTAAATGAAACTTTTCAATATTATCCGAATGAAACTAAAAAGCCAAAACTATTTTAAATATTTTCCCATTAAAATTTTAGTTGAAATCGACACATTGACGCAAAATGTTTTGATTTCAACAATACAGTATTTTTCAATGGAACTTCTGCCAATTCTTTTTTCAATAAGCTCTACTGAGTAGCCCCTTATTCCCCAAGAATCCCCACTGAAATTAATGTATTACTCCATGTAGTGGAGTGGCAGGACCTTAATAAGAATCATAATATTCACAGACTAGCAATGCATTTGTTTTGTTTCTAGCAAACCCTAGTCTCTCTTTTTAGTAAAGCATTTTGCCATTATTTTTCATATTATTTGGGCAAGATCTTCCCCAATGTAAGTCTGCCTGAGTCCATGAAAGTCAATGAAGTTCTGCTGATTTATACCAGTAGAGGTCCTGACCTGGTATTTAAATTAAAATGCCATGTGGTATGACCGACTGATCGCCACACTATAATCTATATTGTTTTTAGAAATTGGAAGGTTATAAAATCCTTAACAAGGCATATGGTCTCACAGACTCTAGACTACTTTTTTCAGTTCAATAAAAAGCATAATATATAAAGCTGTTAAAAATAAAAAAAAATGTAGAACAATTATGAGGAAGCACCTTCTACTCTAGATCTAGGAAATAAGTATCTGTCAGGACATTCTTGACAACATTTTTGAAGGTAAAGATGGGTGGATTTAATTCAAAAAACAACCTGACCTTCTTCTATAGAAACTGATGTCCCATATTCAGAAGAATGAGTTCATAAGCCCACAGAGCTCAGCTGTTTGGTTTCCCCCTCTTTGACATAGTTGATCTTCCTTGTGATTTTGTATTTTTCAATGAGGTTATAACAGTGGCTATTAGTCGATTGCAAACATTCAGAGCTGGGATTTGGAGGCAATAAATCTTTCCCACCATGAAAGCAGGGGCGGTTTTTCGGTATGAGCCACCTGCTCCACATAAAATAAAATCTTAGGCCATTACTATGCAGCAGGAAACATCTGAACTCAATGAAAAAGAAGGCATTTGATTTACTAGTAAAAACAAACAAGGGTGTAATTATATTTGGTTTTACAGGTCACATCAGTAAAATTATAGTGAAAGCCAACTAAAGTGCACATGGCACCAAAGCTGTCATGTGGTTTTACCTGGAAATAGCTATTTGATTTTATTTTTTCACTCCAGTTACCTTTACAGAAGCCTCTAACATAAGTACACACAAACCAAGACAGAGTGAACTTGTAAAGTACACAATCAATGGAAAAGCTGCGGGCATTACAAACACCAGTGACATTTCCAGTGACCATCCAGAGAAGTGTATGTAAATCGAATTCAGATATGGCTTGATCCTAAACTCATTGAAGCAAAGAGGAGATGTTCTTTTAAATTCAACAGGCTTTGCATCAGGTCGATAGACAACAAAAAGTGAATCAATGACTAAAGTCCAAAGAAGTGATAAATCAGATTTTTGCTTACCTTCATGGTATTGTAGTGTGTTGGAGAATAGTAAAGTACCGACTAGGATTTTCTCAAGAAATGCTAAACTTTTATTAAACAAAGATTCACCAAGAAATGAGGGATGAGTGTCTCACAGGATTCAAAAACTGTTCATGTTGGGAGAATTTCAGAAGAACTCCTTTTCTTTAAACTAAAAAAGCAGGTGGAACATTAGCTGTAAAAGCAATCTTTTCTCTGATCCTAATGTCACTCAATAGGTCATTGTCAGAACCAGGATTAGAACCTAATGTGACACTGGCAGACCAGGTGCCAGCTAATTCAAAAGCCTCTAGGCCTCACCGAACTCTGACAAATGCATAGCTGGAACCATTCTGGCTCACCTGTGTTTCGCATTGTTAAAATAGATGTTAAGTTCATAAGACTCTGTTTAGTGTTCAGACTTGATGAAATGCTTGTAGGATGCTGCATGTATTGCTCTCACTTATAATATCTGTATCCCATGATATAAAGTTAGGATGAGTGTTTGCATTGTAAACCTCTGTAACTCATCGAACAGAAAAAACAAACATTAATAAATGGAAAATGCTGGTCCTGGAATCAAGAAGGTCCATTTAAACCAAACGAGCCATTGTGAAATATCAAAGGATGAACAATTTGTTGACTCCCCCCACACATACATATCCATGAAGAGAAGACAGGAATAAACACTTCTCCCACTGGTTTGAACTCTGGGAAAAGGGAATAAAAATTCCAGACCAAAAGGAACTGTATCACTGTGCCGCTTGCTATTTGGAGAGGGCAATATTTCTAAGCATAAGCAAGGGATCCCCAAGCTGCTTAGCTCGGGTTAGCTCTAAAAGATATAGAAAACTTGCATATCACAAGTGTTATAGTGCTTCAGGAGATTAGATTTCACCAAGCATGTAAAAAGTGTAAGTATAAAACTCACAACCAGATTGAGGCTTGTGCCTTGCTTATTCACAGCCTGCCCTGAGGTTGATGCTCACGCTCATGAGCTACTTCATACAGCTTGACACCCAGCTCTCGACTATACCCCGCATTGTAAATGTTGCTTGCAGTACACTTTCTGAGCCTCACTTTTCCTATTTGTACATTGGGAACAATGAACATTTAAAGTGTCCACAACCATATGCAGATCAATAAGATTTATTGTGTCCATTTTCAATTAGTCTTATGGAGGTCATATGACTTCCCCAAAACCACAGAACAACTAATTATCTGAGAAGGAAGATTACATGTGCTGCTCAGGAGGTTAAGTGTTGCATTGTGGACTATTTGGTGCTTTTATATGTGTGCGTGTGCACACACACACCACTCTTGCCTGCTGCATGGCTATCATATGAACTTTGTGCCAAGTAGTCATGATATTTTTTCCACAGGGAACGTATGGCACCAGAACAGCCTTTTCAAACACTTGACTTGGTAGCTTTAGAATTGCCAGTGGGTCCTGCCATCGGTGTAGACTACTCCTGTGAGTTGTGCAGGTTGCTTTGTCCTCCTGGATATTAATGTTCTCTTACTATACGTTTTGCTCTTGAGAAATGTGCATATTTCATTGCCAACCTCAAGTGGACTTACCTTAATACATTATATATATATACATGCACACATGGAAATCTGGCCTACAGCTACTTATTTCAAGTGCCTCAATTTTTGAGTGTCCAACCCAAGGCTACTTAATGGAGCCTTATTTTCAGAGGGCTGGTTCGCAGCATTTTCTTACAATCAGGTCCCTTTAAAGTGTGTCAAGTTGGACACCCCAAAATTGATGTATACAGTGTAGTTGCAGCAATGTTAGGCCCAGGCTATTAGAGACTTACAGAGATTCACTTCACCTTCAATGGTCCCTTAGATATGTGCTAATTACTTATCCTAAACTATCTGTTCGATCTTGTATTTAGCTGTGACTCCCTAAGAGCAGGTCTACGCTAGAAACGCTGCATCAGCATAGTTGCACCGAGGCCTCTGTACCGCTGTAGCACAGTGGTGGGCAACCTGCAGCCTGTGGGCTGCCTGCGGCCCAATCAGGGTAATCTGATTGCGGGCTGCAAGACATTTTGCTGACATTGACTGTCCGCAGGCACAGCCCCCCACAGCTCCCAGTGGCCGCTGTTTGCTGTTCCCAACCAATGGGAGCTGCGGGAAGCGGAGGGCCGCAGGGATGTGCTGGCCACCACTTCCCGCAGCTCCCATTGGCCGGGAACAGAGAACTGCAGCCAGTGGGAACTGCGGGGGGCCATGCCTGTGGACAGTCAACGTCAACAAAATGTCTCGTGATCCACATTCAGATTACCCTGATGGACCACATGCCGCCCGCAGGCTGCCAACCACTGCTCTAATCCAACAGAAAACAGATACACCTAATGAAAGCATTCCTATGTAAGCAACATGTTTCCTACAGAAGTGTAGCACTTCCTAGAGAAGAGCGCCTAATTCTAATCTGACACCAGTTTTATGCCAGTGGAATTCCGTTGACTCCAATAGAGTTATTACTGATTTACACCAATCTAAGTGAGATCAGAACAAGACCTTTTGTATGTTTTTATTTTTCTTGGATTCATCATGGCTTATGGGTTTAATTAAAGATGACAAAGAGAATTATTTAAAAACCCTTTTTTGGAGCTCACGCAACACCAGTAAATCACAATATAAAGTGATTGCAATGTTAGCTATTATTTACGTTACCCTTTCCCAACTCCATCAGCTCCTCACCTCCTGTCTGTCTGGCTTCCAGGATATTTTCCAGGGCAGTCAGTCTGAATGTTTGCTAATGTATAATGTCTGATTTTAAAACCAGAAAGTTGAAAAAGAAAGAATATTCATTCCCCTGCCTGTGTTCCCAGTGAAACCTGCCATTGGAGATACAGTTCCCAGGCAAGAGCTTCAGTTTGATTTTATGTTATTATTTGTATTAAGGTAGCACCTAAAATCCTAACTTAGGCCAGGTCCCCATTGTGCTAGCCACTGTATAGACACAGTGAGAGGCAACCCCCGCCCTAAACAGTTTACAATCTACATAGACAAGACAAACACAGGATGAGAGAGAGAGAAAGAGAGAGTGTGTTATTATTCTTACATTATGGACAGAGGAAAAGAGGCACAGAGAAATTTAACCCTGACCCCCAACAGACCATTTGGGGGGAAAGCTCAGAAAGGGATCCTTAGGGAGATTTCTTCCACAACTGCCCTCCTAATTTTCCCTTGGAAGAGTGCAATCAGCTAGCTTCCCACCACTAGCCATCTATCCCTGCCCTCGTGTCTCATCAGATAACCCTTGAAATTACCTGGCATTGCAGCACACACATAGCAATAGCAATATACAAGTCCCGTATCATAATAATCCTTACAGAAGAACCTAGCTAACATACCAAAGTCACATGACTGCTTATGGTACATAGAATCATAGAATATTAGGATTGGAAGAGACCTCAGGAGGTCATCTAGTCCAATCCCCTGCTCAAAGCAGGACCAACACCAACTAAATCATCCCAGCCAGGGCTTTGACAAGCCAGGCCTTAAAAACCTCTAAGGATGGAGATTCCACCACCTCCCTAGGTAACCCATTCCAGTGCATCTCCTCTCATTCCCCGCATTCCTCTGCATTATAACCAATTTAGTTTGTTACGTGTTTGGGACAGAGATCATATATCATGCCCTGAAGGGTAACAGATTCAGCTATGTTTTCACCAAGGGGAGGAGTAAAGTTGGTGGTGCTTCTTGGAACACACAGGGCTGGCTGTATCCTCTTTTCCATAACACAAGGTGTTCTGCTGGCCCCAGCTGTGGTGAGAAGTATGAGAAGAAAGGCAGGCTCCCAAATACATGGGTTCCAAGCCATTCAGAGTTTTACCAGTCAAAAATGTCTCTCCTCACTGTGTTCTCACAAAGAGCCCAGCAGCTCAGGGCAACTCTGCTCCTTCCTCCACTTCTGTGAGAACTGCAGACAGGACTGTGCCTCTGCTCCTCCCCCTTTCCCCTATATCACCCAGCCTGGGAATGGTTGGGGGGCTGAAAAGCCTCTGGAGCTGTCCCCCATCCCCAATCTGGGAACAAAGAGATGAGATGGATCCTGCTGCAGCACCCAGGCCTGGGAGAGTGGGTGAAGAACCCTAGAAGGAGAAGAGGTGAGGCTGGGGCAGGGGGGAGGGCTGAATTGGGTGGGGGATTAATGGGGGTGCTAATGGGGTAGGGTTGAACTGATGGTGAGGGCTGGGGGTGCTGCTGGTGTAACCCACACACCTCCTGTCCCCTCTGGTGGCACCGGGACCCCTTAGAGATGAATGATTCTGCTCTACAGCCTTAGCTAAGAGCCATGTAGCTTTTAGCTCATGCACTTAGCTCCATAAGTCCCAGGTTCAATCCTGCCCACGGATGACCGGGATCTGTCCGTGTTACACTGGGCTCAGAGAAGGGTCAAAGCATCCTGCATCTTGCCAGGGGTTAGACTAGATGATCCTTGCAGTCCCTTTGAACCCTATGGTTCTGTGAGTCTATGAAGCCCCATGGGCTGCAGGAGAGAAGACTAATTAAGCTACATGGACAATTAATCATGCGATTTAAAAATATATGTATACATATCCATTACAATTTAGTATATTTTACAAAGACAGAAGAATGATTTAAAATTATTTTTGAAATACTCTGAATGTTACTGAATTGATGATTTTAGGGGTATTTCCAATTACTGCACTGAAATATAGAACGCTCTGGAAGGTGGTTGATGTTGTAAAGGTGTTCTAGCATGTAAAGGTCTTTGCACCTCACATAAATGTTTATTGAAAAGCAATTGGAAAAGTTGATACATAGAGAGAGTGACTAGTAATAATATAACCTACTGAATCACTTAAATTACCTTCTGCAGCTCTTGGGCTGGTCTCTAGAGACTATTGATGCATCATGTACAGGCAAAATTTGTGAGATTAAAAAAAAATGCCCTAAAGAAGTTAGATATATCTTCCTGCTTAAAATTATTCAAAATGTATTTTAACATGATAAAAAAGGATACCTATGCTGTTTTTGAAAATGCACCCTATATTTTGAGTGTACATTGCAAATAAATCTGGAATAACATTGTGATGCTGGCAGAACAGGTACCAGCTTATGCCAAGGACCCTAGGCCTCCACTGAATGCTGACCAGTCGGGCTCACCTGTGTGTTAGCATTGTTATAACAAATGTAAAGTTTATAAGAATGTGTTTATGTAATGCCGACAGACCCCTGTCGGGATCAAACCTGGGACCTCTGGAGCTTAGTGCATGAGCCTTTACAGCATGAGCTAAAAGCCAACTAGCTGTTAGTTAAGGCTGTAGAACAGACTCATTAATTGCTCTCTGTCTAAGTGGTCTCGGTGCCACTAGATGGGACAGAACATCACGCCCAGGAGGTGTGTGGGTTACATTTAGTGTTTAGACTTTATGAAATCCTTGCAGGATGCTGCATAAATTAATCTCACTTGCAGCCATCTGTACCCTATGTCAGTGTTTCCCAAACTTGGGATGCTGTTTGTTTAGGGAAAGCCCCTGGCGGGCCCGGCTGGTTTGTTTACCTGCCGCATCCGGAGGTTCGGCCGATCACGGCTCCCACTGGCCACGGTTCGCTGCTCCAGGCCAATGGGAGCTGCTGGAAGCGGCGGCCAGTAAGTCCCTCAGCCTGCGCTGCTTCCAGCAGCTCCCATTGGCCTGGAGCAGCGAACTGCGGCCAGTGGGAGCCGCGATCGGCTGAACCTGCAGACGCAGCAGGTAAACAAATGGGCCCAGCCCACCAGGGGCTTTCCCTAAACAAGCGGCATCCCAAGTTTGGGAAACACTGCCCTATGTTATAAGGTTATATTAAGTGTTTTCATTGTAATCCTCTGTAACTGTTTAACTCACCAAATAGGAAAGAAGCATTAACTGATATAAAGTGCTGGCTTCCTACAGAAGGGGTTAGGCCCTGCCCACAGGAAGGCCCACTGAAACCAAATGAGCCATTGTGAATCATCAAAAAACAAAGACATTGCTGATTGCTCACCCCAAACCCATGTAGAGGAGACATACATATGGGCTCATCCCATCAGCTTGAACTCTGGGGGAAGGGAATAAAAGCTTCTGACGTGAAGAAACTGTGTCTTTATGCTGCTTGGATTCTGAGAGGCAAAGATTTCTAAGCATAAACAAGGGACCCCCATCTGTTTTGCCTGGGTTATCTCTAAAGGACATATGGATTTTACTTATTATAGAAGCTTCCACCATCTTTTGGAACCTAAGACTAACTCATGTGTGTGTGTGTTTACCTGCTGTAACCTTGTGAATAACTCTTTTATTTCTAGTATCAGAGGGGTAGCCGTGTTAGCCTGGATCTGCTTCTTTTATTTCTGTTTCTTAGTTAATAAATCTTTAGTTAATATATTATAGGATTGGCTACAAGCATTGTCTTTGGTGAAGGATCTAAGGTGCAGTTGACCTGGGGTATGTGTCTGGTTCTTTGGGACTGGAAGTAACCTGAATATTGTTGTGATTTTTGGTGTAAGAGGCCATCTTTCACACAGGCAAGCTTGCCAAGGTGACAAGATAGAACAACATATCCAAGGGGACTGTCTGTGCCTCCATATTAAGGCTGTTATAGTGCTTGAGGAGTTCACACTTGATCCTTGGTTGATGAAATCGAAGCATTGAACTCACAACCAGTTTGGGATTTGTGCCCTGATTTGTAACAGTTTGCCCTGACGCTGGTCATCCTGCACTTGAGCCACTCTAGATCTTGACAAACATCATGATTTTTTTCTCTGCTTTATGAAGGTTTAGGTGACTGTGAAGAAGGACAGGGGAGGGAATTAGGGAGGAAGGTGGTTGAGGGAAGTGTGTGGAATGGGAGTGATATTCTAGAATTACAGAAAGTCAAGATAATAATAGGAAATGGATGACAGTTCCCATGTTTTAAGGGTGAAAAGGGTAAATGGGCTCTCCATTTAAGTAGCCAGGGAAAGGCATAAAAAGGCATTAAACGTTGACTTTTCCCCCTGACATTGTTATAGATACATTTTCCCGAAGAGCAGAGGGGAATTGAAACATCAAAAAACAGACTTAAAAACATGTGTTTTGATTATGTTTTTTTAATACTATGGTTTGTGGGGCCAATTTCATGAGATTTTAGGATCTGACTCTTGATTTTTGATCTCTTGAGGTTTTTGCAGAAACTGCACTTCCTATCAGAAAATCATTCTGATGGTAAATTCCTCCTCTAGTTTTAATGCAGACCAGGAAGCACTTTGGCCAGACAGATACACCAATTTTGGCAACAGATTTGAAAACTTTGGCATAAGTGTCTTGTCCAAGGTCAGTCTGCAAAAGAAATACCTAATAATTGATCCCCTCATCCAATTGCTAAAACATACATTCTCTCTCCTCAGGAGCCGGTATCGTAGAGATAACACCAGCCGGAGTAGATCCAATATAGAAAGTACCAGGCTCTGAACTCAGTTATATCAGTGTCAATCAAGACTATTTCCATTGACTTCATTATACTTACTCCACATTTACCCTCGTGCAGCTGAGATCAGAATGTGTACCCAAAAAATAGTCATAAACCACATATTAATATACTTCTTTTCATAAGCAGCATATATTATGCATGAAAGAAATATTAAAAAGTATGTCAATATTTTATAAGCTGCCTGAGGGGAAAAAGAATAGATGGCGTGTGGAGGGGGGGAAGAGAACATGTGATATGTTTCTGTAAGCTGATAGAATGAGCTAGACCTTCCAGTGATGCAAATTAGCACAGGAAAGGAGACTTCAGTGGTGCTACACTACAAAATTAAGTCAACCTAAGTAATTACTGGGGTGGATCACGTCCACACTATGCCCCTCTTTCGGCAGTGCGCGTCCTCACCAGGAGCGCTTCCACTGACTTAACTATATAGAGCACTGTGGGGCACTGACAGCTGGAGCCTTCCTGCCCCTGGGCTGACAGCCAACCGGCAATGTAAGTAATGCAGTGTCTATGCATATTTCCCTAACTACATTGACCTAAGTGCTACGCCTCTCGCGGAGGTACAGTTATTAAATCAGTGTAGTTGGAGACTTACATCGGCAGCAATGTTGTAGTGTAGACACTTACAGAGTTAGTTTGACATACGCTACCTTATGTCAACCTAACTTGGTAGTGTAGACCAGGCCTAATAGTCTCTTGTGTTATTTCCTTTAACTACTTACTTTTTCCACTCCTATTGAACTAACGACATATCTACCTATATTATTATTATTACTTGTATTACCATAGTGCCTAGGAGACCCAGTCATGGACCAGGATCCTATTGTGCTCGGTGCTGCACATGTCAGGTGCTTGGTTTATTAAAACTTCTTAGATATTTGTAGACGTAATGGGGCAGACCCTCAGCTAGTAGATCTGGCTCCTTTAAAGTTAATGGATCTCTGCAGATTCACACTAGCTGTAGATCTGCCCCAGCATATCTTGAGATCAGTAGCTGTATCTTCTTTTGTGTGTACCTAGCACTTGGCCCATTGTGGGTACTACCAGAAACAATGAATCCCAAGTGTAAAATGCACCTGTGGTGCAAACAGCTACTGCAAGGCCTTTCATAGTACTTAAGCCTTACATTGGGGCTGCACAGGGGGAGCTGAAGATGCAATCAATGTGCACGGGTGTGTTATGCACCATGGAAAGGCCCCCTGCACCAGCTCTTCAGGCCTCCATGGAGGTGGGCCAAGGACCTACATTGACCCTAGTGGGAGTTTGCTAGGATTCATCCTCCCTAAATGGAGTGGGCGGGTTGCTGCTGCTATTCCAGCCCACATGACCAGCAATCTCAGAGTTGATGCACACCAGCAATATTCCCCAGCCCCTGATTTATGGGAGATTATTTCATCTCCACAACCCCTATATGTCCCAGTGTGATATTACATGGTGGAGTGGATTTCACCAGGTGTGATCAAAAGACTACATTAGTGTCTCTTCAAGGTTGGCTAGAAAAAGCAGAAGTATTTGATTTAAGACACAGTACAAGCTTGACATTTAAGAGATTAAAGGGAGGCCGGTAGGCAATTGTGATTTTTACTATAACGAAAAATTGTCCATTGTTTGTGGTCAGCTTCTCTCTTTGTGCACCATGATTATCATCCCCATTCTCTGTCTGTAACTTTGAGAATATGAACAAGTAACTGATTTCTCTCGATAATGATGCCAGCTCTGCATCTATCTCCCCTATAATTATTTCTGAACAATTTTAAGACCAGCTCTCTCTTTTGTAATGTACTGTTGTCTTTAAAATCACATATTAAGCACTAAAAAGAGAAGAGAGGAACCTTTGTAATTCAGGAGTGGTAAAAGTTTCCTAGTTCTTCTGCTTTTACTATTTTTGCCGGTTATTTTTTACCATTGCCACTGTCCAGTTGCCATGTCCTATATTTAAGATGATGACATAGGAAGGCAACACAATAAATCATGAGCCAACATGGATTACTTGAATGTAAATTCAGAAGTGAGCACATCTTAGAGGGTAGGCAGTTTGTTCTAGTGGATTGAACATTGGACTAGTAGCCAGGAGTACAGCTGGGTGGATTTTTTTTTTTTTTTTTGGACAAATATTTTATTCCCTGAAAAAAGCACTTTTGGTTGACCCAAAACTATCTGTGAACTTGATACAAATTCACCAAATAGTTTCAGTCACTTTTTTTAAGGACTTAGATGCCATTCTTGAAATGGCTGGAGGAGGTGGTGCCCAATGTATAACATCAGGTGAGGACCTGGCACACTGCATTGCTTCTCTATGTGTGTTTATACGACCCCCCCACCACTGTCGTATCTGAGCACCGCCCAATCTCTAATGCATTTTCCTCCTCAACACTCCAAGGAGGGAGGGAAGTGCTATTGTCCACTTTTTTGGCCTTGTCTACACTACAAAGTTTTGTTGGCAAAGTCTGCCTTTTGCCGACAAAACAGGGGAGGTGTACACACTACAAAGCTACTTTTGGTGGGGAAACTCTGCTGTTTTGCCGACAAAATAAAACCACATCAACGAGAGGCATAAAGCCTTTTTGCCGCAAAGTTAATGCGACAAAGCATCAGCGTAGACACTGCTGTTTGTTTTGTCGACATAACTGGCTTCCACCAGCATCCCACAATGCCTACCTTGGCCCTCTGCTCACTGTTTTGATCTCTACCGCCCCGCAGGCATGCGCCCCTCCCCTCTCAAAGATCCGGGAAGTATCTGACTGCTGAGCGTGCTGCACCCGTTGGGGAACAAAGAGCAAATCATTAAAGTGGGATGCTCCTGTTCTGCCCTGCACTAGGAACACAGCGGCAGGCAGACTGCTGCTGCAGGGACAGGACTGCTGTGCTACTTTGACATATTCCTCAGCAGGGCGAGCTCACAGAGCTGCTCAGGATGCTACTGGAGGCTGTGGAAGGACTTGCAGGGAATCACAAAACCATAGGCAGGCAGGCAGAGCAGGCTGCTTCAGGAGAGACTGCTGTGCTGAGCAGAGCCCAGGGCTGATGTGGGGTGTGTGTGTCCCCCTCCCCCGGCCTCAGGATAGGTCAGTGAGCCTGCTGTCTCCCCCACCCCCAACTTCAGTTGAAAAAGCTGCTGACAATCTTCTAGGATGTCCCTGGAAGGATGGGATTGAGAAACCTGCTGGGGGAGAAGTAGATACGCTGGAGGGTAGGGATAGGGTCCAGAATGATCTAGACAAATTGGAAGATTGGGCCAAAAGAAATCGTATGAGGTTCAACAAGGACAAGTGCAGAGTCCTGCACTTAGGAAGGAAGAATCCCATACACTGCTACAGGCTGGGAACTGACTGGCTAAGCAGCAGTTCTACAGAAAAGGACCTGGGGATTACAGTGGACGAGAAGCTGGATATAAGTCATCAGTGTGCCCTTGCCCAACAGCATATTGGGCTGTATTAGTAGGAGCATTGCCAGCAGATCGAGGGATGTGATTATTCCCCTCTATTCGGCACTGGTGCGGCCACATCTGGAGTATTGCGTCCAATTTTGGTCCCCCCATTACAGAAAGGATGTGGACAAATTGTAGAGAGTCCAGCGGAGGGCAACGAAAATGATTAGGGGGCTGGGGCACATGACTTACAAGGAGAGGCTGAGGGAACTGGGGTTATTTAGTCTGCAGAAGAGAAGAGTGAGTGGGGATTTGATAGCAGCCTTCAATTACCTGAAAGGGGGTTCCAAAGCAGATGGCGCGAAGCTGTTCTCAGTGGTGGCAGGTGACAGAACAAGAAGCAATTGTCTCAAGTTGCAGTGGGGGAGATCGAGGCTGGATATTAGGAAACACTATTTCACTAGGAGGGTGGTGAAGCACTGGAATGGGTTACCTAGGGAGGTGGTGGAATCTCCATCCTTAGAGGTTTTTAAGGCCCGGCTTGACAAAGCCCTGGCTGGCATGATTTGTTGGTGTTGGTCCTGCTTTGAGCAGGGGATTGGACTAGATGACCTCCTGAGGTCTCTTCCAACCCTAATATTCTATTATTCTATGTGACGCTGTACCTGACCCATGAGGCATTGCAAACCCTTCCCAAAGCACCCTGCGGCTAGTTGCACAGTGGGGGATAGCTATCACAGTGCACTGCTCTCTGTGTCGATGCAAAAGCTGCTAGTGTGGATAAACTCTGCCGACACAAGGAGCTAGTGTGGACATACAACAGTGATTTTACTTAAAGCAGCACAACTTCATAGTTTGACGTAGTTCAAAAAAGCACTAGATAAATTCATGGAGGATAGGTTGATCAATGGCTATTAGCCAGGATGGGCAGGGATGGTGTCCCTAGCCTCTGTTTTCCAGAAGCTAGGAATTGGCGACAGAGGATGGATCACTTGATGATTAGCTGTTCTATTCATTCCCTCTGGGGCACCTGGCATTGGCCACTGTTGGAAGACAGCATACTGGGCTGGATGGACCTTTGGTCTGACCCAGTATGGCCATTCTTATGTTCTTAACTTTTGCCGACAAAACTTTGTAGTGTAGACAAGGCCTTGGAGATGGGGAACAGAAAGACTAAATGAGTTGCACAGGGTCACATAGGAAAGCTTGTGGCTTAGCTAGGAATTGAACCCACATCTCCTAGGATAGAACCCTAACCTCTGGATCTTCCTTCCTTGTGCTTTCCTCTCTCAAACTAGTTATGTTGTTCAAATAATAATTTGAGAAATAATAAAAGACCCTGGCTGACATTTCTGGGAGTTGGCCCACTTGAAAATCTCAGTCACTGTAACCATACAGTAAGGAGAGAGTGAGAAGCTGTAAGCTCCTGGATCTTCTCTCTCTCTCTCTTATCATTCCCTCCACACAAACAAAACTGGCTTCTTCTCTGTTCCTTCACACCAGGGGTGGTGCCAGACAGAGCTGGGCCAGACAGAAAATTGAGGCAGGGGGCTGTGCCCTTCCTCGCCCTGAGGCCCCGCCCTCTCTGTGGCCCCATCTCCTGGCCAGGTTGGGGGCTGGAAACCGGAGCAGTGCAGGGCAGGCCAGGGCAGAGCACTG
Source organism: Emys orbicularis (assembly GCF_028017835.1). NCBI lineage: Eukaryota > Metazoa > Chordata > Testudines > Emydidae > Emys > Emys orbicularis. The sequence goes on along the minus strand of NC_088687.1, from coordinate 133,744,026 downwards.
GCTATTCACAGCCAGTATGAACTGCCCAGGCCGGGGGACCTGGCTCCATGGCTGGCAGAGCCATTGGGGAGCAGTGACTGTTGGGGGCAAGGCCCTGGAGCCTGGGCTGAAGCAGGTCAGACTGGGCCACTGTGGGGAGCCCTGGACCCTCTATCTGCCCTGGTGGGCGGGGACACAGGCCAGGGGCTGCTTGTGGGCAACCGGCACCCTGCCCGAGCTTATTTCTCTGCTGCTGCTGGAACTGGCTGCCCGGACAGCAGCCAAGAACATAAGAACATAAGAACGGCCGTACCGGGTCAGACCAAAGGTCCATCTAGCCCAGTATCCTGTCTACCAACAGTGGCCAATGCCAGGTGCCCCAGAGGGAGTTGACCAACAGGCAATGATCAAGTGATCTCTCTCCTGCCATCCATCTCCATCCTCTGACAAACAGAGGCTAGGGACACCATTCCTTACCCATCCTGGCTAATAGCCATTAATGGACTTAACCACCATGAATTTATCCAGTTCTCTTTTAAACCCTGTTATAGTCCTAGCCTTCACAACCTCCTCAGGTAAGGAGTTCCACAAGTTGACTGTGCGCTGCGTGAAGAAGAACTTCCTTGTATTTGTTTTAAACCTGCTGCCTATTAATTTCATTTGGTGACCCCTAGTTCTTGTATTATGGGAATAAGTAAATAACTTTTCCTTATCCACTTTCTCCACATCACTCATGATTTTATATACCTCTATCATATCCCCTCTTAGTCTCCTCTTTTCCAAGCTGAAGAGTCCTAGCCTCTTTAATCTCTCCTCATATGGGACCCGTTCCAAACCCCTAATCATTTTAGTTGCCCTTTTCTGAACCTTTTCTAGTGCCAGTATATATTTTTTTAGATGAGGAGACCACATCTGTACGCAGTATTCGAGATGTGGGCGTACCATCGATTTATATAAGGGCAATAATATATTCTACGTCTTATTCTCTATCCCTTTTTTAATGATCCCTAACATCCTGTTTGCTTTTTTGACCGCCTCTGCACACTGCGCGGACATCTTCAGAGAACTATCCACGATGACTCCAAGATCTTTTTCCTGACTTGTTGTAGCTAAATTTGCCCCCATCATATTGTATGTATAGTTGGGGTTATTTTTTCCAATGTGCATTACTTCACATTTATCCACATTAAATTTCATTTGCCACCATTCTCTCCACTCTACTTTCATAGCTGGGCAACTAGAGAGCGGCAGCTGCTACAGGGCTAAGTCAAATTTTGAGGTGGCTATACCCCCTGCAAGCCTCCCTCCCCAACATCGCTCCTGATTCACACAGCTTCTCTCTTGATGGGAGAGTCTTTTCCTTTGCAGCTCCTGTCATCTCAAACACCCGTCATCTGTATTTGTGCCTCATCAGCTCTCCATCTTTTCTTCATAGCTTATCTGAAAACACTTTCCTCCTCTTGCCTTTACCTCTTGATTTCTACTATTAGTGAACTATATCATTTAGCTCCAGAAAAGGTTTAGAGATACACCTCCCGCTACAAAACAAAACTATTTAATGAGAGAATAAAAAACAATTCTCACTCTCTGTATGGCAAACCCATCACTAAGTGATGTGACAGCTGATACATATTCTGAAACCAGAACACATAATAATGTATACCAGTTAAATGGTTACAAAATTACCCAGTATCATAGAACCACAAACCGGGGGGAACACTAACAATTCTCCCCAAATGAAAAGCTACTTAATTTGCAGTTACTAGCACCAATTGTTGAATAAATGGAGTCTGCTTACATCTGCTTCAAGTAGATAAGCCCATAGGATATTTCTTCTTAAATCCTTGAGACTTCTCCTCCTTTGGCCAGATATTCTCATATCCAGTTTTCTGCTTTGATATGCAGCAGGATGCTGCCTACACTGACTGACAAATCTCTAATGCATATAATTTTCAACAACGAAAATGAAGGAACACCTGATGTGTGGATCACAGGTAACCCAGGGTCTTAAATGAGTGACCTTCCTTGAAATGAGCCCCATCTGATATATACTCTAAATGCAGGGCAGGATCTATCCCCACCTCTCTATTTTCAGCATGCCAACTAAAACCAGCAGCCTCTATCTTCCTGTGGTATCTTTAATTTCTCTTGTCTTGATACCTTCTTATTTGTATTAATAATGAAGCTTCATTTTCTCTTTTACAACCCTAAAAGCCATTAATGATCAAAGGTTTGTTGTTAATTCCCAACGGGAATTTAGAAGACATTTTCAGCTATTTTCTGCGTGATTCATTTCTTTGCCTTTCCTGTTGGAAACAGGATCTTTCAAGGAACCAATGTAACCAGAAAAGGTGCCCCTCCTGGAATCACAAGTTGTATTTTTTCTAGTGTAACCCTTCTGCCAGGCCGAGTTGATAGCAGCAAGGGCCGGGTTCAGTACATAGGGGTCCCCTCCCAACAGTGTAACACAAAACCAGCTCATGCCCCCACCCAGTGACCTGGGAAAATCTTGCACACACCCCTGGGCACCTCGAAGAGGCAATACTTCCCCTCTCGCAAGCACAGAGTCTCGGTGTAGCAGAAAATGTTTAATAACATGAGGTAAACAACATAGCATTAAATTGGGAAAACACCACAACTAGAGTTCATAGACCAAACCATGAGCGAAGACCCACCCCAGCAAATTGGGCCGTGTCCGTTCCCGTTGGTTCTTGAAACCAGCAACCCAAAAATCACCCAACGTCCCAAAAGTCCAACAGCCCCCAAAGTCTCTGTCCCTGGTCAGTGCAGCCCCAGAGTTCAAAGGAGGGGGCGCGCAAGGTGTTAAGGGGCACCTTACGTGATCCGAGGCCGACCGGCCGCCTCTCCGTGGGGTTCCACCGCAGCCTTCACCACGAGCCGCTCCACTCCACCAGCTGTCCCGTGAGCCGCTCCTGCCGTCCCACGAACTACTCTGCTCTACCAGCTGCTCCTCTCACCGACCTGTGAGCCGCTCCAGCCGTCCCCACAAACGGCTCTGCTCCGCTCACCGTTCCTTGGGCCGCTCCAACCATCCCCGCAAGGCTCCGTTCTGCTAGCTGCTCCGCCAGCCACTTAGCAATATAGCTTCAGGCTTCCTCACTAGTTAACACAGCACTCAGTGATCTCAGCTCTTAGTAACTTTAGCTGTTTTGTGATTTCAGCTCTTAGTGATTTCAGCTAGTAGTAGGGGAGCCCCAGTGCTGGTGCACTATTGACCCAAAGTGAATTCAGCTCAGCAGCCTGTAACTAGACTCCTAATGGAATCAAAGTTAGCTCTGACATTTAACAGTGGAGAGAGTAGAAGGTACAATTGGTGGTTCAGGCTCACAAAAGGGGCCCACACCACCAGGTACAAATACCTGCCCCAACCTCTCTCAATTCACTAGGTTTTGTAACCCATGCCCTTGTCAAGCAAGTGCTACTTAGTTAATGGTGAGTCCTTCTGTCATACAACAGTTCCACTGGCCTTGATTCACAGAATCAGGATAACAAAACTTTATTCTTCCTGCCCCAATAACAGAGAAACTGGGGATCCCACACCAGCCAAAGTAACCACTTTCAGTTGCTGTTGTCTCATGCCAGGCGGTGCCTATGCAAACAAGATCAGCCCCTGGAGTTCTTTTCCACACTCGCCATAATTCACCACCAGATGTCAGGGTAGAGCTCATCCTGACTCTGCTTACATCAGCAAACACCAGTTGCTGTTTCTTACTATCTTATCTTACCCACACAGCTACAATTATTGCTACTAATACTTAGCACTTACTGAAGTCAATGGAGTTATTCAGATTTACACCAGATAAGGAGCTGGTCCATACACTGTAATGCACTGCATTTTTACTCTGCTTTGAAAACATTGACTTAACCACGCAGAGCAACGGATGAGGCCCATTTCAGTTTCCAAAGAAATAAAGGGCCAGAGTCCCATCTCTCTTACATCAGTTGAGACTCCAAATCAGGAGGGGCAGGGACTTGAATCCAGCTTCCATATACCACCACGGAGCAGCTTAACCACTAGGCTATTACCTAGTCCAGTGGCTTCCAACCATTTTTCGTTTGCAGACCCCTAAAAACTTTCAAATGGAGGTGCAGGCCCCTTTGGAAATCTCAGGTATAGTCTGTGGACCCCCACAGACCACAGGATGAAATGACTGACCTAGTCTAAAGTAAGAAAAGGGGTCTCTTGAGTCTTTTTTCACAAGAACACAGAAGTCTGGTGCCACACCATTTTACTACAGAATTCCTGCTCTTCCAAATGTCACTCACCATATACATGCTTGACAGACAAATGAATCATTTCAATACCTTGACAGCTGAAGATTAAAAATGCCATTGTATTTAAGATGATGTTCAACTCACATTGCCACTTGTAAGAATCATGCACTTGTGCATACAGGGGAGTCCCGAGACCAGCGTTCTAATCCTGGCCTTGCCACTAATAACTTGTGTGACTGTAAGCAAGGCACTTCAGGAAGCCATTTTTTCTCCTCCGATATTTTATCTGTCTTGTCTATTTCACCTGTAAGCTGTTTGGGGCAGGGCCTGTCTCTCGCTATGTGTTTGTACAGTGCCTAGAAGAACGGAGCCCTGTGTGACAGATCTGAGGAATGCCTGTGTCCAATTGTGAACTCTGTTGTGTTTGATGAATGTCATTCTGATTGTAATTGTCACTGTCATCTTCACTTTTCATTGTAACCTCCATCTTGGGTTAAGACATCCATGCATGCTCATGCTAGAGGGTAGGACACCTTAAGGAGGGCTAAAAACAAGAGAGTCATCAATGCTGAATGACTCTTCCCTTCTGGAACTTTGGGTTTTCTATTGCGGGGGCTTTGATATTGAAGGACTCCGTATATACAAATATGTCTGGAAGGAGGGGGCAGGAGTTCACCAGTCTAAGAACGGTTGGGAGAACTGCAGTAACTCTGCTTGACCGACTGACTAGTAAGGAGAGTCTTTACATAGGGAGACTGCTTCTCTGAGCAGGGGCGATTTCACTGTCATTTGTAAGACCTTGCTGGGCAGAGTGAAGGCAAGAGAGACTCTGTCTGGCCAAAAGATGTTGAACAAACCTCAGGATTCACGGGGCGGGGGGAGGGAGATCAGACCAGGCAGCTGCATTCGGGATTGCTGAATGTTCTTCATAGATCTATAGCTCTCTTGTGCTTTTTAAAAAGAGTTAGGTGCTAAGAAATTCCTTTGTTAAGCCTGTCAGCCTTGCTTTACTGCCACATTGTCCCTCAAAGGTGTAACTGGGAAACCAGAGCTCCCACAGCCAGGTGGAATTTGGGAAAATGTGTTTAAGTAACTGGGAGCTTGGGAGAAATGTGGGACTGATTCTGGGGTCTAGGCAACTGGACTGCAGGACTACCCAAGAAGGGTTTAATACATGAGGTTCCTGAGACTGTTCCTGAGACCCCCAGAGTTAGAAAGAGTGAGCAGTCACTGCTCATGTGGGACTGAGTGGTAGGATCAACTCAGAACAGACTGATGTCCATCCAGAGAAGGGAACTGGGCCAGGTTGTGACACCTGATCTTAGTTAGGGCCTCTAGGCCCTATTGTAATATAAACAAAACAACAACAACAACATAAGAGCTGAATACTGCAACCATTGAAGCAAAGCTCCCATTGACTTAAAAAGTGCAAGATCAGGACTTAAATGGAAGATATATTATCCAGGTGATACCATCACCCATTTGTTCAATCTAGGCTTAACATCTTCACTCTAACAGCCTGCTCATGCATCATCCTGCGGCACAATAAGACAAATAAAATTAATAGACCCCCAAGGGGACTATTTTACAGTTTTAAAAATTGTGTTTAGGTTTTTTTCTCATCTTTCCGAGTGTTTTTCATTTAACTGAAGAAAGATTTGTCATCCTTTTTGTCCTCATCAACTCTTTTGTGCCTTGGACCTGTAAATACTGTTATGCCATATGACTAAGAAAGGTTTTTTTCTCCCAGGAAATTACCCTAGTTCCACTTACCAGCATTTCCCTGCAATGTGTAGCAAGTGCTTGTTTGTTTAGACAGTGCTTGTTTTGTGAATGCTGACTCTGGATAAAATCTAATGACAGGTCGGCACTTGGTTTAAGTTTGAATGACAAGTATGTTTATAATGAAATGGTAGAGTTCATGATTCTAAGGAATGGTAGGAGGGAGAACAGCAAAATAAAGACAATGGATTTTAAGAAGGCAGACTTTAGCAAACTCAGGGAGTTGGTAGGTAAGATCCCATGGGAAGCAAGTCTAAGGGGAAAAACAATAGAAGACAGTTGGCACAAAGAGACATTACTAAGGACACAAGAGGAAACTATCCCACTGTGTAGGAAAGATAAGAAGTATGGCAAGAGACCACCCTGCCTTAACCAGGAGATCTTTAGTGATCTAAAAATAAAACAAAAAAGAGTCCTACAAAAAGTGAAAACTAGGTCAAATTACAAAGGATGAATATAAACAAATAACACAAGTATGTAGGGCCAAAATTAGAAAGGCCAAGGCACAAAACAACATCAAACTAGCCAGAGACATAAAGGGTAACAAGAAAACATTCTACAAATACATTAGAAGCAAGAGGAAGACCAAGGACAGGGTAGGCCTGTTACTCAATGAGGGGTGGGGAGGGAATAACAACAGAAAATGTAGAAATGGCAGAGGTGCTTAATGACTTCTTTGTTTTGGTTTTCACCAAGAAGGCTGGTAGTGATTGGACGTCTAACATAGTGAATGCCAGTGAAAATGAGGTAGGATCAGAAGAGACTAAAATAGGGAAAGAGCAAGTTAAAAATTATTTGGACAAATTAGATGTCTTCAAGTCACCAGTGCCTGATGAAATGCATCCTGGAATACTCAAGTTGCTGACTGAGGAGATATCTGAGCCATTAGCGATTATCTTTGAATGTCATGGAAGATGGGTTCACAGTCATGCTGGAAGGGCATAACGAGTGGGGTCCCGCAGGGATCAGTTCTGGGTCTGGTTCTGTTCAATATCTTCATCAATGATTTAGATAATAGCATAGAGAGTACACTTATAAAGTTTGCGGATGATACCAAGCTGGGAGGGGTTTCAAGTGCTATGGAGGATAGGATTAAAATTCAAAATGATTTGGACAAACTGGAGAAATAGATTGAGGTAAATAGGATGAAATTCAATAAGACAAATGCAAAGTACTCCATTTAGGAAGGAACAATCAGTTGCACACATACAAAATTGGAAATGACTGCCTAGGAAAGAGTACTGCGGAAAGGGATCTGGGGGTCAGAGTGGACCACAAGTTAAATATGAGTCAACAGTGTAACGCTGTTGCAAACAAAAAAGCGAATGTCAGTCTGGAATGTATTAACAGGAGTGTTGTAAGCAAGACAGGAGAAGTAATTCTTCCGCTCTACTCCGCTCTGATGAGGCCTCAACTGGAGTATTGTGTCCAGTTCTGCGGGCCACATTTCAGAAAGGATGTGGACAAATTGGAGAGAGTCCAGAGAAGAGTGACAACAATGATTAAAGATCTTGAAAACATGACCTAGGAGGGAAGATTGAAAAAACTGGGTTTGTTTAGTCTGGAAAAGAGAAGACTGAAAGGGGACATGATATCAGTTTTCAAGTATGTAAAAGGTTGTTACAAGGAGGAGGAAGAAAAATTGTTTTTCTTAACCTGTGAGGATAGGACAAGAAGCAATGGGCTTAAATTGCAGCAAGGGAGGTTTAGGCTGGACATTAGGAAAAACTTCCTAAATGTCAGGGTGGTTAAGCACTGGAATAAATTGCCTAGGAAGGTGGTGGAAGCTCCATCATTAAAGATTTTTAAGAGCAGGTTAGACAAACACCTGTCAAGAATGGTCTAGATAATTAATCTTGCCACGAATGCAGGGAACTGTACTAAATGACCTCTCGAGGTCCCTTCCAGTTCTATGATTCTATGATAGATTTGGCAATTTCCGGCAATATCCTTGGGAGACCTTGCTGAATTTAGTTAAAATATGTTTGGGGTCCATTGTATTAAGTGACTGGTTTATGTATTATTGTGGGCCGGGATTGTATGTAATTTCTCTCTGGGAAGATGGGATGTAAACCCAGAGAAGTGTTATGAATGTCAAAGGACTATTCTAAACAATGTGCCAGACAAAGATGGACTTTGGGGATAAAGAGTGCAAATGGTTTGCCCAGGGGGAGGTGAATGCAAATTCTTCTTCCTCTCTGACTATGGAAGAAAACAAACTTTTGGAAGCTACACCCTGAGCATGGGAGCATTGTCTGCTGACTACCGTGTTCCCAATGTCTCAACATCAAAGGCCCGAGCTGTATAAAGGAAAGCTGTATAAGGAAAGAGTAACCTGTTCATGAGTGTGCTAGTTCTGATCTGAAGCTGTTATTAACTTGTAACAACAGAAAAAAATCTTTGGTGGGGTTTGAAGGACTGACTCCTACCACAGCCCATGCTGGAGTTTGGGAGTAGGGAGGCGGGGGTGGAAAGAATCTCTGGTAAGCTTATTAGCATGTGAGTAGGTTCCTTTATTTTTTTAATATGTTTTCTCAGTAATGCTTTCACCTTAACAATAAATGTGCCTGCTCTTAAAGATCTGTGCAGTAGTCAATGACTGCTGGCAATTACATAAGTTCATAGTCTTCTGAGAGAAATCAAAGCACAGATGCTGGCCTGTTTACACAGTCTGGCTTGCTGAGGGTATTGCAGTGTAAGCAGGGAACTGTACAGCCTGGAAAAAAACGCCAGTCAGGAGGGAGAGAAATGTGGATCTCTACTCAAGAGAGTCGATGGTTGTGGAGCCTGGAGCCTAGAGGGGGTGCTCTTCAGGAACCACGAACAGGGAATATGAGTACAATTGTCCTGTAACAGTATTGATCTGGCTGCTTTTATGAGAGCAATAGGAAGGGGCCCAAATGAACAGCTATGTTTGGCTAGAATATAGAAGTATATAAGAAAGTCAAACACTTGGAGTTATTGAGAACTAGGGTAATACTGCAAAAATATATTTATTTATTATTATTATTTATTAATTTAGATTTAAAGCAACACACAAAGAGCTCTCTCCAGATCTCTGCATGCCCTTGACCTAAATTTAATACCACAATAAAGAACAAGTTACACAACTAATCCAGTACAATCACTGATCAGCAATCAGAACTTATTTGTATTAAAGTATCACCCAGAGGTCCCGAGTGGGATCAGGGTCCAATTGCAATAGCACTGTCTAACTACACAGAGACACAGTCCATGCCTTATGCACAGTCTGGATAAGGACAAGAAATGACAGACAATTGGATGGGGGTAGGAAATGGAAGACGAGTTTAATAGTAACGGGAACACAAAATTACACTCCCAAAGAAAGAACAACTATTCCAAGATGCAGCTGCAAATATAATCCTATTCTTACTACATCACATTTTCTAAGTACCACTAGATTATACAATATCAATGAATATTTTTACTACTCAAAGCCCTGGTGAAATCAATGGCTCGGGGCTGGTCTACACTAAAAAATTAGACTGACCAAGCTACATCACTCAAGGGTGCCGCTGTCATGGTTTAAGTGTAGATGTAGCCTCAAGAGGCCCTGTTTGTTTCAGGGAGATGTTCGGTTTAGTGAAACTATTGGTCTAGTTGATAACAGAATAATGCTCTAGTCATACCAGTAAGTATTTTATTCTTAGCTTGCTGTGTTTCCTTTTGCAACCTAAAGCAGTATTACAGCACAAGATTTTTACTATGAAAAGTTCTATTAAAATCAATAATGCAAGTGTCATCCTTCACACTACTAGGACTTTGTATTGTAAAGATAACATGGAGTATTCTTGTGTATATTACACAGAAATTTTTACTGCCTGTTATGAAATATACACACACATAAGGTTTAAGTCTTTTAATGTATTTTCTTTAATAAATAAACGGGAGACATTAATACCTCCCAGAAATCCATTACTAGCTGGGAGTTAAAAGCAGAAGTGGAAACTAACAAGGCAAGTTGGCACCACCAAAGATGAGAAGAGCCTTGAAGGAGAACAGGGTAGGTTCAAGGAGATTGTCCCCTGTATAATGGGAATCATGAGTGATGGTAGGTGTAGGAGATGTGAACAAAGTGGTAGAGGCTGACCTCAATGGCGCAGCAGAGTCGGCAGGAGATGATGAGATAATATATAGGACCAGACAAAGAAAGGGTTGTTCAGGTGGGGGGCTTCAAGCTAATGACTAAAAGTTTGTGTTTGATGTGGCGGAAAAGGGGAAGCTAGTGGAGGAGACACAAAGGAGGGAGTGACATGGTGAGAACAACAATCCAGAAGGACGATCTGTAGCAGCAGTGTTTTGAAGAGACCTGAGTGAAATGAGGTAAGATGAGTGTCAGGAAGGCCAAAGAGAAGGAGGAGACAACCAAAATGGAAAAGAAAAGTACCTGGACTAGGGTTTTACTGGTGGGACCAGCTCTGGGAATGCTGTACAGGGAGAAGTGACATGATTTCATACACTCATTTGAATGAAAAACCACAACCCACATTTACTTGTTTTCCTTGAACATTCGGACAAGTTGGGTTTGTTTGCGGGAATGTTCTTGTGAATATTCACATGAACATAAACTCACATGGGAACATTTACACAGTTCTCTTGAAATCTCATGTCTCTCCTCCTTCCATCCAGAGGAGCATAAACAATAGCATTTGACTTAGGTGATCTATCTGTCAATAACCAAAGTAAAGAGCAGCCAAAGGAAGCCATTTGCAGTGCACAACAAGAAGATGTATTCCTCCTACAAAACCCAGGAACTGTGTGTGCATCACATCCTTGAACTCCCATTATTGGCACCTTGTCTATTGACAGGTAGAGATCACTCCTGTAACACTATCACACATCCTGAGAAAAGAATATTGCATAATATATAGCTTGAGACCAACCCGTAAGATGAACTCTCCTCCTATAATGTGTTTGTCAGAAATTTTTTAATAATGAGCACACAAATAAAATTCAAAGTCTGTTCCTGGGCAATTTTCAAAGAGATAATAGGGCTAAACTGATCCAGTAAATTATTAGCTGTGAACAGTTCACCCAGCTGTATTGCAGATTCTCTCTTTTCTATGGCCTGGCCTTCAAAAGCGGTTGGTATGCTATACAAGAGTGTGCTGTTTTGAAAACTGTTAAAATTACACACTAACACTTTAAGTATAAGGGGTTTCCTGATCCTGTTTGCAGGCTATGGGGCTCTGTAGAGAAGCATGAGATCCGGGCCTTGGCTAGTTCATCTGCAGAGTACTAGCCTAGAGCAAGGTGGGTTGAGTTGTGCTTCTCTGCTTTAAGCAGCAGCCTGCTTTCTCTCTCTGTTCTGGGGGGTCTTGTGTGTTAGGGTTCTGGATTCTAAGCAATAAAGTAGTGTGATGTTGCAACCTTCCAAAAAAAATATTGTAACTTCTCTCTCTGTGTGTACATAAGTGAGTAGCAAGGACAAAATATATATTTTTTAAATTTAAACACTTATTTTAATGGTTGGGACAAACCAATATAGTAAGGTGAATGGTAAGTAGCTCGCTTCTACTGCTGTAAAAAAAAAAAGACGGTTGGGGGATCATCTCTAAGCATCATAATAAAGCACTGTTGGTTTTCATCTGAGCAGCTCAAAATGCTTTACAATCATTACTAAGTTAAGTATGACATGCATCTGACAAAGTGGGTATTCACCCACAAAAGCTTATGCTCCAATACATCTGTTAGTCTTAAAGGTGCCACAGGACTCTCTGTTGCTTATTACTAAGTTAGACATTGCAACCGCTTTGCACTAAGCCTATTGTACAGGTTCCTAAAGTAAGGCTCAAGTAGGTAAATGTAGAGAATGTTCTGAACCAAAAAAAAAGCCCCAGACCCAAATACTTTGGTGTGGGTCTCAATGGTGTAGCTCAGGTCCATCTCTAGCTTGCTAATGCCCTGATTTCGTAAGTTGTTTCATGTAGTCAGATGTGTGCTTCCACATACAGCCCTGTTTACTCAACAGGGTTCCACATGTACACTAGGACTGGGGGCGAAGTTTGCATGTAAAGGTGACCTCCCAGGTAGGAAGAGCATCCAGGACTCTTGGCTTCAAAGTCACCCCATGCTCTAACCACTAATGCTCTGATTTAGCATGCAAAGCACTTAAGCAAGTGGCTGAGTCCCCATTGATTTCATGTGCTTAGATGCTTTGCTAAAGCAGAGGCCTAAGAAAACCCCTTTTCCTGTAGCGTTTGTAAGCCAGGAGATGAAAATCATCACAGAAGATACAAATGAAACAGAGTTAAGCATTTGATCCATGTCAGAAAACTACTTTGTCAAACTGGTTCAGGGAATTTGCAAAATCCAGAATATTTTTAAAGACATGTACGCATGCAGAATACGCCTCACATTTCTCTGCACAATGCAAAGAAGCATATCAATCTCTCTATGGATGTGTTTCTTACTGATCACGATTTTACATGCTGCTTTTATGTGCTGCCAGTGAGTTAAGTGTCTGTTACTATTTGGGTGCTCAAAGAGTCAACATGCATTAGAAGTTTTAGTTCAATCTTTGATACTTTAAATTGCTACATTTAGTTTCAGGGGGTGAAAAAAACAGACAATCCTCATGGGACACCATGCAATTTTTCATCTGAATCTCGGAATTTTTTTTTCTAAAGTGTAAATAAATTCCTTGTTAACACTGTGGGGTCTTTGCACACATTCTGCCTGCCCCCTCGGAACAGATGATTAATTTAATGTTTCATTAGCATGACTTAGCGTGGTTTCATTTGTTTCTAATAGCTTTGCCTCCAAAACCTGTCAGAGGGACACTGACGGAAGCTGAACCGATCCTCCCTTGCATAATGATGAATCCCCAGTGGCAAGGTCTCTCCATTAATAAGAGCCAGTGGAAGTCTCTACATATTGCACTCCTCTTTCAACTTTGTAAACCTGAACATTCAATTAGAATGAGCGCTCATGCTACGTTGCTCTAAACTGTCATGGGTAAGACCTGAGTGAGATTTTTTTTTAATTAAGCAGCAAATTAAGCCAGACCTAACCTTTGACTCAGCAGTGTGGAACAAGCCGCAATGGCATTGATTCTGTCATTGGTAATGTATCTTGACTTCTTGCTGTGACACTGCATTCCATATTCTTCATAGTGATATTATTAGGATATGATTATGATGTATTTTATGCGAGAAAAGTCATGTGAGGTGTCATTGGAAAAGTTACGATTTGCTGAATATGATTACCCTATGTGTATGAATGTATCATTTTTGTATCTAAAAGTTATGAATATTGACTATTTATCTGTATTTAAAATGTAGTTACACCTTGGTAATGCCCACTAGACAAGGTGCTTTCAGTCTAGATAGTAGGTGGGGAAGGGCCTATTCAGGGCAATGGGCTATTGGAAAAAACAATAGGCCTTAGGAGAAGCTTATCTCCCATCTGGAGAGCCTTCCTGAGAATGCTCCAAACAGCCTGTGAGTAGTGGCTGCTATGACTCTACAAGGACATGTGATCAGACAACATGATGCTGGACTCCATCCTGGGATGTCAGTATTTTTCCACAGACTGGTCGGAGAACCAAGCTTTGAAACAAAGGGTTCCCGCCATATGCAAAAGCTATCTAAGCCAGGGAGTGACATCATCAGGTGTTCTTCACTCCCCACCCAAGAAGACTCCTGGAAACACCTGAGGAACAAAGACTGAGCTGAGGGAAGTGCTGGACCCAGGCTAAAGGGATTTCTAGCCTGTAAATGAGACACCTGGAGATTCCAAGCTGTAAAGCAAGTGCAGCTTTCCCCTTAAGAATCTGCATCCTGCTTGTATCATCTCTTAGGGTGAGAATCTGCTATTCATATCCAATCTATTGAGTATATTAAGCTTAGTTTGTGTTTTTTGTTTATTTGCTAGGTAATCTGTTTTGATCTGTTTGCTATCACTTATAATCACTTAAAATCTATCTTTTGTAGTTAATAAACTTGTTTTTGCTTTATTTAAACCAGTGAGTTGGAGTGAAGTGTATGGGAATCTTAGCTTAAGGGACAAAGGCTGTTGCATATTCCTTTCCACATTGAGGGAGGGGGCAAACTTTAGGAGCTTATGCTGTCTAGTTCCCTGTGCAGCACAAGGGGGTATAATTTTGGGTTTATACTCCAGAGGTGGTGTGTGCCTCAGGAGCTGGGAGTTGCCTTGGCTGTAGCCTTCCTATGCAGGGTCTGGTCAGAGAACCTGCATGTAACTGCAGCTGGGCGTGTCCCTACCTGTATTTGTGCTGGTGAAAGTGCAGGCTGGAGGGCTTTGCAGCTTGTCACAGCAATACAATGTGAGAGGGAACCTAGGCTAGTGGGTCAGGGGACTCAGTGGTACCTCAGTTCCAGATGGCATCCCAGGGGGAACCCATCACACTTGCCCTTATCCATTGTATCAGGTCATCACCCTCATGTTGTTGTGTGTTCAAAGTGCCTGAGTAGCTGTAAAAGCCTTTGGGAGGCCAACACTGGGAGCATCAGTCTTCCAAGAAGATCCAGGATGTCAGTAGAATTTATTGAAGCTGCAGAAACTCTATAATTCTCAGACTAATAGCCAAAGGGGATTAAGAGAACTTGAAGGTTGAAAGGACCATTCGGGAGAGGAGAAAAGCCTGGTTCTGGGGCAGCTGCATAAGGGAGAACCCTGAAATAATCCATTAGCACCACCCATAATTTCCTATTACCCTACCTTCCGCTGGCCCAATGACCATTGCTCTACACTGCTCCATAATGTTAACACTTAGCATCCCCACAGCCCTTTGCATCCAGATATATGAGCACTTCACAAAAGTATCATTCTCCCTATTTTGTTGTTGGGGAAAGTGAGGCACAGAGATGTTAAAAGGCTTGTTCAAGGTCACTCAGCCAGTAAGTGGAGGAGCCAGGAAAAGACCCCAGATCTTGCGATTCCAAGGTGCTATGTCCAATGCACTGGACCATGTTGCCAGCATAATAGACAGGAATAAGGTTGCCTAAAGTGGGTTCTCACTTCCAGGCCCAGCAAAGCCCGGGAGCACTGATGGGAGGGCCCTACCACATTCATGATCCATTTTGGTCGATTTCATGGTCATAGGATTTTTAAAATCGTAAATTTCATGATTTCAGGTATTTAAATATGAAATTTCACGGTGTTGTAATTGTAGGGTCCTGACCCAAAAAGGAGTTGGGGGGAGGGTTGCAAGGTTATTGTGGGGGGGATTGCGGTACTGCCGCCCTTACTTCTGCGCTGCTGCTGGCGGCGATGCTGCCTTCAGAGCTGGGCAGATGGAGAGCGGCGGCTGCTGTCCGGGAGACCAGCTCTGAAGGCAGAGCCACCGCCAGCAGCAGCAGCACAGAAATAAGGATGGCATGGTATGGTATTGCCACCCTTACTTCTGCGCTGTTGCCTGCAGAGCTGGGCCCTCAGTCAGTAGCTGCCACTCTCCAGCCACCTAGCTCTGAAGGCAGCAGCTCAGAAGTAAGGGTAGCATGATATGGTTTTACGATCCTTACTTCTGCGCTGATGCTGGTGGGCACTGCCCTCAGAGCTGGACGCCCGGCCAACAGCTGCCAATCTCCAGCCACCCAGCTTTGAAAGCAGCACATAAATAATAGTGGCAATACTGCGACCCCCCTTAAAATAACCTTATGATCCCCCTGCAACTCCCTTTTGGGCAGGACCCCCAATTTCAGAAACAATGGTCTCCCCCATGAAAATTGTATAGTATAAGGCAAACACACACAAAAGACCAGATTTCACGTGCGGGGGGGGAGAGAGACGAGATTTCACAGTCCATGACCCATTTTTCATGGCTGTGAATTTGGTAGAGCCCTACTAATGGGATAGGACACTTGGTCCTTAAAATGGAAGGAGCACATTTTTCTGCACTGCAGAATCCCACTGGCCAATACAGGACAAATATTAATAGTTCCAAAGGGAGTCCCCTCCAGCCTTCCTTGGCTGGAATAAAAGACATTGCAGGCATGGTGAGGTAGTCCATCAGGGAAGAACAAAGTGAAGAATTACTAAAGTCCCGCTTTGAGGCACAGGGGAGTCACCATGGAAGAAAACCAGCCCCTCTTCCTTAATTTCAGTAATTCCAGCTTCTTCCATGAATCTGAACGTGTTGTGATAATTACAGTAATGTATTTTTAAAAAGAGAAACAAATCTCATTCCCACTGCTGCCATAGTACTCCTAAAGGCTATAAGTCAATAAAGTATCAGATCACTGTATTCTTTCCCTCCCCCACATTAACATATTCAAGAGCATTAAGGGTAGTCAAGCTGTAAATCAGGAGAGCTTTAGCAGCCAATTCAGGAGAGATCCCAGATAAAAATGGAAAAGATTATACAGTTATGTAGAAAGAGAACAGGGCACTTGAAGAAACTGTACCACATGCCAGATAGCTCTGAGGAGCATCTTTAGAACTAAGAAGCGAAGCAAGAGCCGGCTTGTTTTAATGCTAAGAAGTCTAATTGTGTAATGGACAGTGCTGGAGCAAATAATGTGGGTTACGGGCCTGGAGGTTGACTTGAGTTCCTCTCCATTCAGAGGGAGAGGCTAATTTTCTCAGCCATTGTTACCCACTTCCAGTTTATTAGCATTTCGGCCATAGCTGGGTTTGGATTGCTGCTGTCAATAAATTTACCAACAGAAATAAAAACAAAACAAAACAACAAAACCTGTCCCAAATTGTCTGCCAATAAAGTTCAGTAAAAATTATTTACATATTAATGGAAGTGGAAGATAAGAACATAAGAATGGCCATACTGGGTCAGGCCAAAGGTCCATCTAGTCCAGTATGGCCTATGCCACGTGCTTCAGAGGTAATAAATAGAACAGGTAATCACCAAGTGATCCATCCCCTGTTGCCCATTCCCAACTTCTAGTAAACAGAAGCTAGAGACACCATCCCTTCCCATCCTGACAGCCATTGATAGACCTATTCTCCATGAATTTATCTAGTTCTTTTTTGAACCCTGTTATAGTCTTGGCCTTCACAACATCCTCTGGCAATGAGTTCCACATACTGACTGTGCGTTGTGTGAAGAAATACTTCTTTTTGTTAGTTTTAAACCTGCCGCCTATTAATTTCATTTGGTTAACCCTAGTTCTTGTGTTAAGAGAAGCAGTAAATAACACTTCCTTATTTACTTTCTCCATACCAGTCATGATTTTATAGACCTCTATCATATCCCCCCTTAGTCGTCTCTTTTCCAAGCTGAAAAGTTCCAGTCTTATTTATCTCTCCTCATATGGAAGCCGTTCCATACCCCTAATCATTTTTGTTGCCCTTTTCTGAACCTTTTCCAATTCCAATATATCTTTTTTGAGATGGGGTGACCAAATCTGCATGCAGTATTCAAGGTGTGAGCATACCATGGATTTATATAGAGGCAATATGATATTTTCTGTCTTATTATCTATCCCTTTCTTAATGATTCCCACCATTCTGCTAGCTTTTTTGACTGCCGCTGCACATTGACTGGATGTTTTCAGAGAACTATCCACAATGACTCCAAGATCTCTTTCTTGAGTGATAAGTTAAAAATAGTTGTTTTGGGTTTTTTCCCTTACTTGGGGAGTTTGCAGACTAGCCAAAGAGTGTATACATATCTATATCATCTACATTTGTAGACCTACACAGTCATGTGTTTGGGGCACTATAGAGTCATACCTTGTTGGTGATATGACACAATCCCTCCTGCACTCTGTGATGACAGTTGCTCTCTCCTTTCAATGCACAAAGTCATGCTATTCATTTACACTTGGGTGCTCCTGGAGGAGGCAGAGAGATATTACATGCTTGCATGACTCTGCCAGCAAGAAAAGATGTATGCAGTGGTGTTGTAGCCATGTCAGTCCCAGGATACTAGAGAGACAAGGTGAGTGAGGTAATATTTTTTATTGGACCAACTTCTGTTGGTGAGAGGGACAAGCTTTTGAACTTATAGACTCATAGACTCATAGACTTTAAGGTCAGAAGGGACCATTATGGTCATCTAGTCTGACCTCCCGCATGATGCAGGCCACAAAAGCTGACCCACCCACTTTCCCTTAACTCAGCTGTTGAAGTCTCCAGATCGTGATTTAAAGACTTCAAGTCACAGAGAATCCTCCAGCTTGCGACCCCTGCCCCATGCTGTGGAGGAAGGCGAAAAACCTCCAGGGCCTCTGCCAATCTACCCTGGAGGAAAATTCCTTCCCGACCCCAAATATGGCGATCAGTAGAACCCCGAGCATACAGGCAAGATTCTCCAGCCGGACCCTCATTTTACCAGCGATGAGACGTTATTGCCTAATTGACTAAAATCATGTTATCCCATCAAACCATTCCCTCCATAAACTTATCTAGCCTAATCTTGAAGCCAGAGAGGTCTTTTGCCCCCACCGTTTCCCTCGGAAGGCTGTTCCAAAATTTCACCCCTCTGACGGTTAGAAACCTTCGTCTGATTTCAAGCCTAAACTTCCCCACGGCCAGTTTATATCCATTTGTTCTCGTGTCCACATTGGTACTGAGCTGAAATAATTCCTCTCCCTCCCTGGTATTTATCCCTCTGATATATTTAAAGAGAGCAATCATATCTCCCCTCAGCCTTCTTTTGGTTAGGCTAAACAAACCGAGCTCCTCGAGTCTCCTTTCATAGGAAAGGTTTTCCATTCCTCGGATCATCCTAGTGGCCCTTCTCTGTACCCGTTCCAGTTTGAGTTCATCATTTTTAAACATAGGAGACCAGAACTGCACACAGTACTCCAAATGAGGTCTCACCAGCGCCTTGTATAACGGAAGCAGCACCTCCTTGACCCTACTAGAAATACCTCGCCTAATGCATCCCAAGATCGCATTAGCTTTTTTCACAGCCACGTCACATTGCCGACTCATAGTCATCCTGCGGTCAACCAGGACTCCGAGGTCCTTCTCCTCCTCCATCACTTCCAACCGATGCGTCCCCAGCTTATAACTAAAATACTTGTTAGTCATCCCTAAATGCATCACCTTACACTTCTCACTATTAAATTTCATCCTATTACTATTACTCCAATTTACAAGGTCATCCAAGTCTCCCTGCAGGATATCCCGATCCTTCTCCGAATTGGCAATACCTCCCAACTTTGTGTCATCCGCAAACTTTATCAGCCCACTCCTACATTCGGTTCCGAGGTCAGTAATAAATAGATTAAATAAAATCGGACCCAAAACCGAACCTTGAGGAACCCCACTGGTGACCTCCCTCCAACCTGACAGTTCACCTTTCAGTACTACCCGCTGCAGTCTACCCTTTAACCAGTTCTTTATCCACCTCTGGATTTTCATATCGATCCCCATCTTTTCCAATTTAACCAATAATTCCTCATGCGGTACCGTATCAAACGCTTTACTAAAATCGAGGTATATTAGATCCACCGCATTTCCTTTATCTAGAAAGTCTGTTACTTTCTCAAAGAAGGAGATCAGGTTGGTTTGGCACGATCTCCCTTTCATAAACCCATGTTGTAATTTGTCCCAATTGCCATTCACCTCAAGGTCCTTAACTAGTTTCTCCTTCAAAATTTTTTCCAAGACCTTGCATACTACAGATGTTAAACTAACAGGCCTGTAGTTACCCGGGTCACTTTTTTGTCCCTTTCTTGAAAATAGGAACCTTATTAGCTATCCTCCAGTCCAACGGTACCACCCTCGAGTTTACAGATTCATTAAAAATTATCGCTAAGGGGCTTGCAATTTCTGGCGCCAGTTCCTTCAATATTCTCAGATGAAGATCATCCGGTCCGCCCGATTTAGTCCCGTTTAGCTGTTCAAGTTTGGCTTCCACCTCCGATATGGTAATGTCAACCCCCCCTCCTTTATTCCCCTCTGTCCTGTTCCCTCTATTCCTAAGCCCTTCATTAGCCTTATTAAAGACCGATGCAAAATATTCATTTAGATATTGTGCCATGTCTAGATTATCCTTAATCTCCACTCCATCTACATTCTTCAGCGGTCCCACTTCCTCTTTCTTTGTTTTTTTTCCTATTTATATGGCTATAAAACCTCTTACTATTGGTTTTAATTCCCCTCGCAAGGTCCAACTCTACACGGCTTTTGGCCTTTCTCACTGCATCTCTACATGCTCTGACCTCAATAAGGTAGGTTTCCTTGCTGATCCCTCCCCTCTTCCATTCTTTGTACGCTTTCTGTTTTTTCTTAATCGCCCCTTTGAGACGCTCGCTCATCCAGCTCGGTCTAAATTTCCTGCCTACTAACCGTTTTCCCTTTCTCGGGATACAGGCCTCGGACAGCTCGTGCAACTTCAACTTGAAATAATCCCAGGCGCCATCTGCCTTTAGATCCCTAAGTATGTTAGCCCAATCCACTTCCCTAAGTAGTTGCCTTAATTTATTAAAGTTGGCCTTTTTGAAATCGTAAACCTTAGTCACAGTTTTAATTCTGTTAATCCTTCCATTTAGTTTAAACTGAATTAGCTCATGGTCACTTGAGCCAAGGTTGTCCCCTACAACCATTTCCTCAACGAGGTCCTCACTACTCACCAGCACCAAATCTAAAATGGCATCCCCCCTCGTCGATTCAGTTACTACTTGATGAAGGAATTCATCTGCTAGCACGTCTAGGAACATCTGAGCCCTATTATTGTTACTAGCATTTGTTCCCCAATCTATATCTGGGAAGTTAAAGTCCCCCATGATCACACAGCTCTTATTAGTTTTTACTTCCCTAAAAACATTAAATAGTTCTCTGTCCGTATCCAGGCTAGATCCTGGCGGTCTATAGCACACCCCAAGCACTATCCCAGGGGAGGCTCTAGTAGTTCTTTTACCCAGTGTAATTATTGCCCAGACAGACTCCGTCTTGTCCATTCCATCAGTTACTATTTCTTTACAGTTTACCTCATTATTGACATACAATGCCACTCCCGCACCTTTACCTTTTTTCCGGTCATTCCTAAACAGCACATACCCTTCCATACCTGTACTCCAGTCATGACTACCGTTCCACCATGTTTCAGTTATTCCTATGATATCCGGTTTCATTTCTTGGACCAGGAGCTCCAATTCCTCCATTTTGTTACCTAGGCTTCTCGCATTGGTGTATAAACATCTTACTGTATGCTGTTTATCCTTTCTCCCATTAGTTATGCAATTTGGTACGGACCCCGTACTGTCCATCCGCCCCCTCCTTCTTATGTCCAATCCCTTTCCCCTACCTATATCTGTGCTTATCTCTTCACCCTCCTTTTCAGTGTTGGAATCTGGCGTGGAGATTAACTGGACATCTCCCAACCGTCTCCCCCAAATTCCTAGTTTAAAGCTCTCTTGATGAGATGAGCCAGCCTCCCTCCCAGAAGTCTATTTCCTTCCCTACTCAGGTGAAGTTCATCCCGTGAGAACAGCTGTCTGTCCCCGAAAGCCTCCCAGTGGCCATACATCCCAAAGCCCTCCTTATAGCACCACTCCCTTAGCCAGCTATTTATCCTCACAATTCTGTCAGCCCTTTGCTGTCCTTCTCTAGGAACAGGCAGAATCCCACTGAAGATAATCTGAGCCTCGACTTCCTTAAGCGTCTTCCCCAGCCTGGCATAATCTCCCTTGATTCTCTCTAGCGAGAACCTAGCCGTGTCATTCATTCCTACGTGAAGGATGATCAAGGGGTTCTTACCTGCTCCTTTTAGGATCCTTTTCAACCGCAGGTCCACATCCCGTATCTTAGCCCCCGGTAGACAGCACACCCTTCTGTTCTCTGGGTCTGCCCTGGTCACAGGCCTGTCTAACCTCCTCAGTAAGGAGTCTCCAATCACATAAACCTGCCTTTGCCTGGTGACAGTGCGATCTACTAATCTATCCCCTGTTCCCTGTAGTCGTAACTCCTGTCTGTTTCTATTTTCCCTTATAGTCCCCCTAGTGCCATCCTGTATCCTCCCCGGGCTAAGTATTGATGCTGTCTCCATCAACTCCTCCCCTCTCTCTATTGGACTAGCCGCTCTTCTCTTCTTCCTCTGCCTCCCACCATCAGTTACCACCTGCTGCACCCCTTCCTCGTTATCCAAACACACAAACCTGTTCCTGAGTTCTATTTCCCCCTCACTAGCCCTCCTTTTCCTTGGCCTGCTTCTCACGGTCACATGCTTCCACTGCTCTTGTTCTCCCCCCGACATTTCCCCCTCACAGACCATAGCCCCCGCTTCCACCTGCGCCCCTGAGCATTCCCCTTCCGCCACTCCCTGCCTTTGCTCCAGTAGCTGCTCGAATCCCCTTCTAAACTCTACCAGGGTATCTACCTGCATCTCCAACCCTCAGATCTTTTCTTCTAGCAGGTCTATTAGGCGGCATTTCATACAGACATACCTCTGTTCAGGCGCCCCTGCTAGAACCATGTACATACCGCAGGTCTGCAGATGTCAGAGACCACCTTCCTGGGTCACACCAGCTAATGAAGAGTCCCCGGTGAAGGAAAATCAGATGAGGGGATGGGTGGAACAGAGGTTGCAGTGGCACAAAGCAACAGCAATAACCCCTCTGCCAGCAAAGGAGTTCCCCAAAAATGGTTTGTGCCAGCTTGGTGGTATGGGAGGGATAGGGAGGGAAGGGGGCTGTAGCATGGGACCTTCCTATAGCCTCTTCCAGTGGGTCACCTGTATACCATCATGTGCCAGCAATGCCCCTCTGCCATGTACATTGGCCAAACTGGACAGTCTCTATGCAAAAGAATAAATGGACACAAATCTGACATCAGGAATCATAAGATTCAAAAACCAGTAGGAGAGCACTTCAATCTTCCTGGTCACTCAATAACAGACCTAAAAGTGGCAATTCTTCAACAAAAAAACCTTCAAAAACAGACTCCAACGTTAAACTGCAGAACTGGAATCAATTTGCAAACTGGACACCATCAAATTAGGCCTGAATAAAGACTGGGAGTGGTTGGGTCATTACAAAACCTAATTTCCCCCATACTAATTTCCCCCTACTGTTACTCACACCTTCTTGTCAACTGTTTGCAATGGGCCACTCTCATTACCACTACAAAAGTGATTTTTCCTCCTTTGGTATCCTACTGCTAATTGAATTGTCTCGTTAGACTGACCTCCCACTTGGTAAGGCAACTCCCATCTTTTCATGTGCTGTGTATTTATACCTGCTACTGTATTTTCTACTCCATGCATCTGATGAAGTGGGTTCTAGCCCACAAAAGCTTATGCCCAAATAAATGTGTTAGTCTCTAAGGTGCCATAAGGACTCCTTGTTGTTTGTACAGCCCAAGTGGAGCTTAAGGCTGCCAGGACCGTGGTGTGACTCCTTGGGGATGGTGCCCTTCCACCAGCACACACCCAAAACGTGCAGCCAGAGATGACATGTAACTCTTGATGGTGGGGGGGCACAATTTAAAGGCTAGGGGAGGAGGGACATGACTGCCCCACGTGTCGCCTCCGGGAGGTGGGGTGACATGGGGAAAGTTGAAACTTGCCTCTGGCTTTGGCTGGACTTTTGCTGGCAGCTGGTGCAGAGCTGTTCACAGGTGAGAAGCCCCGTCCCGCAGGGTGGCCGGCCAGTGGGCTGGCTGGGAGGAGATGGGAAAGGCTGCGGTTGGGAGCTGTTTTGCCTGTGGGTGTGAGCCTGGGAGCAGTGGTGGAAGAGATCCCAACCTGGGGAGTGAGGGGAGTTGGAGGGGAGCTCAGCATGAACTGTGGTCCCGTTAGACCGGCTGCTTCATTCCCAGGTGGAGAACGCAGAGAGGGGAAGGCACTGAGTTGTTAGCAGTCAAGCAGGACTCAGCCCACACAGCCCAGTGCACCTAGAGACGGCAGGGGACTGGGTGGGCTCTGCCCTCAGCACTTCAGGAAGCAGCGCCAACTGGAAGGCAGAAATCTGGGGCAGGGGCACGAGACCCCGCCTGACCCCGCCCCATGCATTGCCTCTGGGTGCAGCAACTTTTTCTATGAGAGCAGTAGGAAAATCTAACCCTGTGGTTGCCCTGCAGTTGCAGAGAGACCACTGCCTGGAACTGTGTTCTAAGATGAGGTGGGTTATTCCATGTAGAGTAAGAATCAAGTACTCTCCTGGATTACACCCTTTGCAGTCACAGTGAAGTCAGTGGGGATACCCTGGATGTAACTGAAGTCAAAATCAGTCTGGAATTTAGCTATTACTATTATTACATTATGTTGAGTTTGAATTAGGAGAAGAACCTGAACTGGATTTCTGTGCCCCTAAATATTGGGATGCTGCTGTGATTAGCTTTCCCAGGAAGTTGTTTGATACAGTTTCCCCTTAAGAACTGGGGAAGGAGTGCAATATTTATATAGCTCGCAAAGGGCCCTCATTTTGAGCCACATCACTCAGTGCCGTCTCAAAATTAGCTACATTCCAAAAAGAAATGTAGCGTCCTCTTGCTTTACTTGTTGAAAATCAGTTGTATGAGAAATAAAGAATCATGAATTAGCTTATAGAAAGAGTGATTGGCTCTGAAGGAATCAATCCCACAGCATTTTAAACTGGCATAAATATTTTTTTTGTGTTCCCCATTACACAACTCCCCCTCTCCACTGGCAGGTTTGAGAAGTGCAGCGATATGGTAGAGAGAGCAAAGAAGCAAGTGTCAAGATCCCAACTCTCAAGTACCACGATTAACTCCTCTGTTCATTGGGGATGATAAGAAGAATATCTACCTACACTCACAGAAAGGTTCTTAGCATTAAATAAATGAAGGTTGGAAACAGGGTGCATTGATTTAAATCAAAGCTATTTAAATGATGATTTAAATCAAGTGGAAAGCCTGGATTTAAATCATCGATTTTAATCAACTTTTCCATTTGTACTTGTTACTTTCTAAAGAAAGGTGCATTTTCATAGGTTGATACAGCCATTAAAATATCTTGATCTATAACTAAAAAGAGCCTTTACACCAGATTTGGTACATCTATATGCTACCTAGGAGGATGCACTATAACAATATACATTTATTTAAGTACGGTAATTATATAGTTTAATTTTTTCAGATTGATATTAATTGTACCTTTTTAGTATGTTAGAAAATGGTGAGTGATATATTGCTTATTTACTAGATAATGACCTTTTTGCACATGATTTCTGTCAAGCTGCATTAGGATGGTAACTGGAATGTAATTAAACACACAAAACAGCATCTACTATTTATTTTTATTAAACAAAACGCGCCTCTAATAGAGCACATAACCTGATTTGTCGTATTTATAAAGATTGAAAAGCAGCTTTTAACTCAAGGTTTTTGATAGATGTTCATGGATTCAACATATTTTTTTTTTATTTAAATGTTTTAAGAGATTATAATAACGTTAGGCTTTAACATATTGTGTCTTAAATTCAGATTTCATTTTAAACTGGTTTATTTTTCAAAAAGAAAAATCTATTATTTAAGTAAAAAATCTATTTTTTTAGGAACGATGATGATGATGATGATGATGATGATGGTTAGAAAAGCAATTTGTGATCTTTAAAAATAAAGCCACTTGTGATGAATCACTGAAGGAGTGGAAAGTTAGTGCGAAGGTCAGAACAGAATCTTCCATCATTACTTGGATTACAATAGCACCTATAGGCCTCACTGAAGATCAAGGCCCCATTGTGCTAGGCTAAAAATACCTTTCAATCCAAAGAGACAGGACAGCCTAAGGGAAACAGTCACAGAGAGGTCAGTGACAAAGCTGAGGCTAGAAAACTGGTGTCTAGGCTCCCAGGCCAAAGACCTATACACCAGACCCTACTGCCTTTCACATACCTTACACCCAGAAATCAATTCACTAGTGTATATTAAATTGATTTCTGCCTTTCTGACCAATAGAGCAATAACCACTTTCTGTGTTTACAGGCATTAGCCTTGCCTACCACACAGAAAATTTGGTTAGAAGCCGTTGTTTCTGTATTAAACAGTGACAGCTGGAAGTAATAACTCACCACAATGTACACCAACTTAATTGTATTACCTCTTGGGGCGGGGGGGGGGGGAAGCAAACAGCTACTGCATGTTTTCCGCACTCTGGATGTCTGTAATATGATACAGAGAGAGACTAACTGCATTTGGTGAAAGTTCAAGGAAAGGTAAACCAAGGAAAGAGGCAGGGCCAGGAGATTAAAGGAAAATGCTTTTCACACAACAATATCTTATTAGATGTTCTCAACTTTCATTAGAGTCTTTGTCCCATTGTCTCCTTCCCCATCTACCCAACTATCTTGGCAATAATAACAGACTTTGACAGGTGCAAGAATAAAACCCATCTTTCCAAGAAAAACAATTGATACTTGTTTCATCAAACTCCATAGCAGAGCCTGAATACACAATCATGAAGGTGCAGCCCTTGGTGATCAATGTTTTTTGCACCCATAGAAGATTTACACCGTGTTCCTTTTCACACTAAAGAGGCTGCTTTCAATCTTCAGAATGCCATGAAAATAAAGCTAGACTTACCGTCAAAATAGAATTAGGGTCAGACTCTGCCGTTGGATACAGCTGATGTGTGTGTGCACATCTAAGGCAATGTTTGGCCTTCCATTAGTAAGTTTCGATGGCATAGCTACATGATCCAAGAAGAAGGAAAAAACGGTTACTGACCTTTCCATAACTGTTATTGTTTGAGATGCATTGCTCATGTCCATTCCACATTAGGAGTGCATGTGTCATGTGGTGCCGCATGCTTATTTGCCAGTATAAGGGACACCACCAGCAATGCACCCTCTCCGTTCCTTCTTGCCAGCTAACTCTGACAGAGGGGCAAGAGGGTGGGTCATGGAATGGACATGAGCAATACATCTCAAAGAACAACAGGTATGGAAAGGTTAGTCACCATTTTTTTCTTCTTCAAGAGCTTGCTCCTGTCCGTTCTACTTTAAGTGACTCACAAGTAGTACCCAAGGAGTAGGGCTCAGAGTTCATGGACATACGAATTGCAATACCGCTCTTCTGATCTTGGCATAATCTCTGGCCTGCTGGGAGATGGCGAAGTGGATATCTCATGTGAGAAGACTTACCTACTGCTCACTGGTGGGTGGAAGGCTGAGATTGCCCTAGGTGTACCTTGATAGATGCGAGGGTCAGAACTTGTTGTTTTAGGTGGAGTAGGTATTTGAGTATAGACTGAATGGAAGGCCGAGTAGGAGAAAGACCTCACAAGGATTACCATATCGAAAAATGCCTTCACTTGGCCAGGTAGGTAGCCTAGTAGACAGCTTCCTACTACCTAGCAAGAACTGGAAGACTTGTTCTGAACAGGCCTGGTTCCCTGGGTTCAACCATGGAGCTACCACATGATCAGGTGAATGGCCCCGAGGTTTGGATGGAGTAAATGGCTGTGGTATTGTGAGATTATGTCCACCTGGAGTGGGAGAGGTAGCAGGGGGCGCTGCCAACAAGTCTAGGAGCATGCCAAACCAGTGTTGGTGTGGTCACACCAAAGCTATAAGAATAACTTCACCTTGTCGCACTTGATTTTCAGAAAGACTTCGTGCACCAGAGGAATTGTAGAATAGGAGCTCTTACCATGGAAGCAAGAAGACATCTGAAAGGGAGCCCAGGCTGTGACCATGCACAAGCAAAAGTGATGGCATTTCCTGTTCTGCCTTGTTGAGAACAGGTCTTCCTGGGGAGATCCCCAAATTGGAAGATGAACCTGGTGACTTATGGGTGAAAGGACCACTTGTGGTGGGAGGAGAAAGATCTGCTGAGGTGATATGCCAGGGCATTCCAGGCTCCTGGAAGATTGGCAGCTTTGAGGTGAATGGAGTGCTTCATGCAGAAGTCCCATAGAGGAATGGCCTCCTGACACAGGTGGAGGAATACTCTCCTTCCTGCTTGTTGATGTAGAACGTGGCCACAAATTGTCTGTAAGTACCCATACTACTTTGGAAGAAACACTTGGCAAGGTAAGCAGACCATTCTGAGCTCTCTGCTGCTTATGTATAGAGAGAGCTCTTCCTGGGACCAAAGGCCCTGTATTCTGAGGTGATCAAGGTGGGCTCCCCAACCTAGATTGTAAGTGCCCAAAACTAGAGACACCGAAGACTACAGGGTGGCAAAGGAAATGCCTGCCATTGGGGCCTCCTGAATATCTATGCGACCCCGGTAGCGAGGCTGAGGTGGATGGGGGCAGTTGACAACACTTGTAACCTTTGTTCCTCCTCTTGAACAGGTCCTGTCGCACCGGCAGAGCTGAGAAGTGGGCTGATTTCTGGGGCCTGAAATGTTTCCTCAAAGGAGCCAGAGCATATAGGCCCAAAGACCTGAGGGTGGCCCATGAGCCCTTCAGGACATGGAGCTTTGTATCAATTTTCTCCAAAAACAATGAGCTACCTATGAATGGGAGGTCTTGGGTTGACTGTTGGACCTCCTGTTGTAACCGTAAGGACTCTAGCAAGAGCACTCTACCATAGCCACTGTGGAAGCCATCGTTCTGGCTGTTGCATTGGATGCATCCAGGGCGGCCTGGAGTGAGGCTCTGACTATATTCTTTCCCTCCTCTAAGAGGGCAGAGAACTCTTGCCTGGAGTCCTGAGGCAGTGAGTCTTTAAATTTCAACAGAGAGTCCCACATATTTTAATCGTACTTCCCCAGCAGGGCTTGCTGGTTGGAGACACGAAGTTGCAAATCTCCCATTTAATACATGTTTCTGCCAAACAGATATAGTTTATTTGAGACTTTCTGTTTGGGGGTAACACTTGCCTGGCCTTGTCTTTCCCTCTCATTGGCTGCCGTTACAAGTAGGGACCCAGGAGGAGGGTGAAAATATGAGTGCTCGTACCCTTTAGCTGACACATAGTATTTCTTCTCTGCCCTCTTCAAAGTGTGTGTGGGGAGAGAAAAGATGGGGTTTGCCACAAGGCTCTGACCAGTCCCATAACAGCCTCATTGATGGGCAGGGCCATCTTAGGTAGAGTTGCAGTAGCCAAAATATCAATGAGACTATGGGAAGACTCCTTGAGCACCTCAACCTCAAGTCCTAGATTAGCAGCTGTTCTCTTTAGAAGCTCCTGATGGGCATTCAAGTCATCTTGCAGCAGCAAGCTGCTCAGCCCAGAGACAGCCTCATCTGGGGAGGAGGAAAAGCCTGTACTGCCTCCTCTTCTTCTGCCCCTTTACTTCCATCGGGCCTACATCTTGTTTGCCAGTACTGGACTCGGTACTGGAGTTGGGGTCTTGTGCCAGATGGACCAATGCGGGGTGCCTGCCTCTCAGATCAACCGAGTAGGACTGGTGGGACAACAGCCCTGGTCCTGGGGGAAACTCCCACAGGTTTCAGAACTGCCACTGCATAGGCCACTGTCCTCCTGGCCAGGTGCCAGTGGGGAGACCTGCCCCAAGATCCAGCAGAATGTGGGACAGGTACCGGCAACAGCTCTTTGTATGGGCATAGGGCTCCAACTCAGACTCCAACAAAGAGTCCTCCTGAGGTGACCACAGGGGAGCAGTACCCCTCACTTCTGCCTGTTGGTGCCAAGGGTCCAGGGACTGGTGTCGGGCTGAGGACGACTTTGCTTCTGGAACATACCAAGGGCCCCAGTGCCAGGAAAGAGCTGGGAGCTCATGCTCATTGGAGCCGGCGGTTGTCCTATTGGGGTTGTCGGTATCAGGAGAGATAACAAGTCTCTGACCGCTGCAAAGGCCTCCTGGATAGAATGCATTGTGATTCTGCTGACTTCCTGGCGTCGGTGGGGGGTCCCACATGGATTCAACAGGAGTGAGAGAGGAGGAGGGGCTCGACGCGGGTTGCACTCCACTGTCAATTTGATTTAAATCAAATCCACCCTGTCAAAAACCAATGAACAAAAGAGCCCAGTGAACTAGATGGCTCAGGACTTTGGTAACTGGATACAAAGGGCCTAAGCCATCACAACTCTGTACCTTGTGTATTAATTTATACCACTGTATAGTGAGAGCAATATACTGTATTAGCATTCTGATTCAGTACTGTTTTTCTGGGGTTTGACTACAGCATGTGCAGTACAACAAAGAATCAAGTTTCAAGTCTAGGTGGGTATAACCAGTTTTGTTTTGTTTTTTTCCATTTGACGGTTCTTTCATGGCCAATGGGAAATGGGAAAAAGGACTAGCTTCAGTCTAGTTCCTGGTTAACAAGTGTTCAGATAATATAAAATGCTAATTAACACCATTCTTAGTATAAAAGGGTAGAGGGATGCTGAGGCAATACTATATAACTCCTGCACCTTAGCTCAACTCTTTTCAGGATTTTTCAGAAAACATTACATAGCTTTAAACCTCAGGGCTTTTGTATGTAAAAACCCTGATAAGTAGGTGTCAGTAGATCCCAGGCAACTTCAAAGAGAGAGTACCATACAGTTTCTTAGTAAATAAATGTTTAATGCACATAAAAGCATTGTAAATTGTATCTGGAATATCATGAATAACTTTAAACAAAAGCTGCTAGTCAGTAAATCTAGTATTATTCCTTATCCAAACTTCCCCACTTTGTTGTTGTTAAATATATTTATATATAAGGTTCTGACATAACATGTATGCTTCTGTTCTGTATCACGTCCATCAAAGCACATTCTCTTCTGATCCTCTCTCAGAGAAGATTTCTTAGTCTTTCTAGTGGGGCCCTAATATATACTGTGTGTCACCTGCACTCTTCAAAGCTTAGCAGAATGGCAGCATCTCTGTTCTTACAAACACTTCAGAACCCTGTCAGTAAACAGAGAGTCAAGGGAGTTCCACAGCTAAAAGCATTCTAATGCTTGGCTTAGTAGCTGACTTGTCCTCAGTTGCTGGTGGTTACCAATATATGCTAGCCAGCATATATCATGTGAATAATATATATTATCCACACTATATCTATATCTATCTATCTATCTATCTATCTATATTAGCATGCAATAAGCATAAATAGTATTAAGCACAACTATAATAGCATTTATATAGCCTAAACTGGCCTATGCTTTTTTATATAACTCTGTTCAGTAATGCTAAGTATCCATAATCCCTACCATTTACTGAAGTAAGTTTTTGAATTGGGCAAATAGGGAGGCTTTCAAGACCAGGGCAGATGAGTGCTTTACCACAGCATCGGGAAAGGAGTTATTCTCACTGCCCAGTACTGGAATGTCCCAAAGGGAGAAGAGAAGACATGATTGTTCTATCCTAGTACAAACCTAGGAGCTGCCTGCACACCCATTGGTGCCTGGTATGCATGTGTTCAGAACAAAGAGAACGGTATCAGAGAAACAAGGTAGAAAGCTGATTGATTACATCTAGTTTCAGAGGAGATACAAAATACCTTTTACTTGTAAACAGGTAAGGTATAAAAAGATGGCTCTAGGGATGTTACTTGGGGAAGATACCTTCCACATAAGTTTAATGTAACAGTAATGTCTTCCTGGAGACTGGTTTCATATAGAACCTTTCTCCTGCACTATATTATATTGACTTATACTAATTAATCTGACTGGCATTGGTTATTAGGTCTCTTGAATATATTTCATAACAAACCAAAGTGTGATCATGCAATTAACTATACAATTTATCAACACCGGTGAAACAAAAATCTGTAATCTGCATCCAAAATGGAACGGATATTGGGATCAGCATATAAAAAAACCTACTCTTTTGATTTCTAAGGCTCTCAATTCTGTGGGGCACTATTTTTTTCCCCATAAGTCAAGTCAGGTATGTCCAGACCCTGATTTCATTCAGCTCTGTCCCTGTTCTCTCTTTAACTGAGATAGAAACCCAGTTCAAAGCAGTTAGCTAATATCTAAATGTAAGTTCCACAAGGTGTGTAGCACCTAGAGGAGTCAATTGCCCCCCTCCAAACTCTCCCTCCAAGTCCACAAAACACAGTCAATAGACCAAACATTATCCTAATGTAGGACTTCCCTAGCAAGTAAAGCTGGAATAACACTAACCTGTATCCAAAGTGGTAGAAGCACTGGGAACCAGCCCTCACAGCAGACACCTCTTGATCTACATGACTGTCTTTAACTCCTATATTTATAACCTCTCCCCAGCCCCCCAATGCTCTGATTGGCTCAGCTATCAAATGGTGAATATCTGTGGGACCTTTCTATATAGCTTCAGAAGCAGCTACTGAGCATGTCCAGTAACTGCCGTACCCTACTTCTGGATGTTTCTGGGCCTTTCTAGCTGAGTTGCCTTGACGTGCACTCTGCATATGTGCAGAGAGACAGAGTATTCCAGCTAAATTCCAGTCTCCTGCACACTGCTTCTCTCCCTTTTATGGGTCAAGCAAAGTCAAATGCTGCTGTATAAAGCATTTTGTTGAAGAATGAAGTACCTGGGCTATATATGAAAAGATGGCCTGGTGACTAAAACTGTGGGGTAAGAGGCAGAATTCCTGGGTTCTAGTCCTAGTTATGCCAGACTTTGTGTGTGATATTGAACAAGTCATATAAGCCAACATTTTGAAACTGGGTTGCCTAAATTTAGCCACCTAAATTTACATCGTCTTTGCCTAAAGAGACTTCATTTCCAGAGGTGCTGAGCATCCTCTATCCAGGGCCAGATTTACATCTTATGTACCCTACACACAGCATCTTCAGCACCCCTTGCTTACAGCCAACCCCCAACCCACTGCCACTCCCTCCCCCACACTGGCCAAGACTGGCCTGGCTTCTGCACCGGTCCCAAGTAGCGCAGCTCCGGGGAGGCAGGAGACAGAAGTGGGTTAGTGGGAAAAGCAGCCGCCTTTCACTTCCCCAAAGGGGTAGGGGGAAGAGAAAAGAAAGGGAGGGGAAAATAAATTCCACCCCCACTGCCCCTTCCTCCCCATCCACCAGGGAATCTTATGTAGGGAAATCTGCAGCTACCCTCCAGGCAGGCTCCATGGGGATGTACCCCGGCTCCAGTTACAGGGAAGGGAGAGCCTTCCACCTGTCCCCAGAGAAATTGCTAGCCACTTTGCTCAAAGTATCAGAGGGGTAGCCGTGTTAGTCTGGATCTGTAAAAAAGCAACAGATAGTCCTGTGGCACCTTTAAGACTAACAGATGTATTGGAGCATAAGCTTTCGTGGGTGAATACCCACTTCCCACGAAAGCTTATGCTCCAATACATCTGTTAGTCTTAAAGGTGCCACAGGACTCTCTGTTGCTTTACTCAAAGTGTTGCTTGCCGAGCCACCCTAGGCTTCGTAGTCCTGTCAGCAGGTGGAGCTGGTACTTGGGACACAGAGCAGGGGCGAGCTACCCTGGCAAGTCATCAGGTGACGCTGACTCTGGAGAGTCCAGCTCCAGCTCCTGCTGCTATGACAGCTCCCTTCCCAGCAGCAGCAAGTGTCATGAGCCAGCAGGTCAGAGCCTAGCGAAACAGAACAAACAGGGAAGACCACTTCCCCCTACACACCCCCTGCGCCCCAGGTCTCCCCCGAGGGCCAGCATTCCCAAAAGCCCAAAAGGAATAATTTCACCTGAAACACTGCTTTCCAAGGGTTGTGGTAGATTCTCCATCACTGGTGATGTTTTAATCAAGAATGGATGTGTAGTTCAAACAGGAATTATGTTGGGGAAGTTTTTTGGCCTGTTTTCTGCAGGAGGTGAGACTACATCGTCACAGTGGTCCCTTCTGACCTTAGACTCTATGAATATCATTTTGAAGTAGTTTGTCGTCTCCGGGCATGGCAGTAGTAAATGGTCAGATGGTTGAACGGAGTAGAGCTGTGTCTGTTTATGCTGGTTTTGGAGTTTGAAGAACATTAAGAAATTGCATCAAGTAAGCAGCTTCACAGTACATTTCTCCTTCCTCTTTAAGATCCATTTCCTGTCCTTGCTTTATAAAGCACTATTCATTTTGTTCCAGTCTCTCTCTCTCATGCCCCTTCCTTTCTCCGTTCACTCATGTAGCTTCAGCCTTCTTTCTGTCTCATCACTCCTTTGCATCAACCGTGCAAACAGTTGCACACACTCTTAACTTTAAGGCTACCACACTGCCAATGACTTGTCATAGGCCAGTAGTCCCATTGCACTCACAGTGAAAAGTTTATGTTTATGTGTTTACATGATTGGTCCTTGGTACAAAAGCCTTTTCCTCTGCAGCTCTGGCCATCCACAGCAGCCTTCCTGAATCCCTCCATTCTCCACCTCTTTTTAAATCCCATTTGTATATATGTAATTTCTGCCTTGTGTACACTTCTCACGCTCTCCTTTCATTATTTGAGGGAGGAGGGGATTCGCTGTAACTGTTTTTTTATTCTGGAAAACAAGTTGGGGTACAATTTGTATTCATAAATATGCAGCTTGTCCACGTGATTAGTCAGACGGCTTATGAGTATTCAATGAACAATGCTGTATAACATTATGAAACTGGCTGACCAGTTATAAGACTATCACAAGAACATAGAATTGCATCTGCTTGTTTAAAAGTTGTGGTGATGCATTGGATGAAGCCACTTTTCTTATACAGATGTTTTCCCACTAACAAGCTGATATCAGCCAGCAAATGAACATGCCCTACTCCGGCATATACCTGCCCAGGATTTAATACACCATCACTTGCCTGGGAGCATGTAACATCAGTATCAGTGTAATTCAGTAATCACCAATAAACAGGTAGTACTGAAGAATAATTCTTTCCACTGCAAATATCACTGGGTGAAATACTCTGGCCTGTGTTATGCAGGAGGTCAGAGCAGATGATCATAATGGTCCGTTGTGGCCTGAAAATCTACAAATAAACCTATTTATGGACATGTCCTTGGCTAAAATCTGATCAATAGAGCTGCTGTCCTCAGGTGACTTTAACTCTCAAAATACGAGGCCTCGTTCCCAGCATGACTGTCTCATAGAAAGAAAGATCACAGGGCAATCTACTCAGCTGTGCAGCTGATTTACCTCCGCTGAAGATCTGCTCCACAGTCTTTGTAAATTGCTATCCATCCCCGGTACACATGCAATTGCTTGCGTGGTTTGGCACCTGCCTTGAACACAGGCTTAGGGATGTGTCACTCTCCTGTCCCTTTTACCATCGCACTAAAATGCAGCTGTGAAATGGAATAGTTTAGAGAACCTGATGCATCCGATTCAAAGGAGATGTAGGAGATAGGGAAGAATGTGTGTGTTATTGTTGATGAGTGGATGCAAATCTAATAAATGAATCTAAGGGAGTGTCTGGAAATTTGTGGAACGTGTATGTTGTGGCAGACAGAAGAAGGCATGTGAATAAATTATAGGATTTGCAAACGTATTGAGCCACCTACTGGGAAACCTACTGCAAACGTAGCAGCTACTGGGTTCTCAGAACCTCATTGAGTGTTTTAGGAGGCTTTCTAGGCACCCTTTTAAAAAAGTCTTTACATTAAGACTCCCATGGTCTATTATCTCCATGGCATTTTAAACTGCATCCGTATTCCCAGCTGTATCTAAGAAACAGCAGCAGAGCCTTCACAGTTGAGCAGGGAAATGCCACAATCTGACAAAGAAAATGCTTTCTTGAAGCATCTGAGTAGCCCCATTGACTCAACGGGGCTGACTCACATGCTTAAAGCTAAGTATGTTCTTGAGTAGGCCCTCTGACGTGAATAGCACAATTCAAACACCAATAATTAACAATGTCCCAGGCTTCAGAGGTTCACTCTGCTCAATTCCCTATTTATTACACCACACAGCAGGTGGGACATCATCAGTATAGATTGATCCTGCCACTTCAGGAAAGCAAAACATGGGCTGCTGCTATGTGAGCTAAAGGACCCCATTCCATCAGCCAAGCCTGTAGCAGGCTCACCAACTTTTACCTGTGGCCAAGCCACCACTATAAAGGGACAGGGTGCCACAGTGAGCGTGTTACCTCCTCAAAGAAGAGCCAAGATACACATGTGCATTGCCACATGGAACAACTAAAGATTTTGTCTGCTTTGCCACTTTAAGAATGGGAAGGTTCGCAAAGCTCTTTTATGTGTCCAGCTTGATTAAAACATACTGGTTTATTTGTGTTTTCAAGTCAGCAAGTACATTCTTGCCAACGGCTTCCCATTTGTTAGGCCGTATGCGACCTTTATGTTTTCAAATTAACTCTCCGGGTAGGTCTTTCTGGACTTACAGTGGCATTCAGCTTAAATAAAGCAAAACAGTTTGCAAAATATCATTCTCCATCTCGCAAACCTCTGTGTCCTCCATAGTGACAGGCTAACTGAACTGATGGGCTTCACTTCTCATAAAAGTGAGGAATTATTCTGCTTATCTGCAGTACTTATACCCCTGCAGGTTACAATGGCCAATAGAAATAGACATTTCCTGAGATGCAGCAAAATATATGTTTTGTTTTGGACCCCAGAGGAAGCTCTTTTTAAATGACAACAACAAGAGGCAGATATAAAGTAGATGAGGTAATATCTTTTCTTGGACCATCCTCTGCTGGTAGAAGGTACAAGCTTTCGAGCTACACAGGGGTCTTCTGCAGGACTGGGGAAGGAAATCAGTGTCTGAACTAAGTACAAGTTTGGACAGATTGTTAAACATAAGGGGTCTGTGAAGGGGTGTTCACCCCTCCCTTGCCCTGAAAGGGTTAATGTAGACCTAGAAAAGGCTAATTAACCCAACAGGCCACAGCTGAGGGGAATCAGGTTGCCAAGTAATCCCCTGACTGACTGAGGGAGCCCAGCTGAGGAGGAATGAGTTGGGCTGGACTTATAAAGACAGGAAAGTAGAAGCAGAGGGGCTGCCGGGAAAGTCTGCTGTCACTCCCTGGCAGAAGGGAGGTTCCATTGGACTGGCAGACCCAGAGCAGGGGGAAGCCAGAAAGGTAGGGCAGGACTCTGAAAGGCAGAAAGGTCTAGAAGGGAAGAGACCTTAACTGCTGGCTAGAGAGTCCGTGAACCAGAACCCGGAGTAGAGGGTGGGCCTGGGTTCCCCTGCCAGCCACTGTGGGAGTGGTACTATGAGGCCATGAACAGGATTGTTGAAGGAGACTTTGGAACCCCAGACGGGGGAAATGCATAGAGTGACCTGGCCAGAGGGCTGAGCTTGTGGAGCAAGAGAGGGGCTGCAGACCCAGAGAGAGAAGTGGAGGATGGCGTGCAACTGTAAGAAGAGGTGTCAACCTCATGAGCTATTCCCCAGAGTGACCAGGAGGAGGCGCCATCCTAGTGGTGAGTGGAGCACCCAACCACAGTTTGTGGGAGAATGTGGGCATGATGGTCACCCCTGATATAAGGGGAGTGCGAGAGACAGTTTGGGACAGCTGCCCTGATATGAGGGGAGTGGGAAAAGCTGTAGAAGAGACAGTTGGGGCAAAGGGACAATGGCCCTCCAAGAAGTGAGCTGGGGCAAGAAAAGAGGTCCCAGGGTCTGGAAGCCAGAAGCCCAAGCAAGATATTGTTACACCTGTATGTGGAGGAGACACCTTAGGAGAACTTGCCCCTATTGGGAAGAGAAGAAGCCTAGCCCTAAAGGAGGGAAAGTAAGAAAGCCCCAATGTGTCCAACTTGCGAAGAAAACAGGAAGGGGGATGCTAGTTTCACCTGTGGGGAACCAGGACTTATGAGGAGGCGGTGTCCTCACAGACAGAACAGTAGTCCAGGGAAGGGCAGAGTTCCTGTGCGAGACAAAATCAAAGAAACAAGCCAGGAGAAGGACAAGGGGTCCAGAAAGGATCAAGCAGGACATTTGGACAATTCTGAAACTATTTTTTCAAAGCTTTTGAGTCTTGAAATTTGTGGAAATGTTTGTCTTGAAATGTTTCAGTTTTAACTAATCAGCATTTTTTGACCAAAAAACACTTCGTCGAAAAATTCCCAACCAGCTTTACCACTTCATCAGTATGAGGAAGGGATTCACAAACTGCCTCTGAATAGACATGTCCATTTCTTCCCTTGACATTTTAAAGGCTGAGGTCTTCTCCTGCCACACATCTGGAAAGGTCTCTCAGGAGGAGTTTAATAAAGAGCAGCATGCTGATTTCATGTGTCAGAAGTGGCAGAGCAATGCAACCTACCATAAATATTTGATCATATGAGATGCACAGTGCATGGATCTTTTGTATTATGATCCTTGGTTTGCCTGCTTTGGTTCATATTCAGTCCTAGCACAGCATATCCAATTTCATTAAAGTCAGTGTAGTTATCTTTTACACGAAGGGTGAATTTGTCTCATACTGTGCTCTTTTGAAATCTAATATGCACAAATTCCTGAAACTAAATAAAAATACATGGTATACTATTGCTCAATATTACAAATTAAGATCAATTAACTGACATATTTTCCCCTCCCACTTTCATTTAAATCAGTGTCATGTGTTCAGGAGATGATTATACAAGGAAAGAATGTTATACAAGATTGCAGCACACTTTGTCTAAATAAAGTCATCATTTTAAAAAAATCCTATAAAAAGACATTTTTCTTATCGGCATCTGTGCACTGAAGCTAATTAACACCCATGAGCATTTTGAAGGGTTTGGGGGTGCATGTACCATCATCTCAAAGTCTGAAATGTAGAAATGACAGATTTTAGACGTAGGAAAGGGCCTCTTTTTTCTCCTGTCATTTATGTTAACAGAGATTCTCCTTCAGCTCAGATACTAGGGGTCCGTGCTTTTGAAACAGCGGGAAACCTAAGTTCTACCTCCTGTGTTGCTGTGAAGTGCTCAGAGACCACAGAGCGGATCATAGTGATGTCCCTGAAGTTCTTAGCTGGCCCATGTAATTGTTGCAATATATGAACCATGTGCTGTTCATTTGAGAGGGTGGAGGGATGAAAGGATTTTCTTAGGTCATTTGTCCTTCAAAGTTGAAAAGAAGTAAACAAAATAGAATAAAAGTCTGTTGAATAGCTCTGTTGATGCCTAGTTTTTTTATTTAATTAAATTTTATAGACTGGATTTATTTTGCTTGATTAAAATCACCATTTGAGTGCTTGAGCCCTGTTTGATAAGATGCTGTACTATAGTGGTTTGAGCATTGGCCTGCTAAATTCAGGGTTGCAAGTTCAATCCTTGAGAGGGCCATTTAAGAATCTGGGGCAAAAATCTATCTGGGGATTGGTCCTGCTTTGAGCAGGGGGTTGGACTAGATGACCTCCTGAGGTCCCTTCTACCCCCTGATATTCTATATACAATAACTAAGGGCTTGTCTACACTACCAAGTTTTGTTGACAAAACTTATGTCGACACCCAAAAGTCAACAAAACAAAAATCGCCAAAGGGTGTTCACACTTGCTCCCTCTGTCGACAGATCATGTCCACATTGGGGACACCATCATAGACAGGGTGAGCAGTGCACCATGGGTATGTATCCCACAGTGCAGTGTTGTGTGAACGAAGAGCTGATCGCTGCAGGAGTTCTCCCACAGCCCCTCAGCTGCAGAGAGCAGCATCATGAGTAGCTCTGTGAGCTCTCCGTGCTGAGGATTGGCAAAGCAGCACAGCAGTCTGTCCCCCTCCCCCTGCAGCAACAGTCTGCCTACTGCTGCGTTCCTAGTGCCGGGCAGAACAGGAGCATTCCAATGATTTGCTCTTTGTTTGTTCCCCAAGCGATCAGGGCAGGCATTGTGGGATACTGGTGGGAGCCAGTTCTGTCCACAAAACAATCAGCAGTGGCTACACTGGCTCTTTGTAGATAGTCAGGGCCGGTGCAACCCATTAGGCGACCTAGGCGGTCGCCTAGGGCACTAGCATTTGGGGGGTGGCATTTTCTTCGGCGGCGACTGTGGCGGCTGGATCTTCGGCCGCCCCGGTCGTTGTCAGCATTTCGGCGGAGGGAGCTGGGGCAAGGGGGTGCGGGAAGTGCCGCCTGCAACAAGTAAGGGGCACTCCCCACCCCAACTCACCTCTGCTCCGCCTCCTCCCCTGAGCACACCGCCCCGCTCTGCTTCTCTCCCTCCCAGGCTTGCGGCGCCAAACAGCAGATTGATGCCACAAGCCTGGGAGGCGGGAGAAGTGGAGCAGCGACGGTGTGCTCGGGGAGGAGGCGGAGCAGAGGGGAGCTGGGTTGGGGAGCTGGGTTGGGGAGCTGGGTTGGGGGGGCGCCTCAGGGCGGGGGGGGTGAGGAGCTGCCGCGGGGGGGTGTGTGCCTGAGGGCGGAGGGGGGGTGGGGAGCTGCCGCAGGGCTTGGAGAGGGGGCGGAGCAGAGGTGAGCTGGGGTGGGGAGCTGCTGCACGGCTCTCCGGGCCGGGGGGGGTGGGGAGCTGCCACAGGGGGGGCACCTCAGGGCGGAGGGGGGGAGCTGCATCGGGGAGGGCACCTCAGGGTGGAGGGGGGGTGCTGCCGTGGGG
Organism: Emys orbicularis; assembly: GCF_028017835.1. NCBI lineage: Eukaryota > Metazoa > Chordata > Testudines > Emydidae > Emys > Emys orbicularis. Next base: position 133,703,840 of record NC_088687.1, on the reverse strand, counting down.
GGGGCACCTCAGGGCGGAGGGGGGCGGGGAGCTGCTGCAGGGCTCGGGGAGGGGGGAGGGCACAAGGTGGAAGTTTCGCCTAGGGCGCGAAACATCCTTGCACCAGCCCTGTAGACAGTAAAGGGAGGGGAAAAGATAAACGTCTCTCATAACGGGGGGAGTTTTTTGTTGCCAAAACTGGGCGTTTTTCGTGACAAAATCCCCATTGTAGTGTGTACGCTCTTGCTGTTTTGTCGCCAAAGTCAGTTTTTGATGACAAAACTTGCCAGTGTAGACAAGCCCTAAGTGACCAAGGGGTCTTGATCCACAGCCCAATTAAGTCAATGGCAATCTTTCTATTGACTATATTGGGCTTTAGATCAGCCCCTTAAAACACAACAAGAATAACTCTTCTGGACTGTCTCTGTAGTGTGGCAGGTTAAATTACATGTTGCTAGATGAATTTGTTTTGCTGCAAATCATTCACTGAGCATTATGTGTTCTGTTAACTGAAACCTTCAATTTCTTGTTGCTACTGCGATATGAACTTTTGGGGCGACTCTTATAAATGTAGCTTGGAAAATGTTATTAGACTGCAGTGACCTGTTCAACAGTTGGGGCAGCTGAATAAGAAGGAGGAGCAGATTCTCAGCTCCTGCAAATTGTCATCGCTCTACTGGAACTGTGACAATTTACACCCGCTGAGGATCTGTCCCTGAAAGTAATAGCTCTCCTCAACCCTAAGTGGCTTAATCCTTCTTCATATTTGATGTTTTAATTTTATACATACACAAAATACAGCTTCAATCATGCAAGCAGTTCCATGCAGGAACTCAACTGAACCCCAGCCACACAGATGCATCCATACAGAGCTGCTCACAGAATCTGGGCACATACCACGTTCCATGTATTTTAAATAATAGGAAAATGGGTGGGGTTTCTTTACAACTTGCAACAATGCTTTAAAATGTTGAGGGGGTACTTTTCATACAGTGCGGAAAATATGTATTTCCACACCCCTGCCCCCCATCCCAGATATGGATTAACCAGTTGGTAGTGAGGTTTCTTTTTTTTGTGTGTAATAGTTAAAGCCACAATTCAGCCAAGACCTGTCAGCAACGCAGAGGTGAAAGTAAGCCGGTATGGTCCAGTACGGCGTATCGGCAAGAGCCGGTATGCTGTGCCGGACTGGACTGGCTTCTCCGGCGGTGATTTAAAGGGCCCAGGGCTCCAGCCACTGCGGGGAGCCCTGGGCTCTTTAAAGCGCCGCCCGAGCCCCGCTGCCAGAGCTCCGGCGGCACTTTAAAGGGCCCAGGGCTCCCCGCAGCAACCAGAGCCTCTGGCCCTTTTAATCGCTGCCGGAGCACTGCCGCTGCTACCCCAGCGGCAGCAGGGCTCGGGTGGGGATTTAAAGGGTCCAGGGCTCACCGCAGGGGCCAGAGCTCTGGGATCTTTAAATCCCTGCCTGAGCCCGGCTGCTGGAACCCCGGGCCATAGCCCGAGCCCTGCCGCCCTGGGGTAGCAACGGCAGGGCTCCCACGGTGATTTAACGGGCCCAGAGCTCTGCGGCGGCTGGAGCCCTGGGCCCTTTAATTCGCCCCAGGGCTCTCAGCCGCCTCTGCACCTGGTAGCTCCGGGGTGATGTAAAGGCCCTGGGGCTCCCAGCCACAGCCGGAGGGAAAGGCCCCGCCTCTTCCGGTTGAGGCCACGCCCCTTCCGGTTGAGGCCACGCCCCGCTCAGGACTCCAGCTTACCGGTAAGTCCTTTGTTACTTTCACCCCTGAAGCAACGTCAATCAAAGTTAAGGGCATACTTAAGAGCTTCAGTGAATCAGCACCTAAACCTGTTGATCATATGGAACCCTAAGACTATTTTTTTACCTTCTGTGCCCAATATAGTATTCTGCAGGTTATATGAGGCACAGCAGGGTAGGCAAGGGAATGCACACAGAATTGGGTACTAGGAGTGTTGTTTCCTTCCCCAGGCCTTGGCTAATCAATCCTTACCCAGCTACGCTTCAGAATGCATCAATTGTAGGAAAGCTGGAGGTCAGATAGGTGCAATAGACTCATCTACACCAGTTTCACCACAAAGGTGCCTACATAACACCCATTTTACAATCCCAAACCAGAATCTGAACACTTGTTTGCCAAATACTTTCCGCGATGGGGAAACAATATTTGAGCAGAATGGTTTCCCCGAGCCATTCTCAGGAAGCTGGTGAGTCTTGCTACTACTTTGCTACATCTACACTGGCTAACTGACACAGGTACTTATCTATGTATATGCTCATGCTTGTACCCCATATTCATGCTGAGTGCCCAAATATACTGTGCTGGACATGGGTACAAACTATGTACATGCATATACCCGTGTCCGCACTGTGCTTTTTGGTACATGCATTTGGCATTAGCATTCAGGGGCACTATCCCAGAGTTGTGTGTGTCATAGGAGACACATTAGCAACCGCTTTGCAATCTGTTGTGCTATAGCCATGTTCATACATTGTTGCTGGCAATTCCCACTCACCTCTCCCTTCTGCCAAACTGGGTGAAAGACATGACATCTGTGACCGACAGCGTGATTCTGCTTCTTCTCCCTCCTTCTTACAGGACAAATGTGTATGTGTTGAATTACACGACCGGTGAAAATCTTGGGGAATGGACTTGGACCTTTCTCACAAGCCAAAGACGGGTGACCAGGATGGTGGCTGATCCACTGTTGCCCCATGACACAGAGATGCAAAAGACTGCCCGTGTTGTCACTGTATGTCCATGGTTGGATTGCCACTTCTGGATGAGGAGAACCAGCATGGTGTTGTGGGACCTTGGAAACCTTGGATGCCAACCAGTGGCTGCAGAACCTCAGAATGAGGAAATAGATGTTTTTGAAGCTCTTTGGGGATCTGGTCCCAACCCTAAAGTGCCAGAACACTCAATTCCAGAGACCCATGTCAGTGCAGAAGCAAGGAGCTATTGCCTTGTGGAAGCTGGCAATGCCAGGCAACTATCACTCAGTCGCAAAGCACTTTAGGGTGGGGAAGTCCACTGTCAGGGTTGTGGTGGTGCAGGTTTGTGAAACTATAAACACTCTCATCTACCCACTAGTGGTTGCCATCATCAAAGTTTCAGAAATCATAGCTGGATTCCAGATAATAGGGTTTCTGAACTGTGCAGGGGCCATTGATGGCATCCACATCCCCAGGCCTTCCCCACCAAAAGAAGTGAGTGAGTACATCAGTTGAAAACATGATGATTCACTCATTCTTCAAGGCTTAGGGAATCACAAAGGCAGGTTCATGAACACTAATGTTGGACACATGGGAAAGGCACATCATGCCAAGGTGCTGAGGTGGTCAGGATTGTACTTGAACAGTGCGGAAGGGACTTTATTCCCCAGAAATGATGTGGTTATTTACAGCATCTCCATGCCTGTGATTATTCCTGGGGACTCCACATACCTGCTCCTACCCTGGCTAATGAAACCCCACCACAACATCAATGACTTCGCAAAATGGGAATTTAACTTCAAACTAAGCAGCTGCAAGATGGTAGTGGAGTGTGCCTTTGGATGGATGAAAGATTGTTGGTGATGTCTATGTATCCTGTTGGCTGCCTGTGTGGCCAATGCCATCTGCATTACTGTGATGTGATGTGTTATGTTCTTCATAACATTTGTGAAACTAAAGGCAAATACATTAGGACAGAGTGGGCATAGGACAGGATTAGATAGCCTGATCCAGTGAACATTCATATTGATGCTAGTTCCTAGTGGGATATGGAAATCAGGGATTGTGATAAATGAAGGGGGAGGGGTAGCTATAAAGTCCCGCTTGGTGGCTGTTCTCTGCTTGCTTTACCTGTAAAGGGTTAACAAAGTCCCCCAGGTAAAGAAAAGGGCACCTGATCAAAAGAGCAAATGGGAAGGCTAGAACTTTTTTTAAATTGGGAAAGAAGCTTTCCCTTTGTGTCTGTGGTTATTCTCTGGAGAGCGGAGACACAGAGCAGCAATGCTGTAAGCAGCTTTCAGCCAGGTATGATTATAAATCATCAGATCATACCTAGAACTACTTATCTGGAACTCCCAAATCTGTAAATAGATCAGGAATGTTTAGAAAGATGTGATTAGGGTTATTTCTGTTTATTTCTTATGGCTAATGGACTCCTCTGTGCAGGGCTGGCGCAACCCATTAGGCGACCTAGGCAGTCGCCTAGGGCACTACAATTTGGGGGGCGGTGACCGCAGCGGTATTTTGGTGGCGGGACCTTCCGCTGCCTCTGTGGGAGGCGGCATTTCAGGGTGGGACCTTCCGCCGCCTAGGGCGGCAGAAAATCTGGTGGCACTCCTGCCTCTGTGCTAACCCCAGATGCTTTTGTTTGCTTGTAACCTTTAAGCTGAACCCCCAAGAGACAGGATTGAATTTTGGGGTGTCCTAAGAGGTTTGTGCACATGTTGTTTGATTAGTTGGTAGTAAAAGCTAATTTCCTTTGTTTGCTTTCTCAGCTCTTTCCCGGAGGGGGGGGGGGGTGAAAGGGCTTGAGTGTACCCCTCAGGGAGGAATTCCCAAGTGCTCCTTCCTGGGTCCACGGGATTTTTTTTGCATTTGGATGGAGGCAGCATTTACCAAGCCAAGGTCAGAGAAAAGCTGTAACTTTGGGAGTGGCGAGTATTATTTTTTAAAATCCTTGCGGGCCCCCACCTTCTGCACTCAAAGTGCCAGAGTGGGGATTCAGCCTTGACAGGGATATATCTTGAACATCAGGAGGGCATGGCATTCTCTCAGCTCGGCCCCAAACAAAGCTCTAGACCACATCCAGCTGCTGTAAATACACAGGGGCAAACATTCCTACTTGCTTGTGTTTCATACTACTGACTTCCTGAGGAAACTAGAATCCATCGGTGATCTTCCAGAAAACACCATCCTGGCCACTATGGACGTAGAAGCCCTCTACACCAATATTCCACACACAGATGGACTACAAGCTATCAGGAACAGTATCCCCGATAATGTCACAGCTAACCTGGTGGCTGAACTCTGTGACTTTGTCCTCACCCACAACTATTTCACATTTGGGGACAATATATACCTTCAAGTCAGCGGCACTGCTATGGGTACCCGCATGGCCCCGCAGTATGCCAACATTTTTATGGCTGACTTAGAACAACGCTTCCTTAGCTCTCGTCCCCTAACGCCCCTACTCTACTTGCGCTACATTGATGACATCTTCATCATCTGGACCCATGGAAAAGAAGCCCTTGAGGAATTCCACCATGATTTCAATAATTTCCATCCCACCATCAACCTCAGCCTAGATCAATCCACACAAGCGGTCCATTTCCTGGACACTACTGTGCTAATAAGCGATGGTCACATAAATACCACCCTGTACCGGAAACCTACTGACCGCTACACTTACCTACATGCCTCCAGCTTCCATCCAGGACACACCACACGATCCATTGTCTACAGCCAAGCTCTAAGATATAACCGCATTTGCTCCAATCCCTCAGATAGAGACAAGCACCTACAAGATCTCTATCAAGCATTCTTAAAACTACAATACCCACCTGCTGAAGTGAAAAAACAGATTGACAGAGCCAGACGAGTACCCAGAAGTCACCTCCTACAAGACAGGGCCAACAAAGAAAATAACAGAACACCACTAGCTGTCACCTTCAGCCCCCAACTAAAACCTCTCCAGCGCATCATCAGAGATCTACAACCTATCCTGAAAGATGATCCTTTACTCTCACAGATCTTGGGAGACAGACCTGTCCTCGCTTACAGACAACCCCCCAACCTAAAGCAAATACTCACCAGCAACCACACATCACTGAACAAAAACACTGACCCAGGAACCTATCCTTGTAACAAAGCCCGATGCCAACTCTGTCCACATATCTATTCAAGTGACACCATCATAGGGCCTAATCACATCAGCCATACCATCGGTGGCTCGTTCACCTGCACATCTACCAATGTGATATATGCCATCATGTGCCAGCAATGCCCCTCTGCCATGTACATTGGCCAAACCGGACAGTCTCTACGCAAAAGAATTAATGGACACAAATCTGACATCAGGAATCATAATACTCAAAAACCAGTGGGAGAACACTTTAACCTGTCTGGCCATTCTTTGGCAGACCTGCGGGTGGCTATCTTAAAACAGAAAAACTTCAAAAACAGACTCCAAGGAGAGACTGCTGAGCTGGAATTGATATGCAAACTAGACACAATCAACTCAGGGCTAAATAGGGATTGGGAATGGCTGAGCCATTACAAACATTGAATCTATCTCCCCTTGTAAGTATTTTCACACTTGCTTCTTATCAAACTGTCTGTACTGAGCCATCTTGATTATCACTTCAAAAGTTTTTTTTCTCTTACTTAATTGGCCTCTCAGAGTTGGTAAGACAACTCCCACCTGTTCATGCTCTCTGTATGTGTGTGTATATATATCTCCTCAATATATGGTTCACTCTATATGCATCCGAAGAAGTGGGTTGTAGCCCACGAAAGCTTATGCTCTAATAAATTTGTTAGTCTCTAAGGTGCCACAAGTACTCCTGTTATTAATGCCCAATTTAGTTCCCCTCCCACTGACGGTCATTAGCTGGTCTTTTAGGTAATGACTCACTGGGTAGGCCTCTGCAGGCATAACAACTTTTGGTTTGTGATTGTTCTGTGGAGGGTGTTTACCCAGTTAAATTGCAGTTATTGTTCTTTCGCTTTGTGTTACCCTTCACAGCTGTTAGCCAGACCATAGTTTAGGGAGAATTATTCAATGTTTAAAGGATCTTGAAAAATGTTGATGAAGGGATTGGTTAGGGAGCGGGGGGTGCAAGTGGTTTCACTCATCGGCTATTAATGGAGAGTACCGCCATGGTTCTCAGTGATCATGGTGTTTAGGGGTGGGGGTGGACTTGAGGAGAAGCTGTTGGGCTGTTCAGTATGTGATAGCACAATGACTTTGTTTTCATGTTCTCTGTTTTGTCAAAGGCCTAGGGAAGTTTATCCACCCTCAACTTTATTAACTGAGGGGAAAAAAGTAATTTGTTTTGTCAGTGCATGTTGCACTTTCAGCATATTCCCAGCTTACTTATTCACATATACCTAAATGAGGAGTTGGGGTTGGGAGGGATACGGAGGACCTTGCACTGGGGACTTATGCAACTTAAGGCACTGATTTGTGGAGCCCAAAGCCAAAGGGTAGACTAAGGTTGCCACCTATCTGGGTTTTACCTGGACAATCCAGTTTTTGGCTTCTGTGTCCGGGTGCCATTTAAGGTTGCCAGATGTCCAGTTTTTGACCGGAAAGTCAGGTCGAAAAGGGGATCTGGCAACCCTTTTTGGTACCTGAACCAAAAATGGTTACTGCAGAGTGGGGGGAGGCGCCGGGTCATTAACCCGTGCCAGACCCTGCTCAGCCAGTAGGATGTACTACCTGCAGGCAGGCTCTTTGAGATGATTCAGCGAGCAACAGAGGGATGGGAGGTAGAGGAGCGAGTGACAGGGGTGTGGCTTTGGGGGGGGGAGGAGAAGGAGCAGGAGTGGGGCCTTGGGGGTCCAGTTACTAGCAATTAAAAAGGCAGCAACCATGGGAAGATAAAAATAAAAGTTTTTCCCTTTCATCACAGCCTGAATGAAGGGTACACACATAAGTAAAGGAAATAACATTTATTGTAAGTAGCACTGGTAACATAACTGAGAACATTATGTAAATGGGAACTTTGAAAGAAAACCGAACAGATAAGAAGAACATTGTAACTAATGCCTACAATCCCTTGTCCTTGGGCTTGATCTCCCCCTCTCCTGGGAGAGTAGGGGAATAGCTGTGGAAAATGGTCTGGGGGAACATGGGGATGTCTTCTGTGCAGGGTTTAGGGGCCGCATACATACAGGTCTTCAGGCACAATTTCAGGCTCCTCATTCCTCTCTCGCATGTTCACAGGACTCCCCTTGGGAGGGGTTTTTGGGTGCCAGTGCAGGGTGTTGTACTGGAGATCTGCAGCGTCCCCCCTCTGATAGGGGTGGGGGTTGGATCCTCTGCCTCAGCAGCATGCTGGGCTGCAGATGCAGGAGGAGGAGGAGGTGAAAGACACGGAAGAGATGCCAGTTCCTGGACACTGGCAGTGACTATTGCAGCAGATGGGACCCAAATCCTTTCCACCGCCACTTGTACCAGGGACTGCTACAAGGCATGCTCCCAGTCCCTTGGCAACTTTGGGTTCTGGTTCCTGCTGAATCTTCTCCTCCTCTGGCTCCTCAGGAGGGGCTTGCTGAGCCAGTTCCTCCAGGTAGAGGTTCAGAATAACTTGCTCCTCTTCCTCTAGGTCTTCCAGGGCCTCTTTCTCTGTGGTCCCCGATGCTTCCTCACACTGGCCCTTATCAGCATCCTTTTGGATGATGAGCCTGGCAGATTTAAGGAAGGGTCTTGTGTTACTTCAGGCTAGGTACTGGGAGCCCTGGAGAGCACCCGGTCCAGTTCCCTGAAGAAAGTTAATGTTTGAGGACTTCTCCCGGAGTGACTGCTGGAGTCTTTTGCCCTCGGTACTGGAGCTTAAGGTGCTTGATTCATTCCTGGCCCTGGCCAGAGTATGGTGAATGACTGCCTGTGCCAGCCTCTCCAGAACTTCCCAGTACAGATGGACGTTCCTGGTTCTGTGGGAGAAGTCAGAGAGGACAGTGAACTCTGACCACACATTTATCAGGATCTGGGGGTGCTTGGCTGGCCAGGCAGCAGCTCTTGGAGCACATTCCATGTTCATGTGTGGTGGTGAAAACAATGCAGCAGAAAATTGTTTGAATTGGTCTGCACAGCTCACTACTACTGGTGAAAACGGGGGGGCAAAGGTCAGGTAGGAAAGGGCTCAGTTCATTCTGGGGACGGGATTGGAGGACTATTGATCTCAGGACATGGAACACATCACTTACCCCATCTACACTGCAAAGTGGCACAGGTACGGGGCCATGCCACAGCCTGAGGCGTGTTCATACCCACACTCTCAGGTGTGCTAGTGTTCTTGCCCCCCGGCCCCCCGAGTGGTTTTTCGGCATAAGCATGTGCGTGGACCTGTGTAGATGTAGCCTGAGAAAGGAAAGTGTTTTCTTAGATGACATGCCACAAACCAAACAGACAAAAAGATTATTAGTAGCTCACTACCACTGCGTTATTATTTCTATTACTTAGGTCAGGTGTAGGCAACCTTTCAGAAGTGGTGTGCCGAGTCTTCATTTATTCACTCTAATTTAAGGTTTCGCGTGCCGGTAATACATTTTAACGTTTTTAGAAGGTCTCTTTCTATAAGTCTATATTATATAACTAAACTATTGTATGTAAAGTAAACAAGGTTTTGAAAATGTTTAAGAAGCGTCATTTAAAATTAAATTAAAATGCTGATCTTACGCCACCAGCCTGCTCAGCCCGCTGCCAGTCTGGGGTTCTGTTCACCTAGGCCGGCAGCTGGCTGAGCAGGGCCTATGGCTGGGACCCCAGACCTGGGGGGGTGGTGTGTTTCCGGGGTCAGGGCAGAGGGCTGGAGGAGGGGGTTCAGGGCAGAAGGTGGGGGGGTGGGGTGGTTCAGGGATCAGGGCAGAGGGTTGGGGTGTGGGGGGGTGTAGGGCAGAAGGCTGGGTGTGGGGGGGTTCAAGGGTCAGGTCAGAGGGCTGGGGGGTGCAGGGCAGAAGGCCGGGTGTGTGTTGGGGTGTGGGGGGTTCAGAGCAGAGGGTTGGGGGTGTGTGGGGGTGCAGGGCAGAAGGCTGGGTGTGTGTTGGGGTGGGGGGGTTCAGGGCAGAGGGCTGCGGGTATGGGGGGTGCAGGGCAGAAGGCTGGGGTGCTCGGCTTGTAGGGGTGCTCCCAGCCCCCTGCCCTGAGCGGCTCAAGGCAGGGGGCTGGAAGTGATATGCCCTGTTCCACCCCCTTCCCCCAGGCTCCGTCCCTACCTCTCTCTGCCTCCTCTACGGAGCTGTGTGCACGCTGCCGCTCTTCCCCCTCGCTAGGGCCATCAGCTGACTGGCGCAGGGACGGAGAGGAGGAGGAGCCGGAAAACACCACGCTGGGGGAAGAAGCAGGGGAGGGGGGAAGCTTGGCTGCTGCAGAAGCAAGCTTCTGCCTCCTGCCCCCGCAAGGGAGAGCGGTGGGCGGGGGGCTGAGTGGGGCTGGGGGCCGGGACCGCGGCAGGGAGCTGGCGTGCCGTGTTTGCCGACCCCTGACTTAGATGCTCTGACTGACATTGGGACCCCATTGTGCTAGGCACTATATAGCCACCTAGCATGAGACAGTCTCTGCCCCGATAGCTTACACTCTAAAGAGCAGAACAGAGAGATGCTATGAGAATGGAAGTATTGGTATTCCTATTTTATAAATGGGGAACTGAGGTGTAGCTAGATTAGGTGACTTGCCCCAGATCATACAGGAAGTCTGTCACAGTGCTGAGAAATCAAAGAATATCAGGGGTGGAAGGGATCTCAGGAAGTCATCTAGTCCAACCCCCTGCTCAAAGCAGGACCAATCCCCAATTTTTGCCCCCAATCCCTAAATGGCCCCCTCAAGGATTGAACTCATAACTATGGGTTTAGCAGGCCAATGCTCAAACCACTGAGTTATCCCTCCTCCGAATTGCCTGACTCTCAGTCCAGTACCTTAACCACAAGACCTCTCAAGAAAGATTTGGAGGTTTACATTCCTGAATAAATTACACAGGAGAACCACCATGACAATTGGCATTAACTGCAACTTTCTTGACACTCTCCGAAAAGCTTTAAAACCAGCCTGACGTCTTCCAGTTACAGATGGTCCTCTATGGATCAAAGTTGAACTATGTTAACAGTAGCTACCTCAAGAATTTTGGCTTAAAAACATAGGAACCACCATGCCAGTCCAGGCCAATAGTAACCTGACCAGTCCCAGATGTTTCAGAGGAACATGCAATTATGGTGTTGCTAGGCTTTTATATAGGACCTGTAGCCAAATGGAACCGTTCAATCAGCACCTTTTCATGGGCACTCCAATTCTCTCTTTAAAAAGGAAAAAAAAATCATAAATAAAAATAGAGAGAGCATTTTATTTCCGAGAAATGCACAGATGGTCTTTCCCTTGAGTGGTATATAAATTCCCTACCCTGAAGATAGGGGGTCTAAGCTATACCAGTTTCATTGTTTCTAACTACTTGCTATCCCTACATAACTCTTTTCATTTGAAAGCTATAAAAACAACCTTGTTTTCATACTTTTTAAGACAAAAACCTGTATGACGGAGCTGGCTGAAAAGAGTCATCTTTCAGCATGACAGTGTAATAGGGTCTTTTCATCTCAAACAAACAGCTTCTGCTATAGAACTGCTGTGAATTCATAATAACTCTGCTGTACAAGTGTATAGTCCTTTCAATTCTGCACATCACTTCTGAGCAATGGATCTTTCAGTGTCGGGATTCAGAAAGTAGCTTGTAGATACAATTGTCCAATAAATGTGATGCATTCATTTCTTTAAGACCCCTTTCTGAGATTTTAATTAAAATCTATCATTGTTTCAAAACAAGCTGGATGGACTGACAGTCATTATATATATTCGTAATGTAATATATATATAAAATATATAATATAATATGTATATATTATACTATTATATATAAATAATAGAATAAATAAAGAACATATATATATGTTCTTTATAATATATATATATATATTAACAGTAATATATATATATATATATATATATATTAACAGTACATTCATTAAATTAGTCCAGTCAAACACACAATACATTAAAAATATAGTATAGCTGAACAGCAAGACTCTTGTACAAAGTGTCTGATCCAAAGTTCATTAGTCAAAGTCTACCTACATAGTCAATGGGAGTTTTTCCATTGACTCCAATGGGATTTATATCAAGCTGCAAATGAAGAGGTGATATTCATGTGATAATTGCAGAGACACTTGATAAATTAAGCTATCGTGCAGCTTTGACATCCTACCTGCCTTCTTGTGTTATTAATTATTACATATTATTATTTATTATTTGTATTAGCATAGTTCCTAGGAGCTCCAGTCATGGACTACAACCCCATTATGCAGGTGCTGTACAAATAAGGAACAAAAATACAGACCCTGCCACAGAGAGTTTGTAATCTAAGTATACGGTAAGAGATAACTGATGGATACAGACCCATCGGTGGAAGAGTACAAGGAAACAATGAGACGATATTGGTCAGCATAGTAGACCAGGGGTCGGCAACCTACGGCACGCATGCCAAAGGTGGCACGCGAGCTGATTTTGCCTGGCACGCGGCTGCCAGGCGGGGTCCCGGCCGCCGGCCCCGCTCAGCCCGCTGCCAGCTGAGTGAACGGAACCCCAGGCTGGCAGAAGGCTGAGCGGGGCCGGGGGCTGGGACCACAGACCGGCGGCAGGCGCGCCCCCCGGCTCCCTCCTCACCGCACTCAGGTTCTGCGGCTCCCGGGAGTGTTAGCTGCCAGGGCGCGGGGCCCTGAGCCTGCTGCGGGAGGGGCGGCGGCGGCAGCTCACACTCACGGGAGCCACCGAGCCTGAGCGCGGCGACGGGGGAGCCGCGGGGCGCATGGGGACTGCCGCATGCATGCATCCGCTGCAGGAGCCCCCCTGGGGGGGGCAACGGGCCACAGCCCGGGCAGGCGTGCCCCCCCCGGCTCCCCCCTCACCGTGCTCGGGTTCTGCGGCTCCCGGAAGTGTGAGCTGCCACCGCCGCTGCCCCTCCCGCTGCCTCAGCACTCCACGTGGAGTTTTGCCTCCACATGGAGCCAGCGTGTGACTGGCATGGGCATGGTAAGGGGAGTCCCGGGGGGCAGTCATGGAGCAGGGGGTGTTGTATGGGTTGGGAGTTCTGGGGGTCCTGTCAGGGGGCGGGGAGTGATTGGATGGGGCGTGGGAGTCCCCGGGGGTCTGTCTGGGGGCGGGGGTGTGGATAAGGGTTGGGGCAGTCAGGGGACAGGTAGGGGGTAGGGTCCTAGGGGGGAAGTTGGGGGAGGGTCCCAGGAGGGGGCAGTCAGGGGACAAGGAGCAGGGAGGCTTTAGGTAGGGGGTGAGGTTCTGGGTGGCAGTTAGGAGCAGGGGTCCCAGGAGGGGGCAGTCAGGGGACAAGGAGCAAGGGTGGGGGTTCTGACGGGGGCAGTCGGGGTGGGAAGTGGGAGGGAGTGGATGGGGGCGGGCCTAGGGCAGGGCTCACCCCTCTTTTTTGATTGTTGAAATATGGTAACCCTAGGCGAGGGGGGAGCCGGGGGGCGCATGGGGGCTGGCGCCCGCATACATCCACTGCAGCCTGTAGGAGCCCCCAGGGAGGCGCCAGGCCGCAGCCTGGGCAGGAGGGGCGGGGGGACCTGGCTGCTCCCCGCTAGCGGCGCCGCCACCTTTGCAGGGCTGCTGCCCCCCTGCACCACGCTGGCTCCTCCATGGCTGGGGCTCGCTGCTGCTGCAAGCGGGACGCTCTGGCTCTCCGGTGCCTCCGGAAGGCGGCTCCTCCCTGCCAAGCTGCTGCAGCGGCCCAAGCCCGGCAAAGCCAGTGAGTGGACTCAGGACGGGGGCCACCGGGGTGGGGTGGGCTCGTGGGGGGGGCTCTGCACCCTCCAGGGGAGTTCAGGGGGTGGGGAGGGGGGAACCTGGTCTGGGGAGCAGCCCCTGGGCACGGCTGGCCCCTGGGCATGGCTGGCCCCTGGGGTCTATAAAGGCTCGTTGGGATTTGCCCCTCAATGAACCGATGTGCAAGGGTGGGAGAGGGGGGGCAAGGTGGAAGTTTTGCCTAGGGCGCAAAATATTCTTCCACCGGCCCTGCCCCAGAGGGTGCGTGCACCCCAGGTTAAGAACCACTGCACTAAACTGATAAGCTCTTCATTTTAATTTAATTTTAAATGAAGCTTCTTAAACATTTTTAAAAACTTGTTTACTTTACATACAACAATAGAGAGAGACCTTCTAAAAACATTAAAATGTATTACCGGCACGTGAAACCTTAAATTAGAGTGCATAAATGAAGACTTGGCACACCACTTCTGAAAGGTTGACGACCCCTGTAGTAGACTATGGTCTCAGCACACCAGTAGTGTAACCACTGTTAAAGTTTTTGTAGGCCTTACAGCAAAGGACAGGTTTAAGGAGGGATTATTTGAACATTTCAAACACTGAGCAGTTTCAGCAATTAAGGTATCAAATAGCTGCCATTTTTAAGAAGAAACCTCCCACAAAAATGTTTCCTGCCTTTCTAGCCAAATATGGAATTGCTCTTCCCCTCAACTAGAAAAGAATTACCCCAGCCTGAGGCCCAGGATAAAACAAGATTCAGCCCTTCACCAGTGAAAACACACAAAAATGCCATAGCTGTAAATACTGTTCTCTCAAGCCCATACAGAGGCAGTAGCAGGATCTTTATATCATTGGGAAAGAGGAGGTTTTCAGTTTCCTAACTGAACCTAGAACTGACCACTAGCCTTGTAAGGGCCTCTTAGGCACTAGATTTGAACCTGGAAGGAAACATTATGATCATCTAGTCTGAATTCTGATCTTTAAAACTGTGATGTTGTCAGATAGGTCATTTCTGGATATTTCCAGATAGGTCAGGTCTTTTTAAAAGGTGTTTTAAAGTTATTAGTTCAGTGGTGGTTTTTTTTGTTTGTTTTTCTTCTCCCAAGCCCTTGGTCTTCTGGTAGCCAAGGGATCTGGCTTTATAGGAAAGCGGTGCTTTGAAATGTTCCTAAAATATTGTTTGTTTGTTTTTCCTGAGATCTCCCCTCCAAGTACCCATCAGGCTTTGCTCTGCCCGCGAGATTGTGAGATCTGAAGAGACTCTGAAGTGGTATTCAGCTGGTAGCTCTGTGAGTTTCATAGAAAGAAGCGGGAAACAAAACAGCACTAAGAGTCAACCAACAATGAAACAAAATCACCTGCTGGCTTTTTATTTATGGTATGACAACCTGACAAGTGAAATAAAGAGCATTTCCTGCAGGTTTATAACATGTAGCTGACAGTTACAATGTACAGTTTATCTACAGTTGGCTGAGAATTTTATGCCGTCTCTTATCCTCTTGAAAATGTCCAAAATAGAGTTTTGCTGTAAACGACCAAGTTTCCCTCTGAGGTGCTGGAAAACCAAGAGTTTTGAGAGATTGCAGTTTTAAGATTGTAACACAAAGGCATTAAGTGAGTGCCATTTACCCCTTTTTTATTACAATGTTACTTGCCATGCAGATTGTGCTATTACGTGATATTCTGATCGATTTTGTCAAAAGAAGGAGTTGTCTCATATGTGCAACTATGAAAGACAGTGATATGATTTACTCTGTGACCTTTTCCATGGAAATACTGTAGTAAAAGATGGTGGTTCTACAGACTCTGTATGGCTGAATATTTCAATATAGTGCAGGTGTTATAATGATACATTAAGTCCTAGATCCTGCAAAGTCTTATGTACATGCTTAATTTTACATATTGTGGCAGTCGTCGGAGTTTGTAAAGTTAAGCGTGTGCTAAAAGGCTCTGCAGGATCATGGCTAAAATAGTAGTCCTAAAAGCATAACACAAATATCACCATTGTACATAAGGCACATGCACGTTTGTCACATCTATACCCTGATTTACTTTCAGAGGTGGTGAGCATCCATAGCTCCCATAGACTTCAAGTAGGGTGAAAACCTGGGCCCACTTAAATGAATGGAAGTTTTGCCATTGACTTCAATGGGACCAGGATGTCACCCTTAGAGTTTTTCGGGTATGTCTACACTGCAGTTGGGGTGTTTGAGCTGGTACACCCAGAGAAGGAGGGAACCAGAACTGTAGGAAGGAGTCCAGGGAAGGAGCAACAGAGCCTGAGTGAAAGTGGACCACAGTTGCCAAGTCCAGAGTCCCTGGACTGGAACCGAGGGCCGGTCTGGGTTCCCCTACCAATAGCTATGGAAGTGGCACCATCGGGGCACTGCCAGAGAAGACTGTCTTAGACCAACTGTGCGGAAGGACTTTGGGATACATGCTGAGTGACCTGGCAAAGGGTCACTCAGCATGTCACAAAGAGGCAGCAGCAATTTGGAGCTAGAGAGTAGCTGTGGACTGACAGCGAGAGACAGCATGCAACTGTAGGAATTGGCCTGCCAGAGCTAATCCCCAGAATGAGGCACCATTCCTGTGGTGAGTAGAGCGCCCCGTCACAGTGGCCTACATCTTCTAGCTCACCGCAACGGGCAAAGGGGGAGGCACCAAGGTTCAATGTATAGCCATTAGCAACTCAGGTAATCACTCCACATCTGAAGCGACTGAACTTTACCCAAAGGTGGCATGGTAGCTCAAAACCAGGAGACTGGACAGTTGTATCTGTCACAAGATAGGCATTGGCTGTGTTTGAAGCTTGTTCTCCCCACCTAGGTAGAATACATCTATGTTAGGTTTGGAGGCTAGGGACTGGAAAGAAAGAGATGAATGGAGATATCCTATCTCCTAGAACTGGAAGGGACCTTGAAAGGTCATCAAGTCCAGCCCCCTGCCTTCACTAGCAGGATCAAGTACAGATTTTGCCCTAGATCCCTCAGTGGCCCCCCTCAAGGATTGAGCTCACAACCCTAGGTTTAGCAGGCCAATACTCAAACCACTGAGCTATCCCTCCCCCCAAAATGGAGCATTTAGCAGCTGAGAGACCTTCAACATTTCGCTGAAGGAGTTTCAGGGATGGGCTAACGTTCAAGGTTTCTTGATCACGGTTAAGATCCCTGAGACTGCTTGAAAGTCCATGCTGTCCAGGATATGAAAGGTTTGGCCTACTTGTTGCAGCTTTGGTTTCCCCTGCTGAAGCGGAGTTTTTTGTGGTATACAATGGGAACATAGCTGCATTATACCCCAGGTACAATGGTTCAGGTAAAATAAAAGCCTCTGAATCTTTCTTCATAAATCAAACCAAACCAAACCCCAAAGGAGAGTTTACTTACCTTGTACAGTAATTGAAGTTCTTCTTTGAGTTCTTGACTTCAGCTGTGCGTGAGCCCCATGCGCTTTTGATAGGAGAATTTTGCTAGCAATGCCCATTTGGTCTGCACATGTGCCCTAGCTATTCTCATGCCCTGTACAAGGGTAGATAGGGCTGTGGTGTATGAAACACCCTCTGCTCCTGCTTAACCGCCTCAGCCACAGATGGAGTGACTAGCCATACCCACTCCTTTTGCCAGCTTGCCCTTTCATAGTTTACAGTTTTAATACATCTATTAGTTGTAAGTTTACTCTTATTAGTTTTAGTTTGGTTTTGGTTTTGTTTTTTCCTCTAAGACACTCCTAATCTCTTCCCTTCCTTCGTCCACGGTGGGGTGGACGTCTCACCTTCCTTTCTGAAGAAATCCTGTCTCCTTTTGGAGCATGCCTAAATCTACCCAGGGTTTTGCCTCATTTGTTGGGCTCCTATCCCAGCTAGTGATGGCCACTCTCATTGTATTCACTGCTTAGGGGACACTCACATTCCATTTAAGTGCAAGATCTGCTCAGGGTTCAAGAGTATGTCTAGAAAAAATAGGGAGATAAAGCTTAGGCACTTCATGATGGAGCGCTCCTTCCAACCTGCATGAGACCCAGGCCTGGATACCGCCTTGTACAGCGGTCTTCCAGTGAGCACAGTGCCCCATCAACCTCTGCAGCTCAGTTGCCCATCAGACCTTTCACGAGAGAGACCTGCGGGAGACTTTTAGCACGTCTTCTAGCAAGAGAAGCTCCAAATCGCCTCACAAAGAAGTTGTCCCTAAAAGACCTGCCATGTCAGAGGCCTTGCTTCCCAAGAAGGGTACTGCTACGGTTCCAAGCAGTCCTGGTACTGAGGTCTCCAGTATAGTCAAACCTTCAGATACTTCTAAGCCTCACAGTACCCATCACTTGATACCAAAGTCTGCCCCAGTATCACCTAAGCACGACAGAGGTGCTAGGGAATCTAAAGATTCTGCAACAAGGAAGACTGTACTGACTATGGCCTCTGCTTCCTTCTCACTGTCTACAGTACCCAAATCGACAACACAATCCAGTCAGCCATCATATCCCACATGACCCCTGGTACTGCCATCTTCTACTGACAAGCCCCACCAGGTTTCTGGGCAGATTCACACGGTACCAAGGGAATTCAGATTCTCCAAGGACTGCAGACTACTGAACCATGTAGCCCGAAACACACCTCCCTACTTCTAGGGAGTGACAACAGCCTACTTCCCTACAGCCCCCTCTGCTTCCAATTTCCTGTCTTTATATAAGCCCTGCCTCTTCCCACACAGGTGAGCGTCCCCTAATTAGGACTTTCCTCCCAGGCCTAATTCTCCCAGATTTCAGGCTAATTGGCTGATTGGGCCCACCTGGCCCAATTCAGCTCTTTCAGGGCCAGTGTGGGGAATATACCCCATCACAGCCACATGTTTGCAGGCTGCATCCATTGGCAAGGGACGCCTGGTTTCCTCAGGGATTTGCACCATGTCCTTCTCTCAGCAGCTGAATGGTTAAGACATTTCGACTAACACACTTGACTTGATCGCCTATGTTGATGCAATTGCATACACACACACCTGAACCAATATTCCTGCTGTTGCTATGCCATTTACATTGGCTAGATATTTCTTCACAGTGGGAGATTCAGAAATGCAGTTAAAAAAAAACCAAGGACCATCTGATCAAAAATAAGATAACGAGCCAGTGCTATATTTCTGAAGTGATGAGCAAAACAGTTTGGCTGAAGTCCCATGTGACCTAAATTATTTGGCATCACTGACACTCCAAACTAAACTCTCACCTATAACATACCTAAAGGTTCAGCTAATTTCATCATACCCTGCTCCACTGGCTCCAATTCCTAGTTTACACAATAGGGAAAATGCAAAAATAGCCTTGCTTTCACTCTGTAGTGCCTTTAGCTAAGACGGTATCACATCACCTCGACAGATGCTTTGCTGAGACGATGAGGTGAATTCCCATCACATTTTTCAGCTGATGGCATTGTATTTCAGCTTCATTAAATGAAGTTTAAGTAGCGTGAGAAAAGCCATTCCTGGGCTATTTCATGCTCCATATAACCTTCAGTGTGCTATTTTTCACCAATATTGAGAGAGAGGAGGAGAAAGGAGGCTGTTGTTTGCACAGGTAGCTGGTGAGGCGGTTCACAGGCTGTCTGTTTACATATCGCTATGTTAATAACCCAGCTGAAAAGGCTAGACACACCCCAGGACCGAATAAATAAGTGAAGAGCAGAGAGCAATCGCTTAAAAAGCATAGCAGTACTTTTTGACAGCACAGTGGGCGCTAGTGATAATAGGCAAGGTAGAGGCAAAATAATTTCATACAAAGTGGAAGAAAGAAAGAAAGAAAGAAAGAAAGAAAGAAAGAAAGAAAGAAAGAAAGAAAGAAAGAAAAGAGATACTAACTCCATGGTGACTCCAGTGTGTTATAGCTTGGTTACACAAATCCTCCCTTGGGTGCTCAATAAGATGGAAGGAAAGAAGCTGCCTTAACTACAAGGGACATGCACAAAGCATAGGGAGTCTAGTACCATGAGCAACACTACACCCGTCTCCCCTTTCTCCCATACAAAATGGCCACCCAAAGAGGAAAGGGCACACTGACCCTCATCAAAGCAGCAGGCACCAGTGCACAGTCCCCTAGAGCTCCAAGAGACATGGGTATCTCAGCAGGGTGCTGGGCAGGAGCCGGGGAAAGGGGTACGGGGTATGCTTCAGCCCAATGCTTTCTCTAGCTAGTACCCCCAATTTTACCCTGTCACAGGAGGGGACAAGGTGAACCCTTGCAGTGCTAAGGCTTCTGTCTGGCCCCACCGTGGCACAATGAGACACACACAGAACTCCCTGGAATCTTGGACCCACCCCACCTCTTCCCCATCCAGCAGAACTGCATTGGGTCCACTGGGAGCCTCCACTGCCCCAGAGGAGTCTGGATTCGGGCTGTAGAGCCAGGATGTGTCTGTGTGTTTCTCCGAGATTCTGAGAAAAAAGTAAACAAGTTTGTGACAAGTTCCTGGCCTTCTTTTCTCCACAGCTGCTACTGCTGCAGTTATTGTTTCAACTGCTTCTGCTGATATCTGAACTTCCGGCCTTCCCGGAATTCATCAGCAATTTAGCACTAACCTATTCTGAGGCAGAATGACGAGCTAGCTAATTGCAAACTCATTTCCAGCGAGTGCCTCACACGACAGGTTCAAAATGAGACAGGCTCAAATTGAGGACAGCAAGCCAGAGAGTGCCAAAAGGAGTTCCTTTCCACATGAACTCTGAAAACAGTACTGCTACCTAGAGAACTCAAATTGCTGCATAGAGGATTTAACGTTTGAGAGAGAATGGATGGTCTGGTGGCGAAGGCACCGGACTGGGAGTTCTGTATTCAATTCCTGGCACTGCCTCAGTTTCTCTTAGCCATTTAGACTGCATTGTCTCTGGAGCAAGTGAGGTCACTTACTATGTTCTTGTACCACATCTCATCCAACAGGGCTCTAATCTCTGCTGGGGTCAGGATTGTGTGTCTGTGCAGTGCCCACCACAATGCATCTCTGATCTCTCATAGGGCCTCTACATGTTACTGTAAGGCAAACTAAAATAACAGTTGCCCTGCCGTAAATCCATTTCTCCCTCCCTTGGTTCCGTATAGATGAAAAAAACAAAATTTGTTCTCTGTGTTTTCTTTCCCCTGCAATTTAATTCATACAAATGGACCTTACAGTTGATGTCTGCTAATGTCTACATAGTCAGGATGCTTTCAGGAAAGCATCTGAAGGAGATGAAGGAAGGTGCAGGGGTTAGGGTCCTGGCCTAGGACTCAGAAGACATGCTTTCATTTGACAGCACAGCATAGCCATTTAAGAGAAAAAGTATGGGCCTAGTGTTCTACCAAAATTCAGGGCCGACGAGAGGACGGGGAAGCCGGTACACATTACTGGGGCCTGGCAGTCCGGAAGGTGGCCCGGGGCCCGGTTTCCCCGGCTGTTTAGCCGGTCTGCCCTTGCCGGGGGGCCCGAAAATTTTTTTTCACCAGGGCCCGAACCCGCGCTTGGTGGCCCTGCCAACATTAACAGGCATCAGGAACTGCTGAAGCCAAGCGCCAGTTCTAACACTGACTACTGTGTTTTTCCAATTACACAAAGGATATAATTCATAGCTTTTAAGGCCATTGAGTGGCTCTTTCAACATAACACAGGACAAAGAACTTCACCCAATCATGCCTGCATCAAGCCCATAACTTCTACTTACAACAATATCCAGTCTTGATTTAAAGTGATGAAGTTTCTCTGAGGTTTCGTTACTTAAGCCTGACCTCGGGGAAAGTTCAGATCTGGGCCTGGATTCAAATCCAAACATTTCAGTTTGTCCCTAACTATAAGGGGCAGAACAAAAACCCTAAATCCAAATTCATTGGAACTTTGGGAAAGTTCAGATCCATGTTAGAATAATATTCATGTCAATGTTATTTTCATGGCTGTGTAGCTACACAGTCTTCCAAAGCTTTAGGATAGGAGTTACATGCATTCTTTGAACTCCCCCTCCCCCGTCCCCCCGCAAAAAAAAAAATCCTTTTATGGTGATATTCCAGCAATATAAAACTTCATATTAGATTTATATTATAATAAACCTGATTAGTGTTACTTTAAAATCTCTTTTTTTTCCAGATTCTCGGAAGTTATGGTGATTTGTTGCAAAATTAAAATGGTTCTCCAAAACAGAGACTCAATGGTGATCCAATATTGACAAGCTGTCATAGCCCTGGTTGAGCTCTCGCTGTTGGACACTTCTGAGCTCTCCTGGGGGTCTTGGCAGGCTTCAGTCACAGTCTGTGGGTCTGGCCTCTGGGAACCTGGCACAGACTTTCTGTCTAGTACCCCTTCTCAGAAGTGGGACCCCACAGACCAGCTTCAAGCATACCTTCCGCACATCTCCACCTTGATGGGTACTCTGGTTAATACTTTAACTCTTGAGGGGCACGTGATAATTGAAGAAAGAAGAGAGATGCTTTGCAAAATGAATTCTAAGTTAATAACAATTTATTTATAGCCAACACAAGAGAGATACAGATCTATGGGGGAAAAAACAACAAAAGCTGTGTGCAAATCAATTTCCTCACCACTCCAACGGTCCTGTGGGATCTGGTCAGTGTCTGTTCAAGGAGTCCAAGATTTGCTGCATCCCTCTCTCTTCCCTCCAACCCAGTCTGATGTTCTTGTTCTGGTTGGTGAGAGAGAACTGCTCAGAGCAGATCTTGTCCTTTTATAACTTCCAGTCTCCTCTGTCAGGTGACTTCCCAGGTTAGCCTCAAACCTCCATCAGGTGATCTGCTGGTTGGTTACCAGCCCACCTAGGAGAGCATGATTTCCTGTATGGTAGCCAGCTCTTTGTCCCAAGGTGCTTCCATTTGAATGAAAGCTCATCAAAGTTTAATGACTCACCATTATTAGCCCTCTGCTACACAAAAGAATTTCTCCTTACACCACCTATGACTTTCAGCTCAATATAGAAGCCACACAGTCCAAATGAAGGCACAGAACAGTCTTACAATCACAATTGCCTTCAAAAAACAAAATGGAGGTTGCAGGTTGACATGGATTCATGCAGACATATAATAATCCATCAGACAAGAATCCTAATTTGACTGTAACTGTTCTGTTCTTTTCAGGTTCTTATACCATGCCCATCACCGAGATATCCAATCACTTTCCAATAGTGCATAAAGAGAGGTGATTATTCTCTGCCATGTGTGGTTCTTAACTTGTTTCTCTCTTTCGCTGTCCTGGGAGAAAACGGCATGTGTGAATTTTATACTGCTTTTATACTACTTGTTATCAGACCTAGTAGCTTTTGGCATATGTGAGAAAAAACATAATAAGCGAACCCAGCTCAAAAGCAGTAGAAAATTATTGTCACAAACATTTTACAGTCATCTTAATAGCACACATGCACACAATAAAACATTGAACAAAATTGATTTAGCACATCAGACTTTTAGTTCATGTTCTTGTTTTGTGTGCGTGTTTTGTCAATGCAAAACCAGGTTATTCTGTTACTCATATTTTGTGTTAGATATCCATTACTAGTAAAAGTAAGCCTTACTGTTTACAAGGGCATTGTGAGGTTCAGCTAATATTTGTAATCATCAAGTGCCTTGAGCTGCACTGATGAAAGGCATTATAGACGTGCAAATCATTACTATTATTAACGTCTGTTGAAAGCTGATGAAAGAAGCAGGTTGAATGACAGCTCACTCACCACACCACTCCGCTCTCAGCCAATCTCTGAGTCAATAGCAGGCTTGGTAAGAGCTGAGAAAGCAGACATGGTATCGCAGGGATTGTTAGTAGCGCAAGCAGAAATGCTACCAGAAGCTTTTTGAAAAACACCAAGAGGGACTTTGTGAATAATTTGGTTGAGCCAGATGTAGAGGGGAAAGAGCCTAGGGAGGAAATGGAAATGTGACAGGGGAGGGGCATTAGCAGCTGGAAGAGTGACAGTGCAGTACACGGAGAAGACAGAGAGACAGAGAAAGAGATAATAAGGGCTCTTGAAGTAGAAACTGGACCTAGGAAATTGAGAGGAGATATTTATTAGTTAGTCAGTTTAGTTCAGCTTAAAGAGACTGTAACAGACCCAGACCAGTGGGGTACAGGAATCTGGTAGAGGGCAAATATACTGGTCACTGGATGAGTAGTTTTCTGTTCCCTGAGTGACCAGAGCAGGGGCTGCACTAGAGTCATCAGGAACCTGCTAGAACCAGTTAAGGCAGGCAGGCTAATTAGGACACCTGGAGCCAATTAAGAAGAAGCTGCTAGAATCAATTAAGGCAGGCTAATCAGGGCACCTGGGTTTTAAAAGGAGCTCACTTCAGTTTGTGGTGTGAGTGTGAGGAGCTGGGAGCAAGAGGTGCAAGGAGCTGAGAGTGAGAGGGTGTGCTGCTGGAGGACTGAGGAGCACAAGTGTTATCAGACACCAGGAGGAAGGTCCTGTGGTGAGAATAAGGAAGGTGTTTGGAGGAGGCCATGGGGAACCAGCCCAGGGAGTTGTAGTTGTCATGCAGCTGTTACAGGAGGCACTATAGACAGCTGCAGTCCACAGGGCCCTGGACTGGAACCCAGAGTAGAGAGCGGGCCTGGGTTCCCCCCAAACCTCCCAATTGACCTGAACTGTGGGTTCTTCCAGAGGGAAGGTCTCTGGGCTGTTCCCCAACCCACATGGTGAATCTCTGAGGCAAGAAAATCCGCCAATAAGCGCAGGACCCACCAAGATAGAGGAAGAACTTTGTCACAAGACCTATATCAAAAGAACAGCTACACTCCAGTTCCAGGAACCCTGACCACAGTCACATTTGCAATTCCAAAATGCCACCAAAGTAGCACGCTACAGTAGAAAAACACCCCAGCAGCATACACACATCCCACTGTGCCGTAAAGCCCCTGCCTTCCACTAGCCTTTATAGCATGACCTGGACTTTTAACAAACTCAGGCTATTTTATACCAGTAGAAGGGTAATTTTTAGAGCCAAGGGGCCCTTCTGGAAAATGTCCCCCCACTTGATCCTTACTCAAGCCCAAGGGCATCTACTAATCTTACTTCAGGAGATAGATGATAGATTTGTGAATAAGGCTCTGGCCTGGAGCTTAGGAGATAAAGTTCAGTTTGTGGCTCTCCTACAGGCTTTGGGTGTAGGGTGACCAGATGTCCCAATTTTATAGGGACAGCCCCAATTTTGGAGTCTTTTTCTTATATAGGCTCCTATTACCCCCCACCCCTATCCCGATTTTTCACATTTGCTGTCTGGTCACCCTATTTGCGTGTGCCCTCTGAGAAATCCTTTCATCTTTCCGTTCCCCAGTTCCTCGTCTTTAAAACCAGAGTGATAATACTTCCTTCTTCCTGCCCCTTTTCCCATCTTGTCTATTTAGCTTGTAAGCTCTTTGAGGCCTGTCCTGTGTCTCAGGGCTTGTCTACACTTACAACCAGAGCAGTCCCTTGGGTACGGCAAATCGGGGCGACCGCTCCAGGCCCCGTGCTTCGGGGGGGCCCCGTGGGCCAGTGCGATTGACTGGCACGGTTGGTCCCAGAAGTGACGGGCCAGTCCTGGAAGTGACGGATTCGTTCCTTCTGCCCTGGGCCCTACACCCCACTAGCGACGGCCCTGCTTACAGCCCTGCATTGGTATAACTATTCCACTGTAGTGCTCAGTTCTTAGTGAAGATGCTCCGTATGCTGACGGGAGAGCTTGTCGCGTCAGCATAGATATGCCACTTCTCTGAAAGGCGGTAGCTATGTCAATGGGAGAAGCCCTTCTGTTGACATTAGTGCTGTCTGCACCAGGGATTAGGTCGGAATAACTATGTTACTCGGGGGTGTGGATATTCCTAAGTGACATAGTTATACTGACATAAGTTAGGCCTGGTCCACACTACCCCCCCACTTCGGACTAAGGTACGCAAATTCAGCTACGTTAATAACGTAGCTGAATTTGAAGTACCTTAGTCCGAACTTACCGCGGGTCCAGACGCTGCAGGCAGGCTCCCCCGTCGATGCCGCGTACTCCTCTCGCTGAGCTGGAGTACCGGCGTCGACGGCGAGCACTTCTGGGATCGATCCCAGAACATCGATTGCCTGCCGTCGGACCCGGAGGTAAGTGTAGACGTACCCTTAGTAGTGTAGATCAGGGCTCGCTCTCTCTATGTTCAATGCTGAGCATGTTGGGGCCAGTAGGATCTGCTGTAACATAATAAAAACGATAGCTATGGTGGTGTGGCATGGGGAGAGACGTGATGGATGGGACAGTAAGCAAAAGGAATAATAATAATACAAAATAATCAGGCCTTAGAAATTCAGAAATTGATTTTCTATGTTTATATATTTTCTTATTTCATGCAGAAAGAAACAGCCAATATCCTTAGAGAGTTACATTCCAACTGCATTGGAAGTAACTTGTTATTGAAAAAGAAATGATTAAAATGAAGTATGTATTTTCCAAAATGGTTAGGGAAATACCATGCGGGAAACATCCCAGTAGTGTCAATGAGACAGACTGAATGCTAGCAGGTTGTATCCATCTATAATCTCAGAGTGATTCTCAGAAATGACTAGTGGTAAAAAAAGTGCCCACCTTTGTCTGAAATCCAGGACCCCTCCACTTTCTCCGAAAGCTGGGGAAAAAAGAATGGAAAAAATGAAGTCTGAAGAAGTCTGAAACAAAACTGACCCATCCATTCATGAGGGAGGTTGGAAACCTCGAATGACATCACGCAGCACAGAGTGATGCATTTGAACAGATCATGAGCGCTGGTTCCCAGAAGTGACACCTTTTGGAGGATTTACTTCCAGAAATTGTATGGAAAAAAACCTGAGTAGCAGCCACGATTTCAATGTATGTTCTTAGTTGGAAAGGATTTGGAAGCCTAACTTTAAACGCCTAAGAGTTCAGAGCACCCTCAATCCAGCCTATCAGATCTATTTCATTATTTGTTCTTTCTGCCCACAAAGCAACATATAGCACAACAGAGACTACTATACCTGTGAGTTTCCCGTTCTGATGAAATGCTTCACTGTGGCTACTGTATTTGGGGGCAGCTCTTTGAAATGAAAGATTTACACTGATTTGCTACAATTTACTCTATGCTAACACACATTTTCAGCAGTAAGTATTCATACACCCAATGCATAATTCATTCAGCATCGTCCAGCTACTGCCACACTCGAGCTGTCTGCTCCAATATGCTCCTTTTATGATATGAATCTGTAAGTTTCAGCTTTCATTATGGCTGCTTCTCCCATGTCGATCCGTGTCATACAAGAAACTCTTGCCCTCCGATTTTGTACTGTCTTAACCAGGACCATTCATCTTTTCTCTAGCTACCACTTTTTTCCTCCTGCATTAATTCTTTTCTTTTGTTGTTTATATCATTAATATTGCAGCCTTTTATAACTTCACATCTAATTGCCTTTTGATTAACAACATCAATTTTTTTTTCTGACATAATTCCTTCAGTGGCATTTCCTCACTCTCTCACTTCCCAGCGTTCTGTTTTTCAGTTATCGTCTTTTAGGATACTTCACAGATCTGGTTATGCCTTCATGCTCTAAGTCTTAGCAAATTTCTGCTTTTATGTAACACAGTTCTAAGAGAGATTTAAAATCCCACCCCACCATCAAGTTATAAAGTAGAGGCGGAAACAGTAGTCAATTAATAATGAAGCAGAAAATCGCTTACTAGCACTGTGCAGTTTTATCCTTGGAACACGGAATATGTGTACCACAAAAAAGGGCAATTTCTAGTATCTATAAAACATTTGTTACAGGCATTTATACAATTTAACTAACAAACAACTGAGACTACAATATGGACTCATGAGCATTGAAATAATGAAACATAGCTACTCAATTTCAGTTTTCAGTGCCACCAGCAGAATACTGCTGGATTCCCAGCACAAAACAAGAGTGAACTTGGGTAACCCTTTCTTCTTGCTTACTCAGAGAATTATGGAAACTAACAATGGAAGAGATCTATTAGATCGTCACATTCCTTGCAATTTATTCCTGTTCCTAGTCTAGTCTATTTTTAAAGGTACAGGATTTCCTTCCCCTGAATGATCATTCCATATTCTAATTGGTCTATCTGTAAGGAAGCATTTCTTGGCATGCACCCAATGTTTTCCTTATTGTTATTTATATTGTTGTAGCACCTACTGGCCCCAGCCATGCACTAGGACCCCATTGTGCTAGGTGCTGTACAAACACAGAATAAAAGGATGTTTCCCTGTCCTTTCTTCATGTCATTCCTTTATACCAAGTTATGCCCTCTTAGGCTTCCCTTAATAATTCCTGGCTCACAAATTTAAAAAAAAACAGGAAAAATGATTTTTTTTATATTTTACTGGGTTATTTAAAAAATTATTTTAAAAAATTCAAAAATTTTTTTTTTAATTGAAATGTTTTCACCAGCTCCATAGCGAATAAAAAATATAAATGAAAACAACAAAAACTAAAAAGCATGGCTAATTTTTTTCATTAAAACTTCTTGTTCTTTTTAATTCTTTTTCTTTTGTCAAAAGTGGATGGAAAAAAATTTGTCTGAAAATCAAACTTTGAAATATTTCAGCCAGCTTTAGTTATATCATGTCTCCTCTTCCCCCCCACACAAACACAGGCTCCTTTAATCGTTGTCCACCTAAGTTATAAATACAAAAGTAGAAGAGAGAGAACAGGTTTCCCTGTACATGGATGACCAGCTTCTCAGCTGGTGTGAATCAGCACAACTCTACTAAAGTTAACAGAGTTATGCTGGTTTTCACCAGCCGAGGATACGGCACATAGTAGGAATGGCCTTTTAAAGCTGATCACTGTATTTAGTTCTCTGTTCATGACTCAACCCCTCCAGCCTCTGAAGAGGTAGGACAGCTCTGAAAATTGACTCCAGAGATGACCTTGTGCTGTTCCACATGTAGTGTATTGCACTGATTTCTAAACCAAATGTGCTCATTTTATAAATAAATAATGTCCCTCTCCTAACTACCAGCCCAGCCTAGGAGCTGAAAGTCAAGCCATGTTCTTTCACATGCATAGATTCATAACTTCAAAGGCCAGAAGGTACCATTATGATAGTCTTGTCTGACCTCCTGTATAATACAAGCCATAGAACTTAACCAACATAATTCCTTTTGAATTAATACTTTAAAAAATCCAATCTTGAATTAAAATGGTAAGAAATGCATGTTTCATCCGACGCTGCATGTCAAATTCTCTCCTCATTTGCACGGGGGCAACCAGTTACAGCCTGCAGAAACAGTCTTCTGAGTACTTGTGGCACCTTAGAACCTTCTGAGTTTCTATTCTTTGATTTTAAAGTGCTGCAGGCCTTACATAGTAGACTCTTAATAAGCTAAATATTTAGGAATCATGTGCCAAATCTGGATAGATCAAGCCTCTTGAGGATTTTTTCTTCACAAGGAAATCCTCAAGTGACATACAGCTGCCATAGTGGTGACTATGCCACGGTACGTCCCAGACCCTGGGGTATAGAGTGTGGCTAGGACAAAGATGTCAAGCATGAGGCATCCCTGTGGCCTGGTGATGCTGGGCTGCTGGAAACGCCCTCCAGGGACACTGGCAGTTGGGACAAAGTAAAGCAGCCCTGTGGCAATGCTGTGTGGGATTGCACCTACGCAGAACAAGTACGTATATCCTCAGCAGTAACTCCAGACGTTCTGGTTCAGTCCAGAATATGCTTCCCTTCTACCCCGATAAAAAATAAGTATTCCCTAACAGAAATTATACTCCATCCACTTTTCCTCATTACGTTTGCAGTGTTGCTGTAGCCGTGTGGGTCCCAGGATACGAGACAGACAAGGTGGATGAGGTAATATTTTTTGCTGGACCAACTTCTGTTGGCGAGAGAGACAAGTTTTCAAGCTACACAGAACTCTTTTGCATGTCTGGGAACGGTAATCAGAGTGTCACAGTTAAGTATATCTGTGTAAGTGTATAGTAAGCTGTCACTTTAAAGTTCAAGGGTTTTTCCTGGTCCTGTTGCTTGCAGGCTAGGGAACTCTGTAGGGATGCATGTGATCTGAATCTAGCAGAGCCAGATTGCAGCCAACCTGGTTTAAGAGTGAGGTTGGGAGAGTTGTGCCCTTCTGTTTTAGGGAGCAGCCTGCTTTTTCCCTCTCTGTTTCCAGCTTCTTATTTGCTATCGTTCTGGATTCTAAGAAATAAAGTTACACTGCAAACTTCCAGCAAGAGTATCTATGTTTCTAACTTGTCTGTAGGTATGTTGTGAACATAACAGTTTATAACTGCTTCTATGCCAGTCTCAGTCAATTAGATTCAGATAATCAGACAGAAGCTGCTTTTCCACCAGGCATCGTTAAGCACTGCTAAATCTTGGGAACAATGAAAATGTTCTTGCTGTGGCTGTTCACGCCTTCTGTGAATGTTCTGTGAAGAAATAGCACAACACTCTCTCCCTCAGTACATCTCCCTGTTAGCAGGAGCCCAGGAAGGGGGCTTCCTCCCCTCCTGCTATCTTCAATTACACCAAGCTGCAGAAAGCCACACATGCTCAGTGTAACTCTGTGTACACCAGGGAGGAATTAAAGGGACAGGCACATACCACTCAGCAGTTAAACTGCCTATAATCTTAACACAGTTTTACCAGATGGGTAACATGCAGAGACATTTATTGGTCTGGCTTAGGTGACAGAATCAAATGTAGACACCGTTTGTGATGGAAGAGAAAAGCAAACAAACAAAACTCCAGTAGCTAATGTAACAAAATGAAACAGATGCATTTTATACAAAGTGCAGAAAAAAGGGATTCAGTCATAGCTACAGAAAAAAGTTACCTAAAAATATCATAGAATCTCTGTGTTTTCCGGCAATAATAATGAATCTGTTCAAGGGCAGCTAATTGTCTTTGGCCAGGATGTAACTCAATAATGTCAGAGGCCTAATGGGGTTCCTCGTGTTAGCAAATTAAAAGCTCAGTAATTAGTAGGGAAAACACCCTGGGTGATCACTGAAAAGATTTTCTGCAACGGTCCGGTCTCCCTACATGAAGACGGAAAGGAGAGAATATGGTTAAGTTTTATCTTCTCATTAAATTACATTGTCTCAGAAAGCCTGAAGTCTTGGTCAGTCCCAAAGCATATGGTGTGGAGAACCTTGTACAGAATTTCATCCCCAGCATGTGTCTGCATCCCAGATAATGACAGCTGCCATGCTGGCCAGGTTCCAATAAATCGACTCTATTGTCTTTTCCTAGAGTGAATCAAATGTAAGGTTCACAGACAGTTTCTTAAAGTTCTAAAGTAGATTGTGATCTCCAAGAAGGTGCCTAGCTTCTGTCCTACAATTGTCGCAGACAATTCTCAGAGCTGCTTTCAAAAACATGATGCCAGTACAGATGGAAATGGCTGAACTTGTTAAACTTTCCTGAGAATGCAGGTCCTGTAGGGATGAAAGGCATCATACATTCATGATGAACTAATCTGACCCATCATAACCACCCCTGAGCATCCCACTGCAGTTAAGATTTATGCATGTGCTTTGCTGTATAGGTATGGAGTGATAAACTTGTGCCTTAGGCCAGGTCTACAGACATACTTCTGGCAGCTTAGCTGTGTCAGTCAGGGATGCAAAGAGGTGTGAACTCTGACCAACATAACTGTGCCAACAGAAGCCTCTAGTGTGGACACAGCTATACTGACAAAGCTACACTTTGGGTACGTCTACACTTACCTCCGGGTCCGACGGCAGGCAATCGATGTTCTGGGATCGATTTATCGTGTCTTGTCTAGACGCGATAAATCGATCCCGGATCGATCCCGGAAGTGCTCGCCGTCGACGACGGTACTCCAGCTTGATGAGAGGAGTACGCGGCATCGACGGGGGAGCCTGCCTGCAGCATCTGGACCCGCGGTAAGTTCGGACTAAGGTACTTCGAATTCAGCTACGTTATTAACGTAGCTGAATTTGCGTACCTTAGTCCGAAGTGGGGGGGTAGTGTGGACCAGGCCTTTGATGGGTATAGCTTGTTTCATTCATGGGGGGCTGCAAGGATTAGGGATGCCTTAAGGGAGCAATTTGAGGCTGAAAGCCAACAGTAATGTTTGGTGCTCTGCACGGGAGTGAGGAGCAGTGGTTCCAATGTTAGTAGGAATCTGTGTTTGCTACACTGACTTGCAGTGCCTGTTGCTTTCCTGGGCTAAGGTATCTTTTACTTAATGCAATAATAAAGAATGTTTTCAAAGCCAAAAAATCCATGTATTGAAAATAAACAGCTCCTTCACTTTAACCCTGCACTGCAGTGCATCCTGGTCATGGCCCCTTTCCATAATGCCCCTTGATAGCTGCCCGAAGGTATCGTAATTCCTACGGCTGGAGTGCAGCTGGAACTGGACAGCTTCCTCCCCACAAACACTGATGAGGTCCAGCACCTTGCCATTGCTCCATACTGGGGATCGCCTGACGTGTGGAGGCATGGAAAGATTCGCTGAGAGCAAAGAAGAAAGGGAGTTTCAAAATTCCCAGAGAATTTAAAGGGCGGGTCTGACGGTTGATGACCTGAGGGCAGGGCAGTAGAGTTCAAAGTGATGACCAGAGTGGCTAGTACAGGCATTGTGGGACACTTCTGGAGGCCGACCAGAGCACATTAACAGACCAGGGCATCTACACTGGCACCGCAGTGCTCCAGACGGGGCGCAGCAAGCATTATACTTCTCGTGGAGGTGGATTACCAGGAGCACTCCAGCTGCGGAGTCCGGGCTCTCTACGTGCCTTGCCAGTGTGGATGTGTTGTGAGTTAGGGTGCCCAGGGCTACTTTAATGCACTGTAACTCGCAAGTGTAGCCATGCCCTATGTGTTTACACAGTGTGCATTACAATGGGGCCCTGATCGCATCTGGGGCTTCAAAGCACTGCAGTGCTACAAATAATCAGTTACTCTTTTGGGGGGACAGTAGATCAGTATCTTGAACCTATCACTGATTTTTTTTCTGGCTGACTGGATGAATATATCAAAAGTTAGAAGC
Source organism: Emys orbicularis (assembly GCF_028017835.1). Lineage (NCBI taxonomy): Eukaryota > Metazoa > Chordata > Testudines > Emydidae > Emys > Emys orbicularis. The sequence continues at coordinate 133,671,338 of NC_088687.1, read as the reverse complement.
TCAAAAATACCCTATGTCAAGTTCAGAAGTGGTACTAGCAGCAATCTATTAAAATGGATGACTTATGATAAACAGAAGAATGGGACAAATGAACCATTTTATCTGATTGGAAATGTAGTCAAGTCTGCAAGGATCTTCAAAGGAACTCAAAAGATCCGTTCAGTGTTGTGTGAAATTTGTCTAATGGAATACCTTTACTATAGTCTGTTCTCTATTATTCATGCAGGGTGTTACCCACAAGCCAGTTTTTAACAAAGCACACGAATTCTGGAAACAATGTGGCATTCTAGCTCTCTTCATCAACTAAATCAGAGCAGATCTTAGATTAGCATAATTTTAAAAAGAGGTGCAAATAGGCAAAGTTACCATTGAAGTCAATGGAAAAACTCCTCTAGTGAATTACAAGAACCTGGAGTGGGTCCATATTATTGTGGAGTGAAAACAGCACTTGGCAATGCATCTTTTTGGCACATGTTTGCTTCACAGTGTCCTTCTCTACTAGCTTCATTATCATCATAAAAGAACTTCATAAAAAGTGCAACAAAGTCCAAGTAGTTAGCACTTTGTATTGTATATGAGATATAAGATGAAATTTGCAAAGCCATCTATGGGACACAGTGCCTGCTTACTCCAGGAGCCATAGTATGTATAGGCTGCCAGTGAGTGACGTCCTGGTCCCAGTGAAGTCAATAGCGAAGTCCCAGTGACTTCAGAGGGGCCACAATTTCACCCCAAGTGGCCAGGGAAGTTCTTACCCTCCCTTACTCCTTTGTGTGGGTGCATACAGTCCAAGTTACAATATAGCCCTGTCATTCTAAATTCAGAGATTGTATGCAGACAAATCCATTCTATAAGTCTTTCAGAGTCACTTCTAAAATACAGCTGATATTCCTTCATGTGCTTTTGGAAGTGGCTATTTTTGCCTGATTTAGCAACAGCTCTCATTTGTTACATTGGTTGATACCAACACCTGTTGCTTTGGTGCCCTTTCCCAGTGCTAATTCAAAATAGATCACTACCAGCAATAAGAAAAACAATTGCATACACTTGCTAGCTTTTATGTTGTCATTTGTCCTTGCTGATGATATTGTTATGTCTCCAGCACATCATTATCTTTCCTACTTTATCCCCCTCAAAAATATGATCCAACGACTCTGATGGAAAACACACTAGCATGATTTATGCAATTAACACTCTTCACCAACCTGTGAACTAGCCAGTTAACAATACAATCCCAGTCAATGATATGTCTGCTACTTAAACCTGCTGCTGATACCCACATATGGGAAATCATGATACTTGGATTGGTGTTCTAACCATGCTGGATAATAAGAATAAAAATCAGGAAGTATGGGGAACTTTTCCTGACCTCAGTCTACCAAAGATGGGAAATTAAACAGTTGAAAATGAATATAAAGATTATTGCCTTTGCAACTGTTTCTCCATTTCAGCTTTCAGACATGGGTGCCTGTTCTTAAAAATTTCAAAGGGCTGCAATAGTACTTAACTTTTTTCTTGTTTGGAAATTGTTTGAGAGAGAGATTTTTAAAAGTATGTAATGGATTTAGGAGCACAAATGTCATTTGAAGACATGTGCTACTAAACTCCTGTGACAAATGTAGGGGTGTTCCATAAGGATTTTTTCTATATCCCAAACTAATGGTGAGTTAAACTATTGGAGGGGAGCAGGCAGTTTCAACCTGTTCCTCCATAGGTAGAAACAGTCATAAGATCCATTGTGGCAAGCCATTAAGTCTGAATAGGTCTAAGACACAGACAATGGAGCAACAATCATAGGTATCCTCTTAGCGTATGTCTACACTGGCGCTGGAAGGGTAACTAATTAATTAATGTCAAGGCCATCACGTACAGCCCCCAGCTAAAACCTCTCCAGCGCATCATCAACGATCTACAACCTATCCTGGAAAATGATCCCTCACTCTCACAGGCATTGGGAGGCAGGCCAGTCCTCGCTTACAGACAGCCCTCCATCCTGAAGCAAATACTCACCAGCAACTACACACCACACCACAGAAACACTAAACCAGGAACCAATCCCTGTAACAAACCCCATTGCCTTCTCTGTCCCCCTATGTACTCTAGCAACACCATCATAGGACCCAACGACATCAGCCACACCATCAGAGGCTCATTCACTTGAACATCTATGTGTTTGTGTTGAATTCTCCATCACTGACAATTTTAAAATCAAGATTGGATGTTTTTCTAAAAGATCTGCTGTAGGAATTATTTTGGGGCCTGTGTTACATAGGAGGTCAGACAAGATGCTTACAATGGTCTCGTCTGGCCTTGGATTCTATGAATGTGAAAATGTATTTCCTTTTCACAGTTTTCACTGTGCCACCTTTCAATTTCATTGACCGTCCCCTTTTTCTTGTGTTGTGAATGAGAACAACAGAAGTTTCCAATTTATCTTCTCTAGACCATAGATTATTTTATATACTTTTATCATGTCCTTGCTTATGTGTTTCCTTTCTAAGATACACAATCACAGTCTTTTCAATTTCTCTTCATATTAGAGGTATTTTTTTCCCCAGGAAAAACAACTGTTGGTGATTTCACTCACCACCGTAGTACCCCTGGGCATCAGAGCCTGGGACTCTTGCAGGGACTCTTCCACTCTAGCACCCCTCTTTTGCCAGCCTATCTGGTTCTTCCACAGTTCTCTTCCGGGTGACTCAGCCCTCCAGCCAGGTCGCTCTTAAAGTTCAGTCCCTTTCTGTGGTAACAAAAGTCTGCCTAAATGTCAAACAAAATATCCAAACAAACCATGCTTCTGGCCCTCTTGGGTAGGGTGACCGGATGTCTTGATTTTATAGGGACAGTCCCGATATTTGGGGCTTTGTCTTATATAGGTGCCTACTACCCCTTACCCCCATCCCGATTTTTCACCCTTGCTGTCTGGTCACCCTACTCTTGGGGCTGGCAAATTTCCCCATGGCCTCCCCAGGGACTCTGGCAGCTTCTCCCAGGACCTCCCTGTTTATTATAATCCTTATCACAGGGTTTGCAACAGGAGCCTAACCACCCTATAGCTTCTTTTCCAGTTTCCTTCTTGCTGTGCTCTCTTAAGCCATTTTATTGTGAGGCCCAGGTGTTTTCCATAGTAATACCTGACCTCATTAGCTCTGCCCCTTCAGGCTGGGACACAGTTAGCTAATTACAGCCCACATGGAGTTGACTGAATAGGGCTGGGCTCGACCCTGGCGTCCTGGTGCTTAAAGCAGCAGGCCGCTCCGTTACACTGACCATTGAATGCTATTCTTTGCTTTCTCCAGTCCAGGATAGGAATCTTCCCAACATCCTCCGTGGTGAAGACTGATGCAGAGAAATTATTTAGCTTCTCAGCAAAATCCTTATCTTCCTTAATTGCTTCCTTTAACTCCTGGGATCCCGCAGACCCATTGATTCTTCTGCAGGCTTCCTACTGCCGATATACTTGCAGAATCTCATATTTGTTTTTACACCTTTATCTATTTGTTCTTTGAAATCTATTTCAGTCTTTCTAATTTTCCTCTTACTTATTGCCTGCTGTAATCAAACTGCTGGCTTACGGATAGACATGTGGAAAGGCATGACCTGCTGCTCTATGTCACTTAAGCAATGCTGCCAGTTCTCAAAGTCCAAGCTCTATGGCAGCAGTGCAGAAAAGATTGTGGGTCTTGAATCAGGATTAGGCTGCCAGCAGCCCCATAGAAACTCTGGGAAATAAAATGATTCTCAGTCTGACTCCAGGGTATGTTTTCAGCAATTCAGCAAATACATTACCCAAAACATTGTTCGCAATAAATAAATAAATAAAATAAAAGGTTTATTTCCAGAGGGAAAGTATCCACTGAAATGCAAACAATGCACATTGTTTATTAATGACTAGGTAGAGGGCATATTTCTAATTCATTAAAATTAAAATATTCATTAAAATCATGTTAGAAAAAACAGCGATGGGCCTGAACTAGAATCCAGGGTCCTGGCATCACCACAAACACAACATTTTGGAATATTTGAATCTTCATCTAGCTCCCAGGGCTGGGTCTGCCTTTGTAATTTAGCTGAACCAGCATCTTGAAGCCCAACATCCCTTGAATTTGAGGCTGTTCAAATCTGAATCCAAATGAAGATGTCAGCTTCACCGCTACAGAAATTTTGCAGAACGACAAGTGAGAGGGCACAGATAAAATTCTCCGAACAAACTTCACTAGTGCTTCGCCCCTGAGTTATGCTCTTCCTCCTAGAAAGCATCCTATTCCCATGACCATTCAATCCTTCATCTCTCTGAAACAATGGTGCCAAATGTGATAGTGTTTCAATGTGATATAGATAGAGTACCTTTTCCACACTGGACTAGACTGAGAGATTATATCAGTTTAGGCCAGCAAACAGTAATCTTGAGTCACCAGTCCAATGATCTGGTCCAAATTTAACCAGTGCCTTTCTGATGGAAGAACTAAACACAGTCCTGTTTGATTATGCTGTTGATGCTTTCAAACCTGATTTTACTACCAATCATTTATATTTTATTTTTTCCTCCAGTAGAGACCATTTTCAAAAGGCCATTAACAAAGAAGAGTGAGGGAAACATACTTTAATTAGAAAGAAGGGATGTTCGAGTGGTTAGCCAGAAACCTGGCCCATGGGAGACCAGCTTCAATTCCCTTCTCTGCCACAAGAACCGTGTGAAAGTCGCTTTGTTCCTCTTTGCTTCAGTTCCCCATCTGCCTAAGGGGGCTAATACTTCCCAGCTTCACAGGGCCTGGTGGCGTTAAATACAATAATCAGATGCTCAGATATTATGGTCATGGGGGCCATGTAAGTACCTAAGATCAATAGAATATGCTATCACTCTATTTTGTTACTACGTTGAGAGGACCAAAGAAAAAACAAATGTCTCCATGAGAAAGAAAGAGAACAGTATGAATTTTGGAATCCGGGAAATCTTCCATCTTGATATGTCTGGCAGCCCTGCCTATCCCCTGGCAGACGGACAAGAGAGTCCTTTCTTTTAAAGGTGCCGAATGCAATCAGAACGCCTTACATAGCTACATGCACTAGAGGTAACAACATTTTTTTTTTCTAAATATACACAGCCTGATTCTCAGCTGGAGTAAAGTGTCCTACACATATTGCACCAGTTGAGGATCTGGCCTATGATTTTCATTTTCACGGTGCCCCTTTTATCAACTCCATTCAGGTTAAAGAGAGTTGCAAGCTGCTTTCTCTTTAGTTGTGCAGATAAAACATCAAAGCATTAAACTGAGCTACAGTGTATTAAAAATAGCCTAGGCTATAAATAAATATGAAAAGAAAAAGCCAGTGTCTGGGCCATCTTCAAGCCTTATGCAAAAATTGCCATCACATGGAACTGAATATGGCTCTTCATGTCTCAGCACAGGAGCCACTAGCACTTCAGCTAAAGGCCTCGTTCTGGTAGCAGTTAGCTGTAATAGACTCTTAGCCTCTTTGGACTAGCATCTATTGCACTCTGACTACTTCATTACCTACCTCCTCTGGCTAGAAGAAGCTCATTTGGGGTCCCCAGTAGTTGAAACCCAGGATGAGATTCCATTTATAATGATCCCCATCATGAGTTGTCATGTGGCACTGAACTCTGTTCCTCCAGTGGCTAAAAGGAAAAGCCTATCCCACTTGAGGTAAAGGAATACGGTTACTAGTAGACTCATATCCTCTGTGGATCACTGGATTCATAACGCATTGAACAGTGGGTTACACTTGGATGTGAAAAAGAGCACATTTGATTCATATTTTGTACCGCTGAATGCCTGCCAGCAATTCTAAGGGGGAAAAAAACGGTTAGAGGAATATATATCACATCCCTTCCCTCTCCATGTTTTCTTGAACTACGGTTTTAACAGAATAGTGCAATTTGCAGCGATGGGTGTGGGTGGGAAACTCTCCTCTTTTAGAATACTCAACACCTAAGTGGAATGCGTCCTCATTCCAGGCTGCGGTATAAATGTCATATTTTGTATTTAATGTGCTTAGTTATTTGCTACATGTGCACATACATAATTTTACTAATAAACTTGATATATCTGTAAGTGCAGAGGGTAACTATTTCTAATTAGTTTGATCAAAGATCACACATTCATCGCTGAGTAATGGGAATTATACTAATAAAAATTCTATTGCTTCTGACAGGGAGAAAAAATGTCTGCAGAGAGAGCAGCCCTTTGCAGTCTTTTGTAGGCCTATTTACATATAAAGAAGACATTTATAATTTCACATAAATGTCACATAGCTGGAGTTTATGATATTATTTTCAAAGAAACTGTAGCGTTTTTGCTGCTGCATCGAGTTCTTTCAGGCTGCTTGCTTACGCTACTACTTTTATTATTAGAATTATTATTTTTATTACTATTATTATCATTTTAGAAGTAGCACCCAGGGCACATCCACACAGCCTGCAGCAGCAAGTATCCCAGCCCGGGTTTACCGACTCAGGCTCATGCTACTGTGCTAAAAATAGCTATGCAGCTGTAGCTTGAAAGCTGAGGGTAGGGGTTAGGTATCAATGCCCAAGATATACCTTCCAAGGGGTGTCTAGGCCCCTATTTTTAGAGAGCTAGCATGAGATCTGCAAGCCCAATTCTGTCGACCCAGTCTGGGCAGTTCCCTTCTGCAGCCTGTGTAGATGCACCGCCAGAGACCCCCAATGAGATCTGTACCCAATTGTACTAGTGTATACAGTCCCTGCTCTGAAGGGCTTATAATTAGAGCAGGTCAGAAAATGGATTTTCTGTCCTGTGAAAAAATTCCAGATTTTGAAATTGCCAAAGTTCCTGAATTGGGACAAAAAGCCAAAAGGTGATTTTGATTATTTTTTGTTTGTTTTTGGTGAAATTTAAAAAATAAAAATAAAAATCCTAGGTCAATTTAAAAGTTTTGTTTCCGTAAATTTCAAACACTTTAATTGAAATTCTGCCCCATTTTATTTTCTAATTTTTAAATAGAAAATACAGTTCTAAATGAATAGTTGTTTCAAAACTAAAACAAAAAAAAATCAAAATTTAAATTCCAAACATGTCAAAATTGGCATTTCAACAATTTCAAAACTTGTTTTTTTTTTCATTTTTTAAACAAAATTCATTGAAATCTATTTGATTTTACAAAAATCTTTAATTTTGTCATAATAGCATTTTCCAGAGGAAAACTGTTTAAAGGAAAACTTTCCAACCAGCTGTAAATAGACTAGACAGACAAAGGCTGGAGAGGAAACGGGGACAATGAGACTTGCTTAAGGTCATACAGTAGGTCAGTTGTTGAGCTAGGTATGATAACCATAGTGGATAGGACACTAGACTGGACATGATTAATTCCTATCTGCCTCCAAACCCACCACCTTGGATAGGGTAAAACTTTATGCCTGGGGATAGAACTCCAAACACATCAGGTAATCCACTTCTGGTGGGTTACACCTACATCTGACAGATACCTGCAGGGTCTCTCACTCTTTTAATGTGTTGGCAACACTTGCATAGCTTGCCGGGCCAATAAAGTCTCAAGGAACTAAACTGAATTGAATTGACAGTTTCTCTCCACCTGCACCAAAGTGCATAAAAAGAAAGGATTTGACAGAACATGATATCTGAGTCATATGGGTGTCTACTGACATACCAAGCTGTCCCTCCAGCTTTGTTGCTGGGGGCCACTGCTGATCCCCATCCTATAAGAAAAATGGTCCAACAGCTTCCTCAAGAGAACCCACGGTGGAGCGTAACATGGTGTATCTGAATAGCATAGCATTTATCCCAGCGGGTGAGGGAGAGAACAGTGAGATAAGAAATATGCATTTCTTTTACTTGAAGAATCTCTTTGCTTATTCCATAGGCAATGTAAGATTTATAATGTCCTGAACTATTCATTTACTTGCTTTTAAGTGCTTGGGGCTTGTAAATTCTGTGATAGGTAACTACACTGCTGTCACTTAGGCTAGGTCTACACTACAGCGGGGGTCCGACCTAAGATACGCAACTTCAGCTACGTGAATACCGTAGCTGAAGTTGCGTATTTTAGGTCGGCTTACCTGGCTGTGAGGACGGGGGAAAGTCGACCGCTGCCGCGCTGCCGCCGACTCCGCTGCCGCCTCTTGCCGTGGTGGATTTCCGGAGTCGACGGCAGAGCGATCAGGGATCGATTTTATCGCGTCTTCACTAGACACGGTAAGTCGATCCCCGATAGACCGATTGCTACCCGCCGGATCGGCGGGTAGTGAAGACAAAGCCTTAGCGATCCTAACTGGTTGTTGGAGCAGTCTTTTGCTTTTGGTTAATAAGACTCTATCCACACATAGCAACTTTCCATGGGGATTTCACAGCATGTTTCAAAAACAGGTATGTTAGTCTCCATACTACAAATGGGGGAAGTGAAACATGGAGAAATTATGAGACTTGCAAAAGTCAGATATCAAGCCAGTGCCAGAGATAGGAATAAAAGCCGTCTCCTGACTTAAAGTGCCCTCGTCTAAGTCCTGGATCATGATGGCAATACTCTTACTCAAACTCATTTGAAAAAAAAGTTGAATCTAAAAAAGTAGCAGTGGTTGGCCTCAACCAAGATCAGACCCATTGTGCTACAAACACATAATGAGCAAGCCCCTTCCTTGAAGAGCTTACAGTCTAATTAGACAAGACAAACAAATGGGAAACAGAAGCACAGAGAGGCACATGGCTAGCCCATGGTCACAGTTGGGACAAGCGCCTAACAGTATTGACTCTCAAACCAGTGCCCTACTCACTAGAACAGGGGTTCTCAACCTTTTTCTTTCTCAGCCCCCACCCCCAACATGCTATAAAAACTCCACGGCCCAGCTGTGCCACTACAACTGGGTTTCTGCATATAAAAGCCAGGGCCGGCATTAGGGGGGTAGCAAGGAGGGCAACTGCCTGGGGCCCCATGCCACCACGAAGCTAAGTTGCTCAGGCTTTGGCTTCAGGCCCAGGTGGTGGGCTCAAGGGCCCGGGCTGCAGTACCATGTGGCAGGGCCTCAGCTTTCTGCCCTAGCAAGGCTAATATCAGCTGTGCCTGGCAAACCCCCTGAAACCTGCTTGCGGCCCCCCAGGGACCCAGATCCCTGGTTGAGAACCACTGCACTAGAAGACACCTACTCCGCTCACAGCAGTGAGGCAGGGAATATGAGAAGTCCAGGACCCTATATTTTTGGTTGATCTGTATTGCAGACATGAAAATGACTTTCAAAAAGCAAGGAAAGGCTAGCAATAGTAACACCCAAAGCAAGGTTACTGCATCTTGTCACTGATCATACTTTGCATTTACGTAATGCTTTCCTTCTGGAGATCTCCAATCACTTTGTGAATGTGGGTAAGTAATGGAGCTGGTTGGACATTTTTTGATTAAATGTTTTTTTTTTTTCATCAGAAAATGCCGATCTCTTAAAACCAAAGCTTCTCGCAGATACATATCAGTTTTAATGACGCCTTCATCAAGAAGGTTTGGCATATCCAGTATGGAATTTCTGGTGAAAACCCAAAAGACCACATATGCAACTGACCCACCCAAGAATAGGCCAGTGGTTAGGCCACTCTACTTGTGTTGAACCTGGGCTTCCCTCATGAGTGCCCTAACCATTGGGCTATTGGCTAGTCTCACAGCACAGCTAAGTGCGCTATCCACTGGGCTACTGGCTACTCCTGCAGCCCCAGTGAGTTCCCCATCTACCGGCTATTCTAGGCTCGCTCGCTCTCACACACACAACAATTGAAAGGTCTCCGTTTTATCCCGATGCAGAACAAAACCAAATGTCAAAGCCTCAATTTGTTTACTAAATAGAATTCTTGCTTTCCAGCTTTCCCTTGTGAGTAATAATTTCCCCATTGTGCATGCTGGGAAGCTGAATATTAACATTTATTTGTTGAGCACCAATAGTCTGGGTCACCACTATAGAAAGAATAACATTGGTAGACTTAGAACAGAGGTGAAAGGAAATTTGTTTTCCTAATATATAAATATATATGGGAATAATTCTGTAATAGAGCAATAAAGTCATTTTAAACAAGGCCAAATCCTCAGCTGGTGCTAATTGGCACAGAGCCGTTGACTTCTGTGACAACTTGAGAAATTTGTCTGAGTACAACAGTGGTTTGAGCATTGGCCTACTAAACCCAGGGTTGTGAGCTCAATCCTTGAGGGGGGCAGCTAGGGAGTTGAGACAAAAATCTGTCTGGGGATTGGTCCTGCTTTGAGCAAGGCATTGGACTAGATGACCTTCTGAGGTCCCTTCCAACCCTGGTATTCTATGATTCTAACGTACAAATTGATTGATGTTACCAAGTTGCTATGAAACTGTTATATCATGGAATGTCTGTATCTGGATGGGGAATCCACTGTATTTGCTGATATGCCTCTGCCAGACCACAGAGAATAGTCAGTCATTAAAACTCAATGGCCGCCTATTCAGGGGGGAACACTTGTGACAGTGGATTGGATGGGGCTGGGAGAAGCTAGTCTCTCCAACTCCTTTGCAGGAAGGAGGGAGTGGAAAATCCCCACCAGCAGAACAAAGGGAACAGATGGTGGTAGGGGGATGTATGAACTTCAGGGACTCATACAACCAGACACAGGTAGCTTTGGGCAACAGAGAGGGGTATGCTTTTGTAGCAAAACTGTCCTCTTTAACTGAGGGACCAGCCAAGGTAAGGGAAAGCCAAGTGACCTGTAGAGGGAGAGAGGCTATGTGATTCTGAAGAGAAGCCATGAGCTACAGGAGAAGGATGCTGGATAGTCCAGAAGTCTCTGTCCAAGTCCAAAGTTCTCTCCAGAGTGAGGAAATGTTTATTGGTGTGTTTATTATTGTCTAGATCTGTGTCTCTCTCATGCTAAGTAAATTGTGGTTAGTATTGTAAGCAAAGTCTGTGTGTCCATTGCTTTTTCTGTCACGTGCCCCTGAAAAGTTAAACTGTAAACCCAGAGCCCCCACATGGTTGGAGCTAAGGGAAGGGTTGTACTTAGACTACAGGGAGCCTGAGAGGTCAGCACTAGTCCTAGGGGATAAGCAGATGGGCTGCAGGGTTCCAGGTCTCAGGCTGGGGTGCTAGACAGATCTGCACCTTGAGAGTATTCCTAGAAACCCAAGTCAGGGGCAGTGCCTGGACTCTGGTCAGATGCAGGGAGGCTTAAAGAACACAGGGGGCCCAGTGAGATGGTAACAAAACACAACAGCCTGGGAAGTGTCCATTCAGAGGGGGAGCACCTCCATGGCCATGTGTGTTTGTGTCTGACACTATTAATGTAGCTGCAGTGGTTTACACCAGCTGAAGAGCCGGCCTGTAGTTCTAAGTCTTTAAATACGGGAAGACTGGCAAGCAACTGAAGTGGCTAAAGCAGGACGCAGCACCGCTTGGGTTTGGCCCATTTGCCCCTCAGGAGATGAAGTTAGCAATATTTAATTGGCATTGTGACCTAGTGCATAGAGTTGCAATGGCACTCAAATTTGTCCAGTCCACCTCTTTGGAGAGAGTGAAGTGGTGTGGTGATACCACTTGGTTTGGTGGCCCTCTCAAACTGGGGGCCTGGGACACTCTGCCTCTTGATGCAGTGTACTCTACAATCAGGACAGCACGTGTGTGTGTGTGTGTGTGTGTGTGTGTGTGTGTGTGTGTGTGTGTGTGTGTGTGTGTGTGTGTGTGTGTCAAAGTGGGGAAGTCCCTCAAAACCTGGGACTGTTGGGAGGTCTGAGCTTAGGCATAATGCATCTAGGGCCTGATTCTGTTCACAGCTACATCTGTTACCTCACTGATTCCATAGAGTTACTCCTGACTTACACTTGTGGGGAGGGATAGCTTAGTGGTTTGTGCATTGGCCTGTTAAACCCAGAGTTGTGAGTTCAATCCTTAAGGAGGCCAGATGGGGCAAAAAATCAGTACTTGGTCCTGCCTAGTGAAGGCAGGGGGCTGGACTTGATGACCTTTCAGGGTCCCTTCCAGCTCTATGAGATAGGTATATCTCCATATATTATTATTTATTATCAGGTCTATGAACTTCAAATCCACTCATGGGATTGCTTCATGCAGTTTCACCTGTGAAAAATCAAATGCTCTGTCTGAACTATATATGAAGAGACTCAAAGGTCATGAATCAAATCAAAGAACATTTAAGAAGTCACTAGTAGTTGAATAGGTTTCATAATCAGAGACACACAAGGCTTGGGTGAATTAAAACACAAATGAATCTTATGTAGCTGCTTTATGGAGATTAGTATTTAGATCCTGCTCTCATTTGAGTTCATGCTAAAACACCCCCTGATTTCCTTGGCGGCGGGATTGGGGGAAGAATGCACTAGCTTCCAGGGATGACAGTCACAAAAATGAATAAACAACGCTGTTACACTCCAGTGATGGAAATGAAAGCAAATGAATGAAGGGTAAATGGAAGTGATCAGAAGGGGTGATATGGGTTGTTATGTATTGTTCTGCAAGTCAATCTATCTATACCAATCAGAGGTGTCACTTGCTATGGGGCAAGAGTAGGCAGCTGCCCCGACCATGTTTTGCTCCCCCCAAAAAAACTTTTCATAGGTCTATATACTCCACTTCCCCCTCCTCAGAATTTTTTTCTGAAATGACACCCATGGGAGCAAAGGATGGAAAAGTCCCCATGCCATGAAACAGACTGGATTCAGAATCACTGAGAACAGGAACAAACATTCAAGAACAAATATAACAACTCAACCATGGGACAGAATAGACTGTGAATAGAGCACATTCCAATCTAAGCCAGCAGTAACTGCATTAGGTCTGATTGCCCAGTGTCTCGCACTTCCTGCAATCATTTACATGTGAACGAAATGTTACCATTTGGGTCTGCTAGTGTTTGACGCTCATTTTGCTCAGTGGAGAACCAGTGCAGTCACCCTGAAAGAAGTGACTCTGGATTTATAGCAGCGGAACTTTGTGAAGATTGGATCCAGGAACTCCAGTCCATGCTTAAGTCCTTTTGGTGATTTAGAGTTATAAATATGTGCAATAAAACAGAACATTGTAAAAAAGGCACTTGGCACAAATATTGCATTGGACTGAGTCCTTGCTACACCGCAAAAGAAGCTGAACTGATCGACACTGGGATGGGATATTTCCTGGGAAAGATCTGCCTGATACAGGAAGTTGTACTAAAGCGGAACCCTTATTCTCCATCCTTATTGAGCCAGTGCCCCAGAATGATGCTACAGAGCATTGTGCTACTGAATGTGCTGCCTTTTAGATATGCATGGATGCATGCTGCCTTTTAGATATGCATAGATGGCGTGGACTGCACCCTCAGCAAGTTAGCAGATGACACTAAACTGGGAGGAGGAGTAGATACGCTGGAGGGTACGGATAGGTTACAGAGGGACCTAGAAAAATTAGAGGATTGGGCCAAAAGAAATATGATGAGGTTCAACAAGGACAAGTGCAGAGTCCTACACTTAGGATGGAAGAATCCCATGCACTGCTACAGACTAGGGACCGAATGGGTAGGCAGCAGTTCTGCAGAAAAGGACCTAGGGGTTACAGTGGACGAGAAACTGGATATGAGTCAACAGTGTGCCCTTGTTGCCAAGAAAGCTAATGGCATTTTGGGCTGTATAAGTAGGGGCATTGCCAGCAGATTGAGGGACGTGATCATTCCCCTCTATTTGACATTGGTGAGGCCTCATCTGGAGTACTGTGTCCAGTTTTGGGCCCCACACTACAAGAAGGATGTGGAAATATTGGAAAGAGTCCAGCGGAGGGCAACAAAAATGATTAGGGGGCTAGAGCACATGACTTATGAGAAGAGGCTGAGGGAACTGGGATTGTTCAGTCTGCAGAAGAGAAGAATGACGGGGGATTTGATAGCTGCTTTCAACTACCTGAAAGGGGGTCCAAAGGGGATGGATCTAGACTGTTCTCAGTGGTAGCAGATGACAGAACAAGGACTAATGGTCTCAAGTTGCAGTGGGGGAGGTTTAGGTTGTATATTAGGAAACACTTTTTCACTAGGAGGGTGGTGGAACACGGGAATGGGTTATCTAGGGAGGCGGTGGAATCTCCTTCCTTAGAGGTTTTTAAGGTCAGGCTTGACAAAGCCCTGGCTGGGATGATTTAGTTGGGGATTGGTCCTGCTTTGAGCAGGGGGTTGGACTAGATGACCTCCTGAGGTCCATTCCAACCCTGATATTCTATGATTCTATGTATAAGACAAAATCTCCTACTACTCATGGTCACTTAAAATTTCATGGCAGAGTTAGAGGCATGACCCAGACAGATTCCAGTTTGGGATGGCAGGGCACCATCATGGTCCCTGGCATAGCTTAGAGCAGCTCCAAGGCTAAGTTATGCTGCAGCAGCCAAGATGCTGGGGAAGGACCCTATGCTCCAAGATGCACCTTCCTGCCTCCCATAAAGTGTTCTCCTATGCCAGGTTGGTTGTGTCCGCGTGGAATAGTGCAGGCTACGCTGGCTTTGTGCCTCCTGGGGATGCTCCTAAGACAGGTGGTTTTCTCAGATGCTCCTTTAGGGCCCAGGGTGCTGAGGCCAAAGCTGAACCTTGGGATTGTGTCCAACACCATTTACTGCTCTAAGCTGTTGGGTGTTTTGGCTGTGGGCTTGGAAACACTATCTGTACCTACCGTATTTCAGAGGTGGATTAAATGATTTGTTTTATGTTGTGCTTAGAATGCTTTGTAATGCAGGGTGCTTTATTTCATAGTTTCATGGAATTTAAGACCTAAGGGATGATTACATCATCTAGTCTAACCTCACGTATATCACAGGCAATTAAATATCACTCAATTACCCCTATGTTGAGCCCAATGACTTCAGTTAAGCTAAAGTAGTTTAGTCCTCAGGAGTCCCCCCACAGGCAGGGAACAGGAGACACCGAGCTGCACCAAGGCCGGATGCCCCTGGGATGGCAGGAAATTGGTTGGGTGCATATGCCAATAATCCTAGCAGGCAAGCCAAGTCCCATGTGGCATCATCATCAACTACCTGACTTTTGTGATAGCGCTCCTGAATCAGTGCTATATTGTAAACTAAACAGGAAAAAATCATAGCGTGGCAGAGGGAATCACACTTATCCATTGCACCCAGAATGCAATAGGAAGGTTACATCATGAGAGTTTAAATTCAGTCATTCAAGGCTGAGTCCACTTGGAAATGACCTTTTACTGAATTCCTGGGCAGGATGCTGCTGCCGTTGTCCTTTGCTTTCCAATGTTGCTCATTTGAATTTTCAATCAGCTTTTTTTTTTTTTTTTTTGTCGGAGTAAAAGTGGCCTTTTTAAAAAAAATTGAGGAAATGTAATTAGTTCAAAATGTTCTCTTTTTTGGACAAAAACAATACAAAACATCACTAAAACGTTTGGGTTTTGTAAAAAAATCTTTGTTTTGGTTTCTGATCTTTGAAAACTGAAAAATTTTACTGAAAATTTTGAGTGAAACTCTAGTTGTCTAGTATCAGAGGGGTAGCCGTGTTAGTCTGAATCTGTAAAAAGCAACAGAGGGTCCTGTGGCACCTTTAAGACTAACAGAAGTATTGGGAGCATAAGCTTTCGTGGGTAAGAACCTCACTTCTTCAGATGCAAGTAATGGAAATCACTTTATTTCCATTACTTGCATCTGAAGAAGTGAGGTTCTTACCCACGAAAGCTTATGCTCCCAATACTTCTGTTAGTCTTAAAGGTGCCACAGGACCCTCTGTTGCTTTTTCTAGTTGTCTAGTTTCCAGTAAAGTGATACAAGGGTATAACAAATGGGAAACATTTAGTAGCTGGAGTAGCAAGTTCCAGCACAGTGGTAATTACTTATTCTGTGTGCAAAGCAGATGTAATGTGGTGTTCTAAAACAATTTCATGCATGTCATAGTACAGAAAGCCATTATTTCTATTAATGGCTTGCAGCTACTGTATGGTAATGTGCATTATATTGAAACCTCATAAGCAAAATGATACAAGCTCATAATACCACCCTTATTTATATAGTACAAATGACTTAAATGCTCTTTGGTAATCATCCAAAACACCAATGATGGGAAAAGCTTAAAAGGTTTGGATTTCAGCTCCAGTTCAGATACTTCTCAAAACGTTAATCTATGCAGGATCTCCTGAGTCCGGAAAATGGGGCAACTGAACAGGGAGTTTTGCAAGAACCTCTCTTGTGAAATTCACTGTGGAAGGGCCCGATACCTCTATGCTACTTCTGAGCCCTCACTCCCAGGGATAAAAACTGACTGCCAGGAGAAGGAGCTCTCCCTGTACTCTTCATGGCACCAGCCAAGGTGCAGGGGGAGCGCCCCATCTGCTTTGAGCTGTGCTCCCCTTACTCTAGATCCTGCTAGCTTCACCTTGAACACATCTCTACCACCCTGCCACCACCTAGTAGGAGCCTACCTACTCATTGCTCCTTATCCCACCCAGTTTCCATCCCCACTTCACAGCCATGTTGGCAAAGCAAAAGAAATGGTTGACCCTCAATTCCATGCTTGGGGAAGAGTGCTAAACTGATCCACAGATACCATTATGTGCTAACTATTTGCAAACACTGGTTTTGCAATTGAGGCACTGGTTTGGGGCTCCGAAGATCTGACTTTGAAGCCCGTGCCCTTGTCTGACTTTGGGCAGTCACTTAGGCATTGAGGGGTTGCTTTGCTCAGCATTGCCAGGCCTAAAGACTAGATCCACAGAGAGACTTACGTGTTGCACCACCTAACTGTAGGCACCCTGCCATGTGGTGGAATCCTCAGCCCTGTATGAGGCAGCCAGGCTCCTTCTGCGATGCACGGGGAGAGTTGGGTTCCTAAGACTGTGATTCTCAGAACCCGCACACTGAGCAGGGCACCACCTAAGCTAGCCAATAGGAAAAGCCAAGGGGAGGGGCATGGCTCAGGGAGTTAGATGCCTCCCTCCTCTCAGGAGTCACAACTATGAACTCTCTCTTGGCATCTAAGCCATGCAAGCCCTTTCTCTCCCTCACCCCTCAAAAAAACCACCAAGGTGGTGGTGTCCCAATAAACCTAATAGTCACAGCACTCAGCTGGGGTTCCTGAAACCCATCTTCAAATCCCCACTGGATCTAATTCGGGACAAGGACTTGAATCTAGGCTTTCCCCTGCCCAGGGGAGTCCCCTAACCACTAGCCTATAGGGGATTCTGGGGTGGGGAACTCAATCTCTCCTATTGAAGCTGTTACACTTCTTTATATACGTAATTAAATATTGATAAGTCCGGGAACTGGCAACCAGGCGTGCACCCGCTCAGGTGAGTGCCCAAACCACTGGGTTAGAGCGTCTCTCGCTTTCTTTCTCTGCCTCAATTCCTCATTTGTAAAATAGAAATAAACAGACGCCCTCTGTATATGTAGATTACAAGCTCTCTAAGGAATGGACTACTTCTTACTATACATATATACAGCACCAAGTACATTGAGACCCAGATTTCTATTGGGAATCCCGTTATTATATTTTTTTCATTATTAATACTAACAAAGCCTGTATTCTATTCATGTCAAGCTGTAGCATGCAAACAGCTTTTCTTTGTATTAGGTTGATACTTCTAGTTCAATTCTCAGATGAACATTTCATAGCCTGGATAGTATGGTTCAGTTTTGAGTTCCCATAGGTTTCAGAAATGGGTGAAAGTTCTTTATTTTCCCCAAGACTCTATATGCCACCCTACAAAACATAGCAGTACAGCCCAAAACAATGCTTGAGGACCACTACTACCGAATACAGAATGTATCTCTTGCATTTGCCCTTCCTTGCCTAGATGAAATATAGTCTTGTGGAAGTTAAGCCCTGAAGATTTACAGTGTAAGTAAATTTCAATCCAGAAATCAAACTTCTAAGCTATCAGTGTGATACAAATAGCTTTAAAACCCAGGGACACAACTTTTAGAAACAGTGACTAAAGTAAAGTTTTCTATTCATTGGAGAATCAGTGAAACATGTGACAGAAGAATATTCTTCACAACTTGGAAATTGCTTCCATCAGGTTCAACCCATAGGATTGGTATGGAAAGGTTGTTTTCAGTACATTAATAGATATGTCAGGAACTACAACAATCCCCTGCCTGTGTTTTTCTTTTTACTCCTGCCGGGGCTAGTCCATGACAAGGATACCTTTGGGAGAAACAGATTTCTATTTTTTATGATTCAGAGTTTTCAGACTCTCATGTGGGCATGACTGAAAAGCATATCAGATTGCAAAAGGGTTGTGGAACGGAGTGCAAGTCCAATTGCTTTCTATTATAAAAAATAAAATAAAGGAAAAGAGGTTGACCCAGAGGACTTAATAATGCTCTAGACCTCTGCACACAGAATTTGACACACAATTTCCATTAAGGAAGAGCCGGAGTTGTGTTCCTAATTCATCCCAGGCCACCTTTCTGAAGATTTCACTTGGAATGTTTAAATAATGATGATTGGGGAGCTTCAGCTGAATAAATAATTTGAGCCTTGGGTTTTCAATTTGAATTTTATTTGAATTTTGGCAACTGATGCTTTGGCAGAGTTTGCAGATGAGACACATGGCCAAACGGAGGTGCCCTGGGATTGGCACTAGGGATCAATTTAGCATCTCTTTTTGGTTGTTGTTCAAACTTTATATTTTGCTTTTAACCTTTCTCTTTCCTGTGTCCCCAAGAAAATTAACAAGACATTAATCCCCTCCCACTAAACACAAAGGGATATTCAAATAGAAATGTCAGGGATGGGACACCCAGTTTTATGACATTCTTGAAATTCCTTTCAAATCCTCCTTTATCTTCTTTCCAAAACAGTGTCTGCCCAAATTCCAGTCCCTTTTCACAACACATTAACACAGGGGTTCTCAAACTGGGGGTCGGGACCCCTCAGGGGGTCATGAGGTTATTACATGGGGGGTTGCGAGCTGTCAGCCTCCACCCCAAACCCCGCTTGCCTCCACCATTTATAATGGTGTTAAATATATTAAAACGTGTTTTTAATTTATAAGGGGGGGTGTCGCACTCAGAGGCTTGCTATGTGAAAGGGGTCACCAATACAAAAGTTTGAGAACCACTGCATTAACAAAGGGATGCATCTGAAATCAGAATATTTCTACAAGCACACCGGCTGAAACATGCCATCTCAATAAACACTAGAGGGGCACATTTTCTCTGGTTGACTGATTTCTGTTAGCACAGCACCAATAACCTTTCCAAAAGTTAAGCCTTTTCACCCAGCTTGCATTATGCTATTAGAGTTGTCAGCACTCCATTCAGGCTTATTCAGACCAAAAGCTGAGATGCAGTATAGTGAATCAGATATGTAACCACTTGCTGATAACTGTGGAGAAATAAATAGTGTAACACTGTCTAAAGAGAAGTCAGTTGCTATTCCTAGCTGGTTAGTGATCTTATTAATAATAGCCCTCAAAAACTGATTAACTAATATGCAATTGCACCTCAAGTGGATTTGAGAGCGTAAGCTGGTACAGTTTACCCATTCACAAGAGCAGAAGAAGGTGTCGGTTTAAGAAGGTAGACTACTCTAATCGAAACCTTTTTCATGCCTTTTGTTAGTGGCTTTTCCTATTTTATCTCATTCTAGTTCCGTTTGACGCCCTTACACCATTTTACTATTTTGTAGCTTTACACAAGAATATGTGACCTTACAAATCACCTCTAACTTTGGCTGTAGGTGTTCACTACAGAAACGGCTGTTATATTTTCTGTGCACAGAGAACAAACGTACGCGTTCATTTTGAATGACTTTTCTTTTAGCTTAAGGAAAACAAAAGAACCGCAAAGTTCCAGATCGCAGACGAAAGCACAGTGTGTGCGCCTCCTGTGTAGCATGCTGCCTCTAAACTCAATGCAAAATGGCTGCCCCTGCTGGCAGTACACTCCCAGAAATTTGAAGGCACAGCAATACATAGGGTGACCAGATGTCCTAATTTTATAGGGACAATCCTGATATTTGGGGCTTTTTTTTTACATGGGCTCCTATTACCCTCCACTCCCTGTCCCGATTTTTCACACTTGCTGTCTGGTCACCCTAGCAATACATGAATACAAAATTGTAACAGTTACTTAGCTGCACATATGAAGAACTTAGTGGTGATCGAAATATCCACATGGCAAATGAGAGAAAGGAGCAGAGACAAGCACTGGCCAGTCCCTGTAGCATTATAAAATTCTGTTGAGGAGGAAATAGAAAGCAAGGTGTCGTCAACATATTGTTGGCTGCAGAACCCATGACACAATCTCTCCAAGCAATTTCATGTCAGTATTGAACGGAAGGGACTCTGCACATGAGGGATCTTGAGAAAGAGAAATAGCTGCCTGTCATCATCTCTTTCTGGGTCTTGCTAGAGAGAAATGATTGGGGCTATCATGTAGCTGCACCATCTGCTCCAGCAAAATCATGTAAGTGGGTTAGCGGCACCTTGTGATTTTGTATTTACCAAAGACACATCACACGATCCATTGTCTACAGCCAAGCCCTAAGATACAACCGAATTTGCTCCAACCCCTCAGACAGAGACAAACACCTACAAGATCTTTATCAAGCATTCGTAAAACTACAGTACCCACCTGGGGAAGTGAGGAAACAGATTGACAGAGCAAGATGGGTACCCAGAAATCACCTACTACAGGACAGGCCCAACAAGGACAATAACAGAACACCACTGGCCATCACATACAGCCCCCAGCTAAAACCTCTCCAGCGCATTATCCACGATCTACAACCTATCCTGGAAAATGATCCTTCACTCTCACAGACCTTGGGAGGCAGGCCAGTCCTCGCTTACAGACAACCCCCCAACCTGAAGCAAATACTCACCAGCAACTACACACCACACCACAGAAACACCAACCCAGGAACCAATCCCTGTAGCAAACCTCGTTGCCTACTCTGTCCCCATATCTACTCTGGCGACACCATCAGAGGACCCAACCACATCAGCCACACCATCAAGGGCTCATTCACCTGCACATCCACTAATGTTATATATGCCATCATGTGCCAGCAATGCCCCTCTGCCATGTACATTGGCCAAACCGGACAGTCCCTCCACAAAAGAATAAATGGACACAAATCGGACATCAGGAATGGTAACATACATAAGCCAGTAAGTGAACACTTCAATGTCCCTGGTCATTCTATTACAGATTTAAAAGTCACTATCATTGAACAAAAAAACTTCAGAAACAGACTTCAAAGAGAAACAGCAGAACTAAAATTCATTTGCAAATTTAACACCATTAATCTGGGCTTGAATAGGGACTGGGAGTGGCTGGCTCATTACAGAAGCAGCTTTTCCTCTCCTGGAATTGACACCTCCTCATCCATTATTGGGAGTGGACTACATCCACCCTGATTGAATTGGCCCTGTCAACACTGGTTCTCCACTTGTGAAGTAACTCCCTGCTCTCCATGTGTCAGTATATAATGCCTGCATCTGTAACTTTCACTCTATACATCCGAAGAAGTGAGGTTTTTACCCACGAAAGCTTATGCCCAAATAAATCTGTTAGTCTTTAAGGTGCCACCAGACTCCTTGTTGTTTTTGTAGATACAGACTAACACGGCTATCCCCTGATACTTGTATTTACCACTGATACTCGTAACCAATAAGGTAAGCCCCAGGCATTCCTCCCTGTCAAGCACATTCCTTATTCAGGAGTGTACATGGAACATGTAATGCCAAGTGGGTTCTCCTTGTGTGGGGAGTAAGGTAGAGGGATGCAACAGAGCTGGGCTGCAGCTGGGATCCACCAAAGGAATTCTGGCTCCCTCACTTGTCGGGGCTGTAGGGAGTGCATGCCAGAATGGTGTCTCTGCCAGCCTCGGAGAGGGTTCAGCATTCACTCCCCTCCAGGCAAAGGGGGGCTATGGCCTACTCTCACTCGTCCTGTCTCTTCCCTCTTCCAGGCAGCTAGAGCCCACAGAGGAACTAGCAGGGCATAGGACCTACATTCCCCAGTCAGCTGGTGGCAGATTAAGGGCCCAATACCGGGACATTCCTCACCCTTCCTTTCCCTTCCCTTGCATATGGGGCCAGCAACAATCTAACACATCATTGAGGACCAGCTCTGCCTTTATCACACACCCTCGGTTGTCTGCATCTGTCTCCTTAATTACTGAGGAGATTTGCTTGAAAAGAAGAACTCAATTTCTGAAGGTTCCTCCTCTCCTGTGTCCTAATCCCCCATTTGGTTTTAGGTACCTCAGTGCTGCTCCAAGCTTTGTAAACGTCACGAATCATGTCAATGCTCTTTGCTGCAAACACAGCTTGTAAGAGATGCCTCTGTTGTTATGCAGGTTTTGCCCTGTCAAAGAACAATTAAAACTATCGCTGCTTCCACTGTTGTATCAGAAACTTTCCTCTTTTTTCCTCTCTTATTCCCTTTTTTTTCCAGAGCTCCTCTGTTAACATGTCACCAAAGCAAAGCAACAACATCCGACTGCTTTTCAACAAGTGATGAGACCAAGCTGCCTTTAAAAAAAACATTCTTTGCTGATGGCATCGCCTTTTATACATCAGAGTGCTGGTTCTGGTGACATTTCACTAAACACCAATCATAAAACTAATGTCCAGGGAGGAAAAGAACACGTCCAGGAGAAGATTCATTTGAATCAATAGACAAAGTCAACTTGACCTCTGAAATAGAGGTGCACCAGAATCTTGTTGAACAAAAGGAGACACATTTAGGCTGTGCACTAACTACAGAGTGAAAATCCTATATACACAACAACAACAGGTTCGGATCTTTCAACGCATTTGGCTTTCAAATGCCCCTGCTGCAGTATAAGCCAACTACATCGACTTATTAGACTGTGACTTGACCCATGCAGGTGAGCAAGGCACAGTAAGAACTCCTCTTGCAGTATACTTGGATGTTGGATCGGGGTACGCAGGACTGTGTGGGGCTACAGGCCCAAGGACTCTCTCCATGGAGCAGGTGGGTGGTGAACGGACAGAGCCCTGGTTCCACTGTCCACTGCTGATGAGCCAGCAAGGAGGGGTAGTAATTTATAGCTGGATTAGGCCATCAATAAATGGCTACACCCTGGGAGCACAAAGGAAGCAAGGAGTGAATTGTGGTCCTAAATCATATGACTTAAGGTTCAATAGTGAGCTTCCTCACATGCCTGTGCAAGATGGTAAAGGACCATAAGATGTCCCCTTATGCCCTTGCATAAGTTACCCACATTGTGGGTAGCAGGTTGTGGGGGAGAACAACCTCCACTGAGCTGCTTCTCCCCAACCACTACACGTGGCCGGTGAGGAGAACGGCAATGGCATGTAGGGGCCAGAATCGTAGCATATAGCAGTGCTCCAGGAGAAGTCTGATTGACTTCAGTGAGATTTCTCAAGGAGTAAAGTACTGTTCTGCATGAGTAAGGAGATCAGAATCAGGCCCTTTCCCACTGTTGAGAGGGAAATGGAAACAGGAGAGAAAAAAATAAAAGAGATCAGATCCGTTGACATATTAGATCCAGAACCCCTAATTAAGGCAGAATCCTGTGGTGGACTGATGGGATGTGCTAGTATAGAATTGTTTCTAAATGGGACATTGTGTTTATTGAGGAGTGCGATTGGGGGCTGGGGTGTGGCGGGGAGAGGAGGGGGTTACATATAATAAACATCTGAACTGCCACATCAATCTTCCAGGTTAAAAAAACCCACAACCCTAATACAAAAGAGACATGTTAAGTGTCATTGCAGCTTCCTCACCCCATAGTCCTGTGACTTGAAGAAGGCAATGCTACAGACTATCACAAGTAAGTTAACCCCTTATGCATAAGGACAATAGAGTTTCAAGGGAACCCAGCAGTGCTGAAGGTCTGTGATGAAGGGGAAGAAACTGAATGAATAAAGTCTTCTTTCACCAACCTTTCCTTTATTGTTCTTATTTCTACATATATAAAGACTCCAGACCGGAGGCTCAATCCTGCAACACATACACATGTTTAATTGATTGACTGCAAAGAAATTGCTATCCTAGTAGTAAATGCCTTCAAGGGAACTACTTGTGCAAGTCAGGGCCCCACCCTTAGCCCTCCATTCTTTACTGCCCCTACAGTATTGGCCCTTGATTTCCTCTCAGACAATCATCTGTGATTTTGTTGTTAACTAATTAACATTAAATTTACTTGCATCATGCTTGGGGGCTTGGAATATTTACCATCCTTGTAACTTTATTGGATCTTTACTTGGAATCAATCCCTTTCATTTGAGGAAACTAAAGCAAACCTGTCACTTTTAAGGATGCCAGGAACCTCCAAATTGCTGAGCACAAATAGTAACAGATTCAAGGCCAACGGGATTACTCAGCTACTTGAAGTTAAGAACATAAGAATGGCCATACTGAGTGTAACAAAGCATGCTCCATCCCCATCCTCTGATGCCCAGAAACCTCGCAGACTCTATCAGTAGGGGGCAACTTCATGTGAACGTATTTATATTCTCATCACCAACACAGCCTCGTGCAGCGAAGCATTTACCATGTTTCTGGCCCTTTCCTGCAGGGCCAGATAGGAACAGAGATCTCCCTTCCTTGAAATCTCCAAGCATCCTTCGTTCAGCTAACCCGGGTCCCTCTCCTCAGTTCCTTCCCCTCTCTCTCTTCTTTTATATCCTTAGCTGATTTGTTCATCAGCCCTTCCAGCCTCAGCAGCTAATTAGCTGCTTATCTCCAATCAACCTTCTCCAGGGGAACTGATTAGTATCAGAGAGATCAGAGTGCTGGCCCACCTGGTTAGCTCCCAGCACTCAGTCATACTGGGTCAGACCAATGGTTCATCTAGCCCAATATCTTGTCTTCTGACAGTGGCCAGTGCTAGGTTCCTTAGAAGGAATGAAGAGAACAGGGCAATAATTGAATGATCCACCCGCTGTTGTCAGTCCAGGCCAGTCATCAAGTTAGGTTGATGCTTAAGTACCTTTCTGAATTGGAGCTCCAAAGCCTTATTAATATGAGTTAACCCATTGGCTTTAGTCACATGACTGATGTGAGTAAGGTCTGTGAAATTTCAGAGGGTCTAAGCCATCATTCATCCTTACCCACAATGAAGTCAGGAATGAGGATACCCTTTATTTCTGGAGCAGAGGAACTGAAATAATAATGCTTTATACAAAACACAGGGAAAACGTCAATCATTCCACATGATTTACAGGGACTCTGGAGACTGGCCAAACGGAGTCGTTAAATGCTTGTTTCCTGAATTTTGAAAAAAAAAATAAAAAATGGATTTCTATTTTCGCATCCTTAATAATTTACGTGATGGCTTTCTCTCAAAGAGAATCTATCTCTGTAATGAGAAATAATGTAAGAAATCATAGGCATTGGGTCATCTCTGAGATTATCATCTATAATTCATTATTCACTATTCTCCTATGAATTCACATATCTTGCAGTTAGCTACTCAAATGCATCTCTTACTACAAGGGAAAAGACAGTTTAAAATAAAACCCAAACCACGGTATATCTCTATGTATATTTCAGTAATTTAAACTTTAGTGAATACAATGATTTTTTTTTTAAAAAAAAAACCTCTATAAGGCAGTAAATCCAAATAAATATTCAATAATATTTTCATTTATTTTTGTGATGTTTCCTTTCCCTTCTCTTCTCTTTGCCTTTTTTCTTCTTGTTATATTTTGTATTCTAGTAGTTCCAAATGAGCCTGGTGCCTCATTGTGCTGGGTACTGTGTGGACGTAGTAAGGGACTGCCCCCAAAGACCTAAACCGACAAAGGGTTGGAAGGGGGAATGTAGCCACAAAAGAGTTTGAAGTTGATGTGAGAGGAGAGTGGGAGGGAGTGAAGAGATGTAATGGAGAAGGGAAGTCCTATGATGCCATCACTAGGAGAGGAACATGGGAGCTTCAAAAGCTCTCATTGTTCTTATTGTGCTCCCTTTGATGTCAAGGGTAAAAGTCTCCTCAACTGTAATGGGAGCAGAGTTAGGCTGTGGGGATGTATCATCCTTACGCCAACCTAATGGAAAGTTCCATGAGAAGGTAAGGGTCACGATGGGACACTTGCCTGGCAATGGCTCATGGCCTTGTAAGACAAAGGCGCCCCCTGGTGGTCTAGGGATTATATAAGATGAGGTAAACAAGGTAATAAATCATGGCCTTATGTAAGGCCCCCTGGTGGTCTGGGGATTATATAAAATGAGGTAAACAAGGCAATACATCATGGCCTTATGTAAGGCCCCCTGGTGGTCTGGGGATTATATAAGATGAGGTAAACAAGGTAATAAATCATGGCCTTATGTAAGGAACGATTGAACCAATCGGTGTGGGGCTATACATGTGATAAACACATGATTCTCCTTCTTGTCCAATCCGTAGATGTGTGATTATAGCCTAATTGTGTTATGTAATGTTGAGAAGGATTATAAAAGAAAGCTTGTAATAAACAGAGTTCGGTTCAGCTTGCAACCACATTGGTCGTGTGCTTTATCCGACCCGCATCAGTTCCCCACAAATGGTGACCCCGACGTGATTCGGCTTGGACATCGAGGCAGCCGACTGAAGCGTTCGGTGAGAAAAGGCGGAGGTGGCAGCCGCGGCAGGAGGTACCGGAGGATACCGGCTCCTGGTCGTCCGAGAGTGACGGTGGCAGCCGCGGCAGGAGGTACCGGAGGATACCGGCTCCTGGTCGTCCGAGAGAGACGGTGGCAGCCGTGGCAGGAGGTACCGGAGGATACCGGCTCCTGGTCGTCCGAGAGAGATGGTGGCAGCCGCGGCAGGAGGTACCGGAGGATACCGGCTCCTGGTCGTCCGAGAGAGACGGTGGCAGCCGCGGCAGGAGGTACCGGAGGATACTGGCTCCTGGTCGTCCGAGAGAGACGTTCGTGAGCTCACAGGTGAGCAGCTGCATTCCATAAAATGGGCTCTGCTTTGTCTGCAGAGGAGGAGACAGTGCATGATTTTTTATTACGCATCGCTGAAAAAAAAAAAGGGAGAGAAGCTTCCCTCTGACGCGTTGTCCCGTTTGCTGAAATGGTGACAAAGACGCGGGTTTTTGTTACACCGAATACTGTCTTTGATAAGGCAGTCTGGGAGAGTCTAGGCTCTGACCTCTGGGAGTCGGTCTCTCACGGCGACAAGGAGGCCGTGTCATTGAGCCAAATATGGTGCAAATCTAAAAAACTGATAGAGACGCTTGCAGCAGAAGCCGAGGTCCAGTCGGCCATTAATGACCTCTTTTGGCCAAAAGAGGAGCCGCCTTGTGTGTTGTCGGTGGGAGCCCGTGAGTTCTTTGGGGGTGAGGACACTATCATACTACTCATCCCCAGTGCACCCGAAGTTGATCCTAGTACCGTCCCGTTATCGGACGACCCCGCGGATAGAATGGAGGTCTCGAGCCCAGAAGGGGATAAGTTACAAGAATTTCGGGTGGAAATGTACAAACAGGGCCTTCAGCTACAGGACATGCTGAATCAGTTGTCCCATTTGGCCAGTGAGAGCCATCCCCCGCAGTCCCACACATTGCGAGCCCTGAACCAGCCCGGCTTTCCTGTCACCAATGATGCTTGTACCCTAGGGTTCCGGGCGGAGTTCCCGGGGCAGGGTGAGCAGTTGCGGAATAGGTTGGAAAGAATGGCGGAGCCGGGCTTATCTAACTTTAAAAGGACATATAGAAAAAAACCACCAGATAAGATCCCTCCGGCGGATAATGTAGCTACCCCCTGTCCTCGTTGTGGTTTGTGGGGCTGCGCGATTGGGTGTACTGGACGGGATAACGTGTCCACGCACCGGCCACTGGATGTCACCAACCCGTTTGCTCCGAAGCCTCCGGCATACTCATCCGATGTTTCCACCGATGCGGGTCCCCGGTGGGTTCCAGCGAAGTGGGTCCGGCCGTGGTTCAAGACACAAATTGCTAAGGAGCCCGACGCCGCCATGCAGGAGCCGGACGACGACCCCGCGACACCGGACCTGCACTTGTTGTTTGTCACAGCCTAGACACCTAATAATGCTGTACTTCTATTTGTTCGGACTCCTTATTATAGGAGCAGGGGTCTTTGTATGTCCAAACTCTATACCTTTTGTTAACCCACGACAAAATGTTTGGGTCACCTGGGCGAACCAGACTGGCCAAGAAGCCTTTTTTACTTGTCCATGGCCACCGCATCGGATCCCTTTAGAACATGTCTTATTGGCTATCCTTATTTACACCCCGATGGTTTTCGTGGGTATTTACGTAATATTACGTTTCTTAATAATTCCTTATTTAAGAAAAAAGGGGGGAGGTGTGGGGATGTATCATCCTTACGCCAACCTAATGGAAAGTTCCATGAGAAGGTAAGGGTCACGATGGGACACTTGCCTGGCAATGGCTCATGGCCTTGTAAGACAAAGGCGCCCCCTGGTGGTCTAGGGATTATATAAGATGAGGTAAACAAGGTAATAAATCATGGCCTTATGTAAGGCCCCCTGGTGGTCTGGGGATTATATAAGATGAGGTAAACAAGGCAATAAATCATGGCCTTATGTAAGGCCCCCTGGTGGTCTGGGGATTATATAAGATGAGGTAAACAAGGTAATAAATCATGGCCTTATGTAAGGAACGATTGAACCAATCGGTGTGGGGCTATACATGTGATAAACACATGATTCTCCTTCTTGTCCAATCCGTAGATGTGTGATTATAGCCTAATTGTGTTATGTAATGTTGAGAAGGATTATAAAAGAAAGCTTGTAATAAACAGAGTTCGGTTCAGCTTGCAACCACATTGGTCGTGTGCTTTATCCGCTCCGCATGGAGCCCCACATTAGGCTAACACTAACCACATGGAAAAATCTGACTCTTGGGCCCAGTCCTGCTGTCATTGAAATCAGTGGGAGTTTTGTCTTTACACTCAGGTCCTTAAACTCAAATAGGAATAAGAATACTTTGCTTGATGCTAACTTAGCTCACCTGCTCTTGAGGATCCGAGTT
Source organism: Emys orbicularis (assembly GCF_028017835.1). NCBI lineage: Eukaryota > Metazoa > Chordata > Testudines > Emydidae > Emys > Emys orbicularis. The sequence goes on along the minus strand of NC_088687.1, from coordinate 133,642,405 downwards.
TTATAGTGGAAGAGGAGGTCAGAGAAGAGTTCGGCTATGTCTACAATAGCACTTTTGTTGGTATAACTTATGTCGCTCAGGGGTGTGAAAAAAAAACACCCCTCTGAGCAACATCAGTTTCACACACAGAAGCGCCAGTGTGGACAGCGGTCTGTCAGCGGGAGAAGCTCTCTCACCGACATAGGTACCACCGCTCATTGGAGATGGTTTAATTATGTCTCTCCCATCGGCAGAGAGCAACTACACGAGTGATCTTACAGTGGCACAACTGCATCAGGACGGTAGTGCTGCTGTAAGCTCCCTAGTGTAGACATGGCCTCAGCTACAATAGGCAAAATGAGAGAGGAGCAGCCATGGACCAACGTGTTCTAAAAGCAGGCATAAGAGTTATGTTTATCTGTGGCTTGGAGGGCCTTTGAGGGTATAATTACACTGCACACTAAGCCTGGGCTCTGACTCAGGTTTGAGTCCAAGCCCCCTCTTTGTCCACACACTGATCAGTCTGATTCAGGTCAGCAGGCCTCAGGACCAGGGTCGTAGGACCTTGCTAGTGGGGGTGGGTCAGAGACTAAGTCCTGCTGTGGGACCAACTGTCCTTTTGCAGTGCAGTTATGGGTCAAGCTGCAGACCCAGATCAGAAGGTTTGCATAGTGCAGTATGGATGCATTAGCATGGCTGAGAGACCCAGATCCAGCACTTGTAAACCCAGGTTTACAGTACAGTGTGGAAGCTCAAGCATAAACTTGGAAACATTGAATCCACAAGCCTGGGTCCCACAGACCCTCAGTACCACTGGATGACCAAACAGAGGTAGCAGCAATAAACACTTCCATCTGGGAAGAGACAAGAGATTGCACCCCATCCTATCAGACCTGACCATGGTGATCCAGATATCCGTGACTTCCAGACCTAAGGGTTGCAACTCATTCTACATAGGAATGAAGCCTGAAACTTCACACACATCCCCAAAATGCTCCAACTGATAGAAAATGCAGCACTCCATCTGTTAATCAGCACATATCTCCATGCACACATCACCTCAAAGCCCCATTCTCTGCACTGGCTCCGAGTCAACAACAAATTCCAGCTTAAGGTCTCTCTCCTGCTATTCAAAGCCCTCCATAGGATTGGCTCAAGCTGTTTACCATCTATGACCCTGAAGTCTCGTTCAATTGGGGAAATGAATGCAGTAACATTTTAGCAAATGTCATCAAAGGTTGCTTAGGCATGATTTTTCAATAGCCCATATAGTAATTACTTTATTTCCCACTCCTAAAGACCCACCAAGAGGACTACTCCAAAAGAACTACAGTATGTCCATACAAAGTTTGGAGGGGCTTCTGTTTGTTTTTGTTTTTTGCATCTTAGTGCAAGACTTGGTGGTCAAGTCTTTAAATGCTGGAGGAAAGGTCTCTCTTTTCATTCTTTGATAGCTAAAGAATGGCTGAGGGGATTTTACTTAAACTGTCACAAAAAATCCCCCTCTTGGCTGAGAACCATGTTGGAAAGGTTGACCCTTAAAAAGCTAGTTTTGGAAAGTAATGAGTAAAACAGGAGAGGTCTATAATTAAAGTCTCAAAGTCACTACCAAGCAATCACTATACTAGAAAAGGGAATGCGCAATATTAAAACCAAAGTAAACGGCTTTTTACATGAATAGAAACTTTTTCTTCCAAGTTTTCTCCATTGTTAAAGTCCTTCTTTAAATCATCCAAACAGGGCATTTAATAATAAAGGATTACAGCTAAAGACACAACAAAGAAACATCATAAACTACAACATATGGTATGTGGACAGCACCAAGATCCTTTAGCAGTACAAAAGCCGACAGCCCTGAAATCAGGTTTGAAATATGTTTTGAAAGGAAAACAGATATTGATTAAAAGCAATGTTGTACCTTTAAATTTCGAACACAGAGAAGGGATTGGGCATCTTCCAAGTATCATTGATTTTCACAACAATCGTTCTGCAGGGGGGAAAAAAAAACTATTTCACCAAAAGTAAAGCTCTGGCAGAAAATAAGGAGAACAACATTCCGTTTGCACATTTAGGCATCTAAAAGGACAAATATAGGAAGCATAAAAAAAAAGGACGTAGAGTCTAGCAATTAGACCAAGAGACTGGGGGTTATTTCTACACTGCAGTTAGACACCTGCAGCTGGGCCGGACCAGCTGACTAAGGCTTGTGAGGCTCAGGCTAAGGGGCTGTTTAATTGCTATGTAGAGGTTTTGGCTCAGGCTAGAAGCCACGATCGCAATCTGCGGCACTACCGCCGCCGCTTCAGTTTTCGGCGGCTGGTCCTTCGCTCCGAGAGGGAGCGAGGGACCCGCCGCCGAATTGCCGCCAAAGAGCCGGGTGTGCCACCCCTCTCCGTTGGCCGCCCCAAGCACCTGCTTGCTGGGCTGGTGCCTGGAGCCGGCCCTGCCCAGAGCTCAAGTTGCAGTCCTAGCCCAAATGTCTAAATTGCAGTTAAACAGCCCCTTAGCCCAAGCCACAGTCAGCTGGTCCGGCCCAGCTGCAGGTATCTAACTGCAGTGTAGCCACCACCTGGGAGTCAGGATGCCTAGGCTCTAGTCCCAGCTTTGGGATTTTAGGCACATCACATCATTATTATTATTGCAGGGAAGATGCAGCTTAGAAGGAAGCCATGGATAAACAGCCCCACCCATTGCAGGGGTTATCTCCAGCCAACAAGCCAGTCCTCATTTCATTTTCTATTTCCAGTGTGTATGTTATATCGTAGAATCATAGAAATGTAGGGCTGTGAGGGATCTCGAGAAGTCAAGTCCATCCCCCTGCGCTGAGGCAGGGCCAAGCAAGTCTAGACCGTCCCTCATAGGTGTTTGTCCAACTGGTTTCTAAAAAAACCTTTAATATAATACATGGAGATATACCTCTCTCATAGAACGGGAAGGGACCCTGAAATGTCATTGAGTCTAGGCCCCTGCCTTCACTAGCAGGACCAAGTACTGATTTTGCCCCAGAGCGCCTTAGGTGGCCCCCTCAAGGATCAAACTCACAACCCTGGATTTAGCAGGCTAATGCTCAAACCACTGAGCTATCCCTCTGCCCCCAACTTTTTTTTAAATTTTAAATACATTTATTAACCAATGTTAACACATTAAATGACTATATATTGGTAGTCAGAGCAGCTTACAAAATGCCAGAATGCATCGAAGAACTGGACAGCCACAATGAATAATTACAATGTGCATAGTGGCTAAGCTCAACACTTTAATATAGCTTTATGATTTGCAGAAAAATTAATTTTAAAATTATGATTCCTAAAACAATCAATTGTAATTTTACCTAAAACTTTTGATTCCACAACCTCCCTTGGAAGTCTGTTCCAGAGCCTAACTGCCCTTATAGTTTTCTCTAATATCGGTAACTCCTTTAATTGTATCGCCTCCACAGTGGGAGAGCAGCAGCAGTGTTGTTTTCTACCTGATTTCACATAGATGGTGTATTGACAGCATTTAATACTGATTAAAAGGCACTCTTCTGAACAGTTACAATGCAAGTTTCATTGAGTACAAAATGTACAAAGGCTTTTTAATTTCCCCTTAAATATCAGTGATTACAGAACTGCCGGGTCTTCAGATAACAACTGAATATTAGGGAAGTTTTAATATTTAACACGGTGTCTCTGGTTTCAGTGTGATCTGGTTCTTCATCTCCTGGAAGGCTGCCTGTCTATCAGAGGTAGCCCACTCTTTCCCCAGGCTTTTGAAATATGGTCTTTGTTGATTTCCCACCCTTTGGGGCAATTTAAATTTGGAGTTTGTGAGCCATTTTCAGCTACACCTCTACCCTGATATAACGCTGTCCTCAGGAGCCAAAACATCTTACCGCATTATAGGTAAACCCGTGTTATATCGAACTTGCTTTGATCCGCAGGAGTGCGCAGCACCGCCCTCCCCCCGGAGTGCTGCTTTACCACGTTATATTTGAATTCGTGTTATATCGGGTTGCGTTATATTGAGGTAGAGGTGTATTTGATGGTACCCACTCCACAACACGTTGGGTCTGGTCCCACCCCCATTGAAATAAATTAGACTTTTGGCAATTGACTACAAAGTGGGGACTATTGGCAGCTCTTTGAAAGACTGAGTTAGGACCTGATCCAAAGCTTGCTGCATTCAATGGAAAGATGCTTTGATTCGAGCACTTAATGAGCTCTATAGGGCGCATGCCTCTCTCAGTGCTCAAATACCAAAGTCATGGGTGTGTAATAAATACCAAGTTAGACAAACATGTCCATTAGTCCCATTTAGATAAACAGTACAATGCTACTCTGCTTCTTCTTCTCTAGAATATGGCTGTAGAGGTACATTTTCGAGAGTGTCTACATTACTTAGGAGCCTAAGTCTCCATTTCAAAATCCGTAGGGACTCTGGAATCTAAGGATATATATACACTGCTGCTGAGAGTGTGAATGGCATCTCGGGTAGACCTGCCCATGCTAACTGTACTCTAGCTCAGTGGTTCTCAACCTGTGGTTCAATTCCCCTTGGGGGTACGCTGAGGTCTTCCAGGGCATACATCATCTCATCTATATAGCTGCCTAGTTTTACAACAGGCTACATAAAAAACACTAGCAAAGTCAGTACAAACTAAAATTTCATACAGACAACGACCTGTTTATACTGCTCTATCTACTATACGCTGAAATGTAGGTGCAATATTTATATTCCAGTCAATTTATTTTATATGTATGGTAAAAATGGGAAAGTCAGCCATTTTTCAGTACTAGTGTGCAATTTTTGTATTTCTATGCCTGATTTTGTAAGCAAGTTAGTTTTTAAGTGAGGTGAAAGTTAGGGGTACGCAAAATCAATCAGACTTCTGAAAGGGGTAGAGTAGTCTGGAAAGGTTGAGAGCTAAAAATAGAAGTGAGGATGCTGCAGAATAGCCTTCAGCACAGGCTGCACAAGCCTGTCCAACCCCCCTGATATATGCTCACTTGTGAAACCAATGCTGAAACCCACACTACAGCATCCTCCCTTCTATTTTTAGCAAGCTAACTAGAATATAGCCACACAAGGAGTCATTCAACCCCCCATTTGCAATGTCGACAGACCCTCAATATCACTGAAAGTCCCTTTGGAGTTGAGGATGCTCAGCATTTTGTACAAGAGCTGCACTCCTCTCAAACTCATAAATTACACCCATCTAATAGGAGAACAGAATGATCCACATGGGATTAGCTATGGGCACAGATAAAAGATGTATTTTACATTTTACCAGTAAGCAGACTTGCACTGTTTGAACACATATTCATAGAGTTTAAGGCCAGAAGGAACCAATAGATCATCTGACCTCCTCCATCTGATCTCCTGTATAATGTAGGCCATTAATTTGCATCCAGTTATCCCTGTACAGAGCCCAATTACTTGTGTTAGGCTAGAGGATATCTTGCAGAAAGGCATCCGGTCTTGATTTGAAAACATCACTTCCCTTGATAGTTTGTTCCAATTGTTGATAAATTATACAGTCAATTGCTTGGCCACACTTGTTTTGTTATGAAATATACTCCAAAGAACATGTCGGTCAGGTTTATTAACATAGTACAGGAAAAAAGTTCTATGCAATACCAGTCCCATACAGCGATGTTACATTCACCTTACGCAGAAGTTGTGCTCCGCAACTTACACATTTTAGCTGGTAGTATTTATATAACTTTACAAGTTACACATTTCTTGACAATTCATTAAAATCCAACCCATCAGTGCATTCCAGTTCTCTAACTTGTTCTGTTCAGTCCTTAACTTTGTTTTGGATACTAGCATTCCCGGTACTGGTCCGTGAAGGTACTTCCCTAGCTTGTATTAAGACATAGAACAAATGTATCTTGATTTTGACAAGTTTCCTATCTGCTTGTGCCAAATGCTTACTTCAGTAAATGCAAGGTGTTATGGGATACTTAGGCCTGGTCTACACTGGGGGGGGGGGTGTCAATGTAAGATACGCAACTTCAGCTATGGGAATACCGTAGCTGAAGTCGACATATCTTATTCCGACTTACCTCCCGTCCTCACAGTGCGGGATCGACGGCTGCAGCTCCCCTGTCGACTCCGCTACCGCCGCTCGCTCCGGTGGAGTTCCGGAGTCAATGGGGAGCGCGTTCGGGGATCGATATATCACATCTCGATGAGGCACGATATATCGATCCCTGATAAATCGATCGCTACCCGCCAATACGGCGGGTAGTCTGGATGTACCCTTAGTTGGCCAGTTTAGATTATATCACTCTTACGATATTTGAGCTTAATATTATTGGTGCTTACTGCACTCTAATATATATATATAGTGCAGATAATACATATTATTATATCTATACATAGATATAGATGCTAGCCAGTGTAGGTTAGTCAACACAAGGTTAATCATCCTCACTGTTAAAATTGTGTTCCTAATTTCCAATTTGCATTTGTCTGGCTTCACCTTGGAATGTATTCCCGATGGGCTCAGTCAAGACACATCCTACATGCCCACTCAGGAGAGGAAGCGGGTCCTTCATTCTCATGTGCACTCCACCCAGATTACAGGTCACAATATGGGGACTGTCCTGGTGTTATCCTCCACCCCCCATGACCGTACCAAGAAGCAGCCTGGCACAGTTTACCTCCACTTTGGACCAACGAGGACGCAAGGACCAATTGTGACTCTGGGGCACATTTCTGTCTTACCTTAGCAAATTGGGCAGTGCAAGGATGCGTTGTCCCTTACTGAGGGCAGATTTCAGGGTGCTGACCTAGCCCCATACTTACAATAGTGACTATTATTGGGACTGGTAATAGCTTACCTACTGGCAAAAAATGAAGGGAAATGTTTAACTACATTAACTTTATTTAATTATTCTTATTTATTTGTTAAGTTCCATCAATGTGCTTAGCAATGATGAAGTCACGGATATAAAGATAGTCCCTGTCCAAGAAGTATAAAAATCTAGAAGACAGACACAGAAGGATAATTAGCACCGGGAAGAAGGACTTACCTTTGATATAGATCTATGGCCAACATGTTCAGAGAGGGCTGGAGATACTGAGAGCTTTACTTAATGGCAGCCCAACTTGAAATACATTTAATGGGCTTGATTTCGGGGGTGGGAAAAGGTGCCTGATTGTCAAGGTATGAAAATTGTGGCCTTATTTACCTCTTGATCAAAGCATGCCCTGCATAACTTACATAACCAATTGCAATTAGCAAACCCTGCTTGCGATTCCAGTCCTGAGTACTGAACACTCACCGCAAGACCTGCACTCTATCCATAAATAAAGAACCTCCAACAAACTAGTAAATAAATTCATACAACAAACAGATTTGTTTACGAAGTATGAGCTGACATTCAGCAAGCAGGGGGAAAAAAAAGATACTTTATTTGCCAAATTTAGCATCTGCAGTGAGTTATTTACTCAGACTTCACTCAAAACTTAAATACTTTGACTTGATTCTCGGTATTAATGACAGACTAACAACATTGTCAGGATGATGTACTGCAGCAGACTATCCAGGAGCTGCTAAACATGGGAACAACTTGCCATAAGCTGCATAATAAGCTGCCCTTCTCCCAAACAAATCAGTGAAATTACATTTAAATCAGAGTATCAGAGGGGTAGCTGTGTTGGTTGCTTTTTACAGATCCAGACTAAGAGCCCTGTGGCACCTTATAGACTAACAGATGTATTGGAGCATACGCTTTCGTGGGTGAATACCCACTTCGTCAGACGTCATGCGTCTGATGAAGTGGGTATTCACCCATGAAAGCTTATGATCCAATACATCTGTTAGTCTATAAGGTGCCACAGGGCTCTTTGTTTCTATTTAAAACAGAGATTGTCAATAGATCATGACCTGTCCTTTACTGCTATCACATCCCAAGTGAGGAGACTCCGGAGTGATGTAATTCCGAGCAAGATTCTCTCCCCAGTGTGCCCCCCCGCAGGGGAGTAAGGAAGCAAAACTTGTCCCATTATTCTTATGCATGACCTATGTGTGAGTAGGGAGAGCAGGCTCCATACAGGTGGGTGAGCAGGTTTAGATCCAGTGTTGCCCCACCTCTTGCTTCAGCCTGAAAAGTTGAGCTGGTGCAGAGGGGAAAGTCTGCTACCAGAATAGGCCAATTGTAGGTTGCTTTCCCACTTGGTGAAAGGAGCGGTGGGGAACCAGAGATATACTTGTGATTCAGAGAATCACAGTTCCGTTCCTGGACCGCTCCTGGGGTGGTTCACTTGTGCACTGCCTGTTGCTAGGGATTTAAGGAGAGCACCCCATCTAGCCCTCATTGAGAAATAAAATAAGAACAAACCCACGCCTGGACCACTAGAATCATAGAAGATTAGGGTTGGAAGAGACCCCAGGAGGTCATCTAGTCCAATCCCCTTCTCAAAGCAGGACCAACACCAACTAAATCATCCCAGCCCGGGCTTTGTCAAGCCGGGCCTTAAAAATCTCTAAGGAAATGCAGTTTAATTGAAATCAAGATTTTCTGCAGGAAAGTGATTATGCAACATTTTTTGATTTTCCAGTCAGGACATTTAATCAACATTTAGAAATGAGACAACATTCCTAGTTTCAAAATGCCAAATGGAGTACATCAATGTACATGAGCTGAGCATGTGACTCCATTTATCTAGTCCACCTATTACATCAGAAAACTGAACCAGCCCAGCTGAAGACTACGGATTCTTGACATCCACATTTGCAAGTCATTTTCTTGTCACTTGACATCTTTATTTGCCCTTTGACCACAATGTAGTAATTGCCAGTTCCAATTTTCTCTTGTCTATATACCTGTTCTTTGCACATACATCCCACTGCCTTGGAACTTATTAAACCGTTCACCCTGTCTGGCTATCTGTGATTTTCCTTCTGCTGGGAGCAGTCATCAGTTCTGATTACATAGTCTAAAGAGACCTCTTCCATTATCATTTGTCCCATGCCATTGTGATATATGTTGCAAAAGGTATTCCATGACCCAGGAACTCTAGGTAAACAAAAGCTCTCTTCACCCCAACCTTGCAATATGCTAATAGTCTGGTCCCACTCAGTTTCTTCAAGCATCATTGACCTCATGTCTCTTCTTGTTCCAAGCGTTGCAGTTGAAATCAATACTGCTTCAGGTTTCTGAATCATTGTAAAGACACTAAAAAGAAAATTCCCTTTTAGATCAGGCCAGTTTCACTTTGCAAGTGATTGGCTAGTGTGTATGTTTTACAGAACTCTCTGCTGGAAGGAATGAGAATGCCTCATTCATCTCTCAGTGGAGTTCTCTCTCTGATGATTTAGGCTGTGATTTTTCAATAGCACCCAAGGAACTAGGCACTCATTTCTCATTGGCTTTCAGTGGAAGTTGGGTGATAATATCCTTAGGTATTTTTGAAAATCCCAGCCTCCGATGACAATATTAACTGACCGTGGGCCTAATCCTAAGGTTTTATTGGTTTTGATGCAGTCCTCATTCAGGCAAAATTACCGTTGACTTTGGGAATCCAGCATTGTTTACCACAAGACGTGCTGGACTCTGAGCTTGTCCACACCTGCAGGACAAACCTTTCCAGTATCAGTGGATGGAAGAGCTGTGTTTGATCACCGCAGTTAAGCACCAATGGGACTGGATCCTATGAGGTTCTGAGCACTTACTGGGAGATGCTGTGCACTCTTGACTTGCATTGACTTCACTGAGAGTTGAGGATGCGGATGCCCAGTACCTGTAAGGAGGTGCGCAGCACCTTGTAGATCTCACCCACAGTGTAGACATAGTCTGGGAGAGAGAGCTATAGAGAAGAGCCCTGTGGGAAAGGAGGTGGGGAAATCTGAGGGGATTGGAAGACCTCCTGGAAAAAAATAAATTGAGGGGGAATGAAATAGCTCAGGAAATTGAAGGAACAACAACACCACCACCACGTAGGACTGGAGCAAATAAGAAGTGATTTTTTTATTTTAAACCACACACCACATAATACAGACAGTGCAATGGACCCTGAAGGAGCCACTGCTACCTTTCCAGCAGGGGGCGGAGCTGCTGAGCTTAGGGGGTATCAGAAACTGACACTTGGATGGAGATCAGAGTCTGTTGTCTGTTTCAATTAAACACCCGTGGCTGACCTGTGCCAGCTGTCTCAGGCTAAGGACCCGTTTAATTGCAGGGTAGACCTTGGGGCTCCGGCTGCAGCCCAAGCTCTGAGATTCTCCCACCTTGCAGGGTCCTAGAACCTGGGCTCAGCCTGGGGCCAAACAACTACTCTGCAATTGAACAGCCCCTTAGCCCAACCCCTGTGAGCTCGAGTCAGCTGGTGTGGGCCAGCAGTGGGTTTTTAACTGCAGTGTAACCAGACCCACAGTGCCTAGCATGATTGAGCCCTGAACTTTGCTGGAAGCTCTAAGCACTACTGGAATATAAATAATTATTATTAATATTTGCTCTGGTATGTGAAGTTAGATCTCTGTCCTCACCAGGTCTACCTGATTTGGATACTTACACCCAGCCAGAGAAACATAGAGGCCAAAGGTGAAAAAAGTCCTATCAGGTCATCTAGTCCAGCTCCCTGCCAGTGCAAGATTCCTCAGCATATTTTGTAATGTGTTGTTCAGTCTAGTTTTAAAATTCCCAAGTGATGGGAGATCATCACTTTCCTTGAGAAACTGTACAACAAAGATGATTTCTCCCAGATATATTCACTTGCATTTATCTAAAGCGAATTTCATTTTGTTATTTTCTGCTCATCTTTCGAGTCTATTACAATTGCTATTTATTATTCAAGCATCTCCACAGAAGTGCATGTGGCACTTTACAGCCAAATAAAAATCAGAGGCTTAACACCAAACAATACACAATCTTATGGCTAGATCCTCAGCTGGTGTAAATCAGGACAGCCCCATAAACTTCAGTGGAGTTACGCCAGCTGATCATCTGGCCTACGTTTCTTTGCATTATATTCTGTTCTTATTGGTGGTTACTACTCCTACCAGTTTATCATCATCTGCAAATTTTAGATATTTATTCCTTCTTCCAGATTGTTAATGAAGATGTTATATATGACCACAAAAATATCAATCAATCCCCAAGGTACCTCACTAGAGAGACATTCCCTCAGTTTGATACATGAATGCTTGTAAGTACCCTTTCAGTAAGGTCTTTGACTGAAATTCAGAGAGGACTTTAGAGTTGCATCATACTTTTGCTGGGCCTTCACGCAGAGGTGATTTTCATTTTTTTAAGCTAGTTTTCAGTCCAGTTGAGTTTTTGTATCAGTGCTGATTTTAATTATTTTTAATGAAGATAGTAAAGTGATCATCAAAGGGTTACTCAGAATATTATGGATTGGAGCATTACTTCCAGTTTAGTAAGTGGGAGTTTTTCCCCATTCTGTTGGGATGTAGATAAATAAAGCTAGTTCCCAACCTGCAGTCAGGTGAGTTGATTTATTTTTACTGCACTGGGTAGCCCCTTTACAAAAATGGTTTCCTGAAATGCAGTATCAAATCCTTTACTGAGATCCAGACATGACATGCACCTCTTTCCATCAGCCACGGATTCTGCAGCGTTGGAGTTGAATGCATCTAAGCCGATGGGTGGGTTAATATTCATTATGTAAGTTATTAAATGAATTTCATTAAAAAAAATTATATGCAGGGTTTGTGAATGGGTTTTTCATTATTCACCCAGCTCTAAATGTAACCAAGAACATAATTTGGCCCTATTTTTAGGTGGGTATTCAACTATTTGTTGTGTATTCCATACACAGTATTAAGGCTTCGAATAAACCACACAAACACAGCTGGATTTTTAAAAAATATTTACTAAAAATATTCAAACATGCCAGGCCTAGTTACATATATACACTGCTTGTCTGTTAGGTTCTGGTGGTTTCTGCTACAGAAGGCAAAGGCCCACAAGAACGCGCCAAACTGTTTAAAGGGATATTGCTCAATTCTTATCTATTACATTGATCCTTTATCTTACTCATCTTTAAGATGAAATTCAACCCTATTCAGAGAGCTATTACAAAGTCTACCCACTTAAGGAACCACTTAAACCCTATTTTGAATGTTTAAACAGGACTTCAGTTTAGTCTTTGTGCTACCCTTTTGCGGGGGAGGGGGGAGAATGTCACCCTTTCAGTAGGTAACTTTTGCACTGTATCCAGCTAAGTCTATGTTTTTTTATTCTTTCTTAAGCATTGCTTTGAAGTTTTTGTTCTCATCTGAACAGTGTACTCTAGAAGGTGCATATCCTTCATCCTGGTGCTTAGTGAGGGTGATCTGGTCTGGGCTTATTCAGAGGTATGGTTAGGGTGACCAGATGTCCTGATTTTATAGGGACAGTCCTGATTTTTGGGTCTTTTTCTTATATAGGCTCCTATTATCCCCCACCCCCGTCCCGATTTTTCACACTAGCTGTCTGGTTATCCTAGGTACGGTTTTCCTTCTTGTTTGTTTCTAGCACATCAGGTAATTCTGGTCTACAAGTTCTTGGAAATCCTTGGCTAACCCCTCTCCTCTCAGAGACATTTTATAATCACTTCCAGCCACAGACCTGCTGCCTTTGTAACTATCTTTTAGCATAGAGCCTGATTGTCAGCCTCTCTCTAGGTGTACACTCTAGACAAGCTGTGGAAGGCCTAGACTTTCTTTAACTCCTGTTATTTTTTCCACTAAAGACCTGGTTAGTAATTTGTCTCCAAAACTCACAATAACTTTTAATCTGAGTTCCCAGGGTCAGGTCTGTCATCACTGTCCCTAGTCAGCCTTTTGCATCAGAAGCATAACTTCTCCTGTGCCAAGAATACAGATGTAAGTGATTCTACTACTGCTTTCTTTTAAGGTCTCTGCATCATCTTAATAGAAAATGCTTCAAGTTTACTGGTAATAATATTTTACATTCCTTCTGTCTGAAGATCTGAAAAACCCTTTACAAACATAAGTGTATGTGCATTTTAATGAACTTCTCATCTATTTTGTAGATGGGTTAACTTAGGCAAGGGGAGTTTAAGTGCTTTGCCCAGCAGAGACAGGGACAGAACCCTGGAATTTTAACTTTCTGTCTTGTTCTTTAGATGAAGATGACATTATCTCCCAAACTTATTACAACTGATGTTGGGTGAAAATCAACCCTGTGCATAGGCCTAGTGTACAGCTTATTAAGTCCAATTTTGAGGTACTGCATAGCCCGTGTATTGGCTCCTCGCACAAGGGTGAATTTCACCCATTATTTCGTACCATTGTGGGCAAGATAATTGGGAAGGAATGGTAACAAGATCCTAATGGCCTTAGATCTTGAGTATCATGCTCAGAACAGCCTTATGTGCTGTTTCTTCAGGATAATGTATGAAAACTACCATTTAAGCTGCAATTTTCCAGGGACCTTAAGACTGTTCGGCAACCAAAGGTCTTTTAAGTTGGGCACCTCCTTTGAAAATCTCAGCCTTGAATATCATCCTCCTTACCTTGTCCTCTTCCCCCAAGTCACAGACTTACAAGAGCGTCTTCACTTGGCTTTTGTGTTCATCCAGTATTGCACAATATCTGAACACACTGCACCCTTTTCAGTCTGGATCCAGGGCAATTTTCTGTACGCGATTAATGTTTTCATTCAAGGTACCTCATTTGCTTATATAACACTCCCAAAGCTTGCTGCACATCCCCCTCTAGTGTCTCATCCACTGGTGGATAACTACGGGCACCAGTGCACTGAGCTATTCCTTTACTCTAGAGGCAGGGGCCTGTGCTGAAGTGTGGAAGGTCCCGGGTTTGAATACTAGTGATGACCTATGGCACGGCTCACTACACATCACCCGCCTACTCCCCCAAACATCACGTTGACACACCCTGTTTAGGTGGCTGCCATAATGGAATAGCTACAAGCAATGTCAGGATGAGCCCTTTAACACTGATGAACTAAAATGTGTTTTACTTGCACAGACAGGAAAATTAATGTGGACTACACCTGAGGCCTCCCACACAGACTCCTAAAACTGACATTACTTTGTATTCTGATTCCAATTCTTTGAACTAGTCCGACTCATTTTGTTTCCACCAGATGAGCAATAACATCTGTCTATCAGCTGCATAGAAATTATGCACTTGTTTTCAGGTAACATTTTTATTGGCTCAGGGTACTGAGTAAATATGACAAACGTCTTATAGCTTCAAGTATTATAATGAATTGCATGAGGCAACTGTATTAGCTTTAAAACTGTTTTTACTGAGCTTGTGCTTGACTCATTGGCAAGTCAATATGGAAAGAAATGGAGCAAGGAAATTAATGTACTGTACATTGTATTAGTCTCTTTCATTAATGTCGGAAATTAATTGTGACATGCACAAAAGTAACTCAAGATAGTGCTATTTCATCCATATGGTTAGAAAATAATAGGATACAATGAAATCTATCACAATATTATGCCTTCAGGTGACTGTTTTATAAGTGTACAGGCCAGAGGAGAGGCAGCAATAGGATATTCTCACATAAAAACAAGGGGAAGTTCTGGGGTGAAATGCACCAGAACTACTCTACTGATCTTAGATACTTAAACTGGCCCAATTACTATCGTACCTGAACACCTCACAATCTTTGTGCTTATCCTCCTACCACCCTTGTGAGGTAGGAAAGTGCTGTTATCCCCATTTTACAGAGGAGGAACTGTGGCACAAAAAGGCTACATGAGTTGCCCAAGGGTAGCGCAGGGACTTCAGCCCAGGTCTCTCAAGTCCCAGGCTAGTGCCCTATTTTCTGGACCACTCTTCCTCTCTTATACAGTGGGTGATAAGATTCCATCCCTTCTGCTGCTGAAATCTGCCCAAACAAATAGGGTTTTGGGTGAAGAGACAGCCTTTATTTTAACCAAACTAGTTCACCCCCACCTATCTTTCACCCTTCCAACAAGCCCCAACCACTCTCCTCATTATTATCTTTTTACTCTGTCATTAACCGCTCTCTCTCTCTCGCTCTCATTCTGTCTATCGTTTCCCAGGACCCTACCCCTCATAGTGCGGACAAATCCTATGTGGCCTGACATTGTCAATTTCATTTTATATTAAAAGAAAAATGTGGGAGCTACTTAACCATGCTTGAGGCTGGTGATTGAAAGTTATAACTCAGAATGAAATAGACAAAATGGTCGAGCTACAGGGAAATGGACATAGGCAACAGAAAGCTTTAGACGTACAGGACCAGATTCTCAGCAGGTCTCAATCAGCATAGCTCCACTGAAGTCATTGAGGTTACAGCCCATGCATTTTAATCTCCTAAAGCCTATCCCAACTTGAGATTTCACCAGCTCTTTCCATACAGCTCAGTTGTCTTGTCTCTTTCATTTTGTATTAACCAGCTCCCACTCAAGTTGATTTTTTAAGTCTAAAATGGAATTGACAAGCTAATGAGTCCACAGCACGGGGATTCCATGGAAGTGCCTAGGTTTGGGGAGTTAATTATTGAGAAGGTTTCTAGCATTAGTCAGCACCACCCCGGGTCTGAAGCATCTTATTGCTAAATTAGTGACGGTAAAAACCCCAAATGTTATAAAGTTCGACATTAACTTTGGGGGGGGGGGGGATTCCTTGGCTAGGATCAAAGAGTTAGTGGCCAAAAAAAAAAAAAAAAAAGGCGGGGGGCGGAAATTAGAGAGAAAGAGGTAAAAAGTAAAAGCTGGAAAACTAAATTCTCAAAAGTGTTTGGGGTTTGGGTTTTTTGGGGGGTTGAAAAATTAGTAACATTCACATTTTTCACAAACATTTTGAAATATAACAAGATCATGAAACAGCTACAGTTTTTGATCCGCCCTATT
This sequence comes from Emys orbicularis, assembly GCF_028017835.1. Lineage (NCBI taxonomy): Eukaryota > Metazoa > Chordata > Testudines > Emydidae > Emys > Emys orbicularis. Next base: position 133,626,613 of record NC_088687.1, on the reverse strand, counting down.
AAGCGGGGCCTAGATCCACAAGGAACATAGGTGTTGCACTGTTGAGTTGTGCAGCAATTATCTTTTAGGCGCCTAGGAAAAAAAAAAAAAAGACAGGAACAACACTGAGATCCCCATAGCCTGAGTGAGGGGCTTAGACTCCCCCTAGAATGAATAGGTAGAGATAGGCACCTTAGAATGCGATCCACAAAAGCCGACATGGTAGGTGGGGAACCCCCTAAGATGCCAATGGGAGATGTCCCAAGGCCCACCCCATTCTCAGAGATGGCTGCCTAATTCTGGGCTGCAGGGAGGCAACTATCCCTGCTTAAAGGCAACAGAGGGTCCTGTGTCACCTTTAAGACTAACAGAAGTATTGGGAGCATAAGCTTTCGTGGGTAAGAACCTCACTTTTTCAGATGCAAGTAATGGAAATCTCCAGAGGCAGGTATAAATCATTATGGAGATAACGAGGTTAGTTCAATCAGGGAGGGTGAGGTGCTCTGCTAGCAGTTGAGGTGTGAACACCAAGGGAGGAGAAACTGCTTCTGTAGTTGGATAGCCATTCACAGTCTTTGTTTAATCCTGATCTGATGGTGTCAAATTTGCAAATGAACTGGAGCTCAGCAGTTTCTCTTTGGAGTCTGGTCCTGAAGTTTTTTTGCTGTAAGATGGCTACCTTTACATCTGCTATTGTGTGGCCAGGGAGGTTGAAGTGTTCTCCTACAGGTTTTTGTATATTGCCATTCCTGATATCTGACTTGTGTCCATTTATCCTCTTGCGTAGTGACTGTCCAGTTTGGCCAATGTACATAGCAGAGGGGCATTGCTGGCACATGATGGCATATATAACATTGGTGGACGTGCAGGTGAATGAGCCGGTGATGTTGTAGCTGATCTGGTTAGGTCCTGTGATGGTGTTGCTGGTGTAGATATGTGGGCAGAGTTGGCATTGAGGTTTGTTGCATGGGTTGGTTCCTGAGTTAGAGTTGTTATGGTGCGGTGCGTGGTTGCTGGTGAGAATATGCTTAAGGTTGGCGGGTTGTCTGTGGGCGAGGACTGGCCTGCCTCCCAAGGTCTGTGAAAGTGAGGGATCATTGTCCAGGATGGGTTGTAGATCACTGATGATGCGTTGGAGAGGTTTAAGCTGAGGACTGTAGGTGATGGCCAGTGGAGTTCTGTTGGTTTCTTTTTTGGGCCTGTCTTGTAGCAGGAGGCTTCTGGGTACACGTCTGGCTCTGTTGATTTGTTTCTTTATTTCCTTGTGTGGGTATCGTAGTTTTGAGAATGCTTGGTGAAGATCTTGTAGGCGTTGGTCTCTGTCCGAGGGGTTGGAGCAGATGCGATTGTACCTCAGTGCTTGACTGTAGACGATGGATCGTGTGGTGTGTCCGGGGTGGAAGCTGGAGGCATGAAGGTAGGCGTAGCGGTCGGTGGGTTTTCGGTATAGGAACCATAAACAGGAACCCACTGAAGTCAGGTGGCTTTGGTGTCTAAGGTTTAGTCGACACTAGAAAATTAGGTCAGCATAACTATGTCACTCATGTAACGACCTTGGGGTTCATTAAATAACAAACCAGTGAATGAGAAAGGAATACAACTTCAATAAAACAAAGTGGACAGCCTCTCTGATGAACTGCTGCTAGGCTGACCAGATAGCAAGTGTCAAAAATCGGGACAGGAGGTGGGGGGTTATAGGTGCCTATGTGAGAAAAGGACCCAAAAATTGGGGCTGTCCCTATAAAATCAGGACATCTGGTGACCCTAACTGCTGCACACAGCCATGCAGTGTTCCCAACCCCCACCTCCAGGCACATCTCCAAATTCCCACACTCACAACACAATCTTTAGGTGGAAGCATCTCCAAATCATCATCTTTCATAAACCCATCTCTACAGCTCAGGGCTGCAAAAAATCCACACCTCTAAGTGGCAAAGTTAAACCAACCTAAGCCCCCGGGTAGGCATTGGTAGGTCAATGGAAGAATTCGAGCTACCGCTTCTCGGGGAGATGGACTACCCACACTGACAGGAGAACCTCTCCTGTTGGCATAGGTAGCATCCACACTGAAGCACGCCAGCCTCGCAACTGCAGCTGTGCCACTGTAGCTTTAAGTGTTTTAAAATGCATATTGAGGACAAAACCACATTGATCTTTTTATTTCATTTGCATAACCCTTACCCTAACCCTATCCCTAACCCAAGGCTGGAATATTCCTACATCAGCCACTGTGTTTGATGTGCAATTAGAACAAATACAGCCCATGAGTATTTCTCCAGTCATTCCAGTGAATGTTATTAAAAACTAGGGATACGCTGGCATAGGATCTCACTAACAGGGTTACACTACTAGCAGTGGAGCATGTGGGCCTAAGATCGTGTAAATCAGCATAGCTCCATTAATGTTTGTCTGTCCAGACACTTCTCTGGACCTCTTTTCTGTAGTGTAACATTTCATGAAAGTTATCCTCACAACACCATGCACCAAAACAGGAAATCGAGGCACAGGGCAGATTAGATGATGTATCCCCAGGTTGTTGAGCCAATAGTCAAACCCACACCTCCCGAGTCCTAGCCCACTAGCCTGTCCACCCGGATGATGGGATTGCACCACTCAACAGCTGAGGATCTGGCCTTGTATTCTTTTGTCTTTCCTTCTCCTCCTTTCTTCCCACTGCCAGCTGTGAATCCCTCCCTCCCCCCGAGTATGTAAGAAAGAAAAGCAGGTCCCATGGTGGACCAACCCCATCTGGAATTTATCATCAAGAGTGGTCAGTGTCTCCTCCTGAACCCTAATTGACTTTTAATTTGACAATTCACAAAAATATTCCCCACAGCATTACAGCTATTTGGAGTTCGAGTACAATGCACTTTATTACACAAGATCCATAACACAGCAGTAATTTTAAAGTTTTCAAAACCCACTGCTTGGGAAGCCAGGAACTTTAGAAAAGGAATATCAAGGTGAGATATGACTGGCTGTGTCTAATTTATTTTAAAATGATGATTTTCCCCCCCAGTCTCATCCAATGTTACTTCTGGGTATTTTTTGTATTGCATAAGAATAGTGAACAAATTCCTCCATTTCAGCCACTTATTATACCTTTCTCATAGGCATTAAAAACCGAATTGAACTTTTGCTTGGATATAGAAAAATAAATTTTAAAGTGCCAGCAGGAATGTAGGAGATCTTGGTAATTTGGCTCATAGTTTGCAGTATTTCACCTTTCCCTTCCTACAGCTTTTTTATCTCTTAAAAAAAATGCCTGGTGCCTTCAGAACTTCGCTCTGCTCCAGCATTGACTTTCTTTCACAATGAAAAGAGTGCTGAAGCCAGTGCTCCCAAAATTAAAGCAATTCACAACAATCTAATTGAGAACTGATGGTCAGGGACATGTCAAAATGGAAACATTAGCACTTTGAGCTACTATTCAACCAATACATTCTTTTTGTTCCAGGTAATAAGGGACATTATAACCAAGGAACCGGAGCCTTTCCATTGACTTAAACTCCTTAGGGTCCCATCCTGTTCCGACTGATATGGACAGTCAGATTCCCATACAAATTATAGAATCCATTCCAGGAAAACATCTAAGCATGGCCATAACTTTAAGTGGATGAGTTGTCCCATTGATGTCAATCAGACCCTGAATAAGCAGGTGTGTTGTGGAGGGGGGGAAAAGCATATGATCATAACTAAAGGCTGTGTCACAATCTATGTTCACAAGTGGGCAGAGTGAAGGTTGTTCAGCCAACCTCCAGTTTCACATTTCATCAGGCTTGCGTGCACCCCTATGCAGCATGCACTTTCTTTGAATGTCAGTGACTACGACACATTTTAAAACACATTTTGGGATGCAGCTTGGCAAGAAATCTTATGCAAAATGAAGTTTATTTATTGAATTCATCACAGAAATGCCCAGGAACAGGCAATGCCTTAACTATGCAATCTGCCCACCTCAAAGTCCATTGAAGTTAATGGGGACCTATCCACTCACCAAAAAAGGCTTTGGGTCAGATTCTCAGGGGGAAGATCACCAGGCATGGGGCCCATGAATAATTGTACTGCCTCAGCATGCTGCTAGGAAGCAGATTATAACTCGGAGCCATGTATGCTGGGTAAATGTTGTCATGGGGTTTACTACTCACTGCTGTGGCATCTCCTTGTGGCCATCTCTGGGGATTAGTTCCACTCTGGTCTCATGTTCCCTTACTCACATCATGACCCCTCTCTTTCTCTCTGTGTGACTTGGGATGCTCTCTCTTCATAGCTTATGTAACAAAGTGGGGGATTTTCTTAATGATTTGAATGAGTACTGGGTGTGTCTCAGTTTCCCCTATGTGCTGCATGTTTAACAAAGTGGTGGGGGAGGGTAGTTGTTACAGGGGACCAGCTGTGTCCTCATCTATCAGCTGAACCCCGGACAATGGCCCGGACATGGTGGAACTTATCAACTGGTGACCTGGAGGCCCACCGGTCTTGGAAGCCAGCTGGTTTCAGCCAACGGGAGGACAAAGGGAGGAAAGAGAGGGCCCAGATGATCTGGTTGCCCAGGAACAAAGACAAAGGATGGAGGAGGGGCAGTGGGAATGGTGATATAGGGTGGTCATCTAGAAGGAGGTCACGTCTGGACTGGGGACAAAGAGGGGCCTGAGCCCACTGGGATGGTGCTGAGACTTTCTAAGCTCGAGGGCCCTGAGAACTTCCTGTGCTGTGTTCCAGATGTTTAAAAAAAAAAAAACCTTCTATTTGACCCTGGCTGAGAGTCACTGCACTCTAGAGATCGGGGTTGCATTGCTTCCTCCCGGTGGGGAGACCCATGGGGTCCAGAGCAAGTGGACTCCCTGTGGGGGCTCTCAGGAGAGACAGGTATGCTGAAGGCTCAGGGGTGCGATTCCAGGAGGTGGTGGGGCCCACGGCTTAACCCCCAAGACAGAGTGTGACTCCCGAGAAGGGCTGTCACACTGAAGAGGGTTCCTCCCAGGGACCTTACGGAGCCGAGAGAGTGCGGGGTTGGTGACAGCTTGGCTGCTCTCTCTTTGTGGCTTGACCTTCCAGTCAGGTCACTATGGTTTTTTTCCTTCCTGGGGAGGGGCGGTTATCAAAGTCCCACAGGATGAACCATCCCAGGCAGTCTGCAAATCCACTACCCTAAAGGCTGGTAGGGGAACCGGGGCCCGTCCTCTACTCTGGGTTCCTCCAGCTCAGGGACCTTCTAATCAGCAGCCAATGTCTGCACCATTTTGAACCTTGCTGCTCTTTCCCTGAGCCTTTTCCTACACCCTCTTTCCTAGGTTTCCTGCCTTCCCTCTCTAATGCCCAGAGAGTGACTGCAGGCTCCCTCACTGCAGCCCTTTTCTGCAGCCAGCCTCCTAGCTTTATACGAACCCCACCTGATACTTCTCAGCTGGGCTCCATCATCATTCAGAAGATCACATAGGCCACCCTAAGTCCCCTCAGCGGTGGCCTATCCAGTTAATTGGCCCCTTCCTAACCTCATTAACCTCTTGTAGGCTAGCAGTGTTCACCCCACACGTCACAGATGTGCACAGTGCTAGCCTTATACCTGGCATGGGACATCCCTCTACATGCTGGTGCAGCTGCACTGGCCAGATGACTGGGAAACAGACACAAGGCTCTTTGCATTCTTTGACCCCCTTCCTGCCCTCATGTGCAGGAGGGGACATAGCAACCACATAGAGGCCGTTCTGTTCTTCATGCTGCTACCCATGCGGCACAGGAAAGTAATATGGTGCTTTAAACCCCTTTTCTCCATTGAACGGGTGCCCGGCATGTGCCACAATCTGACCCTAGGAGTAGAGTTTGCTGGAAGGCTTGTCAGAGTTCAGCAAACGTGCATTAAAAAGAGAGTGTCATGAGTCCTCTTCACATTTTCCTCTCTCCCCACCACTAATTCTTTCCCAATTAGCCACTCTCCACTATGAGTGTCTCATACAGTTTCTGCCTCTTGGCCTTTTGACTGTCACAACAGTCTTTCTGCTGTCATTTCACAATGAGGGTCATCACCATAATTACTTTGGGTACAGAGAGGGGAAGAAAAAAGTCTCTCTACATCTAAATTAAAGAAGTGCAAAGAGATTAGAGGCAGAGGTGCTGACTTTCTAATTTCCCCAGGGGTGCTCAACCCCCACTCCACCCCAGGCCCCGACCACACTCCACCCCTCTCCCCAAGGCCCCGCCCCTTCCTGCCCCTGCTCTGCCCCTCCCCCAAGCGCACCCGGCCCTCACTCCACCTCTTCCTGCCCCTGCTCCTCCCCTTCCTCCCCCAGTGCCTCCTGAACACCGCTGAACAGCTGATCGCTGGTGAGTGGGAGGCGCTGGGAAGAAGGGGAGGAGCTGATCGGCGGGGCCACCAGTGGGTGCTGAGCACCCACTTTCCCCCCCCCCATGGGTGCTCAAGCTCCGGTGCACCCACAGAGTCAGCACCTATGCTTAGAAGGTCTCTCATGCTTGTGGGTAAATGGGATCATTTAGGCAGGAGAAGGAAACTTAAAAAAAAAACCCTGAAATGGTCTGTTTTATGGGCTGTTTTCTCTACAAGGTGAGCATGGAAGTTTATGCGACATGCGATACAAAACAAAGCTCTGTTGGGAGCAACCAAAGACAGTTATTTAATAATGCAAGGTTGCAAGGGGGGGCACTGGGTTATGGGTTTGTACAGCACCCAGCACTGTAGAGTCCTGCCCTATATTTGAATCATAGAATCATAGAATATCAGAGTTGGAAGGGACCTCAGGAGGTCATCTAGTCCAACCCCCTGCTCAAAGCAGGACCTAATCCCCACTAAATCATCCCAGCCAGGGCTTTGTCAAGCCTGACATTAAAAACCTCTAAGGAAGGAGATTCCACCACCTCCCTAGGTAACCCATTCCATGCTTCACCACCCTCCTAGTGAAAAAGTTTTTCCTAATATCCAACCTAAACCTCCCCCACTGCAACTTGAGACCATTACTCCTTGTTCTGTCATCTGGTACCACTGAGAACAGTCTAGATCCATCCTCTTTGGAACCTCCTTTCAGGTAGTTGAAAGCAGCTATCAAATCCCCCCTCATTCTTCTCTTCTGCAGACTAAACAATCCCAGTTCCCTCAGCCTCTCCTCATAAGTCATGTGCTCCAGCCCCCTAATCATTTTTGTTGCCCTCCGCTGGACTCTTTCCAATGTTTCCACATCCTACTTGTAGTGTGGGGCCCAAAACTGGACACAGTACTCCAGGTGAGGCCTCACCAATGTTGAATAGAGGGGAATGATCACGTCCCTCGATCTGCTGGCAATGCCCCTACTTATACAGCCCAAAATGCTGTTAGCCTTCTTGGCAACAAGGGCACACTGTTGACTCATATCCAGTTTCTCGTTCACTGTAACCCCTAGGTCCTTTTCTGCAGAACTGCTGCCTAGCCACTTAGTCCCTAGTCTGTAACAGTGAATGGGATTCTTCTGTCCTAAGTGCAGGACTCTGCACTTGTCCTTGTTGAACCTCATCAGGTTTCTTTTGGCCCAATCCTCTAATTTGTCTAGGTCCCACTGTATCCTATCCCTACCCTCCAGCGTATCTACCACTCCTCCCAGTTTAGTGTCATCTGCAAACTTGCTGAGAGTGCAGTCCACGCCATCCTCCAGATCATTAATGAAGATATTGAACAAAACCGGTCCCAGGACCGACCCTTGGGGCACTCTGCTTGAAACCGGCTGCCAACTAGACATGGAGCCATTGATCACTACCCGTTGAGCCCGACGATCTAGCCAGCTTTCTATCCACCTTATAGTCCATTCATCCAGCCCATACTTCTTTAACTTGCTGGCAAGAATACTGTGGGAGACCATATCAAAAGCTTTGCTAAAGTCAAGGAATAACACATCCACTGCTTTCCCCTCATCCACAGACCCAGTTATCTCCTCATAGAAGGCAATTAGGTTAGTCAGGCATGACTTCTAGATTCATAGATTCTAGGACTGGAAGGGACCTCGAGAGATCATCGAGTCCAGTCCCCTGCCCACAAGGGGACTTGCCCTTGGTGAATCCATGCTGACTGTTCCTGATCACTTTCCTCTCCTCTAAGTGCTTCAGAATTGATTCCTTGAGGACCTGCTCCATGTTTTTTCCAGGGACTGAGGTGAGGCTGACTGGCCTGTAGTTCCCCGGATCCTCCTTCTTCCCTTTTTTAAAGATGTGCACTACATTAGCCTTTTTCCAGTCATCCGGGACCTACCCTATGCACTATTGCAACAGAAATAATGATGATAACAGTAAAGGCCAAAAATATGTCTAATCCAGATGACAGAACCCTTCATTTCCAGAACTACCACTTACATTTCAGCAGTTTCTTCTATCATTTTACCAAAATGGAAAGGGACTCAATGTGACGAAAGATTTGCAGTAGGAATCTGTGTGTTATAATGCATCAAGCCATTGGACCTTCAAGCTTGGTATCTTTCTTCTGGCAGTGGATGATACTTGACAAATGGATGTTTCAGAAGTGAAATGCTCACCATACCCTCCTTCTCCAAGTAAATGGGTATGTTACTGGTTAATAATAATAATTCCAAATATACTTGCCCTTAATGTCAAAAGTGCTTCTTGTTTTCTTGTATGACAGGACAGGGGGAAAGTTGAGGGCAATGACACATTCTTTACACTTTGTAGATTATAGTGAGAGGGTGGCATTTTGAACTCCATGGAAATTCTTGGAGCATTAAAAGAGTAGCTCTTCTAAGTACTGCAATGGATACAAAGAAAAGTCTTTGGAGAAATCACCATCATGAATGATATATAGGGACAGGACTATATAAAACATCCATACTGCCTTTGAAAATATTTGTCTTGGTTGCAAGTGTGACAAGATGGCCAATGTCATATGGTGGGTCCTGTGCTTTTCTTGGCAGGGGGCTAAGATGCCATTCCTTGCCCCTGCTCTTGGGGCACCAAGGTGGTAAAGGAGGGAAGCAAGGGAGAGGTCTGGGTTTGCTCCTTACTCTGAGCCCCAGCCCCTCTCAACCCCTGCAGGTTCTTACCCTCTTCCCCCTTGGGTGGGGTACCTTTAGTCCTGAAACGCTGGGGCAGGGTCTCCCTTACTCCAGTTTTCTGATCTTCCAAGTCTCACAGCACAGCTCCAGTCCTCTCTCCTTCCTCCTTCTCCCCTGACTGCCTGCAGCAGGGGGTTTTATTAGGTTGCTAACAGGGCCTTAATTGACTATAGGTGCTCCAATTAACCGCTGTAGCAACCCTCCCTAGTCTACAGGGAACCACGCCTTAATTAGCCTAGGGCTTATATATTTCCCTCTACCACTCTCCCACTGCTCCCTGGCCCTCCTGTATCACACAAGATAGAAATGTAGAAACAGCTACTACCCAGAAATGAGTTAGCATACAGTGGCCCCATTCAGCCAATGACACTCCTTCTTTTATAGCCAGATGCATCTGTCTCCCCCACGGACCTATTAATATTAAAGAGATTCCCTAGTGTAATGATTTTGCTATGTACAAACAATTGTCCAAGATCACTGTCTGCAACAGATGATAGACAGGAATGCATATTAAATTCAAACATACATATTCTTTTTAAACAGGCACAGTGATTGTTATAGTTGCATTTCCAATTACCCTGCTGTTCAGCATACTGATCATCTGAAATATTCTCTAGTGAGTGGCAGGCAGAAATGGCAGGACACAGTACTTAGAGCACTGACTGCAATCCCAAAAAAAGACACTCTCCCTTCCCTCCCCTTCCCCCCCCCCCCCCCCACAGCAAGACACCAGAAGTAGCTGGAACTTGACTTGTACAACACTCCTTCCACAAAACTGATCCTGTCTCCTTTTCAGCTGACGGGAGCAGGGCTGGCTCCAGGCACGAGCTTGGCAAGCAGGTGCTTGGGGCGGCCACTCCAGAGAGGGGCGGTATGTCCAGCTATTCGGCGGCAATTCAGTGGACGGTCCCTCACTCCCACTCGGAGCGAAGGACCTCCCGCCGAATTGCCGCTGCATATCACAATCGCGGCTTTTTTTTTGGCTGCTTGGGGCGGCAAAAACCCTGGAGCCGGCCCTGGATGGGAGATATATATGCAGCAGGGAGACTTATGGAATAACATACACTGATTGGGAAGAACGAGGTGTTATGAAACACTATTCCACAACATGATGTTCACCATTAATATTATGGCAGAGCTTAGATGTCCCAACTAATCTCAGGGCCCACTATAGCAGGCACTGTACAGAAAAGGAAGCAGTCCCTGTCCCAAAGAGATTACAGTCTGAAGGTGAGAGCGGAAAGAGAGGCACTGAGAGGGACTCAGGAAGAGAATAGAGAGGAAGAGAATGCAAGTCTCCCAAGTTCTAGGTAGACTACGCAGCCTTCCATTGCTAATGGCTGCCAAGGACTGTATATGGAATAAACCCAGCTCTGATGGATATTTCCATGATCATTTTTGCAAAGTCCTGCTGCATATCTGGTCTATTACCTAGGTCTAAGCAGCCAGAGGGCTGCATGTGATAGCAGGGGACTGAAGTCAATAACCCAGCAGGTCCCCCCTCCCCCCAGTCCTAAATTCTTATGTAGGTATCCTGTCCCCCTGTGTGATTGCCACATCTTTTCATATTTCTGGGTGGGAGCCTGCCAGTTCTCATCAGGGGCCTGATTCTGATCTCACACAAGAGGCAATAAAAACAAAACCCAATTTCTGTTGATGCTGCGATTTTCACCTGCTGCCGAAAGCACCCAACATGTACCTGTCTGACAGTCGATAATTCATTATGAAAGGTACGATCCATCAGCAGTGCTGTGATTTAATAGAAAGTCTGGTGATATTTAACGATTCTCTTAAAGCCCCAGCACCCAGACTCGTGTGAGTAGGTGAGAATCTCAGCTTTCATTTTAAAAAAAATATATAAACATGGTTCTAGCATGTGTGGCAGCAGAGTAAAGTTTGAAAATGTGAATTCTAAAGGCTCCAACACCAGCAGGCCAATTAAAAGAAACCCAAAGTTATTATTTTTCAAAATCTCATGATTTTTAAGCCAATCTCATGAGTTTTAGGGGCTCTTTGGGGAACAACAGCATACCTGTGGCTGATGAACCTTCCATGAACTGTAATGTGTGAGTTAATCTAGGTCACCCCCGTTCAATAATTTAACCCTCACTCTTCCTGAAACCAACCCCTCGAATACCCACTCAAAGCCATTACACCAGAGCTGACTGGAATGCTTTTGTCCATCAGAAAATATTGTTTTGACAGAAGTATTTTTATTCGCCAAACAGAATTTTCCACTAGAAAAGTGTTCCATCAACATTTTTCGACCACCTCTAGCTGAGATGTACCTTTCACTGCTTTGGTTATAGGTGCCTCACTAGATTTCTTCATGACCCTGTGAGCATATATGAAGTAACAGCTGCCATTCCTTAGGCAGGGCAAGTCACTCATTGTGCTACTCTTTTAGACTCCTTTGCCCACTTCATGAAGACTGGGTATACTGCCACTGACTTCTGATTTCAGGAGTGATGTATTGGGTATTGTTCCCTCCATCTCCCATGGAAACGGGAGTATGACCAGAGTTCCTTTTCAGATGTGATCCTTATGAGAGAACTAGAAATAATATCTCTGCAAGTGATGATTAAAAAAGTATCCTCTCCATCTAGGACCATCCCTTTCATCTAAGTCTAAAACAAAAATTGAAAAGACCATGATAGTTTTGCCACCAATGCCAGCCCTAAGCCCCAGGCGGAAGGTAAATTCTCCAGAGCCAGTTAAACAGGGAAGAAACGTATATATACATTGTAGGAAAACACGGTTAAAGAATCTTTGTTTCTAAAGCTATTAAGCATCGGGCCTGTGTGCAGGGAAAGGAGCTAGCACTGCTGCTGCAGCAAAAACAAACAGCAATCCAATAGGAAACTTCAGCAGAAGCGCGTCACTCTTCAGTGAACAGCATTGTGTATGCATCTGTGTTCCCAGGTGGTCCTACCCCATGTGTGCATATTAATATGCTGCCTGTCAAGATTCCATTTCCAGCAAGCATCGAAGAAAGGTTTGGCAGGGACAGGGTTTGAACTCTGGAAATATGAGGGAGATTACTTTAGGACTGACTTGCTAAGATTAAAGTGCAGTTCTACACTGAAAAATGACTCGGTAAAAACTGCACCATCTTACTCAATAGAGCTGTTCCCTAGAAGAAATTCAACCCCGCAGGAAGGGCCAGTATAAGGTCAGTGCACCACTTAAGCCTCACTTAAGTCCTTAAAATAATATTTAGGTGAGACTTAAGTGGCACTTGTCCAGACTCCGTGCACAAATGTACTTCATCCTTTACATGTATTCATAGATTTTTTAAGGCGAGAAGGAACATTGTGATTGTAACAGAAGCCACAGAATTTTACCCAGCCATTCATCTAATAACCTTTGGATGTTTTGAGCATAACTAATGGCTAATTGCCCTCACTGTTAAAAATTTGTCTCCTGCACGTGACTTGCATAATCTTTATACACCAGCAAGAACCAAGCTTGATTTTCAGATCCCAGGTTGAGGTGGCAGAACTGGGAGATCAGGAAAAAAAGACACTGTTTTATTTCTACGATGAACAAGTTTGATCTGGAAGCAGTTGAGATACAATAAAACATGGAATCTCGAGATGTAGTCTCACACGGTCACTTCACACAGAAGAATCACATTTTCAGATTAACAACAAATGATAACATTAATTCAGGGACATCCTGTGGCCTACATTATACAGGAGGTCAGATTGGATGATCACAATGATTCCTCTGGCCTTATAATCTATAACTGACTGAAAAGGTTGAAGTAATACATGAGAATCCTGATCTGTTGAATTTTTTTAATTAATGTATATAATTATTTCTAACTTCAGGCATTTTGTAATGTGTTTTCCTAGCCTGGTTATTAAAGAAAAAACTATGCAATTGTAACAAAATATAGTATTTATTTATCTCATTTTACATCCCAAGAATGGCGTGAAGAGCAGACCAAATTCTATAACAATCCCTGTCTGTTCTAACACATATTAGTGAAATCGGACAATCTCAGACTGCAGGGATGCTAAACACTTAGTGACCCAGAACTTTACCATTATTTCTCTCTTCTGCAATTCCCTGCACCCCGCTTGCAAGTGTCTGATTTGCCTAATCAATGTGGAAGTCCCTGTGCTCTGATTGGGTAATAAAGGCTGTCAACCAGCCAAAGTGTTGGGATTTGCATAATGGTTATTTTGCAATCAGCAGACTGTGTATGTTGTGCATACGTTCGCTTCAATTGATTCCTCTACTTGTCGTTTGCATGGCTGCAGGACTTCTCTGATAACAATAAGTGGTCTTGGAGTTTCATTCCCTCTCATGGAAGCAAAGAAACATCCACATTTGCAGGGGAGAGAAGGGAAAGAATGAACAAAAAGAAAAGGGAATGTGGCTGCAAAACTATGGAAAGGGAAATTGGTGTTGAAAGCCCTCAGTTCGTCTCCTTGCATGCTACTTGCCTGTGATTTCTTCTGTTGACTCAACAGGAGCAAGTTTGGGCTTTTCCTCTCATCCCTAATTCCTTTGCTAAAGGATCAGGGCTCTCATCCACACAGCTGGCATCAACTTCATTTTCTCTTGCTTATTTTTACACAAGGAATGCCTGTTCCTTTCAATTCATTATTGAAACAAGGTAAAACACAAAGATGCTGCAATCTGAGGAATAAAGCCTGTCTGGAGGGTAGAGAGGTGGGAAATCGGAGGAAGAAACAGAAGGAGAGAGAAAGTCCAAAAAAGATGATCATAGAGTGTAAAAATATGGTAGTATCTCTTTAAGTAGTTTGTGATTCCTCCAGTGGTGCTCAATGTGTTCTGTATTGTAGAAGCTCCCTGAAACCAATCAGAGCAGAAGTGTGAATATAGCGAGGCTCGGCATACTTGTATATTTTATAAACAACTATTTGAGTTACAGTCAGAGATGAGTTATTTGGGACCCAGCTGTGCTTGTTTCTTCATATTGTTTGTTGTGTAAAAAGGAGAAGACAGCAGCTGCTGAAACCACAACAGCAAAAGACAATTTACCATTCAGTAGTTACACCGGGAGCCTGAGCGAAGGAGCTCTACTCCACTAGAGTGGATCAATATTTGAAATGTTGATCATCACAGTTTCAGGGATGTCACCTGTATTCCCCGTCCACTCCTGGAAAGCCCAGTCAGGTCTCAGGTCTCCAACCATCATCTGTCTCTGGGCAGGGACCCTGGTCCTACTCCGACTGGGGGTTATAAGGCTGCACAGCCCACTGCCATACACTGCAGTATCCCCACCAAGCCTGTCTACTAAAGGCCAGTGCCTGGGCTGGGCTCTCTCTCCAAGGACAACAACAGGGTTTTTACCAGTGACCGCACAGCTCTCTCAGAGCACCTTTATTTTAAGGACAACAAAGCATACCAAAAAACAATTACAAACAATTAAGTAATAATTTAAAAAATAATTGATAAAATAATTAATGTAATAATAATATAATAAAATAATAATAAATAGTTCCTATACGGTCCATCTTCCACATGGGAATCTGGTAGGCCAACATCCCTTCCAACCCTTCAGCAAGTGTTTGGGCCTGTCCTTGCATAGAAAGTCCTGTCTGTTTGCTGAAACAAAAGGAAGACAGTGTGTCTGTCAAGCTCATCCTTACACATCAAAAGACCCCCTTTTTGTTTGTTCCTAGCCTTGGAAAACCCAGCCAGAACCAGGGGGTGGAACTTCTCTGGTGTTTATAATCCCAGAAGTAATCACCCCCTACTGTTTTTAGTTCTAGCAGGAGCTGTGGTAACCATGTCTCATGTTGTAGAACACAATCATACACGAGCCATTCATAAATGTAACACAATGGCTCACAAAACACGGTGTGGGATTGCCTATCTGTCACATTGGGGACAGAAACAGAGATGGGGCAAAGTGCAATCTTCTTCACAAAACATTTTTGACCAAGTCTAGTCTTAGCTACAGTAAGGTAGAAATCAAATACCAAATAGAGGATAGGAAAGAGCATGCAAGGACTAAAACAGTCAATATTTGTCACAAAAAAGTGCACCATTTTAATCATCATCTCTAATATACACTAACCTTGGGCCTGGTCCTGCAAGCACTTTCTACCCACCTCAATGTAGAGGTTGCTCCACCATTAGGAAAGAGGTAGATAATAAGACAGAAAATATCATAATGCCACTTCATAAATCCATGGTATGCTCACACCTCGAATAATGCATGAAGTTCTGGTTGCCCCATCTCAAAAAAAAAAAGAAAAGAAAGATATATTAGTATTCAAAAAGGTATAAAGAAGGGCAACAAAAATTATTTGGGATATGGCACAGCTTCCATATGAGGAGAGATTAAAAAGAATGGGACTGTTCAGGTTGGAAAAGAGACCACTAACGGGGGATATGGTAGAGGTCTATAAAATCATGACTGGTGTGGAGAAGGTGACTAAGGAAGTGTTATTTATTCCACACAAGAACAAGGGGTCACCCAATTAAATTAATAGGCAGCAGGTTTAAAACAAACAAAAAAAAGTATTTCTTCACACAATGTACAGTCAACCTTTGGAACTCTTTGCCAGGGGATGTGGTGAAGGTATAAGTGAGTTCAAAAAAGAATTAGATAGGTTCATGGAGGATAGAGCCAAGATGGTCAAGAGCCAAGCCATGATCTGGGTGTCCCCAAACCCCTGATTACCAGAAGGTGGGACTGGCAGAAATGGGATGGTTCACTCAATGATTGCCCTGTTCTGTACATTCCCTCTGATGCATCTGGCACCAGCCACTGTCAGAAGACAAGATACTGGTAGATGGACCATTGCTCTGATCCAGTATGGCCATTCTGGTCAGAGGTGCACAGCGGGCCCACCACAGTCCCAGACTGCACGCCAGGGGGATCTAGTCATATAGTGTGTTGGGGTCTTAGGGATTGGATTGTTTTGGCCTTGTTTTGAAAGGGATTAGCTTGATTTTTGGCTTATTGTGAAAGTCGGGGTGCTTATTTACCACGTGAAAGTTGGCAACTGTGACTACAATCAGTTGTGTTTATGGATCAAGGCCTATTTTGTAAGCATAAGGGTTAACTTGTACATATTTAACATGTTTTTCCTTAGCGCCATGGGAGCTTGTGAACTCCAAAGCCTTTATACAGCACCCATTTCTATAGCATCTGAGCATTTCATAAACTTTTAACATATTTATCCTCACAACACCCCTGTGAGTTAGGAAAGTGCTATCTTCCCCAGTTCACAGAGAGACTAACTAGCTTGACAAAGGTCTCAGGACATCTGTGGTAAAGCAAGGATTTTAACTAATACAATCACCATTGGCCCACCATTCCTCTCTGAACAGAGCTGATTACATAGGTCCATAGAACAGTCACCAGAAGCTTCTGCTACAGAATTAGTTGCCCTCTCCCCCATACACACGTTTCATCTGTTTCAGGCTTCCCAAAGGGCTTTGATTTCCCTTCCTGTATCTGCTAGAATGACAATCGCAATCCCCAGAAGATTAGCACTTTACACCCACTCTGCTCGCACTCGAACTCAGGTTTCAGTCAGTCTCATCATCAGCAGAGACAACCTGAAATGGACTCAATTTACAAACTCACCTTCTTGGCCCTAAACTGAGGACTGAAATGCAAAAATCAAGTTGGCAGCTCAGTCCTGTCATTCTCTATCAGTCACGATTGGACCACATTGTTAGCAGCTCTGCAGGGACAAAGGGTACACAACCCCCCCTTCTGCATTGGCTTGGGAAGCAGGGCCAGAGCACTGGACCAAGGCATTGTTCTTCTCTCTGTGTGTACAGGGAGTGACGGAGGTTGAGTGAAGTAAAGTGCCCTCCTAGGTCCGTGTGGGAAGACACACTGCAGTGCCATAAATGCCATGATTTTGCCCTCTACCTTTTAGCTGCATCAACTCCTTTTAAAAGCACCAACACCCTAAAGCAAAGCATCACACACAGCCAGGATTCATCCTGTGGGGTTTTGTGTGTGTGTGTGTGTGTGGTGTGTGTGTGTGTGTGTGTGTGTGTGTGTGTGTGTGTGTGTGGCCTCTGGGAGATTGTTGCTTTCAACTAGATCATAGAAAAAAATAATATTCATCTGCTGCCAGCAGACATTTGTGTGTGTGTGTGGGTGTGTGTGTGTGTGTGTGTGTATGTGGCCTCTGGGAGATTGTTGCTTTCAACTAGATCATAGAAAAAAATAATATTCATCTGCTGCCAGCAGACATTTGTGTGTGTGTGTGTGTGTGTGTGTGTGTGTGTGTGTGTGTGTGTGTGTGTGTGTGTGTGTGTGTGTGTGTGTGTGGCCTCTGGGAGATTGTTGCTTTCAACTAGATCATAGAAAAAAATAATATTCATCTGCTGCCAGCAGACATTTGTGTGTGTGTGTGTGTGTGTGTGTGTGTGTGTGTGTGTGTGTGTGTGTGTGTGTGTGTGTGGCCTCTGGGAGATTGTTGCTTTCAACTAGATCATAGAAAAAAATAATATTCATCTGCTGCCAGCAGACATTCTAGGATGACCAGGTGTCCGGTTTTTGCCCGTTAAAAGTCTGGGCGGCGGTGCTATGGCGCTAAGGCAGGATAGTCCCTACCTGTCCTGGCTGGCACCACGCCGCGCCATGGAAGCGGCCAGCAGGTCCGGCTCCTAGGCAGGGGAGCCACGGGGCTCCGCACGCTGCCCCCACCCCAAACACTGGCTCCGTACTCCCCTTGGCCGGAAACCGGCCGATGGGAGCTCAGGGGGGGCAGTGCCTACGTGTGAGAGCAGTGCGTGGAGCCTCCAGCCCCCCGCCCCCCGCCTAGGACCCGGACCTGCTGGCTGCAGCCTGCCTTAGCCCCGCCACTGCACCACTGACCAGGAGCTGCCCCAGGTAAGACCACACTCCAACCCCGAGCCCCAACTGCCTGCCCCAGCCCTGACTCCCCTCAAGCCCAGAGTACCCTCCTGCACCCCAAACCCCTCATCCCTGGCCCCATCCCAGAGCCCACACCCCCATCCCAGAGCCCTCAACCCCCATACCCCCATCCCCTCCCAAACCTTGAACCCCTCATCCCCAGCCCCACCCCAGAGCCATCACCCCCTCCTGCACCCCAACCCCCTGCCTCAACCCACAGCCCCCTCCCACATTCCAAATCCCTCGGCTCCACCCCCCAGCCTGGAGCCCCCTCCTGCACCCCAAATCCCTGGTGACTGGAGGAGCATACAGTGTTGTATTGTTTCCTCTGGCTATGCTTGCTTTTCCATGGTTAAATTCTTCATGGAACATCCACCATTGCTGAGTCACAGTGCTGCCTTCATTCCCTGGCCCTGCACAGGTAGCCAACATGGCATCACCTCTGATTTCCTGCAACTGGCCCCAGATTTCCAATCACATGGTGCAGCCAACAAGACTCTTGGACCTAAAGTGTCCTTTTGGTTACGCTCATTCATAAACATCTATTTCCATGTACAGTGCTCCTGGCTTCAACATCACAGCATGGGAAGCATGGGGGAGGGAACTTGTCAGCAGAAGAGTCCAGGCACTAAACCCGAATGAGACCTCCTTTTGTCTCTCCTCACTGTTCAAACAGGAAATTAGTCCTTCCTCCATCCTCCTTTCTTCCCCTCGGACCGATAGGAAACATGCTGAAGCTGTTGCATAGACGCCCAAGTACTTACTACAAATCTCACAAGTGAGTTTATACTTATTAATAGAGCACCTGAGAATTGAACATTGAACCATCAATGATCTCCTCGCTAAGCAAAGGCTTCTCAAGCACATTACTAAGAAGGTATTCGTTCATGCAGAACTTCGCCTCCCGCACAGCATAATCAGACAAGTCTATTTTGGTTTTGAAATTCAAAAAGCTACAACAAACCCTGCTGTGACTGTAGTTTAGAGAAATAGCGTGTGCTGCTTTTTCATTCTCCTAGCCTCACGGAGCTTATTCTGAGGAGCAGAAGCTCCCAGGTATTATTCCAACAGCCAAGAATAGCCAGAGCACAGCAGCTCTCCAACTGCACCCCTGTGATGAGAACAGTGCCAGCCCTAAAACCAAATCACACCTCAGGCAAGGAGCGTCTTTGGCGCCCCACCTCCATTTGTTAAATTTTTGAATACCATTTGTTTAATTGCATTTATAGCCTATTTCACGACTTTGATGCACGATTTGCATGCATGATTTATCCCTGTCATATAAGACGATAAATTTGCATCTTAGGAGCTTTTTGCTTCCTATACTGAGCTTTTTCAGGGGCATCTTTTATTTTCTATGGGGGGAAAACAGACAGTATTAGCGAAAGCAAAAGTCTATGTTCTGCAGTCTTAGAAAGTCATCAAATATTATGTGTTAAGCATTGCAAAAGAAGTAACAGAATTTCTTTTATATTGTTGTGTAGATTGGGGTTCGATAGATATCTCTGGCATCTCATTAAATATGTCCTTTATTAGTCACCGCTTACATTCTTCAAGTCTTAAAACACAAGTACACTTTCACAATAACACAATAAAACAAAGTTCAGAATATTGCAGCTGGTCTCTCACTTCACTTCACTCTTATAGTTCACTGACTGACTGGCAACACCCTGCCCCTTATATACCCATGAGGGCAAGGCTGTCAACATTCTAGGAGGTGAGGAAAATGTAGTTCTGAGGAAGTCTGGAAGGTTCCATGAGATTCTACAAGGTTTCAGAACATTCTAGGTTAGTGAAAAATGAATCCATATACGGAATACCTGAAACATTTTCCTTTAAACATTCTATTTTCCCTTTTGTTGCTAACAACAACATTCCAGGTGGTCGACTGGGTCACCTGTGCCTAAAGTTGGCCCTGGATGAGAGTATGCCACAAAAAAAAAGATATAAAAAGGCACCCATTGAAACTGGACTTAAAGCATCTCTGGGTATGTCTACACTACAATAAACAGGGCTTGGCCTACGAGGCTAACAATTGTAGTTTAGACATTTGGGTCCAGGTTCTGAAACAGAGGGTCTCAGAGCTCGGGCTCCAGCCTGAGTCCAAACGACTACACTGCTATTTTCAGCCCTGCAGCTGAGTCAGTTAACCACGGCTCTGAGTGCCACAGGTTCTTTATTGCAGTGTAGACGTACCCTTTGAAAGCCCAGTTGTACCCTCCTATCTCTTGATGAATGGTATTTTCCTGCACAGCTGTTCACACTGGACTGGCCTGTGAGTTGGCCTACATGCCTGTGCAGAGGTATAAAGAGCAGCAAGAACTTCTCTCAAACCCTGGCATAAGCCACCTGCATCTTTGGGTTGGATGTGCAGGACAAAGAGGTTGCCACTTGCCTTCTTACTGCCCTTCCCACCCCACAGGAGGTGGACAGGAAATGGAGGAGTGGGACAGGGGCCAGGACAGCTGATCTGGCCTGGATGGCATCATTACTTTATGCTGATATAGACCAGCAACATGCTATTAACTCCCTCACCCATCCCCAGAACCAGGGGGAAGTGGGAAGGGAATTGTGACTCAGAAGGGTGTCTCTAAAGGCACAGTCTAGCCTGCTGCTATCAAGGGGATTATTTGTGGAGTAAAGGCCCAGTGAGTAAGGGTTAGCGAATCAGGCTCATTGGGCAAGATTGTGCCAGTAGCTTTGCCCATAGTAAAGGCAATACTGAGCTGCATTGCCCCAGGTAGAAGACTGGGTAGCACTCTACTTCAGTGGGGCAGAATGTTGCATGGTAGGAGCACAAACTGCTGCATTCGTTTAATGGGCATAACGTACTCTACCTCACAGATTGGCCAGTCAGTTCTGCTGGCTGGCAGGTAGAGGGCAGTGGAGCTATACCTCAGGCCATCCCCCACCGTCATCCTGGCAAGTTGCTCCCACTGGGAAACAACGTGGCAAAAAAAAGTGTCATATAAAGGGCTAGGGGTTATCCGTAGATTTCAAAGTGCTTTACCAAGGGGGTCAGCAGCATCCCCATTTTACATATTGGGAAACTGAGGCACAGAGCAGTGACATGAGTTGCCCAAGGTCACCCAGCAGGTCAGAGCTAGGAACAGAACCAAAATCGAGAGGGTTATGAGCAGCTGTGCTTTGGAGGCATATAAAAAGCCCAAATGCATCAAAAAACAATATATAAAGCCATGGAAAGCTCGTCTGGAAAGCGTGCACCATATATATGTTCAGAGTCATCATTGGCACTGCTTATTTATGTACTGGGGTAATTGTCACTTTACCATGTTATTGCACTGCCCAAAACGGTGATTTCACAGCAGGAAGAAAAGGAAATAAGCCAGCAGAGGTTTGATTTGAGATTACAAAGTTCCTGATTCCCTGCTCAGTTGTTATTTCTACATGTGGTAGAGCCTATGGGCCCTCATAGAGGACCAGGGTGCCATTGTGCTAGACATTGTATAAGCACTTATTGAAAAGGCATTCTCTGCCCCAAATTGAATCCAGACCAGGTTATAACAGAACGTAACAAGCGAATGACACAAACAAAGGGCAGATGGGGAAGAAGAGGGGAGACAGTCAACCAAGCATAGCTCAGCTTGACTTACTCTAGTTTTATGTTGCTTTATGTCTATTCTCTGATCCTCAGCTGTCACAGTTTGGGGTGGGTCCTTGGAAGGCAATGGAGCCCGACCGGTTTATACCCATTGATAATCTGGTTCTTTAACTGTAATGTGTGTTGCTCCTGATTTGTACCAGAGAATCAGCCCAGAAACTCAATTGTATTTACCAAACTTGGGTCTGATTTTGCATTTGTCTACACCAGTGTTAACACACGGCCACTCCGTTGAAAGCAATGGTGATACGGTAGCGTAACTCTGGTGTCAGTGAATGAAGAAACTGGCCCCTTGAATCCAGCTTCATCCTCTGGGCAAAACAAGCTGGTTCTTGATTAACCATTTCTCCATAGACCCAGTCCTCTCTCCCTTGTCACGCTTGCTTTGGGATGGATTTGCAGACTGCAGAGCCCTTCTTGGACAACTACTATACAGTGAAGCAAGACATGATGATAGATCAAATCCTACATCCCCATCCAAGTGATGGCCTCTAGTAAAGTCAGCATAAAACTTGAATAAGGCAGTGGTGAATCAGGCTCTTATTCTGCATCAGGAAACAGAGTAGCCTATTACTATTGCAATTTTTATATTATAGGATAAAATAGTTTAATCAAAACCACAGATAATATAATGGGCTGTAAGTCATAAAATCCCTTGGGCAGCTCATATGTATCTGTGGGTTTTACCCTGCCACCCATCATCATGGAATGCAGCTGCCCTCCATGTGAAAATCAATAGCAAAGTCCGTAGCAGACTTCATGGAGGCTCTGGCATTTCTCCCTTTTTGAAGTCAAAACCCTGCTTTTTGGCAGGTAGGGGATGATTGTGAGAGGTTTTGGAACAGAGGGGACTGTCTGAATTATGAGTTTCACTATAATCAGGCTTTCAGAAAAAAAATTAACATTGTCTATGCCAGAGCTTCCCCCTGTGTTGGCTGAATCTGCTATTTTACTTGACTTACACATCCCTTATGGGCTTGATGACAAAATAACTTCTTATGAAAAGAGCAAGAGATCGCTCAAGAATATAGCATATTAAAATATAGGCTCATTTGTTATTGGTGCATTGTGCATTATGGGAGTTAACTGATATAAAGTGCCAAGCTATGAGGAAACATTTGTAATAGTGTCTTGACAGTGGCCTAATGCCCCCAAACATCTGTCCTTCGTCATGAATACATACAACCCCCCGAGAAAGTTTAAAACAACTGGCTTACCCTGGATGTGCCCTGAAAAAAAACAGCAGAAATGCCAATATGCAATACAGTAAAATCTGAAGATATACAGCGCGGTTCTGAATGGCATTATCATCTCATAGAATGAGGCATGAGTTCATTGAAATGCTAGCAGCACACAAGTAGCTGTTATTGAGCCAGAAGTAGATAAAGCAACAACACAGAGTCCAATCCTATAATTCTTCCCCCAGATTTCTCCAGCTTTTTTCAGAGGATGGATTGCATCTAAATATAAGATCACAAAGTTAGTGAACAGAGTAAACGTGGTGCTTACCTTATCACAGAGCTACCATAATTGTTTTGTTTTGACAACATTTAACTAAGTATCAAGGTAGTATAGAACAATACGAGGGAGGAAATGGAACAGCTAGCTTCATTTCAGCAGTAATTGCAGCTATCCTAGATACAACAAAATACTGCAATAAATTTGTGACTCCCAAGGATCTTCACATGCACACCATGGCTTCCAGAAACCTCCTGGTGACAGCAGGTGAAACTCAGATCTTCCTATTCTCAGAGCACTGGCCCCTAGACTGGAGCGAAAGGACAATCTCCATTCATTGCTGGCAGTATAGAACATTGTGACACACTCTTGAGAAGTTCCAGACCCATCCAGAAGAGGGCAGTGGTATACATGCACATTAGTTCATTGTCACACTATGTGTCACAGGAAAGGAAAGTGAAATAAAGCAAGTGTCAATTTGGAGAGTAAAGCCCGATTCTGCTGAGCCATCAAGTCATGTACATAGCTAAGCTACTTAACCACGAGATCCAAGGGAGAAGGCTCGTGGACAGAATACACTGCACTCCAGCTGGTGGGTGTCCCTTTGGAACCACAGCCACCTGAATGTCATTTACAGCACCTTTGGGGTTACTCTAAACCATGCTGGATAGTGAAGAGACCCCAGGCTAGAATCAGGGAACCACAAATGGCAGCCTCAGGTGGACTTGTACAGCTGAAGATTGAGGACACTGACACAGAGTTACCATTGGTATCTTTTCTGACATCGGCAAGGAAATCCCACTGCAAATTCTACTGCATGCAGTACCATGGATAGATCAGGTTCCCCAGCAGTGTTCTCGATTGGTGGCCCCTCTCTAGGTAGGCAATGGGATCTTTTCCACTCTGATTATGGAAACTTTCACTGTATATTTTACCACAACTCTCCTGAGGTTGCTGAACTACACACAATACACTGTAACACAGCAGGAGTTGAGTGAAATTACATAATCCTTCTTGTACCTATTCAGAGCTGCATAGATTTTCTTCAAAGACATTTTGCCTCTTTATCTTAAGTCTGATCTATAGTTCAATGATTTTGATAATTAATAAGCCTCCATGCTTCTATATAACCCTATCTCTTGCTGCTGGATGACAAGTTTATTTTTGACTGGATACTTTAATCTGAATGTCTTGATTAAACTATATTTCTTTATTTGATAGGATTGCTTTGCAACATGGTCTCTCAGAGTTTTGATATCAAATCTGTTTTGCTTCCCCACCCTTTTCTCCTGTTGTTTTATTAGGTCGTTGGTGTTTGTTCAGATGAAATGAAATCTGTCTAATCTCTCTCTGTATATCGTGTTTGCTGTAGGTGGGGAAAGCGGTATAGGCAACAGCACCAGAAAAATGAAAAGAAATGAAAGAAAGCAGGCCCACAAATCAACTAGTAAGAATTAATCTTCACTTCCTGTACCAACGTACTGTATGGCATCCATGTGATCTTTTAAATTGCTGTCTCAGTCCAGAACTCCAGAGGTACTTGTATTTCAGGGGCAAACTAAAGAGCCTTGTGTGTAGTTTCTGCACTAGTTGTACATAGTATAATTGTAACAGACCATCAACTTCAAAATCATCTTCATTTATGGATGGGACCTTGGAGGCATATATGGGACAGCAGTTAAATCGTTATGAGTTATAGTTTGGTCATTTTTTCAGGGTAAGGAAAACACTGCTGTAGTTCCAGCTAAGCAAGATAACCATGGGATTTGACCAGAGCGTATGGGCGATTGACCCAATGCTAGCCTGGAAACTTGATTCCAAATGAAAGATTATCCATCATTTTTGGAACAATCTGAAAAGACAGCCAAACATTACCTCTGTGTGGCAATTTACCGTGACAGAAGGAACGTATAGTTGATGACAGGGATAAAAGTCCACGTGCACTTACACTCCTTTGATTAGCCACAGCAAAGATGCAAGATGCTGTTGGAGATATGTAAAACTGGATCCAAATCCCCTACAAAGTGCAACATGTTCTACAGAGCAAACACAGTTAGGTTGCTGCAAACATGAATGCATCACAGACACCTGCTGCTTGCACAGAGCTGTATGTATGCCACTTGCATGATAAGATAGGGGAGTTTACCGCATTAGAAAAAAGAACGAGGAATACTTGTGGCACCTTAGAAACTAACAAATTTATCTGGGCATAAGCTTTCGTGGGCTAAAACCCACTTCATCAGATGCATGCAGCATTAGAGTGCAGCATGTATACACATATTCTACATAGTGCCCTATAGTGGTGTAATAAGTTAATTGCGTTTGGGTTTAAGTGAAGACATTCTGAAAGCAGCAGGTATGTTATGAGGCAGCGTGTGAGTGAGGCACAGAAAAGGAAAATGTTCTGAGGTCTTCCTGGTTTTGACCATGATTCATCTTAGAACAAGTGAGGTCTTGGGGAGTGAGACACAGGGGAGCTGGGCTCAATTCTTTGCTCTGCCACAAACTTCCTATGTGACAGGTCACTTTACCTATGTACCTCCGCTGCCCCTTTGCATCATCATCCATGTTCCTCACACAATAAAGGGGCAGGAATGTAAAGATGCCAGGTTTGTGGCAGGCTAATACAGTGATGGTTCATGTCCCCTTTAAGGTACGCGCATGTGTGGCCATTGGGAGAAAGTTCAGCTTCCGTTGAGAGCGGAACGTGTCTCAAGGCCTGCTGCCTGTGGTGCGGCTGCTGAGATAATAAAGTGAGGTTGGGTGAGAGAACTGAAGGGAAGAGAAATCCAGTGACACTAAACAGGAGAGGGACAGTAACGTATAAGGGAGAGGCTGGGGAATATCTTGAAGGGAAAGGATAGATCTTATCATGGGTCAAAAAGAATGAAACTATACATACAAAACGATGGGGTCTAAATTAACTGTTACCACTCATGAAAGAGATCTTGGAATCATTGTGGAAAGTTCTCTGAAAACATCTGCTCAATGTGCAGCCGTGGTCAAGAAAGCCAACAGAATGTTAGGACCCATTGGGAAAGGCAGAAAATATCCTAGTGCCATTATATAAATTCATGGATCATTCCACACCTGAAATACCACATGCAGTTCTGGTTGCCCCATCTTGAAAAAAATGTATTAGAATTGGAAAGGTACAGAGAAAAATGGCTTGAATGCTGGAAGGCTGTTTGTAAGCAGCCCAGTTGGGAACTCCTTCAGCAAAGCATTGGAAGGCACCCAAGGCTTCAGAGAAGGGGTGACACAGCTGCTCATTGGTCTGGATTGTATCCTGGTGTGTCACATGTAGTATGGCAATTCTTATGAAATGCAAAAAGTAAACATGAATAGTGAAAAGCAGAATCATATGCCCAGGCAGAGTTGACTACAGGACTGGAACCAAAGTGAAGAGGAGCACGAAGTACTCAGCACTTCACAAGGTTGGCTGCCAGGAGTGCAACCAACAAGTGTGTCACCGATTCTCACTATGCCCCATTTACAGCAGCTATGAATCTGTTACAGTCTCAGCTAGCGACCCATAACTCCAGCTGTAATAGCTCGAGCTTTTCGATTCCTTGTGGCCATCACAGCAGCATGTCTTCGGGGAGTATAGGCTTGCAGGATGCGGTCCATAATTCCTATTCCTTGCACCATGTCTACTAAACACGTGGAAAAGTTTGCCTTGCCAAAAAACCAAACCAAAAGCAGAATAAAAAAACCCACATACACTTCTTTAGGAATAATATCAAAAATAAAATGTAGCACTTTTAAACATCAAAGTGCTTTGCAAACTTTAACTAATTAGCATTGAGTAAAGTACACACAGTGTTTTTATGTTTATTTAATGGATGAAGAGGTTTTCCCCCATGCCTAGTAATTAACATAATGTTACAAATGCACTTTAACTATGCGTAAAAATAGAATAAATATTTTTGCAATGTTTTGATTTAAACAAGCATTTAATGAAGCTTATTAAGACATACCATATGTTTTGCATATGATAGTACACCTCCTCTTGAGGTTTTAAACTTTATTTGACACAGGCAGCACAGTATGTAATTGAATCAAAATTACAGATGAAATGAATTATTATTAAAAGTACACTAACATTCTAACAAATGCTTAGAAATTTTGATGGCACTTAATGAGGAATTGTAGGTGAAAGGGTGACTAGCACCCTTCAGAGAGCACTGGGCACCTGGCAGGACTGGGCCTACCATATTATTTGGAGTTTTTGCTATTCCTCCTATTGGGAGCAATAACACGGAAAGATACCATAATCTGTATTCTGCTCCAACAGGGATGAAGCCAAGCACTACACACTATACAAGTTAGATTTGAATAATGGAATGCTAATGATTTGTAGATTGTAAAGCAAGAATGAACCATTTAATCTGACCTCCTGTATAACACAGGCCATAGAACTTTGTCCAATTGTTGCTGTATTGAGCCAAGGAACTTGTGTTTGACTAGAGCATATCTGCTAGAAATACATTGATTGAAAGGCTTGAAGAGATGGTGAATCCACCACTTCCCTTGGTAGTTTTTTCCAAAGGTTAATCACCCTCACTATTAAAAATGGGTGATGTCTCATGCCGAAAGGTACAAAACAGCGTGGTGGGCACCTTGTGCACCCGACGACCTTGTGGGAGAGGTTCACTCTATGCAAGGAGGAAGCAACATTTGGGTTCAAGCCACTCCTGGAGACAATGGATTGCTCTTTTCCCTTGGATTCGGAATCTGCACTCAGAATCTACTTCTGTGCAGTCAAACCCTTTAGGAAAGCTCTAGCCTATAACAAACAAATGGTTGTATACCCTATAAATGAACAGAAAGTTCTACTGCCCAAATACAGAAATTTCTCAACTGCATAGGCAGGTTATAGAAGGGGAGTCTGCATGTTACAAATCACACCTTATATTGTGGAACTGCCATAGGACTCTTCTGGGTCAATATATTGTTCTTGGTTGAAGGGGTTTGGCCGAAGAATAAATTTCCTAAAGAGGTCTGATTAATCCAGAGTCTGCACACTTCTTTGTTTCACTGCACATCCCAGCCCCCATAGAGATGACTTTCCCATCTTAAACGCGGGGGGGGGGGGGGGAGAAGAGAAGAATGCGGGGGGGGGGGGAGATAGGTACCTAAAGATGTATATACCAAGAAGAATCACGTATGCCAATGAAGAGAGAAGAGCAGAAGAGCATCTAATTCGGGAAGATCCTCACCACACAGATCTAATTAACCTGAGAACTTTTTAGATACTGTGGAAGGATGGTCTTGTGGTTAAGGCACCAGATGGGGAATCAGAAATTCCCATATTTGCCAAAGACTTCCTGTGTGACCTTGGGCAAGTCACATAAATCTCTCAGGGTCTTGGTTCCCCTCTGTAAAGCAAGGATGCTTTCTTCCTACCAACCTTTTTCTGCCTTGTCTGTTTAGAGAGTAAACTCCTCAGGATGGAGACTGTCTCTTTTAATATACATATATAATGTATACATACAACACCCAGCACAGTAGGCCCCTGGTCTTGGCTGTGGTCAAGAGGTACTAGTGAAATTCTCCTTTTAATAAGAAGTCAATGATTACTATAGACAGTACTCATGTGGACACACAGATAGGTAGAGTAATGGGATACATTGCTGGTAATGGCACTTGGCCGTTTGCCTCACACCATCAGCTATTAAGTCATGTCATTGTTAGACCTGGTCAAACAGTTTTGTTCAGAATTTTTCCGATAAAAAAAACAGCCTTTTTGGAAACAAGAAATATTCATGGAAAGCTTCTGATTCCTTGAAATTTTCCATATTTGTTCAAAAACAAATGTTAAAATGTCATCATTTTAATGTTTTACAATTTCAAATTTCAATATTTTGTTGTTTTTCTTTTCTTTGCCTTTCTCCTATTTACCATGGAATGCAACTGAGAATAAATCAAGCGTGGACATAATTCCTTTCTTTCCTTCATTTATCTTTTTGCCGCTTTTGGCGGAAATTGACTACATTTTGAAAAGTGAGAATGGCAAAAGGTAAAAGAAAAAAAATGAAAATCAAACCTGTTCATCATTCATTCTATTCCATGGCAAAAGGGAGGGCTGGGGGAAGGACAGGGAAAACAAAACAACAAGATTTCTATTTTTTTTTTAAATGTTGCATGACATTTTTTTAAAGTGGACATATAGTTATTCCATTTCAAAATAAAAGTGAGTCATATTTTTGCTATCTTTGACCAGCTCTAGCCATTATTGGACCATTGTAGACATCTTGCAAGGTTTTTTATTATTTTATTTCAATGAAAAAAATAGGGCCAAACTAGTTCAATGCTGAATCCATAATTAAGCATCAAAATAAAGGTGTCATCTTTCCTAGCTCCAAACGAAGAAATTTACTTCAGCCCAACCTACACACAGGTTTTGTACCAGTACAGCTATTTCTGTTGTCTGTGTGGTTGTTTACCAAAGTAGTTATGACAACGCAGTCCTAATGTAGACACAGTTATATTGGCATAAAGGTGCTTTTAATAGCATAACTTATTCCCCTTTTTCATAAAGGAATAGCTACACTAGAACAAGCATTTTCATACACATGTAATGTTGTCCACACGAGGGTTGTACCACTGTAATTATACCAGTGTGGTCCAAATTTCATGTTTGGATAAGCCCTTCATTTTCTAAATATGTCTTTAAATGCCTGCCTTCAAGCATGTTTGAAAAGTTTGTCCTGGAACTTAACAGTTGCGAACATTTGCAGTTTACATGCGGAAAAGGCTATCATCTTTGGATGGTACCTCAATGGCAGCATTTCATTGCAGTTTCTTCAGAAATAACAGCCTTCCCACCAGAACACAAATGCTGATTGGCAGCTTGGCCTGTCCAGGAGCAGTTTGGACAGTCATAAACACCTACTCGCCAAAAGTAGCTACTGCCCATGACACCTCAGAGGCACCCAGACTATTGCAAAATCCACTGGCAACTCTCCAGTTCATGTGCATTTTTACTGAGTAAGAGTGCAAGTTTGTTTAGCTTGCCAGGAGGTAAGTTACTTCTGCCTTGGGACCCTCTTCTTTATTGCTGAGTGGTTCTCAGTTACCGTATGTAGAGGGGAGGTGTGGGTTAATGACCACTAATGAATCAAAGAAACACACTGCTGATCATGTATAAATAGGCTGTAAAATACACTGGACTCTGCTAAATGAATATGCCTAGAGTGCTAGATGTAATGTAATCATTAGCTGAATCACTGTACCTTGTGGATATTCATAATAAACTCCCTACTCCTTCCCTTTACCTCTTGCCCTAGAACTGAAAGGGAATACAGAAGTTGGCCTCATTTTCCCTCACTCCTGCCAATAGCCCGCCCAGTGTTTGTACACCACCTTGCACTATAGGGTGATGATCCATGACTGGCCCTACCACCATACAAATAATAATTCTGTCTCTTCTTACTTTTTGTCTCCCTTTTACCATCAGCCTTGTCTCTTTCTCTAGCTGACATTCAGCATTCCCTCCCTCCCACCTCCCATCTTTCAGCCTCTCTCTCTCTCTCTTTTCAAACTGAGCCGATTCTTGCTGGTTCTTCCTTTCCAGCCCAGGTAGTCAGGTGGAAAACACTGCTTCCTTTACTCTACAGCATATTTTTGGGATGATTTACACTTTGCTCTGCTCATCCCATGTCCTGTTCTCAAGTTTCACAAATCCAATATATTCACTGATTTAGCCCGAGAGATTATGATTATAGGTTGACCCTGAGTTTTACACCAATGATTACATATTACCAATGGTTTAATTTCCATTTGGCCCTCACCACGGACAACCTCCTCCTAGCTAAGTCAAAGGCAGTGGTGAAAGTGATGTCGATGGGGTGGAAGATCAAAAGAGATATTGAAGACTGAATTTGTTCTATTTTTTCCCTAAGTCAGGAACCTATCTTTATTTCGGGTGTAAGATGCCATTCATGTTATATATATATCAGCAATGAATAATGATAACCTTCTCACCGGCAGTGATGAAGCTTTAAGGATGCGGGGAGGCACAGTTACAGGGGACAAAGCTTGCATTGCTGCTGCACTGAATCTACCAGTTCAGTCTCCAGGGCCATCAATGTGGCATGTTTCATCAACAATGACTACACTTGGGAAATGACTTACGCGGTTATTTATTTCAGAGTGGTAGCTGTGTTAGTCTGTATCAGCAAGAAGAATGAGGAGTACTTGTGGCACCTTAGAGACGAACAAATTTATTTGAGCATAAGCTTTCGTGGGCTACAGCCCACTTCATCAGATGCATGCAGTGGAAAATACAGTAGTATATACACAGAGGACATGAAAAAATGGGTGTTGCCATACTGCCTATAACAAGGGTAATTAGTTAAGGTGGGCTATTATCAGCAGGAGAAAAAAAAACCTTTGTAGTGATAATCAGTGATAATCAGGATGGCCCATTTCCAACAGTTGACAAGAAGGTGTGAGTAACAGTAGGGGAAAAAGCTTAGCATGGGGAAATAGGTTTTACTTTGTGTAATGACCCATCCACTCCCAGTCTTTATTCAAGCCTAATTTAATGGTGTCAGGTTTGCAAATTAATTCCAATTCGGCAGTTTCTCATTGGAGTCTGTTTTTGAAGTTTTTTTTGTTGGAGTATTGCGACTTTGAGGTCTGTAATCGAGTGACCAGAGAGGCTGAAGTGTTCTCCGACTGACCGCTATACTTACCTACATGCCTCCAGTTTTCATCCAGACCACACCACATGATCCATTGTCTACAGCCAAGCTCTAAGATACAACTGCATTTGCTCCAACCCCTTGGACAGAGACAAACAACTACAATACCCACCTGATGAAGTGAAAAAACAGATTGACAGAGCCAGAAGAACACCCAGCAGTCACCTACTACAGGACATGCCCAACAAAGAAAGTAAAAGAACGCCACTAGCCGTCACCTTCAGCCCCCAACTAAAACCTATCCAGTGCATCATCAAAGATCTACAACCTATACTGAAGGACGATCCCTCACTCTCACAGATCTTGGGAGACAGACCTGTCCTCGCTTACAGACAACCCCCCAACCTGAAGGAAATACTCACCAGCAACCACACAGCACACAACAAAAACACTAACCCAGGAACCTATCCTTGCAACAAAGCCCGTTGCCAACTCTGTCCACATATCTATTCAGGGGACACCATCATAGGACCTAATCACATCAGCCACACTATCAGAGGCTCATTCACCTGCACATCTACCAATGTGATATATGCCATCATGTGCCAGCAATGCTCCTCTGCCATGTACATTGGCCAAACCAGACAGGCTCTATGCAAAAGAATAAATGGACACAAATCAGACGTCAAGAATTATAACATTCAAAAACCAGACGGAGAACACTTCAACCTCTCTGGTCACTCGATTACAGACCTCAAAGTCACAATACTCCAACAAAAAAAACTTCAAAAATAGACTCCAATGAGAAACTGCAGAATTGGAATTAATTTGCAAACCTGACACCATTAAATTAGGCTTGAATAAAGACTGGGAGTGGATGGGTCATTACACAAAGTAAAATCTATTTCCGCATGCTAAGCTTTTTCCCCTACTGTTATTCACACGTTCTTGTCAACTATTGGAAATGGGCCATCCTGATTATCACTACAAAGGTTTTTTTCCCCCTCCTGCTGATAATAGCCCACCTTAACTAATTACCCTTATTATAGTTAGTATGGCAAGACCCATTTTTTCATGTCCTCTGTGTATATATATCTTCCTACTGTATTTTCCACTGCATGCATCCGATGAAGTGGGTTTTAGCCCACGAAAGCTTATGCTCAAATTAATTTGTTAGTCTCTAAGGTGCCACAAGTACTCCTCGTTCTTCTTGCGGTTATTTATGGATCTTGACCATTACAGTGAAAAGAAATAATGAAAATGGTGGTCTTGTTTTTCCAAGCATATGAATAAAGTGGCTGATTAAAGTTATTTCCAGATTTTTATTTCCATAGGAAGAAATACACAGGCTTCAGTTTTAATGATCAGACACTTGTAAAACCAGCATGGCCCTCTGCTGCAAAGCATTCAGAGGCTGCATTAATAATATATCTGGAGAACAGCAGGCAGATATAAAGTGGAAATAACCTGTAATTAAACATGTGGATTTCTTACTTGTTACTGTATCAACATTTTCCCCTTTTTATCATTCCAGTTAAGAAAACTATATTAACCTATATACTATTGTTCCTGCTTCTGCCTATAATATGAAGGATTAGTAAGTTACCCGTAATTATACTTTTAGACAGATATGTTGTTAATTAAAGTTGTGAGCCTGGGTTCATGAACACAGTACTGGCTTGCAATTGGATCCAGATTCAATGTGGAGAGGAGAAACAATCATTCTGACTCTTCTGATTTGATTAAAAGTGAATCATGCAATTACATATATACAAAGAGACATATAATTATTCTACTTTTCTAAGCAGATTTGACATTTTGGTTGAGATCCTTAGCTCTTTTGTACGGTTATATATATTTTTAGAACCGGTTGGGAATTTTCCAATTAAACTCCCCTTGGAAATATCAGTTTGTCAAAACCGAAACTGTTCATGGGAAAAGGGTTAGTTCTGAAAAGTCTGATTTGAAAAAAAAAATTGGAATAAAACAAGTTTTGACATTTTTTAAATTAGAAGTTCGTTTGGCTCAAAATGACTGTTTCATGGATAGGATTGCACTACAGTCTGCAACTCATGAATACAAGCATCTCATTTCCCATTAGCGGCAAGAAATATTCAGCTTGGTACAAGGCTTTCGGGGATAACTAATACATGGTGCAGGTTTTCAAACAAAATCAGTTCAGTGCAGATGGTGTTCACGATTTGACAAAATAATGATCCACTGCAGCTAACTAGCATGTGATTGTTCTGAATTTAATGAGAAATAAATACAGTGGGGATCACAGGCATTATGTCTCCAGCCCGCATGGCGTGGCATATAATGGAGAGCTTAGCGGAGGTGGAAACCTTCACACAAAGGGACACTGTTACTGTTTTTGTATCAAAAATAGAGTGGCTTTTAGCTCTTGGCAGTTTCATTATGTTCTTTTAAAAAAATTAGATCCAATTGTGTAACTTTAGCAAATACTCCAAACTGGGTTGATTGTGGCTGGTTGCATGGGCTTGTTTTACTCTCAAGTATACTGGTGTAAGTCAAGTATAACTATTTTAGTAAGTGAAATTCCAACTGCTCAAAACCCAGTTAGATGACAAGCTGTATGGACCAGTTTCTGTGCTGTGCCCAGAATCCTCAGGTGGTGTAACGCAGGGTAGCTGTATTGACTTCAGCTGGAGCTGTGGGGATTTACTCCAGATGAGGATCAGACTCTGTAAATTCTGGATGCAACTGGAGTGGAGATGTGACTCCCTGATCTTGAGCTAGTTGTCTATCAGACACAGCTCTGGTGTGGTTTAGATTAGAGCATCGTGGGGACACCTAGCTAGGACCTAATCCTAAACCCATTGACTATAATGAGGACAGGCCCTGAGTATGTTCTTATATGAGCAGACTTTGTAGGTGATTTTATTCTGAAAAATGTTTATATTTGTAAGAACTGATGATGCCCATGTTCATGACCTTGAATGGGCTGGATAAACTGGTTTGTTTAAAGGCTTCTAATGATGACTTTTATAATTGGTGTTTATTGCTTTTCCTCTAATTGTGTGATGACTTTTTATTTTTTCCACTTGAAATATTTATGGCGCTGTCCTCCAATATAAAGACAGAAAATTTCTTAACAGCTCAAGGGGACGCTTGCGAACTAGGGAAAATCCTAAGAATAAGGGCTTTGCTAGGAGGGAAATGCACTAATATATGGAGATATACCTATCTCATAGAGCTGGAAGGGAGCCTCATAGGTCATTGAGTCCAGCCCCCTGCATTCACTAGCAGGATCAAGTACTGATTTTGCCCCAAATCCCTAAGGATTGAGTTTACAACCCTGGGTTTAGCAGGCCAATGCTCAAACCACTGAACTATCCCCCCTCACTGACTTGCAAGTGGGCAAAGGGATGGAACCTACAGCCTCAGCCCATGCTCTGGTCCTTCTAAATCATGGATCCAGCCTGCAGCCCACTACTACAGCATATGGAGAGTAACTTAGGTAGCCCATTGCTCCTCTCAGATGTAGGATTTAGCCCTGTCCACACATTCAGTGGCTTTCTCCCAAACACACTCACTACTCCCATCCTTGGAATCTCCCCACATGGGTTGCTCAGACTATCCAGTTCATTCAGAGCCTCCCTGGGTGCAGCACCTGCAGCTGTGTTCCTCAAATTGCTAAATGAATCCATTTCAGTGTGGTTAGAACAGATCTTGAAGTATCACTAAAGCTATAACGGGGCTTGTACTATATACTGCCAGCAATGTTCACACTCTAAGAAAGTGGACACACTGATGGGTGCTGAGAGAGATGATGGCAAAGGAATAACACTGATGGTGAACTGGAGGAGTTACTGTGACAGTTGGTACCACACAGCCAAAGCTCAATGCCCTTCTAGAGACAGCAGCAATGCGGGGCCTTTCTTGTTACTATCTAGGGTGTGATTTTGCCACCTTTATCTCGAGTAGAACCATAACAGCCAGTCACCTTAACAGAATAATTCCTGTTGGTGGATAATGTCATAATAATATGACAGTGTCTTTTAGGAGTACACTTTTTCTGTACACCATGTCATGCTGTCTGGAGTGGCTCACAACTGTGAGTCTGCCACCAGATGGGCCCTGTCAGAAAACAAGGCAGACACCCACACTGATGGTGTGTTCTAGAATTAGATTTCACCACGCCAGTAACAAGTGTGAACTCCTGGATCACTGTAATAGTCTTACCATGAAGTCAGACAGTCCCCTTAGACCAGGGGTCCCCAACGTGGTGCCCGCGGGTGCCATGGCGCCCGCTGGGGCATCTATGTGCGCCCACCTACTGGCCGCTGGACAAGCAGCCGCCGAAATGCCTCCAAGAAGCGGCAACATCAAGAAGCGTAGCTGCCAAAATGCCACTGATTTTTGGTGGCATTTCAGCGGCGACACCTTTTGATGACGCTACTTCTCGGCGGCATTTCGGAGGCGCCGCTTCTTGGCGTTGCCGCTTCTCGGCGGCATTTCGGTGGCTGCTTGTCCGGCGGCCATGCTCCTCGGTGGCTAGTCGTCCGGCGCCTGCCACACAGAAAGGTTGGGGACCACTGCCTTAGACTCTCCGGTCTATCTTGCCACCCAGGCAAACTGGACTTTGTGATAAAATGGTTACTTACACCAAAAGTCACATGACATCAGGTTGCTCCCAGTCCCAAGAGACTTACCCCAGATGAACTGGAACTCTGTATCTTACACCAAATACAGCACTGTCAGCCAATTCTATAGTAAATTAACTAAAGATTTATTAGCTAAGAAAAGGGCACGAGAGTTATTGAGGTGTAAAATATATGCACATATGAGTCACAGTTTGTAACTACAAGTGGTGGTAGTGATGTAATAAGCTGCCAATTTCCCAAAAATCTTTTCAGGGTACCCAGATTGTCTCTGGGGATCTCTGCTTTGCATCTGGTACACTTCCCTGTAAGAGTCCAAACAGTCCACAGATGAAGGATCTTTCCTGGAATCCATACTTCTAGCTTCTTCTCACAGAAAACAAGCAGACAGTGTCACTACCAAAGGAAAAGCCCACTTAGATGACAGAATGAGGAACACATTTAGAGTCTTTGACCTCCAATAATCATACACAATGACCTCTTGCTTTGAAATTAGGATTTTCTGCTAAAGTTCTTCATTTGCATTTCACACGGCTCCTCTCTCCTTTGATGGGTTATTTAGTTATCGGGGTATACACCATGCAAATGTGTGCTGTTACATTATAACAGAACACAGATAAGTGAAAATAATGCAAATAATATCCCATTCATTTTCATTAAGCTTAAACACCAAATCTATAAGAGTGTATTTAACAATTACTTTGATCTATACTAATAGACAAGTGAATTGGCCTGGGGCTTTGGCATGAGCTGGCACCTGGTCTGTCAGCATCACATACATTCAAATCCACTTACTGAGGTACGGGATTACCTCTGGGTATTTTGGTAGCAAGAGTACTTGCTATAAACTAGGCTATAATGAGAATGAAATACTCAACCAATCACAGTTTGAAATGTTTTAGGGAATAGGGCCAGATGGATTACCAACATGCCCTTAAAATATTTACCAGCTAATTTAAATATGAAACTATTTACCACTGTATTCTGTTCTGACACGGATTGTGTTCTCACCATTAGTGAGAGTGAGATGCATATAAATACATATCTTTGTATCTTATCTGCATTTTCATGCACCAAACTCAATTACTGTAAGGGGCTTTTTTCCAGACCACAAACAGTGGGGGCAGGAAGGTGGGAAGAACAAGACCTCAGAGCGGTGATGTGATTACATAATTACTTCAAATAATGTGTTGCTTCTTCAGAATGTCTACAGTGTATTTCTCGAGCAAATTTTATGAAAACAATCAACATGGGTTTATTTTGAAAGCCCTGGGCATATTTATTCTTGGAGGAGAGAAAAAATGAAAGGGAGATAGTGTTTGATTTAGGTTCTCTAATGTCAAAGTGAAGAGCTGTGTGAATCAGAGAATCTGAACTTGCTGCAGGCTAATGCCTCACAGACAAGTGACACACACAAGAAGAGCTGTTTTCAAAGAGCAGTACCCTAGATTTCTGATACTGTGTCAGGAGAAGTGCCACTACATCATTCATTCAACAGGGGGAATTGGTTTCCAGAACAAACTTTTACATTTAAGAGAATGAAAAAAAGTCCCTGTGCTTGTACAAGAAAAGCAGATAGAAAACAAATTATTATGACAGATTGTGGAGTAGAGTGATCATATTAGAGACAGTAGCGACCCAAGTTATCTACCGTGCCACCATAATATAAACATGAATATATTCTCACTACATTGCAGGAGTTGATGCTTCCAGATTCCACTATATTTTCAGTTCAGTCCATTTGCCGGCTGACACAATAAGGCACATGAAAAATCACATGCCATAGTTTTCTCCCTCGACACTGAAGAGGATCACTCCCATGGATTGTGCGCTACTGTGTGAAAGATACAGAGTATCTGGACACTTCCTCCAGGTAAAGTTTACCTGAATCATTTCATTGCGGTAAGTAGTGATTTGAATGCACAGGATTCTTAAGGTATTGATGTACCGATTCCTGCTTGTGGACTGCAAAGTTGCTAAGGTAACTACATCAATCTAAACCCTTTCAGGTGCGGGCTAGGTCCCATCCTTATCAATTCGTTGTGTTAGTGAATAGACAAGTCAAACCTAAGGCACTCAAAGGACTAACCCTCTGATGATATGAAAAATTAAGGGCCAGATTCTTAGCTAGAGGGAATCACCATGCTTCATGGGAATCAATGAAGCTACACAAAATTACACCAGCTGACAGTGTGAGGCTCAGATGGTTCTATCGAAGCTATTGATGTACTGTCACAAATATTAATGGGCAAAAGAATCAAAACAACGTGCCTCTTAAACAAGTTATTTAGGCCCCAAGTATATTTTCATGGTTTCCCACAAAGTTTGCTCCAAAGGCGAACATGGAGAGGCTGAGATTTTTGCATTGTTACTAATCCGTCTCTGTCGGGCCACTTAGAGTAGTCACAGCCTGTGCCCGAGAGTAGGCTTGCTTCTTCCTGGGAGACCATGTGGTGTGTATGTGAAGCAGCATGCTTAAGGGCTTTGGTTGGAAATCAAATGCTTTCCCCACTTTCTCTGTATAGGTGGGAGTGTATAGTTGGTAGGGCTCGATAGTGACTTGGGCTACATGACAGCATAAGGCAGAGTAAGAATTCACGTCCCATCCCTACAGAGGAGGCTTGGACCTTGGGTCTGGAGGGAGTAAGCAGCTGATGCACTCCCACATACTCCCTCCCTGTGCAGGTGGCTTGAGAGCAGGCAAGGAGAGAGAACAGGCAGGACCTTGACTCCACACCCCTACTCACTCACTGGCAGCACAGCTGATCTAATTTACAGAGGAGTTAATGTAAATAGACTAGCAGTACATTTGAAGCCTTCTAGCCCCCCCCCCCCCCGCCCCCCCCAGGGAAGAATTATGACTCTGGTGTGACCCTGGTGCACAGAACTTCTCAGGACTATTCCTGGAGTGGCCCAGCTTACATATCACCTCTTGCTCAGGGCTGTGCTAACACCCATCCCTTAATTTGGTTCAAACATATGCATTTGTATAAATTCCACCCGGAAAACCCTCTGCACTCAGAATCCAGGCGTTAACCCGCATAAATACGTGGAGATGGAATGGGTTTGTCTTATTATTTCTTTCATTTTCTACTGCAAAACTATGAAGTTCTAGATACTGTAACTATAAGAGGGCCTCTGGAAGCAGTCACACAGGTTTGTATTTACCCTTCATATGAGCGAATCTGTTATTCTCCAAAACCATTTGCAATCCCACTGGGTATTTTGTCAATAATGTGTGTTATTGCCTGTAGTCAGAATAAATTAAGGATGGCCAAGCCACCAGAACTTAATGCGAGTGCCTCGAGTTAAACTAACATCAAAAGACAACACAGGACTGGACAAACAGATGATCATTTCAACTGAATAAAATTAATATCCTTTGTAAAGGCCTGATTGACTGAAGTTGATGGCAATGCTCCCATTAACTTAAATAGAAATAACTATGGGCAGTAAGTGAATTATTTTTTTCAGGGTTAATCTCCCACTGAAAACAGACTGAACATTGTTTTCTGTCTCATTAAAATGACTCCCAAATATTTGCCCGTTAAGTGATATTGCAAGAGTCATCACACAGGGCTGAATACTGATCCCTGCTCCCTCCCCTCTGAATGGAAAGCTGGCTGAAAGAGTCAACTAGGGATTGCCTTTGCATAGAAGCATGCCTAGATAGTGTGAAGTCTAGCTGGCTACAGGCCAGCCCACCCCCAGGCCCCCAGTGTAGGGTGTGGTCTGAGGCATGATGAGTATAGGAAGGGGTAGGGATGGTTACTTCTGTGCAAGTAGCCAGTTTTTGCCTCCCTGGTTGATCTTTTTAGGTGCTTACACGGCCCTCACCACTGCAGTCTCAAAGCACCTCATGGATTTTATCCTTACCACAGCCTTGATAGGTGGAGGAGTATAGATGGGGAGAGGATGGACAGGAGCAGCATGGGGACTTAAAGTTAGATCTCCCACATCCCAAGTGAGCCCCCTACTCACTGGGCTACAAGTTACTCTCCTGTTGGAGTTGTTCCACTTCACATTTATAGTGAAATGTTAATTGGGCCAAAGAGAGTCACTCTACCTGATTTGTATCAAGTACTAGAACACGGGTCTGCTATATACCAATAAGGGCCCTAACCCCTTGGCTATTGACTATTCTAGGGGCTTGCTCTGAAATTCCACCATGGACCAGAAATTTTTTTGGCAAAACTAATGTTTCTGTGAAAACATTTTTAGACGGGGAAAAGGTTTGACGAGCTATGTTACAGAATCATCAACTGGGCGGTAAAGCATTACATTTTCACCTCGTGTTTGATGTCTCCTAATGATGACGAGGAGAATTCAGTTTCTAGGCCTTTCATT
Source organism: Emys orbicularis (assembly GCF_028017835.1). Lineage (NCBI taxonomy): Eukaryota > Metazoa > Chordata > Testudines > Emydidae > Emys > Emys orbicularis. The sequence goes on along the minus strand of NC_088687.1, from coordinate 133,586,018 downwards.
TTGACATGCCCTCAAGTGACACTATAAAAAAGAAAGTTCACCTCAGTCTTTGTCACAGGCAAACTTTTTACAGTAAATGCTGACAGTTCAGTGATGTTAATCTTTTTCCTTGGTGTATATAGAAGTGAGATTCTGAATTGTCTAGCTATAAATCAAAGTTGCTGTTTTTAAAAAGAAGTTGAACTAACATCTCAAAATGTGAAGTCTTGACTGTTCCTTATGAGAGAAGAAGATATTGGGAGCTGTGAGAGCAAGGAGAATACATTACTTATTTTGTAACAGCAATGCTGACTAAGGAGAGGTGGATGCTGCCTTCACATCCATTTCGGAAGACTGCTTGGCAGTCCATGTGATGTGCCTGGTTCAATAGGTGGTATACTAGATTATATCAGATGCCTTCTACATTTATCAAAGTTAAGTAGACGGTCAAAATCATTAATGATCTTTCTCCTCGGAGCAAGAGATGGATTGTGTAGCATAGAAACTCAACAGGACAAAAGAAGCCTGTGCTGAAAAGACTTCACCGAATCCAAGGTCAGGGAGATGGAGAGAAATGGAAGGGACCGAAGTAACTGATTGCATCTCAATATAAAAGCTATATATGGAGAGTAGGAATAGACTCCATAACCATCTGCACTTTCTTTGTCCATATGAACTATTCATTCATTTGCCGGTTTTGCAAGTTGTACTAAACTTTCCAGCCTGCAATGACTTGGCACTTGAGCAAAACTAAGCCTAGTAAAACTTCACACCTTGACATGTGTCAACCCAAACGAACACATCCCTCCTTCTGACAGAGCCCACTGACAGAGTTATCATGCAAACGACAGGAAGCCTCCTCCTCCTGGACACACACTTGTGGCCCCACAGCACCTCTGCTAGCAGCTCCTTGCCTCAGTTTCCTCTCTTAATTCCTCAGATAAACTCCATCCAGGCTCTTTTGTCCAATAATGCTCCTTCTCCCAAAGTTTAATTTATGGTCAGAAAACAAAACTGGGTTTTCTCTTCTCCTCAACTCAGCTTTCTGCAGCTCTTCCCTGCCTTGTCAGGCCACTCTCAGCCCTACCTGGCAGGGGTCTTTTCTTACTCTGGTGGAGTTTACTCTCTCTCCATCCAAAACAGTTCAAAATAAAATCTCCTCAAGTGCATGTATTTACCCTCTTACCAAGGTTCCTCCCCGACCTTTCCTGCCTACAGGGTCAGTCCCAAGACCCTCTGCTGGCATCTATTCAGTCCTAGAAGCCTCTGATCTCCCTGAACATTTCCCCTCCTCCTCTCCCTGCTTCTTAGCCATCAGGGTTACAACCCCCTCCCCCAGTCAAATACCAGAGTAAATGGATAAACTATTATTTTCGACCAGGTCTATACCCACAAATTAGATTGACCTAGCCACATGACTCAGTGCTCTGAAAAATTTCAGAGTCTGTGTGAGGTAGTTTGGTCTACCTAACCCCCACTGTAGACTCAGCTATGTCGTTGGGAGAATTCTTCTCCTGATCTAGCTACCACCTCTGGAGGGGCAGGTTTATTACAGGGATAGAAAAACCCTTTCCATCACTGTAGCAAGTATCTACACTTCAGCCGTGTCAATGTAGTATAGATGAATGTTCTTCTCACATACTCCATATCATAGTAGCGTGGGCTGAAAAAACTAAAAACCAGAACATTTTCAAAACATTTGAAAACGTTTCTATTTTACAGGAGTTGAGACAGACACTTTGTTTTCCATAAATTGTCATTGTATTTTTAAACTGAATTTTTTATTGCCTTTTAAAAAAGATATTTTGTTCATTCCGTGAAAATAAGGTGGGGTGTTTTTTTTGGATAAACACAATATTTCAATAAAAAATGTTAATAAATATTCTGCAAAAACTGAAAAGTTTCTGGAAAGTCAACAATTTCATTTCTGGAGAGACCATTTTCATTTGACCCACTGTCAATTTTTTGACCCACTCTAGATACAGAGTTTTCAAAATTGTCCTTTTGGAACTCTCAAAGTTGGGTCTGGGCTCCTCTAGAGAGCACTTCAAAGGGGCTGTAAATAGCCGCAGAAGGCCTTCTATAGGATGTACTAACAATTACAGGCCCTCCAGTCGCCTCTTTTGGCTTTTACCAGCTTTGAGGGCTACAATCCATCTCTCATACCGTAGGTCACAGCTCCCCCACAATCTCAGTGAATAACTGGGAGATAAAGTGGGAGCAAAGAAGTGAGATAATTCTCCTCCTACTCTGCTAAAAGCAGAGTAGGAACTCGAATCTGATTCTCCCTGGCTTGGGGAGATGGGCTTCCTTGCTGTCCCCCTTCCCCTGCTTCACTCTGCCTGGTGAAGTGATGGGACAATGGAATCTGCTTTTACCTCTTCAAAACCAAGACACAGCTGGAGAAGATGATGCAGTTGTGATTTCCTGCCCATTCACACCATTCTAAACTAATCAGTTGCAAATATGCTGCTTGTTGCAGTGTTTGGTGCCAACATTTGCCACTCAGGCTACGTCTGCGCTACAATGAGTCTCCCATGGGTGGCCCATGCCAGCTGACTCAGGCTCGCAGGGCTCGGGCTAAGGGCCTGTTTAACTGCAGTGTGGACGTTCAGGCTCTGGGACCCATGCAAATTCCTAGAGCCCCGGCTCCAGTCCAAGCCCTGACATCTGCACTGCAACTGAACAGCCTTTAGCCTGACCCTCACAAGCCTGAATCAGCTGTGGAGTTTTAATTGCAGTGTAGACACCCTCAGTGAGATCTGAAACTTATCACGTACTTCACCTAGTTTTGGATCAGGCCTTATTTGCAAAAACTCCCATTGGTTTAAATAGGCTTTGGCTCAGGCCTTTATTTCCTGTTCTTAATATAGGAAGAATCTATGGCCTTGGCTACACTCGGGACTTCACGGCAGCGCTGTGAAGCGCGAGTGTAGTCGCTGTATGTACTCCACCTCTCCGAGGGGAATAGCTTGCAGCGCTGCGAGCGAGCGTGCAGCGCAGCAGGCTCTGATTACACTGACGCTTTACAGCGCTGTACTCGCTGCGCTCGGGGGGGGTGTTTTCATACCCCTGAGCGCAGCTAGTTGCAGCGCTGTACAGCGCCAGTGTAGCCAAGGCCTATAGTATCTCAGACACTACTGTGTGGTAACCAATGGGAAATACCGGCTTTTTGATGGCACTTCTAGATCACTGCATAGCAATGATTAACTTGCTATACATGATGAAACTGAATTTTTTAGTGTTTTCCTCCTTCTATTGAGACTAGAAAATGAATACAAAGGAAAACAAAAACACTCACTCAGACTTTAGAGTGGGACTTTTCAGAAGCACTCAGCATTGGCCTAGCTCTGCATTGACTGACATCAACAATAAATCCCCATTGACTTGCACGGGAACAAAATTAGGCCGATTTCAAATCCCAAGCTTAAATACATCTATGCCATGTATATTCCTTTAAACTGTGCTCCTTTATTTCCTTCTTAGCATTTTACCCTTTGAGCTAATAAGTCATCTGGAAGCCTCGATATAAGAGCTCCTGATCAGAAAGCTCCAGGGAATAATAATCATCCTACCAGAGGTTAAAAAAAGAAGTTACAGCACATCAACACACCAGAGGAAAATACTGTGCATTTTGCTAATAGCACACCCTGATTTTTCAACTAAGGTTCAATTCAATGTCAAAACAACAAAAGCCTCCAGCTTCCCTTCATTAGAAGGTTGTGTGTATGTTTAAAGCTGCAATGTGTCTGGATTTAGCTTTATTTAATAGAATGCAATTTGTTTCTGAGATGAAGGATAAAAATAATTACCCATGGGAATAGTTGTACCAATTTATCTCTTTCCAAGTTTTTGAAGTCTAGTAGGAAGAGACTGCAATAACATTTGTAAAAAACTGAAGAAAAGTTGCTTTATGGTTTGGGGACTATGGAAAGAATAGCTATATGGCCCTGTGTGTGTGTGTGTAGCCTTTAGAAACGGTGACAGAAATCAATGAAGAAATAGGAAATTTAGATTTAGACAAGATATTTTTTCTTTGAAATTCAGAGCAGAGGAATATTTAAGCTGCCAACGTTAACCATGAAAGTTTCTCTAACCTATTAATTTTATTTACGGCATCTGTACTTCGAAACCCTACTTAGTAATGATATAGAACAGGTACCCTAGAAATAAGGCATTTCCAGAACATAATATACAACATTGCAGCATTTTATTTTGGACATAGAGCTGCAGGGCTATGAGGAAGCTGTCACCCTAACTCGGATTCCTTTGTTGTGTTTCTTTTACAGTAACATCTGAAGACACCAAATGAGAGCAGAGCCCCATTATGCTAGCCAGTGTACAAACATAGCAGGACATTAAGTTATTTGAAGCAGGGACACAGTCTAAATAGGCAAAGCAGGCAGAGGGGAGACAGAGGCACTCTCAGGTGAAGTGACTTGCCCAGGGCAGTTGCAGAGACAGGAAGACGACTCAGGTCTTCTGAGTCCCAGGCCTTTGCCCTAGCCACTAGGCTATGCTGCCTCTCCTATGGCTCAACATACAGAACATTTAGTTTATAATGTGATCAGCTTCTGCCCCTAAGGCCTGGTCTACACTAACCCCCAAATTCGAACTAAGGTACGCAACTTCAGCTACGTGAATAACGTAGCTGAAGTCGACATACCTTAGTTCGAACTTACCGCGGTTCAGACGCGGTCCACACGCGGCAGGCAGGCTCCCCGTCGACTCCGCGGTACTCCTCTCGCCGAGCTGGAGTACCGCAGTCGACGGCGAGCGCTTCCGGGATCGATTTATCGCGTCCAGACCAGACGCGATCAATCGAACCCGGAAGTTCGATTGCCAGCCGTCGAACTACCGCGGTAGTGTAGACCTGGCCTAAGTTACAATCTGAGACATCAACCATGCGACTGGAGACACGTGACTGGATCTCTGCACCCATATAGAGGCTCATTGAAATCAAGGCAGCTCCATGCAGGAACAGGTTCCACTCACTTGGGTCAGATTGCAGAATCTGGGCCTGAAATCGCATTTGAGCTGCAGCCTGAGGCCAGCATTGTTTATTTTAGATCTGCAATCTTGTGTGGCACCTAGCTGCCGAACCAGCCTAACTTCCATTGGAAGTTAATCACCTAACTCTCTCAGGCACTGTTGAAAATCCCAATAAGCATCATTCTCTCTGAATCTTTAGCTGTGTAAAGAAAGAAAAAATTAGCCCACAGACACTTAGGAACCTAAGCCTTATTGAAAGTCAACAGGATTTAGGAGCCTAAAATGGGACTTAGCCATCTAAGTCACTTAAGGCCAGATTCTCAAAGGTATTTAGGTTCCTAACTTCCACTGGAAACAATGGAAGTTAAGCACCTAAAAACCTTTACAAATCTGGCCCTAAACTACTTCACAAGATCCCCACCCTCTTGTTGGGAATATCCTCAGCAAATCCAAAGATTTTTCTAATCTGTCAAACTCTCTAGCTTTATTTGATCTTGACAAGCAACACTGAACCTAAATGACCATATTTCTGTCGACACTGTATTTCATCAGAGCAGTGCAATAATATATGAAAGTCTGAATTGCCATATTTCTTAGCTCTATGAATTCCCATAAAGTCACTAGATGTTTTGAAGTACACAATAGATTTTAATTGGGACATTGAAACTCAAAAAGACCAATCTGTAATAGTACAATGCTTCTTATTTATTTCCAGCTGTAAAGGAAAGGAGAAGTGTCTTGCCTCATTTTCTAGGGGGAAAAAGGAATGAGTCCATCAATGACAGTTTCTACGGGGGGTAATAGGAGGATGAAACTGACTTTCATAGCCTGAAGAATGCCTTTCCCAAGGGAATGCAGCCAAGAAGTTCCTCGCCATAGAGAAGGACCTAACAGAGAGATTCTTCACATACAAAAAGGTAGTTTGGGAATTCAGCTGGAGTTGCAGGTGTCTGGATAAGGCCCTTTGTTAAGAAGAGTAGGAAAGATTAATCATCGTGTTAGATGAATATCTAAAGTTATGAGTACTGTATTTTGACAAGTGCTACAGTATCCTAAACTATATTGTCAAAGCAATAATGATCTTATATTTATATGGCACTTCTGGGTGCTTTGGACCCTAAAGTATTTAGCACACCTAGGGCAGGAATTGTGTAATGGTCAGCATTGCACTAACGCTACTCCCACTGAAATAAACAGGCCAAAGCTCAGCATTTTTTGTTGGGGGGGGGGGAGGGGAAACCATATTCTTAGAGTACAAACTACCAGTTGAGTCCAGTCTCAAAACAAATGAAGAATTGCTTCTTTCCAGGGTAATTGTTTAAGACCCCGATCCTACAAAACACTTTAAGCATGTGGGTGTGACTAAATAAATCACTACTGGAGTGCTTAAAGTTAAGCATGTACCTAAGTGCTTTGCTGGATCAGAGCCAAGCAGTTCAGAATAATTATTTGGGATCAGATTGAGGGACTGTAGTAGTGGGTGTTGTATAATGCCCTAATTATAGCTGGCTGAATATCGGGGGGTTGTTGGTTCAGTGGCAGTTCCAAAAAAAATTGTTCAGGTCAAATCAAATCTGAAATTTTCTGACTAATTTTCAGTGAATCAAAAAAGACCATTTTGGGTCTCTTCCAGAGCAAGGATTCAAACCTGGGTCTCCTTCATCCCACAGAAGTACCACAACATCTGGGCTAAATGTTGTAAAGGGACAGCAGCAGCAGTAACCCAACCACTTCCTCCTGTGGCCATGTTATGAATAGCTGAAATTATTCAAACCATATTTGTGGATAGTTTTACAGTGAATAGAACTGCATTTTTCATCAAATACACTACTGGTCTAAAAATATTTCAACCACCTCTAGTTAGAACGTCACTGCTCACTTCTCAATGCTGCTGTTGGGGGGGGGGGAGAGGAATTGAGAAAAACCTGCAGCCTAGTACTTCTCTCAGCATACACATAATTTAGACCTGACAAAATTGAAAAGGAGTTTAGGACAGGATGCACCTACCTTATCCAATTGAAACTACAGGAGCAATACAGCTGGGCTGAATGAAATTTCCAGAATGGGCCAGGAAAAAGGAAATATTTTTTTCTACATAAGCTATGTTAAAGATCATTAAAGTTGGAAAGTCAAGAGCACAGAAGTCTGGAAGTACCATTATTAAGATTGCCTGTGTAATCTTAACATGGGCCTCCTTGTGTGTATGTATGCATCCTGATACCGTCTTTAATTACATGATCATATACTACTTTTTCCCCCAGGACCCTTGCCTCATTCAGTGCATATTGCCTTGGCTAACCCAGGGGGCATTGAGAGCACAAGAGAGACTGACCCCCTGCTCGCCATTCCAGTACCCAAACCCAGCCCAACCTGCAACAGGCCTGAGGTGAAATTGCAGGAAGCTCCTGCTCAGCCCCAGGCTGAAGCATGCTCACTGTGGACAAAAATCTTCAGGGACCTTAGCGGCTAAACTCTAGCAAGTCTCTACAAAGCATGTGAAAACTGTTTTTGCAAAGGCTGATCACATGGCCAGATTTTCACCAGGGATAGACACATCCCTGACAGAGGCCACCTCCCTGCCAAATGCTGAGCTCCCAGCATGGGGGTGTGAGGGCTTCTTAAAGAGGCCACCTGAATTTTTACTCGGGGGCAAAACAATGCATTTTTCCCTAGCCTTGTTCTTGGAAATGGGTAACTTGTTTTGGCTGAATTTTTCCAAGAAATTTCAGTCTGAGGTAGACACCCAACATGAGAAATTTCAACTCAAGTGCTTAAAATTTGGCAAAATTATAAGCTACTGGAACAGGGTCTTATAATGGGATGTGTCAGTCAACCTAATAGGCAGTGCTACCAGTCCTGCCTCTAAGGTAATTTTTATATAAAATAACTTGTTACCATAAGACTAGGAACTCAGACCATACTTTCTCCAACTCTTCTTTCCAGTGCTTCAAAGAGAAATCATTTCCTCTTTGTCCACAGTTACTATCACTTGTGATCATAGCTTATTCTTCCGTTTATATACTTCATATTTACAATGACAGATTGAGTACTGGGAGAACCCAAAATGAACACATTCAGCACTCTGCATGTGGAATGGCCTTTTTCTAGGACAAGGGAGCATCATTAATACTTCTCTTCCATTGGGTAAGTTTACAGCTGAAAACAACTTTGCTGTCTCTTTTTTCTGCTTCTTTTGTGCTTTTATAGTCTTCCCCCCCCCCCCACAAAAAAAATTCTTACTGTCATAAGGAAAGACCATCCAGTTTTACTGTTTATCTAACTAGTAAGTAGGACTGAGTTTGTGTCTCAGAATAAATGCAGTGAATATGCTAAACCCGTTTAGTCCTTGGCCTCTCTGCTGAGCCTTGCTCCATTATAACTGGGAATTTATTTGGCTTTTGTCAGGTAGATCCTTATTCCTTAAAGGCCGAATCTTGGGATGTGCTGAGCACATCCTGGCAAATAGGGAGAATCCTCATTTCCTGCTGCAATCAAGTAAATTTAGCACTTCACAGAACCAGGCCCTATAAGTTCTAACTCAATCCAAACCTATTAGAAAAATTCCCTCTCCCCCCAAAACAAAAAGCATTGTTTCATCAGCATTTGCTGATTCTGTGAAATTGGAATATTTCACTAAGGAAGTGTGATTTCACTGAAGTCCTGATGGAACAGACAAGCTTTGGAAGCCAACTTGGTTTCCTGCCAGCTCGCCCATCCCCCAATCGGTTAGCCTGCCTGGTGGGCTACCAGTGGGCTTCCAGGGTCTACAGCTCTGGGGCAGGCCACCACATGGGTTTTATCCCTTTCCTGGAGAAACCAAATTTTGAAATATCAAAGTCTTCCATTAAATGTAATAGCTTTTCCCTGCACAGATCTAGTGAGAATACCAAATCATGGTATGTAGGTGACAGTAAAGCCATCCCATGGTAACAGTTGCTCTTGTTTATTTCAGATGAGAAACATTTAAATTTACAAAATTTTCTCACCTATAGTCCTTTCCATCCTGAAGCAACCTATAGATATTTACTAACATAACAACCCCCCCCCACCCCCCGGAGCACTGCTTTACTGCGTTATATCCAAATTCGTGTTATATCGGGTCACGTTATATCGGGGTAGAGGTGTATTTATCACTATTATCTTCTAGCTGCTTGCAAATTGATTGTTTAATAATTTGTTCCAGTATCTTTCCAGGTATTGAAGGTAGGCTGACCAGTCTATAATTCCACAGCTCCTTTTTGTTCCCCTTTTTAAATATACAAGGGTATATTTGCCCTATGTTTGCCCTTCTCTAGTCCTCTAGAACTTGAGACATCCTTCATGAGTTCTTAAAGATAATCACTGTAATGACCCAGTTTTTAATTCATATTCACATCAGATTCAGCAGCGACTCTCCACATCCACACAAGGGCATCGGTTAGGTCTGGTTTCAGGGCAAGGGGGCTCTAAGCGTGAGACTCACCAGCCAGTGTGCCCCTATGTGGCTGGGCTTGGTGTAGCAGGATCTCCTCCTGGGGCAACCTCTGCTGACAGCAGCACTGCCATGGGCTGCTTCTTCTCCTGACTCAGCCCTCTGGCCAGGTCACATACGTTCTATGCGTTCTGGGGTAACCCAAGAGTCCAACAAACAATAGCCTACAACCTCACATTGGGTCTTCAGCCCAACTCCGAAGTCATTAGTCCTCACTTTTTTATCAGGGGGATTTCCACACCCCCTTTCTCAGTGGGTCAATACGGGAACCCAGACCTTCTTCTCTTTTAGGTTCCAGTCCAGGGATCCTTTCATAGCAGGCCAAAGCCTGTTTAAACAGAACCCTTATTGTTTCCCTGGACTACTCCCTACCTTGCCCTGTTTGAAGACTTTCTCACAGTCTCCTCCCAAGCTTACAATTTATTAGCGTCTCTCCCTCTCTTCCTCTCAGCCTCTTCTCCAGGCTCACTTTCTGCCACCCAACAGGTTTACTAAGGAGAGATTTCTGTAATTCCCTGGCAGGGCAGTCCCTGACTCAATAGGAACTTTTTTTCTGGTTTCCTGCTGGCCTCCATACCACTGCACAGAAACCTAGGCAGACTCACTTCCTCCTGCCTTCCTCCCCCACCACCTTGGGCTCCCTGTTGCAGCAGCCCTGCCTTCCTTCAGAGAGGCTCTCTCCACCATCAGGCTTCACTCCCTGAGGGTATGTCTACACTACAGGATTAATCCGAATTTATATAATTCGAATTTAGGAAACCGATTTTATAAATTCGAATGTATTCGGCCACACTAGGCACCATTAATTCGGTGGTGTGCGTCCAAGCTACCGTAGTAGCATCGATTTCCAGAGCGTTGCATTGTGGGTAGCCAATAACATCTAATTGCCAATAACATGGAATTGCGGCCACACTAACCTTAATTCGGATTAACAATACCGATTTTGACGCTACTCCTCTCGTCGAGGAGGAGTACAGAAATCGAATTAAAGGGCTCTTTAATTCGAATTAAATGGCTTCGTTGTGTGGACGGGTCAAGCGTTAATTCGAATTAAAGCAGCTAAATCCGAATTAAAGTCGTAGTGTAGACCAGGCCTGAGTGAGGGCCAGCAATCTACTCTTCTTCACAATCAGCCGCCACCTGAGCTAGGTTCAGCCCTTGTAGCTCAGGTATAGCAGAGCAAGGCTGACTGAGACCACAGACTCTCATTAACCCCTTCTGCCCCAGTGTGGGGTACGTACACCCCATCACAGGTGCTACTTATTGAATCATTTACACCACTTCCTGCAGCACCTGGATGTTCCATGGAGGAGCTCCCTCCAAACAGTGATCTGACTTGACGGTGCTTTACCAGGAGCACGGCAGCTAATGATACATCCACGTCAGCAATTAAGTATTTGAGTTTTAAAAGATTTTGTATCATTGAACTTTCGCTTAACTTCTAAATATTTCACCTAGTCCTAATCTCAGATGCAAGAGCTGAATCCCAGTGTAGCAACAACAACAACAAAAAGCTACTCTTACTGCTTCAAAGTCCATTAGGGGGATTCTTCAAAGTCCAAATGAGGCACAGCACATAACCTGACTCTCACTGGAGATTTTAAATGGTTATCTCTGTTAATTTATGTAATCAAAATTTAAACCTGCTGGGTAAACTAAGTGGAACGTATTTGAAATATTGATGTTTAAAATAGCAACCTCGGTCTTTTCATTTTTTTTTCTGCAACATTTCCTGAAATTTACGCTGCCAAGTTGCAGACATAATGATGGAGTGCACCTTTTCTGGTCTGCAGTTATAAGTAATTTGCATCTTGATTCCCAGTCCCCTGCTCCCTCCCGCCCCCCAATAGAGGGAAGTTACTTGAACTCAGTTATCAATCAACACAAACTCTGAAGGGCTATTTCACAGAGCAATTTATTAAAGTGCCGACAATAGTATCAAACACATGGCTCTCCTGTAATAGCCTGAAAAGATCCATGACATTGGATTATTAATTGTATATGGAAAGAAATTTAAAGCCATTAGCACTGCCTGCCTTTGTTTGCAAGTAAGTTTTCCCCCCTGAAATTATCATTCCCTTTTTGTTTGTTTTTGTTATTCCAAAACCCGAGAAGTGTCTTAACCAACTGTTTGTGGAGCAATGAGTGACATTCTATTACAATTAATAGAAATTAAAATTAGATATAACCCAATGACAATTATTATTTAACATTTATATTAGCAGCCAGTGGCCTGGCCCAAATCAGGGGGCCCCATTGGGCTAGGCATAGTGCAAACATATAAGGTGGGATTTTCAAAAGCATCTCGGTGATTTAGGAGCACAAATCCCATTGATTTGTGCTCCTCAGTCACTTAAGCACTTTTGAAAATTCCACCCAGGTAAATGATTGTCATATAAAGGTATGACAATCTAACTACAGCAGTGTTCCACACTGCTATGCAGAGGACCTAGGGTTTGGGGATTGTTTTATTTAATCTTCCAGTGGAGCATTTTCTTTTACAGAATAAGCAGAACAATGAAATAACTGGTCCAATCCATTGCTGGGGCATGTCGGCATAGCTCCATTGATTTCAAGCCAGATGCTTCTGATCTTCCAGCTACTTAGTCATGTGTGGAACTTGACATGTGGGAGTCATCCCATTGACCACTGCCAGACACGAAGCCGCTCACCTGTGTGGTTTCAGGGCTGAGGCCAAAGGCTGTACATTTGACACCTCTGGGGGTTTGTCTACATGGGACGTTAGTGCATGGTAAGCCAGGATGCGAATCTACAGTGCATTAGCTTGCCACTCAGTAAAGTCCCATGTGGACACTGTTACAACCCACTAAAAGTTCCATAGTGCACTTTGACATGCTTTTGTCTCAAACAGCAGTACATCCAAGTGCACTACGGACTTTTCAGTGCCCTGTCTCAGTGTCCACATGGAAAATTATTGCATCGCATGCTGGTGCACTGTAGATTCTCATCCTGGCTTGCCACACACTATGTCCCCTGTAGACAAGCTCTAGGAGGTGATCTCAGTGCATGCCCATGGTTACACCTCCTAATGATCATAAGGGACATTTCCCTTGTCCCTAAACACTATAGAGTCAATTTCTATTTGAAGAAAAGGATGAAGGAGCCTCCATTCAACCTTTTTCAATGGTCCCTTAAAAACAAAGAGTAAGTTTGCCTTTAGCATGACCAGAATGCATAGTCCCGAGCGTGCATATTACACCCCCGTAAGATTCACAGGCAGATTCCTCAATGGTTTGAGGATGATCAGATCTGAGGTTTGGGTGAGGCCCCTTTGGAGTAAGCACCTAAGAATAATGAATGGGAAAGCAGAGCATCAGATTACATTAAGGCATAACTACTGAAAAGGAAGTGTTATGTTATAGGGAATTCAAACCATTTTAAAGACTAAGAGGTCTTCAGATAACCAGCAGTTGTTAGATGACTACCGCTATAAACACTCAGGCACATCTGGAACAAAAAAATCTTCTCTCGAAGGCTCAGATAAGGCCTGAACCAAAGTCTATTGGAGTCAATGGAAGACTCCCAGTGACTTCTGTGGGTTTTGGATCAGGTCCATAATGTAATGGGTGTCTCAACTGATGGCCATAAACTTCCTTATGGAACTGTTTATTTCTACAAATGGTCCTGTCAGGAACATAACATGAGATAAGGTTCCAATACTCCCACTCATTAGACTTCAAGGACCTGTACAAAATAATGTATAACCTCACAACATAACCTTATCCCATGTGTTTGTATGGATTATGCTGCAGTAGCAAATGCAAAGCCTTGTCGGACTGTGCAAGCATAGCCTTCCTCCCTTCTCTGAACCTCTTTATTTCTCTCTCCCTCTGGTATTATTTTTCATTTTAACTCTGCAGCTGGCGCCATAGAACTCTGTGCTGTAATTTGGGATGCAGTTTATAAGAAGGGCTCATACAAAACAATGTTATATTGTTTTCTATTTTGGGCCAGAAACAATTGGTTTGAACAAGACACAATGCACCCCCAGAAACTATATCATCCATGATAGTGATGTATGGTTAATACTGTAAATTAATATGTCCAGTCATGTTGAGTTTATTACTTCAGAAACTTAAAAGACAGTAAATAAAGTCTGTTCTAAAACTTTATTCGGATCCTTTTCTCTTCCAATTGAAAGGATTATCCAAATCAAGGTTCTCTAGGATAAATGGCCAGGAAAATTAAGCTAGGTGACAGCTGACTAATTACTGTATAAACTGAGCTCCCAAGCTGGAATATTATGTCCTGATGAAAGAGATTTTTTTGCATATGTTCCTGCAAAAGATAATGAGACCTAATGAAATCTTGTTTGGCCCTTCGGATTCTAAAGATTAGAAGAACACAAGTTGTGATTAGAATTATTGATACAGACATTTCAACATGTAAAAATGTAGGCCACACTGAGACTGCAGGGAATTCAGCCATGCAAGTGACTGAGGAGTGAAACCCTTCCCCACCCCACCCCACCCAGCTGCAAGGCCACATTAGTGCTCCCTGTATTGCATCTGGAGCACAGAAAGTCCAGTGCTCCCTACAAGTGGGTGTCTGGGGGATGCGAGAACAGGACAGGAAGAAGGCTCCACCCCCTGCCATGCTCTGGCCAGGAGAGCTGAGCTGGTGCAAGGGGGCAAGTATGGAAGGACATGTGACTTTCTTAACCACACCTCCTTGCTGAGGGTGACTCACTCAGAGCTGTGGTGTGGGCTCTCACAGTCGGGAAAAACATGGCTGATACCTGCAATCAGCTGAATAAGGTTCTTTTCCTGCTCCCATGAACCTTTGATGCACTCTCTTTTTAAAATAGATGATAGTAATATCTTTTGCTGTTGTGCACGCGAATGAAATAAAATGTTGGTGGCGAGCGCCAGTCAAATCAGCCCTTTTGTGAATTTTGATTGGTTTCCATGGAAACGATGACATACTCCATTTAGCACCAGGCCCCACGTCTGAACAAAAGAAAAGCATAATGAAGTGGGTGGAATCTTCTCTGCTGTAGACGTGGCAAAGTGATGTATTCTAACGTAATATTGGCGATTAGGTGTTTGTATTACTGTGTGTTGATATCGATGCATTTGAGACCAAAACCTGTTGGGCAAGAAGCCATCCATCAGCTCTAATTAAGAGGAATGGGATCACCAGACATGCAGTAAGTAGAACCGTGTGCATTATTTATTGTTAAACATTCATAATACTTTGGTGTCAAATCCGAAGAGGTTCTGAGCATCTGCAGCTCCTAGAGAAGTCGAGATGATCAGCATTTCTCCAGATTTGACCAGTGATAAATAAAGATAACATAATATCTTCTATTTGTATAGTGATTTTCATCTGAAAGGATCCCCGCTGCACTTTCCAAAATATGAGCTTTGATTCTCCTCTCAAGCTGGTGTAAATCAGTAGTAATGCCACTGAAGCCAATGGAGTTTCACCACTCCAAGTGAGAAGAGAACTGGGCACTATACTTTTAAGAACCGTTTCATTCCCCTGTGGGGTGGTACATGAGAGCTGATGAACAGCAGAATAAGAACAGCATACCAAAGTTTGAGGAGAGGAGTGTATATGTATGGCAACTGTGTGAGGTGTGGGCTGAATATCAGACACAATTGAAAGTACAGGGGGACAGTTAGGTGAGTAGAGTGGAATTATTAGATTCATGCATATGCCTTGTATTATAAAGCTTGCTGATGTGTTGGTGAAGGGCCAGAGGACATTTTTTGGGGCCTGGGAAGTGGAAGCAAAACTTCTTGAACTTATTCTCACATCTTACTAAAGACTAAGTTTCACTGAGTTTTGTTCCAGCTTCATTATGAAATTTTCCAGAGGTGCATATGATACATTTTCTCAGAGTAGAATTATTTGGGCGTCAATGGATGAAGCCATTGCTGATGGTATTCCTAATCATGTAGCTAACACTAGGAGAAATGCTTATTGTCACCTGTGGTGCAGGTTTTTTTAGGGACCTGAGAATATCAATAGAAAAAGTCTGCTCTGCCTCAACTACAAGACTATGAATCATCATTAGGTGTCACTATTATGCCAGGTGTTATTAGCAGTAGGAAGGGACAGGTTCAAATGGTACCTAACAGATCTGTTTTAAAATAAATTGATTGGCTCAAGCCCCTATCTAAAACTTAATCAAAATTTAAATCCCTTGGTCACCTTTATAAGTGCTAACCACTCACAAGCACTTAGTGGGTTTTCTGTCACTTTCTCTCAGGTTGCTTTGCCTTCTCCTCCTTTTATCGTGGAATAAAAAGGCGGAGGGAGAGTAAAAAAAAGAGAAATTGGAAATTTCTCATTAGAAAGGTCATGAATCAGAGGGAACATGAGAAAAGTATATAAAACAATGAATAATAAAGAGATGGTGGATCAAGAGCTTCTCTTCTCCCTGTTGCATAACACAAGAGGAACGAGCCATCAAATGAAACTGAATGATGGCAAATTCAAATCTGAGCAGAGAAAATATTTTTCACACAACACACAATTAGACTGTGGAATTCATTGTTGTGGCCAAGTATTTAGCAAGATTCAGCAAGTGATTGGACATGTATATGGTTTACCAGCATAATTGTATTTTCAGGAAGTCAAGCCAGCCTCACTGGCTACACTGAGGTCAATTCTGAAATATGTATATTATATACATTAGGCATTTGTTTTGAACATAACTTTCATTGGCAATCCAGGCATCAAAATCAACTTTTTTGGTTACTTATTTTGCATCAATATTGGTATCTTATAGATCTGTCCCAGAGACAAGATACTGGACTAGGTAGCCCAGGGTCTGATGCAGTCTGGCAATTCCTAAATTCCTTTGGAATTTTGAAAATGGAACAATTCATATTGCATTTTCATTTCCTTTCTGTCTTCAAAACCCAAAAGAGTCTGTTTTAATTATTTTCCCTTTCTGTCCCTTTTTTGTTTTCCCCCATTTCTATTCCACTCATAGAACAGGAGTAAAGAAAAGAAAAACACAAAACAAAACATAACCCATCCCCCCCAAAACCCACAAACAGGCAAAACTCCTGAGAGAAAGTGCGGTGGGGGGGGGGAACCTACTTTTTCTTCTTGTTTACTTTTTTCACCACTGAAAAAGTTTGAAAAAAGAAAAGAAATCTGAGAAAGAAGGGAAACATATTGTTTCATGTCAAAGTCTCTCAGGAAAGAATTTTTTTTAAAAACAAAAATGGATATTTTTCATGGGGAAAAAAAGTTTTCTGACCAGCTCTGAACATACCACTGCTGAGGGAATCCTGCATGGGAATTCTCACGGGCTTGTTGCTAGGGTTGCCAGGTGTCCAGTTTTTGACCGGAATGCCCGGTCGAAAAGGGACCCTGGCGGCTCCGGTGGGCACCGCCTACCGGGCTGTTAAAAGTCTGGTTGGCGGCACAGTGGGGGCCCGGGGCTAAGGCAGGCTCCCTACCTGCTGTGGCTCCACGCTGCCCCTGGAAGCGGCCACCAGATCCCTGTGGCCCCTATCGGCTGGGGCGGCCAGGGACTGGGCGGCTCTGTGCGCTGCTCTCGCCCCCAGTGCCAGCTCCGCAGCTCCCATTGGCCGGGAACCACAACCAATGGGAGTTGCGGGGGGCAGTGTCTGCGGGTGTGAAGGCAGCGTGCACTGCGCAGAGCCACCTGGCTGCCCATGCCTAGAGGTCGCAGGGACCTGGCGGTCACTTCCTTGTACCCACGGTAAGTGCTGCCAGAACCCTGCACCCCGTCCCACACCACAACCCCCTGCCCCAGCCCCGAGTTCCCTCCCACACCCCAATCTCCTCATCCTCAACCCCACCCCAGAGCCCACACCCCCAGCCGGACCCCTCACCCCTTCCTGCACCCCAACCCTCTGCCCCAGCCCGGAGCCCCCTTCTGTGCCCCAAACTCCTCATCCCCAGCTCCACCCACAGCTGCAGCCCAGAGTCCCCTCCCACACCCCAAACCCCTCATCCCCAGCCCCACCCCAGAGCCCACACCCCCCACACCCCAACACCCTGCCCCACCCTGGAGCCCCCTCCTGCACCCCAAACTCCTCATTCCCAGCCCCACCCCAGAGCCCACACCCCCTCCTGCACTCCAAACCCCTTGGCCCCAGCCCAGAGACCCTCCCTGCACTCCAAACCCCTCATCCCAGGCCCAACCCCCAGCCCAGAGCCCATACCCCCTCCCACACTCCAACCCCCTGCCCCAGTCTGGTGAAAGTGAGTGAGGGTGGGGAAGAGTGAGCGACAGAGGGAGAAAGGATGGAGCAAGTGGTGGTGGGGCCTCAGAGAAGGGGCGGGGCGGGTAGGGGCAGGGCAGGGGTGTTCAGAAAGTTGGCAACCCTACTTGTTGCCTATGAGTTTCACCACAGAAGGGGTCAATCCAGACACTGTGTTTTGTCCCTGACTGTGCCAATGGCTCTGCTGCTTCCTCGCTGTGTGACTTGGGCAAGTCACCAAAGAGCTGTGCCATTTCCTTATCTATTAAATGCAGATAGCTATACGTGCCTACCACACAATGGGCTATATCACTAAACCTGTTGGAAATCTAACCCAGGTCCAGGCAGACCTACCCTTGGGTACCCTAGTGCTAGCTTGGGCAGCCCTACCCTCTGGAATCCTAACCCTAGCCAGGGGAGTCCTACCCTTTGGAAACCTAACCCTAGTCCAGGGAATTTTACCCCCCACAGAAGCCCTACCCTGGCTAGGGCAGTACTAAACTGTATAACCCACATCTTCCTCAGCAATCCCTCACCCTTTGAATCCCAAACTATTACCAGAAGAGCCCTACCCTTTGGAATAGCCCAGATAGCCCTACCCCCTGAAACCCTAACCTTATCCCATGGAAAACTACCTTTTGGTACCCTAACACTACCTCGTAAAACCCTAGCATTTAGATCCCTAACCCTACCATAGCTTAGGGAGCCCTATCCATTGGAGCCCTAACTCTAACCAGGGCTGCCTTGCACTCTGGAACCCTAACCCTATCCTGGAGAGCCTTACCACTTGGAACACTGCCCTACCCAGGGACCCCTTAGAACCATTATACTAGCTCCATGACTCCTACCCTTTAGTACATTAACCATAGCCATTTGAGCCTTACCCTCTTGATCCCTCACCCTAGCCCTGTGACCCCTACCCATTAGAATGCTACCTGTTGCATGAGAAGCTCTGTCTTTATGAATCCGAACTCTAGATTTGGGTGAATTGCACTTTCGATTCCCTAACCCTAACTGGGTCGTTCTACCAATTGAAACCATAACCTTAATCTGGGGAGCCCTACCCATTGGAACCCTACTCCTGCCTTGGGAACACTTACCCTTTGGTACCCTATCACTAGCCAAGACAGCCCTACCCTCTGGAACACTCACCCTTGCCCAGTGAGCCCTATCCTTTGGAATCCTGACTATAGCCCAGGGAATCCTATCAGTTCAAACTCTAAACCTGACCCAGCAGAGTCCTTCCCTGTGGAAACCTTACCTTAGCCTGGGCTGCACTACTTTCTGTGACCCTGAACCTATCCTGGACTTCCCTGTCCTCTGGCTTGTGGAAACATATCTTTTAGAACCCTAATCCTAACCCGGGAAGTTTTACTCATCCTTTGCCTAACCCTTCTTTTTGGAACTTCTGCCATTCAGAACCCTAACCCTAGCCTGCAGAACCATACCATTTGTGGGCCTAATCCTAGACCACGCCTAACATGAGGGAGTGGGGCAACCCATCCATTACCTGAACCTGCTTCCATTTAAATTTCCCCCGAAGTTCTAGGGGCACCTGGGCCAAAGGGTGGAGTTTCTTATCAACATTTATACATTTGAGCCTTACTCTTGCTCCAGAAATCATACAATGGGATTTTGCCAACTCCCACCTGATTAATGAAAGGTTGAGAAAGTGCCCCCCAGCCCACTTTTATACCTCCTCTCCAATATTACCAAAATGGTCAGTAACTTCCTTCTTTCTCCTGCCTGGGAGTCCCAGCCCAAACACAGAATTCTGTAAACCCACACTCCATATATGAGCAGTCTCTTTTTATATGTCCCTGCCATGCATACTAGTAGCACACAATTGCCCGAGTGTTCCCCTGGGCTCCTGCTTCTTTCCAGATATAGGGTCTTTAGTCTTCTGCCCTGGATCTGGAACCTTAAACTGCCAACCTCTGGGAATGCCTGTCTCTACAAAACCCCTCTATTAGTTTAACTGCCACGTCTCGGGTGATGGGTTGATGACACCTGACCCACATCTTGGGGTTTTGGCCTCAGTCAATGAGTGGCACCAGTCTGTCAGTTTTTGGGCAAATGCCCAGGACCTTAATCCCTCAAGCCACATGGAAGTTTTGCTGGTACTTTTCCATCAAAAGGCCTACCCAGTTGAAAAAGACCAGCTTAACCACTTCTGCTCCCATCTTCTTTTCTTCACACAGTTCCGCAGAGACCACCTCTTGTATAGATACCAATGTGAACTTTATGTACAGTGTTTCACTCCACCACCTTCTACATACTAGTGCAGTCACAGTATTTAAAATGTCCTCAAGTTTTACTCCCCCTTCTCCAAAGATAGGGGAAGGAAAGGTGCCTCTTACCCTTTCGTCAGACATTACTAGCCTTTCTCTACCTTCTGCTTCTCCCCCCAGCACATCCTTCTTCTGCTCTATTTTCCAGT
Source organism: Emys orbicularis (assembly GCF_028017835.1). Classification (NCBI taxonomy): domain Eukaryota; kingdom Metazoa; phylum Chordata; order Testudines; family Emydidae; genus Emys; species Emys orbicularis. Next base: position 133,565,923 of record NC_088687.1, on the reverse strand, counting down.
CTACTTGTTAATGGGCTAGTAGTTCATTAGCTACCCAGCCAGCCCCAACCTGTTCTAGTAATCAGGCACACTTCTCCTTAATCAGGCCCTGCATGGGGCCTAATTGGCTAAATAGTTACCAGAGTGCTGGTTCAGGTGCTGATTCCCAGCACTCTGTCACAGGTGATTATAAATAACATACCAGAGTGTAGTTATTAGATATATTAACTTAGCTATATCTAGAGCTGCACATATGATTAGCATATGTATGAAATATGGTTAATTTTTGGCATTTACCATATATACTCGATCATAAGCCGGTTCATTTATAAGCTGACCCCCTCCTCCCCCCAAGATGGATAAGTAAAAATGGAAAATTTTTATAACCCATTCATAAGCCGACCCTATAATTCAGGGGTCAGCAAACTTTGGCTCCCGGGCCATCAGGATAAGCCGCTGGCGGGCTGAGATGGTTTGTTTACTGGTGGGGAAATTTTTTGGGGGGGAGAAGCTGTGAGTCAGGGGAGTAACCCCTGTGACCACCCCCCACATGACCTCACCCTAGTCCGGGACCCCCAGACTCTCCCCATCCCATCCCTTCCCACCTTATCTGGGGAGGGCCAGAGGAGGATGTCTCTGGCCTGGCTGGAGCTGTTCCTGGATATGAGTCAACAGTGTGCCCTTGTTGCCAAGAAGGCTAATGGCATTTTGGGCTGTATAAGTAGGGGCATTGCCAGCAGATCGAGGGACGTGATCATTCCCCTCTATTCGACATTGGTGAGGCCTCATCTGGAGTACTGTGTCCAGTTTTGGGCCCCACACTACAAGAAGGATGTGGAAAAATTGGAAAGAGTCCAGCGGAGGGCAACAAAAATGATTAGGGGGCTGGAGCACATGAGTTATGAGGAGAGGCTGAGGGAACTGGGATTGTTTAGTCTGCAGAAGAGAAGAATGAGGGGGGATTTGATAGCTGCTTTCAACTACCTGAAAGGGGGTTCCAAAGAGGGTGGATCTAGACTGTTTTCAGTGGTACCTGATGACAGAACAAGGAGTAATGGTCTCAAGTTGCAGTTGGGGAGGTTTAGGTTGGATATTAGGAAAAACTTTTTCACTAGGAGGGTGATGAAGCACTGGAATGGGTTACCTAGGGAGGTGGTGGAATCTCCTTCCTTAGAGGTTTTTAAGGTCAGGCTTGACAAAGCCCTGGCTGGTATGATTTAGTTGGGAATTGGTCCTGCTTTGAGCAGGGGGTTGGACTAGATGACCTCCTGAGGTCCCTTCCAACCCTGATATTCTATGATTCTATGATTCAGGCTGGGCAGCGCGGCCGCAGCCTGCTCCGGCGGGCCAGACCGGGCGGCGCGGCCACAGCATGTTCCAGCGGGTTGGGCCGGGCGGCTCAGCTGCAGTGTGCTCTGGGGGGCGGGGCCGAGCAGCATGGCTGCAGCCTGCCAGCCCCGGAGCTGCAGCTGCTTCGGAGGCTGGGGGGAGAGCAGTGTGGCCAGAAGCGGAGAGACTCTGGCCCCGCCTCTTCCCGTCTGTCTCTGCTGGCTGTACTGCCTCTCCTTGCTCCCTCTGTTGGAGGGAGGGGCTGTCTCCCTCTCTATACCCGTTCATAAGCCGACCCCCTTCTCTGGTGCTTCCCATGTTTAATAAAAAAATTCGGCTTATGAACGAGTATATACGGTATATTCTAAAAGTATGAGATACGTGTATTTGGGTAATCCGTGAAACAGAAGGATTTCTTTAATAAGCCTTTAATAAGTTTGGAAGACTTATCCTGAAATAAAATTTTCATATGCCCCCTCTATTTTTAAATGAGATTCTTAGAATTATTGACTTTAAGAAAGAAAATGACATGCTCATTGGTTCCTATGATTAAATATATATTTATATAAAAAGGGAATATAAAAATGAAATTGGTTTTTATATATATACACACACACATATGTATATATAAGATGCATTGGGTAGTGGCACATCATTTATTAAAGTGTATAATTTAACATTTTCTGATCAATTTTTGTCAGCCTTATCCACATTAAGTATTATTCTTAAATTATCTATATGAGTTTTGTAGTAGACTTCAATCCTAGAATTCTAAAACCATTTGCTTCCTTTCCCAGAGTGTAAAAGGTTGTTCAGCTCAGGAATGTTTTTAAAAAAAGTAATAGATAAATGTCTCCATCTAGAGCTTCTTTAGCAAAAATATAATTGCTTCATGAAAACTAACTCTGTCTACTGTCCAATAAGCTTAGATGTCTGCAGTCCAATAATTTCTTAATACATGCTTTCAAAACCAGGTAAACTATATTACGTTATTAAATGCAGTGCCATGGAAGTCAGGCTTTTATATTGCTTTTGCCATGAGTTGGTTTACATGGTGAGAGATACGAAAGCTCAAAGGACAATGCTTTATTATTTCAGAGCAGTTTCCCCACCCTGCAGATTTATGCATATTCAGAACTTGTGCTGAGCTTCCACAGGCATCGATCTGATACCCAGGCTCAGAATGTGCTGCGGCTGCCACTGTTCTGCCAGTCAGGGGGCCAGGAGGCAGGCCATGATGAAATGGGAAGGGCTGAAATGCTAACCATCAGCACTCAGGGCTAGATTCACAAGGGGGACTTAGGCACTACAATGCTGCGAGGTGCAAGACCTAACTTTTAGGCACCTTGCCACCTAATGAAACTCACAAGCCCTACTGAGGTGTCCAGGGTCCCCATAGAATTCATAAGGCGAGCTAGGCACCTAAAAAAAGGGATATATAGAAGCCAGCGAGCTGAGCGGGATGCCATCTATGCTAGTCAGGAGGAAATACCAAGGACAGCGATGTGGCCTAAGCCCCTCCCCTCAAAGGGTTTTGAGTCCCTCACACTGGGCCAGAGGGAAGGACATCTCTCTGCTCCAGATTCACATCTGTGAACCCTCTCTTGGAACTAGGTACCTAAGCCAGGTCAAGAAACTATAGTAAAGAACAGAATGATCAGACACACACATTAACACGATTTGTTGGGGAAGAGTCAACACGGCTATTGTAAAGAGAAGTCATGCCTCACCAAGCTATTAGAACTCTTTGAGGAGGTCAACAAACATGTGGATAAGGGTGATCCACTGGATATAGTGTATTTGGACTTTCAAAAATCCTTTTGACAGGGTCCCTCATCAAAAGCTATTAAGCAAACTAAGTAGTCATGGGATAAGACGGAAGGTCCTCTGATGGATCAGTAATTGGTTAAAAAATAGGAAGCAAGGGTTAAGGATAAATGGTCAGTTTTCACAGTAGAGACAGGTAAACAGTAGGGTCTCCCAGGGATCTGTACTGGGACCGGTGCTGTTCAACATACTCATTAATGATCTGGAAAAGGAATGGCAAAGTTTGCAGAGGATACACGTGACACTGAGCCAGAAAGGGTTAAACAACTAGAAGGCTAACTAACCCAGATTCAACCTTTAGAGACATATTAGTAGATAATGATTGGGGTTTTTTGTGTGTTTACATATATATTGTTAGAGGCTGACAATGTAACCAAATGGTTCCTGCCTGTCTGTCTGTTGCTGTATTCTGTTAATTGGGAGATCAAAAGGAGATGTTAACATTTAGATTAACTGTGAATGTAGTGATATCATTTTCTTTATTTCTCTTTGAAGTATGTAGTAAACTGCCTGTAAATGGTGGGAGATGGGCAGTTGCCTTATGCTAATCCATGCAGCAAATTACTGGTGGTGCTTAGGAAATAGGAGGTTTTACCTCAAAGCCACAACTCTTTACCCAAGGACTGCATGCTGTCAAGAGGCTGCCAGAGAACTATAAAAGGAACTATTGGGTCTTGATTCTGTTATCTCAATTCTGCTTAAGCTTCCTCAGAGGAAATTTGAGTCTCAAGACTGAGGTCTCCACCTCCAGTCTGGATCACCCTAATATTGGACATTGGACTGTAACCTATGGAACTGATTCTGAAAGAACTCTTTAGGGTGACCAGACAGCAAATGTGAAAAATCGGGACAGGGAGTGGGGGATAATAGGAGCCTATGTAAGAAAAAGACCCAAAAATCGGGACTGTCCCTATAAAATCGGGACATCTGGTCACCCTAGAACTCTTTGCAATCCTAAAGCTCACCATCTCTACTATGAAACTAATCTAAGAATTTTATTCATGTCTGTAAGTATAATGATCTTTTAACCAATACTCTCTCTCTTATTTTCAGTAAATCTTAGTTTAGCTAAGAATTGGCTGTAAGCGTGGATTTGGGTAAGATCTGAAATATTCATTGACTGGTGGGCAATGTGTCTGATCCTTTGGGATTGGTAGAACTTTTTATATGATGAACAAGATTTTCAGTATTTGACTTGGCTGTCTGGGTGGGAGCCCACAGCTGGATTGTTTGAAGGGAACTGTGTTTTTGGCTTCCAAATAACCAGTAAGGTATTGTTGAAGCTGTTTTGTTGCTGGATTGGTGAATCTAATTGTTAGAAATAACCTCTGGTTTTGTGAATCGTCTGCCCCATTCTTTGCAGTTTGCCCTGATTGAGCAATCTCTGTGTGCCCTCCACCCCCCAGGTTCCCAGTCACAATACAAAATTATTCAAGATAGTTAAAAGTCTAAAGCTAAAACTGTGAAGAGTTACAAAGGGATCTCACTAAACTGGGTGACCAGGCAGCAAAATGGCAGATCAAATTCAGCATTGACAAGTGCAAAATAATGCACACTGGGAAACATAATTCCAGTGGCAGCTCCCGTCGCGCAGGGCTGGGCCCAGCTCCCCATTCCAGGTGTGGCAACCTGGTGTACAGGGTCTCAATGTCATGCAACATGTCACAATACCCGAAGCTGGACCAGCCTTGTGGGATATGAGCTGCCAATGATAGGTTAGTGTGGATCAGGCTCACTCTCCAGCCCCATGTGAAAAGGTGGCACACACCTAAACCTAAAGGCCACCAAGAGGATGAGCAGTCATAGAATCATAGAATATCAGGGTTGGAAGGGACCTCAGGAAGTCATCTAGTCCAACCCCCTGCTCAAAGCAGGACCAATTCCCAACTAAATCATCCCAGCCAGGGCTTTGTCAAGCTGGGCCTTAAAAACCTCCAAGGAAGGAGACTCCACCACCTCCCTAGCTAACCCATTCCAATGCTTCACCACCCTCCTAATGAAAAAGTTTTTCCTAGTCTCCCTCCTGACCTTCCTATTAGCTCCTCTACAGCCTACACCTCCTTCCAACCTCTATGCCCAATCCAATCTCTCACTATCCTTTGCCTGGTTCCAGTTTTAGGCCTTCTATCAGCAACAGTTTTTCCTGCCTCCATTCAGAATACGGCGGGTTGCAAGATAACGTACCTAGTTACATTGCTGACATTCTGTTCGGTTGGTTTTTTTTTAAATGCAGACAAAGTATTTCATTAAAAATGCCAGAGTCTTGCACTATAAATTATGTCCACTGGGCTGCTTCTGCAGTTAAAAAAGAAATCTCATTTTAATCTTACAAGGAAGCAGCATTTAAATTCAAGTTCAAAATACTTAGGATTCAGTGCAATGTAATAAAGAACTTCCTTTCATTTGAATTTTCAGTCCGAATTCAATAGCCCCTGGTTGATAGCAACACATAAATCAGGTCACTGAGTTCCCAGGGCTTGTGCAATGCAAAATCCTTATGGATTTGATCCACACAGTGTCTGTTTGTTTGCATCCTTGGCCTACTGTAACTTGGTGGGAAATGAGAACAACACCAGTGTAAGGGGTTGGTGAATATGGAAGCAGGACTAATTGATGGTTGTCTCGATGGGAGTTACATGCGCATGATGCTGGTTGGAGCAGCGTGAGTGCTGTGGGTATATGAGTGGTGATTGGAAAATCATAGAATCATAGATATGTAGGGGTGGAAAGAACCCCAAGAGGTCATCTAGTCCATCTCCAGCATTGAAGTGGGACCAAATGAACCTAGACCATCACTCACAGGTGTTTGTATAACCTGGATGGAGATGCCACAAACTTCCTTGGAAGCCTTTTCCAGTGCTCAAGTATCCTTACAGTTAGAAGTTTTTCCTAATATCTAACCTAAATCTCCCTTACAGTAGACTAAGTCACTACTTCTTGTTCTACCCTTGGAAGACATGGATAACAATTGATCACCGACCTCTTTATAACAGCCCTAAACATATTTGAAGACTGGTATCATGCCTCCTGTCCCCTCATTCTTCTCAGTAAGGTTGCTGGTAGTGATGGGAGCAGCACCATCAGGGCGAGCAGATGGAGCGGACTACAATGAGGGGGAGGAGGGATAGCTCAGTGGTTTGAGCCTTGGTCTGCTAAACCCAGGGTTGTGAGCTCAAGCCTTGAGGGGGCCACTTGGGGATCTGGGCAAAATCAGTACTTGGTCCTGCTAGTGAAGGCAGGGGGCTGGACTCGATGACCTTTCAAGGTCCCTTCCAGTTCTAGGAGATGGGATATCTCCATTAATAATGATTATGGAGCCTTACTATGAAATTTTCCGATTTGGCAGATTTTCTTTTTACATCCAACTTTGGGCACAGTTGTGTGACTCCTACAAATAGAGAGCAGCTGAGCTGCACAGCTGAAGGCAGCACAATACCTGTTTTGCCATAAAACTTGTCTCACAGCGTGTACAGTAAATCTACAGTAATTGTAAGTCATTTTAAGTAGGAAACAGTTCAAAATTACATTAATACCAGCTCAGCTATTGTGATTCCACCCGGTTGTGACAAAGACTGTTTTCAACTCTCAGAGTAAATGCTAAGATTGATCATTTTTAGAGAATGACTATCAATGAGAAATATTGCTTTCTGGTGTAAAGTTGGTTTTCAAATAGCTAATTCGCAGAGTGCTCTTAGGATGCTGAACACGTATGCTTAGTTTAAAAGACATGCTGTGAAAACTTTAAAACAAGGCTATGAAACCCATTTAAAAAGAGTATAAAACTATGACATTACATTGATGGTCCTTTTTAATTTTGAATAATGATAATTTACTCTGGACGAAGGATGATCATTATGGCTAAAGCACTGGACTGCATCTTAGAAGAACAGGCTTTTTCCCTCCCTGGTTCTGCTATTGACTTCTTGTTTGACCTTGGGCAAGTTATTTAACCCTTCTGTGTCATTTGTAAAATAACCAACACGAGGCCCTGATTTTGGTTGGGGGTTTCCAGCTGCTACAAGAATGTACATAATAATCATCACACCACCCTGTTATCAATGTTTCATTCGATACTTTTCTTGTTTAACTCTTTGTATCTGTTTATGGCCATAACATTTCATTAAATAATTATTTCAAATAACTTTTATATGAAACATCTTTTGAGTTTTGAAGTTCAACATTAGCAAAGAATATCTCAGAAAGAAGCAGCTCAAAACCCGTTCTTGGCATTAGCTAGGAATTCTGGCTGATCTTTTTGAATCAGGGGGCAGGTGAGGCAGATTCACCGTACACTGTTCATAGGCCTCATTGTGCCCCTCTTTTAAACAATAGGCAGAATGAGTCCATCCACTGCACGTAATACTGGGTGAAATTCCGTGGCTGCATATGCAGAAGGTCACGCTGTAGGATCATTGTTATGAGCTTCATGTAAAGAACTTCACACTAGAAGCCATTTGCAGAGCACACCGAGAAGTTTTATTGGCCCTGAAAACTCCAGGAACAATGCTTCCTATCCTTGAGTGCACTCCCCTAACTCTGCAGTCCCTTGCTTTGGGTAGCACTTGTTCTAGGTATGGGGAACATAATCTAGTGCTGATTTAAAACAAGATGGACAAAGTGGGTGCAAGCAGTAACTGACAGGCATAGGGGAGAGACAGGGTCACAGCAATAGAAATGTTGTTTCATAGAAGAGCTATGTGCATCATTAGATGGATATAAATTATCATTGGAAGCATGACGCTGTATAGACGGTTCATTGCATGTCTGCCTAGTTCATACATACATGTGTATTAATGAAACACGTTCTTCTATCTCTGTAACATTAGATAGTTATACTTTATCCACACCTCTGGGAGAACTTCACATGATACATGATGGGAGCAGATGACATTACTGACATATGGGGCCTAACCTGGCAAAACCTCAGCAGAGTATTTTTGTGCTGATGTGGATTTTTTGTTTAGGTGCACAGGGGTAGCTCTCGATAAAAGCCAGAAGCTGAAGTCTGAGCAGGCTTTGATAACAGTGTAATTATTTTGAGATACAAACACACTGATAGCTGGCAAAAAAAAACCTTCTCTGTGGTTTTTCTCCCACACAGATCGCAATCTTTGCATTTGTGTTTTAGTTTTTCCTCTAAAATTTGTCTGAAAATGTGCAGTCAGGTTTTAGCAGCTCTTCCTTCTATAGTCCCTATAAGCAATTGTCCTGAGAGAACATTCCTCTGGACTCTATTGGTGCATTGCCCCAAGATGTGTATTGTCCCGTTGAGCATGCTGATTACAGGGTTAACCAGAGACTTAGCAATAGAGGAACAACTAATCTGGAAAGCTCCCAATTCACAAAGGATCTGCTTCTTCTTCCACTGAAGTCAATGGAATGAATCCTATTGATTGCACTGGGCTTTGGATCAAGGCCCCACAAGAGGAAGTTGCTTCGATTTCCCTTTCTAAACTGGAAAGGAATGATATATCTGTCTGGCTGCCTGCTGTTGCTAGAGTGTGTGCATCGGTGCTGTGGGAACACATTCATCATTTAGACTCCAATTGCACTGTAAATCTGGGGCCCATTTCTTCAAGGTGTTAAATACTATCAGCTCCCACTGGTTCCATCAGTGAGATTTGTGGCTGTTCAGGAGGAGGGGCTCGACTGCTGGCGGGGCTGGCTTCCATGTAATCTGTACCCCATGACAGCGCTCTCAGTTCTTCAGCATCTTCCAAGAGTTGCTCGACATCTTGTAGGATTGGGCTCAAAATCCCTTGTCCATACTCTTAGTTAATCAATAGATCACACACAACCAACTCTGGCACTGACCACTGTCGGAGGCAGGATACTGGGCTAGTTGGGCCATTGGTCCGAGCCAGTCTGGCCGTTCTTATGCTCAATTGCCTTATTTAAAAATTAACAAAGCCCCAAGTCTCAGTCATAGGCCTCTGTGTGGCTTGTGTGAGAGATGCTGAGGGTCTCATTCCAGTTCCTGGTGGACAGGTGTATGGGTCACACAGTACAAAAAAAAATAAAAATCCATCAAGCAGTTAGCACACTTTGATGTGCTTATTGTCTATTTGAGCAAGGGTAAAGTAATATGTCGTTCCTGGAGATGGTCTCCACTATTAATAGAGCACCCTGCAGAAGCTTGTGCTTACAGAGGCCTATGCTCTATTTGTTCCATGGAGAAATGTAGAGTCTCCAGGGCTGTTAATCCTTTACCTTTCACCAGCACTAAGTGCACTTTAAAAAAATGCATCTGACAGATTCAGCGGGAGAATAACATCAACTTCCCAGCGCATACACTAGCGCACACTGTAGTAAGCCGAGTTCTGTATCCTGGCAGTAACCATGGAAATCACAAGGTAGAAACTTTTGAATTGGATTTGTCTACCGACAGTGAATACCCACAAACAACATGAAGATCCTCAAACTGAACAGAGCTTTAAATATTAGCCCTTTAAAACAATAACGCCTTTAAATTCAATCAGGAATAATACAATTCCTCATCCAGTTCATAAAGGAAATAATTCCGCTCAGCAGCAAATTCCATCAGAGTTCATTTAATAAAACAGCGAGATGTCCATAGAGATGGGATTGAAAATCATGATTTGTTGGAGGGGTTTTGTAAGAAGCGTGGGAGGATACACGCTTTGCATTCAAAGGGCTCATCAGCACAGTCCAGAGACAGAAAAGACAATCACACTTCGATAGACTTTCTGATGAGGTTAATTAGATTTCTTTAACGTAACCCTGTAATGTAATAACAGTAAAACATTTTCAGAGTAGAATGTACAGGGAGGTTGTATGTACAATAGCATCACCTGGACTTTAAAAAAGTGTCCCAGTGGCATCAGAGAGAAGTCACCCTTGCAGAAAGCACCATTTAATATGCTCAATATTTATTTTGTCAGGATGTACCTATCACACTGCAGTAGAGTAATATTTTGGTTTTAAAGTTTTAAAAAACAACCTTAATGTGATTCTAAAATTTGAGATTGTTCTCTTTGATCCTGATTCTGCCGGTTGCTGAACACCATGCAGAAGGCGCTCAGTGCTCTCAGTTTCAGTGGGATCCTTATGCAGGATTGGACCCCATAAGTTTAGGAACTGCTTAATAATGAGACCTTTTGGGATCTCTGCAAAGATTACTGCTCTGCAGGCTGTCTGCTGTTATTACATTGTTGTACATTACGTTTCCAATTCATATAACACAGAGATCATCCATAGAATGAAATGCATAATTAGGAACATAAGGCAAATTTCTGCTCAGACCTGAAGCTATACTTCTGTTTAGTGTTATAAAAATATTATATTGCACACGCATACTGGGCTTTTTAACTCTCAGCTCCATCTTGCCTTTTTGCCTTTGGTAAGACCTGAGTACCCTAGAGTCAGCTGTTCATTAAATACTGGCCTATTGTAAATATACCTCAGAAGGATGCAAGCCCATCAAAGTCACTTAAAGATACTCAAAGGAAATACTGATGTCCAAAGAAAAAGGAGGTCCAAGATTGTAACGTGACAAAAACGGACTGAAAATGCTAAAGAAGGGAATGATTGACTTATTTCATTTGAAATAATATGAAAAAGCCACCTATAGAAGGCTATAATACATAGTTCTATCGATCAGTGGGACGTATGCAGCCCCACCTGCCTTGCCATAGAATCGGATCAGTCTTTAATGTATTTATGCAACTCTGTGAGGCAGGGAAGTGCTCTTACCTTCAGTTTGCAGATAGGGAATTGAGACAGAGGCTGTGGGCTAGATCCACAAAGAGGACTAAGGCCTGGTCCACACTAACCCCCCACTTCGAACTAAGATACGCAACTTCAGCTACGTTAATAACGTAGCTGAAGTCGAAGTACCTTAGTTCGAACTTACCGCGGGTCCAGACGCGGCAGGCAGGCTCCCCCGTCGACTCCGCGTACTCCTCTCGTGGAGCAGGAGTACCGGCGTCGACGGCGAGCACTTCCGGGATCGATGCGGGATCGATTTATCGCGTCTAGACAAGACGCGATAAATCGATCCCAGAAGATCGATTGCTTACCGCCGGACCCAGAGGTAAGTATAGACGTACCCTTAGGCTCAGCATTGCAATGCCTAACGTCAGTTGCCCCGCTGCCCAGTGGGATCCTTATCCCCCGTTGGCAGCTCAGGCTCCTTTTACAATGCATAGGAAGAGTTAGGGACCTAAAGAAAGGAATTCCCAAGCTGAGAGGGAGCTGCCTATGCTAGCCAGTAGGAAATGCTGAGGAGACGGGTGAGGACTAAGCTCCGCTCCTCAAAGGGCCTTAGGTGCTTCACTCTGGGCTGAAGGGAGGCACCTCTCTCCGCTTAGGATTCACAGTTTTGAACCCTCTCCTGGAGTTGGACACCTAGGCCAGCTAAGCCCTTTCCTATGAGGAAATGGGGTGGTGGTTGCTCCCAGGGGGTTAAGGCACTCATCGAAATCATAGGTGACCTGGGTTCAAATGCTGACTCTGCCTGTGTCAGAGGAGGGACTTGAATCCAGGTGTCTCTCTTCCCAGGGGAATGGCCTGGCCTGATGCATTCTGGCGCCGGCCTCTCTCAATGTCTCCTGTTGAAGCTGCTGTCACACTGTGTACAAAATACTTAAATAGTCATTGGAGCAGGGATCGGAACCACTGGGCTACAGTCATTCTCCCTCCCTCCCTGGCCCACTGACACCTTCTGCTCCATGTCATGTGCAGGATAGGCAGACTCTGAGAGCACCTACTAGATCAGGCCCCAAAGGTGAGATAGGTGGGGAATGTTTCCCACGAGGGTCCGCATGCCGAGTGCCTCATCAACATCAGGCAGCTTGGTGTATGCCCACCAGCAGAAACATAGACACCTATATGTTTGTGGATCTAGCCCTACGTGACTTACTCAAGGTCACCAGGAAGTCTGCAGCAGAGTAGGGAACAGAACCATAGTCTTCTAAGAGCTAGACTAGTGTTCTAACCTCTGGACCATCCTTCCTCCCTAATTAATGCTCACTCGGAACCTACGAGCATTAAAGCAGCAATGCAATAAAATGCACTATACCTGCCTACCCCCAACCAAAAAAACTCTTCTCCATCCTTTCATTATTGTGGGAAACATAACCTCAGCCCTCTCCAAAATCCTTATCAAATTAGATGTCTTTTGTGGCATGCCCCAAACATCACCAGATATAGTCTATTTCAGTACAAGCATTGCAGGAGAAACAAGAGACATGTTATTTGGTTTGCTGAATCCTATCTTGCTTAGCAATACAGCAGAGAGCATTAATCCTCGCTGATACACAAGGATGTGTCAGAATAATATATAGCTTTTACATAGCATTTTACAATCATTAACTAATAAGTCACTGCGACACTCCTTTGAGGCTGGTAAGTATTTCACAGAATATTCTATTGGGTATTTTTTTCTTATGAATTATTTACTGATGGAGAAACAGTGAGCCAGAGAGATTACGGATATGATTCCACTGTGAGTTTCTCTTCTAAGCACTCAAGATCTTGCAGGATTAGGCCTTAAATAGCTAGGACACAAGGCAGTCAATGGCAGAGCTGAGATTAGATCCCTGGAGTCCTCATTCCTAGTCCAATACTCAGACAGCTATACAAATCTGCCTCATCTGATGCTGTACCAGGATTTGTGGCAAATTTGGAAGATGCCATAATTTTGGCCATGGTTATGTGGATGTAGTAGATTGGATTCATCTGGGTATATCTCACTTAATCAATTGCCTGGCATCAATTGGGCCTTTAGTACGGGCACACCTCAGTCCCTCCTATTGTCTGCCCATGGCACAGAGTAGCTTAATACTTGTAATGCTTTGTTCCAATTTTGGTTGTTGAGTTTAGTGCACAGCTGCTGGGTGTTTCTGGTGGCCTGTGACATACATGAGGTCAGACAAAATGATCCGGAGGTCCCTTCTGGCCTTAAATTCTACGAATTCAAGGCAGACCGCAATTGAAATAATGGTGTATGCTAGAGAGTGTGCCTCATAATACTTAAAAGCACATTTGAGAGGTTCTTGACCCACCAAGAGCAAGTGTACCTGTGAGGTGAGGAAATTGACATGAGATACTTGCTAAAATGTTCTATTAAGCTGTAACCTCTTAGGAACGGAGACCATCTTTTTGTGATGTTGGTGCTATGTTTTTTGTTTTTATTCCAAATTACTTTTACATGCACTCTAATCACACAACCCTGAAGGTACTCTAAGTTGGTCCTCAGGACTGGAGCAGCACCCAGTGTTCCAACATTCTGAAAGCCTCCAGGAACAAAACAGTCAGTCAACAGCATCTGGCCCAGTAAGAGTTTAGCCATTAATTTCAAGGGCATAGGGTCAAGTTCAGAATTACTTAGCTCAGAATTATCTCCTTTAACTGAGTTGCCCTTGAGTAGCCTTCCTGCTTACAGCTATAGGCACTGAAATATGTCCCCATCTTTTAAAAGAGATTATGCAAAACATTTCTAAAATCCCCATGAAGTTTATTTACCTCTTAGCATACTTGTGTCCCATTCAGAGCATCACCATTTCTGAGGAATTCACTGCAGTGTTTAATCAGATGCATAGGCAGCAATACCATTTGTTCTTTTTGCCTTATAATTTATTTGTACACAAAATCCCCCATCTAAACTTGGGATCAAGTTTTTTTTTTAATGAGGACCAAATCCTGAAGTTAATGGGAGTTTCCCTAAATAAAGACTTCAAGATTTGGAGCTAGATATCTAAATTACCATTAATTTACCATTCCTTTATGTGAAATTACCTTAATAACAATGAGTAACTTCATAAGATTTTATTAGTATCGTGAGCTGCACATTAGATACTCATAGTGTAAAAAAAGGCACATATTTTCTTCATATAAAAAAGCTACAATAGTTGTTTCATCTGACTGTAATTCTCTGCTCAGTGACACTAATGGCACTGTCACTTCTATTTAACTAGGCCATAATTCCACTGTATTTCATATGAAATTAAAATGTTCACAGTAATATTAAGGATGGTGTATTTACAAATATGGTAATTAAAATGGTACCTAGTAAATCTCAAAATATTAAGGCCACATTGTACCTCTGTGCGTCAATCCTGTCACAATGCTGCTAATACTGTGCAAATTAAAGGTAACTTTTTTTGTGTTGTTATTTTGCATTTTAGGGCACAATTTTCAAAGTTGGTTGCATAAATTAAAAAATTAAATCACTATTAAGGCTTTGACCCTATAACTCTCTCAGCCTGACTGGATGCAATTCCAGGATCGGAACTTTAGTCACCTGAATAGCCATTTTATGTACCTACCAGTTGGATCCCACATTCACTGAAGTCAATGGAAAGACTCCCATTGACTTGAGTGAAAGCTGGAATGGGACCTGTGACATTTTGGGGTGCAATCCAGACCAGTGATGGGCTGTGTCACCCCTGCCCTGCAATCTTGGGTGTATTACAATTCCTTGCTGCAGTAGCTCCCACTCTTCCAGACCAATGTGCTGATCTGGCTTTTATAAATACCTATTTAAATCCCCAATGCTACCAACACTTAGCATATGTATAACTTTATCCATATGAGTCATCCCATTGACCTGAGTGGAGTTACTCATGTGAATGAAGTTAAGCACATCTGTAGCTTAACTTTCAAGGCTAAAGGGCTGAACCAAAAGCCCACTGAAATCAGAGAGAGTCTTTCAATAGACATCAAAGGACTTTGAATCAGTTCTGGAGTGCCTAAGTAGTGACTTAGGCCCAGATCCTCAAAGATATTTAGGCACCTAGCTCACCCTTTTTTGTCTATGGTCAGGCACTTATGTTTGAAAATAGATACATAAATGGATGACAACACTGGAAAACTTCATTCATCTCATCCTAATGTTTACTTTTATTTCTGTTGATTGTTACGGAAATGGGGTTTTTTTAGAACTAAAGTGTTTAGCCATCTGTCTGTGTCTATATTACTTGTGGAATTGCATATTTATTACAGAAAATATAAACTAAACACATAGTGAGAGAAAAATCACAGACTTACTAGATAAGTTAGTGGAGAAATCATAAATAATTCAAGGCATGAGCCTCCAGGATTCTTAGAAACAATTTATTTGTGAATAAATGTTTAAGGTTTTATTTGGAACTAGAGCTGTCAAGCGATTAAAAAAATCACGATTAATCATGCAATTAAAAAATTAATCGCAATTAATCCCACTGTTAAGCAATAATAGAACACCATTTATTTAAATATTTTGGATGTTTTCTACATTTTCAAATATATTGATTTCAATTATAACACAGAATACAAAGTGTACAGTGCTCACTTTATATTTATTTTTGATTACAAGTATATGCACTGTAAAAAAAACAAAAGAAATAATATTTTTCAATTCACCTAATACAAATACTGTAATGCAACTCCTTATTATGAAAGTTTAACTTACAAATGTACAGTTATGTACACAAAAAACCCTACATTCCAAAATAAAACAAAGTCCACTCAGTCCTACTTCTTGTTCAGCCAATCGCTCAGACAAACAAGTTTGTTTACATTTGCAGGAGATAATGCTTCCCACTAATTGTTTACAATGTCACCTGAAAGTGAGAACAGGTGTTCACATGGCACTGTTGTAGCCGGCATCACAAGATATTTACCTGTCAGCTGCACTAAAGATTCATATGTCCCTTCATGCTTTAACCACCATTCCACGGGACATGCGTCCATGCTGATAAACGGTTCTGCTTGATAACAATCTGAAGCAATGCGGACTGACACATGTTCATTTTCATTATTTGAGTCAGATGCCACCAGCAAAAGATTGATTTTTTTTTTTTTTTTGGTGGTTTCGGTTCTGTAGTTTCTGCATTGGAGTGTTGCTCTTTTAAGACTTCTGAAAGCATGCTCCACACCTCGTCCCTCTCAGATTTGGGAAGGTACTTTAGATTCTTAAACCTTGGGTTGAGTGCTGTAGCTATTTTTAGAAATCTCAGATTGGTACCTTCTCTGCAGTGAAAGTGTTCTTAAAATAAACAACATGTGCTGGGTCATCATCTGAGACTGCTATAACAGGAAATATATGGCAGAATGCAGGTAAAACAGAGCAGGGGACATGCAATTTCTCCCCCCTCCCCCCCCCCCCCCCAAGGAGTTCAGTCACAAATTTAATTAACACATTATTATTTTTTAACGAGCGTCATCAGCATGGAAGCATGTCCTCTGGAATGGTGGCCGAAGCATGAAGGGGCATATGAATGATTAGCATATCTGGCACGTAAATTCCTTGCAATGCTGGCTACAAAAGTGCCATACAAATGCCTGTTCTTACTTTCTGGTGACATTGTAAATAAGAAGAGGGTAGCACTATCTCCTGTAAATGTAAACAGACTTGTTTGTCTTAGCGATTGGCTGAACAAGAAGTAGGACAGAGTGGACTTGTAGGCCCTGAAGTTTTATATTGTTTTATTTTTGAGTGCAGTTATGTAACAAAAAAAATCTACATTTGTAAATTGCACTTTCATGATAAAGGGATTGCACTACAGTACTTGTATGAGGTGAACTGAAAAATACTATTTCTTTTCTTTATCATTTATACAGTGCACATATTTATAATAAAAAGAATACACACTTTGATTTCAATTACAATACAGAATATAAAATACATGAAAATGTAGAAAACATTCAAAATATTTAATAAATTTCAATTGGTATTCTATTGTTTAACTGTGATTAAAACTGCGATTAATCGCAATTTAAAAAAAAATCTTAATTAATTATTTTGAATTAATCGCATGCGTTAACTGCGATTAATCTACAGCCCTATTTGGAACAAAAATATGCTTGGGTATAACAGTAAAGTGCAAATTTAAAGGGGAAAAATACATGCATTAAAATGGACAGGTAACACTTGAAAACAAAGGGCTCAGGATTCCAACAGAATGGGGAAGAAAGCTGTAAATGTAAATAATGAAAGCCAATAAGATAATCATTGTATGGTAATATATACAACTTGACTTAATGCAATCTATACATCAGCATGTTGTACATTACCAGCATTTGCAAGCAAAGTAACATTGCTAATTAAGCTCTTACTAATGTATTGATGGGCAAACGTCAAATGGTTCGGAGGTCTGATTTGGACAAGTTCTGAGGAGATTATTCAAACCTCCTGAGTCTGCAAAAATGGGGGCAAATCCTGTTAGGTGTTAATCTATTGATTCAACAGGAGTTGAAACTACTTACAATTTGGCAATGGCTGGAATTGGGCTCTAGTTTTGCAGGCTCAAGAAGAGTCAATGGGAGTTGAGAACTTTGCAAGATTGGTCCCTCAAACTGGAGGCCTTGTGATAATGGGTTCTCTCATATGTCCAGCTGGGTGAAAAGTTTCAGAGGAAGGGTTTATTCGCCAAAAAATACAGTTATGGTTAACCTGAAGCCATTCACCAAATAGTTTAGTCCAAACAATTCTCCCCCCAACCCCCAGATTTAGATTCCATACACAAAATGACCTGAGGAGGAGTTGCCACCCCTATAGCTTTCAGGTCAATAGTTAGGACACTGACATGAGACATGGGAGACCTGGGATCAATTTCATCCTGTGCCTGAGGTGAAGAAGAGGTTGGAGTTGCTTCTACCACATTGCAGGAGAGCCCCTTGCCCATTTGTCTATGGGATATTCTGATACAGACTGCTTGCAGTCTCTCCTGCTGAAGCTGTTCCATTTTTTGTAGCTAATTAAATAGTCATTAAAGCAGGGACTTGAGTCTTCCACATCCCAGGTGAGCATCCTCCTTCTCCCACTCTCTCTAACCCAGTGAGTATTCATTGACATTATGAATTGCAAGCAAACAAAAAAGAATCAGTTATTTACCCAGCTCTAATCATATGATTTCATGAACTTAACACTGCTCAGACAAAAATGCTGTCAGAACATTGAGCAATGCAACTGTTTTGGGGCACCAAAGCCAAGCATGCATTATTTTTACATTCAGCAAACCAAGAAAGCACAAGTTTGAGTCCCATTGCTTTGCTCAGTTGAGGCCTCCACAACACTCTGTATATTGGGGCCCTGGGGAGCACTACCCTCTATATAGCCCTTTGGCTTAATTACATAGTTGTGTGATTAGATTACGAGATCTTTGGGTCAAGGATGCCAGACTCAGACTTTAAGGCCAAATGGGACCATCATGATCACCTAGTCCAGGGGTTCTCAAACTGGGGGTCGGGACCCCTGAGGGGGTCACAAGTTTATTACATGGGGGGGAGGTCACGAGCTGACAGCCTCCACCCCAAACCTCACTTTGCCTCCAGCATTTATAATGGTGTTAAATATATTTTAAAGTGTTTTTAATTTATAAGGGGGGGGGGAGGTGGCACTCAGAGGCTTGCTATGTGAAAGGGGTCAACAGCACAAAAGTTAGAGAACCACTAAGCTTGTCTGACCTTCTTCATATCGCAGGCCACAGAACCTCACCCACCCACTCTTGCAGTTTGCCAATAACCTCTGGCTGAGTTACTGAAGTCCTTGAATCTTGCTTTAAAGACTTCAAGTTACAGAGAAGCCATCATTTACTCTAGTTCAAACAAGTAAGTGGCCCAGGCCCCATGATGCAGAAGAAGGTGAAAAAACCCAGGGCCTCTGCCAATCTGACCTGGGTGAAAATTCCTTCTTGACCCCAAATATGGTGATCAGTTAGTCCCTGAGCATGTGGGCAAGATCCACCAGCCAGACACCTGGGAAAGAATTCTCTGTAGTAACTCCCTGTCCAATCTTATGGCAGTAAAGTATAGAATCATTGTTATGTGTATTGCAGTAGTGCCTAGGAGTCATAGTCCTAGATCAGATCCCCATTGTGCTGGGGACTGTAAAACACAGAACAAAAAGATGGTCCCTGCCCCAAAGAGTTTACAAATGTAATGCTTGGTTGCCAAATAACAGTCAATAAAATAATACCAATAGAAAATAGTTAGCTATTTAGAGATATTTCCCCCCAACTGTCTCATTTTATGCATCCATCTTCTTGCCTGTCCATTAATATCCATTCTCTGCAAGTCAGAATATTCTATTCCTTGTCCTAACTGACACTGATTGCACAGGACATGTTTCTCAAATGCTGCTACAGTAAGAACAAGGAGGAAAGAAAATCCACTTAATTTGAAATTAATTGCATTTCGGTGAATCGTATTCAACAATTTTTAATTTAATTGAGAGCATTTTGAAACATGTCCTAAAAGGGAACAATATGCTCTTCGTAGGCTGCAAGTGGGGATCATTTTTTTTCCCTTTGGTTTTTAATTGACGAACAGAATTTAAAAGTGCACAGTTATTATTTCAATCCGGCCAAGAAAGATGTTAGGATTAGAGATGGTGGAAGACACTGAAATCTCTGTCTTTTTAGCTACCCACAGTTAATTAAAATAAAACTGACCTGCTATCTGCCACAAAAGATGTCTTACGGAAACGAGACATGGCCCACACAGACAAATTGGCTTGCCTTCGTAAACTGTTTGGAGTTAATTAAAATGCAACTGAGCCTTTGATGCCTGCCATAATGTTTCCCCCACCCCCCATTCCTGTCATCTGAACCTTCTTTACCTTTATGATAAAATTTTGTATAATTAAACAAAAAGGCTCAGATTTTTCTCAAAGGAAACAGAATCTATGATCTGGAGAGGGGAATAGCATGGCAGATCTCAAGATGTTTAGACCAAGGAAAAATGAGAAAGTGCTAACAATTAGTCACACATATTTGTCTGTTTAGAAAAACAAAGTCAAGTTGCTGAGGTCTGAAATTTAGGTCTTGTTAACAAAATAGAAAGCCTAATATTGGGCCAGATTGTGGCTTTTGAGTCACTGTTCAACAAGGAGAAGGGGGAAAGGATGCACTGGAGAAATACTAGCTGCCCTGTAGGAACCCATGGGGTTCAATCTATCCCAAATTAGGGGAAAGGGTAGGACCATCTTCCCCTCTGACTCACCCACACTGGCCCACAGAGCTGATTGCATGTGACTGGGGAGCATCCCTCAGCCTTGCCCCCTCCCCACCTGTTTTGGGGCCAGCTAGCACTCATGAGGATTTTAGCAGGGGTCATTTCTTCAGCTCTGGAGATGGCAAGGCACTGGTGGCTCTCCCTTGTTCAAGGAGAGTACAGGGAAGCTCTCTGCACACTTCCCATCTTTGAAAGGGGCCAACTACAGTCTGGCCTAAAATAGATTGCCTGCTCTGGATTCATAATTCCGGACATTGCGAGCCCTTTGCTCCGCCTACTCTCCAGCTCTGTATGCTCCTCCACAACCTGGAAGAGTAGCTGGGGTGCAGATCCTGTGCTGCCTTGAGCACAGCTACAGAAATTTTGCATGCCTTTATGTGGGCCGCAAAAGGGGGAAAAGGAGCCCTTCTCCCAGTGTACCCGTATAAGAGGCCACTTGGCCTTAAATTATTAAGCAATTGGACAGTGGAACTCATCGCCACAAGATATCATTGAAGCCAAAAATTTAGCGAGATTCACTAAGGGATCAGACATTAATATGGATAACAAAAATATCCAGACTTGTCATAGTTAATACTAATAATTTTTGGAAAGGATATAAGGGCTCATGTATCGGGTCTTAACCAAGACTTTAATTAGCAGGGATCAGGATGAGACCCTCATGGAGGGACATATTATCCCACATCTTCCTAATCCAGGGTTTTCCTTCACCTTCTTCTGAAGCTGGCCACTGTCAAAGACAGGGCACTGGATTAGATGGACCATCCAGCCTGGCAATTCCTATCTTCCTATATTACATAACTACCTTTTCTTTTGCAATTCAAGTATCCCAGGCAAGTGTTACTTGATGCTGATTCCTTCCTCAGGCTCGTCTCTAACCTGGTTACCTTTTCTTTTAAGTTATTCATGTATCTTAAGTTTTCTTTCATGGAGATTTCTACAGAGGATCCAATTTCCGCATTTTCAGCTCACTTAGGTTTTTTGTTATGTCTTATCTTGTCCATTGACTTCTGTCTACTAGAGCTTGGTATATCCATGCTGAAGTCAGCATCAGATCCCATCCCCTACACTTGGCATCTTGAAAAAAAGAAGAAATCCCTTGGATTTCTGAAGTTTGGTTATAGATCTGCTCTCTGGGGGCTCATAGAAAAAAAAATCCCTATCTGTTAATTTCCTTTCTTATGATCTTGGACAGGTTAGCAGAATGTACATCGTTAAGGAAGCTGTTCATATTGCCTGCGGGTACAAGAAAATGCCAGGACTCATACAAATTGACCTTCTCAAAGAAAGTCAAGGAGCTGATCAGGGAAAAATACTTTACCTGGTGAGAAGAGGTGCCAGGGAATTGTAAAGCATACTCAGCTAGATCAATGAAATTTTCAAGAACAGAAAGGGGTGAAGCATCTGTATCAGATATATGTAAGAATCCCACTGGACTTTGGCACACACCTCCACCAGGAACTATAAAACTGAGAACTGATACTCAGCCTTTGACAGGCGCATGTCACAAGTGGCTGTTAGACACTAAGGACTCATCTACATGATGGGGGCTACAGTAGCATAGATATGGGGCTGTAGCTATGCTAGAATAACCCCATAGTGTAGCTGCAGCCTATAGCAACAGAAGGGTGTTTTCCACCTGTGATGGGGTAGTTTGCCATCCAGGGCTGTAGTGCCTAGTGGTCAGCCTACCCCACCACCTGGCACTTTAAGGGTTCAGAAGGGTCCAAAAGATACATATAAAGATGTAAGGGGCCTGGGAATTAACAGCACTTGGGGAAGGAATGTTGGCACTGTACCTTTAAGGGCCCAAAGGCAGAGAAGGTGAGGCCAAGCTCTCCTCTCACCCAATGAACTGGGACGGAGTTGGGAGAAGGGGACCAGCATAAACACTGCTTCCTCCCTCACACCAGATGGACAGTGGGGGAGAGGTGTGGCCTGCTGGACTCTCCAGAGTGCAAGGCGAATTGGAAAGGGTGTTCAGCAAAGGGAGCTGACGAAAGCCTTACAGCTGATTTACATCACAACCCCAAGTCCAGGAAGAGGGCTGAGGGGGAACTCTTGCTTAAAGGAGGGAAAAGACAGATTACCCTAAGGGGAAGCCTGAGATACAAGCCCTGCTCCAGAGAGGGGGGTGAGTTGGAACACCGGCGTGGAGGAGGGAGATATTGTTTCAGACTGGATGGAACTTAACTCCAAGTCCCAGAGAGAGAGGGATGAGCGGGAACTCGTATAAAGGAGAGCTAAGACAGACTACCCCAATGTGGAAGACTGATGGGTTGAAACTCCTGCTTGGAGGAGGGAAAGACTGAGTATTACAAGGAAGAGACACCCATCACTGCCCAGCTGCTGTGTGAGAGAGTCAGGGAGTGACTTTGAGGAGGAACCTCTGTAGCTGGCAAAAAAAGAAGTGGTGAGGAACCATAGATGACAGACAGGCATAGTAGAACCCAGAGACCTGGGGAAAGATGTTGACAACAGTAGGAGCAGCCCAAGGAAAATAGAGAGATTGATGGAACGCTTCTTAGCTGCCTACACATGATAGCTGGGCTGGAGCCCAGAGGAGAAAGTAGGCCTCAGCTCCCAGACTAAAAGGGAAGGTACAGGCATCAGGAAGAGAGGAGGCCAACTATCACATCTCCCAAACAGGAGTTGAGGACCAGCTCCAAAGCCATTAGATTTTGTGGTTTCCTATTTGGGACTTTTTCATTAACCCCGGAAAGGGAATAGACTGACTAATGACATGGCCGGAAGGCTAGGCCCCATGCAATGCCAGACTGTTGTGACACCATAGAATCATAGACTATCAGGGTTGAAAGAGACCTCAGGAGGTCATCTAGTCCAACCCCCTGCTCAAAGCAGGACCAACCCCAACTAAATCATCCCAGCCAGGGCTTTGTCAAGCCTGACCTTAAAAACCTCTAAGGAAGGAGATTCCACCACCTCCCTAGGTAACCCATTCCAGTGCTTCACCACTCTCCTAGTGAAATAGTGTTTCCTAATATCCAACCTAAACCTCCCACACTGCAACTTGAGACCATTACTCCTTGTTCTGTCATCTGGTACCACTGAGAACAGTCTAGATCCATCCTCTTTGGAACCCCCTTTTAGGTAGTTGAAAGCAGCTATCAAATCCCCCCTCATTCTTCTCTTCTGCAGACTAAACAATCCCAGTTCCTTCAGCCTCTCTCATAAGTCATGTGCTCCAGCCCCCTAATCATTTTTGTGATTTAAGAATCCCCTCCACTGGACTCTTTCCAGTTTTTCCACATCCTTCTTGTAGTGTGGGGCCCAAAACTGGACACAGTACTTCAGATGTGGCCTCACCAATGCTGAATAGAGGGGAATGATCATGCCCCTCGATCTGCTGGCAATGCTCCTACTTATACAACCCAAAATGCCGTTAGCCTTCTTGGCAACAAGGGCACACTGTTGACTCATATCCAGCTTCTCGTCCACTGCACCCGGACACATGGAGTTGCTCTGGATATGAGAGGTACAGCAGCTGTAGTCCTCTGAGGTGTAAGGTTCTCTAAGCCTGATTAGCCAGGTCTGCTAGTTAAGCACATGCTTAAGTGCTTTGCTGGATTAGGACCTATGAACGTATAGTATTGAATAACAAAGCAGGACTTTCTAAAAATCTGTGCTACCATTTTGGACAGCACCATACACTCCACTCTGCTTTTCTTCCAGTGGATGTCACACAAAATTATTTAGCAAAGGCAAATGACTAATATTTACACTAGTAAACACTCCATATTGTACATTCATATGTATGCACACTCCATATTGTACATTATTCCGTTGAGGACAAGTGGATGCATGTCCGGCAGCAGAATAGAAAATGCAGCTGCGGTAATGGGCTTGTGGGGGAGGGGACTTAGAGGAATTTTTTATTTCACATGCATACAACACAAGAGATCGCTGTGCTCCTCGACTGAAGTGTGTAGTGCTGCCACTTTTAAAGTGTTATCTCCCTGCAGGGACCCATGATATCCAAGCTGCCATTTTGGATTAAATCCTCAGATTAAGTGCCACTTTTCAGTGTTTAAAAGCTTCATTTTCAATGCAAACAAGCGAATGTGAGCTCTGCCTACATTTGCCTGAAGTACTGAACTAAAATTCTACTACTAGGAAACTTCAATAAGCTTCGTTTATGTGATGTGTTCACCAACTGTTTCCCCATTTAATTTTAGAAATGATAGCCTAAATCAAACAGGCTTTATTACTATGAAGAAGAGTAGGTCAGTGGTTCATGTGAACTTCAGTCATAACATGGCTGATTGATGAGAAGGGAGATTGAAGTGGGAATGATTCTCTAATTCACTGGACACTTATTGAGTTGTAGGAAAGACTCATGCCAAATTTGAAAAGATCTATCAAGTTATAAGCCCTAACTGTATCTAGTTTAATTTAACCATCTAAGAGATCATCTAAAGTCAATCAGATAGTCCTTACATGTGTATCCCACGCCCCATCATCTCAAGCATTGGCACCTTAACAACAGGATTGTCTGGCTATGTGGACTCTCTCCTGAGGCCCTACGCTACCAGCACTCCCAGCTATCTTTGAGACACCACTGACTTCCTGAGGAAACTACAATCCATCGGTAATCTTCCAGAAAACACCATCCTGGCCACTATGGATGTAGAATCCCTCTACACCAACATTCCACACAAAGATGGACTACAAGCCATCAGGAATAGTATCCCCAATAATATCACAGCTAACCTGGTGGCTGAACTTTGTGACTTTGTCCTCACCCACAACTATTTCACATTTGGGGACAATATATACCTTCAAGTCAGCAGCACTGCTATGGGTACCTGCATGGCCCCACAGTATGCCAACATCTTTATGGCTGACTTAGAACAACGCTTCCTTAGTTCTCGTCCCCTAATGCCCCTACTCTGCTTGCGCTACATTGATGACATCTTCATCATCTGGACCCATGGAAAAGAAGCCCTCGAGGAATTCCACCATGATTTTAACAATTTCCATCCCACCATCAACCTCAGCCTAGACCAATCCACACAAGCGGTCAATTTCCTAGACACAACTGTGCTAAAAAGCGATGGTCACATAAACACCACCCTATACCGGAAACCCACTGACCGCTATACTTACCTACATGCCTCCAGCTTCCATCCAGGACACACCACACGATCCATTGTCTACAGCCAAGCTCTAAGATACAACCGCATTTGCTCCAATCCCTCAGACAGAGATAAACACCTACAAGATCTCTATCAAGCATTCTTAAAACTACAATACCCACCTGCTGAAGTGAAAAAACAGATTGACAGAGCCAGAAGAGTACCCAGAAGCCACCTACTACAGGATAGGCCCAACAAAGAAAATAACAGAACGCCACTAGCTGCCACCTTCAGCCCCCAACTGAAACCTTTCCAGCGCATCATCAAAGATCTACAACCTATCCTGAAAGATGATCCCTCACTCTCACAGACCTTGGGAGACAGACCAGTCCTCGCTTACAGACAGCCTCCCGACCTGAAGCAAATACTCACCAGCAACCGCACACCATACAACTTAAACACTAACCCAGGAACCTATCCTTGCAACAAAGCCCGATGCCAGCTCTGTCCACATATCTATTCAAGTGACACCATCATAGGACCTAACCACATCAGCCACACCATCAGGGGCTCGTTCACCTGCACATCTACCAACGTGATATATGCCATCATGTGCCAGCAATGCCCCTCTGCCATGTACATTGGCCAAACCGGACAGTCTCTACGCAAAAGAATAAATGGACACAAATCTGATATCAGGAATCATAACATTCAAAAACCAGTGGGAGAACACTTCAACCTCTCTAACCACTCAGTGACAGACTTGAAGGTGACAATCTTGCAACAAAAAAACTTCAAAAACAGACTCCAAAGAGAGACTGCTGAACTCGAATTAATATGCAAATTAGATACAATTAACTTAGGTTTAAACAGAGACTGGAAATGGCTGGGTCATTACACTAATTGAATCTTTTCCCCCATGTTAAGTTCTCCTCACACCTTCTATGGGTCATCTCAATTATCACTCCAAAGGTTTTTTTTTCTTCTGCTGCTGATAGCTCAGCTCAACTGATTGGCCTTTTACAGTTGGTATGCGTACTTCCACCTTTTCATGTTCTCTATATGTATAAATATCTTCTGTCTGTGTGTTCCATTCTATGCATCCGAAGAAGTGAGCTGTAGCCCACGAAAGCTTATGCTGAAATAAATTTGTTAGTCTCTAAGGTGCCACAAGTACTCCTGTTCTTTTTGCGGATACAGACTAACACGGCTGCTACTTTGAAACCTGTCTTTAGAGATAGTGCATCATTAGATGGCTGAACCGTAATTTTTCTTTTTTAGCTATAGTATTTTTTTTACCCCATGATTGGATTTTCTATATAACAGATATTTGTTAGCCAAAATCAGGACCTCCTTGTGCTAGGCACAGTACAAATACATAAGAGAAAACCCCTAACCTGAAGAGCGTACACTTTAAACAAAGAAATAATTAGCCCCATTTTAAATGTGAGGAACAGACAGTCTAGGTGACTTGCCCAAGATCATGCACTGTCACAAAGTCAGGAGTTGAACCCAGATATCCTGACATGAAAGCCCCGTAATGTAGTGGTTATCATGTTCACCTAACACGCAAAACGTCCCTGGTTCGAAACCGGGTGGAAACAGGTCACTGCTCCTTATTGGGTGGGGAGGGATAGCTCAGTGGTTTGAGCATTGGCTTGCTAAACCCAGGGTTGTGAATTCAATCCTTGAGGGGGCCACTTAGGGATATGGGGCAAAAATCTGTTGGATGATTTAATTGGGGATTGGTCCTGCTTTGAGCAGGGGGTTGGACTAGATGATCTCCTGAGGTCCCTTCCAACCCTGATATTCTATGATCTCTATGACTGAGAACCACACAGATGTTTTAACCACAACACTACCCTTCCTTTTAAACTAAATTATGGGCATCAGGTACTAGCTCTGAGTTCCAGTTAAGAAAAAGTTTTACTTCCAAATTTCCAGCTTCATCGGGTTCTTTTATTCATGTCACTTGTAGCACTATGGCAACAGGCTAACATCTGAGTCAGCCAACTGTCTTAAATCACATGCATCTAATCCTCCTCCTCCAATACATCTAAGAATTTCAATTTCAATTACAGGCCGAAATAAAGCAAGTACATTTTTGGCTCCATACATTTTGTCCATTCAGTGATTCCTCCCCACCCCCATTTACAGTCCTTCCTACATATTTTCCACTTAGAATCCTCCCCCGTCATCTGAGGGCTGTTCTGTGAAACGGAAGTCAACCCTCTGATTATGTAGGCATCTGGATTTATCTCCAGCTTTGATATGAATTTTCTCCAAAAAGCCAGATTGGTCCAAATCCCTTTAAGCAGCCATTTTAGAGTCTTTTAATTTAATCTAAAAAAAAAAATCTATGTATTTCTATATCTGATGTTTTTTAACTAAAGTAAGAACAAATGATATTGGATTACTAAGGAGAGCACAAAAGCCTCTTGAAAGCATATTTTCAATCCACACTGCTTTCAAATATTAAAAATTCTATTGGAAATTCGAAGATACATCTTCCTGTGTATTAAATGATTGTTGGTTTATGCTAAAACTGCATAGAGCAGAGGGAGCCCCAGTTAACCTCCAAAATCAGCAAAGCTCACCTCCCTCCATTAACCAAATTTCAATAAAACCTGAGTAAAAAAAAAGATTTGAGGCAGAAGAGAAGTAGTAAATAATTCAGCTGGAGCCAGTGAAGGAGAAAAGAAAAAGTCCGGATGGCACTTAGTGATACAACCACTGGGATATCTCAAAGGGGAGACCCCATGCAAAACTGCCATGGGGAAAGCAGACACACCAGCATAAATACGCACGACTGCAGTCACCTGCTGCTTGAGTCCCTTATCTCACAAGCCCACCCCACTGAACATAATGATGGTGTCACACGTGGAAGGCTTGTAGGAGAGAGGCTCAAGCCTGCAAGGTACTGAGCTCTCTGAGACAGATCCTCACCCTTGCACGTGAATTGTCTCACTGAACTCACCAGGGCTACTCACAGGCTTTAGCTTCAGCACATGCTTAAGCTCTTTGCTGGCTTAGGGCCACAGGGCTCGACACCTTGCAGAATCCAGCCCTGGAACCCTAAGTATCACTTTTTATATAGATTGGAACTTCACTGCCTTTTTGGCCCACCTCCAGCTCATCCATAATGAATGGTGAAAATGGCTTTCTGTGCCAAAGTTAACTTACAGTTTGATTGTGACTATGTTTCCACGTGAGCATGAACCCACCTTACATTTCTCCAGGCTGCCTGGAGTTGGGACGTTGAGTGTATGAAAAAGCAAGGATACTGGCCTCTTCATTCCCTCCCAGGAGCAGGCAGAGGGGGAATAGGTGGAACACGGGCTCCGGACTTCCTACTCAATGGCCAGAATAACCAAGACAGCCTATCTAATGCTGTATCCATTCACACAGTCTCCCTCTGGTTACAGTGAGAGAACCTTCTCCTCCTCCCCGTAGGAACAGCCTTCCTGTGTCTCTCAGGCTATTTGACTCTCCATCTCTCTTCAGGAGCGCCACCAGCTTTTCTGCCACCCTAGGCGGTGGAAGGTCCCACCCCAAAATGCCGCCCCCCACAGAGGCGGCGGAAGGTCCCGCTGCCGAAATACCACCGCAGTCGCCATCCCCCAAATTGTAGCGCCCTAGGCGACCGCCTAGGACACCTAATAGGTTGCGCCGGCTCTGTCTCTCTTGGAGAAAATCCATATGGATAAAACTCTCTTCTCTGTTTCACTTCAAAGACGGAGAGCTTACACTGGGTCAGGCACAGAATCATAGAAATGTAGGGTCGGAAGGGACCTCAAGTGGTCACCTAGTCCATGTCCCCTGCCGAGGCTGGATTAAGGCTAACTAGACCATCCCTGACAGGTGTTCCTCTAACCTATTCTTAAAAATCTCCAATGACAGGGATTCCAGAACCTCCCTAGGTAACCTGTTCCAGTGCTCAACTATCTTTGTACTTAGAAATACCCTGTTACCATCTTTAGTGGGGGAGGTTCTTTGACTGGACAGCAGGGAATGAGCAAACACTAGTATGGCTGGGAGGCGGGCTTCCCCCACTTGGCGCTCTGCTTAGGCATTGGCTGTGTAAAGGGGGATGGGGCCAGCTGACTGGCTGCAGTATTCTTTCTTCCTTGCCTATTTGCTCTAAGTCTGGGCTTTGCAAAAGCCTCCTACTTTCTGGTTAGTTGCTTCCCATCCCTCTTTTAGTTGTAGATTGTGAGTTGTTCCACTTACAATGGTGCAGATCTGACTGATCACCTGTTTTAAAGTGTTAGGAAATATTTTTTTCCTGTTGGGGCAAATTGGCATGTAGCCTGGTGGGCTTTTTTGTCTTCCTCGCAGCCTCCTGGTAGCACATTTTGGTTAGAAGCAATAGGATCTGAAGTTGGTATGTGCCTCATTGCAACTTGCAGTCAGTGTCCGGTGCAGGAAAAGGCTAAGAGGGCCTGCTCCCAGAGGTAAACGAGATCCAGGATTGTTTCCATTAACCTTCTGCTCATAAAGGGAGAGGAGATTAATGTTTTTACATATTGAGATTCCCCCACTCAGCCGTGTTACTGCTGTCACTCGCCCCCTGCCCCACCACGCATTTACGCAGGGTGGTGTGGGAGAGGTTTCACAACAGAAATGAGTGCATGGCATAGACTAGGCAGAGTCTATCCCAAGTTGTTTGGTTCATGGTTAGAGTCCTGTAACACATATTAGAGACAATTAAATGCCTGGTATATGAGAGCTGGGGCAGGGAGTGTAGTGACCCTCCTAAAGGTATAATTAGTGAAGTTGCAGATTGCCCCTTAATCCCCCCCACAATTTGTCTGTCAATCATTTGTTTGCTTCTCCTGTCCAACCTAAATCTCCCTTGCTGCAATGTGGGTTGATTTCTTCTTGTTTTGCCATCAGTGAACATGGAGAAGAACTGATCACTGTCCTCTTTATAAAAACCTTTTGCATATTTGAAGATTTCTGTGTGCCCCTCACCTTTCTCATTTCTAGACTAAAATGCCCAATTCTTTGAACCATAAGGGACAGTATGCAGCTGTGCCATCCCAGAAGCAACCTAGGAAAGAAAACGTGTCTTAGATAATTAACAAAAACACTCCCTTGTTTTTCTCCCATACACTTTTTTCAATCGATAAAAACAGGACAAAAAGGAGAGAATGGGGATAAACTTCCAAAAACCAAACTGAAAAAATTCTATTTAAATCAAAACTAAACCAATTTTTGAAAAGAATAATCTATGGTAAATTGGAAATAAAGTTGAAATATTTTTGCTTCACAGAAAATGTTTCATTAAAAAATCTTTACTTTTTCAACCAAACTTACAGCTTTTAAGGGGCTTTGTTTACTTGAAATTCTCAGAGAAGGAAGAAATGTTGAGCTTATAAAAAGAGACAGTTTAAAAACAGATGGTTTTTGCAATAAGAGAATAGATTGAACGCTGTAACAAGAATGAGTGACTGTAGGTTGGATGAGAAATCTGTCAGTGATCTTTCAACAGGAAGACAATAACAGCCCGTGATTCAGAATATTTACAGAGCTGTTCTTGTAGCATCTAATTTATTGAAATTTATCCCCAGTTTGATGTATATTTAGCACTGGTACATTTGCTGCAATTACAGAAAACATACACTTTATGATATATGATAGCTTTTCCAGAACTGATCAACGTTTTTCTCTTAGGTTCAGAGTAGCAGCCGTGTTAGTTTGTATCTGCAAAAAGAACAGGAGTACTTGTGGCACCTTAGAGACTAACAAATTTATTTAAGCATAAGCTTTCGTGGGCTACAGCCCACTTCTGCGGATTCAAAGAAGTGGGCTGTAGCCCACGAAAGCTGCTGCTCAAATAAATTTGTTAGTCTCTAAGGTGCCACAAGTACTCTAGTTTTTCTCTTAATTATTTTTTCATTAAAAAAGTGGCCTTGTCTTTAAAAGAAAACTTTTGCAGAAAAAAATATATTTAATTTGAAGTATTCTAGGTTTTTTTCTGAAAAAACCCTGTAAAACCCTCTTTTTCAGTTATTTCCTCCCTTTTGTCACCGAAATATCGGGTCCACCTAGCTGAGAGCCAATAACAGCCAGACAGGGATAAGGAAGAGTTGCTTTATTCTGCAGAAGAAAGGAGAGCTTTGCACCTTGGTACAAAAACTCTGTCTTACACACATTTTACAGATCCTTTATACACATTCAGACAAAGGTCCTTGCAGTGTTAACACTTGATTGGTGGTGGTCAGACCCGTGCTTTTGCTATCTGGTCAGTGAAAACCGGCTTGGGACCAGCTCCAACTACCTTAAGGCCTTGAAGGGAAAACAGTTGAAAAGTTCAGGCTACTGTGTACTTGAAGTGTCTGCTTCCCCCTAATGGCCACTCGTTGACATAAAGGCTGCTCTGTTAAGGGGGGGTCATTAGTAACTTTCACAGTCCCCCCTTCGGGCCTGACAAATTCAAAAATTGTCAGGCCCGTTACGCAATTTGCGCTCAAGCTGGAGGGACAGATACTGGGTTTTCTTATGGACAGCAGAGCTTTTGATCACAGCATTACACAGGCATTTGGCACATTGTATCATTATCCAGATAACACATAGAAAGAAAAGAAAGAAAAGAATCCATTTAACAATTGTTCAAAAGAGCCCCGTAAACCATGACACAAGGTCTGGAAGGAGGTCCTCAAAACTAAAGGTGTGATCAAGAGATACAGCACGGAAAACAACAGCAGCATTCTTAATGGCTTGTAAATCCTGCTCAATTAAGCCGGAATGATTAGCATAGAAACAACATTTTTCCCCGATGCGAGCACAAGTCCCCCCCCTAATTGGTTCATATGCTTGGAAGGAGCATTGAGAATGTTTGCACTTCCACCCAGAAAGTTTCCAAGTATGTCTCCATGGCCACAGATCAGATGGTACTCCTGATGTGTCTGTAAGGGCAGTGGGCCAAGCCTGATGCTCTAGATCATTCCGAATGGCCATTAGCTGGACATTCAGGAAATCCTGAATTTTTGAACATGCTAGATCCCACTGCAATGCCTTCCCAGCCTCAGTGATATTCAATACCATTTCTGTCAGCAACTTCTGGGTCATAGAACTAAGGGCGGAGATAACATGTAACTCACCAATTCCAGCCTGTACCTCGGTTAGCTGTGCCCCAATTTCTCATCATGTTTTGGTTCTTAAAAATATTCCAAACTGCTGCTGCACTATTTGCCCCATCCCAAAGGGATCCGGTCAAGTCACTTTTCTTTCTAGAGGAAATAACCCAAGCCCTCTGTTGTGCCAATCTAATGGCAGCCCCCTGTGAGCAATTGGGGTATGTAGAGGTGATCTGGAAACTGGATAAGGGTACTGAAAATTTAACAGTCCCTAGTGTAGTGTTAATCACAGTTCATTGATATCCTAATACATTTCTTTTTGTTGTAGTACTATACCACATTCCCAAGCATGGGTCCCACAAGTTTCTTCCTGCCAGTGTATAATTCTTTGTTTCTTCACCAGGGTCAGTTCTTAATGTCTCTTGTAGGCAGGAATCCTGGACTTTGGTGGTTCCAATGAAGCAAGTGTTCCTTCTTCTCTTTTCCTGAATCAGTCATGGTTCAGCATTATACACGGGAGAGGTTACTAGCACATCACCCTGTAATGGTTTTGTGTCTTCTAAAAAAATTCAAAGGCACAGTAGGTCTGTTAGTGGACAAGGGAGAGGTTACTAGCACTTCACCTTGTCTTTTTTTCCTTTTTCCTGCTGTCCAGAAGGCACAGCAGAGCTAGAAGGAGAAATAGGCTTATCAGTCAGAGAGCCCTCCCGAGGTGGAGGGGTCTTTTTACAGTGAGAAGCATGGGTCCAGGTAGGCAGTCCTTGGCACTTCACAGCGGTGTTGGTGGTTAACAGCACTTGGAAAGGGCCTTTCCAGTGTGGAGCCAAAGCAGTCTTTTGTTGATGGACTTTACGTAGACTCAGTCTCCTTGTTTCAATGAATGGCAGGGCTGCTAGGGTCTTTGGGTAGCACTTCTTTTATCTGTGAGAAAAGAAACCTAACACATTTCATTAATGCCTGGCAGTATTTTGCAGATCTCATAGTTGCTTGGACACATTCAGGCCCCCCTTTTCTTGGCTTTCAGCCAAATCTTAGCTGTGGGCAGTGTCCTTGGATGGGGCCAGCATCTTATCTTTGGACTGAGCTTGCTAGCTATTTTTTTTCCAGTTAACTCGTTCTGTTCTTTTTCCTTCTCCCCTTCTTGGTTTCTTTTAACCTACAAAGGAAACTTCCACTCTTCATTCATACACCTTTTCCCAACAATGAACACATACACATTGCCATTATACAGCACATTAGTCTTATTACTCAATGTATGCCATGTACACCCTTCCAGTAAAATAACTTCTATACAGAGCTTTGGAGCAACAAACCAGGACAAGCACACCCACTTTTGAGGAGTCCACTCGGTACAACCTCTGGTGTCCAATAGCTTTCCTCCCTCCCCAGCCCTCTGGCTAGAAATCTGAGGTAGCCAGAAGGATCCCATGGGCAATATGGGGAGTGGGTTAACCTTCCATATCCTTGCTTCCAAAGACTGTTGGTATGCAAATTTTAACAACAATTTTGGCCATAGAACACAAAAATAATTCCTATTGTGCCAGTAGATGCATGGTACATTGAATGCTGTTCAGCTGGCATCCGTTTTCTCTGATGATCTGAAAGACAAAAGAACAGAGGTCTACCCCTTCTGGGCAGTCAGTCATTGCTTAAAATATTTCCTTTATATACACATACTCTTGTTGATTTTAGACAAAACAGAGGAATTACCCCATATTTCCTTGTATTTGTTTCATAGGCAGCCCAGGTTTCAGTGGCTTCTACCTTACTAGTTAGAAAATTGCATTAATACAGATGCTTTCTGGCTTGCTTCCAGATCCAAAGCTATCCACAGCTTAAAGATTCTTACTTAAAAATAAAAGGACACAATTAACTTTCCCAGACTTTTGATTGCCTTTTACTTCTAACTCCTGCCTTCAAACACACAGTGATCTGAAAAAGACAACACAACCTATATTGGTAGGTTTGCATTTCTTTTACCTCTGCTACAATATACACTGCACATGTTCTGGGGAAAATGCACATCCTCTCCACAATTCAATTTCCACAACACTCGCCACATCAATTTCTACACAAGGTGTAACTATTTCTTTTTGAACACCGGGTAAAGACCATTTACTTAACATTTAATCTAAAGGGCTATCCTCAGAGGGTTTTACCAGAGACCCACCCATCTGCCTGCTGACACTCTAACAGAGAATTACACAGAGAACAGAGGGAATTATGGCCTAATAGGATCCTATTACAGGAATTTCTACTAATACTGACCGCTACAGGGGACGGGACAGAAGGATTCCAATTCGACCTCAGAGCTTCATCGCACGCGATGGCTTCCACTCTGAGGAATTACGAATGAGAGGCTCAGTTCCGTCCACACACCTAACGCCCAAATGTATAAGACAGAAATTCATTAACGGGTTAACCAGACCAGAACCAGATAGTGTCTCCTTATCCTATTAGGACTCACCTTATCGGAGCACGAACCCAGGGGCTGCGGTGAAGCAGAGAAAAGGGGTGAAACACCCCGTTGGCGCCATTCCCAGTTCGCCGCAGCCGTCCAGAGTCCAATGTCCGAGCTAGGAGAGTCCCGGCGGAGTCGCCAGAAACTGTCACCGAAATATCGGGTCCACCGAGCTGAGAGCCAATAACAGCCAGACAGGGATAAGGAAGAGTTGCTTTATTCTGCAGAAGAAAGGAGAGCTTTGCACCTTGGTACAAAATCTCTGTCTTACACACATTTTACAGATCCTTTATACACATTCAGACAAAGGTCCTTGCAGTGTTAACACTTGATTGGTGGTGGTCAGACCCGTGCTTTTGCTATCTGGTCAGTGAAAACCGGCTTGGGACCAGCTCCAACTACCTTAAGGCCTTGAAGGGAAAACAGTTGAAAAGTTCAGGCTTCTGTGTACTTGAAGTGTCTGCTTCCCCCTAATGGCCACTCGTTGACATAAAGGCTGCTCTGTTAAGGGGGGGTCATTAGTAACTTTCACACTTTTAAAGCTGCACGCATTTGGGAAAGAAGTGGCCGAGAATGAGGTGAAAGGGAGAAAAATTAAAACCTGAAAAATCAAAGATTTTTCCATTTTTTGAAAAATAAAATTTTTCATGGAAAATTTTGTGGGGGAATTTTTTTAAAAAATCCACCAAACAATTACAATTTTTCATCAGACTCTAGCTTTTATTATGTGCACTTTCTTTCGATGTGACAATAATAATTAGATCAGAGATTTTACAAAGTACATAAGGAATAATGAGATTTGTTTTGTGTTAAAAGGCTGACCTTTTAAAGCTACAACCTTGAATCCATTTTTAACCTAAAACAAACAATACTGGAGATTAAAGTAAATATTTCCAGTGATGTAGTTTCACTTTCTTCTGTGGCAGGCTATTCCACAACATCAGAATTGACACATGGTCCTTGATATGCCACCTAATATATCCTATGCTATATTTCATTATGTTAATTCTAGTTATAACTAGGGCTGGCCAGGAAACAACGATTTTGAGATTTCCTATGTAGAATGAAAATAAGACCTTTTTTTTTTTTTTTAATATAAAAAACTCAAAGAGATGTTCAGAGTAGGAACAAGAACCTGGCTTTTCCACATCTTTAGTGAATGCCCTAACCACCAAGCTCCTGGCTACATTGTGATAGTTCCAAGAAATTCCATCCTGGGACCCAAGAAACCTTCCCAACAAAATGTTTATCAAAACCAATAAATTTCTTCAAAACAGTTTCAGTTTAGATAAAACAGCATTTTTTAATGGAAAAAAGTTTTGCAGAAAAGTTTTCAACCAGATCTAGTTATAATCTCTTGGACTGTGCTTTTACAGCTCGATAGACAAGCAAATAAAGAAATATAATGAAAGATCCAGATAGGTATAAACTGGAATTGGCATGTAAATTAGCTGATTTACACCTGCTGAGGATGTGGCTCATATTTAACTAAACTTTTTTAAGTCTCAAAAGAGATTTGATTCATTTTGAATTTGAATGATGTTTTTGCTTGCATCTATCTAAGAGTTTTATATTGCCACCCATTATCACAGTATCTTTCTTCCATGTGTAATCAATAGCAACAGCAAAATCACTAATGAAGATCATGGAGTCTCTGGTACTTCTCTCTTTTTGATGTTAAAAACTGTTTGGGCAATAGTTTTTGCTTGTTTAATTCCCTTAACTTCATTTAAAAAGTGTGCTTTTCCCCCCAGAAATGGAGAGGGTTATTTTTTGGTTGGTGGGAGTTTTTATTTAGAGGAGTTGTCTGGGTAGTGTCATTCTGAGTGGAAAGGCCTTTTTCTAAATTGCCTTCCCCATCAAGGATGGTTTATTTTAAGGCATAAGCACCTGGACAACATAACTTAAATAGAAAAATAGTTTCAGTATGAATTATGGGTAATGTCCATCCCCCTGGACAGGACTATGCCCCACTTAAGCTCTCAAAATAGGGCCCTCAGACCTTCACCTCAAACTGAATCACATCTTTTCTGAGATATGACAAAATTTAGTGTCAGATTTTGAGGGCATACATGGAATAAAAGCTTTAGTTGGCACTTATTACATGGTGAATGTCACCCTTCATCCAGTACTATATATAAGTAGATAAATAAGAAGGAAGAGCACTGCCCTTTAATAAACATATATAAGTGCATACTGTAATACTTAATAAATTAACTCCGATGTCATTTAAAAATAAAAACAACATTTCCACAAGATAGCTCATGATGTCCTCATGACTCATGGGTTGTTGGGTTCTTTTTTTATTTTAATTAATACGTCTACTAAATAAGATCTGAGCATTAAGAAAATGTCAGACCATATGTGTGTTTATTTTTGCTCAAGTAATTATAATGGCATGAGATCTCTCTTTCTCCCCCTCTCTCGTCTTGCTGAGACAGTGTGTTCCTTCAGAGGACAGAACAGCCACAAAGCAGCTGCTGTGACATCTGAGGTGGAAGAAAAGTCCAAATTGTCCTCTGTTCCTTGTATACTTGGTGACCTTTCCCATGGAGTGAGGGGATCAACCCCCAGGTGCTGATTGTACGTCCACTCACTTGGGAAATTTTCCACCTTCTGCTCATGAGGTAGAGGAGACAGGTAGAGGTTAGAAATATTCCATCATGATTTCTTGACAAAAAATACCCTTTTTGCAAACTTGAAATTTTCCATGGAAAATTTCAATTTTTGCTGGGTTTTTTTTCCCCCCTCATTTTTCTCCTTTAGGAAAAATCAAATGATGGCTTCCCAGCAGGATCTTGACAAGACCCTTCCAGGCCAGCTGTAAAAGAGTGACCCCCCCCCCTCCCAACTCTCTGCAGCCCCTGCTCTCAGCCTCTTCACTTCCCTGCCCACTGGCTCTCCACTTCTCAGGCAGCTAGGTTGGGGGGAGATGGGGCACTTAGGCAGCTGGCTTGGAAGACTCTCATCAGTTTTGTTCTCGGCCTGCGGGGAGAAAGTGAAATGTATAAGTGCCTTCGAGGTGGGCAGCTGAGAAATCAAAATATTCTGTTTGAATTTTTCTGAATATCCCTTCTCATGGGGAGGGGGTGAGGTGAAATCACATTTTTGTCTTTTCATCTTGATTTGGAATGCACTTTTATTTCCCTTCAGAAGTGCAATATTTTTCATGGGAAGGGCTTTCCATTTTATAGCTAGGTCTAGAGACAACCTTAGAATCTGAAGAAGCCTCCATCTGGCTCTAAGGCTCTGGCCATGGAAGAGAGTAGATGGTGGAAGGCCAAGATTAGCTTGAACGTGATGCCAGAGGGGAATTCAGAACATCCTGTCTGCCAGCCAGTAGTAAATTCACCCCAAAGTGAAAGCCTGAGGCTACCTTCACTTGGCACCCCGCCACACTGTGGAGAGCTCTCTCCAGAGATGTTTCTGGAGCTTCCATCAGTGAGGGAAGACTGGTCAGCATCACTTCTATGGAGTTGCATTGCCAGGGAGGCATTAGAGATACACTTTGCCTCTGAGCAGAAATCCCCAGGCCTCTAACAGAAGCCCTGAGATCATTGGACTTGGGGCAAACCATTGCTCATTGTAGGGGCAAATCCCAGCCCTTGGATTGGAATGATCTGGTCATAGATTCTAAGGCCTGAAGGAACTATTGTGATTGTCTAGTCTGACTGCCTGTATAACTCCCCCAATAATAATTCCAGCTTGGACTAGAGCGTATCTTTTAGAAAGATATCCAATCTTGATTTTTAAAAATGCCAGTGCGGGAGGAACCACCACAACCATTGGTAATCTTTGAAGATGCATGTGTGGAGTTTTCATGGGTCTTAAATGATCAAATGAGACCAGGCTTTTAAAATTGTTACTGCTATTATACTTTTTCTATTTCGGTAGCAGCTAGAAGTCTCAACCAGGTGAGGGCCACATTGTGCTAGGCACTATCCTAACACACAGTAAATGCCATAAGAGCTTTCCTTTCTCTTTCAATGTCCACAGACACACACGAGGTGTTTTTATAACCTAGTCTGAGTCACAGAAATACTCTAGTCCTACTGTCATTCATTACAATGGAGTCCTGGCTTTTCTGTACTGTGAAGTACATATAAAGGACCCAACTGTTACATTTGGACCTTGGTTCTGATTTCCACAGTCTTCTCCTCAACCCAATCCCAAAATTCAGGATGTTTGGAGGCAGGATTTTGATTTAGGCTTTTTTTCCCTCTCAGCTTTAGTGGCACAGGAAGGAATTCCCTTGACACTCCAGAAGCCAGAGCTACCAGTATCACTTTCATCTAAATTCCCTCAATACAGGTTGCTCTTTTTCCTCTTCCTTCGATGACAAATATCTCCAAGGCGTTGAGCTATTTCTTCAGAGTCTACCAAGAAGTTTGATCTCATGGATACAAGAAGTGTTGGGAGTCTGGACTCCAGGGCACTCCTCTCAGCTTTGCCACTGAATTATTTGTTTATGGTAGTACTGAGTCTGGACTAGAGACTTCCCAGACATGCAGGTTCCTACCCTGAGGAGTTTAGACAGCCTGAGTCCCTGTACGACTTCGGGCAAATCACTCAGGCCCAGTAGGAGTTGGAACCTATGGGCCAAATCCCACTGGAGTCCCAAAGTATCTAAATGAAATTAATATTGTTCCATACCCTCCTGTGATGAGAGGACTCAAGGATCCAGCAGAACCTGACCTAGTGAATATGGACAGCAAAAAACCCCAACTAGGCTATATTCCCTACACAGCCACTCAGGTGGTGTGAAGGGGCTGAAATCTGGCCACAAATGCCCAGCAGAGAATTCCCTTTTCAAAGAGGAATTCCCAGATGGCACCAGTATGCCAGAACAGGGCCGTGCACCTGTGCCTCACCCCTCTGCCGGTAGAGTGTGTGTCTCGGGCACAGAGGGTGAGAAAAAGCCCAGCTACTCTATGTAGTGTGAGGACACAGACATAAAGAGCCATGTTTAGGTGGAAACTAGAGAACTCCCTGACTGGAAATTTCCCACATTATTAAGCTGCCTGCTGCAACACATCCTGGTCCTCTCTGGTGATTGTGGACTAGGAACTCTAAAACTGCTCTACCTCTCGCTGTCTTTATAACAAAAGATAACACCTTAAATTATAAATCAGAGTATATACACATAATTCAAAATAAGCTCCAAATTCCTTAATCCTATTTACATTGGTATGTCCTCTTATTAATTGCATTTAAATGGTTCTGGGCAGTATTTTAAAGATCAGGTCTTTGAGGGGGTCTGATCAATCTTCCAAACCGTGTTCTCACTTTTGTTGAGTTTGTGTATGGAATTCCCTGTGAGGGGGTTCACTTCCTGACATACTAGCTGCAGGTTCCAGATCCCCTCTTTGTTATGTTGGGAAATGCTGCCTATGAATCAGATTGCTCCAGATACATTTTTTTGGAGTTTCCACTAGGTAGAATTTGGGTTTTGCTAGAATTTTTTTAGTTTCCCCAAATTATTTGTCATGTGCAGGAAGCTTCTTACAGCAAAAATATCATGGGGTTCAGATAAGGTGAGTATTGCCTGCAGTTTGTGTGAATCCATCTGAATTCCCTGCTTACTAATTATGAGTCCTACAAATTTTATCTGCTTCTTTCCAAATTCATATTTCTCATACAGAGTGAGGCCAGCTTGTTGCAAGCATCTCAAAGTTGCATGTAGTCACTCGTTCATTTTTATCTCTGCAATATAACACATCATCTGTACAGTAAAGAATGCCAGGCAAACCTGACATGATCTGTGAGATTTTCTTTTGGAAATGTTCTAGTGCTGAAGATACGCCGAATCAGAGACCACTGAAACAGTATCTTCCAAACAGGGTGCTAAATGTAGCTACATGTATAGATTCTTCAGCAAGAGGGATTTGCCAGAAGCTTGCTGTAGCCTCTCCCTTTGAGAAGTTTTTGGCTTGTGATAACTGAGCTAATGGTTGGTCAATTGAGGGAAACATGTCTATCTCTGCACATGTTTTTTTAAGTCGTGTAAGGTCCACACTAATCCAGGTTTTGCCATTGGTC
This sequence comes from Emys orbicularis, assembly GCF_028017835.1. Taxonomy (NCBI): domain Eukaryota; kingdom Metazoa; phylum Chordata; order Testudines; family Emydidae; genus Emys; species Emys orbicularis. The sequence goes on along the minus strand of NC_088687.1, from coordinate 133,525,154 downwards.
TTTGGTACTACAGCCATCCATGCCCATCAGTTCTTCTATCTGGGAAATAACTCTTATATATTTTACTCTTCTTTGACTTTCCATAGCAAGGGCGTAGGGATGCGGTGTGGGGCTGGGAGAGCAAAGGGAGTAACTGATGGCACCGATTTTATTTTGTGTTCCCCTAACAGCTTTCCTCCCCCGTGAAGATGTGTAGATACATCTCCTGTATAATTTGCTTTTTGCCATTTATGCATTCCAGTTTCTCTATTAGGTGTAGTCCTTGTATTGCTGGCAACCCTAATAGGGGAGATGTCAGTCCTTGTATCACATATTATTTGATTAAGAAATTTTCATCCTTTCTCCAGTTTCCCAAGGAAGTAGCCCCAAACACCCTGTGTAGTTTTACTAGCCCCACATAGAATCTTACTTGGTCCTTAAAGATTTCCATCCCAGGATCAATGATAATCTTTTTTTGGGGGGTGGGAGGGAAATTGCAGTACCATTTAGCTTCATGCACATATTCCAAGGTGTTCTCTTGTCTATTGAGGATGGAGTCCTTAGAAGTATGGACTCATTGTCATCTGATGACAACACTCCCTCTTGGATTGTTTCTACTCCTCTTGGTCATCTGTATGCTATTGCAAGATGTCCCATTGTGTAGCACCCCCTATATTCTGCTTCTTTACATTGTTGCGAGCTGTAGCTAGGCCCCTTACCACATCTTCTACAGCTTTTTCCAAGCTTCCCTCCTATCAAGGTTCTATGGTCTCCCGCTCTCTAGTTGTGCACTGTTATTGTGTAAATTTGGTTTGACTGCTCCTTTCACACTTGTGAATTTTCCTGTTTACTGTGTCAGCATTGGGTGATGCAGTCTCCCTTATGCTGTTACCACATAAGTCACATTGTATTTCTCTATGGTTTCTTGAATTCTTCCTTTTGCTATAGTTTTTTTGCTGATGTGAGATCTGGGTCTAACTGAAGCTATGCTGATAAATTGGTGGCTTATACCAACAAATATCCTGTCGCTTATTAGTCTTCTTTTCACATTCCATAACTGCAATGTTCAGAAAGACTACCAACTGCAATAATAAAAGCCTCAGCTCTTTCCCCTTTTTCCTGAAACCTCCTATTATATTTGACCCTTTTGTATATAATATTCTGTCTGTCTATGAAATGGGCAGCAAAATTCTCTTTCACTTTGGAATATTCTCTCTTTTCTTCATCTCGGAGGGGTAAAGCATGTAGGATACAATTAGCAGCATCACACATGGCAAATATCAGGGCATTTACCTGGTATTCTTGTGCTCTCTCTGTTCAGCCAGAAGATCTCCAGAATCACTCAGGGCTAGTCTACACTACCCGCCCGAATCGGCGGGTAGAAATCAATCTCTTGGGGATCGATTTATCGCGTCTCATCTAGATGGATAAATCGATCCCCGAATAGACACGCTTACTCCCACCTCGTCAGGAGGAGTAAGCGCTGTCGACGGGGAGCCACGGCGGTCGATTTGCCGCCGTCCTCACAGCGGGGTAAGTCGAATAGGATACGCCGAATTCAGCTACGCTATTTGCGTAGCTGAATTTGCGTATCTTAAATCGATCCCCCCCCTTAGTGTAGATCTAGCCTCAGATTTACAGATCCAGCAGGGCCTGCTGCCTGAATGACCAAAATCACACTTCTCTAATAGAGCCATTTGCGCTATGGGCTCCATTGCAGTGCTGAGATAGGAATGTGCTCCTTCCTGCAGCAGCTTTCACAGGTCCCCTACCTGCTTTTCCACTTTCCCCATTCACTCACCACTCTGGGGGTCCTCTTTCCTTTCCTCCTTCTTTGGAGGCTGGGATTCTGACACCATGTAGTGTGAGGACACAGACACAAAGAGTCGTGCCTCAAGCAGCAACTAGAGAACTCTCCAACCAGGAAGTTCCCATGTTTATTAAGCTCCCCACTGTAACCCATCCTGGTCCTCTCTGGTAACTTTGAAGGACCAGGAACTTTATAATCCCTCCACACACCACACTTACGTACACTGGTCATTAAGAACCCTAAGTTAGCATAGGGTTGCCAGGCGTCTGGTTTTTCACTGAAATGCTCAGTTGAAAAGGGACCCAGGTGGCTCTGATCAGCAGCACTGACTGCGCTGTTAAAAGTCCGGTCGGCAGCACAGCAGGGCTAAGGCAGGGTCCCTGCCTGCCCTGTCTCCGTGCAGATCCCGGAAGCAGCAACATATCCCTGCAGCCCCTAGGCACAGAGGCCAGGGAGGTTCCACGTGCTGGCCCCGCCCCGAGCGCCAGCTCCGCAGCTCCCACTGGCCAAGAACTGCAGCCAATGGGAGCTGCAGGGGTGGTGCCTGCAGGTACAGGCAGTGTGCAATATGCAGAGCCGCCTGGCCATGCCTTCTCCTAGGGGCCAGACATGCCGGCCACTTCCAGGAGTAGCGTGGAGACAGGTAAGGCAGGGATGCTGCCTTAGCCCCGCTGTGCCACCGACCACCCCAAGCCCCCTCCTGCAACCAAACTCTCTCCTGGAGCCTGCACCCCAAACTCCCTCCTGCACCCCAACCCCCCTGCCCCAGGTCAGAACCCCCTCCCACACCCTAAAGCCCGCAACCCCTCCCGCACCCTAGCTCCCTGCCCCATCCCAGTGAAAGTGAGTGAGGGTGGGGGAGAGTGAGTGACAGAGGGAGGGCGGCTGGAGTGAGTGGGGGTGGGGCCTCAGGGAAGGGGCGGGGGTGTTTGGTTTTGTGCAATTAGAAAATTGGCAATCCTATGTTATCAGCAAAGCTTAGAGCTGCCCAACAGCAGTGCTCAGTCATGTTGAGGTTGGAGCCAGCCCCTGGAATCAGGGATTTGTAACCATCTCCCAGACACTCCTCACCCTCCCCGCCTCTCCTGAACCAAGCGGAACTAAAGAGCCGAAGAGACTCTAGGCCAACGTGACACCATCCTCCCCATTCCCTGTAGCATCCCATGTGAAATGTTCAGGATCCATGGGCAGGTGGGAGCAGTTGCTAGGAGATTGCCATAGTGATAGCATCAGACCTCACAGTCCAGTTCAGGAGTGTATGTTCTCAGGAGGTTTCAAAGGGAATTCCATATTGTCAGTTCCAATAGAAGCCCTAAATAAACATTTTAAATATGTATCGGACAGATAAATTACAGCTACCTAATTACTTTAAGACATATTTTATTGTGCTACTTCTCTCAAGATGGTAAATCTTTCCTCCGAGTTGACAGATACAAGCTTCAGGAACCATTTATTTATGGCTTTTATTAGACAGACCACAGAGTCACTTTATGTTTTAAGAAGCCAGTTTTGAAATTGTTTGGGGATGTGTTGGCAAACTTAGCGTACTTGCAAAGGCAAACCCTTTATTTAAATGTCTTCTAGCAGCTCTTTTAAGAGCAAAGAGATGCTTGCAGCTCTTTTAAGCACCCACAGAAGCACAGAAAATAGAACCACCATTTCAAAGGCCTGAATATTTCAGTTTCTGTAATTCTGACAATTACAAAGCATGACAGACTCATGGGAAAGGCACTGAACCCTTGTACGGTCAGACCATCAGTGAAAAGAAAAATAAACAAAATCAGAAGAATTTAAATACAGAGAATCAATAGGGGATGGAGACTCAACCCACTCTGCTCTCAGTAACACTTGAAAATCTGGAACAACTTCATTTATTCCAGTGGAATTACTCAGACCAATGCAAGTGAGATCAGAATCTAGCAAAGTATGTTCCTGCCTCGGCCTTTTTCAGAATCAGGGCTAGTGTCAATGTTTTTCTGCATCACATTCTATTAAGTATGCATTTTCAAAGGCAGCATGTTTCCGACAACATCCATGAGCAAATCCCACCCTCCCTCCATGACAAAACCCAGCATTTCAACACTTCTGTCTCAGTTTCCCCACTGTGCTCTTCTGCTGACGCCTGCCGTAGATCTGACCTGACCCTGCAGACGAGCCACTTTAGACAGTACAACCCCTTCTAGGTTAGCAGAGTCTCTCTTGACCAGAGTCAATTCCAAAAACATCAAAACAGCCTTCAGTCACCTTCCTCACAGGCAAGCTCTCAGCAGCAACAACTTGTCTTAGCCAGAAGCTCCTGGGCTCCAATCCACTCAACCATCTGGGTCAGGTCTACCCTCCTATCAAGGGCCTTTCACAAGCCTTACCCATCAGTGAGTTCCTAGCTTAAGACTGGCTTCTTGCCTCAAATCAGATCAGATCAGGGCTGGGTCATGAGCAGCCAGCCTAGTGCCTAGAGCCAGGACCAGATGTCAGGAATCACAGTTGTTTGTTGATGTAGAGCAGGGGTCGGCAACCTTTCAGAAGTGGTGTGCCGAGTCTTCATTTATTCACTCTAATTTAAGGTTTCGCGTGCCAGTAATACATTTTAATGTTTTTAGAAGGTCTCTTTCTATAAGTCTAAAATATATAACTAAACTATTGTTGTATGTAAAGTAAATAAGGTTTTTAAAATGTTTAAGAAGTTTCATTTAAAATTAAATTAAAATGCATAGCCCCCCGGACTGGGACCAGGACCCGGGCAGTGTGAGTGCCACTGAAAATCAGCTCGTGTGCCGCCTTTGGCACGCGTGCCATAGGTTGCCTACCCCTAATGTAGAGTCAGGAACCAGAAGTAGAAAACAAGGCCGAGTCAGAAACCAGATACCGGACACAGGAGGTAAAGCTAAGGTCAGGAATCAGGAGCAGCACAAGGAAGCAGGTTCTGTAGCAGCAGCTACTTGGGGTTCCCACCTCATTGCACAGGCAAGTTTCCTGTATCCTCCCCAGGTTTAAGTAAAATGTCCACACCAATCAGGAGTGTCCTGTCAAATTGTGCTCTCCGTGGGTGGCACATCCTGTGGTGTGCCGGGAGGGCCCTTAGGCTCAGGACTGGCTGAGTGTTTCTGCTGCCAGTGCTGTTAGGTTGCTGTGCAGGGGACCAGCAAACCCAGCTTCTAGACTCGCAGCTCTTTACAGATCAGCCTGTCAGCTCACCCTCCCAGCCAGCCCTCGACCGCTGGACTTTCCTCCTCAGTCCCTAAGCTGTAGTCCAGCCCACTCACCTCTGCTCCTCTTGGGATCAATCTTTACACGCCTCCCCAAATCTGGCTTCACCAACTTCCTCCTGGCCCAGACATCTCAGCTTTAGGTCCCCCGTCGCCCAGTTCCTCAGACTTCCTAGCCTTTCTTGCCCTACATCTAAGGGCACCTCCTTCCCAGCCAGCACCCAACTGCTGGGCATTTCTCCTTTTAAGTCCAACAACCAGCACAGGTGTAGAAAGACAGTGCTAATTAAAGAAGGTTAACAGGCTCCAGGGTTCCAGGCCCTTAAAGGAGCAAGCCACTCTGTTCTGTAGAACTTGTGGGAAAGAAGTTGCAGCTACAGGATAGGTGAAGTCTGAGGTTCTTCAAACCCCTTGAATTATTTTTGTAACGGACAAAACTATTGTAATTTAAGCTGATTTTTTTCCCTGTCATTTAAATTCATCTGTGATTTGTTTTCCAAGTGGAAATGTAGTTTAAAAATCAATAACATACTTATATTATGCCACAGTTGTTTCTAGGGATAGAAGATGAGACGAATTCCTCACCCACAAAATGTAAACTGGCCCAAGTGAGTGCCTTATATATATGGCTTAGTTCTTCAATTCACTTGAAGACAATGGAGTAAACTGTATGAGAGCAGAATCAGGCCCCGTGGTTTCCATCTAATTTTATCATTTTCACACTGGGACCAATTTCCCTTTCACATGCCCTGTGGGCCTAATTCCTCACTGTTTTGCACCTCATGTAGCCATTTAAATCTGTGCAAAGGGGGGGTTAAAATTACCATTTTGATTTACTAGCATTTTGCACCCCTACCCTCTTTGCACTGATGCAACCACTAGTTACAAGGCCATGGGGATATCAGACCCAGTGTATCTCCATTGATTTCTGAACTACTCTTCTCATTTAGGCGTGATCAAGAGCCCATGGGAGTCTACTGAAAAGCCCATTGATGCCAATGGCCTTGGGATCATGCCATTTCAATAGTGTATATGCAAAGAGCCTAAGCCCCATTGCATTTATTTTTCTATCAGCATTTTTTCTCTCTTGCACTCCTTATTTTGGTTCCTAAATATACACAGTAAAGCATTGTTTGAATGATAAACTCCTTCAAATTTTATTAACCAACCAAAACCTAATAAAGCTAAGCTCTGACGTTATTAAAAAGGCACAGCTGCTTTTAATATTTAATGAAAAACAAAATGTTTCTGCATTGCTCGCCTGACCTCTCTCAATCTGGATCGCTAAGTATCTTTAAGAGCTCCTCATTAAATGTGTTCTGAATAAGTCGGACTGGTTTGTAATAATCCAGGATCAATCGATAGAAATAAAACAATTTTTCCCAGATGTGGCCTGAATACACAGTTGATTGAGGAATGCAAAATGATGATGATTCAAGGTCAGAGGAACATGGTTCTTTTGTTTAAAGCCCTAAATTAAGAGTTACCTCGCATCCCAGCATGCATTTGGGGCCTCATAAAAAGTCTACTGAAGACAATGGGAAGACTCTTGCTGACTGCAATGGGCTTTTGAACAGGCCCCATTGTTCTATTCATAGTTCTGATTAACACTGTATGAGGATTAAAAAGCACAAGTAGTAAGAATTTCCCATTCTTTATATTTAAGTAAATGAAAAAGCTTTGTCTCAAATCCTGCTAACACTTATGCACATAGAATCATAGAATATCAGGGTTGGAAGGGACCTCAGGAGGTCATCTAGTCCAACCCTCTGCTCAAAGCAGGACCAACCCCCAACTAAATCATCCCAGCCAGGGCTTTGTCAAGCCTGACCTTAAAAACCTTTAAGGAAGGAGATTTCACCACCTCCCTAGGTAACCCATTCCAGTGCTTCACCACCCTCCTAGTGAAAAAGTTTTTCCTAATATCCAACCTAAACCTCCCCCTGCAACTTGAGACCATTGTTCCTTATTCTGTCAACTTAACTTGAAGCATGAGTATTACCTTTTATTTCATTAGAACTACTCATCTGCTTAAAATTAAGCCTCTTTAAATGCACTGAATCAATTTCAGCCCGGGTGTAAGCAATGCAACTCATACTTATTTATATGGGAGCTGCACTGCTTGCCTCCGGACTGAATTTGGCCCATTGTACTCAATGCAAAATGGTTAATTAAAACACACACACACACACACACACACACACACACACACTATTGATGCCCAACAAATTTCTGGGAATTTTCAAGAGCTCAAACTTGGTAGCTCTGAACAGGAACCAGGAGAGAGGAAATCCAGAGATATTACCAAGAAAACTAGCAATGCCAAAAGGCTTTAACCAGAGATACCATAGGGCAAGAGAGAAATGTGGCAAAACATCAGTATGAATCAGATTCAGAAGTTTGCTTAACTATTTCAGTTAGTTTAATTCTGATCTCATATCAGCGTCAAACTACAAAATGGTTTCAGTGGAGTTAGTCATGACTTACTACAGTATATTTGGACAGCAGAATCAACCTGTGTTAATTTATTAAATCTCTTTGTTGTATCCTAAAGAAGGCAAAAATAGAGGTGTTAAACAATTAAACATTTAATAGGCTACACTAATTTACACAAGTTGCGGATCTGTCCGTTAACTTCAAAGAATCGCACAAGAGATTGATTTTCTGCCTTGAACACAGTAAAGTCACACAGAACACACATAATTAAATGCACTCTGACAGTCCATCCAAACTGGCTAGTTGACTTGTGAGGTGAATTATGTACCATAGTCACTGGACTGGGTCACTTAGCCTTGAATGAATTATCTCCACTGAGATCACAACACACTATATCATGTACATGCTTTCTTTTATAGAGCAGTAACTTTAGCACAATATTGGAACTTGTCCTGTAATGACACTATGCAAGGAGCTCCTCTTTCCTCCAAATGAACTTTAGTGCACGCTGGGCTACAAAATAGGGTCTACAAAATGTGTGAGGTTATTGCCGCTAAGGAAATCAGTGGCCATTCTGTCCTTATGCCCTGACAGTGTCAGATAATTTTGTAGATTCACAGTAGCAAGCAATAAATGATGTAGGACTGAAATGAGAAAATCCTTGCTCAGTGCACAGAGAACATAAGCTTATCTCACTGGTCAGGGATGAAGTGTGCAGAGGTCACAAATGTCTGCTTTGAAAAACAAACTCTGACCACGCTTTGGTTCCTTCCATCAAAGGGTATCAAACACCTAAAAGAAAAAGGTTAAAGCTCAAGAACTGATGAGGTCAGTAGGTAGGTGATTAGTATATACATGGGAACCTAGGAATTGCCAGACTGGGTGAGACCCAAGGTCACTCTAGTCAGTATCTTGTCACTGACAATGGCTGGTACGGGATACTTCAGAGGCAGGTGTAAGAACCCTGCACTAGTCATAATCTCCCCCCAAAATCAGAGGGGTAGCCATGTTAGTCTGACTCCTCGTTGGTTTTGTCCCCCAAAATTAGCTCTCACCCTAGTCTCTAATAGTTAGTGACTGGCTTAAGCCCTGAAGCACAAGGTTTAATATCATTGAAAAGTGTTCTTAACTTGGAACTTTGAAAACTCTTATCTCAGTGTCCAATTTCTTTTTGAATCTTTATCAATTCTTGACCTCAACAACTTCTGTGGAAGTGAGTTCCACAGTCTATTACACACGGTGTGAAAAAAATATTTTATTTTACTGGTTTTGAATTAGCCATCTTTTACTTCCATTGAATGTCCTCTTGTTTTCATGTTATGAGATGGGGAGAACAGAAGTTCTCGATATACCTCCTCTAGAGCATTCATTATTTTATGCACTTTTATCATACCTCCTCCAATTTGTCGCCTTTCTAAAATAACCGATCCCAATCTTTGTAATCTCTCTTCATATGAGAGTTTTTCCAGGCCCTTGACCATTCTTGTCTTCCTTCTCTGAACCCCTCTAATTCTGCACTATCCTTTTGGAGATGAGGTGACCAGTACTGCATGGAGGATACACCATTGATTTATAGGAAGCCATTATTATATTGTCTATATTATTCTCCATTAATTCCGTACTCCACTGGGAATAAAATAAAGAATGAAGCAGGGTAAATATGCTTTAAACAGTTGGGTAATGGTGGCAAAAAGAGGTTAAGTGACTTTCCCAAGACCAAAGCCTAAATCAGTGGCAGAGCTGAAAGAGAACCCAGTAGTCCTGAGCACTAGTCCCCTGTTCTAACCACTAGAAATAGATCCTCCTTGTTTATGGATAGATATATAATTCTTATTTCATTTATACACTTCTATTTATTCATTCAATTTTAAAAACCATGCATAGAATGTGTGTAAATGAACTACCAGGTGCCCAAACAACCAGTGAAGATATACATTTGAATTGACTGTATCACCCAGCAGTCCAAAACCATGGACAAATTAACATTCCAGTCAATAAATACAGTAACAGACCTTCGTCCCTCTCCAAAGCCCTCCCTATTCTCAGTCTCCGCTGCAGGTTCAGCCCAAGAGACGGGCTTGCACGGAGTTCTGAACAAATTTGGACTAGTTCAGACCAAATGGATGAGTTACCCAGAGAATTATTGACCCATTAACCCCACTCTTTTATTGTGTGAGGATTGAGCTCAGTGGGGGTGCTTTGGTTTAGTCATGTTAGTCTGGCACAGGGCTGGGGTAAGGAGAGACACAGTTTGTTAGCTAGGCAGGACCAAATCTAATTAGACCTTTGTAGGTCAAAACCAAAACCTTATAATTTACCTGGAGACCAACAGGAATCAGGAATCTGAGACTCAGATCAGAGACCAAGAGGCAGCCATCTTAGACTCCAGAGTGGTCAGGCCATGGGCTCCCTATGAGACTCATACAATTAGGCTGTTGCCTATCTTCAGTGTCCACAGAGATTTAACGTGTAATCCCTTGTAGAGTGCTTTGAAGTAATTTAATCAGGAGCAACGAAGGCATGTATAATAATTAATATCACCAAGCTGTTATATAGCATTTTTCATCAATAACTCTCAAAGGGCTTTACAAAGAACATCAATATCTTTCAGCAGGGCAGTTCGGTCTGGTACGCCGTACCAGCAAGATATTTATGGCAGGTATGGTGTACCGAAAAGAGGAGCAGCAGAACGTGGGCCACTAGGCGGCCCCATTCCGGCAGCTCCCCCGGCACAGCTGTACCACCCCCAGCCCTTCCAGGCAGGGTCTCCTCCAGCTGTACAGCAGCCCCACTGGAGGACAAAGCTGGAGGTGGTACAGGAGCCGCGCCGGAGGAGCTGTGGGCGTGGGGCTGCCCGGTGGCCCCACGTTCTGCTCCTTTCCCCGCTGCGGTTCCTGGGGGAGCCCTGTGGTTCAGGGCTCTCCCGGGAACTGCAGTGGGGAAAGGAGCAGAACCCCCAGCTCTGCCCCCTGCCCTTCCACGGAGCTGCATCTTTCCAACTCCCAGCAGGAGCTCTGCCGGAGGACAGGGCTGGGGGGGTGGGGCTGGGGTGGTAAAGCTGCCAGAGGAGCTGCCGGCATTCTGCTCCTTTCTCCACTGCGGTTCCCAGGAGAGCCCTGAACCACAGGGTTCTCCCGGAAACCACAGCATGGAAAGGAGGAGAACGTGGGACCACCGGGTGGCCCCACACCAGCAGCTCCTGCAGTGCAGCTGCTGTACCACCCCCAGCCCTGCCCATAGCCCTGTCCTCTGGCAGGGCTGGCTGCTGTACAGATGGAGGAGACCCTGCCTGAAAGGGCTTGGGTAGTAGATCTGTGCCGGAGGAGCTGCCACGTTCTGCTCCCTTTGCCGCTGTGCTGCTAAAGGCACAGCGGGTGGAGGACAGAGCCCCCCCCCCCCAGGTAAGGGAGGTGGATCATTGGGAGGGGACAGGGAGAGCATGGGGGCCCTGGGCTTGGTGCGGGGAGGGGAGGAGTCACGTGGAAGGTCACTTGCCCCCATGCCCCCCCTCGTACTTGTAAGAAATGGATTCCACTTGCCCCACTGGTATCTTTATCCCCATTTTACAGATGGGCAAATTGAAGGAAGTCTGCATCTTAGTCCCGTGTCTGCCTTCTGTGTGCTTAGAAAAAGGCACTCCCATTTCCCAAAAGCATTGGAAAACTATGTACAAAAAAAATCTTTATACGCTTCTCCCCCTATTTCTCTTTAATAGAAATTTCAAAAACAGAAAAGGGGCAGGGGAGAAGAGAGGGAATCATCACCAAAAAAACTGCTTTCAAATAGCATCAGTAGAGTTGCCAACTTTCTAATCGCACAAAACCGAACACCCTTGCCCCGCCCCCTCCCCGAGGCCATGCCCCTGCCTCACCGCTTGTCTGAGGACCCACCCCCACTCTCTCCATCCCCCCTCCCTCCGTTGTCACTCTTCCCCACCCTCACTCACTTTCACCGGGGTGGGGCTGGGGCGCGAGAGGGCAGGAGGGCTCCGGCTGAGGGGTAGGACCGAGGGGTTTGGAGTGTGGGAGGGGGTTCCGGACTGGGGAATGGGTTGGGCTGCAGGAGTGGGTTAGGGGTGTGGATCTGGGAGGGAGTTTGGGTGTGAGAGGGGGCTCAGCCTGGGGCAGGGGGTTAGGGTGGTGCTGGAGATGAGGGGTTCAGAGTGTGGGAGGGGTCTCTGGGCTGGGGATGAGGGATTGGGGTGGGGGAGGGGGTGCAGGCTCTGGGATGAGGGGTTTGGCATGTGGTAGCGGGCTCCGGGATGGGGCAGGAAGTTGGGGTGTGGGAGGAGGTTCGAGGTGCGGGCTCTGAGAGGGAGTTTGGATGCAGGGAGGCTCAGGGCTGGGGAAGGTGTTTGGGGCATGGGAGGGGGTGCAGGCTCTGGGAGGGAGTTTGGGTGCAGGAGGGAGCTCAGGACACGGACGGCAGTTGGGGTGCGGGATGGAGTGTAGGATATGGGAGGGAGTTTGTGGGCCTGAGGGGGCTCAGGGCTGGGGCAGGGGGATGGGGTGCAGGAGGGGGTTCAGGGTGCAGGCTACGGCCAGGCAGTGCTTACCTCAGGCGGCTCCTGAAAGTGACCGGCATGTTCCTCTGGCTCCTAGGCACAGGGATGGCCAGGTGGCACCGCACGCTGCCCCTGCCTGCAGGCACTGGCCCCGCAGCCCCCATTGGTTCCCGGCCAATTGGAGCTCTGGGGCCGGTGCTTGGAGCAGGGGCAGCTTACGGAGACCCAGTGGCCACCCCTGCACTTAGGAGCCAGACATGCTGAGCACTTCCGGGAGCCACATGGAGCCAGGGCAGACAGGGAGCCTGCCTTAGCCCTACTGTGCCGCCGACCAGATTTTTAGCAGCCTATTCAAATCTCCCGGATTGATTTCAATAGTCACTGGGAGATTGTTGCTGATTCCGGTAGACTCCCAGCCAATCCAGGAGGGCTGACAACCCTAGGAATCTGAATTCAACTCCCTAAAGCAAAGAAATCCAGACTGTCTCCTCTTCATGCCTGTGGGTAATCACAAAACTCCATCCATGTGTAAGATTCCCCCAGTGTTTGGAGAGCTTATAATCAAGGCAGAACTGACTGAAAGTCTGAGGCTAAACTCTATATTTAACTGCTTCTTGTGGAATTAGGTGCAGATTTTTCTTGAGTTCCTGAGGGATTTAGGAGTACAAATAATTTCTGAAACTCTTCTCCATGCATTGGCTCACCAATGTTCTAGAGTGACGTTTCTTGAGATTTTATGAAGTGTGCAGATTAAAGGAGCTTGAGTTTTCAAACTGCTGCTCACCTCATTAGGGCAACTGGTCTAGATCAGACCCATGGTCAGATCCTTATCCGGGGCAAATTGGCCTCGCTCCCTTGAAGGCAATGGAACACTGCCAGTTGACACCTGCTTAGGATCTGGCCCATGGCACACAGAAGTGTAGTTCCATTGAAGGCACCTGGACAATGTTAATTTACATCAGTTTAGGATCCAGCCCCTAGGGTTCCATAGTGCAGCTCCACTGAGTTTTGTTTAACTTTGGCCTGCCGCCTTTTACAGTTTACCCTTTAGGACAGACTTATTGCATCATGGCATTGCTGTGTTTAGATCACGATGCCTTTTTGACACATACAAATATAAATATTACATTGTGAGGCAAAGCCCTCAGCCTGCTCCCTGTTTGTGATGCAGCAGGCTGATGAGGACATTGTGATGATCCCACAGTATACTGATGCCCTGAACGTGAGGAGCACCATATGCAGGAGCCATGCTAAACTGGAACTTATTTCACGAGTCTTGTGATAGGTGGCAAGAAGGACTACATGAACCCCCTGTCAAGCTTGATTTGCAGACAGCTTCACATACCGAAGCTTGGAATTAAAGTCTGCATGTGTTGAAACCCAGTGAGTGAATTTCTCACCTTCAGCAGACAATCTCTTCTCACTGAGACCTCTCTCCCTCCCGCTACCCCCAAACTATTTCTCTTAGGCATGAGAGGGGATCCTGACTCATGTTGGGGGCAGAAAGGAAGCATGTCTGGATGCTGTGGGAAGCTTGAGAGACTGGGAGGAGAGATGCTCAACAGCTTCCCACTTTTGCAAGCACAACCTCGGGCGACTATTGTCAAGCTTCTGCAAGAGTCACCTACGTAACTTTGAGGATCTGGCTATAAGTGACCTTGCAACTCTTTTTCCAGCTCTAGTGTCTGTTATTCTCAGCTGTCTGTCTAGGGCCAAATTCATCTCTGGTGTAAATCCATTGAAGTAATTTTTACTCAACACTTTGACTTCAGTGGATTTACACCAGGGATGAATGTGCCCTCCTTATCTTTGTTAGTTATCTGTATTGCAATAAATGTCCAAAGGCCCCAGATGAGGATCAAAAACTGGAGCTCAAATATGCAGGAAGACCTTCTTGCTGCTCTAAAAAAAGCTCACAATATAATGAGTAATTAGACCTTGATATTACAGTGGCTGATTACTGTGTATGGCTCTCTTTCATGGTTCAGGAACAATCAGAGTTTCTCTTTTTTATTGTTATGAGCTACGCATATCTGCCTAACTGTGATCCTGTTATCTCAACAATTGGCTTAACTGCTAAAGCCCCAGTCCCATAACTCTTTATAAGTAGGTAGATACTTGAATGTAAACAAAACTTAATTGCAGTTGTGCGATCAGGAACCATGTTTTTGAAGTGCAGTGGAGGGTTTTAGCTGTGAAAACACGCATGAGGAGGGGTGCCCACAGCCAGCATAACTCAAAGTCATCAAAGATGACATTACATCTTTTTAAAACTCCGTTGAATGTATCTATTTTTCCCTTTTCCATTCTTTCATTCCGTCTTTGGACAGATACCGGTGTCTGTTTCTGTTCTTCTCCTCTCCGGGCTGCACCAAATCTAAAACTTGAAGACGAAAACAAAATCTGCTGAAAGACACATTGAAAATTGCCATTCTGTTCCCAAGGCACCCCAATCCATCTCGTGCGCTGTCAAAAGGCAGACTCCACAAGGAGCACGCTTTATTGCTCTTGGTGCTTCTGCCACAGCAATCCCACTGATACCTCCAAAGAATTATTTTGGAAAATGAAAGCTGCTCTAGTATTAAATGTCTCTTCAAAAGAATTTTTTTAAGGGAAAAGGGAAAAAAAAAAAAAGCTTCCAGTTCAGAACTTTGCAGCAGCAGCACAACCATAAAGAAACAGCAAAAAGGACTGGGCATTTTGCCCTGAAACAGAACTACGGGCTTGATTGGCAATGCTGAAAGGCAGAGAGATTAATTGGTACATATGCCTGATGAGCAAAAGCCAAAGATATCCTAATTATTAATAATAATGAGTCACCAAGGGAAGCTGAGAGGGCATGGACTCCTCAGCCATTAGCACACGGTGCAGAACAGAAATAAAAGAGAGGAAAGTGGGAGATGTGGAAAATGTCAGTGACTGGGGCATGGGCAGGCATGCCTAGCCGTCAAAGCAGCAGTCAGGTATAGCATGCAGCACAGGAGTTGGCAGCCAGAAATCAGAGCCCCGGATCAGAGCCAGAAACAGAAGCCAGGTGGCCTGGCCAAGCCAAGGGACAGAATTGAATTACCTGGAGAAAGGCAGAACTGGGAACAAGCAGGCATTATCACAGACACAAACAAATACTTTGAGAACTGAACTGAACTACTGCTGCTGGGTTTAAGAGCCAGTCAGCTGAGCCTTCCAACCAATTAGGCCGTATACAATCAGGCAGCCTATTACTGGCCATCTGCGCTTGTTAGCTTGCCCTGAGACTGGCTCTGCTGCAGGCCCTGATTCCTGACAGAAGACAGCATTAAACTGGGACAGGAGGACATTACCAGGTGAGATTATACCAGAATGGAGTTCATTTTCCTGGGCATGACTGGTCTGCTGAACGGCAATCCATGTTTTGCGCCAGTTGCAGTATAATTAGCTGGATGGCCATCTTCCCCCTCCCCTCTTACTACCAAAGCCAGTGCTGCTGAGCCCTGGGGGCAAATCTTCATAATAAAAGCATTGGACATTCTGCATGGTAATCTAGATTGGGGTATACACAGGTGCAACTCAGATTTCAGATCTTAGACTGATTCAAAGGGCAGGTGCTGGGGCCCACCCTAGAGGCAGATGGGGGCCAAGTTCAAGTTTGAAAATAGGGCTGAGAGCAATGCTTCAAGGGAAGAGGAATAAGGTTGCATAGGGATTTTGATGCTGGGTGGGAGAATGTGACTGAAAGGCTAATGAATGAGGGCAATGTAAGGGGTAGGAAGGCTTGTGCGGGGCACTGAACTGGGATTCAGGAGATATGGATTCAGTTCCTAGCTCTGCCAGAGATTTCCTGTGTGACCTTGTGCAAGTCACTTAAACTACTCTCCATTCCCCATCTATACAATAGAGACAATAGTTGTGACAGAGATTGAAATCCCACACTGTCTTTGGCGCCCATTGAATAGAATTTATAAATGGTTTAAGTATGGTTGTTTTCTACTCTATGGGGGTTAGTTACCACAGCTCCTCCAGGAACTAAACACAGTGGTGATTAAGGTGGGATTGTGAACAACTCCAGAGAAGTACCACCTTCTGAGTTGGTTTGCATTTACTGATTTAGACTAGGTTGTCCAGAGACCAAGAGACAAAGAAAGAACCTGGGATATATAAAGACTGAGTTTAAACAGAATTAGGGCCTTCCTTTTGATTCAGCAGATGGACAGGACCATTCATCCAAAGGGCAGTCCAACCCTTGCTGAAGGGTTGGAAGAGACTTTGGCCTACCAGACTCCTCATGTGGAAAATGGGTGATTTCTGATTTGTTTAGTAAGTATGTAGGAACTTTTATTGTTTGCGGTATGTTTGTGATGTTTTTTATCCTAAGAATAAATCTCCTCTGCTGAGAAAAAGCTGCGCAGTCATTTGTAACTGCTGGCCCACATTGGTCATCATAGCCGGAGAGAAAGCAAAGTGTAGGCACTGGTCATTAGGCAGATTGGCTTGCTGGAGATATTACAGTGTATGGCAGAAGACTGTCCAGCCTTAAAACCGCTGGTCAGAAGGTAGTTGGACACAGATCCCTGCCCAGATACAGATGATGGCTGGAGGCCTGAGAGCAGATTTGGCACTCCTAACAGAGACCATGGAGTAACCCGGAAACTGTGAAAATACCTACTTCCCAGGACTAATATGAGGCTAAAATCCCTTAGTGATTGTGAAGTACTTAGTTACTAAGGTGGTGAGCGCCATATAAACATTTAGACAGTAATCTGTAATCTAGCTGATGTAAGCAGGGTCTGAACGAGCTCTCCCTGCCATCTAGTGAGGAGCTGGGGGAGAAGACTTCTGGAACCAACCTTGTTTGCATAGACACACCCACTCTGCCTAGGCACACAACATGATGGAGCTGTTTTGCCCAAATGATCACTTTTGGCTGGGGTCACATTGCAAGTCACTTTGTTATTGGGTGCAGGGTAATAAAGTGGTGTTATCCTTGTTGTGTGAATCGAGGGGAGAAGAACTGTGCTTAGCATGCCCTGTTTTAGGGATTCAGCCACAACTGAACTGTGCTCGCTAAGCTGAGGGGCAGGGGTGCCAAAGCCCGGTGGAAATGAGAAAGTGTGGGGAAATGAGAAAGGTGCTTGTACCTGGTGGTGTGGGCTCTGCCTAAGGGTCCTAGGCACCATTTGATTCTTTTCCTCTCTGCTGTGTAATGACAGAGTTGATGAAGACTCAATTGAGAGTCCTTTGCTGTGACTCAATAGAGCAGAAATCACTGATAAGTAGGTCTAAGCATTAGAGCTGTGGGGGGCAGTGTCTCTAGTGAAAGAGACTGCCCTGCCTGCAGTAGCAGTGAGGCTCCCCCACTAACAGCTGACATCACTGAAAGCTGTGGTAAGACCTCAAGACGTCCCAGAGGTTGCAGTAGAGAAGGCAGTGGCGGAATGAGCAGCTGGTGGAGTAAGTGTCCGGTGGTGGAGCAAGTGGCTGGGCAATGGAGGAATGAGCGGACAGCTGAGTGTTTGGGTGACAGCAGAGTGGGTGGCCCATGGAGTGAGCTGACAATGGAGCAGCTGGGCAACAGCTAAGCAAGCATCTGGTCAGTGGCAGAATGAGCATCCCACTGAGCGGCTGACGTTGGAACAAGCGACGGCTGAGCGGCCAATGGCAGAACGAGCGGACGGCCGACCAGCTAGGCAATGGCAGAGCAAGCTGATGGATGGGTGAAGACAGAGCGAGCGGACGGCTGAGCAGCAGCTGAGATATTGCTCAGTGCCTCGCCTCGCCTCTCCACGTCGGAGGTGAACTGACGTGAATGCACCTCTAAACTCTGGGTCTTTCCTGATCAGGAATGACTGTGTATGGGGTACAGTGGAGGGAGAGGACAGTGGGACGTTGAAGGAATTTTTGTTTGTTGGACTTCCTCACTGCAAGATGAGAACCTGAGGCAAAGGATACTGCCCAGCTTACTCTGGGATGGGTGTTCTTCTCATGGTCATATGCTTCTGAATCATGCTTGTGGTGTTTTCCCAAGTTTGTGCCAGGTTGCTTTCCCCTTTTTATGAAAAGTTTGTTTTCTACACACAGACTCTGTGCTTGCGAGAGAGGACGTATTGCCTCTTCGGTGTGCCCAGGGATGGATGTAATTTTCCCAGGTTAATGGGTGGGAACTCAAGCTGGTTCTGTGTTGTATTGTTAAAAAGGAACCCCTAGATATTGAACCTGGCCCTTGTCGGTGCTGACTCCACCTAGCAGACGGTAACATATTAGAAAGGGAAAGGAATATATAAAATCACAAGTAAATCCCCCCCACTGTCCCAATCTTCCTATAGCCCTACTGGCTAATGCCCTTTGTCAGATTCCCAACCAGACTCTTGGCCTGCTGCAAAAACCTCCTGGCCAGACTCCTCCACAGAACCATCCTGAATCCCTAGTGGCAACTGTCTTCTCCCCCAGCTCCCAACTTAGTCCCTGAGATAGAGCGAAGAAGAGATGTCTTGCTGTTTTCTCTCTCCAAAATCTGACTGCTCTGTGAACGACATTAGCAGAAGCACAGGGAACAATATCCCAAATGCCTCACATGCTGTAGAGACCGAGTGACAGATTTCCAGGCATTTGAAAAGTGCCATTAACAAAAATGAAACTACTCGGGCAGGTCAAGTCATTCCACTGGTGCCACAAAGATACAATTTAGAAGGAAATCATCATCAAGACTCTATGCTGTGACTTTCATGCAGTAACAATAAAACTTGCAGCTGAGTTATTTTCATTCTTTGCAAAAATTAGCTTCTGTCAAGAGAGGCAGGGCGCATAATTTAACACTCGGTTCTTAATGCACCAAAGTGAGACACCAGCTGTAGTAGGGCCGGCAAGAGACATCCCGAAGGAAGCCAGTGGCTGGTAGCATTTGAGCAATTGCACTTTGAAAGAATAACAGTGGAATCTTTGAACAGGTAGCTAGTGTAATATTAGCCTTTTGAGAACTATGTGACGCTGTCTTAAATGCACATGGCTGGAAGCAGAGTGGTGTCATAATGCCTAAAGTTTGGCTGGATAAAAATTTGTGCCACCAGCAAAACAGGTAAGGAAAAATACCATGTGTGAGATAAAACATTTCATTGTTTCATTGCCCATTTTCTCAACAACAAAAAGGTTTTTTGGTGCCTGTGAACTGTGCCCCCTTTCCCATTTCAATCTGCAAAAAACAAATAGCAAGGCAGACTCCAGGTCTTGTAAAACGTGACAAGTTTGGATCTGAAGGCTGTATGGAAAGTTTATTTATGTAGTGTAGTCTAATATTTGTGGTGTCTGTCTCCTCTAGAAACTGACCTGTCTCTCACCCTCCCATGTACCACTGCGGTAGTACAAGTAGTTCCTTCTGCATTATGCATGAGCTAAGCAGAGTTCCTCCTCCTTTGCAAGGGTTATACATCAATACAACCTGTCCTGGGTTGTTACCCCAGTCTTGGATGTGTGGTATAATAAAAATAAGTAATGGCCCATTTATCTTGTCACTGAAGTCAGTGGCAAAACAATCTCCAATGCCCCATCGCTGTTGCATCCAAATCCTTAAGGCATGAGTATTTATAATGTGCACCCCTCAGTGAAGCTCAGATTAATGTTAAAGAGAGATTGAGGGCCAGATTATGCCCCCTCTCATGTGAATCTGGAGTAACTACATTGACTTCAGTGCAGTTGTTCTGAATCTATACTAGTGTAAGTGGGAGCAGAATCTGATCACTGGACATCATTTGAAATAACTTACACTATGTTAAGTATCAGAGGGGTAGCCGTTTTAGTCTGGATCTGTAAAAAGCAACAGAGAGTCCTGTGGCACCTTATAGACTAATAGATGTATTGGAGCATAAGCTTTCGTGGGTGAATACCCACTTCGTCAGAACACTATGTTGTTTGTTTGTTTGTTTGTTTGTAAAGGATGAGAGAAATCCATCAGGTTTATCATCCCAAAATAAGAAATCTGAGCATGAGGAGTGGAAAATTAAGTTTTCCTTCCCCCGCACTCTCACATCACAAGAAGGTGAGGTACCTTGTGATGGATTGCCCCACCCCCACCCTTAGGGGTGCTACCTGATGCACTGGGGTACCATGGAGCCCGCCAGTTCCACCAGTCTGGGTTCCTTACTCTGCCCTGCTGAGCTAGGCTCTCAAGCCTCCTCCAGCACACACGCAGCTAGGGCAGTGCAGAAAGACACAGACACTGAGATCAGCTCTGCGTGGGAGATTCAGCTCAGGAATTGCCCAGCACTTACATGGACATCCCCTCAGGAGAGTAAAGCCAGAATTGTATTGTCTTGCACTGCACAGAAAACTGTGCAGCGTAAGCGCATGAAATTCGCTCCCTCCCTCAATGTGGAGGAAGATATGCACAGCTCTTTGCCCCCCAATTATGAATTGCACAAACTGATCTAGAGAAAACAAACACAAGTTTATTAACTACAAAGGATAGATTTTAAGTGATTATAAAGGATAGCAAACAGATCAAAGCAGATTACTGAGCAAATAAAGCAAACACCCAAACTAAGCTTAATACACTAAGGAAACTGTCTGCAAGTAGTAATTTCTCACCCTAAATGTTGTTTTAAGCAGGTTGCAGAGATTCTTGAAGACAAACTGCTCTTGCTTGCAGCTTAGAACTCCAGCTTAGAACTTTCACAGGCCAGACACTTTCTAGCCTGGATCCAGTCCTCTCTTCCCCAGATCAGTCTTAGGTGTTTTCAGCAGTCATCTTGGGTGGGGATTCAGTGAAGAACCCACCCTGATTAACTTACTCCCCAGCCTTAAATAGGACTTACATGTGGCAGGAATCCTTTGTTTCCCAGTTTGATCCCCACCCACTACTAGTGGAAAAATACTAGCCATCCAAGATGGAGTCCAGTACCAGGTGATATGATCACATGACCCTGCAATGTCAAAGCAGCCATAAGTCCTCAGGAAGACTTCCCGGGAGGGTGGGAGAGTAGCATCTTCAAAGTCCTATTGTTCTCCCTAATGGCCCATTGACTAACCAGACAGACTAATTGCATTTTGTCTGGTGGGTGTTCCCCAGGAGCAAACCCACTTGGAATTGTTACATAGTCAATTTTCCCAACTTCAGATACAGAAATGATACATACATACGAATAGGCTAATGATATCCAGTAAATCATAACCTTTCCAATGATACCTCACATGACCCATCTTGCATAAAACACATCTTAGTTATGCCATATTGATATCATAACAATACCGCTATGAGGAATATGGGGTATAGTGTCACAACCCACTTCTACCAAACTGTTGGGGCTTGTATATGGATGGGCAATACAAATTGGATAGGAATCAGAACAAGCATGGACAGGAATGTAACACTGGATCCACACATAACATTGCAAATTCACTTTGGCAGACTCCTGAGACATAACTTGTAATAACACACCCCCATGCCCTATCATCCAGCTATAACGTGAACCCCAAAATTACCACTACGGTCAGTCAGCAATGCACAAACTGTTATTCAGGAAACAAAGCGTCAGTGGAGTGCTTGTATCAAAACATCCTAGGAGGGTGCTGGATTTACTCACCACAAGATGAAAACTGGCAAGATGTAAGCTCTTTGGGGCAGGATCTGTCATTTGTAATATATTCCTGGCTCTGCCACTGGCCTGCTGGGTGACCTTGGACAAGTCACTTCACTCCTCTGTGCCTCAGCTTTCCCATCTGTAAAATGGGGATAATGATACCGACCTTCTTTGTAAAGCACTTGGAGATCTTCAGATGAAAAGCACTATAGAAGAGCTGGATATTATCATTATAGGTTCATACTGTGCCTAGCATAATGGGGCTTCAGCCTAGTATAAGCCTCTAGGCTCTACTGCAAATACAATAATAATAGAATGCTGTAGGAAGAGCTCACTGCTGGAAGTTTCAGTGTAATGTCACTCCATGCGAATACAAGGTTCTGCCTCTATGGAGCTTATTGCAAGATCAAGCCCTATATTGGTAATACCAGAATTGTAATTTTTTTAGGAATTACCCCCCACTAATTCTGGACTAATTAATTCTCCCAATGTTTTGTTTTTAAATAAATTATGAAAATGTGAACAGATTAATATATATAATCCGCATTAGAATACAGGACTTGACAATGAATAATAAAGCATGAAAAGATCGTACTCAAATATCAAAAAGATATTACACGCCTGGGCAACACCAGCAGATTTTTAAGTGTCTTGAAGCCAAGACAATAATAACAACATAATTCACAATGCTGAACAAGAAAAGCATTGTCCCTTAATTAGCATAGATAAATCTCTTTTAAAAACCAGCATCCCCTGTTGAAATCACATCACTGCACTAAGAGAGCCTGGTGCCAAAATTATGGCACATTAATTCACGCCTTGTTGCTTTGACTCCTTTCGCCTTATACCTAACACTACAGTCAGAGTGAATTAATTCATCATAACTCATGCCAATCCGTTGCTTAATTCTTCCTTATATTGGATCCAGCAGAATTACTTCAATGTGTCCAGTTATGGGATAATTACTTCAGCTGAGTCAAATTCTGCCCTCAGATACCTGTGTGAAGACTTCTTAGGCTTCAAATAAAGGAGTTTATGGTGCCACCCGTAGGAGAAAATAAGGAATTGCATGTTCTCATTAATTTTTATATGTAAGGAACTGAAGGAGCTGTTGTTTAAGTGTCAGTATCATTGTTTTTCATTAAAAGCAGTTTAATCTGACATGCAGTGCATCTTTAGAGATTTGCTGCTCTTGAACTTTAGTAATAACACCTAGCCCTTAGTGAAAGCTTTTCATCAGTAGCTCTTAAAGCACTTCACAGAGCAGGTGTGACTTCCCCTCTGGTGTTATCTGGATCGGTGATCTGCTAGGTCACTCCAATCCTTGACTCTGGGAGCCAGCCTTACCATGCTCAGCTGTGAGAACCCCAACTCCTGGTTTGTTCACGCACAGCCTCTGGCATGTAAACTGCTCCCAACTACTTGCAACTGAATGACACTAGCCAATATCTCTGTTCCCAGACACAAACCTAGAAACCTCCATCTTGCAGTGTTCAGTTATGCCCACTGGATGCTGCAAGCTTATATGAGTTCATCAATTTAACAAAGAAATTGATATGTACCAGGCTTGTTATCCCAAGGGGAGCCTCTGACACACTGCAAACCAAACACGCTGCTTCAGGTAGAATAAACAAACAAATGTATTAACTACAAAGATTAAGTGGTTATAATTCAAAGCATAACAAGGCAGATTTGGTCAAATGAAATAAAAGCAAAACACATTCTAAGCTGATCTTAACACTTTCACTGGCCTTACAAACTTAGATGCTTCTCACCACAGGCTGGCTGGTTGCTCTTCAGCCAGGCTCTCCCCTTTGATCAGTTCTTCAGTCACTTGGTGGTGGTGGTGGTGGTGGTGGTGTCTGTAGATGCAGGTGGAAGAGAGAGGAAGAGCCTGGAAAACGTCTCTTCCTTTTATCATGTCCTTTCCTCCCTCTTGGCTTTGTCTCCCCCCCCACCCCCCCTTCAGAGTCAAGTGAGCATTACTGAGTCTCTCTAAGCAAGGTTGAGCAATTCCCCTGGTCTGGCCTCATGCAGGTGAATCATTGCATTGTAGCTCCTTTGCTGGACAATGGCTGTTGATGAGTTGTTTGACATCCCACCCGGGTGTTGGTTAGTTTCCTTGCTGTTGCCTCTGGGGAGCTAATATCTGACTGATTCCCCCAATTTACAGCATGTTTTAGTGAGAATCATATTACACAATTCTCATAACTTCATATGCATTAATGATATACATATATGGTTAGAGAAATGACTTTCAGCAGATCATAACCTTTCCCCTGATACCTTACAAGGCATGCTTTGCATGTAAGATCACAATGATATGAAAATGAGGAATATGGGGGTTGCAGCACACTCCCCCAAGGTATAGAATATCACAGGAGATAAGTGTTATCATCCCATCTTGCAGATGGAGAAACAGAGAGGAACTGACCTGCCAAACTCATCCAGCAGATTCATGGCAGACTCACGAATAGGACCCAGGTTTCCTGAATCCCATTGTAGTGATTGATCCACTAGGCCACAATGACTTAGCATTGCCCCATGTAGGCAGTGTGTTGCTGAGTCAAGTCCAAAAATAAAAGACCCTGGACCAAACAAGGGATGTTCTGAGAGATGCCTGCCCAGATGTAGCCAATAGTTTCTTGGGGAAATAAAAAGTCAGTCATACGGCAGTGTACTTAAGCACCTTTAGTCTTACCGACTGGTCAGTGGGAGCTCTCCCTTTGAAAGTTATCAGGGGACTTTATATTACACTGGTCTACAATTTTTGAGAAGTCGTCTGCTTCAGAGATAAAATGTGCTATTTATTATGTATTTTGATGTGCTGAATTCAAATATGACAATTAAAACAACTGATTGGCTACTGTTTCTAAGATATTTAAGTTTTTACATTTTATGTCTATGTATATTGTGTAGATAGTAGAGTTTTAATCATAAATTGTAAACCTAGGTCTTTTCATGTCTTTATGGTTGCTTTACATGATAATATTTCACCTGTCCTGTTTATGTAACACTTTAAAAATCAGCCAAAGGGTTATATAAATAAAATTTATTATGAAACAAAAGGCAAAAAACTATTATGTACATAGTTTAGTCCTATTCAGTGTCTACTCGGCGCTTCTTGGCTTGTCTCTTGTATTCATTAAATGGAGCATCTCTTGTCACTGTCCAGCAGTAGTCTGCAAGCATTGATGGGCTCCATTTGCCCTGATAGAGTTTCTCCATTGTTGCAATGTCCTGGTGAAATCGCTCGCCGTGCTCGTCGCTCACTGCTCCGCAGTTCGGTGGAAAAAAATCTAGATGAGAGTGCAAAAAATGTATCTTTAGTGACATGTTGCAACCAAGGCTTTTGTATGCCTTGAGGAGGTTTTCCACCAACAACTTGTAGTTGTCTGCCTTGTTGTTTCCGAGAAAATTGATTGCCACTAACTGGAAGGCTTTCCATGCCGTCTTTTCCTTGCCACGCAGTGCATGGTCAAATGCATCATCTCGAAGAAGTTCACGAATCTGAGGACCAACAAAGACACCTTCCTTTATCTTAGCTTCACTTAACCTTGGAAATTTTCCACGGAGGTACTTGAAAGCTGCTTGTGTTTTGTCAATGGCCTTGACAAAGTTCTTCATCAGACCCAGCTTGATGTGTAAGGGTGGTAACAAAATCTTCCTTGATTCAACAAGTGGTGGATGCTGAACACTTTTCCTCCCAGGCTCCAATGACTGTCGGAGTGGCCAATCTTTCTTGATGTAGTGGGAATCTCTTGCACGACTATCCCATTGGCAGAGAAAACAGCAGTACTTTGTGTATCCAGTCTGCAGACCAAGCAAGAGAGCAACAACCTTCAAATCGCCACAAAGCTGCCACTGATGTTGGTCATAGTTTATGCACCTCAAAAGTTGTTTCATGTTGTCCTAGGTTTCCTTCATATGGACTGCATGACCAACTGGAATTGATGACAAAACATTGCCATTATGCAGTAAAACAGCTTTAAGACTCGTCTTCGATGAATCAATGAACAGTCTCCACTCATCTGGATCGTGAACCATGTTGAGGGCTCCCATCACACCATCGATGTTGTTGCAGGCTACAAGATCACCTCCCATGAAGAAGAATGGGACAAGATCCTTTTGACGGTCACGGAACATGGAAACCCTAACATCACCTGCCAGGAGATTCCACTGCTGTAGTCTGGAGCCCAACAGCTCTGCCTTACTCTTGGCTAGTTCCAAATCCCTGACAAGGTCATTCAGTTCACCTTGTGTTATGAGGTGTGGTTCAGAGGAGGAGGATGGGAGAAAATGTGGGTCCTGTGACATTGATGGTTCAGGACCAGAAGTTTCATCCTCTTCCTCTTCCTCGTCTGACTCAAGTGAGAATGATTCTGGTGCATCAGGAACCGGCAGTCCTTCTCCGTGGGGTACTGGGCGTATAGCTGATGGAATGTTTGGATAATGCACAGTCCACTTTTTCTTCTTTGACACACCTTTCCCAACTGGAGGCACCATGCAGAAGTAACAATTGCTGGTATGATCTGTTGGTTCTCTCCAAATCATTGGCACTGCAAAAGGCATAGATTTCCTTTTCCTGTTCAACCACTGGCGAAGATTTGTTGCACAAGTGTTGCAGCATATGTGTGGGGCCCACCTCTTGTCCTGATCTCCAATTTTGCAGCCAAAATAAAGGTGATGGGCTTTCTTAACCATAGTGGTTATACTGTGCTTTTGTGATGCAAAAGTCACTTCACCACAAACATAGCAGAAGTTATCTGCACTGTTCACACAAGTACGAGGCATCTCTGCTCACTTTGGCTAAACAGAAATGTGTCCCTTTGCAAAATCACACACTGACAAATAAGAGAGCACGACACTGTATGATTTCTAGAGCTGATATAGGGCAATTTGTTCAGCAGAGTGATGTAAGCTTCGTTATGATTGCATCATCCATGACTTCTAGGAATAACATGATGCAATTCCTATCATGTATGACGCAATACCAGCTTCAGATTGCATCATTCATTGTTTTGCCTAAAAAGCAAGTACTGTCCAAACCCAGTCATAGATTTATTCATAGATCCAGTCAAAGATGTATTTTAGTCATTTCTGGTTTAAATTGAGATCCCTTCCCTTTATAACTCACTTATCCTCCGCCATTCCCAAGTCAAGGGTCGTATATACTGACCCAATAGCATATCTTGAAAACTAGAGCCAATCAACAATTTTAAGCATCATTTTCGTTCTCAGTGACCCAGAATTAGTAAAGTTGGACTACATTTATTTCAGAAGCATTTTGGCTGTAGAGCAGTGTTACCTTAGTCCTATTGCAGAAAAACTAGGGAAGAAAACAGACACAGTCATTCTGGTTTTAGTACACCGCAGCTTTTAAACTTCGATGAGTCTCCCTGTTCCCTGAAAGGGCAGCTGTGAATCAGTTGCCCTTTTTATGTTGCACTGCAAATTGTTGCAGTGAGTCATTGTGTCTCTCTTTTCTCTCTCTCTCTCTCTCTTCTACACACAGACATTTTATATTTGTTTCTTCTTTTGCTTTTCCCAAATCAGAAATAAAAATGGTCTAGACTGATAAATATGTGATTTGCTCTGTGTACCTGGGAGGGGAACATAAATATACTAATTCATGTTAGCACATTTAAAGAGCAAACAAACATCTTCTCAAAGTAAAACACACTTAGAACCACTGAGTTTTATGTGGCTTTGTATATGAAACCCTGAATGGGGTCAGATTTATTTGAAAATGGGCCCACCTCCATTTGACAAGTTTGTAAACTTGGTCTGTGTTGAGTGTGTAACATCCTCACCCCAGGCAAGTTTTGGGTGACAGTTTTGCAATAGCTCTGCTAACAAAGTTTTAGCACCTTAGCTGTCTTACTACAAGACTATCACAGTATGACTAAAATATGATTTGTGTTCTGAGGGATGACTATGTTAAAATGACACCTTCTGACTCAACAGATCTGTTCCTTTTGCAGATTCACTCTTATTTGTTGACTTCCTGGACAGCGGGGCTTAGGCAGCTCTTTAAAAGGCCGGGGCTCCCTGCAGCTGCAGGAGCCCCTGGCCCTTTAAATCACTGCCGGAGCCCTGCAGCCGCTACCCAGGGGCTCCAGCAGCTAGGCTCAGGCGGCGATTTAAAGGGCTAAGGGCTCCGGCCGCTATGGGGAACCCGAGCCCGGCTGCTGGAGCCCTGGGGTAACGGCAACAGGGCTCCATTGGCGATTTAAAGGGCCCAGAGCTCCGCTGCAGTAGCAGTGGCCAGAGCTCCAGGCCTGTTAAGTCACCCCAGGGCTCCCAGCCGCCTCTGCAGCTGGTAGCTACATGGGTGATTTAAAGGCCCCGGGGCTCCCAGCCGCAGCCGGAGCCCTGGGGCCTTTAAATCTTGATTTAAAGTCCCCCCTTTTTTTCCGGTTGAGGCCCCGCCTCTTCCAGTCGAGGCCACACCCCTGCCCAGGACTCCGGCGTACCGGTAAGTCCTTTAACTTACTTTCACCCCTGCCAGAACTATAATAGGGTTCAAAAAAGAATTAGACAAGTTAATGGAGGGTAGGTCCATCAATGACTGTTAGCCAAGATGGTCAGGAATGCAACCCCATGCTCTGTCCCTAGCCTCTGATTGCCAGATTCTGGGAATTGACAACAGAGGATGGTTCACCTGATGATTTCTTATTCTGTTCATTCCCTCTGAAGCACCTGGCATTGGCCACTGTCTGAAGACAAGATACGGGGCTGGATGAACCACTGGTCTGACCCAGTATGGCTATTCTTATGTTCTTAGGCAAGACACCCCCACTTTCTATTTGTAAAATGGGGCTATTACTCTCCTCCCTGACAGGAGTGGTGTGAGGATAAACTCAGTATTGGTTGGGAGATGTTCAGATGCTGCAGTGATTGATGAAAGTAGCTAGGTTTTGTGAGTATTCATGCCAGTAAAACTTGATTACACAAATGTTCACGAGGAAATGCTCTGGCCTACTAACCAAGCCCTAACTCTGACATTATGCAATGAGAAAGAGAGGGTATGACAGAGGTGATGGAAAAGTAGCTAGAGAGCAAGAAGCTTTTCCAAGAAAGAGTTTCAGTCAAACTGTAAGAGCACTGGAAGGAAGAAAGTGAGCTTGGCAAGTCACCTCTCTCTTTCTTAATAAATAAAAACTTTTTTTATAGAGAGAGTAAAAAGCTCTCCAAGTTCACAAGCCTCTGAAGAGCTTATTTAAAGTTATTTTCTGCTACTTAAATCACCCTTGCTGCACCTTTTGATGATGCTTCAAAGTGCTCCTGCACTGACGCTACTTTCAGACTTCCCACATCAACACCTTCTCAAGGGGCTTCCAGTCTGACACTCTGTAAGAAGCAGGAGTCTCTAAAAGTAGCATCTCGGTGGGTGTATGCAACTGACAAGTCTAGAAAATATTGGTGTTTGGGGGCATCTCCAGCCCACATAGTCAATGCTAAACCAACTCCCCACAGTGGAGCCTGATCCCGCGAGGTGTTGAGCCTCTCCCATTTAAGTCAGTGGAAGCAAACAACATTTAGTACCTTGCAGAAGTAAGGACACAACACTGTGACCCCTACTCTCCCACAGTTTTCTATGCAGATTCTTATATGTCTGTGCCTCATCACCTCACAATCACTAATGGATTTGATCCTCACAGAAACCCTGTGAGACTGCGAGGTATGAACCCATTTTACAGATAGGGAACTGAGGCAAAGGGTAGGTTAAGTGAGTTACCCAGCTAACACAAAAAAACCTGTAGCTGAGCCAGGAATTGAACCTTAGATTTAGTTGGTGTTGGTCCTGCTTTGAGCAGGGGATTGGACTAGATAACCTCCTGAGGTCTCTTCCAACCCTAATATTTTATGATTCTATGATCTCCTAAGTCCTATGCAAACACTCTATCCATTCGATCATCCATCCTACTTATCTGTGTGTTTTCACCCCAGCTGGCAATTAACAAAAATGAGAGACACTTACGGAAACTTCTCCTCCTTTTAATTTTTCCATCTTGCTAGTGAATCCCACCAGTTCAACCAAATAATGTTCTTTTCCCCTCCCTTCACTCAGCTGCAAAGTTCTCCTCCTTCACCTGATGATCTTCATTTTCTACTAAATTTCCAGAAACATGATCCTCGTTCATGACAGTACCACTCGTAATGAATCTCCTGAAAATCTACTGTATATTTAGTGTTCCGTGTTTTCAGTTTTTATTTGTAAAAAATAAAAATCTGGGAATTTTTCTGTGTTTATTTTCCAAAGATTAAAACAGGGATGAATCAGATTTAATTACAAGAAAATTGGGGAAAATCGAGGGAAAAAAAGAAAAACAAAAAACTTTCATAATATACACATTTTATTACTGTATAATTTAAACTTTTTTATGTACAACGGTATTTTCTCTCTCTCTCTCTCTCTCTCTCTCTCTCAGAGCTAGTAGTTTTTCCAGAAATCCTGGTTTGTGTACAATCGCATAATTTTCTTCAAAGTATCCTCACTCAAGTTGAGCCTCTTGCTGTCTTGGAGATAGTCCAACTTTGAATATAAGCGCCCGGCATCAGTAGATCCAGGGAGTACACTCAAAGCTTGCCATGCCATTTTGCTGAGTTGGGAAGTGTGTCTTGATGACTGTTTCAAAAAGCTAGTGTAACCCACACAGCTTCTGGGTGTGCTGTTCTGTCCCATCTAGTGGCACCGAGACCACTTAGAGAGAGAGATAGCTAAGGCTGTAGAGCAGACTCATTTTAACAGCCAGTTGGCTTTTAGTGCATGTGGTAGAGGCTCATGCACTAAGCTCCAGAGGCCCCAAGATCGATCCCGCCCGCTGATGACCGGGGTCTGTCAGTGTTACAAATGGGGGCTCATCCGGGATTTCAGTTGGGAAGACTCTGAAGCTCAGGATGTGCTTACTCAGGTAGGGGAAGTATGTAACCCACACAACTCCTGGGTGTGGTGTTTTCTCTCCCAGCTAGTGGCACCGAGACCACTTAGAGAGAGTTAAATGAGTCTGCTCTACAGTCTTAGCTAACACGCAGTTGGCTTTTAGCTCATGCAACAGAGGCTCATGCACTAAGCTCCAGAAGCCCCAGGTTCGGTCCCGCCCGCCTACGAGCAGGGTCTGGCATTACACTAGCACATCCAGTTTCAGGTTGTCAGGGTTAGGTACGCTCATGTATATATTCCTAAATAGTCTCTAATTCTAAGCACCCCAAACAGTGGAGTTGCTACCACATCCCTTAGAGTATTCTCTTCCATAGTTTAATAGATCTCACCACAAATACATATTTCCTAATAGACTATATGTATTTTCCTTAGCTCTACATCCCATATCTCAATTATTCTCCTTTGGTCTACCCTCATCAATACCTCTTCCTTTTCATTTGCCCTCTGGAAAGTCAAAACATCTTAAAGCTTTTGACACAACATGCTGAACTAATGATATTTCAGATATGTAAGGGTGTCCAGATATAGAATCACAGAAATGTAGGACTGGAAGCGTCTTCAGGAGGCTACCTTGTCCATCCTCCTGCAATGAGGCAGGATTAAGTATAAAACATGGGAGTTGCAAACAAAGCGGCCATGGCTGGTGACTTGTAAGTTGATTTCCTTGCTGGTAAGAATATTTCCTGTGTAGTTAAAGGATAAGAAGGTTTGGGTCTGGTTAATATGTGGCTGGCTGACTACTCAAAGGATACCTAGTGCTGATTTCTTGTTTCCCCTGCATAGCCATGCTGATTATCCTCAGTCATAGGTGCCAACTTTTCCAGGTGCCGGTGGGTGCTCACCCCCGGCCCCGCCCTGCCTCCTCCTGTCCCGCCCCCATCTCAACCCCTTCCCCAAAGTCCCCGCCCCAACTCCGCTCCCTCCCAGCCCCTATTGGACCCCTTCCCCAAATCCCTGCCCCGGCCCCGCCTCTTCCCCGAGCGTGTCCTGTTCCCCCTACTCCCCCCCCTTCCTCCCAGCATTTGCCACTGCGAATCAGCTGTTTCACTGCGGGAAGCACTGGGAGGGAGGGGGGAGAAGTGGGGATGCGGCATGCTCAGGGGAGGAGGTGGAGCGGAGGTGAGCTGGGGCTTGGGGGCGGGATGGGGAACGGCCGGTGGGTGCAGAGCACTCAACGGAGTCGGCGCCTATGTCCTCAGTGTCCAATCCTACAGACTTTATTCATGAGAGTAAATTCTTCAGGTAAAGCCATTTTTTTTTATAATGCTTATGTAAACTGATTGTTTGTATTTGATGTCTTGCATTGTGGCCTGACGGTGCTCTGCTGGAACATCCAAGTTTCAGTTTTCTGCTCCTTTTAGCTTTTTCCACAAGGCTGCATTGAACACAAGAATCACCCTTAAAACCTTTCCAACTGCTGTTTGAAAGTAATCACCATTAGCAGAGTATTGCCTGTGCTAAGTGTGGGAAATGCCTTGGTAATGCCACTAATTAGATGACAGATGCAACTGTAAAGATTTTCATGCTGACCTCAGTCCCAACTATTGATATTCTTTATTACAGTGCAGGAGCTGAGATCCGCCCCATTGTACTAGACATTGTGCAAATGAATAGTAAGAGAAAGCCCTTACCCTGAAAGGGTTTACAGTCTAATTACGTGAGATGGACAGGAGAAAAAACAGACTTGACACAGGTTACACAGCACACTACTAGACATAGGAATAGAGCCCCTATTTTCAGGGCTTAAGCTAGTGTGCTATCCACTGTACTATACTGCCTCTCTCCTGCGTGGAAGGGGACTGGGGGAGGCGGGGGGGAATACGAGGTACAACAAAAGCAATTGTCACCAGGGATGGGATGGCAAACTGAATGGATAGAATGGTATTGTGCAGCACAAGACGATGTGGAGACAGAAAGCCCCACCAAAAAAGTGAGCAAGAGAGAGAGTCATAAGGAAACTGTAGCTCAAGAAGGGAAGGAAGAGCGGAAACAGCAGGGATCATCCAAAGAAATCTTCACTTCCTATCTTTGGGGGAAAGGCGACTAAAATAAAATGAGGGATGGAAGAGCCAGCTCAGAGAAAATCCGAACTAGACCCATCCTGGAGGATAGAAACACAAAGGGCCAATACAAATTCCTGAGATTTAAGTGGTTTATGGGTCTTGTGTGGATCCTCTCCACAGAGGTGAATTTCACCCAGGAAGGAGGCTGTTCCCAGCATACTTCCTGCTCCGTTTTCAACAGCAACCAAAGTGAGAGCAATTTTCCTGATATTCCCACTGAATAAACTTACCGGAGCAGAAGGAGGAAGAAAAAAATGTTTTAAACCATAGCACAATCCATAATGTTTGCAATAAAATGAAACAGATTTGGCAAACCATTACTCACCAGGATCTAAAAGAGAGCGCAATCACTTAGACTCTGTGCCGTATAGCAATAGACCACAGTGACACTTCGGAAGTGACAAACATTATTAATCATTTAAAATGAAACAGAAGGCAGTGGCAGCTGTATCAATGATAGCTATACTCAGAATCCAGCATTCTCCTTCCATATGTAAAATAAACATGTCAATTCATTTGCCTTCGCCAAACAAATGTCATCAGACCCCATTAAAAGCTCTTCCGTTTTATAGGCCGTGGTGCAATAAATAGGGATACATTTTCCAGCCTTTTTGTGGGTGCAATTTACATCTACAAAATGAATCGGGAGTTGGAAAATGTGAGTGCAAAATTTGTCAGCGCAAATTACACCCCAGATAAAGCAAGGCCACCCTTCTGAAAAGTTGTCCTGTGCTCTGTAGCCTGACATGACAGCCTCTGAACTTGCCAAGTTCAAAATCTGGAGGAGAAACACAGGAGTCAAGAAAAATATCTTCTCGCTACTCATAAAGGCAAAGATTTTCAAAACTGACTGGTGATTTTGAGTGGCCAGTTTGAGACACCATGAAGAGACCGGATTTCTAGAGGGCAGATGCTCAGCACTTTCTGGCATATTTTGGCTGTCAGGTGTTGCGGCCAAATTTGTTCAAGAGAGAACTCCCCCAAATTCAGTGGAATTACATCAGAGATGACAGAGGCACATAATGCCTTGTCCTTCTAAACAACAGCGGTGTATAATATTGTCTTTGGGCTGGGAAAGTTCTGCCTATTTTTTAAAGCATCGTTTTGGCCATTTGTTATGATGAGTCAAAACATTTCTATAGACACTTTATTTTTACGGAATATTCATGTTTGGATGAAGGAAAACATTTGTGGAAAGTATCTGCTTTCCTC
Source organism: Emys orbicularis (assembly GCF_028017835.1). Classification (NCBI taxonomy): domain Eukaryota; kingdom Metazoa; phylum Chordata; order Testudines; family Emydidae; genus Emys; species Emys orbicularis. Next base: position 133,491,452 of record NC_088687.1, on the reverse strand, counting down.
AAAAAAGTTTTTATTCTGGGTTGTTTTTTTCCCCCAAGCATAAAAATTGTGTGGGAGGCGGGTGGGGTGGCAGGTTTCAGCTGAAATTTGTTTTGTTTCAAGCAGTTTTCAGTCCAAAAAAAAAAAAATCTGGGTGTTGGTTGCCAAGAACTGAAAAATTTTGCATTTTGGCTTTTCATTTTTTCAACAATCAGCTGAACAATTTGTATCGTGATGTCTGTAGCTTCTCCATATCCCTCTGCTGATATTTTATAGCAGCTATCTCTCTCAAAAATATGTGCTATCAAGTCACTTATTTGAGAGAGAACAATGCCTACATGCTGAGTTTTGCACCCAAACCTCACCCCCCCTCCCCCCACTTCTTTTTTTGGTCGAGTTTTTGATATTGTTTGGCTGATTTTTGGATCAAACCTTCTCACTTTTCTCAAGGCCGTAGTTCCAACGGCTTTGATGGGAATGTGCATGTAATAAGACAAGCAGGAATTGAGCTTCACAATCCCTGGGCTATTTTGATGACTTGGGTACCAATCTTGTCAAATGGTGAGTTTCTTCCTGCAAGATGCTGAGTGCTTTCAATCCTCAGTAAGGGCCATATTCTGCCACCCTCCCTTACTCCTCAAGTAATGGCCTATCTGGTCCTAAATTCATTGGGAGTTTTGATGGGGGGATGGGTTAATACCATACACTGCCAGCGAAAGACTTAACTAGAGAGCAATTGGCACATTGGGCACCTGGCAGGTGGGCCAGGCCCAGTTCAGGATTAGGCCCAGCTGGGGAGGAGTTGAGGGACTGAATTAAGGATAAGACCTAGCTGAGAGCTGTGGGGTGACTAATAAAGGAAAGACTCAGGGCAATAGAAAGGAGGTCCAGGAGTCCTCTCCTCAGATGGGAGCTCTGTCAAAGGGCCAGGAGAGACACTGGGAGCCACAGGTGTAGGGAGCTTCAGTGATGAGCCATCACAATATGGCAGGACCCCAGAGCAGCAGGCTTGGGGTCAGATTACTGGAGGAAAGAGATACGGCCACACAGAGAGCCTTGGGAGAGGCAGACAGGAGCTGGGCCTCCAGGGAGAAGGTCCTGGGAAGTGTTACTCAGTACAAGGGCAGAATAGAACTCTGCAGAGCCCGAGAAAGGGCGAAGTGTCTGTGGAGGAGTGAACCCAGGTAGGGGCTGGGGAAAAGGGCCTACATGCCAAGGTAGGAAGTACTCCGGGGAGGCAGCAAGGAGTTTGAGGAAGCTGACCTTACTTAGCCACTTGCTAAAGGGTCTCTGGGCTAGAACCTAGAGTGGGGGGAGGGCCTGGGTTCACCTACCAGTCTCCCGGTAAAGTGGCCTGAAAGCCTCCCCTTAATATAAAGGATATCATGACTATTGAGCCCAGAGTTGAAACAAAGACCTGGCTTAAGGTCATTGGATTTATTGTTTGTGGGACCCTGTGATGGGGCATATGTGCCCCACACTGGCAAGGAGGAGGTAGTGAGATCCTGTGGACCCAACTGACCATGCCCAGGGTGACTGACTAAAAGGACTGGCTGCATGAAGACAAGCCTTAAGTAGAAGCATTCTGCCAAAGATTTTGAGTTCACAGTATACCTTTAATTTTTTACTTTATTACCCCTGAAGGGGTAGGACTCAACTGTGCCTTAGCTGGAGGGTTAAAACATCGCTGCACCGGACCTATGAGAGGCGACAATTGACCCCTGAAGACCCCATGACAGAGTGAGTTGTGCCTCATTGGGCCACAAGGTGAAACCACAGAAGTGATGGGGCTGAACGCGACCTTGCTGGAGGTCATGAGAAGAAGCAGATCATTGCAGGTCCAGAGCAGCCATCAGTAGGAATGCCCAGCCACAAGGGGTAAGTCACACTCCTGCCTGAGCTAAGCATACTCATCACATCGCGGGAAGCAATATTCCTCTAGGCCCTTTTCTTGTGAATGTGGTTGTCGGTGCCACAATGGCAAGACTAAAGCTGCGTAGCTCAAATGCTATTGTCCTCCTCACTCTGCAATGCAGGGCTGGCACTACCTTACAGGCAGAATGGAAAGCAGCTATTTCGGGCAGCAAAAATGGTCACTGATAAAACAGAAGATACAAAAATAAGATTAAACTAAGAGAATCTGAAACTCTTTGTTTTCATTAATAAATGGCCTTTTCCTACCTTCTCCCATGTGCCTGCCTTGGGCCATCCAGGAGGCCCATGTCCTATTAACCTTCCAGTCCACCTGAAAGGCCCATTTTTGTTGTGCTGCCTATACTGAATCTAGTTCAGTTATAGTAACATATCCCTATTCATTGTTTCCCTCTTTCTAACCTCTGTTTGCTAGTCGTTCTGTCCTAAGACCACAAGCTCACTGGAACAGGGCTCATCTCTTTTGCAATGTCTGGACAGTGCTTAGCACATTGGATACATATTGTGGAAATTAATGTAAACAAATATTAAACAATAACACTGGCTATTTACCTTGGAAGCTTAAATCATAAACCTGTTGAGGGAGCCTAATCAAACATGGAACCAATAACCTTTATTTTAAAAAAAATGACATTAACTGAAATATTAAATATTAGATTAAGATTTCAAACAACCTTTTCTTTGAAAATATGGGGAAGCTTGTTCCCTTTGCACTGCTTGTCTATAGTTTTTAGTCCAGAATGAATTAAATTTAGACATTACAAAGACCCATTATCTGCCCCTTTATTTTTACATATAAATGTCAACAAACATCAACTCATGAATTTTAAAAAAAATTCTCTCTCTCTCTCACCACATTTTTTATCAATAAAGCACAATGTTCTATTTTTTATCTCTTTAATTACTCTGACCGACATCTGCTTAATATTGTGGATAAGTATGAGATGAGCACTATTGGATGGTAAGCAATAATACTTCTTTGCAAATGATGATGAATAAAGAGGAAGATGAATGTGTACAGATAGTGTATCAGCGTCATGGACTGCTTTCTAAGAGCCATTTTTATTTGTGCTCTCTGCTCTATTGCATGTAAAATTTAATCTCAAGTTCTTTACCATGGACTCTTTTGCATATGAATATTTTTTAGGGGGTGACTGACTAAAGCCAGTGATAAGCTGTCTTTGTGAACATGAATATTCCCAAATTGTGATGGGATATGTACCCCACACAGGCTCTGATCAGGTTAATTTGAGCCTTAGAAGCCAATTAACCTACCTGGTAACACCTCCCAGCTGAGGTGGAGTTGGGTGGTTTCTGTGGTTATTATAAAGCCAGGAAGTTTGTAGCAGAAAGAGGCTGTAGGGAGAGGGGCTGCAGTCACTCTATGGGGGATAGAAGAGATAAGAAATAGTCGAGGGAGGCAACAAGGATTGTTGAGGGAGTAGACCTTGGCTATTAGGTATAGGGTCCTTGGGCTGGAACCCAGAGTAGAGAGAGGGCCTGGATTCCTCTCCCAGCCACTGAGAAAGGTGAAACCCCCTGACGTAAGGGGTGAACAACCGTGGAGCCCAGAGACAGACGGAAGACCTGCTGTAAGGTCATTGGACTATAGCTTGGTTAGACGCTCTCCCAAAAGGGGTGGACTAAAGTGTGACTTGGCCAGAGGTCCCGTTTACAGGCTAAGACTACCACACAGACAGAGCAACTGTCAACAGGGGGTCCCATACAGGAAGACAGCCACTACACTCTGCCTGGCCATAAGGAAGTGCTCCTGTGGCGAGTGAACCCCTTTACACAAGCATTGAGTTGTTTGGAGACCCACCAACTGCTATAAATAGGGTATATTGTACCCTATCTGACCTAATTTAGATATGGTAGTTTGCACAATTTCATGCCTGAGAATGTTGCAATGCTGTCTGTACATCCCGCTCTCCCTGAAGCATTTCAAATTGAAATGACAATATTGCACCAACAAATGTGATCATTTGATGCTAGCACAAGATTTACATAAGCACTTGCTTTTAGAAATTGTACTTGGAGGAAACATATACAGAAAATAACTCCTTAGCATTTGTATAGATCTAGTCCAGTTCCCACTGAATTCGGTGCCAAAACACCCATTGGCTGATAAGGCCATTTGGGTCTGATTTTCAAAAAAGCTCTACTCTCATAATAAATAAAATAATTAATGGAGATATCCTATCTCCTAGAGCTGGAAGGGACTTTGAAAGGTCATCGAGTCCAGCCCCTTGCCTTCACTAGCAGGACCAAGTACTGATTTTGCTCCAGATCCCTAAGTGCCCACCTCAAGGATTGAACTCACAACCCTGGGTTTAAGCTGGCTAATGCTCAAACCACTGAGCTATCCCTCCCTGGTAAGCTCATCTGAGCACCTAAATGAAGTGGCCAGATGGGAGCTGCTAGGTGCTCAGCTCTTTTGAAAATCGAGCTCTGATTGTTGGTGCTGAGTCTGTCTGAAAATGCGGGCCTTCTTGGTCTTCATATAAGTGAGTAATGAGGAAGAGCATTTGCTGATTGTTCATGGACATGTGAATGAGTTTGATATCACCACTCAGGTTTGTCTCTTAAGCATTTGCTTTTTTTTTTTTTACATGGTTGTCTATTATCTTGACTTTTCCTATGTGTAGACAATGGATCATATCCTCAGCTAGCATAAATCGCCATGGCTCTGTTAACTTTAATGGAGCTATACCAACTCCTACCAGCTTAAGGTCTATGTTTTTCTATTGTTTTGTTCATGTGAAGTTGTACATTATGAGAGGTTTCTATTCCAACTCCTCTACTGTTCCATTTAACTGGGAATTTGGGGTGACTGGTCTTTATGCATTGTGCCTACAAACCAGTATAAGACTAATGTCAGACTGTGATAGGCAGTGGAATTATGCTCTCTGGCCAAATTCCGTCACTCTTACTCCCAGTGAGTTGGACCTCACTCTGCCAATAGACCCACGGAAGTCAAGCAGTAAGGGACTACTTATAAAATATGGTACTATTCAACTTGTATGCATCTACAAACAAAGCATGTAGGCAGGTATGTATACAATGGAGAACTGTATCCTGGGAAGCAGTGACTCTGAAAAAGAGTTGGAGGTCACGGTGGATAATCAGCTGAACATGGTCAAATGGGCTAATGAAATCCTTGCATACATAAACAGGAGAATCTTGAGTAGGAGTAGAGAGGTTATTTTACCTCTATATATGACACTGGTGTGACTGCTACCAGAAAACTGTGTCCAGTTCTGGTGTCCACAGTTCCAGAAGGATATTGATAAATTGGCGAAGGTCCAGAGAAGAACCATCAGAAGGATTAAAGGATTAGAAAACATGCCTTGTAGTGATAGAATCAAGGAACTCAATCTAGTTATCTTAACAAAGAGAAAGTTAAAGGGTGATTTGATTACTGTCTATAAGTAAAAGTAATTACGTGAGGAACACATCTAAAAGATCTGCTCTAGGAATTATTTTGGGGAAGTTCTATGGACTGTTATACCAGGGGTCAAACTAGATAACAGTGATCTTTTCTGGCCCTCGTCTCTATGAATCTGTGTAAGAGTGGTAGGATCTGACCCTTAGTTATTACACATACAGAAGAGTGCAGTACATAGCGAGGAACATTTAAAAGGGAGGATGACACCATACCATGCTGAAATAGAGGACTACGAAATAATTATTGCAAATGGCAAAATCAGTATTACATCAGGTTTCAGAGGGGTAGCCGTGTTAGTCTGTATCAGCAAAAACAACGAGGGGTCCTTGTGGCACCTTAGAGCTAACACATTTATTTGGGCATAAGCTTTTGTGGGCTATAACCCACTTCATCAGATGGGGATCTAGCCCACGAAAGCTTATGCCCAAATCAATGTGTTCGTCTCTAAGGTGCCACAAGGACTCCTTGTAGTATTACATCACTTACCCCCAAGTGATACTGAGCACCAACAGCTCCCACTGAAGTGTAGCTGGGACCAGCTCTGCAACAAGTTCAGACCCACTGGCCAAACTGACTTCAGTGGTGTTCCATGTGAGGTTAGCTCGGACTATGGAATCATTAATGTTTGCCCCTTGCCCGCTATGGGCCAATTTCTGACACTTTTGGTGCAATTCAGAGGGAGGTGACTATTTCCCACAACTACTCTCATCGGAGTCAATTGGACTTTTTGTGGAGGATGGTGCTATTCATCAACAATGAGTGTATCAGAATCTGACCCTATACAGATGTCCATGCTCTTCACTCAGCTGGCCTGTATCCACATCCCCACACTCAAATTGCTTTAAAGCACCAGCTAGAACTTAGCAACTCTTACGCGAGCCTTACTCTTGTTGTATTTCAAATAGACTTGATATAACCTTTAATTTTAACAAAAGTATTTCCCTCTTATTTCAATGTATTTATAATTTGATTAAACCTTTCAGCAATGTCCTAAGCCCCCAAGCACATTTGTATTAATCAAACACAATTATTGGCTTATCAGAGCCGTACCACTGTGATTTCCCTTTTCCCATGAACTCTCTTATCAGCAGTCCCAAAGTATCACTGCTCAGGTATTGATTTCCCTTTACTTGATTCAGTAAAGCGAAGGTCATATCCTTGTGTTAAGTAAACTCTGCTGCTTGAGGAGCTGAATTGCCAAACACAAGTAGCCTCAAGGACATTTTGATGAAACAGTTTGTAGTAATTAGTTTTTTTTTTTTTTTCCTGGTGGAAAAATGAATAAAAGAATCTCGTCAGGTGTTAGGCTTGGTAGCTTCTGCCTGCGATTGAAGTTGTATTATTTATTTTGTACATCTGGATGCTAAATGGAAACATTTTCAGCATCAGTTTCTTGAGCCAATCTTTTGTATCCATTTGGAGAGGCATAATCAGAGGATCAGAGGTACAAATAGTCTTGGAAGTCTTTTCTTCCTCATATCTCATGTCCGCATCTGAGGAGCCAAAGTGTAAGTAATAATAACAATGCTACTTTGCACTTTCAAGGCACTTTGAAAGCATGAATTAATTCACACAGCAGAGAAAGCAAGGAGGATAAGTATCATTATGTTGTATAGGTGCTCAGATACTACAGTGATGAGCGAAACAGATGATTGGGGAATGGAGGTACAGAGGGGTTAAGGCCAACATTTACAAAAGCTCCTGCTAAATGGGAGTGCTTCAGTGCCTGGGCTCCCAATACGAGACCCCTAGGACCTGAGCTCCATTAGCTCCCGTTGCCTTCATTTGGAGTTGTGGCTGTTTGGCACCTCTGAAAATCAAGCTATTGAAGCACCCTGAGATCGAGGCACCCAAAACTTGTGATCTACTTCTCAAAATTTGGGCCTAAGTAACTTACCAGAGGCTGTGCAGAGTCAGTGGCAGGAACGGAATCCAGGAGTAAAGCTTTTCAAAAAATGGTAACTTTTTGAGAAAATGCCACCTTTTTAATTTAACCTTTATTGTTTAAAATGTTGGTGGAAATGTTTGTAAAAATTTGAAATTTCAAACAGCTCTTCTTAGGATTCTCAACTGCCAGACCTGTATTTTAAATTTACAAGTTACACCATACTTTCTCCCTAGGAAAATACCATACTCGGAGGGTGGGGGGGGGGGAAGGGAATTTTAAGGGAGGGAAGTGTCACAGTTTCAGGGTAACTGCACCTGTCTCTCCTCTCTGTGGTCCACTCCAGAAGTGCCCAGCCAGATCTCTGGTCTCCAGCTATCACCTTTCTCTGGGCAGGGACCCTTGGAATGAATTGATAAACTTAACAGTAACAAGTCACCAGGACCAGACGGCATTCACCCAAGAGTTCTGAAAGAACTCAAATGTGAAATTGCAGAACTATTAACTATGGTTTGTAACCTGTCCTTTAAATCAGCTTCTGTACCCAATGACTGGAAGATAGCTAATGTAACGCCAATATTTAAAAAGGGCTCTAGAGGTGATCCCGGCAATTACAGACCAGTAAGTCTGATGTCAGTACCGGGCAAATTAGTTGAAACAAATTTAAAAATTTTATTAAGATGATGTTAAAAAAAAAAAAGTCAACAGAGTATTAGCATAGAAGTTTCTGGTTATTAGAGAATAATGTACAGATTATCGAGGGTGCAAAGTTTGGTTTAAGATCAGGTGGCATAAGGAATACATAATCTGCAATATCCCCGATTGGGGGTAAAAGGTTGATGGGTCAAAGTACAGGCATTGAGATATGAGGGTATGAAGTTCATAGAGTGGCTATGTTCGGGTGAGGGGTATAATGAGTGGATATGATGATGAGGATGGATTGACCCTCATTTGGTGAGATTTAATGTTCAGGGAGTTTATGGTTCCAGTTCATATGATCCAATGGAGAAGGTCACTTGGTCCCTTTCTCATAGTGGGAGAAAGATGTCACTCTGGCTCACGCCTCCTGGTACTGTCGGTGGCCGGTGATGTGCTCGATGTAGATGTCCCTGGACCATCGGATGGTGTTTGAGACCATGAGGCGCCGCATGAGCCGTGCATAGCATTGACCGATTCCGCAGCACATGCTCGTTGCAGGGGTCCCAGGCGCCCAGGGCTCTGACAATCAGGGCATCCATCTGCACCTCGTAGCCCTTCGCTCTCAGGGTGTCAGCCAGGGGGGCGTACTTTTCCAGCTTATGAGCTTGGGCTTCGCGAAATGTGCTATGCTCACACCTTGAATACTGCGTACAGATGCGGTGTCCTCATCTCAAAAAATATATACTGGCATTAGAAAAAGTTCAGAAAAGGGCAACTAAAATGATTAGGGGTTTGGAATGGGTTCCAGATGAGGAGAGATTAAAGAGGCTAGGACTTTTCAACTTGGAAAAGAGGAGACTAAGAGGGGATATGATAGAGGTATATCAGTGGGTCTCAAACTTTTTTACTGGCGACCCCTTTCACATCACAAGCCTCCGAGTGTGACCCCCACAGTAAATTAAACACACTTTTAAATATATTTAACACCATTATAAATGCTGGAGGCAAGGAAGGTTTGGGGTGGAGATTGACAGCTCGCGACCCCCCATGTAATGACCTCGTGACCCCCTGAGGGGTCCCGACCCCCAGTTTGAGAACACCTGAGGTATATAAAATCATGAGTGGTGTGGAGAAAGTGAATAAGGAAAAGTTATTTACTTGTTCCCATAATATAAGAACTAGGGGCCACCAAATGAAATTAATGGGCCGCAGGTTTAAAACAAATAAAAGGAAGTTCTTCTTCACACAGCGCACAGTCAACCTGTGGAACTCCTTGCCTAAGGAGGTTGTGAAGGCTAGGATTATAACAGGGTTTAAAAGAGACCTGGATAACTTCATGGAGGTTAAGTCCATTAATGGCTATTAGCCAGGATGGGTAAGGAATGGTGTCCCTAGCCTCTGTTTGTCAGAGGATGGAGATGGATGGCAGGAGAGAGATCACTTGATCATTACCTGTTAGGTTCACTCCCTCTGGGGCACCTGGCATTGGCCACTGATGGTAGACCGGATACTGGACTGGATGGACCTTTGGTCTGACCCAGTGTGACCGTTCATATGTTCTCTCTTCTGTTTTAAGGCTGCACAGCTCACTGACTTACTCTATGATAATTTCAGTCTGCCTAACGGCCAGAGCCTGTGCTTTGTTTTCTCTCTGAGGGCTATGAATGGTGTATTGCCAGCAGTTACAGTTACCACACAGATCTTTCTCAGCTGAGCTCATTTATTCTTGAGGTAAAAGCATTAGCGAGAAAACATAAAAACCATAAATGTAGTATTCATTTAAATGGAATCTATGGGCCCAAAGAGTCAACATAACACAGTCACTGTCCAACATGAAACAGTATTAATGTTTGGGGTTTGGTATACAGAGACCTCAGCCTGCTTAGTACCATGGCAAACACACCATTAAACATCCTTTTATTAAAGATACTGAAAAGAAGGAAAAACAGTTAATCAACTTGAAATGTGAAGTATTAAAGTAGGCTCTCATTTTAACAACACCTCTTGTTCCCTGTTCCTTTAGCTGGAAAGAGCTTTTAGAAGAAAAAAAAAAAAACCCTTGTCGACAGTCACTTAGATGGTATTAAAGATTGTAATAACTGTGCTTTTGGAGGAAAAGAGAAGAAGTTAGCTAAGAAGGGCTTGAGCTGTTGCTGCTCTTAAAATCCAATCCTGTTTCCTAGAAGACAAAACATGACACAACCACACAAAAAATGGGAAAGACAAGAACAACAGAGAGAGAAAATGCAGCTTCTGTCTCTGGTGCTGCCTCTCACTCGCAACATCACTATTCTAAAAACACGGCACAGCACAACAGTCTTATCAGCCGCTCCAAGACCTGCCAAACGTGTACCGGCATTGTGCTGTTTAGGGCTGTGCTTTTAGCTGCCTCTTTCTGGTCATAGGCTTTGAACAGTGTTGGAAAATATGCGCTCTTGGTTGGCTAAGCCAGACTCTTATTAGACAGAAGGAAAAAGGAAAGATAAAGGAAAGGGAAGAAACAAGAGGGAAAAGGACACATGGGGCGGGGGGGAAGGGGCAAGAGACAGTTTCACATCCAAAATGGTGTTTGGGATTCAACTAGAGCTGGGAGAAGTGGCAATGAATATGCAATGAGAGACAGTCCCAGCCCCAAAATGCTCACAGTCTAAACAGACAACACAGACAAAGAGTGGGAATGGAAATAGAGGTGTAGTGACTTATCCAGGCCCCACTGGAGGTCATTAGTAAAGCACGGATTGGAATCCAGGCCCTTCAGTCCAATACCAAATCCACTTGAACACACAACCGTGATGAATTTCAGTAAGGGTTAAATTATGTGTATTGGGCTTATCAAGGACCGCACAGACTGGGAGAGGCGCCCATCCCCTGGCCTGGCCCAGCCCAGCTTGGCCCGGCCCTGCCAGAGCTGCTGCAGCTGTGGAGAGACGCCTCTCACCCAGCCTCGAGCTGCTGTGGTGAGAGAAGGCTATGGGATGCCCTCCCTCCCTTCCACAGCCCTGGGGCAACCTGCACCCCAATCCCCTCATCCGCAGTCCCACCTCAAAGCCCTCACCCGAAGCCGTAACCCTCACCCCCTCTGCACCCCAACCTCTGCCCCAGCTCTGAGCCCCTTCCTGAGCCCCTTCCTGCACCCCGAGCCCCTCATCCCCAGCCCAAGCCCAGAACCTTCAATCCCTTCAATCCCCCAGCCAGAACCCTCACCCCCCTGCACTCCAAACCTGAGCCCCCTCCCACACTCTGAACCCCTTGGCCCCAGCCCCACCACACATCACCTCCGTATTGGTGGACATAATAAAATTCATTCTGCATATGAATGTAAACAAATAGAGGGAACACTGCATCACACTAGGCATTGTGTAGTGACATTCCACGGGTGGAACTACATAGAGTCAAGAAATGCACCTTTTGCACATCAATGGAGAATTTGAGAGCACAGTGTGCTGGAGTGTTTTTGTCCATCATGGCAAAGATGGCCAAAGAGCATGCAATACTGCTTTTGAATATAATGAGTGATTAATAGAAAGCATTTTGCACAAAGTCAAACCGCTTTATGCTCAGGGTTTGGCACTGACAACACATATGAAATGCCTCTAGCTGCTCTTAAGTCTGCCTGTAAGAGGTTCCAGGTTTCTGGCCTGTCTTGCAATACACGTAATACACAGGTTTGATAGATCCTGAACTTGGTCTCAGCACAAATAAAATTTTCCATCCATAAGTGGGACATGGACTTCACGCAGGAGATGGCGAGACCTATTCATCTAAGAACGTCCAGTGTGCTGTAATCATTTGAACTCTGCCTACAGTCTAGGTAGATGAGCTCTCCATGGTACTCAACCTCACCTGCACCAGGGTTCTGGTGGCCAGTTCCAAGGTTTTGGACTTTGGTCTTCTGCCATAAGATGTTCAACCCCATAGTGTGGATGGAATCTTGGGGACCTTGGAAAGCAGGGCTGAAATTCTCCGACTTCTCCACAAACAAGGCAGCATCATTGGAGTAGTCTTGGCTGGTAAACACTTTTTGACCAGCTTTGATTCTGAAGTGTGGAACGGCAAGTCCTAATATCCATCTCAACAGATTAGTGCCACACTATTTTGCACTGGCAATTGAGAGACCCTGATGGGTCCTGATTTTACATATAATGATGATATTGCTGTCTTACCAGAAACAGAAATATGTCATACTGCATCTTAAGTGTGATGCCATCAACTGTGGTCACTTTGGCTGGCACAACAGTCCTCAGTAGATTGTGCATGTCTGATTATTTGATTTTACCCAGACTAGGGTCAAAGAGGCGCCATCCCTGAGTATATGCCATAGAGTGACTTTAAACATCTGATGTTGTTTGCTAGAGGAGAGAGGCGAGCTGGCATGAGAGAGATTGGGTGCTGTCTTTTGGGGTGTTGTGTGAATCATGTGTAACCTGTTAAAAATAAATCTGAGTCCAGATTAAATACAACTGCTTGTGATTAACATGTGTGAGTACTCTCTGGCACAGTCAGCCAAGTCAGATTTTTAGCCATTAGTGAAGGCTTAACCAGTGTTTTGTATAAGTATGATAGAGCCTTCAAATTAAAAAGTCTATTAGGAAAGGAGTCTTCCAAATATGTATTTGCCTGTAACAACTCTTGGACCTGAATTCTTTTCTATATTGTGGGTTTAATCTGATAGTACTGGAACAGTGCAGAGGACAGTAAATTGAAGAGTCATTAGCTTCTGTAAAGGTAATAAAACCACATCCTCAAAAGCCATCGCTTACTACTAATGAGTTTTCAGTTGTCCATTTCTAGGAGATTGCTTTCCTAAAGTTATCTGGAATTTGTGTGGATTGCCAGAAAGGAAAATAAAGAGGTTTGCGGTGGGGTTTGTTTTGTTTTGCTAGCTTGCTTATTTAACTCTGTCTCTAAGCCCTCATCCCATATATCACGATGAGCCAAATTCAGCTGTGTTACACTACTGTAACTCTCAAGAAATTTGATTCAGACCTCAGCTGGTCTTAACCGGCATAGCTCCATTGAAATCAATAGGGCTGCGCTGCTTAACAACAGCTGAGGCGTTGACCCTAAATTCATGATCTCTGTAATTTTAAACATGATCACAACTGGAGTTACATCAAAGAAACCTCCAGCAAACAAAGACATGGAGCAGCCCTGCATGGGTGCAAAATGCTTCACGAGGGGTAGGGAGGTTGGTTTTTGTTTTGTTTTGATTTAGTTGATCAAAATGTCTCTGGCAATCCTTGAAAGAATCCTGACCCTGGCTACAGCAACTGTTAGCAAGGCTTCCCAAACAGATAGTGTTACAATTGTGACAGGAGCCCCTCTACAGACCGTAGTTTGAGAACCACAGTGTTAGGAAACAGTGCTTCACTTATCCCTCCCTCCAGATGGAAGCCAGGAACCATAACTGAATAGTGTTGCCAGTGTCATGCATTGCAGCACATAATGCATTTTTATCATAAAAACAAATGTAGCATCCAGACATAGTGTTTTATGCATTGTCTATTGGGGGCCAATTTACTGCACCATAGACTTGAAAATTAAGATATAAAGTGGCACCAGAGACTCACAATTATGTGAGCCAGCCTCTGCATCCTACATCTATAAGCACCATGGACATGCTGGAACTAGCACTCAGAATGCACCACATGACTTCTGACTTCCATATTTAAAATGGCTGACACAAGGTTGAAACAGATACACCACCTGGATGGGAGGAACCCAGGAAGATGGGTTCATGTGAGGAAAGGTTTCTTTTCATGGAGACTTATGGGAATGTGACATGGTGCAGAGCTGTATAAAGCTGTGCAAAAATTGGTAATGAAAACAGCAATGCTCACCTGGTTTGGGGTGATTACTGCCAACCGCAATTTAGTTGGGGATTGGTCCTGCTTTGAGCAGGGGATTGAACTAGATGACCCCCTGAGGTCCCTTCCAACCCCGATATTCTATGATTCTAACCCCAAACTTAGGTCAATGTGGAACGTGTTTCAAAAGAGCTCAGATTTCAGCAAACTTGGCCAATTTATGTATGGCTCCAGAGTCCAGCAGAAACCATGTGAAACTGGGAGTTTTGGAAAAGCTGCGCTCTGACTTTTGGAGTTCATTCAAACGTGACTGTCAAATTAAAACTGAAGAGGTGAGAACTGAAATAGAAAAGAAGGGTTCACATGGATATTAGAGAACTGAAACAGACACAGCTTTTATCTCTCCGATGTGGTGTTACCTGAGCAAATAATTGTATTTACTGTTCACTAAAGCAAAGATGGCTAAATACACCTGGCTTGAAAAGACACAGCGATGGGTATGATTGCTTAATAGTAACACAAGATGCACCCTTCGTGGAGGAGGGAGGGTTAGATTGAATTTTGGTTATCCGCATCCTGTGATTCTGTGTTGTTGGGGCGAACAGAAGAGAATGGAGCAGAATCAATTAATGGCCAAGGGGCTAGGTTCACAAAGGGACTTGGGTGTCTAAACGCCAGTGAGAGCCTCAACACCCCCTGTTCAGCTGTGGCCTAACCTTGTAGGTGCCTAAATTCCCAAGGTGCCTACATTTATGCCACTAGCCACGTGCACAGCTGCCTAAGTCCTGACAGCCGCTGCCTAGCTCACACCTAAGCACCGGTGGGAACCTCAGGCAGGAGAACACCTAGCCAATTGGGCAGGTGTGCTTTGAGAATGCAGAGCCCCACGCAGAGCTATGGAGGAGGAGCAGCTGCCGCCCTCTCCCTACGTCCCTTATAACTTAGGCTAGGTCTACACTACCCGCCTGAATCAGCGGGTAGAAATCGACCTCTCGGGGATCGATTTATCGCGTCCCATCGGGACGCGACAATCGATCCCCGAATCGACGCTCTTACTCCACCAGCGAAGGTGGGAGTAAGCGCCGTCGACGGGAAGCCGCAGAGGTCGATTTTGCCGCCGTCCCTACAGCAGGGTAAGTCGGCTGCGATACGTCGAATTCAGCTACGCTATTCGCGTAGCTGAATTTGCGTATCTTAAATCGACCCCCCCCTTGAGTGAAGACGTACCCTTAGCCCAGTGGCTAGAGCACTCACACAGGATGTGGGAAGCCAGGTTTGAACTGTCTCCTCAGGAGTAGTGACGTGAACCCAGGTTGTCCGTTGCACAGGGGAGTGCCCTAACCACTGGGCTGGGAGGTACCTGTCAATCTCTCCTGTTAAAGCTGTTCCACATTGTATAAATAATTAAAAATTCACTGGAACAGGGACTTGCGTCTCCTATATCCCAGGTGAGTGCCCTAACCACTGGAACTTTGTCCCAATGTCTATTTAATTATCTCTACCAAGGTGAACATGTTCAACAGGAGAGATTGATAGAGCCTCATCTCAAAACACCTCTTAGCCTGGTGTTCAGGACACTCATGTGAGAGATGAGAAACCAGGGTTCATGTCCCTACTCCATATGGGATAGAGGAGGTGGATTTGAAACTAGGTCTTCCCCAGCCTTGGTGAGTGCTCTAAATCATGGGCTAAAGTTTATAAGGGGGGAAATATCGCCTCTCCTTCAGTTTTTTGCAAGAAAGGGCTTAGGACTCTGACTCCAGGAGGGAGTTCACATCTGTAACTCCCAAGTGGAGAGACGTGTCTCCCTCCTGCCTGGAATTAGGCACCGAAATCCCTTTGAGGTGTGACACGTAGGCCACACCCCTTTCCTCAGCATTTCCTATTGGCTAGCTTAGGTGGCTCCTTGCTAAACTTACCAGCTTCGGAGAACCTCAGTCGGAGGCGCCTAACTCTCCCCACGGATTGTATAGGGGGCCTGGGTGCCGAACTTGGAGCTGAGGATTCCACTAGGTGGCAGGATGCCTAAATGTTAGGTGTTGCCGCACTGAGTCTCAGTCCCCATTGTGGCTCTGTCCCAAGTTGTAAAATGCCAGTCCTCAGATCATTTCAAATAAAGGCTTTCATAAATGACGAAGCATAGGAAAACTATGGGTACTGCACACACACACACAAAGCCCACAGAAGCAAGCCCAGGTCAACCAGGTCAGGTTCGGGCTGCGGGGTTAAAAATAGCTGTGTAGACGTTCCCGCTTGGGGTGGAGCCTAGGCTCTGATACCCAGTGAAAGGGGTGGGTCTCAGAGCCCGGTTCAGCCCAAGCAGAAACATCTACACTGCTATTTTTAGCCCATAGCTCAAGTCAGTGGACTGGGGCTCTGAGCTTTGCTGATGTGGGATTTTTTGCAGTGTAGACTTACCCTATGTTGCCCTTACAAAAAATATAATTTATGATGTAAAGATAACTGGAATGATTCCTGTAATGAATGGGATGTTATATGCTGAATACTGTAATAAGCACATCATAACCTGTCTTATTCTAAGAGTCACAGTAGGATTTAATGACTAACAGTAAATTAACATCTTCATTGTCAAATTGGAAGGTATATTTCCCTCCGGAGAATTCCAGTTCCCAACTTTCCCTCAGGATCCGTCGCAGCAATAAGGTGCTTTCAATTCACCATTTGCAAGAGTTATGTTTGGGGAAGACAGAAGGAAAATAAATTGGTTGCAAAAAACAGAAGTCAAAGTCCCAGAAAAATATCTACTTGCATAGAGACAGCCTATCTTTATCAGTCTCTTGTGGGGATTATAGTTTATATGATCATGTATTAATTCAATTAGCAGTAATTAGCAATAAGCAAATTGTGGGGAATTAGTGGAGGAATTAGGGGATCATAATTAAAACACGTGAAGGAGTGAATACACAAAGAGACAGATTTTCAAAGGTATTTAGGTGCCTACAGATGCAGATAAGCACCTAGTGGGATCTTTCAAAGCTCCTAAGCAGGTTAGGCACTTATGTCCCATCCAAATCAATAGGAATTTGGCGCCTAACCTGTTTAGGTGCTTTGGAAATCCCACTAGGTGTCTATCAGTATCTTTACGCACCCAAATGCCCTTGAAAATCTGACCCAAAGTCATTAAGTCAATGGAAATACTCATGTGAGCAAGGCAAGGAGGATTTGGCAGGTGGTGGTACTCAGGAGACAGCATGGGTGGTTTTATCGGGGGGACAGAATAAGGCACATCCCTGACACCAGGGTGACCCTTCTGACAAATTTCAAAGGATTGATTCACCAGAACTTATCCATGAAATGACTCTTAACACTCATTCTAATAGGGGTAAAACATTGTATTTTTTCCTTAATGTCATACTTGGAAATGGTTGAACCATTTTTGTGGAATCTTTCCAGAAACATTCAACTCGAGCCAGACATCTGGGATGGGAAATTTCAACCCAAATGGTTAAAATTTGGCAAAATTATTGGTAACTGAAAACAGGGTCTTATAATAGGAAGTGTCAGGCAACCTTAACAGCATTGTCTATAATAAACATCTAGGCCAGTAAGCATAGGAACTCCATTTCTCCCTCCTCCATCCATTTCTCAGCTCTGACGGGTTATAAACAGCCTGTTTAACTTCTGGAGCAAAAATATTTTTGTTTCATTATAGTGCCCCCAATCAATGCAATCTTCTGGTGTTTGCACCCAAATTGCTCTGCTATCTTTTATGGGGCATTTGTATAACCAGCTGAATCAGATATCATCAGTTGACTAATCAGCTTGTTCACTTTCTTTTCTCTATAACTGGGAACATGAGAATGAATATTTATGAGCATGTGTAATTATACACTTGACTTCATAAATTATCTGGTGTTGCTGCTGCTGAGGTTTTAATTTGCAGATAGGCTTCAATTTTTACCTGTCTCCATAGAAGAAAACACAAAAGTTCCCACAGCAAGAGCTGGGGTGAAATATATTTCAGTTGTTATTTAGGTATTTACATAATTATGCTTCCTGTGATGTTTGCACCAAACTTCACCAGGGATACTAAAAGATGTTCTCGGTATCTATGGACCAGAGAGATGAGGGATGAGAAAATCTGATTGTGTCAGTTTGGGGATGTATCCAAATTGCTCTAAACCAAACTTTTGGTCCATTTCTTTTGTTTTTAGTTAGGTGAACTGAAATGCTGAAATGAACATTTCAGTGAATCCCTCTTTGACTAAGATAAAAAAATACCTGATTCTGTCACTGATTTACCTGCAATGTTTAAAATTTTACTCTATCATAGACCATGTTCTTTGTAAAAAGTTGTCCTCCTTTGGCTTCTGTGACTCTATCATTTCCTGGTTCTCCTGCTACCTTTCTAATTGCTCCTTCAGCATGTCCCTCAGAGGATATTCCTCATTCATCCTTCATCTTTCTGTGGGGGTTCCACAGGGCTCCTTCTTTTCTCCCTCTAAGCCTTATCTCTAGGTAATCTCATCCACAAACACAAATTCAACTACCACCTCTATGCTGACGACTCACAGATCTACCTCTCCACTCCAGACCTATCTCCTTCTGTCCACATTAAAATCTCAGACTGTCCCTCTACCATTTCCACCTGGATGTTTAGCCATCAACTCAAGCTAAACATGGCTAAAACAGAGCTCTTAATCTTCTTCCCTAAGCCCTCCCCCATCCTCCTTTCTCAAGCCCTATGGACAATCTCATCATCTTGGCTGTCACTCATACCTGTAACATGGGCTTCATCTTCAGTTTAGACCTTGTGGCGGTTGTTAGGGTACTCAGAACTGTCCACCTTGTTACCCTCCAGAATGATAGAGTCTTTCATGTGCTTAGCTGGGTGTCAGCTTCTTAACACTGACAGCCTACTAGTCACTTAAGCACTTTTTTCAGGGCTATGCCAGTTCTAGCTTTTCCTTGTGGGTTAACAACAGGTGCGCCCCAGTCCTTGAGTCCCTTGAAGCATTCCCCTTGGACATCAAGCCCCTGTCACTGGTTACACAGAGAAATACCAGGGCTGCTGTTCCCAAATGGACAGTGTATACACCAGCTTGCAAAATTAGTCTCTAGTCCAGCACTTTGCTTAACATCACAACAGTTAGATATATTTATAATGAAAGCAATAATAAGTTTATTATCAAAGATTCAATTGATAGTGAAGAAGGATATTGGAAACAAAAGGCTACATATAAAACAAAATCATAACATGCTTTCTAGAGACTACACTTAACAAACAGGTTAACCTCTTGTCTATAGACGTTTATGTCCCCTGCAAAGTTCTCTGCACCATTTCAACCAAGGTTCAACCTGAACACATTGCTTGTTTACTTCCTGGGATCAGGATGATGGGATGTCTTCTTTGCCTTTAACTTATACCCCCCAAATTTAATTGCATGTACTCAGCCAATATAACCATCCCTGGCTTATTTTTCCTGTGTGCTGCTTCCCTGTTGACTTCACATCTCTTTGATAACTTCATATATACATGGCCATCCATTGTTTTAGCTTGCAATGCTTATTTTACATCTGACGGAGGCAGGTGAATAAACATCTCTTGTCTGACAGAAAACACCTGTTTCTTCACCTCTGCTGGTAACTCATACCTTGATAAGGAATCTAAGAACATATTTTCAGTTTGTGTGTGTGTGCGCCATATAGAGAGAGAGTCAGGACATTTCTGTAACCCCCCTTGCAAATTGGCATTAGGGGACTCTTGGGTCACAGACCTCTCTCAAAGTCCTCATATCCACGCTATGTCTAAATCTTGCTTACCTTTTCTGCATAAAAACCTCTATGATATGGCCTTTCATTTCCATCCACACAGCTAAATCTCTCATCCAGGTTCTCATCAGCTCACTTTTTCATAATTGCAACTTCCTTCTCTGTGGCCTTGACAAATGCAGTCTTGCCCCAATCATATCCATTCAGAATGCTGCTTCAAAGATCATAGCTAAGCTGTCTCTTTGATCATGTCACCCCTCTCTTTGCATCCCTCCACTGCCTCTCCCTTCTCTAATGCATCAAACATAAGCTCCTGGTCTTCATCGTCTAGACCCTTCACAACACATCCCCACCCTAACTATAATTTCTCATTCACTTTTGAGATATTGATTCCCATCTCCCATCAGCCAACAATGCTAGCCTCTGTCACCCCATTATTAGTTTTTTCCAACAAGCACCTTCATGCTGAACCTTCTACTCCTAACTTGCAAATAAGTGATGCAGAGAAAGTGTAGTATATCTGACTTTGGATTTTAATCATGTGTTGAATACCAACTCACATCTAAAAATGCATAGATTATTCTAAACTATTCTGGCCCATGAGCTACGCCATTTGCATGTGTTTCAAACTTCATCTTTCAGTTTAATTCAAATCCAAACCTGCTATTTTGCCCCTTGTCTCACTTGTACATGCTCTCTCTCTTTCTCTCTCTCATTATTTAGAAGGCTTGTTTTCTCGGAACTTGCCCCAATTCCTGCATGAGGGCCTTGAACTGTAGAAATCATATTGATATTATACAGATTTTTAATTAAACTCCATATGCAATTTTAACTTTGCTTGTTGTTAACAGTGATGAGAAAAATTACACAGTTGTGATCACTGATATAGCTTTTACAGTGGTTTCTTGATGACAACATTTGTTTAATTCAGTTGTTATCTTTTATGTTCAAGAGTAGTTTGAGGGCAATTTGTCATTGTTATTAATTCAAGATTGTTTGATCTGCAACTCTGTATTTGATCTAATTAAGGAAAGGCTGTCTCAGCCCTTAATTCTGAATCCATAAGTAGTATGAAAGCACCATTATTAATAATACAAATAATAATAAAAAAATTGGAACAAACATCAAAGTGTCTTCAAGTTCCACATTTATAAATCATACAAAAATCAGCAGAACAAAGCTAACACAGCTTCTCTTAAGAACCGATGAGTTCTTGTAGTTTTTGTCTTATGAGATGAAACATTTTGCATGCACATTAAGAAGATTATTCATTTATTTTAATGAAAGTACTGAATCCCCTCTTGACACTTTATTTTGTATACAACAAAATGCTTCTCATGCACAATTGTTATTATTTTTTCATAGAATAAACTAATTAAATATGTTCACAAATCTAAAAAAGATATGTTAGCAAAATATGTATTAAATCAGATACTGCCAAAACTAGAAGAAAAAAAAAACAAGGAGTCCTTGTGGCACCTTAGAGACTAACAAATTTATTTGGGCATAAGCTTTCATGGGCTAGAGCTCATTTGTTAGTCCTCTAAGGTGCCACAAGGACTCTTCGTTTGTTTGTTTATTTATTTATTTGCTGATACAGACTAACACAGCTACCACTGAAACCTGCCAAAACTAGGACATTGTATACAAAGAAATGGAAATCAAATATAAGATTTGCGTACAGGTCCTTATTCACAGAAATTAATGGAACTCTTTCCACTGACTTCCGTTGGCTTTGGATCAGACCCATACAGAAGCAAGGAAGATAGGAAATACCATTGGGCCATATAGGGTTGAACCCTACAAAAATTTCTCCATGCATGGAATGTCTTTGGACTCCTAATTGATCCAGAACTTCAATGGGCGCTCCACAATTGCAGGTTTGGAGTCTTAGGGCTTGGCCTACAATTCTGTGTGCTTTAGTGGACCCCTGCATTGGCCTAATGCCTCATTGAAGTCGGTGAACCTCTGTGTGGGCTCAAAGGTTTATCTGCATGTGTCCAGTTGAAAGATCAGGTCCATAACTTTATAGCCTTTCTCGGGCCAGGGCCAGGGCCTGTTGCTTCAGAGTAAGGTTGAAAAACAGAGCCAGTCAGAAATTTCCCGTTCTTTTTTTATGTCAGAAAATGGTTTTTCAACAAAATGGATATTTTTGATGATCTCTATTTTCATCAAAAATGTTTGGATTTTCAATGAAAAACTGAAATAATTGGTTTTAAACCAAAACATTTCAATTTTCTTGTTTTCAATGAAAATCAACAACAACAAAAAATCACATATATGCTTACTGAAATTTTTTGTGAGGGGTAAAAAATCATTTCCCAGTCATTTCTGTTGAAAACTCATTAATACACCTGCCCAACTGGGCATTATTTTGACACTGAGGGCAATGTTCTTGCATAAAGCCAGTTGACAATGACTAATTTATATCCTGATGATTAAAAACTAGAAAGCATTTCCCCCCCAAATAAATATTTCAGGTTTTCATCAAAAAAACTGAAAACCAGCAAACCAAAAAAGTTTTTGGCTAAAAACGGAACCATTTTTGATTCTCAGTTTTTCAATGACAAGTTAAAAACTTTTGAGGAAAGCAGAAACTTTTTTTTTAATCCAAAACCCAATTTTCTGACCAAGAAAGTTCAGGATGAAAAAATGTTGACGCACCCTAAAGAAATGGTGTCCCCTTCTGTAGCCAGAGTAATGGCAAACAATTTTATTCCACTTCATTTTCATGTTTAATGTCTTTCTTTCTTATTAGTCTATTCACATCTATAATATCCAGCAGCAGTGAAGCTGCCTGGTGATGTGTTGCTTATGAAAACAATCTGTCACACTTGTCAACTTTTCTGAAAGGAAATAAGGTTGATATCAATCATATACAAGCTCTTTGTCCTTATCTCTAACAATCTAATTAATCTTTCTCCCACCTGTATCTCTCCTCCGATTTCTCCTACTCTCCTACCTTCTCTCTATGCCCTTTCAGTCCTCTTCCTAACTTCACCTTTTCCCATTCTCTGTATCACACCACCTATTATGCTTTCTGTGATGTCCAAAACAGTCACCCTAGAAAGCACCCTCCCTATCCAACTTCAAATCCTTCCTTAAAGCCCACCTCTTCCAGCACCCCCTCCTCCCTTATTCTCTACATTAGTAATCCTCCCAGCCTCTCATCTCCTGAATTGCTTTCCTGTATTCTGTCTTTCTTAATTTAAACTTGATCCTTTGAGGCACTGATGGCTTATATGAGGGCAGAATTTAGCCACAAAGAAAGAACCTCAAAAAGAGAATAGATATACAAAGATTAAAAACCCACTGAGGTCTAATTAAGATCCATAAAAGTAAATGTATGAGGTTTTGCTTTCAGTGTAATTCGAATACCTGGAACAAATGGTGTATGAGAAGAAAAGAACCATCTTAGAGATGGACCAAAACCAGAAATCTCCAGAACACTCCCAAACTTTAAGAAAGCTTGGATTTAGTTCTGAACTCTGTAGCATCAGGCTGTACTGATAATGGGCCCAAACTATAACCCCAACTGCCTTGAACTTTGGGAGCTTTCTAATACCTATCTGGATCCAAATTCACCACTAACAGGGCCACCTTATAGGCCATATAAATGCACAAATGAATCCCAAAGACATAAACCTGATCACTCCCTGACACACATTCACAACCGCTGTAGAGAGCTGTGCATTGGAATGACTTTGTGGAAGGCTGATGAGACCTGACACATGCCATATTTGTGGAAATTCACGAGCATTGCAGTTCTGACACCACTGTCACCCAAGACAGCGCAAACAAAGATGACAGTTGGCCTCCAGATTCTAAACTGAACATTTAATATCTATTAGAAGAAGCTAATCAAGAAAGTCTTGTACTATACGTCCTATAGCCATGGGACTACAGTGTGCATACGATGAGCTTAACAGGTCTGGACAGGAAGCAAAAAAGGACCATAGATTCTGCTATTTAAATATTTGTTCTCAGGATAAACCTATGAGATGCACCATCTCATTTGCATGAGGAACTGGATGGAGAACAGGCAAGCATACATATGTGTAACTGGCAGTAATCAGGAAAGCATTGCTTACAAGAACTGGGCCAGATTCATTGCTGCTGTAACTCCATTATGCTATGTTTTATTGCTGTTCAGCAAACTAAAATGCAAGATATTATCTATAGATGCTGGTGCTGATTAGGGTCCCTGCAAGAGTGGAATGATGGACTAATTATTAATGTTGATGAAACCCACCACTCGCATTACAGCCCCAGGCACTTGGGTTCTCTGGATAGTAGCTGCTAATGTCTCAATCATCCGAGCATCTTATTGCCCACTAATACAATTTCCTTGGTGGGCTAACCAACACGCACACACAGAGCAATCAAACAGGCCAGGTTCTGGGTTTCTATATGGATACTTGTAACTACAAAACCATTCAGCAACTCATTTTGTGTAATGAATTACAAGAATGGCATCCTTTCACAAGGTGGGTGAGGTAATCTCTTTTATTGGACCAACTTCTGTTGGTGAGAAAGACAAGCTTTCGAGCTCACGCAGAGCTCTTCTTCACGTCTGTTTAATCCTGAAAGCTTGTCTCTCTCACCAACAGAAGTTGGTCCAATAAAATTGATTACTTCACCCACCTCGTCTCTCTAATAGCCTGGGCTCAACACGGCTACAACACTGCATACATCCTTCTACTGGGTCCCATAAACTGAAGGCTGTACAACATGATCTAAGCCTGAAGGGTTAATTGAGTTGTCTAAGGGCTGGTGTACACTGCACGGCAGTGCAGAGTACAGGGATGTGAACTGCAGACAGTATCAAAATGCTGTGCTCTACCTGCGCTATGTAGACACAGCTGGAGCAATCTAAAAGGTACTTTGTTTGCGTCGACATAGTCCTGTTTGAAAGAGGACTACATTAATCCAGCCTAGGTTCCTTTTCATTTGCACCAGCAGTGTCCACATGGGATAGTTTTGGTGCACTCTGCAACTCACACTCCTATAGTCTGCACTATGGCGCAACATAGACATCGTCTAAAACTCAGGTTTCAAAGAGCTTGATATTTTGGAATACAGACACTGATCCTGGCAGGATCAACAGAGATCTTCATCCCTCTTAGGTACAAAAAACCCCAAACCAAACCAAAACAAAAATCTAAGATTTCAAACCATGGCCTGCCTCTATCCTTCTGATCTTACATTTGTAGCTCTCTCTTTTTGCATCATGTCTCATGTTAGACTGTAAACATTTTGGGGGCTGGGAATATCTCTCACTATGTGTTATTACAGTATATAGCAAACTGAGGCCCCAAATCAGGGTTCCTAGGCATTATCACAATGCTAATACTATGGCTGGTGAAGCCATGGTATTTTCTGTGAAAAATTTGGAGCAAAATAAAAATGTATGTGGTTTTTTTTTGTTTGTTTGAAAAATTTTAATAATTTTTTTGAGCTTGTGGCAAATCAAAAGTATATTTTTTGTTTCATTTCATTTTTAAGGGGGAAAAGGCAAGGAAGTAATCAAGAATGGGGGAACAAACCCATGAAAATCAAAACAAAATGAACATTTTCAGGTCAGATTGAAATGAAATCAAATACTTTTATTTGAAATGAAATGAAGCACAACATTTCATTTTGATTTGTTTAGTTGAAAACTCCAAACATTGCAAAGGAAATATTTCCCGCCCAGTAATGTCTCATTTTATTCAAAATCAATTTTTACTGAAATGTTTATTCCAACCATATGTAACTAATAATAACACTAATTAAAACTCTAATGAGTTCCATGCAGCTCAGTGAGGACGTTAAAAGCAAAGGTTCTCATTATAGATCTCTTTATAGATATATGTAGATATATTCATACATATATCTGCATTTATGCTGCATATTCTATTCCTGGTTTTGTAGATGAATGTGTAGTTTGATATACATTGACAGTTATTATATAATAATGAGGATGTGAACATGGCTGAATTGAAGTGCATTTTATCACTGTTTTTGTTTTTTTTTAATTTTGTCTGTGCAAGTTCAGAGGCTGAATTAAGATGGGGCCAAATCCTGTATTCCTCACTCTGTTGAAACTTTCATCGAGTTTTCTGCATTTAAGTTCCTTGACGTTTTAAACAGAAAAAGTGTGTGTGTGGAGGGGGG
Source organism: Emys orbicularis (assembly GCF_028017835.1). Taxonomy (NCBI): domain Eukaryota; kingdom Metazoa; phylum Chordata; order Testudines; family Emydidae; genus Emys; species Emys orbicularis. The sequence goes on along the minus strand of NC_088687.1, from coordinate 133,465,873 downwards.
TGGGGAGGACAAACACCAAACTTAATAAATGGTTTTAATTAGTCCCTGGAGAGCATGCCTCATTGGGGTAACCTAGAGTTGAAGACGGAGAAGGACATAACACCTTTTGGATTTGAGTAAAGGAAGGCTATAGTTTATGCTGCTCAGATTCTTATACTGTGCTCATCACCATATGATCTGAGCATTCCAGTATATGCAGCAGGGTTTCATTCAGTTCAGCTCATGCAATCACTGCAACAGCAGCTAGAATAACAGAAAGAAGAGAGTCCTGAAAATAGAGACAATGCCTGCTTTGTTCCCTAGCATACCATATTTGCTTAAATGGGATGAAGGAGATTTTATAAAATGTGCTGCTCTTTGCCAATGGCCCTGCATATGGTGGTGGGAGGTCGCTGACAAAGCTCTGGCTGGGATGATTTAGTTGGTGTTGGTCCTGCTTTGAGCAGGGGATTGGACTAGATGACCTCCTGAGGTCTCTTCCAACCCTAATATTCTATGATTCTATGACTGTAAATCTCCAATGCCTGGTTCAGATCCCTTTCTCCCTCATCTCAGCACAGTGGAACAAACAAGCCTAAAACTTGTAAAATATGAGGAAGCCTTTTTCAAAGGCACAAAGGACAGTCAGACAGCCAGTTCCCATGGAAAGTTAACAGAAGCTGGGCCCTAACTCCCATTTGTCCCTTTGAAAAAAATCTCCCCCCAAACACTTAATGGTTTTGGCTGCCCTCACTGAGATCAGCAACAGCTTTACAGTTCTGGCCACTTTCCTCTTTTCTACAGCTGCAAGTACACTCAGTGGCTTCGGGTCACAACTGGGCTGTGTGTGAACTTTGTCTTCTGTTTCAGTCAGCCTGGGTTTCCACACCCCTAGGTTTCTCTTTGCATTCCAGTTTAGAGTGAACCCAAGCACTCCTAGCAAATCTTGGACAAAGCCATCCAAGTTTTGGAATGAGAAGGCAGTTGGAAAATTGGCTCAAAACTAATCTGGTTTTAACATGGAAGTGAGAGATGTGAATTCAGAGTATGAAGTTGAAAGTTCAGGGATCCAGCGTCAGATCTGTTTTGTGTTCTGGATCTAGCCCCCTATGGAGACAATCCCAAAATACGAGTTCACACCCAGATTTGTCTCTGGATCCAGTGCTCTTCAGGTGCTGAGCTTTTTTTAAAGGTGCTTTTAAATTAGACCTGGGATCTTTTGAAAATCTGGCCCTAGTTTTGGGTACTGAGCACTTGAATGACAATCTGACCCAGGGGAAAATTCCTCCCCCATCTCAAATATGATGATCATTTGGATCCTGAGAATGTTGGCAAGACCCACCAGGCAGATATCTGGGAAAGAATTCTCTGTAGTATAACTCAGAGCCCTCCTTATCTAGTGTCCTGTCTCCAGCCATTTGGGGATTTTTGCTACTGGTGGTCACCAATGGGCCACATCCCATTGTAGGTAGTCCCAGCATACCACCCCCTCCATAAACTTATCAAGCTCAGTCTTGAAGCCAGTTAGGTTTTTTGCCCCCACTACTCCCCTTGACAGAACATATGAATGGCCATACTGGGTCAGACCAAAGGCCCATCTAGCCTAGTATCCTCTCTTCCAACAGTGGCCAATGCCAGGTGCCCCAGAGGGAATGAACAGAACCGGTAATCATCAAGTGATCCTTTCCCTGCTGCTCATTCCCAGCTTCTGGCAAACAGAGGCTAGAGACGCTGTCCCTGCCCAAGTCTCAGTTAACTAGCTTTCATAGATTTTACTTTAAAAATAGGAACAGAGGTTCCAGAACTTCACTCCTCCAGTGACCTTCACCTAATTTCAAGCCTAAACTTGTTGATGGTCAGTTTATAGCTATTTGTTCTTATGTCCACATTGGCACTTAACTTAAATAACTCCTCTTCCTCCTTGGTATTTATCCCTCTGATGTATTTATAGAGAGAAATCATATCTCCCCTCAGCCTTCTTTTGGTTAGACTAAACAAGCCAAGCTATTGAGTCTCCTTTCATAAGGTAGGTTTTCCATTCCTCAGTTCATCCTAGTAGCTCTTCTCTGTACCTGTTCCAGTTTGAATTCATCTTTCTTAAACATGGGAGACCAGAATTGTACACAGTATTCCAGAGAAGGTCTTTTCAATGCCTTGTGTAATGGTTCTCCCATGCAGTGGTGATGGGATTGGTCTAAGAAAACCGATAGGGTTCTCCATATTCACCATCAAGAAGAAAGATTTGCAAGAGACATCTTAACATTTTGTATCTTGCATAATGGAAGCCCATTGAGGCAAGTGAACCTCACCACACTCAGCATATGTCTACACGGGAGATAGAAGATGTCGTTTTCATCTGCAATTGAGCTAGCACGATAAAAATAGAAGTGTAGCCTCAGTGGCACAAGTGGTACTCAAATAGGGTCTCAAACAGGATTGTACTCAGGGCTACTAGCCCATCCTGCCAAGGCTACACCTCTATTTTTATTGTGCTAGCTTGATCAGAGTTAGTGTGCGTATGTCTACATCTTCTAGACATACTCAGGCTGAGCCTTACTCAGTGGGCGGGGCATTCACTCAGGCCAGGGCTTTATAAAGCCGCGCACAAGCGACCAGGGAGCTTTGCGAACAGGGGCTGCTAACAGGGAGTTTCGCAAGGGAGTTCTCCAGGTGAAGGAGGAGCTAATACAGCATCTGTGGGGTAAGTGACTGTCTGTAGTGTGTGTTTGTTTGAGTTTGGGGGTTACTTGCTGTGTGCTGAGCTTGTGTTTGTTTGGTTGGTTGTTTGAGGGACCGTGTGCTCTGGCTGGCAGTTGGAGGCAGGTTTGAAAGCTCGAAGCCTCTGGTAATTGGCTGAGCCTTACTCAGTGGGCGGGGCATTCACTCAGGCCAGGGCTTTATAAAGCCGCGCACAAGCGACCAGGGAGCTTTGCGAACAGGGGCTGCTAACAGGGAGTTTCGCAAGGGAGTTCTCCAGGTGAAGGAGGAGCTAATACAGCATCTGTGGGGTAAGTGACTGTCTGTAGTGTGTGTTTGTTTGAGTTTGGGGGTTACTTGCTGTGTGCTGAGCTTGTGTTTGTTTGGTTGGTTGTTTGAGGGACCGTGTGCTCTGGCTGGCAGTTGGAGGCAGGTTTGAAAGCTCGAAGCCTCTGGTAATTGGCTGAGCCTTACTCAGTGGGCGGGGCATTCACTCAGGCCAGGGCTTTATAAAGCCGCGCACAAGCGACCAGGGAGCTTTGCGAACAGGGGCTGCTAACAGGGAGTTTCGCAAGGGAGTTCTCCAGGTGAAGGAGGAGCTAATACAGCATCTGTGGGGTAAGTGACTGTCTGTAGTGTGTGTTTGTTTGAGTTTGGGGGTTACTTGCTGTGTGCTGAGCTTGTGTTTGTTTGGTTGGTTGTTTGAGGGACCGTGTGCTCTGGCTGGCAGTTGGAGGCAGGTTTGAAAGCTCGAAGCCTCTGGTAATTGGCTGAGCCTTACTCAGTGGGCGGGGCATTCACTCAGGCCAGGGCTTTATAAAGCCGCGCACAAGCGACCAGGGAGCTTTGCGAACAGGGGCTGCTAACAGGGAGTTTCGCAAGGGAGTTCTCCAGGTGAAGGAGGAGCTAATACAGCATCTGTGGGGTAAGTGACTGTCTGTAGTGTGTGTTTGTTTGAGTTTGGGGGTTACTTGCTGTGTGCTGAGCTTGTGTTTGTTTGGTTGGTTGTTTGAGGGACCGTGTGCTCTGGCTGGCAGTTGGAGGCAGGTTTGAAAGCTCGAAGCCTCTGGTAATTGGCTGAGCCTTACTCAGTGGGCGGGGCATTCACTCAGGCCAGGGCTTTATAAAGCCGCGCACAAGCGACCAGGGAGCTTTGCGACCAGGGGCTGCTAACAGGGAGTTTCGCAAGGGAGTTTAGAAGGGGAGTGGGAAGGGAGTGGGAGTCCCTCGCCAGCCGTAACCCCATCCCCGTGGCCCCCCCCTAAAACCTATAAACCAAACCACATTCCAAAACTTCCTTCTGTAAACCACCCTTTCACTAACTAGGATAAAATGCAGGCAGAAGCCCAGCAGCAGAGTGGGGGCTATCCAGTTTATTGCACCGACTGTTGCATGTATGATTACCTGCCCTGTGGGCGGGTGGCGTATGTGTGCAGTCGGTGCAAGGAGCTCCTGGCCCTCAGAGACCATGTACGGACTTTGGAGGCCAGGGTGGCGGAACTGGAGGAGCTGAGAGAGGCAGAGAGGTATGTTGATGAGGCTTTCCGGGACACTGTAGAATTGTCCCACCTCCGCTTAGACAGCACCTGTGCTGTTAAGGAGGAAGAAGGGCCCAGGGAAGTAGAGCAGTCAATGGAAGCAGAGGGAAACTTTCCCATAGTTGGGACCCTCCTTCCAGATGGTTCTGGGGTTGCCTCTCGCACTGAGGTTGCCTCTCCGGGGGAGGGAACTCCAGTTTCTAGGAAAAGGCAGGTGTTAGTAATGGGAGATTCAATTATTAGAAATGTAGATAGCTGGGTCTGTGATGACCGGGAGAACCGTATGGTGACTTGCCTGCCTGGTGCGAAGGTTGCGGATCTCTCGAGGCATCTAGATAGACTTATGTGTAGTGCTGGGGAGGAGCCGGTGGTCGTGGTACATGTAGGTACCAATGACATAGGGAAGGGTAGGAGAGATGTCCTGGAAGCCAAATTTAGGCTGCTAGGGAAGAGACTGAAATCCAGGACCTCTATGGTGGCATTTTCAGAAATGCTCCCAGTTCCACGCGCAGGGCCAGGTAGGCAGGCAGAGCTTCAGAGTCTCAATGCGTGGATGAGACGATGGTGTAGAGAGGAGGGGTTCACGTTCATTAGGAACTGGGGAAACTTCTGGGATGGGAGGAGCCTATACAGGAGAGATGGGCTCCACCTAAACCAAAGTGGAACCAGACTGCTGGCACTAAACATTAAAAAGGTTGTAGAGCAGTTTTTAAACTAGGAGATGGGGGAAAGCCGACTGCTGCAGAGGAGCGTGTGGATCGGACACAGACTTCCCTTAGGGGAGAGTCTGATGATAGAGAATCTCCAGGTTATAGTCAGGAGCAGAGGACTGAAAAGTATAATGTAAGGGCCGGATCAGATGATAAACAGCCACATAAAAAAGAATCTGGCACATCAGAAAAAGACAGGCTAATAAACAGGGACAAGTTTTTAAAGTGCTTGTACACAAATGCCAGAAGTCTAAATAATAAGATGGGTGAACTAGAGTGCCTTGTGATAAAGGAGGATATAGATATAATAGGCATCACAGAAACCTGGTGGACTGAGAGCAATCAATGGGACACAATCATTCCGGGGTACAAAATATATCGGAAGGACAGAACAGGCCGTGCAGGGGGAGGAGTGGCACTATATGTTAAAGAAAGTGTAGATTCAAATGAAGTAAAAATCTTAAGCGAATCCACAGGTTCCATAGAGTCTCTATGGATAGAAATTTCATGCTCTAGTAAAAATATAACATTAGGGATCTATTATCGACCACCTGACCAGGACAGTAATAGTGATGATGAAATGCTAAGGGAAATTAGAGAGGCTATCAAAATTAAGAACCCAATAATAGTGGGGGATTTCAATTATCCCCATATTGACTGGGAACATTTCACTTCAGGACGAAATGCAGAGATAAAATTTCTCGATACTTTAAATGACTGCTTCATGGAGCAGCTGGTACGGGAACCCACAAGGGGAGAGGTGACTCTAGATTTAATCCTGAGTGGAGCGCAGGAGCTGGTCCAAGAGGTAACTATAGCGGGACCGCTTGGAAATAGTGACCATAATACAATAGCATTCAACATGCCTGTGGTGGGAAGAACACCTCAACTGCCCAACACTGTGGCCTTTAATTTCAAAAGGGGGAACTATACAAAAATGAGGGGGTTAGTTAGACAAAAGTTAAAAGGTTCAGTGACTAAAGTGAAATCTCTGCAAGTTGCGTGGGCCCTTTTTAAAGACACCATAATAGAGGCTCAACTTCAATGTATACCCCAAATTAAGAAAAACAGTAAAAGAACTAAAAAAGAGCCACCGTGGCTTAACAACCATGTAAAAGAAGCAGTGAGAGATAAAAAGACTTCCTTTAAAAAGTGGAAGTCAAATCCTAGTGAGGCAAATAGAAAGGAGCACAAACACTGCCAACTTAAGTGCAAGAGTGTAATAAGAAAAGCCAAAGAGGAGTTTGAAGAACGGCTAGCCAAAAACTCCAAAGGTAATAACAAAATGTTTTTTAAGTACATCAGAAGCAGGAAGCCTGCTAAACAACCAGTGGGGCCCCTTGACGATGAAAATACAAAAGGAGCGCTTAAAGATGATAAAGTCATTGCGGAGAAACTAAATGGATTCTTTGCTTCAGTCTTCACGGCTGAGGATGTTAGGGAGATTCCCAAACCTGAGCTGGCTTTTGTAGGTGACAAATCTGAGGAACTGTCACAGATTGAAGTATCACTAGAGGAGGTTTTGGAATTAATTGATAAACTCAACATTAACAAGTCACCGGGACCAGATGGCATTCACCCAAGAGTTCTGAAAGAACTCAAATGTGAAGTTGCGGAACTATTAACTAAGGTTTGTAACCTGTCCTTTAAATCGGCTTCGGTACCCAATGACTGGAAGTTAGCTAATGTAACGCCAATATTTAAAAAGGACTCTAGGGGTGATCCCGGCAATTACAGACCGGTAAGTCTAACGTCGGTACCGGGCAAATTAGTTGAAACAATAGTAAAGAACAAAATTGTCAGACACATAGAAAAACATAAACTCTTGAGCAATAGTCAACATGGTTTCTGTAAAGGGAAATCGTGTCTTACTAATCTATTAGAGTTCTTTGAAGGGGTCAACAAACATGTGGACAAGGGGGATCCGGTGGACATAGTGTACTTAGATTTCCAGAAAGCCTTTGACAAGGTCCCTCACCAAAGGCTCTTACGTAAATTAAGCTGTCATGGGATAAAAGGGAAGGTCCTTTCATGGATTGAGAACTGGTTAAAGGACAGGGAACAAAGGGTAGGAATTAATGGTAAATTCTCAGAATGGAGAGGGGTAACTAGTGGTGTTCCCCAAGGGTCAGTCCTAGGACCTATCCTATTCAATTTATTCATAAATGATCTGGAGAAAGGGGTAAACAGTGAGGTGGCAAAGTTTGCAGATGATACTAAACTACTCAAGATAGTTAAGACCAAAGCAGATTGCGAAGAACTTCAAAAAGATCTCACAAAACTAAGTGATTGGGCAACAAAATGGCAAATGAAATTTAATGTGGATAAATGTAAAGTAATGCACATTGGAAAAAATAACCCCAACTATACATACAACATGATGGGGGCTAATTTAGCTACAACGAGTCAGGAAAAAGATCTTGGCGTCATCGTGGATAGTTCTCTAAAGATGTCCACGCAGTGTGCAGAGGCGGTCAAAAAAGCAAACAGGATGTTAGGAATCATTAAAAAGGGGATAGAGAATAAGACTGAGAATATATTATTGCCCTTATATAAATCCATGGTTCGCCCACATCTCGAATACTGTGTACAGATGTGGTCTCCTCACCTCAAAAAAGATATTCTAGCACTAGAAAAGGTTCAGAAAAGAGCAACTAAAATGATTAAGGGTTTAGAGAGGGTCCCATATGAGGAAAGATTAAAGAGGCTAGGACTCTTCAGTTTGGAAAAGAGAAGACTAAGGGGGGACATGATAGAGGTGTATAAAATCATGAGTGATGTTGAGAAAGTGGATAAGGAAAAGTTATTTACTTATTCCCATAATACAAGAACTAGGGGTCACCAAAAGAAATTAATAGGCAGCAGGTTTAAAACAAATAAAAGGAAGTTCTTCTTCACGCAGCGCACAGTCAACTTGTGGAACTCCTTACCTGAGGAGGTTGTGAAGGCTAGGACTATAACAATGTTTAAAAGGGGACTGGATAAATTCATGGTGGCTAAGTCCATAAATGGCTATTAGCCAGGATGGGTAAGAATGGTGTCCCTAGCCTCTGTTCGTCAGAGGATGGAGATGGATGGCAGGAGAGAGATCACTTGATCATTGCCTGTTAGGTTCACTCCCTCTGGGGCACCTGGCATTGGCCACTGTCGGTAGACAGATACTGGGCTAGATGGACCTTTGGTCTGACCCAGTACGGCCTTTCTTATGTTCTTATGTTCTAGCCCTAGTGTAGCATACCCTAAGAGTCAAAGTCCCCATCACAGACTGCCAGTGCCCTACAAAAGGCAGACAGCAGGTAGTTCAGAGAGATATTGGCAAATAATAATTCAACCTGAAATCATACCAAAAAAGTGGTAGAAAAGTAATAATAGGTTATGTGTGGGCCTGAGCCAAAGCCCATCAAGGACAAAGGAAAGATGCCCATTGACTTCAATGGGCCCTAGTTCAGGATTGCTCCCCACATATCATATTCTCTAGCCCTTTGCCCAAGGCAGTTGTCAATGCTTTTGAGGATATAAAAGCACTGGAATTGTTGGATTGTCCAGCATGTTCCCAAATTCATATAATAAAGATATCTTCAAGGTCCCAGGGAAGACTCAATTTCTGGCAGGCTGTATGGGTTAGTAGTTTGAGCAAATTATGGTGCATCCAGATATTCCTGAGTTTTAACCCCAGCACTGCCATTGAGTTGTTAGTTGAACTTAAGAAATCATTGAACCTTGTTGATTCTTTCTCTCAATGGATACGTGAAGGTAATCACTAGAGAGGGTTTAAAAGAAACAATTTTATTTAAACATATAAAGATTTTTCAAATTGTTTGAAATTTTGTACATAAAATTTTGAATTTTTGACAAAAAAATCACAGCAAAATATAATTTTGTTTTGTTTGGGGTTGAAACTAAGATATTGCCCTTTGTTTTCCAGAAAATAAACGGATGAGTCCAGAAATAACAAGAAAAACACTATTTCATACCTTCCATTGAATACGAGGACTATCCCAATAGATGTTCCCTTGCATTTTCCCAAATAACAAGGAGAAAGGAATGGTTTACTGAAGGAGGGAAAATTATAATTGGTGCAACGAAGGGAAAGCTGAATGACATTGGTAAACAAAGTGTGTGGGGGGAAATAGCCCATAAGCCTACTTCCTGAGTTACAGATTATAAAGAACAACCAATGACATCCATCTGAAGAACCTGTATAAAATAACATGAAACCTGAGAATCTGATAAATTATCAAATCTGTGCATGTGGGTCTGTTGGGTTGCATATGAGCCAGGAGCTTATTCACCGAAACAATCTACAATATTGCACAATAAGATTATTTGCCAAGACTGCCATTCATCAGCTCCTCTCTCCCCTGAACTTCTGGCTTCTTCTTGGGAAAAAAATTGCCCAAGATTTACTGAGAATAAAATTATGTGGGCCCTGATCCTCATAACAGGGTTGAAAGAAACAGCAACAACATATCACAGCTCAGCTAGAATGACATGCACTGGGCATTCTATTCTTTACTATTCCATTTTGTGTCCACTGTAATATCTGAGCATTTGATGACCTCTGAAAACTTTGGCCAGATCCTCAGCTAGTAGAAATCAGTGTCGCTCCACAGACTTCTAAGGAGCGACGCTGATTTACATGTGAGGATCTGGCCGGTTCATTTGCTAGATATAGCACAGGATAACTGAATTCTTCTGATAGTCCATGAAACATTCCTCACCCCCAAATCCTTTCTTCCACTGCACCATGGAGGCAGAGTGATGTTGTACTTCTCTGTTTAGTGATCTTTTCTCCCTACATGCTCATAAAAACACTCCTGGGTTCTCAGTGTGATTTGGAAACCTCAGAATAATCAGGATGAATCAGATTTTTTTCAATGCACTTCGTCTTTTATTTTTAAAAAAAACATTGTTTATTGATTTGTTTCCATCAAGTATAGATGACACATTTAGTGACCCATAAAACTTCTGTATGATGTGTGACTAACACGGCTCTTTTACTGAGCAGAACTATGATGCTTACTGTTTTAGTAGTTAATTTTTTCCTGGAACTCCAGAACATCATATGAAAAACCAGGACTGGCCCAGTAAAACTGGGGCATATGGGTCCCTTCAATTTTAATAGACATTTAGGAGCCTGATCCAAAGTCCGGTGAAGTCAACAGGAAGATTGAGTTTTGGATCAGACCCTGTATGTGTTCATTGATGATCATATGAAGGTAGTATAGAGTTAAAGCTGAAAGGCAAGGCCAAGTAGTTATATTTTGGGGAGAGAGAGAGAAATATTTACCAAAGGCACTGTCTCTATACATTCATTTCCCCCTCCTCTCTTACCCTTAGCCAGGAATTCAAATGATCTCCTAGTGGCTTGTTTTAGTTGAATAGATCTTCAAAAGCACATTTGCATTGTATTTACATTAGATATGGATGCCATTACTATGTGCCAAAGCATAATACCAAGCAATTAATCTTTAAAGTTGTTGTTTTCCTTTTTGTTGAAAGTGACTATTCCCGAATTCAGTAAATCAGAGAGGCTTGGAATGACATAGTTAAAAGCATTTTAAAGACAAGAGCCCAGTTAAAATGAAATCCTTTCTAAATCCACAAGCCTATCCTTCCGTCTCATATAATTTCACTCAGTTAAAGCATGACCTTCCATAGCTTGTGTGTCTTTGCAAGCTTCTTTGACATTATCACTCAATGCTCTTCCTTTTTTGTCACCCATTGTTAAAATGAAAAAGTTCTTTTTATGGTGTACGTAAGCCAGAGGTGACACAATTAAATGAAACTATTTGTCATATAAAATTTAGATCAGCGGAAATTACATGGCAAATAAATTAAGATTGACAGTTTCCTCCCCTATGAGCAATAAACAAGCTTCTTAAATCCAGTGAAAGGTCTTCTGCCTGCAGCCTTTAATCCACTCAGTTCAATCAATATTTCTGACTTTAAAGACATAAGATTTGATGCTTTGCCACACCTACCTTTTTATTTAAATGATTTTAATGGTATGGGGAGATTAAAGGTCATCTGACAAAACTCAGTTAGGCAAAGCCTTAATCAATTTTAAATGTCTTACTGGAAGGCTAACTTATCAATGTCAAAGCCCTCATTAATTGTCATTCTCCCACAGAAGGGCTCAAGAGACAGGACCCTGAACTCCAACAACATGGTAAATGAGATACCGCTTTTATTCCTACCATTCAAACAGCAAAAAAATCCAAAGAGCCAGCTGGCTGTTGAGGAAGGATGGTATGGTTAAAGCACTAGATTTGGACTCAAGAAATCTGGATTCAGTTCTTGGCTCTGCCACAGAACAAGAGGACATTCATTAAAGACAAACGCAAAGTGCTACACTTAGGAAGGAAAAAATCAAATGCACAACTACAAAATGGGGCATAGCTGGCTGGCAGCAGTAGTACTTTAGAAAAGAATCGGGTGGTTATAGTGGATCACAAATCGAATAGAGCCAACAATGGGCTGCAGTTGTGAAAAAGGCTAATATCTCTCTGGGGTTTATTTTCAGGAGTGTCTTATGAAAGACATGAAAGGTAATTGTTCCACTCTACTCGGCATTGGTGTTGTGCCAATGCTGGTGCCACACATTAAGAAAGATGTGGATGCATTGGAGAGGATCCAGAGGAAATCAACAAAAAATGATAAAAGGTTTAGAAAACTAGACCTACAAGGTAAGGTTAAAAAACTGGGTATGTTTAGTCTTGAGAAAAGTTTGAGGGGGGGACCTGATAACAGTCTTTAGATATGTTAAAGGCTATTATAAAGCGGATGATGATCAGTTGTTCTCCATGTCTACAGAAGGCAGGACAAGAAGTAACTGGCTTAATCTGAAGCAAGGGAGATTTAGGTTAGATATCAGGAAAAAAATTCTTACAATTAGGATAGTTAAGTACTATAATAGGTTACCAAAGGAGGTTGTGGAATCCTTATCATTGGAGATTTTTAAGAGCAAGCATATTGCAGGGATGGGCTAGATATACTTAGTCCTGCCTCAGGAAGGGTCGGGGGTGGGGAAACGGGTGATCTCTTGAGGTCCCTTCCAGCCACACATTTCTATGATGTCCTGTTTGACCTTAAGTTAGTCACTTAATATGTCAGGATTTCAGCCAATGCCCATTAAGGTCAATGGAAAGATGTTCCCCTCATTGCCTTCATTGTGCATTGGACCTGAGTCTTAGTTCCCCATCTAAAACTGGGTGAATAATTCTTCCTTTCCTCCCACCCTTTGGGTACGTCTTCACTACCCGCCGAATCGGCAGATAGTAATCGATCTATCGGGGATCGATTTATCACGTCTTGTCTAGACGCGATAAATCGATTCCCGAACACACTCCCCATCAACTCCGGAACTCCACCAGGGTGAGAGACGGAAGCGGAGTCGACAGGGGAGCCGCGGCCATCGATCCCGTGCCGTGAGGATGCGAGGTAAGTCGATCTAAGCTACGTCGACTTCAGCTACGCTATTCTCGTAGCTGAAGTTGCGTATCTTAGATCGATTTCCCCCCCCCCCCCCAGTGTAGACCAGCCCTTTGTCTGTATTGTTTATTTAGCTGGTAAGTTCTTCAGAGCAGGGACTGTCTCCTCCTTTGGGTGTACGGAATACTCAGCAATTAGGAAAACCCAGCTGTGATTGAGGCCTAAGTGCCTCCTGCGATACAAATTCATAGTGGTGAACAGTACAGAACAGTGCATAAAAGACAGTTTCATACATAGCCTTGCCTTGCCTTTGCATGATAATTTTAATATATAGGATCAGTTTTCCCCTGCTTTGAGATAATATGAAAGGTTGTGTTAATCTCTTTGCAGGCATATCTGCCTTACTCCTTATTTTTGCTGTTGGGATTTTGAACAACACAGCTAAAGCCATTCTACCCCACTTTTCACTGATTTGAGTTATATCCTTTCTCATCACAATAAAAATAGGAGCAGTGGATTCACAAGGAAGTGGCCTGAGATGATGGAGTATATAATCCTACAGGAAGGTTCTTAAAACCTATGCCCTAAACTCTGCAGTTCTTACTCAAACAGGGCTCCCATTCAAGACAGTAGTACTGAAGGAATCAGCCCTAAACTTGTGTTGAACTGTCACTGCCTGAGTTTGAACAATAAGTAAACTGGCTACTCTATTATTATTAATTGTTTCTTTGTGTAACCCTTCTGCCAGGTGGAGCCAGCAGCAACCAGGGCCAGGTTCAATATCTAGGGGTTCCTTTCCATCGATCCAACACAGAACCAGCTCAAGCCCCCACCCAGTAACCTGGGGAAATTACACACCACCCCCGGGCGCCTCTGAGAGGCAATACTTCCCCACTCGCAAGCACAGAGTCCGAGTGTAGAAAAGAAACTTTTAATAAATGGAGGGAAGTTGCTCAGAGTTAATTTGGGAAAACACCGGAAACAGGGTTCACCACCCCCAAGTAGGTTGGGCGGTGGCCTTTTCCCCTCAGGTTGTTAAGTCCAGCAACCCAAAAGTCCCTTTGACATGCCCGACCCTTTTCTGCTTCTCTGCACCCCACTCACAGTTGCTGTCCTTAGTCAGTGCAGACCCAGAGTTCAGAGGTGCATCTGCACAGTTCACCTCCCACCCTGGGTGGGGGGTAAAGAGGCATCTTACTCGCTCTGCTAGCCGCTCACTGGCCACCTGCTTACCGCTCTCTCCACGCCACTCCACCGGCTCCCTGCTGGCCGCTCATCACGCCTCTCTGTTGCCGCCCTGCTGGCCGCTTGTCACACCTCTCCACCACTGGCTGCTCATCACTCCTCTTCGCTGCCACCTTGCTGGCTGTCAGTCATCTTCTGCCTCTCTGCTGTAAACTCTACACATCCATCTCTCAGTGATTTTCAGCTCTTTTGCAGGATGGCAGAAACACTGCCCCATCTCAAGTGATTTCAGCTCTCAGTGATTTTAGCTCTTAGCAAGCAGGGCAGAAACACAGTCCTACCACAACTGGTTTCAGCTCTTATTGAGCAATTAACATAACAAAAGAGGCTCCTAATGAAGCCTATTTAGTTCTATTCTTTAAACAGTGGGGAAGAACAGGTTAAGCCAGTCTAGAGAGGACCCTCACAGGCCTCTGAAATTCGAGCCCCTGTGTAATGACATTCTTTCAACTGAGGGTGCCCCTTCCCCCCCCCCCCCCCTCCTCCATTTGGGACACGTTAAGCACAGTCCTGATTTCCTGTATTGCTACAATAATTACAACCTTGGTAACCATATTTCACTACCCCTGCAATCAGTCCTAAGGTGTACCACACACCAGCCAAAGCTGATCCTTTGACACAGCTGTAAATGATGAATATGTAAGCAGAGCAGGAGCAAAGTGTATTTACATAAACATACCTATAGTCTCTTCCACTCCCAACTAGCTGTCAGGGAAGCATTCATTCACACCCTGCTTACATTATTATCGTAATGTCATTATTATTAACTATTGATATTGCAGTAGTGCTAGGGGCCTCATCGCGCTAAGTGCTCTACAGACACATAGCAAAGGACAGAGCCTGCTCCCATGAGCTTCCAGCCTAACTTCTGAAGGTTGTCAGCATTCATTTTTAGTTCATATGCTTCGGATCCCACCTGTGCTGTGAGTTTTATTTATCTATTGAATTGCCATCAATTCCTGAAACAGCAGAATACAGAATGAGGTAGAAGAGAGGTTTCAAAAATGCAGGAGCCCCATGTTGTCACCCTATTATCACAGCAGATCCAGGCAACCACAGAAACATGCTGCTTTGATGTATCATTAAAAAAGGTTGGTGAGGCCCACAGTACAACATGCAGAAATACCTATTACTAGCCAATTGCAACCTGTGTACATCTGGAAGTACATTCTGAGGGTGGGACAATAGCAGGAGAAGTTCATGGGTATGGAACTGTGAACATGTTTTCTTTTTTTGATAGGAAGTGAGGAGAATGTGTTCTTGTAATCATTGATTACTGCAGTGCTTGAAGGAGCCAATCAAGACTGGCACCCCATTGTTCTAGGTACTGTGGCTATTGCATAGCAAGAAATTACCCCTGCCCCAATAAAGCTTATTATCTGGGCACTTTTTGTCCAGTGTTTATCCAATTCACAGTTTTGAAATTTCAAACATTTTCAGATTTCAGATTGACCAGCTCTAAAATTGGCTGGGAAACATAAGGGAGATTTGGGGGAAATTGTATCCAAATTTTATTTCTATATATTGATCAAATTTCAATTAAAAAAAATAAAAACATGTTGACCCGCCTTAAACAGTACACTGAAGTATTTTGGGGGGAAGCAAGGTTATAGTAGTGATTAAAATATGGATAAACCTGGGCCAGAATAGTGAGAATGATCTGGATTACACCAGGTCTCTCACCTTCAGTCCATGCCTCAGTTTTTCTTTAGGACAGCCAGGAGCTGGTAAGCAATGTCTCAGAGATGACAATGCTGTTATGAGCTTTCACTGTAGGTTCAGGAGTGCTTAGTATCTAGGTCACCTAAAAGCAGGGATAGAGGTAACACTGGGGACACATTTCCTCTACGTATTGTGTTGGAGGAGAGTAGGCCAAGGGTCTGAGGATTAGAGGAGAATAGGCCAAAATTCTGAGGATCGGAGACATGGCACATGGGAGAGAGAGAAAGGGACAGATTTGGAGACCAAAGTGAGAGTGGCACAGAGTACAAGCACTACCTCTAGCTAAAGGCCAGATTCTGATACCCCTCAGACCTCTCCCACTTGATCTAAAGAACTTCTTCTCCTTCTTTGCCTTATCCCATCAATTGAGGTCAGCAACTCTTGTTCTTTGTCTCTTCATTTTTCATCAAGTGTGTCTTCCAAATTCACACCAACCTTCTTCATGTCTTCTTTCTCCATCTCAAACCACTTTTTTCTAGGTCTTCCTTATTGTTTTTGTCCCATGACCACTAGCTCTTGTACTCTCTGACCAACATATCCCACATCTCATCATCTCACATCACCCACCATCTCAGCCACTACTCCCACAGCTTTTCCGTGACAGGGGCTATCTGTCTCATAGCTCAGACTCTTTCATTACATAGCCTGTCATCTTACCCAGCAACCACCCATGTGTTCTCATTTTGGCAGCATGATCTAAAGAACTATCTCCCTTAATGGGCTGCATTGAAGGGTGTTATCTTCTACTGGGCCAGCCACTAGACAAGGACATGACACTTTGCCAGTGTCCTCTTGTTAAAGCAAAGGTCAACTATTTGCCTATTATCCCAGATGTATCCTGTTTTCCCGCAAGTAGCTGCTTTCCCATACATTCCACAAGATAATCAATCAAGGAAGTCCAACAGATGTATCCTATTTACCCCTAGAAAGGAACTTAAAATTCCTTAGGTTAGCAGAATGTATGCATGCTAAGTTGTTTGTTTCTGTGTATAAAAAAGGCTTGCTCTGTGCTTGCAAGTGTGTTCCTCCCTCTGGCAATAGTCGAGGGGGACACCCACTCAGCTGACTGATCAATAAAGAACTTGAAGCCGTCTTCTAGACTCCCGTGCCTCCTTGGGGTAATTGGGCAGCTCCAGGGGGAAACGAGCCCATTTGGCTAACAATCTCAAGGGAGGCAGGACGGTCCTGTGGACTGGGATTCAGGAGATCTCTGCCAAAGACTTTCTGAATGTCCTTTTGCAAGTCATTAAGGGCCCAATTCAAAGCCCAGTGAAGTCAATTGAAAGTTTCCCATTGATATCAGTGAGCTTTAGAGCAGCCCTTAATCTCTCTGTGCCTCTGTTCATTCCCCCTCTATAAAATGGGATAATATGTTTCCTTTTTCCTTCCTTTGGGTTGCCTTGGCTATTTCGATTGTAAGGTCTTCAGCACAGGGACTGGACCCCATATCCGTTGAAGCCCTGAGGTGCTACCATAATATGAGCAGTAAATAAGTATCTAGACTCAAAGGGCCTATTTTGTCCTTTGTATGTGGAAAATAGGGGATACTGCTCTCTCTGGATCCTTGCTGCTTAAAAACAGCCCTCCAAAGGATGCACCTAAAACTCACCAGATCTACAAGCAGAGCACAGAGCATGCTTTCTTTGCAACAAGGCAGAAAAGAAAGCCAGAGCACGGGCAGAGCACATACGGATACAAAACAGAAAGAACTGCATACTAAACATTCTGCTTGGATTTGCAGCCCCTGCCTCTCATGCACACTCTGACGAAAGGAAGAATACAGCACAGCTGCGAAAACATTAGGGGACCCTTGCCAATTGTGCATTATACATGAAGAAAATGTATAACGATGACGGCTAGGAACCCCAACACTGCTTCAGCTAAAGCATTGCTAGGACAGAGCATTAATGTTGCAAGACATCATCTGAAGAAATATCTCTAGACAAGAAGCCAGGGGATGAAGTTTGAAATGGGAACTAATTAACACTAAGAGAAACTTCACATATAAAAATCCCTTGCAGGCTTTTATTTATAACTTATTATTTCTGTGTATCGTGGACACATAACGTGCCTGCAGTAACCACACATAACAGTGTACCAGAGCTCTATCTTGTACTATATTTATACATAGCATGTGTATTTCTCAACCTGCAAGGTCCCATTGGAGCAACCCAAATCAGAGACACAGGAAAAACAGCAGAGTTTGGAAGCTTAAAACAATGTAGGATACAAATTCTTTTCTGTTTCTTGAGCAGAGTTAACATCAGTTTAATTATTCAGTATCTTTGCTGTAAATAACATGGAGTAGTCTTTTTTATAGCACATTTCAGGCTGTAAGTGTGTCCTTTAAAATATAGGGCAGGATCCTCATCTGGTGTAAATCAGAGTTGCCCCTCTGAAGTCAGTGATTTGCATCCGCTGAGAACCTGGTCCATGCTGTTCAGATACAGTTGATCATTTGGGCAGATGGAATTCAGATCAAAGAAAATGAGGCAAAATGAAAAACTGTAAAATCTCATGAATTTCTATCTGCAACAAAGCTCTGTCTTCTGTTTGCCCTCCACCTCCGCTGCAGGCATCCTACCTATTGTATATTCTCCACTGTTTGGTCTACTCTAGATTTAAAAGTCCCAAGCCAGAGATCCTCCCCGGGGAAACTGTTTCACAGACTATTCTTCCCACTGTAATAGCTGCAGAATTAGGTAAAGCAGCTCCCCAAAATGACATATGATTATGCTGTTGAATGTATATGGAAATAAGTAAGAAGTTCTCTGATTGAATCAGCCTTTCAAAAATATATTTAATGATTGATGATCATGTGAGACTGGAAGGTTACAAACAACCAGGGATTTGAAATGTAAAAAAAAAAACTTTCAAAATCATATTTAACAAGAAACATTAAACAAGTTTTCAGCTTCCAACCACAGATGTTATTTCTCTGAAACCACAAATGCTCAGCTGCCTTTGGGACTAAATGCTACGTTGAGTCCCAAAAGATGAGATGCTGCACTGGGGCCCCTATTGAACAAAGCTCTGAAGCATGTGCGTAGCTTTTAAACAGCGTGGACTTCAATGGGATTCATCTGGGTGCTTACAGCTAAGCGCTGGTTTAAGTGCTTTGCTAGATCGTGGCTCAGACGAACAAATAATTAGTTAGATCATAGAATTCCCAGGCTCTATTATCTTTACCCAGGCAAACTATCACCGCAGTCTGTGAATAAGTACGAAGTAAGAACTTCAGGATTTAGCACAAGCTCTTCTATTACTCATTTCCAAATACACTTCATAAGGAACCTGTGCTGTACTGAAAATGGCTAAAATTACAAGCTGTCACTTTAAGAGTAAAGGGTTTCCTGGTCCTGTTTGGAGGCTAAGAGCTCTGTAAGGAAGCATGTGATCTGTGTCTTGATTCTCGAGCAGTCAGTCTGCAAAAAAACAGCCTAAAGCAAGGTGGGTTGAGTTGTGCCTCTGTGTAGCAGGGAGCAGCCTGCTTTCTTTCTCTCTCTCTCTCTCTCTTTTGCTATTTTTTGGTTCTTTTGTGTTAGGGTTTCAGATTCTAAGAAATAAAGTCGTTTTACGCTGCAAACTTCCAGCAAGAGTATTTTATGATGTATCTAATCTCTCTGTGTGTATGCCGGGAACATAACAGAACACAACATGTGAGAAGGTTCTAATTATTATTATTTGTATTACAGTAGCATCTAGAGAACCAAACTAAGATCACATTGTGGTAGGCAGTGTACCAACATATCGGAAGAGACAGTCCGTGCCCTGAAGAGCTTACAGTCTAAGTGAGGAAGGATTGTCCAGTTGTTAGGGTGCTAGGCTGGGACTTGGGATAGCTGCATCTCAGAAGAGTGGGGTTCAATTCCCTGCTCTACTACAGACTTTCAGCATGGTCTTAGGTAAGCCACTTAATCTTCCTTTGTACCTCAGTTTTCCTTCTGCAGAAGGGGGATAACTGCTCTTCCTCTCCGTGGTGTTTAATACATTAAAAGGGTAGATGGTTGACTTAGCACTGCATGACATTCTGATTAAAAGTAAGTATTATGAAGCACATGTTTAATAGACTAAGAACTGGCTAACTGACATCTCAAAAAGCAGCTGAGAATGGGGGTGTTTTTAAGTGGGGTTCTGCAGGGACTGGTACTAGGCCTGCTACCGTTCAGTAATTTTGTCAACGATCTGGATATAAATATAAAATCAATGCTGATAAATGTTGTGGATTGCACAAAGATTGGTGGAGTTGTAAATAATGATGAAGACAGGGAAGTCATATAGATCGAACTGGATCACCAGGTAAACTGGGTCCTTTCAAACAAAATATGTTTTAATGCAGTCAAATGTAAAGTCAGACATCTAAGAACAAGGACTGTAGACCATACCTACATAATGGGGACTGTACACTGGAAAGCAGTGACTCTGACAAGGATTCAGGGGTCATAGTAGACAAGCAACTCAACCTGAGCTTCCACCCCGATGCTGTGGCACAAAGGGCTAATGTGACCCTTGGATGCATAAGTTGGGGAGTAGTGAGCAGGACAGCAGGGTAATTTTACCTCTGGATACAGCATGGTGGGATCGATACTGGAATACTGAGTACAGTTGTGGTGTCCACATTTTTAAAAGGGTGTTGAAAAATTGGAGATGCTGCAGAGAAAAGCCACAAAAATTATCTGAGAGCGGAATTAAAATGCCTGACAGTGGGAGACTTAAAGAGCACCATCTGGATAACGTCTTAAAAGGAAGATCAAGAGGTGACTTGATGAAGACCCTTCTTGGGAAGAAAATATTGGGTACTAAAGGGCTCTTTAGCCTGGTGGAGAAAAGCAGAGCAAGAACCGCCAGCTGAAAGTTAAAGCCAGACAAATTCAAACTGGAAACAAGGGACAATCTTTTAACAGGAGCGTGAGTAACCACTGGATCAAACTACCAAAGGAAGTGGTGGATTCTCTGGATGTCTTCAAATCAAGACTGGATGCCGTTATGGGAGGTGTGCTTTAGTGAGACACAAGTGTTGGGCACAATACAGGGTGAAATTTTATGACCTGTGTTGTGCAACTAGATGATCTAATGGTCCCTCGTGGACCTTCTGGCCCTAAACTCTACCAATCTATGAAAAGATTAAGAGATGCTCAGGTACTACAGAAATGAAAGCCATGTAAGTACCTTAGCTAGGTTGAAATAGACTAGTAATGGGAGGGAAAACGAAGACATAGACAGGTGAGGTGAGTTGCCCAAGGCCACACTGCAGGTCAGTGGCAGGGAGAATTTCTGCTGAAGTTGATGGAGTTCTATCATTTGCAACTATGGGTGCTATGAAGTCCATGGGGGCAGCGCATGTGCCACATTTTTGCTTAGGTGCCTAACTTTGGATTTAGGTGCCCAACTTTTGGAACTAAAGTTTGAACATATTGGCCTTAAATCCCAGTGCTGAGAGGTGTTGAGTGCTCACAGCACTCATCGACAACCCCGCCCTGGCAGCATTTTACAGGATCAAGCCCGTGGCTTCCATTTCCTGGTTTTATAGGAGAAAGCTTCTTCTGGGATCTAATTATAAAGGTCTGTGTTGTACAGGCTTATCCTTTATCTTAAGGAAACAGAGCACTTTGTATTACTTGACCAAAAGAGTGATACTAAGAAGTTCCGCCCCCCCTCCCCCAAGCTGCTCTTCAGAATGAGTGCGAATCTAAGACCCTCTGAGGCGAGCCTCATCAACTGCTGGAGTCTATTAGGTAGGGAACAGATCGATCTCATGTCTCAGAGCAATTGCTTGAGCCATTGACAGTCAGAGCCTGCTTTTTCAACTGTTAACAAAGGGCTTAATCAAGGAAGGCAAGAAAGCTGGGAGGAAGGTCTCTTTATGGTGGAGCCACTGCAGATTTGCAAGCATGTGGAGGAACAAGGAATTTCTAATGAGAAAGTACTTGATGGCAGCCCAAAAGATAAAGGCTATTTTTTTTAAATCATCCCAGGAAACCCAAACAAGCTTTGAAAGGTATTGCTCACTCAGAGCATGCGGTGCAGACATTCTTTTCTCCCTTTTCCACCAACCTTCCAAATACCTCCACACCTGCCTCTATAGGAGGAGTTTAATGGAGTGGCCACCTACAAACTATGGGGCAGATTCATGTACCAGCTCTAGGGCAGAGGAAAAGCAGTTTGTACATCCTCTAGTCAGAGGCTTTTGGGAGTCAGTGTGGCCCCTACCCTAACTTGTACCCCTGCATCAAAGGTCCCCAGAGGGCTTTGCAACAGTGCAGAATCACCAGGCATAGATACTATATGGCTACGCCCTCTCCCGCCCTCTCCCTCCTCCATCCTGCTGACCTCTCACCTCCACTCCAATCCCCACCTGTCCTTAGGGCTCCTGAGGAGATGCTGTAGAGCTGGCAGAGTGGCAGAGCAAACTTTGTGGCAGGTGTAACAGGGCAATGCCCCACAGGCAGGGAGGCGGTTCATGCCTGCCCCTTTATCCAGCCTTACAGCAACAGTGAAGCAAGCCTAATGGGCTCAATCCTGCTAGGTACTGAGCACCTGTAATTCCCACTGAATTGTCTCACAGCCTAGAAATTATGAACCGAAGTCATAGTTCCCTTGCGGCTCCTTTGTGCCAGCATAGCCACTCAAAGAGGCCACAAAACAGCCATGACGACCTCAGGGGAATATTCCTAGCATAGAAGGGCCCAACCCACCTGCTATAGTGCCAGCTCTGTCGTCTTACTGGTTCCATCCTCCCCCAGCAATAGTCCATGGGGCAGGAGCATTCCAGGGGATGAGTGGGAGATGATTTGGCCAGGTTGAACCAATGCCTAGTTATTTACTGGCTGCTACAAGGCCCATAGGGGCCTTAGTTAACCAGGTGCAAGTTAGGGGCGTTACTGCTGTAACCGGTGCCAAGCGTTGAACTGGTCTCTGGCAGACCCAGGATATGGGGACACAAGTCATGCCACCTTCCTCCACTCTATGCCTGTGCCAGGCTCTGCACCAGGGTCTGCATGAATTATGTCCTATGGGCCAAATTCAAGGCTAAATTATTCTGGCACTTAACCCCGAGCGGCCCACCTCAGCCTGTCCCTCTCCACCTTGAAAACACTTCTTCTTTGAAGTGTGTTTGGTTTTCTTTAATGCCAGTGTCAGGCCAGCAGTCATCTCCCCACCACCACTACCATCTTTGTCCCACACTGTGCAATGCAGGTCCCAAGATGTAGACCAAGGAGAACTTGCTGGTGTGGTCTGCAGAGAGCTGGTTGGTCACATGGTGCTGATTTTTCTCCTTGTTTCCATCTGCTAAATAACATTCTAGAAATGTGTGAAATATTTCCCCATGTAAACAGTCATTGTGGGTGCCGAGAGATGTTAACGCAATTGTGAATGGGAAAGGACAGTTGCCCAAGCAATCCCACAGGGGAGAGGAAGCTGCCCAGGCAATTGGCAAGGTGGTCTGTTGAATGAGATCTGAGGTGACTACATGCCATCTCTCTGTAAAGGGCCTGAGAGCCCCTGTCATTGACCACAAAGTTTTAACCCATGTTATTTAACTCTTTATTATTGTGATTGTCTTTGTGAACAGTGCCTTTGTTTACCCCTTCTGGAGTCACTTCCTGGATAACTAGTACCTAGCTGGCTAGCTGACCATTTTGATTGACTCAACAGCCCTGTTGTTTACTTGCTGTTTCTTTGATTCTTGTAGCCAATAGATGCCGCTTGACAATTACATCTGACTGTGTTCAATTGGCAGTCGTCTTGCTTAATTGATAGGCTTGGAAGGATACGATTTTTATTGGTAAGTGTCGATTTCCCCACAGACAGAAACGAGGAAAACATATTTCCATCGATAATAATTGAAATTTACAGATAGGACAAGTAAGAAAAATGCTGCTTGGGAACATTTTAGAGTTTGATTTAAGGATATCTGCTTTGTATATTTTGGCATGTGATGTTAACAATTTCTGTTTCAATGGTTATAAACCTTTAACTTTTTGACTCTCAACATCTGCTGAGATGTCTGAGCCCCACCCCCACCACCTTTAAGTTCCTGCGTCTGTGAACATTTGAATAGACAAAAGTAAAAAAGATGCTTAAAACCCGTAATTTTGCACAATTGTGAAAATGTAAATGGATAAAAATAGAAACAATTCTTAAAAACAAACCTAAACTGTATCCATTGAGATTATATCAAAAAAACATTTCATTCTGTCAAGCCAACTCACTCCATGTGACATCAGTTCATTTAATTCACGCCACCTGATGGCTATGGTGCTTCGCTATGTTTTTGCTCGCCCAACTCTTTTTATCATAGTAATTGCTTTTTGCCAATTTGAGTGCTTAAGGGGACACTGTCAACTTGAAATCTGGTCCGTTTTTGAAAACCAGTTAGCAGCAGTCTCAGATGCACAATCTGCCCTGCAATCCTCCTGCCCATGTTATTAGATCTACAATCACCTTCTCCTATCATTACAAATGTGTTGCTGCATGAAAGACCTACAGAAATGACAGGGGAAACTTACTATGCAGGAGGAGACATGAAAGTGACTCTACAACAATTGCTGTCAAACACATAAAGTAAGTAATTTTCCCTCCCTCTATTTCTCTCTCATTTGTAGAAACCTGGTGTGTGACTTGCAATTATAGCAGGTAAAAGAAAAAAAGCAGACAGAAGTGTGAATCTTAAATTGACAGCATCCCTTTAACTTGCCCTCACAATTTAATTGTCACCAATCCTACCAACCAATTCTACCCACTGAAACCCTTGAGACAGAGAGGTGTCATAGTGTTGGCTAGTTCCTTAGGCCCAGGTCCTCAAAGATATTTATATCCATTGAAATCAGTGGAAGTTAGGAACCTAAATATCTTTGAGGATCTGGGTTTATAGCATTTTCCTCCATCTACCAATAACACTTGTGTATTACCCAGATTACAATTCAGCCACCATCTCCTAATCTAGGCCCAGATCTCCTAGACCTTGGGACAGCTGTCTGCATTGTATGTGAAGGAGGTGTGAAGCTGAGTGATGCCCACATACTTTCCCTCAAGCTGTCTCCGAGTCTCTCCCACTGGTTGTACATAGATATTGAAAGACAGAAGGAGACAGAATTGAGCCTTGCAAAACCTGACAAGTGACCGCCCTGGATGTAGCAGCCCATTTTGACTCCCTTAGAATGTCCTCAGAGATAAGAACTTAGGCAGCTCAGTGCATTGCTGTTGGCCCAAGCTCTGAGGTCTGTGGAGAGATCTAGAAATGAGAATATGAGCATTTCCCCACTGTCCCAGGCAAGAAGATAATTTACTATACACTCTCTGCCATAATCAGATTGAAATCCAGCTTCGGAAAGGTTCAGGGTGTTAGCAGGGGTTAGTTGTTACTTTTGATTGTTATTTGGCTAACTTCTGAATGACCTTGATTAGGAATGGGAGATTAGACACTGGATGATAGGTGGCTGGTTTGGTTGTTGTTGTTTTTTTATCAGTAGGTTGACTATGTCCTGTTCACAGGTGTGCAGAAGATTGATTTGTTCAAAGGGTCCGTTGGCTATTTCTTGTTATTTAGGGCTCAGGTGCTACAGGCTGGCATTTGCCAACCACAAAGGCCAGTTGGTCAGAGTTGCATGTGGTAGCATTAGTTTCCTTTAGTGCTTCATGGCCTTATTGCTGTGGAGAAGGAAGAAGTTGTGCTATTAGACAAGTGCAGAGGTTTGATATCTTGGGGTAGGTTCTTTTAAAATAAATTTGAAGAAAGGAGTAGACTTATACAGATGACAGATATGGAAAAAGAAGACATGTGGCTGCTCAGTGTTCCATGGATTACATATAATCAATATATTTTAGAATGAGTTTAATAGTTCTAACAAATAGTAGGTCTTAGTGAGTCACTAATAAACACATTTTATACATGTAGAAAATTGGGTAATGTTTTTTCCAGCCTGTATGTCATAGTAAGAAAAGTCTTCCACCTTGGAATGCAGATCTGTAGCTCTATAGTAGAAAATCCTTTAACTCATCTCTGAAGAGATGCTGTTTTGAGCCTCCAGCTAAAACACCTGGAAAAGAGAAAAATGTAAATCAAGATTGATTTCAGTATTAATGCTGCACATCAGTAAAACTTAGAACAAGATTGTGGAAACTGGAATTATTTCAAGCATCAGGAAGGAAAAGATTTGAATCAATTCCATGACTAAATGGGCCATCCATCATAATAGAGGAGCAATCCACTAATTTATGGAAATGTGCCGGCCATTTATCAACATGAGAAGGAGAAATAGCAAAGGAGGAAAGAAGTTCAAACCTGACTCAAGGGGAAAAGAGAGCAAACTGGGATGCTGAACACTGGTGTATTTCAAAAGAAGCAATATGACTCAGAGTTAGAGATGGATGAACCTGAACAAAGCACCTGAATCATAGAATCAGAAGATTAGGGTTGGAAGAGAGTTTGGGAGGTCATATAGTCCAACCCCCTGCTCAAAGTAGGACCAACCCCAACTAAATCATCCCAGCCAGGGCTTTGTCAAGCCGGGCCTTAAAAACATCTAAGGATGGAGATTCCACCATCTCCCTAGGTAACCCATTCCAGTGCTTCACCACCATCCTAGGGAAACAGCTTTTCCTAATATCCAACCTAGACCTGCAACTTGAGACCTGGTGCCAAATGCCCCTGTAGATAGTACTCATGACTTTCTGTGCTAGAAAGCATACTCTGCCCTGTTGGTACTACTGAACATAAATAGCAGTGAGATAGG
This sequence comes from Emys orbicularis, assembly GCF_028017835.1. Taxonomy (NCBI): domain Eukaryota; kingdom Metazoa; phylum Chordata; order Testudines; family Emydidae; genus Emys; species Emys orbicularis. The sequence goes on along the minus strand of NC_088687.1, from coordinate 133,439,812 downwards.
GAGAGTTCAGACATGCATCCAAGCCTGGTAGCTCTGGCCAAGATCTGATTACTATTTGTAAACAGCAGTACCCAGAGGTCCCAGCCAAGACCAGGGCCTCATTATTTGGGTTACTGTGCAAACACAAAGTGAGAGACAGTTCCTGCCTTGAACAGTTTATAATCTAAGTTGACAAGATAGACAACGGGGGGAAACCAAGTATCATTATTCCCATTTTACAGTGAGGAACTGAGGTACAGAGATAATAAGGGACCAAACCAAAGCCCACTCAACTCAATAGAAAGACGTAGGTTGTAAATGACTAACTGGCTGAATATCTCCTAGGAAGTTTGGGGCAGAGGCAGGAACTGAGCCCAAGTCTCCTGAGTTCAGTGCTTTGACCACATGACCATTATCTTTCTTTCCATCTCATCTTGGAGTAGGGGGACCAGATAACAAGTGTGAAAAATCAGGACAGGGATGCGGGGTAATAGGCACCTATATAAGACAAAGACCTGAATATTAGGACTGTCCCTATAAAATAGGGACATCTGATCACCGTATATCGGAGCCCATTGAATCTTTACACTGCACTTCAGAGCACTCAAAGCTGAGATCTCTTGAAAGCAGTGTAATATTACCCTGCATCCTAATATCATCAGGAAATCATCCAGGGAAGAAGAGCACATGTGGCTACTCCTATGTATCTTATCCCTGAGCTCCTGCAATATACTTGTTTGGGGAGTGGCCTCCCTGTCTTCTGAAAGAAGCTGCCTTTCTAATGACCAAAATGCCCTTTGATTTTGGTTCCTAAGGGTATCTCCACCCAGCAGCTTGGAGTGAGCCTCCCAGCCCAGGTAGACAGACATGCACTCGCTCTGCTTAAGCTAGCATGATAAAAACAGCAGTGTGGATGTTGCGTCATGGGCAGCAGCACAGGCTAGCGGCCCATACTTGAATGGACAGCTCCTCCTGACGCCCTTGATGTGACAGCCACAATGCTATTTTTAGCACACTAGCTTGAGCAAAGCTAGCACATGTCTACCTGGGCTGGGAGGCACATCCTCAGCTGCAGTGTAGACATACTCTAAATCAGTGGTTCTCAACCTTTCCAGACTGCTGTACCCTTTCAGGAGTCTGATTTGTTTTTCATACCCAAGTTTCACCTCACTTAAAAACTACTGGCTTACAAAATCAGACATAAAAATACAAAAGTGTCACAGCACGCCTATTACTGAAAAATTGCTTGCTTTCTCATTTTTACCATATCATTATAAAATAAATCGTGAACCCCAGGTTGAGAAACACTAATATAGTATATACAGCAGTATAAACAAGTCATTGTCTGTATGCAATTTTAGTTTGAACTGACTTTGCTAGTACTTTTTATGTAGCCTGGTTTAAAACTAGGCACCTATCAAGATGAGTTGACGTACCCCCTAGAAGACCTCTGCATACCCTGAAGAGGTGCACATACCCCTGATTGAGAACCACTGCCCTAAATGAATGAGGTAGAGAAATTTTCTTTAAGTTTTGTAGACCAGATTCAAAAGTTTCAAGAAACATAGGAATTGTCCTGCTGCATCAGACCTATGGTTCATCTAGCCCAGTACACGGTCTCTATCCAGTGCTAGATGCTTTGAAGGAAGTGCAAGAAATCCCACTGTAGAAGCTGAGGGAGAGTTTCTTCCTGACCCCTGCTAGCTAGAGTATAGTTTATGCCTTGAAGCATGAGAACATGTTAAGTGACTTGCCCATGTACAGACAGAGCTCAGAATAGAATTCAAAAGTCCCAGCTCCTACTCATCTGCTCTAACCACTACCCACACCAATGCAGCTCTCTTAGTCTGATTTTTCTCCCAAAATTAATAGCAAAATGCCCACTGAATGAGAAGGAAGGAAATGTGGGTCATGACCGAGACAAACACGACCCCTTCTCCATCTAATATGGTTTCTCGCTTATATAGGGAGCCAGGAGAGAGAGGCTCCAGAGAGGGGGATGAGCAGGAATTCTATTTTTCCTCATATTTGTCATCCAGCATTGAAATCAAGTCAGAGCCCAATGGGGCAGCGGGGGGGTTGCCTTCCTCAGCCACCTTGCTTGGCTAAGCTACCTCTGGAGAATGGCAACCTTTGATACAACTGCCAACCACCCGCACATATGCAAATTCAAGCACACCGAGTCTTTGTTGTCTTTGTTTATTATCAGTTTCGGCTTCACTTATAGGCCCGTTTGAGATATTCACAAGTGAACGCCCTGCTCCTCAAAACTTGAGATTTTTCACATTGCATTGGCAGTTGGTGAAAAGGGTCTAATTTCACTGGAAACCTGTCAAATTAGTTTGCAGCTTTTGGCTTGAAAACAGGATCATTGCTGAGTGCCCTGAAACTTGTGGAGGGTTCCCATGTCAGTTATTGCAATCTTATAAATAATAAAATATAAGCTGTTTACACACAAAACCAGTTTCTACATTGTTTTTTATTGACTTTCAGTAAATTGATTTGAAGCAAAAGGTCAGACAATTCCCCAAGGGAGGCTGTAGGCCCATGCAATTTAACAAGTTCCACTTCTCATTATTCTCTGAGTTTGTAATTTCTTCCATTTCAGAAGTGGGTAAAGTGATTCAGTGAAAGACCTGTGAGCCTTCACAAGGTGAGTTGATCAAACTTTCTCAGCACAAAGGCGGTGTGGGCAGAGAGAATGCTGCCCTTTCAGAAAGGCTCAGTTTTAATTTAGCCTTTGAAATTAGCTAAACAAGCCCACCTTTCACTCCTTTTCTTCTCCCTACACAATGATTGTTTTTCATCTTTTAATGACGAAAACTTCTTGAAGTCAAGAAATGTCAGTGACTCGTGTGGCAGCTGAGTGAACAACGGCAATGCTAAATCCATTGTATAGCTAGCAAAACTTCACTGGAGGTAGGGTTTTTTTTTTTTCCTTTATGAAACAAATTACAGCTCAAAGTTCACACTACATTAACTATACCCTTGTTCCCTGCAATAATGCACTCAATGCGGGTTATTTTTTGTCACTAATTACTGTTTCGGAAAGAAAGTATTTATTGTATACTGCAATTTGCGCTGCCTCTGTCTCTCTGAACAAGCTTCAGAGTGGTAGCCATGTTAGTCTGTATCAGCAAAAACAACGAGGAGTCCTTGTGGCACCTTAGAGACTAACACATTTATTTGGGCATAAGCTTTTGTGGGCTAGAACCCACTTCATCAGATGCATGAAGTGGAAAATACAGGAGCAGGTATAAATACATGAAAGGATGGGAGTTTACCAAGTATGAGGTCAGTCTAACGAGACAATTCACTTAACAGCAGGATACCAAGAGAAGAAAGATAACTTTTGAAGTGGTAATGAGAGTGGTCCATTTCAGACAGTTGACAAGAAGGTGTGAGTAACAGTAGGGGGAAATTAGTATTGGGGAAAATAGGTTTAGGTTTTGTAATGACCCAACCACTCCCACTCTTTATTCAGGCCTAATCTGATGGTGTCCAGTTTGTAAATTAATTCCAGTTCTGCAGTTGTAATAAGTGATAGGGTTGGAGACCCCTGGGGAGTGGAAGTAATGTGTGGGAAAGGTGGGGTGGAGGCCTTCACAGAGGCGGAGAACGCACATTCTTCTAGGACCCAGTCCTGGTTTCTTTGAGGTTAAAGGCAACCCTCCAGCCCAAGATAAGTATATGGAACATCACTGACCCATGGGCAAGTAAAGCCGAGCACAGCCTCTAGATCGGGGTTCTCAAACTACGAGTTGGGACCCCTCAGGGGGTCGTGAGGTTATTACATGGAGGGTCGCAAGCTGTCAGCCTCCACCCCAAGGCCCGCTTTGCCTCCAGCATTTATAATGGTGTTAAATATATAAAAACATGGTTTTAATTTATGGGGGGGGGGGTCGCACTCAGAGGCTTGCTGTATGAAAGGGGTCACCAGTACAAAAGTTTGAGAACTACTGCATCTAGATTATATTGCATACACATATATGCACATATACGGAACTCCCTTCTAAGCAGGGCCGGCTCTACCATTTTTGCCGCCCCAAGCAAAAAAAAAAAAAAAAACGCCGCTCGGACTTTGCCGCCCGAACTGCAGAAGCAGAAAAAAAACAACAACAAAAAAACGCTCAGACTGCCGCCGCCCAAACTGCAGAAGCAGGGGGGGGAAAAAACAACCCTCTCAGACTGTGCCGCCCCAAGAATGGACGGAATGCCGCCCCTTAGCATGTGCCACCTCAGGCACGTGCTTGCTCCGCTGGTGCCTGGAGCCGGCCCTGCTTCTAAGGCCCAGATCCTGCATTCAGACCAAGATTTTCCAAAGTAATGAGTGACTTTGGATGTCTCCATTTTTTTTTTTTTTTTTTTTTTTGCTGCGAAACTTGGGACGCTTTAAAGGGATGTGATTTTTCAGAAAAGGCTGATTATTGTTATTATTATATTGCATTAACATCTAGGAGCGCCAGTTATGGAGCAGGGTCCCATTGTGCTAGGCACTGTACAAACAGAACAAAAACATGGTCCCTGCTGAGAACCAACCCTCTGAAAATCAGGTCCCTTTCAATTGTGTCCAAAATCATTATTCACTTTGGAAAATCTTGTGAGTGCATGATCTGGGCCCTAAAGGGACTGATTTTTGTGTGTGTCTAATATAACTTAGAGACAGATGCTTTACATGCCCATGTCAGTAACATTCCAGCTACTTGTGCTGTTCCTCTAGAGGGACATTTGTTTGAGTAGGTTTGGAAGTATCTACTCCAAACAGGTGCTGCGTGACTAGCATTGGATGCATATACCACACTCCACTTCAGCAAATGCTGTGTCAGTGACGAGAGACACCTCTGCAGAGACTGAGTGTAACTTTGCCACAAACTGCCTACATTAGAAAGGATTTATTAGGCTACATTATACTAGATCATCTGTGATTCTTGGCATGTAAGTGTTATATTGAAGTCTCTTCAATTATAATGACTAGGGGAAAAATCCATTGGAAGATTTAATAAGCACACTCACTTCTTTAATAGATTTTATATATGCTCAAGCCGCTCTGATAGTGCCATCACAGCATAAACATTCAGGGCTTGTTTGAAAGTCTTTCATGTTTCTTTTTAATGACCTCATTAACCAAACCAGGGAGGGAAAGGAGGAGGTGTGGTGGGTGTTTTCTTTCAAGTCATTTTCAATACTGTATGATCAGAAGAAAATGTATGTGTAGCTGGAATTAGCAGGAAGTTATTGTGTAGATAAAAATTAGTTCAGTCAGTCAGGTATTTCTACATTGTTTCCCCCATAGTTATTGACATTTTAAAAACGGAGCTTATTTTTTTCCAGTCAAAACTGTTTTAAAAGGATGTCCCTAATTTGATTCAATCAGACTCTTGCTCCTTGACCTAGCCAGAATGTTGAATGCTAACCCACAATGCTAGACATTATTGCTTCTTGCCTTAGCTTCCCAGGAGACTGCTGATGACTTGCAGAGGGAATGAGCAGTAGGGGAGGGATTCTCAAAAGTGAGATGCCCAATTCAAAGGTGAATTGGGCATCTCACTTCCTTGAAGTGCTTTTGAAAATCCCACCCTACAATGATACCACCAAATGTACTTTCACCCCAGCCAGGGTCATCTCTTAGACTTCAGCTCCGGACTTCTGCCTCTAAAAGGCATAAGCATTTATGATCTGAGCTAATGAACCAGCTCTTTAGCTCAAAGGCAGCAGCAGCCTCAAACCACTATACATGGTGTAGACATGAAAGGGGGACAAAGACCCACCATGTGTTAGCATGGGTTGCACAGAGCTATGTAGCTGATGCAGATTTTACCGTATGCATGCCCTGTAATCACAGTATCTCTGTACATGTTATACACTTCTTCTCCTTCTCAAGCAGGGCTGCCCAGAAAGGGGGGCAAGTGGGGCAATTTGTCCCAGGCCCCAGGCCCTGCAGGGGCCCCCACGAGAATATAGTATTCTATAGTATTGCAAATTTTTTTTATGGAAGGGGCCCCCAAAATTGCTTTGCCACAGGCCCCCTGAATCCTCTGGGCAGCTCTGCTCTCAAGTTGTTGAAAAGCATTTGCCAAATATTCATGTTCCTAGTAATGAAAAGCTATCACAATCATTGGCAGTGTAATGCACTGGAGTAGTTTTGATATACTTCATTTCCTAGTTATAACATTTTTGAGAAATACCATCCCTTCTGCTGTTAGGTTATGCAAGCAAAATAAACTGTTCTGAATGCAATGTGCAAGTCTGATTTTTTTCCCATTTCAGTAAGACATGGTTAGCACACGTTGTGTCATTCTCCAGCTAGTATGTAGCCTGAAACTGTTTTAAATTGCAAAAGTAGCTGGAGAGCCTCTGACAAACATACAGTGTGACCAATGAGAGAATTCATATTTTCATAGACTCATAGAATATCAGGGTAGGAAGGGACCTCAGGAGGTCATCTAGTCCAACCCCCTGCTCAAAGCAGGACCTAATCCCAACTAAATCATCCCAGCCAGGGCTTTGTCAAGCCTGACCTTAAAAACCTCTAAGGAAAGAGATTCCACCACCTCCCTAGGTAACCCATTCCAGTGCTTCACCACCCTCCTAGTGAAAAAGTTTTTCCTAATGTCCAACCTAGACCTCCCCCACAGCAACTTGAGACCATTACTCCTTGTTCTGTCATCTGCTACCACTGAGAACAGTCGAGATCCATCCTCTTTGGAACCCCCTTTCAGGTAGATGAAAGCAGCTATCAAATCCCCCCTCATTCTCTTCTGCAGACTAAACAATCCTAGTTCCCTCAGCCTCTCCTCATAAATCATGTACTCCAGCTCCCTAATAATTTTTGCTGCCCTCCACTGGACTTTTTCCAATTTTCCCACATCCTTCTTGTAGTGCAGGGCCCAAAACTGGACACAGTACTCCAGGTGAGGCCTCACCAATGTCGAATAGAGGGGAATGATCACGTCCCTCAATCTGCTGGCAATGCCCCTACTTATACAGCCCAAAATGCTGTTAGCCTTCTTGGTAACAAGGGCACACTGTTGACTCGTATCCAGCTTCTCGTCCACTGTAACCCCTAGGTCCTTTTCTGCAGATCTGCTGCCTAGCCAGTCGGTCACTAGTCTGTAGCAGTGCATGGGATTCTTCCATCCTAAGTGCAGGACTCTGCACTTGTCCTTGTTGAACCTCATCAGGTTTCTTTTGGCCCAATCCTCTAATTTGTCTAGGTCCCTCTGTATCCTATCCCTACCCTCCAGTGTATCTACCATTCCTCCCATTTTAGTGTCATCTGCACACTTGCTGAGAGTGCAGTCCACGCCATCCTCCAGATCATTAATGAAGATATTGAACAAAACCGGCCCCAGGACCGACCCTTGGGGCACTCCGCTTGAAACCGGCTTCCAACTAGACATGGAGCCTTTGATCACTACCTGTTGAGCCCGACGATCTAGCCAGATTTCTATCCACTTTATAGTCCATTCATCCAGCCCATACTTCTTTAACTTGCCGGCAAGAATACTGTGGGAGACTGTATCAAAAGTTTTGCTAAAGTCAAGGAATAACACGTCAACTGCTTTCCCCTCATCCACAGACCCAGTTATCTCCTCATAGAAGGCCATTAGGTTAATCAGGCATGACTTGGCCTTGGTGAATCCATGCTGACTGTTCCTGATCACTTTCCTCTCCTCTAAGTGCTTCAGAATTGATTCCTTGAGGACCTGCTCCATGATTTTTCCAGGGACTGAGGTGAGGCTGACTGGCCTGTAGTTCCCTGGATCCTCCTTCTTTCCTTTTTTAAAGATGGGCACTACATTAGCCTTTTTCCAGTCATCCGGGACCTCCCCCGATCGCCAAAAGTTTTCAAAGATAATGGCCAATGGCTCTGCAATCACATCTGCCAACTCCTTTAGCACCCTCAGATGCAGTGCATCCGGCCCCATGGACTTGTGCTCGTCCAGTTTTTCTAAATAGTCCTAAACTACTTTTTTCTCCACAGAGGGCTGGTCACCTCCTCCCCATACTGTGCTGCCCAGTGCAGCAGTCTGGGAGCTGACCTTGTTTGTGAAGACAGAGGCAAAAAAAGCATTGAGTGCATGAGCTTTTTCCACATCCTCTGTCACTAGGTTGCTTCCCTCATTCAGTACGTGTCCCACACTTTCCTTGACTTTCTTCTTGTTGCTAACATATCTGAAGAAACCCTTCTTTTTACTCTTAACATCTCTTGCTAGCTACAACTCCAAGTGTGATTTGGCCTTCCTGATTTCACTCCTGCATGCCTGAGCAATATTTTTATACTCCTCCCTGGTCATTTGTCCAATCTTCCATTTCTTGTAAGCTTCTTTTTTGCGTTTAAGATCAGCAAGGATTTCACTGTTAAGCCACGCTGGTCACCTGCCATATTTACTATTCTTTCTACACATTGGGATGTTTTGTTCCTGCAACCTCAACAAGGAGTCTTTAAAATACAGCCAGCTCTCCTGGACTCCTTCCCCCCTCATGTAATTCTCCCAAGGGATCCTACCCATCAGTTCCCTGAGGGAGTCAAAGTCTGCTTTTCTGAAGTCCAGAGTCCGTATTCTGCTGCTCTCCTTTCTTCCTTGTGTCAGGATCCTGAACTCGACCGTCTCATGGTCACTGCCTCCCACGTTCCCATCCACTTTTGCTTCCCCTACTAATTATTCCCTGTTTGTGAACAGCAGGTCAAGAAGAGCTCTGCCCCTGGTTGGTTCCTCCAGCACTTGCACCAGGAAATTGTCCCCTACACTTTCCAAAAACTTCCTAGATTGTCTGTGCACTGCTGTATTGCTCTCCCAGCAGATATCGGAGTGCTTCTCCACGCGAGCACCAATGATACTGCTAACCTAATCGCCTTCTATGATGAGATAACTGGCTCTGTGGATGAGGGGAAAGCAGTTGACGTGTTATTTCTTGACTTTAGCAAAGCTTTTGGTACGGTCTCCCATAGTATTCTTGCCAGCAAGTTAAAAAAGTATGGGCTGGATGAATGGATTATAAGGTGGATAGAAAGCTGGCTAGATCAATGGCTAGTAGTGATCAACGGCTCCATGTCTAGTTGGCAGCTGGTATCAAGCAGAGTCCCACAAGGGTTGGTCCTGGGGCCAGTTTTGTTCAATATCTTCATTAATGATCTGGAGGATGGTGTGGATTGCACCCTCATCAAGTTTGCAGATGACACTAAACTGGGAGGAGTGGTAGATATGCTGGAGTGTAGGGATAGGATACAGAGGGACCTAGACAAATTAGAGGATGGGGCCAAAAGAAATCTTATGAGGTTCAACAAGGACAAGTGCAGAGTCCTGCACTTAGGATGGAAGAATCCCATGCACTGCTACAGACTGGGGACCGAGTGGCTAGGCAGCAGTTCTGCAGAAAAGGACATAGGGGTTACAGTGGACAAAAAGCTGGATATGAGTTGACAGTGTGCCCTTGTTGCCAAGAAGGCTTACAGCATTTGGGGCTGTATAAGTAGGAACATTGCCAGCAGATCGAGGGACATGATCATTCCCCTCTATTTGGCATTGGTGAGGCCTCATCTGGAGTACTGTGTCCAGTTTTGGGCCCCACACAACAAGAAGGATGTGGGAAAATTGGAAAGAGTCCAGCAGAGGGCAACAAAAATTATTAGGGGGCTGGAGCACATGACTTATGAGGAGAGGCTGAGGGAACTAGGATTGTTTAGTCTGCAGAAGAGAAGAATGAGGGGGGATTTGATAGCTGCTTTCAACTACCTGAAAGGGGATTCCAAAGAGGATGGATCTCGACTGTTCTCAGTGGTAGCAGATGACAGAACAAGGAGTAATGGTCTCAAGTTGCAGTGGGGGAGGTTTAGGTTGGACATTAGGAAAAACCTTTTCACTAGGAGGGTGGTGAAGCACTGGAATGGGTTACCTAGGGAGGTGGTGGAATCTCCTTCCTTAGAGGTTTTTAAGGTCAGGCTTGACAAAGCCCTGGCTGGGATGATTTAGTTGGGGATTGGTCCTGCTTTGAGCAGGGGGTTGGACTAGATGACCTCCTGAGATCCCTTCCAACTCTCATATTCTATGATTCTATGAATATCCTGCCGTGTTTCAAGGGTTGGGTTACTTTCAGGGTGAACATACAATCTGGATAAACAAGCAGGTCCCTCCAGTTATCTATCCATGTAGAAAGGTGCCATTTGCACTCCATGATAAAGTCAAGGCTGAGCTTACAAGGATGGAATCAATGCAAGTAATACAAAAAATTGAGGAGTAAACAGAATGGGTGAGCTCCCTAGTGGAGAAAAGTAATGGCCAACTACGCATATGTTTAGATCCCAGAGACCTCAACAAGGCTGTAAAAAAAGAACTTTTCAAACTACCAACCAGAGAAGAGATTTTGACTCTATTTGCAAATGCTCAATATTTCAGTAAATTAGATGCATCCTCGAGCTTTTAGCAGCTAAAATTAACTGAAGAAAGCTCAAAGCTGTGCACATTTAATACCCCATTTGGAAGATACAGATTTTTACACTTAGCCTTCGGCATAACTTCAGCACCAGCAGCGTACCACCAAGCCATTCATATGACCTATGAACATATTAATGGTGTTGACACCTCAATTGATGACATCATCATCTGGGGCTCAGTGAAAAAGGAGCACTATCATAGACTTCGAGATGTCCTGGATACAACTAGAGCTGCAAACCTCAAACTAAATAGGGAGAAATGTGTTTTAGGGGTTACAGAACTGACTTTTGTTGGGGACATTATTTCCAATGAAAGTGTAAAACCTGATAAGAGGAAGATTTCATCCATTGAAATGATGCCACATCCTCAGTCAAAGAAAGATGTCCAATGGTTCCTGGGAATGATTAACTATCTTGGAAAACTTATACCTAATTTATCTACCAAAGCAGTGGCTTTGAGAAAACTCCTAGAGAATAAAAATGAATGGTAGTGGGTTGCAAAACAGGAGGAATCTTGGGAACGTTTAAAACAACAACTGATACAAGAACCTTGTTGAAGTTCTATGCACCAGGAGAGCCTATTAAAATTTCAGCAGATGCTTCACAGTCTGGGTTAGGTGCAGAGATTTTACAGAAGCCTGAGGATTGTTGGCAACCAATAGCATATGCATCCAAATCACTGTCTAAGGCAGAAAACAGATATGCACAGATCAAGAAGGAATTTTTAGGAATATTGTGAGAGATTCAATCAGTATATTTATGGACAGACAGTAGAAGTTAAAACGGACCACAAGCCACTGATAGTGTTATTTAGCAAACTGCTAAATGACTGTACCTTAAGGATTCAAAGAATGACGATAAAGCTGCAAAAGTATGATTTGGTTGTGACCTACATGCCCGTGCAGATGCACTTTCCAGAGCAGTGGCTCCCACGAAACCAGGGAAGACTTTAGAGATGGAGAGGCAAGCCTTTGTGGATCTGATTGTAGAGCTAACAGAAAACTACAACAAATAAGAGTGGAAATGGAGAAAGATGAATCATTGGGAATCCTTAAAGAAGTGATAATTAAAGGGTGGCCGGAAGAAATAAGCAGTTGCTGTCCAAGTATAAGAGACTATTGGAACTGCAGACATGAACTTACTGTGCTAGTTGGGATGATTTTCAAGGGCGGTAAGGTTGTAATTCCAATGAGTCCAAAAAGAAAAGCTACAGAAGATCCACGAGAGTCATTTAGGAATTGAGAAGTGCAAACAACGCACACAAGAGGTGCTGTATTGGTTGCAGATCAATCATGACATCGCTAATATGGTAGGAAACTGTTTTTCATGTTTGAAGTACAAGCCATGCCAACAGGCAGAGCCACTGAGACGTCATCCAGTTCCACAAAGGCTTTATGAGAAGGTTGGCACTGACTGATTTACCTGGCAATCAAAGGATTATTTAATAGCCACAGATTACACTGGTCTGCAATTTTTGAGAAGTCGTCTGCTTCAGAGATAAAATGTGCTATTTATTATGTATTTTGATGTGCTGAATTCAAATATGACAATTAAAACAACTGATTGGCTACCGTTTCTAAGATATTTAAGTTTTTACATTTTATGTCTATGTATATTGTGTAGATAGTAGAGTTTTAATCATAAATTGTAAACCTAGGTCTTTTCATGTGTTTATGGTTGCTTTACATGATAATATTTCACCTGTCCTGTTTATGTAACACTTTAAAAATCAGCCAAAGGGTTATATGAATAAAATTTATTATGAAACAAAAGGCAAAAAACTATTCTGTACATAGTTTAGTCCTATTCAGTGTCTACTCGGCGCTTCTTGGCTTGTCTCTTGTATTCATTAAATGGAGCATCTCTTGTCACTGTCCAGCAATAGTCTGCAAGCATTGATGGGCTCCATTTGCCCTGATAGCGTTTCTCCATTGTTGCAATGTCCTGGTGAAATCGCTCGCCGTGCTCGTCGCTCACTGCTCCGCAGTTCGGTGGAAAAAAATCTAGATGAGAGTGCAAAAAATATATCTTTAGTGACATGTTGCAACCAAGGCTTTTGTATGCCTTGAGGAGGTTTTCCACCAACAACCTGTAGTTGTCTGCCTTGTTGTTTCCAAGAAAATTTATTGCCACTAACTGGAAAGCTTTCCATGCCGTCTTTTCCTTGCCACGCAGTGCATAGTCAAATGCATCATCTCGAAGAAGTTCACGAATCTGAGGACCAACAAAGACACCTTCCTTTATCTTAGCTTCACTTAACCTTGGAAATTTTCCACGGAGGTACTTGAAAGCTGCTTGTGTTTTGTCAATGGCCTTGACAAAGTTCTTCATCAGACCCAGCTTGATGTGTAAGGGTGGTAACAAAATCTTCCTTGATTCAACAAGTGGTCGATGCTGAACACTTTTCCTCCGAGGCTCCAATGATTGTCGGAGTGGCCAATCTTTCTTGATGTAGTGGGAATCTCTTGCACGACTATCCCATTCACAGAGAAAACAGCAGTACTTTGTGTATCCAGTCTGCAGACCAAGCAAGAGAGCAACAACCTTCAAATCGCCACAAAGCTGCCACTGATGTTGGTCATAGTTTATGCACCTCAAAAGTTTTTTCATGTTGTCATAGGTTTCCTTCATATGGACTGCATGACCAACTGGAATTGGTGGCAAAACATTGCCATTATGCAGTAAAACAGCTTTAAGACTCGTCTTCGATGAATCAATGAACAGTCTCCACTCATCTGGATCGTGAACGATGGTGAGGGCTGCCATCACACCATCGATGTTGTTGCAGGCTACAAGATCACCTTCCATGAAGAAGAATGGGACAAGATCCTTTTGACGGTCACGGAACATGGAAACCCTAACATCACCTGCCAGGAGATTCCACTGCTGTAGTCTGGAGCCCAACAGCTCTGCCTTACTCTTGGGTAGTTCCAAATCCCTGACAAGGTCATTCAGTTCACCTTGTGTTATGAGGTGTGGTTCAGAGGAGGAGGATGGGAGAAAATGTGGGTCCTGTGACATTGATGGTTCAGGACCAGAAGTTTCATCCTCTTCCTCTTCCTCGTCTGACTCAAGTGAGAATGATTCTGGTGCATCAGGAACCGGCAGTCCTTCTCCGTGGGGTACTGGGCGTATAGCTGATGGAATGTTTGGATAATGCACAGTCCACTTTTTCTTCTTTGACACACCTTTCCCAACTGGAGGCACCATGCAGAAGTAACAATTGCTGGTATGATCTGTTGGCTCTCTCCAAATCATTGGCACTGCAAAAGACATAGATTTCCTTTTCCTGTTCAACCACTGGCGAAGATTTGTTGCACAAGTGTTGCAGCATATGTGTGGGGCCCACCTCTTGTCCTGATCTCCAATTTTGCAGCCAAAATGAAGGTGATAGGCTTTCTTAACCATAGTGGTTATACTGCGCTTTTGTGATGCAAGAGTCACTTCACCACAAACATAGCAGAAGTTATCTGCACTGTTCACACAAGTACGAGGCATCTCTGCTCACTTTGGCTAAACAGAAATGTGTCTCTTTGCAAAATCAAACACTGACAAATAAGAGAGCACGACACTGTATGAGTTCTAGAGCTGATATAGGGCAATTTGTTCAGCAGAGTGATGTAAGCTTCGTTATGATTGCATCATCCATGACTTCTAGGAATAACATGATGCAATTCATATCATGTATGACGCAATACCAGCTTCAGATTGCATCATTCATTGTTTTGCCTAAAAAGCAAGTACTGTCCAAACCCAGTCATAGATTTATTCATAGATCCAGTCAAAGATGTATTTTAGTCATTTCTGGTTTAAATTGAGATCCCTTCCCTTTATAACTCACTTATCCTCCGCCATTCCCAAGTCAAGGGTCGTATATACTGACCCAATAGCATATCTTGAAAACTAGAGCCAATCAACAATTTTAAGCATCATTTTCGTTCTCAGTGACCCAGAATTAGTAAAGTTTGACTACATTTATTTTAGAAGCATTTTGGCTGTAGAGCAGTGTTATTATTCTCTGTGTCCAAAAATGTGCACACTTTGCAGTACTAATAGTAAGTCAGTGATAGCTGACATGAAGGAAATCTTCTCCAGACATGGAATTCCAGATGAAGTCTTTAGTGATACTGGGCCACAATTTTCCAGTGCAGATTTTAGGCAATTTGTCCTAGATTGGGATTTTCATCACAAACATCAGCTCCAAATGATCCCCAATCAAACGGACTTCGGAAAGGTCTATACAGATCATGAAAAAGACTTTTGACTGAGGGGGTGATTTGCATAAAGCTTTATTGGTTTACCGAAGTATACCCCTGGAGAATGGCTTTTCTCCAGATCAGCTGTTAATGGGAAAAAGTATCAGATCTAATTTACCAATTACTGATAACTTGCTGAAATCTCACAGCAGTGCAACCATATGGAAGATGAAAGAATATCAGAAATGGAAGCAGAAGGGTCCATGATCTCCCTTCTTTTAACCCAGGTGATAGAGTGTGACTGAGGAATCACACCTCTAATACTTGGGGCCAAAGAGGTACCATTAAAGAACAGCTGCATCCAAGGTCTTACGTAGTCCAGGCAGACCAGGGGGACACATTTCAACGTAATGGATGGGATCTATGAGTAGTCTCAGGAAATTCCAACACACTGACGGTTGAGGTGGACTCTGGCACTTCCCATCTGACTGATCCTTTATCATCAACGCAAAAAGGAGACACTGTCAAGGAACAAGAGAACAACTCAGATTCTAATGAAAGGCTGATACTGAGAAGATCAGACCTGGAGATTAAACATCCTGAAAGACTCAGAGAGACTTGCTAACCTGCCTGGAGAAGGGGTATTTGAGGAAAGTGAGTGGTAAAGACTCACTCAAGAGTGATGTGCTGGTAACCTCTCCTCTCTAGGTAGTTGACACATTGGATTTATGGAAATGTGCTAGATGGGCTGAGAATGTAATATAGGTGTTATTAGATAGTTGTTATCTGTTTATATATATGCATATACAAATTAATTCATTTATTTTTAAGTGGGAAGCTGTAGAGATATGTTTATGAAAGATTGTGATTTGGAGTTGCTCCCTCATAAGGGACTGAGCTGTGAGTGTGGGAATTTGGAGATGTGCCTCGAGGTGGGGGTTGGGAACACTGCATGGCTGTGTGCAGCAGCTCACTACAGAAGCTCTCCAGTTTGTTTTATGAAAGTTTTATTCCTTTCTCATTCAGTGGTTTGTTATTTAATGAACCCCAAGATCGTTACAGCCCCTGCCCTCAAGAGGTGACAATCTCATGTAAAACAAGATGCAATGAGTGGAACAAACAATAGAAGACACAGAGAAGGGAGGACAAGGGTAACATTAATAGGATTGTGCAGTTGCTTAGGTCAGCAATAGACATAAACTGATAGTTCTGAATCACAAAAAAGTGTGTTGTTGTTTTCTTTTAAATACACACTGCAATCCCTTCTCCTCCACCCCCAGCCATTTCCATATGGCAAATTTCCTATAGGTATCTTGGCAGAGATGAATCACCAAAAGGGTTCTCAAGGAAATTCACGGAGGTCATTCCATGTATAAGGACCAGTGTGGAGAAAGGCATGGGGATGCTTTTGGGAGAGGCAGACAAAGGAGCAGCCATTGGTGGAGTGGAGCAGACAAGGCATGCCATGATAAGATGTGAGAGCAGATAAGCACGGAGGGGCAAAATAAAGCACCTTAGAGGTCAGGACAAAAGTCTTGAATCTGATGTGGTAGAGAGAAAGCCAATGATGCAGCGTGAGGGTAGGAACAACAGGCAAGGACTGTGGTCTTGGCAGCTGTGTTTTGAATTTACTAGGCCGGGTGGGGGGCAGGCAATGGGGGTTTAAGGGAGGACAGAGAGGAGGAAGTTGTGGAAGAGTCAAGATGAGAGGTGATGAGGCCTGGTTGAAAGTTGTGTTGACCAAGAGAAAGGGTCTTAGAAAGGTTGCATAGGAAGAAGAGGCAAGATCTGGACATTGCATGGATATGTGGCGCAATGGAGAAATAGGAGTCAAGAACCCGTGGTTTGGGTCTAAGTGATATACTGAGTGACAGGGTGAGTTATGGTGACAGAGAAATTGGGGGAGTGGAGAAGGCTTCAGATGTAGTAATATCTCTAGGAGGGTTATGAGCAAATAGACCAGAGAGGAACCCTTACTGAAGCATTCTCAAATTCACTCTTCAGGCCCTGCTCCAAAACTGCAGGTTTGTCCGCTTGTTTAAGGCCCAGGAGCTGCTCTCGCACCTTGTGGTGAGTGGCCCCTTACTCCATAAATTGTCCTGAAATCACTAGGGCTGCTCACAGAGTAAGGCATTTCTTGACATTTCTGCAAGGGTGGCAGAATTTGGGCCTTGGCTGGCCCTGATTGAAGTGGTTTTAGCTCCCTCTCCAACACTAAGTAATGCAAACAAAAGCCAAGTTTTGCTAAAATTCATCTGCGACAAGGTGAGAGGGCTTTTGATGAACACACACACAATGGGACAGACAACATGAAGTTGCTTTACATTTTTAACATTTTTTCTCAGGGGAAAGAGATGAGTAACGTTTTGTGGCCTATCCTGGAAGCTAGGCAGGATTGAATTACAATAAATACATGTAAATGAGCAACTGTTTTAGAACATGAATACTTAAGATGAAAGAACAGGATCACGGTGTCTTAAGAAGTACCAAACAGCCCTAAAATAATTCAGTTAGTCAGTGAACTTCAGTCTCTGATCATTTGGGAATGTCACAAACACATACCCATGCGCTTGGCTTCCTACAGCTGCTTATCGTTTATATCAACCATCCAATTAAGAACAGCCATTGATCCAAAACTAAGTATATGCTTTCATTTACATCTTAGCTGCCCTTTCACATTATGTTGATTGCTTTTATTGTCTGTTTAGAAATGCACATGACAGTGGTCTTTGTATTTGCAGAAATGCTCAAACTGGGGAAGATTTAGAGTGGTAAAATGATAATATGCAGCCAATCTGCAGGTCTGTGCGAAAGGTGATGTTTTTCTTGGTCATCTAACAAACCATTCACTAAATTTTTAGCTGGAGTAGATGAAAACATCATAATCTTTCCACTTATGTACAGTGGTTACCATTAACACGTCAGCATCTGCCAACAGTTACTGCTCTGTGGAAACGGATAGCACCACTTTGCTTTAGTAGAAGGGATATCTATGGCAACTGTCACCACACTTTGGTTTGTTGATGGCTTTCGGTGTGGATCTTTTCATCTGCAGATCTCAGATTGCTTTATAAGAAGGTGGACACTATTATCCCCATTTTATATATGAGGTACTCAAGGCCCAAACAAGCTTAAGGGCCTGATCCTGAGTCCACTGAGATCAGTGCGGGTCTTTTCATTGGCTTCAGTGGACTTTGGCTCAGAGCTAAGGACCAGATTTTTAAAGGTATTTAGTCCCTAAAGTTGCAGATAGGCACCAAGTGGGATTTTTGAATGCACCTTAGTGCCTAACTCCCATTGATTTCAATTATTCCATTTGGAGTTAGGAGTTTCTAGGTGCTTCTGAAAGTCCCACTAGGCACCTATCTGCATTCTTAAGCATCTAGACACCTGTAAAAATCTGGCCCTAACTGACTTGCCTGACAACATATAGGGAGTTAGGTAAGTAGCAAAATAAAACTATTATTCTGCAAAGCTTTGTTTTAACTCAACCCCCTACCACTCCATTTGTCTTTCAGTTCATCTGTTGCATCTTGTCTGAGGTGCAGCCTTTTTTGATATCTGTCTATATCGTTGGTGGTATAGTTGCAATTTTTCAGTTTTCTGATTTTTTACGACCATTCAAAATTTTCCATGGAAATAAAAACCATGTTACCACCAGCTTTTGAGCTGTGTAGACAATTTACATCTTTTTCTCTTAATGAATTGTCTGCATCCTAAGTGCACAATACTAAGATTTTTTCAAGATTCAAAATTATTTACCAATTTCTTCAGTAAATAATTCCTGGTCTGCAGATCTTTTCTAAATAGCCCATTGTGTACATTCATAATTTGCACTTTTGTTGGCTAGCTATATACGTCATATGGTATTCTCTCTGTTCTTTGGTTGACATAGAATCATAGAATATCAGGGTTGGAAGGGACCTCAGGAGGTCATCTAGTCCAACCCCCTGCTCAAAGCAGGACCAATTCCCAACTAAATTATCCCAGCCAGGGCTTTGTCAAGCCGGGCCTTAAAAACCTCCAAGGAAGGAGACTCCACCACCTCCCATATAGCAAGCCAAGAGGAGTGGAAATTCTCTAATCTCTTGTAGTAGGTAATTACATGTCTGTGGGTCAATCAAACATCAAGGCAGTGCTGAGACCTTCACCCTACAGTCCATCTGTCACATTATCCCTGTTTGGTTGATGTATGGTACTCTTGGTAGGCAGTGCCTAGAATATCTGGGTGCGTAGCCCATTGAGAGCTTTGAAGATAATGACCAGGACCTTAAAGAGCATCTCAGGTGTGGCTTAAACTGTGCGTGAGTATGTAGGATTAATAAGCAAATGCTCTCTATAGAGGGAGCAGTCATGGTTCTTGGTTTTTCAAAGTGCATCCTTCCAGCTATATTTGTGTCTTACTTGGCTTCAGTTTAAAACTTCCTGTGATCTAACTGTTCCATGAAGAAGTCGCACAGTATTTTAATTAATAGCAATAATAATGTGTGCATGGTGCTTTACACTTGATCAGAGCACTGTAGAAAGAGTATAGTCCCTTTCAACAGGAGTTCACAAGTTAAAACGGCACACCTCCATTTCAGTAAAAAATGCCATAGGTTTATGGTGGTGAGATGCATGGTTGTTCTTTTGTATTTTACCATCTTATGCCTCTAGGAAAGGGACTTTTACTTGTTCAGCACATTTACATTTTGTACATTTACAGCACTCTAATTAATATTATTATTTTTATTATTTTATTATTTAAGTGGATTGCAATGCCTTTCTCATGCTCTCCATCTCTGTTTTATTAATTTCAATGGGAGGGTTGTTTGTTTCTTTTTTTTCCAAGTAGTATAGGCCACAGATCCAATCATCTCTCATGGTCCTGCTCTCCAGAGAGAACTGAACATCAGTCATGCATCCTCAAAAGCTGGTGGTGGGTGCATAACTGGTTGGAAAACCATTCCCAGAGAGTAGTTATCCGTGGTTCACAGTCAAGCTGGTAGAGCATATCGAGTGGGGTCCCACATGGGATCAGTTCTGGTTCTGGTTCTGTTCAATATCTTCATCAGTGATTTAGATAATGGCATAGAGACCACACGTATAAAGTTTGTGGACGATACCAAGCTGGAAGGAGTTGCAAGTGCTTTGGATGATCTGATTAAAATTTAAAGTGATCTGGACAAACTGAGAAATGGTCTGAAGTAAATGGGATGAAATTCAATAAGGACAAATGCAAAGTACTCCACTTAGGAAGAAAAAATCAGTTGTACACATACAAAATGGGAGATGACTGCTTAGGAAGGAGTACTGTGGAAAGGGATCTGGGGAGTCTTAGTGGATCACAAGCTACATATGAGTCAACAGTGTAACACTGTTGCAAAAAAAGCAAACATCATTCTGGGATGTATTAGTAGGAGTGTTGTAAGCAAGACAGGAAAAGTAATTCTTCTGCTCTACTCCGCGCTGATGAGACCTCAACTGGAGTATTGTGTCCAGGTCTGGGCGCCACATTTCAGGAAAGATGTGGATAAAGTCCAGAAAAGAGCAACAAACATGATTAAAGGTTTAGAAAGCATGATCTATCAGAGAAGATTGAAAAAAATGGGATTGTTTCATCTGGAGAAGAGAAGACTGAGAGGGGACTTGATAATAGTTTTCAAGTACATAAAAGGTTGTTACAGAGATGAAGGAGAAAATTTGTATTTCTTAACCTCTGAAGATAGGAGAAGAAGCAATGGGCTTAAATTGCAGCAAGGGTGGTTTAGGTTGGACATTAGGAAAAACTTCCTAACTGTCAGAGTGGTTAAGCACTGGAATAAATTGCCTAGGGAGGTTGTGGAATCTCCATCATTGGAGATGTTTAAGAGCAGGTTAGACAAACGCCTGTCAGGGATCATCTAGATAATACTTAGTCCTGCCATGAGGGCTGGGGACTGGACTACAAGACCTCTCAAGGTCCCTTCCAGTCCTATGATTCTATGAAATCTCTTCCATGTTTACAGCTGTTTTCTGGGAATAATCCTAGATGCCATTTGAAAAATTGTGGACCTTAACTTTCGAGTCTCCTGTCTGAACATTGAGGTCTTTTATGTAAAAAAAATAATGCTTTGTACAGAGACAATCACATTGTATTTGGGGAAACTTCCAGTCCTACGATTCTATGGTTCTATGAAAAAGGGCTTTCTGGGTCTCTGCCTAGTCAGTCTTCAACTTCTCCTCTGAAACACAAGAACCTTTATGCAGAAGGACATGCTATCAACTTCCAATTCTCTCTCCCTCTCTGTTAATCTGTCGCTATCTCTTTCTGCCTCTTCTATGTAATATTGCCTGTCTAAATCCCTAACACAGCAATCAATAAACCAGGCATCCCAGGGCATCTAGCCTTTGTGGCCTTCACATTGATGAATTTCTATTTGTGACTCAAACATATTTACTTTGCCAGGCATTCAATTAAAACTGAACAAGAGAGCACGCTGATATGATCAAATATTTGGATGAATGAGGAATTCACGGTGAACTGCACAAATATTTAGAATCCGGCGTGTGTCAGGCAGCAATCAATGGAAATCTAAACACAAGAAATGGCTAGTGAGAGGGAAATGTATATAAAAGAGGGAAAACAGATGGTCCTAAGGTAAAAACCTTGGCACGAGATTGAAAGAGGGGCATGGTTGTGGCTCCTGTTAACATCAGAAATGAGGCCCTGAGGAAAAGTGATGCTGCCAGGATGATAGCCCTCCATTTTGATGTGTATAAACAAGCATGTGAGTAAATACAATTTATTTTAACTCTTTATTTCATGCTCCTGCATGTTTCTTATCCTGTCTCTCAAGAAAATGTTGCATATCGACCTGAAAATATGCAGTAAAGTAAATTTAAGTAAAGGAAAATCTAATCTTATCCATATACCCAGGTACTTATATGGCCTCCATAATATTTGAGAGCCAGATCCTCAAAGGTATTTAGGAACCTAATTCCCATTGATTTCAATGGGAGCATAGGCCCCTAAATACTTTTGAGGATCTGGGCCTGAGGCCTCACGAATGATGACTCTCAAGGAAAACTTCCTGTCCATTAATTCTATTAGACCCCAAATTAATCATTAAAGGGAAGAGGTGGAAGCACTATTACTTCAGATATTTAACACTAGCCTGCATGAGGCAATTGAAAATATATGGTAGGGAACATGCTTGAGATATGTATGTATCACAGGGGTTAATACCCCTTTGGGTACTCCCAAATTAAACAACAGTATATCCCAAATGAATGAAAGCTAGTAAGAGGTACAAAAAAGGGCCACTATGGCTAAAGAAAGTAGAAGAAACAGTTAGAGGGAAAAAAGCATCCTTTAAAAATTGGAAGCTAAATCCTACTGAGGAAAATAGAAAGGAGCATAAATTCTGGCAAGCCACGTGAAAAGTATAATTAGGCAGGCCAAAAAAATTTTTTAAGAGGAACTAGCCTAAGACTCAAAACTAACAGCATTTTTTTTTAAGTATATCAGACGCAGGAAACCTGCCAAACAATCAGTGGGGCAACCGGATGATTGAGGTGTTAAAGGAGCACTCGAGGCAGTAAAGAACAGAATTCTCAGATACATAGATGAACATGATTTCTTGGGGAAGAGTCAAGATGGCTTTTGTAAAGGGAAATCATGCCTCACTAATATATTACAATTCTTTGAATGGGTCAACAAACATGTGGACAAGGGCTTTCCAGTTGATATAGTGTAACTGGACTTCCCGAAAGCCTTTGTCAAGGTCCCTCACCAAATTTTCTTAAGCAAAGTAAGCAGTTATGGGATAAAAGGGAAGGTTCTGTCATGGATCATTAACTGGTTAAAAGACTGAAAACAAAGGGTAGGAATAAATGGTCAGTTCTCAGACTAGAGAGAGGTAAACAGTGGTGTCCCCCAGGGGTCTGTCCTGGGACCAGTGCTGTTCAACATATTCATAAATGATCTGGGAAAAGGGGTAAACAGTGAGGTGGCAAAATTTGCAGACAATACAAAATTAAGCAGACCATGAAGAGTTACAAACTGGGTGACTGGGCAACAAAACGGCAGATGAAATTCAATGTTGATAAATGCGAAGCACTGTATATTGGAAAACATAATCCCAATTAGACATACAAAATGATGGGATTTAAATAAGCTTTAGCCACTCAAGAAAGAGATCTTGGAGTCATTGTGGATAGTTCTCTGAAAACATCTGCTCAATGTGCAGCAGCAGTCAAAGAAGCTAACATAATATTAGGAACCATTAGGGATAGATAATAAGACAGAAGATATTATAATGCCACTATATAAATCCATGGTATACCCACACCTTGAATACTGCATGAAATTCTGGTCGCCCCATCTCAGAAAATATATATTAGAATTGGAAAAGGTACAGAAAATGGCAACAAAAATGATTAGGGGTATGGAAGACCCGTCATGTGAGAAGAGATTAAAAAGACTGGGACTTTTCAGCTTGGAAAATAGACGATCAAGGAGGGATATGATAGAGGTCTATAAAATCATGAATGGTGTGGAGAAAATGAAAAAGGAAGTGTTATATATTCCTTCACACAACACAAGAACCAGAGGTCACACATTGAAATTAATAGGCACAGATTTAAACCAAACAAAAGGAAGTACTTCTTCATACAATCCACAGTCAAGCTGTGGAACTCGTTGCCAGGGAATGTTGTGAAGGCCAAAACTATTATGGGGTTCAAAAAATAATTAGGTAAGGTCATGGAGGATAGGTCCATCAATGGGTCTTAGCCAAGATGGTCAGGGATGCAAGCCCATGCTTTGGATGTCCCTAGCCTCTGACTTCCAGAAGCTGGTATCTGATAATATGGGATGGATCACTCAATGACTGCATGTTTTGTTTATTCCCTCTGAAGCATCTGGCACTGGCCATTGACAAAAGACAGGATAGTGAGCTAGATGGACCATTGGTCTGACCTGGTATGGTTGTACTTATGTTCTAAGTTGTCATTTTTCTTATAGGTGAGAGCTATTTTTGTTTCTATTGTCATGGCACCTAAAAACCCAAAATATGGATCAGGGTCTCACTGTACTTAACACTGTAAAGACAAACAACACAAAGATGGTCCAGGTCTACACAATATGCAATAAAGCGCTGATTCGGCAAGATACTTAAGCATGTGCCTAATTTTGAGTAGTCCCACTGGTGCTCGAAGACAGGCATTAATGATCTGGAGGATGGCGTGGACTTCACCCTCAGCAAGTTTGCAGATGACTCTAAACTTGGAGGAGTGGTAGATACGCTAGAGGGTAGGGATAGGATACAGAGGGACCTAGACAAATTAGAGGATTGGGCCAAAAGAAATCTGATGAAGTTCGATAAGGACAAGTGCAGAGTCCTGCAGTTAGGATGGAAGAATCCCATGCACTGCTACAGACTAGGGACCAAATGGCTAGGCAGCAGTTCTGCAGAAAAGGACCTAGGGGTTACAGTGGACAAGAAGCTGGATATGAGTCAACAGTGTGCCCCTGTTGCCAAGAAGTCTAACGACATTTGGGGCTGTATAAGTAGAGGCATTGCCAGCAGATCGAGGGACGTGATCATTCCCCTCTATTCGACATTGGTGAGGCCTCATCTGGAGTACTGTGTCCAGTTTTGGGCCCCACAAGAAGGATGTGGAAAAATTGGAAAGAGTCCAGCGGAGGGCAACAAAAATGATTAGGGGGCTGGAGCACATGACTTATGAGGAGAGGCTGAGGGAACTGGGATTGTTTAGTCTGCAGAAGAGAAGAATGAGGGGGGATTTGATAGCTGCTTTCAACTACCTGAAAGGGAGTTCCAAAGAGGATGGATCTAGACTGATCTCAGTGCTAGTAATGGTCTCAAGTTGCAATGGGGGAGATTTAGGTTGGATATTAGGAAAAACTTTTTCACTAGGTGGGTGGTGAAGCACTGGAATGGGTTACCTAGGGAGGTGATGGAATCTCCTTCCTTAGAGGTTTTTAAGGTCGGACTTGACAAAGCCCTGACTGGGATGATTTAGTTGTTGATTGATCCTCCTTTGAGCACGGGGTCGGACTAGATCAGGGGCCGGCTCCAGGTCCCAGCGGAGGGGCGGCACATGCTAAGGGGCGGCATTCTGTCCATTCTTGGGGTGGCACAGTCTGAGCGGCTTTTTTTTTTTTTTTTGCTTGGGGCAGCAAAAATGGTAGAGCCGGCCCTGGACTAGATGACCTCCTGAGGTCCCTTCCAACCCTGATAGTCTATGATTCTATGTGTTTAAGGGTATGGGGGCCCAGGTGAATTAATAGACAAATGTGGGAATGGGAGATGGGGGAGGAAGGACCAGGTGAGAGCAGAGAATCACAGTGGTCTCAGTAAGCACAGGTTCCTGCCAGCCTAATCAATGGCTGCAGAGGTTCATGGTGTCCTGGCAAAGGTAAGTTTTGGAGAGGGATTTTAGAGAGGGTGAGATGGTGACTTTAAGAATCCTACTGGGAGCCTTTTGGGTTCCTGTTTTCCAGTCTTAGATGTTAAATATTGTAAATTGACTTTTACTGGGTGCATCTGATTGATTTAAAAATAAGTAAATGAAGTACATACTTAAACCATCTGTAGGGTGACCGTACGTCCCATTTTGGCCAGGACAGTTCCCTTTTTAAGCCCTGTCCCAGCTGTCCCAACTATTTTGGCAAAACTGGGCATTTGTACCATTTGCTCTTGCCAGTTGATCATCAGTTGGCAATAGCAAACTGGACAAATGCACAGTTTTGCCAAAAAAGTGGGATGTGACCCCTAGCAGGGCACGGAGGAACATGTGGGGAGGGGGCAAGCAGCAACGCCAACCCTGCGTGGGAGGGAGGGCTCAGGAGAGTGGCTTGAGCCAGGCCAGCCCTGCACGGGTGGGTAGGGTGACCAGATGTCCCAATTTTATAGGGACAGTCCCGATATTTGGGGCTTTGTCTTATATAAGTGCCTATTACCCCCCAGCCCCTGTCCCGATTTTTCACACTTGCTGTCTGGTCACCCTACGGGTGGATGGCAGGGGCTCTTGGGCTGGCCACATACACAGGGATAGAAGGGGCAAGGTTAGCCCTGGGGGAGGGATAGCTCAGTGGTTTGAGCATTGGCCTACTAAACCCAGGATTGTGAGTTCAATCCTTGAGGGAGCCACTTAGGGATCTGGGGCAAAATTAGTACTTGGTCCTGCTAGTGAAGGCAGGGGGCTGGACTTGATGACCTTTTAGGGTCCCTTCCAGCTCTATGAGATAGGTATATCTCCATATATTATTATTACCAGGCATCAGTTTTTTGACCGGAACACCCAGTCGAAAAGGGACCCTGGCAGCTCCGGTCGGCACCAGCGACTGGACCATTAAAAGTTAAAAAGCTCTGAGCAACTCCCGGAAGCGGCCGCCAGGTCCCAGCAGCCCCTAGATGCATGGGTGGCCAGGGAGGCTCCACGCGCTGCCCCCACCCCAAGGGCCGGCTCCACAGCTCCCATTGGACGGGAACCGTGACCAATGGGAGCTGCAAGGGCAGCACCTGCGGTTGCGAGGGCAGTGCATGGAGCCTCCCTGGCTGCCCATGTGTCTAGGGGCTGCAGGGACCTGACGGCCACTGCCTGAGAGTTGGGAAACTCATTTTTGACTCCCAGTTTTGAAAATCTTGCCCAAAATTTCCAAAGGCAAACATTTCTGTTACTTGGTTAAATGCTAAGTTGGTAAATGTCAATAGTGAGAAGAAGAAAGCAGACCAAAATAGATCACTAGACATGTGGTGCTTCGTTACATTTATCTCTTACGCTCCAGCTGTGCCGCTCAGTAAAGAAGAATCCGAGGGTTTCCCTAGATGCTCTGCAGACCATAGATTCACCCAGAGAGCTCTCACAGTAATGACATGCGGAATCTCAGGATATAGTCTCACGGGTCGGAAGGGGAAGGAACAGCTCTCATAGGTAACCATGTTAAACAGGCCTGTCTGCAAATCCCAGACTGCTACCAGGTTGCTCTTCCAGTGCTGAATGTGGGTTTTTTTTCAGTACTAATCTGAGATCTAGGTCTGTCATGGTGTGAACTCTGCAGTACATAGTTCATAATTTATGGGAGGGTTGTGAAGGAGACAATGTTTTGGAAATTGACTGTGCAACGGATTATTAGGGCCTGACTGAGGACACCTTGCTTATCTTGGTGAGCACTGACATGAAAAGCCACATTCAGGGCCAGATTAAGGCAATCCAGGGCCCTAAACACACACAGAGACTGGGGCTTCTCCTTAGCCCCAGGCTGTGGCTCCACTCCTTAAGCTCTTCCCCCCTCATAGAGGAGCTGGGGAAGTGTTGGCAGGGGGCCCCTTCACTACTGCATCAAATTTAAACTTCTTGTCCTTGCCTTCAGTGTCTTTAAAATTCCACCCTTCCCTTCCTATCCAATCTATTTACATCCCATCTTCACCCATGCCCTCAGCTCCACTGACATCAGCCTGCAATTCCATGCCTTTTATCATGCCAACCGCTCCACATGCAGAACGCTTTCTGAGTTCTAGCCACACACACCCCCAGGCCACCTACTTTCCTGGAACCCCAGCCCCGAAAATCCCAAGATGCCTACAAGTTGTATGTGATGAACTTAAGTCTCATTCACTTTCATGAGACCTAAACATATGCTTAAGCGTTGCCCTGAGAAAAGATTCTTTCCTGGACGGGGAAGCTTTTGTCCTCAGCTGTGTGATGAGGTGTTCATCCCACACTTTCCCTAAAAGGTTTAATGCAGACTGAGAAGGGGGCTAGTTAACCCAACAAGCTGCAGCTGAGGGGAATCAGGTGGCTGAGTAATCCTGACTGAGTGAGGGAGCCCAGCTGAGGAGGAACAAGCTGGGCTGGACTTATAAAGGCAGGAAGTTGGTAGCAGACAAGGGGCTACTAGAAAAGTCTGCAGTTGCCCCTTGGGAGAGGGGAGAAAGTTTGAAAGTTGCAGGGGCAAGTAGTCTGCAATCACTCCCTAGGAGGAGGGAGAGGTGAAGCTGGCAAACCCAGAAAGGGGAGAGTGCCAGATGGTAAGGAAAGGTCTCAGGGAAAGGCAAGAAGGTCCAGGAGGGAACAGACCTTGACTGCTGGCTGGAGGGTCCCTGAGCCAGGAGCCAGAACCCAGAGGAGGGGGTGGGTGTGGGTTCCTCTGCCAGTATCTGAAGAATGGGCACTATGAGGCAGTGAGTGGGAAGACTGCCTGGGACTGTGGAAGAAAGACTTTAGTATCCCAGGAGGAGAAAATGTGAATGGTGATCTAGCCAGAGGGCCGAGTCACAAAGAGGGAGCTCCTGGAATGAGAGAGGGGCTGTAGACCCAGTGAGCATGGAAAGATGTGGCTACAACTGTGGGAAGGGGTGTTGACCTTGTGAAGCTAATCCCCAGAATGTCTAGGAGGAGGTACCATCCTAGCGATGAGCGGAGCAGCCTGTCACAGGCACCAACATTTAAAATGCCACTGTTAGGTTTCAGAATTAACATTGCATAGACCCTGAACAGAGTAGTTCGCACCGCTCTGAGAGCTACTCTTTCCGTTGGTGTACTCAGGAATAATTGAGCATTTGAAAGGTTTACTTTGCAACCAGAAGGGTGGAAAATACATTGGATCCTTAGAGAACTGCCCACATCTGAGGGGAATCAGCTCCAGGTGGCCGTCCTATCCACCCACCCAACCAGTTACTCATATGGTCCCCTTCACCACAGTACCAGTGTATTCACAATGCAGTACTCAACTCTGAAAAACACCATGTACTGTATCGTGCTGCCCCCAACAGCTCTTAGAAAGGAAACTTTGTTATTAAAGCTGGATGATGCTTCCAAACTTACTGTCCTTTTGACTTTACAATAGATTCAGGTGGAATTTCATTAGAACAAACAACTGACTTTTTTGATATAAATCCATTTCAAAAGCAGGAGGGAGGAAGGTGCTTGTGTAATACTGATCAGGCTAGGGCACCAGTCTGACCTATCCATGATGTAGTTTAAAATAATTAAGTCTCTGAATTTAAAACTCATATCAGATTCATGCTGTGTAGAAACTGTCAGCTAGTGTAACCTGTACACAATGCAGCAAAGTGCCTTCTGGAAATCAGCTCTGAGCAGAAAAACTGCAATCTTACAAGATATTCAGATCATATGGAATTTTCCATTGCAAAAGCAGTAACATTTAGGTTTAGCAAGCATGGTAATTTCTTTTCTTGCATGGAATCACAGAGGTAGATTCCGCCACCTTTCTGCAGTTTTCAGAAGCAGTACTCTTGCAGTGGGTGTATTTGCTAAGCATAGTATTATTAGTATTAACAGAATCTGGCACACAGAAATTAGAAATGGAAATAACCTACTAGCACACTTGAGTAAATAGGCATAGGGGGAATGTTCTGGTAAATTTTGACATGACCATATTTCTGACCCTTGTGGCTTTACTTTCTACAGAACTTCTTTGAGAACTAGAGCTTTTTGAGTACAAATTCTTGCAAAATAATTACTTTACGCTTGAAATTTTTAATTGTATATTTGATTGTAAAATTCACAATTCATGCTGGGGTGATTATTTCAATAAGTTATCCAATCAGGGAATAAAAACATGAAATGCGCTTATCTAGCTAAGTCAGGGTGAATTACAGTCAAGTATACCATTTGAAATCATACTTATGACTAACCATCATGAAAACTGGAAACAAATTGCACTATACATTTTGAGCAGTGAGGGGTAATTAATCATTGGAACAGATTTCAAAGCAGTGTGGTAAATTCTTCATTTGGGATTTCTTAAATCAAGAATGAAGTCTTTCTAAAAGAGATGCTCTACTTCAGGTTGTTGTGTTAGATACAAGAACGACTGGGTGAATTTCTCTGGCCTGTGCTGTACAGGAGGACAGGCTAGATGACCATAACTGTCCTTTCTAGCTTTCAAATTTATGAATTTATTAATCTAATTGTTTATTCAGTTGTAATCATAATTAACACAATTCATGTTATTCTGGTTAGTTACTTAAGATACTTGGTATTTTTTTCTGTTTCCCGATTAAGAGATGACTGACACAGCTAATCTTTGCCCAGCTGCTGTGTCATCCAATATGAAAGTCTGCGGGCTCCATCAAGGATGGCTTTAGGCAGGGGTCACTCTGCAGGAAATAAAGGTGGCAATATTCTTCCAAGCTCTCCTCACAAAATTAACTCTACCCACACGAGTTGCTGCTCACTGTATATTGTGCAGATGTTCAAAATATGATGACAAAGATCGGAGCAACACTGGGCTCCCTTTTGGTGGGCTTCAATATTCCTCTGAACTCTGCTGGGGTCTCTGGACCTGGCTCCTTCTTGATTGGGGAACACAAATAAGTGCTGGTATCTCCAAATAGAGCTGGTCAAAAGCTGTTTGATGGAACAGTTTTCTATTGTAAAATAGATTCTAAGGCTAGAAGGGACCAGTGTGATCATCTAGTCTGACCTCCTGTATAACACAGCCTATGGAACTTTCCCAAAATAATTTCTAGAGCACATTTTTAGAGCATCATTTTGATTTAACAATTGCCAGTGATGGAGAGTCTACCACGGCCCTTGGTAAGTTGTTCCAGTGGTTAATTACTCTCCCTGTTAAAAACGTACACGTTATTTCCAGTCTGAATTTGTCTAGCTTCAACTAGATTGTGTTACACCTTTCTCTGAAAGACTGAAGAGACCATTATTAAACGTGTGTTCCCCATGTAGTTACTTATAGACAGTAATCAAATCACCCTTTAGCTTTCTCTTTGTTAAGCTAAATAGATTGAGCTCCTTGAGTCTATCACTATCAGGCATGTTTTATAATCTTTTAATTATTCTTGTGGCTCTCTGAAACCTCTCAAATTTATCAACATCTTTCTTGAGTTGTGGGCATCAGAACTACACACAGTAATCCAGCAGCTGTCATGCCAGTGCCAAATACAGAGGTAAAATAACCTCTCTATGCATATTCAGGATTTCCGTGTTTATGCATCCATGGATTGCTTGCATTAGCACTTTTCGTCCCAGCATCACACTGGGAGCTCATGTTCTGCTGATTATCTGCTGGAATTTTTTTCAGAGTCACTGCTTCCCAAGATAGAGTTCCCCATTGCTTAAATTTGTCCTATATTCTTTGTTCCTAGATGTACACATTTACATTTAGCTGTATTAAAATGGATATTGGTGGCTTGTACCCAGCTTACCAAACTATCCAGATCGCTCTAATTAGTGACCTGTCATCTACATTATTTACCACTCCCCCAATTTTTGTATCATCTGCAAATGACAGTGTTAATTTTATTTTTCTTCCAGGCCATTAATAAAAATGATTAAAAAGCATTGGATCAAGAACCAATCCTTGCAGGACCCCACTAGAAACACACATGCTGAATAATGAATCTCCATTTACAATTACACTTGAGATCTATCAGTTAGCCAGTTTTTTATTTTTTGTCACAAAACAAATGAAATGTTTCACAGGAACATGTCAATTTTGAGAAAGTTTGACAAACATTTCAAAACAATCTGAAACTGAAGTGGAGTTTTCATTTTGACTTTATCATTTTGTTTCTACTTTTAAAAAAATTAGTTTCCCCAAACTTTTAATTTTAATATTTAATATGTATATATATATATGTGTGTGTGTGTATATATATATATATAGTATACTTAATATTTTTGATTATAATATAATGTTTTGACATAATTGAACCAAAACATTTCAATAAGGTCATTATGATGTTTCTAAATTGAAATATTTCAGAATTTTCGTTCCATAACATATTTCAAGATTTCAACTTTTCATAATTTGCAGATTTTTTTTTATTTTAATTTTTTGAAATGTTGGAATTTCCCATTTTCTGACCAGTTTTCCTCCCAAACCACACTTACTTGGGTCACCAAAATGATGCCAATGTTCATGGTAAATTTTGCACTTCTGATGTTCCCTCTCCTTTCTACACGAGGATTGAAATAGTTAACAGCACTGTCATTTAAATTATCATTGTTGGGCATCATCTGAGGTAACACTTTAATGGCATGAATGTTGTCATTCACGCCTCTCAGAGCTTTGGTTCCAGGCCCTTTGCAAGCTCACTTCTTCATTGGTTAAATTTGTTCAAATTTTTGAGGTGTTCTTCACAACCCTTTTTTAAAAAAAGCCAAGATTCTGGAGCACAAGATTGTAGCTCCAGAGAGGTGCCAGTACAGTGTATGGGCAAACACTGGCTCTTTCTGAGGCCTAGTTTTAGGTGGCTCCTAACTGAGCAAAATGCCTCTACTCACTACAAAGCAGGCTCAGTGATTTTCAGAGAGCTGAACTGGGGCTTTGTTGTGCCACAGAGAACAAAATCAGCTCTATTGCAAGACAATTCTTTGTTCATTTGCAGCTGGTTAAGGATTAGATGGCACATAAGTGAAGTAAGCTGTTTAGAGCGTCTGGCCTGAATACCCTTAGCATCTCTCCATCCTTTAGGAGTATTTCTGATGGATTAGCTGCACACACTGTTGCAAGGTGAAACATTAATGAAGCGCTATGAAACTTCCTTACAACAAATGTAAATAGATGCTGTGTATTTAGAGGCTGTTCGCCTTCTCCCTGCTCAGCTCATAAATATTATATAGCTAGTGGGACTCCATGTATCAGCACAAATCAGCTGCCTTTGCTATGCTACAGTAGCTATACCATAAAGATGGGCCTGACCCTCCACCACTGGCAGATCTAATTTGGAGTAGGTTACTGTTGTTTACGGCCAGGATGCTCTAACCCACATCAGAAAAGAAAATTGTGTCACATTTCAGCTATAGTAGACTGCAAATTAGCTTGTTCAGCGGCTAGAGAGAAGGCTTTATTACTCTGGGGGAATCACCTTGTACAGCTCCTTTTGAGACAAGAAGGGTGCCATTTGGATGATCACTCAAGGGGAATTTCCAGACAAGACAAGAGGGGTTTTTTTCATCCTGTATTTCACATCTTTCTGGCTGCCAGTTTGCTGATGCTTCCCTTCAGCAACTCCCTGAAGCTGAAAACCTGCTTGGCCTTCTCTGCAATGGAGAGACATGGCTGCAGCTGCCCTGTTTGCAAGAAGAGGCAGATTTCAATCCGCTCGAAAAAGTGATGGAATGAGGAACATTCTGTCAAAAGTGATCAGCATCTCATCTGGAACTGGAGACAGCCAGTAAGAATGAGGACATTGAAGAATGACCTACTCCTGCTGTCAAAGTATCCCGCTTGGAATAAACTACTTTCTGTACATTACTGAAGTGCCTTGCTCTTCGATCTCATTGCGCCAATTTAGGATCCTGACCCTGAGCTGCCACGCAGCAGTATAGGAAGTGGATATTTAAATTGCAGCGAGCCAAGGGAGAGCAAGAACATGTGAACCCAAAGGAACGTTGCAAGTCCGAGTGGTCAACCCACACTTGGGCAATATGCTGCTTAATCACAGAAGTGCTAGATATGAGACCTTGATTCATGAGTCTATTTCTAAGGAGTAGGGCACTTTAAGCACGTGCTTAATTTTAAGCAGGTATTTAATATAGCTGGTCAAAAATTTCCCAACCAAATTGTTTTTCAATGAAAAATTAGGTTTTAGATTAAACACTCACACACACACACCACACACAAAGTGTCTGCTTTCTGCAGGGGGGAAAAAACCACATTCTAACAAATAAACATTGGAAAACTGAAAGTGTCAGCCCAAGGCAGATTTGGAAATCTGCTGTGGTTCATGGAAGTTGCAGTTCAGGTGCTTCATGTCTCCATATTGAAAGATGGAGTTAGGAAACTCGTTTTTGACTCCCAGTTTTGAAAATCTTGCCCAAAATTTCCAAAGGCAAACATTTCTCTTACGTGGTTAAATGCTAAATTGGTAAATATGTCAATAGTGAGAAGAAGAAAGCAGACCAAAATAGATCACTAAACAAAAATCTGAGGCCCAGATCCATAAAGGGACTTAGGCCTTGCAATGCTGAGCATCACGGCACCTACATTTTATGTGCCTGGACAATCCCAGGAACAACACTACAAGCCACAAAGCCTGGGTTAGGTATTTCAGCTCCCTATGTGATGCATGGGGAGAGAGAGGCACCATAGGATATAATCTATAGAAGTCAGCACATTAGGCAGGGAGCTGCACAGGGTAACCACTTGGGGATGCTGAGGAGAAGGGTGTATCTACACCATACCCCTCTCACAGAGCTAGGCACCTAAGTCTGGGCTGCAAGGAGGCATCTAGCTCTGCTGGCAATCTACAGCCAGGAACCCATGTCCTGGAGTCAGGTGCCATAGGCACCTAAGTAGTTTCTTGCAGCCTTCTCAATATCTCCTGTTGACATTGTTCCCCTTTGGTTAAATATTAAGGAGTCGGCAGGGGAATAGGATGCTGGGTCTGCCACCTCCCAGGTAAGTGACCTAACCACTGGACTATAGAGTTATTGTCACTGTCTTGCTCTGGCCCAATGACTAAGTATTTCATACCCAGTGGAACAGCTTCAATAGAAGAGACTGAACACACCACACATCAGAACCTCCCATCACTCAGTTGTTAGTGCACTCTTGTGGGAGATCTATGTCCAAACCCTTTCTCCTCCATCAGACAGAAGGAGGAATTGATCCTGGTTCTCCCACATCCCAGGCGAGTGCTCTAATCACTGAGCTAAAAGTTATAAGGTGGTCAGGGACACCACCCTCCTCCAGTCAGATTTGGAATGGGACCCAATCTGCTAGGTGGCCTCTTAGAATGCCTACCAGATCAGGGCCTGCAGGCAAGAGAGGCAGATGACCAACAGTGTGCAGGCCCAGAGGCAGAAACTTAGGTAGCACTGTTACTGAAAAAACATAGGTGCTGAGGATATGTCTACACTGCGATTAAAAACCCATGGCTGGCCCATGCCAGCTAACTCGGGCTCATGGGGCTCAGGCTAAGGGGCTGTTTAAATGCACTGTAGACATTCAGGCTTGGGCTACAGCCTGATCTCTGGGACCCTCCCACCTCTCAGGGTCTAAAGCTTGGTCTCCGATCCAAGGCAGAACATCTACACCACAATTAAATAGCCCCTTAGCCCGAGTCCGAATCAGCTGGCATGGGCCAGCCGCGGATGTCTAATTTCAGAGCAGCCATTCCTTGAGTGCAATGGAGCGTAAAAATGCCTCATAGGTGGATCTGGGCCTAAGTACCTGATTCACCACTGTCTTAACTTTAGGTTTGCACTGCTGTAATTCTGTTATTTACACAGGTATAAATAGCTGGTGGTGAATCTGGACCTACAAGTACACACGGTCTCAGATAATAAGAATTGTGACAAACCCAGACTAGTGGGGTACAGGAGTCTAGTAGAGGGCAAATATACTGGTCACTGGATGAGTAGTTTTCTGTTCCCTGAGTGACCAGAGCAGGGGCTGCATTAAAGTAATCAGGAACCTGCTAGAACCAGTTAAGGCAGGCAGGCTAATTAGAACACCTGGAGCCAATTAAGAAGAAGCTGCTAGAATCAATTAAGGCAGGCTAATCAGGGCACCTGGGTTTTAAAAGGAGCTCACTTCAGTTTGTGGTGTGAGTGTGAAGAGCTAGGAGCAAGAGGCGCAAGGAGCTGAGAGTGAGAGGGTGTGCTGCTGGAGGACTGAGGAGCACAAGTGTTATCAGACACCAGGAGGAAGGTCCTGTGGGGAGAATAAGGAAGGTGTTTGGAGGAGACTATGGGGAAGTAGCCCAGGGAGTTGTAGCTGTCATGCAGCTGTTACAGGAGGCAATATAGACAGCTGCAGACCACAGGGCCCTGGGCTGGAACCTGGAGTAGAGGGTGGGCCCGGGTTCCCCCCAAACCTCCCAATTGACCTGTACTGTGGGTTCTTCCAGAGGGGAAGGTCTCTGGGCTGTTCCCCAACCCACATGGTGAATCTCTGAGGCAAGAAAATCTGCCAATAAGCGCAGGACCCACCAAGATAGAGGAGGGACTTTGTCACACTATGTAAAATGATTTGGGCAAATCTCAAAAAGTGCACATTTGGAGTGGGGTTCAGATAAGCATCAGAAGTCTGGATTCTTCCTAGGTGTTATGTATTGGCTCCACAATTTTTTAATTTATTCAAATTCTAACTATTAGTAACTGTCCTAAATTCTTGGGTTTGCAAAACTGGCCTGGGAATGTTGTAAAGTGCAAAATTCTTGGAACCTCCTGCTTCCATTAATGCTGGAAATATAAATTTTTATTAGTGAATATTTAAAATAAACGGTACAAAAGGTTTTGAAGAGTCAGTTGTCAATCATTGGGGGGAACATACAGAGTATGGGGGGGATGTTGATATGTTGGGGTTGTGCAGCACACATAATCCTTTCTCATGGTATTTCAGCACATCTATTTTAGCCAAAAGGATAAGGAAGAATGATCCATTGGTTAGGACACTAACCTAGGACTTAGACTTGTGTTTGACTTCCTTCTCCTGCCACAAACTTCTGGTATGACCTAGGGCAAGTCACTTAGCCTCTTTGTGCCTCAGTTTCCCTTCTGTAAGTTGGGAATCATAGCACTGCACTTACTCACAGGGATGTGGTAAGGATAAATATGTTAAAGGTTGTGAGTATTCAGATAGTACCGTGAATGGGGGGCAAATAAGTACCAAAGATAGAAGCCCAAAGGTGTAGAAGGTTATGAATACAGAGGAGGAAGAGTGAACACAAGTTTGGTGTGAGGGAAACTTCTTGTTTTATATGAATCAAAGCAACCAATTTGCTCACCCTGTTCAGGATAAATAGTAGTGCTGGTCAGAACATTTTCATCAAAATCGATTTTTGGCAGAAAAATGCCATTTTAATAACACTAAAATTATTTGCAAAATCATCTCTTAAGATTTTGTTTAGAAGAAAAAATTAAAAACAAAAACAAAAAAACTATTTTAGACACATTGAAGTGACTTGCTCACTTGGAGATTTTCAAAATAAAAAGTTCTGATTTTTCATTTCAGAATTAAATGGTTTTTTTTATAGTTTACTTCATTTTGTGTGTGTGTTTGTAGGGGCAAAATCTAAACCTTTTTTCAGAATTCCCTTTTGTGAATAATTTCAAAATTTTGGCTTTTCATCCCAATTTAGGATGATTTTCCCTAAAAAATCTCAAAAAAAATTATGTCCCAGAAAATCCAACCAGCTCTAACACTCTGAAGAATTTAGCAGCAAAGTCCAGTGGACAGGGCAATGGACTGGAAGTCAGGAGACATCGGATAAAATCCTGCCCTATTAAAGCTAGTGGCAGATCTCCCTTTGACTTCAGTGGGGCCAAGATTTCACCCTGGTTTCTATTCCCAGCTTTGCCACTGACCTACTGTGGGACTTGGGAAAGTCACTTCACTTCTCTGTTTCCCCTCTCATTTTTTGTCAGTCTTGTCTATTTACATTGCAA
Source organism: Emys orbicularis (assembly GCF_028017835.1). Taxonomy (NCBI): domain Eukaryota; kingdom Metazoa; phylum Chordata; order Testudines; family Emydidae; genus Emys; species Emys orbicularis. The sequence continues at coordinate 133,402,831 of NC_088687.1, read as the reverse complement.
GCTTTTAGGGGCATGGACTGTCTATTACTCTGTGTTTGTACAGCACCTTGCACGATGAGGCTCTCCATCTCAGTTGGGGCCCAATGGGCACTAATATAATACAAATTACCATACTGCCACACGAAAATGTAGCAAATTTCTTAATATGCTGATGCAGCTTTTTAAGTTTTTTTTTTTTTTTTTTTTTAAATAATAAATTAAGCACTAAGAAGGGAATGGTCATCAAACACAGTTCCACAATCTGTCATGGCTTCCACTGGAATCAAATTAACAGGAAGAGAAAGAGGACATGGAACATATAGTACTGATCTAATGTCAGGTTTTTCTCTGGTGGTAATTCTTCACCCAACTGTGGTGAAAAACAAGATTTTTTTTTAGTAAGTTAGTTTTCCCCCCACGGGATCCTCACAGATCAAACTGGGTATTTGTTCTTTAGCACCGGATTGTGGAGATTATTCATCAGAAGGAAGTACCTTTAAAAGGATTATGGCATTATAGAAAAATAATTGGCATACTTCATCTCTTTGCATATCATAGCTCATTAAAATCGCTCTAAGGAACATCTAGATTAATTAGAAGTGAGTAAAATGCTCATTTCTTCAGCACAACATTCTCATCAAATCAAAAGGTCTTTCCAGTGGAACAGGGCAGAACTAGATGTTTTTTCTGTATTGACCTTTATTTTATACATAGAAATATGCTGGAAAATAAGTGAACTGTCCATGGATAATTGACAATACCAACTTTATCTCTCATGGATTCGAGGATGGTTTTTCCTCCCTTCTGAGTGATGTCTATTATCTGATCTTTTTAATTTGAACAGAATCTGACGACTTTTGACCTGATACAGCAGGAGTTGATTTATTGCAGTGATGCTGCCTGCCGATTCTCATCGGTTCCTTGCCAGCACACTAGTTGGTGTCAAAGGTTTGCTACTTACAGTAATTGCTGGCAATGGGGTTCTATTGACTATCATGATGGCTTTGTAATAACCTAATACATCTCAGATTATCAAACTTTCCGGGAAGTGACAAATGAAGTCCGACTTCCCGCTGCCTCAGTAGTTCTGAACTGACAGAGGAATGGCAATGTCTTTTGAAGAGAGTGAACAGGGAAGTTGTTTTGAGCTTCTCCTACCTATGTGCCTAATTCCCATCTGTTACCCTCTTTGCCCTCAACTGCAATTCTCCAGCACACATTAAACCAGGAACATGTAACAAACAGCTTCTCAGTGTGTCTACAGCCCGGTTAAGTAATTTTAAACCGAACAGCTGCTTTATAGGCTCTGGTTTGCAGCATTGGGGCTTCACTGACCTCTGTGACTCGGCAGGAGGCTCAAAGAAGGACAGAGGCTGCAGACAATTAAAATCCAAATCCTTTTTTATCAGACACTGGGCCCCAGGTAACTCTAGTTCGTAAATGAGCCTTCTGTCACGGTTAACTCAGTACAGGTCAAATTGCAATAGGTAATGCAAAAAGCCTTCAGAGCAGGCAAACTATGGCATGTTGCCAGTGGCTATTTCCTTCAAGATGACAAAATAGGAACAGATACCCTTAAACCTCTCTGTGACCTCGGGACTTGGTGGGAAGCATGATTTTGACAAATCCAGAGAGATAGATAGGGTAATGCTGTGAGCATGAGAGGTTCTTTGAGTCACATCTTGGTCATTCCACTGGATTTACATGAATCCACCTTGTGTCTTAGTCCCTGTCCTATTCCAAGCCACTAGCCAGACATTGACTCACTCCTGGCAGTTTGTGATGCTTTGGTATCTCTTGTGCACCCTTTTTGATACGTGTACCTGGATATCCTCACCAAACCCCTGTGAGGTAGAGAAGTGCTATTATCCCCATTTTATACATAGGGAATTGAGGTACTTACAGAGCTGGCTTAAAATGACACAGAAAGTGTGTGGCATGGCAGACCTGGGAATTACACCCAGGGCTCCTAAGTCCGAGGCTCGTGCTCTAACCGGACCATCCTTCCTTTCATCATGTATAGACTGCAGTACAATTACCATAGGTCATCAGATCTTATAGTTCAGAGCGTTTCTGTTTCATTGCATAGAGTTTACAGGTTAGATGGGGCCATTCGTGAGGCTAAACTCAATGACATTGCATAGATATCATTTAGGGCAGAACATAACCTGCCTGATTGTGTACACCACTGACAGTAAGAAAAAACAAACATGAGCGAAACCAGCTTGACCCTCAGTTGCAAAGGTTACTCCCTGGGCAGATAGAAAAAGTAACCTTTTTCCTGGAAATTCAGCCCTTTTGTTTTGGTGTCATTGCAAGACAATGAAGAAGCAATCCCTCAATGTCCTATTTAGGTGCCACTTTTCAGAGCAGACCCCCATGTTAACAATTCTTTAGGGATGGGGGGAGGGTAGAACATACATACTTTGTCTCCTTTTAAATTTTACACTTAAATCCCTTCTTAGAGTGATGGGCTGTAAGAACTCAGAGATGTGGGGCTATATGGTAAAGTGCATGCTGATTATTGATGGAAAGCAGTTCTGGCAGTGAAGTTAGCAACTGGACCAGCCCAGAAGAAATATCCATGTTAATTTCTTTTCTTGTTTTATTCCATTTCTTTTTATGTGACTCTGTCTGTACAGATCATGCTTCCTTTCCATCTTTTTTTCCATATGATGCATTTCAGAGGTGAACAAGATTAACTGAACAGTTATTTCCCGTACCTGAACATTTAAAAATCCATTGAAAAGATCTAACCTCAGGTTTAAAGGCCTGATGATCCTGTTCTTTACACCAAACTTACTCCAGTGTTACTCCATTGGGCCTGATTCATCTCTCTCTCTCTCTCTTTTTTTTTTTACACCATTGCCTTCACTGATGTTACTGCAGATTTACACTGGTATATCTGAGATCAGTATCTGTATCATTACATTTATTTTTGATTTACACCAATGTAAGTGAGAATCAGGATGCTAGAGTTGAATATGAACCTAAATACTATTATAGATGGGGCTGAACTGACACATTTAGATATGGGTCCTGAGGCAAATGTCCTCAGTTTGTTGGTGTCCAGGCATGGGGATTTGACTTGAACCATTGTGAAATTAGCAGGGCAGCTGAGATTTCCGGGTCCCCAAAGTTCAAAGCCATTCAGATCCAGAGCTTTGGTTTGTGCCTCGTTCTGAAGCTTTGAAGCTATGGTCTAAGTATAGCTTCAGAAGTCAGGATTCCTACCTGAAACATCTCTGAACCTCTCAAGGTTGCAGACTTGGGGTCTGATTCTGAAAATGTTACCTGGTGTAGTACTTAATACCATATTGTTAAGTTTATGGAAGGGATGATATGACAGGGTTCCCTGCAATAGCAGGCACCGGACTGATTGACCCAGGAGGTCCCTGCCAGTTCTATGTCCCTATGAGTAGATCTTGAGCCTATTCAAGATAGTAAGAATTGTGGTAGGTGGCAAATGCTTGCATTGATCTGGCCCTTGGGGGGGACATTTACTTTTTTGCCATTTTGTTAGAACCTTGTAGCTTTTGCTTCCTCTTCAACAGTAGTGGTCACAAAGAACCTCTCCATGAGAACCTCTCCTCATCCAAGTTTATGGAGGGGATGGTTTGATGGGATAACGTGATTTTAGTCAATAGGTCAATAACGTGCCATCGCTGGTAATTAGTATCAATGGTCAATGTGGGTCTGGCTGGAGAATCTTGCCCGCATGCTCGGGGTTCTGCTGATCGCCATATTTGGGGTCGGGAAGGAATTTTCCTCCAGGGTAGATTGGCAGAGGGCCTGGAGGTTTTTCGCCTTCCTCCGCAGCATGGGGCAGGGGTCGCTTGCTGGAGGATTCTCTGCGACTTGAAGTCTTTAAATCATGATTTGCGGACTTCAACTGCTGAATCAAGGGAGAGAATTATTCCAGGAGTGGGTGGGTCAGCTTTTGTGGCCTGCATCATGCAGGAGGTCAGACTAGATGATCATAATGGTCCCTTCTGACCTTAAAGTCTATGAGTCTATGAGTACTGGAGCACTGCTGCTCCCAGTTCTGGCCACAAGCTAGAAATGCAGATTTGCATAGCAATGAAAGCTAAGGGAGGGAGTTAACTGAACTCTACCTCTTGGGCAAAGGGTTGTGTGTCAGATTTGATTTTAACTTAAATGGTTCCCTCATCCCTTTTATTAGCATCTAATTGGATTAGCATATACTTTTCTGGAAAACGTGCCCTCCCACGCTGCATTAATATGCATCAAGTATGTAATTCCAACTGTGTAAGAAGTAAAGGAGAGATTGAGGCCTTATTGAGGCCTCACAGTCATTGTCCAGTGCAGTGGTGTACTTGTGTCTTTCAGCAGTGGCAGACACCAGAAAGTGAATCAGCTGGAACTGTCCAAGGTACAGACCATGTGCAATTTCAGAAAAGATGCAATCAAAATCTGCTCTTTGAAGCCCCTGGATTGTTGTGTCTCTGGGTTTGCTGCTCCCAATATCAAACCCAGACCGGTACACCTACCATTGTGAATACCTTCAGAGCTGTCATTCCAGCACCATTATTTCTAACATGTATATAACAGTGCTCCTAGAAGGTGCAGGATTGACATCCCTAGCTGCGGGGGAACTCAGTCTCAATGCCTGGCTTTAGCACCACAATTCTGACCTGAGATGGGAGTTTGCGTAATGCCCATTCACTCAACCATCCATTTGCCTCTCTGTTGAGACTGCCCATTATTCTAGCTGGTTTGGGGTGGATCCAGTAAAGGCATTTGGGGCCAGATTTAGAAAGGTGTGTAGGTGCCTAAAGATGCAGATAAGCACTTTTGAAAATTCCACTAGGAACCTAAGCCAGTTAGATGCCTAACTCCTACTGAAATCAATTCAAGTTAAGCACCTCATCTGCTTAATTGCTTTTGAAAATCCCACTAAATACTACAATTTTAGGCACCTAAATACATTTGAAAATCTGTCCCTTTGTCTATTGGAGACTGAACTAAGAGCTAAACAATCAACCTGCCATCAGCTAGTAACATACTGGTCACTGCCAAACAAGGCTAGAGTTGAACCAGAAACACAAAATTAATAGGCATAGTAAATCCATTATCTACCCACTAGACCATCTAGCCCAATGGCATCCTCTAACTTTCTATTAACCGAATTCTGCAGTTCAAACTCATCCAAGATGCCAATTGACTTCAATAGTGACTGCAGAATTCAGCCATAGCAGACAAATTCCTGCTGTGATTGTTATTGGTCTTACTATGGCACCTCTACCAGCACATAAGAATGGACATACTGGGTCAGAACAATGGTCCATCTAGACCAGTATCCTGTCTTCCATCAGTGGCCAATGACAGGTGCTTCAGAGGGAATGAACAAAACAGGCAATCACTGAGGGATCCTGTCATCCACTCCCAGCTTCTGGCAAAAAGAAGCTAGGGACACCCAGAGCATGGTGTAGCATCCCTGTCCATCCTGGCTGATGGACCTGTCCTCTATGAACTTATCTAGTTCCTTTTCGAACTCTGTTATAGTTTTGGCCTTCAGAACATCCCCTGGCAAAGAGTTCCACAGGTTGACAGTGCATTGTGCAATGAAGTACTTCCTTTTGTTTGTTTTAAAGCTGTGCCTATTAATTTCATTGGGTGACCCCTAGTTCTTGTGTTATGTGAGGGAATAAATAACATTTCCTTATTAACTTTCTCCACACCAGTCAAGATTTTATAGATATCTATCATATCCCCACTTAGCTGATTCTTTTCCAAGCTGAAAAGTTATTTTATATGTCTTTCTAGTTGGGATTGTTTTCCAATGTGCATTATTTTGCATTTATCAACATTGAATTTTATCAACAATTTTGTTGCAGTCTTCCAGTTTTGTGAGATCCCTTTCTCAGGGCTTGTCTACATTTACTGGGGTATTGACATGTGGCAATCCATCCCCCAGGGGTCAATTTAGCGGGTCTAGTGAAGACCCGCTAAATAGTCCGCCAATCGCTCTCCCATCAACTCCAGTACTCCACTGGAATGAGACGCGAAAAGTAAGTTGACAGGAGAGTTTCTCCCATCGACCCAAAGTGGTGTAGACACCACAAAAGGTCGACCTAAGCTACATCGACTCCAGCTACGTTATTCACATAGCTGGAGTTGTGTAACTTAGGTTGATTGAGCCCCATAGTGTAGATCTGCCCTAACTCTTTGCAGTCTGCTATGGACTTAACTATCTTGAGTAAAGATAAAGCACCAGAACAAACACTATTGTTCCCCATGTCCTATTAAATGTAAATACAAAATTCTGCACTTTCTGAAGTCCTAGGCATATGGTGTTACACAACTGCCTAAATCTACAATTTCAGCAACTGCCTCCAAATTTTAGAATGGTTTGTACTAATGAGCTCCCAAGTGTGGAACGTTTCGATTGATTTTCAGAGGAAAAAGAAGGAGCTGCTATTATGACCAGTTTAACTCAACATCACCTGCTGCCTTCTCAGTGAAAGAAGAATAGCATGTGTAACCAAAGTGTGCAGAGAACTGATACAGTCTAGGTCCTCCCCTGTGTGCGCTCTGTTAGCATTTGGCTTTGTCCATTGGTTTTAAAAGGTTATTCAGCAAAAAGATCTAATGTTACATTTGAGTGCCATGCTGTCAATGCAGCATTCATCTCATCCCAACTGCTTTGGGAAGAAAATTGGGAAGCAGCTGGGATCTGTTTTTGACGTGGAACTTCTCTCTGCAGTCTTTCAAGTAGGCATGGGCAAATTGCATGGGCGAAGAGCTACCACTTCACTGAGGCCCCGTTTTGATTCCAGACTCTTTTGACAACTCTGACTCCACTGATCAGAATTGAGTCAGTTCTTATTTACACCAGGGTAAGCAAAAACAGAATCAGTCTCAATGAACTGGCAAAAGAAAAAGATGGATACTCCACAGACTCTTTCCCACACATTTAAAACAGCCCATTGCTTAAATATTTGATTCCTAACATTCAGGTGTTGTTGTATTCTGAAAAGTGACTCAGTGTGGCATTGTGGGGTTCCATGAATTGTATGGAGATCAGCAACCTTAATTTATATAAGCAACAGAGCAAGTGTTACAGCTCTGGCTGAGTTCTCTCCCTTGGGGTATGTCTTCACTACCTGCTGGATCGGTGGGCAGTGATCGATCCAGCGGGGGTTGATTTATCGCGTCTAGTCTAGATGCGATAAATCGACCCCCGAGCACTCTTCCGTTGACTCCTGTACTTCAGCTCAGCGAGAGGCGCAGGCACAGTCAACGGGGGAGCAGCAGCAGTCGACTCACCGCGGTGAAGACACCACGGTAAGTAGATCTAAGTACGTTGACTTCAGCTACGTCATTCACGTAACTGAAGTTGCAAATTTAGATCGATCCTCCCCCCAGTGTAGACCAGGCCTTGTAGAGGGTCAGCAGGCTGCTCTATTATACCAAAACCTTGGATCTCACGTCCTTTTAATCTTAGTCTGAGCGGAATCCATTCACTGACTCTGTATCTAGTCTTCAGGTTCAGTCCTGGGATTCAGACTATAATGCTGGTATCCTTTCTTGGGATGTGGGGCCCAGCTGTCCTAGGCTTCAAGACCAGTCCTGCTCCTCCTCTTCTAAGTCTCCCCAGTAGCTTAAGCATGTCCTCTTCAGAGCTCCATCATTGTGGGGTCTCTGCATTATTGTTCCACCTTGCAGAGACTTTGTGACAGTTAAAGTATGTAACAGAGACTTTGCTAAGGCACTTCTAAACCACATACATCTTACTCCTAGGCATAGAATAAGAGATCTAGAGGTCAGTGGAAAAATAACAGACACCTGCATGCAAGACCTTACCTCAGTTTCCTCACTCCTGAGAACACTTTCAGGCTTAGTGTCCTTCTGTGATTCCAAGACCCATTTCTCCTCCTGCTCAGTTTTCTCTTCTGGTTGTGGGCTCTCATTTATATACAGAGTGTGTCCTTATTTAAAAGCAGGTTTTTTACAGCCTTCCCGTTCAGTCCTTCCCTTGTTTTTTTCCCCGTTCTCTAATCATGTGTGGGCTGTGGCCTCCAACACCATGTTTATTATTGTTTGTTATAGCGATAACAGGCATTACTAAGTCAATAATGTTTGGTCAGGAGACTATATTATCCTGGTAGGTCAGTGTTATTCAACTGCTGATAGTCCATTCAGGGGGACACACAGGTGCAAATCTGCCTCCCCTTAACACAAGAGTGATGATGCAAGGATACAGTGAAAGACATTAATAAGGGTACAAACAAAGAGAGATTTCTTAAAATCAAACTGGTATGCCTAAATTCGTGTAGATTCCCAAACAAATCACAGCAGCAAATCACAGGTGATTGGGCTAAATTCACACAGGGGTCGGTGTAGTATATGGTAATGTACACGTTAGTGGAAGGACCTTCAGAGAAGAGGTCAGTGTTGCACAAAGCAGCCATGAGCACTCTTGTTCCCCCCGGGGAATGGGAGTCTGTAGCTATCACACCTACAAAAGTGAGTGATGCTGGCCTGAAAGGGGTTATTGGCCATAGAATTCACTGTGCTGTGCATAATTTACTCCCTGGGCCTATGTAATAGACATTGATATTAGCGCTGGTCACTTTTGTTAGAGTTTCTCCAAAAAAAACCTAAACCAAACAACCAATTAAAACACTTCCCTCTTCCCCCCCCCCCCCCCCAAAAAAAAACAGTGGCCTTTTGCATAAAGTTTTTGTTTTTAACATTTTCTGGGTTTGGGTTCCTCTTTTTTTCCCTCTCCTTCACTTTTCCCCCCGCCCCCCTTGTTTTTCCATTCTAACTTTTCCAAATCCTCAACATTGAAACAGTTACAGAACAGTAAAAAGAAACACAAAACTCAGCAAATCAGCTGCTGTCATTTTTTCAAAAGCTGGAGATGTTTTGAAAAGTTGAACAGGGTCAGAAATAAAAAAGTGAAGGAGGAGAAAAAACAGAAAACCTGGATGTAATTTGTTTTATTGCACTTGCAGGAAGGGGCAGATGAAATTTTTCAAAAAACAATTTTTTTCAGGACATTTTTAAAACATTAATTTGACCCTGCAAAACGTAAACATTTTTTATTTAGAAATTATTTTTCTATTGTTTTCACCAACTCTAATTGATGGTAGAGAATTGTTTTATCTCCTCCTGGTGGCTGGGCCATATAAAGAAGTTTATAAGTCAGCCACTGCCTATTAGCAACCAAACTTTGTCCTATAGTTCAAACGGTAGAGGGTCATGGTTTAGACCCAATGGTTCCCAGACTAATGCCCTGATGATGACGTCCCTCTAGGTCTGACATTACAAAAACATCTGGCACAATTATTTTTTGCTCACTGTTGACTTGGGTTTAACGAACCATTGGAATAAATAATGGAGATGATGGATTCTCCATTTCTGGATTTTGTCACATCAAGACTGGATGCTTTTTTGGAAGCTATACATTAGTTAAACAAGTTATTGGGCTCAATACACAGGTAACTGGTGGAATTCTATGACCTGTGTTATACAGGAGGTCAGACTAGATGATAGAGGTCCCTTCTGGCCTTAAAATCTACTACCTGGAGCCATATTTGAGCTCAGTGATCTAGAACAGAAGGGTTCTTATTATATTACAATCCTCTCTAGTCATTTGAGATTATAGTACATGCCCTTGCTTTTCTTAATTAATCTACAATAATCAGCATACATCTATTTTAAAGTTAAACTGCCTGGTTCTGTGATTATTGAACACTAACAATCATTTGCTAAATATTGCAACAATAGAAACATCACATACATATTGCCAGTATCTTGAGTTTATTTTGCAGTAGACCTAAATTGAGCTTACATGGCATTTCAACTTGTCTTATGCTGTAGTCCTACTTGTCTGTTATGTGTGTGCCCAATTAGGAATGAATATTCACTTTCATTCATAACCAAAGAGCTTCTGTTTTAAAAACTTGTCTTATTTCTTTTGTTGTTACTTAGGCCTGGTCCACACTAACCCCCCACTTCGAACTAAGGTACGCAAATTCAGCTACGTTAATAACGTAGCTGAATTCGAAGTACCTTAGTTCGAACTTACCGCGGGTCCAGACGCGGCAGGCAGGCTCCCCCGTCGATGCCGCGTACTCCTCTCGCCGAGCTGGAGTACCGGCGTCGACGGCGAGCACTTCCGGGATCGATTTATCGCGTCTAGACAAGACGCGATAAATCGATCCCAGAAGATCGATTGCTTATGGCCGGACCAGGAAGTAAGTGTAGACCTGCCCTAAGTCAAAGGGCTTGTCTTCACTACCAGAGTAAGACTACCTAAATTACGCTACTACAGCTATGTGAATAATGTAGCTGGAGTTGACTTACCCCGGTGTCGTCACTATGCTGCGTCAATGGAAGACGCTCTCCGGTAGACTTACCTTACTCTTCTCGGGGAGCTGGAGTACCGGAGTCGACCAGAGAGCGCTCTGCCATTGATTTAGCAGGTCTTCACTAGACCCCCACTAAATCGACAACCACTCCATTGATTGCAGCAGCGTCTATCTCCCCATAGTGAACACAAGCCCAAAGTCTTGACCAATAAGTCAGCTCAGATTAATTCTGAGCTGCAGCCAGTATCTGTCAACCACTGTCTCCAGAAAACCCATCAGTCTGTTTTTTGTCATTGGTTCTTTGTCATCCTTATTAGTAGCAAACTCTTTACCTGTTCTGATGAACTTCTTCCAACAAACAACTTTGGCTGCCATAGAAATGCCTTCTAATATCTGCATTCTCATCTCATCTACATTCCTTTCTCCCTGACATGCCGGGATTTCTGATACAAATGAGGGTGGATTGGAGTGGTCTCTTGTCTGTTTTTCTCCTGAAACAGCTTCTCTCAACTACATAGATTCAGTATGTTCACAGAAATTAAATACTTACTGTGATGGGTTGCCCACCTTTAAGGTGCCACCTGATGTACTGGAATACCACTGAGCCTGCCTGTTCCGCCAGCCTGGGCCCCCTTTGCCCTGTCTTGCTGAGCCAGGCTCTTAAGCCTTCTCTAGCATACACACAGGCAGGGCCACACCCAACTGCAGAAAGACAGACACTGATATCACTCTGGGTAGACTCAGTTTAAGGGACTTCCCCCAGCACTCAGGTGATCACCTCCCTTGGAGTGCAGACCCAAAGGTATATTGTCTTGTGCTGTATAGAAAGATCTGCACAGCGCAAGCTCATAAAAATTCACCCTCTCCCTCAATGTGAAGATTGATATGCACAGCTTCTTTCCCCCCCCCCAGACACACACACACATGGATTGCACAAACTGGGTTATGTTATAAACAAGAAATATGTTTATTAACTACAAAAGGTGAATTTTAAGTTATTATTAGGAATAGCAAACAGAACAAAGCAGAATACTGAGCAAATAAAACAAAAATACGTGAGCTAAGCTTAATACACTCAAGAAACAGGTTACAAAATGTAATTTCTTACCCTAAATGTTATTTTAGGCAGGTTGCAGAGTTTCTGTAGCTTACAGTTCCAGTTAATTCTCTTTACAGACTGGAACCCCATCTCAGTCTGGACTCACCCCGACTTTCCCCTAGGTACTTTCAGCAGTCTTTCTTCTTGGGTCGGCAATGGAAGAGAGCCAAGATTAAACCCTTCCCCAGCCTTAAAAAGGATTTACCTAACACAGGAAACCTTTGTTTGATCCCCATCCCACTACTGAGGAAAAGTACCAGCAGTGTTCAAAGTGGTATTTTGTATCAGGTGACAGGACCACCTGGTCTGGTAGTGTCACAGCTATGTCCCAGGTCACCTCTCAGGAAGGAGAGAGATTAGTATCTTCAAAGTCGTATTGTTTTTTCCTAATGGCCCATCAAGGCTGATGGCCTGTTGTCTGGTGGGTGTCTCGCAAATACACATACAGTTGTAATTGTTACATAGTCCATATTCCTAACATAAGATACAGAAATGATACACACATACAAATTGGATAATCTCATTCAGTAAATCACAACCTTTCCAATGATACCTTACATGAGCCATCTTGAATTAAAATATATCTTAGTTATGCCATATGCATATCATAACCATATTTCTATGAAGAATATGGGGTATAACATCACACTTACCTTCAGATATTTAGGGCCTGATCCAAAGCCCACTAACGTCAATGGAAAGTCTCTCCTTAATGTCAATGGACTTTAATGCATCTCCTTAATTGACAAAGAAGGTTGCAATCTCCAGGCATGTTTTTGGTTTGGCTCCAAAGTATGTAATGGGCCATAATCTACACTATTATTATCTTCAGTGGAGATACGCCAGTTCACATCAGCCGAGGATCTGGCCCTTTTTATTTATCTGCTAGCATCCATCCGTTACTACTGTGCACCACACATATGCCTTCACTGAAGTCAAACATTGACGAAAACTCTGGTGTGGCCATTGGAATTTTATGGGAGTGCTGCATGAGTAAAGGACTGCAAAATTTGGCCCCTTTGCCAAGCACCAAAAGTAAAGAAGAGTGAGTATGTTGGGACTTTTGCAACGTTAACACAGCTGTCACAAAAAGCTCCCAAGGGAGGGTTCCACCCGTGCCCTCCCTCTTTAGGAATAAGCAATCAATATGCATTTTGGTTTGTTAAAATCACTTTTGAAATTGAAATGTTATAAACATGCATAATATGTTACACCCGTAATTACAAAGGTTTACAGCTGCAAAAGTGCACTTATGAATTAAGGCTCTGGAAAACCTCTGCTTCCAATTTGCATGACATTCATAAATCCAAACCTGCTGATCTGATTCATTGGTTTCACAGCCCTGGAGTTTGCATGAACCCTAAGAAATCCAAGCAAAACTTCACTTGAATCTGGTTACACTCAGGAGAGCTGCAGCTTACCATCACTCATTAGCCCCACATGTGGTCCAAGCAAAGGCTTGTACTGTTGCATGCAGATACGTGTACAGTTGCTTTAAAGCTGTAGCAGGAAACCAAGGATCGCTATGAAAAGAAAGCAACATTTTCTGTCATGCCTCACAATTAATTATTAGTATTCCTTTGTATTACCGTCCTGCCTAGCAGCCCTAGTCATGAACCTGGACCCCCACTGTGCAGCTGTACAAACAGAACAAGACAGCCAATGCCCCAAAGACCTTATAATCTACGTATAAGACAAGCGACAGATGGAAACTGACAGAGGGTGGAGTACAAGGAAACAAAGAAACATGGTGCCAGGCATTGACTCATTTTGAACCAGGGGAAAGTTCACCCCACCACAAGACTTCCCATTTAATAAATCCATGCAGAAGAAGAAGGCTTCACCAGAATAAACATGACATTATTATGAAAGCTTTGAGCCTTTGATTCTAAAGCGAATATACGGAAGGATTCAGAGGCCCGAAGAAAGTGCAAGAAACCTTTTATTAAAGGTCCTGTATGAATAAGCAGAGCATGGGGACTTTGGTGTCCATAAATGAGACATGTAAGACTGTGTAAAAGTTGGTATTTTAAAGAATAAATGTTCAGGAAAATACAGTTACAATTAAAATCTGAGGTAAAGCTGAAATAGGTCTTATAGATCTGCTCTAGGAATTTTGAGGGGAAGGGAACATTTATGGCCTTTGAGGTCAGACCTAATGATTGCAGTGTTACCTTACAGCCTTGGAATCTATGTACTGACACAGCAGCTTGGGCTAGGTAATATTCAAGTCACTTAGCAAAGTCATGGGAGGCTGGTGCAAAAAGAAGCAAAAGGAAAGAAAATTCCTATGAAATAGCACCATAAAAAATAAAAAAGAGCATTGATTTCTCTGAGCAGAAACGTGGCAGGTGTGGAAAAGAAGAACACAGGATAGCAGAGGTCTGCCTAGCAAGAGGGAAAATGTGCAGGAAATGTAAGGGAAAAAAAGGACACTTGAAGACAGTTTAGCCAAGCGTGAAAGATGCCTTTTTCCTGACAGCATAGAGGAACAGGCTGGGATTGTTAATCACAAGATTTGCAACACTGCTGTTTTAATTTAAAAATGATTCAGAGGTGACTGACATATAAAGAGACTTTTAAGGAGATGAGCCCAAGCTCTAGGTTGGAACAGTTCAAGGGATTGTTTAATGGCCTGGGTTAATTCAAAGCCCTAAATGCATTTAGGAGTATGTGTTTTGAGTCCAATGTGTGTTGACTCCATTCTGTTTAATGAGACTGTCATAAATAATCTAAGATTGAATCACAGTTTCTGAGATGGGCCATGTGGAATTGAGATAGACAGAGTTGCGAGAGGGTTCTGTGAAAATGGCCTGCTTAAAAGAGAACAGTGAAGATCCTAATGGAAAGAGAAGGGAATACCCTGTGCATTCAGCCCAGGCCAGAGGGCGCCAGCTCCATTGCTTGAAGGGAAGGAAGAACTAGAGGCAGGACTAAGTATTATCTAGACTATCCTTGACAGGTGTTTGTCCAACCTGCTCTTAAAAATCCCCAATGAGGGAGATTCCACAACCTCCCTAGGCAATTTATTCCAGTGCTTAACCACCCTGACAGTTAGGAAGTTTTTCCTAAGGTCCAACCTAAACCGCCCTTGCTGCAATTTAAGCCCATTGTTTCTTGTCCTATCCTCAGAGGTTAAGAACAATAATTTTTCTCCCTTCTCCTTGTAACAATCTTTTATGTACTTGAAAACTGTTATGTTCCCTCTCAGTCTTCTCTTCTCCAGACTAAACAAACCCATTTTTTCCCCAATCTTGCCTCATGGGTCATGTTTTCTAGACCTTTAATAATTTTTGTTGCTCTTCTCTGGAGTGTCTCCAATTTGTCCACATCTTTCCTAAAATGTGGCGCCCAGAACTGGACCCAATACTCCAGTTAAGGCCTAATCAGTGCAGAGTAGAGCGGAAGAATTACTTCTTGTGTCTTGCTTACAACACTCCTGCTAATACATCCCAGAATGATGTTTGCTTTTTTTGCAACAGCATCACACTGTTGACTCATATTTAGCTTGTGATCCACTATGGCCCCCAGATCCCTTTCCGTAGTACTCCTTCCTAGGCAGTTATTTCCCATTGTGTATGTGTGCAACTGATTGTTCCTTCCTAAGTGGAGTACTTTGCATTTGTCCTTATTGAATTTCATCCTATTTACTTCAGACCATATCTCCAGTTTGCCCAGATCATTTTGAATTCTAATCCTATCCTCCAAAGCAGTTGCAACCCCTCCCAGATTGGTATCATCCGCAAACTCTATAAGTGTACTCTCTATGTCATTATCTAAATCATTGATGAAGATATTGAACAGAACCGGACCTAGAACTGATCCCTGCGGGACCCTACTCGTTATACCCTTCCAGCATGACTGTGAACCATTGATAACTACTTTACATCTAGGTTGTATTTCCCTTATTTGTTTATGAGAAGGTCAAAAGCCTCACTAAAGTCAAGATATATCACATCTACCACATCATGGCATACCCCGCTTCCAAAGGCCACATTCCTTATGAACTTCTTAAAACAGATTGTGTGGAGCTGAGATAAAGCGCATATGTGCACTTTTGAGGATCTAAAAGAATCTATTGCCCGCATCCCTAGCACTGGCATTTGATGCTGTCTCCAAGCCTTACACCATTTCAGCAGATGCCAGTGGAAATCTTGGCCCACTAAAATTACACTGGGGTCTGAGAAGAGATTCAGGCCTTATAAAATGAGGAGTGTAAACAACTTGATAACTTTTATTAATGTTAATGGGTGTAATGAGACTCTTCCACTGAGACAGTACGTGTGCCTTTCCCAGCTGCATCAGACACTGAGCTGTTCTCTTTTTAGTTTTATTTTTTAATACATTATTTCTACAAAATAGTCCTGATCCAAAGCTCATTGAAATCAATGGCAAATTTCCATTAACTTCAGTGGGCATTGGATCAGACCCTACAAGTGGAAAATGTGCACTAGCGAGCTCACTCAGTTACTGATACATTCTTCTGACAGACACCGGACCTGTGCATCAGTATATATGTTAGAAGCGCAAAGATGCTCTTAACATACAGTCAGCCCATAAAACGCAGATAACTGAGAAGCTGCATCAGACCCCATAAAGCAACTGTATTTTAAGTCCAAATTTGGTATTGCTTTTCTGTCAATAATCTCTCCGTCTCTGGCCATTTTATATTTCAAAATTACAGCTACTTCCCCCCATTCCTCTTTTCTTTCAGAAGAAAGAAAACATTTGCACTGTAATAGGTTTTCCAACACGTAATGAGACCAAGAATAAAATGAACACTGAAGATCCTTTCATTCCCCTGGCATTATTACTTGAATGTTCACAATGTTATTAATGTCAGAATATCCAGGAGCACAATACCAGCAGTTTATCTGCCATCGGATTTTTCTTCTTGTTGGAGTCATTTAAAAGTGGACTGGTCATATTTTCAGCTGGTGTATCTATACCTCAGCGGGAGTAAATATCCTCAACTGGGGTGTTTCCCTCACACTTTAAGAAACAGTTCTGCACTGTGGGCTGCCTGGCCAAACTCTTTTTTCTGTCTCAGGTGTTTGCAAAACTAAGATAATTAGAAGCCCCCATATCTATAGTATCTTAGCACCTCACTGTCTTCAATGTATTTAGCCTCACAACACCCTGTGCAGTTGGGAAGCAGTATTATCCCCATTTTACAGATGAGCAACTAAGACAGAAGCCAAGGTCCCCAAAGGTATTTAGCTTCCTAACTTCCATTGAAAGCACAAAGCTGGGGTTTAGGCCCCCCGAGTCCCAGTTTTAGGCTCCACTGTAATCCACAGAACTCCCACTGAACATTTTTAGGCACCTAAGCTCACTTGGAGCCTAAATTTCCAGGGTAAAAGCTTCTTAAGCATCTATGTTCCTGTCTCTGAGCACATGCGCAGCGGCCCCACTCTCAGCATCCCAACACCTATCACCCACCTAAGCCCCAGAGCAATTCACAAACCAGGGGAAGATAGACATTCAGCCACATAAATTGCATGCAGGGCCCTATCAGTGAGCAGTCTCTGGCCATTTTGTGTGGAGAGAGGCAGGCACCTAGCTCATTCCAGCCATGTCCTGAGGGCAGGAAAGCCCAATTCAAATCCTTTCTCCCCCTCTGGCAGAGAGGGAAGAATTGAGCCCTGGTCACCCACATCCCAAGTGAGTGCTCTAACCACTGGAATAAGAGCTATAAGGTGGGCAGCGCCGCCGCCTCCTCCTCTGACTGAAATTTGCATGGGCCCTGCTCTGGTAAGTGCGCTCAGAGACTGCCTACTGGATTGGGCCCTGTAACCAAGTTAGGCAGCTGAACACCCATCTTCCCTGGTTCATGAATCGCTCTGGGGCTTAGGTTGGAGATAGGTGTCTCAATGCCTAGAGTAGAGCAGTAACATGCATGCACCAGGCTCTAGAACATAGGCAGCTAGGGAATTTTTACACTGGAAAGTAAGGTGCTGAGTGGGTTTAGGTGCCTACAGGTTAGGTGGCAGCCAAGCAGGGTTTTTGTGGATCACAGAGATGCTGCGCACAGGGACTTGGGCACCTAACTCTGGAGTTGAGGCCCCTAAATTACTACGTTGCTAGCAACCAAGGAGCTTTCACTCTAATTTAGAGTGAAACACACAACAAGAGTCACAGCATATTATGGTGGTGTGACAAAGGTCCTCCTCTCTTGGTGGGTCCTGCGCTTATTGGCAGATTTTCTTGCCTCAGAGATTCACCATGTGGGTTGGGGAACAGCCCAGAGACCTTCCCCTCTGGAAGAACCCACAGTACAGGTCAATTGGGAGGTTTGGGAGGAACCCGGGCCCGCCCTCTACTCCGGGTTCCAACCCAGGGCCCTGTAGACTGCAGCTGTCTATAGTGCCTCCTGTAACAGCTGCATGACAGCTACAACTCCCTGGGCTACTTCCCCATGGCCTCCTCCAAACACCTTCCTTATTCTCACCACAGGATCTTCCTCCTGGTGTCTGATAACGCTTGTGCTCCTCAGTCCTCCAGCAGCACACCCTCTCAGCTCCTTGCACCTCTTGCTCCCAGCTCCTCACACTCATACCACAAACTGAAGTGAACTCCTTTTAAAACCCAGGTGCCCTGATTAGCCTGCCTTAATTGATTCTAGCAGCTTCTTCTTAATTGACCCCAGGTGTCTTAATTAGCCTGCCTGCCTTAACTGGTTCTAGCAGGTTCCTGATTACTCTAGTGAAGCCCCTTCTCTGGTCACTCAGGGAACAGAAAATTACTCATCCAGTGACCGGTATATTTGCCCTCTACCAGACTCCTGTACCCCACTGGTCTGGGTCTGTCACAGGTGGGTACACAGGACAAGAAATAGAATAACAGGAGTCCAGGGTAAACACAGGGAAACTGATATTTTAATCAGAGTAGAATAATGGATTTACCACTGGCATACCCCCTTCTGGTAGCACATGGCATAGCAGGCTCTCCTCCTCTGGCACCCTCTCCCCCCAGCCACTCCAGTCTTGTGGTGGTCTGCTTCTTCTCATGACTCAGCCCTCCGACCAGGCGAGTTTATGTCTCACCCCTGCTGGGATATCAGAGTCCAGTACAAACAATATCTCATGTAACTCTAATCTTCACCACAGCATATTCTATCCATCCTAGGCTCCTCTGCAGTCCCACTCTTCTCTTAGAGTAGCAGGTTCCCTGGCATCCCACAACAGAACACAGAAAACCCCAAACACACCTAAAGCAACCAATGCCTGTCCAGTGCCTTGAGCTCTCAGCCCAGCTGGGTTCTCCCCAGCTCCCTGACCCTGTTCGAGAACATCAACCCCCAGGACTATTTCCCTGGAGATTTGACCTTTTCCCAGGACTTACCACCGAGGCTAGCTCCTTTCCAACACCTCATCACAATCTGATAGATAGATGGATTGATAATATCTGTTAACAGTGCTCGCTATTAGAATCGCCGCATCTGTCACCCCATGATCTGATGATCGCTCATTGGCTCCATATTTGTAGCTAGGTATTTAAATAGAAGTCTGGTTGCTGATAGTGACCAGTAGGTGCCAATCATTCATCCTGTGCTCACCAATGAGCCAACTACTGACTCTACTGCAGACTACCTTTTGCCCAAGTTTAGGTAGGCTTACCATGATGAATGAGTCCGATTGCTGGTGGGGAAGAAGTGAGCCAGTATTTGTTTCCTGTGTGTTACAGCGCACACTGCCTTGGGCTACACATTATATATATATATGATCTTGGTAAATGTATCCTTTTAAAAAAAGATACATTATATTATCAAGTCTTTTTCCCCCCTTTCTTCTGAGTTTCATAGAAGACACTCAGATGCCACGGTGATGGGCAGAATAGAATAGAATAGAAATCGCTGAGTAGTCCTGCAAATGCCACACTTCAATTCAGTCATGTTATTAAACACTTTCTACATATGACCAGGGTCGGCTCCAGGCACCAGCTTAACAAGCAGGTGCTTGGGGCGGCCAAGGGAGAGGGGCGGCACCTGCGGCAATTTGGGGGCGGCAGGTCCCTCACTCCCTCTAGGAGCGAAGGACCTGCCGCTGAACTGCCGCCGCCGATCGCGGCTTTTTTTCAATTGTTCAATTGCCGCGCCGATCGCAATCGCGGCTTTTTTTTTGCTTGGGGCGGCAGAAATGCTGGAGCCGGCCCTGCATATGACCCTATTTTCTGTTACACACATTTCAGTGCTCCCATGACCACTTCCTATAGATCTCCCAAGTGCTCCTAGGGAAGTTTCCGCAGCAATGGATTTTTCCTCTCTTATGGGCAAAAGAAACACAAACAAACAAAAATACTATAGAATTTAACAGGAATTAAACCACTCGCATCCTTTAGAAGTTACTCTGACATCCTATGGATTTTAGTAGAGAACTGTGGTATATTGGAATTAAGTAATAGCCCTTTAAATAGTTTGGAAGCTCTCTAGTGGACACTCCATCTTCTGTTGCAGAAGCCACTTGATTCTAACAGAGCAACAGTGTATATACTTAGCCAGGACTGGGGCTAATTGGTCATCTAACTAAATATTGCCCTTTATCAGCAGCATATCTGAGCATCATTGGAACCCAATGGCTGATAGCAATTCTGAGGGGGTTTTTTAATTTATTTATTTTGATTGTAAAATGCCTAGAGGTGATATGTTCCCAACTAAGTAAAAACTCAGAAAGCTGCATAACTAAGGCTTGGTCTACACTTACCCCCCAAGTCGAAGTAAGGTACGCAAATTCAGCTACGTGAATAACGTAGCTGAATTCGACATACCTTACTTCAAACTTACCGCGGTTCAGACGCGGTCCACACGCGGCAGGCAGGCTCCCCGTCGACTCCGCGGTACTCCTCTCGTCTAGCTGGAGTACCGCAGTCGACGGCGAGCACTTCCTGGTTCGATTTATCGCGTCCACACCAGACGCGATAAATCGAACCCGGAACTTCGATCCCCAGCTGCCAAAGTAGCGCGGCAGTGTAGACATACCCTAAGAGAGCAGCTTACCACCTTACTTAAGCAGTCAACAAAGAAAGGAAATGATATGCAATGGAACTTCAAAATGTAGTACGAAAGTTGGTTTTACTTCTTACAAAGTTTGGCACTGTAGCTGAAGAAATTTGGAGGATGTTTAGAATCGCCGACCATTATTTATGGTGTCTCTGACTGAATGAAATATCCCCTGCATTAATCCCTTCTGGAAATACAAGCCTTTCCTATGCCTTATGCCTCTTAAAACTCATAATAGAAAACAGAGACCACAGAAAAATATATGGACAAACATAAATATGATTTTTTTTCCTTAGATGCATCCATGCAGCATCAGTGCCTATAAATTTGTATTATAGCTCTACTGCCATCCAGTGATAGAATGAGTTTTAGTGAAGATATCCTTTTTTTAAAAGTGCATGCAGGCTAAAGGAGCTACTGAGATCTTAAAAAGAATCAGGGCAAATTTAACCTTCTCCCCTGCCCCATCCCAACAATGGGAACTATGATTACCAACTGCACAAAGAAAAAAGCTTAGCAAACTGCAAACCCATAAAAGGCAAAGACGCTAATTAAAGGAAAAGGGTATTGTTTAAGGGTAGTTCAGACAAAAATAATCCATGTATAAGGCCAAGATCTGTCGTAAATCATTTGCTTTATACTGCACATGGGAAGTACAGTAGTAATAATGAATTGTTTGTTACTAATAAGATTATTTATTAAAGATGATTGCATTTCAAACATCTATCTTTACATTTACCATTTGCCTTTCATTGGCTGTTGGGTCATTAGGCCAAGGTCTCCACAGGTTACATCTGCATAGCAGGATGGAAATTCTTAGGGATGTGAATCTGACCCTGTCCACACTACTGTAAATCCAGAGAAGCCCCCTTGACTAGAATAGAGATATTCTGTTATCACAGAGTTTTAGACCATAATGGACCACCATCTAGTCTGACCACCTGTCTACACAGGCCACTAATACCACCCAGACCACAGTATTACAGCACTCAGGTTATGCCAATATATAACTGAGGTCGGAATTTGAACCAGGCATTTCAGCTCATGGAGTTTCTGAGTGAAGCATCCATTAAGCCTTGAAGTTTACCCCAGTGGAAGAAACCAGGGATCTGCTGATTCTGCAGGTTTCAGGGGATCTGTCCAATATGTGGGGCATCAGTGCTAAAGTCACTTATTCTGCCCTATGGATTCACTGCAGCACCAAGACAAC
Source organism: Emys orbicularis (assembly GCF_028017835.1). Classification (NCBI taxonomy): domain Eukaryota; kingdom Metazoa; phylum Chordata; order Testudines; family Emydidae; genus Emys; species Emys orbicularis. Next base: position 133,381,202 of record NC_088687.1, on the reverse strand, counting down.
ATGGCTGCCACAGGAGCCATGTTGCCACGGGCTTCCCCAACCTCAGCTGCATCTTGAGCCCCCCGCCCCCAATGAAGGAGGGGAAGTTTCATGGCACAGAGGGGGAAGCTGTGTAATTTAGTGCTTTGTCCCATGGTTGGTGTCTGGGGCGGGGGGAGGTGGAGGAATCTGCCAGACAAATCCTGCCCCCATCACCTTAATATCCTCAGAACTGGATCCATAGGGGAGCTTCCATGGGGCTGAGTGCCAAAAGAGATCCTGCCTTGGAAGTGACATGCTCACCTCCTGTACTCCCCCAGTCAGGATGTGCAAACACAGAGGGGAGCCTTCAGCCCTGAGTTTGCCAGACTTTCTCTGTTGCTGCAACACCGTGAGACCTGAAATGGAAACACTGCTGTCATAAGCATGTGAGCCAGATTTATCTTTGGTGTGACTCCACTTACTTCAGTGGCACTCCTGTAGGGATCATTCTGGGCCAGGGAGGCAGTTTACATTACATTAAGTAAAGCTTCCATCATCCAACAGAGGGAATGGTCCACTGGATTTAGCATCAGGTCTGAAATATCTGCCAGAAATTCAGAGCCCAGTAGAGTCAGCTCAGCCCCTTTCATCCTTCTGAGACAGGACTAGCGTGGTGGGTTGTGCACAATGCAGCTGTTTCACTGCGCATGTGTAATAATTTCAGTAAGAAAAAGCAGAAAGGATGGTCCTGTGCTCGGGTACTCGTTGGAGACTTGAGTTCAATTCCCTGCTCTTCTACAAGCTGCAGCCTAAGGAAGGATAGCCCAATGGGCAGGGTGCTAGCCCAGGACTTAGGAGACTCAGGTTCACTTACCTGCTCTGCTACAGGCTGCACCTTAGGTGAGTCATTTGTTTTTTCCGGTGCCTCAGATCTTCCATCTGTAAACTAGGGATCATTCCACTGACCTACCTCACAGGAGGGGTGCAAGGATCAATACATTAAAGGTTGTGAGACTCTCAGATACTATGGAAAGTGGAGCCACATAAGTGCCATAGATAGTAATGCTTTCTCTGATGGCCTTTGGCAAATGCCCCTGCCACCACATACATTCTGTGCCAGTCTACCATCAGTGAAGTATTGCCAGCAAAGAATTTGGCCCAGTGTATGCTAATGCTGGCATTTCAGTTGTACATTTATACGACCTGATCCTGGAAAAACGTAGTATGCACTTCAGCCAGACTGCTCATAGTGATCAGTGCCACTCCTGCTCTTCTCGGTGGGCAGGGGCAGGCCCAGAGTTTGTAAGACACTTTGACCCAGATCCTCAAAGGGATTTAGACACCTAACTCCCATTGATTTCAATCAGAGTCAGGCACCTTAATATCCTTGAGGATTTGGGACCTGATGGAATGGAAGGTGATGTATGCATGTGAGAGGTTATTATAACCAGCCTGATTTTATGCCAGAAAACAATCAGGAATAGCCCTGAACCTTTTGACTATTTATGGCCAAAACAATAGGAAAGATCAAACTTAATTCCATAGCAACAAAAATGATGCTTGCTGCAGCCAAAGCAGATCTGATCTGACCTGATCTAACCAAATTGAGACAGAGAGAGAGAGAGAGACAGCCCTAATAAAGCAGAAAAAATAATAAGGGACTCAGGATATTTGTTCCAATTACCCCGATTTTTGTTCAGAATACAAGACCGTCCAAAGTGACATTTATGGACTAAATCAGCTGAATCTCAGGTCTGCCTGTCATGCCTGGCTCTAAATGGATGGAGAAGGGAAGCAACGGGAATAAAGGCTAAAAGAGAAGGATGGATACACCATCAGCCTGCAAAAGAGAATGTTATTTCACGCCCCCCTTTTTTGGCTTCTGTTATGATGCAGTAATACATTGTATAAGCGGAGAGATGCCAGGTGCTTCAGTTCAGTTGTGAGGGAGAAGAACGGTTCAAAAGCTCCAATATTTCCCTTCAAAGCAGATTTTTTCAAAATCATTTGCTTTTAGCAGACGGGAACTTATAAAAGGCCACTTCCATGCTGGCACTGTAGCCTTTTCTTCTGAGTGCAGGAGGTTAGATGAAAAAAGTTCAATTAAGAGCTTGCCTTCCTGCAATTGATAATGGTTTTGACATTTGCAGAGTCTCTTGATGACAATGAATGCCCAAGGTGGAGTAAAACAAATCGAAGCCTGGCTTCTTTGCAAGGAGTTGAAAACATCCTATAGCAACAGTGCTTGAATGCGCAAGTGCTTTTGTACTCATGGCCTCAAAACCAGCCCCTTCCCCAGATCACAGATAATGGGAAAGGTTCACCCCTGCATTACTGGAGATTTCCTTTCATTCTGGAGCAACACAGTCATGGATCAAGCCAAATGTTTTTGTCAGCTTTCCGAAGAGTTGCAATGAGTAGAGAGTATCAGAGGGGTAGCCGTGTTAGTCTGGATCTATAAAAAGCGACAAAGGGTTCTGTGGCACCTTATAGACTAATAGAAGTATTGGCACATAAGCTTTCGTGAGTGAATACCCACTTCGTCAGATGCATGAGTAGAGAGCCTCCCGGGACTGAATTTATAGTCTGCTGTTTTGCTGGACCAAACCTGGAATGTTGCAACTATAGAAAAATATTCTTTTCAACAAGTTCCATGATCAACACCAACACAATCAGAGTACTGACCATGGGTGAGGGAGAAAGGAAGGACATGGCTGCTTTTGATTGCTAGTTTAACAGCTTTGCTTCAGCTTCTCCTGTTAGTTAAGGCAGCATCCAGATGACTGGAGTAACATCCAGAAGGCAGTTCTCACCCAGGTCAGATTGATATTCCCATTTAAGGCACACAATGCTATGTGAATAAAAGCTTCCTCCGTCACTGGCCTTGATTGAGGCAGTTGAGAATGAAGAGTGTCGTTTGCACTCTTCTGCAAGGCTGTGATTAGCTCTCATTGTATTTTCATGCATGGGCTCAAACCAATATTCTGGACAGGATTAAGTAAAATTCCATCACACTGACGACTTGGGATAGTCCAATCCTGTGCCTCTGGATCTAAATGCCCCATTGCTTCTGCATACTTCAAGGGCAACTGTGTATTTTTGCCAGAGAAGTTCCAAGTTCCAAGTCCCAAATTGCTGGCCTCTTAGAAAAAATGAACTTTCAGTGCCTGCTTGCACACATGCAAACAGTTCAGGTTAAACTCATTGCTATTTGCACTGGCAACTTTACAGCATGTGTGTGTGGGGAGGGGGGGAGGGGGGCTGGCTAATTTTAAAATTCATTTTAAAGAGTCAGAAGCAATGAGAATTAGAGCACTTTTCCTAGCCAGAGTTCTGAGCAGACATGAACTCATCGATCCACTCTATCGCCTGAGGTGGTGATCCCCAAACTTTTTCTGTTGTGCCCCTCATACCCATAGTGGAATCTGTCCGTGTTCCCTCACCCCACTGGGAACTGGGGCCGGATCAGCGGTTGGGAGCCGGGGCCAGAAGCAGGGCCACGAGCAGGAGCGGATCTACAGCTGGGGCTGAGAATGGAGCCGCAGTCGGAGCCAGGGGCTGAAACCGGGGCCGGGGCTGCAGCTGGGGCCGTGACTGGGAGCCGGAGTCGGTGCCGGAGTTGCAGCTGAGGTTGGGTCGGGGCTGGGGGCAGAGCAGGACTGGATGGCACTCCCTCCCCGCCCTGAGTGGGGGCTGGCTTGGGCCCCACCGTGCCCCCCTTGAACATTCCTCTGTGCCCCCTTAGGGGCGTGCGCCCCACAGTTTGGGGACCACTGGCCTGACAGGTAGGTAGAAAAGTACTGTTACTTGGGAAACTGGGAGGGAGAGAGGTTAAATGTACTGCCAAGTGACGAGACAGGATCAATGCCCTAATGGATCCTATCGTGGGCCCTCAAGTCCAATATCCTGTCTCTGACAATAGCAAGTACCAGATACAAAAAAATGGCACAATTATGAGATAGCCTGTTCCCTGGGCAAGTTTCCCTCATAGTCCCCTATACTTAGCTACCCTAAGGTACTTATTTGGCTCCAGTCACTCTAATATCTGAGCCCCTCACAATCTTTAATGTATTTGTCCTCACAACATCCCTGCAGGGTAGGGAAGTGTTATTATCCCTATTCTCACAGATAAGGAATAGAGACAGAGACTAAGGCCCAGATTCACAAAGGGTCTTAGGTGGTGTGATGCCAAATGTTGTAACACCTACATTTTAGGTACCTAGAATCTGATTGGACTCCACAAAGCCTGAGTTAGGTGCCTAGGCTCCATATATGATGAATGGGGAGAGATCGGTGCCAGAGACTGGGATCCACAGAAGTCACTACACTAGGTAGGGAGCTGCCTAAACTAGGCAATAGCAGGGGTGTGTCCTAAACCCTGCCCCTCTCATGGAGTTTGGCTCTAAATCTTGGCTGCAGAGAGGTGCCTACCTCTGCGGGCAACCCACAACCAGGAACCCCTCTCCTGGAATTAGGTAGCTTAGCCACTAAGTCATTTCTTGCGAGAATGGGTTAGGTACCTGTCTAACCACACAAAACCCGGGGGAAGGGGTCATGCTCATGCTTTCTCTGGCCCAGTTAATACAAGTGAGATCCACATCAGAGTATTCCATAGCTCAGTGGTGAGGGCATTCCCTTGAGAAGCAGGGCATGCCTGTTCATATCCTTTATTCTTAGGCAGGAGTGGGGGGGAATTGAATTGGGGTCTCCCACATTCTGGGTGAGTACTTTATCCACTGCACTAACGGAGGCCTCTTTCTGTCCCCCCCACCCAGCTGTTTTGTATGGGGTTAGGAATGCTGAGAGCACACCTAACTGCATTGGGCCCTGCAGGCAGGATAGGGTGGGGAAATGCCTATCTTCAGTGGTTTGAGGATCATTCTGGGGCCTAGAAGTAAGAGAGGTATCCAGCCACTTGCCCAGAGGCAGAAACTTAGGCACTGGGGGGACCTTTAGACACCAGGTGAGTTGGGGTTTTGTGGATCATAGTAGCACACAGACCTCAGTCCTTTTGTGGAGCTGGGTCAAACTCATTTGTTCAGGGCACACTGGGGTCTGTAACAGAGCAGGTAAGTGAACCTGGGTCTCCTAAATCCTAGGCTAGCACCCTGCCCATTGGGCTATCCTTCCTCCATAGGCTGCAGCCTCAGCGTTCGTATATCTTCCAAAACTTTAATTTATATGTAGGGAAGTTTTCCCTATATGTATGCCTATTCATGTTTGTGTCTTGGCTTGCATTGAATTCACTGTGTTTTATAGTGTTGTGTTTGTAATACTGTAGTTGGTTGTAATCTGTTGTGATTAATGGACTCCATTTTCCAAGATGGTGTCTGGCCTGAAGGAGTGAACAACATAGACTCCATCTTTGCTACCCTCCTTCACAGACTTTCGCACCCTTTCTCCTTTGGCAGGAAGCAGAGGCTGCCTCAAACCAGTTGGAATTGGAACTTTCACGCCACAGAAACTACAAAAGGACTGTGCACCCTGTCAGTTGGGCTGTCCATCAGAGAGGCAGCCAGTAATTGTCACTTTGTGCGGGTGTCGGAGGATTCCTTCAGCGGCCACCTGGTCCATATCATCGATCAAGACATCTAACACCTGAGTCTGGTTCCTGGTTCCAGTGACTTGCGTATATCATCAGTTCCTGATTCCATCCATGAAGGTCCTGTGTTCCTCCTGTCCCCAGCAGCTGCTGGACGGCAGTGGCAGGTGACAGAGATACTGGTTTGCCAGTCCAAGAACCTGGCCCTGTTACCTAAGAACATGTAACATATAGGTTTTCCTGGCTCTTCATGTAGTGTTTCTCTCCAGTCTGATGTGACTCACAAGAGAGGATGAGACCCACTACTAGAGTTAGCTGAAGAGTATTACTTTTAGAATGAGAGCGAGCAGCCTATGTTCTCAGAAAGAATCAGGTTTCTAGTTTGGTCTCACCAAATCTGTGTGTGTGATTGGTTGGTTGGTTATAGCTCATTAATTGTTAGTCTAGTGCATGTACTCAGGCCATTATCCCACGTCAGTCTTTAATTTGACATCTTGCAAGTCAGTGTAACAAAGCCCGGGTCTGTTGACCTTACAGGTATGCTGCAAGGCCTTTTGTCCAAGGTTGTCTAAAAGATGCCAGAGATGGGGATTTAGGAAGAGTGAAAATGGGTGTTCCCCTTGCACAGATACAAAATTCTTGTCTCTGGTCATTAGGAGGGGATTTTTCAGAGGTGCTGAGGTGTATGTGTGGGGGGAGGAGTGCTCTCTGAATAATGTGTTTTCAGAGGATTGTGAGGACATGAGAAGGAGTTTGAAAATTCAACCCCAGCATTGTGAGTGGATGTTTATCTAAGAGATCTGCTCTAGGAATTCCTTTGAGGAAGTTTTCTGATTACACTGAAGGTCAGACTACATGATCACAATGGTCCCTTCTGTTCTTCTATGAATTGTCCACTCAGGAAGAACCTTGTCCCCTCTTCAGGTGAGCACACAGGCCTGAGAATTTTCCAAAAGGACAAGTCTGGCCAGTAAGTGGTACCTACACATAAGGACACAGCATTCTTCATGTCAGATGGGGAAATGTAGTCCATGAGGCTGTGTGGGAGGGATACACGTGGGGCCGAAAGGGGAGAGAGATACACATAGGAACCAAGCAGAGGGCCCAAGCAGGACATAAGGCCCTGCCACTAAACAAACACTAACCTGTCTCATGAGCTGCCATCATGAAAAGGCCAGAGATCAGACACACACCCCTCCTTCCAACATAGGAAACAGGGCAATGTTATTACACAGGATGTGATCCAAAGTCCGGTCTGGAAGTCAATGGATATCCTTCCCATCAGACCCAAAGACTGGCCTCAGGATTCAACAGTAGCAGCAAAGCCAGGACTGTATGCCTATGCATGTGTGTGTATCTAATTTACTTTTGATTTGCCTGGCATGCATTGTTACCTGGGTAATAGTCCATATCAGAGAAAATAGCAGATGCCGTTACTAATGTCAGTTGCTGTGGGCGGGAGAGTACTAGAACAAGGAGGTTATAAAAAAAAACTATGGATCCTAAGGGATTTGGGCACTTAACTCCCTTTGAAAAATCCTTATTAGAGAATAGCCAGAGAGACTGCAGTTTCACAATTGACATGTCATCATTTGAACCAAGGTTTCTGCTATTAGGCTCTGCTTTGTTAACTCACTGTGTGGCTCATGAACCATCTCAAATGACAAAAAAACATTGATGCTGTTTTGTGAATAATCAAAACACAAATCCATGTTTCAGGACCGACTCAATTCCATCCCCAAAAGCTGGAATCAAATATTTGCTCCCCAAACCAAAATCATTTGAATGCGTTGTTTAAAAAGCAAATTGAATTAGCTAAACTCATTTACTTAGTCAAGTTACAAATGTTATTGTAAAAAAATGTTCTAAATGAATTGGAGCTCTTGGATTCGGATTAACTGTTGCAGTGACATTATGGTGTTATGAGTTGAGATACAGCCAGACGCTTTCTTTCTGTTATTATTTTAAAAAATAATTAGCCCTTCCTAATTCTGGAAGATTTCTAATGAAGAGGAGAGCTTGGTATCCACAGGGATTCAAATGCAGTGGTGTGATTATGTCAATGCTAATATCTGATTGTTCCATCTGAATATCATTTTTCACTTTCTTCATGATTGTCTCTTTTAGCACCTTATAATTGGACACCACTGCTTTTCAAGATGTTTGCCTAAGTTCCCTTAATTTGACATGTGCAGAACAAAATGTTTGATTAAGTACAACTTTTCCCTTTGTTTTTAATGACATTTCTATTTTAAATTGCCTGTTTTTAATATCACCTTTCCCAAGTCTCAAAGATAAACACAGTGCTGGACTAAATCCCCAGGTGGTAAATCACTTCTTTTGATTTCAACGGCCCACTCTTTTTCCCTAAATTTCTTCCCATAGATATATATTGTGTGGAACCTCATTTACTTTTCTTTCGACAATGTGATTCTTTTGGATGGATAAATGTGACATTTTATTACGATGATGTGAAATTGGAGCACAGTCATATAATTAAGAAACTTAGAAATAAATATGGAATTTAGATATAACTCTTTCATGCAAATATCACTTCTTAGATTGACCTATATGTTTTTTACAGCACCTAGCACAATGGGCCCCCAAAGTTGGGGCCTCTGGTAGTAGTAATAATAAATAACTCATCATCATATCATTGTTTCCCTCTACATCCCCTGCCTACACTTGCCTTTTGTCATTTACTTGGATTGTAAGCTCTTTGGGGCAGGGACCATCACTTTGCCCTGTGTTTGTACAGTACCTGGCACAATGGGATCCTGGCCCATGACTGGGGCTACAGTGGTCATAATAATAATAATGATAGCAACATGGTGTAGTGGTTTGAGCACACACAGGCCTATCTAACAGCCAGAAACATTTGGTCTGTTATCCTAATGCCGTCCGTGGCCACTGGCATGTCGTTTAACCTCTGTGCCTCAGTTTCCCCATTCAAAAATTGGGGTTAATGATTATTTTATCATTTCACAGCAAGGAGGTAGTGAGAGGGAGAGAAGGGGGCTATAGATGTTAATTAGTTAATATTTGTAAAGACTATGTAAATGATCAACAACATTAATTAATATGGAACATGCTGTTATATTAAGGACATGTAATAAATAGTTTATAATGGGTTAATAAAAGATCAATAGTTGTTTCAGTAGAGATTGTGATAGAGCCTAAAAGATGAATAGTTTACTTATAACCATGACCTATAACCAACTATCGCAACTTATAAATGATTTATACAGGTACCCTTACTGCTTCAGTGTGTTTGTGAACTGCCCCATCTGCAGACAGGGCTAATACTTTCCTACTTGCAGGGTGTTGTGTAGATGAATTTGTAAATGTGGGTGAGGGGCTCACATGCTACACTTAAGGGGGCAACATCAGTGGATAGGGTGTTAGATTCAGAAGTTTGCAAACTACCTGTATCCAAACCAAAACCCTGGTTCCAAACACCCCTGTACTTTACACTGTTCAAAACCAGGATCTGAATTTGATTTCTAAGCTCATCTCATTTGTGAGCCACCAAGGCAAATCCTGTACAGCTTTTCTGATCTACAGCTTCCCCCTCCAAATACAGCATTTCACAATTCACTAAGTCCGTTGCGGGTGCTTTTCCCTTTTCCTTGGAAGCATTAGGTACTGGTCACTCCCAGAGGCAAAATGATGACCCAGATGGACCAATGTTCTGATCCACTGTGACAAATCCTCTGTCCCTGTTATTTTTGTTTATATAACATTCCTCTGGTGTATGTATATCTTTTGACTTTTTGAAAGTCTTCAAAATTTTCCTGAAAAAGTTGTTGCTGACAATAAATCATACATATGCCCAACAGCGATGCTTTTTTTCTCAGTACATTTCATTTTTTTTTTAAATATCAGAGTAATAGCCAAGAAGACTAAAGCTCTTGATTAATCCACGGAAGAGAGGTAGCTGCAAAGTGGCCATCCTGTTGTGCTATCTATGTGCCGTTATCCTATATTGTGTGAGCACACTGATAGGAACATAGGATTTGCCACTCCAAATCAGATTACTAGTTCATCCAGTCCCCAAAGAGGCTGAAAAACCCACCTCCCCTAGAACCTTTCCCCTTTGGTTAGGGAACTCATCCAGGAGACCCTCAGTCAATTCCTTCCTCTGCCTGATGAAGAGAAGGGATTTGAAGAGGGGTTTCCCATCTCTTGAGTGTGTGCTCTCACCACCTATAATCACTCTCTCTCTCTCTCCCTCTCTCACTGAATATATATTTACCCGTTTATACACAGTGGGGCAGCTTCCGCATTAGAAATTGAGAACGAATTGTATTAGAACATGCCAGAGCCCAGTGGCTAGGGCACTCATCTGACAGATGGGAAACCCATATTCCAGTCCCTTCTCCTTGTCAGGTACAGAGGGGTGTTGAATCAGAATCTATTACCTCTTGGATGAGTTCACTAACTGCTGAAGATTGGAAGAGAGGCTACCACCTCATTCTTCCCAGCAGTTTAGTGTGGAGTTCACCATGCACCACTGCCACACTTGCAGGAAACATTTTAGGCACCTGACTCCAGGAGATGTGGCTGTGGATCCCAAGTGGAGATAGGTGTCTCCCTGCAGCCTGGATTAGGCACCTAAGTCCCTGATAGGGGCAGGATTTAGGACTCACTCCTGTCCTCAGCATCCGCCATTGGCTAGCTTGGACCGCTCGCATTCTAGCATGCTGTCTTTTGTGGATCTCCTTCTTAGGCACCTCTCTCTCCCCATGAATTGTATACGGAGCCTAGCTCAGGCTTTGTGGACTCCAATGGGTGGCTAGGTGCCGAAAAGTTAGGTATTTGTAACCCTGAGGCTTGGCCTACACTACAAACGTATGTGGGTATAACTATGTCACTTAGTTATCGGAACCTAACCCCCAGTATAGACAGCATTATGTCGAAGGGAGGGCTTCTCCCACCAACATAGCTACCGCCTCTCGGGGAGGTGCCAATGGGAGAAGCTCTCCCATCACGTAACTAGCATCTTCACAAAGTGCTACAGCAGTATCTGCAGTGCTGTATGTGTAGACAAGCCCTGAGTGTTGCAGCACCTATGTCCCAGTGGTACCCTAGATTCTAAGAATAGAAGGAATCATTATGATCATCTAGTCTGACCTCCTGCATAACGCAGGCCAGAGAACTTCACCTTGTGATTCCGGCAGTGGAAGGAATTAATTTTCCCTGATAACTCTCTCCCTGCCTACACAGCCCCACTCATTTCCTCCTACTCTCCCTCTCACTCCTTTTGCTCTTCCTAAACCTCCCTCCTGAGCATCTTGGTGCACCCCTCCTACTCTTCTCGTTGTGACTTTTTCCACCCCTACTTGGAGCTCTCTCCCCCTGCTTGGGCATGAGGTGACCTCTATCTCATCCCTCCTTAAAATGCACATAGTCTATGAAGCCTTTCACGAAGTCCTCTCCAAGCTGGCTACAGTGATTCATGCCTGGACTCTTGTCTGCACCGCCTGTGTCAGAGCTGTATGGTGTGCATCTAAATTAGATTGTAAACTCTTTGCTGCAGGGATTATACCTTCTGGATGGGCGGAACACTGCCTACAGTAGTTCTCGAGGCATGGAGCCCTCATGGCACAGCTGGGAATGGCTATGTGCATTCTCGAGTGTGCCCCCTTCCTGCTGCAGGGCCATAACACCATGTGGGTCCCCTTACCCTTCCTTTTCCTCCGGGACAGAGTCCATGATTACTTAGCCCAAATGTCATGTATGGTGATTGGGTACTGCATAATATCTTAGGACAGAGGCAGTGATCATGTGTAGTGCCTTTGCTTATGTAGCACACTGCATGGGATGTTTATAGAGGCTATGCAGCCATAATACAATCTTCCGGCTGTCAGCTCAGGCATGGATCCAGACACTTCATCATAATCTGTTCTCACTTACATCTGTGTAAGTCTGGATTCTCTTTCCTTGAACTCAGTGGAGTTACTCAGGATTTACCCCAGTATGTCTGACAGTAAAATTATGTCCACTATCTGCTCAATCAATCTTCATTGATTACCGTGATCTCAGTTTGCCTAACTACAGATGTTTCTCCGAGAGTTGGGCTAATGCTGCAGTAAAGTGTAACCCTCCTGCCAGGTGCCAATGACAGCAACAAGGGCTGGGTTCAATCTGTTTAGGGGTCTTTTTATGCAATAAATAAGACTATAACTCAAGCCACTACCCAATGCTCCACCCTTACTTCTAATGTAAGGAAATTAAAATAGAACGTCCCTGACTTGCAGATGGTTCTCATCCACTCAAACACTCAGCTTGCTTGGGAACAGGGAATCACAAAGACCTGTTATTTGGGGGTAAGAAAAAAAAAAGGAACATGATAATGACATGTATATCTACATACAAAAAGCATGAGCCAAACCCAGTCAGCGCAACAGGAGAGTGTCCAACCCCACAGTTTCAGTATATTAATTGTTCGACTTGTTGAAGTACAAAACTTAGTCACAAAACAATCCCCACCCATCTAAAACCACACTCATAGGTCTAGTCAGACTCTCTGGCATCAGGGGATGGCTCTTCATTGCCTGTATGCTTCAGTCCAATGAAGGCTGCACCACCAGGTCCCACTCCAATGTGAAATGACTTGACCCAGTTCTATATCAGCTCTGCCGCCATTGGTCTGGTGGGTCCTCTCTATGACGCCAGTTCTCTACTACCACTGTCAGGGCACTGCAGTGTCAGCTGTGGGCTCCTGCCAATCTGGTTGGGCCTTGTAACAGGCAACCACCAACTGAGCATCCCTGTGTGGCTAGGGGTGGTTCTGTGGCACCCTGCCTCTGTTTTCCCTCTTCAAAGCCTCTTAAGAACTCTGCACAATCTTTCCCGTGGCTAACGCCACCCCTGCGTGGGACTGATTTAATAACAAAACATTCAAAACAATTCTCCAGGGTCCCAAAATAAAGTCTATCACCATAACATGAAAGTTCATATCAGCATTGTCATCGTCTACCACACCATCTTCTTCTGTCCCAGTCTGCCTTCACAAAGTCACCACATCCACCCAGCCTTTCCTAGCTGGAAGTCAGCCTTCTGGGTCTGGCCTCTAGGCTGAAATCCTTCTCCCAACCAGGGTCTCCTGCAGGAGCCACCTACTCTCCTCTGCCACAGCTTCCTCTTTCTTCTTCTTCTTCTTGTATTTTATGGTGAGATAGACTCACTTGCTGAGTCTATGACCACCAAGCACTGGACACCATACATAATTCAATAATTAAAGTCTTTCACTTTTCCCATTATTCTTAAAGAATTGCAATATTGCTTTTTTTTATACAGACCCATTTTCCTGATGCTCTCACTAGGCGTTACAACAAAAAATGTGATACTTTAAGGCCTCTAAGATTTTCATATAAATACCCCCTTTTGATGGTGTACTCTTAAAGGAGATGATCAACTGTTTCCTGTACCTCACATGTCCACATAATACATCTTTATGTTTCTTTATTAGACACAAATTACTATTTAAGCCACAATGGCCAGTTAAAATTCGAAGTAGACCCACTTCACTCCTTCTCTCTGGTCCTTTTTGTATATCAGCAGTTTTGACTTGGGCATATTTCATGGAATCTTTTCCCCTTTGTTCCCCCCCCCCCCCCGTATTTCCTGGCATTCCTCTCTTAACTCATTTTTAAAATAGATTTTTAAACTCCCATTTCCTTAAAGGGATCTCTAAATCAAAGTCCTTGTGTTTGACAGCATTTTTTACCACTTTATCTTCCAATTCATTGGCCACTACCCGTAGATGCACTGGGTCCATGCTATTACTATGATTACACCCAATTGCATCAATTCTGTTGTTAATAGTAATAAATGCATTAAGTATATCCTTTCTGCTATCTGAAGTGCTGTTTCTGCTTGCCAGTAGTCCTGATAAGGAATCGGCTAGGATGACCACAGTGGCTGGGCACACATCTATGACTACTTAATGCCAGCAGCATCGCTGCCAGTTCAGCTGTCAAAACAGCTACAAAATGTAATAGTCTGACAGCTTTCTTGATTCCAAGTGAAGGAATGCAGAATGCTGTTCCCACTCTTCCTGTACTTACATCTTTGGAGCTGTCAGTACACATTTGGCAGTAGTGTCCCCACTTATCACAAAGGTATTGATTTGCTATATCTTGCACATTTAGAACTCCTTTTCCTTTTTAATTTCATTATACAATTGCATACCTACATCAGGAGGTAGAATTTTCTAATTATAATGCATTTTTCCCAAAGCTATAGATTGTGACCTCTTTTAGGTCTTACTTTTCACTAAGATGCTTTTCCCACACTTTAACCCTCCTTGCATGAAGCATTGTTGAGATTTTGCCCTCCATGGCTACCACTTAATTCCCAGCATTCGTCATATATTAGCATAGAGTTTCCATCGTCACGGTTTCCTGTGACTTTAGCCCAAAAGGTTAACTCTAAAAGCTTCATTCTTAAAGTAATAGGCATTTCACCGTAGCTATCTGTTATACACACAGTGGTGCTGTGATGACGACATCACATCCTGTTCTCAACACTTGAGCTTGGATTAGTCAAGCTTTTTCTAATTCATTTCCAATGCAAACTGAAAGCTTGATGGCCACACTCAATAATTGGTCTGAGATAGGGTGTGTGCCCCATGCTCTCCCTGGAGTGGTTAATGAAGGCCAGAGGGCCCACTAATCCATTAGGCTGCAAGCTGGGAGAATTAAGGCTGAGAGGAAAGCCCTAATTAGGGGAAGCTCATCTGTGTGGGAACAGGCGGGGCTTCTATAAAGCCAGGTAGCTGATAACAGGAAGGGGCTGTAGGGCAGTAGTCTGCAGTCATACTCGGGGGGGGGGGGGAGGTAGGTATGTTTGGGGGTGTTGACCTGGATTTGAGGGGTATATATACCCCAGAATGTGATCAAGCTAATTGTGACTCAGCCACTATGAATTAATGAAATAGAGCACCATGTAGTTAAGGGTTAATTTGGAAACCGGCTTTCAGAAGCAAGGTCATAACTACTGGCAGTTTTGCTAATCAGAATGGGAGAGGAGGAAACGTAAATAGCTGAGAATGAAAGAAGATATGAGGATGGACAGCCTTGAGTCTAGATGCCTCTGATATTAAAAGTTTATTGAACGTTAGGAAAAGTGATGATCCAGTAGGGGTCATTATGACCTATGTGTTTTGTAGAAGTGTTTTTTATAAAAAGTTTAGATAATAGAGTATACTTTGCAGCAGAATCGGGCACCAGAGGGGTTTGTTGGGGAACATTTGCTGGTACGGAAGACTACCGGGAGCACCCAAGACTCACTGCTGGACTGGAACTTTACCCCAGACCCCCGAACTCTGAATGTAGACGCATTACTCGGTGTCTGCCTTTCAGACTGTGATACCACTAGGCCTGTGGGGCCTTGTGTTGAGTGCAATCCTGTTTTACCACTCCCCCATCTTCCCCCTGTTTTCTCTATTCATACCTCCGTGAATAAATATTACCTTTCGTATATTCATTGTACTATTCCTGTGTATGTGGGTTCACTCCAGGGGGGTTGGAACAGGTGCCCCTGGGGTGGAAGGGAGTTTCCCTGCTGTGCACCTTCTCTTGGCCAGAGCTGCCTGCGGAGCAGATTCCATCTTGGACATGAGAGCGCTAAAGCGACACTAATACATTGTTTGATGCAAATAGAATCATAGAATATCAGGGTTGGAAGGGACCTCAGGAGGTCATCTAGTCCAACCCCCTGCTCAGAGCAGGACCAATCCCCAACTAAATCATCCCAGCCAGGGCTTTGTCAAGCCTGACCTTAAAAACCTCCAAGGAAGGAGACTCCACCACCTCCCTAGGTAACCCATTCCAGTGCTTCACCACCCTCCTAGTGAAATAGTGTTTCCTAATATCCAACCTAGACCTCCCCCAGTGCAACTTGAGACCATTGCTCCTTCTTCTGTCATCTGCCACCACTGAGAACAGCCTAGCTCTATCCTCTTTGGAAACCCCCTTCAGGTAGTTAAAGGCTGCTATCAAACCCCGTCCCCCACTTCTCTTCTGCAGACTAAACAAGCCCAGTTCCCTCAGCCTCTCATAAGTCATGTGCTCCAGCCCCCTAATCATTTTTGTTGCCCTCTGCTGGACTCTTTCCATTTTTTCCACATCCTTCTTGTATTGTGGGGCCCAAAACTGGACACACTACTCCAGATGTGGCCTCACCAGTGCCGAATAGAGGGGAATAATCACTTCCCTCGATCTGCTGACAATGCTCCTACTAATGCAGCTCAATATGCCGTTAGACTTCTTGGCAACAAGGGCACACTGTTGACTCATATCCAGCTTCTCATCTACTGTAATCCCCAGGTCCTTTTCTGCAGATCTGCCGCTTAGCCAGTCGGTCCCCAGCCTGTAGCAGTGCATGGGATTCTTCCATCCTAAGTGCAGGACTCTGCACTTGCCCTTGTTGAACTTCATCAGATTTCTTTTGGCCCAATCCTCTAATTTGTCTAGGTCACTCTGGACCCTATCCCTACCTTCCAGCATATCTACCTCTCCCCCCAGCTTAATGTCACCTTGCTGAGGGTGCAATCCACCCCATCATCCAGATCATTAATGAAGATGTTGAACAAAACTGGTCCCAGGCCCAACCCCTGGGGCACTCCTCTTGATACCGACTGCCAACTAGCCATTGAGCTGTTGATCACTACCTGTTGAGCCCAACGATCTAATCAGCTTTCTATCCACCTTATAGCGTGTCCAGGTCTAGTTATTAACAGCCATAAAATTGTTCATGGCCTTGAACCTAGCCAAAGCATCTGACTATCTGACCTCTTGCACCTAGTGCACTGAGCAGCACTCCTGAACTCAAGTCATACCATTTTCAGCCAGAAGGAACCTTCCGATTTTAATCATTTGTAGCAATTACACTTCCCCTGTAATGCTGCCTGTCATTTCTTTCTCTAGAAACTGAGGGTACGTCTATACTTACCTCCAGGTCCGGCGGTAAGCAATCGATCTTCTGGGATCGATCCCGGAAGTGCTCGCCGTCGACGCCAGTACTCCTGCTCCGTGAGAGGAGTATGCGGAGTCGACGGGGGAGCCTGCCTGCCGCGTCTGGACCCGCGGTAAGTTCGAACTAAGGTACTTCGACTTCAGCTACGTTAATAACGTAGCTGAAGTTGCGTATCTTAGTTCGAAGTGGGGGGTTAGTGTGGACCAGGCCTGAGTATAATCATGACAATGCCTCGTACATCATTTCCTACACTGTTTATTTTCCAGCAATGTAAAAAAAAAGTTGTATCCTTTCAAATATAATCCCATAATAGCAATGGTTGCTATTATGAAGCTAAAGACTTCAGTCCAAGGAAATTAATGACCATCTTGCTTAATGACCTGAAGCTTTGCCTTGGGCCATCAACTCTCCCAGCCAATCATTAATCCCCAGGAAGTGCCCTGGGCCTTGAACATTATTGCTTAAATGTAAAATTTGCTAACGTAATACTTTACAATGTCACTCATAGGATAAAACGTTCAGCTCACATTTGAAAACTGGTCGTGGTTTTGTTTTTTTTTAAAGTGCTCCTAACAAAAAACCAGTTCCATCTGCATGATCACACTCAGTGTCTGGTTGCTGCCTTGACATGTGAGCTGGGAGAGGAATGGAAAAGGGCCTTCACATTTCAATAATTACTTAATGGGAAACTGGAGAATAGCACTTGATTTTTCTAGTGCTCAAATGAACTATGAGTTGTTAAATACTAAGTTTCCATCACTCCAATTGGATTCTTTCCCTTCCCTCCGCTCACCAACTCTTGCATAGTGGTGTTTTGGTTTTACATTTTTCATACAGGGAATGGTTTTTAGGATCTATCATCTCAGTACCGTAGGTTACGCACAGAAACCAAATGAAAATCAGAATGTTGTAAAATGGCACTGGAACTTTCACATAGTGAAGAATTTCCAGAGGTAAAAGGGAACAAAAAGGATTTTTAAGAAATATAAATGAGTGATGATAATTTAAACTCCTCTAACATTTCGTACCTGAGAATCTCAGTGAATTTACAAACCACAATGAATCCAACAGTGAAGGTCTAGGCCAAAATTTTCAAAATTAAGTAAGTAAAGTTAAGCATATAAATCTATACTAAGGCAATGAAACTAAACTGGTCTTATTTTCCCAAAGTTCTGAGCGCTAGCATAAATATTACTATGAGTCAAATTGTGAAGCCATCTGCCTACTGAATAGTACCTTCCTATATGAAAAAAGCGACAAAGAGTCCTTTGGCACCTTATAGACTAACAGACGTATTGGAGCATAAGCTTTCGTGGGTGAATACCCACTTCGTCAGATGCATATAGTGGAAATTTCCAGAGGCAGGTAACGTTAAGCATATTTGAACAGTCTCATCAGTGGCACGGGTATTGCAAGCTGGCTCTATGTATTAGGGATGGAAAGTGTGTGGGTTTTTTTTCTTGTTGAAAGGGTTCATATATTCAGCATAACATGACCAAGGTGAAAAGGAAGATACTGAATTGATGATTTGAAAGATGGGTTCTCCTGCAATCGAATGTTTACAGCCCTTTTCTATCCTGCTACATTGTGGATTCTTCTTAGAGTGAATAAAACGTGGAGAATTCATAGATACTGAAGCTGCCATCATAGTAAAAAAGAATGAAAGGCTTTTAGCCTCCTCCAGAGGAGAACTTGATAACATCTTTTTTTTTTTTTTTGCCTGATTTATAATACTGTAGCTGTCTTATTAAAATTGTACTTGAAATTGCTACTCTTTTTCCTTCCCATTGATTTCTTTTTATATCTGGGATTTATTATTCCTTCTCCTTCAGAAACGGACTCTCCAGCAAACATCAGTTTGCAGCCTGCTGCAATCCATTAATAACTGTTACGATGATTATTCTCATTACTGCACTGAGTGCCTAAAGGCTCCAACCACATTCAAGGCCTATTGTGTTAGGTGCTGTATATACAGTACACATACAATCGAGAGTCCATATACTGAAGAGCTAGTCTAAATAAAAAAGTTAAACAAAGGGAGGGAGGGTAAAACAGGCACAGAGAGAGCAGTGACTTGCTCAAGGTCATGGAGCAATGCAGGTCTCCTAGTCCACTGTTCCATTCATTAGACCACCCCAGTGTGCCCTTGGTTTTAACATTGTTTAGTGGAAGAATACCGATATCAAGATGGATTCGCCTCTGGTTGATGTACAGAAGCACAAGCTGCACATCCATGCATCAGCAGGTGAATTCAACTGTGGACGAGAGCTGGGGGTTCTAGTACCATGACCCTTCCTTGAGGGTTCTGGCAGGGAGTGCATCTTGACTGAGGTCCGGTTTCTAGAGTGTCCCTTGGGGTAGAAATGAGACAGGGGTGTTTGTAGCAATTATAAAGCAGAACTGATTGGGAAACTGGTGGGGGAGGGACTGAGTGAAAATGTTCAAAACACTTTATTTTCTCTTTTTGTCAACATTTCATTGTCTTAAATTTTCTGACCAGTTGTAATACAAATTTTGTAATACAAATTTCCTGCGATGGCTGGACACAGAAAGACGCTGTGGTTCTCCCAAGCTCTCTAGCTCCCATATTTAACATGGCCTGTGCTGTCTAATGGCATCACGCTGAGTTTCCCTATGTCCTGGTCTGCACTCCGCAGTTATAGAAGGAGTTGATGGAGGCATTTCAAATAGCGCAGGCACTCTGCCAATAGAGGTTGCCCAGGAGGTATGATTCACAGATTCATAAATTTTCAGGCCAGAAGGGACTATTATGATCATCTAATCTGACCTACTCCATAATGCAGGCCATAGATCCTCACCCAGTAACTTCAGCATAAAGCCCATAACTCCTGTTTGAGTTATAGCATATGCTTTAGAAAGACATCCAGTCCAGCGATGTATCAATGTATAATGTGACAAGGATTATGCCTCATTTTTGCAGCAGCATTGGGCAGTTGCCGTTCAATCACCCCGCAGAGATTGTGAATGCCTCCTGGTGGTACTTTCAGCCATCAAGGGCCCTGTGCCTGGGCTACACCAGGCTTCAAGCTAGCCCTAAACCTTGAAATTCTGCAAATACATCCTCGGTAGAACCTCAGTTACGAACACCTTAGGAATGGAGGTTGTTCGTAACTCTGAAATGTTCATAAATCTGAACAAAACGTTATGGTTGTTCTTTCAAAAGTTTACAACTGAATATTGACTTAATACAGCTTTGAAACTTTACTGTGCAGAAGAAAAATGCTGCTTTCTCTTTATTGTTTTAGTAGTTTACATTTAACACAGTACTGTATTCGGGGGGGTGGGGGGGTTGTCTCTGCTGCTGCCTGATTGCATACTTCCAGTTTCAAATGAGGTGTGCAATTGACTGGTCAGTTTGTAATTCTGGTGTTTGTAACTCTGAAGTTCTACTGTACACTTACAATGAGTTATTTTCCCCCCTTCATGCTGCTATGGCACAAACCACCAGGTGGTGATGTTAGATATTTTTTGAATTCATTTATGTAGCCTGTGAGCAGTATGCAGTATTTGAAGAAATTCTGTATTGTTAGTTTTGTGGTACAGTCTCATTGGAAGGAGCTGTGGCAAGCAGCAAGAAAGTTTGCTCTCTGTCTTAATCTCTGTAACGAGTTAATTCTTGGGGCAAAGTTGCTTTCTGAGAACTGGGCATAGGTGTTTAGGCTTACATTACTGAAAGTACGGCTTTCCTGTGTGCCGTTTGTGACCACCTCTATTCAAGGACCTTTGTAGATGATGTAAATAAAGTTACACTAAGAAAATACCCAGATTCTACCTCACTGATTTCTCCCCCAGCAGGAACTGCATGGACCAATAGCTGCTACTGCATGACAAAGGGATGAAAATGGTGTACCTATAATTGTGAGTTCTCTTTCCTTTCTTGTTTCTCTTAACATAATATTGTACGTTGTGATTGCACACTGTTATTGATACCTGGACATTCTCTATATGATTTATTGTGTAAGTGCCTACGAGCCCCAGTCGTGGACTAGAACCTTATTGAGCTAGATGCTGTATGAACCCTTCATAGTATTCATATTACTGACCACCTGACCAGGATGGTGATAGTGACTGTGAAATGCTCAGGGAGATTAGAGAGGCTATTAAAAAAAAACCTCAATAATAATAATGGGATTTCAATTATCCCCATATTGACTGGGTACATGTCACCTCAGGACGGGATGCAGAGATAAAGTTACTTGACACCTTAAATGACTGCTTCTTGGAGCAGCTAGTCCTGGAACGCACCAGAGGAGAGGCAATTCTTGATTTAATCCTAAGTGGAGCACAGGATCTGGTCCAAGAGGTGACTATAGCTGGACGCTTGGTACTAGTGACCATAAATTAATTAAATTTAATATCCTTGTGGCGGGAAAAACACCACAGCGGCCCAACACTGTAGCATTTATTTTCAGAAAGGGGAACTACACAAAAATGAGGAGGTTAGTTAAACAGAAATTAAAGGGTACCGTGCCAAAAGTGAAATCTCTGCAAGCTGCATGGAAACTTTTTAAAGACACCATAATAGAGGCTCAACTTAAATGTATACCCCAAATTAAAAAAACCTAATAAGAGAACCAAAAACAGAGCCACTGTGGCTAAACAACAAAGTAAAAGAAGCAGTGAGAGGCAAAAAGGCATCCTTTAAAAAGTGGAAGTTAAATCATAGTGAGGAAAATAGAAAGGAGCATAAACACTGGCAAATGATGTGTAAAAATACAATTAGAAAGGCCAAAAAAGAATTTGAGGAACAGCTAGCCAAAGACTCAAAATGTAATAGCAATATTTTTTAAGTACATGAGAAGCAGGAAGCCTGCTAAATAACCAGTGGGGCCCTGGACGATCGAGATGTTAAAGGAGCACTCAAGGACAATAAGGCCATTGCAGAGAAACTAAATGAATTCTTTGCATCGGTCTTCATGGCTGAGGATGTGAGGGAGACTCCCAAACCTGAGCCATTCATTTTAGGTGACAGATCTGAGGAACTGTCCCAGATTGAAGTATCATTAGAGAAGGTTTTGGAACAAATTGATAAATTAAACAGCAATAAGTCACCAGGACCAGATGGTATTCACCTGAGAGTTCTGAAGGAACTCAGATGTGAAATTGCAGAACTACTAACTGTAGTCTGTAACCTATCATTTAAATCAGATTTTGTACCAGATGACTGGAGGATAGCTAATGTGACACCAATTTTTAAAAAGGGCTACAGAGGTGATCCCGGCAATTACAGGCCTGTAAGCCTAACTTCAGTACTGGGCAAACTGGTTGAAACTATAATAAAGAACAATATTGTCAGATATATAGATGAACATAATTTGTTGGGGAAGAGTCAACATGGTTTTAGTAAAGGGAAATCATGCCTCACCAATCTACTAGAATTCTTTGAGGGGGTCAACATGCATGTGGACCAAGGGGATCCAGTGGATATAGTGTACTTAGATTTTCAGAAAGCCTTTCACAAGGTCCCTCACCAAAGGCTCTTACGCAAAGTAAGCTGCCACGGGATAAGAGGGAAGGTGCTCTCATGGATTGGTAACTGGTTAAAAGATAGGAAAAAAAGGGTAGGTCTAAATGGTCAGTTTTCAGAATGGAGAGAGGTAAATAGTGGTGTCCCCCAGGGGTCTGTTCTGGGACCAGTCCTATTCAACATATTCATAAATGATCTGGAAATAGGGGTAAGCAATGAGGTGGCAAAATTTGCAGATGATACAAAATTACTAACGATAGTTAAGACCCAGGCAGACTGCGAAGAGCTACAAAAGGATCTCTCAAAACTGGGTGACTGGTCAACAAAATGGCAGATGAAATTTAATGTTGATAAATGCAAAGTAATTCACATTGGAAAACATAATCCCAACTATACATATAAAATGATGGGGTCTAAATTGGCTGTTACCACTCAAGAAAGAGATCTTGGAGTCATTGTGGATAGTTCTCCAAAAACATCCACTCAATGTGCAGTGACAGTCAAAAAAGCGAACAGAATGCTGGGAATAATTAAGAAAGGGATAGATAATAAGACAGAGAATATCATGTTGCCTCTATATAAATCCATGGTACGCCCACATCTTGAATACTGTGTGCAGATGTGGTCACCCCATCTCAAAAAATATATATTGGAAAAGGTTCAGAAAAGGGCAACAAAAATTATTAGGGGTATGGAACGGCTTCTGTATGAGGAGAGATTAATAAGTCTGGGACTTTTCATCTTGGAAAAGAAACAGCTAAGGGGAGATATAATTAAGGTCTATAAAATCATGACTGGTGTGGAGAAAGTAAAGAAGGAAGTGTTATTTACTGCTTCTCTTAACACAAGAACTAGGGGTCACCAAATGAAATTAATAGGCGGCAGGTTTAAAACAAACAAAAAGAAGTATTTCTTCACACAATAAACAGTCAGTATGTGGAACTCCTTGCCAGAGGATGTTGTGAAGGCCAAGACCATAACAGGGTTAAAAAAAGTACTAGATAAATTCATGGAGGATAGGCCCATCAATGGCTATTAGCCAGGATGGGCAGGAATGGTGTTCCAAGCCTTTGTTTGCCAGAAGCTGGGAATGAGCGACAGGGTATGGATCACTTGATGATAACCTGTTCTGTTCATTCCATCTGGGGCACCTGGCACTGGCCACTGTCGGAAGTCTGGATACTGGGCTAGATGGACCCTTGGTCTGACCCAGTAGGTCCATTCTTATGTTCTTATAGTCTAAGGGTGCATCTACACTGGGGGGTGGGGGAACCCTGCGGCAACAAGTCTCAGAGCCTGGGTCAATTGACTCGGGCTTTCGGGGTTCAGAATATGGGGCTACAAATAGCAGTGTAGATGCTCCCACTTGGGTTGGAACCCAGGCTCTGTGAGCCTCTTCTCTTGCTGGGTCTCAGAGCCCGGGCTCCAGCTCCAGTGAGAATATCTACTGTTATTTTTAGCTTCGTAGCTCAAGCTCTGCAAGCCCGAGTCAGTTAACCCAGGCTCTGAGATTCAGGGGTGTTTTTTTTGTATTTTTGCAGTGAAGATGTACCCTAAGAGTCTGGTCTTTTATTCTTTGGACACCTCAAATCAGAAGGACATCTGGGTATCCAAGAAAGTCGAAATCAGGCTGGAATAGATTAAAACTTAATAAAGCATATTTCAAAATCTGAATCTTCCGGCTTTTGTCATTAGCACAGTTTTTTTGCTTATAACAGGCCAGTTCCTGCCCGACAGCATTCAGTGAGAGATTTGCCATTGACTTGGGATCAGAATAAATAAGGATTGACTTAATGAGTCCTTATAAATGGCATGTCTTTTTTGGCTGGAGTGATTGCCCAAGAAGGGATTCACTGCCATGCATTACAGACAATTAATATTAGTGAGACTTCTAGTAGTGAAAAGCCCATTTAAATGGCACTGTCTTTTTCTGCAAGCCCTTTTGCACTCGATAGTGTGTGCAAATTGGTGTTTACTGGCATAAACTCTCCACTGTGCTACCTATTGATCACTTCACACTGAGTTCGTTTTAGCTAATATAATTTTCTGAACACTTAAATGCTTTGATGGAAAGGTTATTTTCAAAACAACTCATGGAAATAAAAGTGAGTCTCTCTCTGTACAATGAGTTTGTGATGTTAGGGTAAGATATATACATTAAATAACATGTAGAGATATAGGGCTAGATTCTTCTCTCATGCTGAAACTACACCAACAGCCAGCCACAAGTGGGGGATTGGACCCATAGATACCTTTACTGGAAAAGAGGAAGAAGTAAGTAGTCTTGCGTGGCCATGCCATAGTGATAGTCACCTCAGAACAGGGGTCGGCAACCTTTCAGAAGTGGTGGGCCGAGTCTTCATTTATTCACTCTAATTTAAGGTTTTGCGTGCCAGTCATACATTTTAACGTTTTTAGAAGGTCTCTTTCTATAAGTCTATAATATATAACTAAACTATTGTTGTATGTAAAGTAAATAAGGTTTTTAAAATATTTAAGAAGCTTCATTTAAAATTAAATTAAAATGCAGAGCCCCCCAGACCGGCCAGGACCCGGGCAGCATGAGTGCCACTGAAAATCAGCTCGCATGCCGCCTTTGGCATGCGTGCCATAGGTTGCCTACCCCTGCCTTAGAAGAATGGAGAGATAGGTAGGCAGATAATTGGTATCATCTTTCTGTCTTTATTAATATTTCATAGAGACAACAAAAGACACCTCTCTGACCCCAGACTAAAACATATCCCAACTGTCAAGATCCAAACCACGTCATTACTAGAGCTCTTCTATTTTATTTTATTTTCCTCCTCTTCTCTCTCCATTTTCTCTCCTACTTGCCTATATGTAATGGTACCCTTGTATCTTATTGCTTGCACAAGAAAAACCCTCTTGCTTTGTATTGCTATTTTTTTTATTCACAAAGTTTTGCTTCATTTACAGCAATAAACATTAAAACAAAACCCCAAAAAAACAATTGGGAGGAAAAATTAACATTATCAAAACTGCCTACTTTTCACTGTCCTTTTTCTCAAAAATGATTAGGTATCCTACTGATTAGTGTGTGCTATGTGTGTATGATCCACAGAGATCTGACACTGTTACATCCCCTGAGCTACAGAGATTGTCTCTTCAGAGACTTGTGGTTTTTAGCTCTGTAAATTCCCAGTCCAATTCCTCGTGTTGCAAAAATATGGCAACCATCACAATTGAACCATTTTTGCTGAAACTTCCCCCCCCCCCAATTAATCTTGAAGCAGAGAACAAGCATGGAAAACATCAGCTCAAACACTTAAGCTTGGCAACATTATAAGCATCTGAAAACAGGGTGATTATAATGAGTAACGTGAAGCAGCCGTAGTATAGACACTGCTCCCAGATCTGTTTGATTTCAGTTCAGTGCAGCTGCCACAGATTGTGCTGTATACATTTACTGATACCGTGTGTGTGTGCATATAATGGATTAGGCAGACACACTGATTTGCTTTGCTATAATGGATTCCATCAATCCATGTAGCCACCTACCAATCAAGAGCCATCAAGGTTTCCAGACAAGAGTGTGCTGGGGACCCAAGCAGCCCTTGCACTGCCCCTTTGAGCGAGGCTGTATCTACCCTACTCTGCATGCCAGCCCAATTTATGTTGCTCGGGGCTGTGACTATTCCACCCTTCTGAGCGACGTAAGTTACACCAGCATACGTGCTAGTGTGCACAGCACTATGTTGGTGGGAGATCTTCTCCCGCCGACTTAGCTACCGCCGCTACTACACTAAAGATCTTACAGCAGCGCAGCTACATTGGTACAGCTGCGTTGCTGTACGTTCTCTAGTGTAGACATGAGCCTGAGTTATGCAGCTTGGCTGTTGTTGAGTAACCTGGCAGAGGCAGTGCAATGCTGACCTAAGTCTCTCATTCCATCAGTGAATGTCTTAAATAGAGATAATTTAATTTAACTCAGGCCTGTCCCTCATGTTCATACAGGTTGCTTCCTTGGGCTCCAGCTGAGTGACCCACCTGAACTTGTTTATCACCTGAAATGAGAGACTGGGAATACTCCTGGTTACACATGTCAAGTGCCAGTTTTCCTCTCCCTCCCGATCCTTGCTGTGTCATCCCCATTACCCAATTATCTGCGAACTTCGGATGCTTTTGTTACCCAAGGCCATTGTCATTTCTGCTTTAGAGCCTATGTGCTGCTGCTTTCAGAGCACTAGGCAAAATCACTCTGGCCATATGTGGCAATAATCGATCCCCTGTGCTCCCACTGTCACCAGTTTTAAGGCAGACGGGTGCTTGACAGTTGCACAACCTGCTTTCAAAGCACAGAGTAGCACAGATTTTCTGCTAGTCTTTTCTGCATGCCAGGGGTGATTAAAGCCACTGTGTACTCCACTTGCAAACAAAGGGCGTTTTCCCAGCCCTATTTTTTGTCCATTTGGACTGTTCTTTGTTTGTCATGAAGGATTTTGTGGCAGTGACACTATCCTTTTCTTGGCTTGTGTTTTTTGATCTGATGAATTTCAGCAAAAGGCAGTTCTCCCCCTTCCTCTCTTTCCCTCTCTCAGCTATATTGCTGAAGCTTATTAGCTGGTAAGAAGATCTTGTTAAGAAGCCTGCGAAACAAAACTTTGCTTCACTGCATGAAGTTAAGTGTAGCCATCTCTTTGAATTCAACTACAGGTAGCTTAAAGGAACCAATGTTTTGGTTTCAGTTCCTGTATGGTGTATATTCTCTTCTTAAAAAACAGCAACAACTAGAAATATGTTAAAGCTTCTTTAGCATGTTCTGAAAACTGCCAAAACTACGATTGATGAGAATGCTATATAAAAGATAAAACATCTAAGAAAATCATAGGGCACTCAGGCAAACAGTACAAAGAAAAGGCATTCCAGTCCCATTGCTTAGGGTATGTCTATATGTACCATGCTGCAGTGGGACAGCTGTACTCTATGCCGACGGGAGAGAGCTCTCCCATTGGCATAAAAATCCACCTCAGCAAGCAGGAGAAGCTCTCCCACCAACATAGCTCTGTCCACACCGGTGCTTATGTCAGTGCAACTGCCGTCGCTCAGTGGGGTGGAATAATCACATCCCTGAGTGACATAAGTTTTGCCGACATACGCTGTAGTGTAGACATAGCCTTAAACATGATGTCTAGTGGTTTAACAAGGCACAAAACACAACCTTTCAGCCACCCACAGCTGTCTTTAGGACCAGTGTGGGTGACTAACTCATTTGCTTTCCCCTGTCCTCCTTTGCGTATTATCCAACTACTACATAGCATCTGTGAGTAATGGAAAAGTGGCACTTTTTCCCTGAATTATTTGCCAGAGTTCCTCGCAGTGCAGTTGTCAGGGGTATTGTTTAAGGCCCTCACAATCACTCCTACCCATCTCCACTCTGATGGCTGCTGCACCTGCCTGAGTTCTTATTTCAAATTTCAGCTACTACCACCTCCTTTCTGACCTGTCTGATACCCACATCACTCCCCTCCAATCCAGCTAGAATGCGGCTGCCAAAATTATCTTCCTTGCCCTTTAGATAGGCTAAATTCCTCCCCTCTCTGAATGGTCCCACCGGCTATCAGTTTCCATCAGTATCTGTTTCTAAGCCCTGCATCTTGAAACTCATCCACCATCCTGTCCACTCTTTAACCCTTTCCTGCCAGCCTTTCTGCTGCCTTTGTATCTTTCTCTGAATCATGTTTTTTTCAACTCTCCTCCATGCTGGCTCTCTGTGTCAAGGGGGAAATGCATCCCTGTGTGGAAAGCCAGCACAAGCCCCACGTAAATCCCATGCAGTCCCTACACTGAGGTCTTAAATGGGACTTAATCTATGCATTGGCCTCTTTTCGACCCTTTGCACAAGGGTGAATTTCACCTGGAACAGGTTCTTAATCCCAGGCCACCCAGCCCCCAATCCCCTTCCTAAAAATACACTGCTCCAAGGAGGTCCTCACTTTAAAAAATGGAAAATGACAGATTATGGGATTAATGAAATACAGATTATCCAAGGTAACTCCTTCCTCTGGCTCTCCCGGTGCACCTTGCCTATTGTTTCCAGATTGCAAACGCCCTAGGGCAGGAGTGGTCGGGGACCTCTGCCTTGCACAAACCTAAAGCCCTCTGTTGTCACTTAATAATAAATAGGACCGTGAAATCTGGTCTTTTGTGTGCTTTTGCCCTATGCTATACTATCACGGGGGTGACCAGCGTTTCTCAAATTGGGGGTCCTGACCCAAAAGAGAGTTGCAGGGGAGTCACAAGGTTATTTTAGGAGGTCACGGTATTGCCACCTTTGCTTCTGCACTGACTTCAGAGCTGGGTGGCCTACCATACCATGCTGCCCTTACTTCTGTACTACTGCTGGCAGCGGCTCTGTCTTCAAAGCTGGGCTCCCGGCCAGCAGCTGCCGCTTTCCGGTGGCTCAGCTTGAAGGTAGTGCTGCCGCCAGCAGCAGTGAAGAAGTAAGAGTAGCAGTACTGCAACGTCCCCTACAATAACCTTGCAAACTCCCCCCCCCCCCAACTCCTTTTTGGGTCAGGACCCCTATAATTACAACACCATGAAGTTTCAGATTTAAATACCTATAATCATGAAATTTATGATTTTTAAAATCCTATGACCATGACATTAACTAAATGGACTGTGAATTTGGTAGGGCCCTAATCATAAATAATCATAATGATTAATAGCAAATGTTATTAATTAATAATGAAAGCCTAGAGCGAGGGCACTCATCTTCTTGTAGGCCCTAATCCAGAAAGATACTTAAACACAAGCCTAATTTTAAGCATGTGATTGATAGCAATGGAGTCAGGGTGGCTCACTCACATGCTCAAAGTTGGGCAAGTCCACAGCACCTTGCTGAATCAGGGCCATAGACTCTTAACAAACTTGCTCCCCAGATTAATTCTCTTTTCCCTCCTTCAGCTTTGTCAGGAACCCAACATGTATGGGACTGTTTGTCACTGTCTAGAGTGTCTCATGACCAGGCCTGCCTCTGGAGTGTCTGCCCTATTTTTGACAGTCTGCCCTAACTGATGCTTTGTTCTGTAATTAGAGTTCACCAAGCCGGTAACAAATGTGAACTCCTGGATCACTAGAACAGTCTTACCATGGAGTCACAGACAGTCCCCTTGGACTCTCCAGTTTACCTTGCCACTCAGACAAACTGGACTTCATGATAAATGGTCACTTACCCCCCAGATCACACCACATTCAGGTTGCTTCCCAAGAGAGCAGTCACTTACCCCCAGATCAACTGGTACCTAGAATGTATACCAAAGACAACACCTGTAGCCAGTCCTGTAATAAACTATCTAAAGATTTATTAACTAGGAAAAAGGAATACATTATTTACAGATTAAAGCAAGCAACCACACAAATGTGTTATCATCTAAACCCTAAGGCCTGGACTACACTGGGGGTGAGGGGGTGGGAAATTGATCTAAGTTATGCAACTTCAGCTACGTGAATAACATAGCTGAAGTCGACGTACTTAGACCTACTCACCATGGTGTCTTCTCTCCGGTGAGTCGACTGTTGCCACTCCCCTGTCGACTCTGCCTGCACCTCTCGCGGCGGTGGAGTACGGGAGTTGATGGGAGAGCACTCGGGGATTGATTTATCGCGTCTAGACTAGACGCGATAAATCAACCCCTGCTGGATTGATGGCTGCCCGCCGATTGCGGGTAGTGTAGACATACCCTAAGAGTGACAGAGTTGTGATCTAGCTATTCAAAATGTCTTTCACGGCAGACCCCTGAGGTTTTCTGGCTTCAGGTTAGAGTCTCTGGCCCTTCAGAGTTCAAACAACCCAAAAGTTGCAATTTCTTCTTGTCAGGGATTTTTATTCCCTTCCCACAGAGTTCCAGATGATGGGATGAGTTCACGTGCATATCATCATGTGGGGAGGAAGGGACCAATCAACAAAGTCTTTTGTCCTCTAATGTTCCACAATGGCTTGTCTGCTGTCTATGGGCCTTCTTGTGTTGGGCAAGAGATAACACCTCCTGTGGCAATTTCACTTGGTAATGTTTCTTTCCTGACAATGGGGGCTTACAGTTAGAGCAAACACTTAAATATTACCTTATAACAAGGGATTTAGATATTATAAGTGAGATTAATGCATGCAGCAACATACAAACATTTCATAGAGTCTAAACACAATTCATTTTTATGAGACTAATACCTATTTTGAGCAAAGCTAACATACAGGTGACCTGGTCTGGTCTCCAGTGATGAAGCTGGCAGTTCTTAGCTAATGCCTGCAGCCTGGGCAAGCGCTGGCATCTGGCCTGGTAGCATCACGCTGTTCTCTTCATTTCATCTTTTAATCACCCAACTTCTGTAAATGAGAAATTAGCCCTACCTTGCTCAAATGAGTTTTGACCCATTTGCAAGCTACCAAACCTTGACTCTGCACCGACTTCCATTAAAAATGTGTGTGTGATTTTAATGACAAACAGCCCCTCTACCGCCTTTCCTCGAGTAAATCTGAGAGTCAACATAAACCAGTTCTATTGACAGCTATAAAAATCAGCAGAGGCCAAGCTCTGGCACTCCTCTGCCTTCGTCCTCCCTTGGAATTACTGATTGAATGTTCCCTATTTTGAGCAAAAGCTGAAATATGGATTTTCTTTTCATCATTGCCTCTTGCACAGCTGCATCAGTCATTAAGCTGTCCTAAAGATCTGTTACCTGGGAACTGGATGCTAGGTATATATCGTATCCTGAGGCGAGTTGTGGTGAGGCATAAATTGATCGTATGGGCCGTGCCTTTGAAACCCGAGTGAAAGAACATCAATTGTCCCCAGCTTCAGGAATATAAACATTAAAGAGCAAATCAGCCCTAGCCTAAATGTGTTGTGGAGAGAAAACTAACAAAACCCATAAGCCAGTTGGATTGGGGCAGAAGTTTATGCTATACGGAAGCTAAGCACAACAATCTTTGTGAATCAGGACCTTTCAGCTCATGCCTATCTTTAAGCACCTGAGTAATCTCATTCATTTCACTGGGACTGCTCAGTTGTATAAAGTGATATCTGTGCTTGAGTGCTTCCCTGAATCAGGGCCCAAGAGAAGATTCCTGTCATGTGAGATGAAGTGGCTATATACGGAGATCTGTTACAAATAAGAGGCCAGACTCTGATCTCCTGTACCTGGGTGTAAATGTGGAATAATTCTACTGAAGGTAATGGAGTTACTCTGGATCGATACTGGTATAACTGAGATCAGAACATGACACTGACCAGCTGTTTGATCTTAGGCAATTCATTTCACCTCTCTGTGTGTCTCTTCCCCTCCCACCCTTTGTCTGACTTTTCTCTTTTTAGACTGTAAGATCTTCAGGTGAGGGACCGTCTCTCACTGCATGTTTGGTTAGTGCCTAGTATAATGGGGCTATGATCTCCATTGGGACCTCTAGGCTTAGGTCTGGTCTACACTAGGGGGTGATTGATCTAAGTTACGCAACTTTAGCTACATGAATAACGTAGCTGAAGTTGACATACATAGATCTACTCACCGCGGTGTCTTCACTGCGGTGAGTCGACTGCTGACGCTCCCACGTCGACTCCGCTTGCGCCTCTCACTCCGGTGGAGTACCGGAGTTGACGAGAGAGTGCTCGGCAGTCGATTTATCGCATCTATACTAGACGTGATAAATCGACCCCCACTGAATCAATTGCTGCCCATCGATCCAGCAGGTAACGTAGACATACCCTTAGAGTAGAGAGAGCAAGAGAGCAGGACAAAGCCTACCCTCAGATAAACACATGTAATTTCCCCTGTTCAATGGAAGCCGTGCCTATATAGCCAAGATCCAGTTTTATCACCCCACTGTATTGTAAATGGGTACAGGTCAGCAGCATTTGTGTCTTAATCCCATTTGAGCAAATAATTTGCTATATGCTGATGAGTGGGTATCATTTACAGCTATATCTACAGAAAGACGAGGAGGAAGTGCTGTGTGGAGTTATACAAAATAATGCTGTGTTATATTGTTTAATTTCTTCCATACACGCTATATTCCCAAATGCTAATTGTTAAATAACATATGCAGTGTAGTTGTAGCCATGTCAGTCTGAGGATATTAGAGAGACAAAGTGGGTGAGGGAATATCTTTTATTGGACCAACTTCTGTTGGTGAGAGAGACAAACTTTTGAGCCACACAGAGCTCTTCTTCAGGTCAGGGAAAGGTACCTAGGAAAGGCCCTCTACCTTGAATGGTCCCTTACAATATGTGCTAACTACTTTATACTAAACAATCTATTCCACCTTGCATGTGATTCTTGGAGTACCTTTCCCAGACCTGAAGAATTGTTCTGTGTGGCTCGAAGGTTTGTCTCCCTCACCAACAGAAAATGGTCCAATAAGAGTTTAACTCACCCACCTAGTCTCTCTACTTGTTAAATAATACAGTTAAACAATACATAACAAAAAATGGAGAGAGCAATTTAGAGAGAAAGGCAAGGAAAGAGATATTTCTGCTAAATTTTGAAATGAGATGGACAGTAAGTAAGGTAGAGGACAGCTGTTCCAGATGGCAGAAACTGCAAAGGAGAAGGCTCTTGCAACAAGAAAGTAACATTGGGCAAGTCTACACTACAAAATTAAGTTGACCTAAATTACTTTGACATACAGCCACCGCAGTAATTGAATCGGTTTTACACGTCTACACTACACTTCTTGTCTCAGCGATGCACGTCCTTACCAGAAGTGCTTGCGCCAATTAAACTGCTTTCTGAAAGGCAGCAATAGTTGATGTAAGCAACGTGTCTACACTGACTCTGTGTTGACCTAACTGCATTGACTTAAGCACTACGTCTCTTACAGGGCTGGAATTATTAAGTCGATATAGTGGGTGAGTTACATCAGTGGAAGTTACATTTTAGTGTAGATGCTTACAGAGTTAGGTTGACATAAGCTGCCTGATAGATCGATCTCTACCTGCCAATCCGTCAGGTAGTGAAGACCTGCCCTGAGACACAGAGGGGTTACAATTCTCTCTCTCCTCATAGATTTTTGCACCCCTCCCCACCCCCTGCTAGAACTTTCTTTTGCTTTGATAAATTTCCCTCCAAAAATGTGGATGAGATTGATATGTTCCCTCAAATCATTTTGAATGTCATTAAATCAGATTTTTGACAGAAATCTGTTCTGTTGAAAAACTTTTAATCAGCTCTAGGTGAAACCTCCTTTTGCCCTGCTGCAGCACAGTGAAATCTATGGTTAGGCATGCCCTGAACAACCAGTGATACAAACTAACTTCAGCACCAACCTTGAGTGTGCAGTGTGCAAATCAGTTCTCACATTCTATGCAAAAAAATTTCCACATGCCACAATGCTAATTGCAGTGCCACTGCCAATTGAAATGTTAATGGATTTAAGGGCTCTGAACTTCCTTTTTGTTCATGTGCTGAGAGGGTCATGAGGCAGCATAACCCTATGTTTTCCAAAAGTCAAAGCAGAAAAAAGAAAAGATGTAGTAGAAGCTAATGAGCATAAGGCTATTAACTGTATAGTACAGTGACACAGCTGACTAAAAAGGACTAGACTCTCTGATTGTGAACAAAAATAAATGATTCTAATTCAGAGCAGGTAAAGATTTTGACATGGCTCTGAACTCAGGGCTTTGCAGATGCCAAAAGCTGAACAACCCGAAGAAGTTTTAATCTTCAGTTCCATCTGTGGAGGGATGCGGTGTGTGGAGGAAGTAGCAAATGCAAAATTGCAACAAAAGGCTGTTTGAATCAGCAACTTTTACTTCTTTCAGTGTAATTGTAATGGATTTAATATCACAGATTAACAGGGGGAAAGCATCATGTCATGAGCAAACCTAGGTCTAACCTTGCATAAAGTTTGAGATGAATTGCCTCCAAGTTTTATGGTTACCAGGCATTGTTCAAAGTTTGCATGGAGCACTGTTATCAACTGGCAAAGGTGAACATGAGGATGCTTCACAATTGAGCACTGCAATGGAAAAAAAGCAGAGAAAGGATAATAGTTTGGTTTAATAACATCTGTGCGGCAAGAGGAGATTATTTATTGCTGCAGACATTACAAATTTACTATTTCAACTGTGTGTATAAACTAAATGAAATGGTAACATAATTGCCTGCTTTTCCATTAGTTAAATTAACTTTGCTTTCATGTTCACTGATGCTGTTGTCACGCCACAAAGTAATTCTGTAAATATCACTTGTCCTACTGTACCTCTCCAGAACAGGGCCGGCTCCAGGCACCAGCCGACCAAGCATGTACTTCGGGCGGCACCTGGTAAGGGGCGGCCAATCTTGGGAGTGGCGGGGGGGCGCTCAGGGGTTTTGTTTGTTTGTTTGTTTTTTATTCGGTCGGGTGGCGCTGGGGGTGGGGTGTGTTTTTGTTTTGGCGGCAGGGAGCACTGGGGGGGGGGGGAATTCGGAAGCGGTGCTCCACGGGGCTGTGTGTGGCGGCGCGGCGGGGCGCTCCGCAGAGGGTGTGTGTGTTTGGCAGCGGGGCTCGGCGGTGGGGGTGTTTGGCGGTGTGGCGCTCGGCGGGAGGTGTGTGTGACGGCGGGGGGGTTCGGCAGCGTGGCGCTCGGCGGGCGGGTTCGGCAGCGGGGCTCGGTGGTGGGGGTGTTTGGCGGTGCGGCGCTCGGCGGAAGGTGCGTGTGGTGGCGGGGGGTTCGGCAGCGCAGCGCTCGGTGGGGGGGTTCGGCAGTGCTGCGCAGTGCTCCGCCGGGGGGGGGGTTCGGCGGCACGGCGCTCGGTGGGGGGGGTTTGGCAGCGCTCCGCGGGGGGTGGGGTGTTCGGCTGCGCGGCGTTCCGCGGGGGTTGGGGGGCTCGGCGGGGGTGTTCGGCGGCGCGGCGCTCCGCGGGGGGGTGGGTGTTTGGCGGCGCTCCACGGGTGGGCTGGGGGGTTCGACAGCGCGGCGCAGCGCTCCGTGGGGGGCTGGGGGGGTTCGGCGGGGGGGGTTCGGCGGCGCGGCGCTCCACGGGGGGGGTGGCAGCGCGGTGCTGAGGGTGTGTGTTATGGCCGCGCTATGGAGGGCGGCGCTCTTTTTTTTTGCTTGGGGCAGCAAAAAAGTTAAAGCCGGCCCTGTCCAGAAAGGCTGCTGAGGTATGTGTCTCTATTCCAAGTTTGGGAAACTTAACTCTTATATTTTACTATATTAATTTTAAGAGGTCAGCCCTCTCCTCCCCCAAATCTGAGTTTTACTAAATTCTGCCATCAGATATATTTCCATAATTATCATAGGGTGACTGTCCCCTTTAAGGGGACAGGGGACTGTGTTATAGCTGACTACAAAATTTACAAAATTTATCTCATTAAACTGGGTGACTGGACAACAAAATGGCAGATGAAATTCAATGTTGATAAGTATAAAGTAATGCACACTTGAAAAAATAATCCCAACTAGACATTCAAAATTATGGGGTATAAATTAGCTGTTATCACTCAAGAAAGAGATCTTGGCGTCATTGTGGATAGTTCTTTGATCATATCTGCTCAATGTGCAGTATCAGTCAAAAAAGCGAAGAGAATGTTAGGAACCATTACTAAAGGGATATATAATAAGCCAGAAAATATCATAATGCTACTATATAAATTGCCCATACTTTGAATACTGTGTGTAGTTCTGGTTGCCCCATCTCAAAGAAGATACATTAGAATTGGAAAAGGTGCAGAGAAGGACAACAAAAATGATTATGAGCATGGAAAAGCTTTCTTATGAGGAGAGATTAAAAAGACTGGGATTGTTTATTTTAGAAAAGAGATGACTAAGGGGTGATAAGACATAGCTCTATAAAATCATGAATAGTATGAAGAAAGTGAACAGGGAAGTGTTATTTACCTCTTCACATAATATAAGAACTAGGATTCGCCTGATGAAATTAATAAACAGCAAGTTTAAAACAAACATAAGGAAGTACTTCACACAATCCACAGTCAAGCTGTGGAGCTTGTTGTCATGGGATGTTGTGAAGGCCAAAAGTATAAGTGGATTCAAAAAAGAATTAAATTCATGGAGGATAGGTCCATCACTGGCTATTAACCAAGACGGTCAGGGAAGCAATCTCATGCTCTGGGTGTCCCTAAACCTCCAACTGCCAGCAGCCAGGACTGGAGGACAGAGGATGGATCACCTGATAATTGCCCTGTTCTGTTCATTCCCTCTGAAACATCTGGCACTGACTGCTGTCAGAAGACAGGATACTGGGCTAGATGGACCATTGGTCTGATTCAATGTGACCATTGGTATAGTTAATTAGCTGCTTCCTGGCCTGAGGGAGTGGAACTAAGGGGGTCAGGTGATAGATTAATGGAAACCTGAGCCTCATAAAAAGCTGAGAGAGATCAGTCTGGGATATGGTACCACAAGGAGCAGGTAGGCTCCTGGGGAAGGCACTGCGGCAGATTGCTCTGAGGCAAGTCCATGAGTGGTGGCAACAGTGACATTGCTAGTGTGACAGATCCCAGTCTAGATACCACGGTGGTAAAAATACCTGAGCCCTGTCTAGAACAGTGCTCCCTCCCACTGATACTATCTATGGAGACTTCCTGAAAAATGCTAGTGAAGCTCAATCTATACACCCCCATGGCTGTCAGCAGGGATTGAACTCAGGACTTTCTGTACAAAATAACCTTTGGCCTCTATCACTTGAAGTATTCCATTAGCTAGAATTGCAAGCACCTGGCACTAGATTGCACATGCATAGCCTCCTCTGA
Source organism: Emys orbicularis (assembly GCF_028017835.1). Taxonomy (NCBI): domain Eukaryota; kingdom Metazoa; phylum Chordata; order Testudines; family Emydidae; genus Emys; species Emys orbicularis. Next base: position 133,344,518 of record NC_088687.1, on the reverse strand, counting down.
CCCAATTAAGGTTCTGAAGGCAACAGAAGTGAGGCCTGGTCTAAGGCTGGTCAATGGAATTACACAGGTGCTCAGGGAGAGAAGACTCAGACCAGTCATCTTCAACATGTTTTAGGCCTCTGGTCCAGAAGATACTTAAGCACATGCACAACTGTAAGCACATGAGTAGTCCTACGTTAATTGAGTGTTAATGGCTAGAGTGGCATTTTGTCAGAGTACAAAGGAAACTAGAGACAGAGACTATTAAATCATCTACTCTACCTCCCTTCATATGCGGGATTGTTTCCTAGTGTTTAATCCAGTCTAATGTCCAGTGTCCCTGTAACTGAATTTACGTCTCTACCCTTGTGGAGCTATTCTACAGAATAATAAACCTCATTATTAGAAAGTTTTTCCCAAGCTAGTCTAGCACATCTGTTGAGATGAAATGAGAGAATTAAAAAAAAAAAAAGAAAAAAAAGAAAAATCCAGATCTAGTTGTGTGTATGTTTAGAGGCAGTTAATTCTCTTTGTTTTATATTGAAGAGAAACAGGCCCACAATGCAAAATTCAAATCCAGATGCAGGGTACAAACTCCCCAAAGCTCAAGTATATTTGCATGCAGGTGGTGGGTCTGACTTATTATAAAGCCTGTGATTATTTGTAAAATCCATATTTGGATTTGGCTTTTGAACCCCTGCTGTTCAGGTATGTGGTTTCGCATTTAGACCCTTTTCTAATATTAGAATTAGATCTATTGTACATGAAGAAACGTACTACAGATTAGGAGGCAAATGTGCTAGCTAGTCAGTAATCAAAGACTGAGTATGCCCCAAGCAGATGACTTTCCAAGAGAGTGTACAATTTAATCTTTACTTATTTTCATATTTCTTTACAGTTGCCACAAGAGTATTTTAATAACCTCTATAGAATTTAAATTGATGCAGGTAATTGCTTTAAGTAATTTAAGTGCTATTAAAGATAACAAACCTTTCATGTGAAATACCTTGCTAAGCAATGATCAGCGGAAAAGGGGTAACAATCTTTTTAGTGCAAATTTGAGTTCTTTTTATAGGTGAGCAGAAGTGAGAATATAATTACATTAGCTATAATATAAAAGGTGTCAGATATTCAAACACCTACCATCTCAATCTCCGGGTGACTCACATGGAAGGCACAGCAGAATTTTAACTAGTTCAGTTTCTGCCATTCAGCAGCCCGTGCGTGATCTCTGATCCCACCTCCAGTTGTACTGTTATTGTTTAAATTGGAATGTTATTCATCACGGCACATTTATAATACCTGAAATTGAGTTTCTCCCAAATTACTTTTAAGAGACTCAGAGGAACAAGCCATAATAAATCTTACAACTATTGTTTTTTTTCCTCTGACCTTCATGGATATGACTATAAAATCACTTTCCTGTCTTTGCCCATACCTCTTTAATGAGAAGAGGTCTAAGAAGTTTGTAAATTAGGGAGGGTTTGGAGTATTTAAAAAAAACCCAACTCATATTGCATGGCTTGAATCAGCCCATTTGACCCATATTATGACTGGTTTATCTGAAACTCTTAAACTATGTTCTGTTAATAAGAACATTAACTCTCCCAGACTGTCCCGATATTTTAGGTCCACTGCCCCTCTAAGGGGAACAATATACAACAGTTTGCTACTTTTAATGGAGCTACTCACACAATTTAGTTTAAACACAACACTGGATTAGTTTTTATTAAAGAATAAAACAAGTTTATTTAACTACAAAGAGGTATATTTTTACTCACCTAAAACCTAAGGCATTAAAGTCAGAAATGGTTACAAGAGAAATAAAGATAAAATGCTTCCTAGTACTAAGTCTTAAACTTAACAAACTAGACTTGGTTCAAGGTGCAGTCCCTTACCATATGTTCCTAGTAACGTTGTTGATGAAATTCTCAGGCCAGGCTCTGCTCCCAAAATCCAAAGGCTATTTTGCCATCTTAGGTGAAAAGAGAAAGATGCATAGGAGGAGACAACTCAGGGTGTTTTTGCCCCTCGATTTTATAGTTTAATCACCCTTTGAAATGCATTTTCCTGAGGGTTACCTCTAGATAAAGTTTGCTGCTGTGAGGATGGAGACAAGGCATCTCGTGGTGAAAGAGGTTTCATGCTGTTGTTTCCTAAGACGCAGATGTTTGTTCCTGCCCCCAGGAGCGCCGCCAGCTTTTCTGCCGCCCTAGGCAGTGGAAGGTCCCGCCCCGAAATGCCGCCCCCCACAGAGGCGGCGGAAGGTCCCGCCGCCGAAATACCGCCGCGGTTGCCGCCCCCCAAATTGTAGTGCCCTAGGCGACCACCTAGGTCGCCTAATGGGTTGCGCAGGCCCTGCCTGCCCCGCTTCCTTTCCAAAGAATTGCCACTTAACAGATGATTGCCCATCAGCTTTGATACCTGGCTAGAGACGCCAGCTTGTCCTTTGTCTTTGAGAATCAGGTTTACCCAGACTTGTCGGGATAAACACATTTCAGACCTAATTTCATCCTATGTTTATAACTTTACTTATAATGTTGCTGTGCACATTTCATCATGATATTATTGACCAGTGAGTTATTAGTTTTCAAATAATACCTCACAAAGCATATTTTGTATGAGGTTTATTACTGTAGTGTGTAGGGCGTGAATACATGGGTGCATTCCGTCACAGTATATTCAAACCCTAGATCACCAATCATATTTCAACACGTGAACCAAGAGATACTGTCTTCAAATGCAGAGGGGAGAGAAGTACTGTAGCAAGGTAGTGCTGGCCTGGTAGCATCAGTATCTAGCTTTTTACTGGAATAGCTACTAATTGTGATATAGAGGGAACTGAAAGCAGTGGTGAGCACACCATAAAGGGTGCAGATGGGACAACCATGCAAAGACAGATTATCCAAACATTAACTGAGCCATCAAAGTCCCACCTACCCACCAGCTCCACTTAACAGGATCTCCCCCCCTCCCTCCCACAATCTAGGGTATGTCTATACTGCACACTCCTTACGGTAGTGTGTAGAGAACATACACTGCATGCTCCTCTAGCACAGGTATAAATAGGGTAGACTGTCAGGTATTGCTTAGGCAAATAGAGTAAAGACACACCACACCTGAACCCTTAAGGTATGTACCCTACACGGTTCTCTACACACCCAAGCCGCGCTTCCCCCCATCTCCACTGCTATTTTTAGCAATATAGTGTCTTGCCCAATAACATTTGTAGGTGTGAATGGTCAGATAGAGGGAATTACATTTAAGGCATCAGGGCATACACTGATAACCAAAGGGGTCAGGAAAGAGTAGGGACCCTGAACTCCGCTCTCCTCCCTGTTTGTCATTAAGCTTTTACCATATTCCATTCTACCTGCAGTCAAAGCATCTGCAGTCGCAATTAGGCCAGATCCTCCAGCCCCATAGGTTGGTACCTCTTAGCTCCACTCTACCAGAGATCAGAGATTTGTTTTCCCATCTCTCAGGATCAGTTTAGAGTAATTCTCCCCAGCAACAGCCAATACATCCAAATGACCTTAACTAAAGCAAAACTTATGTCACATAGGAAGCAAAGAGAAATTCCACAGAAATGCAAACAAAAGGAACCTAATGTATCTCAGCCTATGCAAAAAAATGTGACTTGCCAGGCTGAAAACCTTCTAGTCACAAGCACGGACTGTTACCTACAATGTATGTGCAAAAGCCCTCACTCTCATTCCCTGGACTCCAACAAAGATGGTAGGGCCTAGAGTCCCCCACCAAAACTGAGATCCCAGTGTGCTGGGCGCTGTAAAAAAACATGTAGTGAGATACAGTCCATGCCTCGAAGCACTTTACTAGCTAAATAGACAAAAGGTAGGAGACAGGAACCATTATTAACCCATTTTGAGAATGGGAAACTGAGGCACAGATAATTAAGTGATTTACTCAAGGTCACACAGGTAGTCTTTGGCAGATGAGCAAATCAACCACACATGTTCTGAGTGCTAGTCCACTACCTTAAACTCTTCATCATTAAGCTATCTATCTGGTCAGTATCCCATCGGTATCGGGGAGCAATCTCTCTTCCAAGGCAGTCACAAATGCTTTTTTATAGCCACCAGGTGTTTTTTGTTCTTCATCATTTCTGGCTGGCCCCCATTACATCAATTTCCACAAACCCAATGTTTGGTGAATAATATTGCCCCACAACTTTCTCAATTAAGGATTATCAATACACTATCGCTCCTCTACACCGACATTTATCTTAGAATTTGGGACCACTCATTTTTCTGTGTCTCGTAGAGCCAAAGGCACATCCGTGATGGTTCTGCCTGGAAGTCACAAATGATGGGAGCTGTTTACCCGAGTTATTTCCAGGTGAATTCATTCATCCAGACACTATCCACAAATTTGGAAGTACCCATCACACAGAATTTGGCAAGAACGCTTGTCTTTATCTCTATCAAATAGGATTCTTTGCAACCGAGGATGCCTCCCCTCCCTAAAGTCAGTGCCACACACAGAATGTTGGACTCGATTTACCAATGCTCTGATCTAGTGCAATTCCTGTAGGCATAATCCTGATCCACGCTGAGGAGTAAGGCGGCAGAAGGAGCTCCCTGCAGCTTTTCATCGATTGCTTGTGCAGACAAACATCTGATGATTTTAAATGAGAAACAGCTGAACATACCTGCTTATTATGGGCTCAGGTCATGCAAGCCTGAATCAGCCTTTACAGATAAACGAGAGTTTTGATTGAGAAAGGACTGAGGGTTGCATCCTGCAAACCCTTTTTTCATTTGAATAGTCCTTCCTCATATAAGTAGTCCCATTGCCTTCAATGGAGCTGCTCATGTGAATAAGGATTACTTGACAGGTCAAAGGATTTCTGGGATAGGGTCTTCAGCAAAGACTGATCCAGCTCTAGTCAATCGAATTTTGGTCATTGATTTCAACCAGGCCCCAGCTGAAGAGAATTGTTTACTATATAAAAAAGAGAGGAAGGAAGGAAAGAAGTATTCCCAAATTCACAGCGATTACCCGGAATTAACTCAGTGAACTATGGCTACTGTAGCACCATAAATTCAGCTCCAGTGAAAGAACAGCTGAGCAATAAAATGAATGCATGCCAAGCTGCGGCTCCCTATAGGAAGGGGCTGTTACAGATAGCCTATGGAAACAGATAGTGTTTGGCTATCCATAGATACACCTGGAAAGCATCCATCATCCTTACTTATTTTATACCATGCAGCCACATTAGCATTCAGCACATGTAAGCTAATGGCAAAAATAATCAATGTCGCTAGATGAGGAGAATGGTAGTAAATACTCTTTTTTTCTTTAGCGTGCCAGACTGGTTTGAAGAGAGATGCATTTACCCTGGAACATTACAGAAAGCAAGGTAAAAAAAAAAAAATCAAAAATACCCAGCAGGTAGCATGTTTTTAAGATGCTGCAGTGGTTTGCATCATTATGGAAAGATGGTTTGCAGTGAGAGTAAAAGGAAGAATTTTCTGTAGCGGCCTGTTTTGACACCAAATGATTATTGTCAAAGAGCTGGATGAGAACTGCTCACCTAAAGAGCATCAGAGATGACATCAGTGTTTTAATAAACACAGCAGCGTGATGTATTTCTAGCTAAACTGAAGCACTCTCATTTGTTGTAAACAACATCAAAATGAAATCTCAAGCGTGCATTATTTATTTGTTTATTATCAGACTAGCTAGGAGCCCCAGTCATGGAACGGGACTCTATTGTGCAAGGCATTGTACAAACACAGAACCAAAAGATGGTCCCTGCCCCAGAGAGCTTCCAAGCTAAGTATAAGACAAGGGACAACAGTGGATATAGAAGAGAGACAGACGGAGGAGTACAAGGAAGACACATGTTTCTCTGCACGGCCCAATCTCTGCTGTCTCTCAGTAGATGGGCACTAGGAATCAGGGAATTTGAGGCCCTATTCTGGGCACTATTTGTGAGTGACCTTGGATAAGTCCATTTTGCCTCAGTTTCCCCATCTGAAAACTGGGAATGATGAGCTTTACCATCCCTTGTAAAGTTCTTTGAGCGCTACAAATGAAAAACACTATGTAAGTACCAAGTACTATTATTTCTTGGAGTAGGTAGTAACTGGTGGTAAAGTTCTCGGGACTAGAGTGAGGAAAAGGCAACCACTCAGTATAACCTGGCTACAAATACAACGATGCTAACTGAGCTCTGCTTATTTGGCTACAATATATAGTGGCGGGTACGAATGCCAAGTCTTTCTGCTTATTGTGGGACTAGGCTGCAGTGCAGCTTTGTTGATGATAATTTGGGATGGTGGCTGAATCCAACCTTTCCCTGTCCCGTTTTGATACTGGGAACACCGCTCCTCAATTGGTGAGCCAGGGATGCCAAGAGAGAAGGAGTGTGTCAGGTCCCTATGCTCCTCGTCTTTGATGTGATATCAGAGGAGTTAGTCAATGTCTCCACCAATGTTTGTCTCATGGTGTGGAGATGCTGTGAGCAGGGGGGCATAGGTGGCAGTGTTTACTGGTAATCCCAGGTGAGGTCTAGTGTGGAGGAGAGCAGAATTTGGGGTAAATATTGCCATCTCTACCTTATTGTCCCATTTATATTATGGCACACAAAGCAAACTTAACTATATAGAGAGGCTGCAGAATTTTAACAATAAAATCAGCCATTGGCAGAGCTTTCCCAGGGATGTGGTAAATTCTCCATCACCGGGACACTTTATATCGAGACTGAACGTCTTTCAAAAAGATACACTATGGCTTAGCCAGGCGTCATTGGGCTAGATATAGGAATTAATGCATGAGATTCTATAGCCTGTTATGCACGAGGTCAGGCTAGATGATCAGAGTAGTCCTGTCTGGCCTTAAAACCAATGAATCTGTGACTCTGTGACCCATCATTTCTGCTAAAAACTGGGCATTGTTCAATTAAGACAGGATTTTTAAATCAGGTAGTGATGGGTGAGTCTGCAAAAAGATCCGTGCACCAGCCAAGCCCGCAAAACCCTGCATTTACACACAAAATCAGATATTCATCAAAGCAAATTGGCTAATTTAGTCTTACCTTCCATCACCCCTGCCTTTAAACATTTGCCAGTTAATCAGTCAGGGCCTGATCCAAAGCCCACTGAAGTCATAAGAACATAAGAACGGCCATACTGGGTCAGACCAAAGGTCCACCCAGCCCAGTATCCTGTCTACCGACATTGACCAATGCCAGGTGTCCCAGAGGGAGTGACCGTAACAGGTAATGATGAAGTGATCTCTCTCCTGCCATCCATCTCCACCCTCTGACATACAGAGGCTAGGGACACCATTCCTTACCCATCCTGGCTAATAGCCATTAATGGACTTAACCTCCATGAATTTATCTAGTTCTCTTTTAAACCCTGTTATAGTCCTAGCCTTCACAACCTCCTCAGGCAAGGAGTTCCACAGGTTGACTGTGCACTGTGTGAAGAACTTCCTTTTATTTGTTTTAAACCTGCTGCCCATTAATTTCATTTGTTGGCCCCTAGTTCTTATATTATGGAACAAGTAAATAACTTTTCCTTATTCACTTTGAAAAGTCATTGAAAAGATTCCTATTGACATGCCTGTGCTTTGGAGCAGGCCTCAATAAGTTGAGGAGAAAGGAGTCTCTTGAGGTGAAGAACAAGAGTAAAGGTCAGGAGAGGTGGATCTTATTCCTCACTCTGTAACAGGTTTCCAGTGAAGCATCCTGCCTGTACCCCATCTTTCCCTACTGGAAAATGGGAATGAAACATGTCTACTCATGTCACAGGCATGTTTTGCAAATTAATTAGCTAACATGGTAACAGTTAATTGGCCTATTCTTCCACTGCCTTGTCCCTTATTAGTTATTTACACCTGTGACAAGTGGGTGTAACAGGAGATCAAATCAGTATTTTACCCCTATTCTGCTCTCCTATTATAACAATGTAATTGACAACACAGAGTGCAAGGCCATCTCAAATAAGGCTAAACAATTTTCGTAGCAATGGTACTGCAGGTGTTTCTGTCCTTTGGTCTATTCTTTCTTCCTGTTCTAATACAATTAGTTTGAAAAGACAGAGGGAGATTTGCTGACTTTCAAGGATCTTGTGCACGGATGGAAAATATTTCCTCCCCCTTACTGAAAATTCCTATAGAATCAGGATATTTGAGCCCATTTCATCATTGCTCAGCATCCCTTGCAATCTTTTATACCAGTGCAAAGTGAGTGCCAAGCAGCTGCAAAGAGCCACCATTCTGATATGGTAGCATTTTTCACTGCATAGGGGCAGCTTTAATTTATGCTACTGATGGAAGACCTTCTCCTTCCCTCCCCAGACTCACCTATCTTCCCTCCCAAAACACATCCTCTCCTTCCCTGACATGACCCTGCCAGGCAGTGAAGCTCCAGCAGAAAAGGCATCAAGGGACGGAGTTAGCAGAGCTCCCACTCCCAGTTTTACACCAGTTGGAATTTCCCTTACACATGAGCAATTCTCCGGGGGGTTCCTTCGGCTGGTGTGAGTTCACTTACACGGAGCAAAGTGGCTTTCGCCAAGCAGCGATTCCATCCCTAAGAATATCAAAAAGCCCCCAATGGTGCATGTTTTTGAGCACTATTTTCTATAACCTCTTTTTTTTTTTTGGCTTTTAATTTGCTATTGAGCAAGAATAACCAGCTTAGTTGGCAACACTGGATAATAACGCTTGGTTTTATAGCCACATGAAAGCACTGGTAATTGTCCTAGTCACACTCTGGAAACAAGACGTGGAAATAGTAAGGTCTGGAAGGAAAATGGTGAGTACCAATATTTTTTTCTCTCTGTTGAGATTTTTGGTTTGGGTCTTACAGTCCTTATTGACTTACTTGCCAATTCAGCAGGCATTTTGATGTCATTTACTGGGAAGTGTGGCTTGATGGGCCTTTTATGAAGTTACACAATGGTGTTATTTACGGCATTAACAAGGATTACTCAGCAGGCAGACAGCTGGAGGGCAAGGAAGAGAAAAAGAAAATCTGGCAACAAATGAGAGGTACAGCAGCAATGTGGACAAATTGGAGAGAATCCAGTGGAGGGCAACGAAAATGATTAGGGGGCTGGGGCACATGACTTACAAGGAGAGGCTGAGGGAACTGGGGTTATTTAGTCTGCAGAAGAGAAGAGTGAGGGCGGATTTGATAGCAGCCTTCAATTACCTGAAGGGGGGTTCCAAAGAGGATGGAGCTAGGCTGTTCTCAGTGGTGGCAGATGACAGAACAAGAAGCAATGGTCTCAAGTTGCAGTGGGGGATGTCTAGGCTGGATATTAGGAAACACTCTTTCACTAGGAGGGTGGTGAAGCACTGGAATGGGTTACCTAGGGAGGTGGTGGAATCTCCATCCTTACAGGTTTTTAAGGCCCAGCTTGACAAAGCCTTTGCTGGGATGATTTAGTTGGTGTTGGTCCTGCTCTGAGCAGGGGATTGGACTAGATGACCTCCTGGGGTCTCTTTCAACCCTAATATTCTATGATTGTATGATATCTGAACAGAACCCCTTGCAAAATTATCTGACCCGTTGAGTATGAAAGTTGGGCTAGATCCCCTCAAGTCTTCAGCGAAGGCTATACTAATGTAAGAAGCATGTAATTCCTGCAGATGCACAAATGGCTGTAACAATGAATCGGGAAGCCATTGCTTTGATTTTTGTTTTTGAGATTGTCATAGGCAGAAAAGAGCTCTGTGCTTTATGAGGGCCATTCTACTCCAGGTAAAGATCACCCCGCTTTATGCCCGTGCCAGTTTGAACTACTATACTAGTGATTTGACTGACCCATCACATCTAATAAATACTTTGTAGTGCTTAGAGAACATGGTGAGTGAGATAATATCTTTCATTGGACCAACCTGTGTTGGCGAAAGAGAGACATTTACAAGCAACACAGAACTCTTTGTCAGGTCTGGGAAGAGATTATTCTGTCCTTGCAAGCCAGCCATTTTGTTTCTCTGTACAGACCTGATCCAGAGACCACTGAAGTCGAATGAAGGACACACGGTGACTTCGGATCAGAGCCTGTATGTCTGATTTGTAAAGCTCAAAATCCACCCCATCATCTTAGTTGTCACAAGGGAGTGAACCAAGGATCTCGAAAACAAAGAGCATGAGCTCTACAGCGTTAGCTAAAAGGTAGATTCACAGGGTGTTGCCACACAACTTTTAGGTGCCCTGTATCCAGTGGAATTCACAACCTAGATTAGGCACCCTAGCTCCCTATACAATGCACAGGGAGAGTTAGGCGCCTAAAGGAGAAATTACAGACGCTTTCACACTGAGCAGGGAACTGCCTAAGCTAACCAGTAGGAAATGCTGAGGAAGGGGGTGTAGCCTAAGAAACCATATCTCTCAAAGGGACTCAGGCACCTAACTCTGGGTGGGAGGGAGGCTCCTGTCTCCACTCAGGATTCACTGCCATGAACTTTCTCCTGGAGTGAGGCACCTAAACTAGTTCAGCCCTTTCTGAAGAAAAGCCAAGGGTGAGGTGGTGATGATGTCCCTGTTCTCCTGAATAGCCAAGTGGTTAAAGCACTCACAGAGGATATGGGAGACCCATGTGCAAATACTCACTTGGTGTAAATCAGACCAGGGATTGGAACTTAGGTTTCCCATGGAAGTGCCTTAACCTCTAAGCTATAGAGTAATGTTCACTGCCTTTCTGGCCCAAAATGGAACAGCATCACCACAGGAAACTGAGAGAACCCAGAATACCCTATAGCCCGGAACCTCTTTAGCATTCATGTCTTGGGGACAAGTTCTCCATAGGAAGAAGACATTGTGAAGAGCTTTCGAACTACCGGAACTGTAACTCATGGAGGAGAGCAAAGACTCTCCTGGCAGCTGAATGCTCAGTCAAGACCCTTCCCCTTGTCCCAAAGTGTGCGACAGTGCCGACATGAGTATGTAGGCACAGCAGAACAGGCAGGAAGCATTAGAAGGGGTAGGGTTCAGGCAGTTATCCTGCACTGCAACAGGATGAGATCACCAGCCCATTTCATTTAGATCATCAGAAGGTTAGAACTTCCAAGTATCTGCCAACTTGGGCTGATTTGAGGCAGTAGCAACCTAGGGGTGAAAGGATTTTTACCCCATTACCAAATCCTCCAGAAAATGCCTATTATAAAATGCCTAAAACGAGTCCAACATTTTGGCTGGTTTAACTGCTTCAGTGTGTGCCAGTCTCATTAGGTCTCATGTCCTACGTCACTGGGCTGGGTCTGTTTGTAGATGGAAACTCTCCAAAGAACATGCATGCACTGCAGGCAGTGATGTCAGTGATCCAATCCTGATCAGTCAGTAATGAGCCAGTGAACCAGCAGGGAGTTAGGAAACAATTTGCTTCTGGAGAAAGGTTCTTTCAAATGAGAGTTAAAAAAACAATGGGTAAAATCCTGTGTCCCCCTCCCTGAAATCAATGGCAAACCTCCTCCTGACATCAGCAGTGCCAGGTTTTTGCCCAAGATCCTGACACGTACGGTCACTAAAGATTCCATGGCACTTTGAAGAAAAGTAGGGGGTTACTTCAAGTATTGTGGCTAAATCCCTATTAGGGTAATTATATCCTGCATGCAGTTTCAATCAGATATGGCATTCCTGTTTACTTCCTATCCCAAACTGTTGTATAGTGTTAGTGTGTGCTATTAAGCAGCTATTGCATTCCACCCCAAAGAGAGCCCCATTTCAGTGGTGTCTGAAGTTTTTTCTGTATATTCTTATATCTACCTGCGCTATATGACTATTAACTCATTGGTTCACACAGTACCCCATGAGGTAAGTGTGTTAGTCTTATGATCCCCATTTGCAACTAAGGAAACTGAGGCAGAGAGCTAAAGTGATTTCATAGAATCATAGGACTGGAAGGGACCTCAAGAGGTCATCCAGTCCAGTCCCCTGCAATCATGGCAGGACTAAGTATTAACTCTAGACCATCCCTGACAGGTGTTTATGTAACCTGCTCTTCAAGATCTCCAGTGATGGAGATTCCACAACCTCCATAGGCAATTTATTCCAGTGCTTAACCACCCTGACAGGAAGCTTTTCCTAATGTCCAACCTAAACCTCCCTTGCTGCAATTTAAGCCCATTGCTTCTTGTCCCATCCTCAGAGGTTAAGAACAACATTTTTTCTCCCTCCTCCTTGTAACAACCTTTTATGTACTTGAAAACTGTTATCATGTCCCCTCTCTGTCTTTTCTTTTCCAAACTAAACAAACCCAATTTTTTCAGTCTTGCCTCATAGATCATGTTTTCTAGATCTTTAATTATTTTTGTTGCTCTTCTTTGGACTTTCTCTAATTTGTCCACATCTTTCCTGAAATGTGGCACCCAGAACTGGACGCAATACTCCTGTTGAGGTCAAATCAGCGTGGAGTATTGCGGAAGAATTATTTCTCGTGTCTTGCTTACAACACTCCTGCTAATACATCCCAGAATGACGTTTGCTTTTTTTGCAACAGTGTTACACTGTTGACTCATAGTTAGCTTGTGGTCCACTATGACCTCCAGATCCCTTTCCTCAGTACTCCTTCCTAGGCAGTTATTTCCCATTTTGTGTGTGTGCAACTGATTGTTCCTTCCTAAGTGGAGTACTTTGCCCAAGTCCACAAAGGGAGATGGTTTCCGAGCCAGGATTGGAAGTCAGGAGGTCCTGGTCCTGTGCTCAGAGTGGTAGAGCACAAAGAGTGTTTGTAAAATATTAAGAAGTCCTAAGAGGAAAGGTGCATTGTAGTAGTAGTATTCCACATATCTACTCTCCTCCACTACCTTCATGTAAAAACCTACCCTCAAAACAGTGTATTGGCATAAGAATATGACTGTGGTCAATCTTTATTGCTCTGAAAGGACTAAAAATGTTGTCTTGCTGTTTTGAAAACTATGGCATCAATTTATGTGCTCAAGTCCCCTTTCCTTGCAAAGAAAAAAAAATCGAAACTTCTCTGACAAAGGAGATGTGACAGCTCTTCAATAAAATGTATCTCAGTAAAGCTCGTTGTCTGTGAACATTGTAAAGTAAAATAAATGGGAATTAAAATTAATACTTCATTAAGTTTTTATGAAGATTCTGTCCTTGAGCTGTAAATCCAGGGCACTTGCTTTCTGGAGAACCATTATTAACCTGCAGGTCTTCTTGGTTGTTGGGAGTGTTATATGATGTGCTATAGATGGACCTTTTTCTTCAGTCTCCTGCTGTTGTTGCATCAATCACTACTGCACTCAGCTGCAGCACTAAGCATCTCAGAGGGCCAAATTCGGCCTTTAGTTACACCCATGCCACCCCATTTAAGTCAATAAGAATTGCATGGGGTGTAAATCAGTGGGGAATGTGGTCCATTAAGTCATGGATTGTCTACACCAAGAGCATGTGGATGACCACAGATGCTCAAGGATGCAGTCAACAGCTCCATGCAGTCTGTGCTGGTGAGAGCAGTGGGAATATCAGGAGAGTTAAGAAAAGAAGCACCCACAATTACCACTGACTTCACAGGGAGTTGTAGATGCCATGCTCAGCACCAACAGGCCATTTGTTGTCTCTAAATATACATTTAAGGGCCTGATTTTGGCCTACATTTATACAGTTAGTCATTTACAAGTTAGCCAGGGAGGCCAGGCGTTAGTGTAGCTGGGGAGAAGGGGAGCTTAAACTTTCTTCGAGGGAGAGTTGGAACTTTACACACTGGCAAAGGCGTAAGGTAGTATAGAAGGGAGGGGAAGAAGAAAATGGCTAGAGCCAGAAGCTGTGGTAATTCCATCAGCGTCCTCCATTCGGCAGAGCTGTGAGCTGACTTTGGTGGGACTCGGAGCTGGCACATCCAATGGGGGCCTTAAGGCTTGCTCCTATTTTCACTGAAGACAATGAAAAAAATCCAATAGACTTAATAGGAGCAGGATTGGACCCTTGGATTTCAAGCTTTTTCTTCTGTTGTAAGTTCTTTGGCACAGGGATTCTGTGGCTGGGACATAGTGGCTGGAACAATGGGGCCCTCCTCTTCACTGGAGCTTCTATACATAGCTGCAATATAAATATGAAATAATATCATCATTATTAATGGAAATTGAGGACACTCAGCACTGCACAGGATGGGGCCCCAATGCAGCAAGCAGTTCCTAGACCTGGACTTGCTTCTTGTAACCATCAGAGACTAAAAGCATTGGCTCAATGAATGCTGAGAAGAGTCAGCCGGGTATAAGATTCCCTGCGCCTGCTCATTCCTTTGGAAATAATTCATTAAAAAACACATCTTCACTTTGCCACAGTCCCAGGAAAATCCTGGGTTTGCCATTTTCCCCCTTCCCCTCCCTGACTACGAGTGCAAATGCCTTCTAGCGGCTAATGGATTCTGCAGCAGTCACTCCCTTTGCAAGGGTTGTGGTGACAGGAAAAGAGACTGATGAAAACGGTGACAATTCCCCCTTCCCCCAGCCGATTTGGAACAGTGAAGGCTTGTGTTAAAATGTACAAATGGCTTGGCATGCAATTTTAATATGATTATCATAAGAGGAAAAAGAAAGACCATCTGTGAAAGCTGAAAAATCTTAATGGAAGATTTAATTGACTTCATTCATCTAAGGGGAGATACATGAGTCTCAGGACCTCGAGATCGGTTAGGCAGACACCTTTGCAGTGCTGGAATTAATGGCTCACTTGACGGTGAATGCAGTTTACCTGAGAGATCGTTGCTGTCATATCCCTCTGTGAACAGGAAAAAGCAAGGTTATAAATCACCTTTATTGCCAAGCAGGTGATAAAGGTTGGAATGTAACATTTTAACATAAGCAATGAATGGCTGCTACAAAACCCAAAGGCCTGAGAGCATAAAACAAATAACTGTGATTAAGCTGATCAAAAGCCTTTAACTTATCCAGAGTCATAAGGACTGTATTAAAACCAAAACCATTTAGGAAATGGCTTTTGTAGCACTTCTTGTCACAAGCACCTTGGCAGGTGTTCAGGGAGAACATTAGGAACCAGGAACAACAAGTCCACTTTAGTGAGTCCTAAAGATCCCATTTGTTTTGCATTTATTATTAATTGAAGGGAAAGTCACCAGCAGAGAAGGCCCTAAGGCTTATGTGAATGTAACCCATCCAAAGACTGACTCCATGCCCAGCTGTCATTCCAGTTCCAAATAGCTGCTTGAAGTCCCGCCCCACCCTCCGGCTTCCCTGGCTTAGCCTTGCTCATCTGTTGTGCCCTCAATTTCCTTTCTAAGTGGTTTGCTGCTCTTTTTGCCCAGTTGTTGGGTTTTGTGTTTTTTCTTTTTCTTTTGTTTTTGTTTTCACATTAGCTGAGGTCATTCATAGAGCTGTCTGGGAATTTGTTTGACCCGATGTTTTTGGTCAGAAAATGCTGATCTGCCAAAACCAGAACATTTCATGGGAAAAGGCCGGTTTGGGTGAATATCTCGACTCAACTTTTTTGGGGGCGGGGGGAAACAGTTTAGAAATTATTGAAATGTTTCAATATTTCCAAAGGAAAAAAAAATCCAGTTTTTCAATTTGAACTGGTTTTGATATTTAAGCTAATTATAGGTTTTTTTTTTAAAAAGCAATTAAAATTGTCAAGGGGGAGGAGTTCTGGGAGAGGCTACACCACAGGGAATCAGTCACGCTCCCTGATTTCCCTGGCATGCATAGGTCGCACACCAGTGGCACCATCCTTTAGGCCTGCTTCCCCTGGTGCCCCCAGATTATTCTGTGAGCCATTGCAGAGAGGAAGGCAAGACCATAGCCCCACTATTTCCCCTCCTGTCCTCACTGGGGTGGTATGTGCTCCCAGGGGTACACAGAGGGAGCAGTCCCATTGCTACCCTAACCAAAGGAACTGCAATTATCACTCCCTCTTTCATGAGTCTTAAACATGAGTGGTCTTCCACATGCACACAAGGAGGGCATACCTCGTGCAGCCCACCTGCACCACAGGAAGAGAGGAGCCATATGTAAGGGAGGGAAGTGGGTGAGCAGGAGCTGGGAATGGGCGGAGCCTTGCCTCCGTACCCCAGCACACCCATCCGTGCAGCTGAACCAGAGCCTCATGGGAATTGTCCCAACACTGAGCAACTGCACCTGTATTCCCCCTCCATAGTCCAGCAAGGGCACCCACTCTCATGCTTCAGGCTCCCCAGTTGTTGCTTCTCTAGGGTGGAGACATGCACCTCCATCCCTCCTGGCACAGCTCCCTACCTGCTTTACTTTTCTCCTCAGAGGCTGTAAACAGTGTAATTGCCACAGTTACATTACCCCACAGCTCCTTCCATGCAAGCACCTTTATTCTTAAGGTAAAAGCATGACAGACAAAACATATTTAAAACAATAAAAGAACCTACACACATGCTGATAAGTTTACCAGAGATTACAATTCCAACAAGGTCTCTGGCCAGTGAATAGTCCTTCAGAACCCACCCAAGGTTTTTTCTGTGGTCACAAGTTCATAACAGCTATTAGCTTAGAATAAGTGTACAAACTGGGCCAAGTCCTTCCCACCCTTCCCAGATAGGATTGGGTCCCCTCTTGGACAGAAGGTCCTGTCTGGTTTCTCCAGGATATTGCAGGAAATTGCCATATCTGTCACAGGAATTAATCTGCATCAGCTGTAAGACCAGTGCACAAGGGCGAGGAAATCTCTTTACGCCATCACTTCCCTCCCCTGGGTAAAGGCTAGGCAGAATATGGTCTAAAGGTATTTTATGGTATTTTTCTACATGCTTCCATCCGTAAAAAATTAAGCATGATCCCAGTAGACTTTAAAGGTAGGGTTAATCGGTATTAACTCCAAAAGAAAATCACTGTGAGAGAAGGTTTAAAAATCCCATTTACGGTGTGAGCTTATCTGCTTTTATTTCCTACACCACAGTCAAATAAAGTTCAAATAGAACCACAGCTGAATTGTCTCCTCCATTTCGGAATCACAGACTCCAGGACCTTGTTGATTTTCTAAATTGTCTACCTGTCTTGTAAGAGAACCATTATTTCGGGTTAAATATTTCGGACCATTTGTGAGGGAAATGATTTTGGTTATAAGTTCAGATTCATTTTTGAACCAAGGAAGTACTTGCTTCTTTCCACACTTTGGAGCTAGTCTCCAGATCATTAGACAAAAATTGATATATCAGGGTAACGTTTGTTTCATGTGTGCTAAAGTTGTGGATAAAAATTTCAGAGGGACTAGAATAAAAAGTCATTTTGAATTTGCATATGGGGAACCTAAATTCCCTCTAACTGTGTATTCCACTGAGAAGTGTGTGTTACAGATGTTCCCAATCCACAGAGAATATGAGTTTGTTACAGGTCTCAGCTACAGAGCCTGTCTCTTTTGCTCAAGCTGTAGAGTTTTGTGCTTGTAACTCTTAAGTATCTTGATTCAAGCCAGATGGTGGCTGTCACATTTTGTCCACCTTAGCCAACACCAGGGATTGAACCAGGTACCTAAAGATCCCTCTCTGAGACCTTTCACAGACTCACATCCTCTGTGTATTGGATACAGGGGGCAAGAAACGTAACACACAATCACCAAGAGGCTACATTTGTACCAGAGATATTGGGGTTGATCCATTACCAGAAATACCTTAATCTTGGGCTTCCTGTGACTTGGGCTTCCCACCATAGCAGGACTGTGTTTCATGAGTGCCTTTTTTTGACATTAAGCAACCTTGACCAGGACTGCTGCTGTCACTGAAACCTTATGAAATACTCTTCTGCTTTGCGCAGGACACATAAGAAAGAATAAAGGGCTTGAAGGACCTATTTGTAGTGGTATAAATGGCAAGTGTAGGCCAGGCCTTTGTAGTATTGTGGTTGCACCTAGAGGCTTCCATCAAGGACCCTTCCTTGGGTAGGGCACCTGGATCACAAGGTGGGAAGAGCCTCCATGGAGCCACTGGGGCCACTACTCCCCATCCTTCACATGTGGGTTGGGAGTGGGCAGCATGGAAGTAGCAGCGCCTTGGCTCCACCACCTCTCCCATGCACCAGCCAGTGCAGCTGAGCCATGACGCCATAGGAATGTATCGTGCCAGGTATACAGCTGGGGCAAATTACTTCCCCATGGGAGTAAAGAAAGAACAGGCACCTGAATGTGACTCTCAGAGCCTCAGGCCAGTTCCTGGTCTGTTCCTAGAGTTTAGTCTTCAGAAGAGAAGACTGACTAGGGACATGCTAACAGTCCTCAGGTAGTAAAAGGTTGTTATAAAGTGAAAGGTGTTACATTGTTCTTCTTATCCACTGAGGAGAGGACAGGAAGCAATAGTTGTAAATTGCAGCATAGAAAATGTAGGGTAGACATTAGGCAAAACTTTCTAACTGTCAGGGCAGTTAAGCACTGGAACAAATTACCTAAAGAGGTTGTGGGATCTCTGTCATTGGAGGCTTTTAAGGACAGGTTAGACAAACACCTGTCAGGGATGGTCTAGAAAATACTTAGTCCTGCCTCAGTGCAGGGGATTGGACTAGTTGCCCTCTAGAGGTCCCTTCCTGTCCTGTACTTCAAGAAGTCAATGGATTGAGTCTCTTCAACCTTGTAGTAGCATATACCAGTGTTACTGTTGATTTCAGTGGGGTTACTCCTGATTTACACTGCTGTCAGCAAGACCAGAATTTGGCCCAATGGAGTTACATCAGTGTAAAATTAGAACAAGCAAGAGAAGAGGCCAACTTACATGTGGGTGCTTATTTGTATGGAGGCAGTGTGGCCTAGTAGATAGAGCACTACACTGGGATTCAGGAAACTTGGCAGTGCCCTTGGGTAAGTCACTTCCCCGCCCTGTGCCTCAGTTTCCCTCATGAATAAAATGGGGGTGATGACACTGGCCTCCTTTGTAAAGTGCTTTGAGATTTCCTGATGGAAAGTGCTTGATAGGCGCTAAGTATTATTATCTGACCCAAAGCTATCCATCTATCTGTCCATTCATGTTCTTATATCGCTCCCCTCACTGAACTAAAAACATAAACTTTCTGAGGTACACCTATCACGACATGTAATTGTAGAAATTTCCAAAACCTCTAATCTGGGAATAATGCTTTTCAACACCCAAACAAATAACAAATCCATTAAAACATCTTTAAGGAATAGAGTAGCTATTGTAGCCCATGCACACAGTACACAGAGAAAAGCACACTTATTACACCAGTCTGGGGCAGAACAGTTTTTATATAACAGCTTCCTATAAATCATTATTTTTTCAAGTTATACTTACAAATTAGATTATGCTAGGCTGTTTTTTTTTTTTTTCCTGTTGTGTGCTACCCTCTAGTGCTTCTACAAGTTAATTACAGTGCAGTCTGTATATGTCTGTACTCTAGCATAGGGTACTAAAAGTGAACACTGCTGTTTAATAGTAATAAAACTAAAGCCTGAGCTCAGACTCATAAGAAAACCTGTTCTTCAACTACACCGTATAAAGAGACTTCTCATATATTTTTTGTGTTTGATTTTTGGTACAGGTGTTATTAACTAAACTCCTGTATTTGTGACTCAGGGGACCTGAACTCTTTTCCCGGTTCTGCCACCGGCCTTCTGGGTGACCTGGGGCAAGTCACTTTCCTCTGTGTCCCTCAGTATGCCCTCTGTAAAGTAGGGATAATGATACTGATCTCCTCTGTGAAACACCCTGAGATCTACTGATTAAAAATGCTATTATTATTTATTATTTTGAAATCAATTTACTATGATCAAAACTAAACTGTTCAGTTTTCCTGACTTTTGCATGGGGTGGAATTGATGTCCCTTTGCACAGAACCTGAGGAAATAGGGGGGTGAACTAGGGACTGAAGGCAATGAAGTCACACACACGCATGCTGCCAAGTTAGCGTTTGAAACCTCCATTCCGCTCATCCATAATATCTAATGCAACCTCCAGAGCTGATAATAAAGAGACGTTCACTACACCTATCACAGATGCAGGGTTCTGGGCCAGTGGCTACATTCTGGAAGATAACAAGGTGGTGATTATTTGTGAATATGTAGAGTATCAAGAGAGTGCAGGGGAATGGTAATGGGCTACACTGGAAGGCAGTCTCTCATTGATGTCAATTGGCTTTGGATCCAGCCCTCTAGGAGTTAATATTGTGGATCTCATGATGCCCAGAATGCTGACTGCCTACATTCCTCCCTGGTTATCACCAATCATGCACTTATCTCCTTTACAGTCTGCATGGCTCTCACTCTGCTCCTTGCTCCTGCGTGTACCACAACATGACATAGGTCAGACAGAAGTCCTGGGCGTGGTGCTGGAGTAACTGGGTGAAATTCTCAGGCCGGTGTTATGGTCTGACTGGATGATCACAGTGTTCCCTTCTGGCCCCAGTTTTCCCCAGCCAGAGAAATAGCAAAGGGGGAAAGAGAAGAGAGTCATCAAAGCCTCTCTGCAGTGACAGGACTGTTTGTTTTCCTCATATACCGTATGAGTGTCGCCGAACTGGAGTGAGAGTCCTACATTTGACCCCGCTTTTTGTGGTGTCACTCAACGCAGCTGGCATCTGATTCCCAAGTGGAGCTGGTCAGAAAATTATGAAAGGTTTTCAGTGAAAATCGGAAACTAATTTTTGCCAGTATTTTTACACCGTCCCCTCCTGTTTTCTGACCAATTCTGTTTATAACCCAGGCTGCAGGGAATCCTGGGAGCTACTCTTAGGGCTGGTGCAAAGACAGAAAAGGCCACCTCCTCCTCCCTTTCCCTTGTCACTGCTCCCCTGCTGGGGTGCGGCACCCAGGGGTGAGTGATGGGGAGAAGGAGCCTGCTGGTGCCAGCTGTCTCACACGCAGAACAAGGTCACACTTAAAACGCAGCGTTGGTGCAGCTACAGCATTGTTGTGCTTTAATGTAGATGATGCTATGCTGACGGAAGAGAGCTTCTCCTGTTGGCTTAGTTAATCCACTTCCATGAGAGGCGGTAGCTATGTCGTAGGAGAATCTCTCCCGTCCACATAGCACTGTCTACACCGGCACCGTGGGTGGCCTGTGAGCCTCCTCTACAGGGAGGGTAGTCACACAGCCCAGCCCCTTCCTCCCAAGTCCCCCCCCCCCCCACTCTCAATCCGCCACAGCCCCGAGCGTCTGCCCCTGTGACCAGAAGAGTTCCAGCAGAACTGCCCTGGGCCACCAGTTGGCACCAGTACTGTCCCCAGCGCCGGGCCGCCGGCTGCCCCAGTGCCAGGCCGCTGGCCTCCAGCCAGAGCTCAGCTCCTTCTGCATTGGGCACTGGCTTGGGGGAGAGGGAGGAGAATGGGTAGGGCCATGGCTTGCTTCAGGGACGCTTAGCCTCCCCTGGCCTATTATACTCACCGCTCGTGACCGGCGCTTAGGTCGGTATAATTAGGAGACTCAAGGGTGTGAGTGACGTAGTTATACCAAAGTTATTCTGTAGTGTAGACCAGGGCTCAGTCACCTCACAGCCTCAGGGTCAGTGCAGCAATAAGACGTCACTCGCCTAGACACCGGGCCATGAGGGGGCAATGTGTGTAAACAGAACTGAAAGGGGGAACTGTGGTACAGGAGAGAGACAGGATCATTGCCTGGATTGTGGAGCAAGAGAGAGGAGTAGAGGGGAGGCAAAGAAACTGGGGCGGGGGGACAAGTTGGTGATCTCAAGCGGTCTGAAACCAAGCTGAAGGCCACAGTGTAAAAAGCCTTGCAGGACCCCCAGATATTATTGAGGGAGGTTTAGGTTGGATATTAGGGGAAAATGTTCACTAGGAGGGTGGTGAAACACTGGAATGGGTTACCTAGGGAGGTGGTGGAATCTCCATCCTTAGAGGTTTTTAAGGTCAGGCTTGACAAAGCCCTGGCTGGGATGATTTAGTTGGGAATTGGTCCTGCTTTGAGGTCCCTTCCAACCCTGATATTCCATGATTCTATGATTCCTCATGGGATTCCCTTGTTTTCCTAGGTTGATGGGTGCAAGAACTGTGAAGGAAGAGAGTGCCTCATGGAGTTCATAGTAATACCTAGCATTTCTTTCACAGTGCTTCCTGGAGTCAAAGCTCTGCACAGACCGTGGGTATGTCTACAGTGCAGGTGGAAGGCTACTTCCCAGTATGGATAGAGAGACTCACGCTAGGGTCTGCTCAAGCCAGCATGCTAAAAATAGTAGTGTGGCTGTAGCTTGGGCTAGCTGCACGACTACAAACCGGCCCAACCCCCTGAGTACGTACTTGGGTGGCTAGCTCAAGCCAGCACCTGTGCTGCCACCACCACACTGCTGTTTTTAGCACCCTAGCTTGAGCAGACCATGTCTATCTACCCATGCGGGGAAGCACCTTCCCAACTGCAGTGTAGACATATCCATTGACCTATTAATCCTTGCGGCTTTCCTCTGATGGAGGGGGGCAAAGTGTAACTAGCCTTATTCATACATGGGGAAACAGAGGGCGACTTGTTAAAGAACGCACCGTGAGTCAGTGACAGAGCCAAGATTAGAACTCAAGTTGAAGTAAGCCTCAGCCCTGGACTTATTCCTCCAGAGCCCATTGCCGTTTAATAAGCAGTGTGCTCAAAGATCAACCCCTCTCAGTGAATTCAGTGCAGCTCTGGTAGCCTCAAAAATAAGTGCCATGCCTTCTTCCATGGACGGAGGCTATCTGACTTATATAGCTATAGCTTAGATACAGATTTGGAATTATACATTTGGGGAGAATCTGCAGCGTTTGGGCAGAGAGATGAGTTGTTAAAAATAAACCCGGACATCTAGACTAACCCATTTGCAAATTCCTCATGCTTGCAATATATGCAGCTGAAGGAAACAATTATTTGTTAAAATCTTTTGATTGCTAAACCCCTCTGCAGTGATTATTCCTAACTGCCCTGGCATCTACCATAAGAAGAAAGCCAGGAAGTTGCCTGGTTCAATACATCGGCCAGCACTCGAGCAGATGTTCCTGTTTTTTAGGCCAGTGGAAACTCAATGGCCTGTTTTATTTCTTTTTTTCTCCCCCTAGGATCAAATGCCAGCAAGGACACGATATTTCATTTATTTCTCAGTTCTAGATGGAGAAAAAAGTCTGCTGACCTGGACAATGGCATCAAGGAATGAAGCCTTTGTTTGTATTGCTCTAGCTATCCTCACGACGACACTGGTCACAGGTTAGGCACCAGGGGAATGTTGGGGATTGACGCGCTGTAGGTTATGGCCAAGAAGAACAAAGGATTTCACCTGTCTAATTCCAGTTCTCTCTTTGCTATTTGGTTGCCCTGATTGGACCCAGTCTTGCAAAGACTTATGCGTGTGTTTAATTTTATAAACCGGGAGTATCCCATTTAAGGCAAATGTGCTTTGTGTCCATGGGCAATGGGGCTACTCACAGAGCATAAAATTAATCATGTGCATAAATCTTTGCAGGATCAGGGCTTCGATGGTTAAAATAGTGATGGCAATTTAATAAATATCCTTCCCCACAGGGACAATAGCTGACTGAGGCCCTGTTCAAGATAGTCTGATTTTTTCCCTAAATTACTTAGCTCTATCTATCATCTATTTATCTATGGGTTTTAGCCTATTGCCCATCATCTGAGCACCTTCCACGTACAATCAATAGGAATAGTGAACTCTTTTTGAGGCGGGTTTTTTTGTTTTTCATTATTTTGCCAGAGGAGGAGTTGGTAAGGATGTAGGAGTGGAGGAGGGGTATCAGTAACGTGAGTGTCATTCTTCCACATGATTCTCTCCTTCTCAAGAGAGTTAAAATGATACTCAGTGTATTACCCGGAGCAAAAAAGTTGTCCCATGGAGACAAAGCACATCTGGTCAGGAAATTCACTGACTGATGATGGCAAGGTTGAGGGGCAACTGGAGGCAATCTATGGGCTAAATTTTCAAAAGAGCTCAGCTCCCATTTAAGCACCTAAATAGAAGATGGATTTTCAATAGGCCTCGGCACCAAACCTGCACCCGACACATTGAGCTGTTTGAAAATCTGGCCCATATCTACTTCAGTGCACCTTCAGATGTCATGCAGGGCAAGACCACCGTGGTGAGTGGTCAAACAGCACAGAGCACTTACGGGTGGATTTCCATAGGGCTGGGGTGTAGAAGGGGACAATGCTGCAACTCTCCACATTCATGCTGCCTGGTGACGATGAACAGGAGCTGGCTTCCTTCCACATGCCGTGGCAGAGGGGGATGATCCAGCCCTTAGGCGTGAGAAACAAGATGTGTTTGCCCTCATTGGAGTCAGCAGCAGCCAGACCTGTGATTCTGAGACCGAGATGAGACAGAGCAAGAAGAACTTTTAAGCAAAATATATATATATATTAAAAAAAAAAAAAAACCCTCAAAATCAAACCTTTACAGTGAAATGTCAGCAGTTCATTAGCTTTCCCTTTGCAGGTGCTGAAAACAATGACATTCCCAGAATGAAAGCCCCGACCAGACATTGAAAAACAGACAAAATGCTAAGGCTGGGACACTGGAGATCATCTGCTTCCCTGCCAAACTGGGGGGGGGGGGGGGGGGAGAGTTAGCAAACCATGTAAATTTCAAGCCAAGCAATTTTTACATTTAAATTTATTCATTTAATTGGCTTTGATGGTGACTTTTTCCTTTTGAGCATTAACTTTAAACTTGGAAATGTTGACGGGGGGTCTGTAGGGTAAGAGAGAATGAAGAAGACACACACACACATGCAGTGGGTATGTCTACACTGTAAGTAAAGGGTGGACTGTAGCATGGGTAGCCATGGATTAATCTAGCTTCCATGGATACCAATGAAGTGAAGATGTGGCAGCTTAGTCTTCAACAGGACTAACCACCTGAGGACATACCCAGGGTCCCCCCCAGGCTTGTACTTGGGTGGATAGCCTGAGTATTAGCCACAAGGCCATGTTTTAACTACAATTGCTACCTGTGCAAGCTAGATGAAAGCTAGCATGAGTATGCCTACCCTTGCTCCAATCCCACCTTCATTTGCAGTGTAGACATACCCAGGGACAGAGGGAAAGAGAGAGAGAATTCAGGTCAGCAATACTTGATCACCACAACAAGCTATATAAGGGTTGCCAAAGTGTAACAGGAGAGAGACCCTTCAGGTTCCACAGTGCCTTTGTAGTACAGGTTCTGTCCCTCAGTCATTCCTGAATCAGTGACGCACTATGATATATATCGAGCAGGCTTGGCTTGCCGGCATTGGTGTATTGATTCTGCCTCATGGTTACATGGCCTGGAAAAGGTTCAGCCTTGTTTTAAGCTGGTTTCTGCCAGTGTAGACCAGGGCACAGGCTCCCACTCTTAGGGCTTGTCTATACTTACGCGGTAGTTCGGCGGCTGGCAATCGAACTTCCAGGTTCGATTTATCGTGTCTTGTCTGGACACGATAAATCGAACCCAGAAGTGCTCGCCGTCGACTCTGGTAATCCTGCTCGGCGAGAGCAGTATGCAGAGTCGACGGGGGAGCCTGCCTGCCGCGTCTGGACCGCGGTAAGTTCGAACTAAGGTACGTCGACTTCAGCTACGTTATTCACGTAGCTGAAGTTGCGTACCTTAGTTCGAATTGGGGGGCTAGTGTAGACCAGACCTTAGAAATTCCACGTGGAGCAGGGATGCCATGATACTCTCTGTCCTCCATCTTTCCTCCACAGAGTGGCGTGCAAATGGCCAGTGAGGAAGCCTGTCTAATTGCCTATAGTAGTAGCTGTTTGTACAATAAACATCTCCTGTTTGAGAGTGTCAAGGTTCCTTCCCCACTCTGAATTTTAGGGTACAGACGTGGGGGACCTGCATGAGAAGCTCTAAGCTCAATTAACAGCTTAGATCTGGTCTGGCTGCCACCACTCCCAAGCACTAATTCCCTTCCCTGGGTAGCCTTGAGAGACTTCACCAATTTCCTGGTGAACACAGATCCAAACCCCTTGGATCTTAAAACAAGGAGAAATTAACCTCCCCCCTCCTTTCTCCCACCAACTCCTGATGGATCCAGATCCAACCCCCTTGGATCTAAAAAACAAGGAAAAATCAATCAGGTATAAAAAAAGGCTTTTAATTAAAGAAAAGAAAGGTAAAAGAAAACCCTCTGGGAGAGATTAGCATACCAGCTACTCTCACAGACAACAGATTCCAAACACAGAGGATGTTCCCCTGGGCAAAAACTTAGTTACACAAAAAATACCCAAATACCCAATTTGATTATTCTTCTAATTGCACAAGACAGGTTACAAAGAAATAAACATAAACCTATTTATTTCCTTCACTAATACTCACTACTTGAGAAGAGGCTGAATTCTGGAGCTTTTTACTCCAGTCAAAAGTGAAACTGACCCAGACAAAGGGAACTTCCCTCCTTCCTTTTGAACCACCTTGTCCTCCCATTGGTTCCTCTGGTCAGGTGTCAGCTAGTCTAGGTGAACTTCTTAACCCTTTACAGGTAAAAGAGGCATTAACCCTTAACTATCTGTTTATGACAGAGAGACTCTGTATATCATGACAGCAGTAGCCTGGGACACAATATCAGTAAGATTGGGACACTTCTTCACACACTCCCAGATGCCCTCTCCCTCCTCTAGCATCACCAGCCCCTGGTTCCCTTGAGCGCTCTCCCCCATCACTTGATTATTCAAGGCCCTCTTTAATTTCTCTTTCTGCTTCTTCTTGCGGCTTTTCTTTTCTGACGTTATTTATGAGTCACTGCAGATTGATTCTATTATTCATCCATCAGAGCAGATTTGGGGAGGAGGGGTTATGTGCCTTGTTTTAAATGCTGAGTATGCCCCTGAAAAGCTTTTTGGAACTAAGGGCACTTTAGGAAGATTAAAAGGTAAGTCATTACTCATTTCCACTGCAGCTCCCAGTTTTTTTTTCCCCCAACCATTGATGAATTTCAATTACAAGAACTAATTCTTGTGTTTTATCTCGTTACCCCTTTCATCTCCCCAACAACATATACACTGCTGGCCCTCAACATATAGGTTATTATTTTTCTGCATGTGCTTCCCTCGTTAGTGTTTGCTGTAATGCTGTGCGTTGGGGTGGCTATCTCACAGAGGTGAACAAAGGGTTAATAGGAGGTTGAGAGCTCTGTTAGCCCACCTTGCTGCACCTGGAGGGTGCATCAGGTTTGATTCGTTCTCAGATGCGGCTGGGGAGGAGCTAAGTCTTCTCCATAAAGGAAGGAAGTCATAGCCATAGGGGGAAGGTCCAGGTGGGAGAGAGTTCCAGGGGCCTCACTCTGGGAAAGGAACCACAGATGAGGAGTTAGCCTCAGTGCCAAGCCCTAAGAAAGGTAGCTAGGCTCCAGGAAAATAGCCCTTGGGCTCAGTGTACTGCAACAGGAGCAGGGAGCTGAGGGAAACCCGGAGGGGGTCAAAGCTCAAGCCCAGGACAGGTGGAGGTAGCGTGAGTTGTGTTTGCTCTGTTTCGGGTTTTCTGAGTTCTGCTGCGGGATGCTGTGAAGAAGCCCTGGCACGTCTTACTTAGAAAGAAGAATGGGCCTGCCAAGGAGCCCCAAACAGGCAGAAGATACTGTGTTGATAATTAGAGTTGGGGGGACACTGTTTGAATGGGATACTTATACCCCAGGAGGGGTGAGACTTTAAAGTGAGCTGGCTGCGGGCTGAATTACGAGAAGAAGCAGACCACCGCAGGGCCAGAATGGCTATTGGTGGGGAGGGTGTACAAGAGGAGAAGACCCTACTATGCCACGTCTAGCCATGAGAGGGCATGCTGGCTGGTGAATCATTCTTTGACATGTCAGGTTGCCTATCCAGGAGGACTATCCAAGGAAAAGGACTAGAGGGAGTAGGGAGTAGATAATGCACTGAGACCCTGACACAGGAGGGGCTGTGGGGGGCAAGAACAAAGAGAGGGGATATAGAAGAGATATTTGCAGCCTGGACTGGGTGGGTGTGGAGCATGGAGACCTTTTGTGAGAATAGAGAAAGCAGCTGACTCCAAGGCACTCTGCCAGGAACAAACAAAAAGGTGTAGGCGCTGGGCCTCTCTCTTAGATTAGTTCTACAGCATTATTGACTCTGGTGGAGTTACTCTCAGAGGATCAGAGGGGTAACCGTGTTAGTCTGGATCTGTAAAAGCAGCAAAGAGTCCTGTGGCACCTTATAGACTAACAGATGTATTGGAGCATGAGCTTTCATGGGTGAATACCAACTTCGAAGTGGGTATTCACCCATGAAAGCTCATGCTCCAATACGTCTGTTAGTCTATAAGGTTCCACAGGACTCTTTGCCACTCTCAGAGGATTCACACTGGTATATGGGAGAGGGACATCAGACTCATAGATTCAGACCTGCAGTTTTAATGCTTCATAACGTACATCTAGTCTCACATAGTAGTTCTTCTCCTCTGCTGTCTTATTTTCAGCTGTTGCTCTCCTTTCTCTCTCTCAAGCAGGCTGTACATTGCTGAACTGCATCTTTAATCGTCATCAATAGGGCTGTTGAGTTAGAGGCTAGCATGTCCCTGGGAGCAAAACCAGCTCTGCCCTTGGAAGGAAGAGCAAACAGATGCTGTCCGCAGACCCAGCACTGCCAAGAAAACATAGGGACTGCCATCTCCTCCATAACATGTGTTGCAGGGCTTCATGCTGCATCCCTTTCAGCTCAGAACGCCTAATACACAACTCTGTGCATTTATTTCCTTTAAGATTAGGATTCTTACATGTTAAGTGCCTATTGGTTACTGAGTGCTTTTTTTAAAGGTTTCGCAGCAGCATAATCGATCTCGTCAATTACAAAACAGACTTATTCAGTGAGTCTGTTTTTCATAATCAAATGCTATTTCCCCAGTGAAATAATGCTCTTATCAGTTTTTAATGGATGTAAGTATAACAGTGTCACGTTTTGGAGCTCAGTCCAGACCAGTGAGGGGTTGTGTCACTGCCTACCCTGGGCATCTTAAATGCACTGCTGCTGTGGTACCCAGCCCAGACACCAACAGCCCAGCAGACAAACGTGCAGTTCCCTGAGTCTCTGTGTGCTATGCAGCCCTGTTCAGCGCTCTGACCCCTGCAGCCTGTCTGCAACACAACAGCCCCCCTGATCTCCACCAGTCTTGTTTACTAGTAACCAAGTGACCCCAACACACCCTCAGTCCTAGTTCCCCAAAACCATCTCCCCTGGAACATGCAGGCCTCTCTTGGAACATTCAGAGGCGTAATAAGGCCCATTGTCCCTTTAAAGAGACAAAAGCACAGCAGCTGAAAAACATAAGAACGGCCATACTAGGTCAGACCAAAGGTCCATCTAGCCCAGTATCCTGTCTTCGGACAGTGGCCAATGCCAGGTGCCCCAGGGGGAATGAACAGAACAGGTAAGCATCAAGTGATCCATTCCCAGCTTCTGGCAAACAGAGGCTAGGAACCCCATCCCTGCCCAGACGGGCTAATAGCCATTGATGGGCCTTTCCTCCATGAATTTATCTAGTTCTTTTTTTTAAACCCTGTTATAGTCTTGGCCTGCACAACATCCTTTGTTAAAGAGTTCCACAGGTTGACTGTGTGTTGTGTGAAGAAATACTTCCTTGTTGCCTTAACTGGCATTAACAATCACTTCAATTCAAACATAGCAGCAGGTTGGCTTAGATTCAAAGTAAAAGTAGTTGATTAACAAAGAGAAGTTTGCTATTCTTCCCTTCCCAGACACTTCCCATCCCCCTTCTGATTCATGTGTAAACAGTGCTTCTGTGTTTTTGGTCACACGTTGTTTAATTTCATTGGAGACAGATACCAAGCCTTTCCTTCTGTCTGGGGAGGGAACCGGTTTCTCCCTTTGTTTGGTTACAGATTTAAAGCACAATATCAGTATAGTGTTAATAAATACAGTTTACAGTGATATTAATCACCAGCGTGTTATTCGCTTTCATAAAAGACCTTACCTGATACACTTTTACAAGACAGTGCTATTGTATACAGTCACTTGATTCAATTTCTTATTGTTCAGACCCCACAAGAGGCTACCTTCCCCTGCTTGCTAGGTGGATGACTTTGTTTACCTTTTATATAGATGTGGCTTCATTGTCTCAGCCTGAGGACCAGGCTGGTCAGCCAAGGAACTACACATTCCATTGTCTAGGTTGGACTGCTTGCCAAACACATGTTAAGAACATAATTCTATCATATATCCCTAACCCTTTGTACATACCATGCACATACATCATGCACGAATATTAATGACTGGAGTTGTTGGTTTTCCAGTGATGTATTACATGCCACCTTTTGGCTATATATCATCACAACTGTGTGTTAGGTGTAATGAGTAGGTCAGGCCATTCAAGAGTTGCTGACACAGAGTAGTGAAGCACAAATGGGCCTCTGTGTCGCAAACAGCTAAACCCAATCGTATTAAGGCTTGACAGCTTGGTAATAGACAACTATCTCCTCATTGTGGTAACCCTCTATACATGAAGGGTATGTCTCCACTGGAGATGGAAGGTGTAAATTCGAACTCGAGGAGACATAGCCGCACTCGCTCTGATCCAGCTATTGCACTAAAAATACAGTGTAGCCGTGGCAACACAAGTGGTGGGAGGGCCTAGCCACCCGAGAACATGCCTCGCATTTCACATGGGCTTGTACTCAGGGCGGCTAGGCCCTCCTGCTGCTCACACTGCCACAGCTACACTGTATTTTTAGCATGCTAGCTCCATGACGGCTAGCCCAGGTATGTCCCCTCGAGCTGGCATGTACACCTCCAGCTCGAAGTGTAGATATATGCTTAGATAATGGCCTATGTTCACAGCTAGCCTCCCTCTGTTCAGGAGACTGATTTGGCCCAGTAACTTTCTGCCTACCAAGGGACAGATTATGTCATCCTTATCCACACTAATGAACAACCTCTTACTGCTCAAGTACTCCCTTTGGTGGGACTAATGAGAACTTCAGTGGGACTACTCAGGGTACCAGGTACCGCTCAGTGCTGGTAGAATCTGGCCTTAGCAGAACTTAGTATGTTTCTCTCTAAATATCTGCTTTGCATTAATTATGCAGTAGTTACAAGTGCATGTGCTTGGATTTGCTCATGCAATTCATTCAGTGGGCATAAAGCTATGGGCACTAACTTCATAGATTCATAGATTCTAGGACTGGAAGGGACCTCGAGAGGTCATCGAGTCCAGTCCCCTGCCCGCATGGCAGGACCAAATACTGTCTAGACCATCCCTGATAGACATTTATCTAACCTCCTCTTAAATATCTCCAGAGATGGAGATTCCACAACCTCCCTAGGCAATTGATTCCAGTGTTTAACCACCCTGACAGTTAGGAACTTTTTCCTAATGTCCAGCCTAGACCTCCCTTGCTGCAGTTTAAGCCCATTGCTTCTTGTTCTATCCTTAGAGGCTAAGGTGAACAAGTTTTCTCCCTCCTCCTTATGACACCCTTTTAGATACCTGAAAACTGCTATCATGTCCCCTCTCAGTCTTCTCTTTTCCAAACTAAACAAACCCAATTCTTTCAGCCTTCCTTCATAGGTCATGTTCTCAAGACCTTTAATCATTCTTGTTGCTCTTCTCTGGACCCTTTCCAATTTCTCCACGTCTTTCTTGAAATGCGGTGCCCAAAACTGGACACCATACTCCAGCTGAGGCCTAACCAGAGCAGAGTAGAGCGGAAGAATGACTTCTCGTGTCTTGCTCACAACACACCTGTTAATACATCCCAGAATCATGTTTGCTTTTTTTGCAACAGCATCACACTGTTGACTCATATTTAGCTTGTGGTCCACTATAATCCCTAGATCCCTTTCTGCCGTACTCCTTCCTAGACAGTCTCTTCCCATTCTGTATGTGTGAAACTGATTTTTTCTTCCTAAGTGGAGCACTTTGCATTTGTCTTTGTTAAACTTCATCCTGTTTAACTCAGACCATTTCTCCAATTTGTCCAGATCATTTTGAATTATGACCCTGTCCTCCAAAGCAGTTGCAATCCCTCCCAGTTTGGTATCATCCGCAAACTTAATAAGCGTACTTTCTATGCCAATATATAAGTTGTTAATGAAGATATTGAACAGAGCCGGTCCCAAAACAGACCCCTGCGGAACCCCACTCGTTATGCCTTTCCAGCAGGATTGGGAACCATTAATAACAACTCTCTGAGTACGGTTATCCATAGGTGACGATCTCACCTGCAAAGGACCAGGGAGATGCTCCTTTCAAAAATTGGCCCATAATACACTTTGAGGCCCAGATTTTCTTTAAAGCAAGTCCTGAACGTGTTCATCCTTGTGCTGAAGTTGGTGAAGATGATGCTCATTTTCAAAAGTACCTAAGGCATTTAGGAGCATGAGTCCATTGAAAATCAGGGGTGCCTTTGAAATATTTCCCCTTTCTTTAAGTCGTGCAGTCCTTACCCAGTTCAATGGGAGCTGGAATCAATGGGAATTTTGCATGTAGAAGGACTGTAAGCTTGGAGTCCTATTTTATATAAGTTACAACTGTACAGCTTTATATAAGCTGTACCCATGATACTCTGGGGAGTTGACTAACAGAATTCCATAACGTAGGTCTAGATTAAACGCCCACTGCTCACCTTGGTTAGCAGTTACTTACATAGGTAATCATGCTGAAGTCAATAGTCTATGATGATTAACACGGTTTGGTTCAGGAACTTTATTATGTACGTACCCATAGCACCTACTGGTTCCAGCTGAGATCAGGTCTCCACTGATCTCAGCGCTGCATGCCCCCATACCAAGAAGAGATAGTCCCTGTCTCAAGGAGCTTTCAGGCTAAAGAGACGCGACTGATGGAGAGTTAGATGGGAAACAGAGGCAGAGAGAAGTGATGTGTCCAAGGTGGCACATCAGATCAGGAAGGGTCTCCTGATTCCCAGGCTTCTGCTCTGCTCTTTTTTTCTTTTTTTCAGTCTTCTTTATGGGCCTGATTGGGCACACCTAGAAGTTAATGGGAGTTTTGTCATTGACTTCAGTGGGAGCAGCATCCAGCGCTGTCACTTCCCGGCGTCCTGACTGTTCACGTTTCCAAAAGCAGCAGCAGTGGTTCTTAAATGTGACCCAGGGGGTTCATTTGATGTAATTTGTGTTTTCATTTTGTAACTTAGTGCCTAGCTGCCAGGCCAATAGGTGCTTCATAAATTAACAAAGTGCATAAATAAATCAATTAGAGAGGTAAATAGCAGAGGGAGTGAGAAATGAAGCTTTAGGCAAAGGAGATTTCTTTGGCTCAGATCTGAAATGAGATGGAGAAAGTCATTATTGTCTCTAATTTTCTGGAAAACTTATTTCCCCCTCTCATCCCCCCCCCTTCAAAAAAAACAGCTATTGTCCTTGGGCAGCCAAATTACAGGCCATAAAGCTGTCAAGAGGGGACACGGGGAGAGGTACATTTCCTTGTGCCCCATTGCTGTGCTTTGCAGTTTCACGGCTTGAGAAACGGTGTTGATTTTCACAGGCTTGTTCTGCAGCTTTTAGAAATGTATTTCACTGCTTTTAATCCAGGGCTAGCATTAGTCTGATTGTTTGTATTAGTCATAGCTAGAGGTCCCAACTGAGATCAAGGCCCCCACTGTTCCAGACACTGTCATCCACATAGTGAGTGGCTGGGACCCCAAACCCAGTCTCAAAAAGTTCCCAATTGAAATAGACAGGACAGACAAAGAATGGGTGGAGAAACAGAGTGCAAGTGACTTACCCAAGGTCACACAGGGTATGTCTGTACTGCCCAGGGTTAGCAGGACTCAAATTAACAGATCCTGGGTTTGTAAACCTAGGGCTTGAGTGTCTACACTCATTTGTCAAACTCAGGTTGGGAATTGTTGAACCCTAGGTCCCAGCCTGAGGCTTCAGCATCTACACGGCATTGTGTAGGCCCAAGTCCAACCTTCCATATCCCAGACTTCCTAGCACCTTCCCAAAATGTAGCTGCTCTAGCCCTTTGGTCGTGGTGCAGTGTGGGAAAACTTGATAGTCCACCAAACTTGACTGTGCAGAGGATAAAGAATGTCAGCCCATAGGATTGTGGAATACTTTTGGCAGAGTGTCAGAGCATGAGTCCAGTGGGGCTGTGTCTACACTGCAAAGCAACAGGGCTTGAACCCTGGGTCCCAGCTTGACTCAGACTCAGACCCTCTAACCAGTGGGGTTCTGGGACCAAGCCCTGGCTTAGTATGATTTGTGTGTAGTCAGAAATGGGGATAGACTTGAGCCTGAATTCAAACCCTGGGCTTACACTGCAGTGTAGACATAACCACAGCAGGTCTTTGTCAGAGCTGGGAACAGAACCCAGGTCTCCTGACTCCCAGTCCAGTGCCCAATCCACTTGAGGGGGCCATTTGGACTGTTGAATCTTGAGGAGCAGATTCACCTGGGAGCCGCTTGACTAGAGAGGAACAGCATTAGGGGCTGACCTGGAAGCCAACACACCAACATGGTTGCTGCCTCTCCACTCCTTTCACCAGCAGGGACTTGAGGGGATCTGCCCCTCTAAGGGTGCCTTCTCTCATGACACCAGCTGCAGTGTGCAGAATGGAGTCAACATGTCATTGTAATTTCATCCTGGCCAGGAAAGAGAAGCAGCACAGGTGTGTATGCGACTGAGAGCCAATGGGCCAATGCTGCTTCCACCCAGCTGCTCTCTCCATCCACTGGGATCACTTTTTCAGCAGGGATGTTCATGCTTTTGAGTGATGGTCCTCCACCACACATACCAGCAATAGGTGGAGAACCTCCTCGCTAATGGGTGTGTTGGGAGGCAGAAGTAACAATCTGAATAAAATATAGCAGAAAAGCAAAAGTCTTGGATCCCCATACGCCTAATTTACAGCAAAAATCGAAATAGATAAGAGGGCAAATCTAAAAGGCAAGTTCATGTCTTCCATTCTTCTGTGCAGGTGTTCCTTATATTATTCCCAAACTGTGCCTGAGATAGTTTTATTGGACTGAGATCTAAAAAGCTGTGTGCAATTGCAGTCGTAATTTCTGCCCCACTAAGTGTTACTGAGAATTCTCTCTTTAAGGCAGAGGAGCTACTTAGTACTTCCGATCCCTTGCGTTCAGTCACAGAAGCCGCCTAAGGGGTCTATCGTCTCTAAACCAAGTGCTAATTGCACTCTTCAGACAGACACGAGGAACAGACATATGGTTAGGAGAATGGCTCCATTCCCCGCCACCACCACCACCTTTGTTCTGGCTGCTTCCTGATAAGGACAGTACTTCTGCTGTTTTCAGGTACTGAAGAATGTTATGGAATCTGAAGGTGTCAGGGGGAAAAAATGTGCAAATAACAGCTTTCCTTGTCAGAGCCAGTGTAGACTCATCATTTTAAGGTTCTTTTATATCAGTGAGCCAAGCTCAATAATGGACAAACCGGACTGGACAAAGCACTGAAAAATATACTGTAGGGAAAAAACCGTGCATTGGCCATGAGAGAAACTTAATGACCTAATAGGTCTTAAAATACAACGGTGACGTCTAAAGAGTGTATTTATCTTATTGTAGTGAAATCCATCCCTGCAGAATGGTGCAGGAACAGAGTTTTTTAGAATGCTGTAGCAATCTGGTCATCAATACTGTTCGTTTAATGTCCTAAATGTAACACATATTTAGCATGATTATCTAGTGCCTTCCCTCTTGAGGAAACTTAAAGAACTTTATACATTTGGGGCTTGATCCTGTATTCCATTGACTCCAGTAAGTATTTCGGGAGCAGCAGTAATACAGGATTTTTCCTTTAACATTCAACAAACATCAGACAAGGGTTAACATCAGCCCTTGCCAACAATGTAGTCGTCACCTCTGGGGTGGACTGCAGATGTTTGGCAGGTTTAAGATAGGAAGTAAAGGACAGACTACCTTTTTTCAGTTGAAACCTATGTGAAGTGTGTGTGGGGGGGGCGGGGGGTAGAATTTAGGACACTGTCACAGTTTCAGGGTAACTACACCTGTATCCCCTCTTTCATAGTCCACTCCAGGAGTGCCCAGTAGGGACTCAGGTCTCCAGCTGTCACCTATCTCTGGGCAGGAACCCTTGTCCTACTACTTTCTCACCCGTGGTTTTAAGACTATACAGTTCCCTGCTTTAGCTTGTGACCTCCCCAGCAAGCCAGTCTGCCTAAGAGCCAGAGTCTATGCTTTGCCAGCCATTGCAAGTTACTACACAGCCCATTCTAAGCAAGCACATTTATTCTTACAGTAAAAGCATTACTGAGAAAACATATGAAAACTATAAAAGCTTATGAGAGGTCACTCATCAGTCTTATGGGGCCCTACTAGGCCAAAGTCTTTCCAACCCTTCTGCAAGGGCTAGGGTCCCCTGGGAGAGAAAGTCCTATCTATTTGCAGGGTCAGAAAGAAGGCCCTGAGTCAGTCAAAACAGTTTTATGCCAAAGGCCCTTTCTTTGTCTTTTGGTCTCTGAACACCCAGGATATGAAAGCCTCCCCAAGGGATGATGCCTCTCTGGAGGTGTTTACAGACTGAGTGATTCACTTTTATCACCCCACACACACACTGTTTTTGCTTCCTGGAAGAGTTGTGGTAGCCCTCTCTCCCCTGGAATTGCTTACAATCCCTGACCCACAGTGAGGTATAAACTTAATACAATATGGTCCTCAAAGATATTGCATGGAATTGCAATATCTGTCATGTACACCAGGAAGTTAACAGCCCTATTCAATCAGTATGGATATCTTTATTCATTGATCTCAAAACACTTCACAAAGGAGGCATCATCACCATTTTACATATGGAGAAACTGAGGCACACCACGATATGGTGATTTGCACAGGGCCACACAGCAGGCAAGTGATAA
The DNA here is from genome assembly GCF_028017835.1 of Emys orbicularis. Lineage (NCBI taxonomy): Eukaryota > Metazoa > Chordata > Testudines > Emydidae > Emys > Emys orbicularis. Next base: position 133,307,821 of record NC_088687.1, on the reverse strand, counting down.
TGCTAGGAATAAAACCCAGGTTTGCTGTCTTAGTTAAGTGCCCTTTCCCCTGAACCATACTGCCTTCCACTGTGGTAAAATGATCATCCCTATCATTCCCCACTTCTTTCATTCAGTTTCTGGAGGGAAGCCTCTGTTCCCCTTTAATGGCTTGTCCATAGAAATAAGAAACTACTAACTAATGGAATTTCTAATTCAACTTCAGTGGTAGCACCCTGTGCCTTGGTACTGAAGGTTCCAACCCTCGTGATGACCCAGACTGGAGTCTTTTACTCATGTGCTAATTTGTTCACAGTGATACACTCTGCAAGTCATACAGTAGCTTTTTGTCATTCCATTTCAAGATGCAGCATGACTTGGATGAAAATATTAAATGACTGGAAGCCAGAAAGTAAATGCTTTAGGATTTGGTCATTGGCTCAATAGCAATCTTTAACAATGTCCGTTTGAAGGTCAATGAAGCATGCTCAATTCCTGGAGCACAACGCCTCTGGCCATGCAAGAAGTGTTGGGTCTGGAGGAAACTCCTTTCATCCCAGAACACCATAATGCGCCATGAGGGAAGATGAGCAACCCCTCCAGTGAAAAACAGAGATGGTGGAGAGGACAGATAAAAACAACCCGTTGGCTGTATTGGTTTCCCTCCCATTGACATGCATCCTAAATGGGGAGGTATAGCTGAGTGGTTTGAGCATTGGCCTGCTAAATGCAGGGTTGTGAGTTCAGTCCTTGAGGGGGCCACTTAGGGATCTGGGGCAAAATCAGTACTTGGTCCTGCTAGTGAAGGCAGGGGGCTAGACTTGACTTGATGACCTTTGGGGGTCCCTTCCAGCTCTATGAGATAGGTATATCTCCATATATTATTATATAAGGGCCTAATCCAGAGCCCACAGAAGTTAACAGGAGTCTTTCTATTGACGTCAGAGGAATTTGGATTGAGACTTAACAAACAACAGCAGCCTCCTCCTTGTTATGTATTAATTTCACTACGCTCCAGAAGTAGGACTAGCTTGGTCTATTTCAACACTGTTTTAGTTTGGTCAGGTGATTCCCTTTCAGATGCGTTTATCTCACTTTCTGTTTCTTAGGTCTCGTCTGCATGGGAACATCCAGCAAAATTAATCCCAAATAATTAAAGGTGTGAATTTTAAGAGGATTAGTTAAATGTCATTACATCCCTGTGTGGCCACTGTTATTCAGCATTAAAGTGGCCTTAATTCAGTTTAGCTTCATTGTAAACTAAACTGAATTAAGGCTACTTTAATTCTGAGTCACAGTTGCCACACAGGGATTAAATGACATTTAACTACTCCCAAGGGATTGTACATTTCTTCACAAGAGTGGCTCCAGAGATAAGAAATATTTATCAGCACTCATTGCAAGTGAATTTAATTTCACTAAGTTTTATCTTTTATTTTGCTGTTGTGTACCTGGTACCTTGGCTAGATGGATTTTGAGGGAGATAACATAATGCCATTACTGACAATGTAAAGCCTATAGCAGGAGATGAGAAACCGAAGCCTTGCTGCATAGATTAATATTTATTGCTTTAGTGTAAGAGGCTATTTTCTTGGGTTGCATCGGGAGATATAGTGATAAAAATATTGGAGGAAAGTACATTATGGATTCATCATCTATCTAACTTTGCATTGATTTGATTTATTTGGATTTGGTCGTGGTGTTATTTCAGTGGTTGGAGGTCTTGGTTTTATTAAGCATCCATTAAATGATTTTGTTTCTAGAAAAATCAGTATGAAAAGGCCCAGAAGACAGGCAGACTAAGAACAAAAATAAAGGTTTTTAGCAAACACTTGAACAGTCACATACCCTCGCTAATGTCTATCTTTTAAGACTTCCTTTGGCTAAAATACATCTCTGACACATTTAATGGTATTCCACTGAGCACTCGGGTGATAAAATGAGATTACATTTAAATTAGGAAATGGTATCCTTTTAAACAGCACATATAGAGAGAGCCTGCCTTGTTCCCCTTGGTCAACCTATAAAAAATGCTGCCATAGAGAAGAGATAATGAATTAGTCATAATGAATTTAGAGGAATATTTCCTGAGACTGTTGGATACAGATAAAACCTGTGGGTCCCCCTGGCTCTCTAGCTCCCAGACTGACTAGCACAAGTCAGAGTGTGGTTGGCCCTTTGTGGGCAGAAGTGTGAATACAAGGAGTCTTCCCTCAACCCCGCCTAGCATCCCTGCACAAATATATATTTGTTGCCAGAGGATGCTGTGAAGACCAAAAGTATAAGTGGGTTCAAAAAAGAACTAGATAAGGTCATGGAGGATAGGTTCATCAATGGCTATTAGCCAAGATGGTCAGTGATGCAAGCCCATGCTTGGGTTGACCCTAAGGCTCTGTCAGAAGCCAGGAGGGGATGACTGGGGTGGATCTCTCTGCAATTGCTCTGTTCTGTACACTCCCTCGGAAGCTCTGGTACTGGCCATTGTCAGAAGATAGGATACTGGGTTAAATGGACCATTGGTGTGACCCAGTATGGCCGTTCTTATGTTCTTGGAGTCTTGGTACTCCCTGAGCTCAAGGAATGTGTGTCACAGATACTGCCACCAGCTCTAGACTCCACATAGAAAGTGAAAAGGGTGTGTGTCCCCTATCCCCCCCTTCTCCCCACCTGTTCTGCACAAGCCAGCAGAGGTGGACCAGTACAGGGGGAAACACACACTGCACCATATAAAGGGTGTAGGGGCAGGTCTTCTCCTCTGGCGTGCACTCCCCCAGAGCCTGTGGAGGAACCCTAACTGAGTTAGCCCCAATGCATGAGCTTGGTATAAATGTAGAGGGTTGCTGGGTGATCCCACAACTACACCCTATAATATACCATTCTCCCCAAAGCACACCTGCAGAGCCAGACACCCACATCTTGAATAGATTTGGAAAAGATGCCTTATAGTGGTAGACTCAAGGAGCTTAATCCATTTAGTTGAACAAAGAGAAGATTAAGGGGGACTTGATCAGTCTACAAGAGAACAGAACTTTGATAAGGGGCTCATCAGTCTAGTGGACAAGTTATAACAAGATCCAATGGTTGGAAGTTGAAGCTAGACAAATTCAGACTGCAAATAAGGCACACATTTGTAACAGTGAGGGTAATTAACCATTGGAACAATTTGCCCAGAGTTGGGATAGATTATCCATTACTGGCAATTTTTCAAACAAGAGTTAATTCAGGGAAGTCCTATGTCCTGTTATACTGGAAATCAGACTAGATCATCATAGTGGATCTTTTTGGCATTATGATCTATGAACTCACATGGTTTTCTGACTAAGGAGAAATTATCTTGGATCTTCTACCTCTAAAATCCCCTGATCCAACTTCTATTGGAGGCGGTAGTCTTTTCTATAGACTTCATTGTGACTTGGATCTTCACATACAGTACAATAGGACAGGGTGGATGAACGTGAGAGCATGAAAGTTCCCAGTTGATATTTCTGCCTCCAAAACAGTGCCTTGAATAGGAAATCATTACTACTGTCCTTTATCAGCTCTGTGCTGCCTGTGCACTATCATGTCCTCCAGGTTATTTACTTGTACTAAGTTTCAGGTATTTAAAGTGCAATATCCGTTAATTAGTAGTTTAAGGGTGATTGTAAAGAAATAATTGAAAGAATCTAGTTAAACTGATTCACGTTCTCCTTTCCTTTTCAGTATGTGTCTGTAAACTTTTCCAGCCAACTCAAATCTGGTACCGAATTACATGATTTCTTTACACTTCCACTTACCCTGTTAATTAGATGATGCTGGTATCTTTAATACCCCACACTTAGTACAAGTAATTAATGTGGAGAAAACAAGGTAGTGCATTGTAGTCCAGCAATCTTCCATCTTCACCCCCATTATATTGTTCCATGCACAGGAACAAAACAAATGCTTTCAGACAGAATGACCTTTATTTATACAGTATCGTTAACAGCTGTCATCAAGGGGATCCTTGATCCAGAGACAATCACAGACCTCTTTAAAGCGAATGGCTATGCCAAGCACTCTCTTTCAAGAGCAACAGAAAGTGCAATCAAGCCCTTTTGTGTAGTAAAGACACCTGCAAACAATGGAGCTGACTGCTCAAGTCACTAGGCCACATGACAGGCAGGTCGGAGCTAATAATAATAATAATGATAATTAATGGAGATATCCCATCTCCTAGAACTGGAAGGGACCTTGAAAGGTCATCGAGTCCAGCCCCCGCCTTCACTAGCAGGACCAAGTACTCATTTTGCCCCAGATCCCCAAGTGGCCCCCTCAAGGATTGAACTCACAACCCTGGGTTTAGCAGGCCAATGCTCAAACCACTGAGCTATCCCTCCCCCCGAGCTTCTGGGGTTTGTAAGCTCAGGGGTTAGGGGATGGGGTTGAAGCCTGTATGTTGGACACAGAAAAATATGAAAAGGAATTGTGAGCATGGCCCTGAGGCCATGTCTACACTACAGACTTTGGCTGGCATAGGTATGTCAGTTGGGGCGTGGAGCCCTTCTTCGGATACTAACACTGTAGGAGCATAAATAAGACAACAAGAATATACCTTACTCATATTACCAGTTTATCCTCCTATTGGAAACAATCCTGCAAGGCCTCAAATATTGGCTAATCACTCAGGGCAAAGGGGCAATAATATTAAGAGAACACCGAAAAGAAGAAAGAACAAAAGTCATGTCTCCAGAAGGAGGAGTATGGGGGAGTGTCTTCTCCGACAGTCTGCACTGAGCTTAACACAAAATGACTGCCTGTCTCTCTGAACAACAGACTGATTTACACAGTACATGGGAAGGCAAAACATAGCCATTCCAGTGCACAACTAAAGATACCACAGCCCCGCTGTCTGTCAACCTTTGGGGGGCATCTGTAAATATCTCAATGATGAGACAGTAATATTAAATAGAGGCAATCTTAGATAGCAAAGACATGAGTGGTTTTTGATGAGTCCTCAGTTATCAAGAGTAGGGTAAACAATTCCAAATCTCCAATCTCGTCGTGACATCCAACTCTATTACATTTCTTGTTAGCTCCCGCACCGTTTGTTTTCTCTTCTTGATGCCTCAGTTGGCTTTTTCCTATGCAGCCATGTTAGTGGGCTTCCTGACAACTCTCATTTCTTTCCAGTCACTCTGCAAATGTCCCTAATCTCTTTCACTCACTTCAGTGACCCCCTTAGCTATCACTTCTTTCTGTCACTTCAACACCTCACAAAAGGTTACCATGTTTGGAACACTCTTGTGAAGAACTGAATTGTTGTTTGTAGCAGCCAGAGGCCCTGAGCAAGATCAGAACCTCCTGGGGTTAGGCACTGTACAGTCACAGTCTCTGCCCTAAAGAGCTAGCACCTTAAGTAGACTCAACAGATGCACAGAAAGGTTACGTGCAGGGCCGGTGCAACCCATTAGGCAGCCTAGGCGGTTGCCTAGGGCGTTAGCATTTGGGGGGCGGTATTTCGGGTCCTTTGGCGGCGACCACAGCGGCCGGATATTCGGCCGCCCCGGTCGTCGTCAGCATTTAGGCGGAGGGAGCTGCGGCAAGGGGGCACGGGGAGTGCCACCTGCAGCAAGTAAGGGGGGGGGAGCGGCACACAGGGGAACTCCCTGCCCCAGCTCACCTCTGCTCCGCCTCCTCCCCTGAGCACGCCGCCCCGCTCTGCTTCTCTCCCTCCCAGGCTTGCGGCGCCAAACAACTGATTGGTGCCGCAAGCCTGGGAGGCAGGAGAAGTTGAGCGGTGACGGCGTGCTCGGGGAGGAGGAGAAGCAGAGGTGAGCTGGGGTGGGGAGCTGCCGCATGGCTCCCCGGGCTGGGGGGAGCTGCTGCGGGGGGGGGCGCCTCAGGGCAGAGAGGGGGAGCTGCTGCAGGAGGGTGCCTCAGGGCGGAGGGGGGGCGGAGAGCTGCCACAGGGCTCGGGGGGGGGGGGGGCGCAAGGTGGAAGTTTTGCCTAGGGCACGAAACATCCTTGCACCCATCCTGGTTACGTGAATTGTCTAAGCTCACACAGAAGCTCAATGGCAGAGCTGGAAATAGACTCTAGCCAAGACTCCAGACTTTCAGCACAGTGTCCTACCCACTGGGCCACATTGCCCTTCACTATGCTCAGCTCATTCTCTCTTGACAGCTGATACTACGCTGAAACAAGGTGTGTGTGGTCGGTATAAACCAGGACCACACATGTACAGTACCATGCCAGCTAATCATGATTAAACCCTGAGGTTCAGGTTTGGTCAAAGCCTGACAGTTTCATCACCATTATATTTACTAGGATTTATAGAAAAATTAAAAAGCTAAACCTGATCTGGCCTACATGGAGTGCAAAAATGCATATCTGTGTCCTCAAACTCCATTCTTCACAATTGTCTGCAAATGCGGTGGTTCTCAACCAAGGGTATGCGTAGGTCTTCCAGGAGGTACATCAACTCATCTAAGTCAGTGTTTCTCAACCTGGGGGTCACAGGACAGGTTTAGGAGCATCGCAGGGCTGGCATTAGGGGGTGGCAAGCAGGGCAATTTTCCAGGGCCCCATGGCAGAGGGGGCCCTTCGAAGCTAAGTTACATGCTTCAGCACTGGGCGGCGGGACTTGGGTTTCAGACTCCTGAAAGAGGTACAGTAGCCACTGAGGCATCAACACATCATGACAGCTGCTGAGAACTACAGCTCCTAAATCCATAAAAAAATAAACCTCGTCTGCAAATCACAGTCTGCAGCGACAACCCCTAGGATTGTACAAAAGATTAGGGGACAGTGTGTGAGGCGTCCAAGCCACAAGTGCACAGCAAGGCATGTGGTCTGATTCCACTGCTGCTGTAGCTGGCCCCAGTGACCACTCAGACAGATGCAATCAGTGACTTTCCTACTGGTCTGCCTGTTCACAGTGAATTGAGCTAGTTGCATCCTTATGCAACACTCCAGCCGGCCCTCAGGGCTTGATCCAGCATCCACTGGAGTCAATAAAAAGACCTCCATTGACTTCAGTGGGCTTTGGATCAGGTCCTTAGGGGGGACAAAGGTGACTTGATATCTATCACTGTGGAGTTGGAGCCATTGGCACCACCACTGGTTCCCAGTTCCCCTACCTCCCTGTGGAAGTGCTGGCAATAGACCTGCAATAGCATAAGCAAGAGGGTATAATAGGTACAGCTGATTGAAACTACTGAAACAAAGATTTTCACTTAAAATGGGTATTATTTCGGGGACATTCTATGGCTTGTATTATGCAGGAGCTCAGACTCAATGATTCATTCAGTGGTCCATTCCGGCCTTAGAATCTGTCAATAAAAATAGCTTTTTTCCCCAAAATTGTTAATGCAAGATTATCAGCAATATCGACTTTTAAAAAAAAAATCTTTGCAATTCTTGTGATCTTTTAAAATCAAAATGGCTATTGAACTTGTTGCTGGAACTTGGAATTTATTGGAAACCCATTTGGTTTCCAATAAATGACAAATTTTGCAAATGAAAAATGGATCAATTTCAACCCCTGCAAAATTAAATCAATGCTGACTTTTTAACTGGTCCCAAACTTATGGCAGGACTGTCCCGTGATAATGACAATGCCATTCCCACTGCTGGATCGGGGGATTGTAAGAATGGAAAAGATACAGAAGATTTGGGGTGCTTAAAGAGCAGAGGAGTACAATTTTTATAACAGGGCTCACCCAGAGGCACAGAGCATAGTTAGTGCAGACTCTTCCTCTGAGAAAGAGAGCAGACACTTTTTATTTCTGACCTTGCAAGGCACATGGGAGAGGCTCAGCCATTTAGAGAAACAGAAGAAATACAAAGTGGCTTTAACTACTAAATGACCCACCCCGCTTGAAACTGGAAATGCATTGTTAAAAATGTCCTCCATTTTTGGCTGATATCCAGGAAGTGTAAAATCTTTTGGGAAGGGTTGACTGAAATGTTCCCTTTGAAACTTATATTAGCAGAAAAATGGCTTTCTTGCAGAACTGAAAACTTCCATTTTCCAAAATTTCACTTGTCCCAAATGTTTTTGCCAAAGTCAAACATTCTGAAATGTTGTGGGTTTTGTTTTCCCCCTTCTCATTCCTTTTTCCCACGGAATGCAATAGAACAAATCATATCTAGGTATTTCCCTCCACACTCTTTTACTTTCTTCTTTGCAATGTTCCTTTTACCCTTCTAGCTTTTTCTAAATGTCCTCAACTTTGGAAAAAGTCACAGAGGGGCAAAAGGACAAATAGAACTGGGGCCTTGTCTGCCCTTGAAAATGTTTGCTGGCATAGATATACCATTGGAGCTATCCTGGCAAACTCCCCCAGTGGAGATACAGCTGAGAACTCCTTTGCTGGTATACCTTAAACCAATTTCCGGAACAGCTATAATGGCAAAAGGATTTTTTTATAACTGCATCTGCATTGGGACTACTGCATTATGCCAATAAGGGGTTGAGGGGGAAAATCACACCCATATAACGGCAAAACTTTTTTGTTTTAAACTTTTAAAGTTTTGTAAGCAGGGTTCATAAAGCATATTTTTGCCAGGGTGAAGGCATATTGCTCCCTGCAAATGCTGTTTAACTGATGGTGCATAGGGTGATGTATGGAGCCAAAGTCAAAGCACATCACCCTTTTTTTAGTATTATTATTCATGAAGCCCATTCAGCGCTCAGTTCAGAGGACGTTTGTAAGCTGTTGTCAAACACCTGGGTCCCCTACTGTAATAAATGAGTCGTTTATATGTGGAAAATGAAAAACCTACAATGTCAGCAAGACGGGAACACAAAGAGAAGGTTGCAACAGGATTATGAGGCTCTAAATGCAAGGTTGAAATTTATGAAATTTACAGAGTGGTGGAAAGGGCAAAACAGAAGAGATGAAAGAGTGGCAAATGGAAATAACAAGAGGAATTGCCTGTAAGACATTGTCCTTAACTTACATCAGAGTTTATGGGTGAGTGGATGTCATCTCATTTTATACAGCTACTGTGCAGTGGGCATCACCTAACATGACACAACCAACTGGGAAGATTGAACTAGTAAATTTAGAGGGTAAAGTTGATCTCATAGGGACTAATTTAAAGGGCCTGGCCTAATACAGACTAATCATGTATAAAGTAAACTTGCCTATTAGTGACTTTTTTAGAAGGTAAACTGGCCTTATGTGCAGCAATTCAGAAGGCAATGTACTTAGTAGGGTGTAGTTTAGCAGTTAAGCCAGTCTAGTTTAATGTAATCTCTTAGGGGAAAAGACAGGACTTCTCTCTATTTTATACTGAGCCAAGCATGCTGACAGTCTTCAGCCACTAAAAATATAATAAAGGAACATAACGAACTTCCAAGCTATGGGTGATATCGGCCTTCCTTAAACTACTTAGCACGCTGGCACCAGGAATGAGCTGTCATTAGGATAGGCCGTAATTCAGTTAAATAGTATGTGTGGATTGTAAAGTGGCTTTAAATTCTGATCTGTTACCCCACTGCTAATCCAAAGTAACAGTACGCTGAAGTCAGTGGAGTTACCCCAGATTTACACCAGGATATTGAGATCATAGTGATAAATGAGAATTTATAGCTGCTCTATTTTGTTTTCAAGCACAGCACTGAAAAACACTGCTTTGCCACCATTAACTGAAAATAGAGGGAAAACCGAATAAAATAGGGTAAGAAATAGGGTGGCAGCACTACACCCTAACATTGAGGTGCATACGTTAACAATTACGCATATAGTAAAGAAATAAGGTGGTGGTTTATAGTTTAAAAGGTTGGTAATTGTAAGTGTGCAATCAATGTTGGCACATAGAGAAGGATTTCTTGCCATCTACAAGCAATAGCTCAGCTGCCTCATGCAATGAAGCATGCGGGTTCATATCCCTGATATATTTTTGGCCTTCCTTATTTAACTGTAGATACTTCTGTTGTCTCTACAAACATTGAAGCCTTTCTTGAATTTGGCTTAGCACTTTGCCTCAAAAATACCATGTGGCGGTCAGTTCCACAAGTAATTCAGTGTGGAGTCAAAAGTATTTCTTTTCATCAGTTTTAATTGTGTTGCCTTTCAATGTAATTGTCTCTTGTATTATGAAAAAGTGTATATAGGAGAGTGAGTGACATGTTCCATGTTCTTCGTTATTCTACCGCGTCCCTATTCTTCATCTGCTCATACGGAAGCATTTTCATGCCTCTAATCATTTTCATTGCCCTTCTTGGTCTTTATCTATTTCTGCTATAACCTTTTTCAGCTGGGGTGATCAGACCAGGACTATATTCAAGGTTTATAGTTTATATAATACTATTATTATACTTACGCTATTGTTCTCTGACCATTTCTTAATGTAGTCTAACAACTTGTTTGCTTTCTGGCCCACCATTGCATATTGAACGGAGATTTTCACTGAGCTGTCAACAATGATGACAAAGTCTATTCCCTGAGTGGCTTCTGTTACTTTAGAACACATCAATGTGTATGAGTAGTTCAAATTGGTCTTTGCAACGTGTCTAGCCTTATAGATCAGAACCTGGCTCTGTGAATGCAACTATTTTTATTTTAAAGCCTCAGTTCTTTGCAATGATCATTGGTGCAATCCTTCACAATTACATGGAAGTGACACCTCCGTCATTCGAACAGCAATTAATCTTGTGCAAAGAAACATGGGGAAATATTAAAGAAGAAAAAGAAAAAGGAAGCAAGGAAAGAGAAAATTAAATGGAAACTATTTAACTGCTGCCTGGCTGTGGGTATTATGCATTTCCCATCCCTCCCTTCTTCCTCTTGGAATTAAAAATATGGTTAAAAAAGTCCAGCTATTTATCTGAGCGTTTAGAAGAGGATGACCAAGACATTAAAACGTCTTCAGAAGTGGATGTGGATCCACTGCAGAGTGTAATATGCTCTCACCAATCTATCACAGTCGAGACAAGCTGAAGCATTGGAGCCGCAGGAACTTCCAAATGGCCTTCACAGTGAGACCTATAAGGTATGTCCACATTGCAGTTAGACACCTGTGGCTCACTCATGCCAGCTGACTTGGGTTAAGGGGCTGTTTAATGGTGGTGTAGATGTTTGGGCTTGTGCTGCAGCCCAAGCTCTGGGACCCTCCCACCTTACAGGGTCCTAGAGCCCAGGCTCCAGCCCGAGCCTGAACATCTACACTGCAATTAAACAGCCCTTTAGCCTGAGCCCTGCGAGCCTGAGTCAGCTGGCATGGGCCAGCCAGGGGTTTTAGTTGCAGTGTAGACATACCTACAGAGAGTGCTTAGCAGTAATCTAGCCTAAAGGGGATGGCTAGATTGCATCAGAGAAGGGGCATAATCTCCTTGTCAAATAAACATAGAACAAAGCTTTTCTGAGCTCTGCTCTTATTTGAATGGGGGAATGAGTATTGCAGGGCTCAGAATATGACCATAAGTTAAAGGCATAAAAGTTATCTGAGCATTAAAGTTTGGTTCTAGAACTGGGAGAAGATCATGATAGGGTGAATGGGGTGGAGCTTATTTCATCCAATCTGGTTCACTTCCATTCTATTTCTCCTAGTTATGAATCTGATCCAAAGCTCAGAGAGATCAAGGGCAGTCTTTCCATTGACTTCAGCGGGCTTTGGATCATGTCCTTATTCTCCACCTACTTGGCTTTGTCTGCTTGTTACATTTTGCAGCATGCAAAGTCTACAAGGCAAGCAACAAAACTTTTTGTTCCTCTTCCACGGGTTTTGCTCAGTTATGGAGCCAGCAAAACAACAGTAAAGCCAAGGGATTTTTCTGACATTTTTCAAATGTCACCTCCAGAGAGCATGGCTCAAGGTAAATGGAAATGGATGAAGATTTACGTGTTAACTGGAGTGGGCATCAGCAGTATGATTTTTTTTTCTGAAGGCTTCAGGGAATAGCAGCCACAGCCATAAGAGTTTAGGAGTAATGAAGAAAGATTGTGCTGTTGAAAAAGGATGTGTCAAGTGTCCACGTGTGCAAAGATCCTACATTTCCTAAATCCATGGGGGCTACTGCAGAAATGAAATTCAAGTGCAAGGTTATGCGGGGTGAAAGGTAGAGAAAAGTGGCTGAGCCTAGAATAACGAGTTTGTTTTTAAAACTCTGTTGCAAGCCTGGGATTGGTGCAGTGAGTTAATATCCCAGTCACTCACCTCCTGATACCTAAGTCTGCATTCTTCTTAGGTTGCCTACGGAATAAGCTTTCTAGCCTGCCCATCAAACCCTCCGCAGGGCACAATTTAGCATGGTTAGCAGCCTCAGGAGAGGCTGAAATGGTCAATAACACATGAGGACTGAAGTCTTGCAACAGTATTACAGGCTTGATCCAAATCCTACTGAAGTCAATGGAAAGACTCCCATTGATTTCCTAGCTCTGAGGCCGGAAGGGACCATTCTGATCAGCTAGTCTGACCTCTGCATAGCACAGGCCAAAACCACTCTGCCAATAATTTTTGCAGCAGTCCCATAATTTCAGTAGGTATCTGATTTATATATTCATAGATTCTAAGGCCAGAAGGTATCATTGTGATCATCTAGTCTGACCTCCTGTATAGCACATCCGAGCCATAGGACTTTTCCCAAAATAATTCCTAGAGCAGAGCTTTTAGAAAAATATCAAATCTTGATTTAAAAATTGCCAATGATGGAGAATCCACCATGACCCTTATTAAGTTGATCCAATGGTTAATTACTCTCACCCTTAAAATTGTACACCTTATTCGCAGTCTGAATTTGTCTAACTTCAATTTCCAACCATTGGATTATGTTATACCTTCCTCTGCTAGATTGAAGAGCCCATTTTTCAATATTTTTCTCCATGTAGATACTTATAGACTATAATCAAGTCACCCCTTAACCTTCTATTTGTTAAGCTAAATAGATTGAGCTCCCTGAGTTTATCATTATAATCCGTGTTCTCTGATCCTTTAATCATTCTTGTGGCTCTTCCCTGAACCCTCTCCAATTTATCGGTATCTGTCTTGAATTGTGGGCACCAGAACTGCACAGGGTATTCCATCAGCGGTCACACCAGTGCCAAATACAGAGGTAAAATAACCTCTCTACTCCTACTTGAGTTCCCCTGTTTATGCTTCCAAGAATCTCATTAGCTTAGCTCTTTTGGCCACTGCTTCAAACTGGGAACTCATGGCCAGCTGATTATCCTCCATGACCTCCAAATCTATTTCAGAGTCACTGCTTCCCGGGATAGAATCCCCCATCCTATAAGTATGGCCTACATTCTTTGTTCGGAGATGTACACATTTACATTTAGCCGTATTAAAATGTATATTGTCTGCTTGAGACCAGTTTACTAAATGATCTATATTGCCCATAATCAGTGACCCGTCCTCATCATTATTTACTCCCCCACACACCAATTTTTGTGTCATCTGCAAACGTTATCAGTGACGATTTTATGTTTTCTTCCTGATCACTGATAAAGATATTAAATAGCATAGGGCTGAGAACTGATCTCTGCAGAACCTCACTGGAAACAGACCTGCTTGATGATGATTCCCCATTTACAGTTACGTTTTGAGACCTATCCACCTGTTTTTAATCCATTTAATGTGGGCCATGTTAATTTTATATCTTTCTGGGTTTTTTAATCAAAATATCATGTAGATCCATGTCAAATGCCTTGCAGAAATCTAAGTATATTACATCAGCACTATTACCTTAATCTCCCAAATTTGTAATCTTCTCAAAAAGAGATATCAAGTTAGTTTGATGGGATCTATTTTCCATAAACCCATGTTGTTTTGCATTAATTACATTACCCTCCTTAAGTTCATTATTAATCAAGTCCTGTAGAAGTCCAGGGATCGATGTCAGACTGACAGACCTCTAATTACTAGGATCATCTCATTTACACTTTTAAAAAATTGACACATGATTAGCTTTCTTCCAGTCTTCTGAAACTTACCCAGTGCTCCAAGACTTATTGAAAATGAACATTGACAGTTCAGCAAGCTCCTCAGCCAGCTCTTTCAAAACTCTTGGATGCAAGTTATCTGAACCTGCTGATTTAAAAATATCTAACTTTAGTAGCTTCTGTTTAACTGTGATGGGATCTCCAGGATACAACCTGGAACTGGTGTACCGCTGTACCCCCTTAATTCTCCAGCCGGTCCTGTTTCTCACAATGCTTTGCTAGTGACAAGCAGCAAACCCCTCCAGGGGCTGCTATCACTCAACACAACAGCATGTGGAGCCCAACACCCAGCTAGATTGTATGAATGCTCCAAAAGCCACTCACAAATCTTATAGAAAAAGGCACCAGCCAATTCGCCCCAGATCCCGAATCTTGCATCCCAGAGCTGTACCATCCTGCCCTGGTCAAAAGCCTGACCAGAGTAAGTTTATTACCCGGTCTGCCCCTCTCTTAATATGGAGAGGAGATGCACCAGCCTTTGTAAACTGAGCTGAGGTTTCCTAAGCACTTCAACCAAAATACATTGTTTTAGGTAAAGCACAAAACCGATTTATTAACTACAGAAAGATAGATGTTAAGTCATTATAAGTGGTAGGCATAAAAGATCAGAGATAGTTACCAAAGAAAATAAAAGATAAACACACAATCTAAATCTTAAATCTTATTTCTCTAGGCATTATTTAGAGCAAGCAATTTTCTCACACCCCAGATGTTACAGTTCATAATACACAAGTTTCCCTCTTAAAACTGGACCAGTCTCCTCAGTTGAAGTTTTCATCTTCTCATCATTCTTGTTCCTTCCAGTGTAGGTGGGCAGGGCCTGCTCCAGGCACCAGCATAGAAAGCAGGTGCTTGGGGCGGCCAATTCAAAGGGGCGGCACTCCGGCCAGTATCAGGGCGGTACATCCAGGTCTTCGACGGCAATTCGGCGGCGGGTCCCCCATTCCCTCTCTTCCTCTTTGAGCTGCCGCCGAATTGCCGCTGAAGAGGAGGCAGAGAGGGAGGACCCGCCGCTGAGCTGCCGCCAAAGTGCCGCCGCTCATCTTCTTTTTTTTTGCCGCTTGGGGTGGCAGAAAAGCTGGAGCTGGCCCTGTACATGGGGGAGGAGAAAGGCAAAGGCATAGATTCATAGACTCTAGGACTGGAAGAGACCTCGAGAGGTCATCGAGTCCAGTCCCCTGCCCTCATGGCAGGACCAAATACTGTCTAGACCATCCCTGATAGACATTTATCTAACCTCCTCTTAAATATCTCCAGAGATGGAGATTCCACAACCTCCCTAGGTAGTTTATTCCAGTGTTTAACCACCCTGACAGTTAGGAACTTTTTCCTAATGTCCAACCTAAACCTCCCTTGCTGCAGTTTAAGCCCATTGCTTCTTGGTCTATCCTTAGAGGCTAAGATGAACAAGTTTTCTCCCTCCTCCTTATGACACCCTTTTAGATACCTGAAAACTGCTATCATGTCCCCTCTCAGTCTTCGCTTTTCCAAACATGCTGCCACTGTTCCCTATTTTATATCTTTAGTCCATGTGCCTAGAAGACACATGCCCAGACATGTCCTGGTGGGCTTTGCTGAGTCACTGGGTTGGGCAATCCCACTGGTGTGGTCTTGTGCAACAGTCACTGAATTGTAAATCCCTTAATTACAACTCCCCTGCTGATTAATGGTTGTTGAACACCCTCCTGGGGCTGGGGGTCCTTTGTATGTCACTAGCAAACTTACAGCATATTTCAGTACCAACCATCCAGTAAAATCTTATAACTTCATACACACTAATGCTATACATATTTTGACAGAACAAGGGGTTTCAGCAGGTCATGCCCTTTTGTGTGATATCTTACATGGCATGCTTTGTATGAAATATCACAATCATACGTGCATGATGAATATGGGGGTTACAGGGTGCCATTTTGAGGTACAATGTGTCACATTAACACCCTCCAGAGATAGTAGTAGAATGGAAGGAGTGTTATCATGACCATATGATGCAACTGCACTATCTGGTTTTTTTCCCCCAAATACAGAACAGAAATATTTACTGAACACTTCTGCCTTTTCTGCATTATTATTGATCATTCTACCATTTTGATCTAGTAATGGATTAATACCACTGTCAGGATTCTTTTTGTTCCTAATATAGTTTAAAGAACTCCATAGAATTTAAAGTGAAAGCATATCATTTTAAAATAGTTTCCAGTACAACACTGGATCTAGATCTTATGGATTTGGATCTAGATCTTATGACTGGCCTTTATCCCTGTAAAGGATTGAAGTATGACCCCAGATCTATCTAACCCTGTCTAACTCTGTGAATGGGGAGTGGAGGAGAGGGCTGAAATCTAGATCTGAACCAAATTTTGTAGTTCAAGCCAAGGTAGAGTTTTAAAATATAAATGCACTTGTAATTTTTTGCCTGCAGAAGTAAATGGAATAAACATATTCCAGGCTGAACACTTGTATTCAGGCCTCTACTGACAAGTTGACCAGTTTGGAAGCTCAGGACTGAATACCACCACAGAACGCTTCTTGAATAATACATAGACTTTGTTCACTTGTCATATTTTTAATAGATTCACAAAGGATGGGACTGGTTTAAGAATTCTTCCTCACGCCGAAATTCAGAGTATTTTATTCAGCAACTACTAGAAACCGGTTCTAGCCAACTTTATTCTTTACTTTCCGTGCTAAGCATTTTGCACTGTTAAACAGCTGCTGCAGTTACCCCCAGAGATGGCTGCCTTTTAATGGTGGATGTGATCCTCTCTGTTGAAGTGTATCGGTTCATGTTTGTGAAGGGCTTTGAGATCCTTCAGGGGGAAAGATACCTTTTCAATGTAAGTCATTAATAATCATTATGGACCAGCTTCTGATACCCTTATTCATGATGAATCACATCTTACTTCCCACCTAGTTCCCACTGACATCAATGCAAATAAGTAGACCAGAATTTGGCCCTGTCTTTTAAACTCTTCAGTGTGAGAGGTTTAAGAGAGAAAACAAGAGCAAGTGCCATTTCATGCTCACTAACAAACAATCTTCAATCCCGAGGTTTCTTTCCATTCAAATGAGTCATCACAGCATTGTAGCTTTCAGCCCTTCAGGGAGCTTCTGCCACCTGGAGTATCTGGAGCTTATTAGCTGCTCCCCAGAGCTGTGTCTGTAAAGAACATCATATTCTGAATACAAGGCTCAAATTTATTTCCTTAACTGGAAAAAACAGTATCAAAAATAAAATGCTCACAAATAAAATGCCAGCAAGGAGCTAATCTCCCTCACTGTCTTTCTAATCAGTTGGTTCAGTTAATGACACCAAATGCTTTTTAACTAAGGAGCATCAGGGTTTAAAATCTATAAATCCTCCCAGGCTTGAGCCTATTCAGTGTGTGTTGTGTCCGTTGTGTTTCTATCTACATAGGGATATGGGGGTGGCAACTTACTTTACAGGCCTACTAGGGACAGGCAGATTGAGCGAGCTTTACACTTTAACTCACGTCCAAGGCTAAACCACTGCCACCCACATCACATTCCTTCTCCTGTACATTTCCAGGTAATTAATGGTAATCCTCACCATTAATTCTCTGGCATGTTGCTGTTGATTTGAGGGAAATGAAAGTTATTCGGGGGAGGGAGGAATTCAGCATCAGAGGGACATGAGAATGAGAGATCATTAAAGAAGGATAATGAAGCTGGTACCACCAGGGTCAGATTCTCACTTGCCAGTTACATCTCCCTGTCCAGCCTAGCCCACTGCACCCCAGGGGGATACACCCAGGACAAACCAAGGTGATAATGCCACATGCCCACCGGTAGGTTTTGTACTTGACAGGGTGCAACCTCAGCACTAGATTATGCCTTTAGGCTCAGCCCTGAGCAAGGGCTGATGCATAAACTGTACCACTCCAGACGTGCCCCCCAAGAGGCGTCATTGTGTCTCAGGGAGACACCCTCCTGCACCAGACACAATCCCTCCCATGATGCACTTTTGCCCTGGGGAAATAATAATTTGCTCCCCAATACACTGGGGAGGGTGCAGAGCCAAAGCTCCACTTGTTACCGACCTGCTCCAGGGGAGAGTGAGCATCTACTTACCCTTTGCATGTGCAGACCCAAGGTCCGGATAGCTCACATGGTGGTTTAGGGGAAAGGGAGGAGGGGGGAGGGCTGACTCTCCTCTATCCCCTGCGTAGCCCAAATCACAGTCTAGTCCATCATTCCATCATTTCTGGTGCTGAAGCCAAAGGATGTTCTGAGTAACTTTCACCCACCTGCCCAAACCAGACATAGACATTGGGCTGAACCTGACCCAATGTGTCATCTTACATCTCACATCTTACATCTTACATTCCATGTCATTTCCAGCAGGTAATAGCAGTCCTTGTGCTATGTAGAGCTGGATGGAAATTCCAGCCCATGAAAAATGTTGAGATTTCAAAAACAAATCATCCCAAATCACTGAAATTTCTAAATCTTTCACAAAATAAAATTAAAAAAACAAAAACAAAAAAAAAGTGTGTAGTCAATTGAAATGTTTTGTTTCTATTTTTGACCCTTTTATGATTTGATAGCTGATAGATGGATAGATGGATATTCTAAATGAAAAGCCATTTTGGAATGAAAAATCAAAACTTTTCATTCTGACAACAGTGAACCAGGATGTTTGGACACTTTCAAAATGTTTTATTAACAAAATGTCATGAATCGATACAATTTCGTGACAAATTTTGGTTTAATGAAAATGCCATTTGCTGAGGAAAAAAATGTTTCAATGAACATTTTCTGACCAACCCCATTTATGCACTGAGACCTTGCTTCTTATCAATATAAAAGGAGGAGAGAAGCTATTACAGCTTCTAATCTAAACATAGCTTTGTATGCAAGGCTGTTGCTGGGTTATTCGGTTTGCCTCACTGCAATGCAGGCTCTGTGGAAGGATAGAAATACAGCTGTCTCTCTCTTAAGCTCCTTCAGACTGGACACTTCGAAATAGGCTTTTTCTATTAGGCTTAACTTCTGACCCTTTGCTCAGTTCTAACTCCTATTGATTGAAAGGATTTGATCAGGCAAACACCTAGGGCAGGTCTACACTAACCCCCCAATTCGAACTAAGGTACGCAACTTCAGCTACGTGAATAACGTAGCTGAAGTTCGAAGTACCTTAGTTCGAACTTACCTCGGTCCAGACGCGGCAGGCAGGCTCCCCCGTCGACTTCGCGTACTCCTCTCGCCGAGCTGGAGTACCGCAGTCGACGGCGAGCACTTCCGGGTTCGACTTATCGCGTCCAGACAAGACGCGATAAGTCGAACCCAGAAGTTCGATTTGCTTGCCGCCGAACTACCGGGTAAGTGCAGACCTACCCTAAGGGTAGGTTTTAGATCCTCTTTGAAAACCATTGTCAAGTTTTCCCTTCTGGTTTTAGATCCTCTTTGAAAACCATTGTCAAGTTTTCACACTGTGACCACCGAAGATTTGAAAAATCAGCATAAGAAAGAATGAGCCTCAGAGTTTCCCAGTAATTAACCCTATCACAATTGTCCCCTCATTTATTCTTGTGTCAAAGGGAAATGTTCTGAGAGGATTTGGCCAGATCCTCAGCTGGTGAAATCAGTGTAGCGCCATTGACTTCAAGGTAGGGAGTTTAGCACTTGGCTGAGACCTGTGCTTGTTTCTTTAGCAGTAAGTGATACACCGGGGGATAGAGCTAAGGGGAAGAGATCTTTATTGAGGATGCTGAAAGGCCATGCAGAGGCTAGTTTGTATCGTAGCAGCCCAACCTTGCCTTGCATTCCTAAACCCCTTGTCACACCAAACCAGGTCCCTCCTGAAATCTAACTCTCCTTTTCCAGTTCCTCTCACCCAGCTACACTGGTATATATCCTCAGAAAAGATACAGCAAAGGGTGCAGGCTTCCCTGTGCTGCTCTAGCCATATACCCCACCTCTGAGGGTGACAGCTTGTTCACTGAGCCAGGCCTTGCCTTCTGTGCTGAGAGTGCCAGCAAGGGGCCTTACCTGAGCTTTCCCACGTGGTTATTCTTCATAATTAACGAGGCCTAAATCTTACCCTGGGCACCACCAGTCACGGTAAGGGTGGTGGTAGAGAGGCCGTGCGGCAGCCAGAGTTCCCAGGAGAAAATCTAGCTGACTTGGGCAGAATTCCTTTGAGGGTTCCCACTTCCAGGCAGTTCATAATGTCATGGCAGCTACACCAGCCTTGACCAGGGTACTGCATACACCCAGTGAGCAGTGCTGGCCAGTGCAGGAGAGGGAGAACAAATCTGGTTCTTCCCCTTCCCTCAATCCCTTTCAGGCACTTGAAGTGCATCTAGGAAGGAGCAAAGATTACACTTTCCAAAGGGGTTCTGGCCAGCTCTTGAGCAGAGGTGCAAATTTTTGGGGTGAGGAGAATTCCTTGAGCCTTCCTTCTCCCTGGGAGGCCCAGTCAAGGACTGGCTGGTTTGTGGTAGTGTAACAGCCACCATCTTGGCCAGCACACCAGGGATTGAAGTGAGACTCTCCAAAGCTACATTTACAAGCTACTACACCTTAAGCTAACGTTCTCTTAGTGGGACTGTAAGAGGCTCTCATCCCCAGTGCATTAGGTACAGAGGGGGACCTGGAACACACACTTGATCAGGTTGCAATAGCATATTCTACATTCATGTCATTTCAAGCTGCCTGCGTCAATTTCCAACACATCAACACATCATTTCCAGGGAGGGGCCAGTGTTGAATCTGAAGCTTGTGCAGCATTGTTAACACCAAGCATTCAAATATCATGAGTCAGGCCTCAAAGGAAAAATCATGGTTGACTTAAAAATCATGAGATTTTAAAAACACAATACGTTTGAGGTTCTTTCTATTTGCCTTCTATCTTCTTTGGGTACACTCAGGTCAAATTCTCAAGCTTTTCTTTATAACTAGGGCTAGAAAGTAACAAAAACAAACAAACCAACAAAAACTGGTGGGTCTTATGAAATCACTTGAGTCCAGAAGCTGGGGCTTTAAATGACAAACTCGGTATCACACGACTCATGATGAAATTGCAGGTTTTAACAATGCTGCTTTCAGTTCAAAACTAAGAAAGACTCGCAAACAATCGTTAGCAAATCTCTTACTCACAAAGACTTTCAGATCTCTGAAAATATGTGACACTTGACCAGTTGTCTGAGTGATACTGGTATTTAAAAGAAAATGACTTTATAATGGTGTCGTCCACTTAAAAGTAAAATTTCAAGCCATAAATTAGAAGGCCCAGCATATAGCAATGTAAAAAACAATACATCAAAGAGAACATATTGTCTATAATGCTATTGCTAATATTACTCAGATATTAAATCAGAACTGACAAAGTAACCTTTTCACTTGAGCAGTTTCCATTCTTTTTATCATGATAAAACAATTCCACTTTTTAACAACCTCCATCTGAATCGTATAGATGCATCATTAGGGTGATAGTGCAGAGCTCTAAGTTGATGTGGTTCTGGCTTTTCAAAGTTTTACCTAGGCAGGGTGCTAATGAATTAGAAAGTTATTAAAATTTGTTTTACAAGAGGGAGTATTTTTAATTGTATAAAACTAGTGGTAATTATCAAGCATCTTATTAGCAGGTCAGTTTCTACTTCCATAATGACAATTTATGATTATAAGCCATTCTATATATCTCATTAGGTTTAATAAAGTTGCCATTTGAAGACCATGATGCTGGATTTCTTTGCTGTAATCTAAAAAAAAAAAACCCACCACAATTGCAAGGGGCCACAGTTCATTTTTCAACCATCGTACATAAAGCCGCCAATAGAGGACTTTCCAGAGCAAGTGTCAGATAATGGTCTAGCAAAAGGCATTGGAAAGATACACGGGGAAAAAAACATTTTTATGTGGATTTCAAATTTATGAATACAAGGATTTTACAGAGGCTGTGTTGTTACCAGTTTTATATTAACCATAAACTAAAGGTAATAAACCCTGCATAGAATAGCTCTGTGTTTACTACACCTCAGTTTCCACTGTAGCAAGCAAGAGTCCAATGGACGACTTGCTAAGTTAATTAGCAATGTAATACCGCAGGGGACCTGAACATTCACCCTCAGGCCAGCTGTGCAGGGGATGGTCTATCTGTATTACATCGCAAACAGGTCGATCACAGGGATACCTCACATTGCAAAGATGACCTGGAGAACTCACTCCTTCAGGGACCACTCATGGCTCAGGGAGAAAACCCTGCTGAGATGAATCATGATGATTTTGCACCCTGGTAAATGGATGGCTACCAGAGTGATGTCATCATAGGACATCACTCTGGTAACCTGGAACATGCCCTTCCCTTGCTTGTTCACATAGTCCACGTTCCGACCACGGGTCCTGCACTCTTCACGAGTCCACGGGTGCCCCTCCCAACCCAGAAGGAAAGCATCAGTGACCACTGACTTGGTCAGAGAGGGCCAAACAAAGGTCCTTGGCACACATTGTGTGGGGACTTCCAGCAGTGCAAGGAATCTAGGACAGTGGAGGAAAGCGAAACAACCTGTCCAGAGAATGCAGGGCAGTGTGGTCGACCATCCTAAGCCACACCTAAAGAGGTCAGAGGTGCAGCCTGGCCAACTGGCCCACCTGTGTGCAAGTGAACATGTGGCCCATCAGGCTCAGACACATGCAGATTCTTGTGGCAGGCTGAGACTGCAGACTGATGCAGAGCTCTTGTAGTGCCTGGAAGCGGTCAGTTGGCAGGAACGCCCTCAACATCGTGGAATCTAACATGGCCCCAATAAACTTGATTTTTTTTGAGTGGGAGCCAAAATTGACTATGCGATGTTTAAAATGAGTCCGAGATGGTCCAGCAAATGCAACATGGTGTTGACGTGGGTGAGAACCTCCTCTCTGGCATCGCCCTTCAGCAACCAGTCATTGAGGTATAGGAAGATGTGGATTCCCCTCCTCCTGACCACCGCAATCGAGTCCCCAGGCTTGTAAAAGCAGGCCAGCCTGTCCCCAAAGGGATGGGGGAATGGAGATGGCAGGGTAACTACTGGACCAGTGTTCTGGACTAAGGAGTCAAAATAGAGGCTTAACCTGTGCCGAGGGAGGGTGTGTGGGCTGCCCAAAGCCTGAGCCCAACCGCTGGCTCTTGTGAGATCTATTTCTCTTCCTAGGGTAGTCCTGCTGTTTGCGGGGAAAAGGTTGTGCAGAGGAATGCTGAGGGTGATATCGTTGCTGCTGCTGCACGCCATAGTGGCATCTTTGCGCATACGGCATATGCACAATCCCAAGGACCTCAAGGTAGCCCTGGAATCCTTGAAGGAGTGCAAAGTGTCATCAGTCTTGCCCAAGAAAAAGACTCAGGCATCAAAGGCAAGTCCTCGATAGATTGCTGGATGTCCAGAGTGATCGCAGGGTTTTGCAACCAGGAAACCCTCCTCACAGTTACCACCCTGACTGAAGTGTCTGCAACATCAAGGGAGGACTGTAGGGATGTTTTGGCCACCAAGCAGCTTTTTGCAATGAACACCTGGAACTCTTCACTCTAGGCCTTGGGCAATTGGTCCTCGAATTTAGCTATAGCTAACCAGTTAAGGAAATCATACTTGGTCAGCAATGCCTGTTGATTTGTGATCCTCATCTGTAGGGATGATGAGGTGTAGTTCTTCCTGCCCAGAAGATCCAACTGCTTGGAGTCTCTGTCCTTAGGGGGTAGACTTGAACTTACCCTGCCAGGCCCCATCATTACAACCATTACACCAATACAACCAGGGAACTTGGGGCCGGGTGGGAATAGAACCCCTCAAATTCCTGCATGGGAACAAAATAGCACTTTTCCATGCACTTAGCCACTGGTGTTACCGAGGCTGATGTACTCTAGAGGGCTCTTGCCGGCTGGTGGCATAAACAGTCCTGGTATGCCTTAAAGTCCTCTGGGATAGAAGTGGGGGGGGACAAACCCAGAAGCACAGCATCATCCAGCGACGAGGACAAAGGTCTTGGCTGAGCCAAAACCGGCTCTCACTCCAGGAAGACGTGGCTCTGAGGAGAGGAAAACCACTGATGCCTGGGCCTGGGGCAAATCCAAAGCTGCCACCATTGACCTGGCAGGTGACGTTGGCTTCAAACAGGATGAAGAGCAGGGTCTCTGTGAACGAGGAGCATCCCACTGAGTCCACAGCCACTGATATAGGTAGGGCCTGTAGGGGGGCAGGACAGCCTCAGTCCTGGCCATAGGATACAGACCAACCCTGGGAGCCATACTGGTCCATTGACAATCCCCGGAGCTAATCAGGTGATGCAGAGCAGAAGGATGATGACTCCAGCTTGGAATCAGAGCCCTGAGATCTCAGCAACATGGGCAGAGTGATGCTTGAGGGAGCCAATAGGCAATCCGTTTCAACCATTGCCCAGAATAAAGTGGGAATCTGTGCCCCCAATGAAGGCAGTATCGCTGGTACTGAACGCAAAGGTCCTAACGCAAAGAGCGGCGCGAATGCGTCGATGTGGATGGACGGGACCACTTGCTGCGTTGAATGGGGGGGGAAAGGGGAGTGCAAAAAGGGCCTAGTGCCAAGGTCTCCTGCACTGATTCCAGTACCATGTCCATGACCACCATGGGGAGGGGAGTGTCTGCGCGTGTAGTGCCAAGAGGTACAAAGACTCCATTGGAGGAGGTTGCCGAAAGCTCAAGCCTCAGAAAGTCCTCGGCCAACAGTGAGAAGAGAACGGAAAGACAGAGCAGGTCCGCCATAGGCTGGTACGCTGACGCAGCGGTCACAGTCAGTGCTGGCATTGCCCTCATCAGTACCAGACTTAACAGACGCCTAGAGGCCGGAAGCAGAGTCAACTGTACGGGGCTTCTGCCCTTCCCGCTGGTTACCAGGGAAAGGTCAGCAGTATCCATGCCATCCCACCCACCAGATCCAGTCCCATGCCGGTCCACACTTTTCCTGGGGTAGGCAGAGGAGTCGCCCCACGACCTGGAGCAGTCCCGATTGGTCTTAAGAGACCTCTTCCTCAATGCCGACGATGGAGAACATCTCCTCTGTCTCTTCAGAGCAACGCCTGCCCCGAAATGAGAGGTGGCAGTACTCTCAGAGCCTGAAGGTGCTTTTCGACCTGAGGAGGGCCTCAGTACGGGATCAGGCTGTGTGGCCTGTTCAAGCAGGTAATGGATTGGCTGTGTAAAACCCTAAGCCAGTAAGGGGTAGTCAATAGGTGGACTGTGGTCCAACTCTAGACTGCCAGATGCCTTTCAGTGGATTGCGGGGGCAGAGGCAATGCGTGGGTGGGGCATCGGATGTGACATGCCCCCAGAAGCGAGGTGGCAGCAGCTCCCCCCTAGTGATGGCACTCACCATGTGTCTGTGCAGTGCGGGGACGGAGGAAGCAGCAGGGTAGCTGGCCGAGCTCCCCTCACCCCACATGAGGTGATTGATATCAGCAAGACAGGCCAGCCAGTTAAAAGATACTATTTGTCAGGATGGACAGCATAAAACAAAGCCCAGTTGGAAATTAGCAGAGCACGTTTCTTTAGTTCACTAAGTCTTGCTTATTTTTTTTGGAAGCCGCTGCCATAAAATTTACAATCCGATTACTTGCAGCCTGAAAGAATGGTTTCTCATGATATTGTTTCCCATTGCTGCAAAAAAGCGTGGATTAATGGTGTGTGGTTTGGCTTTCTTTGTTACCGACGCGGATCCCAGTGTTGCAGGATCATTTATAAAAGACGTATTAAATCGTTAGTAGAGGTTTTGCAACAGAAATAGGCCATCGAGTAAACAGGACCAATTGAAAAATAGTGGGTTATTGCTTCCCTCGCATACACATGAAATAACATAAAGATAGTTCATTGTCTATTATTATTTATCTACACTATAAGCAGAGAGGAGGGGCTGGGGCATGGTTGAAGTGCTGGCCTGGGATTCCCGAGAGCTGTGGTTGATTTCTGCTACAGATTTCTTTTGTGACCTTGGGCAAGTCATTTAATCCTTCTGTGCCTCGGTTCCCTACACGTGAAATGAGGATAATAATGTTTCCTTGCAGGCTTGTCTATTTAGACTGTAATCTCGTCAAGCCAGGAACTCTGCTGCGCCTTTGCTGACTTATGGGTAGTCAAGCCTGAATCCATCCCTGCACTACTACAGAGCCAAGCGCAGGGTCCAAGGGGGAGACGCAGCAAATCCCTTCGCCTGGGGATGCAAAACCTTGACTGTTGCACTAACTTGCTCCACTATAGCACAGCTGCTGTGGGTCACTGCAGAACAGCAAGGACATCCAAATGTCCTGAGCATGTCCTCAACAGCCTCTCTACTGGGGGGGGAGGGAGGGGGAGAAGGGCTGTGCTAGTTATCCAAGCTGGGAGCCTGCTGACGATGCCCCTTGTGCTGGTGGCATGAGTAAGCCTACATGAGCTGCAATCACACCTCTGACTGCAGGATAGACTTAAATACAGAGGGGGGGGTCAGGTTCCCAACTGGTGTAAACTGGTCCATTGAAGGCAATACAGCCACACGAGCTGAGATTCTGGCTCAGTGGTTTAAAACTCATCTCTGGTGCAATTCCATTGAGCTAACAGGGCTGAATCTGGGCCCCGCCCCAAACTATCCAAGTGCATAAGTGCTTTGCTGAATCCGCACCTTGATTTGCAGGCCCCAATCCTAATCGCACAGCGGTGTAACTCCTGGTGAAGTTAATCATGATTCACTTGCATGGTGTGGGAGAGGGTGCAAGCCAGTGGCACTATAGCATCACAATCATTGCACACTGATAGGCTTGCAGGTGCGGGAGACCCCAGGACACAGCATGTTTAGGGGCCCCCTTGGGGAAAGAGGGCTGTGCCTTCCACCCACCTCTCCTCCCAGAGTTTCATGATCCCCAATAGCCTGACTGTTCAAGTCCAAGAGGAATGGGATGAGAGGTAGACAGAGGTTCGGCGTACATGCCTGAGACTTCTGCATTTCCTGTCTATGGCCAGGGGCGGCTCTAGCTTTTTTGCCGTCCCAAGCACGGCAGTCTGGCTGTCTTTGGCGGCTTGACTGCGGGAGCTCCCTGGTCCCGCGAATTCGGCAGCATGCCTGCGGGAGGTCCGCCGGTCCCACGGCTTCGGCATCCCCGAATTGCCGCCGAAACCGCAGGACCGGCGGACCTTCTGCAGGCAAGCCGCCGAAGGCAGCCTGACTGCCACCCTCACAGGGACCGCCAGGGCACCCCCCCGCGGCTTGCCGCGCCAGGCACGCGCTTGGAGCGCTGGTGCCTGGAGCCGCTGCTGTCTATGGCACAAACCCTCCAGAAGCCAGGCCCAGGGGCACAGCACAATTTAGATGTGACAAAACTACTTTGGAGGAGCAATTTTTGTTGTTGTTGTTGTTGTTGTCGCCTTGCTTCAAATATGACAGATAGTCTCAAACATCACTCGTAGGGCACACAGCCCTGGACTCCTTTGTGAGTGATTGAGGGCCCTGTGTGCAAAATTTGAACACCCAGCAGCCTGGTTGTTGGTTGCTGGAAGTCAACGGGAGTTAAGTGTGCGGAACAATTTCAGAAACAGGCCCGAGAGGGCGCATCATGTCCACCCCTAGGCTTGCTTGCCGCGACACCTCAATCATGTCTAAGTGGCAATGCTGTCACGGTTCACCTGCTCTACGGCGCAATGCCTCATGGTCATATAGCTAAGTAATTGAGAAGAATCTTTTCTTCCCAGTTTAATTTTCTCCATCCATATCTCAGAGGAGCAACCAATGGCTGGAGTCTTGCAGAAGTCTTTGGTTCTTTTGTTTTAATATGATTGTGATGTTGCAGTCTATATAATTTTTTTAAAAATATGCTAATAAGTGAATATAATGTAACCGGAATATGCTTCATGCAAAAGGTCTTTTGTAAGGTATCATTACAACGCTTATAATCTACTGAGTGTGATCATCCTATTTGTATAAATGTATCACTCTTGTATCTGAAACTAGAAATATGAACTATAACTCTGAGGGCCTATTGTAATTATGCAAAGTGTGGGCCATTAATGGTGGTTTGGAATCTTGATGACTCCCATTAACCAGGACAATTGTCTGCAGATGGGTGTGTTTTACCTGTAAGTCTTCCTGTATATGTGTGTGGTGGCAAGTGGGCAATGAAGTCTTGCAGTGACATGTGATCATGTCACCTGAACTGGAATCCATCTTTAACCTGGTGTCTTTCCATTGAGAAGGAGGGGGTGGGAACCCAGAGAGACAAAGGATTCCTGCCTTATGCAAAAGATATATAAAGGGGTGGAACAGAACAAAGGGGAGAGAGGAGCCATCATGAAGAATCCCCTAGCTATCACCTGAGCTGCAACAAGAGCTGTACCAGGGGAAAGAATTGTGCCCAGGCCTGGAAGGTGTCCAGTCTGAGGAAAAAACGTACAGAAGCATCTCTGAGGGTGAGATTATCTGTATTTAGTTTGATTAGACATAGTTTGCGCATTTTATTTTATTTTGCTTGTGACTTACTTTGTTCTGTCTGTTACTACTTGGAACCACTTAAATCCTGCTTTCTGTATTTAATAAAATCACTTTTTACTTATTAATTAATTCAGAGTATGTATTAATACCTGGGGGAGCAAACAACTGTGCATATCTCTCTGTCAGTGTTATAGAGGGCAAACAATGTATGAGTTTACCCTGTAAAAGCTTTATACAGGGTAAAACAGATTTATTTGCGTTTAGACCCCATTGGGAGGTGGGCATCTGAGTGTTAAAGACAGGAACACTTCTGTTAGCTGCTTTCAGGTAAACCTGCAGCTTTGGGGCAAGTAATTCAGACCCTGGGTCTGTGTTGGAGCAGACGGGAGTGTCTGGCTCAGCAAGACAGGGTGCTGGGGTCCCGAGCTGGCAGGGAAGGCAGGGGTAGAAGTAGTCTTGGCACATCGGGTGGCAGCTCCCAAGAGGGTTTCTGTAATCCAACCCGTCACAATGATGTTGCTTAAAAAAAATTCTGTTTGAGCCTGACAATGCTCTATTCCAGGGGTGGCCAATCTGTCCCCCCCCCCCCCCCCCCGCTCCCAGGGCCTCCCACTCACCGGCAGCCCCGCTGATCAGCGCCTCCCCCTCCCTCCTCGATCAGCTGTTTCGTGGCATGCAGGAGGCTCGGGAGGGGAGGGGGGAAGAGCGAGGGCATTGCAGGCTCAGGGGAAGGGGCAGGAAGGGGTGGAGTGGGGGCAGGACCTGTGGCAGAGCCAGGGGGTTAGCAGTGAGCACCCCCCTGGCACACTGGACAGTTGGTGCCTGTAGCTCCAGCCCCGGAGTCGGTGCCTATACAAGGAGCCGCATATTAACTTCCGAAGAGCCCAATGTGGCTTCGGAGCCACAGGTTGGCCACCCCTGCTCCATTCTGTTAGTGGACAGAAGAGCAAACACAAAGAAGGTATCAGAGGATCTCGGCGCCTATAGAAATTAAATTTAAAACTCATCCAATTTCAAAGTGAGGAAGGTGCTTCTCTGAGCCGTTGCCCTGACGCCTCTCTGAGGACTGCGCAGCATCCTGGGAGATATTTTCATGCCACAGATAGAGGATGTCCATAGAGGATATTGGCAGCATGAGGCAGCATAGGTACATTTCCACATCAAAATATTTGGGATTTCAGAACAAGTTTGTAGATTTTCAGCTGATAATTTTTGGTATTTGAATTTTCACAGAAAAGCTGAAGTTTCTCCACAGAAAAAAATGATTATGATGATTTTTTTTTGCAATTGTTGTTTTCATTGAAATTTTCCACATTGAAAAAAAAAATTTTTTTTTTTCAACCAGTGCTAGGCAATACATGAACTGTGGCCTTGTCTCCAGTACTAATGAATACCATGTGACAAGGACGAGGCTGCATTTACGAATACCCAGTGGCTTACTGCCTCGCACATGTCTATAGCAGTGAACTTGGCAAGGATTGTTTTGGAAGTAGAAAATAAAAAAACAAGATACACCCCCACCCACCACCACCGAACTTCCCTGAACATCCTGGGTACCTGTCAAGTTCGAGCACCTTGTCACTTGTAAATCAGGCATGGGCATGCCTCTCAGAAGCGCGTCACACGGGAAGTCAGACAGAAACAGACAACTCATGATGTGTGCAGAGCAGCATAGGCGTACCTAGCCGTGATGCAGGCATGGAAATGTAGTTTGACTGGGGAAACAGGACCATAGAGGTGAATGAGGTTCTGAGGCAACCAAACTACAAATCCCATGAGACACTACAGTAGCATTTTCAGATTGAAATATTTCAATTTCATGCATTCCTGTTTTTTTTACAACAATCAAACATTTCCCACAGAAAGCAGACACTTTCTGTGAAAATGTGTTTAGTTAAAAACCCAGTTTTCTATTAAAAAGTTTTGATGCAACTTGTCAGTTAGCTCTAGTGATGGCTAATTTACAGGAGGTAACATACATCCAAAAGTTGAGGGTTCATGGAAGGGTAAAGGCTGAGTCCAAAGAGGCTCGTAGGCCTGACCAAAAGCCCGTTGAAATATGTGGAATGGCACCCATTGATGTTAGTTGAATCAGGTCATCTGTGAAGTTGACCCTTGAAGGTCTCATGGTAGAAAGACAGGCCAAAATTCTCAAAAGTGCTCTGATTTTTGGTGCCCTCAGTTTTGGTCTGCAACTTGCAAAACCTTTGGCCTGTCTTTCAGAGGTGCTGCGTACCTGTCGCTTCTAATGAAATCAACAGCAACAGTGGGATACTCAGCCCAAGATAAAACTGGGAATAAGGTGCAAATTTTTAGCAGTGAGAATAATTAACCATTGGAACAATTTCCCAGGGACACTGGTGGATGCTCCATCACTGGCAATTTTTAAATCAAGATCGGATGTTTTTTCTAAAAAAAAAAAAAAAAATCTGCTCTAGGAATTATTTTGGAGAAGTTCTCTAGGCTGAGTTATACAGATTAGAATAGATTATCACAATGGTCCTTTCTGGCTTTGAAATCTATAAAATGTTATAAGCTGAGAACCCAAAATCAGAAGCCACTTTTGAAAACATTGGCCTATGCTCATGCACTAGTTGTGTGATTAGAAAGGGCAAAGGAAATAAGCCTCTGTTTATAGAATCCCTCTCCCCCCTCCCCCCAAATATCCAAATTAACAAGACGGAAAGAATACTCCCTACACCCTATGGCATTGCTGAACCAAATGTATCATCCATTCTTGTTGAGAACTGCCACAGTCTCTCACGCTGACCTCTGGCCTCTGCAGCTACATAATTAAGGGTCTTTTAAAACATCTCGTTACAGTGAAACTGCAGTAAATGTACAGACTGCAGCCCAGCGGCAATGTCATGAGCCATTCAGAAAATAAATGTCTGTTCATTTGTCTGGTTATGTTGTTTGATATTTGGCAGCATGGACATTAAAACACAGTTTGGGCAGGGCCACCGGGGGGGGGGGGGGCAAGTGGGGCAATTTGCCCCAGGCCCCACCGGGGCCCCCATGAGAATATAGTATTCTATAGTATTGCAACTTTTTTTTAATGGAAAGGGCCCCCGAAATTGCTTTGCCCCAGGCCCTCTGAATCCTCTGGGCAGCCCTGAGTTTGGGGTCCTATCTTTATAAGTGGGCTGGAAGGGCAGTGGCCAAAATAGATAGAGAGTAAACCAAAAGTGACAGGACTTTTCATTTTGTAAGATGTTAAACTGAATTGTGATGAGCATCATCACACTGTTGCTTTGGGCAACTGCAAACTAGCTGGTGTGAGGAGTCATCATGCCTGTGTTATTTATGGATATGAGGGGAGCATCTAAAGTCACCAGTCAGGATTGGGGCCCCACTGTGATAGGTGCTGTACAAAAGCATAGGAAGACACAGACCTGTCATGAAGAACTTACATTTCAGTTTAATACAAGGCATGACAAGTAATGGACAATAGGTGGGAATGGCAGGGGAGGACAAGGGTAAAAGTAAGAAGAGCACATGGTTATATTCAGTAGCTACACACACAACTTCATGATTCCAAACCGCTTAGAAGGTTTGAGGTTTTTTGCCTCCGATGCGGCCATCAGGTGCTGACCGATATCTTGCAAACATTACAGCAGAAGCAAGTGACCTTAGTCAAAGATCCACCAAGGCTTTTTCAACACCAGTACAGTAAATGTATAGGACCTGAATTCCAGGTGAAAAATGTGTTTTAAAAGTCCTATAGATTTATGTTTTAAATGCTCTGATGTCATTAAATTCCACTTTCAAATGAACCCATTTTATGGAGGTTGATGGCATTAGTGTTTATTAGCCCACATTCCTGGAAATTCATTTTATTGAACTTAATAGAGTCTTTAATTCATAACATCTTTTAAATACAGAAGGTAAGTTTCCAGGTAGGGAGACTAGGCAAAAATAGTCATATCCCTAACATTCCATAAGGAAGCAAATGGCTGACCCTTAGAAATCACATAGAATACACACTAAAAAAGATGATTTTTAGAATTATTGTGTAGACTGCCAGGCCAATCAATACACCGATTTGTATATACATAGTATTCACTCACTGGGCCCAGTACTCTCTTCACAACAGTATAAATCAGGAATAACTCAATTGAAGTCAATGGACATACACCTGTGTTAGTGAGAAGACAGGCTCATAGTGTCCAAGGGCAGACCCAGCGATCAATGAAAGGGAACGTAGAATAGACCTATGGCCATTTTTTAAATATATAGCAAAAGTTGTTCTATGCTAAACTTTCTTACATTAACCTAAAATGAAGCATCTGCTATTGCTCCTCCTTAGGAGGCATGAGTCTCTTATACAGCCTGAACAAAAGCAGTAGACACAACTAAAATCAGGCCCTTAAAATTTAGGAGAATTGGCCTCTTGGAAAATGATTACATTTAGTCAGTCTTAAGAGTTAGCTTGTCATTACACGCAGGCACTCTTTCTTTTTCCATCAGCAAGAATTAAGTTACAGGGAAACGGAAGATCAGTGAACCAAAACTGTAATAAGACTTAATGGTAGAAGGTATTCGCCTTTTTTTTTTTTCTTTTCTTTTTTTTTTGGGAGGGGGGGGAGAGCAGGGAAGGACTAATGTTCCCATTCCAGCCTTTTAAAGTATTTATTCACAAGCACATGAAACATTAACACACCACGGTCTTGAAGCAATTTAAAAAGAAATACATTTCCATAGGCAATGTAACAGCAGCAGGAGCTGACAACTTACATTTGTTAACAGAGTTATACTCTTACTTCAGAGGCAGTTGCACAAATTAAGCTTTATATCAAGGTAAGGATATACTTCACCCACGTCTGTAAGTGTTGCAGAGTTCTAGGCTAGCAGAGGCTGTCCTATTTAGGAGAACAGCTAGCTGGCTGAAGGGCCAGCTCCAAGTTTTCATCCGCCCCAAGCGACACACACACACAAAAAAAGCCGATTGGCAGCACTTCGGCAGCAGCTCAAGGGCGCCGCTCCATTCTTCGGCGGCAGGTCCTTCACTCCCTCTCTTCCTCTTCGGCGGCAGCTCAAAGAGGAAGAGAGGGACTAAGGGCCCCGCTGTCGAATTCCTGCTGAAGACCCGGACGTGCTGCCCCAATAGTGCTGCCCCAAGAACCTGCTTCTTTAGCTGGTGCCTGGAGTCGGCCCTGGCTGGCTAGCGAGTATCAGGTGGTGAAGTGTTGTAATGGTTAAAGCAGGGTCACATGCAATCTAAAAACAAAACACCACTTTTCAGAAGTAGAGGTGGCATTCCGTCACGGGATAACTGCCATTAGTTTTATGGTAGCCTGTGCGCCCCTGAAAAGGCTTTAGTGAATCAGTCTCCAATAGACAGCTTATTACATTGAAGGTGGGCTGGGACGTTGCATGTCATATTTCTAATGGCATGGAAGTTCATGCAAGCTGAGCGGTAGTTGCCTGCTGAGAATTGCCCCTGCAGAAGCACCAGCACACCACTGAAGGCAACTCAACTATTAATAGGGGGTCACTGGTACAGTGGTCTCAAAGCCATCTCAGCTTATGGGTTAAGGGGCAGGCATACATTCTCATAAATGAAACTTTATAGCTGTAATTTCTCTCCTATTCAGCAAATGTTCCAGATTAAACCATGCATAGGTTGCAAACTCAGCATATTAGCAAGAATAATTAAGAAATTACTGTTATAAAGTCTAACATAAGAACAGCCCTACTGGATCAGTTCAATTGTCCATCTAGCCTAGTATCCTGTCTTCTGACAGTGGCCAGTGCCAGCTGTGTCAGAGGGAATGAACCGAACAGGACAATTTGTCTGTTGTTCAGTCCCAGCTTCTGGCAGTCAGAGGTTTAGGAACACCCAGAGCATGGGGTTGTGTCCCTGACTATCTTAGCTAAGAGCCATTGATGAACATATCCTCTGTGAAATTATCCAGTTCTTTTTTTAAACCTAGCTATACCTTGGATTTTCACATCTCATGGCAACAAGCTCCACGGGTTAACTGTTTGTTGTGTGAAGAAGAACTTTATTACATCGGTTATTATACCTGCTATTTTCATTGGGTGATCCCTGGTTCTTGTGTTACATGATGGGGTAAATAACACTTCCTTATTCACTTTCTTTACACTATTCAAGATTTTATAGACCTCTATTATATCCGCCTTACTCATCTCTTTCTTAAGCTGAACAGACCCAGTCTTTTTCTCTCTCCTCATTTTTGTTGCCCTTCTGTGTACTTCTTCCACTTTTAAGTTTTTTGTTTTGTTTTGTTTTGTTGAGATGGGGCGACCAGAACTGCATGTGGTATTGAAGGTGTGGTCATTTCATGGACTTGTAGAGTGGCATTATGATACGGTCTGTCTCATCTCTCTTTCCTAATGGTTACTAATATTCTGTTAGTTTTTGTCTGCCGCTGCACCTGGAGCACATGGTTTCAGAGAACTATCCACAATGACTCTGAGATCTTTGAGTGATAACAGCCAATTTAGATCCCATCATTTTATATGGATAGTCGAGATTGATAAATCCAAAGTAATTTACATTGGAATACACAATCTTTAAATTCATCTGCCATTTTGCTGCCCAGTCACCCAGTAACTCTTCACAGTCTGCTTTGGACTTGACGATTCTGAGTAATTTTGTATTGTCCGTAAACTATGCCACCTCACTGTTTACTCTTTTTTTCCCAGATTATTTATGAATATGTTGAACAGCACCGGTCCCACAGCTATTTACCTCTCTCCACTGTGAAAACTGACCATTTATTCCTACCCTTTGTTTCGTCTTCTAACCAGTGACTGATCCATAAGAGGACCTTCCCTCTTATCCCATGACTGCCTACTTTGCTTAAGAGCCTTGAGAAACCTCGTCAAAGTCTTGTGCAAATGTGCTATTTATCCGACTCATACCACCTTCAACCATTCAGTGACAGTCTTAGGACAAGTTACTTTTGTAAACTAATCTGAGATGGATATTGTATTTCTACCTAATTAACAGCCCACTTTGTAAATACCAGGGCGATATTGGCAGAGTATGTTTCCAGTGCTTCAGGACTGAGGTTTCCTAGACCTGAAACAGCGGCATTAGAAAACCTGTTCACCACTGACCATGGAGCAGCAAGACAAACTGCAGAGTGTGCTGCTGAAAACCACAACTACAGCTTTAAGTGATAAGGTCATGAGGTTCTGGAATAGAATTGTTATGACATAGCATTTTTCCTTCAAGAAATGTTACATAAGAAGCTAATTTTGGTTTCCCTAGCTGATTTTATTTGTTTATAATGAAAGCAATCCTAAATGCAGTCAGTTCTGATTATGACTTGTAATACTCATTTACAGGCACTCAATTTGCTCTATTCCTATAGTAAGATAGGACCTTCGCATGTAGCACTGGTGAATCGTTTACAAGAAATATACCCCGGCAAGTTTGTTTTCAGAATTTTTTTTTTTTTTTTTTTTTACTGCAGAAAGTCCTAACATTATCAGTATTTCAAAACATTCAAAGCAAAGGACCATCTGTCTAAGGTCAAAAGAAGAAAAGTTAAGGTAATATAAGCAGAAAGAATTTGATTTCCAAGTTACACACAGTATGAATATGCATTTTCATGGGAAACTATGATTTAAACTCTTGTGAACATAAATATAACTCTGAAATATCAATTAAAGCGTTTATGGGGCACTGGCTCCACTCTGGACAAGTGTAATCCTGGTCATTAAAAGGAAGACAAACACTCTGAAGCCTTCCCCAGAAGTTACACAAAATAACAAGCCACTCACTAATGTGGGGCTACGCTCTGTAAAGTTCAGCAGCTCTGAACAATACAATTGGACGTATATCAACATATCCAGCTGCAAGGATCAGCAGGACACACCCTGTGGATCCAAGAGCAGTAATTCAGGAGATGGCATCAACTTTTGCCTAAAGCTCAGATAAACTATTTACTAGACAGTAATGAGCAAGTAAGACTGCTTGGTTTTTAAAATGTGTGCGCTTGCAAAGTGAGTAACTTACCCCACTCAATGCATCTTTGTACAAGCTACGTTAACTCAGAGTGCAATGAGTATGTAAATCTCAAGCTATAAAAATGCGCTCAAATGCTTCCAGATAGGGTTGTGCTGTTTTTTTTCCCCCTCCTCCTAAAAGTAAAAAAATGCTGTCTTGCAATGAGGAAAAAAAAAAAAAAAAAAAAAAAAAAAAACCACCACTGAGCTTCAGGAATTCAAAAATCAAATTTAGTGGTAGATTTATTAATTTGCTATGATGTACAATCAGGTGACCATTTCTGAGCAGGAGACATTGAAATAAAGTTTATGGCTTTAAAGTCAAATTGAAACCAAGTATCAGTCACATTCAGGCAGCTGAAGATTAGTGGACGACAGATATATAGAGGCAAGGTGCTGTCTTGACTTTTCTGTGACAATGTTCCAGGGGTTTTACAGCAGTTTCCTCTTCTCAAACTCCTTCAGAGAGAGAGAGAGAGAGAGAGAGAGAGAGAGAGAGAGAGAGAGAGAGAGAGAGAGAGAAGGAGACATATTACAGTTGTGACAAGAGAGTTTGCCAAAAAGCTGTCAGTTTCAGTATCCTTTTAAAAACACAGGCAAACTACACCAGAATGAGAGCACTTAGAAGAAATGCTATTCCAAATCACCCTTATTTGGGTCTGTTTAAAATTTCCCATATACAGATTCACTCAACTTCATTTTCACATTGCAACTTGGTTTTTGTTGACACGTTCTTAAACAGGATATAGCACAGTGAAAATATTGACAGTGTTACATCTTCCTTTTATTATTAAATGCACCTGCCCATGCCATTATTTATATATATAAAAATCTCCGCTCCTGCCTTTATCTCAAGTGAAGCTGATTTTTGGAATTAAAGACATGGCAGAATTTTGCTGCCAAATTTTGGAAAAAGATGGTAACAGAAATCTATATATCCACTTCTCACAGTCATTAAACGGATTTCCTAGCCAACCCTCCCCTCCACCTGCTAGCGAGATGGACAACATGCCTTAATTTTCAATCAGAAGCCTGATACACCAACGGGAAGTCTAAGTACCAAGTTAAAATTGGGAGATAGTAGATTCCACAGGAGAGGAGGAGGAAAATATCTCTCCCCATCTCATACCCCAAAAAGAGCCCATGGCAGATGCAGGAGGGGAGGGGAAAACAAAACAAAAATAAACAAAAAAAACCCCGCTGTGAGGAACCTGTAACACATTAACTCATCAGCCTCATCTAAATATGATGTTGTCAGGGCACTCCTGTTGTCCCCAGCTGTGGTCTAACATTCTTTCAGTGAATTCTTATAACGGTGCTGCATAAGAACAGCAGTTTGCATTTCAGCTCTTTAAAGAATTGACTAGAAATGGTTAAGCCTAATAATTGATTTTTCAGTCCAGAGGCTGAACCAAAAACATCCAAAAAAAATTCAGTTTGGAACTAAAACTGAACTCTTTAGCTAAATTTCAAAATGGTCAAAATGAACTGTTTCAACTTTTTGAAAGAATAAACTTTTCCAAGCTGAAACCCATTTGACTTTGTGAATAGTTTTGCTGACCTGAAAAAATTTTTTGGTGAATTTGCTATTTGCTGAAGAAGTTTCACCCAGCTTTAGTTAAGACCTCCATTGTAAAGTATGCAGAAATACAGCAGAAAAAGTGCAAATTTTCTAAATATCTTGCTGTGGCAGTTATCCCGAAAGCAAAGCAAAGATAGTTAAAATAAATGTTAAGTGACTGTGGATACTTTGAAAAAATTAGGGCTAGATCCACAAAAAGGCCTTAGGCGCCTACCTGCAGCTGTGGGCAGCACAGAGATCCTCAAAACCCCTGCTCAGCTGTCACCTAATGCTGGAGACACCTAAAGTCCCTAAGCACCTAAACTTCCACCATTCAAGTTCCGTAGGCATCCTACTTTTCTGCCAGTGAGCATGCGCACAGCCACAGCAGTCTAGAGCCCTGTTTCATACCTACACCCCTGGGGGGAGGAACATCAAAATAGGCATCCCCCCACCTATCTCACCTGCAAGGCCCAAACCAATAGGTGCGTTCTGAGCATACCTAAAACAGTCAGGGGGGGCGCTCCCTTGTAACTTTCAGCCTTGTGGTTAGAGTACTCATCTGGGAGATCTAAGTTCCGTCGCCCAGTCTGCCCGATGTGGAGATGTGCATCTGAAGAAGTGAGGTTCTTACCCACGAAAGCTTATGCTCCCAATACTTCTGTTAGTCTTAAAGGTGCCACAGAACCCTCTGTTGCTTATTCCAGCTTGGGGCCCCCATCTCAGGTGAGTGCCCAAACCATCAGTCAATAGAATCACTCATTCTCTCTGGACAAATGAATATTTAATTTATACCCAAAGGAACAACTTCAACAGGTAAGAATGAGTCTCCAACAACAGAATACCCCATAGTCCAGTGGTTAGGGGAAATCCCTGCCCCTCTTCTCAACATTTCCAACTGGCTAGCTTAGGCGGCTCCAATGTTGAGCGTGTTGGCTTTTGTGGATCCCATCTGTAGGTTCCTAACTCTCCCCATGAGATGTACAGAGAACCTAGGCTCTAACTTAGGGCTGTGGATTCCACCAGACAACAAGGTGCTTAGAAGTTCAGCATTGCAATTTGCTGAGTGTTGCAATGCCTAAGACCCTTTGTAGATCTATGCAGGAGAAATCAGGAAGGAGTTAAACTTCTGTATGAGGTACATGATTGTTATGAATTGCATGCATGTGCCCAGGGATATGAATTAGCCCTTTTTTTTTTTTTTTTTTTTTTAAAGTTAAAATAATTTTCTTAAAATGACATCAATAGACAGCTGTGGAAAAAGAGAAGATAGTCCATGCACTGTTACAAAGTTACCTAGTATTTGTAATGTAAAAAAAACATAAAGGGTGTTTTCTGATCTAGAATCAATTTAGGTTCAGATGATGTTTAGCTGCTGTAAAATAAAAGTGGTGTTAGTCTGTTACTGAGCCAAATATAATTCTCTGAATTTTGCCACATGGCTTTGACAAAGGAGAACATGACCCACAACGCTGCTTGTGTGAATAAAAACTCAGCTGCAACTGTTATTTAATGGCTTTTTTTGTTCAGC
Source organism: Emys orbicularis (assembly GCF_028017835.1). NCBI lineage: Eukaryota > Metazoa > Chordata > Testudines > Emydidae > Emys > Emys orbicularis. The sequence goes on along the minus strand of NC_088687.1, from coordinate 133,268,436 downwards.
AGAGCCACTACATGCCGAGATGCAGTTTTAAATAGACTTAAATGAGGAAACAGTGTATTATAACTGTTCACTGGGAAGAAGCAAAACTGACACAAAAGCAAAAGGCAGTTTTCAAATGTCTGTTGTTCTGGTTACGCTGGCTAAATGCCATCATTTCAAAGCACTTATGACATCCATGTAACTAACCTTGTGTATAGTGCTACCCAGCTGAGCAGGAGACATACTGACAACAACGCCAGCATTTTGAAGAGCAGCAATTTTCTCTTTAGCGCCACCTTTTCCCCCAGCAATGATTGCCCCAGCATGACCCATTCTTCTGCCAGGAGGAGCAGTCAGACCAGCTATGAATGACACTACAGGCTTGGCATTTGGACTCTGTGGTGAAAGAAGAGACACTGTTAACATGAAAGAGATGGACTGCTTCCGGCCAAGTGCTCAAGAGGGTAGCAGGGGGGAAGGCAAGAACTAGACATCTAGACTAGGAAAACCCTGCAGGTAAGGGATACGAAAGCACTGGCCTAGGATACTTAGAATGGCTTCTCTCAGAAGAAGTGTGTATGTAAAGAGCAGTCATGAATATAAAACAGTTCTTCTACAGAGCAGCCATATATGGGTCACAAAACAATTAAAATATAAGCTGCGTTGTTGTAGCCAACTTGGTCCCAAGATATTCGAGAGACAAGGTGTAGGAGGTAACGACTTTTATTGGACCGAGATAAGCTTTGAGCTACCCAAAGGCTCTTCTTCTAGCAGACAGCACTGCAGAATTGTGATCTAAAGTTATTCTCAAGAGTGTCTTTAAACCCTATCTTTAACTGGCTTTAACTGCATTTTCCACACTTTCTAGTAATGGCTTTTTATTAATTGAGAACTAGACAAGTTTCTCTACAGCAGTAAATGCTTAAAAGAAGGTGCACATTTCATGGGGTCTTTTGGAATGAATGGCACATTCTCTTAAACTTACGGAATTATTTTCCTTCAAGAACGCTGCTGCATCTTCTTCAGCATTGCCTCCAATCTCACCAATCAATATTATCCCCTCTGTTTGGGGATCCTTCAGGAAGACATCAAGACAGTCAATAAAATTAGTTCCATTGAAGGGATCTCCTCCAATCCCTGAAAGGAATTAAAACACAAACATGAGTAAAAGTGAACATGAACAACCAAGACAATCAAATTTAATTTCAGTCTATTATTATTTGTATTACACTGGCACCTAGAGTCCCCCAATCAAGATCTGGGCCCCTCTCTGCAAGGCACTGTATACATAGTACAAGACAATCACTGCCTCAAGTTCTTGTAATCTGAATAGATAAAAAGTGCACAGAGTTGGGGGGAAAGAAGAGATTATTAATCCCATTTTACAGATGGGAAACTGAGGCATAGGCAGATTAAGTGACTTGCCCAAAGTCATACAAGATGCCTGTGGTAGAGCTGGGATCCTCTCAATCTCAAGCAAGTCAAAGTACAGTTTTAAAAAACCCAACAACCAAACATGTAGTGGCAAGTATTTCAAACACTAAATAAGGCTATGTCTTCACTGCCAAAAAAGGTATGCTTTATAGTGCGATGGATGAGTAATGCCAGTTAATTCACTGTCCAATCCAAGTGGAGACAAGGCACAGGTAATTTTTACCTCAATGCAGCTAGGCGAAGTGAGCCTAAGGCGGAGGGCATAGTTAACTCACCAAGCAACATAAAAACTCCCTTGTAGGATTTTATGGCAAGATAACTGACTTGCATTAATAATCTCACTGTAAAAAAAAAAAAAAAAAAAAAAAACCATCTTTTTTGGGCAGTGAAAACATAGCCTCAAATGAAGAGCTCACCAAGTCTGGAAGCTCAATACACATAAGTCAGAGCTTTTTAAAATTTTAGGTCAACATGCATCTGTGTGTGCCAGTCTTTGCAAAACAAATAAGAATGTAATGGACGTGACAACTCACGTTCACCCGTAGTCAGGTTTAAGGAACGTGCTCAGAACTGTCAGTGTGAGGATGCCTGTCTGTGCTGTACAGAGTTCGTGGACCAAAGAATTTCAGGCAGTCAATCTGACATTTCCAGCCCAAAGAAAACCTGTCTTTACCACCTTTGTTCCTACACTGTACTTCCAAGCCAGAGATGACCAGGATAATCTGCCACTAGCAGGCAGGAAGTGTTGAATGTACTAATTTTAAACACTGAAAGATAGTTCAATCTAAACGCTAACTAAATGTATATCTACATTTGAGCTGTCAGGTGTGATCCCCACGCTTTCTCTGCTCAAGCTAGTACCTAAAAATAGCAATGTGGCTGCTGTGGCACCTGGGGCCAGCCACCCCAAGTACAAACCCATCCGAGCCCCTGCGTATGTATTCTAGTTAGCCCGAGCCGCCATGGACACACTGCTACTTTTAGGCATTAGCTCAAGCAGACCTAGTGCGGGTATCGCACCTAGAAGTTCAAAGGTAGACATACCCTAAGGGTTGCATCATTTAAAAACAAAATACTCAAAGCAACTCTGCTCTCTCAAAACAGTTTCTATGGCTAAGCGCCAGATCTTGATTTTTATTCCATGAACACGTGAGAAATAACAAATATGTGCCCACATTCTCCAATAGTGTAAATGGGTGAAACTTTTTACACCAATAGAAAATTTGGCCCAAGATAAGAAGCTACATTTTCTATGTTGTGCCTTAAAATAGAAATAAAACCACAGTAGATTCCTGCATATTGGCAGTTTTCCATGCAAGACTGCTTTGGCCAGGCTTTTGATGAACTCAGAACATAAGAGTTAGTTAACAGAAAAGGCTTGTTCTATTCTGCTGCATCGTTATTGATGCAAAGTGCCTGAGTTAGGTTGGTTGAAAAGGTGTAACATTTCTAACCAAAATTAAAAGGCATTCAATATTTTTCAATAGTTTCTACAATCTCATGTGTTGTGGTTCTTACACACTGACTGGGCCTGTCTGTCTTTAACAGAAGAGGTTTGGTGGAAGAAACCCACCAACACAGAAGGACTGTCCCAATCCAACTTGCGTCGTCTGATGTACAGCTTCATACGTCAGGGTGCCAGACCTTGACACAATACCTTAAAAGGAAGAAGACAAGGTTGATAGTATTGTATGTAATTAGCTGGTTTCCGGATATGCATTAGTACACATATTCAGGGATATAACTTTAGAAGATTACAGGGAATATTCAATACTTCCCAGATATACTTGCATACACATGAAGATTCATACTATACAGTATTTAGGATTAGATTTGTCCTCCCCTCTTGCTTTCTGATTGGCTTTCCTGCTACTCAGTTGGGAGTTATCTAAAGTTGTCCAACAAACCAGTAGCATTGGCCAAAACAGCACTCCTCACAGTAGAGTTTTACACAAGGACCCAGTTACAAAAGCAAACTGACAGTGGTTCTCAACCTTTTTAGGCTCAGGACCCATTTGTAAATTTTGATGGCCTGTCATGACCCAGTAAATAAGTTTTAATACAAAAAATCTGGCTTACTAAATATTTCTTAATCGGTATATTCTATATTGTGGGTAACAAAATAAGTACTACATAAGTACATTGCGTACACCACAGTGGCGGCTCCTGCAACTCCTGCCCAGCAAGACTGGCTCGGCTTGGTTCCCTGCTCTGGGGATTGCAACCATTGGGGCAGTAGTGTCATTCAAGTTTGGCCCAGGCCCCTTGATGGAGGGACAGCTGGACCAAATTTGTGGAGTGGTATTGCGCCTTGGTGCATGAGGTTGCAGTGCCAGTCACTCAAATTTCGTGTGGCTGGTCCCATCCAGTCATTATGACAGGGGGGCAGCTGGGCCAAACCTGAGCAGCACTGCGATCACTGTGGGAAGCCAAGCCAAGCCCGGCTAGTCTCGCAGGACTGAAGCCACAGGAGCAGCTGCTTTGAGGTGAGAGTGGGGTGGGCTGCAGTCTCCTCCCGGAGTCAGGACATGAACCCCCAACTTCAAGACCTAACCTGCCAGGGCTTCCCACACTACATGAGCCAAAACTGGGTTGTCAAAACGTGTCTGTGGTGGGGCAGCTGCCCCACACAGGTAGATGGAGGGTTAAAGCAGCCCTCAGGAGATTGGGGAGGAGGGCTTGTAAAGAGCCAATCAGGGGAAGGTTTGTTGGAGCAGCCAATCAGGGCCAAGACGGCCATATAAGAAGGGCTGCTCAACAGAGCAGAGGCAGTCTCTCCCTGGAGTGCAAGGGAGAACGACTGGCTGCCTTAGAGGAGTACTTTAGATAGAGCAGTGCTGGGCAGGGTCAGAGGAGCAATAGGGAGCTCCAGCCTGAGGACTGCCAGACTGAGGCCTCTGACACAAAGGGCTAGGACTGTGGGGAAGTGGCCCAGGGAAATAGGTGGTGGGAGCTGGAGGAGCGGCAGCACGTGGCCGCCGGCTATAGGGGCCCTGGGTCTGAATAAGCCTCAAATGGAGTACTGTGTTCAGTTCTGGGCGCAACATTTCAGGAAAGATGGACAATCTGGAGAGCCACCCTGGCCGGTGCCGTTGAGCAGCAGATATCAAATAGGGAGTCTGATAGTTCCTCTAGCTTCTCAGCCTGGAGCGCCAGGTTAGAGGCAACTCTTTTCAACAGTTCCTGATGAGCCTTAGTATCATCCTGAAGAACTGGGTGAGGAGGGCCCGCAATCGCCTCATCAGGCGAAGACGAGGAGGAAGAATCTGGTGCCACTGGGTCTGATGCGTCCATTGGTGGTCCAACTGGCTGATCCCTGGGATCTACATGAGCCTGAGGAGTTCTCTCTTGAGGAACAGCTGGCTCGGGGGGAGGTCGGGATACTGAAGCCGATGGTTTGTCTGAGGCCCCCGCCACCAACCTGAGCCCTTGTGAAGGCTGGGTAAACCCCCATGGGTTCCACAGGTACCAGGCAGCCGGCCACTGGCCCTGGGGCCATGGAGTAGTTGGCGGTACCGCCGACATCGAGGGAACCACCGGTGCCGGGTTTTGGCCCGCCAGCAAAGACTCCTGCCCGGTGCTGGAAACCGAGCCTGAGTGGTTGCTCTCAGGCGACCCCGAGCGAGTGGCCTGGCGACCCCGTTCGGTGCCTATCGTTGAGCCTCGATGGGGAGCTCTCCGCTCAGGATTAATCCCTTCTGCGGGTCCTCTGAGACCAGCAGCGTTTGGCAGATTGGCAATGACGTTCCGGCGATCTACGCCTTACGCTGTTCAATCAGTACTGGGATCTAGAGCAAGACTGTGAGCTGAAGCGGGTCAGCCACCCCGAAGACCTTCCTCCCAACCAAGGGGATCCATGTCACGGTGATACGTACTGGCAAGCTGACGACGGGTGACTCTTCTCCTGGGATCGACTGTCTCGGGCCCGCGACCGGTGCCAAGCAATGGGTGAAGCGCTGGTCTGGTCTCGGTGCTGTTGATGCCAGGAAGGGTGTACCTCTACAGGCCTTTGCCAGGTCATCGATGAGGAGTGTCTCAAGCCCTGCCGGCAGTGCCCTGAGGCCAGAGAATGGCCAAAGCTTCACCGAGCCTGCCTCTCTGCCTTCGAGGCCTGGTGGCTCCGTGCAGGCGGGGCGTCCCCAGAGATAGGGAGTGGTGCTGCTGAGACGGGGACCTATAAAAAGAACCCGAGGAGGGTTTACCCTTAGACTGGGGTACCGCCGTAGCTGGTGTGGGCAGCACCGGTAGTGCCAGGATATCCTGCACTGCCTGCAGGGCCTTGGGCATTGACGAGAAACCTCTAACTGACGAAGGCCCGCGTCACTGTCCAGCGTGGCAGACATGGATCGGGATGGGCTGGACCGCTCGACCAGAGCTGGGGCCCGACTCCCAGTTGGGAGGTGCCGACCTGCCCTCCTCCCCTCTCCTTCCCCTTGCGGGATGTAGATCTTCCTCTCCTGGTCTTCTTTTGTCGCTTGGCCGATGCCGGGGAAGGGGATTGGTGACAGTCAGTCGACGGCACCCGTGGGGCGCTCCACATCGACGCTGCGGTGCTCGGGGCAGAGTCGGACCTCAACTACTCCAGTGCCGGCGTTGGAGCAGACTCCGTAAGGAGAGCTTTGACACGGATGTCTCACTCCTTCTTGGTCCAAGGCTTGAAGGACTTGCAGTTACAGCACTTGTTGCTTATATGCGACTCGCCTACACACCTTCAACAACTGTTATGTGGATCGCTGATGGGCATAGGTTTTTTGCAGTGGTTGCAGGGATTAAAGCATGACCCGTCCCTAGGCCGAGTCCTGTTCAGGACTAACCAAGTTAAACACACTAACACTAAGACACTAAGGGATAATTTAACTATGTACAACTATTTTACAATAAAAAGTTCGTAACACTAAACAAAGTGAAAAGGCTAGCCGAAGCAGCAGACGCTCCAGCGTCTGGTAGCAATAAGGAACTGAGGGTGGGGGGAGCCGGCAGCGCCCCTTATACTGTGCCATATGTGTGCCACTCCAGAGGGTGCCAGAGCTAGTCCCCTACGGATACCACTGAGGGAAAAATGTCTGGCAGCGGTGCACGTGGGGAGCACACACACCTAATACGGAATGGACATGAGCAAGCGCTTGAAGAAATATTGTTCTCTGAACCTCTGAGGACAGATCAAGAAGCAATGGGCTTAAATTGCAGCAAGGACAGTTTAGGTTGGACATTAGGAAAAAAAAAAAACTTTGAAACTGTCAGGGTGGTTATGTACTGGAATAAGTTGCCTAGGGAGGTTGTGGAATCTCCATCATTGGAGATTTTTTGTAAGGGCAGGTTAGACAAACATCTGTCAGGGATGGTAGATAATACTTAGTCCTGCGATAAATGCAGGGGACTGGCCTAGATGACCTCTTGAGGTCCCTTCCAGTCCTATGATTCTATGTACTAATTTAAATCTAGTTCTTTCAAGCCTAATTCTGTTGTTGGATGGTGAAGAGTTTCGCTCAGTCCATGAGAATAAGGTAATTTTTTTTTAAATTGAGATCAAATATCCTTTAAACAGCTGGAGATTAAACAGCAGAAAACAGGCTACTTTTTTACTGTAGTCTATATTTCTTTAGAGTATTACTAAAATATATTACTATGAAGGGTCCAAAAATCCTTCAGAAATGGGGGGAGGGGGGGAGGGAGAGAAATGGGATGAAAGAGACCCAAGAAGCACATAGCACAAAAGGAGTCAGGGAGAAGGGTGCAAAGGTGCCATAAAGCTCACATTTGCACTCACGGGATTCTTAGAACACTGCTGGCTGTGCTTCCACTGGGGGTGGACAATACAGATGCAAAAAGATTAAGTACTTCATGGGCCTTGCCCTGGATTCTCTCTCTTTCAAACATTTTATGAGTATCTGACATCTCTTGCAGACATTTAGAAGAGATCTGATTCAGAAGGGAATACAAGACAACTTGAGATGATACCATTAAACCAATGCTTTATGACTATTAAAAGAATGTATCTACAAAGGGTATAACTGCATTAGTCTTTGATTTTTCAATTTCAGGTTTATGGCTACTTTTGAAACCAGAGCCGTGAACCGAATGCTAATACTACTGCATCCAGCTTCTGCTTTCACCTTCGAATCTGCACTGCAGTGACACTAAACACAAGAGTTTTGAAGCTTAGCTAGCACACTCCTCTCCTTCTGGTTTTGACTCAGCATAGGGTTACCATTCTTCCGGATTCCCCTGGACATGTCCGGCTTTTTGAGCTAAAAATAGCGTCCGGGGGGAATTTGTAAATGTCTGGACTCCCCCCCCCATGCAGAGCACGCGTGGCTAACAGGGCAGCCGGCCGGATGGTGCCACTTACATGGGGCTCCAACAGCCAGAGAGAGCCCCTCCTCCTCTCCCCTGCAGCTGAGATCACTTCCTCCTTCCCTCCCTCCCTGCATTCGCAGATCGCCTCCGGCAGTCTGGAGCTCCTCCCCCGCTCCTCCTCCCCTGCTGCCCAGCATGCCGGGACGAGCGGCAGGGTAAGGGGGCCAGGGGGTCGGAGAAGGGGCAGGGAGGTTCTGGAGGGGGCAGTCAAGAGACGGGGGGGGGGCTTCCTGGGGGTGTGTGTGGATAAGGTTTTGGGCAGTCAGGGTACAGGTAGGGGGTAGGGTCCTAGGGGGCCAGTTAGGATGGGGGGGGAGGGTCTCAGGAGGGGGCAGTCAGGGGAGAAGAGGCAGGGAGGCTTAGGTAGTGGGTGGAGTCCTGGGGGGGCAGTTAGGGGCAGGGGTCCCAGGAGGGGGCAGTCAGGGGACAAGGAGCGGGGGGAGGGTTGGGGGTTCTGAGGGGGGCGGGAAGTGGGAGGGAGTGGAAGGGGCAGGGGCGGGGCTAGGGCGGGTCTCCTCCCGGCCTCTTTTTTGCTTGCTGAAATATGGTAACCCTAACTCAGCATGTCCCAACTGGCAGTTAAGAAGCACCATCTCACATGTAAAAATCTTGTGAAGAGTGATACCAGATGGTGCACAACTCTGAAGTCAAACCAAGTGCACCCTGTCTACAATAAAAGCCCAAAAGCTCTATGTGTAATAGTGCCTAATTTACATGACATATCGTACATTGTATCTTTAACAAAAAAAGTTTCTAGTGTTTTAAGAAGGGGAGTGGGAATCAAGACTCCAGACATCCATTCCTGGTTTTGTTATTGACCCAATGTGTGATGCTATCATCTGTCCTCCCTGCCCACTATCTGAAATATGTACCCTATTCAGGTATTTATCACATACTCATCACCAGACAAATCAACATTCAGTGAGAAGCCTATTTTCCTCCTCCTTATAAATTCCCTTCCCTCCTAAAACCCTCCGAGTGCTGAGAAGAGAAGTGTTTAGGAATTTGGTTCTTTAAAATCCTCAGATAATGTTTTTTAGAGCTCCTTTTAAGAAAACAAAGCGGCTCACATTGCCTCAAGAATCCTTTCTAACCCCTTGCTTGCATTACTTCTGCTCAAGCAATGTCTGTGGCAAAATAAGGGGCTTCAATCTCCAGAATTGTCAATCTGGCTCTACTGACCATTGCTAAATTCACTAACAACTTGTTACACTGTATATCTATTGCTTAGTTATACGTCATGACATGAAATGTTAAAACAACATATTTCAGCTTCAGCATGAATATGCAAGACTTACCAATTCTTCCTTTCTTGTGAATGTGGCCTGGCATGATACCAATTTTGCATTCTCCAGGCTAAAAGAGTAGAAATAACAAATACTTTAAAAAAAAAAAAAATCATGAAGAAAATAATTTTGAAAATTCACTAAAGATGGATTAGTCTCCAAAACATTAAAAGAAATGTTTTTCAAACACTTACATTGATGACTCCAGGGCAATTTGGGCCCACTAGTCGAGTCTTATCCTGACGGATCAGTTTATGTTTAACCCGAACCATATCCTGCTGTGGAATACCTTCCGTAATGCACACAACTAAGGGGATTTCTGCATCAACAGCTTCGTTAATTGCAGCAGCAGCAAATGGAGGAGGCACATATATAACAGAGGCAGTGGCACCTGTTTGTTCTTTAGCCTAAATATGCATTAAGAAAAAGCATATGAAACATTCAGTAAACCTTAAGAGTACACTGGGCAACTAACTCTTTAAATGTATCTATTTAAATATTTATGACAAAAAATAAATCAGAAGTTTCAAAGTCTATGGTCACAGCAGTTCTGTGCATAGCAATTTCATTCAGATTAACAGGAGATATAAATGGAATAGCTGCAGAACGGATTCCTAAAATAGGTTCATCTTCCAGGGAGTTTACACCACAATCAGCAAAGTGTACTCTTCAGTCCATTTATTCATTCAGTTTTTATGATCTATTTATCAAGAGCTAAAGTCATGAGGGATATCGAACACTCTCCATATAAAATAAAGGTAAGTTGACACCAAATGACTTCTAGGCCCTTATTTTATTTATATGCACAAATGAAAAAGTGACTTTTAAAATGGAAACTGAACTCCAACTCGATTCATTGGTTGTGCCCACTATTATACAGACACTGACCACAGACCATCTTGGTTTTATTTCTCACATACTTTAAAACCAGAACTGTAACCGTGACTCCACTCTCAGATTCTGTCCCTCTTCAACTCTGGATGCTAGAAAGTTCTAGCATGTTCAACTTTGACAACCTTCCCACCCCCATCTTTACTGTCTAGTGGTCCATTCAATAACTATACGATTACCTCTTTCACGGTGTTAAAGACTGGCAGGCCCAGATGAGTTTTGCCCCCCTTCCCTGGGGAAATTCCACCTACTAGTTTGGTGCCATATTCCAATGCCTGTTGGCTATGAAAGGTGCCCTATAAGAGATACACAGGAAACTTCAGAAGATGCAAGCCAGAAAGTACACTTTTATACCCCTTCAAATAAAACATTTAAAAACTGAAGGCACATCATGGAACTGTAATTAAGATCAAATATATGCCAACAAGAGAAAGTAAATTAGAAGCATGTCAAACTCAGAGTAAAATATAAACTACAAGTTTTGTGTATGCCATCTAAAAGGCTCATTTCAATGTTTGTGAAATTGCAGCATGTTTGTCAAACATTCTAAAGAAGTGTAATATTCTAAATCAAAATATTGTTTAAAAAAGGAAACCCAATTATTCACTATTAAAACTGTTGGTACTCTTAACATGTTCCTGTGTTTATATAAACTATGTAGAATCAAAGCAACTTTACGGTTCTAAACTGAGGTGAAAAGAAAAGTTTTGGAATGGGATTTAGAAGAGAGGGAGTGATCTCAATCTTGAAGGGAAATAAAGAGATGCAAGGTTTCTAGATAAATGAGGCAGCACAAGTGAATAAATGAGGACAGAGGAGGATGTCCATGGAAAGGAGGGTGACGTAGGGGAAGAGTGGAGTAAATTCTTGGAGAGATCTGAAAAATTCAAGAGGGAAACTGTTGTATGTGGAAAAGCTGTGGAGAATGAGGGAGATATGATCTCACTTTCTGGAGAAAGGTAGTAGTCTGCCCACAGCATTCTGTACCCATTGGAGTTTAGTATTGTTAAAATAAAGGGATTCATTATCAAGGAGTTACACAACGAACTGTAACACACACAATCTAAATAAAAAGGGGGATCAATTTAATTAACACAAAAAGGGTTTGAGATTAAGGGCCCAACTCAGGGAATAAATTTCTATCGAAAATGTATGAAGACAAAAAGGCTGATGCACAAGCACGGTGCATACAAACCTTTCCGCTGAGAATTCAAACAAAATGCATTACGTTATGAACAGAAAAAAGAACTCTGGGTATTCACATGGAAATGAAGGCTATAATTAGAGGTCATTTGCACTATAGATACACAATATATAGTTACTGCTGAGGAAATTCTGTGCCAAAAAAATGAAATTCTGCAAATTTTATTTGTCAATAAATAAATGTGGAGGCTACAGCATGGCAGTGGGGAGCCCAGGCCACTGGCTGTATGGAGGTAGGAGATCACCCTGCAGCCCCCCCTACCCCCAACATACACTTCCCTGAACATGGAGTTGGCCACGAGGCTGCACCCGACCCTGACCCAGCACAAGGGCTAGGCCTCCCCCAGAAACACCCCAGGGCCCTGCCCCTCTGCACCAGGCACATCAGGTGTGGGCAGGCAGGTTTAGCCCAGCAGGATCCAAGTGTAGAGGGGCTTAGGGTGGGGGGGATCCAAGTGTGGGGTAAGAGGTTTTTCTGTGGGGCAATCTGGGTGCAAGTGGCTCAGTGGGGGATCTGAATGCACATGGGCTCATTGAGGGGGAAAGGGGGTGTTTCCAGACGCAGGGGGGTCCAGGGGAAGGTGGTTGAGGCTCAGCAAGAGCAGTGTGTGTGTGTGGGGGGGGGGGAGGATTGGCTTGGGAGGGGGAATCTGGGTGCTGGGGGAGCAGAGCTTGCTGGGGTGGGGGTCCAGGTGCAGGTGGTTGGGGCTCCATGGGATAGGGGTCTGGGTGTGGAGGGCTTGTCAGAGTGGTCCAGGTGAAGGAGGGTGGGGCTTGTTGAGGTGGGGATTTGATACGCCTGCTTAAAACGGGGGGAGACCCAGCTGCTGCCGCCCAGGGGACACCACATGCTTGGCTCCTGCCCCTCCCCATGATTCCCCCATCCCCCCCCTTTCTCTCTTCACTATCCCCTGCCCCATCCCCCTTCCCTAACTCTTACATCCCCCTCCTCCTGCCCCATCTGCCCCCCACTCCCCTATTTCCCCCGTTGGCACTCACTGTTGTGCAGAAAACAGGATAGTTCCCAGCACACAGAAGAAGAACATGACCGGTACTAGTACCCAGGAGGCAGCATCTAAGTGGCACCCTCCTTGAACTGGGAAGCTCTGCACTCGTAGAAATGGGGTGGCAGTGGCACATGACCCCATGTGCCCCTACATACCTTGCCTGCTTGGGAGGGCAATGCCCCCCACAAAATTACACGCATGAGCATCCCTGTTCTGTTCCCTCCCCACCACCACCATCCACACCCCACCATAGCTTCCTTTTGCTTCCCCTCAGAAAATGACAGGGAAACAAAGAAATCTGCGGGAGGACACGAATTCTGCATGCGTGCAATGGCGCAGAATTCCCACAGGCGTAATAGAATGGGACATGTGGACATAATGAATAGCTATTTTACAGTGCACATTAAAGTTTTAAATGACCTTCAGAATACAGCATGCCTTTTTTTCTTTTAGATCGGAGCAGTTAGGCTCCAAATCACAAGGTAATAGTTCAGTTAGTTCTCCCCTGCCAATACATTTTCAGACAGCATAGCAGAGGCCCACATTTTAATATTCCAAATCAGCTTTAAGAGATCACAAACATGATAATCAAGTGCAAAAAAACAATATTGGCAGCTGCTGCTAATTCATATCAATGCACTTCTGCTATCTAATGCAGTCTTTTCATCATTCAAATGTGTAACAATGAGAGAATGTGATAGAAGGATTAAATGAATTAAGATGACAAAAAGAATTAAACTGATTCTCTGTGGAAAATAAATTCTTAATTTAAAACAAAAGGCATTGTCTCAATGATAACATTTGAATGAACAAACACTAACCAGAGAAGCTAAAGAGCGCAGTTGCTGAATTTGAGCATGAACTGGATTGGAAACAGTGGGATTCCAGGTTGCTGTCGGAAATTGAAAATACAAAGAATAAAGTGACTACACAAGGCAATCTCTTATTCAGAGGACACAAAGCTTCAATTAACACATATCATGGAGGATTGGTTCTAAACAAAATAAGGATGAAAGTCAGTGGTGTCAAACAGTAACAGAATTATATACAGGATATGGTTTTGCAGCGTAGCAACACACAATGCTTGAAGCAAACTGCTTCATCAATGAAGAACATTTCCCTTTATCAAGAAGATAATTCAGCAGAAAAAATTCAAAGCGGAAAACAGGAAAGCTGTTTCTACAAAGAATAAATATTTTCCTCACAGAACTTTTTGAAGAAATACCTTATATTTGATGTGGTGACAAGGCTAAATAAAGCAAACAGTGATATAATAAGATAACCCAGCTTTTAAAACGTCTGCATTTGCTAGAAGAACATATATATGCACAACAAATGAAACCAAAAATATGGAACACCTGTTAAATCTCTTGACTACTCAATTTTTTCCATTTAAAGAAGGTTATACTAAGCATTTCATCTATACCAAAGATACGCACCTGTTTGCCAGTAAAACCCTGGCAGATAACCTTTGTATTTTTATTGATATAAAGATTTTTCCGTGTGGCTGAATAGGAACAGTGACGTACTCCATTCTGCTGCACTAAAAATAATAAAATAAAAAGGTTAATAATCGCTTGTGTTTCTAGAATCTTACTTTACCCTTCTATATGGCCTCACAAATGTTTCTGAACTAAGCCTTTCAATACCCCATGAATCAGACACGACTCCATTCTACAGTTACATAAGGGAAGGACAGAGTCTGAGACTCAGATTTTCAGAAAGCTTTAATTTGGGTGCCCTACCTTAGATACCTCAGGCCTAATTCCCAGGGGTGCTGAGCACCTGTAGCTCCCATTGACTTTGTCTGGAGTGTGGGTAGGGTTGCCAACTCTCCCAGACTGGCCAGGAGTCTCCCAGAATCGATCCCCCAGTGGCTACTGAAACCAGTCCGGGAGATTTTAATAGGCTGCTAAAAGTCCGGTCGGTGGTGCAGCAGGTCTAAGGTAAGCATACCTGCGCTGGCTCTGCGCAGCTCCTGGAAGTGACTGGCATGTCCCTCTGGCTCCTGGGTGCAGAGGGTTTCTGCATGCTGCCCCCCCCCATGCTGAGTGTCGACTCTACAGTGTCCATTGGCCAGGAATCACAGTCAATGGGAGCTGTGGGGGTGGTGCCTGCATGCAGGGGCAGCACGCAGAGCCACCTGGCCACCCCTGAACCTTGGAGCTGGATATGCCAGTCGCTTCAGGGGGCCGCCCGAGGTAAGCACCATCCAGCCGGAGCCTGCACCCCTCATCCCCTCCCATACCCCAAGCCCCTCCAGCCCTGAGCCCCCTCCTGCACCTAAACTCCCTCCCAGAGCCTGCACCCCCTCCTGCACCCCAACCCCCTGTCGCAGGCTCAGCCTTGAGCCCTCTCCCACACTCTGAACCCCTCGGCCCTACCCTCCAGCCCAGAGCCCACACCCCCTCCTGCATCCCAACCCCTTGCCCCAGTCTGGTGAAAGTGAGTGAGGGTGGGGGAAGAGTGAGCGATGGAGGGAGGGGGATTGGAGAAGGGGTGGGGGCAGGGATAAGGCCTCAGGGAAGGGAAGGGGCAGGGCAGGGTGTTTGGGTTTGTGCAGTTAAGACAGTTGGCAACCCTAAGTGTGGGTGCTCAGCATATGAAGAATCAGGCCCTAACTAACTAACTGTTTAAAAAACAAATAAAAAAATACATCCAACAATAGAGGACACTTTTAAAAACATGGCCTAAGACTTAACCACGGCCACAGAGGGAGGCACTGTCAGAACTGGGAATGGAGCCAGCTCCTCGGTCCCAATAGCCACACAACCTCATACACATACATACATACACACACACATACATACACACACACACACACACACACCTTAGCCAATCTGAAACATCTAGCATGTTGAGTGATCCTCAGAAGGATCACTCCAGGGTGAAGATTCAGTGAGAGAAGCTTTTTCCAATAATTTCCTAGCTGCTAGGGCTTAGACACCACAAACTTAAAATCATGCTTGGACTCATGGGGAAAAGGAAGGCCCTCCATCAACACCACCAACACCACTTTCCATCTAATTCAGCAAGAGGATGCTTGCATGTGTCTCTTCTCACTGCTTCTAACACCCTAAAGATATGCAGCTAAAGAAAACCAATGAGTACAGAAAAGGGAACTAATTGCCTTCCTATTGAACAGTTAAGGCATTCTATTGTTGCATCCGCTTGATGGCAAAGCACAGTTTAATTTACTTGTGTGAAATGTAAGATAAGAGATGGCTAGGGAAAAGAGGGACAGATTCTTCACAAAACCTTTTGCAAAAAGGTCAGCTCTAGCAGAGAATTTCAACCCTATAATGGGCCTTGGATAGTTTAGAAATCCTCCCTAACCGGGATGTATTTTATGACACTTATTCTAAGCAGGAAATTGTACATTCCTAGAACACAGCACAGGCAATATTAGTATACGTTACAAGAGATGTGGTGCTGTTCAGGTACCTAAAGTCTTAAGAGGAAAAAACGTTAAGAGATGAACTTTAAGAAAAAGGGGAAGCTAAAATAAAGATATCCTATCTGGACTGTCTTCGGTTTGAACAGGCACATGCTCAAGTGTGCCTGTAGGGGGCCACATCATTTAAAAAACAAGACCACAGTATGTAGAGTTCACTGGCTGGAAAAAACATAAAAGAAAAATAACTCTCCAAGTATTTTACAAACAACATATTATATGGAAATATACCTATCTCATAGAAATGGAAGGGACCTTGAGAGGTCATTGACTCCAGTCCCCTGCCTTCACAGCAGGATCAAGTACTGTCCCCGACAGATTTTTGCCCCAGATTCCTAAATGGCCCCCTTGAGGATTGAACTCATAATCCTGGGTTTGGAGGCCAATACTCAAACCACTGAACTATCCCTCCCAACTCTACTTCAACACAAGCTCTTATGACCAGATACACGTACTTGTCTACTTACCACTACATGTTACTGACATCTTAAAATAAAGGCACCAGATAGAAATTGCAATTATGGAAGGCTTATTAGTCGAGGTTTCATTTACACAATATTTAAAACCTAAGCAGTTACAACTTTTTTTCCCCGCAGAGAGGCTAAAGGGGCAGTAATCCTACTGAGATCTCTCTTTGCAAAGAGCTTTTTAAAGATAAAGCCTGTGTGCGTGTGTACCTCCATTCAACCTAAATGAGAAGCAAGGCTAAACCAACATCAAAAGAAGTTTATACACTATTAAGTCAAGTCTGATTTCTCCAGCAAGCGCTGTAGTCTTTTCCCTACTTTTCAGTCATGCCAAATAATGTGAAGAATTATAATAGCATATGCCTATGTCTGATTCCAACCTATTAGGTAATCAGTCTTGTTTTCTTGAAGAACCATTGGGAAAAGAATGTTACACGAGACTCTACATAGCACCAAACATTTCGAACAGTCAATAAACTTAGAGTTTAAAGGGATAATGGATATGGAGGCTCACAGTATATAACAGAACTGTTAGATATGCATGTCATCAGTCTGTTAAGAAGTCAGAAAAGCCTTTGCAACAGTTCAATCTAATCACTTGCTTTTGTCTGCTTGATCAATATTGCTGGAAGCAATACACAAATAAGTATTATTCGAAATAAACAATGTTACATAAAATTTTTTAAGTTTTAAGAGAAACCATTAAGCGAATAGATCAAGTAAGTCCATGTCTGAAGCTCTAATAAACATACTGAATGTGATTTTAGGGTAATCTTTAGCAGACCGAAGTTTCAGTCAGGGAAAAATGTGTTATTTTAAACTAGTGCAGCTAAGTGTGGACACACTTACCTCAATTTAAACCTGGTTACATCAATTACAAGGGCAAACTAAACTGCTGTGAGGTTTAAATGGAGGTAAGCATCCACAAAAATGGACAATGGTTTAAAAAAAAAAAAAAAAACACACACAAAACATAAACATGGCTTGTTGAACCAGTGTAACTCTGTGGTTAGACCAGGTCTATGTATGTTGGAACCTGTGTGTGCCCGGACATTGACAGCATGCCCAGAGCCAAAAAAAGACTCTTGAAATTTGACTTCCCATATATTTGTATATAAAGAATCACTCCTACACACTGGCTAGTTAAAGTACATTTATAAAAACAGATCCTTTTAAAAGGCTTACTACGCTGACCCTTCTAGGGTGAACAGGCATAGCTGAACCATCCACGGTTAAGGTTCCAGGTCAATTAACATTTCAATATTGAGAAGGACTCTAAGCTAGACAGTAGAAAGATGTTCTCAGTGTACATATTTATAATACAGCACAAAGTCTATTTTAAGTGTTCTCAGTGATTAAATCTGTACATTATTAAAAAAAACTGTGATGGACTAAATTTATATTATAACATCATACCACCAGTTCTATTGTTAAGGTTCAACTGACTATTCCATATCTATTTTCGGGTGCTTATTAAAAAAATGTTGGAGGCGGAGATGTGTCAGTTTCAGTCCTATGGAGAATTAAATAATAATTAAAAAAAAAAAAAGAGCGTGCACACTTGCTGAGCCTTTCACAAGCCGGCCAAGTGTGAAAAGAGATGCATCTTCCAATGTTTAAAATATTAATTTTTATGCACTCTGATAACTCAAAACCAGCTTAAACTCCAAGCTTTCTATGGATTTGTCCTGAAGCATGTTACATGGTTTTTACATGGCAGAAGAAATTTGGTCCAGGAAAAAATGTAGTTGGTTGGGGAAAAAAAGAAAAGAAAAGGATATAGGCATGAGCAGATTGTTATCCTCAGCTGTATACTGTCTAGTGCAAGGGTTCTCATAACAATTTTTTTGGTGGCCTCAGCATGCGGTCACCAACTCTTGCTAGTGTGCATTCTGACACTTTTTCTAAAATACTTAATTAACTTTAGGAAAATAAATATGCACGTATACACACCCAAATCTTTAATTTATTCATGTAGGGGTTTTTTTTTGGGGGGGGGGGCAGATTCAATAATAAAAACAATGCACAGTTGTCTCTATTCTTTACTGGAACTAAACAGAATATCACTTTTCACAGCCTCCCAGCTAGCTAGGAAATCTGCTGTGGAAGTATCACTTTTCACAGCAGACTTGATAGCTGGCCAGGAGCCTGTGAAAAATGAATTTTTTATGTTTGTTAATATATCACTTTTCACAGCCTCCAGCCTAGCTAGCAAGTCTGCTGTGAAGTCTGCACTAGTAAGTTTGACGTAAAAAGTGATATTAACAAAACATACAAATATCACCTTTCACAGCAGGCTTACTCAGTCTGGGCAAGCCCCAACACAGCAAGCACTGGGGGAAGGGGGGACCTGGGGTCCCAGATTTGAAGCCCAAAGCCCCACCACCCCCACGAAGGTGGGTCGGGAACTCACTGGCCATCTGGAGTCCAAGGTTCCCCCAGCATGCCTACATGTCTCCAGATGCACTGCAGAGCTGGCGGCATTAGCCAACACCAAGGCAGCTGTATACAGTAGCAACAGGGAGGGGAGTAGCTGCTGCTTTGCCCTCCACCACTCAGGAGGCTGTCCTGGCCGCAAGAAAAGCTACTGGTGATTGCATGCGGCACGTGGCTACATTTGAGAAACACTGGTCTAGTGTGTGCACTGTATCTGAAGAGCAAATGGGCAAGGTCAAAAAATGGGCAATGCTAAAAGTCTAAATAATAAAATGGGTGAACTAGAGTGCCTCGTATTAAATGAGGATAATGATATAATAGGCATCACAGAAACTTGGTGGAATGAGGATAATCAATGGGATACAGTAATACCAGGGTACAAAATATATCGGAAGGACAGAACAGGTCATGCTGGTGGGGGAGTGGCATTATATGTGAAAGAAAGCATAGAATCAAATTAAGTAAAAATCGTTAATGAATCAAACTGTACCATAGAATCTCTATGGATAGAAATTCCATGCTCTAATAAGAAGAATATAGCAGGAGGGATATATTACCGACCATCTGACCAGGATGGTGATAGTGACTGTGAAATGTCAGGGAGATGAGAGAGGCTATTAAAATTAAAAACTCAATAATAATAATAATAATGGGGGATTTCAATTATCCCCATATTGGCTGGATACATGTCACCTAAGGACGGAGTGCAGAGATAAAGTTTCTTGACACCTTAAATGACTCTTCTTGGAGCAGCTGGTCCTGGAACGCACCAGAGGAGAGGCAATTCTTGATTTAGTCCTAAGAGGAGCACAGGATCTGGTCCAAGAGATGAATATAGCTGGACCGCTTGGTAATAGTGACCATAATATAATTAAATTTAATATCCCTGTGGCAGGAAAAACACCACAGCGGCCCAACACTGTAGCATTTAATTTCAGAAAGGGCAACTACACAAAAATGAGGAGGTTAGTTAAACAGAAAATAAAGGGTACAGTGCCAAAAGTGAAATCTCTGCAAGCTGCATGGAAACTTTTTAAAGACACCATAATAGAGGCTCAACTGAAATGTATACCCCAAATTAAAAAACATAGCAAGAGAACCAAAAAAGAGCCACCATGGTTAAACAAAGTAAAAGAAGCAGTGAGAGGCAAAAAGGCATCCTTTAAAAAGTGGAAGTTAAATCATAGTGAGGAAAATAGAAAGGAGCATAAACACTGGCAAATGAAGTGTAAAAATACAATTAGGAAGGCCAAAAAAGAATTTGAGGAACAGTTAGCCAAAGACTCAAAAAGTAATAGCAATTTTTCTTTTTAAGTACACGAGAAGCAGGAAGCCTGCTAAACAACCAGTGGGGCCACTGGACGATTGAGGTGCTAAAGGAGCACTCAAGGACGATAAGGCCATTGCGGAGAAACTAAATGAATTCTTTGCATCGGTCTTCACGGCTGAGGATGTGAGGGAGACTCCCAAACCTGAGCCATTCGTTTTAGGTGACAGATCTGAGGAACTGTCCTAGATTGAGGTATCATTAGAGGAGGTTTTGGAACAAATTGATAAATTAAACAGCAATAAGTCACCAGGACCAGATGGTATTCACCCAAGAGTTCTGAAGGAACTCAAATGTGAAATTGCAGAATTACTAACTGTAGTCTGTAACCTATCATTTAAATCAGCTTCTGTACCAGATGACTGGAGGATAGCTAATGTGACGCCAATTTTTAAAAAGGGCTCCAGAGGCGATCCCGGCAATTACAGGCCTATATGCCCGGTACTGAAGTCAGGCTAACTGGTTGAAACTATAATGAAGAACAATATTGTCAGACATATAAATGAACATAATTTGTTGAGGAAGAGTCAACATGGTTTTAGTAAAGGGAAATCATGCCTCACCAATCTACTAGAATTCTTTGAGGGGGTCAACAAGCATGTGGACCAAAGGGATCCAGTGGATATAGCATACTTAGATTTTTCAGAAAGCCTTTCACAAGGTCCCTCACCAAAGGCTCTTACGCAAAGTAAGCTGCCACGGAATAAGAGGGAAGGTGTTCTCATGGATTGGTATCTGGTTAAAAGATAGGAAACAAAGGGTAGGTCTAAATGGTCAGTTTTCAGAATGGAGAGAGGTAAATAGTGGTGTCCCCCAGGGGTCTGCTCTGAGACCAGTTCTATTCAACATATTCATAAATGATCTGGAAAACAGGGTAAACAGTGAGGTGGCAAAATTTGCAGATGATACAAAATTAATAAAGATAGTTAAGACCCAGGCAGACTGCAAAGAGCTACAAAACGATCTCTCAAAACTGGGTGACTGGTCAACAAAATGGCAGATGAGATTTAATGTTGATAAATGCAAAGTAATGCACATTGGAAAGCATAATCCCAACTATAGATATTAAATGATGGGGTCTAAATTAGCTGTTAACACTCAAGAAAGATCTTGGAGTCATTGTGGATAGTTCTCTGAAAACATCCAGTCAATGTGCAGTGACAGTCAAAAAAGTAAACAGAATACTGGGAATAATTAAGGGATAGATAATAGGACAGAAAATATCATGTTGCCTCTATATAAATCCCTGGTACGCACACATCTTGAATACTGTGTGCAGACGTGGTCACCCCATCTCAAAGAAGATATACTGGAATTGGTTCAGAAAAGGGCAACAAAAATTACGGGTATGGAAAGTCTTCCATACGAGGAGAGATTAATAAGACTTTTCAGCTTGGAAAAGAGATGACTAAGGGGAAATATGATTGAGGTCTATAAAATCATGACTGGTGTAGAGAAAGTAGATAAGGAAATGTTGTTTACTACTTCTCATAACACAAGAACTAGGGGTCACCCAATGAAATTAATAGGCAGCAGGCTTAAAACAAATAAAAGGAAGTATTTCTTCACGTAACGCACAGTCAACCTGTGGAACTCCTTGCCAGAGGATGTTGTGAAGGTCAAGAACATAACAGGGTTAAAAAAAAAAACTAGATAAATTCATGGAGGATAAGTCCATCAATGGCTATTAGCCAGGATGGGCAGGAATGGTGTCCCTAGCCTCTCTTTGCCAGAAGCTGCGAATGAACGACAGGGGGTGGATCACTTGATGATTGCCTGTTCTGTTCATTCCCTCTGGGGCACCTGGCACTGTCCACTGTCAGAAGACAGGATACTGGGCTAGATGGACCTTTGGTCTGACCCAGTAGGGCCATTCTTATGTTCTTAGGTTTACTTATCCTAACCATGTCCAAAAAGTGACTGTAAAAATGGCATAATAAGGCCCCACGTTTATTGTTTAAGACCTTCTCTATATTGGCAAAGAGTACCAAGAATCCTAATCCTAACTGACTACTTCTTGTTTGTATTACAGTAGTGCTAGAGGCCCCTGTAACACTTTCCTGGGTACCCAGCGTTGTGAGGCACCTCATCACCACGACCTGCCCTTAGCGTGAGGAAGTCTTGTATGAGCCTGCCGTGGATCAGCTCCCTGAAACCACCAGCCTCTGGCAACATGAGTAGAGCTGCTGATCCTTCCAGGCATGACTCACTCTGTGTAGATTAACGATAGGCACACAACAACCACCAAGTCCTCGGAGCTTCCCTCTGGAGTGCCCAGCCCTGTTCCTTTCAAGAAAAGTTTCTGCAATTGCTTAAAATAAATTTATATAGTTATAGCGTACCTTCCTGGGTAGCAAAAAGATGTACCAGATCTAGTGTAGAGAGGCTTTATGTAGTTGCAAATCAACATGCTTTAATGATTATATCAACCAATGATAATGCATCTTTCCTTAGAAAAGATCTGAGGTACAAATGGAAAAGTAGATTAAAATTGAGACTTCAAAATTGAGGCTTTCCACTTTGTGATTTAAATCAATCCACTCTAAGATAAGAGGAAACATGCAGAAGACAACTATAGAAAAGATACACCATGATCTCTTATGTGAAGAAAAAAAATGGAGTGAAGATATGAAGGGAAAGAAAGTATAATAAAAGCAAGAGGGCTGTAGCAAGATTTTTGAAATAGTTTATTGAATAGCAAGTTGTTGTTACATTCACATACAGTACCCCACTTTTCCTCTTCACCTTTGCCTTGTTTCATCAATCAGGATCAGCAGCTCTTGTTCCTTGTCTCCAAGCATTCTTGTCAAGTGCATCTTCCAGGTTGACACCAACCTTCCTTATGTCACAGAATCATAGAAATGTATAGCTGGAAAGGACCTTGAGAATCATGTAGTCCAACCACGCTGGCTGAGGCAAGACCACGTAAAAGCAGACCATCCCCTGACAGATATTTGTCCAACCTGTTCTGTCCAGTGGTTAAGTATCCTTATAGTTTGAAGCTTTTTACTAATATCTAACCTAAATCTCCCTTGCTCCAGACTAAGCCCATCACTTCTTGTCCTACCTTCACTGCACACAGAAAACAATTGATCACAGTCCTCCCCTATAACAGCTCTCAACAGTCATCACATGTTATTAGATATCCCTCAGTTTTCTCAAGATTTAACAGGACTAGGTTTTTTTTAAGCTTTCCTTATAGGTCAGGTTTTCTAAACCATTTATCTTTTTTTTGCTCACCTCTGGACTCTCTCCAATTTACCACATCTTTCCAACGCGTGGTGTCCAGAATCGGACACAGTTTTCCAGCTGAGGCCTCACCAGTGTTGAGTAGAGCGGGAGAATTACCTCCCACATCTTACATACAACACTCCTGTGAATACACCCCAGGATATTAGCCTTTTTTGCAACTGCATCACATTGTTGACTCATACTCAATTTGTGATCCACTATAATCAAGATCTTTTTCAGCAGTAGTATTGCCTAGCCAGTTATTCCCCATTTTGTAGTTCTGCATTTGATTTTGCCTTCCTAAATGAAGCACTTTGCACTTCATTGAATTTCATCTTGTTGATTTCAGACTAATTCTCTAATTTGCCAACATAGTATTTGCAGCCCCTTGCAGGTCTGGTGTCATCTGCAAGTTTTATATGCACTCTCCACTCCATTATCCAAGTCATTCATGAAATTATTAACTAGTACTGGACCCAGGACTGACCCCTGCGGGACCCCACTAGATATGCCCTCTCAGTTTGACAGAAACCACTGATACTGAGTACAGACTTTCAACTAGTTGTGCACCCCCTTATAGTAATTTCATCTAGACCACATTTCTCTAGTTTGCTTATGAGAATGTTATGTGGGGCTGTGCCAAAATCCTTACTAATATCAAGATACATCACATCTATAGCTTGCCCCCCTTGAGTAAGCCAGTAACTCTGTCAAAAAAAGAAAATTAGGTTGGCTTGGCATTATTTGTTCAGATCTGTGCTGGATATTCTTTACAGTCCTATTATCCTCCAAGTACTTACAAGCTGATTTAATAATTTGTTCCAGTATCTTTCCAGGTATCAGTCAGGCTGACCCATCTATAATTCCCCAGGCCCTCTTTGTTCTTCCTTTTAAAGATAGGTGCTAGAGTTGTCCTTCTCCAATCCTCAGGGGACCTTCACTTGTCCTCCATGAGTTCTCAAAGGTAACTGCTAACAGTTCTGAGATTGCTTCAGCTAGTCCAGGGGTGGGCAAACTCTGGCCTGCGGGCCACATCCGGCGGCAGACTCGCCCCCGGCCCTCCCCTGCTGTCCCCCCTCCCCCGCATGGTTTTCCGCATGTTTTTTATCCCGGGGCTACCTCCTCTTGTACTCTCGGGCCCTTTCCACAGCAGTCGCGCAAAGTGGTTGCACATCGCTTCCAGGGGACAACCTACCATTGTAGTGATAAACTACCTGAAGACAAAAATCCAAAGGGCACGTGTGATTGACACAGCTTCTACAAACCGGCTGATCAACTGATGTTCTTGGTTTGAAACCCGAGTCTCTTCTCCTAAGAGGACTGCCTACCACACCTAGCAACCCCCCTCTGCCCAGACAGTACCCAACTTTCATTCCTTCAAATTGCAGAATGCAACAACGGAGGAGCCTAGCAATACAGCTATTTTTCCATCTTGTTTAGTAGCTGGGCTTAGTTCCCAAGCTAGTATTTGCTGGGTACATTTTTCAAGACCTGCCTGTCCAAGAGGAGCATTTACTGGGTGCCTGTCTTAAGTGTTTGCCTCTCCTTACAAGGCCATCTCAATTAAGCAATTCATTGTCAATCCTTTGAGGAGCTGCTTTATACAGCTTTCACTCTATATTTACTTCTAATTTCAGTTGAAGATTATGTTCCAAAGGTAACTCAAGTTTTAACTAAAAATATCCTACAGACATGGAAATTCCCAGCGATAAACTTGACAAGAGTCAAGGAGTTTAGATAGGTCAGTATGGAAGGAATAACTTGAATGTTATGAGAGTGCTTATATTCACCACACCTAACGAATAGAGTCCTGCAAATCTGCTTTATATCCGTGCATATCCGCAGACCATGTTTGCGGATCGTGGATGGATGTGGATCAAAATTTTGTATCCGTGCAGGTCTCTACCAATGAAGCCAATACTAATGGGCACCTGCACTAATGACTAGCAAAACCTCAGTCCCTATCAACCTCCCCATCTTCTCCTATATCAAGGAGTCCAGCATTAGATGATCATCAGCAACATACAGATGAACCATATGGTCACAGATGAACCATATGGCTGATTCAGTTGCATTGAAATGGACCAACTATGGCATCCAAAAGAGAAGTTGCTCCAACTCTTTTTTTTGGGGGGGGGGGGCGCAGACACAACCACCACCATGGCCACCCTGGGATACTGCAGTGAAGCACCTCAATAGTAGGTGCTTTAGCTATGATAGGCTGAGCTGGTCAGCCCTATATCAGATAGCCATCTTGTGTAATCATTCCCCTTCATGCCAAGAGAAAGGAAACCCAATAATGACCACTGTTATATAGTTGTCCTATAGATACAAAAGCCTCAATATATTTATCTATATATCATAATGATAACTATGTTACTCAAGATAACTTTGTAGCTGAAACAGCAACCTTATAAGTTTCTCTTATTTTGCTATAAATCTCCCACCCACATCCAGCTATTCCAGGAATGTCTAGCCATTTTTTTTTTTTTTTAAAGGTGGTGTTTTAAAAAAAAAAAACAAAAAAAAACCTCAGAATATTCCCATGATTCCCCCCCATAGAATCCTGACTCATTTCAATTCAATCATGCAATACCTTCACTTACAATACAGTGTGTGCTTATCTACATACATATGTGAGCAGTCTCTAATGCCTCAACATTCCATATATAAGTGGTGCATAATTTCTAACCTTTGAATTAGTTTGCCATTCATTAGCCTTTTACAGAAATTATTACACAACACCATGATTTAAACGCTGATTCTTTACAATTAAGACGATCAAGGGCATGTTGCAAGATCATCAAGCACAAACAAGAATAAGTTTGTACCTGTTTTACAATCAAAATCAGCAACTTATGATCAAAATCATCACTGTGCAGAATAGATTTATTAACTGTTTTTATACAAAAAAATATGTTCAGCCTCAAAATCCCTGTGGAAAAGGGACTAGGTTAATGTGAAATTGTATGACAGAAGATGTTGTTATAGAATAAGTGTTGTTAAGTGGAGTTGTATGATGGAGTATGTTGTTCGATGACAACCAAAATAACACATACTGTTCGGTGCACAGATACAGATGCTTGGACTCCTGGACAAAAGTTTCACCAAGCCTTCCCGTTTGGAACTTTAGGTGTTTGAATTTGTCAACTGGCAGTTTATTTTTTTAAATATTTTTAAGTGTTGTTTCTAACAGAGTAACTGTTAACCAGTACATACTAAATATCTTCCCAAAAATCCCTTAAAAAACAAAAACAAAAAACTTATGTGAGTGTCTTTCTTCCTGATGCCCTGTCGAAGTTTTGTAAAGGGAGCAGAAAGGGATGTTAGTTTCAGAAAGAGTGGAAACTGATTTAGGCTCCAATCCTGTAATTTAAAGCACACAGGCAGATTGCTGCACTTGCATGGAGTTCCAAAGAATTCAGGGGGCCTCGCCAGTCTGTCCATATGCTATCAGTTGTAGGATAGAAGCCTGACAACTAAGGGACCGATTCTTCAATGGACTCCAAAGGAGCAGATCCCTGTGCAGATAGATCTCCATTGACTTCAATCTGTCCATTCAGCACTCACTGCGGGATCGGTGTCTTTCTAACTTATTACACAGGGATACAATGAAATTTGCTACACACAGCGCTGCCAACTGCAAAGTAAACAAACTGTAAAGACAAAGAGAATGTTTTTGCGAATCTCTTTCAGTTACAGTGATCTTAATAGTTACAAGTAACACCTATGACCACAAAAAGTTTTCAAGCAGAATTGTGATTTTTAAGTTTAAATAAACTTCATATTTTTTTTTTTTTTTTTAGGTATTAGTAGGGCCCTACCATACCAAATTTGCAGCCATGAAAAATACATCACGGACCGTGAAATCTGGTTTCCCCGTGACATCTGGTCTTTTATGTGCTTTTACCCTATACGATACAGATTTCACAGGGGAGATCAGTGTTTCTCAAATTGGGGGTCCTGACCCAAAAAGGAGTTGCGGGGTGCAGAGGGGGAGGGGTGTTGCAAGGTTATTTTAAGGGGGTCCGGTATTGCCATCCTTACTTCTGCGCTGCCTTCAGAGCTGGGCAGCCGGAGAGCAGCGGCAGTTGGCCAGGCGCCCAGCTCGGAAGGCAGTGCCCCACCAGCAGCAGTGCAGAAATAAGGATGGCAATACCATGCCATGCCATCCTTACCTCTGCACTGCTGCTGGCAGCGCCTCTGCCTTCAAAGCTGGGATCCCGGCCAGCAGCAGTCGCTGCTCTCCGGTTGCCTAGCTCTAAAGGAAGCGCCATCGTCAGCAGCAGCGCAGAAGTAAGGGTAGCAGTACTGCAACGTCCCCTACAATAACCTTGTGACCCCCTCTCAACTCCTTTTTGGGTCAGGACCCCTACAATTACAACACCATGAAATTTTAGATTGAAATAGCTGAAATCATGATAGTTATGATTTTTAAAATCTTATGACTGTGAAATTGACCAAATATACTGTGAATTTGGACTTTAAAGAAATACCATTTGTTCTTATCCTTTCTAGAAACTCCCCTGTTCATTCAGTGCTCGCCTTATGACATACAGGACTCCCAGCTAACAGAGGAAAATAAAATTAAAGGTATTTTAAGAAAGAGTAACAGATGACCACCTCTGATTTTGCTGGCTGGCACAGCTCCACCCAGCACCCTCAACAGTTGGACCTGCATGTTCATGCTTTGCTCACCATTTACAATACTATAAAACAATTATGTCCTAAAAAGAATGTTTTCTCCAGTGCATGTTTACCGAACTTTATAACTCACAGATTTCTCTCTCTTTTTTTTAAAAAAACACAGGCTGTCAGCAACAGGTGTTAAGTGTGAGAAGGAAAAGAACGCAGAACAATCGCACCCAACTTTTTTTGAACAGCTACAAAGTTCTGCTAAAAGACAACTTCACCTGTACCATCTAAAGTGCCCACTGAGGGTTGCCACTCATGTAGGATTGCCTGACAAGGCATTGACCTATGACTCTAAATACCTTTCCGGACCTGAAAAAGGGCTCTGTGTAGCTCAAGAGTCTGCCTCTTTCACCAACAGAAGTTGGTCCAATAAAAGATATTACCTCACTCACCGTGCAGCTCTAATATGATATTAAAAAGCAAGTTCATGACTAGAGCAGGGGTCAGCAACCTTTCAGAAGTGGTGTGCTGAGTCTTCATTTATTCACTTTAATTTAAGGTTTCGTGTGCCAGTCATACATGTTAACTTTGTTAGACGGTCTCTTTCTATAAGTCTATAATATATAACTAAACTATTGTTGTATGTAAAGTAAATAAGGTTTTTTAAATGTTTAATTTCATTTTAAACAAAGCTTCTTAAAATGCAGAGCCCCCCGGACCAGTGGCCAGGACCCGGGCAGTGTGAGTGCCACTGAAAATCGGCACGCGTGCCATAGGTTGCCTACCCCTGGACTAGAGCATTGGACTGGGACACAGGAGAACTGGGCTCTTTTCCTGGCTCTGCCACCAACCTACAGAAAGTCACTTCCCTGCTCTGGGTGCAAGTCCCCCGCATCCCTCAGAGGGAAGATAATGATCCCAGCTTCACCGGCACAGCGCTTGGAGATCTACGGCTGAAGAACCCGGTGCAAGAGCCAGGCAGGACTTCCAACCGGGACGTCACGGTGGCAGCCATCGCCTCCGCCCGTCAAAGCGGAACTAATCGCACCCTCCTGTGCCCCCAGACGGCAGCTACCCACGGATAGTCCCAACAAAAAGCAGAAGCAGAAGCAGGAGCAGTTGGCAGCCCCGACGCACGAAGCCGGGGGGAGGGGGGGGCAGCCCAGCCCCGCGGGGCCCGGAGACACCAAGCCACGCCCCGGGGGGGGGGGGTGTCTCCCAGCCCCAGGCCAGACCGGCGTAAAGCCCCCCGGGCCCAGGGCCCTGCCCAGCTGGGGGAGGGGGGCCGCGAGGCCTCCCCCCAGCCAGACCTAGCGCCCGCGAGGCTCCGAGGGCCCCAGTCAGAGTGGGGTCCGGGGCTGCCGCCAGGCCCCGGCCCGGCCCGATACTCACAGAGCAGGAGGCGGCCCAGGAGGCGGGAAGCGCCGCTGCAGTGAGACATCGTCTCCTTCGCCAATGACACGGGCCCCGGGCGGGCGGCTCCGCGCGCGCACGCAGGCGGCCAGCGAGAACGCCGGAGGCCAAACCGCCCCTAAACCCGCCTTTGCCAGGACAGCCCCGCCCTGCCACGGGGATATGGGGCCCGGCGCTGGCCAGGCCACCAATCCTACATCCGGCTCTGGGTGGCGGCTCCGCAGCCGGCCGGGAGGGGTCCTCGCGAGCTGAGGGCAAGACCCCGCCGCGCAGGGTGTTGTGGGGATTGTAGTTCAGTGGTAGGGGGGGGGAGGGCAGAGAAGGCTGAGAGTTTAGGGAGAGAGGAAGGGGAAGGTGTGAGGGGGAAGAGCCAAAGGAAAAGGGGGCAGAGGGGGGATTTTCATCCAAGACACAGAGCAAATCAGTTGAAAGGCTCCTTTCACCATCAGTTCTGCCCAACCCCCCATTGGCAAAGCTTGGAGCCTTGGTGTAAATCAGGGCTATAGGCTTCTGGTGTTTGCTACCGCCCCTGTTTTAAGGCAGCAGAAAAACAGGGTTGCCAACCCTTGCCGTTTTATAGGCTCCATTTAGGACTCAGCCCTACAAGGTGTGGCACGGCCTGGCCCTGATCCAGCAAAGCTCTTAAACACTTGCCAAAACGTAAGCATCTGAGTAGACCCATTCAAGTCAAGTTTAAATGCTTGACTGGATCAGATTAGGGTTGCCAACCCACCAGGATTGGCCTGGAGTCTCCCGGAATTGGCGTCCATCTCCCGGTGACTATTGAAAGCAATCCGGGAGATTTTAATAGGCTGTTTTAAGAAAATGGCATTGCATCATGTTGGGGAAAATAATTTCCCAGAATAGCTTCTGTCAGATTTGGCAACCCTAGATTAGATCTGGACACCAGAGTGCTCGGCATCTTGCTGGCTTGAGTCTTTAGTTTGGACTGATCTCTAATTAAGAGTTTAGACTTTGCCATCCATCATTTTATGAAAATAAAAGCCAATAATAACCAACCTAAACAAAGGAAAGACGATGAAAACTGGCCCACATAACTCCCAATTTCCCTGTTTGAACTTAACAAAAATAATTAAAAAGATACTGGCCAAATACTGGCTTGCATCTGAAGAAGTGAGGTTCTTACCCACGAAAGCTTATGCTCCCAATACTTCTGTTAGTCTTAAAGGTGCCACAGGACCCTCTGTTGCTTTTTACAGATTCAGACTAACACGGCTACCCCTCTGATACTGGCCAAATAATAGAACCCAGTGTTCCCTATTAAAAGGCATATTGATTACTGACAACATTTAGCTAGCAAATATTATGTATTTATTTATTTGTGTTGTAGTAGTGCATAATGGTCCCAGTCAGGAACCAGGGTGCTAGGCACTATACAAACATACAACAACAAAAAACCGTCTCTGCCCCAAAGAACAAAGTAAATATAAAACGAGAGACAACAGTTGGATGCAACAGACGGATGCAACAGTCAGAGGATTATGATCAGCATAATGAGCAACAGTCACAACACACAAACTGCATAATCATTGTCAAAATGGTTGGAGATTAAATGATTTTGAAATGAATTGAAAAATAATTTCTAATCCTATTCCTCATATACAGTGAAGTTTACTGATTTGGCTGACTTTAGGGGTGAGTGAACATGTTTGGATAAATTAAGTAATCACCCGAATCTTCAACCAAAATTCAAACTTAATTTTTGGGGAGGATTCATAAAGGTTGAGGTTTTTCTCCCAAGTTTCATGTACCCCTGCACTTCTTGTGGCCAGTATTGAAAGAGGAAATGCTTAAATAACCACAAGATAAGATGCTCTTGTGAGATTTGCAGCCCAGTTTTTGCACACTGAAGCAGTTTGGGTAATGTCCGGGTGAGCTTCTAAACTTCTAGGTTCTCCTCAAAACCTCTAAACCTTTGAATGTTCATTCATCCATCACTTGCTGACATACCTGCCAGATTCTCAGCTGGAGTAAATCAACATACAGTGCGTGTCCATTTATCCAAATGGCCTGAGAGACATTCAAAACTTTTGGATAACTGGGCTTTCAGATACACGGAAGTGTTATTTTCAGCTGCAGTGTCCCTGATATAGAAATACAGGGAACAAAGAGAGTAGTGCTGATGTTTGCTTAACACTTTGTACTTTATTAAAGAGTAAAAAATCAGCTAAAATGGTATTAGGTCTCAGTAATTTAAGGTAACGGGTCAAAACTGCTATAGAAATACAAAGCCACAGATTAAGGCTAACAGGCAATAAGAGACTAATTGGGAAATTAATAGTGGGTGATTAACATCAGACTATACGGGGGACATACTGTGGATTCATATAAATAGGATTTTTGGATAAAGGGAATTAGGATAACTGGAATTATACTTTAGTTCAACTGAAGTCAATGGATCTACACCAATGAATACCAGATGAGGATCTGGTTCAGAATCTTTCTAGGTAGTGAGGATGAGATTTTCAAAGGCACCTAAATGATTTAGCAGCACAAATCCCATTGGTTTTCAGTGGGACTTGTATGCCTATATTACACGGGCAGTTTTGAAAATCCCATCCACAGACTATATAGATGAAGTTTACACCAGTCATGCCTACATTCTTGTGTTGAAAAATTACAGTTGAACTACAACTTGGAGGAATTTGTGCCCACCCACAGCTGATTTTCCAAATTTACCAGTTTGACAGAATAATTTAGGCAGGCAGATGACAAGATGACTGTGGACCTGATAAGTTGGCAAGAACAATGATCAGTCACAGGGGTCTGACAACTGCTCCCTCATTACAAATTAAGAGAGAGAGAGAGAGTTCAAGCACCCTTTTTAAGGTAAAAATAAACACTGATTTTACACCAGCACATCTCAAATTAATCCATTCACTTAATGCCAGTGTTACTAAGATCAGAATGAAGTCTTAAATGCTAAATTAAGCCTTCGGATGCTCAATTTCTGATGAAGTTAAATTTTGCCCTGGGATTACACGCCCCACCATCTCACAGTAGCTTTAGAAGTACATTGACTGCCATGAGATTTATTCCTGGGTCCATGTGATAACCTAATTTTCCTCAATACGTGGCTTTCACTGAGACTCATGGAATGATCATGCAGTTTTAGTTGAGAAGCCATTGTATTATTATCAGCATATGTAGCTGATCTTTCCTGTTAGACATTTCTATACAAACTGCCAAGCCATGAGAAAGCCATTCAAAAGGAGAAAACGAAGACAGAAAATGAAGTAGAGAAGAGGAAAGAATGAAATTAGGAGAAGAAAGAAAACAAAAAGGGAGAATAAACAAACAGCTGTTCTCAAGAGATTTCCCTCATTTTGGTTCATGTGTTGGAGCCAAATTCAAATCTACACCATTGTTAGGGGTTGGATAAGAATCCAATCCCTGAATTCTAACTTTGGCAGTATCCAGATCTAGAGAACGAGCCCACTTCTAGATTATATAATGGTGCCTTTTATCTTAGGTTAAGATATTTGGTCTCAAAAAGAATGCCAGCCGTGAATACCTTGCAGGGCTTCAAAATTGAAAGGACATCCATAGTAGTATGAACAAATAAGAAGTGTTCCGTTTTGGAGTATTGCTGGGGAAAGAGGCACGGTCAAGGTTTAGTTTCAACTCCCAACCCCAGAAGCTGAAATTGGCCTTTAGCCATTCAAAACCTGAACATTGTTTCTGGATGTGAAAGTTCATTTCAGGCTCCTCACATACATGGAGGTTTTTAATCATCATTACATCAGAAAATATTAAGGTACAGAAGCCTGGCCATCCCCAGCTAGAAAATATATAATTGGGTATATATGTGTGGAGGTGGAAAAAATTCCATGTTTTTAAGACAATAGACTGGCTCACACCAGAGAACACTGTGACTCACACCACTTAAATTTACTGCTATGGTAAACTGCCAAGAAAGAACTTGTTCTGTCTAGGTAGGAATAATATAGCAATTACCAACACCTTCATAAACTGGTATGGGATCAGGACACTTCTAGGTACACAACAAAGCAAATGCACCCTCACAAAATACAGCAGAAAGACTACATGATCTGTCTTATATTTCAAGGCCAGAAGGGACCATTGTGACCATTTGTCTGACCTCCTGTGTAACACAGGCCATAGAACCTCCCCAAATAATTCCTAGAGCTGAGCTTTTAGAAAAACATTCAATCCTGATTTTAAAATTGCCAGTGACGGAGAATCTACCATGGCCCTTGGTAAATTGTTCCAATCATCAATTACTCTCACCATTAAAAATGTACACCTCATTTCCAGTCTTGGTCAGGCATCCAGGTACTACTGTGACACAAGTAATAAAAATAACATTGTGTGGTACAAAATCCACGAGGAGCAGTGTGATTGCTTGGACTGACAGAAAGGCTGGGAGTCAGCAGCTCTTGAGTTCCGCTCCTGATTCTGCCACTAACTTTTGTGTCTCCTTGAGGCTAGTAATTTACTTCAAAAGCTGCAGTTTAAAACTAGGCACCTAAATCCATATGTAGACTCCTAAATAATAGATCTATCTATAAAATATGGATAGTAAAAAGTGTTGTGAAGCTAAAATTATGTTTGTAAAGTGCTGTGAGATCTTCTGATGGAAGATGCTCTAGAGGAAGACAGTATTATGACCAAAATAAAGAAGACAGCATGACACACTGTTTTGTTTTGAAGTCTCAGTTTCCTTTTTATTTATTTTGTTAGCATGCACTTGATGTCACCAGTGCTGAAACAGTCCTCAACACCTTTCTCTAGCCCAGGACAAAGTGATGAATGATATGTTGGTCTCCTTTGCACCCTTTCCTGATTTTGGCTTCTGGTTTTCCAGAATAGCTCCTTGAAGCAATGCAAAACCCAGTCTTTATTTTCAGATTATTCTTACAATAGCGGTTAAAGTGTTGTTATGGCTAGAAAAGTGAGCATGTAAAAATGGTACCTTTTTACTCTACTTCCTTTTTTGGCTCTGTAGAGTGATTCTGGGCAAACACCACAAGTCATTTGCTGCTCAAGTTTAAGTTTGAATGGCTGGTGGTTTACAAAAAATCTTTCTATTTGTAAACTGAGCAAATTGGTTCTGGGAGACAATAAATAATGGAATCAATCCCACCAGGTCATTTTCACACAACGTTCTTTCCGAATAGATTCACATTTTAAAGCACTGCAGCTTTTTGATTGCTGCTTACTTGTTTCTGCTGCCTTTATGCATTGTGTGGTTTTGTATTTTATACTGAGCTTTTTGGACTTTGGGTCTGATTCTGCTCCCTGTGAACAGAGCCCATTGACTTCAGTTTAGTCACTCTGAATTGACACCAACATAAATGAGAAGAGACTCAGATGCTTTGGTTCCAACTCTGAAATCTAATTGGGCTTATTACTTACTTATTGTAAATTATATTTTTGCTTATTTTGGTTAGGGTGCCCAAAGGGCTACGGGCCTGCATGTTCATTAGTTAAAGGTAGAATCATAGAAATGTAGTGCTGGAAGGGACCTTGAGAGGTCATGTAGTCCAGCCCCCTGCCCTGAGGCAGGACCAAGTAAACCTAAACCATCCCTGACAGGTTTTAATCTAATCTCTTTTTAAAACCCTCCAATGCCAGTGATTCCACAATCTCCCTTGGAAGCCTATTCCAGAGTTTAACTACCCGTATAGTTAGAAAAATTTTCCTAATATCTAACCTAAATCTCCCTTACTGCAGAGTAAGTTGATTACTTCTTGTCCTACCACCATCCTCTTTATAACAGCTCTTAACTTATTTGAAAACTGTTATCAGGTCCACCCTCAGTCTTCTTTTCTCAAGACTAAACATGCCCAGTTTTTTTTTAACCTTTCTTCATAGGTCAGGTTTTCTAAACCTTTTATCATTATTATTTTCAAAGCTTGTTACATGCACCATGAAGAAGCGATCACATAGTTGAGTAACACCTCTAGATTGTGGGGCACCCACATACTATGCTGACAAGTAGAGCTGGCTGAAAACATTTCCCATGAAACAGTTTTCTGTCTGAAAATGCAGATTTGACAGAAATGAAATGTTCTGCAGGAACGTAACAATTCTGTTGAAACTTTTGAAGGAAACCAAACAATCTGGCCAGCCTGCCTGGTTTCCTGCCATCCTTCCTTCTCACTGCCCGCCTGCCAGTAAACTGGCACAAAACCAGGATGGCCGGGTTCCCAGCTCCCTTGGTTGCCTGAGTGGGCAGGGGGAGCTACCCGGGTGGCATACCAGGTGGTCAGGCCGACCTGATGGCTTGCCAGCTGGCCAGCTCCACAGCTTCCTGGTTTTTAAAATGTATTTTATATTACCTTACTTTTATGTTGTTTTTATTTTTTTATTTTATAGTGATATTTTCATTTAATTTTCATGTCATTTATATATTTTTTTATTTTATGTTGTTATTTTATTGTTTTATTTTTATATTTCATGTTATACCAATTACTATAGGAAAGTATCCATTATCAAACCAGTTACCAAAGTAAATGCCAGTTACCACTTAGAACAGCATTTACAAATGACCAACTAGAATACCAGTTGAGCAGATCAAATCAAACCAATCAGAATAACAATGACATGACATTAATAGCTGAAACCTTTATTTATATTATATTTATATTATAGAGTCAAGTCAATAAAGTCAAAACATGTTTCAATTTTATCAAAACAAAATGTTAATTAATGGAGATATCCCATCTCCTAGAACTGAAAGGGACCTTGAAAGGTCATCGAGTCCAGCCCCCTGCCTTCACTAGCAGAACCAAGTACTGATTTTTGCCCCAGATCCCTAAGTGGCCCCCTCAAGGATTGAACTCACAACCCTGGGTTTAGCAGGCAAATGCTCAAACCACTGAGCTATCACTCCCCCCAACGTTTCAATGAGGTCAAAGCGATATGTAATTTCAAAACAATTCAGAATTTTGTTCCACAAGAAATTTCAAAATTTCTTCTTATGATTCTGATTTGGAAGGAAAACATTTTGGAATTTCCCACAAATGGGCTTTCCGGGTTTTGACAAATAGGATACAGAAAATAGACCAAATTCTGCTGTTACTGGTGCCAGTGTAAATCCATTGTAACATCACAGATTGACTCTTGATATACCTCAGTGTAACTGAGATCAGAGTCAGTTCAAACATATGTAGTACTAAAACAGAGAGAACCTTTCCTAATGTGAGTTTAATGAAGATTCAGTTCTCTCTGGCTACTCATGCTCTTAACAGCAGTGGATCTCAAAGTTCATGAGAGACACAGACTTCATTTAACCATATACATGCCCAGAGGGCCTGAGGTGTTAATTTTGATGGAATAACTGAGCCCAGATGATCAAAGGTGTTAACATGACCCTACCACAAAACAGTACAGAACAAAACAGTTAAGCATGATTCAGGTGTTTGAGTACAGAGACTCAGCCCTCATAGTCCCATGGCAAAAATTAGAAAATTCATGCCAAAGTTAGGAAATGTATTGATTAGGTTGTACAAGAGAAAAGGGAAACAGAACATAAGGCATTTTGAAACTCAAATGTAATGATTATGCAAAACCAATTGAAACTTACAGTCTCATTTTCAGAGAAAGGATATCAAAGTCTCTTATTCTGTCAAACAATTCAGTAGGGGAGAAAGAGTTAGTTCTGCTGCTGAATTTTGCATTGGCTGCTGTGAATGGTGGTCACTTTTCCTGCTTTTGACAAGACAGACCAGACAGACACAAGAAGGAGAAGAGCTAGATTACTCACAGTGGGGGAAATACAGCTTTTGTGGAGGTTCTTGGAAGACAAGGTGGCTGGTCTGGGCTGCCAGGTTGGCCACAACAGCTGTTGCTCTGGACCCTGGCTCAGTTTCCCGTTCTAGGATGCAATCTAGCTAGTCCGGTCAGGCCCTCTCCTTTACTGGTCTTCTTAAGGGTGGGTAGTGCCCTCTGATCTCACAGTGCTGGTGCTGTGTGCAATTGGTCTCAGAACTAGGTAAAAAGACCAGACCGAGCAAGAGAGAGAGAGAGGGAGAGACTGGACAGGAGGAAAACAATGGCGGGCAGAAAGGAACACACAAGGGAAGAGAAGACAAAGCAGTATGTGTCACATGTATCAGCCTGGGGTCCTTGCTGGTCTAGCAGTGATGGTCAAGCATCCTCACCTGTTTGCTGATCAGGATATCCCAATGATCAAGGCTCACCCACACAGGACAGTCTCTGGTGCAGAGCAGAGGCCTGTCAGTTGTTCCCCAGGGAATCCTACGTAGCTAGTTCCATACATTCCATTTTAATCCTCAAAGCCCCTCTTTTTAAGGATGCAAAAAAAGCAATGGTGGATGGGCAGAAGAGCCCATCCCCTCATTATTTTGTCCGCCAATTAGGCCTAATTTATGACACATCAATTTTGGTCCAATAATTTCCTGTTCCAGTCTCCTCTTATTTACCTGTCATGCTCTTAGCACAGTCTTTGCGTGGTATCAGTAAACCTGTTTATATGGAGTAATCCCTGTCTCCCTTTTGTACCATTTTCTATCTACATTCATTGTTGTCGGTGATTGTAACTTTTATCAACTTTCACCCACTTTCTGACAGATGAGCTCACAATTGGAGTAGGCCTAGTGGGTGTCATTTATTACAGCAGGTCCATTCATCACGTCGTGCCTTCGTGGAATATAAGGTTTACCTGACTTGTAAATTCTTATCTCTAGCTTGTAAAATCTGCAGGCCAGGGACCTTTTCTTCACACAGCACTTGTCTGTTATGCATCATGCACACTGAGTGCTGTACAAAGGATATAGAGCAGCAGTTTTCAACATTTTCCATGCTGTGGCCTCATGTTTCAACAGAAAAAAACATGTTGGCACCCCACTTCTACCTAACGATGAAGAAAGGGAGGGTGATTGTGATCTCAAAGGACCTGTTCACACACCCCTAGAAGTGGTGACCCCTAAGTTGGGAACCCATCATATAAAGGAATAATGGTCAGGGTGCTAGACTGGGACTTATGAAATCTGGATTTCACTCCTAATTCTGTCAGAGACTTCCTGTGTGACCTTGGGCAAGTCACCATGTGCCAGATTGTCAAAGGCACTTTCATTAGGCACTTTCAGCTGCAGATACATGCCTAGTAGGATTTTCAGGCTAAGGGCCTAACTCCCAGTATCGTTAGTGGGACTTACATGGCTAACCTGCAGAGGCCTTTTGAAAATCCTAACAGGTGCCTATTTGCCTCTTTAGGCACTCAAATGCCTTTGAAAATCTGGCCCTTAATCACTCTGTGGCTCCGTTTTCTCCCTGTAAAATAGTACTTTCCTTCTCCTACCCTTTGTCTGTCTGATCTGTTTAGATTGTAAGTTCTTTGGGTTGAGGACCGTTTCTCACTATGAGTTTACACAGCACCTAGCACAGTGAGGCCCTAATCTCGGTTGCATCTGCTGGATGCTACTGTAATGCAAACAAATAATAACAGCAGCAAGATCCATGAGATATTGGGAGGAGGCCAGCAGACAGGAGGCATGGCCCACATATTAAAAGGGATATTTAAAAAAAATCAGCAGATTTAATTCATGTCAGTGGCCATATATGTAATACAGTTTGCAGAGCAGCAAAGGAAAAACAGCCTTTGTAGACACCTGAGATTTCAACCCATGGAAAGGCTATGTGCCTCCTGTTTGGAACGCCAAATGAGTTTGTCTCCTAGCATTGGCCATGGCAAAGAGACCTTTATTCAGGGCCGACTCTGGCTTTTTTGCCGCCCGAGGCAAAAAAGCCTCCCGCCGCCCCACCCACCCCCGGCGGGGAGCGCGGCAGGGGAGGGCGCCGAGCCCGGCCGCAGGCCCGCTCTCCCCGGCGGCCAGAGCGCCGGGAGGAGGGCGGAGAGCCCACCGCGGCTCCGCTCTCCCCGGCGGCCAGAGCGCCGGGAGGAGGGCAGAGAGAGCCCGGCCGGGGCTCCGCTCTCCCCGGTGGCCAGAGCGCCGGGAGGAGGGCGGAGAGCCCGGCCCGGGCTCCGCTCTCCCCGGCGGCCAGAGCGCCGGGGGCAGGGCGGCGAGCCCGCCGCGGCTCCGTTCTCCCTGGCGGCTGGAGCGCCGGGCGGCGAGCCCGCCGCGGCTCCACTCTCCCCCGCGGCCGGAGTGCCGCGGGGAGGGCGGCGAGCCCAGTCGGGGCCCCGGTCTCGGGCCAGGGGCGCCGCGCCGCCCCCCTCCAGGTGCCGCCCCAAGCACATGCTTGGTGGGCTGGTGCCTGGAGCCGGCCCTGCCTTTATTCCATCCATAACACATTGTTCTGTGCACTCCAGACCTGCAATCCTCCTACGGTAGCATTAGGAGTCCTTTGATGAATGCATAAGCCAGAGTTAGGGTCTAATTTTAGCAGATTTTACAGAGAACAATTGAGACTGAGGCCCAGATCCTCAGCTGGTATAAATGCTTCATAATCGCTTCCTTGAATTCACTGGAGCTTCGCCCAGTTACACCAGCTGAGGATCTGACCCTGAATCACAGTTTTATATGAGAAGATTAAATAAATATTTATGTCATTATCTCTCTAGTACCCATCACCCTTGTATCTGGGTGCCTCACACGTTAAGAACAAACAAATGATCAAGTCATCCATATGGATGGTCTAATTGAAATACTGACCCTTCCTTACCATAAACATCCATCCTAAACTGCTGCTAGTTCAAGGCCTGGGTAAACAGATAAGACTTGAACTAGCCAACCTAAGACTCTGGTGCA
This sequence comes from Emys orbicularis, assembly GCF_028017835.1. Taxonomy (NCBI): domain Eukaryota; kingdom Metazoa; phylum Chordata; order Testudines; family Emydidae; genus Emys; species Emys orbicularis. The sequence continues at coordinate 133,228,595 of NC_088687.1, read as the reverse complement.
ACAGTAAGGGAAGCAGGCGTTTCAGAGGCAAGGACCATTTCAGAGCACTATGCTGCCACCTTTCATCAAGGTGATAGCTTAAAGAGCCAACAGTCTGAGCAACCCATTAACACTCCCTCCAATAAATCCCAGGCCATTAAGACAAATCCCAGATTAAATGTAAAAACCTGCAGATGTGTGCATGCATCAAACAGGATAAACTCCAGAGCACTGCTTTGGTAAGGAGAGCTAATGCCCTTTATAAAGAAATAACTTTCAGAAAGTCTTGCTTGTGATTTTCTCTGTTTTGTTGACAGATGGTAGGCAAGAATAAAATCTCAACATCTCAGTCCTTTGAGAATGGCCCAGAGGGGCTGAAACATCAGCTTTGTTCTCATCTGCCATCTGTAAATAACACAGAGAAAATCAGAAGTAAGGATTCCTTTTAAGGGGATTAGCTATCCGTACTCTTGCAGTGCCCCATGGTTTAACCTGCTTGATTTTTCCTGCAGCAATATGCTGTGGGCAGAACGACAAAGCTATGGTTGAGAGCGCTTGCTGAAGAATAAGCTGGAACCAGACTTACTATGGCTACAGAGATAGCTAGCAATGCCATGGGTGTGTTTAGATGCCACTGTATTGAGCAAAGCCAGAGAGAGCGAGCTTGATAATGCTCATGACTTCACCATTGTTCCCTGTCTATATAATCCAAGTTATAGTTATCAATGGGCAAACGTCTAAAGACTTGTATTCATTTCCTACCATCTGGATGATTATCCAAAGCTTATAGTAATTAATTAATTAATTGCACTGCTGCTGCTGTTTATTATTAAGCAAGAGAGAGGTACATTGAGTGATATCAGCATATGAAAAGAAGGATCCGTAGTATTTCTGTGGTGATCTACACTTTTCAGCATTCTTTACAGATGGTGACCCAGCTCTTTAGATGGTGAAAATTGGCATAACTCCATTGACTTAATTGCAGCTATGCTGATTTACACAGGTTGATGATCCAGCCCATTAACTAATTAACAGTTCCCAAGTGAAAAGGTTATAAGTGTCTGTTTGTTACTAAAGGTAATAAACCTTTATGAGGGATTTATAGTTTTCTCAGAAAACCAACCCCTTCTCTCCCCTCTTCCGCTCCCCCCTCTTCCGCTCCTCCCCCCCCCAAAAAAATAGCTTGGAAATTAAAATTTATGGTTAGACTTAAGAAAAAAGAAAACGTTGCTAGTAAGAAAATGAACACGGGTCTGGGTTTTTAGGAGTGACCCTATGGTCACTCAGGGTCATCAGGTGCACTTCCAAAATGCATACAAAGAATGTGTGCAGAATCCTCAACAATATTTCGGTTGGTTTCTAATTAAATGCAAGTGCAATGCAAATAAAAAAGCTGTCGGTAGAACTAGTTCTACACCTGATGTAGCTGTGGGCTGTGTAAGTGTAAATATTCATTTGCACTCTGAGGCCTCACTCCTGCAAACACTTAAAACATGTGTTCACGGGAATAACTTTATTCACGTAATAGTCCCACTGGGTTCACTAGGACTCCATTCACATAAAGTCACTCGTGCATAAGTGCTTGCAGGATTGGTGCCTTCCATGATGACTCTATTTTCCCACGGTGGTAACTGCATTGAGAATACACTGCAGATTTAGAATTCTCTCCAGGATTTATAGAGGAGATGTAATTGATGCTTAATTCCAGGCTTTGATACTTCAAAAAGGTTTTTGAAAATCTAATCCTGTGTTAATGTGCTGAAAGATATCACAGTATATGACAAACTCTAGGGGGAAAAAGCTGCTTTCTCTCAAGACCACTGGGCATTCTTCTTTCTGCTGTGATACAGATGGCTGTTTAATTGGGTCAAAGTCTTTGAGTTTGCTTTTTTTTTTTTTTTAACATTCACTTTATTCCTCAGCCATTTGAGTTTATTGCATTCTATGGCAATGTTTACCTAAGTCCAGCAGCAATTTTGCATCAGACATATGTTTCCCTACCAGTTTAGAGCAGCAGTTATCATCATAGCCAAGGACACAACATGCCTGAGCCGAAACACATTGCAAAACAAGCTGTAGCAGCTAGTCCGCAGGCTGAAATGGCAATGCAGCCATCACACACTGTCCATGAGCATGACTCATTCTGAGATGTGACAGTGTGGAGTTAGCCCCAGACAGCAGGAGCGCCCCATTCTCTCCCACCTACTGATTCCCCTCATTTAACAGTGTGGTGATGTACGGTAGAGAGCAGTGGCCATTCCCTAGCATAGTATATTCAAAACAGTTCCCCAGGGAACTGAATTCCTGGCATATGTTAGCTTTGTCTAATTTTCTCTAATCGGAGCGTAACTTTTGTCATACCACATCCGGCCAAGGCAAGGGACATGGGAGGGAGGGTGTGACAGTACCCCCACCCTGCCTTCGGAGAAGCTAGTACAAATCTCAAGGCTAATTTATAACTTCAATGACACAGTATGAAGTAGTGAAGTTAAGCATGTGGAAGTGTTTGCAGGATTGGGGCCTTAGTGCTGTCAGTGCACACATTTCCTGCTGCGTACAAACTCTCATTAGCACTGGTTTTGCATTCAAATTTTTCCAAGTGTTGGCAGCATTTGATTGAGGGTTTTTTTCTGATCCAGGCATCAGGTCCAAGCTTATCTCTCAAAGTGCTAATCAAAGCACCTCTAAAGTTTTTTTTACTTTCCCTAGCAGAAGAGCCCCTGCCTTTCCATTGCCAGCTCTGTGAGGAGCTTTTGAAGCACCTCTGCTGGGTTTGAGTTTTGTCTGAGAAGCAAGCTTGTTATGTTAAGCCACAGTGGCAAGGGACCGCCATGGTACTGTCACCTTCTTAAATTGATCGTCTGTTTGGTCCCTTAGGGTCTGTCTACACTGCAGCTGAGAGCAAGCCTTGCAGGCTGGGTAAACACACTCACACTAGCTTTGCTTGAGCTAGCATGCTAAAAAGAGCAGTGTGGATGTGGTAGCCCGGGCTAGCCACCTGAGTACAGACCCATGGGATGGGCTTGTACTTGGGTGGCTAGCCCAGGCCACCACGTCCACACTGCTATTTTTAGCGTGCTAGCTTGAACAGAGCTAGTGCATGTCTGGTTGGGAGAAGTTGGGAGGCTGACTTCCAGCTGCAGTGTAGACACACCCGGGTTGTTGATGTTATAACAGTACTTCTCTCTAGGAATGACCCTTTAGAGCACTAGACTCCTTCGCAGCATTTTATCCTAAGGGAATGGAGCCTCCTAGCTCCTCACTAGCTCCCCTTTCCTGCCCCCACCCCAATTAATAATCTTTCCGTGCTGTCGAGGGATCTTGTGAAGCTAAACTCATGGCACATGGATGCAATAGTTCCTCACTTGCTGTGGATAACCCTGGGCTGACTGGTACAGATGGGCGCTGTGCCCATTCTGAGGTAAGATCCATGGAGCAAACTCATTGGCTACCCTCCTGGATTCTTGTGTCCCCTCTGCTGCCTTAGGGATCTGCCATGGGGGGAGAGAGAGACTGAGCTGGATCCTTGAAGGTTCATTCCTCAAATGAAAAAAAAAACCACCTGTGTATTGGGGTGGTGGGCAGAGTCCCTGAGGGCTGCTAAGCCTTTTGATTGTCTTCCCCACATCCTAGCTGATCAGCCTGATGGTCCGTCCTCTCCTGGCTGACAATTCTATCGCTTCCTGTATAGCCCCACAAAAGACCTCGCCAAGCCATAGACTATCTCCTGAGCAGGGGTGGGGTTTGGTGGCCACCAGATAGGGGATTACACCTCTCTTAGATTACTGGTAACTCTGTTTGGGCACAGAATAAGACCAGAACCCTCAGACTGAGTCGAACAGGAGCGGGATGCTCTCATTACATCAGCCAAGGAAGCAGGAGTGCTGCTTATCCAAACCAGGCAGAGGATGGGAGGGAAGAAGTGCCCCTCTGCTTCTAGGGGTGTGAGAGGGAGCTCCATGTCCACCTCTTCCTCATTACCGTAACCGCTCTCTATACACCACAGTGACCAGCACCCTACGAATACCTTAGATAGATCACAGCCAATGGCTGGCTTCACTGCGGGGAATATGATCCAGCCCATCATTGCTGTTCCCGTATTGTTCTCCAGCAGGATGAATGACATGGAGCTACACATCTGCTTTCCACCCTCAGTTTTTCTCTAATGATTTTCTCTCAGTTGGCTGCTCAGTTTGAGGCAGGGCTGGCTCTGTCACTTAGCAGGGCTTATCAGAGCTGACTCGATTTATTCAGAGAATTTCACCAGGGATGCTTCAGTCACTCAAGCTGTTAAAGAAGATCTTGACATTTGATGGGCTTTGGTAGCAGTCCAGTGGTCTGGAGAAAGAAGAGTCTTACATGTTCCACTGATGTTCTCATCTTAGTCAGTCAAGCGCAAGGGTCCAGTTTATGAAAAATGCAGGTGGCAGGCCCTGGGACACCTCAGGAAATGTTCCCTTTGAAAATCAGTGGGACCCAGCATTCCAGACAACCAAGTTGCTGGGCCAGTCCCATACAGAACAAGCAGAAGGTTCAGCTCTCAAAATGGGACCGGATCAGGGAAGAAAGCAACAGGTCAGGGAAAATTCAATCCTCAATTACATCCCACATTGCCCCGTGGGAAATGAACCAGTATGCACATGAGCCTTCATCCATTTCTAGAACCAGTGTTAAAATAAACTAGGAGACGGCAGCATGGTCCAGTCTCCAGAAAGCTGGGCTGGGACTCAGGGGATGGGTTCTGTTCTCAGCTCTTTCATGGACCTGCTGTGTAAGGGGGCACGTCACTTCCCCTCCATTTCCCTTCCTACCTGTTGTCTGTCTAATCAATTTAGATGGTGCGATCTTTGAGGCGGGATGTGTGTCTTGCTATGTGTTTATACAGTGCCTAGTACAATGGCCCCTGATCTCAACTGAGGTTTCTAGGAGCTACTGTAGTGCAAATGATAACTGAGACAGGATGCAGAGCTCTCACTGCACCATCCAAGGAGAAGGAGAGGGTGCTAATGGGGAGCACTGCTTATCCAGGCCAGGGAACAGAGTGAACTCTCCCTCTGTTTTTAGGGAAAACAGGGTAAGCTATTCTTCCCCCACATCTACTCCCTCTTACTTTACACCCTGTCTAGATCTGAACCTTTCTTAACGTTCAGCTATGTAGAGCTCTTCTATTCCCAGTTCTGGGCTTTGACTCGGATCAGAACCAGGGCTGGCAAAATGCCGCAGAAGAAACTGAACTAATGGTATTTCTGTCCAGGGATCGGAAATGAAAGTGTCTGAAAAGCCCCTCCATGTGAGATGTCCAGGTCACTGCTACAGAGGTGAGAGGTTCAGATATGGTCCTGGAGCTTGAAAATCCCACTTTTCCAGCAGGGTGAATGACACTGAATAAAAATCGGCCCCTGTTAAAATAAATAAATAAACTCAGCACTATTATCCTGCTGGCCGTGTGTAATTTTAAGGCTTTGGGATGGTGAGATGCAGATTAGCACCAGAACATCTGGAGGTTTGTGGAACCCTGAACTTGGAGGGCCAGGTCTTCAGCTGGTGCAACTCCTCATTGCTGTATTGACCTCAATGGTCTGAACCTTTTGAAGTTCCTCTGTCAGTGTCATATCCAGGTATGAAGTGATCACTTTTTCTTTAGGGTTTGTTTTTTTCCGTTTGTTTATTAATGGCGGCTGGGGGGCGCAGAATCCACTAACAGAAAATTGAGGCTATAAAACAAAGTAACCAAGATTGGGGAAGAGGGAGAGAAGTAAACACATTGGACAAGGTGATCTCAGTTTACCCAACTACAGCCAGGCCTATTAACACCTCCGTTCAGGTTGTGACTTCTTGTTCCTAGGTACTGGCTGACAAAAGGTACCTTCTCATTAACCATGCAAAGAAGCAGCTACAGGCAAAGTGAGCTTTGCACCCATTCCTCTGTCTTCCTATTCCCACATCATTCTCATCACCTCTGCTTCAGTTTAGAAAGGCCTTGAACTATGTTCCCTCTAGTGCATATAATTCAGCAAATCCCCAAGCACTGGCTGGCTGGCTGGGAGTGGGAGAACAATTAGTAGTGTGGATAATGGGATCTGGTAAAAGACCCGTGTTTGCTACACACGTTAGTTAATAGCTAACCAAAGGGCCTCTTTTACTGCCTATATGTGCTGTACTTTGGATAACAGTTCATACTCCTCCCAGCTTTATGTGGTGTTTCCACTTCGATCCCCAGGGCAAGGAGGGATTTTTGGTGATTGCAGAAGGATTATAAGAGCCTCAAAACCCAGCTCCTAAGCAAGCTGTCTTGAGAGGAACAAACACAACCTTTTGTTCGGGGAGGGGAAATCACAGAATGTTAATAGTTCCAAAGGGAATTTATAAAGTGATCATTTAAAGAAATATATCCCTGATTGGGAACCACCCTGCTGTGCACATTATTAGTGGATGTAATAGCAGGAAACTCTTCCTGTCATGCTCCTTCTCCCTCCTATTGTTTGTTACACTCTCGTGCTGTGATTTTAGCTCTTAAGGGGCTTGATTCTCATTTATATGCCAAGGCCGCTTTATACCACATTGGTTGTACACTGACACCCTCTTAAAAGCCCCTTTACACATTCTGGGGTGTCATCCAGACTAGTGAGGGGCTGCGTCACCAGCTGACCTGCAACCTGGTGTGCCTCACAACACTTTGCTGTTGTAGCTCCTAACATGAGTTGCTCACAATCAGTCTGCCAGCATGCAGATCAAACCCTGTGTGTCTGTGTATAGTCAGAGCCCTGGTCCAGCAACTCTGACCCCAGCAGTCTGTCAGCAAGACACCAGCCACACTCTGGCTTGCAGCAGCCTAGGTTACTACCTGCGGGGTGGCCGCAGCACACTCCCAGTCCCAAATTTTCCCAAAAAACATGTATTCTGCACTGTCCAGCCCTCTCCTGGATAATTCAGATATCATAGGTCCGTAGCCCTGTATGGGGTCAATATGCAACATTTCTCTACTTTAACTGGAGTTACCCAAACAGTTCTATTTAACCACAGCACTAGATTAGTTTTTGATTAAAAAATACAAGAAGTTTATTTAACAACAAAGAAAGAGATTTTAATGAGTACAAGTGTACAGCACTAAAGTCGGAAATGGTTACGAAAGAAATAAAGATAAAACACTTTCTAGTAACTAAACTTATCTAGACTTGGTTCAAAATGAAATCCTTACCACATGTTCCCAGCAACTTAGCTGAGCAAATTCTCAAGTTAGGATCTCAAAGTCTAAAGGGCTGGTTCCTTTGTCCTCTTAGGTGAGAGAGAGAGAGAGAGGGAGACAAATACCTGGGGTGTTTTTGCCCCTCACTTTCATAGTCTAGTCACCCTCTCAAATGCATTTTCCTGAGGGTTGTCCCTAGATAAAGCTCTTTCCAGCTGTGAGGAATTAGACATGATGTCTTGTGGTGAAAGAAATTCCATGTTGTTGTTGGTTAAAATGCAGATCGATCTGTTTCTGCTCCCCTCCATTGCCAAAGAATGGCCACTTGATCAGTGATTACCAATTAACTTTGATGACACCTGGCTGGAGGCGTAAGCTTGTCCTTTGTCTTTGAGGAATAGGTTTACCCCGTTCCCAGACTTGTCTGGTAAACATATTTCAATCATAATTTCTGCTTATGTTCATAACTTTACATATAATGTTGCTACACACATTTCACCATGATATTACTGACCAGTGAGTTAGGAGTTTTCAAATGATATCTCACAAGGCATGTTTCATACAAAGATTTTTACAACAGTGTGTAGGATGTGAATACAGGGGTGCATCGGGGCACAAAGGGGCTTGAGTCTCATTTACATACCAAGGCCCCATTACACCATTCTGGCTGTGTGTTGACACCTTCTTAAAAGCCCCTTTACATTGCCAGAGACAATAAGCACCAGGCTCTGAAGTTTTCAGAGCAGAGAATGATGTTTACCTCTGTGTTTCTACAGCGCCAACCACAGTGGGGCCCTGATATTCATAATATAAGTAATGATTAATAAGTAATAAATAAATAATACTAATAGTGAGAAATGAAAACAGGAATAGAGGTACCAAATGCAGTGGGAAGGCAAGGGGGTAGGGCTGTGAAGGTGGACAGCACAGTGTGAAAAGAAGGGAGCCAAATGTGGAGGAGAAGGAAGAGCTACTCATGGAGACCAATACTTCTCCATGCTGGCAGAGTTGCATTCCCATGACACTATGCGCTGTAGGGGGCTCCTATGTTTCCACACATCAAATTCTCTGATACCATGGAAAAGCATGAGCAGCATCTCTGTCATTTGGGGGAGACTGAAGCCTGGAGGGGGGAAGTGATAGGAAAAGATAGTTTGAGAGGCTTGTGACAAATTCACATTGAGAGACAGGAGGGAAATTGCCATGCTGAGCACATTTCCTAAGAGAATACCAATGTGGGAGCGCAGTTCAACGGGTAGCTCCTGTCCTGTTCCCTTAATACCTTAGTGAGTCTTCTGCCAAAGAGGTAAATATAAGCTCACTGCTTCCAACATGCTAGTACCCAGAAGCAGGATGAGTAGCATGAGTAATGACCTGCCTTGAGCTGTACTTAAATGCCAGAGAGCCAGATCCTCTGCCCCTGCTCCAGCAGCTTTGCACAGCCCCAGAAGCACAAACCAGCCAGAAAGGCTATCTGGATATTCCTACAGCATAAGGAGCATATCCAGATGGAGTAGAACCACCACAGCCAGTTCCTCACCAATCCATCCTGGCCCCAGTGCAGGGGGTGTGGCTGAGAGAAAGGGGGCGTGACCATAGAATCCTTGCATTGTGGTGATCTCTAGCTGCCGAACCAGCTCCTTGGGGCTGGGAACAGATGGGTACAACTTTGAGCAGCCTTAAGGATGCTCTAAATTGTATTGGTGGCCAGCCCCAGGATCTGGGTGGTGGAAAGATGGTTTAAATGCCACATTTTTGCCCCCTCCCCCAAGACGCATCAAGAACAGAACAGCCTGTCCTTGGATTTTGACCAGAGGTTGTATCCATTCAGTATACAGGACCACATTCTAAACTTTGACTTACAACCTATGCAACCGTATCAAAGTCACAAGGGGGTTCTGTGTGGTACAAAGCAGATGGGATACTGGACCCCTGTCATGTCGAGGGCAGATTAGCTCATTTGCCGAACCTGAGGTGGCAAATGCCAGCTCATTACTTGCCGGTGAATTGCGAAACTCAAAGCAAACCAGAAGTACAGTAACTCTACTGGGGCTATTCAGCATATAGTACTTCCGGTCCAGAAATATGCTGAATAGCCGCAGTAAGCAGGCTCTTGGGGGCATTCCGTACAGAAACATAGCTGACTTTTAAAACTGTCTCCTTTTAATCTGGATATTTCACGAGACAGTCTATATGGAAATTGAACCAAGATGACACACAGAGATAATGCAAGCAGTGAAACACGTCTGTTTCACCCTGGAGGCCTCATGGTATCTCTGGCTTCAATGCACCCAGGCTTACTTTCCCTCCCCTGGAGATTCAGTTTGAATATGAACAAACACTCAGTTGAAACTACTGGTTTTGCCTGGATTTTCATGCATTAGCTCACAGTTTCTCATGGCTTCGATGTATCTTTCTGGGCTGAGCCTCATTCACTATCATTTATGGGGTGTGACATTAGTTGTCAGAGTATTCAAACCCACCAGGTATTTATGAAAGTGTTCTGGCATCCCACAGTTGAATGCAACCGCTTCTCAACTGCATGTGTTGAATGTTTCCATGTATAAGCGGACCTGCAAAGTGGATCCAGTGTGGAAGTTTTGCCTTCTACTCATTGGGTGGAACCTTTGTGGGGAAAACAACAAAACTCAATCCTCTGAATAAAAGTGTAGATGTGCCCCTTACGGAAACTTGACTTTTTCACAACAACATCAGCCTTGTGTGACAAAATGACAGTTTTCTACGTGCAAACGAAGCACCATTTGCATTTGCAAAAATATTCAAAACAACAACAAATGCTTTGCTTCCTTTGTAATGCTAAGATGAGATTTGTTTTCCTCTCAGAACTCTGTAATATGCCACCCAGAAATTTGATCCTGAAAAACTCAGTCCTATAGTTAATGTACCTCTGGAATTCTTGGCTCTAGAATTGGGCCCTAAAATTGAATACATGTATAGTTTCTCTAAGTTAAATATATTGGACTAAATTCTGATCTCAGTTAAAGCCAGAGCAACTTCACTGAAATTACTCTAATTATACCAGCTGAGCTTCTGTGACCTCCACGGCAATTACCCTGGATTTATAGCCATATAACTGCTGCCAAATTCTAGTCCATTGTTTGTTTTGTAGTGTGTCAAACTAATTTGAGCCCTCATTATGTGTAACATTTTTCCTCCCCATTACTGGAAGATAATTGAATAGGAGAAAATCTATTGGGATCTATATAAATGTAATCAGGTTCTTTAGAAATTATTCTAAAACACTACCAAGTTTAATAGCTCATAAAATCTATGGGAAAAAAATTATCCTCTATCTTATAGATCAGAAGAGCAAAGCTACAATTCTCTATTTTATTCTGTGGGATGGTTTTATAAAATATCTATGGAAATGATATTTTCTATTAAACATGTGGGGTGAACTCCTGGCTCTATTGAAGACCATGGCAAAACTCTCATTGACTTTAATGGGGCCAGGATATCACACACAGGATTTTTCCATAAGGGAAAATTCCTTTCAATAACCTTTCCAAAACCAACTGAAGTTGCTTTAGGCATTTATAGTTCCCTGACTACTGAATACAAAATTAATGCAGAGGGCATTTTGAGAAACCAATATATCTCAAATGAAACAATCTAGATGACTTCCGACCAGTTTGCTTATAATGAAACCAAAGAAGTACAATTTAAATCAATCCACGTCTGAAAATGTTATCTTATTATTTTATCCTAGTCTTTATGTTTTGTATCCAAAGCACTAGTGTATTAAGCGTTTACTTTCTAGTCAACAAGTCATTCAGATAACAACATTGGCACTAGTGAAAACCCACAGAATTAGATGAAATTCAGACTATATTAATAATCACTGGTCATTTTAAAATCAAGATTGGATATTTTTCTCAAAGATAAGCTCTAGTTCAAACAGAAATTAATTCAGGGAAGTCCTATGGCCTGTTTTATACAGGAGTTCAGAGTAGATGATCACAATGTACCCTTTTGGCCTTATAATCTATGCATTTATAAACAATTATTTCTCTTATCCCTTCTATTCCTGTTTATTGAAATATCATTAAGTTCCACTAGATGTCAGTATTACTTCACTATTTGAATGAACTCAAGTCATAATGTTTGAAGACTGATACAGCCTTCCACCTGCTAAAATACAAATGTATGTGGCCTTCACAATATGGGCTAGAGATCTAAAGTGAAGGACATTCAGCCAAAGAGAGCAGAGAAAAAGCAAGAAAAAAGGCTTCCAGTGCAGGGCTGTTTCTTATTATGATGACATCTTATAGTTCAGCACAAAAGAGGAAGAGAAACTAGGGCCAAATTATTCCTGGAGTAACTCTGTTGATTATTTTAAACTGTAGCAGGAAGCAAGGGATGAGTCCGGCGCCTGGGAAGACTTCTAGGCAGAAGCTTTATAGTGATTCAGAGAGAAAGGCAGAGTAACTTTAGGGATATTCTGTTTCCATATACTGTACTCTTCTATATAGGCTCTTATACCACGCCCCTCACCGTAGTATCTGAGCGCTTTCTATTAATGCATTAAGCAACAGGACTAACATCTGTTTTCCTTAGTGTAAGTTCCTTGTTCAGTGTTTGAAGAAACAAACTTTTTCTGTGATTCTTTACCATTGTCACATGCTGTTTATTCTATTACCGTCATGACTCATGGTTGATGGCACTAAACTCACGGGCATCTATTTCCTCTTGCTAATATAGCCATGAAGCACGCCGGAAGTTTTGTGCAGCATAATTAGGTCAGCCTCAGATTTACATTTTTTCCATAGAGAGGGTTTATTATGTTGCTAAAATTCTTCCAAGATCAGTTATAAAACTTTGCCTCCTTTTAACATCCAGAAGCAAAGACACAAAAAGCAGCAACATGATTTTGCAAATGCATTTGATGTGGCTCCTCTTTGCCTGGTTTGAAGGTCAGTGGTCCATTCTTCTTCTTTTCTCAGGCTACTTTGAGTTCCAAGGCTCACAAAAGACAGCAATGTAAATATATGTATATTTTCCCTTGGTCTAGAATCCAGCGGGCAGATTGTTATCACTCAGACACCTGCTTCTGTGACGGTGCTTCCAGAAGAGACGGTCACCATTTAGTGCAAGGCTTCAAGTTCCATGAGTGATGATATGGAATTATATCAGTTCAAATCAGGACAAGCTCGCAAGCTCCTCATTCATAATGGAAACAACCATTTCACTGGGGTCCCAGATCGATTCAGTGGTAGATACAGCAGCACTGACTTCACATTCACATTTGGTGGGGTACAGGCTGACGATGAAGGCAAATACTACTGTGGACAGCACTATATCACCCCGCTCACAGTGATACAGTGCAATACAATTGGTTAAACCACCAATGAGCTCATGGTGTGAAAGGTGGGAAGTATCTTTGCATGTGACTACACCAGTTTATGTGTAAATTTTAACTAGAGAATAATTATTATAGAAGAATTTTATGGGTCTTTTGGAAATTAGTGCTTATTCCCCATACAGTAGTTTTGGTGAAAAATAACTTTGTCAGTACCTAAATTACCCATTGGCAGAAGGAAAGACTGAGATTCGCTTCCCTACATATCATCAGAGAATTTATGTGAGGCCAGATTGAGAAGTCCCCAGCTCCCATTTTGACAGCCCAATAAGTGGACAGTAGAGTTGGCTTAAAAAATTGGGATTTTTTTCCAATGCAATTTCAATTAAAATTTCATCAGAAATCCTTCAATATCCCAAGATATATTGACCATTCACACTGTGGCCTGTGTTCCAAACCCTGTCATAAATGGGTGTCAGTTTATCAGAATACTTTGGTATTCTAGAACCAGAACCAGCTTTCTACTTAATTATTGCCATGAACATCATTCCATAAACATGAGCATATTTCTCTTGTTCGTGCTACTCCTACTTCAAGACACTGAGACTTGTATGCATCTGTGCCCTCTTAATAATAAAGCCCTGAAGCACACAGGAAGTCTGTTGAATATACTTTAGCCCAGCCTCAGATTTACATGTGTGACCACAATTAAGTCCTACATTCCCCCCCCCCCCACCCACAGTAATTATAAACCTTGCTGCATTTTAGCAATTAGTGTTGAGAAATTAATCTAGAAGTAAAACTATTTTGCAAATGCATTTGAGCTGGCTCCTCTTTTCCTTCTTGGAAGGTCAGCAGTGCAGATTTTTTGGTTCTTGATCTTTAAATCAGTCCTCTCAAAATAATGCTAATTAAAAAGCTGTTCCTAGACTCCAGTGGGCAGATTGTTATCACTCAGATACCTGCTTGTGACAGTGCTTCCAGGAGAGAGAGTCACCATTCAGCACAAGACTTCATGTTCCATGAGGGATGATATGAATTTATATTTGTTGAAATCAGGACAGACATCCAAGCTCCTCAAACATGATGCAACCGCTTGAGCCTGTGGTAGATACAGGGGCACTGACTTCACATTCACCATTAGTGGGGTGCAGGCTGATAATGCAGGTGAATACTACTGTGGACAGAACTATGACACCCTGCTCACAGTGACACAATTCAACACAAAAACTTCTTCAGTGTCACAACCCCTTTGCAATGAAGCAGAAGGATACAGCTGTGAATGTTTCTAGATTAATATACATAGAAAGTTTCATTTGAGGATAATAATTACAATGTCACACTTCCATTGTAGTCAGGTTTGTGGATTTCTTCCTCTTACAGACATTTTTTGGATAAAATTCATTGTGTTCCACCTGCCTAGCCCAGTATCACACAGTCCCATGACTCTCTATAAACGGAACCTGATTGCCTTTTCCCCCCAAAATAAATCTCAATGCATTTTTCAGGAACACCTCAAATGAATTCTCTGCCTATACCATCACCATTATCATGTGCAGGCTGAAGATGCGGGAGAATACTATTGTGGACATGACTAGGGTACTGATTTCACACAGAGTGATACAGTCCAATACAAAAACCTGTTCATGCCAGAGCACACCGGGTGTGAAGCCTATGAGGGCAGATGGGGACGCTTCTGATTCAGTTGGTTTAGAATCTTTAAACTGTGAGTAGGTTTAGAAAGTAAATGACCATTCATCTTAGAGCATGTGCTTGGCAAAAATCCTCTCCCCTGGAAACAGCACAGCAACACTACAGGCCCATTCACTACAATAACTGAGGTACACATACACAGCTCACCTATATTGTTACAGGTCCATTAGTGCCCTCTAATAACAACAGTAGTATGTAGGCTTTTCATAGCTGTACATCTACAAAACACAGCACACTAATAATTCTTATCCCAGTCCCATGTTCTAACCTTAAAAGTTCTTAATGTTATTGTGAACATTTGTGGTTTTTCTTTCATTACAGCAGCCCACACTAGGCAATTTTGGCAGGCAGAAATCTATTTTAAAACACAATTCACAATATAATGATCAGATCTCCATGTAATTTTAATCTTATAGCGTACATTCTGTATGAACCATTCTCATGGGTATGAAACAGCTTCCATACGAGGAGAGACTAAATAGACTGGGATTGTTCAGCTTAGAAAAGAGATGGCTAAGGGCAGATATGATAGAGGTCTACAAAAGCATGAATGGTGTGGAAAAAGTGAATAAGGAAGTGTTATTTTCCCCTTCACATAACACAAGAAAAAAGGGGTCACCCAATGAAATTAATAGGCAGCAATTTTAAAACAAATAAAAGGAAGTACGTCACACAACACATTGCCAGGGGATGTTGTGAAGGCTAAAAGTACAAATGGGTTCAAAACAGAATTAGATAAATATGGAGGATGGGTCCATCAATGGGTATTGGCCAAGATGGTCAGGAATGCAACCCCATGCTCCAAGTGGCCATAGAACTTCAATTGCCAGAAGCTGGGCCTGAAAGACAGATGATGGATCACTCAATAATTGCCCTGTTCTGTTCATTCCCTCTGCAGCATCTGGCATTGGCCACTGTCAGAAGACAGGATACTGGGCTAGATGGACTATTGGTCTGACCCAGTATGACCGTTGTTATGTTCTTCCTATATATTGCAATATTTCTCTTGCAGTATATGTCACTGCCGATTGTGTAGTGCAAATACATTAAAAAGACACACTGCACTAGGTGATATTTTCCTACAGGGCTTAATTCTCTTTCTAGCAGCCTACTTTCAAACAGGTTTTGTCCATATTCATCAAGAATTATTTCAACTCAGTTTCCTCACTGGCTTCTAACTGCAGATAGTGCTGAGCCTGCAAAAGGGAATTCCCCCTTTAGTCCCAGGAGAGATGCAGGTGTCTGCTTCCTGAAAGACCCTTCTGTCTCTTCTCACTTTCCCTGTTTCAGATCTCTTCTCTGCCCCGCATATCACCCCATGACCCAGCCACTGTCACTGGACCGTATCTCCACTAGAAACCTCACGAGTTGCTTTCTGTCAGTCACTCGGCACTGCTGCTTCCGACTCTGGGTGCTGCTGATTCAGTGCATTGGGGACACACAGGCTGAAAGAACAGGTAGGAGAGAGATCAAGGACCCAGAAGATTCAGCAACACTGAGTTCAGTCGTGTAAAACTGCATCTAGTGTGCCTGGCTAGAACCAACTTCCCTTCTGCACACCCCTCATTACAGGGACTTTTCATTGTCCAGATAGCGTCCATACTGGTGCTGAGCTGTTGACAATTCTAGACCGATGAAAAGCGCTCCATGCCACCTACATGACTCACTGTGCCAAGCACTAGGGAATTACTCTTCTGCATGATGGGGAGATGATCGCCTGCATCCTGCCCTTTGAAATGTACTGGATTGGACTCTCGATGGAGCCTGTTTGTGCTGCTCCTTCATCAGTTCAATCTAACTCCCTACCTAGGGGTTTGCACTGGCACCCTGCACTGCCTTATGTGAGCTCCTCCCACATTAATTAATAGGTTAGCAGTTAAGTATAATGAGGTCCTTTTTGGAGTTTATGGAGTCTTTGGCTCCCCTCTAGTTCCCTGACTACAGGAAGGGTTACTTCATTGCAGAAATGAAGAGATTCTAGTTGTGGAGGAAAAGCTTTATAAAAGAGGAAGGTCTTGCTGAGGGACCTAAAGGCGATCAGCTCTGGCATTAATCTACTCTCTCCTGGAAGTTCATTCCACAGCCAGATCTCCTTGAGTGAGCAAGTCTGTTCTCTACCTTGCTCCTGGCTTTGAGATCTCAAGCTGTGTTGGTAGTTCATAGATAAAGATACAGTCTCTCTCAGAGCTGTATAAATAGCCATTTTTTTTGTTTTGGTGGCCAAACAAAAAAAATGGGGTTGACCTGAAATGACTAACTTTTAAATGATTAATAAATCACTGGACCAACACTGCAATCCAAAAAGCCTAATTTAGGTGCCCAGGCCCCTATACAATGAATGGGGGAAGACAAGTGCTTAAGAATGTGATCCACAAAAACCAGCACATTAGGCAGGGAGCTAGCAATGGGAGTTGCCCACCACAGGGGTGTGTCCTAAGCCCACCCTCTCAGGAAAATAAACACCTAAATCCAAACTGCAGAGAGGTGTCTATCTCTGCTAACAATCCACAGCTGAAAACCCCTCTCTTGGAGTCAGGTGACTTAGGCAGCTAAGTAGTTTATTGTGAGAATGAGTTAGGCACCTGCCTCATCCACACAGTACGGCTGGAAGGGGTGGTGATGCCCACTTTTAACTGGGGGGTTAGAGCACTCACCCATGATGTGGGAGACCTGGGTTCAATTCCTCCTCTGTCTGATGATGAGACAGGGGATTGGAACAGGGCTCTCCTGGCTGTCAGAGTGCTCTGGGCTATCCTGGTGTAGGAGGAGCTCCCACAGACTCTCTTGTCAATGCTGCTGCATTTTGGATGAATAACAAAAAAGAGTGAGTGCAGCTGGGGACTGGCCCCTGGGTCTCCTACCTCCCAGGTGGGTACCCTAAACACCGGACTACAGCGTTTCTCCCTTTCTCTCTCTCTCTGTCCCCCCTTCCTCCTCCCCATGAGTAGTTATTTACCCAAAGTGGAATGGCTTCAACAGGAAAGACTGAGGGTGAATATCCCATAGCTTTGTGGTTAGAGCACTCTCCTGAGATGCGGGAAACTGCTGGTCAAATCCTTTCTCCTTCTCAGACAGAGGGGTGAATTGAGCCTGGGTTTCCCACACCCCAGGTCAGTGCTCTAACCACTGGGCTAAATATAAGGTGGGCACCTCCTCCTCCAGATAGATTTTGAATTGGACCTTCTGAGCACACCTACCGGATCGGGCCCCATGGATGGAGGCAAGTGGAGCACCTATCTCCCCCTGGTTTGTGGATCACACTGGGGTGTAGGCAGGAGATCTGTGCCCAGACCCCACAGTGAGGCAGCAGTGCACATGCCCAGAAACTTTTAGGGAACTTTTACAGTGAAAATTTAGGCACTGAGTGACTTTAGTCACTTACAGGGTTAGGCAGAAGCCAAGCAGGAGTTTTGTCTCACAGTAGCACCTGAACTGGGATTTAGGCTCCTAAGTACCTTTGTGGAGCTGGGCCTCTGGGCCTCAGTTCCCCATCTGTAAAATGGAAATAATAGCACTGCCCTACCTCACAGGAGTGTTGTGAGGATAGATACAGTAAAGTGTGTGAGCCACTCACATACCAGGGATTCTGATTAGACCTAGATAGTTTACTTATTAAATTGAACATTGTCTCAGCTACCACTAGAGGGAAGTATATGAATACTGATCTTTCCCACAGTCATATTTGACTAACATATGTGGGCTGATCAGTAATAGGAATAAAGGATGTGATTAGAATATACATCCAAATCAAATCAAAAGTGATCTGTGCTATGAAATACAGACCATAGTTATTATATTGATTCATTATTTTGCATATTCACAAACCATCTGCCATTCCCCCATTCTCCTGAGCCCATATAAATACTTCCCCTTCCCCTGTAGACTCACATCGGCAGAATCTATCTGCGAAGGTCCTCCAACATGATATTTCTGACTCACTGTATCTGGCTACTGCTGCTCTGGGTTCGGGGTAAAGAAAAAGC
This sequence comes from Emys orbicularis, assembly GCF_028017835.1. Classification (NCBI taxonomy): domain Eukaryota; kingdom Metazoa; phylum Chordata; order Testudines; family Emydidae; genus Emys; species Emys orbicularis. Next base: position 133,210,414 of record NC_088687.1, on the reverse strand, counting down.
TGCTGAATTATTAATATAAAAAAAAACCTGGCCTCATTAGCTAAAATTATTTCCTGTCCCTTTTTCCAATAAATGTAGCTGATACATTCATGCAAAGGATCAGTGAGATTAATAGAATTTCCTTCTATATTCTACTTGTATTTTTCCATTCTCTCTCTCTTATATATGCCTAGGCTCCAGTGGGCAGATTGTCATGACCCAGACTCCCTGTCAGTATCTCCAGGAGACAAAGTCACCATCAACTGCAAAGCCAGTTCAAGCATTGGTGGTACCAACAGAAATCAGGGCAAGCTCCTAAGCGCCTTATCTACAGCACTTCCACCCGTCCCTCTGGGATCCCAGACTGGTTCAGTTGCAGTGGGTCTAGCACGGACTTCACATTCACAATCACCCCGGTAGAAGCAGACGATGCTGGAGATTATTACTGTCAGCAGCATTGCAGCTCCCCTCTCACACAGTGATACAGAGCAGCACAAAAACCTCCCTGCAGCTGTTTAAGTTGTATAGAAACTGGGGCTTTTGATTATGTATTTAAGTACTAGAGTTCTTTACAAATCACTGTTACCAAAGGTTTGCAGGGTGGGGCTGGCAGGGTGGAGAAGGGGAGGAGCCTTTTAAAATCTAATTCAATCAGGAGTGAAACATTTTATTTTTAGCTTCACAGTGCTATCCAGGCCCCCTGCGTATTCAGTGCCCATTCACACCCACCGCCACCCTTATAGTTCCAGTGACACCAGGCAGCTGACTGTTTTAAACAAAAATCTCTTGAGCCCCTATCCAGAGCACAACACTCAGCCTAAGTAGCCAGGCCAAGGGCGGGAAAAAATCATGGGAAAAAACAATCCCCTGAGTGTGGGGATTGGCTGTGGAGCCTTTCCACAGGGGCTGTGTTGGCAAATGAGGGTAGACTCTGGAGGCTCTGCATGGCAGCGGATCCCCTGGACCCTTCCCTTCACGCACCTGCCCAGACTCCCTTTCACTTCCTCCCATGAGCAGCTGAACTGCACCAGATTCACTGCCCAGAGCAGAGGCAGGATGGTGTCTTAGAGCTAGAAGTTGTATTTTGATTCCAATCTCAGTCCGCACATGTTTGGCACCAAGACATGGAACTCCATATTCATCAGGACCAGCCTCCACCCAAACAATGAACTGGGCTGAGCCCCTCTCGCCTCCAAATATCACATCAGAGCGGAGAACACATGTCTAATGCACATGGGTTTGGAGAACCCCCATACAGGACACATCTGCTCAAGCTCCCCCATAGAGGACAGAGATCCTCCCGTGAGTTAGACATTTATTAACTAAGAGTGACCTTGCCAGCTGCTGAGCTCCACTGCCAGAGGCGCATCCTCAAAAAGTGACCCTGTGATTTTTAGGCCTGATTTGAAGACATACAAAGAGGAAACAGGACTTATGTTCAAATGTGGAACACCTTCAAGTTACCGTGTACTGTTATAGCAGAGCAACACACAGGACTGCCTCTTTTCAACTAGTGTTGGTTATTTATGTCCTGCGCTTGTATGGGAGTTTTACCATTGGCGTTGTTAGGAAAAGGCACAGGTCTTCACTGAGCAATGGAATTTGATCCAATGGGTACAGACCGTAAACCAGTTTAGAAAGGGGATCAGGCTCCCATAGACTGGGTTTTGTATAAGAGAAGCACAGTGAAGAGCTGAGAGAATGTGAATCCAAAAATCAGCCAAATCACGGTCTTTGTGATGGCAAGCACAATAAGAGTGAGATGGCTCTAATAATGCTTGTGCAAATATGCACCTTCTCATCTTGCTAACTTGACAACTGATTATTACAAGACCGCCTGTCTTGATTCAGGTAAATTTCCCATTCAAACAGTGTCAGAACTGCAGGATCAGGTCCTCTGAAAGTAAAGCAACTATTTCTCATGCACAAACTTGCATGCATCTGTCACAGATTCAGTTATAAGGTCTATGGGGTAGAGATCTGGGCAAAATCCTGGCCCCACTGGAGTCAATGAGAGTTTTGCCATTGACTTCAATAGATCCAGGATTTCAACCCATGTTTATGTGCAGTGTTTGTACATTTTTGTGCAATACCCAGCACAACAGAGTCCTGCTCCTTGACTGCAGCTCCCAGGTGCTACCACAATACAAATAATAAAGAATAATAATGTCTTTCCAATTATTCTGTAAAGCACTTAGCACACTTTGGATGCTGTCAAATGAATCAATATCAATCTCTGTGTATATGTAGGTCCTTCATGGTGTCAATGACCATGGTATCTGTGCACCCTCCATCTCAATATATATCTCTGGCTACACAGTATCTGTAATTCCCTAGGCCACAAGAAAAAAGGTTATTTTTTGTCTGTTTTGGGAGGCAGACTCTGCAATCATTGGCACTAATACAATTCCTATCTTGTAGTATAAATCTTCTTAATTTATGGTGTGATTTCAGGATTCTGATGATTCTGATGTGAGAATCAAATTATAGAATAAGATAAAATTATAGAAAATCCCCAATTATCACACAGACAGCCCTCACTCTTCATACTTTCAGTTGCATTGAAATCTCCACATGAATTTTTGTGGTTTTATCAATATATTCCAGCATTATAGAGATAGTTACCTATCAAATTAATTTAGGAACATGTGGACACATCTTTCATTATGGTTTCTTATGCATAATACTAGTGAGGAAACATACCTCTGTTTCCCCTTGGTAATATAGCCATGACATACACAGGAAACCAGTTAAACATCATTAAGTCCAGCCTCAGATTTACATATCTTTCCATGTGTGATATTTAAGACATTCTAAAAGCCATCACACTAGTTAGAAACCTTTGTGAATTTTAACAGCAACAGAGAAAATAAATCAGGAAAGACCATGATTTTGCAAATATATTTGACTTGGCTTCTCTTTTCCATGTTTGAAGGTAGGTCACACAGCCCTAATTTTTGAACTCTAATGAAGAAGTTTCTAAAAGAGATTCACTAAAATGCTGCTTATTTCTCCCTTTTCCAGAATCCAGTGGGCAGATTGTTATCACTCAGACACCTGCTTCTGTGACGGTGCTTCCAGGAGAGACAGTCACCATTCAGTGCAAGGCGTCCAGCTCAATGAGTGATGATATGAGCTTATTTCTGTTTAAATCTGGACAAAATCCCAAGCTCCTCATACATGATGCAAACACCCGTTTCACCGGAGTCCCAGATCGATTCAGTGGTAGTTACAGTGGCACTGACTTCACATTCACCATTAGTAACGTGCAGGCTGAAGATGCAGGAGAATACTATTGTGGGCAAGATTACAGCACTCCTCTCACAGTGATACAGGTCAATACAAAAACCACTTCGGTGCCACTGCACACACCATGTAGTGTAAAAAGCAGAAGGAAGCAGCTGTGTACCTATCAATCTGGCTTGAAAGTAACTTTTAAAATTGTATTGTTTAACTGGATTCTCAGACGTTTTAGATTCAGTCCTGTTACAGTATTTGCGGGTGAAGTTATTTTTCAGTAACTCTGCTGGCAGGGTCAGGAATTCTCAAGGCAGTAGCTGAAATGCAGAAGCCAATCCCTCTGTGCCCTATAAGCAGGACCTCAGGGGCTTTTTTAAGAAACATAATTTTCAATGAATTTTTCAGAAGCACCCCAATCAATTCCCTCTGCACATGTACACCCATGTAACACATTCCTTACACACAAACCCTCCTGTGCCATTAATATTCTCTGTACCATCTCACCACTGAACTTCCTTAGACATTCCCTGGAGCTCCTGGAAAATCCCCCAAAGCATAGAACCACATAATTCCACCATATGGGACTCCACAACTGCAGGGCCAGTGTAGGGGGGGGGGAAGAGGGGGCTAGGAAAGAATTGTGATTCAGGGGTGGGAACCTTCATTATATGACTCCATCGGCTACCAACCCTGCGGAGGTTTTGTGCTGTTGTCCCGCTCCCTTTGAGAGCCACGGGGCTGGGATTGCAGCACCAGCAGATGGGCTGCAGAGCTGGGCACACCTTGCCTGTCCTTTGGGAACTAGATTCCCTCCCATGCCCAGCTTTCAACAGTTCATGCTGAAGTCTGAAAAATTACAAAAGGGTTCTCACCTTGTTTTATGATGGCAGCACCTAGAGTCCCCACTGTGCTAGGTGCTGTACATGCAGATAGTAAAGTAAGAGCCAGTCCTGCCCCAAATAGTTGATAATCCAAATCTACTCGGCCAACAAAGGAAGCATTGCAATCCCTGTTATACGGATGGGAACTAAATCATGGAGAAATTCATAGCTTTTAAATCCAGAAGGGACAGTTAGATCAAATGACTCACTCTATGAGGTCTGTGGCAGAGCTGAGACTTGAATCCTGATCTCCTGAGTCCAAACCCCAACCTTATCCATGAGACCATCCTTCTTCCAACACTGGACTGACAATAAGGTGACTGATACTGATCAATGAACCTAATAATCTGAGCTGCTTTGGTCTCAGCCCTTATGAAATTGGTCCCAGGTTGCTTTTTGTTTATTGATGAATAAGCTTCCCCTGTTGGACATTGACCAAGTGCTGGACTGGGGGCCCACATGCTGGAACCCAATCAGGAATCAGAGAAATGTAGGGCTGGAAGGGACCTCCATAGATCATGGAGTCCAATCGCCTGCACTGAGGCAGGTCTAAGGATTATCTAGACCATCCCTGACAGGTGCTTGGCTAACCTCTTCTTAAAAACTTCCAATGAGGGAGATTCTACAACCTCTCTAGGTAATTTGTTCCAGTGTTTAACTACCCTGACCGTTGGGAAGTTTTTCCCAGGGGTCTTCCCTTGGTCTAGGTAGGCTCTAGTACTGTCTCTTTCTTTGCCCTCTCTGGCACACTTCCTGGGCACAGGCTCCATCTGTTCCCCCTTTCATGGAAGTGGGACCTCAGAGCCCAGCTGCCGTATGCCTCGAAGACCAGTGCTGAGCCTTCAACACACCCCACTTCAAAACACATGGGATTTTGCCTGAGTCAGGACTGCAGGGTTGGGTTCTATGAAGGTAACACGTCTTTTTCTCATGTACAGAGATCAATGGATCTTTCCAATGCTAAACTGCAAGCTCTCCTGGTCCAGACCCAGGTCTTTCAACCTATTCTGTAAAGCTCCTAACATATATGGGAGTGTTATAAAATAATAACCAATAATCAAAATTCTATCAGCATATATGTTCTCACCTGGCACCCAGCACCCTGTTATCTGAACACCCCCCACTGATCATAAAGATACACTTATCTCTCAGTCAAACTGCATGAGCAAAATAACTTGTACACAAACAACAGGTGTGGATAAGGCTCTGTTCCGGGTTAGGGAGTCCTGGATTCTCTTCCTGGCTCTACTGCCGACCTGCAGTGGAACCTTGGGCAAGTACTACTCATTGCACAATCATTTCATTCTCCTGAGGAAATAAATCATCAGAACTTGTAATTTTTATTTTCCTAACTAAAGCAAGCAAATCATAGGAAATCCCTAATGATTAAATATCAGTCTATTCTTACTGTATATACATTAGAAAATTCCAGTAAACATCTCTGGATTTCTCAGAGTGTTTTAGTATTAAAGAGCTAGAGTCACCTAATCTGCTGGATTATTTCCAATTCATTGGAAATGTGCACACACGGCTCCTGTTAACATTTCTCATGTTTAATGAGAAAGATTGACATGCATCTGTTTCCTCCTGATAATAAAGCCCTGAAGCACACAGGAAGCTGTTGGGTATAATTTAGCCCATTCTCTGATTTACATATTTTTCCATACGTGACAGTTAATAAATTCTAAAATTCTTCCCAGTGGCTATAAACCAGTGCTGCATTTTAACAATTAGTGTCAAAGAAACTGATCTAGAAGGAACATGATTTTACAAATGCATTTGCTCTGGCTGCTGTTCTCTGTGTTTGGAGGTAGGTAACACAGCTCTCTTCATTCATTGAACTTCTCACCACTTGTTTTGATAAGAGATTCAGGGAAAGGGTTTTTATTTCTCTCTTTTTCCAGAATCCAATGGGCAGATTGTTATCACTCAGACACCTGCTTCTGTGACGGTGCTTCCAGGAGAGACAGTCACCATTCAGTGCAAGGCTTCCAGCTCCATGAGTAATGATATGCAATTACATCTATTTAAATCGGGACAGAATCCCAAGCTCCTTATATATAACGGAGCCACCCGTTTCACTGGGGTCCCTGATCGATTCAGTGGTCGATACAGCGGCACCGACTTCACATTCACCATTAGTGGGGTGCAGGCTGATGATGAAGGTGACTACTACTGTCAGCAGGACTATACAACCCCGCTCACAGTGATACAACTCAATGCAAAAACCTCATTAGTGCTGCAGCATTCTTGGCGTGAAGCAGAAGGAAACATCTGCGGTTGTATCTAAACGAATGGAGGTGAAAAGTTTCTAATGAGAATCATCCCTACAGTGAAGCCTCCCCTTGGACTTTCAGATTATTGGATTTATTCCTCTGAAATTCTTCCTGAAATCAGTTTCTGTGTTAGCGGGGCAGGCGCTGTACGCAGGGCCGGCTCCAGCATTTCTGCCACCCCAAGCAAAAAAAAAAAAAAAAAAAAAAGCCGCGATCGGCGGCGGCAATTGGGGGGGAAAAAAAAGCAGCCGCGATCGGCGGCGGCAATTGGGAAAAAAAAAAAAAGCCGCGATCGGCGGCGGCAGGTCCTTCGCTCCTAGAGGGAGTGAGGGACCTGCCACCCCCGAATTGCCGCAGGTGCCGCCCCTCTCCCTTGGCCGCCCCAAGCACCTGCTTGTTAAGCTGGTGCCTGGAGCCGGCCCTGGCTGTACGGGAAGTAACTGAGGTACACCAGACAACCCCATTATCACCCAGCTAATTTAATAGAACCCGATGGCCTTTTTTTTTCCCCTTTAAAAAAATGACCAGTGAATTTTTCAGAAAATAAACAATAACTTCCTTACACGGACACATTTTCCATATCCCCTGCACACATGAACAATCCTCCGTTATTATTTTTTCAACCATGAGTATTATCACTGCATTCGCGTAGGCTGTCTCAACACATATGGTGGTATGTAGAGGGTGTGAGCGGGGGTTGCAGCCCTAATGAAGTCCACTGAGCTGGACAAAAATGTTTGACTGAAATGTTTGTGGTTTTCTTAGCAAAAATGTAGATTCGGTGATGTTCCTTAATCACTGATTTAAAACCTTTACTTCAGAATGAACTTCCAAGGGAAATGACCATTCATCTTAGAGCATGTGTCTGCTAAAATGATCTTTTCTAATAAATGAACTGGAGACGAACTTAACCCTCAGTGCAGTCAGGGCCGGCTCTAGGTCTTTTGCCGCCCCAAGCAAAAAATTTTTTGGCTGCACCCTACCCCAGCCCTGGGATCTCACCCCCCCACACCAGTGCCCTCCCCCACCCGCACCCCCCTGCCACCCCAGCCCTGGGCTCTCTCTTCCCCCCCCCCACCCGCACCCCCTGCCATCCCAGCGCTGGGCTCCCCCCACCAGTGGTGACTCCGCCCACTCCCCCCTCGCCTCCAGCCAGTCCGGCACTGGCAGGGTCGGGGTAAGCAGTGGGGCTCCCTGGCCACGCCTCAGCCCAGGGTCCCTCCAGCCGGGGCTCCCGCCTCCAGGACCGTCCGGGACCCGGGAAGGCAGAGCCGGGGGGACTGCCCCGGCAGGGGGCTGAGGAGCCGGGGCAGGGCAGCCCCAGAGGGAACGGAGCTCCGGAGACTGGGACGCGGGCCCTGCCCTCTGTGGCCCCGCTGCTGCTGCTGCTGCTTCTGGCCACCCTGCCACAGTCCTTGGGCGGCTCGGGCCACTTCGCCCAGCCCCAGCTGCGGCGCTGGGGGGCGGCCGCCCTGCGGCACCTGCAAGCGGCTCCATGCGCCCCGTGGGGTGGCTCCCAGCCCGAGTGTCCCCAGCTTGGAGCCTGCCCGGCCCAGCCACAAGGTGTGGGCGCTGCTCCCATAATACAAGAACTAGGGGTCATCAAATGAAATTAATAGGCAGCAGGTTTAAAACAAATAAAAGGAAGTTCTTCTTCACGCAGCGCACAGTCAACTTGTGGAACTCCTTACCTGAGGAGGTAGTGAAGGCTAGGACTATAACAGAGTTTAAAAGAGAACTGGATAAATTCATGGTGGTTAAGTCCATTAATGGCTATTAGCCAGGATGGGTAAGGAATGGTGTCCCTAGCCTCTGTCTGTCAGAGGATGGAGATGGATGGCAGGAGAGAGATCACTGGATCATTGCCTGTTAGGTTCACTCCCTCTGGGGCACCTGGCATTGGCCACTGTCGGTAGACAGGATACTGGGCTAGATGGACCTTTGGTCTGACCCGGTACGGCCTTTCTTATGTTCCCCCGCGGCTGGCGGCGTGAACCACAGCAGCCCCAGGGCGTCCCCAGTGCACGATGCGCTGCTGCTGCCAGGGCCGGCTCTAGGCTTTTGCCACCCGAAGTGCACACACACACACAAAAATGTCTGGAATGCCACCCCTGAAAATGTGCCGCCCCAAGCATGTGCTTGGTTTGCTGGTGACTACAGCCGCCCCTGAGGGCAGTAACAGAGATACACAGGCACATGCCATCTACCTGACCGCAGTATTCCCATAGTGCAGCTTGAGTATAGCAATAAGTTTAGCCCTTATACAGCACTTTACAGCTTCGAAGCAGAGTACAAGCATTTACTCACTCGATTCTACCCTGGATCCCAATTTTAACCCTCTGAAATGTTCCCCTTTAAGAATCTTAATGTTATTATGAAGGACGGTGCTTTTTGATTCATTGCAGCAGCATTACATGGGGCCCTTGCTAGAAGATTGGGGCAGAGAGAAACCTATTTTTCAACATGATTTCCAACATAAATGATCAATGTTGATCAAACTTTCAATCTTGTATAAGCATACTGTGAACCACTGTACCAACTGCATGGTGCAATGCATCTCTTCCAATCAGTGCATGGTTGTAAACTTTAAATCAGCAGTGTAATGTATCCTTCCGGGTGTAACATTTTTCTACCTGGTTCTTTCTCTTCCCAACATGTCAAGTCTCAAACTAGTTTTGTCCTTGCCTGTTTTCAAGGGCTCTTTCCACTGCCAAGATCAGTTTCCTCATTGACTCTTCATTGCAGACAGCACTGAGCTCACAAAAGGGAATTCCCCTCTAGTCCCAGGAGAGTGCAGAGGTGGCTCAGACTATGTCTGCTGCCTGAGAGACCTCTCCTTTCTCTCCTCATTTTCCTTCTCTCATATCTCTGCCCTTTCTCACTTCCGACTCGGACCCTCTCTCCAGAACCTTTAGACGCTTTGTATTGATTTTACATGATGATCATTACCCTACTACTGTCACTGGACCTTGACACCCCTACACATCTCAGCTGGCACCTTTAAAAGCTATGCTCAGCATTGCTACTCTCAGAGCAGCGACTGATTCTGTGCATTGGGACCAGAGGAGTTAGGGGCTGGATTCAAAATAAAAAAAACAAACCCAAACAATTAAAAAACCAACCAATCAAAAACCAACAAAAAATTTGTTTTTGGAAAAAAGAACAAATGGCCACGAAGAGATTCTAAGATATTGTTGTTGTTTTAATTTTACTGTAATCTGGCCCAATTTCAGTTCTTCCGTTTTCAGCCATCTCTTCCAATGCACATTCTGAGTGGTGGGTGTACTATAAATATGAGTTCTTTAAAAATCTGTGATAATTAAGCTGAACCCAATTATCACCACTAGAAGGCACCAGGGGAACATTAATTCTCCCAGCAGTACAGTGTGTACATGGCTAACCACCAATGGGTAGTAGACACATTACAGGCATCATACAGCTAAATCAGATCAAAGGTGATATGCATCATGAAACACAAAGAGTGACGGTTAGATCGATTCATTGCTTTGAGTTATGTTACAGCATTAAACATTTAGAGTAGGAAACACCAAAGCACTCTGTCCTGGCCTAAGTGCTCTGTTTGACATCAATGGGAGTTTTCCCATTGAGTTCAATGGGAGCAGAGTTAGGCCCATATGGGCACTTTTGACAACCCCAACCTTAACTTTGTTTTCGGGGTGTGTGTGTTCTGTGACACCTGATTTCCCCATAGCAATGTTGCCACCAGATCACTTCTCAGCACTCACTGAGCACATGACGACAAGAGCAAAACACCAAAACACTGAAAATCTAACAATAAGAGTGGGTTTCATTTTTAAATTCATTTGCCTAAGTTCATCACAGACTTTGGGAGGTGGGGGCTGGTAAATATCTCTGGGTGGTATGGGACGGTGTGCTGGGGGAAAAGATGAATTAATTCACTGCTGGATTTCACTTCTGTGCTTGTAAATGAAAATGTCCCTGCTATGTGAGAGAGATAAGGTGGGTGAGGTGATATCTTTTACTGGACCAACTTCTGTGGGTGAGAGTGACAAGTTTGTCTCTAATATCCTGGGTTGGGACTGACATGGCTTGAACAATGCTGCATACCTGCATTTTTTGACAAACAAACTCACTTGAGAAGGGAAGAGAGCAAAGCATCACACGAGAGAAGGGAATGTGGCTCCTGTCTCTTCTGTTACAGATCAGCTATTGGTACGTGCCAGACACAGACAGGCCAATCAGCACAGACAGCTGGCATGAATTAAAGCAGCTTCCAGCCTGCTCTAACCTGTGCTGGGGCCATGCAGCATGGAGTAGTTACCTCTTTCCTGGCAGCCCCAACTCTGCTGTACCCAACAGAAATTATGCGCAACTCATAGTCTGTCCCCTGGGGACTAATTCTCCCCAACTTTTCATCCTGTGTCCTTGTTTACATCATTGCAACGTGTGCACCAAACACTGCTCTGTGCATTCAGTAGAGCTTTCTACCCATCATCACTCACTTTGCACTGGTGTAAACGACAGCACAGGGGCAAAGCAGAGGAGAGCCAGGCTCCAAGGGTGAAGTTTATCATAACATTCAGTACAAGACTAATCTTTGTGAGACTTCACAATAAGCCCTGGGGTTTCCACTGGTGTATGTGTATGAGTGAAGCACAATAAACATAGAGCAGAAACAGCTGGCGTGTGAGTCTGATCTCAGATCCGCTCATGCTTTTCATGTCCCAATGCACTGGAACTCCACATGCATGTGAGGCCAAAGCAGTCTCTGCCCAGAAGTGCAGCTGCGCCAGGATCCTTCACTCTTCCAAAAGCGCATTAAGTTAGATACACACATTCAATGCACTTGCGCTTCAAGATCCCACATGCAGAACACAGTTGTTTCTATCAGCTAGAAACATTCCTCACTCTACTGACTAAGGAACAATCTTTCCAGGTGCTGAGCAACAAATACTAACCGTAGTGACTTGTGGTATTGAAGAGTGATTTGATGACAGGGCACTTGAAACACAAATTTAGTTTCAAACATTCAGAAGCTTCACAATGAACATCTACATCACTGCTATGAGTATCTACATCACAATGAACATCTACATCACTGCTATGAGCACATGAAGCACTGAGTTTTTAAGAATATTTTGTTTTTTTAGGGCCTATTCCTTTATCACTGATGTCAACAGACATTTTAGCATTGGGTTCCACAGGAGCTGGTCCTTACTAAGCAATGAAACTGGATCTAATGAGCGCACAGTACAAGCCAGTTAGAATTGGATCAGGCATCCATAAGCCAGGGACTTTCAAATAAGGAAATATAGTCTAAAGTTGAGCTAATGATCTACTTACAAGAGTTAATGATCTATACTCACGCTATAGAAGAAGGATCAGATGATGGATAAGGAAAGGTATCAGCAAATATGATCATTCATATTGTGCTGATTCAAAAACACACCGTTTAATTAATACATGCTGTGCTGTCTTGAGTTAGGAAAAATGTGTTGAAATCATTGGGATATTTGCGTAAGTCCCAGCTGGAGGACTTGACTCTTTCTAAGTAGAGCAACTATTTTCCATGCCCATCCTTTGTGCAGTAGATTGGAAGCTGTTCATGGCATGGCTCATCTCTTCCTATTTGTTCTGTAAAAACAATCTGGCTGTCTAGGCTTTTCTATGACACCTTTCCCCACAGTATCTCAGCCCCTTCAGAAATGTTGCACTGCATATGAAGATAAACATTAAGCTCATTAAGCTCAATTTAAGTCTTTCTGTTATCGTCCCTGGGCAGTGTGGGGTCCCACTCTCCTTGATGACCAGGAATAATGTCTTGTATGCGAGAAGATACCAGCTTTTGTCTTGAGGACACAATATACATTCTGTTCCTATTAACTGATTCTATTTGGAAAATGAAATCATCAGAACTTGGATGTTTTATTTGTCTCCTTTAAAGTATCAAGGCCAAGATTTACGACAGAATCATTGAGGTATATCGATATGGGGACGTCTCTGGTATTTGAATGTTAAACATTCAGAGTCACCAAATCTACTAAATGATTCCCTTTTACACAGGAACATGCACACATGCCTCCTGTTAAAGTTACTCATCCTTGGTGATGCTGACAGTGACATTCATCTGTTTCCTCTGGCTAAAACAGCCATGAAGTAGACAGGAAGCATCAAACATTATTCTGCCCCGCCCTCCCATTTACATATCTTTCCATAAATAACCGTTAAAAAGAGCTATAGTTCTGCTGTGTAGTTATAAACCTCTGCTGCAGTTTAATAATATTGGGCAGTGCCACAAATAAAGAAGCAAGATGCTTTTACGAATGCATTTTATTTGGCTTCTCTTTTCCGTGTTTGAAGGTAGGCAGCACAGACATCTTATTATCCGAACTTTAAGACTGTTATTTCAAAACTAAATTCACTAAAAGGCTTTTTCTTTCTCACACTTATGTAGAATCCAGTGGGCAGATTGTTATCACTCAGACACCTGCTTCTGTGACAGTAGTTCCAGGAGAGACGGTCACCATTCAGTGCAAGGCATCCAGCTCCATGAGTAATGATATGAGCTTATATCTGTTTAAATCGGGACAAAATCCCAAGCTCCTCATTTATGATGTAACCAGCCGGCAAACTGGGGTCCCCGATCGATTCAGTGGTAGATACAGCGGCACTGACTTCACATTCACCATTACTGGGCTGCATGTGGAAGATGAAGGAGAATACTACTGTGGACAAGATAACAGCCGTCCTCTCACAGTGATACAGTTCAATACAAAAACCTGTTCAGAGCCCCAGCAAACACATGGCGAAGCAGAAGGAAGTGGGGATGGCTGTTTCTAACCCAGCTGTAATGTAACAAATGATTGGAGTTAGATTTTTTGATTTATTCAGCTTTTTTGGAAAACATTCTTTTTTGGTGAGAGAACTGGCAGGGACAGAATCTCTCAGGGCACTGAGATACACATGGTGCTTATTCCATACTACACCATTCCCCACCAGTGAGAACATTTTGGCCCACATTTTCAGTGGTGTTTTTTAATGCCCAGCTGTCCACATTTTTAGGTTTATTTGTAACCTCACATTCATTCCAAAGCTACACCTTATACCAATCTCACAAATGTACCTACAATTCTTGGGGAGCGCATCGTGGATGTGAAACTGACAGAAAGAACATTTAGAGTTTAGACACTTTCAGGGGCGGGCGGATGATTCTGATCTCAGATCAGACATGTTCTTCCTGCCCCAAGACACTGGAACTTCATATACACGTCTCAGGCAGAAGCAGCCCCAAATGTACATTGGGGCACATACATATCTTTAGTGCACAGAAGCTCAAAGATACCAAGCATAGAAAACGGCTGCTCTTTGGAGTTACACATATTCTTCCTTTTAATGATGAAGGGCTCATCTTTCCAGATGCTGAGCACCTCCTACTGGATAATGGATGCCCACAGACCGCACTGAATCAGTGGGCTGCGGCATTGAAGAGCGAAATGAGCCCATATAATATGCACTCAGCATTGACTATAACGTGCTTGGAGGTTGCAATTTCTGCCCTCATTTGGGATTAATTTAACTCTAACTATGGAAATAAAGCATGTGGAGCTTTTACAGTGGCAAATCACTTGGATGCTATTTTGGATTAAAAACATGAAATTCTCAGCTGACAATGAAATTGCAGGGAACCCCTAGTTCCCATACTGCAGACAGTGCTTCCAATCCCTACACAGGGAGGTTTAGAATATCCTGTCCTATTTTTTTCTGGACAAATCTGAACATATCAGCCCTCTACAGCCAGAGTTGTTTCTCTCTCAAGCATTCTCATCTATGACTCAATCTGATGTTAGGAGACCTAATGAAGTCTTCATGCACTGGGGCTACTCATGTGCTTAAAGCTAAGTGTGTGCTACCAGGCTCTATTGGATGAGGGTCAGATGAAGAATAAGAACTTTCTATTGATTTCAATAGGACTAAAGTTAAGGGCGGGTATACATACTTTGCTGGATTGGGGTCAGAGTGCTCAGTACCTGAGCCATCTCTTCTTATGGTTTCTCATGCTTGATGCTACTGAAACTCACATGTACCTGCTTCCTCTTGACTATATAGCCATGAAGCAATCAAAAACCAGCAGAGCCTAATTTAGATCAGTCTGAGATTTGCAAACTGTTCCAAATGACAGGTAATAAACCCCAAATCCTTCTAATACAATGAAATCCAGGATTGATAATTACTGACTAGATCATTTCTTCATGCAGAGGCAAATGCAGCCTACAACACCCATCCATGTTGTCCCTCCAGTTAGCTGGCTGAGACCCAGTGGTTGCAAGTTTGCACAATGTAAGTGACTCAGAAGTGACCATCCAGTTTTAGTTGCCGAGGCTTACAACCTTTGGTGTTTTGCTTCGCTCCTAGGATTCACATTAACCTACAACTCCAAGTAACCTGGAGAAAAGAACCTGTGGGAATTCCCTGCTTTTTTAGTGTAAGCTAAATGTAAATGAATAGGAACAAAGAATGTAGGCCATACATACAGGATGGGGAAGTCTATCCTGGGAAGTGGATCTGGCACTGACTACACATTCACAATCAGCAGGGTTGAGAATGCAGATGCTGGAGATTTTTATGGCCAGCAGCACAACTTCCCCCTCACACAGTGATAAAGAGCAACACAAAACCTTCCTGCAGTTGTTTAAGTTCTGTAAAATCTGGGACTTTTGATTATTTAGTTAAGTGCTAGGGTTCTTTAACTGCACCAGATTCACTGCGCAGAGCAGAGGCGGGATGGTGTCTTAGAGCTAGAACGTGTATTTTGATTCTGATCTCCATCTGCACGTGTTTGGCACCAAGACATGGAACTCCTTATTCATCTGGGGCAGGAGCAGCCTCCACCCAAGCATCAAGCTGGGCCGAGACCCCTCTCTCCTCCAAATCCCACACTGGAGCAGAGACACATGTCTAATGCACATGGGTTTGGAGAACCCTTATACAGGACACATCTGCTCAAGCTCCCCCATATAGGACAGGGCTTCTCCAGTGGATTTGAAATACTCCTCATTTTATTGACTCAGAGTGACCTTGCCAGCTGCTGAGACCCTTCTGCCAGAGGAACATCCTCAAAAAGTGACCCTGTGGTTTTTAGGCATGATTTGAAGGTGTATCAAGTGGAAACAGGACTTATGTTGAAATGTGGAAAACCTTCAAGCTACAGTGTACTCTAAACATCTACCTGGCTGCTATAGGAGAGTAACACACAGGACTGCCTCTTTTCAACTAGTATTCGTTATTTATGTCCCGCTTTTGTGCCCTCTGTGGGAGTTTTACCATTGGCTTTGTTAGGAAAAGGCACAGGTGCTTACTGAGCAATGGAATTTGATCCAATGGGTGCAGAGCACAAACCAATATAGAAAGGGGATCAGGCTGCCATGGACTGGGTTTCATATAAGAGAAGTACAGGCAAGAGCTGAGAGAATCTGAACCCCATATCAGCCAAATCATGTTCTTTGTGATGACAAGCACAATAAGGGTATGATAACTATAATAATGCATGTGCAAAATTGCACCTTCTCATCTTGTTAACTTCAGAACTGCTTATTACAAGCTCTCCTGTCTTAATTCAGGCAAATTTCCCACTTAAACAGTGTCAGAACTGCAGGATCAGGTCCTCTAAAAGTAAAGCAACTTATTCTCATGCACAAACTTGCATGCATCTGTCACAGATTCAGTTATAAGGTCTATGGGATAGAGATCCAAGCAAAATCCTGGCCCCATAGCAGTCAATGAGAGCTTTATCATTGACTTCAATAGATCCAGGATTTCACCCCATGTTTGTGTATAGTGTTTGTACACTATTGTGCAGTGACCAGCATAACAGAGTCCTGCTCCTTGACTGCAGCTCCTAAGTGCTACCACAATAGAAATAATGAAAGAATAATAACATCTATCCAATTATACTGTAAAGCACTTAGCACACTTTGGATGCTGTCAAATGAATCAATATCAATCTCTCTATATAGCTAGGTCCTTCCATGGTGCTAATCATCATTGTATCTGTGCACCTTCCATCTCAATATACATCTTTGTCTACACATTATCTACAATGCCCTGGGGCATATGATCTGCACAAGAACAACTGTTAATTTTCATCTGTTTTGGGAAGCGGACTCCGCACTCATTTGCACAAATATAATTTCTATTTTGTAACATACATCTTAATTTATGGCGTGACTTCAGGATTCAGATGATTCTGATGTAAACTATCACATTATTGAACAAGATCAAATTATAGAAATCCTCAGTTATCACACAGACAGAGCTTGCTCTTCATACTTTCAATTGCATTGAAATCCCCACATGAAATTTTGTGGCTTTATGAATACATTTCAGTATTATAGAGATAGTTACCTATTAACTGAATTAAGAACATGTGGACACATCTCTGATTATAGTTTCTTATACCTCTGTTTCCCCTGGATAATATAGCTATGGTGTACACAGGAAGCCAGTTGAGCATCATTAAGTCCAGCCTCAGATTTACATATCTTTCCATGCGTGATATTTAAGATGTTCTAAAAGCCATCACACTAGTTATAAACCTTTGGTGATTTTGAGCAGCAACAGAGAAAAAAACTCAAGAAAGACCATGGTTTTGCAAATATATTTGATTTGGCTTCTCTTTTCCATGTTTGAAGGTAGGTTGCACAGCCATCTTCTTTTCTGAACTCTAAAGCAGAACCTTCTAAAAAAGATTCACTAAAAGGCTGCTTATTTCTCCCTTTTCCAGAATCCAGTGGGCAGATTGTTATCACTCAGACACCTGCTTCTGTGACGGTGCTTCCAGGAGAGACGGTCACCATTCAGTGCAAGGCGTCCAGTTCTGTTAGTTATGAGATGAACTTTTATCAGTTCAAAACAGGAGAGGTTCCAAAGCTCCTCATGTATGATGGCTCTAAGCGTTTCACAGGGGTCCCGGATCGATTCAGTGGTAGTTACAGTGGCACTGACTTCACATTCACCATTAGTAACGTGCAGGCTGAAGATGCAGGAGAATACTATTGTGGGCAAGATAACAGCCGTCCTCTCACAGTGATACAGTTCAATACAAAAACCTCTTCGGTGCCACTGCACACACCATGTGGTGTAAAGCAGAAGGAAGCAGCTGTGTATGTATCAGTCTGGCTGGAAAGTAACCTTTAAAATGTTACTGTTTAACTGGACTCTTAGGTGTTTTAGATTCAATCCTGTTACAGTATTTGCGGGTGAAATTATTTTTCAGTAACTCTGCTGGCAGGGTCAGGAATTCTCAAGGCAGTAGCTGAAATGCAGAAGCCAATCCCTCTGTGCCCTATAAGCAGGACCTCAGGGGCTTTTTTTAAGAAACATAATTTTCATTGAATTTTTCAGAAGCACCCCAATCAATTCCCCCTGCACATGTACACCCGTGTAACTCATTCCTTACACACAAACCCTCCTGTGCCGTTAGTATTGTCTGCACCATCTCACCACTGAACTTCCTTGGACATTCCCTCTGAGCTGCTGGAAAATCCCCCAAAGCATAGAACCACATTATTCCATCACACGGGGCTGTGCAACTGCAGGGCCAGTGCATGTGTGTATGGGAGTGGCTGGGAAACAATTGTGATTCAGAGACGGGAACCTTCATTATAAGACTCCATCGGCTACCAACCCTGCTGAGGTTCTGTGCTGTTGTCCCACTCCCTCTGAGAGCCACGGGGCTGGGATTGCAGCACCAGCAAATGGGCTGCAGAGCTGGGCACACCCTGCCTGTCCTTTGGGAGCTAGATTCCTTCCCTTGCCCAACTTTCAACAGTTCGTGCTGAAGTCTGAAAAATTACAAATGGGTTCTCACCTTGTTTTATGTTGGCAGCACCTAGAGGCCCCACTGTGCTAGGTGCTGTACATGCAGATAGTAAAGTAAGAGCCAGTCAGAGAATTTTTCAGAATCATCATAATAATTTCCATCTGTGCCCACACCTGGGTTCCAGATCCCTTTCACCCAGCACCAATCCTCTTATTAACATTTTCTGAACCATGGATATTATCACTGCTTTCCTGTCATATGACATGGGCTCAGGGGCCGTGGAAAGCCCCACAAGAATGTTTCCGTGTGATTCCACTGCATGGAGAGGATCAACTGCAGAGCAGGCGTTTACATGGGGAGAACTGGAGCCAGATTGGGTTGGAACTAGACCTGTGATAACATGAATTCACTGTAGATGGTGTGGGGTTGCAGGACTGGAATGTCACCTGTAGATTGTCCAGGGGGATGGGCCCACCCTGACTGTAAGGATGGATTCTGCCCCAGAACCCAACTCTCCAGCATTTCACTCCATCCATCTTCTTCACTCAGGAATGAGCTCTGATGTACTCCTGAGAGATCTTCTTCCAGCCTCCATCTCCATAGCTACCAAGATGCCACATTCAGCTGCTAAAGTCCTATCAGAAGTGAAGTGTGGGTGAGGGAAGGGGAGTGAGGGATGGGGCCACAGTCTGTAATGGAGGTGAAGGGGGCTGTGTGTAGTAGCAGACACTGGGGGTTTGGGAGAGGGGGAGAGTCATGTGAAGGGGCAGTGGGGGAGTATGGGGAGGTTGATGAGGTTGCCTCTGAACCAAGGCTCCAAGTTTCTTACAAAATTAATTCCCAGGGAGCCTCTGGCAGCTCTGGGCAGAGAAACAGTTATTTCATCACCCCGGTTTCACTTGACCTTCTGACTTAAGTTGGGGGGGGGGTGTTAAAGTGCCCCCTGCACTCCTCTGGCAGGGGGAAATCCTCTGCATAGCCATGACAATTCTCTGCACGGAACAAGGTTAGCAAATGTCTCTTGGTAATAGAATTTTATCTCAGAAACGAGGTGCCAGTGGGCTTTCTCTCCTATGAGCTAAACCCCGACATCCGATTACAGGGATCACTCACTGTAAGGAAACAGACAGCGCTTCGAATTCACACCAGGAGGTTTATTGGGAATCCTTCCCTCAGTATGTGGGGTTCATTGTAACTCCTTCACTAGCTAGCTGGGCACATAGCAATTACACTGAGCCCTGCCCTAACTGCTGTTCCCCTTGGCTCGTCTCACTGGCTCTTTCCCACTGTTTGTTATATCCACTGTCGCAACTTCCCGTAAACTAAATTAGGGCTCTTTGCGCCAGGGAATCACCTTCAACACTGCGTTTGGACAGTGTCTAACACTATGAGGGGCCTGTCCTGATTGGAGCTTCTAGTTGCTATTGTAACACAAACAATAGCAGTACTAATGTTTTAGGAACAGAGAACCGGTGTCTCACTACCACACATACTGAGTTAATCCCATGCCGCATTTACTTCATACAAGGTAAATAGCACTTATAACTGATGGGACAGTTAATAATGTCTGACGTTATTGGGATTCACAGACGTTTGTTTCCTTTTGAAAGTACAGGTATGAAGTACAAGGAAGTCAGCTGAGCATAACGAGTCAGCTGCAGATTTACATATCTTTCCATAACGAGATTTCAGTGTATTTCTTAAATAATGCTGAGTGGTTAGCAGCCTTGGATTCATTTGACCCATCACTGAAGACACAACAGAGACACAGCATGGTTTTACACATGTATCTGGTCTGGCTCCTTTGCCTCTTGGGTGAAGGTAAGTGGTACATTTTAAAAGATTATTTTAACTCTGCTGTTTCAAAATGATAGTCACTAAAAGCTTCTAATTTCTCCCATTTCTAGGCTCAGAAGGACTCATTGTGATAACTCAGACACCCCTGGTCTCCGCATTTCCAGGAGAGCCAGTCAGTTTTCAATGCAAGGCTGACAGTAACGTTAATGATGAAATGAATGTATATCTATTCAGATCAGGAGAAGCTCCCAAGCCCATCATGTATCATGCAACCAACCGCTTCCCAGGGGTCCCAGATCGGTTTCGTGGTAGTGGAAGAGGAACTGACTTCACGTTCACCATCAGTCATTTTCATGCTGAAGATGCAGGAGAATATTTTTGTGGACATGACTATGGCTATGATTTCACACAGTGATACGGTCCAATACAAAAACCTCTTAAGCCCCAGAGCCCTCTTGGTGCATATGAGACCAGATGGGGATGTTTCTTATTCAATGTATATTGAAACACTAACTTGAGATAAATTTATAAAGGAAATGAACATGCATCTTAGAGCAGGTGTCAGCTAACATTCTCTAGTCTAGTAAATGAACGGCAGCAGGAGAGACCATCCAGTGCAGTAGCAAAGTTTCACATAAACCTACTATCCATATCATCTCCCTTCCCTTAGTGCCCTTTAATAATCCTTGGGCCTTATCTAGCACTTTTGAGCTTCAAAGCACAGTAGAAACAATTGCATCTAATACTGCAACTCGATCCCAATTCTAACCCCCTGAAGTGATGACCTTTAACACTCTTAATGTTATTCTGAATTATTTTATTCTTTGCATTCATACAGCAACGTCACGTGAGTGCCCTTGCTAAGAAACAAACCCGCAGAATCTGATTTTTAAAATTGATTTGCAATATAAATGATCAATTCTCTACACACATTTTTAATACTTCTTATCTCCTATGGAGCATTGTCGTTACTATCCATTGCAGTCTCTCCCAGTGTATATATTGGAAAGCTGCACTACACTGCTTCATATTTCCCTGCCTTGCTGCTTCTCTCTCTCATGAGCCCAGCCTCAGACAGGTTTTCTCCATATTCATTCGCAAGGCTGATCCATCAGCTTCCTCACTGATCCTCAAATAGGCATTCCCCTCTAGTCCCAGGAGCATGGCTCAGGTGGGGCCCAGACTGTGGGTGGTGCCAGAAAGACACCTGCAATCTCTCCTCTCTTTCCCTCTCTCATACCCTCCCTCCCCACCCGTCTTTCCTTTCCTTTCCTTTCCTCACCCACCTTCACTCCTTCAATAGACTTTACAAGTGGATTCTTATGCTGTCGCTGTCCCCGAGCCATGTTTCCCATGGAAACCCCAGCTGGCATCTTTAAAAACAACGTCTCTGTCACTGAGCACTGCTGCTTCTGGCAGCGTCGCTGATTCTGTGCCCTTGGGGACAAGCAGACATGAGGCCTGATTTGCCAGAGAGTTCAGGCCAGATTTCAAGGGCTCAGAAGCCCCAGATAGAAAGAAGCAAGGTAGCTGGCTGTACAGCGACATTCTCTCAGGAGCTTCATGAATCTCAGCAAAACTGACTTTCCAAGTTTGAGTCTGCAAACCCAACCTCATTATCCCTGCCAGGAGTTCACAGGGAACTTTTCCAAAAGTGACCTAAATATCTTTGAAGAACTGGACCTTAGAAGGCAAAGTCCCATCCAAAATCAGCTCCTAAACCTTAGGGTATGTCTACACGGCAATAAAAAACCTGCAAAACGGCCACGGCTGGCCTGGGTCAGCTGACTTGGGCTCATGGGACTCTGGCTGCGAGACTCAAAAGTGCAGTGTAGCTTTTCAGGCTCAGGGTGGAGCCCAACTCTGAAACCCTGCAAAGGGGTTAGGTCTTAGAGCCTGGGCTACAACCCAGGCCCAAAGGTCTACACTGCAATTTTAATGCCACAACCCAAACCCTGCAAGCCTGAGTCAGCTGACCCGGGCTCTGAGACTCGTTGCTGTTGGTTTTTCATTGCAGTGTAGAGGTACCCTTAGGTGCTTTTGGAAATATTACCCATGTCTCTCCCCTTGATCTATCATTATAGGTGCAGGACTCCCAATAAACGAATCAATATCTGATACTGCTGAACGGTCCTAATAATTACAGGTCACTAAAGATTAATGTGTTTAATATCCAGTGAATCAGCAGTCAGATTTAAAAAAAAATCCTCACCTTGCTGCCTTAGTCCATATACAGTCATTATGTAGTGAGTTTCATTTATTGATTCCTATCAGCTAAGGTGAGGGAGGCAGATCTGATTAAAACTGATCCAAGCAAAAACAACTAGTTCTGTGCAGTTGTGGAAAAGAAATGGTCCTAGGGAGCATGTCATGCCCAATCTGGTCACTTCGGAAAGGGGGGTTACAGTATCATAATCTGGGCCAATTTTTAAAACCATACTTCCCTTTCATTTTTTTCCCTCCCAATGTGTGTTTGGTCACTGCTCTTCAAATATGAGGTTGCTAAACAGCTGTGAAAATTATCATGTGCCCCATTATTACCACTAGTGGGCACTGTGTGAACACCAATCCTTCCAGCAGTCTGACCTGTGAGGGATGCTAGGAGGAATAAAAAACCCAAGTAAGATGTAAGGTGATATGTGCTGTGAAATACAGAGACTGGGTATCATATGGATCCATATCCATTTGCATATTTACAGAGCACCTGACATTCCTCTATTGTGCTGGGCAGCTATAAACAGTTCTCTTTCCAGGTTAGAGTCACTTCTCCTGCTGGTAATAGCTCACCTTAACTGATCATTCTCGTTATAGTGTGTATGGTAACACCCATTGTTTCATGTTCTCTGTTTATATACATATATATATATATATATATATATATATATATCTTCCTACTGTATTTTCCACTGCATGCATCCGATGAAGTGGGTTTTAGCCCATGAAAGCTTATGCTCAAATAAATTTGTTAGTCTCTAAGGTGCCACAAGTACTCCTGTTCTTTTCTCTAGGATCTATCAGTGAAGACCTCCAAGATGACAGTTCTCACTCACTGTCTCTGGTTACTGCTTCTCTGGGCTCAGGGTAAGGAAAATGCTTCTCAGTCATTCAAATGAAAACTGGTTCTAAGATCTAAGATTGAGTTTAGTAGCTTATGCCCACATTTTTTCTCTGTATTTCTCCATTCACTCTATCTAGCTAGGCTCCTGTGGGCAGACTGTGATAACTCAGACTGCAGAATCCCTATCAGTGTCCCCTTTGTGAATCCCTGGCTCTTTTGAAGTCAGTGGGAGTTTTGCCATTGACTTCAATGGAGGTAACTAAGGAGCACATTCAGAATGCTGATGCCACCCAGCACTATATCTCCATCACATCTGACCCAGCCGGAGCAGTGGAACAAATTACCCAATATGTCTAGGAACTCAAAGAACGGTACTTTCAGGAAGTGCTTGCTGAGACAGTGTATGTAGAGGTAGGAATAAACTTGAATATTGTACTGTCCTGGCTCTCGCTTTCTTTATGCTCACAAACTGAAAAGCATTTAAAATCCAGCCTAAGGCCCTGATCCAAAACTCTTTGGAATCAGTGTGAGTCCAGAATACAACCACAAAGGGACTGTGCTCCCAGGCACTAACATAAAGGAAGTACTTCCCTAAGCAGAGAGAATGTGAAACTACAAATGGAAAGTTTGTGATCATAGAACTCTTGATATAAAATGAGGGTGGGATAAATATGTGGGGTGGGTGGCTATAGCAAGGCCCATTCAGAGTTTGCTAACTTTTTAACACCTTTGATCATTGCAAATCCCAGCTTCTTGACAGAGGCAAAACACTTCTTCAAAACAATGTGAATTTGCCTGAGTCAGGACTGCAGGATCAGGTCCTTTGAAAGTAAAGCATCTCTTTCTCATGTACAAAGACCCATGGATCTTTCCCATGCTAAACTGTATGCTCTCCTGGTCCAGACCCAGGTCTTTCTATCTATTCTGTAAAGTTCCTAGCATACACTGAAGTGTTGTAAAAATAATAACCAATAATCAGACTCTAGCCACATACATGTTCTCACCTGGCACCCAGCACCATGTTATCTGACCACGTCCGACTGACTATAAAGATATATTTATCTCTATATCAAACTGCCTGAGTAAAATGACTTGTACACAAACAACAGGTGTGTGGAAGTCTCTGTCCTGGGTTAGGGAGTCTTGAATTCTCTTCCTGGCTCTACTGCAGATCTGCAGTGGGAACTTGGGCAAGTTCTACTCATTTCACAATCATTTCATTCTCCTGGGGAACATAAATCATCAGAACCTGTAATTTTTATTTTACTAACTAAAGCAAGCAAATTATAGGAAATCACTAACAATTAATCTATTCTTATTGTATATATGTTAGAAAATTCCAGTAAACAGCTCTAGATTTCTCAGAGTGTTCTAGTCTTAAAGAGCTAGAGTCACTAAATCCCCTGGATTATTTCCATTTAACTAGGACTGTGCACACACATCTCCTGTTAACATTTCTCATGCTTAATGAGACAGATCGACATGCATCTGTTTCCTCCTGATAATAAAGCCCCGAAGCACACAGAAAGCTATTGAATATAATTTAGCCCAGTATCTGATTTACATATTTTTCCATACGTGACTTAATAAATTCTAAAATTCTTCCCAGTGGCTATAAACCATTGCTGCATTTTAAGAATTAGTGTCAAAGAAACTGATCTAGAAGGAACATGATTTTACAAATGCATTTGCTCTGGCTGTTGTTCTCTGTGTTTGAAGGTAGGTAACACAGCTCTCTTCATTCATTGAACTTCTCACCACTTGTTTTGATAAGAGATTCAGGGAAAGGGTTTTTATTTCTCTCTTTTTCTAGAATCCAGTGGGCAGATTCTTATCACTCAGACATCTGCTTCTGTGACGGTGCTTCCAGGAGAGACGGTCACCATTCAGTGCAAGGCATCCAGCTCCGTTAGCATTGAAATGGACCTATATCGATTCAGACCAGGAGAGGTTCCCAAGCTCCTCATTTATCATGCCACCAACCGTTTCACTGGGGTCCCCGATCGATTCAGTGGTCGATACACCGGCGCCGACTTCACATTCACCATTAGTGGGGTGCAGGCTGATGATGAAGGTGAATACTACTGTCAGCAGGACTATACAACCCCGCTCACAGTGATACAACTCAATGCAAAAACCTCATTAGTGCTGCAGCCTTCTTGGCATGAAGCAGAAGGAAACAGCTGTAGTTGTTTCTAAACGAATGCATGTGCAAAGTTTCTAATGAGAATCATCCCTACAGCGGAAGCCTCCCATTGGACTTTCCAATTATTGGATTTATTCCTCTGAAATCGTTTTCTGAATTAGCAGGGGCAGGCACTGTACGGGAAGTAATCGAGGTACACCAGCCAATCCCAATATCGCACAGTCAGGTTAACTAGAACCCGATGGCCTCCCAAAATAATTTCTACTGAATTGTTTGTAAAATGAACAATATTTTTCCTTTGTGCACATGTCTTCCAGATCCCCTGCACACATGAACAATCCTCTGTTGTTAGTATTTTTGGAACCATGATTATTAGCACTGCATTCCCATAGGCTGTGTCTACACTTACGGTGGCATCTAGATCACAGGCACTACATTTGTAGCTACGCGCCACAGTGAAAGGTTCCGGCAGCAGGGAAAGCTCCACCAGCTCCCCACTGCTGGGGCCTTTCACTGCAGCAAAGAAAGGGTCTGGCTTGGGTAGGCTGCAGGGAAAGGCTCTTGCAGCAGGTGGGCAGTGCGACATTACACTGGTATTTTTAACAGTGTAGACTTAGGAGGCACTGCTTGGGTGTGAAGGGTGCATACTCTGGTGGTTCAGGTATGTAGGATATTCTACTCCACTCACCCAAGCCGTGATTTGCTGTCTACACTGCTATTTATACCTGTACTACCTGGGTATCCAGTGTCTGTACTCCACATGACACCGCAAGTATTGACGTACCTTTAGGGTGACATTGAGCCAAGGCTGTTATGGCTGTTCTAGGCCCCACAACATGGGATTTCCACTGCATGGGGATGGGCAGCTGCTGAGCAGGTGATTAAATGGAGGGAGAAGGGGACAGGTTAAGTTGGAACTGGGGCCCATATTAACATGAGCCTTGTGGCTACAAACCCCCGTGCAGGGGGTGAGCTGGGGTTACAGCCCTATTGCAGTCCATAGAGCTGGACAAAAAAATGTTTGACTGAAATGTTGTTGTGGGTTTTTTGGACAAAAAATGTGGATTCAGTGATGTTCCTTAATTGCTCATTTAAAAGCATTACTTGAGAATGAACTGCTAAGGGAAATGACCATTCATCTTAGAGCAGGTGTCAGCTAAAATGATCTTTTCTAATAACTGAACTGGAGCAGAAAATACCCCTCAGTGCAGTAACAGAGATTCACATGTCCATGCCATCTGCATGACTGCAGTATTACTGGAGTGCACCCGAGTATAACAATAATTTTAGACCTTATAGAGCACTTCACAGCTTCAAAGCAGAGTACAAGCATTTACTCACTTGCTTCTTACCTGGATCCCAATTCTAATCCTCTGAAGTCTTGCCCTATAAAGATCTTAATGTTATTATGAAGTATGATGTTTTTCCATTCATTGCAGCGACATTACATGGAGACCTTGCTAGAAAATTAGAGCTGACAGAAACCTATTTTTAAACATGATTTGCAACATACATGATCAATGTTCATCATAGTTTCAATGTTGTATAAGCACACTGGGAACCACTGTAGCAACTACATGTTCAATGCACCTCTTCCTATCAGTGCGTGGTTACTGGCTCTTTCTCTTCCCAGTATGTCAAGTCTCTGACTGGTTTTGTCCCTGCTCATTTCCAAGGGCTGTGTCCACTGTCAGGTTCAGTTTCCTCATTGTCTCTTCATTGCAGACAGCACTGAGCCCACAAAAGGGAACTCCCCTCTAGTCCCAGGACAGTGCACAGGTGACTCAGACTATGTCTGCTGCCTGAGAGACCTCTCCTTTCTCTCCTCATTTTCCTTCTCTCATATCTCTACCTTGTCTCACTGCCAACTCCTACCCTCTGTCCAGAACCTTTAGACACTTTGTATTGATTTTACATGGTGATCATTACCCTACTACTGTCACTGGACCATGACAGCCGTAGAGATCTCAACTAGCACCCTTAAAAGCTATGCTCAGCATTGCTACTCTCAGAGCAGTGACTGACTTTGTGCATTGGGACCAAAGGAGTTAGGGGCCTGATTCAAAGCCCGCTGTAGTCAAGGGAAAGTTTCAAAAAACCAAAACAATTAAACAACAGAAGAACCCAACAATATTTTTATGTTTGGAAAAACAAATGCCCATGGAAAGATTCTAAGGTGTTGTTGTTGTAGTTTTAATTATACTGTAATCTGGCCCAATTTCAATTCTTCTGTTCTCACCCATCTCTTCCAATGCGCATTCTCAGGGGTTGATGTCCTATAAATACGAGTTCTTTAAAAAACTGTGATAATTAAGTTGAGCCCCATTATCATCACTAGAAGACACCAGGGGAACATTAATTCTCCCAGCAGTACAGTGTGTACATGGCTAATCACCAATGGGTAGCAGACACATTACAGGCATCATACAGCTAAATCAGATCTAAGGCGATATGCACCATGAAACACAAAGAGCGACAGTTAGATCGATCCATTGTTTTGCATGTTACCACTTTAAACAGACAGCCACTTAGCACAGACAGCTGGCATAAATTAAAGCAGCTCCCAGACTGCTCTAACTTGTGCTGGGGCCACGCAGCATGGAGTGGCTACCTCCTTCCTGGTAGCCCCATCTCTGCTGTACCCAACAGCAGTTGTGCGCAACTCACAGTCTGTCCCTTGGGGCCTAATTCTCCCCAACTTTTCATCCTGTGTCCTGGTTTACACCAGTGCAATGTGTGCGGCAAACACTGCTCTTCAGATTGGGTAGAGCTTTCCACCATCATCGCTCACTTGGCACAGGTGTAATGACAGCACAGGGGCAAAGCAAAGGAGAGCCAGGCTCCAAGGGTGAAGATTATCTTAAAATTCAATACAAGACTTATGTTTGAGAGACTTCACAATAAACCCTGGGGTTCCCAGTGACGCATGTGTATGAGTGAAGCACAAAATACTTAGAGCAGAAACCGCTGGCGTGTGATTCTGATCTCAGATCTGCTCATGCTTTGCATGTGCCAATCATAGACTGGAACTCCACATGCATCTGAGGCCAAAACAGTGTCTGCCCAGAAGTCCAGCTGTGCCAGGATCCTTCCCTCTTCCAAAAGCGCATCAGGTTAGATACACCTGTTCAATGCGCTTGGGCTTCAAGATCTCACACGCAGAACACAGTTGTTCCTATCAGCTAGAAACATTCCTCACTCTACTGACTAAGGAACAATCTTGCCAGGTGCTGAACAACAAATACTGACCACAGTGACCTGTGCTATTGAAGAGTGATTTGATGACAGAGCACTTGAAACACAAATTCAGTTTCAAATGTACCAAAGCTTCACAATAAACATCTACATCACAGCTATGTGCACATGAAGCACTGAGTTTTTAAGAATATTTTGGGCTTATCACTGATGTCAACAGAGATTTCATCATTGGGTTCAACAGGAGCTGGTCCTTACTGAGCAGTGAAATTGGATCCATTGAGTGCAGAACACAAGCCAGTTAGAATTGGATCAGGCATCCATAAGTTGGGGATTTTCATATAAGGAAATATAATCTAAAGCTGAGCTAATGGTCAACTTAAAAGAGTTAATGATCTCTGTACTCACGCTATAGAAGGAGGGTCAGATGATGGCTAAGGAAATATATCAGCAAATATTGTTGGGTTCCTCTGTTTGTTTAATTGTTTTGGTTTTTTGACTACAGAATTTATAAAAGAAATAAAAAATCCTCCCATGTCAGAATGCAAATGACAATGTAATCAGTGGCGCTGGAACACTTTTTACAGTGGGGGTGCTGAAAACCAGGTGTCCCCAAACTTTTTACCTCGCACCCCACCATACCCCTGTCTGTGCACCCTCTGCCCAGAGCAGGGGTCAGGACCAGGCCGTGACTCCTGGGTGGGGGGCTGTGGACAGAGGTAAGGGGGCTGAGGCTGGGACCACAGCTGGAGCTGGAAGTAGAGCCCCTGGCGTGGGGCCAGGAGCGAAGCCCCAGGTGAGGGGCTGGTGGCGCCGGGACCCTGGGTGTGGGGTCGGCAGCCGGGACGCTGCACAAAACCTGGGGGTTCTCTAGCACCCCCCACAACCCTAGTTCCCACACCTATGATTGTAATTGTCAGTTATTCACTGAACTCTTTTTAACTTTTCCAACCTCTTCTACTAGAACCCCGTAAGGTGGGGAGCACTGGGCTGGAAAGCCCAAGGGGTTGAATAACAGCGGCATGGCTGTGGGGATGTGCTCACCCATTCCTGTATGCTGGAAGATTCCTCACTCTCTCTCTCTCAATCACACACCTCACTCAATAAATGCTGTTTGCTTCGGCTTTACGCGGAGTTGGGGAGCCCATGCAATTATGCAACCAAATCACAGATTCTCTCCCTATGGAAGAATCACTGCTTAGCACTGACAGCTCTTCATGTTATTTCTGACAAGATCATTTCTTCCTGCAGAGGCAAATCCAGCCTTCATCAACCATCCACGTTGTTCCTCCAGAGATAGCAACCGTAAGTGCACAATTATATTTACATAGATCAAAAACTTTGCATACAGCAACACAAGTTATTTCCTCGCTGTGCTGCAGTTATAAATGTTGCCTCCTTCTACAATGCTCTGATCAGCACAGTCCAGGACCTAGCAAGATGATCTCCCAGATGTATTTTCTCTGCCTGCTACTTCTCTGTATTGAGGGTAAGGATAATATAAACTGGGTGAGAAATTTGTACTAAATTGGAGGAGGGGAAATCTCAGCTCCTTAAATTAACTGAAAATGTAATGATAGGTTTAAATATGAACAACAACAATAGTATAATACTGAATTCCCATGGTAGTAGAGACAAATGATGCACTGTATGAAAACTTTCTGCCTGCATGAATCACTGTATCCAACTCTGGAAATCATTTTCTGCCTCTACAAAAAAATTGTCTATAAATTGCTCTCTCTCATGCTTTACACCACTGTAAAGAATATTGTGATACTTCATAACACAGACGCTATCAGCAATTCAATTGCCTTTCTATTTTCACTCTCTTCCTTCCTCCAGGCTCCAATGGGCAGATTGTGATGACTCAGTCACCAGAATCCCTGACAGTGACTCCAGAAGACAAAATCACTATAAACTGCAAAGCCAGTTCTGACCCTCTCACCTACGTAGCTTGGTACCAGCAGAAATCAGGACAACCACCTAAGCTTCTTATTTATGCTGTTTCTACTCGTCCCTCTGGGGTTCCAGAACGGTTCAGTGGCAGTCAATCTGGGAACGATTTCATTCTCACAGTCAACAGGGTTGACGTTGACGATACTGGAGATTATTATTGTGAGCAAAGCAGGAACTTCCAGTCCTCACAGTGATACAGACCAATACAAAAAGCTCCTTGTTCTGTTCACTACGTATTACAGTGCTGGTGATTTGGCCTAATTATGGAGAGAATAGGGTATGTTAGGGCCCAATACTGGGAGGTGCTGAAGACTTCCCAGAAATTGCTAAGCACCTTGAAATGCACTGGGGCCAGATCCTCAGCTGGTATAAATCAACAAAGCTTCACTGAGTTAAATGGAGCTCCACTGATTTACACTAGCAGAGGATTGGCCCTTTGACTTCAGTGGGTGTTGCTCACACTCAATGTCTCTCAGGAGATGCGCAACATCTGGCAGGATCAGCCTTGAAAAGACAAACAACAAGACTCAGATACACCAACCCCCAGCTGACCAGAAAAAGGATACATCACCAAGGGCTGGTTGTGTTTGTTTTTTAAATGAGCCAGAGACATCAATAGCAAATGTACCTGTATCTGCGGACTAAAAAGCATTATTGTCTGAGAAACAAAAACAGCACGTACGGAGCAGAACTGCACTTACTATTCAGTAGCTTCCATTAACAGCCTTGTAGTTAAGGAAGGGTCAGTGCTTCCATTGTCCATCACCTCTGTCCAGTAGGGAAAATGTAATCCAGGCTGAAATGAGATGTGCAGGCTCACAGCTTTGGAGTGGTTCTGTTTTGGCATTCAGAATCAAACCCTGCCTGGTTTCCAGTTGAAACCATGAATTGTACATGACTATTCTGTGCATACAAGGCAACTTAAACAAACAAAACACAAAATCACATCAATGGGAGTTTGCCTAACGCGGCTGCAGGATGGAGTACTTTGAAAATAGAGCAACTTTTCCTTATGCACAGAAATGCATAGTCAAGGCCAAGATTTTTTTTAAAAAGATGACTACAGTTAAGTTCCTAAATCCAGTTGTAGGCATGTAAGTAAGTGGGCTGCTTTATAAAAGTCCCAATCAACTGGCAGTAGCCATTGAGTTGAACAGGAGCTGCTGGCTGCTCAACATTTTTGAAAAATCAAGCCATTGATTTAGGTACCTAAATATGGGTTTAGGAGTCTAACTTTAGGGAGCTCTTTTTGAAAACTGGCCACACATAAGCTTTAATGTCTAGGCAAAAACACAAACAGTACTAAATTTGGGGGGGGGGTGTTTGTGGGCAAATATTATGCTCATAATAACAGACTGATAGATCTTGGGAATAAATTGTGTTGCTCTTTTGTGGTAGCTCATCAGAACTTGGATTTTTTTCCCTAATAAACTCAAACAAATTATAGGAAATAGCAAATTATGACAAAATAGTGCTCACTATTCATACATGGGGTGTAGTAAAATCCTTATGTATTTTCTTGTGGACGTAACTGAATATGTCAATGCAAAGCCAGACTCACCTACCTACTAAATTATTCCCACAGAATTACAAATGCACATATGGCTCTTGGCTTCTTATGCTTGATGGGACTCAAATACATCTGCTTCCTCTTGATGATATAGCTGTGAAGCAAACAGGAAGCCTGTTGACCATCATTCAGGCCAGCCTCAGATTTACATATAATAATGAGTGAGTTCCACAATCCTTCGGAACTGTTATAAATCTTAGCTTATTTTAATAATTAGCATCAGAGCAACTAATGTAGAAGGAACATTATTTTACAGATGCATTTGTGTTACTCCTCTCTCCAATGTTTGTAAGTAGGTAGTGCAGCCATCTTATTATTTGACCTCTAAGGCAATTGTTTAACAAAAAAAAAGATTCACTAAAGGCTTTCTATTCTCCCTACAGTAATGAGACACTCATAGATAGACCGTATATACTTGTTCATAAGCCGAATTTCTTTAGTAAAAAAGGGAAGCACCAAAGACAGGGGTTGGCTTATGGACGGGTATAGAGAGGGAGAGGTGGGACACAGCCCCTCCCCCCAACAGAGGGAGCAAGGAGAGGCAGCACAGCCAGCAGAGCCAGAAGGGAAGAGGCGGGGCCAGAGTCTCTCCGCTTCTGGCCATGCTGCTCTTCCCCCCAGCCTCCGAAGCAGCTGCAGCTGTGCCGCTCGGCCCCGCCCCCCAGAGCAGGCTGTAGCCGCGCCGCCCGGTCTGGCCTGCCGGAGCAGCTCCAGCCAGGCCAGAGACATCCTCCCCTGGCCCTCCCCAGATAAGGTGGGAAGGGATGGGATGGGGAGAGGGTGGGGGTCCCAGGCTAGGGTGGGGTCATGTGGGGGGTGGTCACAGGGGTTACTCCCCTGACTCCCAGCATCCCTCCCCCCCCAAAAAAATGTCCCCACCAGTTGCTGTCCTGGCCCGTCAGGATAAGCAACTGGCGCACCGGGACACTTTGTTTACTTAGGTTTACTTCCGTGCCTGCGGCCGCTCGAGGTAAACAAACCATCTCGGCCCACCAGCGGCTTATTCTGATGGCCCGGGGGCAAAAGTTTGCTAACCCCTGAATTATAGGGTCAGCTTATGAACAGGTTATAAAAATTTTCCATTTTTACTTATGCATCTTGGGTGGGGTCAGCTTATAAATGAACCGGCTTATGATTGAGTATATACGGTAATTCATCAGCTCATTCTCAAAGGAGTTTGAAGCAAGGTTGTTTATCTCAACCAAACCAGGATTTTGTTCTCTCTTGGTATAATTCTCCCACAGACTGCAAAAATTAATCAAAATTAGGTTACTTTTGTTACAATATTGATTGAGGAAACAATTCGCCATTGGAAACTGAGCTAGCATACACCGTACATAGCTGAAAAAGCCAGACATATAGGAAATAAATGGCATTGCTGCCAGATTCACTCAGACCAACCACTAAGTGGTGCAATTGGACTAGAAACGATCAGTATTTTCCCGAGTGACAGCGCCTGTGTCTATAAATCAGTTGTGTCAAACTCATGGTATTCTGTGGTTTATCCCCTGAGCAGCCATGCCAAGAAGCCAAGCCACTAATTGATTTCTTCATTTTTGAAGTTAATAGTATATTAGATAAGTCAGTTTTACAAAGAACTCCAGATTGTCTATTACGAAAAAAAACATTGTATTTACACATCTACCAGTAAGCGATGATGGTTATTTTCATATATAGTTGTTTGTTCTACTAAGATACATAATTGCCTAAAAACAAAGCTGTATTATATTGAACTGATCAAACTGCAAAACTCTAACGGTGTGATTTTTTTTAAAAAAAGAAGTTGCTACAGAATCCCCCATTTGCAGCAGCATCATGTTGTGGTATGCAGGAACTATGCCATAGAATGTAGGCCTAGTTTGCCCTGGGGTGCACAGAGCTTTGTGAAGAGAGTCTGCTTCTCTTCACCCATCACCGAAACGCAGCCGCCTGAAGTGCAGTAAGATGCAGCAGGTGTAAATAGACAGAATTACATTAATTTGTGGGAAGGATCAGGATTTTCACCATCTCTGATGGCACTCTTCTCTGGTGCCATGCACTGATAAGGCACCCCTAGCTTTTATCACAGAGCTGACTTCTGAATAGTGATTTAATTTGCACCCACCTGCACCAGGCAGCAGGTTTCTATTCCTTTTCACACAGAGGGATAGCATGTTCCCCCATCCTTCGCTACACAGAATTCATTTTCTCTCTTCATCTTCCAGGCTGGTCAAAGACAACATGCAGGCCACCTTGCAACTTCCACACAAACCAAAATCTTTGAATACAACGCTCTGTCAGAGCCTGACCTCCCATGCCGGCACTCGCCAAGACTGAGGGTTGAACGAGGTGGGCAGGGAACCTTTGTTATTACAATTCATTACAGTGTTAGAGAAGTGGGGGGTGTAAAACTGGGCCATGGGGGGAAATGAATGGTAAGGCGTTCCTGGGTTGTATGCCCTAAATTTCCTAGGCCCTTCCTGCAGTACCTGGGAGAAGGGGCTACTGAGGGACAATGTGTTTGGATCTGCTGACAGCCAAGTGTAGCGTGATAGATCCAGGTCAGACCTTGATCCAGTAAAACACTTAAACGTACTCTTAATTTCAATCAATGAGACTCCTCACTTCAAGTTAGATACATCAATGTTTTGCTGAATTAGGGCCTAAATGAGTCCTTTAAAAATTCAATCCCCAGCTCCCTCTGCTAACAGGAAGTTTGGGGGCTAGGAACGTAGGTAGAAGCTGTTTCGTTAAAGTTGATCACAAAAGGACCTACAGACTAAGAGAAAGTCTCATCGCATACTGGTTTCTTAATCCCAAGACTAGCAGAGCAGGGGGATCATTTCTATTGGCTCATATTTATCTCCTTGTAATTTTCAGGATCCTGCATTCTTTGCAAGGGAAATCCAAGGTCAATACATACAACGCATCCCTTCATTTGAACAAGCAGGCCCTGGATGTTCTCAGGTTCTTCACACATTCTCTGAAGATCATCAGAACACCAGAAGAGAGAACCAGCCAAGATTTCCACAGTGAAATCACAATGGGGGGGGGGGGAAAGTACTGTCATTATGTTTGTTAAGCATCCATGCTGTTTGGCTGTCTGGTACAAGACAACAGGTGTGGCCCATGCTTTGCACTCTTGATAGATTGACAATGTATAAAAACCTGGGAACCTCACAAATAGGTTCTGTCTTACAGCGTCTTGGTGTGTTTTTAATTTAGTAGTGCAGATGGGTGACCACATCTGGAAAGAAGAAAAAGTGCATGCCTGAAAAACTGAATTAGGGGCCCAGTTCAACAAAACACTTAAGCATGTGCTTAACTTTAAGCAGCTGAGTAATCCAGCCCCAATTCAGTAAATCAATTTAGCACATGCAGAATTGGGCTAGATGACTCAGGTCTTTCGTATCTCTGATTGCTATGATTTTTATGTATGTGTGTCTCTATTGGGAGGGTAAATACGTTCACTTACCTTAGGCATGAATTTCTATATGCTAAAAATTGTACCACTAACTAAGGATGTTTCTTACTATGCATGAAGATGTGGCTTGTTGTAGAAGGATTCCATATGGCTGGAGATGTGCTGGCTGGTCCTGTGAAGTGCTGAGCAATTGCAGCAACGGGAGTTGAGGTGAGTCAGCACCTCACAGGATCAGTTCCATGAAAAGCTGTGGTGGTTCTTCAATGTCATTGCTAAGTGCCTCTTTGCCATAGACTCGCCCAGCAATGTAAGCACCTGGAAGCATTAATATTTCCACACTCTGTCCTGAAACTCAGAGGCAGCTTAAATAGCTCCGTCACTTTGCATAGTCACACCCAGTGCCATTGCCTTGCGGCACTAAGCAGTCAGTATAAATCCAGCAGTCTGCACTGCATATTTCCTTGGGGAGTTTCTAGCAAGCCAGGTGACAGGCAGCATGACAGCACAGATGCTACTTTTTGTAATGCTCTTGCTATGGATTCAAGGTAGGAAGGATAATGAACGTGTGAAATGTGGCAACCATTCATTGATTCAGCTGCTGTTGGGCTGAATCATTGGTATGTTTAATTTCTAGTACCTTTAAACTAGCCATTTGTGACCCATGCACATTTTCTTTCCACATCTAGACACCAGTGGGCAGATTGTGTTGACTCAGTCTCCGGAGTCTCTCTCGGTCCTCCCTGGAGAAACTGTTACTATCAAATGCCAGTCTGATACAGACATTGATGATGACATGAACTGGTACCAGCAGAAATCCGGAGCTGCTCCTAAGCTCCTTCTCTCTGAAGGTTCTAGTCGCCAAACGGGGGTCCCAGCCCGGTTCAGCAGCAGCGGCTATGGGACAGATTTCACTTTCACCATCAGCAGTGTTGAAAATGATGATGCTGGGGATTATTACTGTCAGCAAAGTGATCGTACCCCACTCACAGTGTTACAGACCAATACAAAAACCTCTCCCTGCTGCACAGTATGTTCTGCCCGGGCCATCTGTTCTACAGCAGTTACACAGAGGGCACTTCTCAGCTCTCCAGCACTTCCCTACTCATGCACAGTAAACCACATAACATTTTTCATTGTTCTCTCTCAAGCCATCTCAGCTCTTCATGAATAGTCTCCCTGCCTGAAAGTCATTTCCATGGAAGGATTTAGGGTTTGATCCCCTCTTGATAAAATAAAATATTTCACCTGGGAAAACAAATTAACTGATGTTTAAGAGGAAACTCTCTACTTTGTTCCTTAAATTTGCAACTAATTAGGCAATACTTTAACTAGGTGATATTGGGAAAATCTGAGACACGTGAATATACACTAGCAATGGAAAAGAGGTTATTTTTTCCAAACAGAAGCCAGCAGAAAATTCTGTTCATAGGTGTACTGTGCATGTTTGCAGAGCTAGTTACTTTCGCACTGGAAGGAACCATCCAGTGATGTGACTACAAACCTGCCTGGACTCCTCTTTCAGGAAACGTGGCTCTGGTTTATCTGGAAGCTCAACTGCCTCCACCTCTCTTCAGCCAATAGGCCTCAAGGCCTAGTAGACTTTTCCCAGAGCTTCATTCTGCCTCATGGAGCACTCTGCACCAGGGCCAGGCTCAACTGCAGTCCATGCGTACCCCAGGGACTGCTCTTTCTGTGACACTAGCGTAATAGTCCCAAAGGGAGCATGGAAGGATGGGGAGGAGGTGGGAGCAGGCTGGTTGTGCCCAAGGGAACAGGCTGTATTACTTTAAAGGCGATTGAAGCCTGGTTCCCCTGCACACCACAGTGGGGTGGGATGGGGTGAGTCTGAAGTCCGTCCGTCCTCTCCCCCACACAAACACACACACTCTCAGAGCAGTGCCTGCCTATCAGACACATTCTAGTCATAGCTTAGTATTGATAGGGTAAAGCTATGAGTTGTTTACTTTTTAAAAGAGGGAACATTGTAACTGGTGACCATCCTGTAAGTCAGGGGCAACAGCAGAGGATAAAGAGAAAGGATTAGGAAAGTGATTTATTTTCCCAATGAACAAGTGCAGCCTCCTAGCCAAGAAAGGAGGGAAAGGCTGGGTAATACTTCTTCACAAGTATCAGAAATTAGTAGCACAGAAGAGGGTGCCCTCAGCCATTCACACATCAGTTCACACCTATGGTGAAGCCCAATCAAAATGGAACCAAAATGTGGTCCCTAGGAGGCTTGGTTCTGGTCAGAAACCAAAACCACCATGACAGTTTGGATCCACCTCACTGAATCTGACCCACCACTTCCCAGGCTCTAGACACACACAATGGAGTTCTAGTTTTGTCCCATCTCTAATCACTTCTTGTAAGTACCATATTATTTGGGAAGGCAACTGTTTGTAGGTGCTGTGGGCCGTATTCTGCTCTCACAACCAGCGTGAGTCCTAAGTGACTCCATTGACGTTAGTGGAGTTTCTCTGGATGGAGCTAATATCCGTCTGGCTCACCTGGCTGTGACTTTATTTCATCTGGGTGAAAGGAGCGGAGACTCCTGCAGGGGGCACAGAGAGGGGAGTCCCAGGGCCTGGGCAGAAGGCTCTGGAGTAGTGGCAGTTGGTGGGAGAAGCTGACAGTTGGCCGAAGTAACAGGGAGCGTGAAGCTGCTCAGGAACCAGCCCCCCCAGCACTGGGGCTCAAGACGGGATCTGAGGCTCAAAACCTGCAGCCTGGCAGCAGTTCGTTGGTGCGAAATAAAACGAATGTCTCCTTCAACCTTCCCCAGGTCCAGCCAGTTCTTGATCCGAGCTAGGGCTGACGCAACCCAGGTGTTACCCAGGAGAACACCACTGCGGCAGAGGGATCAGGAGCGAGCAGACAGGGCTATGATTGTAGACGCACCAGGGAACTGAAAAGGCAGTTGGAGCAGTCATGACTGGAGCTGCCATGGGGTACGAGGCTGCCCAGGAGCCGGCGGTCATTATGGCACCTGTTTTACTGGCTGGAATGGAAGCTGATGCTGGTGCCCAGCATGATCCCATGCAACAACTGCTCCCAGGGGAGGCCGGGCAAGAATTGTTGCATCACATCCTGTATCTGGCCATGCGCGAGTGGCTGCAAGGAGTGCTCCAGGACGAGGACACACAAGAGGTGTTGCTTCAGGCACTGCACTGGGAGTTGGAAGGGTGTCTGCAGGATGAGGCCATGCAGGCGTTGCTGCATCAGGTCCTGCAAGACAGGATGTGAGAGGCTCTCCATGGTGAAGCCATTGAAGAGCTGATGCCTCTGGCCCCACATTTGCAGCTATATTGGATTTTCCTGGTGGAGGTCCTGCAAAGATAGCTGCGTCGGATCATGCGTCTGCAGCTGCAGATGGTTCTCCAGGACGAGGCTGTGCAAGAGTTGCTGCTTCAGGGCCTGCAAGAGAGGATACGAAAGCTAGTCCACCATGAAGCCCTGCAAGAGCTGCAGCGTCAGACCCAGTGTCAAGCAAGGCCAGGGCAGCTGTGAGTGCTACTCGGTGATGAAGCCACGCAGGAGCAGCTGCCTCATGGCCTGCCTGAGACACTGCACTTTGGAGCATGTCTGCATTCAGCTGTGTCATAAATTGGTTCTGCATGTGGAGTTTTATGCCTGCGGGCCACATCCTCCACTGCTGCAAAACATAACTCCATTGACGTCAGTGGAACTGACCTAAACCAGTGGATTGGCCCTGTATTTTATGAACAATGACACTCTTTGGAGCATCCTTGTCCTTCCAGCACCAGAACAACTCTCTTACCAATCAGACACAAAGAGACTCAGTCAGAATCCCCATTTACAAGGTTTCTAGCTGTACAATACCCCATACGCTGACGATTTCTTTTATCTGACTTTTCTTGCAAACCTCACAAAACAAATTACAGCCAACCTTT
Organism: Emys orbicularis; assembly: GCF_028017835.1. NCBI lineage: Eukaryota > Metazoa > Chordata > Testudines > Emydidae > Emys > Emys orbicularis. The sequence goes on along the minus strand of NC_088687.1, from coordinate 133,171,202 downwards.
GCGCTGAGCAAGCCGTCACAAAGAAAATGGATGCAGCCAAACATTCATTCCACAGCATGGAAACCCAATCATATATTTTTTAAAACTAAACTCAGAGCATAATTCTTATTTAAGTAGGCCAGGTCCTCAGCTGGTATAGCTCAAGATAAAGGTAGCCCCATTAAGGTGAATGGAGCTACCTTTATGTATAGCAACAGGATCTGCGCAATGTTGGGGGAGGGATAGCTCAGTGGTTTGAGCATTGGCCTGCTAAACCCAGGGTTGTGAGTTCAATCCTTGAGGCGGCCATTTAGGGATCTGGGGCAAAATCAGTACTTGGTCCTGCTAGTGAAGGCAGGGGGCTGGACTCGATGACCTTTCAAGGTCCCTTCCAGTTCTAGGAGATAGGATATCTCCATTAATTTGTCAGGTACTACTATATAAGAGCACTTGCCCTAAGACAGCTATCAGCTGACGTATTTAAAACTTGAGTGGGAGGTAACTCGGCAAAGGTCTTTTCCATCTCTAATTTCTAGGATAGTATAAAGTTTTTGGCTACCATGGGGATGTAAAAAGCTTGGCTTAGGTCAGTGATGAATGTCAATATGCTCTGTCATATTTTTATTTTCATTCCTAGAATCAAGGATGTGTCACAGAAAAAACAAAGAAGGGCAGCTGATGTTGTACAAAGAAGCAATGTGACAAAGCTGAAAAGGTAACAGGTTATAAGTGTCATTTGAAAAGGTCCATTTTCATTTTTTCTGGGCTGTGCTTGAGGCAAACCCTGGCTTCTGATGATCCACAAATACCAACATTTTCAAACTACACCCTACACCTCAAAAACAATTTACATCGCTGAGTCATTTTGCATATTCACCCCTGAGTGTCATTTCCTTACTGCTCTGAGCAGGGATTATAAATCTGTCAGGTGGCATTTCAGATTTCACTGCAGGGCTCTGAGCTCCTCGTAACTCAGCATGGCCAAAATAATTCCATATGCACAATTTTTCTTGATGTTGTTTTTTGGGATTCGAGGTAGGATAATGAAAATATTAACACTGAGAATGACATATTGGATTGTGCACTGTAACGTGCAGTTACTATGTTTAACTTCTAGTACATTTAAAGTACATTTCACAATATTGTCTATTATGTGCATTTTCTTTCTACTTCTAGACTGCAGTGGAGAGATAGCAGTGACTCAGCCACCAGCATCCCTGTCAGTCAGTGTAGGAGAAAGTGTTACTATGATCTGCAAAGCCAGTTCGAGCATTCATGATAACATAGCCTGGTACCACCGGAAACCCAGAGAAGCTCCTAAGCTTCTTATCTGTGAAGCTTCTGACCGTCACACAGGGATCCCCGCCCAGTTCAGCGGCAGTGGCTCTGGAACTGATTTCACCTTCACAATCAGCAAGCTTGAAGCTCTTGATGCAGGAGATTATTATTGTCAGCAAAAACGTCTCTATGCTGTGCAGTGTGCATTGTCCTGGCCATCTGTTCTATACTGAATACATGGAAGGCACTTCTGTCCTCGGATTGTTTTGCAGTTAAATCTCATAGGAACAGAAAACAAAATCTATTTAAAAATGCCATCAATTTCTGCTTTTATTCCATAGGCTCCCAACAGGAATGCAGTTTCCATCAGTTTTCATATCCTTATGAACATTTAAGATTTCATACATGAAACATTTAAGACAAACAGAATGTATGTATCCACTTTGCTTAACACTTAGGCTGTATTATAGTCAGATTTAATCTGAAGAGATCATTAAAAATAGAATATACCTATTTTTATTGGAATGAATTTCTTCAGAGCATAGTGAAGCTGCACAGTTACTGAGCAGTAATCACCCCATCTTATATTATGGTTGTTGTTGTTATTATTAATTATTATCCCTCAGTATTACATCATAGGGATTTTTTTAAACAAATAGCCTGCACAACATACCAGATCATTGAGCCTAAAAAGGGGAAACTACTGTCTAAAATTTATCCCCGTGACTCACTAGTAAATCTTGACTGTCAAACTGTTCGGCCGTGAGTCAAGAGCATGAGTACCAACCTCAGAGCAGACTGTTAAGAAGCAGGGCACAAACCCCAAATTGGCTGTGAGTTCTATACTTAGGGTATGTCTACACTACCCGCCGGATCGGCGGGTAGTGATCGATCTATCGGGGATCGATTTATCGCGTCTAGTGTAGACGCGGATAAATTGATCCCCGATCGCTCTGCCGTCGACTCCGGAACTCCACCACGGCGAGAGGCGGAAGCGGAGTCGACGGGGGAGCAGTGGCCGTCGATCCCATGCCGCGAGGACGCGAAGTAAGTGATTCTAAGTCGATCTAAGATACGTCGACTTCAGCTACGCTATTCTCGTAGCTGAAGCTGCGTATCTTAGCTCGATCCCCTCCCCCCTAGTGTAGACCAGGCCTTAGAGTTCACCAAGCACGTATCAAGTGTAAATTCCTCAGGGACTATAACATCCTAAAAATGGAGTCACAGACAGTCCCCTTGGGTACGCCTGTCTATCTTGCCACGCAGGTGAGTGTATCTTTATGATAGATGGTCCCTTACACCAAACATCACAACAATATTCTGTAAGAAGCGACAAAGAGTCCTGTGGCACCTTATAGACTAACAGACGTATTGGAGCATAAGCTTTCGTGGGTGAATACCCACTTCGTCAGACACAATATTCTGGTTACTCTCAGTCCCAAAGGACCAGTCACTTCCCCCAGGTCAATTGCACCTTAGATCTTACACCAAAGACAACACTTATAGTCAATCCTATAATAAACTAGCTAAAAAATTATTAACTAGGTAAAGGAAATAAGAGTGTTACCCACAAGATTAGAGCAGGTTTACATATATACATACAAATGAGTTCCAATCTTAAATTTCAAAAAGTAACAGAAGCTTCTGTAATAAGCAAGCTCTATATGTCCCTTAGGGGTAGCCCAGGACCCTTTGCTTTTGCTTAGTAATCCTTGCCCCTCAGAGTCCAAGCAGCATAAAAGACATCGTTCATCCTTGTTAGGGTTTTTTTATTCTTTCCCCCATTCTGCTTCATGTGGCAAATTCAGTGGTTGGGAGGAATTCACTTCCACGCCTCCTCTTCAGGGGGGCAGAGCAAACAAATCAACAAAGTCTTCTTCTGTTTTCTGATGTTCAACCATAGTTCATCTGGTGTTGATGGGCCTCCTTTGTTGGGCAGTTGGAAACTATTATTTCACACTAGTTAATGCTTCTATCCTGTCTGGTGATTTCCAGTGACAGAGCAAACACTTAAATATTACCGTATAACATGGGATACAGCTATCGTAAGTGAGATTAATGCATGCAGTGTAAGTCTAAACACTAAACACATTCTAATAATTCAAATACCTATTTTGACAATCCTAACACACAGGTGAGCCAGACTGGTTTCAGCTATGCACTTGTCAGTGTTCACTTGACACCTAGGGGCCTTGGCATGAGTTGGCACCTGATTGGCCAGGATCACCCTGATCACGAACAGACTCTGTAGGTTTGGCTTGTCAGGAGTTTTGTTAAACCCTCCACAGAATTCCTTCATTTTAGGTGCTCAAACGCACTTTCCTTAAAATTCTCACAGTGCCTAAGAGGGCTGTCTCCTGGAGGCCACTGACTGTGATGTCTAACACTCCTAAACTTTATTCTTGAACTGCTCATTCATACCGCTAGGGATTGCTCTAAGTGCTCCAGTAATCACTGGGATAATCTTTGTTCTAGTTTTCCATTATTGTTCTACTTCACAGCAGAGCTCTCTATATTTCGCTGCCTTCTTTTCTTGTTTCTGTTTTATGTTTCCATCTGTTGGTATGGCAACATCAATTAGCAAGGTCTTGTTTGTCTTTTTTTCTACAACAGCTATGTCCAGCCTGTTGGCCTGCACCATTCAGTCTATATCAATTGCCAGATCCCATAAAATCTTAACCTTTTCATTCTCTAGAGCACTTTCAATTCGGTGGTCATAGTACCCCATGGTTTAAATCCATACTTGCCCCAGACTCCAATGCAGACACTTGGTAACCTCAGTATGCCTGTTAATATAGCTTCTCCCAGCCAGGTTCCCGCAGGTGCCCAAGACATGCTCGGCTGTCTTTTCCTCCCAAGAGCACATTCTGCAGTTCAGGGAGCAGTTCTGTCAGTCAATTTTCTTCTTTAGGCCGTAAGACTGTTCTTGCACATTCATAATGAAATTGTCTCTCTTTTTAGGTCCTTCCACACGCCATGAGTTTGTTAATGTTCAGTCACTAATGGGTTTTCCCTCTCTCCACCGCTGTCCATGAACTGATTTCTGTACAAATCTTTCAAGTCTATCTTTGGTGATTTGCTTTCTCCTTTCTTGGGCTGGGGTGCAGACTTGGTCATTGCTTGTTATCGCAACCAGATGAACTTCACTCTGACCCCTCATATATTTTGAGGTTATATTCTTCATTATCAATTGCTTCCTCCACAGATACCAGTCCTTTTTCTCCATCATATCATTGGATGTGCATCCTGTCCATGTCTTGGCTGATATTCATTATTGTATGCATTGCCAGGTGCTTAACTCGGATCACATTCTTCAAGTTGAGTTTTGTCTGTAAAGTAGTTCTCATTCATCTGTAATATTCTTTCCTCACTTCTTTGATTTCCTTATGTTGTAAATCTGACAGTTTCCACATTCCAAGATATTTGTAGGGGCCATGCTGAGAAGTCTTAGACAGTATCTTCCTTAACTTTCAGGCCATCTGATTGTACCAGTTTGTCCCTCTTTACAGATGCCAACACACATTCAGCCAAACCAACCTTTTATCATAGAATATCAGGGTTGGAAGGGACCTCAGGAGGTCATCTAGTCCAACCTCCTGCTCAAAACAGGACCAATCCCCAACTAAATCATCCCAGCTTTATATTGTTGCTTTATATCTTTATAAATGTTGTTTATATCTTCAAACTTTTCTACATGTCATCAGTCTCTGCACCTTCTTTTGTGACCATCCACACAGGTTCAGATATTCCACATATAACCCATGCGTTATTAGTTGCATTATGGTAGCCCCTAAGGACCTAGACATGGATCAGGGACACATTGTACTAAGTGCTGTACAAACAAAGAACAAAGATATGGTGCTTGCCCTGAACAACTTACACACTAAGTGTAAGGTATGAGACAACTGAGGGGAGGGCAGGGCTGTGGGGTTTGGAACATGTGTTAATAACATCATGCAGGGGAATCTTATAATTTCACATACAAAGTTGCCACGTATTTTACCAGCAAATTTTCAAATGATACTTTACAAGGAATACTTTGTACAAAGCTTATTACAATAGTGTGTGGGGTGTGAATACATGGGTGTATTCCATCACAGCCAGTGCTGTAAGGCTCTCATCAACCCCACCCAGACAGCTCTGTTGTAGTTGACGTAACATCAGAATGCTTGGCCTGCCTGGGTGCACCTCTGATTTGGGCTTCACACACAGTGTACAAGGCCTAGGGCCAAATTGTTCCAGACACATCATTTCCCAAATTAGGAGACCTCATTTTCAAACAATGGGGCCTTGGTAGGACGCCCAACTTGCACATCTTAGTGCTCAGATCAACACACAGGAGCATAAATTCCCCTTCCATGAGCCTACATCACAAATTGAACATCATCATGTGGCGGTTGGACTAAGATAGCTCCGTGGCGGAAAATTGTCTCCACAGCATCAACTGCCTATTGAAATGTACAGCTAGAGACATAAAATGGGAGACACGCATCACAGTAAAGAGATGCAGCAGACTGTACAGTACTGCACTCCCCAAGGAAATGTGCTCACACCTGCTTGGGCACATTACTTTGATTGATTAAACTGTGTGGACCATTCTGTCACTGAGCACTAGATGGCGATAGAAAGACAGAGCACTTCAGGAATGGACATTTCAGTCAAACAGGACGATGTTCGTTTAATATTATCCAGCTAAGAACATAAGAATGGCCACACTGGGTTAGAACAATGGTCCATCTAGCCCAGTATCCGGTCTTCTGACAGTAGCCAGTGCCAGATGCTTCAGAGAGAATGAACAGAACAGGGCAATTTATAGAGTGATCCATCCTCTGTTGGCCAGTCCCAGCTTCTAGTAGTCAGAGCTTTAGGGACACCCAGAGCATGGGGTTGCATCCCTGACCAGCTTGACTAATAGTCATTGATGCACCTATCCTCCAGGAAATTATCTTATTCTTTTTTGAACCCAGTTATACTTTTGACCTTCACAACACAATACATTCTACAGACTATCTGTGTGTTGTGTGGAGAAGTACTTCCTTATGTTTGTTATAAACCTTCTGCCTATTAGTGTCTTTGGTTGACTGCTGGTTCTTGTGTTATGTGAAGGGGTAAATAACACTTCCTTATTAATTTTCTTCACACCAGTCATGATTTTATAGATCTCTCTCTTATCCCCCCTTAGTCATCTCTTTTCTAAGATGAACAGTCCAAGTCTTTTTAATCTCTTCTCATATGGAAACTGTTCCATAATCCTCATCATTTGTGTTGCCCTTCTCTGTACCTTTTCCAGTTCTAATATATCTTTTTTGACATGGGGCCTGGACACAGTATTCAAGGTATGGGCTTACCATGGATTTATATAGTGTCATTATGATATTTTCTGTCTTATTATCTATCCCTTTCCTAATGGTTCCTAACATTTTGTTAGCTTTTTTGACTGCTCCTTCACAGTGAACTATCACAAAGAACCATCCACAATGACTCCAAGATCTTTCTTGAGTAGTAACAGCTAATTTAGACCCCATCATTTTATATATACAACTGGGATTATGTTTTCCATTGTGCATTACTTTGCATTTATCAGCATTGAATGTCATCTGCCATTTTGTTGCCCAGTCACCCAGGTTTGTGAGATCCCTTTGTAATTCTTTGCAGTCAGCTTTGGACTTTGCTGAGTTAGTGCCACACTAAATGTCTCTGGTGAGACAAGAAACTGTTCCTGAAGCACTTGGAGGTTGGGACAGTCTGATTTCCTTTTTCCTAAGAGCACTATTATTGTTGTTCTTTGGTCCCTCTTGTGCAGTAATGCCCGTGGCACTGATACTTTGAGGGATTCAACATTCAGAGAGAGAAAAAGGAAATTCTTTGTGTCTCTGTCCAAGCTGAATGGACCTACTCCAAAGTTTTTTTAAATCTCTTCTCTTGGTGAAAGCTGCTGGTCAATAATAAGACCACTGGAGATAGCTGTCCCACCCATTCCTGGTCAATTACAGCCTCAGTCTGACTTGTTTTTAACTGTGTAACTAACAAAAAATAATTCACCCAATTATCAGTGAAAACTTTGATCATTTATTGACTAGATATTTCCCCCCTTGTGTTACATGTGCATCTTTCACTTGAAACAAGGGTTGACTGCTTCAAAGCAGAGAACTAGAGTCTACCCCCTGTATCGCTGCAGGCACTGTATGGATGTTGTGATATCTGGAACCACTCAACACAGCTGCACACACACACACACCCTCACCAAATGGACCAACAATATTCCCAGCTGGATTACACTACTGTTGACGTACTACAGAGTCACAGTATTTGTCCTAAATCAGACCCACCACTAGTGTCAATTCAAATTGGACACTCAAGAGATAACATTCCTACTGGACTTTTCCATTTTATCTCCTACTATTTATCTACTAACAGCCCCTGGGAGGGGATGATCTAAGAAAATTAACATCTCTAGAGACAATTTACATAGCTAGTCATCTTTGCATTTTCACACCCGAGTGCCATTTCCTCACTGCTCTGACCAGGGATTATAAATCTACCAGGTTGCATTTTAGATTTCACTGCAGGGCTCTCAGCTTCTAGTCACCCAGAAGAGTCAAGATGATGTCCCACAACCTGCTTTTCTTCATGACGATGTTTTTATGGATTCAGGGTAAGAAAGAATAAAAATATATTTGAAAATGGATGGGGTTTATCTGGAGTGACACAGAATTCCTAGTATGTTTAATACCGAGTAAATTTAATCAAGTGAAACTTACTTTTAAAAATATTGTGACAGACACAGATTTTCTTTTTCTTTTTAGACTCCAGTGGAGATACTGTGATGACTCAGTCACCAGCGTCCCTATCAGTCAGTGCAGGAGAAAGTGTTAGTATCAGTTGCAAAGCCAGTTCGGGTATTACGAATGACATAGCCTGGTACCATCAGAAATTTGGAAAAGCTCCTAAACTCCTTATCTATGAAGCCTCTTCCCGTGATACGGGGGTTCCAACCCGGTTCAGTGGCAGTGGATCTGGCACTGATTTCACATTCACCATCAGCAGTGTTGAAGTTGATGATGATGGAGATTATTACTGCCAGCAGTATAACAGCTTCCCTCTCACAGTGATACAGACCAATACAAAAACCTCCATCTGATGTGCAGGGTCTTTTGTGCTGGTCACTTGTTCTACACTCATTATGTGGAAGGCACATCTAGCTCTCTCAATTCAGCTCTGACACGCATGAAGTAAAATAACTTCTCATCCTTTTCTTTCTTTTTTTTTTTTTTTTTTTTTTTTGCAACCAGTGATGGGTTGGACTCCCCGTCCGGGATGCCACCTAATGTACTGGGGTTTCACTGAGCCCGCCTGCTCCACTAGCCTGGGCTGCCTCTCCATGTTTTGCTGAATCAGTCTCTCTGGCCTCTGGCAGTGCACACACACAGGCAGGGATGCACCAGCTGTAGAATCAAACAGCCTCTGCGAGCAGCTTTCTATGGGAAGATTCAGCTAGGAAATTGTCCAGCACTCACGTGGAGTAAACCCAAAATAATATTGTCTTGTGCTGTATAGAAAAATCTGCACAGCGCAAGCTCATAAAAATTCGCCCTCTCCCTTAACGTGGAGAGAGATGTGCACAGCTTCCCTCCCCTGGCCCCCACTAGATATGAATTGCACAAACTGGGTTTTGAAATAAATTAAAAACAAGTTTATTAACTATAAAATGTTAAGTGATTTTAAGGGATTGCAAACAGAACAAAGCAGATTACTAAGCAAATAAAACAAAACATGCAAACTAAGCTTGATTCACTAAAGAAACAGGTTACAAAATATAACTTCTCACTCTAAATGTTGACTTAGGCAGAATGCAGAGTTTCTGTAGCTGAGAGTTCCAGTTATTTCTCTTTACAGACTAGACTCCTCTGTCTCAGTCCGGACTCAGCCCTTGCCTTTCCCTCAGCTTAGTTTCTTTGTCTCTTCAGGTACTTTTAGCTGTCTTTCTTCTTGGGTGGGATGGCAGTGAAGGGGGAGTCCTGTTTGCCTTACTCCCCAGACTTAAATAGAATTTACATAAAGCGGGAACCTTTTGTTTCCCAGTCTTGACCTTCCCCTCCTTTTAGTGGAAAATCACTAGAAGTCCAAGATGGGGTTTAGTACCAGGTGACAGGACCACCTGACCTAATAGTGTCACAGCTATGTCCCAGGATGCCTCTCAGGAAGGAGAGAGATTAGTATCTTCAAAGTCTTATTGTTTCTTCCTAATGGCCCATCAAGGCTGATGGCCTGTTGTCTGGTGGGTGTCTCCAAAATACACACACACAGTTGTAATTGTTACATAGTCAATATTCCTAACTTTGGGTACAGAAATGATACATGCATACAAATTGGATAATCACATTCAGTAGATTATAACCTTTCCAATGATAAATATATATCAGTTATGCCATATCCATATCATAAGCATAGTTCCATAAAGAATATGGGGTGTAACATCACACAACCCATTTCTGCTGTTTATGGATCTTCCCCCCCAGATCTATGATACTCCCATTAAAATGTCAGGTTTGATTAATTTTTGATTATATATAGATTTCTTATATACAACTTTCAAAATGATGATGTAACCAACCATTTTGTTTAACAATCAGCCTGTAGCAGAGCTAAATTATGTTGGAAATTATTAGGAAAATTACAATGTTACCCTGTTTGCTTAAAAGCAATTGCCTCAGACAATCAGATCTCAGGAATGTGGTGCAGTGTCTGACGCACACCTGTCCTGTTGAGCCAGCTGACCAACAAATCCACTCGTTTAGCACATGGGAACTCTCAAGCTCATCTGTGTAGAAGACAGAGCTATCTCCTAGGGTGGTCCAAGACTGTGGAATGACCCCCCCACACACACATGAACTAAGGACCATCACAAACTCACCACCTTCTGCTCCAAGTGCAAGGCACATTGCTTTCACCTTGTCTTCTCTAATGTAACCACAGAGCAACCGGTATTTTAAAAAGAAAAAAACCCTGATCTACCACCCAATCAAGACACTCCGCACGTTTCTCCCCTGGGGAGAGGATGAGAGAACAAACAATCTGTGACAGACGTGTTGTGACATGGCTTCATGCACTACTGAAAGGTGCTACAGTAATAAGTGCAGTGTAAGAAGCTCTATAGAAGAGAACAGAACAGGGCTCCCATCACCCTCCGTCTCCCACTCCAACAGCTCTGTTGTATTTGACATAGGAGGAGAAGGTGGAGCCAGGCTGAGCGTAAAGTGCTCTACAGAGGGGCTGCCCTGTTGCTCCTCTAACACAGATTCCTCTTTCCCCTCAGAGGGGCTGAAGCTGGGATTAGGGCTTCGGACATAAACATTTAAAGAATGTGCAAGGCCTAGGGAGAGGTTGTTCCAGACACGTCCTGGACTAAATTAGGAGATCCTGTTTTCAAACAAACAATAGGCCCTCCGTGGGACTCCCACACTGCACATCCGAGTGCTCAGATCTACTCATAGGAGCATCAGTTCCTCTTTCCTGAGCTGAAATCCCAAATTGAGCATCAACATGGGGGATTTGTACTATCACATCTGTGTCGGAAAATTGGCTCCACAACACTCATTGCATGTTGAAATGTAGAACTGCAGAATTAAAAGGAGAGACACGTATCACAATAAAGAGATGCAGCACACCATACAGCACTGTTTTCCTCGGGGGAATGCACTAACACCTCCTTGGGCTGTCCTTTGACTAATTAAATTCAATGGTGAAAATCTTAGGTCAATAGTGGTCCCATAATGGCCAGCCATTGGGGATACCTGCTCCACCCACCCTGGCCAATAATACCCATATGATTCATGATCATTTCTAACTATGTAACCGACAACAAACAGCTCACACAATCATCAGTGAAAACTTTGAACCCTAATTGACTACACGTTTTCCCCCTTGTGTCATTGCACAGACTCCTCTTTAAACAATTAGTGAGACTTGCCTGTTTCAAAGCAGAGAGCATGAGTTGATGCACTGTACAGATGTCATTATACTTGAAACCACACAACACAGCTGCAGACATACACACATACACACACACCAAATGAACCAATCATATTCTCAGAAAAACAGATCTGTCTTTGCCCAGCGAAGCAGTTTCAGGAGGGAATAAACCATCCAGAGACAATAGGTGCTTAATGGTCTAAGGTGCTTAACGGTTTAAGACAGGACAGTGCAAATGCCTGACCACAAAGCAGATTCCCTGCTATTAGTGTTTATCAGCAGTAAGTGATGCAGCAGGCAGGCAGAACTGTAGGGAAGAGCCCTTTGTTCAACACGCTGAGAGGCCAATGTTACAAGCAGAGGCTCTGTCTGGCAGCCTTGCCTTTGCTTGTTTTCCTGAGCCCCTGAGCTCACCAGTGGCTCCTCCTGAAACCTGACCCTCCTTCTCTAGTTCCACTCACCATACTATGGTTAGGAGGTTTCTTTAACGGATACTTTGATATAGTAGGGGAGGAAAGCAGCACCCAGCAAAGGCATAACACCTGGCTCCCGGCACATGCTGACAATCCAGTCTCTTACTGCAATACTCCAACCCATCCTTGCGCTATGTCCAGCCAAAGAACAGCCCATGTCCCGTGGCCACAGCAGACATTATTGTGAGCTCTGACCACATGCTGTCTCAGAGTCAGCCATTCCACATTAGTAATGAAGAGTCTCCCCACAGCTCACAAAAGCCCCAAATGGACAGAGAGAGCCTGATTGTCCAAGGTGCTGAGCACCCACAGCTTCTGTTCACTGTTATGGGAGATGCAGGGGCTCAGCACCTCTGAAAATGAGACCCAAGGTTCTTTAACTCCTCTATGGCTAGAGCTCCCAAGCTAATAGACACCCCTTTGTGATAGTGTGAGGAATACTCTGATGGGGAGGCCAACCATTTTGGATCACTGCTTTGCCTAAGAATGGTGAGGTGGGCTCCAAGGGCATGAAACCAGATCTGCAGAGAGGTCTGAGTATGTTACCGTCTCAGTCCAGGAAATATGTGACATCACTGTAACATACAACAGCAGCAGGAACTAAGCCAAATATTGACATTTCATAACTCTTTGTTGAAACTGAAGTGCAGTAAATTTACATGCATTTTGCATATAGTTTTTTTCTCACTGAGCTGCCGAGCACATATAAATATTTAATTTTCCACTGCATGGTTTATGAACAAACCTTTCCAGCTACTGTCAGGCAAGATGATCTCTCACACAGCACTTCTCTGGCTGCTGGTTCTCTGGATTCAAGGTAGGAAATTAAAAACAAAGAATTTGAAAAATTAATTTTCAGTGTGACAGATGTAAGAAATGCTGCCACTCTGATCCATTTAATTAATATTCTATGTGTTGTATTTAGTAGAAATTCACAGTGGCAAATTCAAATTGTGCTTCAGTGTCTGAACATGTGTCATCTCCAGCATTGTATCATTGTTCATTCCCTCCCCACCCTCTCTCTTTCTCCAGACTCCTCTGGGCAAACTGTGATGACTCAGTCCCCGGAATCTCTGGCAGTGCCAGTGGGAGGGAGAGTCTCTATCAACTGCAAAGCCAGTGCGAGCATTGGCAATTACTTAAACTGGTACCAACAGAAACCTGGACAAGCTCCCAAACTTCTTATCTACTACGCTAGCAGCCTCCAGTCGGGGGTCCCAGCCCGGTTCAGCGGCAGTGGGTCTAGCACTGATTTCACATTGACAATCAGTAGCGTAGAAGCAGATGATGCTGGAGATTATTATTGCCAGAAGGGTAATGATGTGCCTCTCACAGTGATACAGACCAATACAAAAACCTCCCTGTTCTCTGCAGCATGCAAGGCAGATACCGATTGCTGCAGCTATATCGAATCACCCTGCTGCCTGTGATATAAACCTGCTCCTGTGTCTCTCTTACCAAACCACAGAGCAAAGTATCAATAACTCTCACAATTACCCATCACTGTCAATCAATCCACCTACATCAGATTCACCCAATGCATCAAGTGCAGGAGCAGGTAACAGCAGGACAGTATGTCAGACCTGTAATGACCATGTCATGGATAAATTTCACTATCCTGTCTCAAGCCAACAAAGTCCAGCTCCCTACAGAGCACAGCCACACAATAAAACTTCTTCTAATGGGCACATGAAAATCATACCATATGTGTGTGCATCTGATCAGGAAAATGCTCTCCCAGAGCCTGTCCCACCCAGCTGGAGAAAACCCTGCACTGCATTCATCTGTGCAAACTGTGAGCAACTTTTTGTAACCATGATCCCTGAATTGCCGACCCAGGCCTTTCACAAATCATGAGTTCGGGCTCAACATATCATGACTTTTTTTTTTTTCAAAAGCATATATATTGGCTTTTTCTTTGCCTTCAGGATTTCACATTTTCAAACTTTTCTCCACGACTATGTGAGCTAGAAACTGGCTCTGCCTTTTTTGAAGGACGGTGGAGATTCTCACCTAATCACATGATTCCCAGAGCTGGGACATTAAGAAAAACATCAACTATCACATGACTTTGCCCATCTTACTGTCTGGTGTGAGGGGCAGTCAGCATCGCTAACCTCCCCCTGGTGATGTGGAGGGGTTAGGCCTATGCACGCCCTCTGCACTAATTTAGCACTAGCCAGCTGAGGATCTCAAAGCACTTTACAAACACTGATCAGTAAGACTGTAAAAAGGTTGTGCCGTTTTTGGTTCAAAAGTTGCGGCCACAGTTTGGTAAAGTTACAGTTTTGGTTTTGTCACCTACACATAAGCTCCAGCATCTTCTTCCAAGGGCCTGCTTGCCAGAGCAGGGCAAGGGCATAGAACAGACAGTGTGTGTGCTGCTTGGCTCTCGAAGGTTGGGGGGTGGTTATTTGGGGGTTGGGTGGGAGCAAGGTACTGGCAGACTATGGTGGGGGATATTTAGGGGGTCTATAGCAGGGTGGTGGGGAGCTGTTGTAGGGCTTCAGGGGAGGGCTATGGCAGGGTGGTAGAAAGTTCTGGGAGGTTATTCGGGGGTGTATGGAGGGGTCGGAGTGCTGTGGAAGGGGCAGGAGGAGGCTGCTGTTATACCAATAAAATAAAAACCAGCAGGATCTTATTAAAAGGGATAAGGCAAAATGCCATGTTTATTGTGAATACAGAAAGAATCATAGTAAGCAGTCAGTTATAGTTATAACATTCCATTCAATTTCACACTCATTCACACATTCATTCGTGCACACACAGGTTCTGCAAGGTTGTTATTATCATAGTTACCAGCCTTAGAGTTGCTCATGCTAAGCCACTGGCCAGGTGGCCTGGACACGAGGATGGAGCCGAGTCTTGTCAGATGCGCATCTGATGCTCCTGGAGGGTGGTTGCAGATCCAGACTCAAAGTTCTCAGTCTTCAGAGTCTGTCTTTATAGGGATTCATCCTCATTCAAATCTATAGGGTTTGCTTTGTCATGCTGTTCTCACAGTTGAAGTGATAATCAATCACTGTTCTCACGTTTGAAGTGATAGTTCATCATGCAGATGGCCCAACAGTGATGGCTTGTTGTTATCTTGTTCTTCAGCCCCTTCGTCCTTGGGGCAGTTGGGGGTGGATTCCAGTTTACCCTACGGTGTTATCCGATTATCTCCATCCTGCGCATTCTGCGGCCGAATGTTCCTGGATAGTTATTATTTATTAGGCTGGCACTTCAACCTTTTATTACTCATTCAAACATACATTTACAATCACACCCTATTTCACTTAACATAACTATTCTCAAACCATTGGGGCATGACAGACTCCAATGAATCTCTCCATGCCACTTGTCACACATGAAAAGAAAACAAGCAAGATAGGAATGTAAAAGTGGAGGAACAACAAATCTTGTTCCTGAGTTTAGAAAAAAAACACATTTGGAACATGTTGTTATCTTATCACTTTTAGGACAAACTTTGTCTCTGAATATTTTTCTACAATTAGCACAGACCTTGCAAACTGGCAGGCCTGATTCAATCAGCACAAACTCAGCGGGTTGAGAAAGCCGGCCGAGGGACATATTTCTTTCTAATGGTCAGGCCACATCCTGGGGTCTGTTGTGGAGTCACTCTTTCTTACATTTCCCATATCAGAAATATACCAGTTACCAATCTAGTCCAACGCTGCGAGTTGTGTGGCATTGCTGGGGGCCACAGCTGAGTCTGGCTGTGTCTGGCTCCCTCCTCCACAGCCACTTCACCCTCTCCTCTTCTCCCTTTATCGCACTCACTCCCTCTCTGGCTCCAGCCCCAGCTCTGCGTGCGGGCACCAGGGATGGACCCTCCACCACCAACCCATGGACAGGGCTGGCTCACAGGGCTGGCTTTACCTGTGGCACCATGCTGGGCACCACGGACGTGCCATGCCACCGCTGCCGGGCTCCAGACATTCTCCCTGCTTGTCCTGCTGTTGGCAGCCAGGCCACTCAGCACCTAGCCGGCCCTGGCACCGCCAGACATGGAGCTTTGCCTGCCGAGCTGGGCTGTACTTGCAGGCAGCAGGGTGGCTCACATTTGGAGGAGCTGAGCCCCCCTAGCTGCCCTCCACCTATGGGAGCTGGGACAAATTTGCATGGTGTTGTGACCCCGGGTGCCAGGTCACAATGCCACTCAGTCAGATAGATCTGGCCTGGCCACTCCCTTTTAGTGAGTGGTGTTCAGACCTGGCACACGGGATCACAACACAAAGTAAAATGTGTGGCACCAATTAAAAGCTGCTGTATCTGTTAAAAGTTCCAGTTTCCACACAAAAATCCTGCCCCATGATTTTCTTATATCCTCAACAGCTCTATGTCTAGTCAGAGCAGGAGGCCAGGATCCCGCACACAGGGGCTGCTTTGCATGTGAACTCCCCAGTGACGCTGCCCTGGTGCTCTGGGGGCTATAAACTTTTTTGTTCCACTCTCCATGGTTTATTGAGCAGCAGCTGCCAGCTCAGACATACCAAGATGTTCTCCCAGGCTCAGCTCCTCTGGCTACTGGCGCTGTGGATTCCGGGTAAGAATCAGAACCGGACGGCACTGGCTTAAAAGCACAAAGATCCACTGATATTTTTAAAAATGTGAATCATTGTAGCTAGATTGGCTATTAAATAACCCATTCATCATGTCATGGCTAGAATATAATGATTGTGAATATGTTGTATTATATGATCCACTTAATGCCATTATCTAAAGATGCAACTGTCAATCATTTATTAACACACAATATTGCTGACTATCAGTGACCTTTTATCTGTATTTATTTATATTTTATAATTAATCCAGACTCCTCTGGGCCCATCACTATGACTCAGTCTCCAGAATCCCTCTCAGTGTCTCCAGGACAAAATGTCACCATCAGATGTACAGCCAGTTCTAGCCTTGGCAGCGACTATCTTTTGGTACCAAAAGAAATGAGAACAAGCTCCTGAGCTTCTTATCTGTTAGGGCTCCTCCCCTGCCTCTGAGGTCCCAGCCCAGTTCAGTGGCAGTGGGTCTGCCACCAATTACACTCTCACAGTCAGCAGCATTGAAGCCGATGATGCAGCAGATTACTATTTGCAGACTGAGAGCTCACCACTCACAGTGATACAGACCAATATAACAACCTCCCAGTTCCGAAGATGTGAGTGCTGCTTCCTGTGAAGATCATCACACTGTCAGTGTAGCTGCTGCACCCTGATTTATCAGTGTCCAGGGCCCCTTGCTGCAATGATCTTCTCCTTGTCTCCCCTTTGCTCCTCATCAATAAGTAACCAAACATTTACCTGTGCAATCCCAGTACCTCTGCTCTAATGGGAGCACAGAAACCGTCCAGTGGCCTGGAACAAACCCCCAGACCCAGCTCGAGTTCTGACTGTGCCAGTGGGATCAGGGTGCTGTCAGGCCCGGCTCCAGGCACCAGGCAACCAAGCTGGTGCTTGGGGCGGCACCTGGAGGGGGGCGGCGCGGCGCTCGGGCCGCCGGGGAGAGCGGGGCCACAGCCGGGCTCGCCGCCCACCCCCCGGCGCTCTGGCCGCCCTCCCCCCCACGCCCTCCCCCCGGCTCCAGCCGGGGCTCGCCGCCCTCTCGCCGCCCTGCCCCCGGCGCTCTGGCCGCCGGGGGGAGAGCGGAGCCCCGGCCGGGGCTCGCTGCCCTGCCCCCGGCGCTCTGGCCGCCGGGGGGAGAGCGGAGCCCCAGCCGGGGCTCGCCGCCCTCCCCCCCGGCGCCCTCCCCCCGGCCGCTGGGGGGAGAGCGGAGCCCCCGCCGGGGCTCGCCGCCCTCCTCCCAGGGCTCCGGTCGCCCTCCCCCCCGGCGCCCTCCCCCCGGCCGCTGGGGGGAGAGCGGAGCCCCCGCCGGGGCTCGCCGCCCTCCTCCCAGGGCTCCGGTCACCCTCCCCCCCGGCGCCCTCCCCGCGGGGGGGGGGCGGCCGGAGGCTTTTTTGCCTGGGGCGGCAAAAAAGCTAGAGCCGGCCCTGGGTGCTGTTTGTCTGGGTGTTACCAGCTCAGAGATAGTCACAGATCCAAAACCTCAGTCACTCACGTCACATTTATTTATCACTATGTGGTTCCCACCATGACACAGGACACCAGATACCAGTTGCACTCCCGATGTTCTATGGCTGAGAAGGGCCAATCCTGCTAGGTGCTGAGAGGATTCTGTGTGTGACTTCAATTCCCACTGGAGTCAAAGAGAGTGGAGGGCCCCTTATCTCCTCTATGGATCACGTTACGGTCTGTGACAAATTAGGTGCCATGGTGGTGATGTTGTGGGGAATACTCAGATGGGGAAGCCAGTCACTTGGCACCACTGCTTTGCTGAAGAAGGCAATGGTGTCCACCAAGGTCATCACCCAAATAACCTGGACAGTGGTCAAATGGAGTAGGCTGAAACGAAAGCACATGTCTAGATACTGAGGGCACAGCATGAGTGAGTATTGAATGGAGACATGTCAGATCAGTAAATACACATATAAAATCCAGTGAGATGTCTATATTAGCACCTACATCCTACAAGTGCATAACTTTAATTCTAACAGACAATAGCAGCATGAAACTAACAGGCTAAATATTAACATCCCGAATCTCTGCCCTGGAACTAAAGTGCAGGACATTTATATGTATTTTGGATATTCCCACATGGGGGACGCTACCTTGCTGAGCTGCTGAGTACTTATACATGTTTTTCCTACAGAATAATTGACAAACCTTTTCAATCTCAAAGTGTCAGGATGAGCTCACACACTTCCCTTCTTTGGCTGCTGGTTTTCTGGATTCAGGGTAAGAAATAAAACAAGGGTTTGAATGGTAGATACTTAATAGAATAACATTTTAAAATGCTGAAGAATTAACTTCATATTTTTGTTGCATTTTAACAAACTTATATTGGCAACTTAAAAGTGTTTCAATGTAAAGCTTGGTATAGTTATCATACACAACTTTGTATCATTGTTCGATTCCCTACCCATTGTTCTTCCTATGCCTAGACTCCTTTGGGCAGATTGTGATGACTCAAACTCCAGAATCCCTGTGAGCATCAGCAGGAGATAGAGTCACCATCAACTGCAAAGCCAGGACAGACACTGGCCATTGCAACCACTGGTACCAACAGAAACCTGGACAAGACCCTAAGCTTCTTATTAATGGGGCTTCCTCTTTGCAATCTGGCATCCCAGACTGATTCAGTGGTAGGGGTCTGGCTCTGATTTCACTCTCACCATCAGTAGGATTGAAGCGGATGATGCTGGAGATTATTACTGCCAGCAATGTAGCAGCTTCCCTCTCACAGTGATGCAGAACACTTCAAAAACCTCCCTGCTCTAGTTGCCATTTCCTCCTTGTACAGTCTAACAGATGGTAAAAAAACATAACACTGAATTACTACCCAACGTGTTTAGCTGATCACATAGATATTTATATTAGGAGTCCTGAAAATCTCTCTAGCTTTATCCCACCCATGAATCTCAGTGCATCAGAGACACTGATTTCTCCTTCAGTCTAAATCATTAACAGCTGCTTTGCCTCCTATCTGCCAATTGAAAAGGATCCTGTCATACAATACATTAATTTCATTCCTATAGGAATGCATTTCAAAAATTGCCTGCAGCATTCCTTTCCTACCAACAGACACTATACAAATCTCTTTGGGAAGGTTTCTCACAAACGTAGCTACTCAAATTACAGGATTCCTATATTGAATGGATTTTTTAAGATCAGGTGAACGTTCACTCTGTAACGTCGTACAAGACAAGACCTGTGGGGCCAATTTTTCACAGCTCTCATGTCAGCAGAAAGAATCCCACTGACTTCAATGAGCTTTGGATTGAGCCTCAAATGCACATGAGCTGTGGGACACAGGAGAAGATGAGCCTAGACAGGATCTTCAAAATGGTATCTGGGCAAGTCTAGAGCATGGAGACCCCAAAGGATGTATGCACATGAACGGGCACAAGTGTGTCCATGGTGGTTAATGCAACCACCCCTTCCCGGTTCCACCTATACAAAACCCTCCCCATGTGCTGCGTGGTATGTAACATAGTGACCATCTGTTCAACAGTCACTACGTGCAAGACACTTTTAGTTTTGGGTACTTCTCAATTCAGTCTGTTACATGCAGGAAGTAATTTCATAGAGCTCCAGCATATAGATTTCATATATGGAAGTTCTAAAAACAGAAATATGATGGAAGTATTGTCACCAGCAAGCAGCAGGTTTGTGGTTAAGCAGCTAAAGCATGTGGGCTGGGTGCACTTGGCATGCCTAGAACAACAATGTTGAGTGTCCTGCCTGGCTCTCAAGAAGCCTACGGTGCTTGCGTCCTTGATAGATGTTAGGTCCTGCTACACTGGCCCTCAGAGCCCAACATGTACAAAACAGGGCATGTGTCTATAGTGTGGAGGGAGTTTTTTAAATATTTTTATTGATTTAATTTTATCCTGACTCTACATAATTGAGGATTCTAGAAGTTTTGGCCCAAAATAAGCATTCAAAAAAATAAACAAACAAACCCCACACAATTCCAAAATAACTTTGTTAAGGTTGTGAAAAAATATACAAAGAGACATTTATATCATAGAGGGGAATATTCTCAGATACAAACAATATTAAGATGGAGTTCTGGTTGCAAGTACATATTTGTAATTTAGATTACAAATCTAAAATACATTACAGAGGAGTTGTACTTATAGCACACAAAAAAAGTACTATACATTTAGGAAAATCCAAGATAGATTTAAAAGACAATGAAACATGTTACAGTATGGAAATACACAGTGAGGGCACCAAAACATCGCAACCATGTCCTGTAATGATTCAGTGCAATTAACATATCATTGTGATTACAGCATTGTAGTGTTTGAGATTCCCAGATCTGATTAGAAAGATTTTTAAAGATAAAATGGAGTTTTTTCCACATATTTCCCTCTACACCACAGAGTTAATATTATTTGGGTGCCTTAACAGCACTTTTCTTACTTTAAAAAAAAAATCAAACATTTTAAAGTGTAAACCTTAATTCTGAATGTCCTTGGTTTTACAATGCTTGGGTCTAGGTTAAGTGCAACATCCTCATCATGTCTTAAGTTCTGGATAATTACTGACAACCTTAACTCTATCTTAATGTAGTTTTTTGTCTGAGAATTTCCTTAGGTTTACTTATGTACGTATATATCATCGTCATCATCATGACATATACACAAACAAACACATAGAATTACATACATGAACACTAAAACAAATCCCCAGAGAATGCCATTATAAACATTACTAATAAGATGCAGATATATAATATCAGCCTTCCCTCTAATTTTTATTTTATTTAGATTTGTAGATTTTTAAGGCCAGAAGGGACCATCATGATCATCTCATCTGCATAACGCCGGCTATGGAACCCACCCAATAAATTCTGCATCAAGCCCAGAACTTCTGCTTGAACAAAAGCATATGATCTAAAAAGCTCACCCGTTGTGACGTTATGAATGTGATATAATATCTCATTGAAAGATGACAGGGCCAGAAAGAGTTAATTAACTCACAGACTGACCTGACCCATGGGTGAACTGTAGAGACTGGTTAGGAAGATAGGTAAATGAATAGAGCTTTGAAATGCAAGTCTGCATTGTTAGAGATAGAAGGGTAGATGTTTGCTCAGGTCTTGTGATGTAAGCAAATAAGTCTTGTCTATTGCTATAGCTTTGATTCAAAGATCAAAAAGGGAATATTAACATTTAGGAAGATAGTTGAGTGAAATAGTATTATTGACTATATGTCTCTTTGAAGGTTGTGGTAACCTGTATCTGAACTGTTTAATGGATAAATTACCCTGTGCTAATTGCCAGGATGTTTGGGAGTATTTGTCTCAGCCCATCGGAGCTCAGGGATGTTGTCCTATTCCTGACACATGCCAGTCCTGTGGGATTCCCATCATCTCCACCCAACAGCTCTGCTGTAGTTGCAGTAAAACAAGAATGTTTAGCCTGCCTCGATGCACCTCTGACTTCGGCCTGACACACAAACATAAAAAGAATTTACAAGGCCTAGGGCCAGATTGTTCCAGACGCGTCCTGGCCGAAACTGGGAGACCTCATTTTCAAACAATGGTGCCTCAGTAGGACTCCTGTATGGCACTTCTGGGTGCTCAGATCAACACACAGGAGCCTAAATTCCCTTTCCATGTGGGGTTTGGACAAAGATGGCTTCTGTGGTGGAAAATTGGTTTCACAGTATCAACAACATATTGAAATGTACAGCTGGACACAAAAGGGAAGACGCGCAGCACAGTAAAGAGATGCAGCAGACCATACACTACTGCAACTCCCCAGGGAAATGTGCTCACACCTGCCTGGGCAGTCCTATGAATGATTAATTTGTGTGGATTGACTGAAATCTCCACTCCTGAAGTGCTCTTTCTATTGCCATCTAGTGGTCAATGACAGACTTGTCCACAGAATTTGGTCAATCAACAGGATGGTGTTCGTGTGATATTGTCCTGCTAAGAACATAGGAATGGCCATACTGGGTCAGACCAATGGTCCATCTAACCCAGTATCCTGTCATCTGATAGTGGCCAATGTCAGGTGCTTCAGAGAGAATTAACAGAAGAGAGCAATTTATAGAGCAATTTAAGGTGCATAAAGGCCTCAGCAGGACCTCTGCTAGAGTTGCTCTCACTGGATCCGTGCATGGGTTTGTGCCATATTGCTACTACATCTGACTAAAGTGGAAAGGCAGGAGACCTAGAGGCACTTAGAGAGCACAGATAATTTGGTGAAGTGGGGAGACCACAAAGTGCCTGACCACAAAGTGCAAGTGCCTGACCACAAAGCAGGATCCCCTGCTATTAATGTTTGTCAGCAGTAAGTGATGCAGCAGGCAGGCAGCGCAGAAGGAAAGAGACCTTTGTTCAACATGCTGAGTAGCCAGTGTTACATGCAGAGGCTCTAGAGTTTGTCTGGCAACCTTGCCTCCGCTTGCTTTCCTGAGCACACCAACAGCTCCTCCTCAAACCTGACCCTCCTTCTCCAGTTCCACTCACCATACTATCATTTGCTCGTTTGTTTAACAGATAATTTGATATAGTAGGTGCGGAAACAGCACCCAGCAGAGGAACAAACACCTGGATCACGGCACACACGGTTAACCCGGTCTCTTATTGCCACACGCCAACCCATCCTTGTGCCATGGCCAGCCTTGCCATGTTAGGGGGCCAGAGACGAGACTATTGAGATCTCTGACCTTAGAGTCAGCCACTGCACATCAGTAATTAAGAGTCTCCCTCACTAAAGCCCCAAAATGGACAGAGATAGCCTGATTGTCCAAGGCGCTGAGCACCCCCAGCTTCTGTTCACTGTTTTCACTGTTATGGGTGATGCAGGACATCGGCACATCTGTAAATGAGGCCCAGGGTTCTTTAGTTAAATTAAATTAATGGAGATATCCTATCTCCTAGAACTGGAAGGGACCTTGAAAGGTCATCAAGTCCAGCCCCCTGCCTTCACTAGCAGGACCAAGTATTGATTTTTGCCCCAGATCCCTAAGTGGCCCCCTCAAGGATTGAGCTCACAACCCTGGGTTTAGTAGGCCAATGCTCAAACCACTGAGCTATCCCTCCCCCCATAGTTCTTCCATAAATAGAACTTTCAGACTAAGCAACACCTCTTACCAGTGATGTTGCAGGGAATACTCAGATGGTGAGACCAGCCATTTGGGATCCCTGCTTTGTCTAAGAAAGATAAGGCACCCTCCAAGGTCATGGAATGAATGACAGCTGGCAAGTACTTGGATGGAGAGGGCTGAAATGAAGGTTCATGTCAGATAAGGGAGGCACAGCCCAAGTGAACATCCAGGGGAGATGTGTCACATCGGCTAAGTATATGCAAGATCTGCATAGCTGTCTGAGCATATTACCATCTGAACCCTGGAAATACATGACGACGACATTCTAAAATGAAGCAGCAGCAGGATAAAAGCCAAATAGGAACATTTCACAATTCTGTGCTGCAACTCAAGTGCAGTAAATTAACATGTATTTTGCATACGGATGAGGTTTTTCTCACTCAGCGGCTGAGCACATATAAATTATAAGCGTTTCATTTTCCACTGCAGGTTTATGAGCGAATCTTTCCTACCACAGTCTGGCAAGATGATCTCACACACACCCCTTCTCTGGCTGCTGATTCTCTGGATTCAGGGTAAGAAACTGAAAACAAAGAATTTGAAAATGTAATGATCCATGTGACAGAACATAAGAAATGTTGCCACCGGATTCATTGAATTAATGTTCTATGTGTTGTGTTGTAGTGTCAAGTCACAATGGCAAATTCAAACTGTGTTTTAGTGTTTGAATATTCGTCATCTCCAGCATTGTATCATTGTTCATTCCCTATCCATCTTCTCTCTTTATCCAGACTCCTCTGGGCAAATTGTGATGACTCAGTCTCCGGAATCTCTGTCAGTGCCAGTGGGAGGGAGAGTCTTTATCAACTGCAAAGCCAGTACGGAGCATTGGCACTTGCCTAAACTGGTACCAACAAAAACCTGGACAAGCTCCTAAACTTCTTATCTACTACGCTAGCAGCCTCCAGTCGGGTGTCCCAGCCCGGTTCAGCGGCAGTGAGTCTGGCACTGATTTCTCATTCACCGTCAGCAGCGTAGAAACAGATGATGCTGGAGATTATTACTGCCAGCAGTGTGGCAGCTGGCCTCTCACAGTGATACAGACTAATGCAAAAACCTCCCTGCTCTCTGCAGTGTGCAATGTAGTTACCCTTTTTTTGCGGATGTAACTGTCTGCATTTCAAATGTTCTGTAAATCGTGAAATAAGAGGGTGACTTATTCCATCTCCAAGCACAGAATGAAAAGGAGAACACTGGAGGACTCAAAGAGTTTGGCTAATCACAGACTCTAGCATATCCACAGAAACTTGAGGCTCACTACAGTTTTCTCTGCTTTATTCCCACTCTTGAATCCCAGGGCACCAGAGACAATTTCATTTTGGAAAAATCAGAGACTTTTCATTTCAATAAGGATGATATGTCCATTTAAACTTTGTCAACTGAACATCATAACACAACACCCACCGCAATACAATAGAACAGTTAAAATGATAACATCAAAACAACCATTTTGACCATATCGGAAGGAAATGTTTTGACCTTATCAACATTTTCCCCTGAAAATTTAAACAGAATTCATGTGTTCCCACAGAACGTTTAGATTTGGTTAACTCCACACTTCCTGACAGAAAGCTGTTCCTTTGGAAAAAATTCAACCAGCTCTGCCATTATAAATACACTTCTAAAATGGTCTCAGGGGCTCCTCTTATTTGAATAGATAATCAATATAATCCCACCTGAAGGTCTCAGAATCATTATTCACCTAAGAAAATTATATAACCTAGGGATTTTTAAATGGCAGTGTTAAGATCAGGTGCCTGTTTGCTCTGTTGTAGAGTACGTTAAGACCTTATGGGCCAGATTCACAAAAGTCTGTATGGGAGCAAATCCCTAAACACACATGAACCCAGAGGCACAAGCAGGTAATAGGCACACACAGGATTTTCATAGGGACTGGGCAGATACACCAGAGGAGGCGTGCGGTCCAAAGGGCAGGGAAGTGGGAGTGGCCACACAGAAAGGTGCTGACCCCTTTATCCAGAAGGCGTGGGGTGTGGACACATTCAGACTGGGTCTGGCTAGTAAGAGTCAGCAGGAGCCAATGGAAAAGGTGTTTAGTCAGCTTCACAGTGACAGCTGGGCTGGCCACACCACGCAGAGGAGCCAATAGCTGGGGAGTGGGGTAACCACAGTGGAGGTTAGAAGGTTTGGAGGCCCCACTGCTCCACTCACACAACCCCTTGTACCTCTCAGTCTCTGGTGCCCACCATGTCATGGAAGTAGAGAGGACAGCGGCATGGACACAATGGGCAGCGTTGGAGCCTGGAACACTGACACCAATTTCAGCATTTCTGTGCTGTGGACCGTGGGTCTCCTCTTCCCAGACCTCATTTTCATCATGCCTGTGTGCACCCTTCAAGTCTAAGAACAGCCTTCATTCTAGGCGTGCAGAATGCATGTAGCCACTGGTGCCGATGGGGAGAACCATGCAGACGCCGGCGCCGCTGCTTCCTTGAAAATCTGGCCCTATCAATATCATGAAAATGGATTAATTAAAAGAGACTAGGCTGATTGCATTTAAACCCCACACAGTAAATGACTGAATGACTGTAGCTCTTCTAACTTGTGTTTCACCCTGCCGCTCGCTCGGTTACTCGTCATTAGTTAAACAGCCATTGTTACCCCCTGTGCTTGTCAAGCTAACTCTGGCTGCTTTACCATCTGAAACATGCAAATATGTTGTAGTTATTACATCCAACCACCACAAGAAACCATCAAGTCAGATATTTCAAAACTCCTCCCTGGCATTAACATCTGATCATTTACGTAACTGGGCAATTTTTGCATATTCACACACAGCTGATGTTTCCTCACTGAGCTGCTGAACACATAAATGGTTCCATTTCCACTACATGCCTTACTGAGGAGCATTTCCAACCCCACAGAAGCAAGATGATCTCAAAGACTCCCCTTCTCTGGCTGCTGCTTTTCTGGTTTCAAGGTAAGAAACAGACAAGTGTCAAAAGTGTTGATAAGAAATGTGGCAAATCATAAGAAAAATGCCCATGGTTTGTAGAGTTATATGCTGATTCCAGGTATATTTTTAGTTCATTTCTACTGTTCAGTTTACAAGGGTTTCAATGTAGAGCTTTGAATAATGTTAATGTCATTGTCCCATTTACCCAACCCCAACCCTGCCAATTTTTATTCTCTCTCGCCAGGTTCCAATGGACAGATTGTGATGACTCAGACCCCAGAATCCCTGGCAGTGTCTCCAGGAGACAGAGTCACCATCAACTGCAAAGCCAGTTCTAGTGCTGGTGGATGGATGGCCTGGTACCAACAGAAATCAGGGCAAGCTCCTAAGCTCCTTATCCACAGCGCTTCCACCCGCCCCTCTGGGATCCCAGACCGGTTCAGTGGCAGCGGGTCTGGCACTGACTTCACATTCACAATCAGCAGGGTTGAAGCTGATGATGCTGGAGATTATTACTGCCAGCAGGGTAACAGCTTCCCTCTCACAGTGATACAGACCAATACAAAAACCTCCCTGCTCTATGAAGCATGAAGTCTAGCAGACACTCCTACACACAAGTAGCACAAGAGTCTAGTTTTCAAATGTTCCGCCAAAAGAGAAATAAGAGGATAACTCCTCCCATCCACTAACAACCGAAAACTCGAGCATTTTATTGCAATCCCGAGAAGTTAGCTGTGCAGGGAAGTTTTGTCATAGCATCAGCTGAACAACAGAGGGTCATTAGTGAAATCCCACAATATGTGTTATGGCTTTTTTTAAGTTTAACCTTAACTGTGAATTTTCTCGGATTAGAATCCTTGGTGTTTGGATCATGACAACATCCCTGTCACTGATTTTATCCTAAATTACTAATACTCTCAGCCTTAACTCCATCTTCTTCTTATTTATTTTTTTGCACTGCAGTAGTGCCCACAAAGCCCCAGACATGGACCCGGACTCCATTGTGTTAGGTGCTGTACAAACAGAGAACCAAAAGATGCCCCTTCCCCAAAGAACTGCTACAGTCTTAATGTAGTTTTTGTCTGGGAATGAATACATTAATCCAGAAAGCAAACTTAATTAGCTCAAAATTAAAATTGCTTTTAGACAAAAGATGCAGAGCATGGGAAATAAAGGTAATATTCACTTAGTCATGCAGCACAGATCACATACAAATAAACTGACACCACATGATGTACATTAAACCATTAACACACACACACACACACAGTCACAAACTACGCAGATCAGGTGTGGGCAATCATGGAAGGAAGTGCCTCATTCTGGGAATGACACAAAACACCCTCTCACGGGCTGATTTATGGCAGACAGTTCCCTGCTTGATCCCTTTCCCAAACTTTGCACCATATCTATTTTCAGTGGATTGCTGTTGGGGAATCTACTGGTGTCCTGCACTCCAAAGCAGGGGCCCCTTCTTGGCCTGTTTGGGAGGGATCCAAATGCTGCTCGTTGTCACCAGCAAGCAGCAGGTTTGTGGTTAAGCAGCTAGAGCATTTGGGCTGGCTGCACTTGGCATGCGAGGGAGAACACCATTGAGTGTCCTGCCTCGCTCTCAAGAAAGCTACGGTGCTTGTGTCCTTGATAGATGTTAGATCCTGCTACACTGGCCCTCGGAGCCCAACATGTACAAAACAGGGTGTGTGTCTATAGTGCAGAGGGAGTTTTTTAATATTTTTATTGATTTAATTTTACCCCGATTCTAAACAATTGAGGATTCTAGAATTTTTGGCCCAAAAGAAGCATTCAAAAAACAAACAAACCCCACACAATTCCAAAAGTAACTTTGTTACGGGGACACACTCTCTGCTGTGAAAAAATATACAAAGAGACACTTATATCATAGAGGAGAATATTCTCAGATACAAACAATATTAAGCTGGAGTTCTGGTTGCAAGTACATATTTGTAA
Source organism: Emys orbicularis (assembly GCF_028017835.1). Taxonomy (NCBI): domain Eukaryota; kingdom Metazoa; phylum Chordata; order Testudines; family Emydidae; genus Emys; species Emys orbicularis. The sequence goes on along the minus strand of NC_088687.1, from coordinate 133,142,931 downwards.
TTTAGAGTAAAATACATTACGGAGGAGCTGTACTTATAGCAACAACAACAAAAACTATCAACTTAGGAAAATCCAAGATAGATTTAAAAGACAATGAACATGTCACAGTATGGAAATACAAAGTGAGGGCACCAAAATACCGTATCAATGTCCTGTAATGATTCAGTGCAATTAATATATCATTATGATTAAAGCATTGTAGTGTTTGAGAATCCCGGATCTGATTAGAAAGATTATTAAAGACAAAATGGAGTTTTTCCACATATTTCCCTCTACACCACAGAGTTAAGATTATTTGGGTGCCTTAACAGCACTTTTCTTACTTTAAAAAAAAAATCAAACACTTTAAAGTGTAAACCTTGAGTCTGAATGTCCTTGGTTTTACAATGCTTGGGTCTAGGTTAAGTGCAACATCCTCGTCATGTCTTAAGTTATGGATAACTACTGACAACCTTAGCTCTATTTGAATGTAGTTTTTTGTCTGAGAATTTCCTTAGTTTTACTTATGTACATAAATATCATCATCATCATCACAACATACACACAAACACACATAATTTGATACATGAACACTAAACCAAATCCCAAGAGAATGCCATTATACAACATTACTAATGAGATGCAGATATGTAATATCAGCCTTCCCTCTACTTTTTATTTTATTTAGATTCGTAGATTTTTAAGTCCAGAAGGGACCATACAGTGGGGAGGACGGTATGATGTTATTCACTCTTAAAGCACCAAACTATTCATCAAGTGGCCTTTGTTCCCATATAAGAAGATGGGGATCTGAAAGAGAGAGAGAATAAATAACTTGTTGCAAGTCACACAGGGAGACTAAGGCACAGCCGGGCGCTCAACCCAGATCTCAAACACCAGTCCAGTACCTCAATAATATAGCCATTCTTCCTTAACAAGGGCCCCGGGTGCTATCTATACACTACAGGCGTCTTCTGGTGTATGATGAGAAACTGACCCCACAACATCAATTACAGCTTGAAACATGTGACTGGGGGGCTAAAAGAAACACTTGTGAGAAGGCAAAGCAGCATCAGGCCATGTAGCCTCACACGCCCTGGGGAGCACTAGGACATCTGCTTGGGCCCGCCATTCATGGACTAAATTCTGTAGACAACTCTGCCATTCGCCAGTAGATGGCAGTATTTTGATACCACTTTGCTGAGTTTGCGATTTCAGGCCAAACAGGCCAGTTGGTTTTGGAAGGTTTCGTTACTGGTATGGTCTGATGAAAGAGGAAGAAGAAGAATTGAGTCAATGGGCTTCCCTGGTTACCATCTTTATAAAAACATACCTAACTGGGAGCCCCTTCAACCCACAGCTAAATCCTCACTCACATGAGCAGTCTCCGTAAAATACATGTGATTACCTGTGAGACTGATAGTCATGATCGCTACATCACTCAATTGTTATAGATGGGCTTGTGTTTAAATACACGCAAATCTGTAGCAGCGCAGCCTGCTCTGCTACCCATTGATAGAGTCTCCTCGTTAAATAACGAATCCACCACTGTAACCATCTTAGGCCACATAAATGGCCCCGTTTGCACTGCTTGGTGAGCTGTTTAGCATTCCCCACGGAGACCTGTCAAGATGCGCTCACAGGCCCAGCTTCTCTGGATACTAGTGCTTTGGATTCAGGGTGAGCATTATATCAACAGGGAACTGACTTCATAGGCAATAAAATACTAGCTAAGCTTAAAATAATACTGCAGTACTTATTTTGCAATCTAGTGTTTAATAAATCCTTAAATGAAAAATGTATTTAAATACCAAGCTTTATTTCTTTTAATAACATGCCATGATTGCATGAATTTTCATTCCATATCTAGACTCCTATGCCCAAATTGTTTTGACTCAGACTCCAGAATCCCTGTCAGTGTCCCCTGGAGAGCAAGTCACCATCAACTGCAAAGTCGGTACCAACTACTTAGCCTGGCACCAACAGAAACCAAGACAAGCACCTAAGCTACTTATCTATGATTCTACCAATCATGTCTCAGGAAACCCAGCCCGGTTCTGCGGCAGTGGGTCTGGAACTGATTTAACTCTCACAATCAGCAGCGTTGAATTGCAAGAAGCTGGAGATTATTACTGTCAGCAACGTAACAGCTTCCCTCTCACAGTGATACAGACAATTATAAAAACCTCCCTGTGAACAGTTTGTCACAGCCGGGACCAAGATGGTGAATTTTATGATTTAATGCAAATGAAAAAGAGGAAGTAACTCAAAATATTCCTGGCATTTTATACAGCACCAAACATCCCAAAACCAGCAAAGAAATAAATACAGGGATCAGATCACACTCCACTGAAGATCAGCTCCATTGGGGTGGAAAGAGTAAGACTCTGCAACTGGATCCCAAGATTATTGTATCCCATTAGAACTACAAGGAGTATTTGATAGCACATATATTCTGGGAGAACAGACCTAATATTCATCCCTATTATTGAAAAACTTCTCATGGGGTGTCTGAAGATCCCAAGTTGTCTTGACTCTAGTTTGGGATCTCATCCAAATGACTGCTCTCTGCCGTGCAGCTTCCCTAATGCCATTGGAAATCATGGATTCAGTATAAACTCAGAGATAGGAGGGTCTCCTACTAAGCCATCAACATCGCTTCCTTTAGTAACTCAGCAGTCTCCCATCCAAGTATTTACCAGACCCATCTGTGCTCTTCCATAGTAGTAGATAGTATCTGAAAATTAATATTATTTGTATCATCTTTCAAGAGCACAGAAAGTTTTGCAGGTCAAATATTCTCCACTCTCCATTTTTTTTCTTCTTCATCGAGGCAAGAGTTCAGAATCCCTCTGAGTTTCCATCTCTTTAATCTCCCTTTGGAGGCTCCATGTGTCAGGGACAAATTTCTGCTGTATCACAAACCACACCAACTAGTTGCTTCTCATCCTTTCTTCAACCCAGAGGACTTTCTTCTATCTAAACACACTCAGACTAGGACTTTAGACTCTCCACTGATTTCAATGATCCCTTTGGATTCAATTCTGTAGTGAAGCCGTCTCAGAAATAATTAGAATGAAATGAAACTACATCAGTTACCAAAGCATCAAGGTGACTTTTCATGACTATCGACAGATGAATTCCAGAAGATATGCCTCCTTGTCATATGGTTCTAAAGTTAATAACTGCACATTAGTCACCATGACAATGAGGACAAATAGCAAATCACACATTTAAACTAGGTGCAGCAAAACACATTTCCTTCCATGCCAGGCTTTGCAGAAAGACGCACCAATGGGAACACCAAGGGATTCACTGTCATGTTTTGTGGAAGGAAAAGGGGGGAAAAAGTTGAATGTTTGCAAGGCTGTAATGATGGCAGGTGAAAGTGAAATCATTCTACACTCTCAGCGGTCGTTCCATGTCTTCAAATCCACTGCTCCCTTGGTGACCCAGGGAGAGAGACTGCGGAAGCACATGCAGATGAGCCTGGACGGGATTTTCAAAACGGTAGCTGGGCAGGTCTAGTGCATGGAGACCCCAAAGGTTTGTGTGCACATGAATGGTCACGAGTGTGTCCATGGTTGTTAATGCAACCACCCCTTTCCGGTTCCACCTATACAAAACCCTCCCCACGTGCTGCGCAGTGTGTAACATAGTGACCATCTGTTCAACAGTAACTACGGGAAAGACACTTCTAGTTTTGGGTACTTCTCAATTCAGTCTGTTACATGCAGGAAGTAATTTCATAGAACTCCAGCATATAGATTTCATGTATGGAAGTTTAAAAACAGAAAGAGGACAGAAGTATTTGCTTTGCTTAATAAGGAGCTTGTACAATAATGAAATTACAGTGGAAATTATGGAAATAATTCTAGCTTCTTTTGTTGAAAAGGAATTGTCTCAGCCCATCCGAGCTCAGGGATGTTGTCCTATTCCTGACACACCCCAGTCCTGTAGGATTCCCATCATCTCCACCCAACAGCTTTGCTGTAGTTGCTGTAACACAAGAATGTTTAGCCCGCCTGGGTGCACCTCTGACTTCGGCCTGACACACAAACACAAAAAGAATTTACAAGGCCTAGGGCCAGATTGTTCCAGACACGTCCTGGCTGAAATTGTGAGACCTCATTTTCAAACAATGGTGCCTCAGGAGGACTCCTCTATGGCACTGCTGGGTGCTCAGATCAACACACAGGAGCCTAAATTCCCTTTCCATGTGCGGTTTGGACAAAGATGGCTTCTGTGGTGGAAAATTGGCTTCACAGTATCAACAGCATATTGAAATATACAGTTGGATACAAAAAAGGGAAGACGCGCAGCACAGTAAAGAGATGCAGCAGACCATACAGTACTGTAAATCCCCAAGGAAATGTGCTCACAGCTGCTTGGGCAGTCCTATGAATGATTAATTTGTGTGGATTGACTGAAATTTCCACTCCTGAAGTGCTCTTTCTATTGTCATCCAGTGGTCAATGACAGACTTGTCCCCAGAATTTGGTCAATCAACAGAGCGGTGTTCGTTTGATATTGTCCTGCTAAGAACATAGGAATGGCCATACTGAGTCAGAACAATGGTCCATCTAGCCCAGTATCCTGTCTTCTGATAGTGGCCAATGTCAGGTGCTTCAGAGAGAATTAACAGAAGAGAGCAATTTATAGAGCAATTTAAGGTGCATAAAGGCCTCAGCAGGACCTCTGCTAGAGTTGCTCTCACTGGATCCGTGCATGGGTTTGTGCCATATTGCTACTACATCTGTCTAAAGTGGAAAGGCAGGAGACCTGGAGGCACTTAGAGAGCACAGGTGATTTGGTGAAGTGGAGAGAATGGTGCAAATGCCTGACCACAAAGCAGGATCCCCTGCTATTAATGTTTGTCAGCAGTAAGTGATGCAGCAGGCAGGCAGCGCAGAAGGAAAGAGACCTTTGTTCTACATGCTGAGTGGCCAGTGTTACATGCGGAGGCTCTAGAGTTTGTCTGGCAACCTTGCCTCTGCTTGCTTTCCTGAGCCCACCAACAGCTCCTCCTCAAACCTGACCCTCCTTCTCCAGTTCCACTCCCCATACTATCATTTGCTGGTTTGTTTAACAGATAATTTGATATAGTAGGTGCGGAAACAGCACCCAGTGGAGGAGCAAACACCTGGCTCACAGCACACACGGTTAACCCAGTCTCTTATTGCCACACGCCAAACCCATCCTTGTGCCATGGCCAGCCTTGCCATGTTAGGGGGCCAGGAACGAGAGTATTGAGATCTCTGACCTTAGAGTCAGCCACTGCACATTAGTAATTAAGAGTCTCCCTCACTAAAGCCCCAAAATGAAACAGCAGCAGGATAAAAGCCAAATATGAACATTTCACAACTCTGTGCTGCAACTCAAGTGCAGTAAATTTACATGTATTTTGCATAGGGATGAGGTTTTCTCACTCAGCAGCTGAGCACATATAAATTATAAGCGTTTCATTTTCCACTGCAGGTTTATGAACAAACCTTTCCTACCACAGTCTGGCAAGATGATCTCACACACGCCCCTTCTCTGGCTGCTGGTTCTCTGGATTCAGGGTAAGAATTTGAAAACAAAGAATTTGAAAATGTAATGATTCATGTAACAGAAATGTTGCCACCAGATTCATTGAATTAATGTTCTATGTGTTGTGTTTTAGTATAAATTCACATTGGCAAATTCAAATTGTGTTTTGGTGTTTTAATATTCGTCATCTCCAGCATTGTGTCACTGTTCATTCCATACCCATCTTCTCTCTTCATCCAGACTCCTCTGGGCAAATTGTGATGACTCAGTCCCCGGAATCTCTGGCAGTGCCAGTGGGAGGGAGAGTCTCTATCAACTGCAAAGCCAGTACGAGCGTTGGCACTTGCCTAAACTGGTACCAACAGAAACCTGGACAAGCTCCCAAACTTCTTATCTACTACGCTAGCAGCCTCCAGTCGGGGGTCCCAGCCCGGTTCAGCGGCAGTGGGTCTGGCACTGATTTCACATTCACAATCAGCAGCGTAGAAGCTGATGATGCTGGAGATTATTACTGCCAGCAGTGTAGCAGCTGGCCTCTCACAGTGATACAGACCAGTGCAAAAACCTCCCTGCTCTCTGCAGCGTGCAATGCAGTTACCGTTTGTTGGGGATGTAACTATCTGCATTTCAAATGTTCTGTCAAACATGAAATAAGAGGGTGACTTATTCCATCTCCAAGCACACAATGAAAATGAGAACACTGGAAGACTCGAAGAGCTTTGGCTACCACAGACTCTAGCATATCCACAGAGACTTGAGGCTCACTACAGTTTTCTCTGCTTTATTCCCACTCTTGAATCCCAGGGCACCAGAGACAATTTCATTTTGGAAAAATCAAAGATTTTCACGTCAACAAGGTTGACACGTCCATTTAAACTTTGTCAACTGAACTTCGTAACACAACACCCAACGCAATACAATAGAACAGTCAAAATGATAACACTGAAACAACCATTTTGACCATATCGGAAGGAAGTGTTTTGACCTTCTCAAAAATTTCCCCTGAAAACTTGAATAGAATCCATGTGTTCACACAGAACATTTAGATTTTGTTAACACCACACTTCCTGACAGAAAGCTGGTCCTTTGGAAAAAATTCAACCAGCTCTGCCATTATAAATACACTTCTAAAATGGTCTTATATAATCTAGGGATTTTTAAATGACGGTGTTAAGATCAGGTGCCTGTTTGTTTATGGGCATGTTAAGACCTTATGGGCAAGATTCACAAAAGTCTGTATGGGAGCAAATCCCCAAACACACATGAACCCAGAGGCACAAGCAGGTAATAGGAACACACAGGATTTTTATAGGGACTGGACAGATACACCAGAGGAGGGGTGCGGCCCAATGGGCAGGGAAGTGGGAGTGGCCACGCAGAAGGGTGATGACTCCTTTTCCAGAATGGCGTGGGGTGTAGACAGATTCAGACTGGGTCTGTTAGTAAAAGTCAGCAGGAGCCAATGGAAAAGGTGTTTGATGGAGAGAACCATGCAGCTGCCGTTGCCGCTGCTTCCTTGAAAATCTGGCCCTATCAATATAATGAAAATGCACTAGAAAATGGATTAATTAAAAGAGACTAGGCTGATTGCATTTAAACCCCACACAGTAAATGACTGAATGATTTTAACTCTTCTAACTTGTGTTTCAACCTGCTGTTCGCTCGGTTACTCATCATTAATCAAACAGCCGTTGTTACCCCCTGTGCTTGTCAAGCTAACTCCGGCTGCTTTACCATCTGCATCATGCAAATATGTTGTAGTTATTACATCCTATAACCACAAGAAACCATCAAGTCAGATATTTCAAAGCTCCTCCCTAGCATTAACATCTGGTCATTTACGTAACTGGGCAATTTTTGCATATTCACACACGGCTGATGTTTCCTCACTGCGCTGCTGAACACATAAATGGTTCCATTTCCACTACATGCCTTACTGAGGAGCATTTCCAACCCCACAGAAGCAAGATGATCTCAAAGACTCCCCTTCTCTGGCTGCTGCTTTTCTGGTTTCAAGGTAAGAAACAGACAAGTGTCAAAAGTGTTGATAAGAAATATGGCAAATCGTAAGAAAAATGCCTGTGGTTTGTAGAGTTATATGCTGATTCCAGGTATAATTTTAGTTTATTTCTACTGTTCAATTTACAAGTATTTCAATGTAGAGCTTTGAATAATGTTAATGTCATTGTCCCATTTACCCAACCCCAGCCCTGCCAATTTTTATTCTCTCTCGCCAGGTTCCAATGGACAGATTGTGATGACTCAGACCCCAGAATCCCTGGCAGTGTCTCCAGGAGACAGAGTCACCATCAACTGCAAAGCCAGTTCTAGTGCTAGCGGATGGGTGTCCTGGTACCAACAGAAATCAGGACAAGCTCCTAAGCGCCTTATCCACAGCGCTTCCACCCGTCCCTCTGGGATCCCAGACCGGTTCAGTGGCAGTGGGTCTGGCACTGACTACACATTCACAATCAGCAGTGTTGAAGCTGATGATGCTGGAGATTATTACTGCCAGCAGGGTAACAGCTACCCTCTCACGGTGATACAGACCAATACAAAAACCTCCCTGCTCTATGAAGCATGAAGTCTAGCAGACACTCCTACACACAAGTAGCAGAAGAGTCTAGTTTTCAAATGTTCTGCCAAAAGAGAAATAAGAGGATAACTCCTCCCATCCACTAACAACCTAAAACTCTGGCATTGTATTGCCATCCTGAGAAGTTAGCTGTGCAGGGAAGTTTTGTCATAGCATCAGCTGAACAGCAGAGGGTCATTAATGAAATCCCACAATATGTGTATATTGTATCCCATTAGACCTACAAGGAGTATTTGATAGGTCTATTCTCCCAGAATACGTGTGCTAATATTCATCCCTATTATTGCAAAACTTCTCATGGGATGTTTGAAGATCCCAAGTTGTCTTGGCTCTAGTTTGGGATCTCATCCAAATGACTGCTGTCTGCCGTGCAGCTTCCCTAATGCCATTGGAAATCATGGATTCAGTATAAGCTCAGAGAGAGGAGGGTCTCCTACTAAGCCACCAACACCGCTTCCTCTAGCTACTCAGCAGTCTCCCATCCAAGTATTTACCAGACCCATCTGTGCTCTTCCAGAGTAGTAGATAGTATCTGAACCTGTACCTGTATGGCTGCAGGTGGAGGAATATTAATATTATTTGTATCATCTTTCAAGAGCACAGAAAGTTTTGCAGGTCAAATATTCTCCACTCTCCATTTTTTTTCTTCTCCATCGACGCAGGGATTAAGAATCCCTCTGAGTTTCCATCTCTTTAATCTCCTCCTTGGAGGCTCCATGTGTCAGGGACAGATTTCTGCTGTATCACAAACCACACCAACTAGTTGCTTCTCATCCTTTCTTCAACCCAGGTGCCTTTGTTCTACCTAAACACAGAGTAGGACTTTAGACTCTCCATTCATTTCAATGATCCCTTTGGATTCAATTCTGTAGGGAAAGCGTCTCAGAAATAATTAGAATTAAATGAACCTACGTCAGTTACCAAAGCATCAAGGTGACTTTTCATGACTATCGACAGATGAATTCCAGAAGATATGCCTCCTTGTCATATGGTTCTAAAGTTAATAACTGCACATTAGTCACCATGACAATGAGGACAAATAGCAAATCACACATTTAAACTAGGTGCAGCAAAACACATTTCCTTCCATGCCAGGCTTTGCAGAAAGACGCACCAATGGGAACACCGAGAGATTCACTGTCATGTTTTGTGGAAGGAAAAGGGGGAAAAAAAGGTGAATGTTTGCAAGGCTGTAATGACGGCAGGTGAAAGTGAAATCATTCTACACTCTCAGCGGTCGTTCTATGTGGTCAAATCCACTGCTCCCTTGGTGACCCAGGGAGAGAGACTGCGGAAGCACATGCAGATGAGCCTGGACGGGATTTTCAAAACGGTAGCTGGGCAGGTCTAGTGCATGGAGACCCCAAAGGTTTGTGTGCACATGAATGGTCACGAGTGTGTCCATGGTGGTTAATGCAACTACCCCTTTCCGGTTCCACCTATACAAAACCCTCCCCACGTGCTGCGCAGTGTGTAACATAGTGACCATCTGTTCAACAGTAACTACGGGCAAGACACTTCTAGTTTTGGGTACTTCTCAATTCAGTCTGTTACATGCAGGAAGTAATTTCATAGAACTCCAGCATATAGATTTCATGTATGGAAGTTTAAAAACAGAAATAGGACAGAAGTATTTGCTTTGCTTAATAAGGAGCTTGTATAATAATGAAATTACAGTGGAAATTATGAAAATAATTCTAGCTTCTTTTGTTGAAAAGGAATTGTCTCAGCCCATCCGAGCTCAGGGATGTTGTCCTATTCCTGACACACCCCAGTCCTGTAGGATTCCCATCATCTCCACCCAACAGTTTTGCTGTAGTTGCTGTAACACAAGAATGTTTAGCCCACCTGGGTGCACCTCTGACTTCGGCCTGACACACAAACACAAAAAGAATTTACAAGGCCTAGGGCCAGATTGTTCCAGACACGTCCTGGCTGAAATTGGGAGATCTCATTTTCAAACAATGGTGCCTCAGGAGGACTCCTCTATGGCACTGCTGGGTGCTCAGATCAACACACAGGAGCCTAAATTCCCTTTCCATGTGCGGTTTGGACAAAGATGGCTTCTGTGGTGGAAAATTGGCTTCACAGTATCAACAGCATATTGAAATGTACAGCTGGACACATAAAAGGGAAGACGCGCAGCACAGTAAAGAGATGCAGCAGACCATACAGTACTGCAAATCCCCAAGGAAATGTGCTCACAGCTGCTTGGGCAGTCCTATGAATGATTAATTTGTGTGGATTGACTGAAATTTCCACTCCTGAAGTGCTCTTTCTATTATCATCCAGTGGTCAATGACAGACTTGTCCCCAGAATTTGGCTTAAAACTGAGCAAGAAGGGACAAATGTGACCTTAGCTGGTTTCCAAAACAACTCTAGTCCCTACAATTCATCCCTGTTACACTTTGATGTCACTGAAGCCCCATTCCGGGTAGAGGCGTATCTGAATCACAAAGATATTACAACTAATTATAACTAGACCGGGGCCCAAGTTGAGAAGTTCATAATGGGATCTGGATCCTCTAAGCAGTAGAGGGTATCAGACCAGTGTTCTGTCTCATGCCCTTCACTAATTAGACTGTGCAGAAGCAGCATGAAATACACAACCCACCTGCAATCATTGTAAAACTCTGCACAGAACATTTCCATACATTTTGCATATTCGCACAAGTGACATTTCCCCTGTGAGCTGCTGAGAACTTATAAACTTTTCGTTTTCCCCTACAAGGCTCAGTGACAAGCATTTCCAGCCACCGCCTGCCAAGATGATCTCCCAGAGTCACTTTCTCTGGCTGCTGGTTCTCTGGGTTCATGGTAAGAAGCAGCACAAGAGTCTGCAGGGCTATTAACCAATGTAATAAAATGCAGGAAATGCTGCAATATTTTATTTAATTCATTCTTACTTTCCGGCATGACTTCTGATTAAATAACTCCTGTTACATTTCAATGTAAGATGTGCTGCAGTTTAAAGCCTTGAATCATATGTTATGTCATTGGTCAATTAGTCTCTTTCTGCTCTCATTACTACCACTAATTTTCCATCTAGGTTCAAGTGGGCAGATCAGTAGAGTTGAAGCTGATGATTCTGGAGATTATTACTGTCAGCAGGGTGGCCACAGCGCCCCTCTCACAGTGATACAGACCAATACAAAAACCTTCCCATTGTCTCTAGTGTGCAAGGCTGTTACTTTTTACCAGCTGTTTGAACAAAGCTTTTTGGATTCTAGGTAGGGGGGGGGAAATGATAGACCCAGCTTTAATGAACAATAAGATCAGTGACAAACAATCTATTCAGTGTTGTAACAGATAAAATGATGTTATTTTATTTATTACTATTTAAAATCTATCGGATTATAAATGTGTTGCACAATAAAGCTATAGCTCTTTCATCAGTCTATCACATATGTACATTAGTACCCCTTGAAATCAATGGGAGTACAGGCACCTAAATACCTATAAAAAATCTGGCCCATAATCGCCAAGTTTTCCTGCAATAGATAATGTGGAGTGAGGTGCTACCGATCATGAGTAATTGTGATAGAACTGTGCCTTTAACAAATACTCAATTATAATTCACACATTTTCTTAATTCACTGTAAGTATGAGGTCTTCATACTTAGGCCTGGTCTACACTAGGAGGTTTTTTCGAATTTAGCAGCGTTAAATCAAATTAACTCTGCACCCGTCCACACAACGAAGCTATTTAGTTCAACATAGAGGTCTCTTAAATTCGACTTCTGTACTCCTCCCCAATGAGGGGAGTAGCTCTAAATTCGACATGGCCATGTCGAATTAGGGTAGGTGTGGATGGAAATCGACGCTAATAGCTCCAGGAGCTATCCCACAGTGCACCACTCTGTTGATGCTCTGGACAGCAGTCCGAGCTCGGATGCTCTGACCAGCCACACAGGAAAAGCCCCGGGAAAATTTGAATTCCTTTTCCTGTCTGGGCAGTTTGAATCTCATTTCCTGTTTGGACATCGTGGCGAGCTCAGCAGCACTGGCAACGATGCAGAGCTCTCCAGCAGAGGTGGCCGTGCAATCTCAGAATAGAAAGAGGGCCCCAGCATGGACTGATCGGGAAGTCTTGGATCTGATCGCTGTGTGGGGCGATGAGTCTGCGCTTTCGGAGCTGCAATCGAAAAGACGGAATGCAAAGATCTACGAGAAGATCTCAAAAGCCATGACAGAGAGAGGATACAGCCGGGATCCAACGCAGTGCCACGTGAAAATCAAGGAGCTGAGACAAGGGTACCAGAAGACCAAAGAGGCAAACGGACGCTCCGGATCCCAGCCCCAGACATGCCGTTTCTACGAGGCACTGAAAATCAAGGAGCTGAGACAAGGGTACCAGAAGACCAAAGAGGCAAACGGACGCTCCGGATCCCAGCCCCAGACATGCCGTTTCTACGAGGCACTGAATTCCATTCTAGGTGCGGCCGCCACCACTACCCCACCACTGACCGTGGATTCTGAGGATGGGATATTGTCGACGGCCGCTTCCTCGGAGATGTTAGCAGACGGGGAAGATGAGGAAGGAGATGAGGAGGACGAGGCAGTCGACAGCGCTTACAACGCTGATTTCCCAGACAGCCAGGATCTCTTCATCACCCTCACAGAGATCCCCTACCAACCATCCCCAGGCGTTAACCCGTACCCAGAATCAGGGGAAGGATCAGTCGGTAAGTGTTTTAAACATGTAAACATTTATTTTGAACAGAACAGGAATATTAACAGTGGGTTTTTCATGATTACCATGTCAGCCTGCTACCCAAATTCCGCTGTCCTGCCCCGCTTGTCTGAGCTGCACTGCAAGACCCCAGGCACTGAATGCGAAGGCCGAAAATTCGACCTTGTCCTGAGTGCGCATGTGATAGGTGCTGTGCATGGTCTTGTTCACAGAGAAAGACTATGTTCTTTGTTCACAAAAAAAATAATCTTTCTGAGGAATTCACTCCCTTTTTCCCATCCCACAGCTGCGACTGTCTCCCGACCTACCCTGGCATCACCCTCCCAGAGGCTGGCGCAGATTAGGCGCAGAAAGAAAAGGACACGGGATGACATGTTCTCAGAACTTATGGGCTGCTCCCGAGCCCAGGCAGCCCAGCAGACCCAGTGGAGGGAGAACATGTCCCAAATCCATCGATCACACATTGAACGGGAGGAGAGGTGGCAGCAGGAAGACCAGCAGGCGACTCAAACGCTGCTTGGACTAATGAGGGAGCAAACGGACACGCTCCGGCGCCTTGTGGATGTTCTGCAGGACCGGAGGCAGGAGGACAGAGCCCCGCTGCAGTCTATCTGTAACCGCCCTCCCCCGCCACAAAGTCCCATACCCCCCTCACCCAAAGTCCCAAGAAGGAGGCGCGACAGAGGCCATGAAAACTGTCACTCCACCCCTGCCGACTGCTCAAGTAGCAGAAGGCTGTCATTCCCCAAAATTTGATAAGTCCTTTCCTTCCCGCCTCACCCAAGCCCCCGTCCCAGTTTTATCCCCTAACTGTGTTGTTGCTAATAAAAAATACGTTTCTGTGAATTACTGTTTCCATCATGTTCTTTTAGAGGAGAGTCTGTCTGAAGGGGGGGAAGGAGGATGGTAATTGGACAGGACAGTCACCTTTACCAGGGTACAGACACGGGGGCAGGTTCAGCAGCAGGTCACACACACATTGCAGTCACTCGGCACCCTGGTCATTCTGGGAGGTGGTTTTCATGTTCTCTGTGGGGGGGGCTATGTGACTTTGTGGCAGGGGAGGGCGGTTAGAGATCTTATCCTGCGGTCCTTATCCTGGATCGCAGAGCCACGCACCAGGGGATCTGTAACCGTCCTCCCCCTGCCAGAAAGTCACATAGACCCCACACACAGAGTCCCGAACAGGAGGGGTGGCAGCCTCCGTTGAAACAACCAGTCCACCAGTGCGGATCGCTCTAGGAGCAGGAGCCTGTCATTCCTCGAGTTTAGAAGCGTCCTTTGCATCATTACACTACACCCACTCCCCACCACAGTCTGCGTCCCAGTTTCAACACTTTACCCAGTTTCAACACTTTACCGCGAAAACCGTAATAAAGAAAACGGTGTTCATTAAAAAATTTCCAGTTATTTTATTTTTAAACGTGTGTTGGAAGGGGGGGAACGGGGTGAACGGGGTATGTAACAAACTTAATAGTCACAGGTTACCCTGCTCACTGAGGAACCTAGCTTTCAAAGCCTCCCGGATGCACAGCGCGTCCCGCTGGGCGTAATCAGCAGCCAGGCTATTTGCCTCAACCTCCCACCCCACCATAAAGGTCTCCCCCTTGCTCTCACAGAGATTGTGGAGCACACAGCAAGCTGCAATAACAATGGGGATATTGGTTTCGCTGAGATCAGAGCGAGTCAGTAAGCTTCTCCATCTCCCCTTGAGACGTCCAAAAGCACACTCCACCACCATTCTGCACTTGCTCAGCCGGTAGTTGAAGAGTTCTTTTTCAGTGTCCAGGGCGCCTGTATAGGGCTTCATGAGCCAGGGCATTAGCGGGTAGGCTGGGTCCCCGAGGATCACTGTAGGCATCTCCACATCCCCAACAGTTATTTTGTGGTCCGGGAAGTAAATACCTTCCTGCAGCCGTCTAAACAGACCAGAGTTCCTGAAAACACGAGCATCATGAACCTTGCCCGGCCATCCGACGTTGATGTTTGTAAAACGTCCCCTATGGCCCACCAGTGCTTGCAGCACCATTGAAAAGTATCCCTTTCTGTTAATGTACTGGCTGGCCTGGTGGTCCGGTCCCAGGATAGGGATGTGAGTTCCATCTATAGCCCCACCGCAGTTTGGGAATCCCATCGCAGCGAAGCCATCTATGATGACCTGAACGTTTCCAAGGGTCACTACCTTTGACAGCAGTAGCTCAACGATTGCGTTGGCTACTTGCATCACAACAACCCCCACGGTAGATTTGCCCACGCCAAAGTGGTTCGCCACTGACCGGTAGCTGTCTGGCGTTGCAAGCTTCCAGAGGGCTATGGCCACTCGCTTCTGGACAGTCAGGGCTGCTCGCATCCGGGTGTCCTTGCGCTTCAGGGCAGGGGACAGCAACTCACAAAGTTCCAGGAAAGTTCCCTTCCGCATGCGAAAGTTTCGCAGCCACTGTGATTCATCCCAGACCTGCAGCACTATGCGGTCCCACCAGTCCGTGCTTGTTTCCCGGGCCCAGAATCGCCATTCCACAGCATCAACATGACCCATTGCCACCATGATGTTCACGGTGCGGGGTCCCGTGCTTTGTGACAGGTCTGTGCCACTCTCAGACTTCATGTCCTCACCGCGCTGCCGTAGCCTCCTCGCCCGATTTCTCAGCATCTGCCTCTGGAAAAGGTGGATGATAAGGTGTGAGGTGTTGACAACGGCCATAACTGCAGTGATGGTCGCAGCGGGCTCCATGCTCGCAGTGCTGTGGCGTCCGCGCTGTCACTCACCAGAAAAGTGCGCGAACTGATTGCCCCCCGGCGCTTTCACGGAGGGAGGGCGGGAGTGACAGTTGGATGATGACAGTTACCCAAAACCACCCTCGACACATTTTTTTCCCCAGCAGGCATTGGGGGCTCGACCCAGAATTCCAATGGGCAGCGGGGACTGCGGGAACTGTGGGATAGCTGCCCACAGTGCACCGCTTCCAATGTCGACGCTTGCCCCGTTAGTGTGGACTCACAAAGTCGAATTACTGTCCTTAGTGTGGATACACACGTTCGACTTTCTAATATCGATTCCACATATTCGATTTAAGTAAAATCGAACTACTATCATAGTGTAGACATACCCTTAGTGTACATCATAACAAAGCAATGAGACTGAATTTCCCTTCACTGCCAGAAGGTGTCACCAATGTCTAAAATACTATATTTCTATATAAAATACTCTCAACTCACTGAAACCTCTGACATTCTGCCTCTGAGTAGTAGTTTCTCTGTACTTAACCACAGAAACATTCTAATGCAAACAAATCCTTTCTCAAATCTAAGCCTGGGACAACATCGGTGTCTAGGTATTTTATATCATTCCATTGGACTGAGTTGCTATAAATGTTTTGTTTTACACTTTAGTTTTCATTTTTCAGCATCAGTCAATTCAAGATGATCTCACAGGCTCAGTTCATCTGGTTGTCAGTGCTCTGAATCCAGGGTGAGGTTCAAAACAATTGGGCACTGTCTTAAGGAATCAAGGAGAGATTGTGCTATAAGAAATTCTCAGTATATAGTTTGGGCTGCACCAAACCAGTGACATTCCTTGGTTATTTCATTTCATTTTGAATCTATCCATGGTCATTTCTAATACATTAAGAAAGCAGTAAAGGTGCCATTTAACTGTGTAGTTAAATAATGTACCTACTGATTCTGGATAAAGCAATGTTTGTTTGTTTTTTATTTATAGCTTTATTTAGATATAGAAACCAGAGGCAGTGATAACATTGCAGGCTCTTCAGCTACCTGAAATGCCTTTTATTTATCTACTGACTGGTGTGTGGAGCAGAAATCCAAACCAGCCCGAGCCTTGACCACTCACATGCTAGAGCACCAACTCTGAGCCAGACAATTGAGCTTGGATGACTACCCATGGGCTCCTTCTAGGTGCATTGTGTGCCTGGTCTCTGGAAAAGTAAAAAGAGTGTGATAACAGGAACAGCTCTTAGCTGACCTTCTGCCTCCACTTTCACAGTCTAACCCATCGATCTGCCCCTTTTCTACCTTAAAATACCTTCTGGCTCAGTTCTCTCTGCTGCCCACTGGTGGTACTTCACCTCCTGCCATAAGGGGCAGACAGCTGATGTGTAGCACACAGCTACCTGAGACACTCAGCTCAGAGATCCTTTATGGGCAATTGGCTTACAAGAAGACAGAGGTGGGGGTGAAAAACAGAAGACCATCAGGGAAAGAGTCTGGAAGAGTGGAAGAACAGGAAAAGATGGCAATTATAGAGGGAGAGAAGACACTCCAAATCTCTGTCATCTAAGGCATGAGGCAGCTTCTATTTGCTTCATACCAAACCACAGGGTAACGATTGACTGAAAAATGTCAGACAAATCACAGACAATTATCTGCTATCCAACATGTACACAATGTAACTACAGGATAGTACAGAGACAAGGTCGGTGAGGTAATATCTTCTATTGGCCCAACGTCTGTTGGTGAGAGAAAAAAGCTTTCGAGCTTACACTCACTGTGGATCAGTTGCCCAGACCTGAAGTAGAGTTCTGTGTAAGTGCAAAAGCTGGTCTCTCTCACAAACAGAAGTTGAGCCAATAAAATATATTACCTCACCCACCTTGTCTCTCTAATATCTTGGGACCGACACGGGGACAACAACACTGCATACAGGATAGTATCTCAGACCAGTAACTACAGTGTAATGTAGTGATTGCAAAGAGGGTGTGAAAGTTCAGGGACACAGTTTGCACTCACTTTGCACAGGTGGAAATGATTGTACAAGGGGTCTGGCACTGGAGAATAACGCTTTGAAAGCACATGTCTTACCCTCTCTCTATGGAAAACAGTGGTTTTCATTAGAACGATTTAAGCTACCCCTTTGGTGTTAGGACGCTGGGATCGAAACACGGGAAGGGAGAAAAATACTTTTGTCTATTGCTAAGACATTGGTGAACTGATTGTGATCAGTTTTTACACAAACATACACACACTTGAGAAAGCGTCAGTTGAAAAGGAATTTTTTTTGGAGTAAATAAGTGTTAGTAAGTAAGTAGCAGCTTCACTTTTATAACGACAGAGTTGACTGCATGTCCCTGCTATAACACAGAGATACAACGAAGCAGATTTTAATAAATATATTTTTAAAAAGAAAAAATATTCTCCTGTGCAGCAAAAAGAATTCACCACAGAAAGCTCAATGATTCTGTTGAATACACAAATCATTTAACATATTTCTGCTCAAGAAACACAGAGAAAGCTAATAAAATAATAGTTAAATGAATATCTGCTAAATAGACACAATATTTTGTTTCTGTCATTAGCACTATTATTTAACAGAAGTCTTTCAGAGTACTGTTATTTTCTTAGGTCACTTTAAATATTGATTGCTCATTTTCAGTGCATGAATATGGCAGGTTCGTCATGGGGTGCTTGTGCTCCAACTTTGCGGACGTCAGCTCGAATTCAGTGGCGGAGTGCTGCACACCAGTTTGGAATCGATCGTCACACACCAAACTGGTGGATACGCAGTTACATGTTGCCATGCCATCATCTCTGCCACCACGCGTCCGACTCCACTCCCATGGCTCCCAGTTCTGAGCAATATTGCTCCTCCTCATATCAGATGAGAGGTTGCCACTGGCCGGTTACTGGAGAAAGTACGCGCCAACCCAAGCCTGCTGCTGTACAAAGACCTTTTTAAACCACCAGCTGCATATTTGCCGTCACGTCACCCATTATGGTCTCATCTGCCTCACCAGGATGTTAGGGCAGTAACACTCTGGCGAGAGGAATGGATATCTGTTATAATTCCCAACCAGTCCCTCGTCGCTGACCCCACAATTTGCCCACCTGGTTTTGACCTGCCCCGGCGCCAATGGTCCCTGTTGAACAGGTTCTGGACCGGGCAAGGTCTCTGTGGAGCCAACCAGTATCGATGGGGCTTTTGTGACAGCCCTTTGTGCAGCTGCGGCACAACACAGCCTGCTGACTAGGTTCAGCGGTGGTCTAGAAGAACGGCATCACACCACTGAAGATGCCATCGCTTGGCTCAATGACTATGCACACGCTAAATAAATAAATAAAATAAAACTTGCTGAAGTCAAACTTCTCCTAACTGACACTTCATGATTTCACAATTACAGAGGAGAGTCTAGATATCTCTGTATTACACGCTCTAAATGTGCTGAATCCCTGAAATTCTAGAAGTGGATTGCATGGAGTGAACTTCATAACTCCACCCATTCCAAAATGCTACAAACAAATCAGCTCTCTGCTCTGAGCCTATGACACAGGTTTGAACCTAGAGCTTTTGCATATTGACATTTGACTGATATTTTCATTGTCTTAGGAGAGTTATAAGACTTTTGTTTCACTCTTTAGGTTTCATTTATCTACACTAGTCAATTCAGACAAACCAAGATGATCTCGCAGGCTCAGCTCATCTGTCTGCTAGTGCTCTGGGTCCAGGGTAAGAATCAAACCAAAAAGAAATGGGCTAAAGGAAGCAATCAGTGGTCAAATGAATCTAGAATCTATCACAGGATGTAGCTTGAGCTCTATCAGTTCAGTGGCATTGCTTGATTATTTATTTTTATTTTTAATCTATCCATGTTGCTTTAGAATAAACTAAAAAAGAAGAGCAGAAACTCTGTTTAACAAAGCAAGTTGAAAATGTTAGAACTGGATAAAGGGGATACATTTTAACACAATAATTCTTTTTTCAACAAAACGTGCTATTTTTCTAGCTCTACAAATAACATTTGGATTGACAACAGCATGGTTTTATTGACCTATAGCTTTATTCTTATTTTGCTTTATAACCAGGGTCCAGCGCAGACATTGTGATGACTCAGACTCCAGAATCCCTGGCAGTGTCTCCAGGAGACACAGTCACAATTCGCTGCAAAGCCAGTTCAGCCATTTACAATAGCATAGCCTGGTACCAACAGAAATCAGGACAAGCCCCTAAGCTTCTCATCCACAGTGCTTCCACCCGTCCTTCTGGGATCCCAGCCCGGTTCAGTGGCAGTGGGTCTGGAAGTGGCTACACTGATTACACTCTCACAATCAGCGCCATTCAAGCTGATAATGCTGCAGATTATTACTGTCAACAGTACGGCAACTTCCCCCCCACAGTGATATAGACCAGCACAAAAACCTCCCTGCTCTGTTAGCTCTAGTTCCCTCACTCTACTCTAAGAAACACTTCCTGTAGATTGTCTCTGTGTCCTGTAGGCCCTGTATAAGAAACAATGGGCTGTGAAAACCATCTAGGCACCAGGGCCGGCTCCAGGCACCAGCTTCTCAAGCAGGTGCTTGGGGCGGCCGCTCCGGAGAGGGGCGGCACGTCCAGGTATTCGGCGGCAATTCGGCGGACGGTCCCTCACTCCGCCTGGGAGCGAAGGACCTCCTGCTGAATTGCCGCCACAGATCGCGATCGCGGCTTTTTTGTTTGTTTGTTTGTTTTTGTTTTGGCTGCTTGGGGCGGCCAAAACCCTGGAGCCGGCCCTGCTAGGCACAGCAGCTTCTTCAACGTCTTGTTTAATGTAGAGCTTTGAACCAATCACACTCACAGGCCTGAGCTCTCCTGAGTCTTAACTGCTCATGTTCTGGAAAACTGAATCTGAGCAGGGAGCTGGGCCTGGATTATTGCCCCTGAGCTGCTTCCAGGGTCTATGTCAGCTTGTGGTGCATGAGGCCAAAAAAAATTGTCTGCTGCAATTCACCTTCTCTGGCCCATCCCCCTGTAGCATCTCTTACTCTTTCCAACCTTACAGCATCTGGGGACTCTGCTCTCCCTGGTGAACACTGGGGGCACTTCACCACGGGTCTGCATTTACAATTGAACCAGGAGGCAGCTGGCAGCCGGTAGCAACACATCCGCTGGGATCCAGCAGGACAGGTGAGGGCAAAGAATAATTAACTTCATATTTTTGTTGCATTTTAACAAACTTATATTAGCGACTTAAAAGTGTTTCAGTGTAAAGCTTGGTATAGTTATCATACACAACATTGCATCATTGTTTGATTCCCTAACCATTGTTTTTCCTATGCCTAGATTCCTCTGAGCAGATTGTGATGATTCAAACTCCAGAATCCCTGTGAACATCAGAAGAAGATAGAGTCACTATCAACTGCAAAGCCAGGACAGGCATTGGCCCTTGCAAACACTGGTACCAACAGAAACCTGGACAAGCTCCTAAGCTTCTTATTTATGGAGCTTCCCCTTTGCAATCTGGCAACCCAGACTGATTTGGTGTAGGGGTCTGGCTCTGATTTCACTCTCACCATCAGTCGGATTGAAGCGGATGATGCTGGAGACTATTACTGCCAGCAATGTAGCAGCTTCCCTCTCACAGTGATGCAGAGCACTTCAAAAACCTCCCTGCTCTAGTTGCCATTTCCTCCTTGTATAAGAGTTTAATTTTAAAATGTTCTGTCCAACTTGAAAGAGGAGAGTACCTTACCTAAGTCTAACAGATGGTAAAAAAAATGTAACACCGAATTCCACCCAACGTGTTTATCTGATCACATAGATATTTGTGTTAGGAGTCCTGAAAAATCTCTCTAGCTTTATCCCACCCGTGAATCCCAATGCATCAGAGACACTGATATCTCTTTCAGTGCAAATGATTAACAGCTGATTTGCCTCCTATCTGCCAATTGAAAAGGATCCTGTCATACAATACATTAATTTCATTCCTATAGGAATGCATTTCAAAAATGCCTGCAGCATTCCTTTCCTACCAACAGACACTATACAAATCTCCTTGGGAAGGTTTCTCATACACATTGCTAAAATATTCAAATTACAGATTCCATTATTGAATAGATTTACTAAAAACAGGAGAACATTCACTCAGTTCGTAGAGTGTACGACTAGACCTTGTGGGGCCAATTTTTCAGAGATCTCATGTCAGCAGAAAGAATCCCACTGATTTCAGTGAGCTTTAGATCAAGCCTCAAATGCACATGAGCTGGGGGACACAAGAGAAGATGAGCCTGGACAGGATTTTCAAAATGGTATCTGGGCAAGTCTAGAGCATGGAGACCCCAAAGGGTGTGTGCACATGAATGGGCACGAGTGTGTCCATGGTGGTTAATGCAACTACCCCTTCCCGGTTCCACCTATACAAAACCCTCCCCATGTGCTGCGCAGTCTGTAACATAGTGACCATCTGTTCAACAGTCACTACGGGCAAGACACTTTTAGTTTTGGGTACTTCTCAATTCAGTCTGTTACATGCAGGAAGTAATTTAATAGAACTCCAGCATATAGATTTCATATATGGAAGTTTAAAAACAGAAATAGGATGGAAGTATTTGCTTTGCTCAATAAGGAGCTTGTACAATAATGAAATTACAATGGAAATTATGAAAATAATTCTAGCTTCTTTTGTTGAAAAGGAATTGTCTCAGCCCATCCGAGCTCAGGGATGTTGTCCTGTTCCTGACACACCCCAGTCCTGTAGGATTCCCATCACCTCTACCCAACAGCTCTGCTGTAGTTGCAGTAACACAAGAATGTTTGGCCTGCCTGGGTGCACCTCTGACTTCGGCCTCACACACAAACACAAAAAGTATTTACAAGGCCAGATTGTTCCAGACACGTCCTGGCCAAAATTGGGAGATCTCATTTTCAAACAATGGTGCCTCAGGAGGACTCCTCTATGGCACTGCTGGGTGCTCAGATCAACACACAGGAGCCTAAATTCCCCTTCCATGTGGGGTTTAGACAAAGATGGCTTCTGTGGCGGAAAATTGGTTTCACAGTATCAACAGCATATTGAAATGTACAGCTGGACACATAAAAGGGAAGACGCGCAGCACAGTAAAGAGATGCAGCAGACCATACAGTACTGCAACTCCCCAAGGAAATGTGCTCACATATGATTGCTATATTTAAACAGTGAAAAAAGAGGACACTCCACGGGGGCTCCAGCCCTGCCCCAACTCTGCCCCTTCCCAACTCCGCCCCCGCCCCAACTCCACCCCTTCCCCGCCCCCATTCCAACCCCTTCCCCAAAGTCCCCGCCCCAACTCCGACCCCTCCCCTGAGCACCCCGCATTCCCCCTCCTCCCTCCCGCCCCCCGGGCTCTGGCTGCTGCTGCGCTGAGGAAGCTGCTTCGGCCCCCGCCGCAGTGGAGAGCGGTGGGAGCTGGGAAAGTTGGAGCCCGGGGAGGAGGCGGCTGCGCGCTCGGATGCCGCCGCCACCTCCGTGCCCCGGCAGATCGGGGGAGTTGTTAGTTTTGGCTTTGCTGCAGCCACTCGCACTCGGGGTCCCCGGAGCGTCTTTTGCCCGAGCGCTAACAACTCCCCAAGTCTGCGGGGGCATAGAGGCAGCGGGCGGCATCCGAGCACGCAGCTGCCTCCTCCCCGGGCTCCGGCGGCTGCTGCGCTGGGGAAGTTGCTTCGGCCCCCGCCGCATTGGAGAGCGGTGGAAGCCGGGAAAGTTGGAGCCCGGGGAGGAGGTGGCTGCGCGCTCGGATGCCGCCGCCACCTCCGTGCCCCGGCAGATCAGGGGAGTTGTTAGTTTTGGCTTTGCTGCAGCCACTCGCACTCGGGGTCCCCGGAGCGTCTTTTGCCCGAGCGCTAACAACTCCCCAAGTCTGCGGGGGCATAGAGGCAGCGGGCGGCATCCGAGCACGCAGCTGCCTCCTCCCCGGGCTCCGGCGGCTGCTGCGCTGGGGAAGTTGCTTCGGCCCCCGCCGCATTGGAGAGCGGTGGAAGCCGGGAAAGTTGGAGCCCGGGGAGGAGGTGGCTGCGCGCTCGGATGCCGCCGCCACCTCCGTGCCCCGGCAGATCAGGGGAGTTGTTAGTTTTGGCTTTGCTGCAGCCACTCGCACTCGGGGTCCCCTTACCATGCCTCCCTATTTTCACGGACATGTACGGCTTTTTGGAAATTCCTCCCGGACGTGGATTTGAGGACCAAAAAGCCGGACATGTCCGGGAAAATCCGGATGTATGGTAACCCTAGCTCACAGCTGCTTGGGCAGTCCTATGAATGATTAATTTGTGTGGATTGACTGAAATCTCCACTCCTGAAGTGCTCTTTCTATTGCCATCTAGTGGTCAATGACAGACTTGTCCCCAGAATTTGGTCAATCAACAGGATGGTGTTCGTGTGATATTGTCCTGCTAAGAACATAGGAATGGCCATACTGAGTCAGAACAATGGTCCATCTAGCCCAGTATCCTGTCTTCTGATAGTGGCGAATGTCAGGTGCTTCAGAGAGAATTAACAGAAGAGAGCAATTTATAGAGCAATTTAAGGTGCATAAAGGTCTCAGCAGGACCTCTGCTAGAGTTGCTCTCACTGGATCTGTGGATGGGTTTGTGCCATATTACTACAACACCTGTCTAAAGTGGAAAGGCAGGAGACTTGGAGGCACTTAGAGAGCACAGATGATTTGGTGAAGTGGGGAGAATGGTGCAAGTGTCTGACCACAAAGCAGGATCCCCTATTAGTGTTTGTCAGCAGTAAGTGATGCAGGAGGCAGACAGCTGTAGGAAAGAGACCTTTGTTCAACATGCTGAGTGGCCAGTGTTACACACAGAGGCTCTAGAGTTTGTCTGGCAACCTTGCCTCCACTTGCTTTCCTGAGCCCACAAACAGCTCCTCTTCAAACCTGACCCTCCTTCTCCAGTTCCACTCACCATACTATCATTTGCTGGTTTGTTTAACAGATAGTTTGATATAGTAGGTCCGGAAACAGCACCCAGCGGAGGAGCAAACACCTGGATCACGGCACACATTGTTAACCCGGTCTCTTATTGCCACACTACAACCCATCCTTGTGCCATGGCCAACCTTGCCATGTTAAGGGGCCAGGGATGAGACTATTGAGATCTCTGACCTTAGAGTCAGCCACTGCATATCAGTAATTAAGACTCTCCCTCACTAAAGCCCAAAAATGGACAGAGAGAGCCTGATTGTCCGAGGCGCTGAGCGCACAAAGCTTCTGGTCACTGTTATGGGAGATGCTGGAGATCAGCACAACTGTAAATGAGGCCCAAGGTTCTTTAGTTCTTCCATAGATAGAACTTTCAGACTAAGCAACACCCCTTACAAGTTATGTTGTGGGGAATACTCAGATGGTGAGGCCGGCCATTTGGGATCCCTGCCTTGTCTAAGAAGGACGAAGCACCCTCCAAAGGCATGGAATGAGTGACATCCGGCAAGTATTCAGATGGAGAGGGCTGAAATAAAGGCTCATGTCCAGATAATCGGTGGCCCAGCCCAAGTGAACATCCAGGGGAGATGTGTCAGATCTGCTAAGATACAGGCAAGCTCTGCAGAGCTGTCTGAGCATATTACCATCTGAACCCTGGAAATACATGACGGCGACATTCTAAAATGAAGCAGCAGCAGGATAAAAGCCAAATATGAACATTTCACAACTCTGTGCTGCAACTCAAGTGCAGTAAATTTACATGTCTTTTGCATAGGGATGAGGTTTTCTCACTCAGCAGCTGAGCACATATAAATTATAAGCGTTTCATTTTCCACTGCAGGTTTATGAACAAACCTTTCCTACCACAGTCTGGCAAGATGATCTCACACACGCCCCTTCTCTGGCTGCTGGTTCTCTGGATTCAGGGTAAGAATTTGAAAATGTAATGATCCATGTGACAGAACATAAGAAATGTTGCCACCAGATTCATTGAATTAATGTTCTATGTGTTGTGTTTTAGTGTCAAGTCACACTGGCAAATTCAAACTGTGTTTTAGTGTTTTAATATTCGTCATCTCCAGCATTGTATTATTGTTCATTCCGTACCCATCTTCTCTCTTTCTCCAGACTCCTCTGGGCAAACTGTGATGACTCAGTCCCCGGAATCTCTGGCAGTGCCAGTGGGAGGGAGAGTCTCTATTAACTGCAAAGCCAGTACGAGCGTTGGCAATTACTTACACTGGTACCAACAGAAACCTGGACAAGCTCCCAAACTTCTTATCTACGGCGCCACCAACCTCCAGTCGGGGGTCCCAGCCCGGTTCAGCGGCAGTGGGTCTGGCACTGATTTCACATTCACAATCAGCAGTGTAGAAGATGATGATGCTGGAGATTATTACTGCCAGCAGGGTAGCAGCTGGCCTCTCACAGTGATACAGACAAGTACAAAAACCTCCCTGCTCTCTGCAGTGTGCATTGCAGTTACCGTTTGTTGGGGATGTAACTATCTGCATTTCAAATGTTCTGTCAAACATGAAATAAGAGGGTGACTTATTCCATCTCCAAGCACAGAATGTAAAGGAGAACATTGGAGGACTTAAAGAGTTTGGCTAATCACAGACTCTGGCATATCCACAGAGACTTAAGGCTCACTACAGTTTTCTCTGCTTTATTTCCACTCTTGAATCCCAGGGCATCAGAAACAATTTCATTTTGGAAAAATCAAAGATTTTCATGTCAACAAGGTTGACACGTCCATTTAAACTTTGTCAACTGAACTTCGTAACACAACACCCAACGCAATACAATAGAACAGTCAAAATGATAATATCAAAATGACCATTTTGACTATATCGGAAGGAAATGTTTTGACCTTCTCAAAATTTTCCCCTGAAAATTTGAACAGAATTCATGTGTTCCCACAGAACGTTTAGATTTTGTTAACTCCACACTTCCTGACAGAAAACTGTTCCTTCGGAAAAAATTCAACCAGCTCTGCCATTATAAATACACTTCTAAAATGGTCTTATATAACCTAAGGATTTTTAAATGGCAGTGTTAAGATCAGGTGCCTACTTGCTCTGTTGTAGAGTATGTTAAGACCTTATGGGCCAGATCCACAAAAGTCTGTATGGGAGCAAATCCCCAAACACACATGAACCCAGAGGCACAAGCAGGTAATAGGCACACACAGGATTTTCATACGGACTGGGCAGATACACCAGAGGAGGCGTGTGGCCCAATGGGCAGGGAAGTGGGAGTGGCCACGCAGAAGGGTGCTGACCCCTTTATCCAGAAAGCGTGGGGTGTGGACACATTCAGACTGTGTCTAGTAGTAAAAGTCAGCAGGAGCCAATGGAAAAGGTGTTTAGTCAGCTTCACAGTGACAGCTGGGCTGGCCACACCCACACGTAAGAGCCAGCAGCTGTAGAGAGGGGTAACTGCAGTGGAGTTTAGCAGGTTTGGAGGCCCCGCTGCTCTACTCACACAACCCCCTGTAGCTCTCAGACTCGGACGCCTACTGTGCCATGGAAGTAGAGGGTGAAGGGGCACAGACACAATGGGCAGCGCTGGAGCCTGGCACACTGACACCAATTTCAGCATTTCTGTGCTGTGCATACACTCAAAATCTGAGTATGCTTGAACCTTGGGTCTCCTCTTTCCAGACCTCATTTTCATCCTGCCTGTGTGCACCCTTCAAGCCTTTGAGAACAGCCTTCATTCCAGGCATGCAGAATGCATGCAGCCACTGGTGCCGATGCAGAGAACCATAAAGCTGCTTCCTTGAAAATTTGGCCCTATCAATATAATGAAAATGCACTAGAAAATGGATTAATTAAAAGAGACTAGGCTGATTGCATTTAAACCCCACACAGTAAATGACAATGATTTTAGCTCCGCTACGCATCATTAGTCAAACAGTCGTTGTTACCCCCTGTGCTTGTCAAGCTAACTCTGGCTGCTTTACCATCTGAATCATGCAAATATGTTATAGTTATTACATCCAATAACCACAAGGAACCATCTAGTCCGATATTTCAAAGCTCCTCCCTGGCATTAACATCTGATTATTTACATAACTGGGCTCTTTTTGCATATTCACACACGGCTGATGTTTCCTCACTGAGCTGCTGAACACATAAATGGTTCCATTTCCACTACATGCCTGACTGAGGAGCATTTCCAACCACACAGATGGTCTGTCTCCCAAGATAACAGAACACCACTAGCTGTCACCTTCAGCCCCCAACTAAAACCTCTCCAGCGCATCATCAGAGATCTACAACCTATCCTGAAAGATGATCCTTTACTCTCACAGATCTTGGGAGACAGACCTGTCCTCGCTTACAGACAACCCCCCAACCTAAAGCAAATACTCACCAGCAACCACACATCACTGAACAAAAACACTGACCCACGAACCTATCCTTGTAACAAAGCCCGATGCCAACTCTGTCCACATATCTATTCAAGTGACATCATCATAGGGCCTAATCACATCAGCCATACCATCAGGGGCTCGTTCACCTGCACATCCACCAATGTGATATATGCCATCATGTGCCAGCAATGCCCCTCTGCCATGTACATTGGCCAAACCGGACAGTCTCTACGCAAAAGAATTAATGGACACAAATCTGACATCAGGAACCATAATACTCAAAAACCAGTGGGAGAACACTTTAACCTGTTTGGCCATTCTATGACAGACCTGCGGGTGGCTATCTTAAAACAGAAAAACTTCAAAAACAGACTCCAACGAGAGACTGCTGAGCTGGAATTGATATGCAAACTAGACACAATCAACTCAGGATTGAATAAGGACTGGGAATGGCTGAGCCATTACAAACATTGAATCTATTTCCGCTTGTAAGTATTCTCACACTTGCTTCTTATCAAACTGTCTGTACTGAGCTATCTTGATTATCACTTCAAAAGTTTTTTTTCTCTTACTTAATTGGCCTCTCAGAGTTGGTAAGACAACTCCCACCTGTTCATGCTCTCTGTATGTGTGTATATATATCTCCTCAATATATGTTTCACTCTATATGCATCCGAAGAAGTGGGCTGTAGCCCACGAAAGCTCGTACACACAAGTAGCACAAGAGTCTAATTTTCAAATGTTCTGCCAAAAGAAAAATAAGAGGATAACTCCTCCCATCCACTAACAACCTAAAACGCTAGCATTGTATTGCTATCCTGAGAAGTTAGCTATGCAGTGAAGTTTTGTCAACAGAGGGTCATTAGTGAAATCCCACAAAATGTGTTATGGCTTTTTTTAAGTCTAACCTTAACTGTTAATTTTCTGGGTTTATAATCCTTGGTGTTTGGATCATGACAACATCCCGGTCACTGATTTTATCCTAAATTACAAATACTCTCAGCCTTAACTCCATCTTCTTCTTATTTTTTTGCACTGCAGTAGTTCCTACAAAGCCCCAGATATGGACCCCATTGTGCTAGGTGTTGTACAAACACAGAACCAAATGATGCCCCTTCCCCAAAGAACTGCTACAATCTTAATGTAGTTTTTGTCTGGGAATCAATACATTAATCCAGAAAGCAAACTTAATTAGCTCAAAATTAAAATTGTTTTCAGACAAGAGATCCGGAGCATGGGAAATAAAGGTAATATTCAATTATTCATGCAGCACAGATCACATACAAATGAACTGACACCACAAAACGTACATTAAACCATTAACACACACACACAGTCACAAACTATGCAGATCAGGTGTGGGCCATCATGGAAGGAAGTGCCTCATTCTGGGAATGACACAAAACACCCTCTCAAGGGCTGATTTATGGCAGACAGTTCCCTGCTTGATCCCTTTCCCAAACTTTTCACCATAACTATTTTCACTGGGTTGGTAGGGAATCTACTGGTGTCCTGCACTCCAAAGCAGGGGCCCCTTCTTGGCCTGTTTGGGAGGGATCCAAATGCTGCTTGTTGTCACCAGCAAGCAGCAGGTTTATGGTTAAGCAACTAAAGCATGTGGGCTGGGTGAACTTGGCATGCCTAGAACAACATCGTTGAGTGTCCTGCCTGGCTCTCAAGAAGCCTACGGTGCTTGCGTCCTTGATAGATGTTAGATCCTGCTACACTGGCCCTCAGAGCCCAACATGTACAAAACAGGGCATGTGTCTATAGTGCGGAGGGAGTTTTTAAAATATTTTTATTGATTTAATTTTATCCTGACTCTACATAATTGAGGATTCTAGAAGTTTTGGCCCAAAATAAGCATTCAAAAAAATAAACAAACAAACCCCACACAATTCCAAAATAACTTTGTTAAGGGGACACACTCTCTGCTGTGAAAAAATATACAAAGAGACATTTATATCAGAGAGGGGAATATTCCCAGATACAAACAATATTAAGATGGAGTTCTGGTTGCAAGTACATATTTGTAATTTAGATTACAAATCTAAAATACATTACAGAGGAGTTGTACTTATAGCACACACAAAAAAAAGTATTATAAATTTAGGAAAATCCAAGATAGATTTAAAAGACAATGAAACATGTTACAGTATGGAAATACACTGTGATGGCACCAAAACATCGCAACAATGTCCTGTAATGATTCAGTGCAATTAACATATCATTGTGATTAAAGCATTGTAGTGTTTGCGATTCCCAGATCTGATTAGAAAGATTTTTAAAGATAAAATGGAGTTTTTTCCACATATTTCCCTCTAAACCACAAAGTTAAGATTATTTGGGAGCCTTAACAGCACTTTTCTTACTTTAAAAAAAAAATCAAAACACTTTAAAGTGTAAACCTTAATTCTGAATGTCCTTGGTTTTACAATGCTTGGGTCTAGGTTAAGTGCAACATCCTCGTCATGTCTTAAGTTCTGGATAACTACTGACAACCTTAACTCTATCTTAACGTAGTTTTTTGTCTGAGAATTTCCTTAGTTTTACTTATGTACATACATATCATTGTCATCATCATGTCACACACACACACACACACACAATTTGATACATGAACACTAAAACAAATCCCCAGAGAATGTCATTATACAACATTACTAATAAGACACAGATATGTAAAATCAGCCTTCCTTCTCCTTTTTATTTTATTTAGATTCGTAGATTTTTAAGGCCAGAAGGGACCATTACGATCATCTCATCTCCATAATGCCGGCTATAGAACCCACCCAATAAATTCTGTATGAAGCCCCAAACTTCAGCTTGAACAGCAGCATATGATTTAAAAAGCTCGCCCGGCTTGATTCCAGAGAGCAGACTGACTTGTACACTAAAGCAGGCAGAGCAACCAGCCAGTTTGTATCTCCAGAGCAGCCAAAGTGTATGGGTAAATCTTGCCATTCATTTGTAATTGCCTTTTTGGTTTATGGGGCTGTTAGTGAGACTGCTGCTGTGTCTAAGCTCTGGAAAGACTCCATGGCTGCATTACCAGCGTGAGCAGCAGTGCCTGACAGGTTCCTCAGAGCGCTGCTTCCTCAACTACAAGGCATGCTGAAGTTGCGCTGCTGGGGGGGACCCAATGCAGGAGTACTGTGGGGAGGACGATATGATGTTATTCACTCTTAAAGCATCAAACTATTCATCAAGTGGCCTTTGTTCCCCATATAACAAGATGGGGATCTGAAAGAAAGAGAGAATAAGTAACTTGTTGCATGTCACACAGGGAGACTAAGGCACAGCCAGGCGCTCAACCCAGATCTCAAACACCAGTCCAGTACCTCAATAATAAGGCCATTCTTCCTTAACAAGGCCCCCAGGTGCTATCTATACACTACATGCTTCTTCTGGTGTATGATGAGAAACTGGCCCCACAACATCAATCACAGCTTGAAACATGTGACTGGGAGGCTAAAAGGGACACACATGAGAAGGCAAAGCAGCATCAGGCCGTGTAGCCCCAGACTCCCTGGGAAGTGCTAGGCCATCTGCTTGGGCACACCATTCATGGATTAAATTCTGTAGACAACATTGGCCAGTAGATGGCAGTATTTTGATACCACTTTGCAGAGTTGGCGATTTCAGGCCAAACAGGCCAGTTGGTTTTGGAAGGTTTCGTTACTGGTATGGTCTGATGAAAGAGGAAGAAGAATAATTGAATGAATGGGCTTCCCTGATCACCATCTTTTAAAAAAAAACATACCTAACTGGGAGCCCCTTCAACCCACAGCTAAGTCCTTATTCATATGAGCAGTCCCAGTGAAATAAATGTGATTACCTGTGAGACTGATTGTCATGTCACAGGAGCATGACTGGCCCTACATAACTCAATTGTTATAGATGGGCTTGTGTTTAAATATATGGAAATCGGTAGCAGCGCAGCCTGCTCTGCTACCCATTGATAGAGTCTCCTCGTTAAATAACGAATCCACCACTGTAACCACCTTATACCACATAAGCCTCAGGCTGGGCACTTGAACACCAGAATGGTGAGTAACTATAAATAGTTATTACATGCAACTGCAGCATGAAACAGACAAGCTCAATATTTCACAACAGCTTTCCTGGGGCTATCATTCTGGTGACTTCCAGAATTTGACCCTTTTGCATATTCACACAAGTGATTTTTCCTTTCTGACAACTTTTAAATGTGTTGATTTCCACTGTGTGTTTATCAACAAACATTTCCAATCACAGACAATCAAGATGATCTCACAGACTTCTCTGTTTGTTACTTGTTTTCTGGCTTCAGGGTAAGAAATTACACAAAGGTAAGAATTGTTGCATTGATTTTATATAGATATTATTTTAAGCTCATTACTGCTCTGAAATCCTCGCCAGGTTTCAAAACCTGGGCTCCCACCCCAGTGGCAATATCTATGCTGTTATCTTTAGACCCGTGAGTCCAAGTTGTTGACTTGCAATCTGAGGCTTGCTGTTGTGTTTTTTTTGTTTGGGTTTGGGGTTTTTTTGCAGTGTAGACTGATTACACTCAAACCATTGTCAACTGGCCTTTCCCAATGATACAGGCCAATGCAAAAACCTCCTTGTTCTACACAGAGCTGGGCACTTAGGCAGAGACCCTTGACTATATTTAGGTGCCATTTTGGAATCAATGGGAGATAGGTGTCAAAATAGCTTTGCAGAGTTGGTCTTAAGAGAGCAGGTTTCTCATGGAGACCAGCCACTGGAAGGAGACAAAGACCCACACTCTCCTTGCGGGGGAGGGGGAGGTAGGTACACTATCTTGCTTTCTCCAGATAAAGAGCTCACATACACCAATTTGCACAGGTCTGCACTGGGAGCACAGCCCAGCAAAAGAAGCTCCACCAGGAATTACTCAATGCTTCTCTGAACCCCACAGCAAGCAAGGAGAATGTAGCTGCTGCTCTGTTCCTGGAGTGGGCGCTGCATACACACGGCCTTCCTGAGCTGGCCATCTCTATGGCTGGTGCAGGGGGTGGAGATGTTGGCTCACAGCCACTTCTGGGGTAGTTAGTCGTGCTGGCTACATACATTGCTTGGCTTTGTGTGGGTGCAAAGATTACACTCTATCTAGTCCCTGCATGGAAAAGCTCCTAGCACAGCCGCACCCTTGCACAGCCATGGAGACAACAGCAACATTCTCTCCCAAAGGAAGGCACTTACTGTCAGGAGAATCTGGACAGGACATCAGCCCAACTATCTCCTCGGGCAAGGACACTGGGGACATCCAGGAATATTTTCATGGCAAAAAGTAAGGTAAAGGGAGATAAACAGATCTGAAAAGTGCTGTAAAAATGGCTGGGAGATTTTAACCACTTAGATACAAGGTCACATACAACATTCCTGATGCCATCCCCATAGAGCCCTTCAGACATTCCACTCATAAAACTATCAGTGTTGCAACTTTACCTCATAAGTCCCTATCACCAGGTTACAGAGACCAACACCACACAAGAGTAACAGGAAATGCCCTTGGATCTAAAATGCAGCACATTTATATAAAGGGGTCATTTGCATATTCACTCAGGAAGGACATTCCCTGGGTGGGCTGCTGAGCATTCATAAATGGCCCCGTTTGCACTGCTTGGTGAGCTGTTTAGCATTCCCCACGGAGACCTGTCAAGATGCGCTCACAGGCCCAGCTTCTCTGGATACTAGTGCTTTGGATTCAGGGTGAGCATTATATCAACAGGGAACTGACTTCATAGGCAATAAAATACTAGCTAAGCTTAAAATAATATTGCTTACTTACTTTGCAATCTAGTGTTTAATAAATCCTTAAATGAAAAATGTATTTAAATACCAAGCTTTATTTCTTTTAATAACATGCCATGATTGCATGAATTTTCTTTCCATATCTAGACTCCTATGGCCAAATTGTTTTGACTCAGACTCCAGAATCCCTGTCAGTGTCCCCTGGAGAGAGAGTCATCATCAACTGCAAAGCCAGTACCAGCATTAGCAACTGTGACAGTGTACCCCATAAGGCTTTATGGGGGAGGGGTGCTTATAAATGTATGTATGACATAACTAGAATATGTTTTGTGCTGCCTGTGCCATGTAATATATCTCCGTAGAAGTTATGGTCTACTATATCTATTCATCCTATTTGTACACATATATCATTTTCTACTTGAGGTTAAGAATATGGGCTGTATACTTGCTTGGTTTCTAAGTAAGCTTTGTGAGGCATTTGGTCAGTTTCTTTAGGAGGGAATTCGCAAAGTTAAGTACCTGATCAGGAAGCACTTGGGGAACAATGTATCTTGGAATGCTCCAATCCACATAAGAAGTCTTCCTGGAGACATACAAGATACCATGTGAACAATGGCTTCAGCCTGTAAAGACTGAGTCATGCAGGGACATGTGACTTGCCCAGGTGACTCCAGAACTCCATCTTGGAGCTGGACTTTGCATAGAAGGGAGGAGGGGGGTCTCCACCCACAAGAGAGAGTCTATTTAAACCCAAAAAGAACAGGAGTACTTGTGGCACCTTAGAGACTAACAAACCCATGGGAGACCCCTCCATTTGGTCTTCAGCTGGCTAAAGAAGGAGCCTCTCCCCCCCCCCAGGATACTCGAAGGAAACTGGAACAAAGGACAGTAACTACAGGGGGTGTGAGTGATTGCTGGACCCAGGCTAAAAGGAGATTAGCCTGTAAAAGGGAGCATTCTGGAACTGGTGAGGATCTTATCTGTATTTAGTTTGATTAGACATAGATTTGCGCATTTTATTTTATTTTGCTTGGTGACTTACTTTGTTCTGTCTGTTGCTACTTGGGACCACTTAAATCCTACGTTCTGTATTTAATAAAATCACTTTCTACTTAGTAATTAACTCAGAGTATGTATTAATACCTGGGGGAGCAAACAACTGTGAATCTCTCTCTATCAGTGTTATAGAGGGCGAACAATTTATGAGTTTGCCCTGTATAAGCGTTATACAGGGTAAAACGGATTTATTTGGGTTTAGACCCCACTGGGAGTTGGGCATCTGAGTGCTAAAGACAAGCACACTTCTGTGAGCTGTTTTCAGGTAAACCTGCAGCTTTGGGGCAAGTTATTCAGACCCTGGGTCTGTGTTGGAGCAGACGGGTGTGTCTGGCTCAGCAAGACAGGGTGCTGGAGTCCTGAGCTGGCAGGGAAAACAGAAGCAGGGGTAGTCTTGGCACATCAGGTGGCAGCTCCCAAGGGGTTTCTGTGATCCAACCCATCACAGCAACAACTTAGACTGGCACCAACAGAAACCAGGACAAGCACCTAAGCTACTTAGCTATGATTCTACCAACCGTGTCTCTGGAATCCCAGGCCGGTTCAGTGGCAGTGGGGCTTGAACTGATTTCACTCTCACAATCAGCAGTGTTGAATTGCAAGAAGTTGGAGATTATTACTGTCAGCAACACAATATCTTCCCTCTCACAGTGAAACACACCATTATAAAAACCTCCCTGTGAACAGAGTGTACTCGGTGCCTGTTTGTCACAGCTGGGACCAAGATGGTGAATTTTATGATTTAATGCAAATAAAAAAGAGGAAGTAACTCAAAATATTCCTGGCATTTTATACAGCACCAAACATCCCCAAACCATCAAAGAAACAAATACAGGAATCAGATCACCCTCCGCTGAAGCTCAGCTCCATTGGGGTGGAAAGAGTAAGACTCTGCAACTGGATCCCAAGATTATTGTATCCCATTAGAACTACAAGGAGTATTTGATAGCACATATATTCTGGGAGAACAGACCTAATATTCATCCCTATTATTGCAAAATTTCTCATGGGGGTCTGAAGATTTTAAGTTGTCCTGGCTCTAGTTTGGGATCTCATCCAAATGACTGGTCTCTGCCGTGCAGCTTCCCTAATGCCATTGGAAACCATGGATTCAGTATAAGCTCAGAGAGAGGAGGGTCTCCTACTAAGCCATCAACACCGCTTCCTCTAGCTACTCAGCAGTCTCCCATCCAAGTATTTACCAGACCCATCTGTGCTCTTCCATAGTAGTAGATAGTATCTGAAACTGCAGGTGGAGGAATATTAATATTATTTGTATCATCTTTCAAGAGCACAGAAAGTTTTGCAGGTCAAATATTCTCCACTCTCCATTTTTTTTCTTCTCCATCGACGCAAGGGTTCAGAATCCTTCTGAGTTTCCATCTCTTTAATCTCCCCTTGGAGGCTCCATGTGTCAGGGACAGATTTCTGCTGTATCACAAACCACACCAACTAGTTGCTTCTCATCCTTTCTTCAACCCAAATAACTTTTTTCTATCGAAACACACTCAGAGTAGAACTTTAGACTCTCCATTGATTTCAATGATCCCTTTGGATTCAATTCTGTAGTGAAGCCTTCTCAGAAATAATTAGAATTAAATGAAACTACGTCAGTTACCAAAGCATCAAGGTGACCTTTCATGACTATCTCATAGACTCATAGACTTTAAGGTCAGAAGGGACCATTATGATCATCTAGTCTGACCTCCCGCATGATGCAGGCCACAAAAGCTGACCCACCCACTCCTGGAATAATTCTCTCCCTTGACTCAGCTGTTGAAGTCCCCAAATCATGATTTAAAGACTTTAAGTCGCAGAGAATCCTCCAGCAAGCGACCCCTGCCCCATGCTGCGGAGGAAGGCGAAAAACCTCCAGGGCCTCTGCCCTGGAGGAAAATTCCTTCCCGACCCCAAATTCCTTCCTGACCCCAACATTCATCGACAGATGAATTCCAGAAGATATGCCTCCTTGTCATATGGTTCTAAAGTTAATAACTGCACATTAGTCACCATGACAATGAGGACAAATAGCAAATCACACATTTAAACTAGATGCAGCAAAACACGTTTCCTTCCATGCCAGGCTTTGCAGAAAGATGCACCAAAGGGAACAACGAGGGATTCACTGTCATGTTTTGTGGAAGGAAAAGGGGGGAAAAAGTTGAATGTTTGCAAGGCTGTAATGACGGCAGGTGAAAGTGAAATCATTCTACACTCTCAGCGGTCGTTCCATGTCTTCAAATCCACTGCTCCCTTGGTGACCCAGAGAGAGAGACTGCAGAAGCACATGCAGATGAGCCTGGAAAGGATTTTAAAAACGGTAGCTGGGCAGGTCTAGTGCATGGAGACCCCAAAGGTTTGTGTGCACATGAATGGTCACCAGTGTGTCCATGGTGGTTAATGCAACTACCCCTTTCCGGTTCCACCTATACAAAACCCTCCCCACGTGCTGCGCAGTGTGTAACATAGTGACCATCTGTTCAACAGTCACTACAGTCAAGACACTTCTAGTTTTGGGTACTTCTCAATTCAGTCTGTTACATGCAGGAAGTAATTTCATAGAACTCCAGCATATAGATTTCATATATGGAAGTTTAAAAACAGAAATAGGATGGAAGTATTTTCTTTGCTTAATAAGGAACTTGTACAATAATGAAATTACAGTGGAAATTATGAAAATAATTCTAGCTTCTTTTGTTGAAAAGGAATTGTCTTAGCCCATCCGAGCTCAGGGATGTTGTCCTATTCCTGACACACCCCAGTCCTGTAGGATTCCCATCATCTCCACCCAACAGCTTTGCTGTAGTTGCAGTAACACAAGAATGTTTAGCCCGCCTGGGTGCACCTCTGACTTTGGCCTGACACACAAACATAAAAAGAATTTACAAGGCCTAGGGCCAGATTGTTCCAGACACGTCCTGGCCGAAATTGGGAGACCTCATTTTCAAACAATGGTGCCTCAGGAGGACTCCTCTATGGCACTGTTGGGTGCTCAGATCAACACACAGGAGCCTAAGTTCCCTTTCCATGTGCGGTTTGGACAAAGATGGCTTCTGTGGTGGAAAATTGGTTTCACAGTATCAACAGCATATTGAAATATACAGTTGGATACAAAAAAGGGAAGACGCGCAGCACAGTAAAGAGATGCAGCAGACCATACAGTACTGCAAATCCCCAAGGAAATGTGCTCACACCTGCTTGGACAGTCCTTTGAATGATTAATTTGTGTGGATTGACTGAAATCTCCACTCCTGAAGTGCTCTTTCTATTGCCATCTAGTGGTCAATGACAGACTTTTCCCCAGAATTTGGTCAATCAACAGGACGGCGTTCGTTTGATATTGTCCTGCTATGAACATAGGAATGGCCATACTGGGTCAGAACAATGGTCCATCTAGCCCAGTATCCTGTCTTTTGATAGTGGCCAATGTCAGGTGCTTCAGAGAGAATAAACAGAAGAGAACAATTTATAGAGCAATTTAAGGTGCATAAAGGCCTCAGCAGGACCTCTGCTAGAGTTGCTCTCACTGGATCTGTGGATGGGTTTGTGCCATATTGCTACTACATCTGTCTAAAGTGGAAAGGCAGGAGACCTGGAGGCACTTAGAGAGCACAGATGATTTGGAGAAGTGGGGAGAACGGTGCAAGTGCCTGATTACAAAGCAGGATCCCCTGCTATTAGTGTTTGTCAGCAGTAACTGATGCAGGAGGCAAACAGAGCTGTAGGAAAGAGACCTTTGTTCAACATGCTGAGTGGCCAGTGTTACACGCAGAGGCTCTAGAGTTTGTCTGGCAACCTTGCCTCCGCTTGCTTTCCTGAGCCCACCAACAGCTCCTCCTCAAACCTGACCCTCCTTCTCCAGTTCCACTCACCATACTATCATTTGCTGGTGGGTTTAACAGATAATTTGATATAGTAGGTGCGGAAACAGCACCCAGCGGAGGAGCAAACACCTGGATCACGGCACACACGGTTAACCCGGTCTCTTATTGCCACACGCCAACCCATCCTTGTGCCATGGCCAGCCTTGCCATGTTAGGGGGCCAGAGACGAGACTATTGAGATCTCTGACCTTAGAGTCAGCCACTGCACATCAGTAATTAAGAGTCTCCCTCACTGAAGCCCAAAAATGGGCAGAGAGAGAGCCTGATTTTCCAAGGCGCTGAGCGCACAAAGCTTCTGGTCACTGTTATGGGAGATGCAGGAGATCAGCACATCTGTAAAGGAGGCCCAAGGTTCTTTAGTTCTTCTATAGATAGAACTTTCAGACTAAGCAACACCCCTTACGAGTGATGTTGTGGGGAATACTCGGATGGTGAGGCCGGCCATTTGGGATCCCTGCCTTGTCTACGAAGGATGAGGCACCCTTCAAAGGCATGGAATGAGTGACATCCAGCAAGTATTCAGATGGAGAGGGATGAAATGAAGGCTCATGTTCAGATACTGGTGTCCCAGCCCAAGTGAACATCCAGGGGAGATGTGTCAGATCTGCTAAGATACAGGCAAGCTCTGCAGAGCTGTCTGAGCATATTACCATCTGAACCCTGGAAATACATGACGGCGACATTCTAAAATGAAGCAGCAGCAGGATAAAAGCCAAATATGAACATTTCACAACTCTGTGCTGCAACACAAGTGCAGTAAATTTACATGTCTTTTGCATAGGGATGAGGTTTTCTCACTCAGCGGCTGAGCACATATAAATTATAAGCATTTCATTTTCCACTGCAGGTTTATGAACAAACCTTTCCTACCACAGTCTGGCAAGATGATCTCACACACGCCCCTTCTCTGGCTGCTGATTCTCTGGATTCAGGGTAAGAAATTGAAAACAAAGAATTTGAAAATGTAATGATCCATGTGACAGAACATAAGAAATGTTGCCACCAGATTCATTGAATTAATGTTCTATGTGTTGTGTTTTAGTGTCAAGTCACATTGGCAAATTCAAACTGTGTTTTAGTGTTTTAATATTCGTCATCTCCAGCACTGTGTCACTGTTCATTCCGTACCCACCTTCTCTCTTTCTCCAGACTCCTCTGGGCAAACTGTGATGACTCAGTCCCCGGAATCTCTGGCAGTGCCAGTGGGAGGGAGAGTCTCTATCAACTGCAAAGCCAGTACGAGCGTTGGTACTTGCCTAAACTGGTACCAACAGAAACCTGGACAAGCTCCCAAACTTCTCATCTACGGCGCTAGCAGCCTCCAGTCGGGGGTTGTCATAACTATAAAGGGAAGGGTGACAGCCATACTGTGTACAGTACTAAAGTCCCTCCTGGTCAGAGACTCTAAAATCCTTTTACCTGTAAAGGGTTAAGAAGCTCGGGTAACCTGGCTGACACCTGACCCAGAGGACCAATAAGGGGACAAGATACTTTCAAATCTTGGGGGGGGAAAGGCTTTTGTGTGTGTCCTTTGTTTAAGGGGTTGTTCGCTCTTGGGACTGAGAGGGACCAGACATCAATCCAGGTTCTCCCCATCTTTCTCAACAAGTCTCTCTTATTTCAAAATTGTAAGTAAAAGCCAGGCAAGGCGTCTTAGATTTACTTTGTTTTCTCAGCTTGTAAATGTACCTTTTACTAGAGTGCTTTCCTTGTTTGCTATACTTTGAACCTAAGACAGAGGGGATTCCTCTGAGCTCTTTAAGTTTGATTACCCTGTAAAGTTATTTTCCATACTGATTTTGCAGAGATGATTTTTACCTTTTGCTTTAATTAAAAGCCTTCTTTTTAAGAACCTGATTGATTTCTCCTTGTTTTAAGATCCAAAGGGGGTTTGGATCTGTATTCACCAGGAGTTGGTGAAAGGAAGGAGGGGGGAAGGGTCAATCTCTCCTTGTTTAAGATCCAAGCAGTTTGGATCTGTATTCACCAGGGAATTGGTGAAAGGTTTCTCAAGGCTTCCCAGGGAGGGAATCCATCGAGAATGGTGGCAGCGGAACCAGAGCTAAGCTGGTAGATAAGCTTAGCAGTTTTCATGCAGGCCCCTACATTTGTACCCTAAAGTTCAAAGTAGGGATACAGCCTTGACATGGTGGCACAGCGGTGGGATCGTTTTAAACCCAAAAGCCAGTAAGAGATTTTTTTTTCCTTCTAGCTGCTTGGAGAGCAGAGCTGAAGGTAGATGCATATCTTATCTCTCCTTGCCTGAAGGCAGAGGTGTTAAGTTTTTTTTAACAAGGTCCTTTGTTAAGAGAATGGTTCAATCAGTGAGCAAACTTTGATCTGGTAAAGGTAATTTACAATCTGAATTGTGTTTTTTTTCTTTTTACATCCTCGGGAGTAGCTTGTTAGAAAGTCTCTGTTAACTCAGCAGCACTCAGCAGGAGCCTGAGCTAAGTACATCCCAGTTTCAGTCAACTGCAGAGGGGTGTGACCCAGCACAAGAAAACCAGGAAAATGACTACCAAAGAAGAAAAAGCTAAAGAGGAGGCCCACAAGAGAGCTATGGAGCTGAAAGAAAAGGAGATAGAGCTGAGAGACAAAGAAGAGAAAGCCAAAGAGGGGGCCCACAAGAGAGAGATGGAGCTGAGAGACAGAGAAGAGAAAGCCCAAGAGGAGGCCCATAAAAGAGAGATGGAGCTGAGAGAAAGAGAAGAAAAAGCCAAACAGGAGGCCCATAAAAGAGAGATGGAGCTGAAAGAAAAAGAGATGGAACTGGAAGCAGCAAGGACTAGGCAGGGTGCATCAGACCATCCTAACAACTCCTCTCCAGGTACCACTTCCCATCCCAGGAAATTCCCCACCTACAAGGCAGGCGATGATACTGAGGCCTTCTTAGAAAATTTTGAAAGGGCCTGCCTTGGATACAACATCCCTTCAATCCAGTACATGGTAGAGCTGAGGCCGCAGCTCAGTGGACCCTTAGCAGAGGTGGCGGCTGAAATGCCTAAGGAACACATGAACAGTTATGAACTTTTTAAAAACAAGGCCAGAATCAGAATGGGGCTAACACCTGAGCATGCCCGTCGGCGGTTCAGAGCCCTAAGGTGGAAACCTGATGTGTCATTTACCCGACATGCCTACCACATTGGGAAAAATTGGGATGCCTGGATATCAGGAGCAAATGTTAAATCTACGGAAGAGTTGCCCTTCCTATTGCAAATGGAGCAGTTTTTAGAGGGTGTTCCTGAGGAAATAGAAAGGTACATCCTAGATGGGAAGCCCAAAACTGTAACCGAGGCGGGGGAGATTGGAGCCAAATGGGTGGAGGTGACAGAAAAGAAAAAAGCTAGTAGCAGTTGGAGTGAATATCAGAAGGGGCAAGCCGAAACAAAACCTTATCACCGGGGACAACCCAAGGCCCCACCCACATCCCAAGGGAAACCCCAGACGCCTTCTCACCCCACCACACCAGTCTCCATCAACCAACATCGCCCTGGTGATACCTTAGCAGGGCGATGTTTTAAATGTAATGAACTGGGGCATATAAAGGCTCACTGCCCCAAGAACCCCAACCGATTACAGTTCATTACACCCCAATCACACCAAAGAACCCCAGACCCAGATGCCTCTCTCATACCCTCGGAGCGAAGGGAAACCTTGAGAGTGGGCAGAAAGAAGGTTATCGCTTGGAGGGACACTGGGGCACAAGTGTCAACTATCCACCAATCCCTAGTGGACCCCAAACTCATCAACCCTGAGGCTACAGTGACAATTCAACCCTTCGTGTCACAGTCTGTAACCTTGCCTACAGCCCAGTTGCATGTCCAGTACAAGGGCTGGTCAGGAATGTGGACTTTTGCAGTCTATGACAATTATCCCATTCCCATGCTGCTGGGGGAAGACTTGGCCAACCATGTGAAGCTAGCCAAGAGGGTGGGAATAGTCACCCGCAGCCAGGCTAAGCAAGCTTTCACCCCCATCCCTGTTCCTGAGCCGTTCACCAGGGCCCCGTCTGTGTTACCGGAGACCCAAAACCAGGTGGTGGAACCGGATCCCCTGCCAACGACTGCAACAGCCGTAGTGGATCCAATCCCAGAGACCCAGCCAAAGCCAGTCCCAGAACCGGAACTGGCAACGCAACCAGCACCAGAACCATTGCCAGCACTGAGTCCAGCGCTTGCAACCCCGTCTACAACTCCAATGCCAGAGGACACCAGCGAGCCTAAACTGGCGGAAGCAGCAGATAACCCTACCCAAGAGGCTCAGCCAGAGCCTGAAATACCACATAGTGCACCAGCGGACAGCGGTTCACAGTCAATGGAAAAAGCCCCAGCACCTGCATCGCTTCCAGAGGGACCAAGCCCCAGTCCACAGTCCAAGGAGGAACTGATGTCTCCAGCATCAAGGGAACAGTTCCAGGCCGAGCAGGAAGCAGATGACAGCCTTCAAAAAGCTTGGGCAGCGGCACGGAGCACCCCACCGCCTCTCAGCTCTTCTAACCGATCCCGGTTTGTTGTAGAAAAAGAACTTTTATATAAGGAGACTCTTTCTGGTGGGCACCAAGAAGACTGGCATCCTCAAAGACAGCTGGTAGTTCCCACTAAGTACCGGGTAAAACTCTTGAGCTTAGCCCATGATCATCCCAGTGGCCATTCTGGGGTGAACAGAACCAAAGACCGGTTGGGGAAGTCCTTCCACTGGGAGGGAATGGGCAAGGACGTTGCTAATTATGTCCGGTCTTGTGAGGTGTGCCAACGAGTGGGAAAGCCCCAAGACCAGGTTAAAGCCCCTCTCCAGCCACTACCCATAATTGAGGTCCCATTTCAGCGAGTAGCTGTGGATATTCTGGGTCCTTTCCCAAAGAAGACACCCAGAGGAAAGCAGTACGTACTGACTTTCATGGATTTTGCTACCCGATGGCCGGAAGCTGTACCCTTAAGCAACACCAAGACTAAAAGTGTGTGCCAGGCATTAGCAGACATTTTTGCCAGGGTAGGGTGGCCCTCCGACATACTTACAGATTCGGGAACTAATTTCCTGGCAGGGAACATGAAAAACCTGTGGAAAGCTCATGGGGTGAATCACTTGGTTGCCACTCCTCATCACCATCAAACCAATGGTCTGGTGGAGAGGTTTAATGGAACTTTGGGGGCCATGATACGTAAATTCGTAAATGAACACTCCAATGATTGGGACCTAGTGTTGCAGCAGTTGCTTTTTGCCTACAGGGCTGTACCACATCCCAGTTTAGGGTTTTCACCATTTGAACTTGTGTATGGCCGCGAGGTTAAGGGGCCATTACAGTTGGTGAAGCAGCAATGGGAGGGGTTTACGCCTTCTCCAGGAACTAACATTCTAGACTTTGTAAGCAACCTACAAAACACCCTCCGACACTCTTTAGCCCTTGCTAAAGAAAACCTAAAGGATGCTCAGGAAGAGCAAAAGGCCTGGTATGATAAACATTCCAGAGAACGGTCCTTCAAAGTAGGAGACCAAGTCATGGTCTTAAAGGCGCTCCAGGCCCATAAAATGGAAGCGTCATGGGAAGGACCATTTACGGTCCAGGAGCGCCTAGGAGCTGTTAACTATCTCATAGCCTCCCCCACCTCCAACATAAAGCCTAAGGTATACCATGTTAATTCTCTTAAGCCCTTTTATTCTAGAGAATTAAACGTTTGCCAGTTTACAGCCCAGGAAACTGATGACGCGGAGTGGCCTGCAGGTGTCTACTATGAAGGAAAAAGGAATGGTGGCGTGGAAGAGGTAAACCTCTCCACGACCCTGGGACGTCTGCAGCGACAGCAGATAAAGGAGCTGTGCACAAGCTTTGCACCGATTTTCTCAGCCACTCCAGGGCGGACCGAACGGGCATACCACTCCATTGACACAGGTAATGCTCACCCAATTAGAACCCCACCCTACCGGGAGTCACCTCATGCCCAAGCGGCTATACAAAGGGAGATCCAGGACATGCTACAGATGGGTATAATCCGCCCCTCTACCAGTGCATGGGCATCTCCAGTGGTTCTAGTTCCCAAACCAGATGGGGAAATACGCTTTTGCGTGGACTACCGTAAGCTAAATGCTGTAACTCGTCCTGACAACTATCCAATGCCACGCACAGATGAGCTATTGGAAAAATTGGGACATGCCCAATTCATCTCTACTTTAGACTTAACCAAAGGGTACTGGCAAGTACCACTAGATGAACCCGCTAAGGAAAGGTCAGCCTTCGTCACCCAGGCAGGGGTGTATGAATTCAATGTAC
Organism: Emys orbicularis; assembly: GCF_028017835.1. NCBI lineage: Eukaryota > Metazoa > Chordata > Testudines > Emydidae > Emys > Emys orbicularis. The sequence goes on along the minus strand of NC_088687.1, from coordinate 133,098,113 downwards.
TCCCTTTCGGGTTGCGAAATGCACCCGCCACCTTCCAAAGACTTGTAGATGGTCTCCTAGCAGGATTGGGAGAATCTGCAGTTGCCTACCTCGATGATGTGGCCATTTTTTCTGATTCATGGACAGAACACCTGGAGCACCTGAAAAAAGTCTTCGAGCGCATCCGGCAGGCAGGACTAACTGTTAAGGCTAAAAAGTGTCAAATAGGCCAAAACAGAGTGACGTACCTGGGGCACCAGGTGGGTCAAGGAACTATAAATCCCCTACAGGCCAAAGTGGATGCTATCCAAAAGTGGCCGGTTCCAAAGTCAAAGAAACAGGTCCAATCCTTCTTAGGCTTGGCCGGATATTATAGGCGATTTGTACCACACTACAGCCAAATCGCCGCCCCGCTGACAGACCTAACCAGAAAAAAACAGCCAAATGCAGTTCAGTGGACTGATAAGTGTCAAAAGGCCTTTAACCAGCTTAAGGCAACACTCATGTCTGACCCTGTACTAAGGGCCCCAAACTTTGACAAACCGTTCCTAGTAACCACAGATGCTTCCGAGCGAGGCGTGGGAGCAGTTTTAATGCAGGAAGGACCAGATCAAGAATTCCATCCTGTCGTGTTTCTCAGCAAGAAACTGTCGGAGAGGGAAAGCCACTGGTCAATCAGCGAAAAGGAATGCTACGCCATTGTGTACGCGCTGGAAAAGCTACGCCCATATGTTTGGGGACGGCGCTTCCAACTACAAACAGACCATGCTGCGCTACAGTGGCTTCATACCGCCAAGGGGAATAACAAAAAACTTCTTCGGTGGAGTTTAGCCCTCCAAGATTTTGATTTTGAAATACAACACATTTCGGGAGCTTCTAACAAAGTGGCTGATGCACTCTCCCGGGAAAGTTTCCCAGAGTTAACTGGTTAACAATTGTTCTTGTAATGAAACATATTGTTAGTTTTTATATAATCAGTAGTATGTCTAAAGGTACAGGTGTCTTGTTAACTCTGTTTTCTCCTAGAACTCCAGGAAGAAATCACAGCCAGTGTGGAACCGAACGTCCAACACTATCTGTGATTTGGGGGGCGTGTCATAACTATAAAGGGAAGGGTGACAGCCATACTGTGTACAGTACTAAAGTCCCTCCTGGTCAGAGACTCTAAAATCCTTTTACCTGTAAAGGGTTAAGAAGCTCGGGTAACCTGGCTGACACCTGACCCAGAGGACCAATAAGGGGACAAGATACTTTCAAATCTTGGGGGGGGAAAGGCTTTTGTGTGTGTCCTTTGTTTAAGGGGTTGTTCGCTCTTGGGACTGAGAGGGACCAGACATCAATCCAGGTTCTCCCCATCTTTCTCAACAAGTCTCTCTTATTTCAAAATTGTAAGTAAAAGCCAGGCAAGGCGTCTTAGATTTACTTTGTTTTCTCAGCTTGTAAATGTACCTTTTACTAGAGTGCTTTCCTTGTTTGCTATACTTTGAACCTAAGACAGAGGGGATTCCTCTGAGCTCTTTAAGTTTGATTACCCTGTAAAGTTATTTTCCATACTGATTTTGCAGAGATGATTTTTACCTTTTGCTTTAATTAAAAGCCTTCTTTTTAAGAACCTGATTGATTTCTCCTTGTTTTAAGATCCAAAGGGGGTTTGGATCTGTATTCACCAGGAGTTGGTGAAAGGAAGGAGGGGGGAAGGGTCAATCTCTCCTTGTTTAAGATCCAAGCAGTTTGGATCTGTATTCACCAGGGAATTGGTGAAAGGTTTCTCAAGGCTTCCCAGGGAGGGAATCCATCGAGAATGGTGGCAGCGGAACCAGAGCTAAGCTGGTAGATAAGCTTAGCAGTTTTCATGCAGGCCCCTACATTTGTACCCTAAAGTTCAAAGTAGGGATACAGCCTTGACAGGGGTCCCAGCCCGGTTCAGCGGCAGTGGGTCTGGCACTGATTTCTCATTCACCATCAGCAGTGTAGAAGCTGAAGATGCTGGAGATTATTACTGCCAGCAATGTAACAGCTTACCTCTCACAGTGATACAGACCAGTACAAAAACCTCCCTGCTCTCTGCAGTGTGCAATGCAGTTACCGTTTGTTGGGGATGTAACTATCTGCATTTCAAATGTTCTGTCAAACATGAAATAAGAGGGTGACTTATTCCATCTCCAAGCACACAATAAAAAGGAGAACACTGGAGGACTCAAAAGGTTTGGCTAATCACAGACTCTAAACTATCCACAGAGACTTGAGGCTCACTACAGTTTTCTCTGCTTTATTCCCACTCTTGAATCTCAGGGCGCCAGAGACAATTTCATTTTGGAAAAATCAAAGATTTTCACATCAACAAGGTTGATACGTTCATTTAAACTTTGTCAACTGAACTTTATAACACAACACCCACTGCAATACAATAGAACAATCAAAATGATAACATCGAAACAACCATTTTGTCCATATCAGAAGGAAATGTTTTGACCTTATCAAAAATTTTTCCTGAAAATTTGAACAGAATTCATGTGTTCCCACAGAACGTTTAGATTTTGTTAACGCCACACTTCCTGACAGAAAGCTGTTCCTTCGGAAAAAATTAAACCAGCTCTGCCATTATAAATACACTTCTAAAATGGTCTCGGGGCTCCTCTTATTTGAATAGATAATCAATAAAATCCCACTTGAAGGTCTCAGAATCATTATTCACATAAAAAAATTATATAATCTAGGGATTTTAAAATGGTGTTAAGATCAGGTGCCTTCTTGATCTGTTGTAGAGTATGTTAAGAACCTTATGGGCCGGATTCACAAAAGTCCATATAGGAGCAAATACCCAAACACACATGAACCCAGAGGCACAAGCAGGTAATAGGCACACGCAGGATTTTCAGAGGGACTGGGCAGATACACCAGAGGAGGCATGCAGCCCAATGGGCAGGGAAGTGGGAGTGGCCATGCAGAAGGATGCTGATGCCTTTTCCAGAATGACTTGGGGTGTGGACACATTCAGACAGGGTCTGGTAGTAAGAGTCAGCAGGAGTCAATGGAAAAGGTGTTTAGTCAGCTTCCCAGGGACAGCTGGGCTGACCACACCCACCCAGAAAAGCCAGCAGCTGCAGAGAGGGATAACTGCAGTGGAGTTTAGCAGGTTTGGAGGCCTCGCTGCTCCACTCACACAACCCCCTGTAGCTCTGAGACTCGGGCGCCAACTATGTCATGGAAGTAGAGGGGACAGCGGCACAGACACAAAGGGCAGCGCTGGAGCCTGGCACACTGACACCAGCATTTCTGTGCTGTGGATCCACCCAAAATCTGAGTATGCTCGGACCTTGGGTCTCCACTTCCCAGACCTCATTTTCATCCTGCCTGCGTGCACCCTGCAAGCCTTTGAAAACAGCCTTCATTCTAGGTGTGCAAAAGGCATGCAGCCACTGGTGCTGATGCAGAGAACCATGCAGCTGCTGGTGCCGCTGCTTCCTTGAAAATCTGGCCCTATCAATATAATGATAATGGATTAATTAAAAGAGACTAAGCTGATTGACTGAGAGACTGAATGATTGTAGCTGTTCTAACTTGTGTTTCAACCTGCCACTCGCTCGGTTACTCATCATTAGTCAAACAGCCGTTGTTACCCCCTGTGCTTGTCAAGCTAACTCTGGCTGCTTTACCATCTGAAACATGCAAATATGTTGTAGTTATTACATCCAATAACCACAAGAAACCATCTAGTCCAATATTACAAAGCTCCTCCCTGGCATTAACATCTGGTCATTTACGTAACTGGGCAATTTTTGCATATTCACACATGGCTGATGTTTCCTCACTGCGCTGCTGAACACATAAATGGTTCCATTTCCACTACATGCCTTACTGAGGAGCATTTCCAACCACACAACAGCAAGATGATCTCAAAGACTCCCCTTCTCTGGCTGCTGCTTTTCTGGTTTCAGGGTAAGAAACAGACAAGTGTCAAAAGTGTTGATAAGGAATGTGGCAAATCATAAGAAAAAATGCCCATGGTTTGTAGAGTTATATGCTGATTCCAGGTATATTTTTAGTTTATTTCTACTGTTCAGTTTACAAATGTTTCAATGTAGAGCTTGGAATAATGTTAATTTAATTGTCCCATTTACCCAACCCCAGCCATACTCATTTTTATTCTCTCTCGCCAGGTTCCAATGGACAGATTGTGATGACTCAGACTCCAGAATTCCTGTCAGTGTCTCCAGGAGACAGAGTCACCATCAACTGCAAAGCCAGTTCCAGTGTTAGTAGCTACATGGCCTGGTACCAACAGAAATCAGGGCAAGCTCCTAAGCTTCTTATCCACAGCGCCAACCGTCCCTCTGGGATCCCAGACCGGTTCAGTGGCAGTGGGTCGGGCACTGATTTCACATTCACCATCAGCCGGGTTGAAGCTGATGATGCTGGAGATTATTACTGTCAGCAGTACGATGAGTTACCTCTCACAGTGATACAGACCAATACAAAAACCTCCCTGCTCTATGAAGCATGAAGTCTAGCAGACACTCCTACACACATATAGCACAAGAGTCTAGTTTTCAAATGTTCTGCCAAAAGATAAATAAGAGGATAACTCCTCCCATCCAGTAACAACTGAAAACTCTGGCATTGTATTGCTATCCTGAGAAGTTAGCTGTGCAGGGAAGTTTTGTCATAGCATCAGCTGAACAACAGAGGGTCATTAGTGAAATCCCACAAAATGTGTTATGGCTTTTTTTAAGTCTAACCTTAACTGTTAATTTTCTGGGTTTATAATCCTTGGTGTTTGGATCATGACAACATCCCAGTCACTGATTTTATCCTAAATTACAAATACCCTCAGCCTTATCTCCATCTTCTTCTTATTTATTTTTTGCACTGCAGTAGTGCCTACAAAGCCCCAGATATGGACCCCATTGTGCTAGGTGCTGTACAAACACAGAACCAAATGATGCCCCTTCCCCAAAGAACTGCTACAATCTTAATGTAGTTTTTGTCTGGGAATCAATACATTAATCCAGAAAGCAAACTTAATTAGCTCAAAATTAAAATTGTTTTCGGACAAGAGATCCGGAGCATGGGAAATAAAGGTAATATTCAATTATTCATGCAGCACAGATCACATACAAATGAACTGATACCACATAACGTACATTAAACCATTAACACACACACACAGTCACAAACTATGCAGATCAGGTGTGGGCCATCGCGGAAGGAAGTGCCTCATTCTGGGAATGACACAAAACACCCTTTCATGGGCTGATTTATGGCAGACAGTTCCCTGCTTGATCCCTTACCTAAACTTTTCAGTGGGTTGCTGGTAGGGAATCTACTGGTGTCCTGCACTCCAAATCAGGGGCCCCTTCTTGGCCTGTTTGGGGACGACCCAAATGCTGCTCGTTCTCACCAGCAAGCAGCAGGTTTATGGTTAAACAGCCAGAGCATGTGGGCTGGGTGCACTTGGCATGCCTAGAACAACATCGTTGAGTGTCCTGCCTGGCTCTCAAGAAGCCTACGGTGCGTCCTTGATAGATGTTAGATCCTGCTACACTGGCCCTCAGAGCCCAACATGTACAAAACAGAGCATGTGTCTATAGTGCGGAGGAAGTTTTTTAATATTTTTATTGATTTAATTTTATCCTGACTCTACATAATTGAGGATTCTAGAAGTTTTGGCTCAAAATAAGCATTCAAAAAAATAAACAAACAAACCCCACACAATTTCAAAACAACTTTGTTAAGGGGACACACTCTCTGCTGTGAAAAAATATACAAAGAGACATTTATATCAGAGAGGGGAATATTCCCAGATACAAACAATATTAAGATGGAGTTCTGGTTGCAAGTACATATTTGTAATTTAGAGTGAAATACATTACGGAGGAGTTGTACTTATAGCAAAGACAACAAAAAAGTACTATAAACTTCGGAAAATCCAAGATAGATTCAAAAGACAATGAAACATGTTACAGTATGGAAATACATAGTGAGGGCACCAAAAATGTTATATCCCCTCTCAGTTTTCTCTTCTCTACATTAAACAAACCCCATTTTTTTTCAATCCTCCCTCATGTTTTCCAAATTTTAATCCTATTTTGCTCTTCTCTGGACTCTCTCCAATTTGTCCACATCTTTCCTGAAATGTGGCACCCAGAACTGGACACAATACTCCAGTTGAGGCCTAATCAGCGTGGAGTAGAGTGGAAGGAATACTTCTCATGTCTTGCTTACAACACTCCTGCTAATATACCAGAATTATTTTTGCTTTTTTGGCAACAGTGTGACACTGTTGACTCATATTTAGCTTGTAATCCTCTATGATCTCCAGATCTCTTTCCCCAGTACTCCTTCCTTAACAGTCATTTCCCATTTTGTATGTGTGCAACCGATTGTTCCTTCTGTGCTGGTGGGGGAGTGGCACTATATGTGAAAAAAAGTGTAGAATCAAATGAAGTAAAAATCTTAAATGAACCAAACTGTACCATAGAATCTCTATGGATAGTAATTCCATGCTCAAATAAGAAGAATATAGCAATAGGGATATATTAACGACCACCTGACCAGGATGGTGATAGTGACCATGAAATGCTCAGGGAGATTAGAGCGGCTATTAAAATTAAAAACTCAATAATAATGGGGATTTCAACTATCCCCATATTGACTAGGTACATATCACCTCAGGACGGGATGCAGAGATAAGGTTTCTTGACATCTTAAATGACCGCTTCTTGGAGCAGCTAGTCCTGGAACCCACTGAAGGAGAGGCAATTCTTGATTTAGTCCTAAGTGGAGCACAGGATCAGGTCCAAGAGGTGACTATAGCTGGACCGCTTGGTAATAGTGACCATAATATAATTAAATTTAACATTCTTGTGGTGGGGAAAACACCACAGTGGCCCAACGTTGTAGCATTTAATTTCTGAAAGGGGAACTACATAAAAATGAGTAAGTTAGTGAAACAGAAATTAAAAGGTACAACATCAAAAGTAAAATCCCTGCAAGCTGCATGGAAACTTTTTAAAGACACCATAATAGAGGCTCAATTTAAGTATATACCCCAAATTAAAAAACATAATAAGAGAACCAAAGAAGAGCCACCGTGGCTAAACAACAACGTAAAAGAAGCAGTGAGAGGCAAAAAGGCATCCTTTAAAAAGTGGAAGTTAAATTCTAAGTGAGGAAAATAGAAAGGAGCATAAACACTGGCAAATGAAGTGCAAAAATATAATTAGGAAGGCCAAAAAAGAATTTGAAGAATAGCTAGCTAAAAACTCAAAAAGTAATAGCAAAAAAAAAAAAAAAAAATTAAGTACATCAGAAGCAGGAAGCCTGCTAAACAACCAGTGGGGCCACTGGATGATCCAGATGCTAAAGGAGCACTCAAGGACAATAAGGCCATTGCAGAGAAACTAAATGAATTTTTGAATCGGTCTTCACAATTGAGGATGTGAGGGAGATTCCCAAACCTGAGGAACTGTCCCAGATTGAGGAGTCATTAGAGGAGGTTTTGGAACAAATTGATAAACTAAACAGCAATAAGTCAGCAATGTCCCTGCTGGAGTCTGAATGTAAAAATAAATATAAACAAAATTATTAAATATAGAAGCTCTTGTGTTTTCCACACATTAGTTATATCCTTCTTTATGTCCCTTGTCCCAACCCCACTTCTTCAAGTCCCCATACACTATCACTCTAATTCCATTGAAATAATTCATGTTAACCAAGAAAGAAACTAGCAACCTACAGGACACATGCACTAGCCTCATAAGTAACCATATAATCCGCCCCGTCACCCTACCCCTTCCCCATCCCTTTCCTGTGGTGTCTCCTCTTTGTTGTTCGGATGCTTTAGACCCCTATTCTGTAAGCATGTGTGCGCATGTGTACCGTTGGGTACAAGGGGAGAGCCATTGAATTCCAGGCATAGGATACTGATGGATTCAATGGGACTTCACATATACATAAAGCAGTGTTGCCAACTCTAGCCATTGTATCTGATGTTAATTTAAAGCCTCCCCAAATCCTGAAATCCTGCTGGCTGCAGTGAAAAGTTTGACCCAAGTGTGCCCGGAATGCTCCGAGCCAAAAGACAAATTAAAACACTGAAACTCTATTTCTAACTAATGTGTGAAAACACAAGAGCTTCTATATTTAATAATTTTGTTTATATTTATTTTTACATTCAGACTCCAGCAGAGACATTGCTGACTCAGACTCCAGAATCTGTGGCAGTGTCTCCAGGAGACACAATCATTATCAACTGCAAAGCCATGATGGGCCTACTTACCTGGTACCAACAGAAACCCGGACAAGCTCCTAAGGTCCTTCTGTACAGTGCCTCCACCTTGCTGCCTGGGGTCCCAGCCCAGTTCCATGGCAGTCAGGCTGGGAGCAGTGTCACTGATTACAGTCTCTCAATCAGCCCCGTTCAAACCGAAGATGCAGGAGACTATTATTGTCAACCTTTTTACTGTACCCCTTTCACACAGTGATACAGGCATATATAAAAACCTCCCTGCTCTGTGTTTTAGTTACTTTCAAACAGTGTAACAGCTGCTTCCTCTCATGCGTCTCCATATCAGGGTAGCTACAGTGTGGGAACCATGGACAGCAACCAGGTGTCAGATTCATTCCTTATGCCCCCTCTACCAGCCACCGGCTCAGATCTGTTCACCCAGCACAGAACAAAGTCCAAGGTTTATGTCGAGCTGAGCGGACTCCAGGCCACAACCTGTCAGTGTCACCCTTGGTGACTAATTGATGTTTTTATTAATGGTGGATTTTCACTTCTTTGATGGCTCAGAGGGCTAATGAGACATCGAGAAGCTCTCTGGATACACTGGGGGGGGGGGGGAAATCAATGGATAAAACAACATAAACCTCTTAGACACATTGAGACAATACAGCTCCCATTGCTCGTGAACTAAATCACATACAAACAGCTCGCCTCAGATTCTTGCCTTTCATGCTCCTCGTGTGCTACCTAACCAGCATTAGAGCTCTCCACTGGCTCCTCCCAACCCTCCATCCACCCCTTCCTCTTTCCTTGGCTACCTGGCTCCCCTGAAGGATCTGGGAGCTCAGCTCTCCCTGTTAGGCCCTGGTGGTCATGCAGCTCCATGGGAGTAGGAGTGGACACCGTCTCAAAAGAAATATTAGAACTGGAAAAGGTACAGAGAAGGGCAACAATAATGATTAAGGGTATGGAACAGCTTCTGTATGAGGAGACATTATAAAGACTAGAACTTTCTATCTTGGAAATGAGATGACTAAGAGGGGATATGATAGAGATCTACTGTATAAAACTGTGACTGTTGTGGAGAAAGTGAATAAGGAAGTGTTATTTACCAATTCACATAACACAAGAACCAGGGGTCACCCCATTAAATGAATAGGCAGCAGGTTTAAAATAAACACAAGGAAGTACTTCCTCACACAACTCACAGTCAACCTGCGGAACTCTTTGCCAGAGGATTTTCTGAAGGCCAAAACTATAACGGGGCTCAAAAAAGAACCAGACCAGTTTATGGAGGATAGGTCCGTTGGTGGCTATTAGACAAGATGGTCAGGGATGCAACCTCATGCTCTGAGTGTCCGTAGCCTCTGATTCCCAGAGGGGAATAGAGTGGACGACAGGGGATTGATCACACGATGACTGCCTGTTCTGTTCACTCCTTCTGAAGCACTTGGCATTGGCTACAGTCAGAAGACAGGATACTGGGCTAAATGGACCATTGGTCTGACCCAGTATGGCTGTTCTTATTTCTTATGATGTACAAACAAACTGGGAGGCAGCAGGGTGCCATGTGGTTCAGCTGAGGCAACTGGGCAATGAGATCCTTGGTGTTAGAGTGGGGCAGTGCCAGAGCTGCAGGAAAATCTGGGACTGGACAAACAGGAGGAGGGACAGACTGATGGGAAGCCAAGGACAGGAAGACATTTTTGGAGATGTGGGACACATGGAACCACCTACCCCTGGCTACCAACAGCCTCTATGCTTAGGTCTTGCCATGCTCCTTCACTCCCCAATTCGCCTCCGGTGTGGACATCGTACAGCCAGGAACACCAGCTCTGCCCCATGGAAAGGAGGCTTCTATGCCAGGAGTATCCCCCCGGGGGCCTTACGGCTGCATTGCTGCCACTCTGCACAAAGTGCCCACAGCACAGTCAGACCCCACCCCCTCTTCAGACAAGGCCCAATCGTTCAAATATTTACACATGGGTAACTTCACTCGCACGAGGAGCACACATACATATGCAAGGGGTAGCTCAGATGACATGAAATGCAGCACAAAGGAAAATTCATGAGAAAACTGAGAAGTAAAGCAAAGACGACTTTCCACCAACAAAAGCCTGGGTCAGGAATGTTGGAGCAGGCTGAGGGCTCACTGCCTGTAAAGGTGGAGGGATGGAAAGGAGGTTCTGTAGGTGTCTGGCTGGCTGAGTGCCTCTTGGCAATGGTTATTTTAACGTTTCTGGGATCTCATTGTATTGTATAATTAATGAAGGTGTTAAGGTGCCTAGAGCCTTGGATAGGTGTCTATCATTTTAAATCTAAATATATAAAAATGAAAATAATAGAAGAATGAACAAGTTCATAGTGCAACGGGTGTAACAGTTTGTGTTACTAACAGTGGCCTCTGTCTAACAGGTGCCTTTTGTAAAACTGGTGTGTGCGTAAAGCATTTCACCTGTGTATCTTACTCTCCATATTGTGTGAATAATACGGCAAACCACAGTGACATTTGCCCCTGTGTGAGGGCCGGCACGAGGCCTATGGATTACTGAAGTGAAAGTCCCACTTAAGCCCAGAGAACGATATTTTAGCTGCAGGGGGTACATTTCACCTCATATTAACAATGATGTTGATTCTCCTTGTCTTGCCGCCAGATGGCAGCACATGAGCACAAAACTCGTAAGAACATACATAAGAACATAAGAATGGCCATACTGAGTCAGAACAAAGGTCCATCTAGCCCAGTATCCTGTCTTCTGAAAATGGCCAATGACAGATGCTTTAGAGGAATGAACAGAACAGATAATCATCAAGTGATCCTCCACTGTCCATGGGAGCTGAAGATACTCAGCCCCTCTGAAAAAAATCAGACCATTTTTACTTCGGTGCCAAATATATATTTAGGAGCCTAACTTTAGGCACCTGGGTATGATCATTTTGGCCCAAAAGAATATATGTTAAAATAATAGCTCCCAAATATGCTCAGTAAAATACTAACCACAGTTTTATGTGGTTTTAAATACTCAAGCCTTTGTCAATGTTGACCAAGAGATCTCGTTGGCCCAGTGGTGGACCCTGGAACAGACTAACAGAGATGTTCTTGAGCAGCTGTTCTTTTCTGTTCTGCATCTATCCTTTACTTTTGTTTTATTTTCCACTCCACATTATAGGTCTAATGAGTGCAAAGCCTGTAGAACCTCAGGCCATGGCATTTTTTCGGTGTAACAACCTACTTCAGATGATCCTGGATTTCTTTTTTGCCTGTTCCTCTGATGCTGTCTCCTCTTCACTTTGGGAAGAGATGTAAATTTTATCCATCATCTCGACCACTCCTCCAGTCCAGTTTTCCCACCTGACCTCAGATGGACCAGGGATTCTGCCTGCCTGCCACTTCCTCAGCTCTCGTCCCCTAGTGCCCCTCCTCTACTTGCACTACATTGATGACATCTTCATCATATGGACCCACGGAAAGGAGGCCCTTGAAGAATTCCACCTGGACTTCAACAATTTCCACCCCACCATCAACCTCAGCCTGGACCAGTCCACACAAGAGATCCACTTCCTGGACACTACAGTGCAAATAAGTGATGGTCACATAAACACCACCCTATACCGGAAACCTACTGACCGCTATACATACCTACATGCCTCCAGCTTCCATCCAAGACACATCACACGATCCATTGTCTACAGCCAAGCCCTAAGATACAACCGAATTTGCTCCAACCCCTCAGACAGAGACAAACACCTACAAGATCTTTATCAAGCATTCGTAAAACTACAATACCCACCTGGGGAAGTGAGGAAACAGATTGACAGAGCAAGACGGGTACCCAGAAATCACCTACTACAGGACAGGCCCAACAAGGACAATAACAGACCACCACTGGCCATCACATACAGCCCCCAGCTAAAACCTCTCCAGCGCATTATCCACGATCTACAACCTATCCTGGAAAATGATCCCTCACTCTCACAGACCTTGGGAGGCAGGCCAGTCCTCGCTTATAGACAACCCCGCAACCTGAAGCAAATACTCACCAGCAACTACACACCACACCACAGAAACACCAACCCAGGAACCAATCCCTGTAGCAAAGCTCGTTGCCTACTCTGTCCCCATATCTACTCTGGCGACACCATCAGAGGACCCAACCACATCAGCCACACCATCAAGGGCTCATTCACCTGCCAGCAATGCCCCTCTGCCATGTACATTGGCCAAACCGGACAGTCCCTCCGCAAAAGAATAATTGGACACAAATCGGACATCAGGAATGGTAACATACAAAAGCCAGTAAGTGAACACTTCAATCTCCCTGGTCATTCTATTACAGATTTAAAAGTCACTATTATTGAACAAAAAAACTTCAGAAACAGATTTCAAAGAGAAACAGCAGAACTAAAATTCATTTGCAAATTTAACACCATTAATCTGGGCTTGAATAGGGACTGGGAGTGACTGGCTCATTACAGAAGCAGCTTTTCCTCTCCTGGAATTGACACCTCCTCATCTATTATTGGGAGTGGACTACATCCACCCTGATTGAATTGGCCCTGTCAACACTGGTTCTCCACTTGCGAAGAAACTCCCTTCTCTCCATGTGTCAGTATATAATGCCTGCATCTGTAACTTTCACTCTATGAATCTGAAGAAGTGAGGTTTTTACCCACGAAAGCTTATGCCCAAATAAATCTATTAGTCTTTAAGGTGCCATCAGACTCCTTGTTGTTTTTGCCTGCCTGGGGAAAGAATATAACTTAGCCCTAAAGCTGACAACAATAATCGCTCACCTACCACCTAACAAAGGAGCATCTCATTTTTTGTTTCCTTTAACCTTATCTCTTTTCTGTTATCCATGTCCCTTTGTATTTGGTTGAGGAAACAGTCTTGTCAAAACTAATTACCCTATATACTTGTTCATAAGCCAATTTTTTTTGGTAAAAATGTGAAGCATCAAAGCGTGGGGGTCAGCTTATCAACAGGTCTACACCAAAATTTGATGATTTTAAGGTCTATGGAATTATTGAATTGAATATCTAATACATTGTCATTTTGTTTACCTGGAGCATTCGTAGGCATGGAGCCCCTCCGCTCCAGGCCATGGATTGCCATTCCCAGCGAATGGGAGCTGCAGGAAGGGGCGGCCAGCCCATGCTGCTTCCTGCAGCTCCCATTGGCTGGGAACAGCAAACCGTGGCCACTGGGAGCGGAGGGGCTCTGTGCCTGTGAACGCTCCAGGTAAACAAAATGTCCAAGCCCACTAGCAGCTTACCCTAACAGGCCGGGAGCCAAAGTTTGCCAACCCCTGAAACATAGGGTTGGCTTATGGAAGGGTAATACCGTTTTTGCTATTTTTACCTATCCATCTTGGGGATAGGCTTATAAACGAACGGGCTAATGAACGAGTATATACGTACTTTGTTACTAAACTCAGAATACTTTAGTCGCAACCTACTGTAGTTAATATTTTCATAGGAAAAATATAAGTTTTACAATCAGCTCTATATAATACTGTATGTGGCTCCTTTCTTATCATTCTGACATGACTCAGTATTGGGCAGTTGTTCATCTTGCCTGGTGGGCTCTCTTACGCAAGGTCTCACAGGGTTCAAATATGGTATGTGTTGTGGTCCATTAATCTACTAGGGGAGGTAAAAAGGCAGTGAGAGCTGAGATGCCTTCTGTGTATATGTGACACACACTTTAATGTTATAATTTAGCATTTAGTGTACAACATATCCCAAGCATCAGAGTAGGGCACTACAGATGGAAGCCTGGGGGTTCCAACGACAGAGTGGGAGAGGGAAGGATGATGACTGACCAAACTAGACATTACAAGAACAAGAAGCGAGGTAGGAGGAGAACCAGGACAAGGCGACATCATGAAAACCAAGGGAGGACAAGATTTCTACTAAGTGTGTGAGATCAACAGTGTTAAGAGCAGCCAAGAAATCAAGGAGCATGGGCATGGAGATTGGTCCAGAAAAAGGTTGAGAGCAGTTTCAGTGCAGCAGAAAGGGAAGAAACCAGATCAGATGGGAGCTGGAGAAGAGGAATTGGAGGCAACATCTGTAAATGGCCATTCAATGAGCTTAGGGAGGAAGGGGATGGGCGGCATTTCAGGGAACTTAGGCGTACATTAAATGGATTAAAAACTGGCTAACTGATAGGTCTCAAGATGTAACTGTAAATTGGGGAATCATCACAGAGTGGGTGTTTTACCAGTGTGGTCCCACCAGGTTCGTTTCTTGGTCCTTTGCTATTTTAAATTTTTATCAATAACCTGGAAGAAAACAAAATCATCACTGATAAAGCTTAGATGACATAAAAACTGGGGGAGTATAAATAATGTAGAGGACAGGCAACTGACAGAGCGATCTGGATTGTTAAGTAAACTGGGCGCAAGCAAACAATTCACATTTTAATATGGCTAAATGTAAATGTATACATCTGGGAACAAACCATATAGGCCATACTTCCAAAATGGGGGACTTGATCCTGGGCAGAAGTAACTCGGAAAAAGATTTGGGGTCATGGTGGATAATCAGCTGAACATGAGCTCCCAATGTGATGCTGGAGCCAAAAAAGCTCAAGTAATTCTGGGACGTATAAACAGGGGAATCTGAAGTAGGAGTAGGGAGGTTGTTTTAACTCCATATTTGGCCCTGGAGTGACCACTGCTGGACTAGTCTCCAGTTCTAGTAGCCACACTTCAAGAAGGATGTTGATTGGAGATGGTTCAGAGAAGAGCCATAAGAATGATTTAAGAATTAGAAAATCTGCCTGATAATGACAGACTCAAAGAGCTCCATCTATTTAGCTTTACAAAGAAAAGGTTAAGGGGTGACTTATCACACTCTATAATAATTGACTCTGCATTCTAGCCCAGAAAGATATAACATAATCCAATAGCAGGAAGTTGAAGCTAGACAAATGCAGACTGGAAATAAGGTGTAAATTTTTAACGGTGAGAGTGCTTAACCATTGGAACAATTTACCAAGGGTCATGGTGGATTCTCCATCACTGACCATTTTTAAATCACACTTGGATGTTTTGTCTAGAAGCTCTGCTCTAGGAATTATTTTGCGGAAGTTCTATGACCTGCATTATGCAGGAGGTCAGACTAGGTGACCAAAATGGTCCTTTCTGGCCTTGGAATCTATGAATTTATTACCTCCCTGTTTGTATTCAGTGACAGACATTACAAGGAAAGCTGTCAATTATAATAATATTTAGCCCTTAAACAGATCTGCAGTTTTTCAAAGTACGGTGTAAGGATGAACTAATTAATTAACTAATTAACTAGCATCCTAATAACCCATTCGGGAAACTGCTCTCTGAGTGAACATTTAGTGGGATCTAAGCACTAAATAATCCATGAGAGTTGGACGTTACCAGTGACAGACACCAGATGCCACTCAGTTTATGAACAAACTGAGCCCAGTGCTGGACTCTTTGGTCAGGAAAAGCTCCAGGACACTCTGGACCCACTGAATATAAAGACCAGCCCCAGTCTGATCCCTCTGGGCATCCCTCACTGCTAGGAATGGGAGCTGTGTTACCAGACTGAGGGGTGTACACAGCCCTGGGTCTGCAGAGGGAATGGACATTTCCTCAGAGATGTTGCTTTGCATATTTCCACCTGAGTGACAGTTCCTGGCTGTTCTGAGCAGATATAAACGTGTCACCTTCATACTTTGTGCTCCTGAACTTGGTATCTGTCACTCTACACGTATCAAGATGATCTCCCAGACTCAATTTCTCTGGCTCCTCGTGTTTTGGATTCAGGGTAAGATCAACAACAAGGGAGGATTTGTTTAAAAGAAAAGTTTTAATATTTTATGAGGATTTAAATGCTAAAGTATTTCTCTTTCAAGCAATAATTCCTAGCAGCACTGTTAGCAGAATGAAAGCTCCAGGCTAGACACCAAAAGATGCAATTTAGCAGCTTGTTAATTATTCTGATATTGGAGGATTTTACATTTCTTTTTATCCTAAATCTATTCTCCAATCCAGACACCAGTGGGCAGATCGTGCTGACTCAGACTCCAGAATCCCTGGCAGTGTCTCCAGGAGACAGAGTCACCATCAACTGCAAAGCCAGTTCCAGTGCTTCTACAGGCATGGCCTGGTACCAACAGAAATCAGGACAAGCTCCTAAACTCCTTATCAGCGCTGCTTCCACTCGTCCCTCTGGGATCCCAGACCGGTTCAGCGGCAGTGGGTCTGGCACTGACTACACATTCACAATCAGCAGAGTGGAAGCAGATGATGCTGGAGATTATTATTGTCATCAGTATGCCAGCTACCCTCTCACACAGTGATACAGACCAGCACAAAAACCTCCCTGCTGTTTAGATTCCAACGTTCACTCAGTATTTCAGCTGCTTCCTGTGCAGCTTAATTGCATTTTTGCCTCTGCTGCCCTGCAATGAGACGGGCTGGATGTGTCAGACTTCAGTCACCTCCCTCCACACTCAAGAACTTCTGGTCCTTTCAGGTGCTCACACCAGGGGTTCAGCACTCTTTACTCAGCAATTGCTCCCCAAACACTAACATGGATTTGCTCTTATGGGCTGCATTCAACTTTCTACAGACAACAGGTTACAATCCTAGTACCTTTCTACTGAGCTGACAAAATGGATGGAGAACTACACCTTGGCTTTCTAAAGCAGCCACACTGGAAAACTGTAATAGTTTCATCTAAACAAATGACGGTCAGAGTAAAATCTATTTATCTGATCCAGTCTCTTCTGTTCAGTTAGTTGTGCTCATTAGAACATCTGCTTCATGTATAGAACCATCCAAACATCTGCTACTCCTGCTTCAGCATCAATAATTACATCAACCTTAAATTAATAAATAAAGATATCCTATCTCCTAGATCTGGAAGGGACCAAAGGTCATCAAGTCCAGTGCCCTGCCTTCACTAGCAGGACCAAGTACTGATTTTGCCCCAGATCTCTAAGTGGCCCCTCAAGGATTGAACTCACAACCCTGGGTTTAGCAGACCAATGCTCAAACCACTGAGCTATCCCTCCCCCATTTTAATGCTCTCTCTCTCAGCCACTACTAAGTGGACTAGAGTCTAAGGACCTCTGTTCTTTTTTTAGTTCTACATAAAAATGGAGCATGTTTGATACAATTAATGGGGGGGGGGGAAGAAATTGGTGAAGGAAGAGCAGACGGGCTCTTTCCTAAAAAACAGAAACAACAGTTCATTCCAGAATAGTGTTCATAAATATTCAAATGCCCTGGTACACCCATAGAGTGGGCATCTCAGAAAGTGCTGCAGGGAAAACAAGGAGAGAAAAATGAAAGGAGAAAGAGAGGGAAGGGCAGCTTTAAAATCCACCCAGGATGTAGAGACAGAGCAGCTGACTTAAAAACTCCACAGAAGTGACATTCTAATCTGAACAGAGCCAGGTAGTTTCCTGTCCAGGTCCCCAGCTGGTGCAAATCAGCAGAGCTCTGTTGATTTCAGTGGAAATACACTGACCTAAACCAATGGGTATTTATGAACAGTGCATCCTTTTCCTTCCGGCATCTGAAGGTCTCTCACCAATCAGACACAGATAGACATTCTGCGAACTGGGTTACTGGGTCTATCTGTAATAATACCCCACGTATTGAAGATTTCTATTAGCTGACTTTTCTTGTAAACCCCACTAAAGAAATTACAGCCCATTTTATAGAATCACAGAACTGGAAGGGATCTCGAGAGGTCATCTAGTCCAGTCCCCTGCACTCATTGCAGGACTAAGTATTATCTAGACCATCCCTGACAGATGTTTGTCCAACCTGCTCTTAAAAATCCCCAATGCTGGAGATTCCACCACCTCCCTAGGCAATTTATTCCAGTGTTTAACCACTGTGACAGTTAGGAACTTCACACTGAGCAAGCCAGCTAAAAACAGCAGAAGCAGCTGTAAAAACCAATTCTCCACAGCTGTGTGCAAGATTCATTCCATAGAGCAAGGACCCAATCATATTATTTTAAAAATTATACCAGGGCCACAATTCTTGTTTCAATGGGCCACATCCTCAGCTGGTGTGGATCAAGACAGTTCCACTCACTTCAACGGAGCTCCATTGATATACAACAGCACAATCTGCTCAATGTCTGTGTCAATTACTTCTGTATAAGAACATTTACCCTAAGACAGCTCCGTCAACTGATGTGTTTAAAACTAGAGTGCTTATCAGTCAGTTTGGCAAAGCAATAAATACTTGTGAAGTGGGGTAGACTCTATACACTGTGAGTGCTGGACTGTAGACCACTATCAGCATGGAGACCATAGTTGAATAGATTCTTTCATTATAGCAGAGTGCCAGCTGTGGTATCGTTAAGGCTGAGCTGTGCTTTCTGGTTAATCAGTTCTTAGTGAATGAGCAAACACCTGGCTCAGGGAACGTTGTTGATCTGGTCTCATACTGCACATTCCCCCAAATAACCCTAGACCCTTGGCCAGCGCCACCATGGCAGGTAAGAACACACATCATCGTGTTGATATCTGACTATGGGCTGTTCAGGAGTCCATGAGATCCCCAACATGGAATCCCAGGAGATGGCATGGTCTGATGGTTAATGCAAGAACTGAGAGTCAGGAGAATTGGGATCTAACCCCAGCCTGGTCTCTCACACACACTAACCTTGGCCAAGACACAACTTCTACATGCCTGGGTTTTCCCATCTATAAAAAACAGACACATTAATTATTCTCCCTTAAAGGGCATTGGAAGATGTTATTTGTTGCTATTTTGAAAGCATTTTGAAATTTTAGTACACGGTGCAAGGGATTATTAAATGAAATACACCTTTTTATTTTATTTTATTTTCCTTCTTACGTATGAAACCATAACAACAACAATATACTTCAACCCATTAATGGAGATATTCCATAGTGTTCACTGCCCTTGAGCTAAACCAGATCCATCACTACACTATTCAAAATTGGATTGGACAGAGAACTGGCGACCATGCAAAGGCACAGAAGAAGCTAAAATTCCTACTGTGATTTTTCTCCTTTCACTCCTATGATTCTACTATCCTCGGGTTGCTGGTAGGAGTTGAATGTTTTGGCTTGTACAATGTCTTTAATAACATGTACACATTAAAGGATGAAGTTGGCTGTTTGTAGAAAAAAGCAATATGATTGGAAACATGCCAAGCTAAATCTAAAAGGACTTCCAAGTCCTTTTTTCAGGATGGTTTTGTAATTTTTCTGGGCTGTGGATGACAAAGTTTATTTTATAGCAACAGCCACTGGGAGGGGATGATCTAGGAAAAGGAAAATTTCCAGACTCTACCCTGAAACTCAGAGGCAATTTACATTGCCTGGCCTCTTTGCATTTTCACACCTGAGTGCCATTTCCTCACTGCTCTGAGCAGGGATTATAACTCTACCAGGTTGCATTTTACATTTCACTGCTGGGCTCTCAGCTTCTTGCCACCCAGAAGAGTCAAGATGATTTCACACACATGGCTTTCCTTGATGATGATGTTTTTTTTTCTGGGTTCAGGGTAAGAAAGAACAAAGAGATGAAGTTTTAAAAAGGCTTGTGGGTGTAGTTGGTGTGGGACACAATTCCTAGTATGTTTAATTCCTAGTACCGATAATCATGTGAAATGTATATTTTTAAAATGTGGTGGCATGCACAGATTTTCTGTTTCTAGACACCAGTGGAGAGACTGTGATGACTCAGTCCGCAGCATCCCTTTCAGTCAGTGAAGGTAAAAGTGTTACTATCAGTTGCAAAGCCAGTTCGTGTGTTACTGCTGATGTAGCCTGGTACCAACAGTCATCTAGAAAAGCTCGTAAGCCATTATCAATTAAACTTCTTCTTGCCTTATGGCGGTTTTAGCCAAGTTTAGCGGCAGTGGATTAGCACTGATTTCACATTCACCATCACATTTGTGTAATATTGATACTACTATCTGCCACGGCCCTTGGATAGAAGAGGAAAGATTATAGTGGAAAGCGATTACATTTTTGAAGGAAGGGAGGGAAAAGAAAAGGGAGGAGAGGAGAGGAGAGGGGTAATTGTCAAATCTAAAATGATTAGCACCTAGACTATTCACTCCATACTGCATTGAAGCTGCATGTATCTGACATGGAGCCTGATTATCCGGGGGGGGGATATGACAGAGGTCTATAAAATCATGACTGGTGTGGAGAAAATGAGTGAGAAAGTGTTATTTACCCCTTCGCATAACACAAGAACCAGGGGCCATGCAATGAAATTAATAGACAGGTTTAAAACAAACAAAAGGAAGTATTTCTTCACTCAACGCACAGTCAACTTGTGGAACTTGTTGCCCGGGGATGTTGTGAAGGTCAAAACTATGCCGGGGTACAAAAAAGATTTAGATAAGTTCATGGAGGACAGGTCCATCAATGGCTATTAATCAAGAAGGTCAAGGATGTAATCAAGTGATCTGGGTGTCCCTAAGCCTCTGACTGCCAGATGCTGGTACTGGAAGGCAGGGGATGGATCACTCAATAAATTGTCCTGTTCCGTTCCTGCCCTCTGAAGCATCTGGCATTGGCCACTGTCAGAACACAGGATACTGGTCTGGATGGACCATTGGTTTCACCCAGTATGGCCATTCTTATATAGGGGTCAAGCACCTACAGCTTCTATTCACTTGTACTGGGGATGCTGGTGCTCAGCACATCTGTAAATGAGGCCCTGGGTTCTTTAGCTCTTCTATAGCGAGAGCTCTCAGGCTAATAGACACACCTTGGGGGTGATGTTGTGGGGAAGCCCAGCAATTTGGGAATCCCTGCTTTGTGTAAGCAGGACAAGGTGTCTTCCTAGGGCATGAAATCAGTGACATCCAGAGTGTGTTTGGAGGGAGAGGGTAAAATGAAGGCCCATGCCCAGACTCCGGTGGCACAGCCCAAGTGAATATTTAGGAGAGACATGTCAGATCTGCTCAAATATAAGTAAGATCTGCAAAGACATCTGTATATATAGCATCTGAATCTAGGATAACACAATATCATTGTAAACTAGAAGAGCAGCAGGAAATAAGCCAAATATGAGCATTTCAAATCTCTGGGCTGAAACTAAAAGTGCAGTAAATTTGCATTCATTTTGCATAGGGGTGAGGTGTCCTCACTGAGCTGCTGAACACATATAAACATTTCATTTTCCACGGCTCACTTATGAACGAGCTTTTCCAACCCCGGTCAGGCAAGATGATCTCACACACGCCCCTTCTCTGGCTGCTGGTTCTCTGGATTCAGGGTAAGAAATCAATAAATACAAAATGTAAAACGCAACAGAGAGTCCTGTGGCACCTTTAAGACTAACAGATGTATTGGAGCATAAGCTTTCGTGGGTGAATGCCCACTTCATCGGATGCATGTGAAAAATGTAAAACATCACACATCAGTGTGACAGAAGATAAGAAATGTTGTCATTCCAACTTATTTAATTAATATTCTACTGTTGCATTTAGTATAAATTCACACTGGAATGTTCAAACTGTGTTTCAGTGTCTGAACACTTGTGATATCCTGTATTATATCTTTGATCATTCCCTCCCCATCTTCTCTCTTTATCCAGACTCCTCTGGGCAAACTGTGATGACTCAGTCCCCGGAATCTCTGGCAGTGCCAGTGGGAGGGAGAGTCTCTACCAACTGCAAAGCCAGTACGAGCATTGGCAATTACTTACACTGGTACCAACAGAAACCTGGACAAGTTCCCAAACTTCTTATCGCCTACGCCACCAGCCTCCAGTCGGGGGTCCCAGCCCGGTTCAGCGGCAGTGGGTCTGGCACTGATTTCACATTCACCATCAGCAGTGTAGAAGCTGAAGATGCTGGAGATTATTACTGCCAGCAGTGTAGCAGCTGGCCTCTCACAGCGATACAGACCAGTGCAAAAACCTCCCTGCTCTCTGCAGCGTGCAATGCAGTTACCGTTTGTTGCGGATGTAACTGTCTGCATTTCAAATGTTCTGTAAACGTGAAATAAGAGGGTGACTTATTCCATCTCCAAGCACACTATAAAAAGGAGAACACTGGAGGACTTAAAGAGTTTGGCTACCACAGACTCTAGCATATCCACAGAGATTTGAGGCTCACTACAGTTTTCTCTGCTTTATTTCCACTCTTGAATCCCAGGGCACCAGAGACAATTTCATTTTGGAAAAATCAGAGACTTTTCATTTCAATAAAGCTGAAATGTCCATTTAAACTTTATCAACTGAACATCATAACACAACATCCACCGCAATACAATAGAACAGTCAAAATGATAACATCAAAACAACCATTTTGACCATATCGGAAGGAAATGTTTTGACCTTATCAAAACTTTCCCCTGAAACTTTGAACAGAATTCCTGTGTTCCCGGAGAACATTTAGATTTTGTAAAATCCACATTTCCTTAGTGAAAGCTGTTCCTTTGGGAAAATTTCAACCAGCTCTGCCATTATAAATACACTTCTACAATGGTCTCAGGAGTCCTCTTATTTGAACAGATAATCAATAAAATCCCATCTGAAGGTCTCAGAATTGTTATTCACCTTGGAAAATTATACATATCTAGGGATTTTTAAATGGCCTGTTTGCTCTGTTGTAGAGTATGTTGTGATAAATGAAGGGGAGGGGGGAGTTCCCCTTTTATGAACACCCAGACACCCAGTTAGCTAAAAAAATCCCTGTTAGTAGCTGGCCTCTACTTGCTTTACCTGTAAAGGGTTAAAAAAAAAGCCCATAAGTAAAAGGAAGGGAGTGGGCACCTGATCAAAAGAGCCAATGGGAGGGCTAGAACTTTTTAAACAGCTACTAACAGGGATTTTGTAGCTAAGTGGCTGGCTGGATGTCCATAAAAGGGAGCTCCCCCCCCACACACACACACACACCCCTTCATTTATCACATACATTAAGGCCTTATGGGCTAGATTCACAAAGGGAGCAAATCCCCAAACACACATGAACCCAGAGACACAAGCAGGTAATAGGCACACAGGATTTTCATAGGGACTGGGCAGATACACCAGAGGAGGCGTGCGGCCCAATGGGCAGGGAAGTAGGAGTGGCCACGCAGAAGGGTGCTGATACCTTTTCCAGAATGGCGTGGGATGTGGACACATTCAGACATGGTCTGGCTAGTAAAAGTCAGCAGGAGCCAATGGAAAAGGTGTTTAGTCAGCTTCCCAGTGACTGCCGGGGTGGCCACACCACGCAGAGGAGCCAATAGCTGGGGAGTGGGTAGTGCAGCTTAGGAGGTTTGGAGGCCCTGCTGCTCCACTCACACAACTCCTTGTACCTCTCAGAGTCGGGTGCCCACCATGTCATGGAAGTAGAGGGTGAAGGGGCACAGACACAATGGGCAGTGCTGGAGCCTGGCACACTGACACCACTTTTCAGCATTTCTGTGCTGCGTATACACCCCAAATCTGAGTACGTTCGGATCTTGGGTCTCCTCTTCCCAGACCTCATTTTCATCCTGCCTGCGTGCACCCTTCAGGTCTGAGAACAGCCTTCATTCTAGGCGTGCAGAATGCATGCAGCCACTGGTGCCTCTGCAGAGAGCCATGCAGCTGCCGGTGCCACTGCTTCCTTGAAAATCTGGCCCTATCAATATCATGAAAATGGATTAATTAAAAGAGACTAGGCTGATTGCATTTAAACCCCACACAGTAAATGACTGAATGATTTTAGCTCTTCTAACTTGTGCTTCAACCTGTCGCTCGCTCGGTTACTCATCGTTAATCAAACAGCCGTTGTTACCCCCTGTGCTTGTAAAGCTAACTCCGGCTGCTTTGCCATTTGTATCAAGCAAATATGTTACAGTTATTACATTCAACCACCACAAGAAACCATCAAGTCAGATATTTCAAGCTCCTCCCTTGCACTAACCTCTGGTCATTTACATAATTGGGCTCTTTTTGCATATTCACACATGGCTGATGTTTCCTCACTGAGCAGCTGAACACATAAATGGTTCCATTTCCACTATATGCTTCACCACTGAGCCTTTGCAACCACACAGAAGCAAGATGATCTCAAAGACTCCCCTTCTCTGGCTGCTGCTTTTCTGGATTCAGGGTAAGAAACATACAAGTGTCAACAGTGTTGACAAGGAATATGGCAAATCATAAGAAAAATGCCCATGGTTTGTAGAGTTATATGCTGATTCCAGGTATATTTTTAGTTTATTTTTACTGTTCAGTTTACAGGTGTTTCAATGTAGAGTTTTGAATAATGTTAATTTCATTGTCCAATTTACCCAACCCTAACCCTGCCAATTTTTATTTTTTCTCTCCAGCTTCCAGTGGGCAGATTGTGCTGACTCAGACTCCAGAAGACAGAGTCACCATCAACTGCAAAGCCAGTTCTAGTGCTAGCGGACTGGTGGCCTGGTACCAACAGAAATCAGGACAAGCTCCTAAGCTCCTTATCTACTATGCTTCCACCCGCCCCTCTGGGATCCCAGCCCGGTTCAGTGGCAGTGGGTCTGGCACTGACTACACATTCACAATCAGCAGGGTTGAAGCTGATGACGCTGGAGATTATTATTGTCAGCAGTATAACGGCTTCCCTCTCACAGTGATACAGACCAATACAAAAACCTCCCTGCTCTATGAAGCATGAAGTCTAGTAGATACTAGTACATACAAGTAGCATAACAAACTAGTTTTCAAAAGTTCTGCCGAAAGAAAAATACGAGGATAACTCATCCCATCCACTAACGTAATCTGAAACTCTAGCATTAAACCGTATTGCCATCCCAAGAAGTTAGCTATGCAGGGAAGTTTTGTTATAGCATGAGCTAAACAACAGAGGGTCATCAGTGAAATCCCACAAACCTATTCTGTCTTTTTTTAAGTTTAACTTTAACTATGAATTGTTTGGGTTATGGTCCTTGGTGTTTGGATCATGACAACATCTCTGTCACTGATTTTTATCCAAAATTACTAATATGCACTCACAGCCTTAACTCCATTTTATTATTTATTGTTTGCTCTCCAGTAGCATCTACAAAGCCCTAGACATGGACCCCATTGTGCTAGGTGCTGTACAAACACTGAACAAATAGACAGTCCCTGCCCCAAACAATTGCTACAGTCAATGCAGTTTTTGTCTGGGAATGAATACATTAATCTAGAAAGCAAATTTCATTAGCTGGAGGTTAAGGTTGTTTTCAGACAAAAACCCCAGAGCATGGGAAATAAAAGTAATCTTCACTTATTCCTACAGCCCAGATCACATACAAATAAACTGCGACCACATGATGTACATTAAATTATTAATACATACTCCAAGTTACAAACTATGCAGATCAGATGTGGGCCATCAGGGAAGGCACCAGTA
Source organism: Emys orbicularis (assembly GCF_028017835.1). Lineage (NCBI taxonomy): Eukaryota > Metazoa > Chordata > Testudines > Emydidae > Emys > Emys orbicularis. The sequence continues at coordinate 133,072,564 of NC_088687.1, read as the reverse complement.
GTGCCCCATTTTGGGAATGAGACAAAACACCCTCTCATGGGCTGGTTTATGGCAGACAGCTCCTTGCTTGATCCATTTCCCAGACTTAGTACCATATCTATCTTCAATGGGTTTATACGTGTTGCTGGTGGGCAATCCACTGGTGTCTTGCACTCCAGAACGTGGGCCCCTTCTTGGTCTGTTTGGGAAGATGCCAAGTGCAGCTCGTTTTCACCAGCAAGCAGCAGGTTTGTGGCTAAACTGGTAGACCACGGGGGCTGGCTGCACTTGGCATGCCTGGGACAACAATTTTGAGCGCCCTGACTCACTCTGAAGAAGCCCACAGTGATTGCGTCCTTGATAGATGTTGGGATCCTGCTACACTGGCCCTCAAAGCCCAACATGTACAAAATGGGGCTTGTGTCCATAGTGCACAGGGGACTTTTAAAATATTTATTTATTTATTCTCACCCTGACCTTACAAATTTGAGGATTCTAGAAGTTTTGGCCCAAAACAGGCATAAAAAATCCAAAAGAATCCTTGTGATGGGGACACAGCCTCTGCCTATACTGTGACAATAATAGTCTCCTCTCTGATATAAGTGTCTGTTTGTACATCCCCAGACAGAAATGACACTAAGATGGAGTTCTGGTTGCAAGTACTACTACTAATAGGGGAATTCTGTACCACTGTGCATGCGCAGAATTAATGTGGTGTGCAGACATTCCCCCCCCCGCAGAAAATACATTTGGCTGGAAAGGTGCTGCAGTTATGCTGCCCACCAGGGGCTACTGTGGCAAACAGAGAGCAGCCGCTCCCAGGCCAGCTACAGCTGCACATAGGGAAGAGAAGAGGCTGCCTTCCTCACAGCGCCCTGCCTGGGGGGCCAGGTCAGGAGGCATGGGATATGGGAAGACAGATAGCATGGGGCACATGGGCTGCTGAGGGGGTCACAGACTGGGGTTCATAAGGGCTAGTGGCAGAGACAGAATAGGGCGGCGGCTGAATGGGAGTGCGGGTGCAGGGCCACATAGGGACAGGGTGGAGGTGGTGGTGGGACACATGGGGATGGGGGAGGAGGTGTGGCTCAGGGGGTTGCAGGAACACATGGGAATGGGAGGTGCAGGGACACATGGGGACAGGGGCAGATGTGCCTGACTGAATGAGAGAGACTGGGGGGGTCAGCCAGGATCTGCATGGTGGAAGCTCCCTACCAATCCCTTCCCTGCCCCCCTCCACCCCCCAAAAAAACCTGTTCCATATGTAAGCAGAGACAGGATGAGCTCTACCCTGACATCTGGTGGTGAATTATGGCGAGTGTGGAAAAGAACTCCAGGGGCTGATCTTGTTTGCATAGGCACACCCACTCGCCTGGCATGGAACAACAGCAACTGAAAGTGGTTACTTTGGCTGGTGTGGGATCCCCAGTTTCTCTATTATTGGGGCAGGAAGAATAAAGTTTTGTTACCCTGATTCTGTGAATCAAGGCCAGTGGAACTGTTGTATGACAGAAGGACTGAGTGAGTCCTTCACCATTACCTAAGTAGCACTTGCTTGACAAGGGGCATGGGTTACAAAACCCAGTGAATTGAGAGAGGATGGGGACAGGTATTTGTACCTGATGGTATGGGCCCCCTCTGAGGGTTTGAAACACCAATTGCACCATCTCCTCTCTCCACAGTTGAATGTCAGAGCTAACTTTGATTCCATTAGGAGTCTAGTTACAGGCTGCTGAGCTGAATTCACTTTGGGTCAATGGTGCACCAGCACTGGGGCTCCCCTACTACACTATGAGCTGAAATCGCTAAGAGCTGAAATCACAAAGGAGCTAAAGTTACTAAGAGCTGAGATCACTGAGTGCTGTGTTAACTAGTGGGGGAGCCTGAAGCTATATTGCTCAGCAGCTGGTGGAGCAATTTGTGGGGACGACTGGAGGAGCGGCGTGGAGCCTTGCGGGGCCGGTTGGAGTGGCCCAAGGAACGGCGAGCGGAGCTGTTTGCGGGGACGGCTGGAACGGCTCACAGGTCGGTGAGCGGAGCGGAGCGGAGCAGCTTGTAGAGCGGAGCAGTTCGTGGGATGGCAGGAAAGTGGACTGGCTCGTGGTGAAGGCTGCGGCGGAACCCCCACGGAGAAACAGACGGCTGGCCAGCCTCGGATCACGTAAGGTGCCCCTTAACACCCTGCGTGCCCCCCCCCTTTTGCTCTGGGGCTGCACTGACCAGGGACAGAGACTTTGGGGGTTGTTGGACTTTTGGGACTTTGTGTGGTTGCTGGACCCAAGAGACTTTGGGGGTGTTGGACTTTGGGGACTCTGGGTGATTTTTGGGTTGTTGGATTCAAGAGCCAAAGGGAAAGGACACGGCCCAATTTGCTGGGGTGGGTTTTGCTCATGGTTTGTGTTATGAATCCTGTTTGTGGTGTTTTTCCAATTTTATGCTGATGTCGTTTACCTCATGTTATTAAACATTTTCTGCTACACTCAGACTCCGTGCTTGCGAGAGGGGAAGTATTGCCTCTTAGAGGTACCCAGGGGGGTGGTATGTAATTGTCCCAGGTCACTGGGTGGGGGCTCGAGCCGGTTTTGCATTGTGTTATTGAAACTGAACCCCTAGATACAGAACCCGGCCCTTGTTGCTGCCAACTTAGATGGGCAGAAGGGTTACATTTTTGGGGGCTCGTCCGGGATTCCCTGGGTCAGTACCCCTCGCAAGCACCTGTTGAGTGTTCCACTGCATTGGGAAACAATTGTGGTTATATTTTGAGGAAATTACTGTTTGTATAATGGCTAATATGTCAGGTTTGTTGGGCCCCGGCCCTGCAGCCTCTAGCTCAGGGGCCGCAGCCTCAGCCAATGATTGGGCAAAAGCACTGGGGCAAATATTGGAAAAGGTTGTGCTGTCCCAGGCTATGTTAAACTCTTGTCGTGAGTTAAGATTATTTGCTGGGGCAGAGGAGTTTGAACCCTGGTTGGAGCATACCACTGAAATGCTGCAGGAGTGGGCCGTACCTGATGCAGAAAAGCGAAGATGTCTAATAGAGAGCCTTAGTGGCCCAGCATTAGATGTGATTCGCACCCTGAAGCTCATTGACCCTGGGGTCAGTGTGAAGGACTGCCTAGAGGCCCTTGATCATACCTTTGGGAGCGTAGAGGGCCCTGAAGACAGTTACTGTAAGTTCCTTAATTCCCGACAGCAAATTGGCGAGAAGATTTCAGCCTATATACAGAGGCTGGAGAGACTGCTTCAGAGAGCTGTCATGAGGGGAGCAGTGACTGCTGAACAGATGGATCAGACCAGACTGGCTCAAATTGTAAGAGGAGCTCAGTATCAGAACCCGATTCTACTCCATCTCCGGCTAAGAGAACGACGGGAACATCCCCCAAGTTATTCCCAGCTGATAAAGGAGGTCAGAGAAGAGGAAGAAAGGCAGGCTGCCAGCGAGTTTTGGGAAGCCCAAACATTGGAGCCAGCCGGCACAACACCACTGCAAACGGCCAGTGTACTGATGGTGAGCACCACAGAGGAACTTGCCCAACAAATGCAGGTCCTGACAGAACGGATAGCTGAACTGCAAAGCACCATTGACCGAGCTAAGACTTCCAGGAATAAGGCGCCTCTGACTGTGGCGATGGAGAAGTCAGCATTTAGAGCCACCATCCCACCTGGGCGAAGGGGGAAAGGACAATTCTTCTGCTACCGATGTGGTCAGGATGGACACAGTGCTGGCAAGTGCCATAATGAAGAAAACCCCTCCTTAGTGTATGGAAAGCTGAGGATCAGTTGGGAGAGATCCGGTAGCTGCCAGAGAGTCCGGGGACGGGGACCACCCAGGCCTGCAGGATTTGAAGATTCCCCCAGAAGCGACCGTCCAGCTGGGATCCCCGCAGGACTGATAGGGCCTCGAGCAGAGGTCATGGTGAAGATTGAAGGGGCGGAGTGTAAAGCCGTGCTTGACACTGGATCTCAAGTGACTATTATATTTCAGTCATTCTACCAACAGATGCTTAGGCACCTGCCTATACAGCCACTGACTGGCGTTGGTCTGTGTGGCCTCAGCATGGATGAATACCCCTACCAAGGGTATGTCATAGTGCACCTGGAATTCCCAGAGGAGGTTGCTGGGGTAAGAGAAGAGGTGGACACAGCTGCATTAATATGCCCTGACCCTAAAGGGACCTCTGATGTGTCTGTGCTGATAGGGACCAACTCCAGTCTCTTCAAGGTGCTCGCGGATTACTGCAGACGACGGGCTGGGGACCAGTACCTGAATACCCTGATGATCCATACGCTTTGTGCTGAAGCCTATAGGAAGATTGAGGGTGCTAAAAAGGAGACATCTGAGCTACCGATTGGGGCGCTGAAGTACATGGGCACAACCCCCTTAGTAGTGCCTGCAAGGACAGAGCAGGAAGTGCTTGTCATGAGTACCCGGCTGAAAGGCAGTAAAGGGGCATTAGCAATGGTAGAGCAGCCAGTTGAAGGAGAGCTCCCGGAAGGAGTGCTGGTCCCCAGTGGAGTCATAACCCTACCTGCTGAAGCCCAGGAAAAGGTGACTATACTGATTGCTAATGAAACAAGTCGAGATGTTGTTGTGAAGCAAGGGCAAAAGATAGCAGACCTCTTCGAGCCTGAATCAATTGTAAAACCCCAGTGTGAGACTCAAGTTCCGACAATAGACCCGGCAAAGTTTGACTTTGGAGATTCACCGTTGTCCGAGGAGTGGAAAGATCGCCTGAGGAGGAAACTTTGTGAAAGATCCAAGGTGTTCTCATTGCATGAGTGGGATGTGGGATGTGCAAAAGGAGTAGAGCACAACATCAGACTACATGACTCTCGACCTTTCAGGGAGAGATCTAGGAGGATTGCCCTCTCCGAGATGGAAGATGTGCGACAACATCTTCAGGAGCTGGCTGCGAATGGCATCATTACAGAGTCCCGCAGCCCATACGCCTCACCCATTGTGGTGGTCCGTAAAAAGAATGGGAAAATCCGGATGTGTATTGACTACCGCACCCTAAACCGCCGTACTGTGGTTGACCAGTACACAATGCCCCGAGTCCAAGATGCCTTAGACTGTTTGCTAGGAAGCCAGTGGTTCTCTGTGTTGGATCTTCGGAGTGGATACTACCAGATCCCTCTGGGTGAAGAAGATAAGGAGAAGACAGCCTTCATCTGCCCATTAGGGTTTTATCAGTTTGAACGCATGCCCCAAGGGATTTCTGGAGCACCTGCCACATTTCAACGTCTTATGGAGAAAGTTGTGGGAGACATGAATTTACTGCAAGTGTTAGTTTATTTGGATGACCTGATTGTGTTTGGAAGAACCTTGGAGGAGCATGAAGAAAGACTTCTTAAAGTGCTTGATAGGTTAGAGGATTATGGTTTGAAGCTTTCAATTGACAAATGCCAGTTCTGCAGGACCTCAGTGAAGTATGTGGGTCACATCGTGTCCCAAGAGGGTGTGAGTACTGATCCCGATAAAATAGAAGCACTCACTACATGGCCATGTCCAAGTAACTACAGAGAACTCAAGACCTTTCTTGGGTTTAGTGGCTACTACCGCAGATTTGTGAAAAACTATGCTACGATTGTGAAACCTCTGAATGATCTTACCAGGGGATACCAGTCCAGCAGGAACAAATCTAAGACCAAGAATAAGGGGAGGTCCCCAAAGCCTCCTGTGCAGAGACACTATGGCCCCTTCGAACCATTTGGGCCACGGTGGGATGAGAGATGTGAAAGGGCTTTTCGAGAAATCATTACTTGCCTAACTCATGCTCCGGTCCTAGTCTTTGCTGACCCAAGCAAACCATTTATCCTGCATACTGATGCCAGTTTGGAGGGTCTGGGAGCAGTACTGTACCAGGAACTGGAAGGAAAACGTAAACCTGTAGCCTTTGCCAGCCGAGGACTGTCTGATAGTGAAACTCGCTATCCCACCCACAAGCTGGAGTTCTTGGCCTTGAAATGGGCCATCACTGAGAAATTTCGAGACTACTTATATGGTGCTCAGTTCCAGGTGTGGACAGACAACAACCCACTGACCTATGTGTTAACAAGTGCTAAGCTGGATGCTACAGGGCAAAGATGGGTGGCCGCTTTGGCTAGCTATGACTTCAGCATTCAATACCGATCAGGGAGAAGCAATGTAGATGCAGATGCATTGTCCAGGCGTCCACAGGCACCAGGAGTTGCTGTGATACCCACAGATGGAGTGAGGGCTATTTGCAGTGTGAGTCGCCGGGAGCCAGAGTCCCATGAAAGTCTTCATGGATGTGCTGCAGAAGCTTTGGGCCTGCCCCCTGAATGCGTGCCTTCTGCTTCAGTGAACTATATTGCGTTGGACCAATCTCCTTTGCCCATGCTCAATGCGGCTGACTGGCAGGAAGCCCAGCTGCAAGATATTGACATTCGTGATACCCTACTTGCCAAAAGGGAGGGGCGAAGCCCAGCTGTGGTTGTCCCACCTAACCCGGAGGGTAAACTACTATTGAGAGAATGGACCAAACTAAAACTGATTCAGGGAGTGCTACACCGAGTGACCACAGACCCTTTACAAAAGCAACGAGCACAGCTAGTGCTGCCAAAAGAGTACAGAGCCCTGGCCATGAGGGCCCTGCATGATGACTTTGGCCATTTAGGGATGGAGAGGACCCTGGAACTTATTCGTAGTAGGTTCTATTGGCCTCAGATGGCTGAAGATGTTCGCAGGAAATGTGAGACCTGCGCTCGATGTGTTCAAAGGAAAACTCTGCCCACGAGGGCTGCATATCTGAAGAACATCACCAGCAACAAACCTCTGGAGCTGGTATGCATTGATTTCTTGTCTTTAGAAGTAGACAAGAGAAATATTGGGAACATTCTAGTAGTGACTGACCATTACACGCGATATGCGCAGGCATATCCCACACGTGATCAGAGGGCCATCACTGTTGCTCGAGTACTGTGGGAGAAATATTTCTCAGTTTATGGATTTCCAGCCCGGATACACTCGGATCAGGGGCGGGACTTTGAGAGTCACCTTCTGAAGGAGGTGCTGAGGATAGCGGGAATTAAAAAGTCTAGGACAACGCCTTATCACCCTCAAGGTGATCCACAGCCAGAGAGGTTCAACCGAACCCTATTAGATATGTTGGGGACTTTGCGGCCAGAGCAGAAGGCAACCTGGAGCCAACATGTCGCATTTCTGGTGCACGCCTACAATGCCACAAAGAATGATGCTACAGGAGTCACCCCATATCTCTTAATGTTTGGGCGAGAACCAAGATTACCCATAGACCTGTGCTTTGGTGTATCAGAGGATGGAGATAGCTATGAAACTCATCACCAATATGTATCCCGACTAAGAGAAAAGCTGCGGGATGCTTATCACTTAGCTACATCTGCGGCTCGGAAGAACGCAGACCGGAACAAACATCGATATGATGCTAGAGTACGTCTGCAAGAACTCCAGCCGGGGGACAGAGTCCTGCTGCGAAATTTGGGTATTACTGGCAAACACAAGATAGCTGACAGATGGAAGGCAATACCTTACTTGGTGATGGAAAAGCTAGGAGATCTGCCGGTCTACAAGATCAAACCTGAAGATGGTCCAGGGCAGACAAAGACAGTGCATAGAAACCTTTTGCTCCCTGTGGGGGAATTGGTAGACACCCCGTATGAGATGGGCCACAACAGGGCAATCGGGCGGAACGAAGGTGCTGGACCAAAGCTGCCCTCCAACGTGGACAGCCAGCCCCCTGCAGCTAACCTACCCCTATGCAGCACATGCGAGAGTGAGTCTGAGGAGGAAGACACAACCATGGTGTATCCTGGGATGGAGACAAGATTTCAGTCTCGATCAGCATCAAAAGAGAGCTCCTCCTCTTCCGCCCTAAACCCCATGGCAGAAGTATTTAGGCCCATTCCTGACACCACTGGGCCACTGGTGGGACCCCCATGTGATGACACACACAGGTTATTGGACAGTGGAGACATACAGGTGGAGGATGTCCTGGGCACCTTGGACCCTCCACTGTTAGAACTAGAACTGGAGGGGCCCTCAAAGGAAACCTCCCCATCTGTCGTTCAAGACGCTGTCCACTCTACCACGGTGACAGAGAGTCTCAATAGACGAGACAGGGTAATAAGACCAGTAAAACGGTTGACTTATGATGCACCTGGGGTGACTAGTGAGGAACCAATATGTTTAGCACACAGGCTTGTGGAAGCTAAAGTGGGCTATCTGAGGCCCTTTGGAGGGAACCAGTGAGTTGGTATAATAGGGAGTGTGATTTGTCGGGACGACAAATTCTCGGCTGGGGGGAGGATGTAAGCAGAGTCAGGATGAGCTCTACCCTGACATCTGGTGGTGAATTATGGCGAGTGTGGAAAAGAACTCCAGGGGCTGATCTTGTTTGCATAGGCACACCCACTCGCCTGGCATGGAACAACAGCAACTGAAAGTGGTTACTTTGGCTGGTGTGGGATCCCCAGTTTCTCTATTATTGGGGCAGGAAGAATAAAGTTTTGTTACCCTGATTCTGTGAATCAAGGCCAGTGGAACTGTTGTATGACAGAAGGACTGAGTGAGTCCTTCACCATTACCTAAGTAGCACTTGCTTGACAAGGGGCATGGGTTACAAAACCCAGTGAATTGAGAGAGGATGGGGACAGGTATTTGTACCTGATGGTATGGGCCCCCTCTGAGGGTTTGAAACACCAATTGCACCATCTCCTCTCTCCACAGTTGAATGTCAGAGCTAACTTTGATTCCATTAGGAGTCTAGTTACAGGCTGCTGAGCTGAATTCACTTTGGGTCAATGGTGCACCAGCACTGGGGCTCCCCTACTACACTATGAGCTGAAATCGCTAAGAGCTGAAATCACAAAGGAGCTAAAGTTACTAAGAGCTGAGATCACTGAGTGCTGTGTTAACTAGTGGGGGAGCCTGAAGCTATATTGCTCAGCAGCTGGTGGAGCAATTTGTGGGGACGACTGGAGGAGCGGCGTGGAGCCTTGCGGGGCCGGTTGGAGTGGCCCAAGGAACGGCGAGCGGAGCTGTTTGCGGGGACGGCTGGAACGGCTCACAGGTCGGTGAGCGGAGCGGAGCGGAGCAGCTTGTAGAGCGGAGCAGTTCGTGGGATGGCAGGAAAGTGGACTGGCTCGTGGTGAAGGCTGCGGCGGAACCCCCACGGAGAAACAGACGGCTGGCCAGCCTCGGATCACGTAAGGTGCCCCTTAACACCCTGCGTGCCCCCCCCCTTTTGCTCTGGGGCTGCACTGACCAGGGACAGAGACTTTGGGGGTTGTTGGACTTTTGGGACTTTGTGTGGTTGCTGGACCCAAGAGACTTTGGGGGTGTTGGACTTTGGGGACTCTGGGTGATTTTTGGGTTGTTGGATTCAAGAGCCAAAGGGAAAGGACACGGCCCAATTTGCTGGGGTGGGTTTTGCTCATGGTTTGTGTTATGAATCCTGTTTGTGGTGTTTTTCCAATTTTATGCTGATGTCGTTTACCTCATGTTATTAAACATTTTCTGCTACACTCAGACTCCGTGCTTGCGAGAGGGGAAGTATTGCCTCTTAGAGGTACCCAGGGGGGTGGTATGTAATTGTCCCAGGTCACTGGGTGGGGGCTCGAGCCGGTTTTGCATTGTGTTATTGAAACTGAACCCCTAGATACAGAACCCGGCCCTTGTTGCTGCCAACTTAGATGGGCAGAAGGGTTACACATACTTCTCCAACCGACAACCCAGAAATCACTTCCCTCTCCCTCACCTCCTGCATTACCCCCAACCACAGGTGCCAACTTTTGTTGGTGCCGGTGGGTGCCCACCCCCGGCCCTGGCCCCACCCCGACTCTGCCCCTCCCTCCCCAAATCCCCACCCTGGCCCCGCCTCCTCCCCCAAGCGTTCTGCGTTCCCCCTCCTCCCCCCTCCCTCCCAGGCCTGCCACGCGAAACAGCTGTTTCGCGGCGCAAGCTCTGGGAGGGAGGGGGGAGAAGCAGGACATGGCGGCGCGCTCAGGGGAGGAGGCGGAGGTGAGCTGGGGCAGGGCAGAAAGCTGCCGGTGGGTGCTAAGCACCCACCATTTTTTGCCCGTGGGTGCTCCAGCCCCGGAGCACCACAGAGTCGGTGCCTATGCCCCCGACTCCCCCAAGCCTTTGCACTGCTTCCAGAGGGTGTGGGAGTGGGAAATACATTTCTGTATTGTAGTTTAAATGAATGAACTCAGAGTTCTCTATTAACATGCCTAGTAAGGAATTTATTTGTGAAACAAAAAATCCCTGAATCTTTTTTGTTGTTTGTATTGTTACAGACATGCTTGCTGACAGGTATTTTGAAATGGATTACCAAAATAATGGAGACTGGTGTGATTATATTGTGTTCTTTTGACAAATAAAATATGCAGAATTTTAAAATATTATGTGCAGAATTTTTAATTTTTGGAGCATAATTCCCCTAAGAGTATTCATATTTGAGGTAAAATACATTACAAGCGAGTTGTACTTATACCAAAAACAAGAATTACAAACCTAGAAAAGTCAGAGATAAATTTAAAAGAAAATTAATCATGTTACAGTATGGAAATACACAGTGAGGGCACCAAAACAACCTAACTCCGTCCGGTAATGATGCAGTGCAATTAATATATGATTGTGATTAAAGCATTTTAGTGTTAGAGGATCCCATATCTGATTATAAAAAGATTTTTAAAGGCACATTGGAGTTTTTCATATATTTCTCCCTACACCACAAAGTTAAGATTGTTTGGGTGCTTAACAGAACTTTTTTTACTTTAAAAAAAATCCAAACACTTCAAAGTGTAAACATTAATTCTGAAAATCCTTCATTTTACAGTGCTTGAGTCTGAGGTAAGTGCAACATCCTTGTAATATCATTACTCTGAAGTTCTGGATAACTACTGACAACCGTAACTCTATCTTAATGTAGTTCTTTGTCTGGGAATTTCCTTACGTTTACTTATACACACGTATACTTTCATACATGAACCCTAAAACAAATCCCATGATAATGCTGCTTTACAACATTTCTAATGAGATGCAGATATGTAATATCAACCTTCCCTCTTCATTTTATTTTCTTTAGATTCATAGATTTTTAAGGCCAGAAGGGACCATCATGATCATCTTGTCTGATCTCCTGCATAACACCAGCTATAGAACCCACCCAATAAATTCTGCATCAAGCCCAGAACTTCAGCTTGAACAACAGCATATTATCTAGAAAGTGCTGCAGTCTTGATTTCAGAGGGCAGATTTACTTCTACACCAAAGCAGGCAGAGCACCCAGTCAGTTTGCATCACCAGAGCAAATGATGTGTGAGTGGTAAATCTGGCCCTTGATTTGTAATGGACTTTATGGGGCTGTGATGGAGACTGCTGCTGTGTCCAGGCTCTGGAAAGATTCCATGGCTGCATTACCAGCGTGAGCAGCAGTGCCTGACAGGTTCCTCAGAGCGCTGCTTCCTCAACTACAAGGCATGCTGAAGTTGCACTGCTGGGGGGATCTAATCCAGGAGCATGGAGGGTGGCGGGGACTGTAGGATGGTCTTGATTCAAAGCATGAAACTATTCACTGGGTGGCGTGGGTTCCCCGTCTCACAGACGGGGATCTGAAACAAAGCATAAGTGACTTGTCGCATGTCACACAAGGAGACTAAGGCAGAGCCAGGAGCTGAACTCAGATTTCTTAAACACCAGTCCAGTACCTTAATAATAACACCATTCCTCCTTAATAAGGGCCCCATGTGCTACCTACTCACTACACGGGCCTTCTGCTGTCTGATGAGATAATACCTCAGGGTGACAGGGATAACACAGAGGATACATCCTAGCCTAAATTCTGGCTATGGTGTAAATATCACCGTGACTGGCCCTACTGCCATAGATTGAAAGGGCTCATGTTTGAAAACAGGCTCCACAACATCAATTACATCTTGAAACGTGTAACTGGGGGGAGAAAAGGGGACCCAGATATGAGAAGGCAAAGAATCATCAGGCTGTGTAGCACCCCTGGGGAATGCTACCACATCAATTTGGGCACTCCATTCATAGACTTTACATGCGTCTGACGAAGTGGGTATTCACCCACGAAAGCTTATGCTCCAATACATCTGTTAGTCTTTAAGGTGCCACAAGACTCTTTGTTGCTTCATTCATAGACTACAATCTGTGAACAACTGTGCCATTGGCCAGTAGATGGCAGTATTTTGATACTACTTTGCAGAGTTTGCGATTTCAGGCCAAACAGGCCAGTTGGTTTCTGAAGGTTTCTTTACTGATATGGTCTGATTAAAGAGGGAGAAGAATAATTGAGTTAATGGGCTTCGCTGATCACAATCTTTTAAAAAAAAAAACACATAGCTAACTGTGAGCCTCTAAAACCCACAGCTAAGTCCTCACTCACATGAGCAGTCTCCGTGAAAGACATGGGATTACTTATGAGAATAACTGCTCACCATATAAGTAATAGGAGCATGATTGGCCCTATATCACTAAGTTGTTATAGATGGTCTTGTGTGTAAATGTATGGAAATCTGCAGCCTGCTCTGCTACCCATTGAAGAGTGTCCTTGTTAAATAATGAATCCACCACTGTAACCATCTTATGCCATGTAAGCCTCAGTTTGAGCATTTGAACACCCCACAAGTGAGTAACTACAAATAGTTATTACAGGCAACAGAGGCATGAAATAGACAAGCCAAATATTTCAGAACAGCTTTCCTGGGGCTATAATGCTGGTGACTTCCAGGATTTTATCTTTTTGCATATTCACACAAGTGATTTTCCCCTTTCTGAGCACTTACAAATGTGTTGATTTCCACTGTGGGCTTATCAACAAACATTTCCAATCACAGACTAGATCATATATATATATATATTATACACACACACTAATCTGAAACCCTCCTCACTCACCAGGTTTCAAAACCTGGGCTCCAGCCCAAGAGGGAATGTCTATGCTGCTATCTTTAGACACATGGGATCTGAGACTCGCGGTTGTGGTTTTGGTTTGGTTTGCTTTATTGCAGTGGAGACATACCTACTGATTACACTCACACCATCAGCAGCATTAAAGATCATCATACTGGAGAATATGATTGTCAACTGGCCTTTCCCAGTGATACAGGCCAGTGCAAAAACCTCCTTTTTTCTACACAGAGATGCGCACTTAGAGATCTTTGAAGATATTTAGGTGCCTAATTTGTATTGAAATCAGTGGGAGTTAGGTATCAAAAAAGCTTTGCATAGTGGTTCTTAGGAGACAAAGTATGTCATGGAGACCAGCCACTAAACAGGAACAAAGACCCACACTCTCCTTGGGACGGGGGGAGAGAGGAGGGAGGTACATTATCTTGCTTTTTCCAAATAAAGGGCTCACACAAAGCAATTTACACAAGTCTGCACTGGGAGCACAGCTGAGCAGAAGAATTACTCAATGCTTCTCTGAACCCCACAGCAAGCAAGGAGAATGTAGCTGCAGCTCTGTTCCTGGAGTTGGCACTGCATACACAACATCTTCCAGAGCTGGCCATCTCTATGGCCGGTGCAGGGGGTGGAGATCATGGCTCACAGCCACTTCTGGGGTGGTTAGTGGTGCTGGCTATATACATTGCTTGGGTTTGCATGGGTACAAAGATTCCACTCTATCTAGACCCTGCATGGAAGAGCTCCTAGCACAACCACATCCTTGCACACCCATGGAGACACCAGCAGCATTCTCTCCCAAAGGAAGCGCCTTACTGTCAGGAGAATCTGGACAGGACATCAGCCCAACTATCTCCTCGGGCAAGGACACTGGGGACATTCATGAATATTTTCATGGCAAGGAGGTAAAGGGAGGTAAACGGATCTGAAAACTGCTGTAAAAATGGCTGGGAGATTTTAACCGCTTAGATACAAGGTCACATACAAAATTCCTGGTGCCCTCCCCATAGAGCCCTTCAGACATTCCACTCATAAAACCATCAGTGTTGCAACTTTACCTCATAAGTCACTATCACCAGGTTACAGAGACCAACACCACACAAGAGTAACAGGAAATGCCCTTGGATCTAAAATGCATCTCGTTTATATGAATGGGTTATTTGCATGTTCACTCTGGAGGGACGTTCCCTGGCTGGGCTGCCAAGCGTTCATAAACGGTCCTGTTTGCACTGCCTGGTGAGCTGTTCAGCATTGCCCACTGAGACCTGTCAAGATGCTCTCACAGACCCAGCTTCTCTGGATACTAGTGCTTTGGATTCAGGGTGAGCACTATATCAAGAGGGAACAAACTTCATAGGCAATAAAATACTAGCTAAGCTTAAAATAATATTGCTTACTTACTTTGCAATCTAGTGTTTAATAAATTCTTAAATGAAAAATGAATTTAAATACCAATTTTAATAACATGCCATGATTGCATGAATTTTCTTTCCATATCTAGACTCCTATGGCCAAATTGTTCTGACTCAGACTCCAGAATCCCTGGCAGTGTCTCCTGGAGAGCGAGTCACCATCAACTGCAAAGCCAGTACCAGCATTAGCAACTACTTAGGCTGGTACCAACAGAAACCAGGACAAGCACCTAAGCTCCTTATCTCTGATTCTACCAACTGTGTCTCTGGGATCCCAGCCCGGTTCAGTGGCAGTGGGTCTGGGACTGATTTCACTCTCACAATCAGCAGCGTTGAAGCTGAAGATGCTGGAGATTATTACTGTCATCAACGCCTCAGTTACCCTGTCACAGTGATACAGACCATTACAAAAACCTCCCTGTGGACAGAGCGTGCTCTGTGGTTACTGTTTGTTACAGCTGCAACCAAGATGGTGAATTTTATGAATTAATTCAAATAAAAACCAGTGAGTGACTCCAAATACACCTGAAATTTTATACAGCACCAAACATCCCCAAACCATCAAAGAAATACCGGGATCAGATCACCCTCCGCTGAAGCTCAGCTCCATTGGGGTGGAAGGAGCAATACTCTGCAACTGGATCCCAAGATTGTTGTAGCCCATTAGAACGACAGGGAGTATTTGATAGGTCTCTTCTTCCACAATACACGTGCTAATATTCATCCCTATTATTGCAAAACTTGCCATGGGGTGTCTGAAGACTCCAAGTAGTCATGGCTCTTGTCTGGGGTCTCATCCAAATGACTGATCCTTTCAGTGCAGTTCACCTAATGCCACCAGCAACAGAGGGTCCTGTGGCACCTTTAAGACTAACAGAGGTATTGGAGCATAAGCTTTCGTGGGTGAATGCCCACTTCATCAGACGCAAGTATGATTGCCTGATGATTCTTTGCCTTCTCATACCTGGGTCCCCTTTTCTCCCCCCAGTTACACGTTTCAAGATGTAATTGATGTTGTGGAGCCAATTTTCAAACTTGTGTCTGACGAAGTGGGCATTCACCCACGAAAGCTTATGCTCCAATACCTCTGTTAGTCTTAAAGGTGCCACAGGACCCTCTGTTGCTTTTTACAGATTCAGACTAACATGGCTACCCCTCTGATACCTAATGCCACCAGAGATCATGGGTTCAGTACAGGCTCAGAGGGAGGAGCGTCTCTTACTAAACCATCAACACCACTTTCTGCAGTAACTCCATTTTTCTCAGCAGCCTCCCATCCAAGTATTTACCAGACCCATCTCTGCTCTATGTTTGGCAGAAGATAGTATCTGAACCTGTATCTGCATGGTTGCAGGCGGACGTACATTAACATTGTTTGTATCATCTCTCAAGAGCACAGAAGGTTTTGCAGGTGAAATATTTCCCATTCTCAATTTTTTTCTTCTCCATCCCTGCAGGGGGTTAAGAATCCCGCTGAGTTTTCTTCTCTTTAATCTCCTCCCTGGAAGACACATGTGTCAGGGACAGACTTCTGGTATATTCCAAACCACACCAACTATCTGCTTCCCATCCTTTCTTCAACCCAGGTGACTTTGTTTGTGACGTTCTGTACCTGGGGGGAACACCCAGCACTCCCATGTTCATCCTTATAATATGATTGTGTGGTATCTAATGCAAAGTTTGTCATGTCGAGTGTCTTCGGAAGGCTCATGATGCACTGAGCATTGTTGTTATGGTAATGTTATAGTAATCGTTGTTATAGTAATGTTATAGGTTGTAATTTCATGTATATAGTTATGAGGCTAAAATGTGTCCTCATGGCTTAAAGCAAGCCCAGGCAAAAACTCTCCAGAAGCGGAGGGGCAGTTCACACCTCATCAGGGCATGTATGGGACAAACCCAGCCCAGCCTCACAGGAACAAAGGACACTGGCCTAGGCAACAACAAAGGATCTGTTCAACTCTCGAGTGAGTCACCCCCTTTCTTTGGTCAGTTTGGGACTGCGATGAGGTAATGCTCACCTGACTCTGAAGGGATGGTGGCAAAGACAAGAGGGAAGAAAGAACATAAGAGGGAAAGACATTTGCCATGCTCTTCCTCTCTCTTCCACCTCCATCTACAGACATCACCACCAAGCAATGGAAGTGCTGATCAAAGGGGAGAGCCTGGCTGAAGGGCAACCAGCCAGCCTGTGGTGGGAAGCATCTAAGTTTATAAGGGCATTGAAAGTGTTAAGATCAGCTTAGAATGTGTTTTGCTTTTATTTCATTTGACCAAATCCGACTTGTTGTGATTTGACTTATAATCGCTTAAAATCTATCTTTGTAGTTAATACATTTGTTTGTTTATTCTACCTGAAGCACCACGTTTGGTTTGAAGCGTGTCAGAGACTCCCCTTGGGATAACAAGCCTGGTACATATCCATTTCTTTATTAAACTGATGAACTCATATAAGCTTGCAGCGTCCAGTGGGCATAACTGGACATTGAAAGATGGAGGTGCCTAGGGTTGTGTCTGGGACCAGAGATATTGTCTAGTGTCATTCGGTGGCACGACCCAAGGAGCAGCTTACATGCCAGAGGCTGTGCGTGAACAGCCCAGGAGGGGGGGTTCTCACAGCAGAGCAGGGTAAGGCTGGCTCCCAGAGTACAGGATTAGAGTGACCTAGCAGATCACTGGTCCAGATAACACCAGGGGAACGTCACACCATCCCTGCAGGGTGTTAAGAATCCCTCTGAGTTTCCCTCTCTTTAATCTCCTCCCTGGAGGACCCATGTTTCAGGGATAGACTTCTGTTATATCACAAACCACACCAACTATCTGCTTCCCATCCTTTTTTCAACCCAGGTGCCTTTGTTCTACCTAAACACACTCGGAGTAGGACTTTAAACTCTCTATTGATTTCCCTTTGGATTCAATTCTGTAGGGAAAGCGTCTCAGAAATAATTAGAATTAAATGAACCTATATCAGCTACCAAAGCATCAAGGTGACTTTTCATGACTATCGACAGATGAATTCCAGAAGACGTGCCTCCCTGTCATATGGTTCTAAAGTTAATAACTGCACATTAGTCACCATGACAATGAGGACAAATAGCAAATCACACATTTAAACTATCAGAGGGGTAGCCGTGTTAGTCTGGATCTGTAAAAAGCGACAAAGAGCCCTGTGGCACCTTATAGACTAACAGAAGTATTGGAGCATAAGCTTTCGTGGGTGAATACCCACTTCATTAGATATAAGGTGCCACAGGACTCTTTGTCACATTTAAACTAGGTGCAGCAAAACACGTTTCCTTCCATGCCAGGCTTTGCAGAAAGACACACCAATGGGAACACCGAGGGATTCACTATCATGTTTTGTGGAAGGAAAAGGGGGGGGGAAAAGTTGAATGTTTGCAGGGCTCTAATGACGGCAGGTGAAAATAAAATCATTCTACACTCTCAGTGGTTGTTCCATGCATTCAAATCCACTACTCCCTTGGTGACCCAGGGAGAGAAACTGCAGAAGCACATGCTTAAAACTGACAAGAAGGGTCAAATGTGACCTTAGCTGGTTTCCAAAACAACTCAGTCCCTACAGCTCATCCCTGTTACACTTTGATGTCACTGAAGCCCCATTCCAGGTAGAGGAGTATTTGAATCACAAAGATATTACAACTAATTATAACTAGAGCGGGGCCCAAGTTGAGAAGTTCAGAACAGGATCTGGATCCTCTAAGCAGTAGAGGGTATCAGACCAGTGTTCTGGCTCATGCCCATCTCTAATGAGACTGTGCACATGCAGCATGAAACATAGAACCCACCTGCAATCACTGTAAATCTCTGCCTGGAACTAAAGCACAGAACATTTCCATACATTTTGCATATTCACACAAGTGACATTTCCCCTGTGAGCTGCTGAGAACTTATAAACTTTTCGCTTTCCCCTACAAGGCTCAGTGACAAGCATTTCCAGCCACCATTTGCCATGATGATCTCCCAGAGTCACTTTCTCTGGGTTCATGGTAAGAAGCAGCACAAGAGTCTGCAGGGTTATTAACCAATGTAATAAAATGCATGAAATGCTGCAATATTTTATTTAATTCATTCTTACTTTCCGGCATGACTTCTGATTAAATAACTCCTGTTGCTTTTACATGTAAGATGTCCTGCAGTGTAAAGCCTTGAATCATATATGCTGCCCTTGGTCAATTACCCTCTTGCTGCTCTTATTACCACCACCAATTTTCCATTTCTATCCATTTAGGTTCAAGTGGGCAGACTGTGGTAACTCTGACTCAGACTCCAGAATCTCTATCCGTGTCTGTGGGGGAAACAGTAACTATCAAATGCCAAGCCAGTTTTAGTATTGCTACCTACATAAGCTGGTACCAACAGAAATCTGGGCAATCTCCAAAGCTTCTTATCTACAGCGCTAGTAGCCGCCCATCTGGGATCCCAGCCCGGTTCAGTGGCAGTGGGTCTGGCACCGATTTCACTCTCACCATCAGTGGAGTTGAAGCCGATGATGCTGGAGATTATTACTGTCAGCAGTCCACCTACAGCATCCCCAACGCAGTGATACAGACCAATACAAAAGCCTTTGCAGTGTCTCTAGTGTGCAAGGCGGTTGGTTGCCTTTGTGTGAACAAAGCTTGCAAAGTTTCCTGTCAGCCACACATGAAAGAGGATGACTCCCCTTCTCAGCGCTTTCCATGAGCAATATGATGTCAATACTTCCCAAAAGCTGAGATTTAAAATGAGCTTCTATTACAGCCTCCTGGATGGCAGAGGGTTATCAATCAGGGAGGGGGTGTGCAAAGTGGCTGGTCCATTCCACCCCATCAATCAATTTTTCAAACAAAAACTGAGTCTCACAAACTCTGAGCTAGAACCAGTTTTTTCAGAGTAACAGTTGAACTGTGGTAAGAAAACGAGTCAGGGTTTGTAACTTTCCCACTTAGTTCTCTGCTGTCCGTCCAGATGATTTCCTGTCTGTGCTTCTGTACTAGTAAAACACCTGAGACTCTGAGAGCTCTCCTGTGCTGTCTGAAGGGCGAGGTGCGTCCCCTTACAACCCACACCAGCCATTGTATATTAGACCGCATCAGCCTGCACTGGGTGGGGTCACCTTGTATTTCCAAAGCCACCATTCAGCCCACACTGAGCTCTACCCCGATGAAACCCTGCAGAAACCAGCTCAGCCAACCCTGAGCATCCACCGGCCCTGCTGCTCCCCTGTCTCACACCTTTGAAAATTCTCACCTATGGGATTCCTCAGAGCTGGAGCTGTAATTACCATCATCTCTCCTGTACCCTCACCAGCAGCCATCTCCACATGATCTAAACACCCAAGGAGGCGCCTGACAGCTGCTTTGAGCCAACAAAAGGAAGTCACACAATAAAGATCAAAACCTCTGGCAGAATATAGATTAAATTCATCCCTGAGGCAACTCTGCTCAATTCACTGGATTTGGCCCCACACGTCTAGCTGGTCTGGTTCTACTCCATGAAAGTAGAAGAGACAGCTGAGATAATGATGGAGTCCAAAGGATTTGGTGCCCCCTACAGGTGTTCATTCAGATCTGCAGCAACCCATCCCCACCATTCCCATAGGAGGGGGCTCTGCTGAGTCAGCCACAGCATGGTTTGGGTTTGCTGTGTTGTGGGTTGGTTTGGGGGTATTTTGGGGGGATAGTAGGGAATAAATCCCCACCGGGCTTCCAGCACCCCAGCCTGCAGGGCCTCCCTGAGGAAAGATAATCAAGGTGTGGCCAGTCTATCTGTGTCAAGCCCTTCAAACTGGAGTTAGCTATTCTCATGAGAAGCAGAGACAGGTTTTCTGGTCAGCCAGAGCAGGGAATGAGGACAACACAGAAGTCTGCTGGTCTGTGTTATTTTGCGTGGGTTCATACTGCTGGGCTGCAGTTTCCAGGCTACTAAGCTGCAGGAAAGGATGGGGGCAGAGTGTTGGCTGGTTTGGGGTTTATACTTGAAGACAAACCCTGCAAATGAATCAGAAACTACAATGAGCTTGGTTAGTTGCTTCACCTGGGCCACCTGTGAGCTTCCTTTCCTGATGCTCCCTAGCCTCTGTTTGCCAGAAGCTGGGAATGGGCGACAGGGGATGGATCACTTGATTATTACCTTTTCTGTTCATTCCGTTTGGGGCACCTGGCTTGGCCACTGTCCTAGTAAGCACCATAATGATAGTATCTGACCATTCAGGATAGGCAACAATGAAAGGTCATGTTGATTGGGAAGCAAACAGCATAAAGAGTAGAGCAGAAAACATTTAGCCAAGAATTTTTTTTTTCCTTATAGGAAGAAAAAAATAAAAAATACAATTACAACAATGGGTTTCTATTATTGCACTTTGCAATAAAAGCTACACTTTAAAATAAAAGCCACCTGGATGATATTTGTAATATACACACACACATACACACCCCATGATGTGCACCAGGCATTACTGCATATGTACAACATTTCCTCTATTGCTCCATTAACCAGGCTTTTGGAGCAGAACAGGGCTGCAGTGGTCAGGTTAAGCCATATAATTAAATGATCAAGATTAAAATTCAACATAAAAACTATTTAAAATGCCATAAACAGCCTCTGCTGAGCAGCTTTCTAGCATCTCTCCAGCCCAAAAGACACATCAGGAACATTCTCTGTGGACTCTCAGTTACTCAAAATCTCTCCCCCTCTCTGGTTCCTGCCCAAATCCCTTTGAACAACGGACACAGGGTAGGAAGTGAGGTTCTGAAACACACCTCAGTACCTGGGGCTGAGTATGCTAACCAGAAACAGTTTGAGCCCAGTTGTTGCAGTGCTGTAGATCATGTTATTTAGTTTGCTGTATTCTGAGACTCTGTTAGAAAGCAGAGCCATAACTTTCCAAGGGTAACAACTTGGCAGATGGTCTTCAATTTCCTACATAAGGAGATACTGGGCTATTCAATTATATGTTCATGGGGAAGGAGAAAATCTAGAAGATAAAATGATGACAGGTCAGGCTGCTAAAAACCTTCTAGAATATGGGTGGATGGTTTGGCTACTTATATCTAGTTGCAGCATGTAGGATGTCCCCTCAACCATCTTGCTACTCCATTCTTATAAACCACATGACCAACAAGACAGTTCAGAATCCTGCTTCTGCCATTTAAGTGAGGTGTATTTACATGACTTGTTCCTTTTGCAAATTCACACATGAGCGACACTCCCTTCCTGCCCTGCTGAGCTCGTATAAATGGAACTGTTTGTACTGCACAGTGCCCTGGTCAGCACTGGCGGCTGAGAACTGTCACAATGATCTCCCACACTCAGCTTCTCTGGATACTAGTTTTTTGGATTCAGGGTAAGAAAACACAATAGACCCAGCTTTAATGAACAGCAACAGCAGAGACAATGCGAATATATTCTATTTGTTGTAACAGATATGTTATTTTATTTGTTTCTATTTAATAACCTATAAAGTTAAAAACGTATTCAATATAAAGCTATAACTCTGATTAATATATCACAAGTTCCTCTATTTTCTTTTTACATCTAGACTCCACTGGGCAGAAAGTGCTAACGCAGACTCCAGAATCTCTATCGGTCTCTCCAGGAGACACAGTCACTATCAAATGCAGAGCCAGTGAAAGCGTTAGCAGCTACCTAGCTTGGTACCAACAGAAATCTGGACAAGCTCCTAAGCTCCTTATCCACAACGCTTCCACCCGTCCCTCTGGGATCCCAGACCGGTTCAGTGGCAGTGGGTCTGGGACTGATTTCACTCTCACAATCAGCAGGGTTGAAGCTGAAGATGCTGGAGATTATTACTGCCAACAAGGCTACACCCCTCTCACAGTGATACAGACCAATACAAAAACCTCCCTGAGCGAGAGCACAGCGCTGAGCGTTTGTCACAGCTGCATGTGCAACACCAGCTTCACAGATTTCATAACAAACAAGAAAGAGGAAGTTAATTACACAACTCTCTGCCACTACTCCCACTGTCATTTCTAGTCTGGACACAGAGGGGGAAGAGAAAACCTAACTCCACCTGGCTCTTTTAAGCAAAGGCTATTGATAGAGGCAGAGTGACCCTTTTACAACAGAAATTGCACGGGGAGGAATGGGAAAAGCACTGTTTGTGCAGTACCTTGATCCATGGCTGGAGCCCCCAGGAGGCACGACAGGAATACAAATAACGACAGTGATTAAGAAATACGAGGCAGTTTTTTCCAAAGAAATCATCTCCCATTTAGGCACAAAATAAATATTCCACAGAGCTCAGCAGGTTGGATGTCGAGGTCTGTTGGAAGCCTGGCCACCCCTGTCTCAATAGGAGTGGCTGGGTGGCCCATATTTAGGTGCCCAAATGGGAGCTGAGCTTTTTTGGAAATCTGCTTCTTTGAGCCTGAGCCGAGGCCTAGAGACATTAACGGAGTGTTGCCACTGACGTCAATGGGTGTTAGACCCTACAGACATGTCCCCAAGCTGCAGCTTCCCCCATAGGTGCTCGAACTGGGGGAGCTGGGATGCTGCAGCGTCCCCTGGCTTGGAGTGGTTCTATCATATACAGGGCTTATAGTTTGGTTCAATGGCTCCCCCCACTATACAAATTGTTCCAGCGCCCCTGGCCTCCCCCAGCTCAGAGGCAGTGGGTCTGGGAGTAATTTCCCACTCACAGTAAGCGCTGTTGAAGCAGTCAGTGCTGGAAATCATTTAATGTTAGCAAGGCTGGGACTGGCCACTGTCACAGTGATACAGACCAACACAATGACTGCCCTGTTCTCCATGAAGCGCGTTGGGCTCACCACGGTATGTGTCACAGCCAGGTGTCCAGCCATTGCCACCTTCATGGCAAATCAAAACAGGAAGGTCACTGACTGATTCCGCAATTGAAAAGAGCGAGAAAGCATGACATGCTGTCCGGATGGTGTCACTGCTCTATGGGAACAAGGGCAAAGTAAAGTCCTACAGCAGCCTGGCCTGCTGTGTGTGTAGGTACAGCTGTCATAATCAGAGTCTAACGCCAGAAGGGACCACCAAATCCTCCAGTCTGACACCCACACACTAAACCAACAACCAAATTATTACAGCCCACAGCTGAGTATTACAGCTGAGCTGTTTGTAAGAATTTCCCATACATGTCCTACTGATGGGCCAACTCCTCAGATCCTTCCTTCCCCAGCATTTACGAGAGCTATTCACATTATTCATGGGGAATATTATTTATTGCAAATTTGGGGTAAAATTCTCCCAGGCACAAGGCAGCTTAAGCAGCATTTTCAGGGCTTAAGTGAAGCTTTAATGGTTCATAGGCCTTGGGCTGGACCCCAACTCAGGGGGAATTTCACCCAGAGCCTGTTTATTTCTTCCTGTGCTGGCTTTTGTGAGTTTTTCATTGTTCTTGAGTCTTCCAAATGATTTCTGCAGACAAGTTTTAGCTTATGGACCATACACAAACTGTTCCCCTGCACTACATTTTTCGTGGTGAGTGGTCATGTGAATCATGGGGTATTTTCTCTGCTTGCTGTACAGATGGCTGTATCCTTCGAATAGGAGATTAGTGAATAACAAGTGGTGATCAGCCCCTGAGGAATAAGACACTTACATGAGCCAATTTTCATGCTAAAAGTCTATGAAACTTTCAGGATTTGTGAACATTTCCATGAACACCCAGGACCTATCCAGATTTTCACATGCAACCGATGAGATGACTCCAGAAATTACAGCCAACCCAATTTGCTGCTTTTAGATTTGACTCACAGTTTACATTATTCATTATTCTGGTTTTTACTCAGTCCTCATTCAGGCAAACTCCCATTCTCCAAAACTGACCCATGATTTGGCCCATTATTCTGTTATTTATATAGAACTTTATAGCCAAGTTCCTGTCCCCAGGGAACTAATCCAGGGGCTACTGTCCTGCCTGCATTATTCATTTTTATTTTTAATACATTAAAAATCCCTTTTTTATTTCACCTGCCACGGAATTTCCACCGGCCACAGAATCCACGGATCTGCCTCAGAATTCAGGTCCACCTTACCATGGAGTAAAGAGGGCTCCATGCAGATGACTCAGGGAGGAGAAAATGAGACTCATTTATTCAAACTGACTTGTTAACTGTAAATGTCACTTTCCTTAAAGAATCTTTTCAAGCATGTTTCCTTTTACATTCAGTGAGAAATGTCACCACATCCCCACTATGGAGCCTGAAAACAGACCTCAATTAGGACCA
The DNA here is from genome assembly GCF_028017835.1 of Emys orbicularis. Taxonomy (NCBI): domain Eukaryota; kingdom Metazoa; phylum Chordata; order Testudines; family Emydidae; genus Emys; species Emys orbicularis. The sequence goes on along the minus strand of NC_088687.1, from coordinate 133,048,025 downwards.
GATTCTGACAACCTGGCTCACGTTGAGCTACTCTTTGAACAGTCCCAATGATTTAAGTAGGACTGTTTGAGGAGTAGGACCCTGTTCATGACAAGTAAATCAGAATCTGCCCTCATGGTAAATGTAATACCACAGGCATCATTTGGGTGCTTTCAAGCACCCAAATCCAGCTAATGGGCCACACGGAGGGGAAGTTTGCATATTTATATTTATTTTGCATATCCAGGCATTTCCCTGTAGCTCAGAGGGGTTATAACGGCTCCATGTTACAGATCATGGTGCATTGAGCAGCAGCTGTCAGTCCGGAGCTCTCAAGATGAGGTCACACACTCTGCTCCTCTGTGTGCTAGTTTTCTTTATGAAGGGTAAGTGTATTAGATTAGAATCATAGAAAAATGTATATAGAGATGGACAATAAGCTATAGAATATCATCAGAACAAAAATGAGGAATGATTTATCAAATATATGTCAATTCTTATTTATATGCTTCCACATGCTCTGTCTATATAAACAGCAGAATTGAAATGGTTTCATATTAAATGAAATTCTGGATGATAACAATGCTCTGACAATTTAAATCCTTACACTATCATGTACTAATACAGAAACATGGATTTATGCTTTAATCTCACATGCAGATGCCAGTGGGCAGATTGTGATGACCCAGACTCCAGAATCCCTGTTGGTGTCTCCGGGAGACAGAGTCACCATCAACTGCAAAGCCAGTACAAGCATCAGCAGCTACATAGCCTGGTACCAACATAAATCAGGACAAGCCCCTAAGCTCCTGTTCTATGGTACTTCCTCCCGTCCCTCTGGGGTCCCAGACCGGTTCAGCGGCAGTGGCTCTGGCACTGATTTCACATTCACAATCAGCAGGGTTGAAGCAGATGATGCTGGAGATTATTATTGTCAGCAGTATAACAGTGCCCCTCTCACACAGTGATACAGACCAGCACAAAAACCTCCCTGTTCTGTTAAGTTTCAGACTCTCACTCAATGTTTCAGCTGCTTCCTGTGCAGCATCCTTAGATCACTGCCTCTGCTGCCCTGCAGTGGGGTGGCTGAGTCAGACTTCAGTCACCTCCCTCCACACTGAAGCACTTCCAGTCCCTTCAGGAGCTCACACCAGGGGTTCAGCACTCTTTACTCAGCAATTGCTCCCCAACAACTAACATGGATTTGCTCTTATGAGTTGCATCCAACTTCCTACTGACAGCAGGTTACAATCCAAGCACCATTCTACTGAACTGACAAAATGGATGGAGAACTACACCTCGGCTTTGTAAAGCATCCACATTGGAAAACTGCAACAGTCTAATCGAAACAAACTGTGCTCAGAGTAAAAGACACTATCTGATCCAACCCCTTCAGTTCAGTTAGTTGTGCTCATTAAAACATGTTTGGTATATGGAATCATCCAAACATCTGTTCCTCCTGCTTTGGCATCATACTAGTGGACTAGAGTCCAACAGTTCAGAGAAGAGAGCTGGAACCTCAGTTCTTTTTTGAGTTCTACATAAAAGTGCTACATGTTTGATACAAGTGATGGTAAAAATATTAAAGCGGTGCAGGAAAGTAAGATGAGCTCTTTCTTAAGGGCCAGAAAATTGGCATCGCAGAGACAGCTGCAGGGAAAACAAGGAGAGAAAAATGAAAGGAGGAAGACAGGGAGGGTCATCTTTAAATTGCACCCAGGATGTAGAGACAGAGCAGCTGATTTAAAGACTCCACAGAAGTGACATTCTAATCTGAACATACCCAGGTGGTTTACTGTCCAGATCCCAGCTGGTGCAAATCAGCAGAGCTCTGTTGATTTCAGTGGAAATACACTGACCTAAACCAATGGGTCTGGCCTTGTGTATTCATGAACAGTGACTCTCTTTGAAGCATCATGTCCTTCCAGCATCCAAAGGTCTCTCACCAGTCAAACACAGAGGAACCCAGTAACCCAGTTAACAAAATGTCTACCTGTAACAATACCCCATGTATTGACGATTTCTTTTAGCTGACTTTTCTTGTAAACCCCACTAAAGAAGTTGCAGGCAATCTTCACACTGAGCAAGCCAGCAGAAGCAGCTGAAAAACCCATTTTCCACAGCTGTGTGTGTAATTCATTCAACAGAGTGGGGATCTAATCACATCATTTAAAAAAATTAAGCAACCACCTGGCTCAGGGAATGTGTTGTTGATCTCATCTCATACAGACATCCCCCAAATAATCCCTGCCCCATGGCCAGCGCCACCATGTCAGGTAAGAACACACATCATTGTGGTGATATCTGATTATGGGCTCTTCAGGAATCTAGGAGATCCCCGATATGGGATCCCAGGGTGATGGCATGGCCTAGTGGTTAATGCAAGAAAGGAGAGTCAGGAGAACTGTGGTTCCCCGGCCTGGTCTCTCACTGACTCACTAACGTTGGGCAAGACACACTTCTACATGCCTTGGTTTTTCATCTATAAAAAACAGATATGTTAAATTTCCTCCCTTGTTAGAAGACTTAATTAGTTGATGTTTATAAAGCATTTTTGAAATTATAGTACATGGTGCAAGGGATTATTAAATGAAATGCATTTTTTTTTGCTTCCTACATATGGAACATTAATGGAAATATTCTACAGAGTTTATTGCCCTTGCGCTAAACCAGATCCATCACTAACACTATTCAAAATTGGATTGGATTGGACAGAGCACAGGAGACCATGCGAAGCATATAAGAGGCTAGAACTCCTACTGGGATTTTCTGCCTTCCACTCCTATGATTCTACTATTATGGGGCTGCTGGTGGGAGCTGAATGTTTTCATGTGTACAGTGTCTTTAATAAATGTACACATTAGTGAATGGACTTGGCTGTTTGTATAAAGGAGCCCTCCGATTAGAAACATGCCAAGCTACATCTAAAAGGACTTCCATGTCCTTTCTCAGGATGCTGTTGTAATTTTTCTGGGTTGTCGATGGCTGTGCTTCTCTTAAAACAGCCAACCATGGCCATGGGAAGGGATGATCTAAGGAAAGGAACATTTCCAAAATCTAGCTTGGCCTCTTTGCATTTTCATGCCCCAGTGCCATTTCCTCACTGCTCTGACAAAGGATTATAAATCTACCGGGTTGCATTTTACATTTCACTGCTGGGCTCTGAGCTTCTAGTCACCCAGAAGAGTCAAGATGATTTCACACACACGGCTTTTCTCGATGATGTTTTTTTTTTTTTTCCCCTGGGTTCAGGGTAAGAACAAACAAAAAGATACAATTAAAAAAAAAACTTTCGTGGTTTATCAGGTATTGTATGCCATTCCAGGTATGTTTAGTTTCTAATACATTTAATCATGTGAAATGTACATTTTAAAAAAGATGTGGCATCCACAGAATTTTCTTTCTGTTTCTAGACACCAGTGCAGAGATTGTGATGACTGAGATTCTGATGACAGTCTCCAGCGCCCCATCAGTCGGTGTAGGAGAAAGCATTATCATCAGTTGCAGGGCCCATTCGGGGATTACCGATGACATAGTCTGGTACCATCAGAAATCTGGAAAAGCTCCAAAACCCATTATCTAGGAAGCTTCTTCTCAGCCTAATGGTGTCTCAGCCTGGTTCAGTGGCAGTGAATCTGGCATTGATTTCACATTCACCATCAGCAGTGTTGAAGCTGAAGATGCTGGAGATTATTACGGTCAGCAGTATAACTGCTATCCTCTCACAGCAATACAGGCTAGTACAAAAACCTCCCCATGCTGTGCAGGGTGGCTTGTGCTGGCCAGCTGTTCTACACTCATTCTGTGTAGGCCTCTCTACACCTGGAGGCCCCTGTAGCTGTTGTATCATATTCCCAGTTCAGTTCTGTATGTGCAAGAAATGAAGCAACTTCTATCATCCCTTTAGTTTTGCAGCCCATTTCAGCTGGTTTTGTATATTCCCCCATATCTATGATGTTCCCATTAAAATGTCAGTATTGATTGGTTTGCTTATATTTAAAAAGATTTACATACAAAATCTAAAACGATGAAGTTAGAGTCCACTTTGCTTAATAATCAGTCTGTAGCACAGCCGGATTATATTGGAAATTATTAGAGCCATTATAATGTTACCTGATATTGCTGAATCAGCCAATCTGGGGTTAGAAATGTGATACAGTTACTGACACACCCCGTTCTATGGGGCTCACATCATCCCACCCCTCCTACCCCGTCAGCTCTGCTATTGAAATAAAGGGACAAGGCTGGGCCAGGCTGAACGTGAAGTGCTCTTCAAAGGGGCTCCCCTGTGGCTCTTCTAACACAGATTCCTCTTACCCCTCAGAGGGGCTTCAGCTGTGACGGGGGCCTCACACACAAACACAAAAGGAATGTACAAGGGTTAGGGCAAGATAGCTCCAGACTCGTCCTGGCCCAAATTAAGAGACCTCATTTGAAAACAACGGTGCCTCGGTTAGACTCCCAAATTGTACATTTGTGTGCTTGTATCAACACATGGAAGCATAAATTCCCTTTTCCATGAACCTAAATCCAAATCAAGCATCAACCTCTGGCATTTGGATTAACACAGCTCCGTGGTGGAAAATTGCCCCCCCCCCTTATCAAATACATATTGAAATGTACAACTAGAGAACTAAAGAGGGAAACATGCATCTCTATAAAGATGATCGTACAATACTGCACTCTGTGGGGGAATGCACTAATACTTGCTTGGGCAGTCCTTTGATGAATTAAACTGTGAGGAATTCTGGCAGCAGCACCGGCCACTAGATGGCACTAGAAAGACGGGAATGCAGGAACAGAGATTTCAGTCAATCCACTGGCTAGAGTTAGTCTGACATTAACTCAGCAGGATAATATTAAATTAATGGTGTCTGGTGAGAAAAGAAGCTGCTCCTGAAGCATTTGGGGTTGGAACAGTGTGATTTGCTGTCTTTCCTAAGAACCACTCCAGTTCCTCTTTTGCAGTAATGTCCATGGCACTGAAGCTGTGAGGGATTCAAACTTCACAGCGAGAGAGCAAAAGAGAGCACATTTTCCTTGTCTCTGGCCAAGGTGAATGGACCTTCTCCAAGGTTCTTTCTCTCTTCTGTTGGTAAAAAAAATGTGGGTGAGGAAGGGGCCCATATGGCCAGTCATTGGGGATGTCTGTCCCACCCATCCCTGCTCAATAACACCCTCATTGTGACTAATCATTTTCACTATGTAACTGACAACAAACAAATCACACAATTATCAGTGAGAACTCTGATCCCTTATTGATGAGACATAGCTTCCCTTGTGGCACGCATGTCATTTTCCCTTTAAACAATCAATGAGGGTTGCCTGAATCAAAGCAGAGAGTTAGATCCCAGCCCCTGCACCAACTCATTTTCTGCAGGGATTTCCTTATAACTGAACCCACTCAGCACAGCTGCAGACCCACACACCCACTCACACGAAATAAGCCAACACTATTCCCAGAATAGGGAGATCTTAGTCTAACAGAGCAATTTCAGAAGTGAATATACCATCCAATGGGACAACAGCAGTGGAGCTGCGTAACAGCCTAGGCAGGACCTGTGATAGAATCGCTCTCACTGGATCACAGGATAGTTGTGCCATATTGCTACAACATCTCTGCCTAACAATGAAAAGGTAGGAGACTGGGAGGCACTTGGAGGGCGAGGATTATTTGGTGAAGCCAGGTGAACTCTGTAGGTACTTGACCACAAAGCAGGATCCCCTGCTATTAATGCTCGTCGGCAGCATGTGATGCACCAGCCAGGCAGAACTGTAGGAAAGAGACCTTTGTTAAACGTGCTGAGTGGCCAGTGTTACATGCAGAGGCTAGTTTGTCCCTTAGCAGCCTTTCCTCTGTTTGCTTTCCCGAACCCTGATCTCACTAAAAAGACCCTGTCTCCAGTTCCTCTCATCATACAACAATTAGGAACTCTGCTGAACATATATAGGTGAGGAAACCACCACACAGCGGAGAAGCGAGCACCTGGCTCACATCACATCCTGTGAACCTAGGTCTCTCCCTGTCAAACTCCAGTCCTTGTGCCATGGCCAGCCCCGCCATGTCGGGTGGCCACAGGACACATTTTGTGGCTCTCTACCCATGTGCTGTCTCAGAGTCAGCCATTACACATTCGTAACTAAGAGTCTCCCTAGAGTTCCCAAGAGCCCACAAATGGAAACCCAGGAGAGGAGCATATCATGTGGCTAATGGAACAACTGTGAGTCAAAGGAGCTGGGTTCTAATCCTGGCTCTGCTACTGGTCAATCGTGGCTGGGTCACTAAACCTCTGTGCCTCACACTTTCTCATCTGCTTAATACCGATACTAGTAATTCCACAATGACCCTTGGGTAGAAGAGGAAAGATATTCATTGACAGAGATTACATTTTTAAAGGAAAGGGGGGGAAAGGAAGAGATAGGAGAAGAGGGATTGTCAAGTCCAAATTGACTAGCACCAAGGCTATTCAATCCAAACTGGATTGAATGTGAATGCATCTGACATAGAGCCTGATTATCAGAGGGCGGCTATGATAGAGGTCTATAAAATCATGACTGGTGTGGAGAAAGCGAATAGGGAAGTGTTATTTACCCCTTCACATAACACAAGAACCAGAGGTCACCCAAAGAAATGAATAGGCAGCAGGTTTAAAACAAACATAAGGGAATACTTCATCCCTCAACACACAGTCAACCTGTGGAACTCATTGTTAGGGCCAAAACTATAACTGGGTTCAAAAAAGAATTAGTTAAGTTCGTGGAGGACGGGTTCAACAATGGCTATTAGCCAAGATGGGGTCAGGGATGAAACTCCATGCTCTGTGTGTCCCGAAGCCTCTGACTGTCAGATGCTGGGACTGGATGACAGCAGATAGATAACTTGATAATTGCTCTGTTCTGTTCATAGCCACTGAAGCATCTGGCATTGGTCACTGTCGGAAGACAAGATACTGGGCTCGATGGACGGTTGGTCTGACCCCATATGGCTGTTCTTATGTAGGTGTCAAGCACCTACAGCTTATATTCACTTGTACATCTGTAAATGAGACCCAAGCGAGTGCTCTCTGGCTAATTGACACACCTTGGAGGTGATGTTGTGGAGAATACTCTGATGGGAAGGCCAGACATTGGGAATCACTGCTTTGTCTAAGGAGGACAAGGTGCCTTTCAAGGGCTTGAAATCAGTGACATCCAGAGTGTGTTCAGATGACCAGGGCTGAAATGAAGGCTCATCTCAAGACACTGGTGGCACATCCAGAGTGGATATTTAGGGGAGACATGTCAGATCTGCTCAAATATACGTAAGATCTGCAAAGACGTGTATATATAGCATCTGAATCGAGGGGAAAAACACACATCATTGTAACGTAGAAGAGCAGCAGGAGATAAGACAAATATGAACATTTCACATCTCTGGGCTGAAACTAAAAGTGCAGTAAATTTACATGCATTTTGCATAGGGATGCGGTGTCCTCACTGCTCTGCTGAACACATATAAACATTTCATTTTCCACGGCTTACTTATGAATAAGCTTTTCCAACCACGGTCAGGCAAGATGATCTCACGCACGCCCCTTCTCTGGCTGCTGGTTCTCTGGATTCAGGGTAAGAAATCAATAAATACAAAATGTAAAACGCAACAGAGAGTCCTGTGGCACCTTTAAGACTAACAGATGTATTGGAGCATAAGCTTTCGTGGGTGAATGCCCACTTCGTCGGATGCATGTGAAAAATGTAAAACGTCACACATCAGTGTGACAGAAGATAAGAAATGTTGTCATTCCGACTTATTTAATTAATATTCTACTGTTGCATTTAGTATAAATTCACACTGGAATGTTCAAACTGTGTTTCAGTGTCTGAACACTTGTGATATCCTGTATTATATCTTTGATCATTCTCTACCCATCTTCTCTCTTTCTCCAGACTCCTCTGGGCAAATTGTGATGACTCAGTCCCCGGAATCTCTGGCAGTGCCAGTGGGAGGGAGAGTCTCTATCAACTGCAAAGCCAGTACGAGCGTTGGCACTTGCCTAAACTGGTACCAACAAAAACCTGGACAAGCTCCCAAACTTCTTATCTACTACGCCACCAGCCTCCAGTCGGGGGTCCCAGCCCGGTTCAGCGGCAGTGGGTCTGGCACTGATTTCACATTCACCATCAGCAGCGTAGAAGCTGATGATGCTGGAGATTATTACTGCCAGCAATGTAACAGCTTACCTCTCACAGTGATACAGACCAGTACAAAAACCTCCCTGCTCTCTGCAGCGTGCAAGGCAGTTACCGTTTGTTGCGGATGTAACTATCTGCATTTCACATGTTCTGTCAAACACGAAAGAAGAGTAACATTTTCCATCTGTGAACATACAGTGAAAAAGAGAACACCGAAAAAGCTAACGTGTTTGAATAATCACATTGATACTAGAATATACACAGAGGCCCAAGGCTCACTACAGTTTTCTCTGCTTTATCCCCAATCTTGAATCCCAGTGCACCGGACACACTTACTTGTGTTTCAATACAAATCATTCCAAACAGCTGTTACACCTTCTATCTTTCAGCCTAGAATGTTTACATCCTATAGCAAACTGACTTAATTCCGTTACAGAGAGCTGATCAGAAACAGGAATTCTCATATTGTGAGAAATTCCAAATTTGGAGAAGGTGGAGGGGGGCTTGTTGTGAATCAGCATGACAATTTGAAATTTCAAAATGTCCTGTGATATGAAAATTTCCAAAAGCAATGTTTCATTTTGATTTAAACTTCATCTACTTGACCTTTATGCTATAAATATAAAATATAATATGTCAAAATGATTACAAAACTAAAACACTTGAACCACATTCAAAGGAAATTATTAAAATGAATCACTGTGATCATTTTCCCCTGAACATTTCAACATAATTGATGTCTTCCCAGAGGATGTTTAGATTTTGTCAAATCCACATTTTCTGAAGTAAAGCTGTCCCATCAGAAAAATTTCAACCTCCTCTATTTTTATAAATACATTCCTAAAACGGCCTGGGTAGCTCCTTTCATTGGAATAGATCCTCAATAAAATCCCACTGGGAAAGTCTCAGTCATTATTAATCTAGGAAAACTGTACTAATTTAGGAATTTGTAAATGGGGGCCTGTTTGCAGAGTATCCAGAGTCTCAAAGTCCTGTGTGGAAACAAATCCCCGAATGCACACAAACCCTGAGACATAAGCAGTTAATAGACTCAGAGACTTTAAGGTCAGAAGGGACCATTATGATAATCTAGTCTGACCTCCTGCACAACGCAGGCCACAGAATCTCACCCATCCCCTCCTGTAGCAAACCCCTAACCTATACCTGAGTTATTGAAGTCCTCAAATCATTCTTTAAAGACTTCAAGGTGCAGACAATCCTCCAGCAAGTGACCCGTGCCCCAGGCTACAGAGGAAGGCGAAAAACCTCCAGGGCCTCTGCCAATCTGCCCTGGAGGAAAATTCCTTCCCGACCCCAAATATGGCGATCAGTTAAACCCTGAGCATGTGGGCAAGACTCACCTGCATGCACTCAGGAAAGAATTCTCTGTAGTAACTCAGATCCCACCCCATCTAACATCCCATCACAGACCATTGGGCATATTTACCTGCTAATAATCAAAGATCAATTAATAGCCTAATTTTGGCAATCCCATCATACCATCCCCTCCATAAATTTATCAAGCTTAGTCTTGAAGCCAGATATGTCTTTTGCCTCCACTGCTCCCCTTGGAAGGCTATTCCAGAACTTCACTCCTCTAATGGTTAGAAACCTTTGTCTAATTTCAAGTCTAAACTTCCTAATGTCCAGTTTATATCCATTTGTTCTTGTGTTCACATTGGTACTAAGCTTAAATAATTCCTCTCCCTCCCTGATATTTATCCCTCTGATATATATATAAAGAGCAATCATACCTCCCCTCAGCCTTCTTTTGGTTAGGTTAAACAAGCCAAGCTCTTTGAGTCTCCTTTAGGCACACACAGGATTTTCAACAGGGTTGGGGTGGGGCAGAGGTTGGTTGTGGACACACCAGAGAAGCACTGTGCCCCAACAGACAGGGCAGGGGGGTGGCCACACCGCTGGGTGCTCACCAGCTGTTCCAGAATAGCGTGGGGTGCACACACGCTCAGACTGGGTCTGGCTAGCACAAGCCGGCAGGAGCTGATGGAGGAGGTGTTCAGTCAGCTTCCTGGGGGCTGCTGGGCTGACCACACCCACCCAATACAAGCAGCAGCTGGCAGGGTGGGGTAAACAAGGCTGAAGGGAGAGAGGTCTGGAGGTTCCCCTGCTCTATTCACACAACCCCCTGTGGCTCTCAGGCTTGGGCACCTTCCAGGTGATAGAGGTCAAGGGAATGGGGCACTGACGCAATGGGCAGTGACGGAGCCTGGCACACTGATGCCACTTTTCAACTTTTCAGTGCTGTGCATACACCCAATATCTGAGCATGCTCAGACCTTGGGGTGTGCTCTTCCCAGACCTCATTTTCATCCTGCCTGTGTTCACCCTTCAAGCCTTCTAGAAGAGCCGTCCTTCTGGAGGTGCAAAATGCCTACAGCCACTGGTGCCGCTGCAGAGACGCACGGAGCCCCTGGTAGTGCTGCTTCCTTAAAAACCTGGCCCTTAAATAAAAGGAAAAAGTGTTATAAAATGAATAAATTCAAACAAACTCAGCTGACTGGATTTAAACCCCCCACACAGTAAATGGCTGAATGATTTTAGCTTTTCTTACTTGTGTTTCAATCTGCAGCCTGCTCGGTTACTCTTCATTAATCAAACAGCCGTTGTTACCCCCTCTGCTTGGAAAGCTAACTCTGGCTGCTTTACCATCTGAACCATGCAAATATGTTATAGTTAATGCAGCCAATGACAGCCTGAAACCATCAATCTGACAGCTCAAAGCTCCTCCCTGGCATTAACATCTGGTCATTTACATAACTGGGATCTTTTTGCATATTCACACATGGCTGATGGTCCCTCACTGAGCTGCCGAACACATAAATGGTTCATTTCCACTACATGCTTCACTGACAAACATTTCCAGCCACACAGAAGCAAGATGAGCTCAAAGACTCCCCTTCTCTGGCTGCTGCTTTTCTGGATTCAGGGTAAGAAACAGACAATGTTCAAAGAGTTAATAAGGAATGAGACAAACCATCCAAAATGGCAGTGGTTTGTTTGTTGAAATACTAGTTCCTGGGGTATTTTCTAGTTCACTTCTACTCTTGAGTTTACAAGCCTTTTAATGTCTCACTTATCCAACCCTGCCAATTTTTATTTCTCTCTCCAGGTTCCAGTGGGCAGATTGTCATGACTCAGACTCCAGAATCTCTCTCAGTGTCTGTGGGAGAGACCGTCACTATCAAATGCAAAGCCAGCACAAGCATTAGCAACTACATCGCTTGGTACCAACAGAAACCTGGACAGGCTCCCAAGCTTCTTATCTCTTACACCAGCAACCGTCCCACGGGCATCCCAGACCGGTTCAGTGGCAGTGGGTCAGGCACTGACTACACATTCACAATCAGCAGAGTTGAAGCTGATGATGCTGGAGATTATTACTGTCAGCAGTATAACAACTTCCCTCTCACAGTGATACAGACCAATACAAAAACCTCCCTGCTCTATGAAGCGTACAGAGTAATAGACACTAGTACACCACAGTCAAGTTTTCAGATGTTCTGCCAAAAGACAACTAGAAGGAAAACTTCTCATATCCACTTAAATAATCTAAAATTCTAGCACTGTATTGCCATCCTGAGAGCTTAGCTATACAGGGAAGTTGGTTATAGCAAGAGCTGAGGGTCATTGGTGAAATCTCACATTGGTATTTCTAATTCATTCCATCGTTTTTAGAAATCCAACCTTCTTTGTGAATTTTCTGGATTTATGATGCTTGGAATTCAGGTAATGACAAAATTCCTGTAATGGATTTTATCCTAAATTTCCAATATATACTCTCCGCATTAGCGCCATCTTACTTTTTTTATATTTATAAAAACAAACAGAGAAATTCCCAGACAAGAACTACATTAAGATAGGTTGTTGAGAAGTACTGACAACCTTAACTCTAAGTGTAACAACATTACAAGGATGTTGTACTTAGCCCAAAACCAAGCTTTGGAAAACCAAGGAAATTCAGAATGAATTACACTTACACTTTAAAAAATACCCTAAAAACCTTAAAGTAAAAAAAAAAAAAGTACTGCTAAGGTACCCAAACAACCTCTACACACACACACACACACACACACATTCACTCTCTCTCTGTGAAAATGTCATACATGAGCACTAACACAAACCCAAAGAGAATGCCACTGTACAGCAGTACTAATGCTATGCAGATAGGGAATATCTACCTTATGTCTTCATTTTATGTTATTTAAACTAATAGATTTTTTAAGACCAGAAGGGACCATCATGATGATCTCGTCTGATCTCCTGAATAACACCGGCTACAGAACCTACCTAATATGTTCTTTTACTTGTACACCAAAGAAGTCAGAATACACCAGCCAGTTTGCATCACCAGAGCAGCCAAAATATCCTGGTAAACCTAGCCCTTGGTTTGTAACTGACATTGGTTCAGGAGGCTGTTAGTGAGTCGGGGGCTGTATGAAAGAGGCAGAGAGAGCCCAATTCCTGCAGTCTCACCATCTGTGCTCTGAAAGATTTCATGGCTGCCTACCAGCGTGAGCAGCAGTGCTTGAAAGGCTGACCATGGTGCTGCTTCCTCAACTATACTGCGCAGTACAGTTGCACTCCTGGGGGACCTGATCCAAGAGTGCCAGGGAACGTCTGTAGGATGGGTAGGGCCCTACCAAAGTCACGGTCCATTTTGGTCAATTTCATGGTCATGGGATTTTAAAAATTGTAAATGTGATGATTTTGGCTATTTAAATCTGAAATTTCAGGGTGTGGTAATTGTAGGGGTCCTAACCCAAAATGGGGTTGTCACAAGGTTACTGTAAGGGGGGATGCGATACTTCTACCCTTACTTCTGCGCTGCGATTGGCGGCGGTGCTGTCTTCAGAGCTGGGCAGCTGGAGAGTGGCAGCACAGAATTAAGGGTGGCACGGTATGGTATTGCCTCCCTTACTTCTGTGTTGCTGTCTGCAGAGCTGGGCCCTCAGCCAGCAGCCGCCACTCTCCGGCTGCCCAGCTCTGAAGGCAACAGCGCAGAAGTAAGAGTGGCATTGTATGGTGTTGCCACCCTTACTTCTGCGCTGCTGCTGGTGGGGCGCTGCCTTCAGAGCTGGGCGCCTGGCCAACAACTGCCGCTCTCTGACCACCCAGCTCCGAAGACAGTGCAGAAGTAAGGGTGGCAATACCGTGACAACCCTACAATAACCTTGCGACCTCCCCTGTAGCCCCCTTTTGGGTCAGGACTGCCAGTTTGAGAAACGCTGGTCTCCCCCATGAAATCTGTAAAGTATAGGGTAAAATTACACAAAAGACAAGATTTCACAGTCCGTGACACGTTTTTCATGGCCGAGAATTTGGTAGGGCCCTAATGATGGTCTTGACTCAAAGCATAAAACTATTCACTGGGTGGTCTGGGTTCCCCATGTAACAAGTGAGGAACTGAGACACAGAAAGGTTAAAGATTTGTCCCGTGTTGCACAGGGAGACTATCGCAGAGCCAGGAACTCAACATTTATCTCTTAACCACCGATCCAGTACCTTAATAACAAGCCCATCCTTCCTTAATAAAACCCATGTGCTATCTACACACTATACGGGTAACCTGGTGTAGGATGAGATAATACCTCAGGGTTACAGTGATCACACAGAGGATACAAATGCTGAGCCAACCTGAACTCTGGCCGTGGTGTAAATATCGCCGAGCCTGGCCGTACTGCCATAGTCTGAAAGGCCTCATGTTTGAAAACTGGCTCCATATCATCAAGCACAGCTTGAAACATGTGACTGGGGGGCAGAAAGGGGACACAAATACGAGAAGGGGAAGAAGCATCAGGCCGTGTAGCACCACACTCCCTGGGGAATGCTACAACATCTGCTTGTGCAGGCTGTTCATGCCCTAAATTCTGTGGACAACACTTCCATTGGCCAGTAGGTGGCAGTATTATGACACAACATTGCAGAGCTGAAGATTTCAGGCCAAACAGGCCATTTGTACTCCGGATTCACTGATACAACCTGGTTAAAAAAGAAGGAGAATGAATGAGTGACTACACTTCCCTGAGCAAAATATTTAAAAAAGAAACAGCTTTAAGGCAAGACTGGGAGCCCTTATCCCCACAGCTGAGCACTCACACGAGCAGTCCCAGTGAAATGAATGGGATTATCTATGAGAATAACTGCTTGCCATGTGCGTAACAGGCTCAAGACTTGACCCTAAAAATGGGTATAGATGGGCTTGTGTTTAAACGTATGGAAATTGGAAAATGAATGGACATCTGCAGCCTGCTCTGCTACCCACTGAACCCACTTTATGCCATGTAAGCCTCAGTCTGGGCACTCGAACACTGGAATAGTGAGTAACGATGAATAGTTATAACATGCAACGGTAGGTTCAGACAGACAATTCAAATATTTCAGAACAGTTCTCCTGGGTGTATTATCCTGTTAACCACCAGCATTTGACCCTTTCGTGTATTCACACTAGAGTGATTTTCCTTTTCTGAGCACTTATAAATGTGTTGAATTCCACTCACTGGAAATTGTGCTTATTGACAAGCATTTCCCATAATAGATAAGCAAGGTAGACTCACAGACTCCCCTTCCTGGATGCTATTTGATGTCTGGCTTCAAGGTTAGAAATAATACAAATGTAACAATCATTGCATTCATGTATTAAATCTATTGTATGGTAAGTTAATTTCTACTCTTTAAGTGAAATTTAAACAGTTTTTCAGTGTAAATCTTTGAATAATTGTGATGCCGTCATCCTGCTTACCCCGTCCTATCTCTGCCTCTTTTTTTTTTTTCTATATCTAGATTCCATTGGACAGAAAGTGCTGACTCAGACTCCAGAATCTGTCAGTGTTTCCAGGGGACACAGCCACTATCAACTGCAAAGCCAGGGTGAACCTAGCAACAACTTAACCTCATACCAAAAGCAACCAGGACAAGCTCCTGAGCTTCTCATCATAGTGCTCTTACCCTGGCCTCTCGGCTCCCAGCCTGGTTCAGTTCTAGTGGTGCTGGCAATGGACATGCTGATTACACTCATAATGTCAGCAGTGTGTAAGCTGATGATGCTGGTGATTATTATTATGAGCTGTACAATGACCGGCCTCTCCCAGTGACACAGGCCAGTGCAAAACCCTTCCGGTGCTACACAGAGTGTGCCATGCCTGTCAGCCTATGTAACTGCACGATCTTTTCACTGTTATCTTTGGCTTCTCTCCCCTATTACTCTCCTATTGTAATTTCCAAATATTCACTTGTTGCATCTGGTAATTAAATAGACCTAGACCTGCAAACCCTTATCCACATGCATCACATCATTCACAGGACTTCTCCCATTGGTGTCAATGGAACTACTCATATCAGTAAAGTTATGTATGTCTGCAGGGGTTGGCAGGATCCGATCCTTAGTGTGTAAACTCCTCAGGGCAGGGACTGTGTTTTCCTCTCTGGTTGTACAGCACCAAGCACAACAGGTCCTGACTGGAGCCACTGGATGGCGCTGTCTGTAATATAAGCATGAAATTTTTAAAAACAGTAAATGAGAGTGAGGCAGAGAGATATAAAACTTTCATGCCAAACAAAAACGGGACATTCTTACGATAGTTAATAACTGATCTCTACAGACAATGTTGTGGCACCTTTCCACCACAGATTGCAAAGCTCTCAACAAACTTAAGAAACGGCTGCAACATCACCAGGCATCCTCGTCTGGGTGGAAGTCAGCATCCGTTAGAGCGCAAAGCAACCGTTCAAAACAGAAAGAGAATCTTTATCAAGCTGAAACTATGTGGGGACCTAGGGGATTACTGTTCTCAGCTGTGACTTTACCAGAGCACTGGAGCTCAGATTTTTAAGGATAGTTAGGTGTGGTTCCTCTCAGTTTTCCAACATCTAACTGACTTGGGTTCCTTAGCCTCATTTTCAGATATGATTTCGGCACTTAGATCCAGATCCGCAAAGCTATTTACATACCTAACTCCCACTGAAATCAAAGGGAGTTAAGCATCTTTATGGCATAGTGGGACTCAAGAACACAAGTCTCTTACAGAGTCACTGGAGGGGACAAAGATGCGCACTCTCTAATGAGGTCTACACTCTATCCTGCTTTCCGCAAAGAAAGGGCCCACACAAGCCAGTTTGCACAGATCTGCACTGGGAGCACGGCCAAGAAGAAGCAGCTTCACAAGGAATTACTCAATGTTTTTCTGAGCCGCTTGGCAAGCAGGGGGAATGCAGCTGCTGTTCTGCTCCTGAAGTGGGCGCTGCACACACCCTCCCTTCCACAGCTGGCCATCTCTATGGCTGGTGCAGGGGGTGGAGATCCTGGCTCACAGTCACTTCTGGGGTGGTTAGCGGTGCTAGCTCCAGACATCCCTTGGGTTTGTGTGGGTGCAAGGACAGCAATGTGTCTAGCCCCTGTATGGGAGGGCTCCTAGCACACCCCCATCCTTGCACACCCATGGAGGAACCAGTAACAATCTGTCCCGAAGGAAGGACCTTACGGTAAAAATAATCTAGACAGGAAATCAGCCCAACTATCTCCTTGGGCAAGGACACTGGGGAGAATCCATGAATATTTTCATGGCAGGGAGAATAACTCAAAGGTAAATTGAGGTAGACGGATACAAAAAATGCTGTAAAAATGGCTGGAAGATTTTAACTGCTAAAATTCCAGCTCACATGCAATATTTCTGGTGCCCTCTCCATAGAGCACCTTCTGTTATTCCATTTATTAAACCTCCAGTCTTGTATTTTTACCTCATACGTCGCTATCACCAGGTTACAGAGACCAACACTGCACAAGAGTAACAGGAAATGCCCCGTAACTAAAACACGGCACATTTATATGAACAGGTCATTTGCATGTTCACTCAGGAAGGACGTTCCCTGGCTGGGATGCTGAGAGTTCATAAATGGTCCCGTTTGCACTGCCTGGTGAGCTGTTTAGCATTCCCCACGGAGACCTGTCAAGATGCTCTCCCAGGCCCAGCTTCTCTGGATACTAGTGCTTTGGATTCAGGGTGAGCATTATATACACTTCATAGGCAACAAAATGCAAGTTGGGTTTAAAATAAAACTATGTTACTTATTTAGCAAACTAGTGTAAAATAAATGATTCAATTAAAAGTGTATTTAAATATCCAGTTTTAATTACTTTTAAAGCTGTGCCATGATTGCTTGAATTTTCTTTCCATATCTAGACTCCTATGGCCAAATTGTTCTGACTCAGACTCCAGAATCCCTGTCAGTGTCGCCTGGAGAGAGAGTCACCATCAACTGCAAAGCCGGTACCAGCATTAGCAACTACTTAGGCTGGTACCAACAGAAACCAGGACAAGCGCCTAAGCTACTTATCTATGATTCTACCAACCGTGTCTCTGGGATCCCAGCCCGGTTCAGCGGCAGTGGGTCTGGGACTGATTTCACTCTCACAATCAGCAGCGTTGAAGTTGAAGATGCTGGAGATTATTACTGTCAGCAACGCCAGAGCCTCCCTCTCACAGTGATACAGACCATTACAAAAACCTCCCTCTAAACAGAGAGAGCTGATGCTTATCATTTGTTACAGCTGCGACCAGAAGGGTGAATTTTATGATTTCATGCAAATAAAACAGAGGAAGTAACTCAAAATACACCTGACACTTTTATAGCAGCAACGATCCCGAAGTTATCAACAAACAAAGTATAGGGTTCAGTTCACCCTCCACTGAAACCAGCTCCACGGGGGTGAAAGGAGTAACACCAGATACTTGAATGCAAAGTTCACTCTACGCCATTAGAACTTCCAGTATAGTTTAATTGGGCCGCATTTATATTCTTCCACAACACTGGTACTAATCCTGAGCCCTGCTATTGCAAAATTTGCCTTAGGATGTCTGAAGACCCCAAGTGATCCTGGCTCTAGTTTGGTATCTCATCCAAAAGACCAGCCCCTGCAGTGCAGCCCCCTCATAACACAGGAGACTGTGGATTCAGTACAGACTCAGAGGGATGAACACCTCCTAATAAACCATCAGCACCATTTCCATTTTCCCAGACAGTCTCCCATTCATTTACTTACCAGACCCATCCCTGGTCCAGCTAGGACAGCACATGGTACTAGATCCTGTATCTGCATGGCCAGAGCAGGGAGCTAAGCCCAGCCAGTGATGCGGGAGAGGAACCACTTCAACCAGGACAGGTGGTTCAGGGAGTCAAAGCAGGACAGACCCGTAAAACCAGGACTTTGTTACAGCTGTGTGAACAAAGTTCACCTAGGTTACAGTCAGCTAGTCACACGTGATACGGGCCGCCAGACCTTCTCAGCTCATTCCATGAACAATATGACGTTTCTTACTTCCCAAAGGCCTAGCTGTAAAATGAGCTCCTGATACAGTCTCCTGGATGGCAAAGGGTTATCCGGGAGGGGGTGGGTGCAGTGGCTGGACCTTTATAAACCATCAATCACTTTTGCAAACAAAAACTGAGTCTCACACACTCTGAGCAAGAACCTGTTATTTGAGAGTAACAACTGAACTATGGTAAGAAAGGGAGTCAAGGCTGGAATCTTCCCACTGAATTCTCTGCTGTCCGTCCGGATGATTTCCTGTCTGTGTTTCTGTACTAGTGGAAGGCCTGAGACTCTGCAGAGCTCTCTAAAGGGTGCGGTGCATCCTCTTACAACCCACACCAGCCTAGAGTGACCAGATGTCCTGATTTTATAGGGACAGTCCCGATATTCAGGGCTTTTTCTTATATAGGCGCCTATCACCCTCCACCCCCTGTCCCGATTTTTCACTTTTGCTATCTGGTCACCCTACACCAGCCACCGTGTGTTAGACCCCATCAGCCTGCACTGGGTTGGGTCACCGTGTATTTCCAAAGCCACCATTCAGCCCACACTGAGCTCTACCCCGATGAAACCCTGCAGAAACCAGCTCAGCCAACCCTGAGCATCCACCGGCCCTACTGCTCTCCTGCCTCACCCCTCTGAAAATTCTGGCCTATGGGATTCCTCACAGAGCTGGAGCTGTAATTACCCTCATCTCTCCTGTACCCTCACCAGCAGCCATCTCCACATGATCTAAACGCCCAAGGAGGCGCCTGACAGCTGCTTAGAGCCAACTAAAGGAAGTCACACAATAAAGATCAAAACCTCTGGCACAATATAGATCAAATCATTCCTGAGGCAACTCTGCTCATTTCATTGTAGTCACACCAAAATGCCTTTAGCCACATTTGTCTAGCTGGGCTGCTCTTCGCAGAATAGGGTTCCATGGAGGTAAAGATGACATCATGATGGAGGACAATCAATTTGGTGCCCCTTACAGGTGTTGATGCAAATCTGGAGCAACCCATCCCCACCATTCCCATAGGAGGGGGCCCTGCTGCATCATCAGCCACAGCACGGTTTGGTTTTGTTGTGGGTTGGTTTGGGGGTATTTAGGGGTTGGCAGGCAGTAAATCCCCACCACACTTTCTGTACGCCAGCTGGGAGGGCCTTGCTGAGGAAAGGTAATCAAGGTGCAGCCAGTCTATTTGGATCAAGCCCTTAAACAGGAGCTAGTTATTCTCATGAGAAGTAGAGAGCGAGGTTCTCTCTTCACAAGCCAGAGCAGGGAATGATGGCAACAGAAAAGCCATGATCATGTTGCTTAGGAAGCAAACAGTATAAAGAGTAGAGCAGAAAATCTTTAGCACAAAAAAAAATCTGTTTTCTTATCGGCAGAGAATAAATAAGAAATAAAATTAGAACAGTGGGTTTATACTATTGCACTTTACAATAAAAGCCACTCAGGTGATTTTCATTGTATTTACACATATACCAAAATGTGCACCAAGCATTATTGTACATGTGCAAAATTTCCTCTAACACTGCATTAACCAAGCCTTTGGAGCAGCATGGGGCCACAATGGCCTTATTCCCACTTAGAATTCAATGATCTAGATTAAAGTTCAACATCAAAATGTTTAAAATGCCATAAACAGCCTCTGCTGAGAAGTTTTTATATCCTCCCTTCCAGCCAAAAGACACACCCGGCGCATCAGTGGGACCAGTGGTGTTTAAGGTCTGCAATACAAGAGACTCCCAGTGATTCAAAATCTCTCCCCGTTCTAGTTTCTGCCCAGATCCCTTTCTCACCCACAATGGACACAGGGTGAGGTTCTGAAACACACTTCAGTGCGTGGGGCTGAGTATGCTGGCCAGGAACACAGTGTGAACATGTGCAGTAGTGTCATTGTTACCAGGTTTCAGAGTGGTAGCCGTGTTAGTCTGTATCAGCAAAAACAACGAGGAGTCCTTGTGGCACCTTAGAGACTAACAAATTTATTTGGGCATTAGCTGCATCTGATGAAGTGGGTTTTATACCACGAAAGCTTATGCCCAAATAAATTTGTTAGTCTCTAAAGTGTCACAAGGACTCCTCATTGTTTTTATTGTTACCAGGGTTCCTTTCCAGCACTATAGGTCTTGTTAGTTAGTTTGCTGTATTCTTCTGGCTCAGTGTGAAAGGAATTACAAGGCATCTGCTCAGTTAACTCCTGCAGAAGGAAGTAATTCAATTGTATTTTTATGGGACAGGAAAAAAACTGAACTAGAAAAAGAAAACAGGCTGGGCTCTTCAAACTGCTGTTAAAAACCTTCTAGAAAATGAGTGAATGGTTTAGCTACTCATATCTAGCTGCAGCACATATGGTGTCCTCTGCACCATCTTGCTGCTCCATTCTTATAAATCAGACATGAATACAAGACAGTTGAAAATCCTGCCCCCACCACTCACATGAAGTGAATTTACATGACTCGTTCCTTTTGCAAATTCACACATGAGCGACACTCCCCTCCTGCCCTGCTGAGCTCCTATAAATGGAGCTGTTTGCACTGCACAGTGCCCCGGTTAGCATTGCTGGCTCAGAACTGACAAAATGATCTCCCACACTCAGCTTCTGCGGATACTAGTTTTTTGGATTCAGGGTAAGAAAAAACAATAAACCCAGTTTTAAAGAACAATAACATCAATGACTATGTAAATATAATCCATTCATTGTTGTAACAGATAATATAATGATTTATTTAATGCTGTTTAATAAGATATCAGATTAAAATGTATTGCACAACAAAACAATAACTCTTTGATCGATATGTTACAATTTCCTTCATTTCCTCTTTACTTCTAGATTCCATCGGGCAGATTGTGCTGACTCAGACTCCAGAATCTCTCTCAGTGTCTCCAGGAGACACAGTCACTATCCGCTGCAAAGCCAGCTCAAGCCTCACCAGTAGCTCTTCAGGCAAAGATCTCTTAGCCTGGCATCAGCAGAAATCAGGACAAGCTCCTAAACTCCTTATTTATCATGCAACCACCCTGCAATCAGGCGTCCCAGCCCGGTTCAGTGGCAGTGGGTCTGGGACTGATTTCACTCTCACGATCAGCAGGGTTGAAGCTGAAGATGCTGGAGATTATTACTGCCAACAAGAGTACATCCCTATCACAGTGATACAGACCAATACAAAAACCTCCCTGAGCGAGGGCACAGTGCTGAGTGCTTCTCACAGCTGCATCTGGACATTCAGCATCACAAATTTCATAACAGAGAAGGAACAGGACGTTCATTAACTGTCTACCAGTACAACACAACAAACTCCTCCCACTGTCACTTCTGCTGTTCACACAGAGGGCTCAGAGAACACCGAGCTCTAAATGGCTTTGTTAAGTGAAGTTTGTTGAGACAGGCCGAGCGATCCTTTTAAAACAAAAACTGCAAGAGGGAGGAATAAGAAAAGCAATGTTTGTGCAGCACCTAGTGCAAAGGGGCCTGGGGGCCCCGAGGCATTACAGCAGTACAAATAACAATGATAATAATTAATAAATATGAGCCAGTTTTTTCCACAGAGATCGTCTCCTATTTAGGCACAAACTAAAAGTTCCACAGAGCTCAGCAAGTTGGATGTTGAGGTCTGTTGAAAATCAGGCCACACCTGCTTTGAAGCAGTTGAGTAGCCAATATTTAGATGCCTAAATAGGAGCTGAGTTGTTTTGAAAAAATCTGCTTCTTAGAGCCTGGTTCTAGGCCCAGTGAAGTTAACAGGAGTGTTTCCATTGAGTTCAATGGGTGCTGGATTGGACCCCCTACAGGCTCATCTGCACGCTACAGACTTCCAGGGTCTTCGGTTCACTCAGCAGCAAGTGGCTGGTTTGTCGAGAGGCAGGTAAGAGAGGAACAGCTGGGAAAGGGTGTGAATAAAACAGCCCACAAGGAGGAGGGCACAAGATGAATTGTGTGTGACAGGGAGGGACCAAAAAAAAGTGGAGCCTTCTTTTAAATTCCCATCCTTCCCCAGCATGGCCTGGACCACCAAAAATATGGCCAGGAAGAAGAAATGAAAGACAGTGACCACACTGGCCACAGGGACAGGCAGGTGCCTCCTCCTACCCAACCACCTCAGACAGGTGCTGGAAGAGTTACTGGGAAGTAGCCAAATATCAGGATCTGGCAGCTGAATTGCAGCAGAGCCCGAGTTCAAACAGAACTAATCACAGACAAATCATCAATAAGGTGTCCAAAACAGCCACTGAATTGTAATCCATGGTAAACCACAGATCTCCAAAGTGCTCTAATTCATAGTGAATACACAAGTGTTCCACCGAGTCGCTAATCAGTTAGGACATCTACTAATTAAGTGTCAGCTAATCAGAGTTTATGTTCAATGACAATGTTCATTGAGAGTCTCCACAGCTATATGAATTACGGGCTTGAGCCAAAGCCCACTGGAGTCAGAGGAAAGTCCCCCATAGACTTCAATGAGCTTTGAAATCAGGCCCTTAAGGTTTTAGCTCCAGCATTCTTTCACAGCTGGTGTGTAAGTCGGGGAATGACTGAGCAACCGTAATCTGAACTCATTTTTTGTTTGTCCAGGACATGAAATAGTATATCTAGAATGATGCACATGGAAACACTCATCAGAAAAAGTCCCATCCATATAAGTGCTTTGGGGACTCTCATTGAAGCAATGAGGATGGGGGTAACAACAACAAATGTTCTAATCTGTTCCAGAAATTATGAGGGCAGCTTTTCTTGAGTGACGGCCAATAGCGGTGCCCTTGTGAAAGAAATCAGACTGGATTCTACTGCAATACCCTGGCTACCGGCAATATTCAATGCCTAAATCAATCAGAAGCACCAGTTTTGCAAAGACACAAACCACTGTTTAAAGCCTCTAACAGGCATAGTTTGTAAAGTAAAGGGTTTTTAAATGTGCCTGCCTGGATCGTGGATTGAGGTGAGACATCGGGAGGAGCCCTTTATACGTGTTGGCAGCATGTCTCTTGATAGTAATGTGCACTCAGCTGGATCAGGAGTTGAATCTCTCTGCAAACAATCCCAGAGCAAAATACTGCTGGTGAGAGTATTCTCACAGTCTCACAGTCCTCTACACCCGGGGCCGGCTGACTGTAGCACAGGCTCCTTGTCACTGCCCTGACACTGCGGCTGGAGTGTCCCTTCCAAGGATTCTCTATGGGGCTGGAAGGAGGTGATGTGTGAACTCTCTGGTCCCATCCACTGCCCACCTACTCCTCCCCTCCACCTGCCCAGCCTCCACCACCTTTTCCCATGCAGATTCCAGAACCAGAGCAAACCCTGCATAGAGTGCAGAGGAAATGGGGAAGGTGCCTTGGAGGCAGCTGGATCATCCCTGCACACAGTCATGGGGAGATCCATGCCTGGAAGGGAAGCTGAGTGCACGGATCTCCAGGGTACAATCCAGGCTGGTAAAACTAAACCACCCAGTCAAAGGTGAATGTTTTGAAACACTAGATAGGAAGTGCATTTACAGGAGCTTTGCATGGTCACATGCAAACGACATCTGTTCATTGTGCTACTGAGCTCTTATAAATGCGCCTGTTAAGACCACACAGGTACCTGATCACTGTGCCAACTCCAGAGCTGCTAAGATGATCTCACAGACTGATTCTCTGGGTACCTGTATTGTGCATTCCAGATATAAAATAATGACGACACAGGCTTTGAGGCAACATAGCATCAGGAACAATATCTAAAATATGGAAAATAACATCTTGGTATTTTATGAATTACACCTTAATATGTTCTTCACCTAAACGTGTCTCTAAAAACAGTCCTGAGCTTGTAGTCATTGTAACAACATGTCAGGTCTCTATGGATTTTCCTTCTACATCCAGACCCCTATGGAGAGATTGTGATGACGCACACTCCAGAATCCCAAACAGTGTCTGTAGGAGACAAATTTGCTAGAACCTGCAAAGCTAGTTCTAGCGCTGGCAGTAACATGCCTAGGTACCAACAAAAATCAGGGCAAGCTCCAAAGCTCCTTATTTATCCTTCCGGGGATCCCGCCTGATTCAGTGGCAGTGGGTCTGGGACTGATTTCACTCTCATAGTAAGTGCTGTTGAGGCAGATGATGCTGGAGATTACTATTGTCACCAAAGCTGGCACTGGCCAGGCTCACAGTGATACAGACCAATAGAAAACCTCCCTCTTCTTTGTGGAGCGCACTGGGCTCACCACTGCACATGTCTCAGTTGGGTGTCAAACCATCGCCACATTCATTGACTTCATGCTGAATCAAAACAGGAAGGATCTCCGGTCATTAACTTATTCCACAATTGAAAACTGCAACAGAGCGTGAAACTCTCTGAACGGCGTCACTGCTCAATGGTAACAAGAGCAAAGTAAAGGCCTACTGCATCCTGGCCCGCTTTGTGTGTAGATACAGCTGAGCTGTTTGTCAGAAACTCTAACACATTTCCTATGGCTGGGCCAGAGCCTCAGCTCCTTCCTTACTCTGCAGTTACGACAGCTAGTCCCGCTATTCACAAGCATTCCACAGTGTCACTATTTGGTTATTACAAATTAAAGGTTTGCCAATGAACAGGAATTCCCATTGGTTATCTTATCTGAGAGTCTCCAGGTCTTTATGAATTATGGCTCTGATCCAAATCCCATTGAAGTCAGTGGAAAGACACCCATAGACTTCAGGGCGAGTTGTCAGTCCCTTACACTTTTAGCTCCAGCGTTCTTTCACAGCTGATTTGTAAGGAGCAGAATAATTTGCTGTTTGGGGTTTTTTTGAACCATGATGGGAACAATGCGGCTGCCTCAGCTTGTGGGGATGCAGGAAATGTGGCTGCACACAGAAAGCTGGGATCTTTCAAAGGACACATTATTGTGCCATGCAGCTAGTTTCAGCAGTCCCTCTCTCTCACACACACACACCCCTTTGCCCCATGTGCTGTTTCTTCCAGGGGCTCTTTTCAAAAGCAACTTTAGGGATCAATCACTCCTGAGTGCTTCCCCTCCAGAGTTTCCCATACACAGGCAGAATGGTTCTAAAATCCTCGACTCAGTCACTACAGCTCCAATTCTCCCCCTTTAGGGCACGTGGGAGCTCACCGAGGGTATGCCAGGGAGACAGAGCCTTGTCTCAGGGTACAGAGTGACAGCAAATCTGTGCTGAGAACTCTACACCAGCCTTAGGGTGGTGCAAGCTCTGTGGTCCTAGTATCTCCACTCCAGAAATGGCAATGGCTGGTGGACTGGCTTATGTACCCCTCTCTCCCGCAAGAGCAACTAGCAAATGGAAGTCCTGCAATATTTCCCTCCACACTGTACAGGGCTATATACCCTGAGACCCAGAGCAGCAGGCCCAAAGCATCCCTGAGTCTGGGCCTGTCCACACTGTGGAAGGAGTGGCAGGATTTACTCTCAGGGCTTGTCTACACTACAAAATTAGGTCGGATTTATAGAAGCCGGTTTTATAGAAACCGGTTTTATGCAGCCGACTGTGTGTGTCCCCACATAAAATGCTCTAAGTGCATGAAGTCGGCGGACCGCGTCCACAGTACCGAGGCTAGCGTCGACTTCCGGCGCATTGCACTATGGGTGCCTATGGGTACCTATCCCACAGTTCCCGGAGTCTCCGGCGCCCATTGGAATTATGGGTTGAGATCGCAATGCCCGAATGATGCAAAGCAGTGCCGCGGGGGGTTCTGGGTACATTGCGTCACGCCCCTCCCCCGCCGTCACAGCAACGGCAGACAATAGATTCGCGCCTCTTTACCTGGGTTACCTGTGCAGACAACATACCACGCCAAGCATGGAGCCCGCTCAGCTCAGCTCACCGTCACCATATGTCTTCCGGGTTCCGGCAAACGTGGGACTGCATTGCTAAACAGCAGCAGCAGCTTACTGCCTTTTGGCGGTAGACGGTGCAGCATGAGTAGTAGCCTTCATCGGCGCTCGGGATGCTGGTAGCTGTGGGGCTGGCAGCCGTAGGGCTGCATTGCACCAGCCCCTTGCCTTTTGGCAGTAGATGGTTTATTACGACTGGTAACCGTCCTGTCAGTATTGTCTGCTGAGCATCCAGAAGAGGCCGAGGGCGATCTGGGTGCTCAGCAGATCTGAAAGAAGAGCTTTCCTCAGGTCTGAAAGCAAGTAAATTTACAGGTTGCCTGAAATGCTCATAGATGTCCTCGTTGGACAATGATGGTTACCAGTCGTAGTATACTATTTGCTGCCAAGTATTGTCTGCTAAGCACCCAGAAAAGGCCGAGGGCGATCTGGGTGCTGGCAGACATGTGGCTGGCACACGTGGGGCTACATTGCTACACAGCAGCAACCCCTTGCCTTTAACCGTCCTCGTTGGACAATGATGGTTACCAGTCGTAGTATACTATTTGCTGCCAAGTATTGGCTGCCAAGCACCCAGAAAATGCCGAGGGCTATCAGTCATGCTGCACTGTCGTCTTAAGATGTAAAAAATAGATTTGTTCTGTATTCATTTCCTTCCCCCCTCCCTCCGTCAAATCAACGGCCCGCTAAACCCAGGCTTAGGAGTTCAATCTCTGGGGGGGGGGGGCATTCTGTGTGACAGTTGTTTGTATTTCTCCCTGATGCACAGCCACCTTTCTTGATTTTAATTCCCTGTACCTGTACGCCATGTCGTCAGTCGCCCGCCCCTCCCTCCCTCCCTCCCTCCCTTCTTCCCCTGGTCTTTAGATACTAGTTTCGCGCCTTTTTTCAGACCAGACGCCATAGCTAGCACTGGGATCATGGAGCCCGCTCAGATCACCGCGGCAATTATGAGCACTATGAACACCACGCGCATTGTCCTGGAGTATATGCAGAGCCTGGACATGCCAAAGCAAAACCAGGAGGACCAGCTGAGGAGGAGGAGGCGATTGCAGCGCGGCGACGATAGTGATGAGGAAATTGACATGGACCTCTCACAAGGCACAGGCCCCAGCAATGTGGAAATCATGGTGTTACTGGGGCAGGTTCATGCCATGGAACGCCGATTCTGGGCCCGGGAAACAAGCACAGACTGGTGGGACCGCATCGTGTTGCAGGTCTGGGACGATTCCCAGTGGCTGCGAAACTTTCGCATGCGTAAGGGCACTTTCATGGAACTTTGTGACTTGCTTTCCCCTGCCCTGAAGCGCCAGAATACCAGGATGAGAGCAGCCCTCACAGTTGAGAAGCGAGTGGCGATAGCCCTGTGGAAGCTTGCAACGCCAGACAGCTACCGGTCAGTCGGGAATCAATTTGGAGTGGGCAAATCTACTGTGGGGGCTGCTGTGATCCAAGTTGCCAGGGCAATGAGAGGCCTGGTGATATCAAGGGTAGTGACTCTGGGAAACGTGCAGGACATAGTGGATGGCTTTGCTGCAATGGGATTCCCAAACTGTGGTGGGGCGATAGACGGAACCCATATCCCTATCTTGGCACCGGCGCACCAAGCCACCGAGTACATAAACCGCAAGGGGTACTTTTCAATGCTGCTGCAAGCCCTGGTGGATCACAAGGGACGTTTCACCGACATCAACGTGGGCTGGCCGGGAAGGGTACATGATGCTCGCGTCTTCAGGCACTCTCTTCTGTTTCGAAAGCTGGAGGAAGGGACTTTCTTCCCGGACCAGAAAATAACCATTGGGGATGTTGAAATGCCTATCGTGATCCTTGGGGACCCAGCCTACCCCTTAATGCCATGGCTCATGAAGCCATACACAGGCAGCCTGGACAGGAGTCAGGACCTGTTCAACTACAGGCTGAGCAAGTGCCGAATGGTGGTGGAATGTGCATTTGGGCGTTTAAAAGCGCGCTGGCGCAGCTTACTGACTCGCTGTGACCTCAGCGAAAAGAATATCCCCATTGTTATTGCTACTTGCTGTGCGCTCCACAATATCTGTGAGAGTAAGGGGGAGACATTTATGGCGGGGTGGGAGGTAGAGGCAAATCGCCTGGCCGCTGATTACGCGCAGCCAGACACCAGGTCGGTTAGAGCAGCACAGCAGGGCGCGGTGCGCATCAGAGAGGCTTTGAAAACTAGTTTTGTGACTGGGCAGGATTTGGTGTGAAACTTCTGTTTGTTTCTCCTTGATGAAATCGCAGCCCCCCCCACGCACCCGGTTAACTCTACTACCCTGTAAACCAAGCACCCCAACCTCCCCTACCCTCCCCTCTTCAAGCACCACTTGCAGAGGCAATAAAGTCATTGTTACTTCACATTCATGCATTCTTTATTAATTGAGCACACAACTAGGGGGATAATTGCAAAGGTAGCCCGGGATGGGTGGGGGAGGAGGGAAGCAGCACACAACTAGGGGGATAATTGCAAAGGTAGCCCGGGATGGGTGGGGGAGGAGGGAAGGAAAAGGACACACTGCACTTTAAAACTTTAAAACTTATTGCTGTGGAAATCATCTAGGGTGGAGTGATTGGGTGGCCGGAGGCCCCCCCACCGTGTTCTTGGGCGTCTGGGTGAGGAGGCAATGGGACTTGGGGAGGAGGGCTGGTGGTTACAGAGGGGCTGTAGCGGCGGTCTCTGCTCCTGCTGTTGGTTACAGAGGGGCTGTAGCGGCGGTCTCTGCTCCTGCTGTTGGTTACAGAGGGGCTGTAGCGGCGGTCTCTGCTCCTGCTGCCTTTCCTGCAGCTCAACCATACGCAGGAGCATATCACTTTGATGCTCCAGCAGCCGGAGCATCGACTCTTGCTTTATGAGTACAAGTTGACGCCACTTCTGCTCTTCAGCCCGCGTTTCAGCACGCAACTTCTCCTCTTGAGCACGCGACTTCTCCTCTTCAGCCCGCGATTCAGCACGCCACCTCTCCTCTCGCTCATATTGGGCTTTTTTAAAATCAGTCATTGACTGCCTCCACGCATTCTGCTGTGCTCTGTCAGCGTTGGAGGCAGTCTGTAGTTCAGTGAACATTTCGTCACGCGTCCTTCGCTTCCTTCTTCGAATATTCACTAGCCTCTGTGAAGGTGAAACATTTGCAGCTGGTGGAGGAGAAGGGAGAGTTGTTTAAAAAAGATACATTTTGGAGAACAATGGGTACACTCTTTCACGTTAGATTTTGCTGTTCACATCACACAGCACATGTGCTTTCGTTACAAGGTCGCATTTTTACTCTTATATAGAGGGCCTGCCGGTTTGGTGTGAGAGATCACTCACGCAGTGCCAGGCCACAGATTTCAGCTTGTAGGCAGCCATGGTAAGACACAGTCTTTTGGCTTTTTTAACCTTGTTAACAAGTGGGGATGGTTTAAAACAGTACTGCTCTCATTAACCATACCAAGCACCCGTTGGGTTGGCCATTTAAAATGGGTTTGCAATGTAAAAGGAGGGGCTGCGGTTTCAGGTTTAACATGCAGCACAAACCCAACTAACTCCCCTCCCCCACACACCCAATTCTCTGGGATGGTCACTTCACCCCTCCCCCCCACCGCGTGGTTAACAGCGGGGAATATTTCTGTTCAGCAGAGCAGGAAGGGGCACCTCTGAATGTCCCCTTAATAAAATCGCCCCATTTCAACCAGGTGACCGTGAATGATATCACTCTCCTGAGGATAACAAAGAGCGATAAGGAATGGATGTTGTCTGCATGCCAGCAAACACCGGGACCATACGCTGCCATGCTTTGTTATGCAATGATTCCAGACTACGTGCTACTGGCCTGGCGTGGTAAAGTGTCCTACCATGGCGGACGGGATAAGGCAGCCCTCCCCAGAAACCTTTTGCAAAGGCTTTGGGAGTACATGAAGGAGAGCTTTCTGGAGATGTCCCTGGAGGATTTCCGCTCCATCCCCATACACGTTAACAGACTTTTCCAGTAGCTGTACTGGCCGCGATTGCCAGGGCAAATTAATCATTAATCATTAAACACGCTTGTTTTTAAACCATGTGTAATATTTACAAAGGTACACTCACCAGAGGTCCCCTGTGTGCCCACAGGGTCTTGGGTGAGTTCGGGGGTTACTGGTTCCAGGTCCAGGGTGACAAACATATCCTGGCTGTTGGGGAAACTGGTTTCTCCGCTTCCTTGCTGCTGTGAGCTATCTATGATGTTCTCTCCATCCTCATCTTCCTCGTCCGCCGAACACGCTTCCCTGTCTCCAGAGAGGGACTGATAGCACACGCTTGGGCTACTGGTGGCTGCACCCCCTAGAATGGCATGCAGCTCCTCGTAGTAGCGGCATGTTTGCGGCTCAGCCCCGGACCTTCCGTTTGCGTCTCTGGCTTTGTGGTAGGCTTGCCTTAGCTCCTTAATTTTCACGCGGCACTGCTGTGCGTCCCTGTTATGGCCTCTGTCCTTCATGGCCTTGGAGATCTTTTCTAATGTTTTGCCATTTCTTTTACTGTTTCGGAGTTCGGCCAGCACTGCTTCATCTCCCCAGATGGCGATCAGATCCCGTACCTCCCGTTCGGTCCAGGCTGGAGCTCTTTTGCGATCCTGGGACTGGGACTCCATCACGGTTACCTGTGCTGATGAGCTCTGCATGGTCACCTGTGCTCTCCACGCTGAGCAAACAGGAAATGAAATTCAAACGTTCGCGGGGCTTTTCCTGTCTACCTGGCCAGTGCATCTGAGATGAGAGTGCTGTCCAGAGCGGTCACAATGAAGCACTGTGGGATAGCTCCCGGAGGCCACTAATGTCGAATTCCGTCCTCACTACCCAATTCCGACCCCCATAAGGCCGATTTTATCGCTAATCCCCTCGTCGAGGTGGTGTAAAGAAACCGGTTTAAAGGGCCCTTTAAGTCGAAAGAAAGGGCTTCGTCGTGTAAACGTGTCCAGGCTTAAGTCGACTTAACGCAGCTAAAGTCGACCTAAACTCGTAGTGTAGACCAGGCCTCAATGAAAGGCTGTTCAAACAACAGATCCAAAGTGCCAGCCATTGTGTGACTAGCAGTGTGGGCTAGAACGAGAGTGGCCCTTGGACAGATGCACAGGAGGGGTGGGCCATTTAGAGAGTATCTGCCACTGGGGCAGCCTGCACAAAGGCCACTCACCAGAGCAGGGACTGCTCAGCTCTTTCATCCCCCAGTGACCAGTCACCTGGAAGGAATGGGGAGGGGATGACACACCCAGGGGGAGAGATTGGCTCCATTGTAGAGGATGGCGTAAGGGGCATCCCTCCAGGCCACTGATCAGCCCCAGCATGGACTCCCTCTCAGTGCTACTATCTATCAGGGGGTAGCCGTGTTAGTCTGCATCTACAAATACAACAAGGAGTCTGGTGGCACCTTAAAGACTAACAGATTTATTTGTGCATAAGCTTTCGTGGGTAAAAACCTCACTTCTTCAGATGCATAGAGTGAAAATTACAGATTCAGGCATTATATATTGACACATGGAGAGCAGGGAGGTACTTCGCAAGTGGAGAACCAGTGTTGACAGGGCCAATTCAATCAGGGTGGATGTAGTCCACTCCCAATAATAGATGAGGAGGTGTCAATTCCAGGAGAGGAAAAGCTGCTTCTGTAATGAGCCAGCCACTCCCAGTCCCTATTCAAGACCAGATTAATGGTGTTAAATTTGCAAATGAATTTTAGTTCTGCTGTTTCTCTTTGAAGTCTGTTTCTGAAGTTTTTTTGTTCAATGATAGTGACTTTTAAATCTGTAATAGAATGACCAGGGAGATTGAAGTGTTCACTTACTGGCTTTTGTATGTTACCATTCCTGATGTCCGATTTGTGTCCATTTATTCTTTTGCGGAGGGACTGTCCGGTTTGGCCAATGTACATGGCAGAGGGGCATTGCTGGCACATGATGGCATATAGAACATTAGTAGATGAGCAGGTGAATAAGCCCTTGATGGTGTGGCTGATGTGGTTGGTTGGACACCTCTGATGGTGTCGCCAGAGTAGATATGGGGACAGAGTAGGCAACGAGGTTTGCTACAGGGATTGGTTCCTGGGTTGGTGTTTCTGTGGTGTGGTGTGTAGTTGCTGGTGAGTATTTGCTTCAGGTTGGGGGGTTGTCTGTAAGCGAGGACTGGCCTGTCTCCCAAGGTCTGTGAAAGTGAGGGATCATTTTCCAGGATAGTTTGTAGATCGTGGATAATGCGCTGGAGAGGTTTTAGCTGGGGGCTGTATGTGATGGCCAGTGGTGTTCTGTTATTGTCCTTGTTGGGCCTGTCCTGTAGTAGGTGATTTCTGGGTACCCGTCTTGCTCTGTCAATCTGTTTCCTCACTTCCCCAGGTGGGTATTGTAGTTTTAAGAATGCTTGATAAAGATCTTGTAGGTGTTTGTCTCTTTTCCTCTCCTGGAATTGAGGAGAGGAAAAGAGACAAACATCCACCCTCATCCACCCTGTCAACACTGGTTCTCCACTTGCAAAGTAACTCCCTGCTCTCCATGTGTCAGTATATAATGACTGCATCTGTAACTTTCACTCTATGCATCTGAAGAAGTGAGGTTTTTACCCACGAAAGCTTATGCCCAAATAAATCTGTTAGTCTTTAAGGTGCCACCAGTGCTACTATGGGGGCAGTGCGGCTCCCCTAGAGGATGCACAACCCAGCCCTGGCTATATAACAGGGGTCATGTTCTTAAATCTCCATACACACATCTCATGTTCATTGCTATGCATAACGGTATCAAACTAATGGAGCTGAACATTCCCCAGTTTCAGCAGGTGGCAGCACAGACATGTATCAAACTCACCCTGAACACCCGGCAGACGCTGGAATTCTGAGTCCGGGCAGTACTTCGTCATAAGGGATGGCAATAAAAACAACAAAACATCTCAAATGATGCAAACAAATCAGTTCTCCATTTTCAGGGCCTGAGACGAGATGTTTTGCATATTCACGTCTGCCTAATATTTCCCTGCTGCTCTGAGCAGTTATATATGGAGTCCCTTTTTACAGTCTTTAGGGTTTATTGATCAGCATCGGTCAGTCCAGACGTATCAAGGTGATCTCACAGGCTCAGCTCATCTGGCTGCTAGTGCTCTGGATCCAGGGTAAGATTCCATTTGAGATAACACTGGTCTGGTGGGATAATGGGAGATTGAGCCCTGGAAACCTCTCTCACACATACAAGTATACACACAATATATTGCTCAAGCTCAAATTTACTGCATTCTCTGTTTTTTAAATGCACTCATTTTTCATAATCTTTTAGGTAATTGAGAGAAAAGGATAAACTATGATACAAAACTAAAGTGAAAACATGAATGTTCTGACTCATGCATTATGTTAATTTACATTTTCCTTTCAATTCAGACTCCAGTGGGCAGATCGTGCTGACTCAGACTCCAGAATCCCTGGCAGTGTCTCCAGGAGACAGAGTCACCATCAACTGCAAAGCCAGTTCCAGCACTGGCAACAACTTAGCCTGGTACCAACAGAAATCAGGACAAGCTCCTAAGCTTCTCATCCACAGCGCTTCCACCCGTCCCTCTGGGATCCCAGACCGGTTCAGTGGCAGTGGCTCTGGGAGCGGCTACACCGATTACACTCTATCGGCAGTGTAGAAGCTGAAGATGCTGGAGATTATTACTGTCAGCAGGGTTATAGCTTCCCTCTCACAGTGATACAGACCTGTACAAAAACCTCCCTGCTCTGTTTGGTTTCAGATTCTCTCATGTACCAGATGCTTCCTTGAGAGAATCACAGTTTGAACATAACCTCTGTGTGGTGCTGTGCCCTGCTGCAATGGGGTGCAGGGTCTCTGCACTATAAATAGGGCTGATCCAATGGCCGCTGAAATCAATGAGAGACCTTCCACTGCATTGGATCAAGCCTGTTGTAAGGAAGAGATTGAAATCTGCTTCATTCAACTGGATACCACTTAGGGTGACCAGACAGCAAGTGTGAAAAATCGGGACGGGGGGGGGAGAATAGGAGCCTATATAAGAAAAAGACCCAAAAATCGGGACTGTCCCTATAAAATCGGGACATCTGGTCACTCTAATACCACTGCAAAAGTGGCTTAAATAACAGAGGGAGGCTGCCCCCGCGATATACTGGCTGCTATTAGTCTAGGTACGCTACCTGTAATTTTTAACCTGCACATTTTTGATGATAACTCATCAGCTGGAGGTCAATGCGGGATGTTAACAAACCATGATCATGTAGTTCCCTGGGAATGAGGAATACAAACAGCAGAATGGCAGAACCAGAAGCCACTTTAAAGGCTGGAGTCACTAATCAGACAAAATGGTCACCAGTGAAATGTCAATATCTGCTAACAGATCCCACACTCCAGAGTCTGCAGTACCACAATTATGTCCTATTCTCAGGAACAAGGAATGCTGGACATAACTACAGAGTGGGGACTGTATCCTGGAGAGCAGTGACTCTGAAAAGGATTTAGGGGTCAGAGAGAACAACTAACTCAGCATGAGCTCTCAATGCAATGCTGTGGAGAAAAGGGCTACTGTGACCCCTGATAAATAGGGGAGCAGTGAGTAGGACTATGGAGGGGATTTTATCTCTGCAAACAGCACTGGAGAGACCCACCCTGGAATACTGCATCCAGTTCTGGTGTCCCACAATTTAAATGGGATCTTGAAAATTGGAGAGGGTGCAGAAAAGAGCCAAAATATGATCTGAGGGCTGTAGAAAATGCCTTGCAGTGAGAGACTTAAGGAGTTACAGCTGTTTAGTTTATGAAAAAGAAGATTGAGAGGTGACTTGGTTACAAGTACCTTCCAGGGCAGAAAATACCAGAGACTAAAAGACTCATTTTTCTACAGAGAAAGGCATAACAAGAACCAGTGGCTGAATCCTGAAGCCAGCCTACTTCCAATTAGAAATTAAGCACAAACTTTTAACAGTAGGAATAATCCGATGGGAGAGTAATAGAATGCTAAACTGCATTATAATGATCAGCCATTAGGTGGTATTGTATGTAACAAACCTTGTTTAAATGAACCTCAGCAATACCTAGCAGAGCATTAAAGGATTTTACAAAAGTATCTGGGGTCTATAAGCAAGCATTGTGACCAGCCCATATCCGGTACAGAAGAACATGATAGGAACAAACTGCCAAGGGCAGTGGTGGATTGTCCATCTCTTCATGTCTCCACATCAAGGCTGGATGCCTTGAGACATGCTTTCCCAAATTTTGGGAAACTGGGTGAAATGTAATGGTCTGTGATACACAGCAGGTCAGACAGCATTTTGAATGGTAACCTAAAACTACACACACACTGAAACGATGGAAACAAATCAGCTCTCAGGCCCGAACCTGGGACACAAGGTCTGAGTCTGGATATTTTGCATAATTCCATTAGACTGAGATTTCCCTGCTGTTCAGAGCAGGTAAAATATTTTGTTTTATTCTTTGTGTTTCATTAACAATATGACTCAGACACACTAAGATGATCTCACAGGTTCAGCCCATCTGGTTATTAGTGCTCTGGACCCACGGTCAGAACCAAACGAAGAGAGCTCTGGCTTAAAGAAGTAACTTGAGAGCCCAATCTGGAAGTGTCATTATATCGGTTTAGCATTCTCTCAGTTCAGAGACAATCGTGATTTTTTCTTTATTTCCATTTTAGGATCTTCTTGTGTTAATGTATAGTGAATTAAGAAAACAGCAGAAACACTATTTAAATCTACAAAACTAAATAATGACTCTATATAGAAATCTTTTTATTGGCAAATTATTTATCAATATTTCCCTTCCTATTCAGATTCCAGGGATCAGATTGGGCTGACTTGGGGTACGTCTTCACTTACATCCGGGTCCGGATGTAAGCAATCGGTTTTCTGAGTTCGATTTATCGCGTCTGGTTAAGACGCGATAAATCGATCCCGGATCGATCCCGGAAGTGCCCCGGATCGATCCCGGAAGTGCTCGCCTTCGACGCTGGTACTCCAGCTCGGTGAGCGGAGTACGCAGCATCGACGGGGGAGCCTTCCTGCCGCGTCTGGACCGCGGTAACTTCGGACTAAGGTACTTCGAATTCAGCTACGTTATTAACGTAGCTGAATTTGCGTACCTTAGTCCGAAGTGGGGGGGTTAGTGTAGACCAGGCCTTGGTCTCCAAAGTCCTTCTCAGTGTTTCCAGGGGAAAGCATCGCTATCCTCTGCAAAACCATTTCCAACCATAGCCTGGAACCAGCACAAATCAGGACAAACTCCCAAACTTCTTATCTACACAGTTTCCATTAATCACAAGGATCCTCTAGACTGGATCAGTGGGAACAGATACCTGAGCACATTCTCTCAATGCATGGGGATAGAAGCAGATGATATATTATCATATTATCAACAAGGTGAAAGGCCATCTTGCACAGTGCTGCAGAAAAATACAAAAGCCTCCCTCTGAAGTTTCTTTCATTCTCATATATCTAACACGTAACTGCTGTACAATGCTATACTGGTAAGTGCCATATATTGCAAGCCTGTGCTAGATGGGTAAAAATTCCTACGTCCTTACATACCATAGATATCCAATGTATTTCTACCTCTAATCATCACATTAGAGTGTTTAGCAATTTGTGTGGACACAAGCAGGAGAATTACAGGTCCAGTACCCTTCCCATCCACCCTGCACCGCCTGTGTATTTTGCTGTGCAAACTGTGAGCAGTTTTTCTGAACCATCCTCCCAAATCTAGGATTTAATAATCTGGAAAGAACTAAAATGGAAGAGAAAGAGGGGCAAGATTTGAGGCCAGAGTGCTCTGAAATGGACCTTTGTAAGGGTGACTGTCTTTGTGAATAAAGAGAACATTGAGTCTAAAAGAAGCTATCATCTGCTGGGAGCTTCTCCCTAAAGAAACTAAATGTGCAGAGCCTAATCCCAGAGCTTTCACAGAGCCAATCGAAATCTTATTTGCAAACAACATCCCACACTGAAAACTTCTGAGACAATCACAAAATAAAAACAGACTTGCTGGAATCTACAAGAGCCCAAGTGTAAAAGAATTTGATGGCAGATTAGGAGCACATCCTACCCGCAATGAAATTAATGGTAAATTTCACAGGAGCAATGGGAGCAGGATCTGGCCTTCCTTGCCCAGCTAGGATGCAGATTTCTGTGCACTGCATCTTGAAATGTCAGAACTTCACCTGCCTCTCTGCTGGGACACTGGGCTGAGCAGCTTTTCAGGAGCAAGAGATACTCTCTGCCTTCTCTTCACTGAGATTTTATATCAGTTCCTTCTTTGCTTGTTTCCTGAATCTAAAACTAAAAGTCATATGGACAGAGGGCCTGATTCTCCAGTGCCAGCCTCTCATGTTGTCCTTTACACCAGTGGACAGCGCATGTCAAAATGTTACCACTTGGAGTAGGAAGCATTTTACACTCCCTTTGCACTGGTGCAAGACACTAGACAGAGACACAAGTCACTGAAGAATCAGCCCACTTGACACAGGTGTAAATGAAAAGAATGTGCAAGGCCCAGGGGAATCCAAACCAGAGGCTTTTTGAAGCAGAAAACAGAGAAAACAAACAAACAAACAAAAAATACCCATCTCCTATATGGCAGAAAAGAAAATACAGTGCAAGGGCGTCCTCTTTGAATATATCTTGTGACTAATCAGTCTTTATCTAAGTAAGCTATTTCATCCAATCATAACTAATTAACATCTACTACAATAGGAGAGCAAAGATTTTATGTTTGTAACTAACAATTGACTCTGCCAACATAACTCACATCAACTAGTACCTTAGTACCCCCTTGAAATCAATAGGTGTTTAGTAACCTAAATACCTATAAAAGTCTGTCCCTTAACCCCCAAGTTTTTTTTTACAGTGAGCTAATGTGAAATAAGGTGCTACAGCTCATGAGTAATGGTGAAAGATTTGTGCCTTGCACAGATGGTCTCTTGTATTTCAGACATATTCTTAACTCACTTTAAATATGGGAATCTTCATATTTAGTACAGTATTATAACAAACCAATGAATCTGAATTCTCTTCACAGCTACCAGATGGTGTTACCAACATATAAAAACAGATTTAAAAATGTATTAAAACTAATGTTAAAATTATATAATACACAGGTTGAGAAAGAGTGTCTGTACATCTGGGTATAGTGCTTAGATTATCCACTGTGAGGGGGCAAGGCCAGATGGCTACAGTAAAGTAGTGAGGAACAGGTATGTTAGCCCCAGGCTAAACAAATCCCTGGTACCATAGTAACCAAATGGCAGTTGCTCCAGGTTAATCAAGACACCTGGGGCCAATTAAGATCCTTCTAGAAGGCAGTGGAGATAGCTACATTGATTGGGACACCTGAAGCCAATCAAGGGCTGGCTGAAACTAGTTAAAAGCCTCCCAGTTAGTCAGTGAGGTGTGCATGTGAGGAGCTGGGAGCAAGAGGTGCAAGGAGCTGAGAGTGAGGGTGTGCTGCTGGAGGACTGAGGAGTACAAGCATTATCAGACACCAGGAGGAAGGTCCTGTGGTGAGGATAAAGAAGGTATTTGGAGGAGGCCATGGGGAAGTAGCCCAGGGAGTTGTAGCTGTCATGCAGCTGTTACAGGAGGCACTATAGACAGCTGCAATCCACAGGGCCCTGGGCTGGAACCCGGAGTAGAGGGCGGGCCCGGGTTCCCCCCAAACCTCCCAACTCCTGATCAGACACAGGAGGAGTTGACCCAGACTGTGGGTTCCACCAGAGGGGAAGTTCACTGAGGTGAGAAAATCCGCCAATAAGCGCAGGACCCACCAAGGTAGAGGAGGAACTTTGCCACACCACAAATACAAAGTTTGTTTTTAAGTCATCTGATACATATGGTACATAATCAGCAATGACCCAAATGTAGATGAATACATTTAAGAATACGGTTTAGATATTAGCATCCAGGTATTCAGGTACATCACTCATGAAGAGTAGTACAGAGATTTGGTTGCGGAACGCAAAATATATGAATGAGTGGAGATTGTCCTTCAGTAATTGAGAATTAGGGTAGGTTGTCCATTTAGAAAATACAATCCATGGGGAAAGTATTTCCTGTGTCTAAATCTGGCAGATTCTTTCTGCATAACATCTCTAAAAGAGGGCCTTTCGTATCCACCCACACGGCCAAAACTCTCATCCAGGTTCTTGTCATCTAAAAGGTTTAGAAAACCTGGCCTATAACGAAG
This sequence comes from Emys orbicularis, assembly GCF_028017835.1. Classification (NCBI taxonomy): domain Eukaryota; kingdom Metazoa; phylum Chordata; order Testudines; family Emydidae; genus Emys; species Emys orbicularis. Next base: position 133,008,527 of record NC_088687.1, on the reverse strand, counting down.
GTTAAAAAAACTGAGTATGTTTAATTTTGAGATAAGAAGACTCATGGTGGAGGGACCTGATCACAGTCTTAAAATATATTAAAGGCTGTTATAAAGAGAACAGTGATCAATTGTTCTCCAACTCCACTGGAGGTAGGATGAGAAGTAACTGGCTTAATCTGCAGCAAGGGAGATTTAGATTAGGTATTAGGCAGAACTTTCTAACTATGAAGATAGTTAAGTAGTGGTATATGTCACCAAGGGAGGCTGTGGAATCCCCATCACTGGAGGTTTTTAAGAACAGGTTAGAGAAACATCTGTCAGGGATGGTCTAGGTACGCTTGGTCTGGCCTCAGCACAGGGGGAATGTGTGGGAGGTTGGACTAGATGCAGGAGCACCACCAGCTTTTTTGCCGCCCTAGGCGGCGGAAGGTCCCGCCCCCGACAGAGGCGGCGGAAGGTCCCGCCCCCGAAATACTGACGACAACCGGGATGGCCGAAGATCCAGCCACCGCAGTCGCCGCCCCCGAAATGTTAGTGCCCTAGGCGACCGCCTAGGTCGCCTAATGGGTTGTGCCGGCCCTGACTAGATGACCTATCGCGGGCCCTTCCAGCCCAACATTTCTGTTTCAATTACTGCAACATCTTTTTCACTGAGTTGATAACTGCAATTTTGTCCCATTCATATCCCTTTGAAATGCTGCTGCAAAAATCACTTTCCTAGCCTGTCCCTTTGACCACATCACCCCTCTTTTTGTGTCCCTCCCTTAGCTCCCCCTTCTCTCTCTCTCTCTCTCTCTCTCATCAAACCAAGGCTACTTGTCTTCACTCTCAAGGCCCTTCATGGCCTATCACCACACTATCTATGATCTCTCAGTCACTACTGGGACATCAGTTCCCATCTCCCATCCGTCCAGGCTGCCACCCTCCATCACCCCCTTGTTTAATTTGCAAACAAGCATCTTCATGTTTTCTCCCATGCTGCCCCTGATACTTGGGAGAAGCTCCCAGAAAACATCTGCAAAACTATTGCATTGTTCTCCCTCAAATCCCTCCTGAAATGTCTCCTTCATCACAAGGACTACAGCCAACTCAACAAGAGTCAGGCTACTGTTGTGCTGAGACCATTGCCTGTCATGCTGACCAGTATTGTCTCTTCATTTCCTTGTAGTCCCTCCTCTGCCTGGAGCCCCCTATTGTCTTTTGTCTTATACTTAGATTGTCATGGCCTCTGCCTTGAGGACTTCTATTTTGGACTGTGTTTGTACAGCGTGTAGCACAGTGGGGGGCCCAGGGCATGACTGGGGTCCTAGGTTCCATGGTAACATAAATAAATAAGAAGAAGAATATAATGACTCAGAATAACTCTGAGCCAGAGAATTGAGCTTGGGTTACTGCCCCTGAGCGTGTCTAAATTCACTCTCTGCCAGGACTCAGGCATAGTAAGTGGAGTGGTGGGATAACAGGAACCATGCCTGAATGCTGCATTGCCGGCCCAGCCATTCACAAATCACAAGTCAGGGCCCAACATATCACAAGATTTGTAAAAATACTAAATTCTGGCTCCTTTTTACTTGCCTTCAGGATTTCCTTTTTTCAGACTTTGCTCCACAACCAAGTGGGCTGGAAACAATATTTTCTTAAAAGCGGAAATTGTCACATACTTACTTGACCCCAGGAGCTGGAACTTTAAAAAAACACTAAGTATGATGAGACTTACTCACCTTACTGTCTTGTATAAAAGGCCAGTATCACCATTTACCTATGCATGGTAGAGGGGGAGGGACTAGGTCCATGTTCACCCCCTGTACTAATCCAGCACCATCTTCCTGAGGATCTCCAAGCACTTTACAAACACTAATCTCCCCTCAGAGGCACACCCAGGGGGCATCACCTTCCCCATATTACAGAGAGAGAGGATGACCTATTCCTCTGCCACTGAAATAACTGGGAGTTTTGCCTTTGACATCAGCAGGACCAGGATTGGGTGCATAGGATCAGATCCCACAGCCCTTATTCACACAGGTCATCCCATTGAAATGGGAATTGAGAGTGCTCCGTACTGCACAAGATCCAGCCGACAACGATAAGCCAAAGGTCACACATTGGCAGAAACAGAAACAGACCCCAGGTCTCCTGTGCCTGACCCACAAGAGTACCCCCTCCCCCCGGAGGATAAGTGAGCATCACACACTGCGATGATGCACAGAAACCAGCTCTATGTATAGTCACACCTGGGAGGCCAGGATCCCACTCACATGGGCTGCTTTGCATGTGAACTCCCCAGTGACACTGCCCTGTTGCTCTGGGGGCTATAAAAGATTTTGTTCCACTCTCCACGGTTTATTGAGCAGCATCTGCCAGCTCAGACATACCAAGATGTTCTCCCAGGCTCAGCTGCTCTGGTTACTGGCGCTGTGGATTCCGGGTAAGAATCAGAACCGGACGGCACTTGCTAAAAAGTACAATGATCCATTTAAATTTTAAAAATTCAAAACATTGTAGCTAGATTGGCTATTAAATAAGTAAATCATCACAGTTATGGCTTGACTATAACGATTGTGAACATCTTGTATTATATGATGCATTTCATACCATTGTCTAAAGATGCAAATGTCAATCACTATTATTTATTGTTGCCCACTATCAATGACCTTTTCTCTGTATTTATTTTGATTTCATACTTAATCCAGGCTCCTATGGGCAGGTCACAATGACTCAGTCTCCAGAATCCCTCTCAGTGTCTCCGGGACAAAAAGTCACCATCAGATGTACAGCCAGTTCTAGCCGTGATAGCGACTATATCTCCTGGTATCAACAGAAACCCGGACAAGCTCCTAAGCTCCTTATCTATTGGGGCTCTACACTTGCCTCTGGAGTTCCAGCCCGGTTCAGTGGCAGTGGGTCTGGCACCGATTACACTCTCACAATCAGCAGCGTTGAAGCCGATGATGCAGCAGATTACTATTGTCTGCAGGCTGAGAGCTCACCTCTCACAGTGATACAGACCAATACAAAAACCTCCCCGCTCTGGGTGTCTGCAATAGCAGATTTCTGTGAAGATCATCACAGTGTCAGTGTAGCTGCTGTACCGTGACTTAGGGCTCAGTGTTCCGTGTCAGCATCCAGGGCTCCTCACTGCAGCACCCTCCCCTTTGCTCCCCACCACCAACATACAATTAACCAAACATCTTCCTTGGGAAACCCAGATACCTCTGCTCTAATGGGAGCACAGAAACCACCTGATGGCCTGGAAGAAAACCCCATCCTGTTCAGACTGTGCCGACTGGATCGGGGCGCTGTTTGACTGAGCATTAGCAGTTCAGAGATAGTAATGTATACAAAACCTCCCGGCCAATGGGTGCTGCTGGAAGCGGCAGCCAGCATGTCCCTGCGTCCCGCTCCACTTCCTGCAGGTCCGATTGGCCGTGAATGGCGAACCGTGGCCACTTGGAGCTGCGGGCGGCCTTGCCTGCAGACAGTCAATGTAAACAAATTGTCCCACGGCCTGCCAGCAGATTAACCAGATGGGCCGCATACAGCCCACGGGCTGCAGGTTGCCCACCACTGGTCTAACAGCTTTGGTAACTAACACTGACCTCCGTTTAACAGGTGCCTTTTGTAATACAGATGTGTTCGTAAAGCATTTCACCTGTGTATCTTACTCTCCATATTGTGTGAATAATATAGCCAGCAGCTCTGCAGAAAAGGACTTAGGGGTTACAGTGGACAAGAAGCTGGATATGAGTTGACAGTGTGTCCTGGTTGCCAAGAAGGCTAACGGCATTTTGGCCTGTATAGGTATGGGCATTGCCAGCAGATCGAGGAACGTGATCGTTCCCCTCTATTCGACATTGGTGAGGCCTCATCTGGAGTACTGTGTCCAGTTTTGGGCCCTACACTACAAAAAGGATGTGGAAAAATTGGAAAGAGTCCAGCGGAGGGCAACAAAAATGATTAGGGGGCTGGAGCACATGACTTAGGAGGAGAGGCTGAGGGAACTGGGATTGTTTAGTCTGCAGAAGAGAAGAATGAGGGGGGATTTGATAGCTGCTTTCAACTACCTGAAAGGGGGTTCCAAAGAGGATGGATCTAGACTGTTCTCAGTGGTACCAGATGACAGAACAAAGAGTAATGGTCTCAAGTTGCAGTGGGGGAGGTTTAGGTTGGATATTAGGAAAACCTTTTTCACTAGGAGGGTGGTGAAGCACTGGAATGGGTTACCTAGGCAGGTGGTGGAATCTCCTTCCTTGGAGGCTTTTAAGGTCAGGCTTGACAAAGCCCTGGCTGGGATGATTTAGTTGGGGATTGGTCCTGCTTTGAGCAGGGGGTTGGACTAGATGTCCTCCTGAGGTCCCTTCCAACCCTGATAATCTATGATTCTATGATGACATTTACCCCCTTTTGAGGGCCGCCATGAGGCCTATGAATTACTGAAGTGAAAGTAAAAACAATGAGGAGTCCTTGTGGCACCTTAGAGACTAACATATTTATTTGGGCATAAGCTTTCGTGGGCCATAACCCACTTCATCAGCTGCATGGAGTGAAAAATACAGTAGTAAGGTATAAATATTCAGCACATGAAAAGATGGGATTTGCTTTACCGAGTGGGGCATCACTGCTAATGAAGCCAATTCAATCAGGGTGGATGTGGCCCATTCCCAACAGTTGACAAGAAGGTGTGAGTATCAACAGAGGGAAAATTCCTTTTTGTAATTGACAGAGCCAGAAGGGTACCCAGAAATCACTTACTACAGGACAGGCCCAATAAAGAAAGTAACAGAACGCCACTAGCCGTCACATACAGCCCCCAACTAAAACCTCTCTAGCACATCATCAAGGATCTACAACCTATCCCGGAGGACAATCCCTCATTATCACAGACCTTGGGAGACAGGCCAGTCCTCACTTACAGACAGCCCCCCAACCTGAAGCAAATACTCACCAGCAACTACACACCACACAACAGAAACACTAACCCAGGAACCAATCTCTGCAACAAACCCCATTGCCAACTCTGTCTGCATATCTATTCAAGGGACACCATCATAGGACCTAACCACATCAGCCACACCATCAGGGGCTTGTTCACCTGCACATCTATCAATGTGATATATGCCATCATGTGCCAGCAATGCCCCTCTGCCATGTACATTGGCCAAACCGGACAGTCTCTATGCCAAAGAATAAATGGACACAAATCAGACATCAAGGATTGTAACATTCAAAAAAACGGTAGGAGAGCACGTCAATCTCCCTAGACATTCAATAACAGATTTAAAAGTGGCCATTCTTCAACAAAAAATCTTCAAAACCAGACTTCAATGAGAAACTGCAGAATTAGAATTAATTTGCAAACTTGACACCATCAGATTAGGCCTGAACAAAGAATGGGAGTGGCTGGGTCACTACAAAAGTAATTTTCCCTCTGTTGATACTCACACCTTCTTGTCAACATGGCTACCCCCTGAAGTGAAAGTCCCACCTTAGCTGCAGACTGTAAATTTCACTTCATATTAACAATGATGTTGATTCTTCTAGTCTTGCCACCAGATGGCAGCACACGAGCATAAAACTCAACCAAACTGCTGTACTATTTGAAATTTAGTGTATAACCTTAAATGGCTTCCATAACCCTAATGTAACAACCACCGGTGTTCTAACTAATAGTACACAAATCGATTCTCCAAGTCGAAACTCTGATCCTCTGACAAACCCAGTTCTCTTTCTGTTCAACTTCAACATCAGCTCCAAATATCCCAAAGGGCAATGTGCTCAAGACTTCCACAAACAGGAACAAAAACCAAAGTGACTCCAGTGCTATACATATATGATGGATGATGTTGTTAATGCCAGTCTATACAGACATATAACAAAGGGTTTTCCAGTCCATGCATATAAAAGGAATAAATCAGATGGGAGATGACTCTGCCATTGATTCATAGGGGAGAATGACATAAGGAAAAACTCTCTTCTAACACACCCATTGCTGTTCAACACCTGAGACCAACCCTTCCCAACCTGGGTGCCTGAAGTTAGGCTACTAAATCTGTATGGACACTTGATTTCCACAGCTGCTGAGCACCCACTAACTGCACTGAAGTCCATGGAAGCTGAAGATGCTCAGCCCCTTTGAAAAAATGAGGCCATTTTTACCTCTGTGCCAAATATGGATTTAGGGCCTTACTTTAGGCACCCACCAGGGTATGATCATTTTGGCCCAAATGAAGATATGTTAAAATAACAGCTCCCAAACAGAGAACATGCTCAGTAAACTAACCACAGCTCGATGTGGTTTTACATATTCAAGCCTTTGTCAATGTTGACCAAGAGATCTCGTTGGCACATGGGTGGATCTTGGCACAGATAGACAGTGTTGTTCTTGAGCAGCTGTTTTTTTTTTTCCTGTGCTGCATCTATCCTTTACTTTTATTTTATTTTCCACTCCACGTTATGGGTCTAATGAGTGCAAAGGTCTAATGAGTGCAAAGGCCGTGGTGTTTTTTTGGTTTAACAACCTACCTTAGATAATCCCTGGATTTCTTTTTTGCCTGTTCCTCTGATGCTGTCTCCTCTCCACTTTGGCAAAGGGATGGGAATTTTATCCATCATCTCAACCACTCCTCCAATCCAGTTTTCCTACCTGACCTCAGATGGACCAGGGATTCTGCCTGCCTGAGGAAAGAGCTATAATTTAGCCCTAAAGCTGACAACAATAATCGCTCACCTACCACCTAACAAAGGAGCATCTCATTCTTTGTTTCCTTTAACCTTCTCTCTTTTCTGTTATCCATGTCCCTTTGTGTTTGGTTGAGGAAACTGTCTTTGTTACTAAACTCAGAATACTTTGCTTGCAGTTAATATTTTCATAGGAAAACTATGAGTTTTACAATCAGCTCTATATAATACTGTCTGTGGCATGCAAAATGTAACTTCGCATTCTCCAAAAACCATGACATAGGCCCCTTTCTTATCATTCTGACAGGACTCAGTCTTTCGCAGTTGCTCATCTTGCCTGGTGGGCTTTCTTATGCAAGGTCTCACAGGGTTCAATTATGATATGTTATCTGGTATATTAATCTACTAGGGGAGGTAATAAGGTAGTAAGAGCTGAGGTGCCTTCTGTGTATATATGACTGTGACCGGAGGCTCAGGGGAGCCAGCTGAGGTCACTCAATTAGGGTGAACTGCAAAGAATGGGGCAGGCAATCCCCAAAGCTGGTGGATATTCCAATACTTAGATTTACCAAGACAGCACAAAACAGCTTCTAGTATATCTCGCTTGTTACTCAGAAGTCAACAAAACAGTTCCCTTAAAGAAACCCAGCCCCAGGCCTCCACCTAGACACCCAAGTCAGGTATGATGAGGATTTCTAAAAATCTTATTCATCGTATAAAAAAGTTCTACCAATCCCAAAGGATTGGACACATTACCTCCCAAGTTAATGAATATTCCAGGCTTACAGCCAATTCTTATTAACTAAACTAAAATTTATTAACAAAGAAAAGGGAGAGAGAATTGGTTAAAAGAACAGTATACATACAGACACGAGTACAATCTTGAGATTCAGATTTGTAGCAGAGATGGAGAGTTTTGTAGATGCAAAGAGTTCTTTCAGAATTAGTCCATAGGTTATAGTCCAGTGTTTATATTCAGGGTGGTCCAGTCAGAACTGGGATCTCAGTCTTTATGGCTTAGGCTTCCCCTGCATGAAACTGCAAGCAGATCTGAGATGACAGGATCAGGACCCAAGGGTCTTTTATACAATTCCAGGCCTTCTTTGACAGTTGGGAGTCCTTAGGCCAACAATAGGCAATGAGGACAACTTTGAAGTAGGTCTATTTCCTAAGCATCACCAGTAATTATCTACATGAATTAACATAAGGCAATTGCTTGTTTTTCCACCATTTGCAGATGATTTGCTATACATTTGAGAGATGCATACAGCAATACCCTGTGTTCATTTAAACATTCATTTAAGATGTTCTTTTGATCTCTGAATTAACAGAATACAGCATAGACAGGGACTGTTTGATGACATCGTTGACTTCTATCAATATATATGTAAATACACCAAAACACAAACATTATATCCCCATGTGTTTTTTAAGGGTTGAATTTGAGTCATTTATCCTACAGGATGCTTAACACTTTCTGGTCATGCGTCACAATGACAAACACTTTAATGTTATAATTTAGCAATTAGTGTACAGTTAATACCCAGAGGCCCCACCCAGAATTGGGATCCCAGCCCCTAGACAATGTATAAACACATTCCAAGCATCAGAGTAGGGCACTACAGATGGAAGCCTGGGGGTTCTCACAAGGAAGGACGATGACCAACCAAACTAGACACTGCAAGAACGAGCGAGGTAGGAGGAGAACCAGGACAAGGTGACATGAAAACCTAGGGAGGACAAGATTTCTCTGATGTGTGTGAGATCAACAGGGTCAAATGCAGCCAAGAAATCAAGGACCATGGGCATGGAGATTGGGCCAGGAAAAGGCGGAGAGCAGTTTATGCAGCAGAAAGGGCAGAAACCAAATCAGATGGGAGCTGGAGAAGAGGAATTGGAGACAACAGCTGTAAATGGCCATTCAATGAGCTTAGGGAGGAATGGGATGGGCGGCATTGCAACCAACCATAGTAACAAGTTTAATCTCTTAAAGTTAAAACCCGTTATAGCCAACATGGGGGAATTCTATACTAGACCTCGTTTTAACAGATAAAGAGGAATGGAGCACAAAACTAAAAATGTACAGTAGCTTAGGGACAAGTGATCTTGAATTGATCATATTTATAATGTTCAAGCAGAATGAAGTCCAGACCGGTTATATATACAATTGGTACTTTAACAGAGCCAATATCACAAAGTTGAATACCATTATGAGCCAAATCAGACAAAAGGAAGAATTTAATCAGAAAAATGTGAATGATCATTGGGAATCATTTAAGAACACCTTACTAGATGCCCATATAGTCACAATCGTACAATTGAGAAAGAAGGCTTCACTACTTAAAAAAACTGACCTGTTTTAGAGGGGGAATTGAACGCAACTATAAAAAAATTACAAAAAAATATATAACAAATAGAAAGTAAGGAGCTGATGACTATAAATCCAAGTTAGGAATTGTAGAAAATTAATAAAAGAAGCAAAGGGATATAATTAGAAATCTATGGTCACCACAGTTAAGGACAATAAGCAAGTTTTTTAAAAAATATATTAGGAACAATAAGAATTCTGAGAATAATATTGGTCCATTACTAGATGGAAATAGTAGAATTATCAGTAATAATACAGAAAAGTTTGAAGGGTTCAATAAATAGTTCTGTTCCATATTTGGGGAAAACAGATGATATCGTTTCATTATATGTTAATAACACTTTCCATTCCACTAGTATCTCAGAAGCATGTTATACAGAAGCTACTAAAGTTAAACATTTTTAAATCAGCAAGTTCAGATAATTTCCATCCAAGAGTTTTAAAAGAGCTTGCTGAGGAGCTTGCTGAACCCTTAATGTTGATTTTTCAAAAAGTGTTGGAGCATTGGGGAATTTCCAGAAGACTGGAAGACAACCAATGTGTACCAATTTTTAGAAAGGGTAAAAGGGATGACCCGGGTAATTATAGGCCTGTGAGCCTGATATCGATCCCATGCAAGATAATGGAGCAGCTCATACAGGGCTTGATTAATAAAAAATAAAGGAAGGTAATGTAATTAATGGAAATCAAAATGGGTTTGTGGAAAATAGCTTCTGTCAAATTAACTTGGTATCTTTTTTTTTAAAATGTGATAACAAGTATGGTTGATAAATGTAATTATGTTGTAATATAACTGGACTTCTGTAAGGCATTTGACCTGGATCCGCAAAACATCTTGATTTAAAAAAATAGAACTGTATAAAATTACCATGGCATATATTAAATGGATTAAAAACTGGCTAACTGATAGGTCTCAAAATGCAACTGTATATTGTGGAATCATCATAGAGGGGGTGTTTTTCCAGTGGGGTCCCACAGGGCTTGGTTCTTGGCCCTTTGTTAATTTTAATTTTTTATCAATGACCTGGAAGAAAACATAAAATCATCACTAATAAAGGTTAGATGACACAAAAACTGGTGGAGTGTAAATAATGTAGAGGACAGGGAACTGACACAGAGTGATCTGGATTGTTAAGTAAACTGGGCACAAGCAAACAATTCACATTTTAATATGGCTAAATGTATAATCAGCTGAACATGAGCTCCCAGTGTGACGCTGGAGCCAAAAAAGCTAAAGTAATTCTGGGATGTATGAACAGGGGAATCTGAAGTAGGAGTAGGGAGGTTATTTTACCTCCATATTTGACTCTGGAGTGACCACTGCTGGACTAGTCTCCAGTTCTAGTAGCCACACTTCAAGAAGGATGTTGATTGGAGATGGTTCAGAGAAGAGCCACAAGAATGATTTAAGAATTAGAAAATCTGCCTGATAATGACAGACTCAAAGAGCTCCATCTATTTAGCTTTACAAAGAAAAGGTTAAGGGGTGACTTCTCACACTCTATAATAATTGACTCCGCAATCTAGCCCAGAAAGGTATAACGTGATCCAATAGCAGGAAGTTGAAGCTAGACAAACGCAGACTGGAAATAAAGTGTAAATTTTTAACGGTGACAGTACTTAACCATTGGAACAATTTACCAAGGGTCATGGTGGATTCTCCATCACTGACCATTTTTAAATCACACTTGGATGTTTTTTTCTAGAAGCTCTGCTCTAGGAATTATTTTGCGGAAGTTCTATGACCTGCATTATGCAGGAGGTCAGACTAGGTGACCAAAATGGTGCCTTCTTGCCTTGAAATCTATAAATTTATTACCTCCCTGTTTGTATTCAGTGACAGACATTACAAGGGAATCTGTCAATTATAATACTATGTAGACCTTAAACAGACCTGCAATTTTTCAAAGCACTGTGTAAAGATGAACTAATTAATGAATGAACTAATTAACTAGCATCCTAATAATCAATGTGGGAAACTGCTCTCTGAGTGAACACTGGGATCTAAGCACTAAATAAGCCCTGAGAGTTGGACGTTACCAGTGACAGACACCAAATGCTGCTCAGTTTATGAACAAACTGAGCCCAGTGCTGGACTGCTTGATCAGAAAAAGTTCCAGTACACTCTGGGCCCACTGATTAGAGAGACCATCCCCTGCCTGACCCATCTGGGCATCTCTCACTGCCAGGAATGGGAGCTGCGTTACCAGACTGAGGTGTGAACGTGGCCCTGGGTCTGCAAAGGGAATGGACATTTACACAGAGACGCTGCTTTGCATATTTCCACCCGAGTGACAGTTCCCAGCTGTTCAGAGCAGATATAAATGTGTCACCTTCACACTTTGTGCTTCTGAACTTGGTATCTGTCACGCTACACGTATCAAGATGATCTCCCAGACTCAATTCCTCTGGCTCCTTGTGTTCTGGATTCAGGGTAAGAACAACCACACGGGAGGATTTGTTTAAAAGAAAAGTTATAATATTTTACTGGGATTTAAATACCCTAAAATATTTCCCTTTCCAGCAATCATTCCTAGCAGCATTTACAAATGTTAGCAGAATGAGAGCTCCAGGCTAAACTCCTAGAGATGCAGCTTTGTAGTGTTCATTATTCTGATATTGAAGGATTTTACTATTCTTTTTATCCCAAATTTATTCTCCAATCCAGACTCCAGTGGGCAGATCGTGCTGACTCAGACTCCAGAATCCCTGGCAGTGTCTCCTGGAGACAGAGTCACCATCAACTGCAAAGCCAGTTCAAGCATTGGTAGTGCTATAGCCTGGCACCAACAGAAAACAGGACAAGCTCCTAAGCTTCTTATCTATGCTGCTACCTCTCGTTACACTGGGGTCCCAGACCGGTTCAGTGGCAGTGGGTCTGGCACTGATTTTACATTCACAATCAGCCGGGTTGAAGCAGATGATGCTGGAGATTATTACTGCCAGCAGTATAACAGCAACCCTCTCACACAGTGATACAGACCAGCACAAAAACCTCCCTGCTTTTAGATTCAGACTCTTACTCAGTATTTCAGGTGCTTCCTGTGCAGTTACATTGTTATCTCTGCTCCCCTGCAGTGGGGTGGGTGGATGTGTCAGACTTCAGTCACCGCCCTCCACACACAAGAACTTCTGGTCCTTACAGGTGCTCACACCATGGGTTCAGATTTGCTCTTATGGGCTGCATCCAACTTCCTACTGACAGCAGGTTACCGATGGAGGTTCCTGTGACTGTGGGGCCTGTCTCCGATCCTCTGTCCGTTCACGTATCCAGGCAGAGTTCCTCTGGGCAGCGTCCACTGGCTCCCTTGACACCTTTGAGGAGCAGTGGGCGCTGTCTGGGGTTCTCTGCTCGGTGTCCCCGTCAGGTTCCCTTCTTTTGACCCTTTAACCGCACTCCTGTTCCTGTTTTTACATTAGTTGTCCCCCGTAATTATTTGAGTTTCAGGCCCTGTGGATCCTCCCCTTAGGCTTCCGCCCGCCCACTTCCTGAAGCCCAATAGGGACAGCAGGTTACAATCCAAGCACCTTTCTACTGAGCTGACGAAATACCTCAGCTTTGTAAAGCATCCACACTGGAAAACTGCAATAGTCTAATCCCAACAAACTGTGCTCACCGTACAAGCCATTAACTTAGGTTTGAACAAAGACTGGGAATGGCTCAGTCATTACACTAATTGAATCTATTTCCCCATGTTAAAGTATCCTCACACCTTCGTGTCAACTGTCCGAAATGGGCCATCTTGATTATCACTTCAAAAGTTTTTCTCCCCTGCTGTTAATAGCTTCTCTTAATTAATTAGCCTCTTACAGTTGGTATGGCTACTTCCACCTTTTCATGTTCTCTGTATGTATAAATATCTTCTTACTGTATGTTCCATTCTATGCATCTGAAGAAGTGGGCTGTAGCCCACGAAAGCTTATGCTCAAATAAATTTGTTAGTCTCTAAGGTGCCACAAGTACTCCTGTTCTTTTATCTGATCCAGCATCTTCTGTTCAGTTAGTTTTGCTCATTAGAACATCTGCTTCATGTATAGAACCATCCAAACATCTGCTACTCCAACTTCAGTGTCAATAATTACATCAGCCTTTGATGCTTTCTCTCTTAGTTACTACTAGGTGGACTAGAGTCTAAGAACCTCAGTTCGTTTTTCAGTCCTACATAAAAGTGCAGCTTGTTTGATACAATTAATAGTAACAAATAAGAAATCAGTGCAAGAAGAAAAGACGGGCTCTTTCCTAAAGAACAGAAACAATATTTGATTCCAGAATGCCCTGGTACACCCATACAGTGGCCATCTCAGAGAGTAGGGGAAACAAAGAGAGAAAAATGAAAGGAGAAAGAGAGGGAAGGGCAGCTTTAAAGTCCACCCAGAATATAGAGGCAGAGCAGCTGACTTAAAAAGTCCACAGAAGTGACATTCTAATCTGAATCAGGTGATTTCCTGTCCAGGTCCCCAGATGGTGCAAATCAGCAGAGCTCTGTTGATTTCAGTGGAACTACACTGACCTAAACCAATGGGCATAACCTGTGTATTTATGAACAATGAATCTCTTCAGAGATTCTTGTCCTTCCAGCATCTGAAGGTCTCTCACCAATCAGACACAGAGAGACCCAGTAACCCAGTTCACAGAATGTCTAACTGTAATAAAATCCCACGTACTGAAGATTTCTTATAGCTGGCTTTTCTTGTAAACCCCACTAAAGAAATTACAGCCCATCTTCACACTGAGCACGCCAGTCCAAAACAGCAGAAGCAGCTGTAAAAACCAATTTTCCACAGCTGTGTGCAAGATTCATTCCACAGAGCGAGGATCCAATCATATTATTTTAAAAATTAAACCAGGGCCAAAATTCTTGTTTCAATGGGCCACATCCCCTGCTGGTGTAGATCAAGACAGCTCCACTCACGTTAATGGTGCTCCCTTTATATGAAACAGCACAATCAGCTCAATGGCTTTGCTAATTAAAATTTTTATTAAGATGATGTTAAAAAAAATAGTGAACAGAGTTTGAGCATAGAAGTTTCTGGTTATCAGGGAATAACATACAGATTATCGAGGGTGCAAAGTTTGGTTAAGATAAAGTGGCATGAGGAATACATAATCTGCAATATCCCCGATTGGGGGTAAAAGGTTGATGGGTCAAAGTACAGACATTGAGATATGAGGATATGAAGTTCATAAAGTGGCTGTGTTCGGGTGTGGATAATAATGAGTGGATATGATGATGAGGATGGATTGACCCTCATTTGGTGAGATTTAATGTTCAGGGAGTTTATGGTTCCAGTTCATATGATCCAACGGAGAAGGTCACTTGGTCCCTTTCTCGTAGTGGGAGAACGTACTACTGTATGAGAGCATTTACTGGAAGACAGCTCTGTCAGCTAAGATGTTTAACACTAGAGTGGAAAGTAACTCTGCATCTCTGATGTCTATGATATTATAAAGTTTGGGCTACGATGGAGATTTTAAAAGCTTGGCTGAGGTCAGTCATGAATGTCACTAGGCTCTGTTATATTTTTATTTTCCTTCTTAGACTCAAGAATGCATCACAGAAATAACTAAGCGGGGATGTGGATGTTGTAGAAAGGAGCAGTGTGACAGAGGATTTTAGTGTCATTTGAAAGGGTCCGTTTTCATTTTCTCCGGACTGTGCTTGATTAAATTCTGCTCTAGACGCAAACCCTGGCTTCTGATGATCCACAAATATCAGCATTTTCAGCATATACCCTACACCTCAGAGACAATTTACATTGCTCAGTCTCTGCATATTCATACCCGAGTGTCATTTTATTCATGCTCTGAGCAAGGATTATAAATCTGTCCGATTGTACTTCAGATTTCACTGCAGGGCTCTGAGCTCCTGGTCACTCAGCATGCCCAATGTAATTCCATATGAAAAGCTTTTCTTGATGTTATTTTTCTGGGTTGGAGGTAGAAGAATGAAAATATGAACACTGAGAACAGTCTGTTGAGTTATGCAATGTAACACACAATTACTGCTATCTTTAACTTCTAGTAGATTTAAAGTACATTTCACAATATTGTCAATGCTGTGTATTTTCTTTCTCCTTCTAGCGATTTCAGGCTGGATGATTTCAGAATCAACAAGCTGGTTTGACTTTGATCTGATACTACTGAGTACATGTCTAATAAGGGGTATCTTGGAGGGTTCCGTTTAAAGGAGAGAGCTAGATCCCAGCCTCCTGCATAAACTCCTGAATTATCTGGGTGTCACTGCACTTGGACTAGCTGGACCCTACTCATTTCTCTTCCAGATCCCAACCCACACAAGATGGACTAACAAGAGCCACAGGAAAACAGATACAACTTCCTGCTTATCAGTCAGTTTGGCAAAGCAATAAATACTTGGTGATGTGGGGTAGACTCTATACACTGTAAATGCCGGACTGTAGACCACTATCAGCATGGAGAACATAGCTGAACAGATTATTTCATTATACTGACATGCCAGCTGTGCTATAGTTAAGGTTGAGCTGTGCTTTCTGTTTAGTCAGCTCTTAGTGAACGAGCAAACACTTGGCTCAGGGAATGTGTTGTTGATCTGGTCTCATACTGCGCATCCCCCAAATAATCCCTGCCCCCTGGCCAGCGCCACCATATCAAGTAGGAACACATTGTGTTGATATCTGACTATGGGCCGTTCAGGACTGCATGAGATCCCCAGAATGGAATCCCAGGGAGATGGCATGGTCTAGTGGTTAATGCAAGAACTGAGAGTCAGGAGAATTGGGATCAAACCCCAGCCTGGTCTCTAACTCACTCACTAACCTTGGCCAAAACACAACTTCTACATGCCTGGGTTTTCCATCTATAAAAAACAGATGTGGTAATTTCAATCCCTTAACAGGTGTTGGAAGACATGATTTGTTAATGTTTTTAAAGCATTTTTAAATGTTAGTGCACAGTGCAAGGGATTATTAAATGAAATACAACTTTTTATTTTATTTTATTTTGCTTCTTATGCATGAAAGCATAAAACAGTGGACTTCAATCCATTAATGGAGATGTTCTATACAGTTTACTGCCCTTGACCTAAACCAGATCCATCATTACCACTATTCAAAATTGGATTGGACAGAGCACTGGAGACCATGCAAAGGCATAAGAGAGGCTAAAATTCCTATTGAAATTTTCTACCTTTCTCTCCAATGATTCTACTATCCTGGAGCTGCTGGGGGGAGCTGAATGTTTTGGCTTGTACAGTATCTTTAATAACATGTACACATTAAAGAATGAACTTGGCTGTTTGTAGAAAGGAGCCCTCTGATTAGAAACATGCCAAGCTAAACCTAAAAGGACTTCCATGTCCTTTCTCAGGATTGTGTTGTAATTTTTCTGGGTTTATTTTAAAATAGCCCCTGGGAGGAGTGGTTTAAGAAAAGAAACATTTCCAGACTACCCTGAAACTCAGAGGCAATTTACATAGCTTGGTCTCTTTGCATTTTCACACCAAAGTGCCATTTCCTCACTGCTCTGGGTGGGGTTATAACTCTACCAGGTTGCATTATAGATTTCACTGCAGGGCTCTGAGTTTCTTGTCACCCAGAAGAGTCAAGATGATTTTATACATATGGCTTTTCTTTTTTTTTCTGGGTTCAGGATAAGAAAGAACAAAAAGATGAAGTTTTAAAAAGGCAGGTGGGTTTATCTGGTGTGGGACACAATTCCTAGCACCAATAAGCATGTGAAATTTACATTTTAAAAATGTGGCATGCGCAGATTTTATGTTTCTAGACACCAGTGGAGAGACTGTGATGACTCAGTCCCCAGCATCCCTTTCAGTTAGTGAAGGTAAAAGTGTTACTATCAGTTGCAAAGCCAGTTCACGTGTTACTGCTGACATAGCCTGGTACCAACAAATGTCTGAAAAAGCTCCTAAACCCATTATCTATTAAGCTTCTTCTTGCCCTACAGCGGTTCCAGCCCGGTATAGTGGCAGTGGATATAGCACTGATTTCACATTCTCTGTCACATATGTGTAATATTGATAGTACTATCTTCCATGGCCCTTGGATAGAAGAGGAAAGATTATAATGGAAAGAGATAACATTTTTGAAGGAAGGTGAAAAAAGGAAAAGGGAGGAGAGGAGAGGAGAGGAGAGGAGAGGAGAGGAGAGGAGGAATTGTCAAGGCCAAAATGATTAGCACCCAGACGATTCGCTCCATACTGGATTGAAGCTGCATGCATCTGACATAGAGCCTGATTATCTGGGAGGGATATAATAGAGGTCTATAAAATCATGACTAGTGTGGAGAAAGTGAGTGAGGAAGTGTTATTTACCCCTTCACATAACACAAGAACCAGGGGGGTTACCCAATGAAATTAATAGGCAGCAGGTTTAAAAACAAAAACAAAAAAAGTCCAAAATTATGATGGGGTACTAAAAAGAAGAAGATAAGTTCATGGAGGACAGGTCCATCAATGGCTATTAGTCAAGAAGGTCAGGGAGGCAAACCTGTGATTTGAGTGTCCCTAAGCCTCTAGCTGCCAGATGCTGGGACTGGAAGGCAGGGGATGGATCACTCAATAAATTGCCCTGTTCTGTTCCTGTGCTCTGAAGCATCTGGCATTGGCCACTGTCAGAAGACAGAATGCTGGGCTGGACCATTGGTTTCACCCAGTATGGCCATTCTTATATAGGGGCCAAGCACCTACAGCTTCTATTCACTTGTACTGGGGATGCTGGTGCTCAGCACATCTGTAAATGAGGCCCTGGGTTCTTTAGCTCTTCTATAGCGAGAGCTCTCAGGCTAATAGACACACCTTGGGGGTGATGCTGTGGGGAAGCCCAGCCATTTGGGAATCCCTGCTTTGTCTAAGCAGGACAAGGTGTCTTCCTAGGGCATGAAATCAGTGACATCCAGAGTGTGTTCGGAGGGAGAGGGTAAAATGAAGGCCCACGCCCAGACTCCGGTGACACAGCCCAAGTGAATATTTAGGAGAGACCTGTCAGATCTGCTCAAATATAAGCAAGATCTGCAAAGACATCTGTATATATAGCATCTGAATCTAGGATAACACAATATCATTGTAAACTAGAAGAGCAGCAGGAAATAAGCCAAATATGAACATTTCACATCTCTGGGCTGAAACTAAAAGTGCAGTAAATTTACATGCATTTTGCATAGGGGTGAGGTGTCATCACTGAGCTGCTGAGCACATATAAACATTTCATTTTCCACGGCTCACTTATGAACGAGCTTTTCCAACCACGGTCAGGCAAGATGATCTCACACACACCCCTTCTCTGGCTGCTGGTTCTCTGGATTCAGGGTAAGAAATTAATAAATACAATTTTTGAAAATGTCACACATCAGTGTGACAGATCAGAAATGCTGCCAGTCCAACTTATTTAATTAATATTCTACTGTTGTATTTTAGTATAAATTCACATTGGAAAATTCAAACTGTGTTTCAGCGTCTGAACACTTGTCATCTCCAGCATTGTATCATTGTTCATTCCGTACCCATCTTCTCTCTTTCTCCAGACTCCTCTGGGCAAATTGTGATGACTCAGTCCCCGGAATCTCTGGCAGTGCCAGTGGGAGGGAGAGTCTCTATCAACTGTAAAGCCAGTACGAGCGTTGGCAATTACTTACACTGGTACCAACAGAAACCTGGACAAGCTCCCAAACTTCTTATCGCCTACGCCACCAGCCTCCAGTCGGGGGTCCCAGCCCGGTTCAGTGGCAGTGGGTCTGGCACTGATTTCACATTCACAATCAGCAGCGTAGAAGCTGATGATGCTGGTGATTATTACTATCAGCAGAGTAACAGCTACCCTCTCACAGTGATACAGACCAGTACAAAAACCTCCCTGCTCTCTGCAGTGTGCATTGCAGTTACTGCTTCCTGCAGATACAACTGTCAATTTTTCACATTTTATGAAGTGCGAAGGAAGAGCGTAACGTTTTTCATCTCTGAACATACAGCCAAAAGGAGAAAGCTGAAAGAGCTAAATTGTTTGAATAATCACATAGATACTGGAATTTACAGATGCCTGAGATTTACTACAGTTTATGCTGCTTTATTCCCAGTCTTGAACCCCAGTGCACCGGACACACTTACTTGAGTTTCAATACAAGTCATTCCAAACAGCTGTTACACCTTCTATCTTTCAGTCTTGAATGTTTCCATCTTCTAGCAAAATGACTTAATTCCGTTACAGAGCGCTGATAAGAAACAGGAATTCTCATATTGTGAGAAATTCCAAATTTTGGGAAGGTGGAGGGGAGCTTGTTGTGAATCTGCATGACAATTTGAAATTTCAACATTTCCTGTGATATGGAAATTCCAAAATTTCATTTTGGGAAAAATCAAAGCAACGTTTCATTTTGATTTAAACTTCATCTACTTGACCTTTATGTTATCAATATAAAATATAACATGTCAAAACGATTACAAAATCAAAACACTTGAACCACATTCAAAGGAAATGTTCTGATCTTATCAAAATGAATCATATTTATCATTTTCAGCATAATTGATGCATTCCCAGAGTATGTTTGGATTTTGTCAAATCCACATTTTTTGAAGGAAAGCTGTTCCATCAGAAAAAATTCAACTTGCTCTACTATTGTAAATACATTTCTACAATGGCCTGGGTGTCTCCTTTCACTGGAATAGATCCTCACTAAAATCCCATTGGAAAGGTTTCAATCATTATTAACCTAGGGAAATTATACTAATCTAGGGATTTATAAATGGCTGTGTCTACTGTTTGCAGAGTAGGGTAAGACTTTGTGGTCCAGATTCTCCCAGACCTGTCCAGATTCTCCAAGACCGAATGCAGCTGAACTCTGAGACACAAGCAGCTAATAGGCACACATAGGATTTTCAACAGAGTTGGGGATGAGAGGAGGCTGGATGTGGAAGCTCCAGAGGAAGGATATGGCCCAATGGGCAGGGCAGTAGGGGCAGCCACACAGAGCATGCTCGGCCTGTTCCAGAATAGCATTGATTGCGAACATACTCAGACGGATTCTGGTTAGCACAAGCCAGCAGGAGCCAAGGAAGGTGGTGTTCAGTCAGCTTCCTGGGGGCTGCTGGGCTGGCCACACCCACCCAGAAGAGGTAGCTGCTGGGGTCGGAGTGGGCACGGTAAAAGGGCTAGAAGGAGAGAGGTCTGGAGGTCCCCCTGCTCCTCTCACACAATTCCCTGCAACTCTCAGGCTTGGGCACCTACCAGGTCACAGAGGTAGAGGGGGTAGGGGCACGGACACAATGGGAAGTGCTGGAGCCTGGCACGCTGATGCCACTTTTCAACTTTTCTGTGCTGCACTTGCACTCAAAATCTGAGCATGCTTGGGTGAGCTCTTCCCAAACCTCATTTTCAGCCTGCCTGTGTGCACCCTTTAAGCCGTCGAGAACATCCATCATTCTGGAGGTGCAAAGTGCATGCAGCCACTGGTGCCGCTGCAGAGAAGCACGGAGCTGCTGGCGCCACTGCTTTTAGTAACCTGGCCCTTAAATAAAAGGAAAATGTGTTATAAGATTAATGAATTCAAACAGACTCAGCTGATTGGATGTAAACCCACACACAGTAAATGGGTTTTAGCTCTTCTTACTTGTGTTACAACCTGCAGCCTGCTCCTTTACTCTTCATTAATCAAACAGCTGTTGTTACCCCCTGTGTTTGTCAAGCTAACTCTGGCTGCTTTACCATCTGAACCATGCAAATATGTTATAGTTAATACAGCCAATGACAGACTGAAACCATCAATCTGACAGCTCAAAGCTCTTCCCTGGTATTAACATATGCTCATTTACATAACTGGGCTCTTTTTGCATATTCACACATGGCTGATGGTCCCTCAGTGAGCTGCTGAACACATAAATGGTTCCATTTCCACGACATGCTTCACTGACAAACATTTCCAGCCACACAGAAGCAAGATGATCTCAAAGACTCCCCTTCTCTGGCTGCTGCTTTTCTGGATTCAGGGTAAGAAACAGACAATGTTCAAAGAATTAATAAGGAATGAGACAAACCATCCAAAATGGCAGTGGTTTGCTTATTTAAAAACTGGTTCCTGGGGTATTTTCTAGTTCACTTTACAAATGTTTCAGTGTAGTTTTTTTAATGTCATTGTCCCATTTACCCAACCCTGCAAATTTTTATTTTCTCTCGTCAGGTTCCAATGGACAGACTGTGATGACTCAGACACCAGAATCTCTCTCAGTGTCTGTGGGAGAGACCGTCACTATCAAATGCAAAGCCAGTGCAAGCATTAACAGCTACATTGCTTGGTACCAACAGAAACCTGGACAGGCTCCCAAGCTTCTTATCTATTACACCAGCAGCCGTCCCACGGGCATCCCAGACCGGTTCAGTGGCAGTGGGTCGGGCACTGACTACACATTCACAATCAGCAGGGTTGAAGCTGATGATGCTGGGGATTATTACTGCCAGCAGTATAATAGCTGGCCTCTCACAGTGATACAGCCCAATACAAAAACCTCCCTGTCAGTGCCCAGTGCTGAGCATTTCTCACAGCTGCATGTGAACAGTCAGCTTCATAGATTTCAGAAACAGGAAGTTAATGAAATCACTGTCTGCCACAACAACCCTGCAAACACCTCCCACTGTCACTTCTACTGTCATAGAATCATACACTATTCGGGTTGCAAGAGACCTCAGGAGGTCATCTAGTCCAACCCCCTGCTCAAAGCAGGACCAATCCCCAACTAAATCATCCCAGCCAGGGCTTTGTCAAGCCAGGGCTTAAAAACCTCTAAGGAAGGAGATTCCACCACCTCCCTATGTAACCCATTCCAGCGCTTCACCACCATCCTAGTGAAATAGTGTTTCCTAATATCCAACCTAGACCTCCTCCACTGCAACTTGAGACCACTGCTCCTTGTTCCGTCATCTGCCACCACTTGAGAACAGCCAAGCTCCATCCTCTTTGGATCCCCCTTCAGATAGTTGAAGGCTGCTATCAAATCCCCCCTCACTCTTCTCTTCTTCAGACTAAACAAGCTTAGTTCCCTCAGCCTCTCCTTGTAAGACATGTACCCCAGCCCCCTAATTATTTTCATTGTCCTCCGCTGGACTCTCTCCAATTTGTCCACATCCTTTCTGTAGTGGAGGGACCAAAACTGGATGCAATACTCAAGGTGTGGCCTCACCAGTGTCGAATAGAGGAGAATAATCACTTCCCTCAATCTGTTGGCAATGCTCCTACTAATACAGCCCAATATGCCGTTGGCCTTCTTGGCAACAAGGGCACACTGCTGACTCATATCCAGCTACTCGTCCACTGTAATCCCCAGGTCCTTTTCTGCAGAACTGCTGCTTAGTCAGTCGGTCCCTAGCCTGTAGTGGTGCATGTGATTCATTCTTCCTAAGTGGAGGACTCTGCACTTGTCCTTGTTGAACCACATCAGATTTCTTTTGGCCTCCAATCCTCCAATTTGTCTAGGTCACTCTGGACCCTATCCCTACCCTCCAGCGTATCTACCTCCCCCCCATCTTAGTATCATCTGTGAACTTGTTCAGGGTGCAATTAATCCCATAATCCAGACCATTAATAAAGATGTTGAACAAAACCGGCCCCAGGACCGACCCCCTGGGGCACTCCGCTTGATACCGGCTGCCAACCAGACACTGAGCCATTGATCACTACCCGTTGAGCCTGACAATCTAGCCAGCTTTCTATCCACCTTATAGTCCATTTATCCAGCCCATACTACTTTAACTTGCTGGCAAGAATACTGTGGGAGACCGTATCAAAAGCTTTGCTAAAGTGAAGTTATATCACTTCCACTGCTTTCCCCATATCCACAGAGCCAGTTATCTCATAATAGAAGGCAATCAGGTTAGTCAGGCACGACTTGCCCTTGGTGAGTCTATGTTGACTGTTCCTGATCACCTTCCTCGCCTCCAAGTGCTCCACAGAGAGAGCTCAGGGAAAACCTAACTCTAAATGACTCTGTTAAGTAAAGTTTGGTGAGACAGGCCGAGCGATCCTTTTAAAAGACAAACTGCAAGAGGGAGGAATGAGAAAAGCAATGTTTGTGCAGCACCTAGTGAAAAGGGGTCTGGGGGCCCCGAGGCATTACAGCAGTACAAATAACAATGATAATAATTAATAAATATGGGCCAGTTTTTTCCCAAAGAGATCGTCTCCTATTTAGGGACAAAATACATGTCCCAGAGAGCTCACCAAATTGGATGCTGAGATCTGCTGAAAATCTGGCCATACGTGGCTCAGTAGAAGAAGCTGGGTGGCCCATATTTAGATGCTTAAATGGGAGCTGAGCTCTTTTGAAAATCTGCTTCTTAGAGCCCGATCCTAGGCCCAATGAAGTTAACAGGACTGTCCCCATTGAGTTCTATGGGCGTTGGATTGGACCCCCTACAGGCTTATCGACAAGCTACAGTCTTCCAGGGTTCTTCGGTTCACGCAGCAACAGGTGGCTGGTTTGTCACTGGAAAGGCAGGTAAGAGAGGAACAGCTGGGAAACGGTGTGAATAAAACAGCCCACAAGGAGAAGAGCACAAGAAAAAAGCTGGTGTCACGGGGATAGACCAAAAAGAAGCGGAGCCTTCTCGTAAATACCCTTCCTTCTCCAACACAAGGTCCAGCCAGGAGGAAGAAGAAAAAACAATGACCACACTGGCCATGCCACAGCTATCCCAGGGGCAGGCAGGCGCCTCCTCCTACCCATCCACCTCAGACAGGTGCTTGAAAAGTTACTGGGAAGTAGCCAGATATCAGGATCTGGCAGCTGAATTGCAGCACAGCCCTAGTTCAAACAGAAGCAGTCACAGACACATCGTCAATGAGGAAATCACAACAGCCACTGAATTGTAATCCATGGCAAATCATGGATCTCCATAGATCATCAAAATGCTCTAATTTGCAGTGAATACATAAGTGTTCCACAGAGTCTCTAATCAGTTAGAACATCTACTAATTAACTGTCAGCTAATGAGAATTCATGTTTATTGACAATCTTCAGAGAGTCTCCACAGCTTTATGAATTATGGGCTTGATCCAAAGCCCACTGGAGTCAGAGGAAAATCTCCCATAGACTTCAATGAGCTTTGAGATCAGGTCCTTCAGGTTTTAGCTCCCGCATTCTTTCACAGCTGGTGTGTAAGTCGGGGAATGAAGGCGCAACCTTAATCTGAAGTCATTTTTTGTTTGTCCAGGACATAGATTCATAGATTCATAGATTCTAGGACTGGAAGGGACCTCGAGACCAGCTCTACGTCTAGTCAGAGCAGGGAGACCAGGATCCCGCACACATGGGCTGCTTTGCATGTGAACTCCGCAGTGACGCTGCCCTGTTGCTATGAGGGGCTATAAAAGATTTTGTTCCACTCTCCACGGTTCATTGAGCAGCACCTGCCAGATCAGACGTATCAAGATGTTCTCCCAGGCTCAGCTTGTCTGGTTACTGGTGCTGTGGATTCCAGGTAAGAATCGGAACCGGACGGCACTGGATTAACAGTACAATGATCCATTTAAATTTTAAAACTTCAAAACATTGTAGCTAGATTGGCTATTAAAAATGTAATTCATCACAAATATGGTTTGAATACAATCGTGAACCTCTTGTATTATGTGATACATTTCATACCATTGTCTTAAGATGCAAATGTCAATCACTTATTATTTATTGTTGCTCACTATCAATGACCTTTTCTCTGCATTTATTTATATTTCATATTTAATGCAGACTCCTATGGGGAGGTCACTATAACTCAGTCTCCGGAATCCCTCTCAGTGTCTCCGGGAGAAAAAGTCACCATCACTCGTACAGCCAGTTCTAGCATCAACAGTAACTATGTATCCTGGTACCAACAGAAATCTGGACAAGCTCCTAAACTTCTTATCTATCAAGTCTCCTCCCTTGCCTCCGGGGTCCCAGCCCGGTTCAGTGGCAGTGGGTCTGGCACCGTTTACACTCTCACAATCAGCAGTGTTAAAGCCGATGATGCAGCAGATTACTACTGTTATTTTGAGTGGTACGGATCACTTCTCACAGTGATACAGACCAATACAAAAACCTCCCTGCTCTGGGTGTCTGTGAATGCAGATTTCTGTGAAGACAGTCACACTGTCAGTGTAACTGCTGCCCCTCCTCACCTGCAGTTCAGACTGTGCCAACAGGATCAGGTGCTGTTCGTCTTGGTGTGACCAGCTCAGCAATAGTTATAGATACAAAATGTCAGCCACGCAAATAATATTTATTTATGCCCATGCAGTTTCCACCGTGACAAATGACACCAGAGACAGGTTGCGTTCCCAATATTCTCTGGTCAAGAAGGGACAATCCTGCAAAGGGATGAGGGGCTCCTCTGAGGCACTGAGTGACTTCAGTGCCCAATGGAATCAAAGAGAGCCGAGGGCTGTCTGCACCTCTCAGGAGCTGCCTGAGAGCTTGGGGAAGGGGGTGGGAGGGGTGGATGAGGGGAAGAGAGAGAGCGAGAGAGAGGTTGGTCTTTATGGAAGGCTGTGTAAGTAGAAAGGGGACTGGAATGTGAGCAGTGCGCACGGGATGGATAATAGGGTACTTGGGCATAGGGCTGTGTGACAGTGGAACAGAAAAGACACAAGAAGAGACAAAAGGAAAAGGGAAGGACGAGAGAAACTAGGGGAAGGAGATTTCTGAGTAGAAAAAAGAAAAATGTTGCATTATGAAAAGTGACAGGATCAACAGGATTTAATTCTCTTTTAGTTTCGCTGGCGACTGGTGTATCCCCGTTTCCATCTCTTCACACACACTCATAGCCTTACTTGGCAACAGGGATAGAAGTTAAAGAAATCATAGTACTGAATATCCCCCTTATTGCCAGCAGATGGCATCACACAGACATGTCACTCCTCCAGCAGAGACTGGACCATCTGAAATGCCCAACACAGAAAGCCGTGTAGTGTTACTGTTGGATGTGTTTGGCACTTCACTGAACAAACACAGACAGGAACCCTGCTCTGAAGAGCTGACAGTCCCCGATCGTGCTAACACTTTTATATGTCGCTAATGTATGAGTATTGCCAACCACAAACATTCAGAAATGATGAGATTAAAAAATATAATTTCAGTGATTTCATTTGTCTTCTGTTTTGGAGCATTCTGGGCACACTTGGAGTTTAGGAATCTAAATACCTATAAAAGTCTGTCCTGTTACCCCGAAGTATTCTTACAGTGGGCTAATGTGGAGTAAGGTGCTACAGATCATGAGTAATACTGAAAGATTTGTGCATTTCACAGATGGTCTCTTGTATTTCAGGCATATTCATAACTCACTTTAAATATGGGACTCTTCATATTTAGTACACTATTATAACAAATCAGAGAAGCTGAATTCTCTGCAAAGCCACCTGATGGTGTTACCAACATATAAAATACTACAGCTCTGTCTAAAATACTCTCCACAAATGGAAACCTCTGTCATTCTCTCCATGGGAAGATGTTTATATTTAATCACCCCAAACATTGTGATTCAGACAAATCTCTTCTCGCCTCTGAGCCCGTGACAAGGGCTGTGTCTAGGTATTTTGCATAGTTCTATTGAACTGATATTTCCCCGCTGTTCAGAGCAGCTGTACATGTTTTGTTTTACTCTTTAGGTTTCATTTATCAGCATCAGTCAGTTCAAGGGGATCTCAAAGACTCAGTTCATCTGGTTGCCAGTGCTCTGGATCCAGGGGAAGTCATAACAATGGGGCTCTGGCTTAAGGAAGCAAAGACAGGAATGCTCTAGGAACGTCACAGATACAGTTTGGTCTGTGGCAAACCAGGGACATGCCTTGGTTATTTATTTTCATTTTGCATCTATTCATGGTCATTTCTAATACATTAAGAAAGCAAAAGGGTCACAATTTAACTGCGTAAGTTAATGCACATAATGATTCTGGACAAAAACAATGGTAGCGGATGTATAGCTGTGTTCATATTTTATTTTATGTTCAGATTCCAGTGTGAAAATTGTGAGGACTCAGGCTCCAAAATCCTTGTTAATGTCTCCTGGAAACAGAGTCACCATCAACTGCAAAGCCAGTTCCAGTGTTAACAACTACATAGCCGCCGGATACCAGCAGAAATCCATTGAAGCGCCTAAGCTTCTTGTTTATGGCCCCTTCACCTGTCCCTCTGGGATCCCAGACCCATTCAGTGGAACAGGGAATGAAAACCTGGACTACAGTTTAACAATCAGCAGGGTTCAAGGTGAAGATGCTAGAGTTTATTTCTGTCGAAACACCTGTAGCTTACCTTTCCCAGTGGAAAAACCTCTCTGCTCCCTGCTTGTGTTTATTTTTTCCCCACTCTAGTGTAACAGATGCTTCCTGTAGACAGCATCACTGTAATGATGGTATTAAAAACAAGAGACAGTAATAACCTTACAGGCTCTTCAGCTGCCTAAAATGCCTTTTATTATCTATTGGTTGGTGCGTGGAGCTGTGCACCCACTCAGGGCAGAAATCCAAACGAGCCTAAGCTTTTCCACTCACATTCCAGGCCAATAAATCTAAACTCAAACTCAACGTGGCTAAACAGAGTCCTTGATTTTCCCTTCTTTCTCCATCACTATGGACAAAACCACCATCTTGCCTGTCACTCAGGCCCATAACTTGGCCATCATTATCAACCTGGCCATCTCTCTAGTCCTCACAAGTAGGCTATGTCTAAATCTTGCAGATTCTTTCTGCATAACATCTCTAAGAGAGGGCCTTTCTTATCCATCCACAGAGCCGAAACTCTCATCCAGGTTCTTGTCATCTAAAAGGTTTAGAATACCTGACCTATAACAAAGATTAAAAAAAACTGGGTATGTTTAATCTTGAGTTAAGAAGACTGATGGTGGAGGGACCTGATTACAGGCTTCAAATATATTAAGGGCTGTTATAAAGAGAACAGGGATCAATTGTTCTCCAACTTCACTGGAGTAGGATGAGAAGTAACTGACTTAATCTTCAGCAAGGCAGATTTAGGTTAGGTATTAGCCAGAACATTGAAACTATGAAGATAGTTAAGTAGTGGTATATGTCACCAAGGGAGGTTGTAGAATCCCCATCACTGGAGGTTTTTAAGAATAGGTTAGAGAAACATCTGTCAGGGATGGTCTAGGTACACTTGGTCTGGCCTCAGCACAGGGGGAACGTGTGGGAGGTTGGACTAGATGACCTATTGCAGTCCCTTCCAGCCCTATATTTCTGTCTCAGTTACTGCAACATATTTTTCACTGGCTTGATAACTGCAATTTTAACCCGTTTATATCCCTTTGAAATGCTGTTGCAAAGATCACTTTCCTAGCCGGTCACTTTGACCACATCACTCCTCTTTTTGTGTCCCTCCCATAGCACCCTCTTCTCTCTCTCATCAAACCAAGGCTACTTGTCTTCACTCTCCAGGTCCCTCATGGCCTGTCTCCACACTATCTATGATCTCTCAGTCACTACTGGGACATCAGTTCCCACCTCCCATCAGCCCATGCTGCTGCCCTCCATCACCCACTTGTTTAATTTGCAAATAAGCATCTTCATGTTTTCTCCAAGGCTGCCCCTCATACTTGGGAGAAGCTCCCAGAAAACATCTGCAAAACTATTGCATTGTTCTCCCTCAAATCCCTCCTGAAATGTCTCCTTTGTCATGAGGCCTGCAGAGAACGCAACGAGAGTCAGGCTGCTGTTGTGCTGAGACAATTGCCTGTCATGCTGACCAGTATTGTCTCATCAATTCCGTGCAATCCCCCATCTGCCTGAAGCCACCTGTTGTCCTTTGTATTATATTGAGATTGTCAACTCCTTGAGGTAGCGACCATCTTTCTTTTCTATGTTTGTACAGCACCGAGCACAATGGGGTCCCAGGCCATGACTGGGGTCCTAGGTGCTATGGTAATACAAATGAAGAAGAAGACTATAATGAATCAAAATAACTGCGAGGCAGAGAAATGAACTTCGCCCCCGAGCTTGTCTAGGTTCACTATCCACCAGGACTCAGGCACAGTCAGTGGAGTGGGATAACAGGCATCACCCCTGAATGCTTCATTGCCAGCCCCAGCCAATCATAAATCACAAGTCAAGGCCCAACATATCACAAGTATTTTATAAACTTCTTTTTACTTGCCTTCAGGATTTCCCCTTTTCAGACTTTGATCCACAACAAAGTGGGCCAGAAACTTCCTTTTTTAAAAAAGCTGAGATTGTGACCTATTTATTTGACCCCAGGAGCTGGGACTTTAAGAAAAACGCCAAGCATCATGACACACATCCACATTACAGTCCATTACAAAAGGCCGATATCACCATTAACCTCCCCATGGTGAATGGTAGGACCAAGCACACACACTGAACTAATGCAGCACCATTTACCTGAGGATCTCAAAGCATGTTACAAAAGCTAATCAGTGATATCTCAGCATAGCCCAGTGTTACGCCCTACACAATTTACAGACAGGGAAGACGAGGCAGAGAGAGATTTAGTGACCTTTTCCACTGGAGCAGGAATGTGTGTATAGGATTAGATGCTGCAGCCCTTGTTCATGTAGATCATCACATTGGTTTCAATGGCAACTGAGAGTGCTCAGAACTTCACAAGATCAACCCCACAATGACAAGCCAAGAGTCACATATTAAGGGTGAGGCAAAGGCAGGAGCAGAGCCCAAAACTTCTAAGCCTGACCCAACAGAGCATCCTTCCCCCTAGAGGGTGAGTGACCATCACACACTGCGATGATGCACAGAAACCGGCTCTATGTCTAGTCAGAGCAGAGAGGCCGGGACACCGCACACAGGGGCTGCTTTGCATGTGAACTCCCCAGTGACGCTGCCCTGTTGCTCTGAGGGGCTATAAAAGATTTTGTTCCAATCTCCGCGGTTTATTGAGCAGCACCTGCCAGCTCAGACGTAAAAAGATGTTCTTCCAGACTCAGCTCCTCTGGTTACTGGCGCTTTGGATTCCGGGTAAGAATCAGAACCGGAGGGCACTGGCTTAAAAGACAATGATCCACTGATATTTTTAAAATTAAAAACATTGTAGCTAGATTGGCTGTTAAATAAGTAATTCATCACAGTTATGGCTTGAATATAATGATTGTGAACATCTTGTATTATATGATGCATTTCACACCATTGTCTAAAGATACAAATGTCAATCACTTATTCTTATTTATTGTTGCTCACTATCAATGACCTTTTCTCTGTATTTATTTATATTTCATATTTAATGCAGACTCCTATGGGCAGGTCACTATGACTCAGTCTCCAGAATCCCTCTCAGTGACTCCGGGAGAAAAAGTCACCATCAGATGTACAGCCAGTTCTAGCCTTGGCAGCTACTACGTATCCTGGTACCAACAGAAACCCGGACAAGCTCCTAAACTTCTTATCTATGATGACACTGACCGAGCCTCTGGGGTCCCAGCCCGGTTCAGTGGGAGTCGGTCTGGCACCATTTACACTCTCTCAATCAGCAGCGTTGAAGCCGATGATGCAGCGGATTACTATTGTCTGCAGTCTCAGAGCTCACCTCTCACAGTGATACAGACCAATACAAAAACCTCCCTGCTCTAGGGCGGTGTGAGTGCTGCTTCCTGTGCAGATCATCACAGTGTTAGTGCAGCTGCTACACCCTGAATTAGGGTGCAGTTTTATGTGTCAGTGTCCCGGGCCCTACTTCAATGGCCTTCTCCTTGCCTCCCCTTTGCTCCCCACCACCAACACACAATTAACCAAACCTTTTCCTTGGGAAACCCAGGTCCCTCCATTCTAATGGGGACACAGAAAGCGCCTGATGGCGTGGAACATAACCCCATCCCCACCTGTAGTTAAAACTGTGCCAGCAGGATCAGAGTGCTGTTTGGGTGGGCGTTACCAACTCAGAGATAGTGACAGATGCAAAACCTCAGTCACTTGGGTCACATTGATTTATGGCCCTGAGGTTCCCATCGTAACACAGGACATCAGAGACCAGATACACTCCCAATGTTCTATGGCCAAGCAGGGCTAGTCCTGCCAGGTACTAAGAGAATCCCGTGAGGCAGGAACTGACTGCAGCTCCCTTTGGAGGCTAAGAGAGTTGAGAGCTCTCAGCACCTCTCAAGAACTGCCGGGCACCTTGTGGGAAGAGTCCCTAAGAGAGAAAGGGAAGGCTGTGTGGGGGGGAAGGGGAACTGGAACGTGAACAGTGCATGCAATGTACTATTGGGTGAATGGGCTGGGTTCAGGGTGGTGTGATATGTGGGAGAAGTGGCAGACATGAGACACAAGCAGAAGGAGAGAGAAGGAAGGGGATGCATGGGAGAAAATAGGAAAGAAGGAGAATTCTGACTATAGAAAATAGGGAATGAAAAAATACAGCGTTATCTAAATGACAGGGTCCACAAGGGTTCCACTTTAGTTTCTCTAGTGATTTTTGTATCCCCGTTTCCATCTCCTCACACACACTCGCAGTGGAGGAAATCCTGGCCCCACTGAAGTCAGAGTCAAAACCTAATTGGCTTCAAGGGTGCCAGGGCCCAACCTCTGTTCTCTTCTGTAGTCAGCCTGTATTTTGTGTGCATCTCACTTTGGCTTCTTTGCATCTGAGTGTGTAGGGGAAGGGTGAGGGGCAGATTGGAAGGTCAGAGCTGGAGGAAGCTTCTGGAAGTAAAAGAGAAGAAAATAACAAAACACCGGACAAGAGAAGTCACTGGACACATTCTTTCTACTGTTATTTTGGCATTTGATTGTAATAGGTGTTTCCCAATATATTTTACACTAAGGAGCATTCTGAACAGAGCAGCTATACAAGAAATCAATGTCAGATTCATTTTTGCTGCATCTAATGAAGAACATGGATGAAAAGGGTTGTAAAAATAATCATTCATTATTATTTAATGTACAGAAACAAAATGAAGCATTTAAATATATTGAACATTTTTCAAGAGATCAAACAAATGAAAGTATAAACCTCCAGTGCCACAAAAGGGGGAAATGCAACTCCGAAAGACCTTTCAATCAGCATATTTTCTGTATACTAAATAAAAGCTATTTCACTAACTCAGTGAAACGTCAGAGAAGAGACTATGAGGTGGATCTGTTTGTTCCGCTAGCAATCTGTGCTTAGTCATTTACTTTTGTGACAATAAAATGTTCTTGTATGTTGTTAGATGTGCGTATGCTCACATCAAAAGAGGGATATAAGGAAAATAATTAATTGAACTGAATATTCCCCTATGGCCAGTAGGTGGCATCACACAAACGTGTCACACCTACAGCAGAGACTGGAACACGTGAAATTCCAAACACAGAAAGCCGTGTACCGTTACCATTGGATGTGCTTGGCATTTCACTGAACAAATGCAGACAGGAACCCTGCTCTGAAGAGCTGACTCTCCCTGTCCCTGATCCTGTTAACACTTCTATACAACACTAATTTATCAGTAGTGCCCACCACAAACATTCAGAAGTCATGAAGTGAGCTTAAAAATCACAAGATTAAAAAAATACCATTTGATTTCTTTCATTTATCTTCTGATCTGTGGCATTCTGTGGGTGCTTGAGACAAGCTTTGCACTGCATCCAAAAGGGCTAGAATTTGAACTCTTATTTTTGTTTTGATTTGTTTTTTAAGCTGGGCCTGTCACATGATCAGTTGCCTCTAGGACTTGGGGAGGCTGTAAGTAAATCGTGACATGTCATGAGCCTCAGGATTAAATTGCTAGAGTTGGCAATGCTGTGTTATACATATGTGACATCCCACTGAGTCCGTCATGCACCCTATGCCTGGAATTCAATGGATCTACCCGTGTACACATCTGCACACATGCTTACATGATCAGGGTTTGAAACACAAGAAAAACAAGAGGAGATGAAAGGGACAAGATGATGGAAAGGATTAAATGGTTATTTAGGAGGCTAATGCAAGTGACAAATGGCTTCTGGTTTCTTTCTTGGTTCATATCTGATCTATGAGAATAGGTTAAAAAAAGTGTGTAGTCTTGAGATAAGAAGACTGTGGGACATTACAACAGTCTTCAGATATGTTAAGGATTGTCATTCAGAGAACAGTGATCAAGTGTTCTCCGTGTCTTCTGAAGGTAGGACAAGGAGTAACTAGATTTAAGGGAGATTTAAGGTTAGATGTTAAGAAAAAACTTTCTAACTATAAGGGTAAAGTACTGGAATATGTTCCCAAGAGATGCTGTGGAATTCACATCACTGGAGGTTTGTAAAAACGGGTTTGACAAACATCTGTCAGGATGGTCTAGGTATGCTTGGTCCTGCCTCAGCCCTGGCTGGGGGAAGGAGGGGAGGTCTGGCTTAGATAACCTATCAATGTCCCTTCCAGCTCTACATTTCGATGATTCTAGCTCATGTCTCGATTATAGTAACATCCTTTTCATTGACCTTGATAAATGCTATCTTTCCTGCTCATATCCATTCACAATGATGCTTCAAAGATCACTTTCCTAGCCCATCACTTCTCCCATGTCACCCTCTCTTTGCATCCCTCCATTAGCTCCAGCTTCTCTATCTCATCAAACTTAAGCTACTTGTCTTCACTTTCAATGCTCTTCTTTGCTTGTCTCCAGGCTACCTATCATCTCTCACTCACTATTGGGACATCAGCCCAGGCTGCCACCCTCCATCACCCACTTGTTTAATTTGAAAATAAGCATCTTTATGTTTTCTCCCATGCTTCCTCTCATGCTCGGGAGGAGCTTCCCGTAAAAGTCTGCAAAACTATTGCATTGTTCTCCTTCAAATCCCTCCTGAAATGTCTCCTTTGTCATGAGACCTACAGACAACTCAACAAGAGTTAGGCTGCTGTTGTGCTGAGACCACTGCCTGTCATGCTGACCAGTATTGTCACATCATTTCCTTGTAGTACCCCGTCTTCCTGGAGCCATCTCTTGTCTTTTGTCTTATTCTTAGAATGTCAACTCCTTGGTGCAGAGGCCATCTATTTTGTACTGTTTGTACAGCACCTAGTACAATGGGGGTCCCGGAGCACGACAAGGGCTCCTAGATGCAATTGTAACACAAATAAATAAGGAGAATACAATGAATAACTCTGAGCCAGAAAACTGAGCTCGGGTTACTGCCCCTGAGCTTGTCTAGATTCACTGTCTGCCAGGACTCAGGCACAGTAAGTGGAGTGGGATAACAGGAATCACCAATGAATGCTGCATTGCCGGCCCAGCCATTCACAAATCAAAATTCAGGATTTCCCTTTTTCAGACTTAGCTCCACAACCAAGTGGGCCAGAAACTCCCTGTTTTTAAAATGCAGAGATTGTCACCTACTTATTTGACCCCAGGAGCTGGGACTTTAAGAAAAACACCAAGCATCACGACACTTACCCACCTTATGGTCCATTATAAAAGGCCGATAACACCATTAATCTCCCCATGGTGAATGGGGAATGGTAGGACCAAGCACACCCTCTGCACGAATGCAGCACCATTTACCTGGGGATCTTAAAGCACGTTACAAAAGCTAATCAGTGATATCTCAGCACAGCCCAGGGTTACGCCCTACCCATTTTACAGACAGAGAAGATGAGGCACAGAGACCTTTTCCACTGGAGCAGGAATGTGTGTATAGGATTAGATGCTGCAGCCCTTGTTCACGTAAATCATCACATTGGTTTCAATGGCAGCTGAAAGTGCTCAGTATTTCACAAGCTCGACCCCACAATGACAAGTCAAAAGTTACACATTAAAGGTGTAGAAAGGACAGGAGCAGAGCCCAACACTTCTGTGTCTGACCAACCAGAGCATCCTTCTCCCTGGAGGATGAGTGACCATCACACACTGCGATGATGCACAGAAACCAGTTCTAGGTCTAGTCCCTGAAGCGAGGCCAGGACCCTGCACACATGGGCTGCTTTGCATGTGAACTCCCCAGTGATGCTGCCCTGTTGCTCTGAAGGGCTATAAAAGATTTTGTTCCACTCTCCGCGGTTTATTGAGCAGCACCTGCCAGCTCAGACGTACCAAGATGTTCTCTCAGACTCAGCTCCTCTGGCTACTGGCGCTTTGGATTCCGGGTAAGAATCAGAACCGGACGGCACTGGCTTAAAAGACAATGATCCACTGATATTTTAAAAATTAAAAACATTGTAGCTAGATTGGCTGTTAAATAAGTAATTCATCACAGTTATGGCTTGAATATAATGATTGTGAACATCTTGTATTATATGATGCATTTCACACCATTGTCTAAAGATACAAATGTCAATCACTTATTCTTATTTATTGTTGCTCACTATCAATGACCTTTTCTCTGTATTTATTTATATTTCATATTTAATGCAGACTCCTATGGGCAGGTCACTATGACTCAGTCTCCAGAATCCCTCTCAGTGACTCCGGGAGAAAAAATCACCATCAGTTGTACAGCCAGTTCTAGCCTTCGCAGATACTATGTATCCTGGTACCAACAGAAACCCGGACAAGCTCCTAAACTTCTTATCTATGATGACACTGACCGTGCCTCTGGGGTCCCAGCCCGCTTCAGTGGCAGTCGGTCTGGCACCGTTTACACTCTCTCAATCAGCAGCATTGAAGCCGATGATGCAGCAGATTATTATTGTCTGCAGACTGATAGCTCACCTCTCACAGTGATGCAGACCAATACAAAAACCTCCCTGCTCTAGGGCAGTGTGAGTGCTGCTTCCTGTGCAGATCATCACAGTGTTAGTGCAGCTGCTACACCCTGAATTAGGGTGAGTGTTATATGTTAGTGTCCAGGGCCCTCACTGCAGTGGCCTTCTCCTTGCCTCCCCATTGCTCCCCACCACCAACACCACAATTAACCAGACATTTTCCTTGGGAAACCCAGGTCCCTCCATTCTAATGGGGACACAGAAAGCACCCAATGGCCTGGAACAAAACCCCCTCCCCACCTCCAGTTCAGACAGTGCCAACGGGATCAGGGTGCTGTTTGGGTGGACGTTACCAACTCAGAGATAGTGACAGATGCAAAACCTCAGTCACTTGGGTCCCATTGATTTATGGCCATGAGGTTCCCACCATAGCACAGGACATCAGAGACCAGTTACACCAGTCCTGGACTCCTGTGAGGCAGGGACTGACTGCAGCTTCCTTTGGAGACAAAGAGAGTTGAGAGCTCTCAGCACCTCTCAAGAACTGCCGGGCACCTTGTGGGAAGAGGCCCTCAGAAAGAAAGGCAAGACTGCGTGGGGGGGAAGGGGAACCAGAATGTGAACAGTGCATGGAATGTACAACAGGGTGAATGGGCTAGGTACAGGATTCTGTGATATGTGGGGGAAGTGGAAGACATGAGAGACAAGCAGAAGGAGAGAGATGGAAGGGGATGCCTGAGAGAAAATAGGAAAGAAGGAGAATTCTGACTATAGAAAATAGGGAATGAATAAATACACCATTATCTAAATGACAGGGTCAACAAGGGTTCCACTTTAGTTTCTCTACTGATTCTTGTATCCTCGTTTCCATCTCCTCACACACAGTGGGGGAAATCCTGGCCCCGCTGAAGTCAGAGTCAAAACCTAATTGGCTTCAAGGGGGGCAGGGCCCAACCTCTGTTCTCTTCTGTAGTCAGCCTGTATTTTGTGTGCATGTATGTTTTGCAGCAGTGAGCGTGTAGGGAAAGGCTGGGTGGCAGATTGGAAAGTAAGAGCTGGAAGAAGCTTCTGGAAATAAAAGAAAAGAAAAGAACAAAACACCGGACATGAGAAGTCACTGGATACATTCTTCCTGCTGTTATTTTGGCATTTAATTGTAATGAGTGTTCCCCAATACATTTAACACTAAGGAGCATTCTGAACAGAACAGCTATAGAAGAAATCAATGTCAGATTCATTTTTGCTGAATCTAATGAAGAATATCCTCACATCAAAACAGGGATATAAGGAAAATAATTAATTGAACTGAATATTCCCCTATGGCCAGCAGGTGGCATCACACAAATGTGTCATACCTGCAGCAGAGACTGGAACATGTGAAATTCCAATCACAGAGAGCCGTGTAGCGTTACTGTTGGATGTGCTTGGCACTTCACTGAACAAATGCAGACAGGAGCCCTGCTCTGAAGAGCTGACACTCCCTGTCCCTGATCCTGTTAACACTTCTATACAACACTAATTTATCAGTAGTGCCCACCACAAACATTCAGAAGTCATGAAGTGAGCTTAAAAATCACAAGATTAAAAAAATACCATTTGATTTCTCTCATTTCTCTTCTGATCTGGGGCATTCTGCGAGTGCTTGAGTCAAGCTTTGCTCTGCATCCAGTAGGGCTAGAAATTGAACTCTTATTTTTGTTTTGTTTTTTAAGCTGGGACTCTCACATAATCAGTTGCCTCCAGGACTTCGGGAGACTGTAACTAAATCATGACATGTTATGAGCCTCAGGATTAAATTGCTAGAGTTGGCAATACTGTGTTATACATATGGGACATCCCACTGAGTCCGTCATGCACCCTATGCCTGCAATTCAATGGATCTACCCATGTACACATGTGGACACATGCTTACATGATCAGGGTTTGAAACCAAAGAAAAACAAGAGGAGATGAAAGGGACAGGATGATGGGAAGGATTAAATGGTAATTTAGGAGGCTAAAGCAAGTGACAAATGGTTTCTGGTTTCTTTCTCAGTTCATACCTGATCTATGAGAATAGATTAAAAAAACTGGGCACATATACTCTTGAGATAAGAAGACTGAGGTGAGACCTGACAGCAATCTTCAGATATGTTAAGGATTGTCATTAAGAGAACTGTGATCAAGTGTTCTCCGTGTCCTTTGATGGTAGGACAAGAAATAACTAGATTTAAGGTTAGATGTTAAGAAAAAACTTTCTAACTATAAGGGTAGTTAAGTTCTGGAATATGTTCCCAAGGGAGGCTGTGGAATTCACATCACTGGAGATTTGTAAAAACAGGTTAGGCAAACCTCTGTCACGATGGTCTAGATATGCTTGGTCCTGCCTCAGCCCTGGCTGAGGGGAGGAGGGGAGGTCTGACCTAGATAACCTATCAACGTCCCTTCCAGCCCTACATTTCTATGATTTTATCTCATGTCTCGATTATAGTAACATCCTTTTCATTGGCCTTGATAAATGCTATATTTCCTGCTCATATCCACGCAGAATGCTGCTGCAAAGATCACTTTCCTAGCCCGTCATTTTGCCCATGTCACTGTCTTTTTGCGTCCCTCCACTAGCTCCAGATTCTCTGTCTCATCAAACTTAAGCTACTTGTCTTCACTTTCAAGGCCCTTCTTTGCTTGTCTCCAGGCTACCTATCATCTCTCACTCACTATTGGGATGTCAGTTCCCATCTCCCATCAGCCCAGGCTGCCACCCAAAATCACCCACTTGTTTAATTTTTAAATAAGCATCTTCATGTTTTCTCCCATGCTGCCCCTCACACTTGGGAGGAGCTTCCCATAAACATCTGCAAAACTATTTCATTGTTCTCCTTCAAATCCCTCCTGAAATGTCTCCTTTGTCATGAGAGCTACAGACAACTCAACAAGAGTCAGGCCGCTGTTGTGCTGAGACCCCTGCCTGTCATCCTGACCAGTATTGTCTCATCATTTCCTTGTAGTGCCCCGTCTGCCTGGAGTCATCTGTTGTCTTTTGTCTTATTCTTAGATTGTCAACTCCTCGGGGAGACGCCATCTTTTTTGTACTGGGTTTGTACAGCACCTAGCACAATGGGGTCCCAGGGCATGACAACGACTCCTAGATGTGATGGTAGCATAAATAAATAAGGAGAATATAATGAATAACTCTGAGCTAAAGAACTGAGCTTGAGTTACTGCCCCTGACTGTCTAAATTCACTGTCTGCCAGGACTCAGGCATAGTCAGTGGAGTGGGATAACAGGAAACATCCCTGAATTCTGAGTTGCCAGCCCAGCCATTCATAAATCACAAGTCAGGGCCCAACACATCAGACGATTTTTATAAATACTAAATTCTGGTTTCTTTTTACTTGTGTTCAGGATTTCCCCTTTTCAGCAGAATTAGCTCCCCTAACAAGTGGACTGGAAACTCTCTTTAAAAATAAAAAGCAAAGCCGAGTTTCTCACCTAATCACTTGACCCCAGGAGTTAGGACTTAAAAAAATGACTGCAAAACCTAAGTATCATGAGACTTGCCCACCTTACTATCCTGTATAAATGGCTGATATCACCATTAACCTCCCTCTGGCGGATGGGGAGGGGTTAGGCCCATGAATACCCTCTGCACTGATCCATCAGCATTTACCTGGGGATCTCCAAGCACTTTACAAACACTAATCAGTGATATCCCAGCACCACTCAGTGGCACGTCCTGTGGGCATTACCTTCCCCATATTGCAGACAGGGAAGATGAGGTGCAGAGAGATGTAAGGACCTATTCTACTGAAATTGCCTTTGACATCAGTGGGGGCAGGACTGGGTGTATAGAGTCAGATCCTGTTCATTTAGGTCACCCCATGGATTTCAATGGGAGTTGAGAGCGCCCAGTACTTCACAAGATCCCGCCCACAATGATAAGTCAAAGGTCACAGACTGGCAGAGGCAGACCCAGATCCCAGGTCTCCTGTGCCTGACCCACAGGAGCATCCTTCCCTCCTGGAGGGTGAGTGACCTCACACACTGCGATGATGCACAGAAACCAGCTCTATGTCTAGTCAGAGCAGGGAGACCAGGATCCCGCACACAGGGGCTGCTTTGCATGTGAACTCCCCAGTGACGCTGCCCTGTTGCTCTGAGGGGCTATAAAAGATTTTGTTCCACTCTCCATGGCTTATTGAGCAGCACCTGCCAGATCAGACACATCAAGATGTTCTCCCAGGCTCAGCTTCTCTGGTTACTGGTGCTGTGGATTCCAGGTAAGAATCGGAACCGGACGGCACTGGATTAACAGTACAATGATCCATTTAAATTTTAAAACTTCAAAACATTGTAGCTAGATTGGCTATTAAATATGTAATTCATCACAGTTATGGCTTGAATACAATTGTGAACATCTTGTATTATGTGATACATTTCATACCATTGTCTAAAGATGCAAATATCACTTATTTATTGTTCCTCATGATCAATGACCTTTTCTCTGTATTTATTTATATTTCATATTTAATGCAGACTCCTATGGGCAGGTCACTATGACTCAGTCTCCAGAATCCCTCTCAGTGACTCCGGGAGAAAAAGTCACCATCAGATGTACAGCCAGTTCTAGCATCAGCAGTAGCTATGTATCCTGGTACCAACAGAAATCCGGACAAGCTCCTAAACTTCTTATCTATCAAGCCTCCACCCTTGCCTCTGGGGTCCCAACACGGTTCAGCGGCAGTGGGTCTGGCACCGCTTACACTCTCTCAATCAGCAGTGTTGAAGCCAATGATGCAGCAGATTACTACTGTTTTCAGAGGGATAGCTCCCCTCTCACAGTGATACAGACCAATACAAAAACCTCCCTGCTCTGGATGTCTGCGAATGCAGATTTCTGCAGAGACAATCACAGCGTCAGTGTAACCGCTGCCCCTCCCCACCTGCAGTTCAGACTGTGCCAACAGGATCAGGTGCTGTTCGTCTGGGTGTGACCAGCTCAGCAATAGTAATAGATACAATACCTCAGCCACTCGGATCACATTTATTTATGCCCATGCAGTTTCCACCATGACACCAGAGACAGGTTGCGTTCCCAATATTCTCTGGTTGAGCAGGGCCAATCCTGCAAAGGGCTGAGGGGCTCCTGTGAGACACCAAGTGACTTCAGTGCCCAATGGAATCAAAGAGAGCTGAGGGCTGTTCGCACCTCTCAGGAACTGCCTGGGAGCTGGGGATGGGGGCGGGAGGGAAGAAGAGAGACAGACAGACAGACAGATAGACAGAGGTTTGTATGGAAGGCTGTGTGGGTAGAAAGGGGACTGGAATGTGAGCAGTGTGCATGGGATGGATAAGAGGGTGCTTGGGCTGGGCATAGGGCTGTGTGACAGTGGAACAGAGAAGACACAAGAAGAGACAGAAGGAATAGGGAAGGACGAGAGAAACTAGGGGAAGAAGGAGATTTCTGAGTAGAAAAATAGAAACAAATGTTGCATTATGAAAAGTGACAGGATCAACGGGGTTTAATTCTATATTAGTTTCACTGGCGACTGGTGTACGTATCACCATTTCCGTCTCTTCACACACACTCATAGTCTCACTTGGCAACAGGGATAGAAGTTAAAGAAATCATAGTACTAAATATCCCCCCTATTGCTAGCAGATGGCATCACACATGTGTCACTCCTCCAGCAGAGACTAGACCATCTGAAATGCCCAACACAGAAAGCCGTGTAGCGTTACTGTTGGATGTGCTTGGCACTTCACTGAACAAACACAGACAGGAACCCTGCTCTGAAGAGCTGACAGTCCCCGATCCTGCTAACACTTTTATGTCGCTAATGTATGAGTATTGCCAATCACAAACATTCAGAAATGATGTGATTAAAAAAATATCATTTCAGTGATTTCATTTGTCTTCTGGTTTGGAGCATTCTGGGCACACTTGGGTCAAGCTTTTCACTGAAATCAGTACGGCTCCAGAAGCTGGGGAGGCTTTAAATAAACCATCACATGCCATGGGACTCATAATTACATTGTTAGCATTGGCGATGCCACTTTATGTATGAGGTACCATTGAGTCCATCAGTATCCTATGCCTGGAATCCAATGCCTCTCCCCTTGTACCCAACGGTACACATGCGCACACGTGCTTACAGGGTAGCGGTCTAAAGCATTTGAACAACAAAGAGGAGACAACACAGGAAAGGGATGGGGAACGGGCAGGGTGATGGGGAGGATTATATGGTTACTTATGTATCAGAGGGGTAGCCGTGTTAGTCTGAAAATGTAAAAAGCAACAGAGGGTCCTGTGGCACCTTTAAGACTAACAGAAGTATTGGGAGCATAAGCTTTCGTGGGTAAGAACCTCACTTCTTCAGATGCAAGTGATGGTTACTTATGAGGCTAGTGTACGTATCCTGTAGGTTGCTTGTTTCTTTCTTGGTTAACACCAATTCTTTCAATGGAATTAGAGTGCTAGTGTATGGGGGCTTGAAGAAGAGGGTTTGGACAAGGGCCACACAGGAGGAGACGTGGTGTTTGTTGTTGGGTTGGCAGGGAGCGTTCCAGGCTGATGGGAGAGCCTGAATACAGGGTAAAAGTGGCTGAGGATGCCTGTAAATGCTGAGGATGCCTGTAAATGCCCTCTCCATGCTTCTCCATGCTATTAGCTTGGGCAGAACAAAGACACCAAAATCAGGAGCAAGAAGCCAACAGTAGATAGGTGGGGGGGGGAATAAACAACAGAGTTTGTAACACATTCATACAGAAATACGCTCTCTGGAATAGCACAAACCAATCCATCGCCCGTGACCCAGCTCCTCAGCAGGTGTAAATCACCATAACTCCACTGACATCAGGGCATCTACACTGATTTACAATAGATGGAGCTCTGACTCCATATCAGGGGCTGAGAGGAGATGCTTTGCTTATATGCAACCCACTGACCCTTCCCTGCTGCTTGGAGCAGTTATGAAGGTTATACTTCACTCTTTGTGGTTTATTGACAAGTGCTGTTCAGGTCAGACCCATGAAGATGATCTCACAGGCTCTGCTCATCTGCTTCTTAGTGCTCTGGATCGAGGGTAAGAATCAGCCCAAAATCGAGAAGATGCACAGACTGGGTTTTCTGAATCACAACAGGACAGTCCTTTGCTCTTATTTAGGTGCATGTTGGAATCCACTCAGTGTTTTTTCATTTAATTAATTGGCTGAGGGCAGCAAATACACCTGTCCCTCTCTCCGGCTCTGGACTGAGCTATGCACCCTCTTACCCATCCCCTAACTGTCTGTGCCAGGGTTTCAGATCACTGTGCTGTGGTTATCAGGCCAGGCTCTCCATGATGAAGAACTAGCTAGAAATCCTGTCCCCCATGGGCCTTGCATGGAGAGAGTGGAAATCACCACCGGCTGGGCTGTGGGAGATTCACACCCAGAGTGGCACGACAGCAGGCAGGGCTGCTCATACTGCACTCCAGGGACTTTAGTCTCCCTCTGCTCACCAGGGCAGTCCCAGCAGCTAGTGGGGTGCCAAGTCTCCAAGCTCCTGGATACTTCAGTTCTTCAGACGTGACAAACCCAGTTCTCTCCCTTCCCACAGTGTTGTTTCCAATTATCCCGAAAAGGAATCTGCTCAAGGCTTCTCTGAACAGGAAAGAAAACCAAACTGACCCGTGTCATAGAATCACAGAATATCAGGGTTGGAAGGGACCTCAGGAGGTCATCTAGTCCAACCCCCTGCTCAAAGCAGGACCAATCCCCAACTAAATCATCCCAGCCAGGGCTTTGTCAAGCCTGACCTTAAAAACCTCTAAGGAAGGAGATTCCACCCCCTCCCTAGGTAACCCATTCCAGTGCTTCACCACCCTCCTAGTGAAAAAGTGTTTCCTAATATCCAACCTAAACCTCCCCCACTGCAACTTGAGACCATTACTACCACTGAGATCAGTCTAGATCCATCCTCTTTGGATGAAAGCAGCTATCAAATCCCCCCTCATTCTTCTCTTCTGCAGACTAAACAATCCCAGTTCCCTCAGCCTCTCCTCATAAGTCATGTGCTCCAGCCCCCTAATCAGTAGTGCAGTACTTTACACAGACAGGACACACAAAATGCTTTCCTCCAACATGCTGATGTCATTTCCAAGTGTTATCTACACAAGTCTGCACCTGGTCACAACCATCGCGGCATGAATGACCTGAGGTAGATGACACTTGCTAAACGAATAAACATGCTGGAGGAAAACATTTCTGAAATGCTGCTAAGAAATTAGTTCTCAAATCCCTAGGTCTGAGTCTTGACCTAGGGGCTGAGGCAAGATGCTTTGTATCTCTCCTTCTGATTCCAATTCCCCTCGTGCTCTTGGCAGTTATAAATATTACATTTTACACTTAGAGAGACAAGGTTGGTGAGATAACACCTGTGATTGGACCAATTTCTGTTGGGTTACAGAGAGTTCTTCCTCAGCTCTGGGAAAGGTAACTATAAAAACAAAAACAAAAAAACCTGATGACAGCCATCCAACACAAAAGCAAGAAGTGGAACTAACTACAACTACTCCACAATCCACAGAACACCACGTCTGGGAGAAACCATGGCACCAGTACCCACCAAATGGACACTGCACAGCACCCAATCATCATCAATTTATCAAGACTACCCCGCACTGGAGCTGAATCATCCATACTCTCTAAGAGACTAAACATCTGCCCCACCACAGATACTTCTCTCAGACCTAAGGAAGAGCTCTGTGTAGCTTGAAACCTTGTCTCCCTCACCAACAGTAGTTGGTCCAATAAGCGATATTACCTCGCCCATCTTGTCGCTCTAATATCCTGGGACCCACACAGCTACAACAACGCTGCATACATTTTACATTTACCGGTTAATTGATCAGCACCGGACAGCACCAACATAGCAAAACGATCTCACAGCCTCAGCATCTCTGGTTGTTAGTGCTCAGGATCCAGGGTAAGGGGCAGAACAAGAGGATATTGGCTTGAAAAAAGCAGATCTAGAAATGCTGCAGTATATTTTTTTATGTTTCTTCTCCATACAGTGTCATCATTTTGGTATTATATATACACACCTAGCTTAGAAATTACTTTCATTTTATGTTAAATTAATAAAACTATGTAAATACAATGTAAAAGCATAGTGATGAATGTAAGGAGACAGATGATAAAAATAATACAGCTTATTTTTTATTTTCATGT
Source organism: Emys orbicularis (assembly GCF_028017835.1). Lineage (NCBI taxonomy): Eukaryota > Metazoa > Chordata > Testudines > Emydidae > Emys > Emys orbicularis. The sequence continues at coordinate 132,963,733 of NC_088687.1, read as the reverse complement.
AGATCTAGTTCCTTATCATATTTTTCATTGAGACTCCAGATAGGACATTGTGATGACCAAGACTCCAGAAGAAAAAGTCACTATCAATTGCAAAGCCAGCGCAAGTGCTAGCAACTATATAGTCCGGTACCAACAGAAATCAGAACAAGCTCCCCTTCTTATTATTCTGGCTCTACCCTGCCTTCTGGGGTCCCAGCCTGGTTCAGGGGCAGTCAGTCAGGGAACGGGTACACTGATTTACAGTCTCATTATCAGTGTGGTTGGAGCAGATGATGGAGATCATCATCAAGAAAGTGTCAGCTTCCCTCTCACAGTGATGCAGCCCCGTACCAAAACCTGCCTGGTCTCTTCAGTTCCTGTGATTCTAGAGGAACAGCTGCTTCCTGCAGAGAAGTCCAGTGTCAATACGGCTGTTGCAGTCCAGCTCACTGCTCTGTGTCTAGAACGATACGCAGAGGGCTTGACTCTGCTACAGTACAGCAAGAGAACCCTCTACTGGCTGCTGGGAATGGCGAGGGTGGCTGCAAGCAAAAGCATAATCCATGTGTGGTAGGAAACACTCCAGCATGGAGAATGGAGTGGACAGACTAATGAGGGTTTTCCATTTGGCTCTGCTATTGTTCTTTGCATACAACCTTAACTGGTCAGCTGGAGTTCTATGGGGTAATGCCAACAATATGATACTTCAGCGTATACAGGTAGATACTGTTGTTATTAACAGTATATATAGAAATAAAATAAATGCACATATTAAAGGAATCACTCCAATGGAAGATGAATCCTCCATTGCACTAGAGGGGAAAATTTCATAGGAACCTAAGTCGTAAGAGGAAGACATGGTTTCTAGCTTCCCCATTTCTATTTAACACATGTAACCAACATTTGCATACCTGGGGTGTCTTAAGTTAGCCTAATACATCTATATGGAAGCACCTAAAAAAAGTGGCTCTCTTTTCAGAGATGCTGAAATTGTACTAAAATCAATGGGGGATGAAGATGACCGACCCATCTGAAAATCAGGCCATTTTTATTAAGGTGCCTAAATATGGATTTAGAATCCAGGCTTCAACATTTTCTCCCGAAGCAATACATGTTAAAATAGTAGCCCCCAAGTGGAGGACCTGCTCAGTATAATCCTAACCATAGCTCACGTGTTACCCTTTTACAGTCAATCCTTTGATAACATTGACCATGAGGTCTTGTTGGCACATTGGTAGACACCAGCAGAGACAGTGGGAGTTGTTCCTGAGCAGCTGAAATGACAATAGAACCAAGAGACTTGGCCTTGTGTGGAAAAGAGACAGTTGAAGCTGAGGCCTTGTGAACTATTGAACTGTGACCTCAAATTCTAAGAGGCCCTGTCATTCTTAATCCCCTTGGAGAACCTGGACATTCTAACATGTCCTGAGACTGTGTTCAATGCTGCTTTGTTTAGGAGTTGAATTTGTTTGGGTTAAAAAGACTATTGAAAATCTGGAAAGGAAAGGCTAGGCAGCTTTCCATGAAACGAAAAAGTGTATGATCCTCAGTAACCCAAAAGAGGCGGGGTAGGGGTCTCTTTTTGTTTGTTCCCTACCCCCAGCTTTTATCCTTTTCTTTATGGTCCACTCACATTATGGTTTTAATTGGTGTAAAGCCTATTCAACCTCAGGCCATGGTGTTTCCTGGGTTTCACAATCTCACTTGAATGCTCCTGGAATTCTTTTTGCCTGCTCCTCTGATGCTGGATCCTCTACACTTTGCGAGAAAGAAGGAAACTTTATCCATCATCTCAACCTCTCCTCCAATCCAGCCTTCCAACCTGACCAATGACGGACAAGGGTTCCTGCCTGCCTGAGGAAAGAGCTACAATTTGGCCCTCAAATTGACAGCAATCTTTACCCACCTAGCATTTAACGATACAACAGAATATCTAATTCTTTGTTTCCTTTTCCCTTCTGTTCCCTTCTCTTTTATCAGAGTCTCTGTATTTGGTTGTGGAAATGGTCTTGGCATTCATTCAACTAACTACTTTGTTACTACACACAAAATAGTTTGATTGTCAGCTTCTGTAGTTAATATTTATTAAAGGCTGATGGATGCTATAGAAAACTCTATGATTGATACACAGATGGACTGAAGAAGAGAGTTTAATGAGAAAAGCAGCTTTTATAACTTGCAATTTTTCCTACATGTTGAAGTTAATAACAGAGAATGTTTACGCCAAACTAGATGCTGTCAGAACAATAACTGAGACAGGAGGAGAACCAGGACAGGATGACATCATGAGCACCAAGGAATTGTGTATGAGAGAGAGAGAGAGAGAGAGATCAACAATGTCAGCTGCAGCCAAGAAGTCAAGGAGGATGAGTGAGGGCCAAGAAGCAGTTGAGAGCAGTTTTGGGGCATCCCTCTCTGCAAGGAATGGCAGGTGCGTTACCAGACTGAGGGGTGTACATGACCCTGGGTCTGCAAAGGGAATGGACATTTACACAGAGATGCTGCTTTGCATATTTCCACCCAAGTGACAGTTCCCAGCTGTTCAGAGAAGATATAAACGTGCCACCTTCACACTTTGTGCTTCTGAGCTCGGTGTTTGTCACGCTAGACATATCAAGATGATCTCCCAGACTCAGCTACTCTGGCTCCTCGTGCTCTGCATTCAGGGTAACAACAACAACAGGGGAAATTAGTTTAAAATAAAGTTATAATATTTTACTAGGCTGCAAATGCTCAGAATTTCCTTTTCAAGCAATCATTCCCAATGGCATTTAGAATGTTATTGAAGGAGGGATACAAGATAGTCACTTAAAGATGCAGCTTTGTACTTAGTTAAAAGTTACAAAGTTAGAGTCATTTTATATTTATTTTTCTTTTAAATGTTTTTCTCCCATCCAGACTCCAGCGGGCAGCTTGTGCTGACTCAGACTCCAGAATCCCTGGAGGTGTCTCCAGGAGACAGAGTCACCATGAACTGCAAAGCCAGTTCCACTGTTACCAGCAACTTCATGGCCTGGTACCAACAGAAATCAGGACAAGTTCCTAAGCTCCTTATCTACGGTGCTTCCACCCGTCCCTCTGGGATCCCAGACCGGTTCAGCGGCAGTGGGTCTGGCACGGACTTCACTTTTACAATCAGCCGGGTTGAAGCTGATGATGCTGGAGATTATTACTGCCAGCAACATAGCAGCTCCCTTCTCACACAGTGATACAGACCAGCACAAAAACCTGCCGGCTCAGTTTAGTTTCACGCTCTCACTCACAGTATTTCAGCTGCTTCCTGTCCAGTTCCCTGGTGTTGGTGCTTCAACTGCCCTGCACTGGGATGCCTGGGTGTGTCAGACTTGCATCTCCTCCCTCCTCACTCCAAAATTTCTAGTCCTTTCAGGTGCTCCCTCCCACCATATGGTTCAACACTCTTTATTCAGCAATTGCTCCCCTGCCACTAACATGGATTTGCAGTACTGGCAAAATGGAACCCAGAATTCCTCAGCAGTGCCCACAGAACAGGGTTACATTACACGGTGCTAAAAACACCCGAGCCATTTGTACACTGCAGCTTCCAGCAGTGCCGCCATCGCTGGAGCTGCACCCAGGATGAATTCTGGGTCCCAGTTTTCCCAGCACAGATGAAGTCAGTGGGGTTATGGGTGCTAGGGCAGCAGGGGGAGGAACACAGCTATCGCTATACCTGAGCTGCGGTCCATCTAATCCAATATCACTCTCCAATAGTGGCCAGTCCCTGCTGTTTCACATCCAAGAAACTCTTCAGTAGGAGTTAGGGGATAACCAGGCCCCACAGAAAGTTTCTTCTCCTATTTCTTACAAGAGCAGTTATTATAAGGTTTTCATACATTCAGATTCCTGGCAGTGTCTCTCCAGTGAGGCTACAGCCGTTTCAGTAGCAGTGGATAGAAACTGATTTCACCCTCATAATCAATAGTGTTGAAGCTGAAGATACTGTTGTCAGCCAGGCTACCACCTCCCTCTCACAGTGATACAGATCAACACAAACCTTGCCTGGGCTGCTCTGTAGCTTTGCTCATTAACACATCTTCTCCGACACAAACTCTTCTAAACACTTGCTACTCCTGCAGCAGGGTCAATGACTGTGTCAGCCCCAGAGAGGTAACTAAAGGTTTTTGCCTTCTTCTCTGAATCACCACTAGGGGGAACAAGGTCAAACAATTCAGAGCACAGAGCTTAATGCGGGGGGGGAGGGAGGGAGTTCAGTTAAGTGACAGTGCGGCACATTTGACACAATTGATGGTAAAGAAGAAAATGGTGCAGGAAGGGAAGACGAGCTTTTTGCCAAGGACCAGACACAACACTGGATTCTAGAATAGAGTCCATAAACACTGAACCACCATGCTACTCCCAGACACCAGGCATCCTAGAGAGAGCAGGGAGGGGTGGAGGAAGGGATGGGGAAGAGAGAAAGAAAAGACAGGAGAAGAGGAGGGAAGGGCAGCTTTACATTCCACTTGGGTCTCCAGGGGCAGAGCAGCAGATATCCAAGCTCCACAGAATGACATTTCAATCTCAGCACATCCAGGTGGTTTCCTGTCATTTTCTTTACGCTTCCTTTCAGGCTATAATCATGAGGGGGCAGAGTCTGTGCTGCGTTTCCTGAAAGATGCAGCCCACAGGGAGGGGGCAAAGTTAAGATTCTGCCCATACCTGGGCTACTTCAGCACCCAATGTAAGTTAGAGCAGCCCCTGGGTCTCCTGTAATTTACAGCTGCCTCCCCACAGCCGTTTGTCAAATCCACAATAGCTCCCAGCAACAATGCCAGGCTCTGCAGGCCTGAAAAAATTGTTTCAAATTGACTGTTGAAGCTGTTCCACATTGTGTAAATAATTAAATATTCATTGGCCCAGAGAGAGACACTGGTTAGGACACAACTTGGAACATGGAAGACCCAAGTTCAAAGCCCTGCTCCGATGCCTATTTCTTTAGTTACACAAAGTGGATAGCTCCAACCAGAGAGATTTAGAGACACCTGCCCCACAATACCCCATAGCTTTTTTATAGCTAGAGCTCTCAGGCGACTATTCCACACAATGTCACCATCGTGGGGGTTTACTCCGATGGGGAGGCCAGCCATTCGGGATCACTGCTATGTCTGAGAAGGGCAAGGTGCCCTGAGGGAAGTGACAATTGAAGAGTGTCCGTATGGAGAGGGGTAAAATGAAGGCTCATGCCTAGACACGGGCAGCACAGCCCAAGGGAATAACTAGGGGAGATATGTCAGCTATGCTAAGATACATGGATGATCTGCAGAGAGTTCTGTATACGTTAGCATGGGCATCTTGGAAATACAAAACATAATTCTAACAGAAGAGGAGCACAAAATAAACCAAATATGAACATTTCATAACTCTATTGAAACTAAAGGGCAGTAAATTTACATGCAAGCTCCCCTTGTTACTCCGGCTCTATCCTGCCCTACATTGAGGGCTGTACATAGCCCTGGGTCTGCAGAGGGACTGGACATGTACACAGAGATGCTGCTTTGCATATTTCCATCCAAGTGACAGTTCCCAACTGTTCAGAGCAGATATAAATGTGCCACCTTCACACTTTGTGCTTCTGAGCTCGGTGTTTGTCACTCTAGACATATCGAGATGAAGTCCCAGACTCAGCTACTCTGGCTCCTCGTGCTCTGCATTCAGGGTCAGAACAACGACAGGGGAAATCAGTTTATAATAAAGTTATAATATTTTACTAGGCTGCAAATGCTCAGAATTTCCTTTTCAAGCAATCATTCCCAATGGCATCTGCAATGTTATTGAAGGAGGGATACAAGAAGCAGCTTTGTATTTAGTTAAAAATTACGAAGTTTGTGTCATTTTATATTTCTTTTTCTTTTAACTGTTTTTTCTCCCATCCAGATGCCAAGGGGCAGCTTGTGCTGACTCAGACTCCAGAATCCCTGGCAGTGTCTCCTGGAGACAGAGTCACCATCAACTGCAAAGCCAGTTCCAGTGTTAGCAGCAGCTACCTGTCCTGGTACCAACAGAAATCAGGACAAGCTCCTAAGCTCCTTATTCACAGCGCTTCCACCCGTCCCTCTGGGATCCCAGACCGGTTCAGTGGCAGTGGGTCTGGCACAGACTTCACTTTTACAATCAGCCGGGTTGAAGCTGATGATGCTGGAGATTATTACTGCCAGAAGGGTGGCAGCTCCCCTCTCACACAGTGATACAGACCAGTACAAAAACCTCATGCTCTCTGCAGCATGCGATGAAGTTACTGTTTGTGGAAGATATTACTCTCTGCCTTACAAGTGTTCTGTCAAATGTGAATGAAGAGGGTGACTTATTACATCTCAGAACATACAGTAAAAAAGAGAACTCCAAAAGACCCAATGAGTTTGCCCAATGACACAGACATTCAAATGCACAGGGTCTAGTTTTCACGGCTTTATCCTCACTATTGAATCCCAGTGCATCAGACACACATCAATACAAATTGCTCCAAACAGCTGTTACACCTTCTTTCTTAATTGAGTGGCTCCTTTTTATATCAAACAGAATTAATTTTAATACAGAGAGCTAATTGCAAACCAGAATCCCCTTTCCATGGGAAATTTCAAAGTTTCCTGTGTAAGAAAAGTTCTAAAATGTATTCTGGAAAAATCAAAAATGACTTTTTGCTTCAATAAAATTAAAACATTTCATTTCAACGTTACCAACTCAACTTTTACGGTGAAGTATAAAAGTCAAAATTATAAAAATCAAAACAAAACATTTCAGCCTTATCAAAAGGAAATGGTTTGACCTTATTGAAACAAATTGTTTTGATCATGTTCTGTTGAAAATTTTGACAGAGATACACTTCTAGAGAATGTCACCATTTCATCCAATCAACAGTTGCTGACAAAACTGTCCCAACAGAAAAATGGGAACCAACCACTTCTCACATAAATACATTTCCAATATGGTCTCAGGGTTTCCTTTTATTTCCATAGAGCCTCAATGACATCCCATTGAGAAGCTCTCAGAAATCTGGGGATTTTTAATGGTCGTGATAAGATCAGGCACCTGTTTGTTTTAAGGTGACCAGACAGCAAGTGTGAAAAATCGGGACGGGTGTGTGTGTGTGTTGGGGGGGGGGGGGGAGAGTAATAGGAGTCTATATTAGAAAAGACCCAAAAATCGGGACTGTCCCTATAAAATCGGGATATCTGGTCACCCTAGTTTGTTTATAGCGTATGGTAAGACTTTGTGGTCGAGATTCTCAAAGGCCTACGTGGGAGCAAATCCCAACATGCACATGAACCCTGAGGCACAAGCAGGTAATAGGCACACACAGGATTTTCGGAGTGACTGGGTAGATGCAGTGTGTGTCCTCCAGTGAGCAAGGCATTGCAGTGGCCACAAAGAGGGGTGCTCACCCCAAGTTCCCGAATGGCCTGGGGTATGCACACGCTCTGACTGGGTCTGGCTAGCAGAGGGCAGCAGGAGCCAATCAAGAGGATGTTCAGTCAGCTTCTCTATGGCTTCTGACTGGCCATACCCACCCAAAAGAGGCAGCAACTGGGGAGGGGATGTGGAACAATGTCTGGTGGAGTCTGTGGGTTGTTGGCACATTTGGTGAAAGGAGAGGGAGGCTAGCATGGGAAGAGGGGGAGGTGTCAGTTAGGGGGTTAGGGGGTGAGGTGTCAGTTAGGGGGCCCACAATCCAGTATCAAGTGTGCACCTGGGTGCTCTAGCCTTTGAGAGGGAGAACTATGTGGACATACAATATGGGCGTCTTTATCTGTTAGCATCCCCTTGAAGCAGGAGCTACACCAACCTAGCTCAGTCCCCCGCTTATGCGGCCACACCTGACTCTGCATTGTCAAGTCCTTGTTAAGATCTGACTCTTCTGGGACAGGTCCCTGAGGATAACAGGGAGGTGGAAGTTCCATGGCTCTAGCAAAGACTAACCAGCCCTAGTTCTCCTGAGTTAAGGAGCTTCTTCTCTAAATGTAGCTGGCTGGGGTAGGTGGGGGAACTCAGCCCCATCCAGTCCACTGGGCTCCAGCTCAGGGCCCTTGCCTGAGCATCTCCACTGATGCATCATTATTGAAAATTACCCTCTCAGGAGACCATGGTGGTTCAGTGTATGGGAATCAGGAGAGGAATCTGGTGTATTAATAGCACAGGATCAGGTGCAGCTACTGCTGTGCGAGAGTAGACCCCAGAATGGTTCATTCCAACAAGTGGCTCAGTCCACACATATAACCCATGGGGCTTTGCCAGAGAACAGCAATGGAGGGAGGGCTGGAGGCTCCCCTGCTCTGCTCACACAACACCCCCGTAGCTCTCAGGCTTGGGCACCTACCATGTCATGGAGGTAGTGGGTGTAGGGCACAGACACAGCAGGCAGCGTAAGAGCCTGGCGCACTGATGCCACTTGTCAACCTCTCTGTGCTGCGCATGCATCCCAATCTGAGCATGCTCAGACCTTGGGTGAGCTCTTCCCAGACCTCATGTCAACCTGCCTGTGTGTGCCCATGAAGCCTTGAGAACAGCCATCGTTGTAGGGGTGAAAAAAGCTACCGGCAGCATTGCACAGAAGCACGCAGCTTCTGGCACCGCTGCTTTCTTGAAATCCTGGCTGTATAAGTAAAATAAAAAATTATTAGTTAATGTATTATGCGGAAGAGGATCTACTGATTGGATTGAAACCTCACACAGTAAATGACCAAATCACATTAGCTCTTCTTACTTGTATTTAAAGCTGCAGCTCGCTTGGTTACTCATCATTAATCAAACAGCCGTTGTTGCCACCTGTGTCCTGTAAAACTAACTGTGGCTGCTTTACCATCCGAATCATGGAAATATATTCTAATCATTACATCCCATAATAGCGATGCTGCATTGAAACCATCAGGTCAGATATTTCAAAACTCCTTTCTGGTCATTTACATAATTGGGCTCTTTTTGCATATTCACACACAGCTGATGTTTCCTCACTGAGCTGCTGAACACATAAATGGTTCCATTTCCACTACATGCCTTACTGAGGAGCATTTCCAACCCCACAGAAGCAAGATGATCTCAAAGACTCCCCTTCTCTGGCTGCTGCTTTTCTGGATTCAGGGTAAGAAACAAGGCTGCCCAGAGGATTCAGGGGGCCTGGGGCAAAGCAATTTTGGGGGGCCCTTCCATAAAAAAAAGTTGCAATACTATAGAATATTATATTCTCGTGGGGGCCCCTGCGGGGCCTGGGGCAAATTGCCCCACTTGCCCCCCCGCCCTCCCTCCAGGCAGCCCTGGTAAGAAACAGACAAGTGTTAAAAGGGTTAATAAGGAATGAGACAAACCATCAAAAATGGCAGTGGGTTTTTTATTGAAATACTAATTCCTGGTATATTTTCTAGTTCACTTCTACCGTTCACTTTACAAATGTTTCAATGTAAAGTTTTGAATAATGTTAACATCATTGTCCCATAGCCCCAACCCTGCCAATTTTCATTCTCTCTCTCCAGGTTCCAGTGGACAGACTGTGATGACTCAGACACCAGAATCTATCTCGGTGTCTGTGGGAGAGACCGTCACTATCAAATGCAAAGCCAGCGCAAGCATTAACAGCTACATCGCTTGGTACCAACAGAAACCTGGACAGGCTCCCAAGCTTCTTATCTATTACACCAACACCCGTCCCACGGGCATCGCAGACCGGTTCAGTGGCAGTGGGTCGGGCACTGACTACACATTCACAATCAGCAGGGTTGAAGCTGATGATGCTGGAGATTATTACTGTCTGCAGGGTGCTCGCTTCCCTCTCACAGTGATACACACAAATACAAAAACCTCCCTGCTCTATGAACTGTGCAGCATAGTAGACACTAGTACACACAACTAGCACCACAGTCAAGTTTTCAAATGTTCTGCCAAAAGACAACTAGAAGGAAAACGTCTCCCATCCACTTACATAATCTCAAACTCTAGTACTGTATTGCCATCCTGAGAGTTTAGCTGTGCAAGGAAGTTTGTTAGTCACTGGGGAATCCCACCAAGGTGATTCCAATTTATTCCTTATTTTTTTAAGTCAAACCTTAACTGTGAATGTTCTGGGTTTATAATGCTTGTTGTTTGAATAATGACAACACCCCCGTATTGTATTTTATCCTAAATTACTAATACGTACTCTCAGCATTAACTCCACTTGATTATTATTATTCTTTATTGTTTGCATTACCATAGCACTTAGGAGCCCCTGTCATGACCCAGGACTGCATCGTGCTAGCTGCTGGCCAACCGCAGAACAAACAGATGTTCCCTGCCCCAATGAGCCGACAATCTGAAATTTGTCAGGAAATTGATATATTAATCCAGAAGAAACTGCTGAAAATTAAGGTTGTTCTCAGATAAAACCCCAAAACACATGAAATAATAAATGTAATATGTGTTCATGCAACACAGATCACACACAATTAAATTGTTATTACGTTGTGTTCATTAAGGCATTGATACAAATCCCCAGGCAAAAATTATGCAGATCAGATGTGAGTCATCACAGAAGGCACCAGTATTTTCTGGGAACAAGACAAAACATCCTCTCCTGACCTGGTTTATAGAGGACAGCTCCTTGCTCTATACCTTTCCCAAGCATTACGCCATAGGGGCATATACATGCATTGTTGATAGAGAATCCACTGGTGTCTGGTACTCTAGAGTGCGGACCGCTTCTTGGTCTGTTTGGGAGGGGGCCAAGCGCTGCGCGTTTTCACCAGCCACCAGAAACTTTGCAGCTAACAGGTATAGTGTATTGGCTCATTACACCTGCCCTGCCTGGGACAACCACATCCCGTGTTCTGCCTCATTCCCAAGACATCAAGAGTGGTTGAGTCTATGACATCTATGGGGAGCCTGCTGCACTGGCCCTAACAACCCAGAAAAACGTACAAAGAAAGCCTGGTGATTATGGTGCAAGGGATTTTTTTCTTTTTTGCGTCATGACCCACAACCTTGAGCAGGGCCGGCTCTGGCTTTTTTGCCTCCCCAGGCAAAAAAGCCTCCCGCCGCCCCCCCCCCCCCAGGGGAGGGCGGTGAGCCCCGCCGGGGGGAGGGCGGCGAGCCCCGCCGGGGCTCCGCTCTCCCCGGGGGCCAGAGGCTGCGCCGGGGGGGGGGGCGGCGAGCCCAGTCGCGGCCCCACTCTCGGGCCGGAGCGCCGCGCCGCCCCCCCTCCAGGTGCCGCCCCAAGCACCAGCTTGGTGGGCTGGTGCCTGGAGCCGGCCCTGACCTTGAGGACTCCTGAAGTTTGAATCCAAACTAGGCTTTCAACCTTCTTCTCCCCCCCCCCCCCAAAAAAAAGAAAAGAAAAACTAAAAAACCTCATAATGGGGATCTAGGACACGACTTCTACCTATGCTGTGCAATGCTATTTCTCCTCTGTGAGATAACCATCTCTTTGTATATTCCCAGACAGAAACAACATTACGATGGAGTTAAGGTTGTGAGTACATACTGGTAATTTAAAGGTAAAATAAGAGATCAGGGATAAAGTTAAAAAAACTCAAAACAGGTTATAGGATGGAAATACACAGTGAGGCCACTGAAAAAAATGAACTCTGTCCTGTAATGATGAAGTGCAATTAAGATATAGATGTGATTAAAGCAGTTTAGGGTTTGAGGATCCCAGATTAGATTAAATAGATTTTTAAAGACACTATGGATTTTTTTTCATATTTCCCCCCTCCCAGCATCCCTACAGGGTAGTGTTAACGTTGGCTGGGTGCCTTAACAGTAGTTTTATTATCTTAACACGTTAAGATGTACACTTTTAAAAAAATCCTTGGTTTTACCATGCTTGATCTAGGATAAGAACATCCTTGCAATGTTTTGTTTTTTAAATCGTAAATTACTGATACATACTGTCAACCTTAACTCTATCTTAATGTAGTTCTTTTTGTCTGAGAATTTGCTTAGTTTAAAAAAAAAAAAAACATTAACAATTTAATACATGAACACTAATAAGTAACCCAAAGAGAATGTCACCAGACAAGATTACTAATGAGATGCAGATATGTAATATTAACCTTACATCATCTTTTTATTTGATTTAGAGTCATAGATTTTGAAGACCGGAAGAGACCATCATGATCATCTCATCCAATCTCCTGCATAACACCGGCTGTAGAACCCACCCAATAAATCCTGCATCAAGCCCAGAACTTCTGTTTGAGCAATAGCATGTTAGCGAGAAAGGTCTCCAGTCTTGATTTAAGAGGGCAGATTTATTTGTACACCAAGGCCGACCAACCAGCCAGTTTCCATCACCAGAGCAGCCAAAGTCTACTGGTAAATCTGGACGCTGATTTGTAACTGATTTATCGTTTTAGGGGGTTGTTAGTGAGACTGGCACTATATGAAAGGGGGCCAGGGAGAGTCCAGTCCCTGAGTCTGGACTCGAATGATTTCACGGCTGCAGACCAGCATTAACAACAGTACAGCAGAACCCCATTTATCCAACCCTCCCTTAACCGGCTCTCCACATTTACCAAACAACCAGGACTCCAGTGCCAGAAATGGTCAATCTCTCCTGTGTCCACTAAATGGTGCTGCAGCATCGCCCTTTTCCATTGTCCACTTTATCTGGATTTCTGATTATCCAATCTGGCCCTGGTCCCAATTAGATCAGATAGACCAGGGTCTGCTGTGCTTGCAAGGTTCCCCAGTGCACTCATTCCTCGACTACACTGTGCACTGAAGGTGAACTGCTTGGGGACTTGGTTCTGTATGATGGTCTTGACTCAAAGCATGAAACTGTCCTGGGTGGCCGGGGTTCCCCAAGTAACAAATGGGGAACTGAGACACAGAGAGATTAAGTGACTTGTCCCAGGTCACACACGACTACTATAGCAGAGCCAGGAACTGAGCTCAGATCTCTTCAACACCAGTCTACTTACTTAACAACAAGCCCATCCTTCCTCAATAAGGGCCCAGGTGCTATCTATACACTATACAGGTCTCCTGATGTAGGATGAGATAATACCTCAGGGTTACAGTGATCACACAGAGGATACAAATGCTGGCTACACTCTGGCTGTGGTGTAAATATCGCCGGGCCAGGCCATACTGCCATAGTTTGAAAGGCCTCATCTTTAAAAACTGGCTCCACAACATCACAGCTTGAAACATGTGACTGGGGGCTAAACAAGGACACAGATATGAGAAGGCCAAGAAGCATCAGGCTGTTTAGCACCGCACTCCCTGGGGAGCGCTACAACATCCACCTGGGCACTCCGCTCCTGAACTAAAATTCTGTGGAAAACTCTGCCATTGCCCAGCAGGTGGCAGTATTATGACACAACATTGCAGAGCCAGAGATGTCAGGCCGAACAGGCCAGCTGGACTCTGAAGGATTCACTGATGCAATCTGATTCAAGAGGAAGGAGAATAAATGAGTGACTGGGCTTCCCTGAGCACAGTATTTAAAAAACATCTATAAGGCCAGACTAGCAGCCTTTTATCTCCACAGCTGAGTGCTTATTCGCATGAGCAGTCAGCAGGAGTTCTATGGGGTAATGCCAACAATACGATGCTTGGCGTATACAGGTATACACATGCATACAAATGCCATAAACAGCCTCTGCCGTGAAGTTTTTACAGCCTCCCTTCAAACCAAAAGACACATCAGGAGCATCAGTGTGACCAATGTTCTTTAAGGTCTGCAATAAGAGGGACTGCCAGTTACTCAAAATCTCTCCCCTCTCTAGTTTCTGACCAAATCTCCTTGTCACACAAAATGGACACAGGGCGAGGTTCAGAAACACGCTTCAGTGCCTAGGGCTGCGTATGCTGACCAGGAACACAGTGTGAGCCCAGCTGTGACATGCAGTAGTGTCACTGTTACCAGGGTTCCTTTCCAGCGCTATAGATTGTGTTATTTAGTTTGCTGTATTTTGCTGGCTTAGTGTGAAAGGAAAGCGGTTACTTGCCACGGGTAATTGAAGGGCATCCAACCCAGTTATCTCCTGCAGAAGGAAATCCTGGGTAATTCAATTATATTTCCATGGGGCAGGAGAAAAACTGAACTAGAAAAAGAAAACAGGCTGAGCTCTTCAAACTGCTTTTAAAAACCTTCTAGAAAATGAGTGAATGGTTTACCTGCTCATATCTAGCTGCAGCACATGCGGTGTCCTCTGCACCATCTTGCTGCTCCAGTCTTTAAACCAGACACACGAATACAAGACAGTTCAGAATCCTGCCCCCACCACTCACATGAAGTGAATTTACATGACTCGTTCCTTTTGCAAATTCACACATGAGCGACACTCCCCTCCTGCCCTGCTGAGCTCCTATAAATGGAGCTGTTTGCACTGCACAGTGCCCTGGTTAGCATTGGCCGCTGAGAACTGTCACAATGATCTCCCACACTCAGCTTCTCTGGATACTAGTTTTTTGGATTCAGGGTAAGAAAAAACAATAGGCCCAGCTTTAATGAACAATAACATCAGTGACAATGTAAATATAATCTATTCATTATTGTAACAGATAATACGATATTTTATTTAATGCTGTTTAATAAGATAGCGGGTTAAAAATGTGTCGCAAAATAAAGCTATAACTCTTTGATCAGTGCGTTACAAATTCTTCCATTTCCTTTTTACTTCTAGATTCCATCGGGCAGAAAGTGCTGACTCAGACGCCAGAATCTCTATCGGTCTCTCCAGGAGACACAGTCACTATCAAATGCAGAGCCAGTGAAAGTGTTAGCAACTACCTAGCTTGGTACCAGCAGAAATCAGGACAAGCTCCTAAGCTCCTTATCTACGATGCTACCACCCTGCAATCAGGCGTCCCAGCCCGGTTCAGTGGCAGTGGGTCTGGGACTGATTTCACTCTCACAATCAGCAGGGTTGAAGCTGAAGATGCTGGAGATTATTACTGTCAACAAGCCTACATCCCTATCACGGTGATACAGACCAATACAAAAACCTCCCTGTTCCAGCACTGTGCACTCAGCGTTTCTCACAGGTGCCTGTGGACAGTCAGCTTCACTGATTTCATAACAAATAAGGAACAACAGGAAGTTATTTAATTAACTCGCTGCCACAACAACACAACAAACTCCTCCCACTGTCATTTTTACTCTCGATGCACAGAGCTCAGGGAAAACCTAACTCTAAATGGCTCTGTTAAGTAAAGCTTGTTAAGACAGGCCGAGCGGTCCTTTTAAAAGTACAACTGCAAAAGGGAGGAATGAGAAAAGCAATGCTTGTGCAGCAGCTATGAGGCCTTGATCCATGACTGGGGCCCCTAAGCATTACAGCAGTACAAATAACAATGATAGTATTTTATAAATATGGGCCTTCTTAGGCACAAAATAAATGTTCCACAGAGCTCAGCATGTTGGAAGGTCTGTTGAAATTCTGGCCATACCTGTCTCCATAGAAGCAGCTACGTAGCCCATATATAGATGCCTAAATGGGAACTGAGCTCTTTAGAAAAACCTGCATCTGAGAGCCTGATCCTAGGCCCAGTGAAGTTAACACGAATATTCCCATTTAGTTCTATGGGCATTGGATTGGACCCCTTTCAGGCTCATCTGCAAGCCACAGTCTTCTAGGGTTCACTCAGCAGCAAGTGGCTGGTTAGTTACTGGAGAGGCAGGTAACAGATGAACAGCTGGGAAAGGGTGTAAATAAAACAGCCCACAAGGAGGGAACAAGATGAATCAGGTGTTACAAGGGGGGCATCAAAAAGAAGTGGAGCCTTCTCATAAATTTCCATCATTCTCCTACATACCCTGGACCACCACAAGGTCTGGCCAGGAGGAAGAAGTGTAAGATAGTGACCATACTGTCCATGCCACAGCTATCCAAGGAACGGGCAGGTGGCGCCTCCTCCTACCCATCCACCTCAGACAGATGCTGGAATAGTTACTGGGAAGTAGCCAAATATCAGGATCTGGCAGCTAAATTGCAGCACAGCCCTAATTCAAACAGAACTAATCACAGACACATCGTCAATGGGACGTCCACAACAGCCACTGAATTGTAATCCATGGTAAATCGCGGATCTCCAAAGATCATCAAAGTGCTCTAATTGACAGTGAATACACAAGTGTTCCACAGAGTCTCTAATCAGTTAGGACACCTACTAATTAACTGTCAGCTGATGAGAATTCATGTTCAGGGCTTTGGAGCGGAGCCTGGAGCTGGAGCGCAGAGCAGCTCCGGAGCAGTGGAGCTGCACATTTTTGCCTGGAGCTGGAGCGGAGCCGGAGCACAGCTCCAAAGCCCTGCTCATGTTCATTGACAATCTTAACTGAGAGTCTCTACAGCTATATGAATTATGGGCTTGAGCCAAAGCCCACTGGAGTCAGAGAAAAGTTTCCCATAGACTTCAATGAGCTTTGAGATCAGGCCCTTCAGGTTTTAGCTCCAGCATTCTTTCACAGCTGGTGTGTAGGCAGGGGAATGAATGAGCAACCTTAATTTGAAGTCATTTTTTGTTTGTCCAGGACATGAAATAGTGTATCTAGAAAAATACACATGGAAACACTCATCAGAAAAGTCCCATCCATATAAGTCCTTTTGAAACTCAGATCAAAGCAGTGATGATGGCGGCTGCATTAGGTCAGTGTTCATTTTCTCATCTGTTCCAGAAATTATTAGGGCTTCTTTGCATGAGTGATGGACAACAGCAGTGCCCTCATGAAAGAAACCAGACTGGAGTCTACTGACATACCCTGCCAGCCTGGTTGCCAGCAGTATCAATGTATAGTGGAAGATATCAAGCGGAAGCCGCAGCTTTGCAAAGATACAAACCACTGTGTAAACCCCCTCACTTGGCATAGTTTGTCAAGTAAAGGAGGTATAAATGTTGCCTGCCTGGATCATGGATTGTGGGGGAACATTTGTGGGAGCCTTTATACGTGTTGCCAGCACATCACTTTATAGTAATGCGCATTAAGCTGCAAGCAGAGTGAAATATCACAGCAAACAATTCCCTAGTGAAATACTGCTGGCAAACCGTCCTCTACCTGCTGGACAGGATGATGTCACACAGGTTCCCTCTCACTGTGGCTGGATTGTCCCTTCCAATGATTCTCTGTGGGGCTGGAAGGGGCTGATGTGTGCATCCTCTGGCCCTTACTACTCCCTCCACCTGCCCAGTCTCCACCACCTCCTCCCATGCAGATTCCAGGTGCAGGCAGCGCCCTTCACAGAGTGCAGAGGAAATGGAGGAAGGTACCATGGATGTAGCTGGAACAACCCTGTGCACAATCACGGGGAGATCTATGCATGGAGAGGAACCTGAGTGCACAGATCTCAGGGGTACGATCAAGGTTGTTAACACTAAACCACCCAGTCAAAGATGAATGTTTCTAGACTCCAGATATGGAGTACATTATTCACACGAGCTTTGCATATTCACACACAAACACTCACTCACTCACTGGGCTACTGAGGTATTTTAAATGCATCAGCTGGGACTATGTGGGTAACTGATCACTGTGCCCACTCCAGAGCTGCCAAGACAATCTCTCCAACTCAAGTATCAGAGGGGTAGCCGTGTTAGTCTGAATCTGTAAAAAGCAACAGAGGGTCCTGTGGCACCTTTAAGACTAACAGAAGTATTGGGAGCATAAGCTTTCGTGGGTAAGAACCTCACTTCTTCAGATGCAAGTAATGGAAATCTCCAGAGGCAGGTATAAATCAGTATGGAGATAACGAGGTTAGTTCAATCAGGGAGGGTGAGGTGCTCTGCTAGCAGTAGAGGTGTGAACACCAAGGGAGGAGAAACTGCTTCTGTAGTTGGATAGCCATTCACAGTCTTTGTTTAATCTTGATCTGATGGTGTCAAATTTGCAAATGAACTGGAGCTCAGCAGTTTCTCTTTGGAGTCTGGTCCTGAAGTTTTTTTGCTGTAAGATGGCTACCTTAACATCTGCTATTGTGTGGCCAGGGAGGTTGAAGTGTTCCAACTCAGTTTCTCTGGCACTTGTTTTTTGTTGCAGTCCAAGTAAGAAATAAAAGATAACTCAGGCTTTCAGGCAACATAGCATCAGGAAGAAAAACATTTAAAAGATGGACAATGTAATATCACAGTATTTTATGAATTACATCACAATACTTTCTTAATCAAGAAGTGACTGTAAACACAGTCCTAAGCTTTAAATAATTGTAACAACATGTCGCGTCTGTAGGGCTTTTCTTTCTAAATCTAGACTCCTACAGAGACACTGTGATGTCGCAGA
This sequence comes from Emys orbicularis, assembly GCF_028017835.1. Taxonomy (NCBI): domain Eukaryota; kingdom Metazoa; phylum Chordata; order Testudines; family Emydidae; genus Emys; species Emys orbicularis. The sequence goes on along the minus strand of NC_088687.1, from coordinate 132,945,549 downwards.
CCCCAGAATCCTTGACAGAGTCTCCAAGTGACAACAATCACTATTAGCTGCAAAGCCAGTTCCAGTGCTAGCAGTAACATGGCTTGATACCAACAGACAGCAGGACAAGCTCCTAAACTCCTTATCTACAATTTTAGCTCCAGAAGTCTTTCACAGCGCAGGGGCAGGGCAGCACCATAGCGCCCCCTACAGAGGATGCAGCCCTGGCTGTATTAAATAGGACATGTTCTTCAATCTCCATACACATGTACCAGAACAATACTCTGCGCAGCACGATCAAACTCATGGAGTTGAACATCCCTCAGTGACATTAGGTGGCAGCACAGACATGTATCAAACTCACCCTGAACACACCGCAGACACTGGAATTCTGAGTATGGGCAGTACTTTGTCATAAGTGACATCAAGAAAAACAACAGAACATCTGAAATGATGCAAACAAATCAGTTCTCCATTTTCAGGGCCTGAGGCGAGATGCTTTGAATATTGACGTCTGCCTAATATTTCCCTGCTGCTCTGAGCAGTTATATATGGAGTCCCTTTTTACAGTCTTTAGGGTTTATTGATCAGCATCGGTCAGTCCAGACGTATCAAGATGATCTCACAGGCTCAGCTCATCTGGCTGCTAGTGCTCTGGATCCAGGGTAAGATTCCATTTGAGATAACACTGGTCTGGTGGGATAATGGGAGACTGAGACCTGGAAACCTCTCTCACACACACATGAATACACACAATTACGGTGACCAGATGTCCTGACTTTATACGGACAGTCCCCATATTTGGGGATTTTTCTTATATAGGTGCCCATTACTCCCCACACTCTGTCCCCATTTTTCATACTTGCTATCTGGTCACCCTACACACAATATTTTGCTCAAGCTCAAATTTACTGCATTCTCTGTTTTTTAAATGCACTCATTTTTCATAATCTTTTAGTTAATTGAGAGAAAAGGATAAACCATGATACAAAACTAAAGTGAAAACATGAATTTTCTGACTCATGCATTATGTTAATTTAAATTTTCCTTTCAATTCAGACTCCAGTGGGCAGATGGTGATGACTCAGACTCCAGAATCCCTGGCAGTGTCTCCAGGCGACAGAGTCACCATCAACTGCAAAGCCAGTTCCAACACTAACAACTACGTAGCCTGGTACCAACAGAAAGCAGGACAAGCGCCTAAGCTTCTTATCTATGCTGCTATCTCCCGTTACACTGGGGTCCCAGCCCGATTCAGTGGCAGTGTCTCTGGCTTTGGCACCGATTACACTCTCACTATTAGCAGTGTAGAAGCTGAAGACGCTGGAGATTACTATTGTCAGTACACTTATAGCTCCCCTCTCACAGTGATACAGACCCATACAAAAACCTCCCTGCCCTGTGTGGTTTCAGTTTCTCTCCTGTAACAGATGCTTCCTCAAGAGAATAACAGTTTGAACATAACCTCTGTGTTATGCAGTGTCCTGCTGCAATGGGATGCAGAGTCTATGCACTACAGATAGGGCCTGAACCAATGGAGTCAGTGAGAGACCTTCCACTACACTGGATCACGCCTGTTGGAAGGAGGGTTGAAACCTGCTTCATTCAGCTGGATACCACTGCAAAAACTGCTGAGATTAAAGAGGGAGGCTGCCCCTGCAATATCCTGGCTGCTAATAGCCCAGATACACTCCCCGTCATTTTTACCACATGAATACTTTGAGCATCATTGGTCACCTAGTGATGAATGAGGGATGCCAACCAACGGGACAGGCCACGATCATGTGGTTCCCCGGGAATAGGGAATACAAACAGCAGAAGGGCAGCAGAGCCTTGAAAGGCTGGAGTCGCTAACCAGACAAAATTCTCACCAATGAAATGTCAATATCTGCTAACAGATCCCACACCCCAGTGTCTGCGGTGCCACAATTACCTCCTATTCTCAGGAACGAGGAATGCCGGCCATAACTACAGAGTGGGGACCGTATCCTGCAGAGCAGTGACTCTGAAAGGGATTTAGGAGTCAGAGTGGAGAAGTAACTCAACAGGAGCTCTCAATGCAATGCTGTGGCAAAAAGGGCTACTGTGACCCTTGGATGTGTACTCAGGAGATTAGTGTGTACGAGTAGGGAGGGATTTTTCCTCTGTATGCAGCACCGGCGAGACCGACACTGGAATACTGTGTCCAGTTCTGGTGTCCACATTTTTAAATTGATGTGGAAACATTGGAGCGAATGCAGAAAAGAGCCACAAAAATTGTGAGAGAGCTGGGGAAAAATGCCTTACAGTGAGAATCTTACAGAGCTCCAGCTGCTTAGCTTATCAAAAAGAAGACTGAGAGGTGGCATGGTTACATTGTACATGGAACGGCCAGGGGAGAAAATGCCATGTACTAAAAGACTCATTTAACCTACTGAGAAAGGCAAACGAGAACCACTGGCTGAATCCTGAGCCCAGACTAGTTCCGATTAGAGATCAGGCACAAAATGTGAACAGTGGGAATAGTCCACTGTTGGAACAATCTGCCGAGGGCAGTGATGGATTCTCCATCTCTTCCTGTCTCCACATCGAAACTGGATGCATTCCTGGAAGACATGCTCTAGCCAAACACAAGTTATTGGGCTTAATACGGGGACAACTGGGTGAAATTTAGTGGTATGTGCTACCCAAGAGGTCAGACGAGATAATCTCATGTTCCTTTCTGGCCTTAAACTGTATGGATCCAAAAAGAAATATGGTTTGTCTCAGGTACCTCATTGAGGAAACTGCTCAGAAATGCTGATTTTTAAGTGTTCTCCTCTGTCTCTGTTCTCCCTAACTTGTGTCTACCTCAGTATTTGGGGCTACAGGAAGCCTTGTCCTTCTTTGCAGGGACTTTGATCTGCGGGAAGCCTTTCCATGGGGCTGCCACAAATCTTATCCAGTCTGTTTGGGGCTGTGACTGTGACTGGCTTTTCCTTTCCCCCCACATGGATCTGAAATAAACTGCATATGAAGTAAAAATCAAACTGGGCAGCTTCTTTCCATTCTAACTGGCAGTGTTCTCCTGTCATACAAGGAGACTATAATAATCCTTCAAACACCTGGTCTGCATCTACCTTCCTCTTATCCTCTCCATATAGAGCAATCAGAACACAGTGTGTTTCAAAACATCCTTTTTTCTTTAATAGCCATGCACCATGCACCCAATTTGCAGGAAATACAAACCCAAGGAGCTACAGCTTGGAATGTGTAAGGAACCACTGTCTATCCTGGGACCAAATCCATCATTGGTGTAACTGCACTGGTTTCAAGGGATTTACACCTGGGACAAATTTCACCCATGTTTTTAAAAATGTTATTTTTACTCAGCTCTGTTGCAGGCAATCCCTTAGAAACGCAGATCTGAAATCCAGCTTCAAACATCATTTATTTGTTGACTATTTCACAATGTGATCCACGGTTTGGGGAAAACATTTTATAGAAAAATATTAGAAATGGAAAAGATCCAATATTGTTATTATTTAAATTCCAGTCGCACCCGGATACCCCAAACAGGACCAGGGCCCCATTGTGTTCAGCGTCCTACAAACAGATAGTGACAGGCAGTCAAATAGACAATGAGTGGAAGGGGCAGCAGAGGTACAGAGAAGGGAAGAGACTTGCCCAAGGTCACACACCCAGTCAGTAGCAGGATTGGAATCGAGGTCTCCTGAATCCCAGTCCTATGCACTAACCATTGGACCACACCACTGTGTCCCATTCCCTTGTCTCCTACTAGCCAAGGATTATTCTCTCCCGTGTTCTTTGGCATGTGTTATTTTAAATGACTCACATAGACCTCACCCTAGCAGAGATTTCCTCATATATTTATCCTAAACATCTTTTATTCATTTTCCATCTCTTTGCCTTTTTAATGAATAGTCAAGAATTCCCAGCTAGTCCTTGAACATTAACAGTGGGCTGGTTTTGCACAGGAGTCAGATCTTCAGCATTTTAAATATTTCATATTTATTTGATATTTAAATATTTTCATATTTAGTTTACAGTTGTAACAAAACTTACAGCTAATAAATCTGAACTGCCCCTCTCTGCCAGCAGGTGGTGTCACAAATGTATAAAACCTGAAATAGCTCTATACAAACACTAAACATACAGAAACAGCTGACATTATTTCTGTATAATTAGCATTTTGACTGTTAACCTAGTAACTACATACACTCCAATGATGGAAACAAATTAGCTCTCAGCCCAGAACTTGTGACATGAGGTCTCAGTGTGGATATTTTGCATGGTTCCACTTGAGGTAGATTTCCCTACTGTTCAGAGCAGGTAAATTATTTGGTTTAATTTGTTACATTTCATTAACAATATTACTCAGCTCAGACACACTAAGATGATCTCAGAGGCTCAGCCCATCTGGTTATTAGTTTTGGATCCAAGGTAAGAGTCAACCCAATAGAGCCTGGCTTAAAGAGGCAATTAGAGATCCCCATCTAGAAATGTCACTATATCGATTAAGCATGGTCTCATTTCAGTGACACGCCTGGTTTATTCTTTATTTTCACGTTAGGATCTTTGTGTTAATTTATAGTGAATCAAGAAAACAGCAGAAACACTGTTCAAATCTACAAGAGTGTATAATGCCTCTGTGCAGAAATGTTATCGACAAATCTTTGTCAGTATTTCCCTTTCTATTCAGATTCCAGGGCTGACTCAGTAACCAAAGTCCTTTCAGTGTTTCCAAGAGAAAGCATCACTATGCTCTGCAAAGCCAACTCCCATGTTCTCCATCCCATTGCCTGGTGCCAGCAGAAATCAGGACAAACTCCCAAACTTCTTATCTACCCTGCTTCCATCAAACACGAGGATTCTCCAGACCAGATCAGTGGAGCTGGGGACAGATATACTGATCGCATACACAATCCATGGGGTAGAAGTAGATGATGCTGGACATTAAAGTTACCAACAACGTGCAAGGGTACCTTGCGCAGTGCTGCAGGCCAGTACAATAGTCTTCCTGTTCAGTTTCTTTCATGTTCATGTAATTAACACATAACTACTGTGCAATGTTATACGGGTACCTACCATCAGGGCCGGCTCCAGGCACCAGGCAACCAAGCACATGCTTGAGGCGGCACCTGGTAAGGGGCGGCCAATCTTGGGGTGGCGGGGGGCAGCGCAGCGCGGCATTCCGTGGGGGGGGGGCGGGCTCCGGCGGCGCGGCGCTCGGCGGGGGGGCGGCGCGGGGCGCGGCGCTCGGGGGGGGGGTTCCGGCGGCGCAGCGCGGCGCTCGGCGGGGGGGGACTCGGGGGGCAGCACTTTTTTTTGCTGCTTGGGGCAGCAAAAAAGTTAGAGCCGGCCCTGCCTACCATACAATGCAAGGCTGTGCTAGATGGACAAATTCCCAGCGCCTTACAGATCACATGTACCCAGGGAAGTTCTACCTCTAATTCTCACATTAGAATGATTAGCAATTTGTGTGAATGAGAGAAGGAGAAAGCCCTGTCCGGTGCCCTTCCCATCTGCTTGTGCAGAGTCCTGTGCAATTCGCTGTGCAAACTGTGAGCAGCTTTTCTGAACCATCCCCAAATACCTAAGGATTTAATAATTTGACAGCAAGTACAAAGGAAGAGGAAAGAGACGGAATTAGATTTCAGGCCAGAGTGCTTTGAAAATGACCTTTGTAAGGGGTAACTGTTTGGCTCGGTGAATCTCGAGAATATTGAGTCCAACAGAAGCAATCAACATCTGCTGTGAGATTGGTTGATAGAGAAAGCAGATTTTCTGAGCTCGAATCCCGAATTTCCGCAAGGGCCAGTTTAAACGCTTATCTACAAACAATGCCGCTCACTGAAAATTTTTGAGACAACTCCAAAATAAAAACAGACTTGTTGGACACCACAAGAGTTTAAATGTAAAAAGATTTGATCACAGTGTTTTATAGATTCATAGACTCTAGGACTGGAAGGGACCTCGAGAGGTCATCAAGTCCAGTCCCCTGCCCTCATGGCAGGACCAAATACTGTCTAGACCATCCCTGACATTGTAACCGTGTTGGTGCCAGGATATTAGAGAGACAAGTTGGGTAAGGTAATATATTTTATTAGTCCAATACAAGATATTACTTCATCCACCATGTCTCTCTGAAGGGTTTGGTGGAAGTGAGGACCCCATCCTGACCCTCATACAGTAAATGGTAAATTTCACAGGAGCAATGGTAGCAGGTTCTGCTGGCCTTCAAATCCCAAGTGTGGGGAGAGGTACAAGAGGGTGCCTGTATCTATAATTCAAGTTTTGGTGCACTGCACCTCTATTTGAAAGAACTTTACCTACCTGTCTGCTGGGGCATGGGGTTGTGCAGTATTGCAGGAGCAAGAGATGCTCTCTGCCTTCTCCTCATGGAGATTTTATATCTTTGTTGTGTCCTTCATCTAAAACTACAAGTCAGCCCAGGTGTAAATGAGGAGGAAGAGCAAGGCTACGGGCAATTTGACCCTCGGGCTGCCGACTTTTTGAAGGAAAAACTAGAGGAAAGAAAAACCTCCCATATGGCAGAAAGGAAAATACAGTGCAAGGGTGACTTCTTTAGATACAAGTTTTAACTAATCTGTTTAACAAACTAAATGATTTCATACAATGATAACTAACTGAACACCTACTGCAGTAAGATTTCAACGTTGTATTCTTGTAACCAACAATGGGCTACAGTCTGCCAACGTAACTCACATCAGCTACTACCTAGTGCCCCTTGAAATCATTGGGAGGTTGGGCACCTATATACCTATAAAATTCTCGCCCCCAATCCCCAAGTTTTCCTGCAATAGGCTAATGTACAGAGAGGTGCTACTGATCATGAGTAACTGTGAGAAAACCGCCTTTAACAAACCACCTATTGTGATTCACACATGTTCTTAAATCACTTTAAATATGGGACTCTTCATATTTAGTGCACAATTATAATAAATCAATGAGACTGAATTTCCCTTCACTGCCAGACAGAATCAGGAACATATGAAATGCTATATTTCTTTATCAAATACTCTCAACCCACTGAAACCTCTGACATTCTGCCAATGAAAAGTAGTGTCCCTGTACTTAGTAGCCACAACCATTCTGATGCAAACAAATCCTTTCTCAAATATGAGCCTGTGACAACATCTGCGTCTAGGTATTTTGCATAGTTCCATTGGACTGAGCTACTATAAATATTTTGTTTTACACTTTAGGCTTCATTTATCAGCATCAGTCAGTTCAAGATGATCTCACGGGCTCAGTTCCTCTTGTTGTTAGTGTTCTGGATCCAGGGTAAGACTGCAAACAATTGAGCACTGGCTTAAGAAAGCAAGGAGTGATCGTGTGATTAGAAAGTCTCAGTATATAATCTGGTCTCTATCAAACCAGTGACATTCTTTGCTTATTATTTATTTTCATTTTGAATGTATTCACGGTCATAGATAATACATTAAGAAAGTAATAACAATGCCATTGAACTGTGTAAGTAAATATTTCACATAATGATTCTGGACAAACTCAATGGTTTTTTGATTTATAGCTTTATTTATATCTTATTTTATATTCAGATTCCAGCGGGGACATTGTGATGACTCAGACTCCAGAATCCCTGACAGTGTCTCCAGGAGCCAGTGTCACTATCAGCTGCAAATCCAGTTCCAGTATTGGCAATGCTGTTGCCTGGTACCAGCAGAAATCTGGACAAGCTCCTAAGCTTCTTGTTTATGGTCCCTCTACCCGACCCGCTGGGATCCCAGACCGGTTCAGTGGAACAGGGAATGGAAACACTGATTACAGTTTAACAATCAGAAGTGTTGAAGTTGATGATACTGGAGATTATTATTGTCAGCAGTATACCGGCTACCCTCTCACAGTGATACAGACTACTACAAAAACCTCTCCACTCTTTTCTTTTTTCTCACTCTAGTGTAACAGATGCTTCCTGTAGACAGCATCACTGTAACTATGGTATTGGAACCAGAGGCACTGATAACATTCCAGCGCGGAGGGCACTTCACCACTTATGAGCATTTACAACTAAACTAGGAGGCAGCTGGCAGCAGGTAGCAATACATCCACTGGGATCCAGCAGGGACAGCTGAGGGCAAAGATGCTTTAAGGTAGGGGAGGATGGAGGAAGACCGAAGTAGCACGAAATAGGAAGGCCCAAGGGAGAGAGACTGGAAGAGTTTTGAGGAGGATCTAGAGGAAGGAAATGATGGAGCAGGGGAGAGAGGAAATCCAAAATCCCAGCTGCCTGGGATATAAACCAACACCAGTGTGTCTCATGCCAAACGTACCCATGACCCCCCCAGTTACCCCCACTACAACCAATGGACCTACAACTGATACACCGAAACACAGCAAGTGCAGGACCATACGCTATACCTATAATGACCACATAATGGATACGGTACACTACACTGTCCCAGAGCAACAAAATCAACACCTCCTACAGAGCACAGCCAAAGAGGAAAGCTCTGCTTCTAATGGGCACATGCAAATCAGTCTGTGTGTGTGGACATAAGCAGAAAACATTTGCCCTCCTTATCCTTTCGCATGAAGGGCTGACACCATCACTGACCGACCCCTGGTGCACGGGGAGGGGTTAGGCCTATGCACGCCCTCTGCACTAACCCAGCACCATCTGCCTTTGGATCCCAAAGCACTTTACAAACACTGATCAGTGATATCCCGGCACGCCCAGTGAGCATCACCCTCCCCATTGTACACTGAGGGAATATGAGGCACAGAGATTTCGGGCCCAACTCCACTGCCATTGAAATCAATGGGAGTTTTGCCTCTGACATCAATGGGAGCAAGATGGGGCTTATAGGGTCAAATCGTGCAGTCCTTGCTCATGCAGATCATCCCATTGATTTCAATGGGAACTGAGAACACTCAGTACTTTACAGGATTGGGACCACAATGACTAGTCAAAGGTCACACATTAAGGCTGTGGCAGAGCCAGACCAGGCCCCGTGTGTTCTGTGCCTGAGCTACCAGACCATCCAATTGTTCCCTGGAGGGCAAGTGACCATCACAGACTGCGATGATGCACAGAAACCAACTCCGTGTCCAGTCAGAGCAGGAGGCCAGGATCCCGCACACAGGGGCTGCTGTGCATGTGAACTCCCCAGTGACGCTGCCCTGTTGCTCTGGGGGCTACAAACTATTTTGTTTTCTTGTATTCTATGACCATTGTCTAAAGATGCAAATGTAAATCGCATATTAATAAACAACATTGCTCACTATCAATGACCATTTATCTTTCTTTCTTTATATTTTATAATTAATCCAGGCTCCTATGGGCAGTTCACCATGACTTAGTCTCCAGAATCCCTCTCTGTGTCTCCAGGAGAAAAAGTCGCCATCAGATGTACAGCCAGTTCTAGCCTTAGCAGCTCCCGTGTAGCCTGGTAGCAACAGAAATCTGGACAAGCTCCTAAACTTCTCACCTATTTTGGCTCCTCCTGTGCATCGGAGGTCCCAGCCCGGTTCAGTGGCAGTGGGTCTGGCACCGATTACACTCTCACAATCAGCAGCGTTGAAGCTGATGAGGCAGCAGATTACTACTGTCTGCAGACTGAGAGCTCACCTCTCACAGTGATACAGACAAAGACCTCCCTGCTGTGGGTGCCTCAAAAGGCTGATTTCTGTGAAGATCATCACACTGTCAGCATAGCTGCTGCACCCCGACTTACCCGGACATGGGACGCTGTGCGCTATGTCTACACTGCAATTCGACACCCGCAGCTGACTTATGCCAGCTGACTTGGGCTTGCAGTAAGGGGCTGTAGACATTCAGGTTTGGGCTGCAGCCCGAGCTCTGGGACCCTCCCCCCTCACAGGGTGCTAAAGCTTGAGTTCCAGCCCAAGCCTGAAGGTCTAGACCACAATTAAACAGCCCCTTAGCCCGAGTCCTGTGAGCCCTAGACAGGTGGTCCGGGCCAGCCTTGGGTTTTAACGGCAGTACAGACATACCCTCAGTGCCCAGAGCCCTCACTGCAACACCTGGCTCCTTCTCTCCCCTTTGCTCCCCACCATTAACATACAATTCACCAACCATTTTCCTTGGGAAACCCAGGTCCCTCTGCTCTAATGGGAGCACAGAAACCACCCAATGGCCTGGTTCAAAACCCCATCCCACCTCCAGTTCTCACTGACCAATGGGATCAAAGTGCTGTTTGGCTGGGTATTACCAACTCAGAGATAGTTACAAATACCAAACTTCGGCCACCTGGGTCACGTTATTTTATTGCTATGTGGTTCCCACCATGACACATTGGTTGTGCCCCCAGTATCCTAGGCCCAAGCAGGGCCAATTCTGCCAGGTGCTGAGAAGATCCTATGAGGCTCTGAGTGATTTCAGCTCCCATTGGAGTCAAAGAGAGTTGAGGGCTCTCAGCACCTCGTGGGAAGGAGCCCTGAGAGAGAGGGGAAGTGTCTGTCTGGAAGGCTGTGTGTGTAGAAATGGGATGGGAATGTGAACAGTGTGCATGGAATGGATAATAGGGTGAATGGTTTGGGTACAGAGTTGTCTGAAAGAGAGAAGAGACAAGAAGAGATGGAAGGGAACGGGAAGAATGAGGGGAACTAGGAAAGGAAGGAGAATTCGGAATAGGAAAATGGAACAAATGATGTGTTATGGAAAGTGGCAGGGTAAAGTCTATTTTAGTTTCACTGGTGATTCTTGTATCTCCATTTCCAACTCCGCACACACACTTACTGTGGGGGAAATCCTGGCCCCACTGAAGTCAGAGGCAAAATCTCCACTGACTTCAAATGGGCCAAGAATCGCCCTCTGTGATTCTCTGGAGTCAGCCCATGTTTTGCATGCATACAGACTGTGCTTCTTCATAGCGGGGGGTGGGGAGGGGCAGCTGGGTGGCAGATCACATAGCCAGAGTGGGGGGAAATTTGCTACTAAAAAATAATAGCAAAGCACATGACACAAGAAGGCAGTGGACACACTCTTCCTAATGTTATTCTGAAGGTTAATTGTGATGGATTTTCCCCAGTATAGGGGGAACACCAAGGAAAATTCTGCAAAGAGCAGCTGTACAAGAAATCAATGTGCTCATTAGGGTGACCAGATAGCAAATGTGAAAAATCGGGACAGGGAGTGGGGGGTAATAGGTGCCTATATAAGAAAAAGCCCCAAATATCGGGACTGTCCCTATAAAATCGGGACATCTGGTCACCCTAGCGCTCATGAGATACACTTTTGCTGTATCTAATGAAGAACATGGACAAAAGAGGTTTTAAAGCTATCATTGATGTTGTATATACAGAAATACAATGAAGCATTTTAAAATAAATATTCAACATGTCCAAGGAATCAAGTGAAACAGAAAGGGGGGGGGGGAAATACAATGTAAGATAAGTAAAAAAAAAAAATCTTTCAGCCAGCACATTTCTTTTTACCAAAATTAAAGCTACTTCATTAACCACTAACTGAGTGAATCTTCACAGAAGAGACTGTGAGATGATCTGTTTGTACTACTAACAGTTGTTTCTGCTTAATCATATCCTTTTGTGATTGTGAAATGTTCATAAATGTCATTAGATGTGTATGTCCTTGTATCAAAACAGGATATTGGCAAACTAAATCATTGCGCTGAATATCCCCTGTACTGCCACCAGGTGGCAGAACACAAATGTTTCACTAATCCAGCAAAGACGTAGATAGCTAAAATTCTGAACACAGACAGCACTGTATCAGTATTGTTAGGTGTGTGTGAGACACTTCTCAGCACAAATGCAGATAGATTTTGACCCTGAAAAGCTTACAAACTGTGTCCCTGATCCTGCTAACAATTATGCAGGTGAGTAACTGTAGCAGGATGTATACTGGATTTCCAAATGTTCAAAAATCATGAGATTTAAAAAAAAAAAAAAAAAAAAATTGCCTTCCAGGTTTGGGGCATTCAGGGTCAAACCTGTCTCTGAAACCACTAGGGCTGGAAACTTTTTTTTTTTTTAATAATTAAAACAGGGACTCTCAATCATTTGTGTCCAGGAGCTGGATCTTTAAGTTAAACATCAACTATTGTGAGATGTGTTAAAATCACTAGAGTTGGCCAAACTCCATTATGCATGAGCGTGGTCCCAGTGCGTCCATGATGCACCTTAAGTCTGGAATTTAATGAATGTACAAGAGTGTAAAACTGAAAATTTGCACAAGAGTTTACTGGACCAGGGTCTAAAAGACCACCACCACAACAGGCAATAACAAGGGGATGGGATTGGGATGGGGAAAGGACAGGGTAATGGAGAGGATTATGTGGTTACTTGGGTAGCTAGTGAATGTGTCCTGGTGGTTACTAGTTTCTTTCTCAGTTAATATAAAATGCTCCAATGGAATTCGAGAGATAGTATATGGGGATTTGAAGAAGTTAAGTTTGGAGAAGGGACATAGAGGAGGAGGAGGACGAGTGAGATTGAGCAGTTCCAGGCTGATGTGGCAGCCTGCATAAAGGAGCAGAAATGGGTGTGGAGGTACCCATGGAGGGGGGATGGGGCATCCGCCTGGGCACACATCTCCTAACTGTCTCTGGCTCTCAGAGGGCATAAACCAACCCCAGCCTTGGGGGCAGACACTCAGACCCAGGCACCCAAACTCTCTTGGCTGAGGGCAGCAAACATGTCTGTCCCTCTCTCCAGCCAGGAGCTGAGGGACACACCCTCCTGCCCGTGGCAGAGTTTGAGATCACCGTGCTGTGGCTGGTCAGGAAGGTGCCCCATGCTGAAGAGCTAGCTAGAAATCCTGTCTCTTGATGAGGCCTTTGACAGAGAGACTGGAAGTTACCACCAGCTGGGCACGATAGCAGACAGGGCTGTTCCCAGCCACTCCAGATATTCTAGTCTCCCTCCGCTCACCAGCCCGATCTCTGCAGCTAGAGGGGTTCAAAGTCTCCAAGATCCTGAATATTTCAGTTCTGCACATACAAACCCAGTTCTTTTTCTGTTCAACTTCCCAGCAACGTTGGCTCCAAACATCCCAAAGGAGAATCTGCTCAAGGTTTCTACAAACAGGAGCGAAAACCAGACTGATCCCAACACAGTACATACATGGACACACACATTTTCCTCCACCGTGTTCATTCCTTTCACAAGTGTCATCTGTATGACGCTGAACTTTAGTCCAACCATCCTGGAAGGAACGCTGTGATGTAGATGCCACTTGGTAAACGAATTTCCATGCGGGAGGAAAACATTTCGGAGATGCTGCTAAGAAATCCATTCTCAGCTCCCCAGGACTGAGCCTGTGACACATGGACTGAGGTGAGACGCTTTGCACAGTTCCCTCCAATTCAAATTCCTCTGCTGCTCTCTGCTGTTATAAGTATTTTGTTTTACTCTTTACAGTTAATGGATCAGCACAGGACAGCTCCACGGTAGTCAGATGATCTCACAGGCTCTGCTCAGCTGGTTTCTAATAATCTGGATCCAGGGTAAGGAGCAGAACAAGATGATATTGGCCTAAAAAAACAGATCTACAAATGTCACCGTATATATTTTATGCTTTATATCCAGCCAGTGGCATCACTTTGGTATTTATATGCAACTTAGAAACTATTCCCTTTTTATGTTCCATGAAGAAAAACAATATAAACAATGTAACAATGTGAAAAAGCACGGAGATGTGTGTAATTAGACACAATTAAAACAAAACTCTTATTTTTATTTTCATAGGTATGTAGTTACTTATTTTTGCATAGTTCAGTCAGAGTCCAGCCAGGACATTGCCATAACTCATTCTTCAGAATCCTTATTAGTGTCTCCAGGAGAAAGTCATGATCAGCTGCCAAAACCAGTTCAAGTACTAGCAATCACTTAGCCTGGTACTGACAGAAATCAGGGCAAGCTCCTAACCTTATTTATTCTGGCTCTGGGGTCCCAGCCCAGTGCAGGGCCCAGTTCAGAAGCAGCTACACTAATTACACTCACACTGTTAGTGCAGTTGAAGCAGATAAGGCTGGAGATCATTATTGTCAACAAACTGTCAGCTTCCCTCTCACATTGCACAGCCCTGAAACAAAACCTCCCTGCGCTCTGCAGGGCCTGCTTGTCGAGTGGAACAGTTGCTCCATGCAGACAAGCTCAGTGTCAATGTGACTGCTGCCTTCCTGCCAACTGCTCGCAGCAGGTTAAGAACCTGCTCTGTATCTGTAACAAGATGTAGAGGGTTGGAAACCCCCTGCACCAGCTGCTGTGAATGCACAGGGAGGCTACAACCAAAAATGTAGCACATCTGCTGTAGGGAACACTCCAGCACAGAAGATGGAGTGGATGGACTAACAGGGGTTTTCCATTTGGAACTGCTATTGTTCTTTGCATTCTGCCTCAGCTGGTCAGCAGGAATGCTATGGAGAAATGTGAATGATACAATGCCTCTGCTTATACATATGGATGGTGTTATTATTACCACCATATACAGAGAGATAACAAAGGTTTTTCCAATACAATTATTAAAGGAATACGTCTGGTGGAAGATGAATCCTCCATTTATTCAAAGGGGAGAATGACATAAGAAGGAAAACATTTCTTCTAAAGCATCCGTTTCTATGTAACACCTGAGACCAACACTTCCAGACCTGGGTGCCTGAAGTTAGGCTCCTAAACCTAGATGGGGGCTTGGTTTCTACAGCTGCTGAGCCCCCACTAACTACACTGAACTCAGTGGGAGCTGAAGATGCTTTGCCCCTCTGAACATTTTTACTTAGGTGCCAAATATGGTTTTAGGAGCCTAATTTCTGGCACCTGTGTTTGATCATTCAGGCCCAAAGGAATATATGTAAAACGATAGCTTCCAACTAGAGGGCACATTCAGTATAGTCCTAACCATAGCTCATGTGGTTTTACACGTTCAAGCCTTTGTTAATGTTGACCAGGAGGTCTTGTGGGCTGTTCTTTTTCACTCTGCATCCATTCCTTGCTTTTATTTTCACCTCCACTTTATGGGTCTAACAGGTGTAAAGCCTGTAGAACCTCAGGCCATGATGTTTCTTGGGTTTAACAACCTCCCATAGACAATCCAGGATGTCTTTTTCGTCTGTTCCTCTGAGGTTGTCTCCTCTCCACTTTGGGAGAAAGACGGAAACTTTATCCATCATCTTTACCTGTCCTCCAATCCAGTTTTCCAACCAGACCTCGGCTTGACCAGGAATTCTGCGTGCCTGAGGACAGAGCTACAATTTAGTGCTAAAGCTGGCAACAATCATCACAAACCTACCATCTAACAAACAAAGAAGCATTTCATTCTGTTTCCTTTTAGCTTCTCCTCTCTTCTCTTTTATCCATGTCTCTTTGTATTTGGGAAACTGTGATGTCAAACCTAATTACTTTGTCACTACTCAGAATAGTTTGGCTGGAATCTCCTGTAGTTAATATTTTCATAGGAACAAGGTGAGTTTTCCAATCAGCTCTATTTAATACTGAGTGTGGGGTGAAAAATCTAACATCACATTCCTTCCAAAAACACAACATGTCCCCTTTTCTTATCACTCTAACAGGACTCAGTACTGGGCAATTGCTCATCTGGCCTGGTGGGCTCTCTTATGCAATGTCCTACAGGTTTCAGTTATGGTGTGTCACATGATATCCAAAATTATTGGCAGTTATAAGGCAGTGCAGGCTGAGGTGCCTTCATTGACATATATATTATCATTTAGCATCTGTCTTACAGTCAATACCTAGAGGCCCTGCTCAGGATCAGGATCACATCCTCTAGGCACTGTACAGACACACACACCATGCATCACTGCAAGGCGTTAAAGATAGAACCCCCAGAGTCCCTTGGCAGAGTGGGAGAGGGGAGGACAACAACCAACCAGACTAGATGCTGTAAGAACAATGCATGAAGAGAGGAGGAGAACCAGGACTGGGCAACATCACAAAAACCAAGGGAGCACAAGACTTCTGCAATGAGTATGTGATTGACAACATCCAACACAGCCGAGAAGTCAAGGAGGATGGGGATGGAGAGTGGTCCAGGAAAAGGTGAGAGCAGTTTGGTGGAGTGGAAAGGGCAGAAACCAGAACAGATGGGAGGCAGGGGGAGAAGCAGAATTGGAGGCAACAGCTGTAAATGGCCCATTCAATGAGCTTAGGGAGAAAGCGGATGGGCAGCGTTGCAACCATCCACAGCAAACAAGTTTCATCTCTTCAAGTTTAAGTGCCTATTTCTATTCAGTGACAGATATTAGAAAGGAATCTGGCAATAAGGTAAAATATAATATTTACTACATAATAAGACTAATAATTAATGAGCCCTTCAAGAGCACTATACTTTTTCAAAGCTCCGCAAAACAGTCAAGAACTCACTAACCAGCATCCTGACAACCCATCTGCAAAACTTCTCTCTGAATAAGCAAACACTGTAAATAAGGGCCGGGAATTAGAAGTTACTAGTGATGCAGACACTGGATACCACTGAGTTTATGAACTCACTAACCCCAGTTCTGGAGTCTTTGATCAGGAAAATCTCCAGAACAACCTGGGCTCATTGATTATAGTGACAATCCCCTGCCAGACCCACCTGGGCATCCCTCACTGCCAGGAATGGGAGCTGCATTACCAGACTGAAGGGTGTACGTGGCCCTGGGTCGGCAGAGGGAATGGACATTTACACAGATGCTGCTTTGCATATTTCCACCCGAGTGACAGTTCCCAGCTGTTCAGAGAAGATATAAACATATCACTTTAGCACTTTGTGCTTCTGAGCTTTGTATCCGTCACTCTAGACGTATCAAGATGATCTCCCAGACTCAGCTACTCTGGCTCCTCGTGCTCTGCATTCAAGGTAAGAACAACCAGGGAAGATTAGTTTAAAGGGAAGTCAATCATTTATTAGGATTTAAATAGTAAGAATTTCTCTTTCCAGCAATCACTCCTAGCAGCAATTACAGTGTTAACACAATGAGAGCTCCAGACTAGACTCCTAGAGATGCAGCTCTTTAGTGTGTCAAATATTCTCATGTTGGAGGATTTTTATATTTCTTTTTATCCCAAATTTATTCTCCAATCCAGACTCCGGTGGGCAGACTGTGATAACTCAGACTCCAGAATCCTTGGCAGTGTCTCCAGGAGACAGAGTCATCATCAACTGCAAAGCCAGTTCCAGTGTTGGTGGCTACATGGCCTGGTACCAACAGAAATCAGGACAAGCTCCTAAGCTCCTTATCCACAGTGCTTCCACCCGCCTCTCTGGGGTCCCAGACCGGTTCAGTGGCAGTGGATCTGGCACTGACTACACGTTCACAATCAGCAGAGTTGAAGCTGAAGATGCTGGAGATTATTACTGCCAAAAGCATAACAGCCCCCCTCTCACACAGTGATACAGACCAGCACAAAAACCTCCCTGCTCTGTTTAGTTTCAGACTCTCACTCAGTATTTCAGGTGCTTCCTGTGTAGCTTAAATGCATCACTGCCTCTGCTGCCCTGCAGTGGGGTGGCTGGGTGTGGCTGACTTCAGTCACCTCCCTCCACACTGAAGAACTTCTGGCGCTTTCAGGTGCTGACACCAGGGGTTCAGCACTCTTACTCAGCAATTGCTCCCTGACCACTAACATGGATTTGCTCTTGTGGGTTGCATCCAACTTCCTACTGACAGCAGGTTACAATCCAAGCACCGTTCTACTGAGCTGACAAAATGGAAGGAGAACTACACCCCAGCTTTGTAAAGCAGCCACACTGGAAAACTGCAACAGTCTAATCCAAACAAACTGTGCTCAGAGTAAAAGACACTATCTGATCCAGCCCCTTCAGTTCAGTTAGTTTTGCTCATTACAACATCTGCTTCACAAATGGAACCATCCAAACATCTGCTAGTCCTGCTTCAGCATCAATAATTGTCAACCTTTGATGCTCTCTTAATTGCTATTAGGTGCACTGGAGTCTATGGAATCATCCAAACATCTGTTCCTCCTGCTTCGGCATCATACTAATGGACTAGAGTCCAACAGTTCAGAGAAGAGAGCTAGAACCTCAGTTCTTTTTTGAGTTCTACATAAAAGTGCTACATGTTTCATACAATTGATGGTAAAACATGAAATTGGTACAGGAAGGGAATACTAGCTCTTTCCTAAGGACCAGAAACAACATTTAATTCCAGAATAGAGTCCAAACACATTCAAACACCCCGGTATGTCCATAAAGTCGGCATTGCAGAGAGCACCTGGGCTGTAGAGACAGAGCAACTGACTTAAAGACTCCACGGAAGTGACATTCTAATCTCAACATAGGCAGCTGGTTTCCTCTCCACATCCCCAGCTGGTGCAAATGGGTTTGATTCTGTGCATTTATGAACAGAGATTCTCATTGGAGTATCCTTGTCCTTCCAGCATCTGAAGATCGCTCACCAATCAGACACAGAGAGATTCAGTAACTCAGTTCACAGAATGTCTAACTGTAATAATACCCCACATATAGAAGATTTCTTCTATCTGACTTTTCTTGTAAACCCCACTAAAGAAATTACAGACCATCTCCACACTGAGCAAGCCTGCCCAAAACAGCAGAAGCAGCTGTAAAAAAACATTTTCCACAGTTGTGTTTGTGATTCATTCCACAAAGGGGAGACCCAATCATATTATTTAAAAAAACTTTTAAAGGGCCACAATTCTTGTTTCAATGGGCCACATCGCCAGCTGGTGTAGATCAAGACAGCTCCACTCACTTTAATGGAGCTCCGTTTATTTACAGCAGCACAATCCGCTCAATGTCTGTGTCAATTACTTCTGTATAAGGGCATTTACCCTAAGACAGCGCTGTCAGCTGCGATGTTTAACACTAGAGTGGAAGGTAACTCTGCGGAGGTCTTTACCTCTCTGATGTCTATCATATTATAAAGTTTGGGCTACGATGGAGATTTCAAAAGCTTGGCTCAAGTCAGTCATGAATTTCAATGTGCTCTGTCATATTTTTATTTTCCTTCCTAGACTCAAGGATGCATCACAGAAGTAACTACGCAGGAATGTGGGTGCTGTAGAAAGGAGCAGTGTGACAGATGTGAAGACATAACATGATTTCAGTCTCATTTGAAGGGGTCCATTTTTATTTTCTTTGGGCTGCGCATGATTAAATTCTGCACGTGACAGAGACCCCCGGCTTCTGATGATCCATAAATATCAACATTTTCAAACTACACCCTACATCTCAGAGATAATTTACATCACTCAGTCACTTTCCATATTCACACCCAAGTGTCATTTCCTTACTGCTCTGAGCAAGGATCATAAGTCTGTCAGGGTACATTTCAGATTTCACCGCAGGGCTCTGAGCTCCTGGTCACTCAGCATGGCCAAAATTATTCCATATGCAAAACTTTTCTTGATCTTAATTTTCTAGATTTGAGGAAGTTCACTTGAAAAAGTGAACACTGAGAATGATCTGTTGGGGTCTGCACCGGAACACACAATTATCGGTATCCGTAACTTTTAGTACATTTAAAGTACGTGTCAGAATATTGTCAACTATTTGCATTTTCTTTCTACTTCTAGCAATTTCAGGCTGGATGATTTGAGAATCAACAGGCCAGTTTGACTCTCATGTTACACCACTGAGCACATGTCTAATAAGGGGTCTCTGGGAGGGTTCAGCTTCAAAGGAGAGAGCTAGATTCCAGCTCTTGCATAAACACTTGCACTGTCTTGGTGTCACTGCACTTGGACCAGATGGACCCTACTCATTTCCCATCCAGATCCCAACCCACAGAACAGGGACTAACAGACAGACAGACAACTTCCTGCTTATCAGTTGGTCTGGCAAAGCAATAAATAGTCGGTGGGATAGACTCTATTCACTAAGTGCTGGACTGTAGACTAGTGTCACTATGGAGTCTGTAGTTTAATGGATTCTTTGATTACAGTGGAGCACCAGCTCTGCTATAGTTAAGGTTGAGCTGTGCTTTCTGTTTAGTCAGCTCTGGTCTCATACTGCACATCCCCCAAATAATCCTTGACCCATGGCCAGCGCCACCATGTCAAGTAAGAACACACATTGTTGTGTTGATATCTAACTATGGGCTGTTCAGGAATCAGCCATTCCTCAGTAAGAGCCATGAGAGAGTCCACAAGATCCCCAACATGGGAAATCAGGCTAATCACCTGGACTTAGTTCCATGCTGCTTCTTAAGCATGAAACCTCCAACCCTATTTTGCTGAAATGGAATTGTCTCACCCATCAGGACTCACAAATGTGTTACAGTTACTGACACACCACAGTCCTGGAGGACTCCCACCATCCCACTCCTTCCACTCCATCTTCTCTGCTGTAGTTGAAGTAAGGGGACAAGTCTGGGCCAGGCTGAGTGTGAAGGGTTCTTCGGAGAGGCTGCCCTGTGGCTCTTTTAAACACTGGCTCCTCTTTCCCCTCAGACGGGCTGTGGCTGTGACTGGGCCTCACACACAAACACAAAAAGAATGTACAAGGCCTAGGGCCAGACTGTTCCAGGCACACCTGGCCCAATCAGGAGCCCTCATTTTCAAACAATGGGGCTTCAGTGGGACTCCCAAATTGCACATCTTAGTGCTCAGATCAACACACAGGAACATAAATTCCTCTTCCATGAGCCTACATCACAAATTGAGCATCAATATGTGGGGTTTGGACTAACACAGCTCTGTGGTGGAAAATTGGCCCCCAAAGTATCAACTTCATATTGAAATGTATCGCTGGAGAACTAAGAGGGAAGACACGCCTCACAATCAAGGGATGCAGCAGACTGTAGAGTACCGCACTCCCCAGGGTAACGCACTAACAGCTGCTTTTAGGCAGTCTTTAGATTAATTTCATTGTGTGGACAACTCTGGCATTGGCCACGAGATGGCAACAGAAAGACAGCACTACTGGAATGGAGATTTCATTAACAGAATGGTGTTAGTTTAATATTGTCCTCCTGACTTAATGTCACACTATGGGTGTCTGGAGAGACAAAAGGCTGCTCCTGAAGCACTTAGGGTTGGGACATTTTGATTTGCTCTCTTTCCTAAGAACATTAGTATTGTTGGACTCCTGTTCTCCTTCTGTTTGGTCTCTGTCAAAGCTGAATGGATCTGCCCCACGGTTCTCTCTCTCTTCTGTTGGTGAAAGTCTGAGGTCAATAATGGGCCAATGCAGGTCAGTCACTGGGGATAGCTGTCCTGCCCGCCCATGGGCAATAACATTCTGGTTGTGAAATATCATTTTTAACTACCTGACAAAAAAGTACTCACAATTACCAGCAAAAATTCGGACCGCTTACTGATTAGATGGGACTTTCGTTGTGTCATGCGCATAACTTTTAACAATCAGTGACGATTGCCTGCTAAAAATCAGAGAGCTAGATCCCAGCCCCTGCATCAACTCATGCTCTGTGGGGATTTTCTTATAATTGAAAACACTCAGCACAGCAGCAGACACAAAACACCGTTCATACCAAATGGACAATAATAATATTCTGAGAAAAACAGAGCTCTCTTTGCCCAGCATGGCAGTTTCAGGAGTGAATATACCATCTCACAGGACAACAGCTTGGAATTTTCATACTGGCCAAAAACAGGACTTCTGCTTGAATAGGATAGTTTTGTACCCTATTGCGACAATATCTTTGGGTAACAGTGGGTATGCAGGAGAACGGGAGGCACTTAGAAAGCATGCATTATTCAGTGAAGTGAGGTGAACTCTAAGTCTCTGAACACAAAGCAGGATCCCCTACTATTGATGTTCACCAGCAATAAATGATGCAACAGGCAGACATAACTGGGGGAAAGAGAACTTTGAAAAACACGCAGAGACACGTGTCACATGCGGTGGTGCTAGAGTATGTCCCTTAGCAGCCTGGCCTCTGCTTGTTTCTCGAGCCACTGGTCTTACCAAAAACAATTCCTCCTCAAACCTGACCCACTTTCTCCGTTTCCGCTCATCATGCTACAATTTAGAGCATTTTTTAAACAGATGCTTTGATATAATAGGTGAGGGAGCCACCACAGAATGGAGGCACAAGCACCTGGCTCATAGAACCCACTGTTGACCTGCTCTCTTACTGCCACACTCCAGCCAGCCCTTGTGCCATGGCCAGTCAGGGGGCTATGTCAGGTGGCCACAGGAGATTGTACATGTGAAATCTGCAGAGAGCTCTGAGTATATTAGCACCTGAATCCTATAAATAAACAACCTCATTCTAACATCTAAAAGCAGCAGGAAATTTCACAAAACTAATGTGCAGTAAATTTACATGCATTTTGCATACGGGTGAGGTTTCCTCACAGAGCACACATAAATGTTTCAATTTCCACTCCAGGTTTACGAACAAGCTTTTCAAACCACAGTCTGGCAAGATGATCTCACGCACGCCCCTTCTCTGGCTGCTGGTTCTCTGGATTCAGGGTAAGAAATTAAAAAATAAAGCATTTGAAAACCTAATAATCCATATCACTGAACATAAAAAATGTTGCCACTTGGATTTAATTGATGTGAATTATTTGAATATTTGATGTGTTGTATTTTAGTTTAAACTGCCACTGGCAAATTCAAACTGTGTTTCAGTGTTTGAATACTCATCATATCCAGCATTGTATTATTGTTCATTCCCTATCCATCTTCTCTCTTTCTCCAGACTCCTCTGGGCAAATTGTGATGACTCAGTCCCCGGAATTACTGGCAGTGCCAGTGGAAGGGAAAGTCT
This sequence comes from Emys orbicularis, assembly GCF_028017835.1. Classification (NCBI taxonomy): domain Eukaryota; kingdom Metazoa; phylum Chordata; order Testudines; family Emydidae; genus Emys; species Emys orbicularis. The sequence goes on along the minus strand of NC_088687.1, from coordinate 132,922,906 downwards.
CTATCAACTGCAAAGCCAGTACAAGCATTGGCAGTAAAATAAACTGGTACCAACAGAAACCTGGACAAGCTCCCAAAATTCTTATCTACGCGGCTAGCAGCCTCCAATCGGGTGTCCCAGCTCGGTTCAGCGGCAGTGGGTCTGGCACTGATTTCACATTCACCATCAGCAGCGTAGAAGCTGAAGACGCTGGAGATTATTACTGCCAGCAGGATAGCAATTACCCTCGCACAGTGCTACAGACCAATACAAAAACCTCCCTGCTCTCTGCAGCGTGCATTTCAGTTCCGATTGCTGCAGATATAACTCTAAGGTTTTCAAATGTTCTGTCAAACGTGAAGGAAGAGGGTCACTTATTCTATATCTAAACACACAGGAAAAAGGAGAACACCAAAAGACTCAAAGAGTTTATATAATCATATAGACACTTGTATGTACAGAGACCTGAGGCCCACTACAATTTTTTCCTGCTTTATCCTCACTTTATCCCAGCGCACCACAGATACTTATCTGTGTTTCAGTACACATCATTCCAAACAGCTGATAAGCCTATCTATCTTTCACAATAGAATGGCTTCTTATAATAAACAGACTTCATTCTATTTTACAGAGCTTGTCTGAAACCAGAATTCCCATTTTGTTGAAAATGACAAAGTTTCCTGTTAAAAAAAAATTCCAAAGTTTCCTTTTGGAAAAATCAAAATGCCTTTTTCTTTTGATAAGTTTGAAACATTTTTTAAAACTTTATTGACTCAAATTGTAGGGTATAATATAAAAGTCCCAATGATAAAATCCAAACAAAATATTTCAACCCTATCAAAGGAAATGCTTATCGGAACAAAGTGTTTTGATAATTTTCTGTTGAAAATTTTGATAACTGAAACGTTTTCAAGGAACGTTTCAATTTCCTCCATTCAGCATTTTCCAAATGAAAACTCTGCCATCAGAAAAATGTTATCCAGCACTTCACTTATAAATACATTTCCAATATGGCCTCAGGGTTTCCTTTCATTTCCATAGATCCTCAGTTACACGCATTGAGAAGGTCTCAGAAATCTGGGGATTTTTAAATGGCTGTGTTAAGCTCAGGCACGTGTTTGCTTGTAGAGTATGGGAAAACTTTGTGATCCAGATTCTCAAAGGCCTCTCTGGGAGCAAATCCCCAAATGCACATGAACCCTGAGGCACAAGCAGGTAACAGACACACACATGATTTTTCGGAGTGACTGGGTAGATGCAGGTGTCCCCCTCAATAGGCAGGGCATTGGAGTGGCTGCAAAGAGGGGTGCTCACCCCCAGTTCCAGAATGGCATGGGGTGTGCATATGCTCAGACTGGGTCTGGCAGGCACAAAGCAGCAGGAGCTGATCGAGAAGTTCAGTCAGCTTTCCAGTGGCTTCTTGGCTGGCCAAATCTGCCCCCCAAAAGGCAGCAGCTGGGAAGGATGATAGGGGGGATGTAGGACAATGTCTGGGTCTGTGGGTTGTTTGAGCTTGGAGGAGGGAGAACTATTAGAGACATGTAATGTGGGGTCTTCATCTGTCAGCATCCCCTTGCAGCAGGAGGGGGCGCTACATCAACCTGGCTTTGTCCCACCCTTATGCCACCACACCAAACTCTGCATTGTCAAGTCCTGAATCCTCCAGCCCAGGTCCCTGATAGTCTCCGTCCCCCGTAAGGAGAACAGGGAGGTGGAAATTCTGTGGCAGGATGGCACTAGCAGGTGTCTAACCAGCCCTACTTCTCCTGGGTTTAGGAGCTGCTTCTCTAAATGTTCCTGGCTGGGGTAGGTAGGGGAACCTAGGCCCGTCCTCTCCACTGGGCTCTATCTCAGGGCCTTGTTTGGAACAGGCAGAGCCAGTTGCTCAGTTGCTTGCTCTTTCCTGAGCTGCTACTTATCTCTAGAGATAATTCCCCAGCCCCTGGCCCTGCTTATCCCTTTTCAGAGTGATGCTCTCTCTGGAGCTTCTCCCCAGCCTGCCGGAGGGAGCCTCTCTTTGCAATCCTTCTGCCTTTATTCTCAGGGCTTTCTCCTGCTGCTTCCTTGCCTAACTAACTGCCTCCCAGTTAATCAGTGAGTCAACTACACCCAGGTGAACCTGAGCTGACCCATACCCCCATGTGGAGTCTGTCAGATCTAGGCTGGGCCCCCAACTCCTTCAGAGGGCCAGCTCCCCACTGACAGGACACCTCTAGACTCAGCCAATATGCTGCATCCCTCTGCCTGCGCCATGGCCCAGCCAGCACTGATTACTCTAGTGTGAGGAGCAGCAATGGGCACACCGGAATGACGACCAGGCTGGGTTAATGGGGGTAAGTCAAAGTGACAGCTGGGGGTGGGGCACTGGTGCCCTGCCTGTTCAGCCCCATTGAAGCATCGTTATTGAAAACTGCCCTCTCAGGAGACCCCAGCAGGTTCAGTGTACGGGAATCAGGAGAGGAATCTGGTGTGTTATAGCCCGGGATCCGGGCACCTACTGCTGTGCTGGAGTAGCCCCTACAATGGTTCATTCCAACAAGTGGCTCAGTCCCACCCACAGCTCCACACATGCATCCCAAGGGGCTTTGCCAGAGAACGGCAATGGAGGGAGGGCTGGAGGCTCCCCTGCTCTGCTCACACAACACCCCAGTAGCTCTCAGGCTTGGGCACTTACCGGGTCATGGAGGTAGTGAGTGTAGGGCACAGACACAGGAGGCAGCGTAAGAGCCTGGCACACTGATGCCACTTGTCAACCTCTCTGTGCTGCGCATCCATCCCAATCTGAGCATGCTCAGACCTTCGGTGAGCTCTTCCCAGACCTCATGTCAACCGGCTTGTGCGCGCCCACAAAGCCTTTGAGAACAGCCATTGTCCTAGGGGTGTAAAAAGCTACCGGCACTGGTGCAGAGGATCATGCAGCTACAGGCACTGCTGCTTCCTCGGTAGTCTGGCTGTATGAGTACAGTGAAAAAGTCTTAGAAAATCAATGATCGGAAAGAGGCTCTGCTGATTGGATTTAAACCCCACACAAGAAATGACTGAATGACTTTAGCTTTTCTTACTTGTGTTTAAACGTCCAGCTGGCTTGGTTACTCATCTTTAATCAGACGACTGTTGTTACTGCCTGCGTCCTGTAAAGCTAACTCCGGCTCATTTACCATGTGAATCATGCAACTGTATTAGAGTTATGACATCCAGTAACAGCTACGCTACACTGGCACCATCAGGTCAGATATATAAAAGCTCGGGTTCTGATGTTCCACAAATATCAGAATTTTCAGACTACACCCTACATCTCAGAGATAATTTTCATTGCTCAGTCACTTTGCATATCCATATCCGAGTGTCATTTCATTACTGCTCTGAGCAGGGATCATAAGTCTGTCAGGGTGCACTTCAGATTTCACTGCAGGGCTCTGAGCTCCTGATCACTCAGCATGGCCAAAAGGATTCCATATGCAAAACTTGTCTTGATTTTGTTTTTCTAGGTTTGAGGAAGAACACTGCAAAACTGAACACTGAAAATGATCTGCTGGGGTCTGCACTGGAACACACAATTATCAGAATCCATAACTTTTAGTACATTTAAAGTACTCTTTAGAATATGTCAATTATTTGCATTTTCTTTCTACTTCTAGCGATTTCAGGCTGGATGATTCGAGAATCAGCAAGGCTGTTTGACTCTGATGTTACACCACTGAGCACATGTCTAACAAGGGGTCTCTTGGAGGGTTTAGCTTCAAAGGAGAGAGCTTGATCCCAGCCCCTGCATAAACTCTTGTTCTGTCTTGGTGTCACTGCACTTGGACCAGATGGACCCTACTCATTTCCCATCCAGATCCCAACCCACAGAACAGGGACTAACAACAAACAGACACAACCTCCTGCTTCTCAGTTGGTCTGGCAAACCAATAAATACTCGGGGTGGGGGGGTGGACTCTATTCACTAAGTGCTGGACTGTAGACTAATGTCACTATGGAGTCTGTAGTTTAATGGATTCTTTGATTACAGTGGGGCACCAGCGCTGCTATAGTTAAGGCTGAGCTGTGCTTTCCGTTTAAAGTTCAGCTCTTAGCGAATGAGCAAGCATCTGGCTCATGGAATGTGTTGTTGATCTGGTCTCATACTGCACATCCCCCAAATAATCCTTGCCCCATGGCCAGCGCCACCATGTCAAGGAAGAACACACATCATTGTGTTGATATCTAACTATGGGCTGTTCAGGAATCAGCCGTTCCTCAGTAAGAGCAACAGGAGAGTCCACACACGATCCCCGACATGGGATACCAGGCCAACCACCTGGACTTAGTGCCATGCTGTTTCTTACGCATGAAACCTCCTACCCTATTTTGCTGAAATGGAATTGTCTCACCCATCAGGGCTCACAAATGGGCCTAAATCACAAATTGAGCATCAACATGAGGGGTTTGGTCTAAAAGGCTCTGTGGTGGAAAATTGGCCCCCAGTGTATCAACTTCATATTGAAATGTACACCCTGGAGAACTAAGAGGGAAGACACGCCTCACAATCAAGGGATGCAGCAGATTGTACAGTATCACACTCCCCAGGGTAACACGCTAACAGCTGCTTTTGGGCAGTCTTTTGATGAATTAAATTCTGTGGACAACTCTGGCATTGGCCACGAGATGGCAATAGAAAGACAGTACAACTGGAATGGAGATTTCATTAACAGAATGGTGTTAGTTTAATACTGTCCTCCTGAGTTAATGTCACACTATGGGTGTCTGGTGAGACAAGAGGCTGCTCCTGACGCACTTAGGGTTGGGACATTTTGATTTGCTCTCTTTCCTAAGAACATTAGTATTGTCGTATTCCTGTTTCCCTTGTGTTTGGTCTCCGTCAAAGCTGAATGGATCTGCCCCACGGTTCTCTCTCTCTTCTGTTGGTGAAAGTCGGAGGTCAATAATGGGCCAATGCAGGTCAGTCACTGGGGATAGCTGTCCTGCCCGCCCATGGGCAATAACATTCTGGTTGTGAAATATCATTTTTAACTACCTGACTGTAACAGGGTGCTGGCCAGGAGATCCTGGCCGGGTCCCTGTTAGCCTGCTCAAATTAAGGGGAATTAGATGGGGCTGGCAGGGGAGACCGCACCCTGATTACTGAGCATAGGCACCTGCGGGCCTGATTAGCCAGCCGGCTGTATAAAGCTGGCATGTAGGAAGCCAAGGGCGGCACGGAGGGGCACAGGAAGGGAAGGAGCTTATGGCTCCAGATCCCTGCTAGCTGGGGAAGCTAGCAGTCCCCCAGGGTGTTGGCCTGAAGACAGTGTATAAAGTGTATATAGCAGGTGGTGGGAACTGGCACAAGAATAAAAGAGCACTGGTGCATATACTTTGAGTGGTCTCTGACTGAGTTTTGTGGAGAAGCCAGGAGGGCTCCGTTACACTGACAAAAAATTACTCACAATTACCAGCAAAAATTCGGATCCCTTACTGGTTAGAAGGGACTTTCGTTGTGTCATGCGCATAACTTTCCCGTTTAGCAATCAGTGACAATTGCCTGATAAAAAAATCAGAGAGCTAGATCCCAGCCTCTGCATCAACTCATGCTCCGTAGGGATTTTCTTATAACTGAAAACATTCAGCACAGCAGCAGCAGACACACACCCCCGTTCACACCCACTGGACAATAATAATATTCTGAGAAAAACAGAGCTCTTTGTCCAGGCGGCAGTTTCAGGAGTGAATATACCATCTCACAGGACAACAGCTGGGAAGGTGCCTAATGTCCTAAGACAGGACTTCTGCTAGAATAGGATAGTTTTGTGCCATATTACGACAATCTCTGGGTAACGGTGGGTAGGCAGAAGAATGGGAGGCATTTAGAAAGCATGCATTATTCAGTGAGGTGAGGTAAACTCTAAGTCTCTGAACACAAAGCAGGATCCCCTACTATTGATGTTCACCAGCAATAAATGATGCAACAGGCAGACATAGCTGTGGGAAAGAGAACTTTGAAAAACACGCAGAGACACGTGTCACATGCAGTGGTGCTAGAGTATGTCCCTTAGCAGCCTGGCCTCTGCTTGTTTCCCGAACCCCTGGTCTTACCTCAAAACAGTTCCCCCTCAAACCTGACCCGCTTTCTCCAATTCCGCTCATCATGCTACAATGCAGAGCTTTGTTTAAAAAGATGCTTTGATATAATAGGTGAGGGAGCCACCACAGAGTGCAGGCACAAGCACCTAGCTCATAGGACCCACTGTTGACCTGTTCTCTTACTGCCACACTCCAGCCAGCCCTTGTGCCATGGCCAGTCCTGCCATGTCAGGTGTCCACAGGAGATTCTACATGTGAAATCTGCAGAGAGTTCTGAGTACATTAGCACTTGAATCTTAGAAATACACAACCTCATTGTAACATCTAACAGCAGCAGGAAATTTCACAAAACTAATGTGCAGTAAATTTACATGCATTTTGCATATGGGTGAGGTTTCCTCACAGACCACACATAAATGTTTCAATTTCCATTCCAGGTTTACGAACAAGCTTAACAAACCACAGTCTGGCAAGATGATCTCACACACGCCTCTTCTCTGGCTGCTGGTTCTCTGGATTCAGGGTAAGAAATTAAAAGATAAAGCATATGAAAAACTAATAATCCATATCACTGAACATAAAAAATGTTGCCACTTGGATTTAATTGATGTGAATTATTTGAATATTTGATGTGTTGTATTTTAGTTTAAATTGCCACTGGCAAATTCAAACTGTGTTTCAGCGTTTGAATACTCATCATCTCCAGCACTGTGTCACTGTTCATTCCATACCCATCTTCTCTCTTTATCCAGACTCCTCTGGGCAAACTGTGATGACTCAGTCCCCGGAATCTCTGGCAGTGCCAGTGGGAGGGAGAGTCTCTATTAACTGCAAAGCCAGTACGAGCGTTGGCACTAGCGTACACTGGTACCAACAGAAACCTGGACAAGCTCCCAAACTTCTCATCTACGGCGCTAGCAGCCTCCAGTCGGGTGTCCCGGCCCGGTTCAGCGGCAGTGGGTCTGGCACTGATTTCACATTCACAATCAGCAGCGTAGAAGCTGAAGATGCTGGAGATTATTACTGCCACCAGACTAGCAGCTGGCCTCTCACAGTGATACAGACCTATACAAAAACCTCCCTGCTCTCTGCAGCGTGCATTGCAGTTACCGTTTGCTGCAGATATCTCTGAGGTTTTCAAATGTTCTGTCAAACGTGAAGGAAGAGGGTCACTTATTCTATATCTAAACACACAGGAAAAAGGAGAACCCCAAAAGACTCAACGAGTTTATATAATCATATAGACACTTGTATGTACAGAGACCTGAGAGCCACAAGACAGTCCACAAGATGCCAATGGCCTAGTGGTTAATGTAATAATGGAGAGTCATGAGACATAGGCTCTAACCCCAGCCCAGTCTCTAACTCACTCACTTTCTTGGCCAAGACATTTGATTTCTCCGTGTCTTGGTTTACCATCTCTAAGAAGATATGTTAATTGTCCTCCTTTCGGGTGCTGGGACACCTAATGTGTTAATATTTTTAAGCACCTTGAAATTCTAGGGTAGAGTGCAAGAGATTATTAAATGAAATGGAACATTTTTTTAAATGTAGAAAATCAAAGGAACACAATAGGAGAGGAGCAATGGTAAAGTCCTCTTGTCAGCATCCTGGATGACTCATTTGTCCACTTCTTTAGGAACCACCTGGACTTAGTTCCATTCTGCTTCTTACGCATGAAATCTCCTTCCCGAGCCACTCCACCAGGCTACCCCCTACTCCCCACTCTTTTCCTCCGGAAGACCCACTTTTACTGTGATGCACACAAGCCATTAATGGACTAACAATGGCATGAATGAGGGGCAATGGCAGATAGTGCATAGACCTCACAAATAATTTCATCAAAAGATTGTATTAGCAAGACAAGGCCAGTCATCACCTTTTGGGGTCGACCCTTTTCTCCTTCTTCTCTTGCTTGTCTGCTTTGTCTTTTAGATTGTAAACCCTTATGGGCAGGCCTGCATTATGCTTATGGAGTCCCTAGCAGAAGGGGGCATTACGAGAAAGGTTAACAACAAATAAAAATAACATCTTCCTTCAATCCATTAATGGAGATGTTCTATACAGTTTACTGCATTTGACCTAAACCAGATCCATCACTACCACTATTCAAAATTGGATTGGACAGAGCACTGGAGACCATGCAAAAGAACAGAGGAAGCTAAAATTCCTACTGGAATTTTCCACATTTCGCTCCTCTGATTCTGCTATCCTGGGGCTGCTGTGCAGACCTAAATGTTTTGGCTTGTAACAGTGTCTTTAAAAACATGTACACATTAAAGGATGGACATAGCTGCTTCTAGAAAGGGCCCTCTGATTAGAAACATGCCAAGCTAAATCTAAAAGGACTTCCATGTCCTTTCTCAGGATGGTGTTGTAATTTTTCTGGGCTATGGATGGCTAAGTTTCTCTTAAAACAACAGCCCCCGGAAGGTGATGATCTAAGAAAAGGATCATTTCCAGACCCTAGCCTGACAGAGGCAATTTACATAGCTTGGCCTCTTCCCATTTTCACACCGAGTGCCATTTCCTCACTGCTCTGAGCAGAGATTATAAATCGACCGGGTTGCATTTTACATTTCACTACGGGGCTCTGAGCTTCTTGTCACCCAGAAGAATCAAGATGATTTCACACACACGGCTTTTCCTGATGATGTTTTTTCCAGATCCAGGGTAAGAAAGAATAAAAAATATAAAGTCTGAAAAAGTTTGGTAGTTTACCTGGCATGGGACACAATTCCTAGTATGTTTAATTGTGGAATGTACATTTAAAACATATTGGGACAACCACAGATTTTCTTTCTGTTTCTACACACCAGTGGAGAGATTGTTACAACTAAGTCCCTATCAGTCAGGGTAGGAGAAAGCATTGCTATCAGTTGCAAAGCCAGTTTGGGGATTACTGAAATAGCCTGGTACCAACAGAAATCTGGAAAAGCTTCTAAATCTATTATCTATGAAGCTTCTTCTAGACTTATGGGGGTCCCAGCCCGGTTCAGTGGCAGTGGATCTGGCACTGCTTTCACAGTCACCATTAGCAGTGTTGAAGTTGATGATGCTGGAGATTATTACTGTCAGCAGTATAACAGCTGGCCTCTGACAGTGATACAGACTAGTACAAACACCTCCCCATGCTGCCTAGGGTGGCTTGAGCTGGCCGGCTGTTCTACACTCATTCTGCATAGGCCTCTATACCTGGAAAGCACCTCTAGCTCTGACATTCTTCATTCAGTTCTGTATGTGCAAGCAGTGAGACAACTTTTGTCATCCCTTTCTTTGTGCAGCCCATTTCTGCTGGTTTTGTATATTCCCCCATATCTATGATGTTCCCATTAAAATGTCAGTATTGATCAGTTTGATTGTACTTAGATTTCCTATATAAATCTTTTTAAAATTATGATCTTAAGAGTCCACTTTGCTTAATAATCAGTCTGTACCAGTGCCAGATTATATTGGAAATTATTATGATCATTATAATTCTACCCTATTTTGCTGAAATGGAATTGTCTCAGCCAATCAAGGCTCACAAATGTGTTACAGTTATTGACACACCTGTGTCCTGTAGGACTCCCACCACCCCACCCCACCCCACCCACTCCATCAGCTCTGCTGTAGTTGAAGTAAGGGGACAAGCCTGGGCCAGGCTGAGTGTGAAGTGTTCGTCAGAGAGGCTGCCCTGTGGCTCTTTTAAACACTGGCTCCTCTTTCCCCTCAGAGGGGCTGCACCTCTGACTGGGCCTCACACACAAACACGAAAAGAATGTACAAGGCCTAGGGCCAGATTGTTCCATGTCCTGGCACAATCAGGAGCCCTCATTTTCAAACAATGCGGCCTCGGTGGGACTCCCAAACTGCACATCTTAGTGCTCAGATCAACACACAGGAGCATAAATTCCCCTTCCGTGAGCCTACATCACAAATTGAGCATCAACATGTGGGGTTTGGACCAACACAGCTCTGTGGTGGAAAATTGGCCCCCAGTGTATCAACTTCATATTGAAATGTACCACTGGAGAACTAAGAGGGAAGACATGCATCACAGTCAAGGGATGCAGCAGACCGTACAGTACCGCACTCCCCAAGGTAACACGCTAACAGCTGCTTGGGCAGTCCTTTGGTTAACTAAATTCTGTGGACAACTCTGGCATTGGTCACAAGATGGCAATAGAAAACCAGCACAACTGGAACAGAGATTTCATTAACAGAATGGTGTTACTTTAATATTGTCCTCCTGAGTTAATGTCACACTATGGATGTCTGGTGAGACAAGAGGCTGCTCCTGAAACACTTGGGGTTCGGACAGTTTGACTGCTCTCTTTCCTAAGAACATTGGTATTGTTGTACTCCTGTTTCCCTTGTGCAGTAATACTCATGGCACCAACGCTGTGAGGGATTCAAAATTCAGAGAGAGAGAGAGAGAGAGAGAGAGAGAGAGAGGGAATTTGTTTGGTCTCTGTCAAAGCTGAATGGATCTGCCCCAAGGTTTTTTCTCTCTTCTGCTGGTGAAAGTCTGAGGTCAATAATGGGCCAATGTAGGTCAGTCACTAGGGATAGCTGTCCTGCCCGCCCATGGACAATAACATTCTGGTTGTGAATAAACATGCAGAGACACTTGTCACATGCGGAGGCTCTGGAGTTTGTCCCTTAGCAGCCTGGCCTCTGCTTGTTTCCCGAGCCCCTGCTCTTACCAAAAACAGCTGCTCCTCAAACCTGACCCACTTTCTCCTTTTCCGCTCATCATGCTACAATTCAGAGCTTTGTTTAAACAGATGCTTTGATATAATAGGTGAGGAAGCCACCACAGAGTGGAGGCACAAGCACCTGGCTCATAGACCCCACTGTTGACCTGCTCTCTTACTGCCACACTCCAGCCAGCCCTTGTGCCATGGCCAGCCCTGCCATGTCAGGTGTCCACAGGAAATTGTACATGTGAAATCTGCAGAGACCTCCGAGTATATTAGCACCTGGACCCTAGAAATACACAACCTCATTCTAACTTCTAACAGCAGCAGGAAATTTCACAACTCTGTGCTAAAATTAATGTGCTGTAAATTTACATGTATTTTGCATACGGGTGACGTTTCCTCACTGAGATCACATAAATGTTTCAATTTCTGCACTAGGTTTATGAACAAGCTTTTCCAACCACAGTCTGGCAAGATGATCTCACACACGCCCCTTCTCTGGCTGCTGGTTCTCTGGATTCAGGGTAAGAAATTTTAAAAAATAAAGCATTTGAAAACCTAATAATCTATGTGACTGAACATAACAAATGTTGCCACTTGAATGTATTTGATGTTTTATTTGAACATTTGATGTGTTGTATTTTAGTTTAAATTTTCACTGGAAAATTCAAACTGTGTTTCAGTGTTTGAATACTCATCATCTCCAGCATTGTGTCACTGTTCATTCCGTACCCATCTTCTCTCTTTCTCCAGACTCCTCTGGGCAAACTGTGATGACTCAGTCCCCGGAATCTCTGGCAGTGCCAGTGGGAGGGAGAGTCTCTATCAACTGCAAAGCCAGTACGAGCGTTGGCACTAGCGTACACTGGTACCAACAGAAACCTGGACAAGCTCCCAAACTTCTCATCTACGGCGCTAGCAGCCTCCAGTCGGGGGTCCCAGCCTGGTTCAGCGGCAGTGGATCTGGCACTGATTTCACTCTCACAATCAGCAACGTTCAAGCTGAAGATGCTGGAGATTATTATTGTCAGCAAGGCTATAGCTCACCTCTCACAGTGATACAGACCAGTACAAAAACCTCCCTGCTCTCTGCAGCATGCATTGCAGTTACCGTTTGTGCAGATATTTCAAATGGTTTTCAGGTTTTCAAATGTTCTGTCAAACGTGAAGGAAGAGGGTCACTTATTCTATATCTAAACATACAGTAAAAAGGAGAACCCCAAAAGACTCAAAGAGTTTATATAATCATATAGACACTTGTATGTACAGACACCTGAGGGCCTCTACAATTTTTCCTGCTTTATCCTCACTTTATCCCAGCGCACCACAGACACTTATCTGTGTTTCAGTACACATCGTTCCAAACAGCTGATTAGCCTACCTATCTTTCACGATAGAATGGCTTCTTCTTATAATAAACAGATTTAATTCTATTTTACAGAGCTTGTCTGAAACCAGAATTCCCATTTTGTTGTAAATGTCAAAGTTTCCTGTGAAATAAAAATTCCAAAGTTTCATTTTGGAAAAATCAAAATCTCTTTATTTAGATAAGTTTGAAACATTTTTTTAAAACTTTATTGACTTGAATTGTAGGGTATAATATAAAAGTCACAATGATAAAATCCAAACATAACATTTCAACCCTATCAAAGGAAATGCTTCAATCTTATCGGAACAAAGCGCTTTGATAATTTTCTGTTTAAAATTTCAACAACTGAAACGTTTCCAGGGAACGTTTCGATTTCCTCCAATCAGCATTTTCCAAATGAAAACTCTCTCGTCAGAAAAATGTTATCCAGCATTTCCCTTATAAACACATTTCCAATATGGCCTCAGGGTTTCCTTTCATTTCCATAGATCCTCAGTGACACCCATTGAGGTGGTCTCAGAAATCTGGGGTTTTTTAAATGGCTGTGTTAAGATCAGGCACCTGGTTGCTTGTAGCATATGGTAAGACTTTGTGATCCAGATTCTCAAAGGCCTCTGTGGGAGCGAATCCCCAAATGCACATGAGCCCTGAGGCACAAGCAGGTAACAGACACACACAGGATTTTCGGAATGACTGGGTAGATTCAGGGTGTGTCCCCCAATGGGCAGAACATTGGAGTGGCCACAAAGAGGGGTGCTCACCCCCAGTTCCAGAATAGCCTGGGGTGTGCACAGGCTCAGACTGGGTCTGGCAGGCACAAAGCAGCAGAAGCTGATCGAGAAGTTCCGTCAGCTTTCCAGTGGCCTCTCGGCTGGCCAAATCTGCCCCCCAAAAGGCAGCAGCTGGGAGGGATGATAGGGGGATTTAGGACAATGTCTGGGTCTGTGGGTTGTTTGTACAGGTCGGGGAAGGGAGAGGGGGTCACAATGGGACAGGGGGTGTCAGGAGTTCACTGAGGGGGCCCACAATCCAGGCACAAGGCTTCACCCATGTGCTGTAAATGGACTGAGCTTGAAGGAGGGAGAATTATTAGGGACATGTAATGTGGGGTCTTCATCTGTTAGCATCCCCTTGCAGCAGGAGGGGGCACTACATCAACCTGGCTTTGTCCCACCCTTATGCCACCACACCAAACTCAAGTCCCAAATCCTCCAGTCCAGGTCCTCGAGCGTCTCTGTGCCGAGTAAGGATAGCAGGGAGGTGGAAATTCTGTGGCATGATGGCACTAGCAGGTGTCTAACCAGCACTAGTTCTCCTGGGTTTAGGAGCTGCTTCTCTAAATGTTCCTGGCTGGCAGGGCCGGCTCTAACTTTTTTGCCGCCCCAAGCAACAAAAAAAAGCGCCGCCCCGCCGTAACACTCCCCCCCCAGCGCTGCCCCGCCGAAACACCCCCCCGCCGAGTGCCGCGCCGTCTAACAGCTCCCGCCCCCCGCCGCGCTGCCAAACACCCCGCGCCTCCCGCCGAGCTGCTGAACCCCCCCACGCGGAGCGCCGCCGAACACCCCCCGCCGAGCTGCCGAACACCCCTGCCCCACTCGGAGCGCCGCGCCGCCGAAACCCCCGTGGGACGCCACCAAACACCCCCGCCCCCCGCGGAGCGCCGCGCCGCCGAACACCCCCGCCCCCCGCGGAGCGCCGCGCCGCCGAACCGCTCCCCGCGGAGCGCCGCACCTCCGAACACCCCCCTCCGAGCGCTGTGCCGCGCCAGAACACACCCCCGCCGAGCGCCGCGCCACGCTGCCCCTCGCCACCCCAAGATTGGCCGCCCCTTACCAGGTGCCACCCCAAGCACGTGCTTGGTTGGCTGGTGCCTGGAGCCGGCCCTGCTGGCTGGCGTACGTAGGGGAACCCAGGTCCGTCCACTCCACTGTGCTCCATCTCAGGGCCCTTGTTTGGAACAGGCAGAGCCAGTCTCTCAGTAGCTTGCTGGTTCCTGAGCTACTTCTTACCTCTAGTCTTCCCCAGCCCCTGGCCCTGCTCCTCCAACTTCAGAGTGTGGCTCTCTCTGGAGCTTCTCCCCAGCCTGCCGGAGGGAGCCTCTCTCTGCAATCCTTCTCAGTGCTTTCTCCTGGTGCTTTCTTGCCTAATTATCTGCCTCCCAATTACTCAGTGAGTCAACTACACCCAGGTGAACCTGAGCTGCCCCAGACCCGCATGTGGAGTCTGTCAGATATAGGCTGGGCCCCCAACTCCTTCAGGGGGCCAGCTCCCCACTGACAGGACACCTCTAGACTCAGCCAATATGCTGCATCCCTCTGCCTCTGCCATGGCCCAGCCGGCAATGATTGCTCTAGTGTGAGGAGCAGCAATGGGCACACCGGAATGATGACCAGGCTGGGTTAATGGGGGTAAGTCAAAGTGACAGCTGGGGGTGGGGCACTGGTGCCCTGCCTGTTCAGCCCCAGTGATGCATCGTTATTGAAAACTGCCCTCTCAGGAGACCCCGGCGGGTTCAGTGTACGGGAATCAGGAGAGGAATCTGGTGTGTTATAGCCCGGGATCAGGGCACCTACTGCTGTGCTAGAGTAGCCCCTACAATGGTTCATTCCAACAAGTGGCTCAGTCCCACCCACAGCTCCACACATGCATCCCAAGGGGCTTTGCCAGAGAACAGCAATGGAGGGAGGGCTGGAGACTCCCCTGCTCTGCTCACACAACACCCCTGTAGCTCTCAGGCTTGGGCACCTACCATGTCATGGAGGTAGTGGGTGTAGAGCACAGACACAGCAGGCAGCGTAAGAGCCTGGCACACTGATGCCACTTGTCATCCTCTCTGTGCTGTGCATGCATCCCAATCTGAGCATGCTCAGACCTTGGGTGAGCTCTTCCCAGACATCATGTCAACTGGCTTGTGCGTGCCCACAAAGCCTTTGAGAACAGCCATTGTCCTAGGGGTGTAAACAGCTACCGGCACTGGTGCAGAGGATCATGCAGCTACAGGCACTGCTGCTTCCTTGGAAGCCTGGCTGTATGAGTACAGTGAAAAAGTATTTGAAAATAAATGACTGGAAAGGTCAGCAGGATTTAAACCCCACACAAGAAATGACTGAATGACTTTAGCTTTTCTTACGTGTGTTTAAAGGTGCAGCTGGCTCGGTTACTCATCGTTAATCCTGTTGCTACTGCCTCCATCCTGTAAAGCTAACTCCGGCTGCTTTACCATCTGGATCATGCAACTGTATTAGAGTTACGACATCCAGTAACAGCTAAGCTACATTGAAACCATCAGGTCAGATATTTCAAAGCTCCTCCCTGGCATTAACATCTGGTCATTTGCATAATTTAGCTCTCTTTGCATATTCACACATGGCTAATGGTCCCTCACTGAGCTGCTGAACACATAAATGGTTCCATTTCCACTACATGATTCACTGACAAACATTTCCAGCCACACAGAAGCAAGATGATCTCAAAGACTCCCCTTCTCTGGCTGCTGCTTTTCTGGATTCAGGGTAAGAAACAGGGAAGTGTTAAAAGGGTTAATAAGGAATGAGACAAAGAATAAGGAAAAACGGCTGTGGGTTATTTATTTAAATACAGTCCCATGTATATTTTCTAGTTCACTTTTCCTGTTCACTTTACAGGTGTTTCAATGTAAAGCTTTGAACAATGTTAATGTCATTTTCCAATTTACCAAACTGCCAATTTTGATTCTCTCTCTCCAGGTTCCAGTGGGCAGATTGTCATGACTCAGACACCAGAATCTCTCTCAGTGTCTGTGGGAGAGACCGTCACTATCAAATGCAAAGCCAGTGCAAGCATTAGCAACAACATTGCTTGGTACCAACAGAAACCTGGGCAGGCTCCCAAGCTTCTTATCTATTACACCAGCAACCGTCCCACAGGCATCCCAGACCGGTTCAGTGGCAGTGGGTCGGGCACTGACTACACATTCACAATCAGCAGGGTTGAATCTGATGATGCTGGAGATTATTACTGCCAGCAGTATAACAACTTCCCTCTCACAGTGATACAGACCAATACAAAAACCTCCCTGCTCTATGAAGCGTACAGAGTAATAGACACTAATCCACAGAACTAGAACAATGGTCACATTTTCAAATGTTCTGCTACAAGAAAAAGAGGAGAACTCCTCCCATCCACTTGAATAATTTAAAACTCGAACACTGTATTGCTATTCCAAGACGTTAGCTATGCTGTGAAGTTTGTTACAGCAAAAGCTGAGCGTCACTGGTGAAATCTCACAATTGTATTTCCAATTAGTTCCATCGTTTTTAGAAATCTAACCTTCCCTCTCAATTTCCTGGGTTTGTGATGCTTGGTGTTCAGCTAATGACAACATTCCTGTAATGGATTTTATCTTAAATTACTAAAATGTACTCTCAGCCTTAGTGCAATCTTATTTGTTTTAATTTATTTATTGTATTACCATCTTACATAGGAGCACCCACAGACATGGACCTGGACCCCTTTGTGCTAGGACCTGTACAAACACAGAAAAAAATGGTCCCCACCAGAAAGAACTGACAATCTTGCTGTAATTTTTTATTGGGAATTATTATATATATCCAGAAAAAATTGTAATTAGCTGGAAGTTAAGGTTGTTTTCATACAAAACTGTAGAGCATGGGAAATAGTAAAGGTAATATTCACTTATTTATGCAGCACAGATCAAATACAACCAAACCTACACCACATTAATGTACGTTGAACCATTAATACACAGCCCCAGATACCAACACATTCCCAGGATTCACATGCATTCCCAGGAACAAACTAAGCAGATCTGATGTGGGCAGGGCCGGCTCCAGGGTTTTTGCCGCCCCAAGCGGCAAAAAAAAAAAAGAGCCACGATCGCGATCACGATCTGCGGCGGCAATTCAGCGGGAGGTCCTTTGCTCCGAGCTGGAGTGAAGGACCGTTCGCCGAATTGCCGCCAAATAGCTGGACGTGCCGCCCCTCTCCAGAGAGGCCGCCCCAAGCACCTGCTTGGCAAGCTGGTGCCTGGAGCCGGCCCTGGATGTGGGCCACCTATGAGGAAAGATTGAAAAAATTGGGTTTGTTTAGTCTGGAGAAGAGAAGATTGAGAGTGGACATGATACCAGTTTTCAAGTACATAAACTGTTGTTACAAGGAGAAGGGAGAAAAATTGTTCTTCTTAACCTCTGAGGATAGAACAAGACGCAATCGGCTTAAATTGCAACAAGGGCGGTTTAGCTTGGACATTAGAAAAAACTTCCTAACTGTCAGAGATGGTCAAGATAATACTTAGTCCTGCCTTGTGTGCAGGGCACTGGACCTCTCGAGGTCCCTTCCAGTTCTATGATTCTATCTTGGAAGCTGCCAGTAGTTTCTGGGAACAAGACAAAACATCCCCTTGCAGGCTGATTTACTGTGGACGGTTGGTTCCCTGCTTGATCCCTTTCCTAAGTGTTCAGTAGGTCTATGTACATGGCTGATGTAAAATCCATTGGTGTCTTGCACTCCAGAGTGAAGCGCCCTTATTAGCCTATTAGGCAAGGGGCCAAATGTTGCTGGTTTCCAAAAGCAAACAGAAGCTTTGTGGCTAAGCAGCTAGAGCACGTGGGCTGGCTGCACTAGGCATGCCTGGAACAACAATGTCCAGTGCCCTGCCTCACTCTCAAGAAGCTGAGGGTGGTTGTGTCCTTGATAGATGTTGGGATCCTGCTACACTGGCCCTGATAACCCAACCCGTACAAGTGGGGCATGTGTCTATAGTCCAAAGGGGGAACTTTTTTCCATCCTGACCCGACAAGATTAAGAATTGTAGAAGTTTTGACCCAGAACAGGCATAACCCCCCCACACACACAAAGAACCCTTGTGTTGGGGATCCAGGACACACATCCTCTGTCTATACTGTGCAATAATATTCTCCTCTGCAATATAAATGTCGCTTGTACACTCCCAGACAGAAACTACATTAAGATGGAGTTCTGGCTGCAAGTACACGTTCGTGATTTAGGGTAAAACACATTACAGGGGAATTGTACTTGTACCAAAAACAAGCATTTTAAACCTAGAAAAATCAGAGATAAATTTAAAAGAAATTTAAACATGTTATGGTATGGAAATACACAAATAAGGGCAGCAAAACAACCTAACTCTGCACTGTAATGATGCACTGAAATTAAGATTTGATTGTGATTAAAGCACTTTAGTGTTTGAGGATCCCAGATTAAATTAGAAAGATTTTTAAAGACACATTGGAATTTTTAAGATCCCCCCCCCCCCCCCGTCCCCAGGGCATAGTTACAGTGGTTTGGATGCCTTAACAGTACTTTTCTTACGTTAGAGTGTTTGGATTTTTTTTAACAAAATGTAAACCTTAATTCTGAATTTCCTTGGTTTTACATGCTTGGGTCTGGGTTAAGTACAACAAGTTTATTAATGATTAGTACTGACAATCTTAACTCTAAATGTAGTTTTTGTCTGAGGTGTGTGTAAATTTCGTACATGAACACTAAAACAAACCCACAGACCGTGCCACTATACAACATTAGTAATGATATGCAGATATGTAATATCAACCTTACTTCTTCATTTTATTTTACTTAGGTTCATAGGTTTTTAAGGCCAGAAGGGACTATCATGATCATCTAGTCTGACCTCCTGAATAATATTGGCTATAGAAGCTAGCCGATACATTCTGCATCAAGCCCAGAACTTCTGTTTGAGCAACAACATATTATCTAGAAAGCGCTGCAGTCTTGATATCAGAGGGCATTTACTTGCATCTCATAGCAGGCAGAGCAACCAGCCAGTTTGCATAATCAAAGCAGACAAAGTGCCCTGATAAACCTGGCCCTGTTAGTGAGTCCGGTGCTGTGTGAAAGAGGCAGGGAGAGCCCAGTCCCTGAGTCCCGGTCTGTGCTCTTGAAAGATTTCATGGCCTCATGCCAGCATGAGCAACAGTGCTTGAAACACTCCAGGGTGCTGCTTCCTCAACTCTACTGTGCACTGATGTTGCACTACCGGGGGACCTGATCAGGAGCACGTGGGGAGAGCTGTAAGATGGTCTTTACTCTTAAAGTAGCAAACTATTTACTGGGTGGCCGGGGTTCACCAGGTAACAGATGAGGAACTGAGACACAGCGAAATTAAGTGACTTGTCCAGGGTCACACAGGGAGACTATGGCAGAGCCAGGAACTGAACCCAGATCTCTTAAACACCAGTCTAGTAACTTAATAACAAGCCCATCCTTCCTTAATAAGGGCCCATGTGCTATCTGTACACTACACGGGTCTCCTGGTGTCTGATGAGATAATACCTCAGGGTTACGGTGATCACACAAAGGATACAAATGCTGCCCTATCCTGAACTCTGGCCGTGGTGTAAATATTGCCTGGCCTGGCCGTACTGCCATAGTCTGAAAGGCCTCATGTTTGAAAACTGGCTCCACAACATCAATCTCAGCTTGAAACATGTGACTGGGGGGCTAAACAGGGACACAGATTCGAGAAGGGGAAGAAGCATCAGGCCGTGTAGCACCACACTCCCTGGGGAGCACTACCACATCTGCTTTGGCATGATGTTCTCGGACTAAATTCTGTGAACAATTCTGCCATTGCCCAGCAGGTGGCAGTATTATGACACAACATTGCAGAGCTGGAGATTTCAGGCCAAACAGGCCAGCTGGACTCCAAAGAATTCATTGGTACAAGTTGACTAAAGAGGAAGGAGAACGAATGAGTGACTGGGCTTCCCTGAGCACAAATTTCAAAAACATCTATAAGTCCAGACTGAGAGTCCCTTATCCCCACAGCTGAGCCCTTACTGACATGAGCAGTCCCAATGAAATACATGGGATTACCTATGAGATTAATGGCTCCCCAAGTGAGGAAAAGGCTCACGACTTTGCCCTACTTCACTAAATTGTATAGATGGGCTTGTGTTTAAACACCGGGAAATGTGGAAGTAAATGGACATCCGCAGCCTGCTCTGCTACGCATTGAAGAGTTTCCTTGTTAAAGAATGAATCTACCACTATAACCAGCTTATGCCAGATAAGCCTCAGTCTGGGCACCTGAACACTAGAATAGTGAGTACCCATGAATAGTTCTTTCATGTAACCGCTGCATGAAACAGACAAGCCAAATATTTCACAACAGCTTTTCTGGGGCTATAATCCTGGTGACTTCCAGGTTTTGACGTTTTGCATATTCACACAAGTGACTTTCCCCTTTCTGAGCATTTACAAATATGTGGATTTCCACTGTGTGCTCACTGACCAGCACTGCCAATCACAGACAAGCAAGATGATCTCGCAGACTCTTCTTCCCTGGATGCTATTTGATTTCTGGCTTCAAGGTAAGAAATAATACAAATGTAAGAATTGTTGCACTGATGTATTAAATCTATTGTATTGTAAGTTAATTTCCACTCTTCAACTGAAACTTAAATTGTGTTTCAGTGTAAATCTTTGAATAATTGTGATGCCGTCATCCTGCTTACCCCATCCTATTTCTGCCTCTCTTTTTTCTATATCCAGATTCCAATGGGCAGAAAGTGCTGATTCAACAGAATCCCTGTCAGTGTTTCCAGGAGACACAGCCACTATCAACTGCAAAGCCAGGGTGAGCACAAGCAACAACGTAGCTTGGTATCAAAAGCAACCAGGACAAGCTCCTGAACTTCTCATTGATAACCCTGTTAGTCTGGCCTCTAGGCTCCCAGCCTGGTTCAGTTCTAGTGGTGCTGGCAATGGACACGCTGATTACACTCTCACTGTCAGCAGTGTAGAAGCTGATGATGCTGGAGAATATCACTGTAGAACTGTGCAATGACTGGCCTCTCCCAGTGACACAGGCCAATGCAAAACCCTCCCTGTCCTATGCAGAGTTTGCTGTGCTTGCTGGCCTGTGTAACTACATGATCTTTTCACTTTGCATCCGAAGAAGTGGATATTCACTCACAAAAGCTCATGCTCCAATACGTCTGTTAGTCTATAAGGTGCCACAGAACTCTTTGCTGCTTTTACAGATCCAAACTAACACGGCTACCCCTTTGATACTTGATCTTTTCACGGTTATCTTTGGCTTCTCTCTCCTATATTATTTTCCACTTGTTTCATTTGATCATCAATTAGACCTAGACCTGCAAACCCTTCCCACATGCATCACATCATTCACAGGACTTCTCCCATTGATGTCAATGGAACTGCTCACATCAATGAAGTTACATATGTCTGCAGGGGTTGGCAGGATCCGATCCTTAGTGTGTAAACTCCTCAGGGCAGGGACTGTGTTTTCCTCTCTGGTTGTACAGCACCGAGCACAACAGGGACCTGACCTTCATTGGAACCAGGGGATGCCACTGTCTGTAATACAATAATAAACATAACAACAATGCACACACACACTCCCACAACCACTTCAGATTTGGGGACAACTTATACCTTCAAGTCAGTGGCACTGCTATGGGTACCCGCATGGCCCCACAGTATGCCAACATTTTTATGGCTGACTTAGAACAACGCTTCCTCAGCTCTCGTCCCCTAGTGCCCCTCCTCTACTTGCGCTACATTGATGACATCTTCATCATATGGACCCATGGAAAGGAGGCCCTTGAAGAATTCCACCTGGACTTCAACAATTTCCACCCCACCATCAACCTCAGCCTGGACCAGTCCACACAAGAGATCCACTTCCTGGACACTACAGTGCAAATAAGCGATGGTCACATAAACACCACCCTATACCGGAAACCTACTGACCGCTATACGTACCTACATGCCTCCAGCTTCCATCCAAGACACATCACACGATCCATTGTCTACAGCCAAGCCCTAAGATACAACTGAATTTGCTCCAAACCCTCAGACAGAGACAAACACCTACAAGATCTTTATCAAGCATTCGTAAAACTACAATACCCACCTGGGGAAGTGAGGAAACAGACTGACAGAGCAAGACGGGTACCCAGAAATCACCTACTACAGGACAGGCCCAACAAGGACAATAACAGAACACCACTGGCCATCACATACAGCCCCCAGCTAAAACCTCTCCAGCGCATTATCCACGATCTACAACCTATCCTGGAAAATGATCCTTCACTCTCACAGACCTTGGGAGGCAGGCCAGTCCTCGTTTACAGACAACCCCCCAACCTGAAGCAAATACTCACCAGCAACTACACACCACGCCACAGAAACACCAACCCAGGAACCAATCCCTGTAGCAAACCTCGTTGCCTACTCTGTCCCCATATCTACTCTGGCGACACCATCAGAGGACCCAACCACATCAGACACACCATCAAGGGCTCATTCACCTGCACATCCACTAATGTTATATATGCCACCATGTGCCAGCAATGCCCCTCTGCCATGTACATTGGCCAAACCGGACAGTCCCTCCGCAAAAGAATAAATGGACACAAATCGGACATCAGGAATGGTAACATACATAAGCCAGTAAGTGAACACTTCAATCTCCCTGGTCATTCTATTACAGATTTAAAAGTCACTATCATTGAACTAAAAAACTTCAGAAACAGACTTCAAAGAGAAACAGCAGAACTAAAATTCATTTGCAAATTTAACACCATTAATCTGGGCTTGAATAGGGACTGGGAGTGGCTGGCTCATTACAGAAGCAGCTTTTCCTCTCCTGGAATTGACACCTCCTCATCTATTATTGGGAGTGGACTACATCCACCCTGATTGAATTGGCCCTGTCAACACTGGTTCTCCACTTGGGAAGTAACTCCCTGCTCTCCATGTGTCAGTATATAATGCCTGCATCTGTAACTTTCACTCTATGCATCCGAAGAAGTGAGGTTTTTACCCACGAAAGCTTATGCCCAAATAAATCTGTTAGTCTTTAAGGTGCCACCAGACTCCTTGTTGTTTTTGTAGATACAGACTAACACGGCTACCCCCTGATACTTGACACACACTACCTGTAACCTGGCCTTGTCGGACACCACTGAGAATACCAAATTCAGGACAAACTGCTGAGAAATAGGGCAGATATACCCCCAAAATGGAGGTTATTCTCCCATGAGATATACCAAACCAGCAACAAAAGTAAACTTCTGTTTCACCACACTGGCTAAGTAGTCACAAAAGCAGTTTCCTTAGATATTCCTGTCCTTATATCACCACCCAAAATACTAGATTTTAAGATGAGTTGTTCTTTAAAACCAATTTCATCAAATAACAGGTTCTTCTGATCCCAAAGGACCAGCCACACACCCAGGTCAATATACAACTTAGATCTTACCCAAATATTACGCTGTTGCCAATCCTTTAGTATCTAAAATCTAAAGGTTTATTTATAAAAAGGAAAGAGAAAGAGAAAGAAAGAAAGATGAGAATTAAAATTGGTTAAAGGAATCAAATACATACAGTAAATGCAATGTTCTTGGTTCAGGCTTATAGCAGGGATGGAATAAACTGCTGGCTTAAGTCAAGTCTCTGGTTGCTTCCAAATGACTGGAAGGTCTCAGTCCATTGGTTAGAATGCTCCCATTAGCATACGTTTATAGTCCAAAGGCTTGAGCAGGAAAGAGGCAAAATGGAGGAGTTTCCAGGGCTTTTTATAGCTTCTGCCATGTGGAGGGAAACCCATTGTTTCAAGCAAAGTCCTCAGCACAGCTAGTGGAAAATTACAGATGACAAGATGGGAGTTTGGAGTCACATGGGCAAGTCACCTGTGCATGCCCGATTGCGCTTAGTCATTGCAGGAAGCCATTACCTATCCTTCAGATGGAATGTCCACTCAGTGTAGACGGGTGTTTCCCATGGTTCATTGTGAATTAAGTGTCACTCGATGAGCCACTTAATATGAATACTCCCTTCAAGATGTGCTGGCTAACTACCTTGTGGGCGTTACCTCAGGAGCAAACATTTGAAATCCAGGTATAGAGCCAATACTCATAACTTCAAATACAAAAATGATACATACATACAAATAGCATAATCATAATCAGCAAATCATAACCTTTCCATAGACATCTTATATGCCACGTTTTATACGAGATTTGTTATATATAACAGCGGTTGCAACAATGATCTATATGGTCATATTTTAATCAGATAACGTCACACTCCCTTCCAGAGCTGGCCATCTCTATCTCTGGTGCAGGGGGCGGAGATCATGACTCACAGTCACTTCTGCGGAGGTTAGCAATGCTAGCTCCAGACATCCCTTGGGTTTGTGTGGGTCAAGGACTGCAACTGTATCCAGCCCTACTGGGAGGGCTCCTAGCACACCCCCATCCTTGCACACCCATGGAGGCACCAGCAACAATCTGTCCCAAAGGAAGGTCCTTAGAGTCATAAGAATTTGGATAGGTCATCAGCCCAACTAGCTGCTTGGACAAGGACAATGGGGAGAATCCATGAATATTTTCATGGGCGGGGAGGAGAGTAACTGAAAGGTAAATTGAGATAAAGGCTCTGAAAACTGCTGTTAAAAGACCTGGGAGATTTTAACTGCTTAGATACCCAAGGCCGCAAACAACATCCCTGGTGCCCTCTCCACAGATCACTTTCTGTTATTCCATTCATAAAACCATCCGTGCTGCAACTTGACCTCATACGTCGCTGTCACCAGGTTACAGAGACCAACACTGCATAAGAACAACAGGAAATGCCCTTGCAACTAAAATGCAGTAAATTTATATCAACTGATTATTTGCATAGTCACTCATGGGGGACGTCGCCTAGCTGGACTGTTGAGTATTTATAACTGGTCCCATTTGCACTGCCTGGTGAGGTGAGCTGTTCAGCATTCCCCACGGAGACCTGTCAAGATGCTGTCGCAGGCCCAGCTTCTCTGGATACTAGTGCTTTGGATTCAGGGTGAGCATTATATCAACAGGGAACAGACTTCATAGGCAATAAAATGCTAGCTAGGTTTAAAACAATACTGCAGTACTTATTTTGCAAACTAATGTTAAATAAATTCTTAAATTAAAAATGCATTTAAATATCCAGCTTTAATTACTTTTAATAATGTGCCCTGACTGCATGTATTCTCTCTCCATATCTAGACTCCTATGGCCAAATTGTTTTGACTCAGATTCCAGAATCCCTGTCAGTGTCCCCTGGAGAGAGAGTCAC
This sequence comes from Emys orbicularis, assembly GCF_028017835.1. NCBI lineage: Eukaryota > Metazoa > Chordata > Testudines > Emydidae > Emys > Emys orbicularis. The sequence goes on along the minus strand of NC_088687.1, from coordinate 132,897,697 downwards.
CATCAACTGCAAAGCCAGTACCAGCATTAGCAACTACTTAGCCTGGTTCCAACAGAAATCGGGACAAGCTCCTAAGCTTCTTATCTACGATTCTACTAATCGCGCCTCTGGGATCCCAGACCGGTTCAGCGGCAGTGGGTCTGGGACTGATTTCACTCTCACAATCAGCAGGGTTGAAGCTGAAGATGCTGGAGATTATTACTGTCAGCAACGTAACAGCTTCCCTCTCACAGTGATACAGACCATTACAAAAACCTCCCTGAAAAGAGAGAAAGCTCGCTGCTTACTGTTTCTCACTGCTGCGACCAGGAGGGCAAATTTTATCAATGAATGCAAATGAGAAACAGAAAGTCACTCAAAATACACTTGACATTTTATACACATCTAAAATCCCAAAGTCATCAACAAACACACCCAGGAATCAGTTCCCCCTCTACTGAAATCCAGCTCCACGGGAGTGGAAGCAGCAGTACAAGTAGGGAGGTATGGTATGATACGCCATAGCAGCAAGATATTTGTTGCTGGTACGGTGTACCGGAAAGAGGAGGGGCAGAAGGTGGGACTGCTCGGCGACCCCACGCCCGCAACTCCTCTGGCGCAGCAGTACCACCCCCAGCCCTGCCACGCAGGGTCTCCTCCGATCTGTACAGCAGCCAGCCCCGCCAGAGGACTCTCCCAGGAACCGCAGGGGGGAAAGGAGCAGAACCCCAGCTCCTGCCCCCTGCCCTTCCATGGAGCTGCGTCTCCTCCAGCTCCAGGCAGCAGCCGCGCTGGAGGACAGGGCTGGGGGTGGTACAGCAGATAGAGGAGACCCTGCGTGGAAGGGCTGGGGCTGTACAGCAGCCGTGCCGGGAGACAGACAGAGAGAGCCTCCCTCCCCAGCCCCCGAGGAAAGGTGGGTGTATCATGGGGAGGGGACGGGGAGAACATGGGGGGCCCGGGCTGGAGGCGGGGCAAGGAGGAGCCATGTGGAAGATCACGTGAGGTCACATGCCCCCCATAAGGGGGGTGGCGGGGGAGAACATACCGGTAAGAAATGGATTCCAATTGCACCACTGCAATTCAATCCGGATTGTTTTATCTCATTAGATCTACAGGGAGCATTTTCAGTAGGCAGGACTTAAACTCTGCCCCAATACTGATGCCAGTATTAATCCCTGCTATTGCAAAACTTGCTGTGGGTTGTCTGAGGACCTGGAGTGGTCGTGGGTTTAGTGCTTTAGTGCTATTGGGGCACTCTGTGCATCGGATGAGGTACACCCTGTGTTGTGATAGGCGCAGATCTCAGGGGTATGGTTCAGGCCAATTCAATTAAGCCATCTAATCAAAAATGAATGTTTGAAAACTCCAGATGTGGAGTCAATTTACATGAGCTTTGCACAGTCACAAACAAACAACACTTTTTCCCTGTGCCACTGAGCTCTTTTATAAAAGCATTGGCTGGGACTTCATGGACCCAGAAAAAATGAGTGTATGAGGCAGCTCTGGTGTTTGCATTCCAGGTAAGAAATAAAAGCCAACCCAGGCTTTGAGGCAATATAGCATCAGGGGGGGAAATCTAAAAAGATGGAAAATATAATATCACAGTACTTTATAAGTTACACCTTAATACATTCTTAACCTAGAAGGGACTGTAAATACCGTCCTGAGCTTTACATAACTGTAATAATATGTCAGGTCTGATTGGCTTTTCTTTCTAAATTTAGACTCCTAAGGAGAGTGTGTGACAACCCAGAGTCCAGAATCCTTGACAGTGTCTCCAAGAGACACTATCAGCTGCAAAGCCAGGTCCCGCACTACCAGTTATGAGGCCTGATACCAACAGAAATCAGGGCAAGCTCTAAAGCTCCTTATATATGGTGCTTCCTCCCATCCCTCCAGGGTTCCCACCCGGACCAGTGGCAGTGTGTCTTGGACTGATTTCACTCTCACAGTAAGTGCCGCTGAAGCAGATGATGCTGGAGATCATTATTGTCAGCAAGGCTGGGACTGGCCACTGTCACAGTGATACAGATCAACACAAAAACCTTCCTGTTCTCCATGAAGCATAATGAGCTCAACTCTGCGGGTGTCACAGCTGAGTGTCGAACTATCGCCCTTTCACTGACTTCATGGCAAATCCAAACAGGAAGGATCTTGGGTCATGGACTGATTCTGCAACTGAAAACTGAGAGAGAGTGTGACAAGCTCTCTGAACTGCATCACTGCTCAACAGGAACAAGGGCAAAGTAAAATCCGACTGCAGCCTGGCCTGCTTGGTGTGTAGATACAGCTCAGCTGTTTATAAGAAACTCTAATACCCTCCTTACTACTAGGCCAAATCCTCCGCTCCTTCCTTACCCTGCATTTGTGCGTTGATTCAGCGTCATACTCATACAGTCAAAGACTTTAAGACCAGAAGGGACCACCAGATCATCCAGTCTGACCTCCTGTACATCACAGGCCACCAACCCCACCCAGTACTCGCACACTAAACCCAACAACCAAAATTAGACCAAAGTATTACAGCCTGCAGCTGAGTACTATAGCTGAGTAGTATGTAAGATATATGTTTCCTATTGCTGGGCCAAATCCTCGGGTCCTTCCTTACCCTGAGACGAAAAGAACAGCCTTACTGGGTCAGACCAATGGCCCATCTAGCCAGTATCCTATTTTCTGACAGTGGCCAATGCCAGGTGCTTCAGAGGGAATGAACAGAACATGCAACCACTGAGTGATCCATCCCCTGTTGTCCACTCCCAGCTTCTGGCAATCAGAGGCTACAGAAACTCAGAGCATGGGGTTGCATCCCTGACCATCTTGGCTAAAAGCCATTGATGGACCTGTCCTTCATGAACTTATCTAATTCTTTTATGAACCCAGTTATACTTTTGGCCTGCACAACATCCCCTGGCAATGAGTTCCACAGGTTGCCTGTGCAGTGTGTGAAGAAATACTTCCTTTTTTGTTGTTTTAAATTTAGGGCTATTAATTTCATCCCTCGTTCATGTGTTGGGGTAGATAACACTTCCTTATTAACTTTCTCCACACCATTCATGATTTTATAGACCTCTATAATATCCCCTTTTAGTCATCTCTTTTCCAAACTGAAAAGTCCCAGTCTTTTTAATCTCTCCTAATATGGAAGCTGTTCCATACCCTTAATCATTTTTGTTGCCCTTCTCTGTACCTTTTCCAATTCTAATATATATTTTTTTGAGATAGGGCAACCAGAACAGGACACACAGTATTCAAGTTGTGGGCAAACCATGGATTTATATAGAGTCCCTGTGTTTTAGCCCTGCTGTACTGGACAGTGAACTTGTAAGCATCTGCTTTAACACATGGCCTTACTTTGGTTCACAACTTAGCCTGGTTTTGCTGACATGGGGGAAATTAGTTATTGCAAATTTGGGGTAAAATTTTCCCAGGCATAAGGCAGATTAATTAACATTTTGAGGGTTTATATGAAACTTCAATGGCTCATAGGCCTTGTTCTGGCCCCCTCAGGGTGAATTTCGCCCAGAAACATTTTTTATTTGTTTGTTTGTTGCTCTGCTGGTTTTTTGCGTTATTCATGTTCCTGGGTCCTTTCTAAATGGATCCTGCAAACTACTTTTAGCCTATGGATCATATATAAGCTTTTCCCCTGGACTAATTGTTCTTCATGGTGAATGAGTGGTCACGTGAGTCATGGGGTATTTTCTCTGCTCTCTGTACTGATGGCTGTATCCCTGGGGCTGCTGATCTGACCACATTATTCATTTTTATTTATAATTCACTAAAAACCTCCTTTTTATTTCACCCGCCACAGTCACAAAATTGTCACTGTAGTGCCACAGAATCCAGAGATCTGCCCCAGGATTCAGGTCAAGCTTCTGACGGAGTACACAGGGCTCCATGCAGATGGCTCAGAGATGAGAAAATGAGACCTGTTTATTCAAACTGACTTTTTAACTGTGAACATCACTTTCCTTAAAGAATCTTTTCAAATGTGTCGTTTCCTTTTACATTCAGTGAGAAGCATCTCCACATCCCCACTATGGAGCCTGGACACAGTCCTCAATTAGGGCCTGTCATAACTATAAAGGGAAGGGTAACAGCTCTCCTGTGTACAGTACTATAAAATCCCTCCTGGCCAGAGACTCCAAAATCCTTTTACCTGTAAAGGGTTAAGAGGCTCGGGTAACCTGGCTGACACCTGACCCAAAGGAACAATAAGGGGACAAGATACTTTCAAATCTTGGTGGGGGAAGGCTTTTGTTTGTGCTTTTTGCTTAAGGCTGTTGTTCGCTCTTGGGACTGAGAGGGACCAGACATCAATCCAGGTTCTCCCCATCTTTCTAAACAAGTCTCTCATATTTCAAACTTGTAAATAAAAAGCCAGGCAAGGCGTCTTAGTTTTACTTTGTTTTCTCAGCTTGTAAATGTACCTTTTACTAGAGTGTTTATCTTTGTTTGCTGTATTTTGAACCTAAGACAGAGGGGGGTCCTCTGAGCTCTTTAAGTTTGATTACCCTGTAAAGTTATTTTCCATACTGATTTTACAGAGATGATTTTTACCTTTTTCTTTAATTAAAAGCCTTCTTTTTAAGAACCTGATTGATTTCTCCTTGTTTTAAGATCCAAGGGGATTTGGATCTGTATTCACCAAGAGTTGGTGAAAGGAAGGAGGGGGGGAAGGGTCAAATTCTCCTTGTTTTAAGATCCAAGGGGGTTTGGATCTGTATTCACCAGGAGTTGGTGAAAGGAAGGAGGGGGGAAGGGTCAATTTCTCCTTGTTTAAGATCCAAGGAGTTTGGATCTGTATTCACCAGGGAATTGGTGAAAAGTTTCTAACAGCTTCCCAGGGAAGGGAATGGTGGCAGCGGACCAGAACTAAGCTGGTAGTTAAGCTTAGAAGTCCTCATGCAGGCCCCCACACTTGTACCCTAAAGTTCAAAGTGGGGATACAGCCTTGACAGGGCCAGATTCTGACAGCCTGACTCACGTTGAGTATTGCGCTACTCTTTGAACAGTCCCAATAATTACAATAGGACTGTCTGAGGAATCTGGCCTTGTGGTAAACGTAACATCACAGACATCAGTTCTTTCAGGCACCCAAATCCAGCTACCCCTAGACACATGCTAGGGATTTTTACATAGTTATGCTTATTTTGCATATCCATGCATGAGTGGCATTTCCCTGTAGCTCAGAGGGGTTATAACGGCTCCATGTCACAGATCATGGTGCATTGAGCAGCAGCTGTAAGTCCGGAGCTCTCAAGATGAGGTCACACACTCTGCTCATTTTGGTGATAATTTTCTTTATGAAGGGTAAGTGCATTAGATTAGAATTGTAAAAATGTGTATAAAGAGATGGACAATAAGCTACAGCGTATCATCAGAACATAGGTAAGGAATGACTTGTCAAATAGATGCCAATTCTTATTTATATGCTTCTGTATGTTCTGTCTACATAAAGAACAGAATTGAAATAGTTTCATATTAAATAAAATCCTGGTTGATAACAATGCTGTGACCATTTAAATCCTTACACTATCAGGTACAACTACAGACACACCTGGATTTATGCTTTGATTTCACATACAGATGCCAGTGGAGACATTGTGATGACGCAGACTCCGGAATCCCTGTTGGTATCTCCAGGAGACAGAGTCACCATCAACTGCAAAGCCAGTTCCAACATCGGCAGTGAGATAGACTGGTACCAACAGAAATCAGGAGAAGCTCCTAAGCTTCTTATCTATTATGCTTCCACCCGTCCCTCCGGGATCCCAGACCGGTTCAGTGGCAGTGGGTCTGGCACTGACTTCACTTTGACAATCGGCAGTTTTCAAGCTGATGATGCTGGCAGTTATTATTGTCAACAGGACTATGGTTTGCCTCTCACACAGTGATTCAGGACAGTACAAAAACCTTCCTCTGTAATGGTTCATCACTTCTATTGCAACTCTGTGTTTCAGTTACTCTGTCAGAGTCTTTCCAGGTTTCACAGCCCGTCAGTGCAGAACAATATTAAACACACTGACTTGTACATAAATTATTACACCATATAGTAATTTCTCCACAGAGTTCAGATAGATCAGGTTAGAAAGCACCTAAGTAAACCAGGAGACCCCAGGTTTGAGGCTGTGGAAACAGTCTACATTTTGTTCCATTTATAGTAAACAAAACATCAGAAGTTGGCCTCATGGATAACTTAGAAACTTCTGCAGAAATGTGGAAACTGTTAACTACTGAGCTGACTTCCTTCAGAGTTTGGAAATGTAGTCTTCCCGCACCCAAAAATAAATGACAAAAATGAAGACAGCAGGTCCCCTGCTCTCTACCTAATCTGTCCGTCCGTCCTTTCAGCCTCCCATCCATCCTTCCTTCTGAATGCTTTCTGTAGCACCCATTGCGGCAGTATCTAAGCATGTACTATTCTACCTTACCCCTTCAAAGCTGTGGAAGGTAAGAGGGAAAAAATGTCCAAAATACTTGATCGTTTATAGATGGCCTCTAACATGGGCTTAGAAAATCCTGCAATGTTTTAGCAATGCTAGTCTGGGATCTATCTTCTAGTTGACAATGGAATTTGGTGACCCCCTGGATTCCCCGGGGAGATGGCAGGTAACCCCTGAGGGTTAGGAAGTAGAGAATGGAGTCTTCAGCTATTGTTTGTGTTTCTGATTTCTGTGTCTATTTAAACAGGTTTTAAAACAAAATATTTATCCCCCACACTCCACCTGACACCCCACCCGCACCCCAGCACTCAGGGAATCCTGCCCTGCTCTTGTCAGGCATACAACATGAGAGAGAAATACCTTCCTTCTCCTTCGGCCATGATGGTCCAGCAGTTAGGGCACTGGTCTGCAGAGGACACAGCAGCTACAGGGATCAATCACTGTTGAGTGCCTCGCCTCGAGAGTTTGCCCTGTACAGACAGAATAGGTCCACTCAGCCACTACAGCTCTAAGTCTTTGGGGCACAGGGGAGCTCATTGAGGGTATGTCAGGGAGATAGAACCTCCCCTCAGGCCGCACAGTGTCAGCAAATCGGCTCTGTGGTCTCTACTCCAGCCTCAGGACGGGGGCAAGTTCTGTGGTCCTAGCATCCTCACTCCATGAAGGGCAACAACTGATGGATCAGTGAACTGGCAGATCCGCCACACACACACACCCCATGGGACCAACAACACATGGAGCTTCTACAGCATTTCCCTCCAGGGTGCACAGGGGCTATGTACCCTGAGACCCTGCCCCTCCCAGAACAGCAAAACCGCAGCAGCTTCCCTGCATCTGGGCCTGTCTACACAGTGGAGGGGATGGCAGGAGTTGCTGTTTAATGAAGGGCTGTTCAAACAGTAGACCTGAAGCGCCAGCCCTTGTGTGACTAGCAGTGTGGGCCAGAACAGACGTGGTCCTTGGACAGGAGGACCGGAGGGTTGGGCCGTGCAGGGAGCGTCCCCCACTGGGGCAGCCTGCACAAAAGGCACTCACATGAGCATGGACTGCTCGCCCCATCCATCCACCATTCACCAATCACCTGGAAGGGATGAGGAGGGGACGACACATGAGGGGGAGAGATCTGCTCCATTTTAGAGGATGGAGTAGAGCATCTCCCTCCCGCCCAACCCCCGGCAGGTCCCTGAGCAGCCCTAGCATAGACTCTGCCTCAGATCTCCTGCAGGGGCAATGCAGCTGCAAAGCACCCCCTACAGATGATGGATCACCCAGTCCGGGCTGTGTAACAGGGCTCTGTATTAAATGTGACACGCTCTTAAATCGTCATACACTTGTGTATTACATTCGTTAATCTGCATGATCCAACTAATGGAGTTGAACATCCCCCCGTGACAGCAGGTGGCAGCACAGACACGTATCACCCTGAACACACTGCAGACGCTGGACGGGCAATACTTTGTAAGAAGGGACAGCAAGAAAAACAAACAACAGAACATCTGAAATGATACAAACAAATCAGTTCTCCATTCTAGGGCCTGAGGCGAGATGCTTTGCATATTGACGTCTGCCTGAGATTTCCCTGCTGCTCTGAGCAGTTATATATGGAGTCCCTTTTTACAGTCTTTAGGGTTTATGGATCAGCACCTGTCAGTCAGGCCATATCAAGATGCTTTCACAGGCTCAGCTCATCTGGCTGCTAGTGCTCTGGATCCAGGGTAAGATTCCATTTGAGATAACACTGGTCTGGTGGGATAACCAGAGATTGAGCTCTGGAAACCTCTCTCACATGTATATGTAGACACACAATATCTCAACATTCTTTGGGGTTTTTTTTAATGCACTCATTTTTCGTAATCTTGGAGTTAAATGAGAGAAAAGGATAAACTATGCTACACAACTAAAGTGAAAACATGAATTTTCTCACTCATGTATTATGTTAATTTACATTCTCCTTGCAATCCAGACTCTGGTGGGCAGATTGTGCTGACTCAGACTCCAGAATCCCTGGCATTGTCCCCAGGAGACAGAGTCACCATCAACTGCAAAGTAAGTTCCATCACTAGCAACTACGTAGCCTGGTGGCTGGTTCCAACAGAAATCACGACAAACTCCTAAGCTTCTTATCGATGTTGCAACCTCCCTGCAAATTGGGGTCCCATAGCCCAGTGTCTGCAGTACCACAGTTACCTCCTATCCTAAGGAGCAAAGACCATAACTATGGGATGGGGGATTGTATCCTGGAGAGCAGCGAATGAACGGGACGTGAGCTCTCAATGCGGTGCTGTGAGGAAAAGGGCTAATCCTCACAGGCAGTGGGTCGGGAAGTGGCTATGCTGATCACACTCTCGCAATCAGCGCCATTCAAGCTGAAGATGCCAACATTATTACAGCACTCCCTCCTCACCACCCCATTCTGCCCCCCCACAGTGGTACAGACCAGCACAAAAACGTCCTGGCTTTGTTAGCTCCAGTTCTCACACACTATTGTAACAGACACTACCAGTGGATCGTCCCAGAATCTGGAGGCCCTGCATAGCAACCAATGGGTTGTGAAAACCATCCGGGCACAGCACCTTCAACACCTTCTTTAAACTAGAGCTTTGAACAAATCATGGCCAGCAGGGCCGGTGCAAGGAAGTTTCGTGCCCTAGGCAAAACTTCCACCTTGCGTCCCCGCACCCAGCCCTGCGGCAGCTCCCCGCCCTGAGGCACACCCCCCCCTCCCGCGGCAGCTCCCCACCCCCCAGCCCGGGGAGCTGTGCGTCAGCTCCCCACCCCAGCTCACCTCTGCTCCGCCTCCTCCCCAAGCACGCCGCCCCCGCTCTAATTCTCCTCCCTTCCCAGGCTTATGGTGCCAATCAGCTGTTTGGCGCCGCAAGCCTGGGAAGGGAGGAGAATTAGAGCGGGGGCGGCGTGCTTGGGGAGGAGGCGGAGCAGAGGTGAGCTGGGGTGGGGAGCTGCCGCACGGCTCCCCGGGCCACGGGGGTGAGGAGCAGCCGCGGGGGGGAGGAAATTGGGGGCACCGCTTTTTGGCGCCCCCAAATCTTGGTGCCCTAGGTAACCGCATAGTTCGCCTTAATGGTAGCACCAGCCCTGATGGCCAGGAACCTGGACTGTCCTGAGTCTCGGCTGCTCATGGTCTGGAGAACTGAATCTGAGCCAGGATTACTGCCTCTGGGCTGCTTCTAGGGCCTATGTGGCCTAGGCTTGGCATAGCCATTGGTGCATGAGACCAAGAAGAGTTGTCCATTGTCCAACACATCCACTGGGATCCAGCAGGGACAGGGGAGGGCAAAGATGCTTTAAGGCAGGGAGGGATGGAGGAAGACAGAGGTGGAATGAAATAGGAAGGGTTGGGGCAAAGAGATTGGCTGAGTTTAGAGGATAATCTGGAGGAGGGAGGTTTTGAGTCAGGGGAGAAAGGAAATCCAAACCCCTGCTGCCTGTGATATAACCCTGCCCCTGTGTAACTGATCCCAAACTACAAGGTAAAGGCACCAATGACCCTCACAATTACCCATCACTGCCAACCAATTCACCTACAATAGAGACAACAAAATATAGAAAGTACAGGGCCACGTAACTCCATGTTATAGCTGTAATGGCCATTTCATGGATAAGATGCAATACCCTGCTGCAGAGCAACAACGTCCAGCTCCCCAGGGAGCACAGCTACTCAGGAACGATCTGGTCTAATGGGTCCATGCAAATCATGCCCTGTTTGTGTGGAAAGACACATGAAATTGCTCTCCCAGAGGCCTGAGCAAAACTCTGCACTGTATTTAGCTGTGCAAATTGTGAGCAGATTTTCATAACCATCCTTGAATGCTGCATTGTCAACCATCAACAAGTCAGGGCCCAACATATCATGAGAGTTTCTTTATAAACAATAAATGTTGGCTGCTTTTATTTCCCTTCAGGATTTCACATTTTCAGATTTTTCTCCACAACTACGTGGACTAGAAACTCTCTTTAAAAAAAAAAAATGAAAACAGATTCTCACCTGATCACATGACTCCAGGAGCTGGAGCTTTATGAAAAACACCAGATATCACAACATTTTCTCACCTCACAATCTTGTATGAAGGCCAACAGCATTATTAGCCTCCCCTCAGTGGGCAGGGAGGGTTAGGCCCATGAATACCTTCTGCACTAATTTAGCACCATCCACCTGGGGATCTCTAAGCACTTTACAAACACTAATCAGTAATATCTCAGCATGACCAATGAGAAACTCCTTCCCCATTTTACAGACAGGGAAGATACAGCACAGAGAGATTTAGGACCCGATTCTGTGGCCATTGACATCAATGGGAGTTTTGCCTTTGATGTCAATGGGAGCAGGATAGAGCACATGTATAGTCAGATCCTGCCACCCTTACTCATGTAGATGATCCCATTGATTTCAATGGGAACTCAGAGCACTCAGTCCTTTACAGGATTGGGCCCACAATGACTAGCCAAAGGTCACACATTAAGGCTGTGGTAGAGCCAGATCAGGCCCCGCATTTACTGTGCCTGAGCCACTGGACCATCCTGCCCCCTGGAGGGCGAGTGACCCCCCCACACACACTGCGATGATGCACAGAAACCAGCTCTACGTCTAGTCAGAGCAGGAGGCCAGGATCCCGCACACAGGGGATGCTTTCCATGTGAACTCCCCAGTGACGCCGCCCTGTTGTTCTGAGGGGCTATAAAACATTTTGTTCCACTCTCCGCGGTTTATTGAGCAGCACCTGCCAGCTCAGACACATCAAGATGTTGTCCCAGGCTCAGCTTGTCTGCTTGCTGGCGCTTTGGATTCAGGGTAAGAATCAGAACCGGACGGCACTGGCACAAAGCTCCATTGATATTTTTAAAAAATCTAAATATTTTAGCTAGATTGGCATTTAAACCAATAAATGCATTTCTCACAGTTATGGTGTAAATATATTGATGATTACAAACCTATTGTTTTACCTGCTCTATTTTATGACATTATCTAAAGATGCAAAATGTCAATAAGTTATTAACATATAATATTGCTCACTATTGATGGCCAATTATCTGTATTTATTTTTATTTCATATTTAATCCAGACTCCTATGGGCAGGTCACTATGACTCAGTCTCCAGAATCCCTCTCAGTGTCTCCGGGACAAAAAGTCACCATCAGATGTACAGCCAGTTCTAGCCTTGATAGCGACTATATCTCCTGGTACCAACAGAAACCCGGACAAGCTCCTAAGCTTCTTATCAATTATGGCTCCACCCTTGCCTCTGGCGTCCCAGCCCGGTTCAGTGGCAGTGGGTTTGGCACCGTTTACACTCTCTCAATCAGCAGAGTTGAACCAGATGATACAGCAGATTACTATTGTCTGCAGACTGAGAGCTCACCTCTCACAGTGATACAGACCAATACAAAAACCTCCCTGCTTGAGGGGGTGGGGGGTTAATGCTGCTTCCTGTGAAGATCATCACATGATCAGTGTAGCTGCTGCACCCTGACTCAGGATGACATATCTCAATGTCCAGGGCTCCTCACTGCAGTACGCCTCTTTGTATGCTCCCAGCATTCTGGGGCCGAGCAGGGCCAATCCTACAATGGGCTAAGAGGATCCCGTTAGGCAGGGAGTGACTTCAGTGTCTCTTGAGCCCTCTGAACCATCAAAGAAGTTAATACTTGCAAGTCATTGGAATTAAAGAGCATTGAGGGCTGTCAGCACCTCTCAGGAACTGCCTGGCATCTTGTGGGAAGAGGCCGGAAGGGAGAGAAAATATGTTGACACTCAAGGCTATTTGACTGCGAAGGGGAGTTCACATGAGCAGCTTGCATGGGATGGATAACAGGGTGAATGGGCTGGCCATAGGGTTGGGTAATATGTGTAAAGGGGTGGAAGAGATGAGGGGCAAGGAGGAGAACCCACATGGAAGGGAAGAGGAAGGACAAGAGAAACAAGAGAATGAACGGAGAATTCTCAACAGAAAAATGGAACGACTATTGCGTTATCTTAAAAGACAGGGTGAACAAGATTTTATTCAATTTTAGTTTCACTGGTGATTCTTGTATCCCCATTTCCATCTCCTCTCACACACTCACTGTGGGGGAAATCCTGTCCCCACTGAAGTCAGCAACAAACCCCCCATTGATGTCAAGCGGTCCCAGATTCACCCTCTGTGACTTTCTGTAGTCAGCCCACATTGTGTGTGCATACAAAACTGTGCTTCTTTCTAGCAATGACTTGGGGGGGGGTGCGGGGGGGTTGGGTGGCCGATTGCAAAGCTAGAGCTGGGGAAATCTTGTGTAAGTGGAAAAAAATAGCAAAGCGCACGATGGGAAAATGTACTGGACACATTCTTCCTACCGCTACTCTGAACGTTAATTGTGATGGAATTTTCCTAATATGTTTAGCACCAAGGAGAATGCTGAATAGAGCATCTGTACAGGAAATCAATGTGCTAATGGGGAGCAGTTTTGCTGCATCTAATGAAGAACATGCATGAAAGCTGATGTAAAACTATTCATTAATATTGTAAATACAGAAACACAAACAAGCATTAACAATAAATATTCAGCCTGTTCAAGGATTCAAACAGCTGAACAAACAAACAAGCAACTCCACAAAAGACAGGAAATGGAAGAGAAAGTGAGTGTCAAAAAAAAAAAAAATCCTTTCAACAAGCACAGTTCTGTTTACTGAGTTAAAACTATTTTGTTAACTATTTACTAAGTATCAGAGGGGTAGCCGTGTTAGTCTGAATCTGTAAAAACCAACAGAGGGTCCTGTGGCACCTCTTGCATCTGAAGAAGTGAGGTTCTTACCCACGAAAGCTTATGCTCCCAATACTTCTGTTAGTCTTAAAGGTGCCACAGGACCCTCTGTTGGTATTTACTAAGTGAATCTTCACAGAAGACAGTGGAGATATATCTGTTTGCATCACTAAGGATAATCTATGCTTAGTCATTTCCCTTTGTGACTATTAAATGTGTTTACATGTCTTTAAATGTATCTTCACCTCACATCAGGCTACAGGGAAAATAAATCATTGCACTCAATATCCCCCCTACTGCCACTAGATGGCATCACGCAAATGTATCACTTCTGCAGAGGTGGGGATATATGAAATTCTGAACACAGAAAAAGAGTGTGTTATTATTGTTAGATGTGTTTAACACTTCTCAGAACAAATGCAGACCAGAACCTGCCCAGAAGGTCTTATAACCCATGTCCCTGATGCTGCTAACACTTGGGCTCGTCAGTAATTTATCAGTATTGCCTACCACAAACAGTCAAAAATCATGAGACTGGTTTAAAAATTATGAGATTACAAAAATACAATTTGAGTTCTTTCATTTGCCATCTGGTTTGGGGCCTTCAAGGGGTGGCACATGGATATTTCTCTGTAACAAGTAGATGCTGTGATTCTCACAGAATCAAGTGTCCCCAGGACAATACCAAATGTCATAAGACTCATGATTAAATAACAAGAGTTGGCAACACTGCTTTCCACATGTGTGTGGTCACTGAGTCCATGATTCGCCCTACGCCTGTAATTCAACAGATCTACACAGGTACATAATGTTGCTGTTCTGCACATGGGTGATACTGGGAAACCAAGTGCCAGCTCTAGCCAAGGCCATAGGTGTTAGCTAAGAACTAACAAAGTCATAGCTGGAAACCAAAGCAGCTCACCGGTAAGTTAGTTAGTTTTGTTCAAAAGAAGTATTAGTCTTATAAGGATGTATTTAGTGTTTACACTCTCTGAAATGCTTGTAAGTTGTTGCCTGCATTACTCTCACTTGTAAGTTGCTATAGTCCATGCTATAAGGAAATACGTAAGTTTTGCTTTATAACTTAAAAAAATGTTTGCTCTGAACTTGTGAACCCAGGCACAGGAATGGCCCCCCAATCCCCATTAAGGAGGCCTATCAAGGTTAAATGGGCCATGAAGAAATATCACACTACAAAGGATTGGGGAATGGCCATATTACACCATGGAAATGCTATTTGCAAGGGATCTTGTCTCAGGGACTGAAAGGCTGCATGTAAAAGATAAAACAGGGTCACAAGAAAACAGGATCATCTGTTTGCTGCTTGAACTGTCAAAGGGCAGAGACATTTAGGCAGAGATGTCCAAGGGTTACCCCTGGGTCTGCCCTGAAAGACATTTTGAATTGACAGATCACTACAACGCTGTCATCTTTAGGAATCATCGATGGTAACTCATTTGTGTGTGTATGTCTGCTTGCTTTAACCTGTAAGTAACTCCCTTACCTCTTTCTCCTACTTAATAAACCTTTAGATAGTTTAGTACATGATTATCTGCAGGCGTTGACTTTGGTGTAAGATCTGGGGTAAGTGACTGGTTTCTCGGGACTGGAGGCAACCTGAATATTTTGTGATTTTTGGTGTAAGGACCATTTATCACTAAGTCCAGCTTGCCTCCCTGGGTACAAGACAGACTGGAGAGTCCAAGGGGACTGTCTCTGACTTCATGGTAAGACTGTTCTAGTGATCCAGGAGCTCACACTTGTTACTGGCTTGGTGAAATCTAATTCTAGAAGACGTCACCAGTGTGGGACGTCTGCCCTGTTTCTGACAGTCTGCCGTGATGTAGGGACGCATGGGCGTGGGCCACTCCAGACAGCGTGACAATATGCTTACAGGATCAGGGTCTAAAATGCCAGAACAACAAGAGGAAGTAACACAGGGAAAGTAGAGGAAAGAGAAGGGTAACCAGGAAGATTATGTCATTACTTGAAATGTTAATGCATGTGTCGGTTGATTACTAGTTACTTTCTCAGGTTATATGAATTGTGCCAGTGGAATTAGAGCAATAGTATATGGGAAACTGAAGAAGTGGGTTCTCGAGAACGCACATAAAGGAGGAGACATGGCGGTTGGGGTCAGGAAGGTGTCCCCAGGCTGATGGGGCAGCCTAAAAGAGGGGCGGAGGTGCGTGTGGAGAAAGAGATGGAGGGGGGTCCAGACAAGCAGGTTGGGCAAAGTAAAGAGTCCAAAATCAGGAGCCAGGAGCCAAGAGCAGACTGGTGGGGGGAGATGAGCTGTGGAGTTTGTAACATTAATACAGAAATATACTATCTGCAATAATGCAAATCTATCCATTCTGTGGGCCAGATCCTCTCCATGTCCAAATCAGCATAGCTCCAATGAGTTCAGGGAAGCTACACTGATTTACAGCAGCTGGGGATCTGGCCCTATATCAGGGACTGAGAACAGCTGCTTTGCATATTTGCATCCCACTGTTCTTTCCATGCTGCTCAGAGCAGTTATGAAGGTTTCACTTCACTCTTTGTGGTTTATTGATAAGGGTTGGTCAGAGCTGACACGTGAAGAGGATCTCACAAGCTCACATCATTTGGTTCTTAATGCTCTGGATCAAGAGTAAGAATTGACCCAAAATCTGGAAGATGCACAGACTGTTTTCAGTATCACAACATGGATATTCCTTTGCTCTTGTTTAGCTGCATTTAGAACCCAGTTGCAGTGTTTTACATTTAGTTCAGAAAACTATTAAAAATGCAGTGTTTACAATTCACTAGTGTGTGAAAACACAAGAGGTTCCATATTTATAATTATTTTAATATTTTTTGTTAATATTTCTTTTTATAGTCAGGCTCCATCGGGTATATTGTGATGACTCAGACTCCAGAATCCCTCACTGTCTCCAGGAGACAGAGTCACTTTCATCTACAAAGCCAGTTCAGCCACTTGGTACCAACAGAAATCAGAACAAGCTTCAAAGCTTGTGTACAGCGCTTCCTCCCTGCACTCTGGGGTCCTGGACCTTCCACCTGCCCTCAGCCAGGCGGGGACACGACCGGGGGCTATTCTCAGCCCTCCCCCTGCACCGCGGGCAGGTGGAGGATCTACCGTGGCTCCCCATGGCTCCCTGGCTAGGCTCCATGCTGGCCTGGCTGGAAGTGGGGAGGGGTGACCTGTGGAGCTGCTCAGGCCCCCCCGCGCAGAGCAGTGGAGGGTCCGCCACAGCTCCCCACAGCTGCCCGCCTGGCTCTTACTGTGGCCGGGCTGCAGCTCCGAATTCCCCCCCTACCCCGCGTGGGTTGGGAAAGCCGCGCTGGCAGCTGTGGGGAGTCTGGATCCCTCCACCTGCCCTGGGTGGGTGGCCCGAGCAGCCTCCAGACCGCCCCCCAAGCTCCCCACTCAGGGCAGATGGAGGGTCTGTGCTGCGGTTCCTCACAGCTCCCCTCCCCCTGGCTCTTACCATCAGAGCCCTGCGCGGATACAAATTTTGTATCTGCATCCACACGGCTATCCACAAAAATGGTCCACAGATATAAAGTGGATACCTGCGGATTTGTAGGGCTCTGCCTATTGAACCTCAGGCCATGGTGTTTCTTGGGTTTAACAACACTATCTTAGATGATCCTGGATTTATTTTTTGCCTGCTCATCTAATGCTGTTTCCTCTCCCCTGTGGGGAAGAGAAAGAAATTTTATCATCTTGACCTCTCCTCCAATCCAGTGTTCCAACGGGATCTCAGATGGACCAGGGATTCTGCCTGCCTGAGGAAAGAGCTGGCAACAATCATTACTCACCTACCACCTAAAGGAGCCTCTTTTTCTTTCTTTCCTTTTCCCTTCTCCTCTCCTTACCTTTATCCAGGTCTCATATTTGGTTGGGGAACCTGTCTTGTCAAAACTAGCTACTTTATCATGACTCAGAATAATTTGGTTGCAACCTACTGTAGTTAATATTTTCACACGAAAAACATGAGTTTTCTGATCAGCTCTATTCCATACTGGCTGTGGAGTGCAAAATACAACATCACATTCTTTTAAAAACCATGACATGTCCCCCTTCTTATCACTCTGGCAGGACTCAGTTCTGGGGAGTTGCTCATGTGGCCTGGTGGGCTCTCTTAGGCATGGTCCTAACAAGGTTTAATTATGTTACGTTGCATGATATATACATTCATTGGCAGAAATTGCAAGGTGGTGAGAGCTGAGGTGCCTTCTGTGTATGACACCCACTTTAATATTACTGTTTGGCATTGAAAACCCAGAGGCCTCACTTGGGATTGGGGTCCCATCCTCTAGGCACTGTACAAACACATTCCAGGCATCAGAGCAGGGTGCTAAGGACGGAAGCCTGGGGGTTCCCTTGGCCGAGTGGGTGAGAGGAGGACAATGACCAACCAGACTTTATGCCATAAGTATGAGTGAGGTAGGAGGAGAACCAAGACAGGGCAACATCACAAAAACCAAGGGAGCACAAGATTTCTACACTTAGTGTGTGACCGACAACATCCAATGCAACCGAGACGTCAAGGAAGATGCGGATGGAGATTGGGCCAGGAAAAGGCTGAGAGCAGTTTCAGTGCAGTGGAAAGGGCATAAACCAGATCAGATGGGAGCTGAAGGAAAGGAATTGGAGGCATCAGCTGTAAATGGCCCATTCAATAAGCTTAGGGAGGAAGAGGATGGACACTGCTGTAACCATCCACAGCAAACAAGTTTCATCTCTTAAAGCTTAATCCCTTATTTATATTCAGTGACCGGTATTACAAAGGAATCTGGCAATAATCATCATAAAAATCCCTTAAGTGGACTTGTAATTTTTCAAACCATCATGTAAAGATTAACTAATTAATGAATTTATTAACTAGCATCCTAATAATCCATTCAGAAAACTGCTTTCTGAATGAAAACCAGGATCTGAACACTGTAAATAAGCTCTCACTGCATCCCTCTCTGCAAGGAAAGACAGATACGCAACCAGACTGAGGGGTGTACATGACCCGGGGTCTGCAGAGGGGATGGACATTTACACAGAGATGCTGCTTTGCATATCACCACCCAAGTAACAGTTCCCAGCTGTTCAGAGCAGATATAAATGTGTCACCTTCACACTTCATGCTTCTGAGCTCGGTATCGGTCACTAACGTATCAAGATGATCTCCCAGACTCAGCTTCTCTGGCTCCTCGTGCTCTGCATTCAGGGTGAGAACAACAGGGGAAATTAGCTTTAAAGAAAGTTATAGTATTTTACTAGGCTGCAAATGCTCAGAATTTCCCTTCCCAGCAATCATTCCTAGCAGCAATTAGTGTCAGCAGAATGAGAGCTACAGGCTAGACACCTAGAGATGTAGCTTTGTCGTTTTTTAAATATGCTGATGTAGGAATGACTTTATATTTCTTTTTATCCTAAATCTATTCTCGCATTGCAGACTCCAGTGGGCAGATCGTGATGACTCAGAGTCCAGAATCCCTGGCAGTGTCTCCAGGAGACAGAGTCACCATCAACTGCAAAGCCAGTTCCAATATTTATAGCAACATGGCCTGGTACCAACAGAAATCAGGACAAGCTCCTAAGCTCCTTATCCACAGCGCTTCCACCCGCCCCTCTGGAATCCCAGACCGGTTCAGTGGCAGCGGGTCTGGCACCGACTTCACTTTTACAATCAGCCGGGTTGAGGTGGATGATGCTGGAGATTATTACTGCCAGCAGCATTATACCCCCCCTCTCACACAGTGATACAGACCAGCACAAAAACCTCCCTGCTCTGTTTAGTTTCAGACTCTCACTCAGTATTTCAGCTGCTTCCTGTGCTGCTTCCTAGCACTGGTGTTTCTGCTGCCCTGCAATGGGATGGCTGGGTGTGTCAGACTTCGGTCCCCTCCCTCCAGATCTTCCACTCCCTTTGGTGCTCCCACCATGCGGCTCATCACTGTTTACTGAGCAGTTGCTCCCCGACCACTAACACATAGTTGCAAACAGCAATAATCTAATCATAGCAAACTGTGGTCAGAGTAAAACCTCTGCCTGATCCAGGCCATTATCTAGCAAAGTACAGTCACTGCTGCAGCTCCCCTTTCCCTGCAGAAACCTCTTCGCAGGATTGAGGCTCTGGGGTCTTGTCTACACTGGCAAAAATGGGACGCAGAATTTCCCACCGGTGTTCACAGAGCAGGGTTAGATGACATGATGGTAAAAAAAATAAGGCCCACCTGAGCCCTGTTTACACTACACTTTCCTGCAGTGCTACCATCATGTTTATTTAATCCAGTATTACTATTCAACAGTGGCTAGACCCAGCAGCTTCAGAGGAAGGTGCAAGAAACCCTGTGTCAGACCTAGTAAAGCAGTCCCTCTCAGCCACTCTCTAGAATGCGGTAAAGAGACACATCCACTGGGTCCCGGGTGTTTTAAGCCTCCAGCACCTGAATGGAGTCCAGCCACTGTCCCACACTTCAGGTCTCTAGGCACACGCTTTCAGTGCAACCCTCTGTCTAGCACTTCCCCCCTGAGAGCTGCGACCACGGAGTCCAGCTTCCCGGCCCCTGGTCCTAGCACTGACTCCTCAACCTTCCTCTGTAGCTGAAACGCACCCTCTCCTAGAACTGACCCTCGCACCCCCCCATGTGAGCCTTCTGGGTTCCCATTTCGCTCTCTCAGGAGGCCCGTCGCAGCGGTGAAGCGTAAACCACGCTCAGAGAGACAGATTGCACAGATTCTACCACCACTGCTCTTCTACATGTAACGAGCGTGTACAGATCATACAGAACACAACAAACACCCTAACTGCAATGCCCCTCACTAGCTCACCCTTCCCTTGGGAGTCCCTGGAGAAACATGTGTGTGCAGGAAGGTAGGCGGGGTGCCCTGTTGCATCCAGGTTTCTACATGCTGAGTTGCTTCACCCTCATGGAGTCTTTCAGCCCAGCTGGCCATCAGCTAGGATGCAGTTACTCTTTAGCATAACTAATGTGGTCAAAGCACAGCTGTTTAAAGGTAATAACCTTCCCGTTGTCTTCAGTCTGAGAAAAATGAGTCTTCTAGTTAGTAGGACATGGAGGCTATACATACAGAGAGGCATGCATGATACAGCAGTTTTCATAGGAACATTTCATAATAACTTCATAATATCAATCAGAATTCATAGGTTATACAGACAAATCCCCAAATTGTGTCACCCTGCAATCGCAGTGAGGGAATAACTGGGCTCCTGGGAAATTTCTTCCTCACCCCTATAACTTACAAGAGTAGCTCTCCGTAGTGTTCTCCCCTGCAGAGCCAGTGGTCAAGAGGAGATATGACCACTGTCACTCCTGCTTGAAGCACTAGTAACTCAAGCTCTACATTCACTCACTCCCGCATCACTTTGTGGTTATAAGATTAAAATTCTATTCAGAATCAGCCATGCAAAGATGAAAATATAAATGTTTCCACTGACTATTGCTTAGCTGCACTGACGAGCTCTAGGTATTTATATACGGATAATTTATTCATATATCACTGCTCTACAGCCAAAATGCTTCTGAAATAAATGTAGTCAAACTTTACTAATTCTGGGTCACTGAGAACGAAAATGATGCTTAAAATTGTTGATTGGCTCTAGTTTTCAAGATATGCTATTGGGTCAGTATATACGACCCTTGACTTGGGAATGGCGGAGGATAAGTGAGTTATAAAGGGAAGGGATCTCAATTTAAACCAGAAATGACTAAAATACATCTTTAACTGGATCTATGAATAAATCTATGACTGGGTTTGGACAGTACTTGCTTTTTAGGCAAAACAATGAATGATGCAATCTGAAGCTGGTATTGCGTCATACATGATATGAATTGCATCATGTTATTCCTAGAAGTCATGGATGATGCAATCATAACGAAGCTTACATCACTCTGCTGAACAAATTGCCCTATATCAGCTCTAGAAATCATACAGTGTCGTGCTCTCTTATTTGTCAGTGTTTGATTTTGCAAAGGGACACATTTCTGTTTAGCCAAAGTGAGCAGAGATGCCTCGTACTTGTGTGAACAGTGCAGATAACTTCTGCTATGTTTGTGGTGAAGTGACTTTTGCATCACAAAAGCGCAGTATAACCACTATGGTTAAGAAAGCCTATCACCTTTATTTTGGCTGCCAAATTGGAGATCAGGACAAGAGGTAGGCCCCACACATATTCTGCAACACTTGTGCAACAAATCTTCACCAGTGGTTGAACAGGAAAAGGAAATCTATGCCTTTTGCAGTGCCAATGATTTGGAGAGAGCCAACAGATCATACCAGCAATTGTTACTTCTGCATGGTGCCTCCAGTTGGGAAAGGTGTGTCAAAGAAGAAAAAGTGGACTGTGCATTATCCAAACATTCCATCAGCTGTACGCCCAGTACCCCACGGAGAAGGACTGCTGGTTCCTGATGCACCAGAATCATTCTCACTTGAGTCAGACGAGGAAGAGGATGAAACTTCTGGTCCTGAACCATCAATGTCACAGGACCCACATTTTCTCCCATCCTCCTCCTCTGAACCACACCTCATAACACAAGGTGAACTGAATGACCTTGTCAGGGATTTGGAACTACCCAAGAGTAAGGCAGAGCTGTTGGGCTCCAGACTACAGCAGTGAAATCTCCTGGCAGGTGATGTTAGGGTTTCCATGTTCCGTGACCGTCAAAAGGATCTTGTCCCATTCTTCTTCATGGAAGGTGATCTTGTAGCCTGCAACAACATCGATGGTGTGATGGCAGCCCTCAACATCGTTCACGATCCAGATGAGTGGAGACTGTTCATTGATTCATCGAAGACGAGTCTTAAAGCTGTTTTACTGCATAATGGCAATGTTTTGCCATCAATTCCAGTTGGTCATGCAGTCCATATGAAGGAAACCTATGACAACATGAAACAACTTTTGAGATGCATAAACTATGACCAACATCAGTGGCAGCTTTGTGGCGATTTGAAGGTTGTTGCTCTCTTGCTTGGTCTGCAGACTGGATACACAAAGTACTGCTGTTTTCTCTGCGAATGGGATAGTCGTGCAAGAGATTCCCACTACATCAAGAAAGATTGGCCACTCCGACAGTCATTGGAGCCTGGGAGGAAAAGTGTTCAGCATCCACCACTTGTTGAACCAAGGAAGCTTTTGTTACCACCATTACACATCAAGCTGGGTCTGATGAAGAACTTTGTCAAGGCCATTGACAAAACACAAGCAGCTTTCAAGTACCTCCGTGGAAATTTCCAAGGTTAAGTGAAGCTAAGATAAAGGAAGGTGTCTTTGTTGGTCCTCAGATTCGTGAACTTCTTCGAGATGATGCATTTGACCATGCACTGTGTGGCAAGGAAAAGACGGCATGGAAAGCCTTCTAGTTAGTGGCAATAAATTTTCTCGGAAACAACAAGGCAGACAACTACAGGTTGTTGGTGGAAAACCTCCTCAAGGCATACAAAAGCCTTGGTTTTAAAGATACATTTTTTGCACTCTCATCTAGATTTTTCCCACCAAACTGCGGAGCAGTGAGCGACGAGCACAGCGAGCGATTTCACCAGGACATTGCAACAATGGAGAAACGCTATCAGGGCAAATGGAGCCCATCAATGCTTGCAGACTATTGCTGGACAGTGACAAGAGATGCTCCATTTAATGAATACAAGAGACAAGCCAAGAAGCACCGAGTAGACACTGAATAGGACTAAACTATGTACATAATAGTTTTTTGCCTTTTGTTTCATAATAAATTTTATTTATATAATCCTTTTGCTGATTTTTAAAGTGTTACATAAACAGGACAGGTGAAATATTATCATGTAAAGCAACCATAAACATATGAAAAGACTTAGGTTTACAATTTATGATTAAAACTCTACTATCTACACAATATACATAGACATAAAATGTAAAAACTTAAATATCTTAGAAACAGTAGCCAATCAGTTGTTTTAATTGTGATATTTGAATTCAGCACATCAAAATACATAATAAATAGCACATTTTATCTCTGAAGCAGACGACTTCTCAAAAATTGTAGACCAGTGTATTCAGACTCCAGAGGGCAGATTATGATGACGCAGACTCCAGGATCCCTAGAAGTGTCTCCGGAACACAGGGGTCACCTGAACTGGAAAGTCAGTTCAGAATCTCACAATTCCTTAGGCTGGGACCAACAGAAATTGGGACAAGCGTCTTCTTTATTATGGGACTTCCACCCTTGCCTCCGGGGCTCCAGCCAGTTCAGTGGCAATGGTCACAGAACTAATTTCACTCTCACAATTAACAGGGTTGAAGCGGAAGGTGCTGGAGATTATCGTCGTCAGCCAGGCTACAACCTCCCTCTCCCAGCGATACAGATCAATACAGAACTTTTCTGCGCTGTTCTTTAGCTTTGCTCATTAAAACTTCACCTCCTACACAGACTCTTCTAAACAGCCGCTGTAGTGCCTGCAGGACCAATCACTGTGTCAGCCTTTAGTTACCTCTTTGAGGCCATCTCCTTCTCTGAATCACCGGTAGGTGGAGTAGAGTCCCATAAATCAGAGAACCTTGGTCCTTTGCTTTGTTCTGCGTAAAAGTGCAGCACATTTGATACAATTTTTGGATAGGAATGATGATGAAGAAGAAATCAATGCAGGAAGGGAATATGGGCTCCTTCCTAATGACCAGAAACAACATTTGATGCTACGGGACAGTCCATGAATGCTCAGACACCACACTACTCCTCGCAAGCAGGCATCTCGGGGAGAGAAGGGAGGAAATGGAGAGAGAAAGAACAGAAGGGAAAAAAAAAAAGAGGGATGGGCAGCTTCTTCAGGGCTATCTATGAGCTACCCTGCAACCCAGAATACCTCTTAGTGTAGAGTGCTATGGGTATGTCCTCTCCTGCCCATAAATGTCACAACTCCTCCCCCCTTCGATCAGCCCTGTGCTGCTCCAGCACTGGGGGAATTGTCCTCTGCCATCTTGCAGCCCTTCCCTGGTTGCCAGACACCACAACAACAAAAAAGGTGGTCCCTGCCCTACAGAGCTTACAAACTAATAGGAAACTGTATATAAGAGAACCCGACCGTGCATGCATTGTATTCATTTGTGACTAAGCTGTAGCCAACTCAAAATTCAAAACTGCCCATTTTCATTCAGAAAGGTGTTGAGACAATAAGGACAGAACTCAGATCCTCTGATTCCTATGGCATAAACCTCAACAACTGGAGCTAAAATAGAATCTCCATTAGCTCTTAGCAATATGGGACCACTAAAATTCAGTTGTGTACTTTTGATTCTAACCAGACGAGGGTATGTGAATCCTGCATCAGATCCAGTTCATTGCAACACTAATTTGTGTTTCACTTCACTTCTTTTGGGAAAATACAAAAAAGAAAAAGTCAACAGATGTGCATTGACCCCCTCAGCTCCTCTGAATTGCAAGGGAGTTACACAGCCTGAATTTGATGGAGAGGAGTCTCTCTAAATGATAAGAAAACCTGAATGGAATGAGATAGAATAATTGTACTGTTATGTCTCCTGATATTTTCATTTTCTTTACTTCTCCC
This sequence comes from Emys orbicularis, assembly GCF_028017835.1. Taxonomy (NCBI): domain Eukaryota; kingdom Metazoa; phylum Chordata; order Testudines; family Emydidae; genus Emys; species Emys orbicularis. Next base: position 132,872,971 of record NC_088687.1, on the reverse strand, counting down.
CCATTTGCCGGGCCTCTGGATCTGCTTGTCAGTGATTCCCCTTGAATGTCTCACAGACCAAGTCCATTAGAAAAGGCTGCACAGACGCAAACCATGCTGCTCAGCTCTCTGCTCTGTGTAGTAGACACAGTGTCTGCACGTTTCTGTTCTCTGACTTCATCTTCAACATGGCTGGAGGCCACACAGCTCATTAGCTAAAGACTGTTCCAAACCCGTTACACACAGACTGATATAAATACATGTTCCCAGCCTGCCAGCTGGGAGCTCAAGACTCTTGATTGAGGTGAAGACTCTGGCTTCATAATCTATGAAGGGACCACTGTGATCATCTAGTCCGATCTCCTGTATAAGACAGGCCACCGGACCTCCGTGAATTCATTCCTGTTTGAACTAGAGCACATCTTTTAGAAAAACATCTGCTCTTGAATCCATTCTAAACTTTGTTCTTCTGATTCAGAAGCTGCAAAACAAAGGTTAAGAGGGAGCTCTTCCTTCACCAAGAAACTCCCCAGACCTCAGGGAATGAAGCCCCTCCCTCTAAACTACATCACTTACCCCCTGGCTGTGTGCAGTAGGGTGACCAGATGTCCCGATTTTATAGGGACAGTCCCGATTTTTGGAGCTTTGTCGTATATAGGCACCTATTACCCCCCACCCTCTGTCCCGATTTTTCATACTTGCTGTCTGGTCAGCCTAGTGTGCAGTGCCACGGAACCTAAGATCCACAAGAGGCGAGATACCACAGGCACCGTCGCATCATCAGTGTCTACACAACCCTGAGACTGCTTTGCCCCCACCCATTCCATTCCAATCCAGTGGCCAACTGGGACAAAGGGGGGCTACCCTTCTAAAGTGGACATTATGTGGAGGGAGAGGAAGTAGTGGGTTCACAAATGCAACAACACGTCCTTTTGGCTGATGGCAAAATGGTACTTTCCAGACTCTCTTTAAGTGCTGAACACATTTTCATCTCATGCTTTAAAACATTCAGTTTGTGTTTAGTGAAGAAATCGAATAGACTCAGACACGGCGTAAAACAGCCAAAGAGCCTGATATAAAAGCCTCCCTCTGAACATACCGAGTGATATAACTCATGTACTTAAGCAAAGATCGTTAGAATCTATCAGATACACACACACCCCTGGACACTAAGGTGAGGCACAGATCAGTTGAAAAAGGCTATATCCTGCCCCCAGTCTGTATATAATCTGATCTCTGCCATAATGGGCTCTGTGCTCTCAATAGTGTTGCCAACCCTCTAGGGTCATCCTGGACTCGCCAGGAATTAAAGATTAATTTTTAATTAAAGATTATGTCATGTGATGAAACCTCCAGGAATACAGCCAACCAAAATTGGCAACCCTAGCTCTGTCTTTGTCCATTAACGCACATTTATCCAGAGTGGCTGCTTTGCATATCTCTACCCAAGAGCCATTCCCTCTACGTGGAGAAGATATAAATGGATCATTTATGAATGCAGTGTGTTTGTGTCTGCCAGTTTAGTAGCATCAAGATGCTCTCACAGACTCAGCTTCTCTGGCTGCTAGCGCTCTGGATTCAGGGTAAGAAGGAGCGATAGTTGCTTCATTTATGTTTTTTCTTCATTTACAGGCATTTCTATGACATTCAACATTATAGCATCTGAGCAGCTCACAAGCATTAATAAAAATTAAATTAAATATAATGAGATGTATATTAGAAAAAGATGTATTTATCTAATTTATAATAGTGCTTAAATACCTAAACATTGAAGGATGGAGCTTTCGTTTGTTAAACATTATTCTGTTAATTGTCTTCCTGCGTGCAGACTCCCGCGGGGACATTGTGCTGACTCAGACTCCAGAATCCCTGGCAGTGTCCCCTGGAGACATAGTCACCATCAACTGCAAAGCCAGTTCCAGTGTTAGCAGCTACATGGCCTGGTACCAACAGAAATCAGGACAAGCTCCTAAGCTCCTTATCCACAGTGCTTCCACCCGTCCCTCTGGGATCCCAGAGCGGTTCAGTGGCAGTGGGTCTGGCACTGATTTCACTTTTACAATCAGCCGGGTTGAAGCTGATGATACTGGAGATTATTACTGTCAGCAGGGTAACTATTTTCCTCTCACAGTGATACAGACCAATACAAAAACCTGCCTGTCCTCTTCTGTTTTCTGTTCCTCTGGTATATCAGTTGCCTCCTGAAGTCACGGTATCAGCAGAATTGCTGGGCAGCTGGGGATCTCTCACTTCACAGCCCCCCCCACCTCACAATTCAGTTCAGTTCATTTCTAGAATTCCCCAGGCAGTAGCCTTGAGACTCTAATTGATTTCATGATTCATTACATTACTAAACAACTCACAAATGAAATGGATACAATTATGGATAAATAGAACCAATTGAAATAAATATATATGCAGAAACTTGACAAAAACTGACTATATATCAAAAATTCTTCATGGAAAATTTAGACTTTTCATCAAAAAGTTCATTACATACAGTTGTTTCCCTTCTCCAGTTAAAGTGCCTTTTCTTTTACAGGCTGGATCTCACCTCCTAAGACAGTCAGAGGATCTAACAGCTCCTCAGTCAGGTGATGAGGTGCACAAAGAGCTGTCCTGCTGTCTTCTAAAGCATCCAGGGCACCATGTTCCACCCAGGAGAAGCAGGAGCGGAGAGGAAGCCCCATTCTCTGCAGTCCTCACCATACCAGAATCACTAGAACAGCTTCCAGTGTTACAGTAGGCCCTGCATGCCTGCAATGTTACCTAATGTCGTAGCACAAGAACAAACACAACCTCCTCCTGTACAGACTCATTTTCTATCACTTGGGTTCCACCAGGCCCAGGCTCTATCAGCCACTTGTCTGAGTGCTGTTAAACTGATGAAGCACGGCTCAAAGGAAGCAGAAATGAACACTGGGATCCAGCTCTGTGGCCTAGCATCCCTTCCCCAGATCGGGGAGAAGCTCTTCTGTACCTGACGCCTTTATAAAATACACGTTCAGAAAGGACAGGGAGGGGGAAAAGGGAGGAGGTGTTGCCTTGCATCTTGAAGATGAATACGCTTGTACGGAGGTTGAGATAGAAATAGGAGCCAGACCCACTGAAAGTCTCTGTGTAAGAATGAAAGGGGTAAAAAACAAGGGTGATGTCACAATAGGGGTCTGCTATAGACCATCTAGCCAGAAGAAGAGGTGGATGAGGCTTTTTTTTTAAATTACGAACAAAATCACTCAAAACACAGGACTTGGTGGTGATGGGGGACTTCAACTACACACACATCTGTGAGGAAAACAACACAGCAGGGCACAGATTATCCAACATGCTTTTGGAATGGATTAGAGACAACTTTTTATTGCAGAAAGTGGAGAAAGTAACTAGGGGAGAGGCCGTTCAAGATTTGATTCTGATGTCAATCCAGTGGAGTTACACAGAAGTCTAACTGTATAGCGGGTGAGTGGAAAGAAAAATCAAGGTTTTTTTTCTCATCAGTTATTAAATGTATTGTGCGCGTGATTAGACATTTCAGAGAGTGGTGCTATATAAAAACCACAGGCAGGCAAGCAGTGGGGCAGTGGTCTCCAGATAAAGACTTCACAGGTGCGCAACTGGAGTGGGTGTTCATCAGATAACAGCCAATCAGGTGAATTTAACTAGGAATCACAAAGCCTGGGAGTTTGACGAAACAACTGTGCAATTCTGAGACTTTACAAATAAACTCCAGAATCCCTGTCAGCATCTCCAGGAGCCATTATCAACCGCAAAGGCAGTTCCAGTACTGGCAATAGGATGGCCTGACACCAACAGCAACTGGGATAAGCTTCTAATCTTCTTATTAGTGATGCTTCCCGACGTGCTTTTGGGATCCCAGACCGGTTCAGTGGCAGTGGGTCTGGCACTGCTTACACCTTTGCAATCAGCAGGGCTGAAGCTGGTGTTGCTGGAGATTATTACTGGTAGCAGCGTAACAGCTACCCTCTCACCTAGTGATACAGAGCACTACACAAACTACACTGCTTTCCTGCACTTTCCTGTTGCTCAGCTGCTCCCAGACTAAAGGCATTATCTTTGTGAAACTGCTGCCACCTGCAGGGCAGTTGGGGAATCTCTCACAGTACTGGCTCTCCTCCACATCATCCCATTCTTTCCTGCCATACCTAGAGTTCCCAGCATGCAACATTCCCCAAACTGGAATTCATTACATCAGACCTAGCAGTTTCCCTTCAACATTCCCAATGCTTTTGCTCTTATAGGGTGGATCCCACCTTCCACTCATACTAAGAACCTGTGTCTAGTGAGGACAGTTTAATCTGGATTGAAACAGTGAGCAGCAGTTAACGTTGAGCCACAGGCTCTGTGGCCTAAACACCCTTTCCCCAAACCCAACAGCTATAAGAGCCACATGTGGCAAAAATACCTGGACTATTGGAAACTGACAGACGGGATCAGATCCAAGGCCAGCTCATCCAGTATCCAGCGACCAACCCCTATCTCAGAGGAAGGTGTAAGAACCCTGCAGTAGACAGATGTGGGATAACCTGTCCCCCCCGCCTCCCCCATGGGTCTTGTTCTGATCTCTGGGACAGATTAGTTTAAACCCTGAAGAACAAGGTTTAATATCCCTTTCAAAATGTTTGGTATGAATTACAACAACTCTGGATATTCTCGTTATACATGTTACGTTATACATTCTCGTTATCCTGTCCCATTTTAAATCTTGTTAAATTACTGGTCTCAATGACCTCCTACATCAACAAGCTCCACAGTTTAATCACATGTTGTGTAAAAACATATTTCATCTGTGTTGAATTTCCCACTTTTTAATTTCATTGATTGGCCCTCTGTCCTGATGTTCTGAGACGGAGAGAATAGACGCTCCCAATCTACCTTCTTTAGACCATTCTTGATTTTACATACTTTTGTCCTGATACTTCCTATTTTTTCCTTTCTAAGGTAACAATCCCAATCTTCTCAGTCTCCCTTCATACTAGACGTTTTCCCAGGCCCTTGATAATTCTCCTTGATCTTCTCTGAACTCCCTTTAGTTCTGCAATAGCCGTTTTGAGACTAGGTCACCAGTACTGCATACAGTATTCCAGATAAGGCTGCACTATTGATCTCTGAAAAGGTATTATAAATTACTGGTATTATTCTCCATCCTATTCCTTATACAACCTAACTAATGTCAGCTCTCTTGACCAGAGGCGTTCTTTGAGCTGTCTAAAATGATATTCAGCTCACTTTCTTGAGCTGATACAGTTGAGTTAAGATCTACTGATGAAAAGTGCTATCTATGGGGCTTTTAGCTATGATGATTATTGATTTAGATGTCTATAAAGAATATGAGTAGTTAAATTATTTTCCTCTAATGTGCAATACACTGAATTCCATTTGCCATCATGTTGACCATTCCCCTGGCTTGTTCCGGTCTCTCTGAAGCTAGTCATAGTCCTCTCTGGTCCTGACTCACTTAAATAGCTTTGTGTCATCCGCACATTTTCCTAGCTTCCTACAGGCAGCCCTCCTGCTCTGCTACTAATGCTGGGGATGTGCCATATGTCCCCTAATGCTACCAGGAGAACCCAAGCAGAATGCAAACTGGAAAACAGAGATTTCATCTTCTCTGCAAATGCCACAATGTTTGTGTGGGTCGGTGTTAGGTAAAAAACACATTTCCACTCCCGGGGCCCATGTGTTGCTTGGGTGGGTTCAGCACAAACAAAATTCATCATCACTGTAATGAGTTTTGCGCAGGAATCTCTAGCCCACTACAGTATCGATCCACTGTCACATCCTGTAGAAATGAGAATTTGAGCTGAAATATATCACTGTCCATCACACACAGAGCAAACATTTCTGAATATGCTTGAATGTGATTGCTTAAAAATGGCATGCCATTGTGTTACCATGGCTTACCACTGGCACAGTTCCACTGAAGTCAGCAATTACACTACAGTCAAAGTGGTGTTACAGAGAGATGAATCATGTCACCATTTTCATGGATTTCTATTTATAGTCATATGTAATATTTTAACCCTCTGTACCATGTCTTACATACCACAGTGATAGGTGCTATGGAAAAATAAGACTGAGTAAAAGAGAAACTCAGACAGATTTATACATACTATAGAGCATGGTCTCTGGGTGAAGGCCAGGTCTACACTAGAAACTTTTCTTGGTATAGTAATATTAGTTAGGAGTGTGATTTTTAACATTTTGATACCAGCAGAAGGCCTCGTGTAGATACATTATATCTACAAAAAAGCACTTTTGCCAATATAGCTTAGTTAGTTCGGAGAAATGGTATTATCTATACCAGCAAAAACATTCTACACTACAAGAATTTTGCCAATGTGCATACACCAGCATATCTGTACCGGTCAACCTTTTATAGTGCAGATTAGGCTGAAGACACAACAGGTGTGCAACTTAATGGCATGCGTCTGACGAAGTGGGCATTCACCCACGAAAGCTTATGCTCCAATACTTCTGTTAGTCTATAAGGTGCCACAGAATTTAATGGCATGTTACTCACCAGGCAATCCAGAGGGTCAATTTAACAGTAATTATCAAGCCTGGATGTTTGCAAATTAAATATTCTGGCTTGTTATTCAGTAGTTCAGACTAGCTGAGGAGCCGATTGGTTCCCTCTGGTCTTAAAATCGATGATTCTATGAAGATATTGAACTCCGATTTAAAGACTCTCATACTTGGTGCTACCACCTCCACGCAAGGATATACAACAGTGATACAGCCTAATGGAGGAAAAGAGAGTGGATCATTCAGTCTTTTAAAAACAGTATTTTATAGTTGTGTATAATACCTAACAGCACAAGGCCAGATGCGCTCACTCTCACTGTTGTAGTGTTAACACCCTCTTTGCACGCACACTGCACAGGTGTAAATTATTCTACGAGGTGCCAGGTAACGGGAAATCAAGCCCCTGGCCTACAGATCTCTTAACAAACTTTTACCTCTTTGTGCACCTTTAATGAAAATTATTCCAAAGTCTCTAGCAAAGAAATATCCCTGATCCCAAGCAAGGGTTACATGCTACCAGCAACACAAATACTGGATATTGAGCTAACACACAAATTGAGCCTTATCCTTGTTTTCTGAATGCAACTTTCTCTATAATTAAATGGGATTTAATGTGCACAGCCCCTTCTCTGCAATCTCTGTACTGGGGCACAGGCAATGCACATTTACATAGAGCTCTTTTGCCTATTACCACCCTGGTGCCATTTCCATGCTCTGAGTGTCGTATATAAATGTTAGGGTTTAACTCTTCACGTATGTCAGACCAGAAATATCAAGATGATCTCACAGACTCAGCTGATTTGGCTCCTTGTACTTTGGATACAGGGTAAGATCAGAAAAAGGGTAAAGATTACCGATTTGTTTGAAAAGAATATTGGAAAAATTAAAAAATGCAGTTTCCTTCTGTTAGACATTAATTCACTTGAACGGTCTTATATTCTGATTATTTTATGCAGACTCCAGTGGGGACATTCTCATGACTCAGACTCCAGAACTGCTGTTGGTATCTCCAGGAGACAGAGTCACTATCAACTGCAAAGCCAGTTCCAGTGCTAGTAGCAACATGGCCTGGTACCAACAGAAATCAGGACAAGCTCCTAAGCTCCTTATCCACAGCGCTTCCACCCGTCCCTCTGGGATCCCAGACCGGTTCAGCGGCAGTGGGTCTGGCACCGACTTCACATTTACAATCAGCCGAGTTGAAGGGGACGATGCTGGAGATTATTACTGTCAGCATTATTACGGCTACCCTCTCACACAGTGATACAGAGCAGTACAAAAACCTGCCTGCTCTCTGGAGTTTCTATTGCTCGATGCAACAGCTGCTTTCTGAACAGTCACAGGTTCAGTTTAACTGTTGCTGTCACACACAGTAGCCCCCCGTCTCTCAGACTTTGGACGCTTCACCCAACAGTCCAGTTCTCCCACTTGGCCATAGAGCTCTCACCCTGACATACCCAGTGATTCACTACATTACATTCAGCAGTTTCCCTTCTACTGTTAATGTCTGTCTGTTCTTAATAGTTATGTGCAATTTCCCACTGACATGATATAATCCTAGCACCTTTTGGATAACTTTACATAGAGGATAAATGTCCTACAATTTATCAATAACGACTCATCATGATCCTGCCCAACAGCGAAACCAGGTGTTATTCACAACAGGATTTCTGTAGACTACTAGGAAAATGGTGTAAAAGACATCTGCATGACATGCATTATATGGGGACAAATCTATAGCCACCTTGGAATTCAAAATTGTCACTACACTATATACTGTAACAACACAGGTTAACTGGTCAAAATGAACCATAGGCTCCCCGCTACATTACAACTTTCCCTGTCTCCATGAGACTTGTAAAATGTGATCGCTGATATTTGTAAAATACACTTTTTATTGTTGTGTAGTCAAGAGCTAAGAAATTCTAGCCATAAAGCAAAGCCTCCCTGCTTCCCCCTGAAAATCCCTATGAACGGAAGAATATAAACACTGAATATAAATCAAGATGGTTCCAAGTGATCAGTGACACAGACATAGGAGGACACTCAGCATATGGGCAAACTAAAGCTTAATCTCATGGACACCAGTGCAGATCAGAACTCCATTGAAGGCAATCACGTTACACTGTTTAAAACTGATGCTAAGAGAGAGAAGACTCAGAGGCACAAAATAGAAGAGCCATGTACCGCCCTGATCCTTGTCTGCAACTCTCACTGCCATTAAATGGTATTTGCTCCTTCCCTGCAGTCTCCGCACTGGGCCACAGGGCATGCACATTTACATAGAGATATTTTGCATATTTCCACCCGAGTGACATTTCCCTGCTCTACAGAGCAGATATAAATGTTACAGGTTAATGCTTTATGTTCCTTAGCTGGGGCAGTTATAAATGTTACAAGTTAATGGTTTATGTTCCTCAGCTCAGTCTCTTTCAGTCTAGAAGCATCAAGATGATCTCACAAATCCAACTTCTCTGCCTCTCTGTGCTCTGGATTCAGGGTAAGGAAAGCAACGGGAGAGGTTAACTTAAAATAATTTGTTACCAAGATGTAGATAACGAGGACCATGGCTCTTAAATCCCTGACTGCCAGTGACAGACATGTTCTAAATCACATTAAATAGACGAGTGGGTTTGTTTCTTGAGACCACAATAGCTCTTAATTATAAGAAGTGTCAGAAGGTATGAATATAGCTACACTTTTAAAAGGAGAATAAGACACTAACATTGCCTCATCCCTTTGTTAAACTGTATTTGATTTACATTGACTTTATGTTCCTTTATTTTAATGTTGTTCTCCATGCAGGATCCAGAGGAGACATCCTTGTGACTCAGACTCCAGAATTCCTCTCAGTGTCACTAGGAGACACTGTCACTATTAACTGCAAAGCCAGTTCCAGTGCTAGCAGCTACATGGCTTTGCACCAGCAGAAACTAGGACAAGCTCCTAAACTTCTCATCTACAGCACTAACTCTCGACCCTCTGGGATCCCAGACCGGTTCAGTGGCAGTGGGTCTGGCACTGACTTCACTTTTAAAATCAGCCGGGTAGAAGCTGACGATGCTGGAAATTATTACTGTCAGCAGCATAACAGCTTCCCTCTCACACAGTGATACAGACCAGCACAAAAACCTCCCTGCTCTCCTCAGCCTCCTCTCACTGTAGTGAGTGGCTACTTAATGCTTAGCACTACAGTGGCACAGCTGCGACATTTCTAGTGAAGACACAGCCCGAGTTTCTGCAGTTTCTGTTCCTCTGGTGTTCCAGCTGCATCCTGCACATCACAGTATCTGTGCACCTAACGCTGTCCACGTGGGTGGTTCGGTTGAGTTAACTATGTCTCTCCGGGATGTGGATTGTTCACACCCCTGAGGGACGTAGCTATGCTGATGTAACTTTTCAGCACAGACCAGTCCTGTGGAACTGCTGCCCCCTACAGGGCAGATTCGGCTCTCTCACACTTCTCGCTCACCCTCACTCCTCCAACCAATTCTTTCCTGTCATTCCTTGACCCCTCACCATTCAATAGCCCTTGGGCTGGAATTTGTGTTACTCCTGACATTATACTGTAATGTGATCACTCAGCCACTTTTGAATGTGTCCTTGAGTTTGAGAACCTTACCAAGTGGCACAGTTAATTTCTCTTTTCCCTCTGTTGTTCTTTAACTTTTCTACAGTTGGAGACATTCTGAAAAATTAGAGTGTGGCAAAAGGAAAATACAGTAACTCCTCACTTAACGTCGTCCTGGTTAACATTGTTACGTTGCTGATCAATATCAATTTGAGAACTTGCTCATTTAAAGTTGCGCAATTGCTTCCTTACTCCATTCTTTGGCGGCCGCTTGCTTTGTCCACAGCTTGCAGAAAGAGCAGCCCGTTGGAGCTAGCTGGTGGGCATTTGGAACTAGGGTGACCGGCAGCCCCCTATCAGCTCCCCTAAGTTCCCTGTGTGGCAGCCATCTAGCAGGCTATCAATTGCCGGGCAGTTCAGCTGTCCCTCCCCCCACCACCATGTGCTGCTCCTGCCCTCTGCCTTGGAGCTGCTCGCGGGAGCCTCCTGCTTGCTGTGCGAGGGCGGGGGAAGGGGGTTGTTAACCCCTGAGGGCTCAGCCGCATGCTAGTTCATCATTTCGCAGAAAGGCATTCCCTGGGAAATATCCCACCCTCTGACTCCACCACCTCAACCAAGCTTCACAATCATCATTGCTGTGTACAGTATTGAATTGTTTAAAAATTATATTGTGGTGTTGTGTGTGTGTGTGTATGTGTGTGTGTGTGTGTGTATGTATATATATATATATATATATATATATATATATGTATATAGTCTTTTGTCTGTCGAAAAAAAATTCCCTGGAACCTCCCCCCCCCCCTTTCCCCATTTACATTAATTCTTATGGGAAAATTGGATTTGCTTAACATCGTTTCACTTAAAGCAGCATTTTTCAGGACATTACTACGTTAAGTGAGGAGTTACTGTACCCAAAAAAGTGGGGCTGAGGGAGGGGAACCTACAATACATCATTTGTTCTAATCTATTACTAGATGGGTCATGAAGCACTGGAATGGGTTACACCTAGGGAGGTGGGGGAATCTCCATCCTTAGAGGTTTTTAAGGTCTAGCTTGACAAAGCCCTGGCTGGAATGATTTAATTGGGGTTGGTCCTGCTTTGAGCAGGGGGTTGGACTAGATGACCTCCTGAGGTCCCTTCCAACCCTAATCTTCTATGATTCTATTGCATTCGAAAGGGAGAAAGTGGGAAAGAAAATTGGAAATTTCAGAATTTCAAAATTAAAATTTGGGGGAGGGGAGGGAAGCTGAAAACCAAAACAAAATGAAAATTTAAATTCAAAATGAATCCAAATCAACATTTTCTGGTTTTGTTTAAAAATCACCCATTGAAAAATATCAAAAGCAACAGTTCTCTTTCCAAAACAATTGTTTAACAGAACTAGGGTTGTCAATTTTGGTTGGCGTATTCCTGGAAGTTTCATCACATGACATGATCTTTAATTAAAATTAATCTTTAATTCCTAAAGAGTTGGCAGTTGGAGGTTTCATCACATGACCTAATCTTTAATTAAAGATTAAATTTCTATTCCTGGAGACTCCAGGACAATACTGAAGGGTTGGCAACCCTAGACAGAACCCTTAATTCTGTTGAAAAATTCCAACCAGCTCTACTTGGGATGGCTGTCGTCCTGCTGGGTATCTGAACAATGAGCCATCCTCCATTCTGCCCCCTGGAGTTTAACAGGAGGTAGCAATTAGGAGATTGAAACAAACTGAGAACTCAATAGTGTGACATTAGCAGTGCTAAGTGGTTTTTCCATCCTTTTAAAAATGATACTCATAGGCATGTCTACACTGCAATTGGGAGGTGTGCTTGCAGCACATGTACAAGCAAGCTTGAGTAACTACAACAGTTTAGCTGTGGTAGCCAGGATGTTGGCACAGGGTACACTTCCATGTGCAATGCCGCTCAGGACCTTTGGTACATACTTGAGCAGCTAGCCTGTGACGCTGCTCATGCTGCCACAGTGTGACTCTAACAGTCCCTCAATGTCTCCTGACACGGTGATGTGTGGAATTAGATAGAGAAAGTTTAAAACGTGAAAGCAAAACTCAGCTATTTCTTTGTTCATATATATCTAGTTGTTCATTCAGACTCCAGCCAGCACATTGCGATGATTCACTCTCCAGAAACCTTATCAGAGTCTCCAGGAGAAAGTCACTATCCCCAGCAAAACCAGTTCAAATACAAGCAATTACTTAGTCTGGAACCAACAAAAATCAGGACAAGCTCCTACATTTCTTATGTATTCTGGCTCTACCCTCACCTCTGGGGTCCCAGCCCCGTGCAGTGGCCGTCAGTCTGGGAGCAGCTACTCCGATTACACTCTCACTATTAGTGCAGCTGAAGCAGATAAGGCTGGAAATTATTATTGTCAACGAACCATCAGCTTCCCTCTCACATTGTACTGAAACCTCCCTACACTGTTCAAGGCCAGCTTCTGTAGTGCAACAACTGCTTCATGTAGACAAGCACAGTATCGGTAGGATTGCTGCTGTCCAGCCCACTGCTCACAGGGTGCTAAAAACCTGCTCTGTGTCTGGAACTATAAGCAGAGTGTGGGAAACTGTTACAACACAGTGAGAAACCCCTGCACTAGCTGCTACGAATGGGGAGGGAGGCTGCAAGCAAACATGTAGCCCGTGTGCTGTAGGGAATTCTCGAGTTTGGAAGATGGGGAGTGCACGGACTAACAGGGGTTTGCTGTTTGATCGCTCTTTGAAATCAGTCTTAACTGGTCAGTAGGAGTGCCATGGGGTAACGCAAATGATATGATGCCTCTCCTTACGCAGATAGATGGTGTTATTATTGCCACCATATGCAGGGAGATAACAAAGGGTTTTCCATTAAAAGCATATTACAGGACAACATCTGATGGGAGATGAATTCTCCATTGATTCAATGGGGAGAATGACATAAGAAGGAAAACATCTCTTCTAACACACCCATTGCTATTCAACACCTGAGACCAACACTTCCAAACCTGGGTGCCTGAAGTTAGACTACTAAATCTATACAGAGGGCTGATTTCCACAGCTGCTGGACACCCACTAACTGCACTGAAATCCATAGGAGCTGAAGATGCTCAGACCCTCTGAAAATCAGACCATTTTTACTTTGGTGCCAAACATGGATTTAAGAGCTAACTTTAGGCACACAGGTCTGATCATTTTGGCCCAAAGAAGTATATGTTAAAATGATACCTCCCAAGTAAAGGACATACTCAGTGTAGTCCAACCCATAGCGCATGTGGTAACCTTTTACAGTCAAGCCTGTGTTAATGGTGACCAGGAGGTCTTGTCAGCACATTGATGGACCCTGGCATAAATAGAGGGAGTTGCTCTTGAGCAGCTGTTCTTTTCTGCTCTGCCTCTATCCTTTACTTTTGTTTTATTTTCCAATCTACGTTCTGACTGTAATAGGTGCAAAGCCTATTGAACCTCAGGCCATGGTGTTTCTTGGGTTTAACAACACTACCTTAGATGATCCTGGGTTAATGTTTTGCCTGTTCATCTGATGCTGTCTGCTCTCTTTGGGGAAGAGTTGGCAACTGTATCTATCATCTTGACCTCCCCTCCAATCCAGTCTTCCAACTGGATCTCAGATGGACCAGGGATTCTGCCTGCCTGAGGAAAGAGCTACCATTTCACCCTGAAGCTGACAACCACCACCACCTACCACTTAAATGAGCCTCTTATTCTTACTTTCTTTTTCCGGTCTTCTTTATCCATGTCTTTTTGTATTTGGTTGGGGAAACTGTCTCGTCAAAACTAACTACTTTGTCACTACTCAGAATAATTTGGTTGCAACCTACTATAGTTAATATTTTCACATGAAAAATGAGAGTTTTCCAATCAGCTCTGTGGAGTGCAAAATGCAACATCACATTCCTCCAAAAACCACGACATTTCCCCTTTTTTATCACTCTAACAGGACTCGGTACTGGGGAGTTGCTCATCTGGCCTGGTGGGCTCTCTTATGCAGGGTCCTACCAGGTTTAATTATGCTACGTTGCATGATGTATAAATTCATTAGCAGAAATTGCAAGGTGGTGAGAGCTGAGGTGTCTTCTTTGTATGACACCCACTTTAATGTTACTATTTACCATCTGTACTACAGTGAAAACCCAGAGGCTTCACCTGCGATTGGGGTCCCATCCTCTAGGCACTGTGTACACACACACACACACACACACACACACAAATACCATGCATCAGAGCAGGGTGCTAAGGATGGAAGCCTGGGGGTTCCCTTGGCAGAGTGGGAGAGGGGAGGACAACTACCAAGCAAACTTGATGCCCTAAGAATGAGCGAGGTAGGAGGAGAACCAGGATAGGGCAACATCACAAAAGCCAAGGGAGCACAAGACTTCTACAATTAGCGTGTGATCAACAATGTCAAACACAGCCAAGAAGTCGAGGAGGATGGGGACAGAGACTGGGCCAGGAAAAGGCTGGGAGCTGTTTGATGGAATGGAAAAGGCAGAAACCAGATCAGATGGGAGCTGAAGGAAAAGAATTGGAGGCAACAGCTGTAAATGGCCCATTCAGTGAGTTTAGAGAGGAAGGAGACAGGCGGTGCTTCAACCATCCACAGCTAACTAACTTCATCTCTTAACGCTTAATCCCTTATTTATATCCAGTGACAGGTATCACAAAGGAATCTGGCAATAATCATCATAAAAATCCCTGAAGTGGACTTGGGATTTTTCAAAGCACCATGTAAAGATTAATTAATTAATTAACTTATTAACTAACAGCCTCATAACCCATTTGGGAAACTGCTCTCTGAATAAACACTGGAATCCGAACATCGTAAATAACCCCTGGGAGTTAGAAACTACCAGTGACACAGACATTGGATACTGCCAAGCTTAGGAACTAACTGAGCCTAGTCCAGAACTCCTTGATCAGGAAAAGCTCCTGGATAATCGGACCCACTGATTAGAGAGACCATCCCCTGCCTGATCCACCTGGGCATCCCTCACTGCCAGGAATGAGAAACACATTACCAGACTGAGGGGTGTCCGTGGCCCTGGGTCTGCAAAGTGAATGGACATTTACACAGATGCTGCTTTGCATATTTCCATCCGAGTGACAGTTCCCAGCTGTTCAGAGCAGATATAAACGTTCCACCTTCACACTTTGTGCTTCCGAACTTGGTATCTGTGACTATCCTATCAAGATGATCCCCCGCACTCAGCTTCTCTGGCTCCTTGTCCTCTGCATTCAGGGTGAGAACAACAACAGGGGGAAATTAGCTTTAAAGACAGTTATAGTATTTTACTAGGATAGAAATGCTAAAAATGTCCCTTTCCAGCAATCATTCCTAGCAGCAATTACAGGGTTAGCAGAATGAGAGCTCCAGGCTAGACACCTTTAGAGTTTGTAAAATATGCTGATGTTGGAATGACTTTATATTTCTTTTTATCCTAAATCTATTCTCCCATGCAGACTCCAGTGGGCAGATTGTGCTGACTCAGACTCCAGAATCCCTGGCAGTGTCTCCAGGAGACAGAGTCACCATCAACTGCAAAGCCAGTACCAGCATTGGTGGTGCTATAGCCTGGCACCAACAGAAATCAGGACAAGCTCCTAAGCTCCTTATCTACAGCACTTCCACCCGTCCCTCTGGGATCCCAGACCGGTTCAGTGGCAGTGGGTCGGGCACTGACTACACATTCACCATCAGCCGGGTTGAAGCGGATGATGCTGGAGATTATTACTGCCAGCAGCATAGCAGCTACCCTCTCACACAGTGATACAGACCAGCACAAAAACCTCCCTGCTCTGTTCAGTTTCAGACTCTCACTCATTATTTCACCTGCTTCCTGTGCCACTTCCTAGCACTGGTGTTTCTGCTGCCCTGCAATGGGATGGCTGGGTGCGTCAGACTTCGGTCCCCTCCCTCCATATCTTCCACTCCCTTTGGCGCTCCCACCATGCGGCTCAGCACTGTTTACTCAGCAGTTGCTCCCCGACCACTAACACATAGTTGCAAAGAGCAATAATCTAATCATAGCAAACTGTGGTCAGAGTTAAACCTCAGTGTGATCCAGCCTCTTATCTAGCGAAGTACAGTCACTGCTGCTGCTCCTCTTTCCCTGCAGAAACCACTCCGCAGGATTGAGGCTCTGGGGTCTTGTCTACATTGGCAAAAATGGGACTCAGAATTTCCCACCGGTGTTCACAGAGCAGGGTTAGATGACTTGATGGTAAAAAAAAATAAGGCCCACCTGAGCCCTGTTTACACTACACTTTCCCGCAGTGCTGCCATCATGTTTATTTAATCCAATATCACTATTCAACAGTGGCTAGTCCCAGCAGCTTCAGAGGAAGGTGCAAGGAACCCTGTGTCAGACCCTAGTCAAGCAGTCCCTCTCAGCCACTCTCTAGATTGCGGTAAAGAGACACATCCACTGGGTCCCTTGGGTGTTTTAAGCCTCCAGCACCTAAATGGAGTCCAGCCACTGTCCCACACTTCGGGTCTCTAGGCACACGCTTTCAGTGCAACCCTCTGTCTAGCACTTCCCCCGAGAGCTGCGACCAGGCAGTCCAGCTTCCTAGACGCTGGTCCCAGCACTGACTCCTCAGCCTTCCTCTGTAGCTGAAACGCACCCTCTCCTAGAACTGGCCCTCGCACCCCCCCAGGTGAGCCTTCTGGGTTCCCATTTCGCTCTCTCAGGAGGCCCGTCGCAGCGGTGAAGCGTATACCACACACAGAGAGACATATTGCACAGATTCTACCACCACTGCTCTTCTACATGTAACGAGCGTGTACAGATCATACAGAACACAACAAACACCCTAACTGCAATGCCCCTCACTAGCTCACCCTTCCCTTGGGAGTCCCTGGAGAAACATGTGTGTGCAGGAAGGTAGGCGGGGTGCCCTGTTGCATCCAGGTTTCTACATGCTGAGTTGCTTCACCCTCATGGAGTCTTTCAGCCCAGCTGGCCATCAGCTAGGATGCAGTTACTCTTTAGCAGAACTAATGTGGTCAAAGCACAGCTGTTTAAAGGTAAGAACCTTCCCGTTGTCTTCAGTCTGAGAAAAATGAGTCTTCTAGTTAGTAGGACATGGAGGCTACACATACAGAGAGGCATGCATGATACAGCAGTTTTCATAGGAACATTTCATAATAACTTCATAATATCAATCAGAATTCATAGGTTATACAGACAAATCCCCAAATTGTGTCACCCTGCAATAGCAGTGAGGGAATAACCGGGTTCCTGGGAAATTTCTTCCTCACCCCTATAACTTACAAGAGTAGCTCTCCATGGTGTTCTCCCCTGCAGAGCCAGTGGCCAAGAGGAGATATGACCACTGTCACTCCTGCTTGAAGCACTAGTAACTCAAGCTCTACATTCACTCACTCCCGCATCACTTTGTGGTTATAAGATTAAAATTCTATTCAGAATCAGCCATGCAAAGATGAAAATATAAATGTTTCCACTGACTATTGCTTAGCTGCACTGACGAGCTCTAGGTATTTATATACGGATAATTTATTCATATATTCAGACTCCAGAGGGCAGATTATGATGACGCAGACTCCAGGATCCCTAGAAGTGTCTCCGGAACACAGGGGTCACCTGAACTGGAAAGTCAGTTCAGAATCTCACAATTCCTTAGGCTGGGACCAACAGAAATTGGGACAAGCGTCTTCTTTATTATGGGACTTCCACCCTTGCCTCCGGGGCTCCAGCTAGTTCAGTGGCAATGGTCACAGAACTAATTTCACTCTCACAATTAACAGGGTTGAAGCGGAAGGTGCTGGAGATTATTGTCGTCAGCCAGGCTACAACCTCCCTCTCCCAGCGATACAGATCAATACAGAACTTTCCTGCGCTGTTCTTTAGCTTTGCTCATTAAAACTTCACCTCCTGCACAGACTCTTCTAAACAGCTGCTGTAGTGCCTGCAGGACCAATCACTGTGTCAGCCTTTAGTTACCTCTTTGAGGCCATCTCCTTCTCTGAATCACCGCTAGGTGGAGTAGAGTCCCATAAATCAGAGAACCTTGGTCCTTTGCTTTGTTCTGTGTAAAAGTGCAGCACATTTGATACAATTTTTGGATAGGAATGATGATGAAGAAGAAATCAATGCAGGAAGGGAATATGGGCTCCTTCCTAATGACCAGAAACAACATTTGATGCTACAGGACAGTCCATGAATGCTCAGACACCACACTACTCCTCGCGAGCAGGCATCTCGGGGAGAGAAGGGAGGAAATGGAGAGAGAAAGAACAGAAGGGCAAAAAAAGAGGGAAGGGCAGCTTTAAATTCCACCCGTGCCTCCAGAGGCAGAGCAGCTGATGTAAAAACTCCACAGAACCGATATTCTAACCTGAACACATCCAGGTGGTTTCCTGTCATTTCGTTTACGCTTCCTTTCAGCCTATAAGCCTGAGGGGGCAGATTCTGTGCTGCGTTTCCTGAGAGATGCAGCCCAAGGGGACGGGGCAAAGTTTAAATTCTGCCCCTGCCGGGTCCACTGCAGCACCCAGTGCAAGTTAGAGCAGCCCCGGGGTTGCAACTTACAGCAGCTTCTTCAGGGCTATCTATGAGCTACCCTGCAACCCAGAATACCTCTTGTTGTAGAGTACTATGGGTATGTCCTCTCCTGCCCATAAATGTCACAACTCCTCCCCCCTTCAATCAGCCCTGTGCTGCTCCAGCACTGGGGGAATTGTCCTCTGCCATCTTGCAGCCCTTCCCTGGTTGCCAGACACCACAACAACAAAAAAGGTGGTCCCTGCCCTACAGAGCTTACAAACTAATAGGAAACTGTATATAAGAGAACCCGACCGTGCATGCATTGTATTCATTTGTGACTAAGCTGTAGCCAACTCAAAATTCAAAACTGCCCATTTTCATTCAGAAAGGTGTTGAGACAATAAGGACAGAACTCAGATCCTCTGATTCCTATGGCATAAACCTCAACAACTGGAGCTAAAATAGAATCTCCATTAGCTCTTAGCAATATGGGACCACTAAAATTCAGTTGTGTACTTTTGATTCTAACCAGACGAGGGTATGTGAATCCTGCATCAGATCCAGTTCATTGCAACACTAATTTGTGTTTCATTTCACTTCTTTTGGGAAAATACAAAAAAGAAAAAGTCAACAGATGTGCACTGACCCCCTCAGCTCCTCTGAATTGCAAGGGAGTTACACAGCCTGAATTTGATGGAAAGGAGTCTCTCTAAATGATAAGAAAACCTGAATGGAATGGGATAGAATAATTGTACTGTTATGTCTCCTGATATTTTCATTTTCTTTACTTCTCCCCCATTTGCCGGGCCTCTGGATCTGCTTGTCAGTGATTCCCCTTGAATGTCTCACAGACCAAGTCCATTAGAAAAGGCTGCACAGACGCAAACCATGCTGCTCAGCTCTCTGCTCTGTGTAGTAGACACAGTGTCTGCACATTTCTGTTCTCTGACTTCATCTTCAACATGGCTGGAGGCCACACAGCTCATTAGCTAAAGACTGTTCCAAACCCGTTACACACAGACTGATATAAATACATGTTCCCAGCCTGCCAGCTGGGAGCTCAAGACTCTTGATTGAGGTGAAGACTCTGGCTTCATAATCTATGAAGGGACCACTGTGATCATCTAGTCCGATCTCCTGTATAAGACAGGCCACCGGACCTCCGTGAATTCATTCCTGTTTGAACTAGAGCACATCTTTTAGAAAAACATCTGCTCTTGAATCCATTCTAAACTTTGTTCTTCTGATTCAGAAGCTGCAAAACAAAGGTTAAGAGGGAGCTCTTCCTTCACCAAGAAACTCCCCAGACCTCAGGGAATGAAGCCCCTCCCTCTAAACTACATCACTTACCCCCTGGCTGTGTGCAGTAGGGTGACCAGATGTCCCGATTTTATAGGGACAGTCCCGATTTTTGGAGCTTTGTCGTATATAGGCACCTATTACCCCCCACCCTCTGTCCCGATTTTTCATACTTGCTGTCTGGTCAGCCTAGTGTGCAGTGCCACGGAACCTAAGATCCACAAGAGGCGAGATACCACAGGCACCGTCGCATCATCAGTGTCTACACAACCCTGAGACTGCTTTGCCCCCACCCATTCCATTCCAATCCAGTGGCCAACTGGGACAAAGGGGGGCTACCCTTCTAAAGTGGACATTATGTGGAGGGAGAGGAAGTAGTGGGTTCACAAATGCAACAACACGTCCTTTTGGCTGATGGCAAAATGGTACTTTCCAGACTCTCTTTAAGTGCTGAACACATTTTCATCTCATGCTTTAAAACATTCAGTTTGTGTTTAGTGAAGAAATCGAATAGACTCAGACACGGCGTAAAACAGCCAAAGAGCCTGATATAAAAGCCTCCCTCTGAACATACCGAGTGATATAACTCATGTACTTAAGCAAAGATCGTTAGAATCTATCAGATACACACACACCCCTGGACACTAAGGTGAGGCACAGATCAGTTGAAAAAGGCTATATCCTGCCCCCAGTCTGTATATAATCTGATCTCTGCCATAATGGGCTCTGTGCTCTCAATAGTGTTGCCAACCCTCTAGGGTCATCCTGGACTCGCCAGGAATTAAAGATTAATTTTTAATTAAAGATTATGTCATGTGATGAAACCTCCAGGAATACAGCCAACCAAAATTGGCAACCCTAGCTCTGTCTTTGTCCATTAACGCACATTTATCCAGAGTGGCTGCTTTGCATATCTCTACCCAAGAGCCATTCCCTCTACGTGGAGAAGATATAAATGGATCATTTATGAATGCAGTGTGTTTGTGTCTGCCAGTTTAGTAGCATCAAGATGCTCTCACAGACTCAGCTTCTCTGGCTGCTAGCGCTCTGGATTCAGGGTAAGAAGGAGCGATAGTTGCTTCATTTATGTTTTTTCTTCATTTACAGGCATTTCTATGACATTCAACATTATAGCATCTGAGCAGCTCACAAGCATTAATAAAAATTAAATTAAATATAATGAGATGTATATTAGAAAAAGATGTATTTATCTAATTTATAATAGTGCTTAAATACCTAAACATTGAAGGATGGAGCTTTCGTTTGTTAAACATTATTCTGTTAATTGTCTTCCTGCGTGCAGACTCCCGCGGGGACATTGTGCTGACTCAGACTCCAGAATCCCTGGCAGTGTCCCCTGGAGACATAGTCACCATCAACTGCAAAGCCAGTTCCAGTGTTAGCAGCTACATGGCCTGGTACCAACAGAAATCAGGACAAGCTCCTAAGCTCCTTATCCACAGTGCTTCCACCCGTCCCTCTGGGATCCCAGAGCGGTTCAGTGGCAGTGGGTCTGGCACTGATTTCACTTTTACAATCAGCCGGGTTGAAGCTGATGATACTGGAGATTATTACTGTCAGCAGGGTAACTATTTTCCTCTCACAGTGATACAGACCAATACAAAAACCTGCCTGTCCTCTTCTGTTTTCTGTTCCTCTGGTATATCAGTTGCCTCCTGAAGTCACGGTATCAGCAGAATTGCTGGGCAGCTGGGGATCTCTCACTTCACAGCCCCCCCCACCTCACAATTCAGTTCAGTTCATTTCTAGAATTCCCCAGGCAGTAGCCTTGAGACTCTAATTGATTTCATGATTCATTACATTACTAAACAACTCACAAATGAAATGGATACAATTATGGATAAATAGAACCAATTGAAATAAATATATATGCAGAAACTTGACAAAAACTGACTATATATCAAAAATTCTTCATGGAAAATTTAGACTTTTCATCAAAAAGTTCATTACATACAGTTGTTTCCCTTCTCCAGTTAAAGTGCCTTTTCTTTTACAGGCTGGATCTCACCTCCTAAGACAGTCAGAGGATCTAACAGCTCCTCAGTCAGGTGATGAGGTGCACAAAGAGCTGTCCTGCTGTCTTCTAAAGCATCCAGGGCACCATGTTCCACCCAGGAGAAGCAGGAGCGGAGAGGAAGCCCCATTCTCTGCAGTCCTCACCATACCAGAATCACTAGAACAGCTTCCAGTGTTACAGTAGGCCCTGCATGCCTGCAATGTTACCTAATGTCGTAGCACAAGAACAAACACAACCTCCTCCTGTACAGACTCATTTTCTATCACTTGGGTTCCACCAGGCCCAGGCTCTATCAGCCACTTGTCTGAGTGCTGTTAAACTGATGAAGCACGGCTCAAAGGAAGCAGAAATGAACACTGGGATCCAGCTCTGTGGCCTAGCATCCCTTCCCCAGATCGGGGAGAAGCTCTTCTGTACCTGACGCCTTTATAAAATACACGTTCAGAAAGGACAGGGAGGGGGGAAAGGGAGGAGGTGTTGCCTTGCATCTTGAAGATGAATACGCTTGTACGGAGGTTGAGATAGAAATAGGAGCCAGACCCACTGAAAGTCTCTGTGTAAGAATGAAAGGGGTAAAAAACAAGGGTGATGTCACAATAGGGGTCTGCTATAGACCATCTAGCCAGAAGAAGAGGTGGATGAGGCTTTTTTTTTAAATTACGAACAAAATCACTCAAAACACAGGACTTGGTGGTGATGGGGGACTTCAACTACACACACATCTGTGAGGAAAACAACACAGCAGGGCACAGATTATCCAACATGCTTTTGGAATGGATTAGAGACAACTTTTTATTGCAGAAAGTGGAGAAAGTAACTAGGGGAGAGGCCGTTCAAGATTTGATTCTGGTGTCAATCCAGTGGAGTTACACAGAAGTCTAACTGTATAGCGGGTGAGTGGAAAGAAAAATCAAGGTTTTTTTTCTCATCAGTTATTAAATGTATTGTGCGCGTGATTAGACATTTCAGAGAGTGGTGCTATATAAAAACCACAGGCAGGCAAGCAGTGGGGCAGTGGTCTCCAGATAAAGACTTCACAGGTGCGCAACTGGAGTGGGTGTTCATCAGATAACAGCCAATCAGGTGAATTTAACTAGGAATCACAAAGCCTGGGAGTTTGACGAAACAACTGTGCAATTCTGAGACTTTACAAATAAACTCCAGAATCCCTGTCAGCATCTCCAGGAGCCATTATCAACCGCAAAGGCAGTTCCAGTACTGGCAATAGGATGGCCTGACACCAACAGCAACTGGGATAAGCTTCTAATCTTCTTATTAGTGATGCTTCCCGACGTGCTTTTGGGATCCCAGACCGGTTCAGTGGCAGTGGGTCTGGCACTGCTTACACCTTTGCAATCAGCAGGGCTGAAGCTGGTGTTGCTGGAGATTATTACTGGTAGCAGCGTAACAGCTACCCTCTCACCTAGTGATACAGAGCACTACACAAACTACACTGCTTTCCTGCACTTTCCTGTTGCTCAGCTGCTCCCAGACCAAAGGCATTATCTTTGTGAAACTGCTGCCACCTGCAGGGCAGCTGGGGAATCTCTCACAGTACTGGCTCTCCTCCACATCATCCCATTCTTTCCTGCCATACCTAGAGTTCCCAGCATGCAACATTCCCCAAACTGGAATTCATTACATCAGACCTAGCAGTTTCCCTTCAACATTCCCAATGCTTTTGCTCTTATAGGGTGGATCCCACCTTCCACTCATACTAAGAACCTGTGTCTAGTGAGGACAGTTTAATCTGGATTGAAACAGTGAGCAGCAGTTAACGTTGAGCCACAGGCTCTGTGGCCTAAACACCCTTTCCCCAAACCCAACAGCTATAAGAGCCACATGTGGCAGAAATACCTGGACTATTGGAAACTGACAGACGGGATCAGATCCAAGGTCAGCTCATCCAGTATCCAGCGACCAACCCCTATCTCAGAGGAAGGTGTAAGAACTCCGCAGTAGACAGATGTGGGATAACCTGTCCCCCCCGCCTCCCCCATGGGTCTTGTTCTGATCTCTGGGACAGATTAGTTTAAACCCTGAAGAACAAGGTTTAATATCCCTTTCAAAATGTTTGGTATGAATTACAACAACTCTGGATATTCTCGTTATACATGTTACGTTATACATTCTCGTTATCCTGTCCCATTTTAAATCTTGTTAAATTACTGGTCTCAATGACTTCCTACATCAACAAGCTCCACAGTTTAATCACATGTTGTGTAAAAACATATTTCATCTGTGTTGAATTTCCCACTTTTTAATTTCATTGATTGGCCCTCTGTCCTGATGTTCTGAGACGGAGAGAATAGATGCTCCCAATCTACCTTCTTTAGACCATTCATGATTTTACATACTTTTGTCCTGATTCTTCCTATTTTTTCCTTTCTAAGGTAACAATCCCAATCTTCTCAGTCTCCCTTCATACTAGACGTTTTCCCAGGCCCTTGATAATTCTCCTTGATCTTCTCTGAACTCCCTTTAGTTCTGCAACAGCCGTTTTGAGACTAGGTCACCAGTACTGCATGCAGTATTCCAGATAAGGCTGCACTACTGATCTCTGAAAAGGTATTATAAATTACTGGTATTATTCTCCATCCTATTCCTTATACAACCTAACTAATGTCAGCTCTCTTGACCAGAGGCGTTCTTTGAGCTGTCTAAAATGACATTCAGCTCACTTTCTTGAGCTGATACAGTTGAGTTAAGATCTACTGATGAAAAGTGCTATCTATGGGGCTTTTAGCTATGATGATTATTGATTTAGATGTCTATAAAGAATATGAGTAGTTAAATTATTTTCCTCTAATGTGCAATACACTGAATTCCATTTGCCATCATGTTGACCATTCCCCTGGCTTGTTCCGGTCTCTCTGAAGCTAGTCATAGTCCTCTCTGGTCCTGACTCACTTAAATAGCTTTGTGTCATCCGCACATTTTCCTAGCTTCCTACAGGCAGCCCTCCTGCTCTGCTACTAATGCTGGGGATGTGCCATATGTCCCCTAATGCTACCAGGAGAACCCAAGCAGAATGCAAACTGGAAAACAGAGATTTCATCTTCTCTGCAAATGCCACAATGTTTGTGTGGGTCGGTGTTAGGTAAAAAACACATTTCCACTCCCGGGGCCCATGTGTTGCTTGGGTGGGTTCAGCACAAACAAAATTCATCATCACTGTAATGAGTTTTGCGCAGGAATCTCTAGCCCACTACAGTATCGATCCACTGTCACATCCTGTAGAAATGAGAATTTGAGCTGAAATATATCACTGTCCATCACACACAGAGCAAACATTTCTGAATATGCTTGAATGTGATTGCTTAAAAATGGCATGCCATTGTGTTACCATGGCTTACCACTGGCACAGTTCCACTGAAGTCAGCAATTACACTACAGTCAAAGTGGTGTTACAGAGAGATGAATCATGTCACCATATTCATGGATTTCTATTTATAGTCATATGTAATATTTTAACCCTCTGTACCATGTCTTACATACCACAGTGATAGGTGCTATGGAAAAATAAGACTGAGTAAAAGAGAAACTCAGACAGATTTATACATACTATAGAGCATGGTCTCTGGGTGAAGGCCAGGTCTACACTAGAAACTTTTCTTGGTATAGTAATATTAGTTAGGAGTGTGATTTTTAACATTTTGATACCAGCAGAAGGCCTCGTGTAGATACATTATATCTACAAAAAAGCACTTTTGCCAATATAGCTTAGTTAGTTCGGAGAAATGGTATTATCTATACCAGCAAAAACATTCTACACTACAAGAATTTTGCCAATGTGCATACACCAGCATATCTGTACCGGTCAACCTTTTATAGTGCAGATTAGGCTGAAGACACAACAGGTGTGCAACTTAATGGCATGCGTCTGACGAAGTGGGCATTCACCCACGAAAGCTTATGCTCCAATACTTCTGTTAGTCTATAAGGTGCCACAGAATTTAATGGCATGTTACTCACCAGGCAATCCAGAGGGTCAATTTAACAGTAATTATCAAGCCTGGATGTTTGCAAATTAAATATTCTGGCTTGTTATTCAGTAGTTCAGACTAGCTGAGGAGCCGATTGGTTCCCTCTGGTCTTAAAATCGATGATTCTATGAAGATATTGAACTCCGATTTAAAGACTCTCATACTTGGTGCTACCACCTCCACGCAAGGATATACAACAGTGATACAGCCTAATGGAGGAAAAGAGAGTGGATCATTCAGTCTTTTAAAAACAGTATTTTATAGTTGTGTATAATACCTAACAGCACAAGGCCAGATGCGCTCACTCTCACTGTTGTAGTGTTAACACCCTCTTTGCACGCACACTGCACAGGTGTAAATTATTCTACGAGGTGCCAGGTAACGGGAAATCAATCCCCTGGCCTACAGATCTCTTAACAAACTTTTACCTCTTTGTGCACCTTTAATGAAAATTATTCCAAAGTCTCTAGCAAAGAAATATCCCTGATCCCAAGCAAGGGTTACATGCTACCAGCAACACAAATACTGGATATTGAGCTAACACACAAATTGAGCCTTATCCTTGTTTTCTGAATGCAACTTTCTCTATAATTAAATGGGATTTAATGTGCACAGCCCCTCTGCAATCTCTGTACTGGGGCACAGGCAATGCACATTTACATAGAGCTCTTTTGCCTATTACCACCCTGGTGCCATTTCCATGCTCTGAGTGTCGTATATAAATGTTAGGGTTTAACTCTTCACGTATGTCAGACCAGAAATATCAAGATGATCTCACAGACTCAGCTGATTTGGCTCCTTGTACTTTGGATACAGGGTAAGATCAGAAAAAGAGTAAAGATTACCGATTTGTTTGAAAAGAATATTGGAAAAATTAAAAAATGCAGTTTCCTTCTGTTAGACATTAATTCACTTGAACGGTCTTATATTCTGATTATTTTATGCAGACTCCAGTGGGGACATTCTCATGACACAGACTCCAGAACTGCTGTTGGTATCTCCAGGAGACAGAGTCACCATCAACTGCAAAGCCAGTTCCAGTGCTAGTAGCAACATGGCCTGGTACCAACAGAAATCAGGACAAGCTCCTAAGCTCCTTATCTACGATGCTTCCACCCGTCCCTCTGGGATCCCAGACCGGTTCAGCGGCAGTGGGTCTGGCACCGACTTCACATTTACAATCAGCCGAGTTGAAGGGGACGATGCTGGAGATTATTACTGTCAGCATTATTACGGCTACCCTCTCACACAGTGATACAGAGCAGTACAAAAACCTGCCTGCTCTCTGGAGTTTCTATTGCTCGATGCAACAGCTGCTTTCTGAACAGTCACAGGTTCAGTTTAACTGTTGCTGTCACACACAGTAGCCCCCCGTCTCTCAGACTTTGGACGCTTCACCCAACAGTCCAGTTCTCCCACTTGGCCATAGAGCTCTCACCCTGACATACCCAGTGATTCACTACATTACATTCAGCAGTTTCCCTTCTACTGTTAATGTCTGTCTGTTCTTAATAGTTATGTGCAATTTCCCACTGACATGATATAATCCTAGCACCTTTTGGATAACTTTACATAGAGGATAAATGTCCTACAATTTATCAATAACGACTCATCATGATCCTGCCCAACAGCGAAACCAGGTGTTATTCACAACAGGATTTCTGTAGACTACTAGGAAAATGGTGTAAAAGACATCTGCATGACATGCATTATATGGGGACAAATCTATAGCCACCTTGGAATTCAAAATTGTCACTACACTATATACTGTAACAACACAGGTTAACTGGTCAAAATGAACCATAGGCTCCCCGCTACATTACAACTTTCCCTGTCTCCATGAGACTTGTAAAATGTGATCGCTGATATTTGTAAAATACACTTTTTATTGTTGTGTAGTCAAGAGCTAAGAAATTCTAGCCATAAAGCAAAGCCTCCCTGCTTCCCCCTGAAAATCCCTATGAACGGAAGAATATAAACACTGAATATAAATCAAGATGGTTCCAAGTGATCAGTGACACAGACATAGGAGGACACTCAGCATATGGGCAAACTAAAGCTTAATCTCATGGACACCAGTGCAGATCAGAACTCCATTGAAGGCAATCACGTTACACTGTTTAAAACTGATGCTAAGAGAGAGAAGACTCAGAGGCACAAAATAGAAGAGCCATGTACCGCCCTGATCCTTGTCTGCAACTCTCACTGCCATTAAATGGTATTTGCTCCTTCCCTGCAGTCTCCGCACTGGGCCACAGGGCATGCACATTTACATAGAGATATTTTGCATATTTCCACCCGAGTGACATTTCCCTGCTCTACAGAGCAGATATAAATGTTACAGGTTAATGCTTTATGTTCCTTAGCTGGGGCAGTTATAAATGTTACAAGTTAATGGTTTATGTTCCTCAGCTCAGTCTCTTTCAGTCTAGAAGCATCAAGATGATCTCACAAATCCAACTTCTCTGCCTCTCTGTGCTCTGGATTCAGGGTAAGGAAAGCAACGGGAGAGGTTAACTTAAAATAATTTGTTACCAAGATGTAGATAACGAGGACCATGGCTCTTAAATCCCTGACTGCCAGTGACAGACATGTTCTAAATCACATTAAATAGACGAGTGGGTTTGTTTCTTGAGACCACAATAGCTCTTAATTATAAGAAGTGTCAGAAGGTATGAATATAGCTACACTTTTAAAAGGAGAATAAGACACTAACATTGCCTCATCCCTTTGTTAAACTGTATTTGATTTACATTGACTTTATGTTCCTTTATTTTAATGTTGTTCTCCATGCAGGATCCAGAGGAGACATCCTTGTGACTCAGACTCCAGAATTCCTCTCAGTGTCACTAGGAGACACCGTCACTATCAACTGCAAAGCCAGTTCCAGTGCTAGCAGCTACATGGCTTTGCACCAGCAGAAACTAGGACAAGCTCCTAAACTTCTCATCTACAGCACTAACTCTCGACCCTCTGGGATCCCAGACCGGTTCAGTGGCAGTGGGTCTGGCACTGACTTCACTTTTAAAATCAGCCGGGTAGAAGCTGACGATGCTGGAGATTATTACTGTCAGCAGCATAACAGCTACCCTCTCACACAGTGATACAGACCAGCACAAAAACCTCCCTGCTCTCTTCAGCCTCCTCTCACTGTAGTGAGTGGCTACTTAATGCTTAGCACTATAGTGGCACAGCTGCGACATTTCTAGTGAAGACACAGCCCGAGTTTCTGCAGTTTCTGTTCCTCTGGTGTTCCAGCTGCATCCTGCACATCACAGTATCTGTGCACCTAACGCTGTCCACGTGGGTGGTTCGGTTGAGTTAACTATGTCTCTCCGGGATGTGGATTGTTCACACCCCTGAGGGACGTAGCTATGCTGATGTAACTTTTCAGCACAGACCAGTCCTGTGGAACCGCTGCCCCCTACAGGGCAGATTCGGCTCTCTCACACTTCTCGCTCACCCTCACTCCTCCAACCAATTCTTTCCTGTCATTCCTTGACCCCTCACCATTCAATAGCCCTTGGGCTGGAATTTGTGTTACTCCTGACATTATACTGTAATGTGATCACTCAGCCACTTTTGAATGTGTCCTTGAGTTTGAGAACCTTACCAAGTGGCACAGTTAATTTCTCTTCTCCCTCTGTTGTTCTCTAACTTTTCTACAGTTGGAGACATTCTGAAAAATTAGAGTGTGGCAAAAGGAAAATACAGTAACTCCTCACTTAACGTCGTCCTGGTTAACATTGTTACGTTGCTGATCAATATCAATTTGAGAACTTGCTCGTTTAAAGTTGCGCAATTGCTTCCTTACTCCATTCTTTGGCGGCCGCTTGCTTTGTCCACAGCTTGCAGAAAGAGCAGCCCGTTGGAGCTAGCTGGTGGGCATTTGGAACTAGGGTGACCGGCAGCCCCCTATCAGCTCCCCGTGTGGCAGCCATCTAGCAGGCTATCAATTGCCGGGCAGTTCAGCTGTCCCTCCCCCCACCGCCATGTGCTGCTCCTGCCCTCTGCCTTGGAGCTGCTCGCGGGAGCCTCCTGCTTGCTGTGCGAGGGCGGGGGAAGGGGGGTGTTAACCCCTGAGGGCTCAGCCGCATGCTAGTTCATCATTTCGCAGAAAGGCATTCCCTGGGAAATATCCCACCCTCTGACTCCACCACCTCAACCAAGCTTCACAATCATCATTGCTGTGTACAGTATTGAATTGTTTAAAATTTATATTGTGTGTGTGTGTGTGTGTGTGTATATATATATATATATATATATATGTATGTAGTCTTTTGTCTGTCAAAAAAAAATTCCCTGGAACCTCCCCCCCCCTCTTTCCCCATTTACATTAATTCTTATGGGGAAATTGGATTTGCTTAACATCGTTTCACTTAAAGCAGCATTTTTCAGGACATTACTACGTTAAGTGAGGAGTTACTGTACCCAAAAAAGTGGGGCTGAGGGAGGGGAACCTACAATACATCATTTGTTCTAATCTATTACTAGATGGGTCATGAAGCACTGGAATGGGTTACACCTAGGGAGGTGGGGGAATCTCCATCCTTAGAGGTTTTTAAGGTCTAGCTTGACAAAGCCCTGGCTGGAATGATTTAATTGGCGTTGGTCCTGCTTTGAGCAGGGGGTTGGACTAGATGACCTCCTGAGATCCCTTCCAACCCTAATCTTCTATGATTCTATTGCATTCGAAAGGGAGAAAGTGGGAAAGAAAATTGGAAATTTCAGAATTTCAAAATTAAAATTTGGGGGAGGGGAGGGAAGCTGAAAACCAAAACAAAATGAAAATTTAAATTCAAAATGAATCCAAATCAACATTTTCTGGTTTTGTTTAAAAATCACCCATTGAAAAATATCAAAAGCAACAGTTCTCTTTCCAAAACAATTGTTTAACAGAACTAGGGTTGTCAATTTTGGTTGGCGTATTCCTGGAAGTTTCATCACATGACATGATCTTTAATTAAAATTAATCTTTAATTCCTAAAGAGTTGGCAGTTGGAGGTTTCATCACATGACCTAATCTTTAATTAAAGATTAAATTTCTATTCCTGGAGACTCCAGGACAATACTGAAGGGTTGGCAACCCTAGACAGAACCCTTAATTCTGTTGAAAAATTCCAACCAGCTCTACTTGGGATGGCTGTCGTCCTGCTGGGTATCTGAACAATGAGCCATCCTCCATTCTGCCCCCTGGAGTTTAACAGGAGGTAGCAATTAGGAGATTGAAACAAACTGAGAACTCAATAGTGTGACATTAGCAGTGCTAAGTG
Organism: Emys orbicularis; assembly: GCF_028017835.1. NCBI lineage: Eukaryota > Metazoa > Chordata > Testudines > Emydidae > Emys > Emys orbicularis. Next base: position 132,841,778 of record NC_088687.1, on the reverse strand, counting down.
GTTTTTCCATCCTTTTAAAAATGATACTCATAGGCATGTCTACACTGCAATTGGGAGGTGTGCTTGCAGCACATGTACAAGCAAGCTTGAGTAACTACAACAGTTTAGCTGTGGTAGCCAGGATGTTGGCACAGGGTACACTTCCATGTGCAATGCCGCTCAGGACCTTTGGTACATACTTGAGCAGCTAGCCTGTGACGCTGCTCATGCTGCCACAGTGTGACTCTAACAGTCCCTCAATGTCTCCTGACACGGTGATGTGTGGAATTAGATAGAGAAAGTTTAAAACGTGAAAGCAAAACTCAGCTATTTCTTTGTTCATATATATCTAGTTGTTCATTCAGACTCCAGCCAGCACATTGCGATGATTCACTCTCCAGAAACCTTATCAGAGTCTCCAGGAGAAAGTCACTATCCCCAGCAAAACCAGTTCAAATACAAGCAATTACTTAGTCTGGAACCAACAAAAATCAGGACAAGCTCCTACATTTCTTATGTATTCTGGCTCTACCCTCACCTCTGGGGTCCCAGCCCCATGCAGTGGCCGTCAGTCTGGGAGCAGCTACTCCGATTACACTCTCACTATTAGTGCAGCTGAAGCAGATAAGGCTGGAAATTATTATTGTCAACGAACCATCAGCTTCCCTCTCACATTGTACTGAAACCTCCCTACACTGTTCAAGGCCAGCTTCTGTAGTGCAGCAACTGCTTCATGTAGACAAGCACAGTATCGGTAGGATTGCTGCTGTCCAGCCCACTGCTCACAGGGTGCTAAAAACCTGCTCTGTGTCTGGAACTATACGCAGAGTGTGGGAAACTGTTACAACACAGTGAGAAACCCCTGCACTAGCTGCTACGAATGGGGAGGGAGGCTGCAAGCAAACATGTAGCCCGTGTGCTGTAGGGAATTCTCGAGTTTGGAAGATGGGGAGTGCACGGACTAACAGGGGTTTGCTGTTTGATCGCTCTTTGAAATCAGTCTTAACTGGTCAGTAGGAGTGCCATGGGGTAACGCAAATGATATGATGCCTCTCTTTACGCAGATAGATGGTGTTATTATTGCCACCATATGCAGGGAGATAACAAAGGGTTTTCCATTAAAAGCATATTACAGGACAACATCTGATGGGAGATGAATTCTCCATTGATTCAATGGGGAGAATGACATAAGAAGGAAAACATCTCTTCTAACACACCCATTGCTATTCAACACCTGAGACCAACACTTCCAAACCTGGGTGCCTGAAGTTAGACTACTAAATCTATACAGAGGGCTGATTTCCACAGCTGCTGGACACCCACTAACTGCACTGAAATCCATAGGAGCTGAAGATGCTCAGACCCTCTGAAAATCAGACCATTTTTACTTTGGTGCCAAACATGGATTTAAGAGCTAACTTTAGGCACACAGGTCTGATCATTTTGGCCCAAAGAAGTATATGTTAAAATGATACCTCCCAAGTAAAGGACATACTCAGTGTAGTCCAACCCATAGCGCATGTGGTAACCTTTTACAGTCAAGCCTGTGTTAATGGTGACCAGGAGGTCTTGTCAGCACATTGATGGACCCTGGCATAAATAGAGGGAGTTGCTCTTGAGCAGCTGTTCTTTTCTGCTCTGCCTCTATCCTTTACTTTTGTTTTATTTTCCAATCTACGTTCTGACTGTAATAGGTGCAAAGCCTATTGAACCTCAGGCCATGGTGTTTCTTGGGTTTAACAACACTACCTTAGATGATCCTGGGTTAATGTTTTGCCTGTTCATCTGATGCTGTCTGCTCTCTTTGGGGAAGAGTTGGCAACTGTATCTATCATCTTGACCTCCCCTCCAATCCAGTCTTCCAACTGGATCTCAGATGGACCAGGGATTCTGCCTGCCTGAGGAAAGAGCTACCATTTCACCCTGAAGCTGACAACCACCACCACCTACCACTTAAATGAGCCTCTTATTCTTACTTTCTTTTTCCGGTCTTCTTTATCCATGTCTTTTTGTATTTGGTTGGGGAAACTGTCTTGTCAAAACTAACTACTTTGTCACTACTCAGAATAATTTGGTTGCAACCTACTATAGTTAATATTTTCACATGAAAAATGAGAGTTTTCCAATCAGCTCTGTGGAGTGCAAAATGCAACATCACATTCCTCCAAAAACCACGACATTTCCCCTTTCTTATCACTCTAACAGGACTCGGTACTGGGGAGTTGCTCATCTGGCCTGGTGGGCTCTCTTATGCAGGGTCCTACCAGGTTTAATTATGCTACGTTGCATGATGTATAAATTCATTAGCAGAAATTGCAAGGTGGTGAGAGCTGAGGTGTCTTCTTTGTATGACACCCACTTTAATGTTACTATTTACCATCTGTACTACAGTGAAAACCCAGAGGCTTCACCTGGGATTGGGGTCCCATCCTCTAGGCACTGTGTACACACACACACACACACACACACACACACACACACACACACACACACACACACACACACACACAAATACCATGCATCAGAGCAGGGTGCTAAGGATGGAAGCCTGGGGGTTCCCTTGGCAGAGTGGGAGAGGGGAGGACAACTACCAAGCAAACTTGATGCCCTAAGAATGAGCGAGGTAGGAGGAGAACCAGGATAGGGCAACATCACAAAAGCCAAGGGAGCACAAGACTTCTACAATTAGCGTGTGATCAACAATGTCAAACACAGCCAAGAAGTCGAGGAGGATGGGGACAGAGACTGGGCCAGGAAAAGGCTGGGAGCTGTTTGATGGAATGGAAAAGGCAGAAACCAGATCAGATGGGAGCTGAAGGAAAAGAATTGGAGGCAACAGCTGTAAATGGCCCATTCAGTGAGTTTAGAGAGGAAGGAGACAGGCGGTGCTTCAACCATCCACAGCTAACTAACTTCATCTCTTAACGCTTAATCCCTTATTTATATCCAGTGACAGGTATCACAAAGGAATCTGGCAATAATCATCATAAAAATCCCTGAAGTGGACTTGGGATTTTTCAAAGCACCATGTAAAGATTAATTAATTAATTAACTTATTAACTAACAGCCTCATAACCCATTTGGGAAACTGCTCTCTGAATAAACACTGGAATCCGAACATCGTAAATAACCCCTGGGAGTTAGAAACTACCAGTGACACAGACATTGGATACTGCCAAGCTTAGGAACTAACTAAGCCTAGTCCAAAACTCCTTGATCAGGAAAAGCTCCTGGATAATCGGGGCCCACTGATTAGAGAGACCATCCCCTGCCTGATCCACCTGGGCATCCCTCACTGCCAGGAATGAGAAACACATTACCAGACTGAGGGGTGTCCGTGGCCCTGGGTCTGCAAAGCGAATGGACATTTACACAGATGCTGCTTTGCAGATTTCCATCCGAGTGACAGTTCCCAGCTGTTCAGAGCAGATATAAACGTTCCACCTTCACACTTTGTGCTTCCGAACTTGGTATCTGTGACTATCCTATCAAGATGATCCCCCGCACTCAGCTTCTCTGGCTCCTTGTCCTCTGCATTCAGGGTGAGAACAACAACAGGGGGAAATTAGCTTTAAAGACAGTTATAGAATTTTACTAGGATAGAAATGCTAAAAATGTCCCTTTCCAGTAATCATTCCTAGCAGCAATTACAGGGTTAGCAGAATGAGAGCTCCAGGCTAGACACCTTTAGAGTTTGTAAAATATGCTGATGTTGGAATGACTTTATATTTCTTTTTATCCTAAATCTATTCTCCCATGCAGACTCCAGTGGGCAGATTGTGCTGACTCAGACTCCAGAATCCCTGGCAGTGTCTCCAGGAGACAGAGTCACCATCAACTGCAAAGCCAGTTCCAGCACTGGCAACAACTTAGCCTGGTACCAACAGAAATCAGGACAAGCTCCTAAGCTCCTTATCCACAGCGCTTCCAACCGCCCCTCTGGGATCCCAGACCGGTTCAGTGGCAGTGGGTCGGGCACTGACTACACATTCACCATCAGCCGGGTTGAAGCGGATGATGCTGGAGATTATTACTGCCAGCAGCATAGCAGCTACCCTCTCACACAGTGATACAGACCAGCACAAAAACCTCCCTGCTCTGTTCAGTTTCAGACTCTCACTCATTATTTCACCTGCTTCCTGTGCCGCTTCCTAGCAATGGTGTTTCTGCTGCCCTGCAATGGGATGGCTGGGGGTGTCAGACTTCGGTCCCCTCCCTCCAGATCTTCCACTCCCTTTGGTGCTCCCACCATGCGGCTCAGCACTGTTTACTCAGCAGTTGCTCCCCGACTACTAACACATAGTTGCAAACAGCAATAATCTAATCATAGCAAACTGTGGTCAGAGTAAAACCTCTGCCTGATCCAGGCTCTTATCTAGCGAAGTACAGTCACTGCTGCAGCTCCCCTTTCCCTGCAGAAACCCCTCCGCAGAACTGAGGCTGTGGGATCTTGTCTACACTGGCAAAAATGGGACGCAGAATTTCCCACCGGTGTTCACAGAGCAGGGTTAGATGACTTGATGGTAAAAAAAATAAGGCCCACTTGAGCCCTGTTTACACTACACTTTCCCGCAGTGCTGTCATCATGTTTATTTAATCCAATATCACTATTCAACAGTGGCTAGTCCCAGCAGCTTCAGAGGAAGGTGCAAGAAACCCTGTGTCAGACCCTAGTCAAGCAGTCCCTCTCAGCCACTCTCTCGACTGCGGTAAAGAGACACATCCACTGGGTCCCTGGGTGTTTTAAGCCTCCAGCACCTGAATGGAGTCCAGCCACTGTCCCACACTTCGGGTCTTTAGGCACATGCTTTCAGTGCAACCCTCTGTCTAGCACTTCCCCCCTGAGAGCTGCGACCACGCAGTCCAGCTTCCTAGCCCCTGGTTCCAGCACTGACTCCTCAGCCTTCCTCTGTAGCTGAAACGCACCCTCTCCTAGAACTCACCCCCGCACCCTCCCAGGTGAGCCTTCTGGGTTCCCATTTCGCTCTCTCAGGAGGCCCGTCGCAGCGGTGAAGCGTAAACCACACTCAGGGAGACAGATTGCACAGATTCTACCACCACTGCTCTTCTACATGTAACGAGCGTGTACAGATCATACAGAACACAACAAACACCCTAACTGCAATGTCCCTCACTAGCTCACCCTTCCCTTGGGAGTCCCTGGAGGACCATCGGTGTGCAGGAGCGTAGGCGGGGTGCCCTGTTGCATCCTGTGCTGTGTAGATTCACCCTCATGGAGTCTTTCAGCCCAGCTTGTCATCAAGTAGGATGCTTGTTACTCTAAAGTTACTCTTTAGCATAACTAATGTGGTCAAAGCACAGCTGTTTAAAGGTCAGAACCTTTCCCTTGTCCTCAGTCTGAGAAAAATGTGTCTTCTAGTTAGTAGGACATGCAGGCTACACCTACAGAGAGGCATGCATGATACAGCAGTTTTCATAGTAACACTTCATAATCACTTCATAATATCAATCAGAATTCATAGGTTATACAGACAAATCCCCAAATTGTGTCACCCTGCAATAGCAGTGAGGGAATAACCGGGTTCCTGGGAAATTTCTTCCTCACCCCTATAACTTACAAGAGTAGCTCTCCATGGTGTTCTCCCCTGCAGAGCCAGTGGCCAAGAGGAGATATGACCACTGTCACTCCTGCTTGAAGCACTAGTAACTCAAGCTCTACATTCACTCACTCCCGCATCACTTTGTGGTTATAAGATTAAAATTCTATTCAGAATCAGCCATGCAAAGATGAAAATATAAATGTTTCCACTGACTATTGCTTAGCTGCACTGACAATCTCTAGGTATTTATTTAAGTAGAATGTATTCATATATTCAGAATCCAGAGAGCAGATTATGACGACGCAGACTCCAGGATCCCTGGAAGTGTCTCCGGAACGCAGGGGCACCCGAACTATAAAGTCAGCTCAGGATCTCACAATTGCTTAGGCTGGTACCAACAGAAATTGGGACAAGCGTCTTATTAATTATGGGGCTTCCACCCTTGCCTCTGGGGCTCCAGCCAGTTCAGTGGCAATGGTCACAGAACTAATTTCACCATCACAATTAATAGGCTTGAAGCGGAAGGTGCTGGAGATTATCGTCATCAGCCAGGCTACAACCTCCCTCTCCCAGTGATACAGATCAATACAGAACTTTCCTGCGCTGTTCTGTAGCTTTGCTCATTAAAACTTCACCTCCTACACAGACACTTCTAAACATCTGCTATTTGTGGCTGCAAGATCAATCACTGTGTCGACCTTTTTGAGGCCTTCTCCTTCTCTGAATCACCAATAGGTGGAGTAGAGTCTCATAAATCAGAGAACCTTGGTCCTTTGCTTAATTCTGCGTAAAAGTGCAGCACATTTGATACAATTTTTTGGTATGTTGATGATGAAGAAGAAATCAATTAATGAAGGGAAGGTGAGCTCCTTCCAGAAACAACATTTGATGGTACAGAACAGTCCAAGAAGAATCAGATACCACACTACTCCTCGCGAGCAGTCATCAGGGAGAGCGGCGGAGAAACAGGGACAGAAAGAACAGAAAGCAAAAAAGAGGGAAGGGCAGCTTTAAATTCCATCCAGACCTCCAGAGGCAGAGCAGCTGATGTAAAAGCTCCATAGCCAAAAGTCCATATTCTAACCTGAACACATCCAGGTGGTTTCCTCTCATTTCTTTTGCGCTTCCTTTCAGCCTATAAACTCGAGGGGGCAGATTCTGTGATTTGTCTTCCGAGAGATGCAGCCCAAGGGGACGGGGGCAAAGTTAAGACTCTCCCTCTGCAGGGTCCACTGCAGCTCCCAGTACAAGTTAGAGTAGGGTTACCATACGTCCGCTTTTTCCCAGACATGTCTGGCTTTTTGGTAATCAAACCCCCGTCCGGGGGGAATTGCCAAAAAGCCGAACATGTCCGGGAAAAATACCGGCCGGGCACTTCCTCTCCAGGGCTCCAGCTGCTCTGTTCTGGCGGCGCAGGGTCCGGAGGCAAGGGGGCAGCCCGAAGCCGGAGCGCTCGGGCAGCTCGGCTCTTAAACAGAGCCGAAGAGTCAGGGGAGGAGCACAGCAGCCGGAGCCCGGGATGTGAAGTGCCCAGCCGGGGGCGCAGGGTCCGGAGGCATGGGGGCTGCCCGAAGCCTGAGCGCTACTGGCTTCACGGTTTGCCGGGCAGCCTCCAGACCCTGTGCCCCCGGCTGGGCGCTTCCCCTCCCGGGCTCCAGCTGCGCTGGGGAAGCGCCGGCTGGGGGCGCAGGGTCTGGGGGCTGCCTGGCAAACCGTGAAGCCGGTAGCGCTGGGGCAGCCCTTTTCGCGTGGCTGGGAGGGAGAAGGGGGAGTTAGGGCAGGGACTTTGGGGAATGGGCGGGGAGTGGGCGGAGTTGGGGCGGGGAAGGGGCAGAGTTGGGGCGGGGCCGGGGGTGGGAAAGGGGCGGGGCCAGGGCCCGTGGAGTGTCCTCTTTTTTTATTTTTTAAATATGGTAACCCTAAGTTAGAGCAGCCCTGGGGTCTGTTCCAACTTACAGCAGCCTCTTCATGGCTATCTATGAGCTACCCTGCAACCCAGAATACCTCTTAGTGTAGAGTGCTAAGGGCATGCCCTCTCCTGCCCATAACTCTCACAACTCCTCCCCCCTTCAATCAGCCCTGTGCTGCTCCAGCACTGGGGGAATTGTCCTCTGCCATCTTGCAGCCCTTCCCTGGTTGCCAGACACCACACAAAAAAAAGGTGGTCCCTGCCCTACAGAGCTTACAAACTAATAGGAAACTGAATATAAGAGAACCCGACCGTGCATGCATTGTATTCATTTGTGACTAAGCTGTAGCCAACTCAAAATTCAAAACTGCCCATTTTCATTCAGAAAGGTGTTGAGACAATAAGGACAGAACTCAGATCCTCTGATTCCTATGGCATAAACCTCAACAACTGGAGCTAAAATAGAATCTCCATTAGCTCTTAGCAATATGGGACCACTAAAATTCAGTTGTGTACTTTTGATCCTAACCAGACGAGGGTATGTGAATCCTGCATCAGATCCAGTTCATTGCAACACTAATTTGTGTTTCATTTCACTTCTTTTGGGAAAATACAAAAAAGAAAAAGTCAACAGATGTGCATTGACCCCCTCAGCTCCTCTGAATTGCAAGGGAGTTACACAGCCTGAATTTGATGCAGAGGAGTCTCTCTAAATGATAAGAAAACCCGAATGGAATGGGATAGAATAATTGTACTGTTATGTCTCGAGATATTTTCATTTCGTTGTCTTACCATGGCTTACCACTAGCACAGTTCCACTGAAGTCAGCAATTATACTACAGTAAAACTTGTGTGAAAGAGAGATGAATCAGGTCACCATTTTCATGGATTTCTATCTATAGTAATATGTAATATTTTAACCCTCTGTACCATGTCTTACATACCACAGTGATAGCTGCTATAGAAAAATGAGACTGAGTAAAAGAGAAACTCAGACAGATTTATACATACTGTAGAGCATGGTCTCTGGGTGAAAGCCAGGTCTGCACTAGAAACTTTCCTTGGTATAGTAATATTAGTTAGGAGTGTGATTTTTAACATTTTGATACCAGCAGAAGGCCACGTGTAGATACACTATACCGACAAAAAAGTGCTTTTGCCAATATAGTTTATTTAGTTCAGAGAACTGGTCTAATCTATGCCAGCAAAGACATTCTACACTACAAGAATTTGCCAAAATACATACACCAGCATATCTGTACCAGTCAACCTTTTATAGTGCAGATTAGGCTGAAGACACAACAGGTGTGCAACTTAATGGCATGCGTCTGACGAAGTGGGTATTCACCCATGAAAGCTTATGCTCCAATACTTCTGTTAGTCTATAAGGTGCCACAGAACTTAATGGCATGTTACTCACCAGGCAATCCAGAGGGTGAACTTAACAGTAATTATCAAGCCTGGATGTTTGGCAAAAGAAGTTTGCAAATTAAATATTCTGGCTTGTTATTCAGTAGTTCAGAGTAGCTGAGGAGCCGATTGGCTCCCTCTGGGCTTAAAATCGATGATTCTATGAAGATATTGAACTCCGATTTAAAGACTCTCACACTTGGTGCTACCACCGCCACGCAAGGATATACAACAATGATACAGCCTAATGGAGGAAAATAGAGTGGATCATTCAGTCTTTTAAAAACAATATTTTATAGTTGTGCATAATACCTAACAGCACAAGGCCAGATGCGCTCACTCTCACTGATGTAGTGTTAACACTCTCTTTGCACGCACACTGCACAGGTGTAAATTATTCTATGAGGTGCCAGGTAACGGGAAATCAAGCCCCTGGCCTACAGATCTCAGCCTAGGGAGGTTGTGGAATCTCCATCTCTGGAGATATTTAAGAGTAGGTTAGATAAATGTCTATCAGGGATGGTCTAGACAGTATTTGGTCCTGCCATGAGGGCAGGGAACTGGATTTGATGACCTCTCGAGGTCCCTTCCAGTCCTAGAATCTATGAATCTATGAATCTATAACAAACTTTTACCTCTTTGTGCATGTTTAATGAAAATTATTCCAAGAGTCTCTAGCAAAGAAATATCCCTATTCCCCAACAAGGGTTACATGCTACCAGCAACACAAATACTGCATATTGAGCTAACACACAAATTGAGCCTAAGGGCTACATTGTGTCCTTGTTTTCTGTATGCAACTGTCTCTATAATTAAATGGGATTTAATGTGCACAGCCCCCTCTGCAATCTCTGTACTGGGTCACAGGCAATGCACATTTACATAGAGCTAGTTTGCTTATTACCACCCTGGTGCCATTTCCATGCTCTGTGAGTCGTATATAAATGTTAGGGTTTAATGCTTCACGTATGTCAGTCCAGAAATATCAAGATGATCTCACAGACTCAGTTGATTTGGCTCCTTGTACTTTGGATACAGGGTAAGATCAGAAAAAGGGTAAACATTAACAACTTGTTTGAAAAGAATATTGGAAAAATTAAAAAATGCAGTTTCCTTCTGTTAGACATTAATTCATTTGAACGGTCTTATATTCTGATTATTTTATACAGACTCCAGTGGGGACATTCTCATGACTCAGACTCCAGAACTGCTGTTGGTATCTCCAGGAGACAGAGTCACTGTCAACTGCAAAGCCAGTTCCAGTGCTAGTAGCAACATGGCCTGGTACCAACAGAAATCAGGACAAGCTCCTAAGCTCCTTATTCACAGCGCTTCCACCCGTCCCTCTGGGGTCCCAGACCGGTTCAGTGGCAGTGGGTCTGGCACCGACTTCGCATTTACAATCAGCCGGGTTGAAGTGGATGATGCTGGAGATTATTACTGTCAGCATTATTACGGCACCCCTCTCACACAGTGATACAGAGCAGTACAAAAACCTCCCTGCTCTCTGGAGTTTCTATTGCTCAGGGCAGCAGCTGCTTTCTGAACAGTCAGGGGTTCAGTTTAACTGTTGCTGTCACACACAGTAGCCCCCTGTCTCTCAGACTTTGGACATTTCACCCAACAGTCCAGTTCCCCCACTTAGCCATAGAGCTCTCACCCTCACATACCCGGTGATTCACTACATTACAGTCATCAGTTTCCCTTCTACTATTAATGTCTGTTTGTTCTTAATAGGTATGTGCAATTTCCCACTGACATTATATAATCCTCGCACCTTTTGGATAAGTTTACATATAGAACATATTATGCCATACAACTTATCAATAACGGCTCTTCATGATCCCTCCCAACAGCGAAACCAGTTGTTATTCACAACAGGATATCTGTAGACTACTAGGAAAATGGTGTGAGAGACATCTGCATGTGTGGGGACAAATCTATAGCCACCTTGGGATTCAAAATTGTCACTACACTATATACTGTAGCCGATCAAAATGAACCGTAGGCTCCCCGCTACATTACAACATTCCCTGTCTCCATGAGACTTGTAAACTGTGACAGCTGACATTTGTAAAATCAACATTTTATTGCTCTATGGACAAGAGCTAAAAAATTCTAGCCATAAAACAAAGCATCTTTGCATCCCTCCCTGAAAATCCCTATGAACTGAAGAATATAAACATTGACTATAAATCAAGATGGTTTCAAGTGATCAGTGACACAGACACAGGACACTCAACACACAGGCAAACTAAAGCTGATTCTCATGTATACCAGTGCAGATCAGAACTCCATTGAAGGCAATCATGTTACACTGTTTAAAACCAGTGCTCAGAGAGAGAAGACTCAGGGCCACAGAATGGAAGAGCCATGTACCGCCCTGATCCTTGTCTGCAACTCTCTCTGCCATTAAATGGTATTTGCCCCTTCCCTGCAGTCTCCGCACTGGGCCATAGGGCATGCACATTTACATAGAGATGTTTTGCATATTTCCACCCGACTGACATTTCCCTGCTCTATGGAGCAGATATAAATGTTACAGGTTAATGCTTTATGTTCCTCAGCTCAGTATCTTCCAGTCTAGAAGCATCAAGATGATCTCACAAATCCAACTTCTCTGCCTCTCTGTCCTCTGGATTCAGGGTAAGGAAAGCAACAGGGGAGAGGTTAACTTAAAATAATTTGTTACCAAGATATAGATGATGACAACCATGGCTCTTAAATCCCTGACTGTCAGACATGTTTTAAATCACATTAGATAGATGAGTGTATTTGTTTCTTGCTACCACAATAGCTCTTAATTACCACCAGTGTCAGCAGGTGTGAATATAGCTACACTTTTAAAAGGAGAATAAGACACTAACATTGCATCGTCCCTTTGTTCAACTGCATTTGATTTACATTGACTTTATGTTCCTTTATTTTAATATTGTTCTCCATGCAGGATCCAGAGGAGACATCCTTGTGACTCAGACTCCAGAATTCCTCTCAGCGTCACTAGGAGACACCGTCACTATCAACTGCAAAGCCAGTTCCAGTGCTTATAGCTACATGGCTTTGTACCAGCAAAAACTAGGACAAGCTCCTAAACTTCTTATCTACAGCACTAACTCTCGTCCCTCTGGGATCCCAGACCGGTTCAGTGGCAGTGGGTCTGGCACTGACTTCACTTTTAAAATCAGCCGGGTTGAAGCAGATGATGCTGGAGATTATTACTGTCAACAGCATTATAACACCCCTCTCACACAGTGATACAGACCAATACAAAAACCTCCCTGCTCTCTTCAGCCTCCAGTCACTGTAGTGAGTGGCTACATAGTGCTTAGCACTACAGTGGCGCAGCTGCGACATTTCTAGTGAAGACACAGCCTGAGTTTCTGTTCCTCTGGTGTTCCAGCTGCATCCTGCACAGTCTGTGCACCTAACGCTGTCTACGCGGGGGATTTGGTCGACTTAACTATGGGGTGTGGATTTTTCACACCCTTGAGGGATGTAGCTGTGCTGTTGTGAGTTTTCAGTGTAGACCAGCCCTGTGAAATTGCTGCCCCCTACAGGGCAAATGGGACTTTCACTTCTCGCTTACCCTCACTCCTCCATCCAGTTCTTTCCTGTCATTTCTTGACCTTTCCCATGCAATATCCCTGGGGCTGGAATTTTTGTTACTCCTGAGATTATACTATAACATGAGCACTCAGAAACTTTTGAACACGTCCTCAAGGTTGAGAACCTTACCAAGTGGCACAGTTAATTTCACTTTTCCTTCTGTTCTTCTGTAACTTTTCAACAGTTGGAGAAGTTTTGAAGAATTAGAGTGTGAAAAAAGGAAAATACCCCCAAAAGTGGGGGTGAGGGAGGGGCACCTACAAGACATCATTTGTTCTAATATATTGCGTTCAAAAGGGAGAAAGGGGAAAAGACAATTGGAAATTTCAGAATTTCAATATTAAAATTTGGGGGCAAGGGATGTGAAAACAGAAACAAAATGATAATTTAAATTCAAAGTGAATCCAAATCAACATTTTCAGGTTTTGTTTAAAAATTACCCATTGAAAAAAAATATCAAAAATAATGGTTTTCTTTCCAAAACAGTTATTTGACAGAACCCTTTTTTCAGTGGGAAAAAATTTTTGGTTGAAAAATTCCAACCAGCTCTCCTTGGGACAGCTGCCATCCTGCAGGGTATCTGAACAATGAGCCATCCTCCATTCTGCCTCCTGGAGTTTAACAGGAGGTAACAATTAGGAGATTGAAACAAACTGAGAACTCAATAGTGCTAGATGGTTTTTCCATCCTTTGAAAAATCGTACTCTTAGGTATGTCTACACTGCAATTAGGTCCGGAGGTGTGATTGTAGCACATGTACAGGCTAGCTCAAGGAACAACAGTTTAGCTGTGGCAGCCAAGATGCTGGTACAGGCCACACTTCCAAGTTCAACCCGCTCAGGACCCTTGGTACATACTTGGAGCAGCTAGGTTCTGCTGCCGCTCATAGTGCCAAAGTGTAACCTTAAGAGTCCTTCAGTGTCTCCTAGCAAAGTGTTCACTGTCATGCAGCACCGACTCTTATCTGGCCTGACCAACTCATTACACCTAACACATTGCTATCCTCGTGTTTATCTACAAAGAAAGTCATACGAGGTATCAAAATGAAAACTTAACACACTGGTCACCATAATCGTTGTGTGATGTATGGATGGATAGCAATTCAGAAGCTGTATGTTTATACTGAAAATGTTTTAACCAAGCTAACTAGGGAGGGTTGATAAACAAAGGTTTCCCAGATAAAGGAATGTTGACTTGCCTGTCTGCCCAGGTCTTGAATGTAAACGGAGCAGGGTTAGCCAGAGATTATGGGAATTATAGTTGCATACTGAGCCCACAGGAAAAGCAAATTAACAGAATGACATAGCATGGTATTTGCCTCCATCAGGGAGCTGACATACAGGCTGTGTCTACACTGGCAATTGAACGACAAAGCTTTTGTCTTTTAGAGGTGTTAACCACCCCCACCACCCCCAAAAGACTAAAGTTGTGCTGCGACAAGTGCCAGTGTGAATAGCGTGTTGTTGGCAGGAGTGGTCTCCTACCAACAATGCAAACGCCGCTCACTGGGGGTGAACATTTTTTGTCGGTAGGAGAGCCGACAAACAGCAGCTACACTGCATGACTTTTAGCAGCACGGCTGTAGCAACACAGCCATGTCGCTAAAAGCTGTGTAGTGTAGACATAGCCATAGATTAACTCCAGCAAACCTCTCTCACTGAGGCAGAGGGGTAACAAGGTGACCTACAGTTCTGGGGGTCCCAAGAAAGCATCAGACGCGACTACACTGCTATTGTTACTCGAGTTAGCTTTGATCTAACTCAGTGGTATTCAACCTTTTTTCATTTGATTCCCTAAAAAATTTCAAATGGAGGTGCGGACCCCCTTGGAAATCTTAGACATAGTCTGTGGATCTTCAGGGGTCCGTGGACCACAGGTTGAAAACCACTGATCTAGCTACATCAAAGCTAGCTCGGGTATATCTACACGTGCTGCAATCACACCTCCCGAATGCTGTGTAGACATACCTCCAAACTATTCCTCCAAACCCTTTAAAATCATAAGGCTGGATTCTCCACTGGCTTGTTCCCTGGGTTGGCATTTACCTCTGTGCAAAGGGAGTGTAAAGTGGGAGTAAAGGCTGCTAGATCAGATTGGTGGCATCTTACACCACCTTTGTACTCACTTTGCACAGGTGTAAATGGCTGAACAAAGCACACCAAAACAGGAGGGAATCAAATCCCTTATTTTCAACCTCCTTCCCAACCTGTCAATCCCTGTTCATGCACAAGTATGCTAAGCAGTCCAGCAGAGAGGTAAAACAGCTACATTTCACACCTTACAAATCTGCCAGGAGGAGCTAAATGCCACTTAAAATACAGATGGCTACAAGTTACTAATGCGAGACAATAAGGACCTGATTTACCACTATGTAACTCTCTTCCTTTGCAGGTGTAACTCTGTTAATTTCAAAGGAGATACACTGGCATAAACTGGAGTAAATTGCATGGTGACTCAAGCCCTAAATAGTGAGTTAATGTACAAATTTAATGTAAGGGCCACACGGTCCCTAAATACACGCATGCAACCATCACTGCTATTAAATAGGACCAGGGTCGGCTCTAACTTTTTTGCTGCCCCAAGCAGCAAAAAAAAGCGCTGCCCCGCCGAGCGCCGCGCCGCTGGAGCCCGCCCCCCCCCCCCGAGCACCGCGCTGCCGGAGCGCCCCCCGCCGGAGCGCCCCCCCCCGCCAAGCGCCGCGCTGCCCCCCGCCACCCCAAGATTGGCCGCCCCTTACCAGGTGCCGCCCCAAGCATGTGCTTGGTTGCCTGGAGTCGGCCCTGAATAGGACATGTACTCACAGATTGTTATTTGTGAACGGTCTTAGCCACAATGTGCTAGGTGAATGTCCCAGAAGGGTTGTTCCCTGCCCCAAGGAGATCACAATCTGAAGACAGAAGTTAGGGGGAACGATACAACAAACAAGGACATTAGTACAAGCCAGCTACACTCACTGCAGGCAGCACGGCTGAAGTGGGCCTTCAAGAGGGATCTAAACTTAAACATGGCAGGGGTCTTGCAGAGGTTTCCAGGGCAGCTGTGACATGCAGAGGGCTCTGTGAGGACGAAGGCACAGAGGTGATTGTGTGAGAAGCTGACAAATGGGTGGATGAGGCTGGGAGAGCTGAGGGGATGGGATGGCAGTGAAGCTGGACAAGAGAGGGTAACTAGGGTCGGGCAGAGTTATGCAGAGCTTTGAAGGTGGTGACAAGAAGCTTATCTCCAATGTGACAGCAGATAGGGACCAGTGAAGAGCTGCAAAGAGAGAAGGGATATGATCAAGTGGATGGGTGAACAAGATGACTTTGTCAGCAGAACTGTACATTGACTGTAGTAGGGGGATGATGGGAGCAGGTTTTGAAGGCCGGAGGGTAGGTCATTGCAGTAGTCAAGGTGGGGACCTCATTGAAAGATTTGGCTGTGGAGGATGGAAATAAAAGAAGACATGTTGAAGAAGTTGAGGAGAAAGAAGCAGCAGGATTTCGATGTGGTCTGGATGTGTGGAAAGGGAGTGGTCAAAAACATGCTCAAGTTGCATGGCGGAGTGACGGGAGGCCTGTGTCCAAGGTGTGCCCCTTTACCTGCAGTCTCTGGTCACAGGCAATGCTCATTTACACAGAGTTGTTCGTTTGCACATTTCCACCCACGCAGCATTTCCCAGCTGTGCCAAGCCAACATAAACGTGTCAGTTTACACTGATTGATACAAAAATATTAAATTTTAGAGGATGATCTGGCAGACTCAGATTCTCTGGCTCATCGTGCTCTTGAATCAGGGTAAGAAAGCAACAAGGGAAAGATTAATTTACATTAGTTTTCGAATTTGCTACCTGATGAATCTGCCTTCTAGGTACCAGGCTGAAGGGCACAGTATATGTATTAAATGGATGGATGCATGTAATCATCAAATCCACAATAGCTCTTAGGCCTGGCCTACACTAAAAAGGTAGGCTGAACCAGCTACATTGCGCAAGAATGTGAAAATTCCACACCCCTGAACGGTGTAGTTAAGACAACCTAACCCACAGTGTAGACAGCACTGGGTCAATGGAGGAATTCTTCCATCGACCTAGCTACCACCTCTCAGGGAGGTGGATCTACCTGAGAACCCCTCCCGGTGGTGTAGGTAGTGTCTACACAGCATCTTTGATCTGCATCTGTAGTAGAGATGGTCCGGTTTGGCCAATGTACATGGCAGAGGGGCATTGCTGGCACATGATGGCATATATCACATTGGTAGATGTGCAGGTGAATAAGCCCCTGATGGTGTGGCTGATGTGGTTAGGTCCTATGATGGTGTCCCTTGAATAGATATGTGGACCGAGTTGGCACTGGGGTTTGTTGCAGGGTTTGGTTCCTGGGTTGGTGTTTTTGTTGTGTGGTGGGTAGTTGCTGGTGAGTATTTGCTTCAGGTTGGGGGGCTGTCTGTAAGCAAGGACTGGCCTGTCTCCATGTACAGGCTCACAGTGCTCGTGTTATCTTGGAATCTTGCCATTTTTAGGGCAAACACATTTTCCAAAGCAAAAGCACATAGAGGGAGTAATATTGGGCTTCATAGTAGAAATTAGTTGCAACCTTCACTATGGAGATGTTGCTGTCTCCATAATAAATACCACTATAAGTTGACTCCTCTATGACAGCACGACAGATGCAGATCAAAGATGCTGTATAAAGAAACACTGTTATATTAGGACATAAGTAAAAATACACTAGAAGGCTGTGGACTGCATCATATTGGTTACAGATAAGAAACTCATCTTAGCCCTGGCTCTCCTGCTTTCGCAGATGGATTCAATTCACCACTCATATAAGAACATTACAGCAACGGTCCCAGTTCTACAGTTTATACTAGCGTCATTGCACTGTTTTGGATCAGTACTGTAATGATATTTTATAAAGGGCAAGTTTCTCTTTCACTTGGTTTACACCAAGTCTGTTACTGTTAATACTTTTTTTTATTTTTAAAAAGGAAATTATGTTGCTAGATCAATTAAAATACATTGAGAAATCAAAAGTATATTCACTTCCATTATCTATTCCTTTAACAGGTAAATTAACTTGTGAGGTCATAAAAAAGCTATTCTTTTAACACACATCCTCCACTACAGAAAGTATTTTTGGTGTGGTTCTGAGTATTTGATTTGTTTGTTTACAAAATACAGTATTTCCTTGCTGTGAGCTCTACCCCACTATACCTAGCACAGGAAACAGACATTTACAGAACAGCGGCATTGCACATCTAACCTCTTTAAACAAAAAGCTGAAATTTGACACAACTGACACTAGATGGCCACATTCAACTATCTTTTCAGTGGGAGGTGCTGGGATCCCCAAGCTTAAAAGTCTAACTTTCAATCTTCAGGAATGAAAATAATGGTCTATTTATGCAATGTTACATAGAACATGGGAAGCGCTGCTACAGGGCTCAAAAACTCTTTAATGGAATACTAGCCTATTCCTGTACCCTTTGCGATTTTAATGGCAGAATAGTCAGGAGATTCAGAGATAAAGTTCCCACAAGCCTGTGCATCACTATAAGGTCTGTGAGGTGATGACTAACAAACCCAGTAAGGAAGGGAAGGGTTAGCCCCCTGCTCAGATCCCCTGATGCATGGAGATCATACCATCAATATCATCTACCTGAGATGATTCCTAGTATAACAATGACTCCACACTCCATAAATTTAAATGAGCAGCCTGCCAACACTGAGAGCTGAGAACATTGATTCCCATTCCACACTGACAGATGCCATTTCTACACAGAGTGAGGGACAGGGACTGTAACCTAACGTGGGGTTGCTCAGCACCCAACAAAACAGGGTCCTGATCCATATAGGAACCTCTGGGCACCCCGGCTCTATCATCAGAGCTGCTATTGGAACACAAATGGAGGATGCTGCCCCAGTACTCCTCAGGTTGAGCTTGCGTATTTCATCTACCACCCCTTTTACTTCCCTTTTTCTGCATGTTTTTAGGTCAGCTGGGAATTTTCATCTCTGAACTAAATTTGCATATTTCACGCCCAAATGACACTGCACGGCAGCGCTGGGCTGTTATAAATGTTCCATGGCATTCGTTACAGTTTGTTGATGAGCACTGGCCAATCGGACATACCAAGATGATCTCACAGGCTCAACTTATCTGCCTGCTAGTGCTCTGGATCCAGGGTAAGAAACAAACAAAGGGGACGCTGTATCCTTTAAGCTATAATGATCCACAGAAAAAAATAAAAGATCTAGAAACATTGATTATTTATCAGTATACATTCCTCAGGTATTGACAGTAACTTCAGAAATGCTGAAACCTGTCTCCTAATTGCAACTGAGGGAGAAAATAGGTTTGAGAAACACAGAAGCTATTGAAAACAATTTGGAATGAAAGAACCACCTCAAAGTTAAAGTTAGCATCATTTTCAGAATGAGGAACTTTCATAAGTATGGAAAGAGGCACATGGGAATATTTATAAAGACAAGATAGTGTGTATTTTAATGAACTATACTATTGATATATATTTTATACACGTTTATGCTGAATGTACAGACTAGAGAAAGACTACACATGTACATACTAATTTATATTCTGTTTGCTAACTCAGACACCAATGCGCAGATTGTGATGACTCAGACTCCAGAATCCCTGGCAGCGTCTCCTGGAGACACAGTCACTATCCGCTGCAAAGCCAGTTCAAGCCTCACCACTGGTAGCTATCAAGTACTAGCCTGGTACCAACAGAAATCAGGACAAGCTCCTAAAATGCTTATCTATGATGCTACCTCCCGGCCATCTGGGGTTCCAACCCAGTTCAGCGGCAGTGGCTCTGGCACTGATTACACTCTCACAATCAGCAGAGTTGAAACTGAAGATGCTGGAGATTATTACTGTCAACAAGGCAAGAGCTTGCCTCTCACAGTGATCCAGACCAATACAAAAACCTCCCCATCCTGTTCCTTTCAGTGGACAGCTGCTTCCTATACCTACTTGCTACACTAGATTTCAGACAACATTTTGATCAGTCTTGCAAAACCGGCAGAGTCCTGTGCGCCCACTGCTGACCTTTTTATAATACTGTTGTCTCTTTCCCAATACCAGTATCCTATTGCTAACACCAGTGTTGTCCCCCTGCCAAGCAGATGTCTGGCCCAGCTTCTCAGAGTAAGAGAAATCCACAATGCCGAGTGTAAGTATACTAAGCATAACTTGTTTTATTTACACATATACACCCGTCCTGGAACAGAGGTGGTAAAAACAGCATACAATCAAACCCCTCTTTCAGGAATCTCATCCCAACACCAATGCCCATATCCCAGAAAGTAAATCTCCCTCAAGAATTTAATCAGAGACTAAGACAGAGAACAACCTTTCCTGCTGCTCACAGTGATCCCTTTCCTCAGAACCATGCACAACCCAAACAAACAGTAACACAACATGCCTTCTGTAACCGTGCCTCGGTGGGTCACAACTGAGGATGTCAAATTCAGGACGAACTGCTGAGAAATAGGGCAAACACAACCCCAAACTAGTGGTTATTCTTTCATAAGATATACCAAACCAGCCACAAAAGTAAACTCCTGTTTCACCACACTGGCTAACAAGAAGTCATAAAAGCAGTTTCCTTGGGCATTCCAGTTCTTATATCACCACCAAAACCACTAGATTCAGAGAAGAGTGGTTCTTTGCAACCAGTCTCATCAAATGAAAGGTTCTTCTGATCCCAAAGGACCAGGCACACACCCAGGTCAATATATAACTTAGATCTTATGCAAAAATCACGCTGATGCCAATCCTTTAGTATCTAAAATCTAAAGGTTTATTCAGAAAAAGAAAAAGACAGGTGAGAGTTAAAATTGGCTAAAAGAATCAAATACATATAATAATTGCAAAGTTCTTGGTTCGGGCTTGTAGCAGTGATGGAATAAACTGCTGGCTTGATAAGTCTCTGGCTGCTTCCAAATCATTGGACCTCCGGCCCTTGGTTAGAATACTCCCATTAGTATAAATCCACAGTCCAGAGATTTGAGCAGGACAGAGGCAAATGGAGGGGTTTCCAGGGCCATTTATATCCTCTGCCACGTGGAGGGAAACCCATTGTTTCAAACAGAAACCTCAGCACAGGTGACCAGATAGTGTTTGGAATCACATGGGCAAGCCACATGTCCATGCCCAATTTCGAGTCATTGCAGGAAGCCATTACCTATATTCCAGACAGCACGTTGCAGGACAGTCCATTCACTGTAAATTGTCAGTTAAGTGTCCTTTTGATGGGCCACTCAATTTGAATAGTCCCTCCAAGATGTGCTGGCTAACTACTTCACGGGCATTACCCCTGGAGCAAACATTTGAAATCCAGGTACAAAGCCAATACTTATAGCTTCAAATATAAAATGATACATGCATACAGATAGCATAATCTTAACCAGCAAATCATAATCTTTTCATAGACACCTCACTTGACAAGCTTTGTAGAAGATTTATTGCAAATATATAACAGTGGTTGCAACAATGATCTATATGGTCATATTTTAATCAGTAATGTCACACCTTCCCAAAACTGACCATATGCTCGCACATTAACAAAAACCGTGGAAGACTGTATAACAGCACCACCTGGAGACACAAAGACAATTGAGTATACAGTCCTGTCAGAAAGGTTTGCTGCTAGACTTGTTCAAGATAGAAGTTTTGGTGCGGGATTGATTTTTATCCCCCAGCAGCTAAATTGGGGCATTTGTTGCTGCATAAATGATTTTATTCCGTGATTCCCCAAAATAATTCTTACTTGCTGACTACCCTGAGCATTTCAGGATTAAAAGAGACACAGCCCTCCCAGTGCTGTCATGTGAAAAGACTGAACCAAGTTCCCGAACTCCAGAGCTAGCAGAGGCTAGGAGGGTTGAGGAGGCTTCAAGCTCACCTTCTGGAAGGAAGGAACAATTCATGTTACTTTCTAGCAACCCACTCTTCTGGGCACTTGGAACAACACAGACCGGAGCTATTGCTGCGTCCAGCCTTCCTCTGACAGAGAGAAGATTGCAGCAGTATGGGGCCTTTGAGGGAGCAACTGGGCAGTTCTCAGGTTCACAAGTGGGCTCAGATGGGAAAAAGCACAACAACGTATTTTCTCCTTTAGATGAGGGCACTTGATGTTTTTGGGGGGTTGACGACAGAGGTTGAGGTTTGAAGATTTATTTGGTTTTACCAAACCTGGTACTGAGCACTGGAGGTGCTGGTTGCTTGGCTGGAGTTTCCTTCCACTGAGCTCCACCCACCTGCACGGTCAGCATCCAGATCCCTGTAGAGAGGACTCAGGGGTTGAGGTTCTACAGGACAAAGGTACAGCCTGGGTAGCCTACAAAAAGGCAGAGTTTATGAGACAGCAATGGACTCGAGGGGATGCTAAGGGCTGGGCTTGCTCAGGCGTATTCCCCTGCAATAGTAATCACACCAGGACAGCAGGTCACAGCAACACAAAGTAACTGCTGTTATGTACTGCAGATATAGCATGAATCCCTGATTAGAAACACAGGCACATACACAAGGTTGGAGCCAGCTGGCTGACTCGCTCTTGTATTGAGGGGGGGGAAAAAAACACAGTAACACCAATATAACAGATTCAACATAAATAACTGCCAATTCACATAAACAGATTCAACACTCTACTCAATACCTTCAAATAGATTACATCTATTGTCATCCCAAAATGAAATGGGTGCAACTCCTCAGAAGTACTTGTGGAGGGACCAAAAAAAAAAAAAAGGTCCATTTACAAGTCATGTCCTTTAGGTGGCTTGTGTTGTCCTTCTGGATAGTGTCCACCAACATTTGAACATTTCCTTGAAGAAGTGACATGTCTTCAGATGATGCTGGTTGTTCAGCACAGCTGCTTTCCAGTATAATGTTACTTGTTGTGGCTTCAAGCTGGGGAACCAACATTGGAGCAAGTGGCAGCTTCCCCAATTTTGCTTCTTTTGTTAGGCAATTGGTTGATGTGGTGGCACCCAAACATATTGGGTGACACTTGTGCTGTATAAGACAAAGGACTCATTGGCCAGACCCCACGTACTGGGTCCCCAGTAAATGCACAAACACTGTTTGACCCACTTGTAGCTGACAAGGTTTGATGATTTTGGACTTGTAGATGTAGGTCTGGCTTTAATAAATCAGAGTGTGACCTGAGATTTTGGCCCATACACAGCATTCCAGATGTTTGGTTTATCATGGCAGGCACTGCATTTCCATATGCTAGCAAGAAGCATGCCAGTTTCTGCTGTAATGACCCCTTCTAACATGCCCTGGATCGCAGCGTTTGCTTAAAAGTTTGCACAAACCTTTCAGCCAACCCATTGGTGGCTGGGTGGTATGGTGCTGAGGTGATATGTCTAACACACCTCTACCCCGATATAACACAAATTCGGATATAACGTGGTAAAGCAGTGCTCCGGGGGGGGGGGGAGCGGGGCTGCGCACTCCGGCGGATCAAAGCAAGTTCGATATAACGCAGTTTCACCTATAACGCAGTAAGATTTTTTGGCTCCCGAGGACAGTGTTATATCGGGGTAGAGGTGTACCATTTTTCTTCATGAACCACCAAAACTCTTCTGAACTAAACTGAGGACCATTGTCACTCACAACTTGTTCTGGCAGTCCAGCTCTTGTAAACAAACTTCCAAATTTTTCTATTGTCTGTGCAGCTGTTGTAGTTTACATGCAAAAATCTTCCAGCCAATTGGAGTGGGCATCCACCACTACTAGATACATCATTCTCCAAAATGATCCTGCAAAATCAATACACAGACCATGCCAGGGAGCTGATGGCCATTCCCAGGAATGTAATGGTGCTGGTTTAGGCTTGTGCTGTACCTGTTGGAATCCTGACCATTCCTTAGCAATCTGCTCTATTTGTTGGACAATGCCTGGCCACCATACAAAACTTCTGGCAAATGCCTTCATTTATACTACCCCTAGGTGACCTATGTGGAGCTCTTCTAAGACTCTTATACACAGTTTGCTAGGTATAACAGAAATTCCCCACAACACACCCCTGATGTATGGTAAACTCACCTTTGTGTGCATAAAAGGATGCCAGATTAGGGTTATCAGTATATTTCCAGCCCTTTAGTGTCTCTTCATAAACCTGAGCTAGTGTGGGAGTCCTCTTGGTTTCTGCTTGATCAAACTACAAGTGATTGGGGAGCACTCAGTCTGAAACAAGTTGACAAAGCCAATAGATTCTGTCTCTATTACAGTCCACAGGTTGCTCTTCAACCAGCAAAAGCATGCGGGAGTGCCCATCTTGATTTGCATGCACGTCTGTTCTTTTGAATTCAATGTCATAGATGAAACCAGCTAAGACAGCCCATCACTGCATACATGCTTCAGTTGTCACAGAACTCCTTTCCTTGGATGAAATATTGGTACTCAGGGTTGGTGGGCTGTAACAAGGGTGAATTTCCTCCTATATTGGTATTGGTTGAATTTCTTCACACCCCATACCAGACTTAAAGGCTCCTTGTCTATTTCGGCATAGTTACAGTCTGCCATTGTGTAAGCACACTGTCTGATGTGACCAATTGTTTGCTTCCAGGAAAGCTTTTTGACACTCATGTAACCATACCCGCTTTTCACCAGTCTACAACCAACAGGTCAGCAGATACACACAATTGTTAGGTTTGCTACAAATTGGCTATAGTAGTTAATGAATCCTGGAAATAATCAAAGTTGTGACACATCCTCTGGCAGTGGAGCTTCCAGGACAGCTTTAATCTTCTGCCAAGACTTATGTAGGCCATGTGCATCAATAACATGTCCACAATAAGGTATCGAGTCCCTGAAAAATTCACATTTGATGTGACTGGCTTGTAACCCATATTGGCTCTTCACTTTCACAGATCACAATAATGGCATGCAAATAACATTGTGTTCTTGGAATACCTTGCAAAACTTGGTCCATTGCCATGTAGCAAGGGGTGAAGCAATACCAAACGCTAGCCTGTTGTATTGGTACAGACCCTTGAGAGTGTTGATTTTGAGGTATGCCTTAGATTCTTCCTCAGCTTCCATCTGTAGGTAGGCTTGTGCAAATCAATTCTGATGAATTGTTGTCCACCTACCAGTGTAGCAAAAATGTCTTCAGTTCACCGCAGGGGTTATCCTTCAACTTTCAGTACAGAGTTTACGGTGAACTTAAGGTCTCCACACCCTCTTACTTCACCTTTTTTTTTTTTTTTTTTTTTTTTAAACACAGTTGGAACAATAGGAGTTCCCCACTTGCACCAGGCCACTTTTGAAAGAATGCCTTCTCTTTCCAGACAGTCCAATTCAGCATCTACCTTTGAGTGAACATCATAAGGGACAGGTTAAACTTTGTTAAATGGGGTGCGCCTTTACCGCTATGATTATTTTAGCTTTCATGTGTTTTGAAGTTTCTATGCCTTCCTTACATACTCCCGATGCCAATATCCCTGCTAGCTATTGTTTTAGTGGGGTCTGCTGAAAGTGACTACAGCATCTTTTTAGATTTCCAAGCCAGAGGAACCTTATGTAAACATTCCTATCCCCACAGGGCCAGTCCCCACTTCTCAATGACATACGAGTCTAACAAATATTGCTTATTGTTATACTCCACATTCACTTGCTTCATTCCAACAGGCACAAGCTTTTCTCCTGTATATATTTTAGCAACATCAGTGTCTCCCTCAATTTGGTATTTTAAAAAGATTTCTCATATTCTGAGCATGAGACAATGGACACTATAGAGCCTGTGTCCAATTCCATTCTGAGCATTTTTCTCAGCACCCCGGGTGTCAGACAGATTGCTGACTTGTCATTTTTCCTCTCTCTCTCTCTCTCCAGGCTGGCTACTCTATTCTAGCAGTCTGCATCACTACTGCCTCTGTCTAAAGAGAGTACATGATATTCCTTCTTCTATACCCTGATTTAGTCTCTTCCTTATTTCTCGCAGTGTGACAAAACACTTGGATATGCCCTTTTATATTACAGCATCTGCAATAGGCATCTTTAAATCGACAATCAGAAGGAGCATGGACCCCTTTTTCACACCCATAACATGGGTCTGTCTGCTGAGTGGACACCTCTTGCCTGGGGTTACAGATGGCATATGCGTTCCTACTTCTTTTTTAGCTCCGGGATGCAATTCTATTGCATCGCATGGCACAGTTTCCATCACTACTGCAATTTCTAGTGCGTGTTTAAAAGTAAAATTTTCCTCAGTTAGGAGCTCCTTCTGTATGCTAGTGTTAAGCAGTCCCCACACAAATCTGTCTCTTAGCGACTTGTCGAGCCCATCCTTAAAAGCACAGTGTTCTGACAGTCTTTTTAACCGTGTCGCCAAGGCAGAAATAGATTCACCTTCAAGCTGATTCCGCTTGTGAAACCTGAACCTCTCTGCTATACCCAGTGGTTTGGGCGCTAAGTGCTCTTGAACAATTTGCATGATCTCTAAAGGTTTTGCTTGTGGACTTCTTTGGGGCGATCAAATTGAATACTAAACTGTATGACAGACTAGTACTGTACTATTCCATTGGCTTTGCTCTGTGAATCAGCTGCTTCGCGTACAGACTCTCAGTGTCAGTGCACCTGCTGCTCTCAATGTGGGGACAGGGCTAGGGTCAGACTTCAGGCACCACTCTGCTGCTTTCCATTATTCTTCACGGTCATTTCCCCCCCACCAGGGGGCGTATAGTTTAACCACTGCTGGCACAGGATGAAAACATTCTTCTTTCATTCTTACAAAGCAGTAAGGAACATTTGATGGTTTAAAAGAAGTCAGAACACGCCACAAGGAAGGGTTGTCCTGGGGGTTAAAGCAAAATCTGAGACCAGTCTCTGCTGCATCACACATGGCAAATACACTTAAATCCCTCACATACGTGTCTCTTCTCTATACTGCTCCATCCTATTACAACACTATTCAATTGCCTGTCTGCTCCAATCAGCTGACAAGATGACAAAACTAGAGAGAAGCAGAGTGTGTTAAATTCAGAACATTTTTGCTGTTAGCTAAGTGTAATAGAAAAAACTAAGGGTCAAATTCTTCTCTGAGGTATAAATTGGAAGAAAATCCATTGACTGTCTCCTCTGAGGAAAACATTCAGCTCAACATTCCATCAAAAACTCTCCAGCCAGGAGCCCATTGGTTAGCTTTTGTGCACCCTATTAACTTGTAAACACATGTACAGGGAAGGAAACACATGTGCCAGCCAGCAGTCGACATGACTAATGAGTTAGTTTCCCAGCACCTCCAGGATCACAGCAGATCTGTGCAGCAAAAGTCTATGGAACAGTCATGTGCCATGAAGTAATAGTACTTAGCGTTTCTCTACTGGTCTTCGTGCACTGATCTCAAAGTGTTCTACAGGGAGACTCACTATAGTTACAGATGGGAAAACTGAGGCACAGGTGAAGTAACTCGACCAAGCTCCTCCAAAGACTTCAGAGACCTAATGTAACCTGAGTGAGCATTAACTCTTCCACAGCTACCCGTGTGTGCCCTTGGGAGTGGTGGAGGTCCCAAGGGGAGGTCAGCCAGGCAAAACCTTGTCAGCATGGTCCCAGTGTTGAGGGCTGTGGGAGAAAGGCAAATAGCCCTAGAGCCAGCACAGAAGCAGAGTCACCCCCACAACAATGGCCCTGACCTCCTGTGTATCCCCCAGGCTGTGCCGTGTTCGGGGGCAGAAGCGCTGCTTCTTGCACAGGGGGCCCCAGCAACAGAATTAGAGAAAGCTCTGAAATAGGGCACATGCACAGTTTACTTTTACTCCCCATGAAAGGAGATGGTCAGGCCCCAGGCCTGCTCTTCCCACAGCTGTCGATCCATCACCTGTCACCAGCACAAACCTCACACAAACATCATAATAAACTTGGTGGTTGTTACAGTTAATGGCCTTTTTCGGAAAGATCTTTAATTGCTTAAATCTCATTCAACCTTAAAGCCCTTTCCTATCTTACTTCTCTGCTCATGGCTATTCCAGGTGTGAAACACCCAGAACCCTGATGGCCTGTCCATGAATGTGCTGCATAATCCAAGCTACAGATGGGCCAGAGTGGCATGTACTGGAGACAGACTGAGAGCCACATTTATTAACGTTTCAAGGAGGTTGGATTCAGGACTTTGGTTCAGTCCTTTAAAGAGAGAGGGGCCAGATGTAAGAGTCACTTCCGGGTGCACAGCCAAACCCCTCCAGAGTCTGGAGCAGATTGAACCTGGGATTTTGGTTCAGACCCAACTCTAATCTAACTGCAGAGCTGAATAGTACCTTACTGCACAAGCAGTGCCACCAAAATCAGTACGATTGCTTCTGAAGTGAGGTGCTTCTCAGATTCTGGCTGTAACTTATCAATGATGCAGACACAAACACTGGATGTTCACCTAAAGCTTATGATGATTATAAAAGCCCTAGCTGACATGTGAGCAATAATACCCGGTTTCATCCATAGGAGCTGCATTCTCACACCGAAGGCTGCACATGGCCCTTTCTCGCTACACCCTCTGCGCCGGAGCACAGTGAATGCCCATTTACACAGAGCAGCTGCTTTGCATATTTCCGCCTGAGCGGCATTTCCTTGTAATGCCGGGCAAATATAAAAATTTCATTTCTTAGACTGTAGGCCTTAGTTTCTCAGTGACTGTCAGACTAGAGGGACAAGGATGATTTCACAGACTCATCTGATCTGGCTCCTGGTGCTCTGGATTCAGGGTAAGAACTACAAAAGGGGAGCTATTAAATTAAGATAATAAATAATCTCTCACCAAGATTTAATTATCATCGATCTCTTCATCAAATCAACATTAATTCTTCATCCCATGAGATCACAAGGAGACATTTCCAGTGGGCACAGACTTAGATAAATCTAAGTGGTTCAACTGAAAATTAGGCATTAACTATTTGCAGATCTCCTTTTTTTAATAGCATTTAATTTGATTTTCCTTATTTTTCTTATAATGTTTTTCCTCCCATACAGACTCCAGCGGGCAGCTTGTGCTGACCCAGACTCCAGAATCCCTGGCAGTGTCTCCAGGAGACAGAGTCACCATCAACTGCAAAGCCAGTTCCAGTATTGGCAGCTACATGGCCTGGTACCAACAGAAATCAGGACAAGCTCCTAAACTCCTTATCCACAGCGCTTCCACCCGCCCCTCTGGGATCCCAGACCGGTTCAGTGGCAGTGGGTCTGGCACAGACTTCACTTTTACCATCAGCCGGGTTGAGGTGGATGATGCTGGAGATTATTATTGTCAAAGCTTACCTCTCACAGTGATACAGACCAATACAAAAACCTTTGTTCCATTTCTGTTACTCTGTGTAACAGCTGTTTCCTGCCCACTCCCAGAGCAGATGATTATGTGCCAGATTTTGGTCACCTTTTGAGAAACCACAGTCTAATTTCATCTTCTCATTTCTACAGCTCCCAGCCTGCAGTAATCGTATATACCAGCCCCTTATCACCCTAAGGTCTAAATGAGGCTGTTTCATAGAATCATAGAATGATGGAAATGTTGGGCGTGAAGGGACCTTGAGAAGTCAAGTCCAGCCCCCTACGCTGAGTCAAGATAAAGTCAACCTAGATAATTCCTGTCAGGTGTTTGTCCAACATCTTCTTAAAAATCTCCAATGATGGGGATTCCACAACCTCCCTTGGAAGCCTATTCCAGAGCTTAGCTACCCTTATAGTTAGAAAGTTTTTTCCTAATATCTAACCTAAATCTCCCTTGCTGCTCACTAAGCCCATTACTTCTCATCCTGCCTTGAGCAGACCTGGAAAACAACTGATCACAGTCCTCTTTAAAACAGCCCTTAACATTGTTGAAGATTGCTAACCAGTCCCCCGCCCAGTCTTCTTTTCTCAAGACTAAACTTGCCCAGTCTTCTTCTTAAACCTTTCCTCATAAGTCAGGTTTTCTAAATCCTTTTTCACATTTTTGTTTGGTTCCCTTCCTTTGGGAGCCTGTGACAGTGACCAATAGCCTCCTTAAAACAAAGTGTTTCTATTTAGCAGTTGGAACAAATGATCAGAGAAAAAAAGATTTTAAAAGAACAAGAGACAGCATGTGTGTTTGGTCTAATCTAATATTGCCCTTGACAACAAGCTACATCAAACAGGCTAGCTTCTTAAATTACAGAACAAGAATTGAACGAACTCATATTCCCTTAGCACTTGTCTACACATGGAGTTATTCCGGATTAACTATTAACTATTAATAACTATTCTTGAATAACTATTAACTCAGAATAACTATTCTTGAATAAATCCATGAGTGGACAATCTTATTCTGGAATAAGTGTGCTTTGCCCCTGTTTAGCTGAATCCATTTTCAAAGTGGATTCAGCTAACAGGAACAAGGCACTATTAGGCTGTGTCTATACTAGAAATGCTAGAGCAGGACAGCTGCATAGCACTTAAGTGTAGACACATTACAGCGATGGGAGGAGTTCTGCCATCTCTGGAGTATTAAATCCATCTCCCCAAGAGGCAGCAGCTAGGTCAATGGATGAATTCTTCTGTCAATTTAGTGCAGTCTGCTGTGGGGCATAGGTCGGCTTAACTTCGTCTCTCCTGGGTGTGAGTTTTTCACACCCCTGAGCAACATAGATAGGTCCACCTAACTCTCTGTGAAGGCCAACCCTTATTCCAGAGTAAGAACATCCACACATGGAGTAATTCAAGAATAGCTATTGTACTTTAAATTCACATCCAAATTATCTTTCAAGTGTAGACAGGTCTCTAGAAAACAAAGACCCTTCTCAGACCCACCCTGGTCACAACTACCTGCATGTCCTGATGATGTTTCCTCTCTCCCCCACTTGTCCTGTTTCTCCCTGCCTCTTTCAAGGAAGCACCAATGAACAGTATCCCTCACTTGAGGCCCACTCTGGACCCAGTTACTAACAGCTCAACAAAGTATTACAGTTTTTGTTTGAAGGCCTAAGAGTGAAGCCTCAGACCATCTTTGGCTTGTCAGAATGAGCACTTAGCAAGGCCTATCCAGGAGAATGTCCCCAGGATGGCTGCTCCATTGTTTGCGCATTTAGACCCATTCACTCTTAACAGATTGTAATAGCTACTCTGATGACTGCCTCCCCCATGCGACTCAGGGTGTTCATACATTATAAAGCCAGATGGGACTGTTATAATCATCTAGTCCGACCTCCTGTACTATACAGGCCTCAGAACTTCCCTGAATTAATTCCTGTTTGAACTACAGCACATCTTTTGGAAGAAACAGCCAAGCTGGATTTAAATGGGGGTAAACTGAGGCACAGAGTAGTGACGGGATTGAAAATGCAGTGCAAGATTCTGCAATCTTTACTCACGTTGAGTAGAACCTTACCTGTTAGGAGTAAGATACAACTCAACATGAGCAAGGGGCGGAGAATCACCCCCAGAGTGAAAATGGAGAAGGTAAAAGTTGTTGAAGATACAGACATGCACTCTGGGAAATCAGTTAAGGCCCATATTGGTTATAAGAACCAAATCCTGCTCTCACTTCATGTTCGCATCTCCCATTCCACTCAATACGAGCTGCAGTCTCTGCCTGAGGGATGTACACGGCCCCTTCTCTGCTATCTCTGCGCCGAGGAACATTCACAGAACCCATTTACACAGAGCAGCTATTTTGCATATTTCCACCAGAGTGACATGTCCAGGGTCTACAGGGTACATATCAATGTTTCATTTCCTAGGCTTTAGGCTTCTGAGCTTAGGATCAGTCAGTCTTGGAATATTATAATGATCTTTCCGACTCAGCTTCCCTGGCTCTTCGTGCTCTGGATTCAGTGTAACAACAACAACAGGATACACTGGAATAAGATAATCGTATAGAAAGAATTGAAGGTTCTTAATTTCTTTGTCAAACCAACAATACTTCTTACCACATAAGACTGCAGAATCATACATTTACAGTATATAAAGCACTTCATGTAACTAAGGAGATTAAATGAAAATGAGACATCAGACATATGCAATTTCCTTGTCAAAAAATATGCCGAATTGGGTTTTTCTTACCTCAAGATCCAGCGGCAGGAAGTTGAAGGTAGACAAATTTCAACTATGAATAAGGCGCAAATGTTTCAGAGGGAGTGAAATTAACCATTGGAACAACTTATCGAGGGTTGTGTTGGATTCTCCATTACTGGAAATTTCTTAATCAAGCTGGCATGTTTTTCTAGTTCAAACAGGAATTAATTCAGGGAAGGGCTATGGCCTGTACCATGCTGCAGCTCAGACTAGATGATCACAATGGTATGTTCTGGCCTTATAGTCTATGAATCCATATGTCTTCTAATTTCCGCCCCCCATGCAAACTCCACTGGGGACACTGTGATGACTCAGACTCCAGTGTCTCCAGAAGACACAGTCACTATCAACTGCAAAGCCAGTTCCAATGTTTACAAGCAATGTGGCTTGGTATCAACAGACGTTGGGATATGCTCCCCAAGCTCCTTATGTATCCTGCCTCCTCCCATGCGTCTGGTGCCTCAGACTGGGTCAGTGCGTGGGTCTGGCAGTGACTACACATTTACAATCAGCAGGGTTGAAGCAGATGATGCTGGATTGTCAGCCAGGCTATAGCTCATCACAGTGATACTGATCAGTACAAAAAGCTCCCTGCGTTCCTCAGTTTCTGTTCCTCACTGTAACTGCTGCGTCCTATACAGAGTGACAGTACCAATGCACTTTCATAAGGAAATGGGATCTGTCGGGCTTTGGGCTCTTCTCCCCAGCGTCCTGTTTCTCCCATCATTTTAGAGCTGTCACCATGGCATATGGAAGAGACTAAACTCAAGGGGGAGATTCATTACTTTACACACAGAGAGAGATCCTCAACTGATGTAAATCAGTGAAGTTACTTGTGCGATGCAGATTTACACCAGTGCAGGATCAGTCCCATATAGTCACTGCTACTAAACTCTGTTGGTCTCCAAAGCTGCACATTACATTGCAATCCTAGCGCTTTCTTAATGAGCTTGCAAAATGCAGAGAATATAGATTTCAGCTCTACAAAGGAATAAGCCAGTAAATAAAACTCCAGAGCAGCAGAAAGGTTAAAAGAAAATCAAAGCTAACGTATTAAAAAATACGTATTTCAGTATATTAATGTTTTTAAATGATGAAAAGAGAGGTTGTTCATATAGTAAGATTGTCTGGTTAGCAAGTGTCTAAAAGAATTCCAGGATATCCTTATGCATCTTTATACACGGGAGCATTAGACCAAAATCTCTGCAAGCCTGCATACACTGAAGTGAATATAATACTGGCAGCAGAGAATATGGCCCATATTGAACGTATTAATTCAAACCTTTCTATTAATGCTACAGAACATTCATATCAAGGCCACAAGATGGCAACACATACCCATGCTACTCTCCCTTAGTAATTTGTTACAGTCCGTAATGATGCTTACTGTTAGGAAGTTTTTCCTAATATCTAACCTAAATCTCTTTTTTTGCATCCTTGAAGACTTATGTCCCCCCTCAGTTGTCTCTTGTGTAGACTAAACAAATCCAATGTTTTCCATCTTTCCTGGTAGGTCATGTTTTCTAGACTTGTAATTATTTTTGTAGCTCTCCTCAGTACTTTCTCCAATGTTTTCACATCTCTCCCGAAGTGTGGTGCCAAGAACTGGACACAGGACTCCAGTTGAGGCCTTAACAGTGCTGAGTAGAGTAGAATTACTACTTCTCCTGTCTTTCTGTCTGAGGCAACATTAACTCTTCCACAGCCTGCTCTGCGTTGCGGGAAAATGCTCATCGAAGAGAAGGCCCCCAGAAGAGGGTGGCCATGGTTCCTTGGCTGTCCAATGGGTCAAGGCTGGGGGAGAAGGGCAGATTGCCCTAGAGCCAGCATAGAAGCTCTGTTCTCCCACAACCAGATGGCCCTGAACAACTGTACGTCCCCCAGAATGTACAGAGTTATGGGGCTGGATGTGCTGACTCTTCCACAAGGGACCCCAGCAACAAAAGGGATTGGAGAAAGCTGTAGGAGAGGATCCTTGCAGTTCTCCTTCCTCTCCTTCAGAAAAACTCAAGTTGTTTAAATCCCGTTCAACTCACAATTCCTTACAGCCCCTAATATCCCACTTCTCTGCCCAGGAATAATTATAACTACATGGGATGAGTTACTGTGAAATTAAACATCCTTGTGAAGACCCTGCTGTGAATCTGCTGACGGCCCAAGGCTCTGATGAGACCAAGATACGCATACTGGAGGCAGACACTGGAGATCCACATCCATACTGGAGGTTGGTTTGAGAACTTTGTTTAGGCCCTTGAAAGGGCGAGTGACCAATCATCAAAGTCACTTCCAGATGCACAGACAAACTTGTCCAACGTTTGGAGCTCTTTGTATCTAGGATTTTGGTTCAGGCCCAACTCTAACCTAAACTTTGCAAATGCAGGGCAAAGTTCTATCATCCTTTGACCTGAGCTACACTTAACACTTCTCACAGCACAGTTATGCCAGAATGAGTGTGATTTTTGACCAACGTAGCTATGCTGCTAGAAGAATTAGTTTAGATGCAGATATACAGAACATAGGAACATAAGAACGGCTATACTGGGTCAGACCAAAGGTCCATCCAGCCCAGTATCCTGTCTACCGACAGTGGCCAATGCCAGGTGCCCCAGAGGGAGTGAACCTAACAGGTAATGATCAAGTGATCAAGAGGCATAAAGTGCTTCTGCTAGTATAGATTATATCTCTCAGGGAACTGGTGTAAGCTGTGCTGGCAGAAGCACTTTTATGCTGGTAGAAGTTGCAACTACACTAGGACAGTTTGCCAATATAGTTCAACCGGTATAGCTATGCCTGCAAAACATTAATATAGACAAAGCCTAACTCACTGTGAAGAAGACACAATGCTAATATGAAATGATACAGTATAAGATGGTGTTAAAGGACAAGAGATGCTAAGTGGTGTATGTTGTGGGATGAAGATCAAGAAGAACATATGCCGTTAGGTGCACAGAGACACAGGGGATTGGACTCCTGGATAGAACTTCCACCCAGACTGCCCGCTTGGATCTTTGCGGGGGTGGGGGAAATTGGAAGGGTCATCAGGAGGCGAGAGGGAGAAGGGTGACAGAGGGTGGAGGACAGCTAGACAGTGATCAGGAAGGGTAGCACTGATGGGCTCTTATAAGATTACATTTTCCCACGAGAGTAGGACAGAGAATGGTTCTTGAAAGCTACTGTTATGTTGTTATGTTTACTCTGGTTAGTGGATTTCAAATCCAGAAGTTGGAAACCCTGAAGGGATTTGCAGAGCCCTAGAAACAGTTAGGAAAAGCAACCAGGATCACCCAACATTCACAGGCAAGTGTCCCGAGAGGAAGATCAGAGAGGTAAAAGGGTTGCACTGGCAACCCAGAGATGCGGGTGTTGAACAAGGTGTGTGTCCCTCCCAGAAGGGATAGATAATGACACTCATACTAAGTAGTATCTCATCCCACAAGCAGCCCCACTGGTATTAATAGAACAGGGGCGGGCAAACTTTGTCCTCAGGGCCACACCAGGTTTTCAAATTTGTATAAAGGGCCTGTTAGGGGAGGCTGTGTCTCCCCAAACAACCAGGCGTGGCCTGGCCCCCACCCCCATCCGACTCCCCCTGCTTCTCGACCCCTGACGGCCCCCCGGCACTCCTGCCCATCCACCCTTCCCTGTTCCCTGACCCCCACCCCTGACTGCCACCAACCTCCCCATCCAACCCCTCCTCTCATTCCTGACTGCCCCCCCTGGGACTCCTGCCCCATCCAACCACACCTTCTCCCTGACTGTCCCCAGAACCCTTGCCACTGACTGCCCCCTGCCACCCCATCCAACCCCCCCTCTCCTTCCTGACTGCCTCCTGGGACCCCTGCCCCCATTCAACTCCCCTGTTCCCCTCCCTCTGACCACCCTGCCACCTATTCAGACCCCCACCCCAAACTCCCCTGCCCTCTATCTAACCTCCCCTGCTCCCTGCCCCCTTATTGCGCTGCCTGGAGCACCAGTGGCTGGCGGCACTACAGCCGTGCTGCCCAGAGCACCAGGACAGGTAGCTGTGCCACCCGGCTGGAGCCAGCCATGCCACCGAGCAGCACAGAGCACCGGGTCAGGTTCTGAGATTCTGACTGAAAGTTACCAGTGATACAGACACACATTGGGTACTGCATTAAAACATACATTGATAACAAGAGCCGTAGCCCTCTTTACATGTGCAATACTCAGTTCAATCTACAGAAGCCGCATTCTGAGACTGAGCTATACAATTTACATCTGGACATTTACACAGAGCAGCTGCTTTGCATATTTCCACCTGAGTGACATCTCCTTGCAATGCAGGGCCCATATAAAGTGTTATTTCTGAGAGATTGTACCTTAGATTTTCACAGTCTTTCAGCCTAGAGGGACAAAAATGATTTCACAGACTCATCTCATCTGGCTCGTAGTGCTCTGGATTCAGGGTAAGAACAACATCATGGGAAGTAGTAGATGAAGAATCTCTCACCAACACTTAATGATCATAGATTTCTTCATCAAACCTACATTAATTCTTCACCCCATCAGCTCACTGGAGATCTCTCTCCAATAGACACCAATAATGTAACTAGATGGTTTAAATGAAAATTAGACAGTAGATACTTGCAGATTTATTTTATAATAGTATTTCATGTGATTTTTTTGTAATATTTTTCCTCTCACCCAGATGCCAAGGGGCAGATTGTGCTGACTCAGACTCCAGAATCCCTGGCAGTCTCTCCTGGAGACAGAGTCACCATCAACTGCAAAGCCAGTTCCAATGCTAATAGCAACATACAATGGTACCACCAGAAATCAGGACAAGCTCCTAAGCTCCTTGTCTACACCACTTCCACCCGTCCCTCTGGGATCCCAGATCGGTTCAGTGGCAGTGGGTCTGGCACTGACTACACATTCACCATCAGCCGGGTAGAAGCTGATGATGCTGGAGATTATTATTGTCAACAAGATCAAAGCTGGCCTCTCACAGTGATACAGAGCAATGCAAAAACCTTCCTGCTTTCTTCAGCTTCAGTTCCTCCTGTAACAGCTATTTCCTATAGGCAGAAAAGGCATTGTTCCAACTGCTGCTGTGTCAGAGTGATGGAGTGTCTGTCCGTTTCAGGCACTTCACCCCATTATCCATTCCTTCCTGTCATTTCCACAGCTCTTAGTATCCCAAAGACTGGAATTTTTGCCAGGTGATTATTAATATCTTCCTTTTAACTACTGAAGAGTATTTCCTCTTATAGGCTGGATCCAATATATACACACATATATACAAAATTGTGGGAAGGGATTGCGGTTTCTGAGTATTTGGGTTGTTTTTACACATAATGTTTATTTCTTTCCTGGGGTTTCTTTTCCCCAGCTGCGCTCAAAAAAACATTGAATTATTTGTGCAACTTTGAAACCAACTCATTTAAAAGTGCTGTTATCTCAAATATCTGCATAAAATGGATTCAAATTCTCCCTACAACATCTCCCCAACCACTGACCTCACCAACTAGTTTTCAAACTGATCTAATTTATTCTGTAGATTTTGGAGAGGATACAAAATTTAGCTTTAAACAGAAATTTAGATGCAACTGTAACTTTGTACAGACGATATTGCCGGGCTGTAAAATGAGCTGTTAAAATGACAGGCCAATAGGCTTGATCACCTAACAAGCTTTACCTATCTAAAAAGTGCCTAAGGTACATCAAATGTATTCTTAATTATTTTAACATATGTACAATCAGATTCAATGTACTATAACAACAACCCATTTGACTAATAAAGTTGAACTTGCATATACCGGCCATCAGATGGCATCACTCCATATGTGGGAGCATCTGACATTCCAAGTAAATAGCTAATACAAAGTCAATACAGTAATGAAATTACCACACACATCTGGAAAAAAATTCAGATAAAGCATTCTCAGGACACTATTCCCTTCCACAGGGCACCAGTAATATAGGCAACAATCAGATCCTCTGGGTCAAACTGCTGAGCCAGTGACCCAAGGAGTGAGACGAGATGTTTGAAATTATAACCATTCCACACATTCTGAAATAAGGCAAATGAATCTGTTCTGTGACCAATGTTCGCCTCTACAGGACACTAAAAACTCCCTTGGGCCCCATTCGGATCTCACTTAAGCTCCAAAGAGGGAAATGGAGTTAATCCACTGACACTGACATCAGAATCAGGCTCATTGACTCTAATGGTAGTAATTTGTATCTTGCCATGGTAGAATTGGTCCCTATAGGTCTAAGGTCCGAGTCCCTGTCATAAAGAATGAAACAAGATGCTTTGCATACTCATAACTGCCTGATCTTTCCCTCCCCTTTTGAGCCATTATAGCCGTTGTGTTTTATTCTCTGGGGTTTTGTGATCAGCAGTTGGACAGCTCAGATGCATCAAAATGATCTCGCAGGCTCAGGTCATCTGCCTGCTAGTCCTCTGCATTCACAGTAAGAATTAAATCAAGAGTGGAGTGGATGAATTAAAAGCATAATTGACCTTTAAAGAAAAATGAAAAAAATCTAGAAGTCTTAGCTATCAAACCATGAATATTTCTCAGAGTTGCACCAATTTCTGATCAACCCTCGATCTCATTTAAAATTGCAAAAAAGAAAGAAAACATTTTAGAGAAATAAGGGCCTGATCCAAAGCTCATAGAAGTCAGTGGGAGTCTTTCCACTGACCTCTATCCATTTTGGATCAGGTCCTAAATGAGCAGAATGAAAGAGCAGGAAAAAAATAAAACAGTTCATGCCTTACTAGCAGCAGTAGAAAGAAATTCTGAACTGGTACCAACTGAAATCTGGACAAGCTCCTAAACTGCTAACCTACTAATCTTGCACACTGTTATCTGGGATCCCGGAACAGAGAGTGGCAGTGGGTCTGGAACTGATTTCACTCTCACTATCCGTCCTGAGCTTTAATGTTGGCAGAGGTAATGTACTCAATACTCTGAAAATACTGTAAATTGAGCCATAAACATTCCTCAGAAAGCTACACTAACGTATGAATGTTTACACGTCATTTCAGAGAAATAACATGGGAAATAATGTTATGAGAAACTGGATATAAGGTTTTAGACAAAGATCCTTCTTAAGTGTAACATTGACATCACTGCCAGGCCGCATGGCATAACACATGGCTAAACTTGTTTTATTTACTCATATACACCAGTCCTGAAACAGAGGTGATTAAAAACAGCATGCAGGCAAACCTCTCTATCAGGAATCTCATCCCAGCACCAATGCACATGTCCCAGGGAGCAAATCTGCTTCAAGAATTTAATCAGAGACTAAGACAGAGCAACCTCTCCTGCTGCTGCTCACACAGCTCCCTTTCCGCAGAGCCCCGCATAACCCAAACTAACAATAACCCGGCGTGTCTTCCCAAAAGGGAACATCTGCTCACACATTAAGAATATACTTGGAGGACTATGTGTAACAGCACCACTTGGAGACACAAAGACAGTTGACTATACAGTTCTGTCATTAAACTTTGCTGCCAGAGGCTTTTTTCGCCTGGTTAAGAAGGTTTGGGGTTTTTGGAGGAGTTCGGGGGGAGGCGCAGGGGGGGGTGGAGTTCTGCCAGCCACTGAATTGGGGGCATTTTTTTCTGCATAAACGGCTTTACTCCCCAATTCACCAAAATAACTCTTACTTGCTGCTCCCCAGTTGGAGCATTTCAGGAGTAAAACAGACACAGCCCTCCCAGTGCTTTAGTAGCAGTGCTGCCATGTGGGGAAGCCTGAACCGAGGTCCTGAACTCCAGAGCTAGCAGAGTGTAGAAGGGTTGAAGGGGCATCACGCTCACCTTCTGGAATGAAGCAACAACTCCTGTCCTGCTACTCTCTAGCGACCCACTTGGACACTCGGAATAACACAGACGGGAGCTATTGGCTGTGTCCATCCTTCATTTGCTAGAGGGAAGGTGGCAGCAACATGGGGCCCTTGAGGGAGCATTTGGGCAGTCGTCAGGTTCACAAGTGGCCTCAGATGGGAAAAAGCACCACACCATATGTTCTCCTTTAGATGAGGGCACTTGACATGTTTGTGGGGCTGGGGAAGAGTTTGGCACGTCTGAAGGAACATCTGCACACGTTCCCTGAGATGATGCTGGGTGTTCAGCACAGCTGCTTTCCAGGATAACAATAATTGTTGTGGCTTCAAGTGGGAGCACCAATGTTGGAACAAGTGGCAGCTTCCCGAATTTTGCTTCTTTTGTTAGGCACGGAATCACCTTCGAATCGTGCAATTGGTTGATGTGGTGGCACCAAAACATATTGGGTGAGACTTGTACAGTATAAGAGAAAGGACTCATTGGTGCACTAACATTTGCCGGACCCCACGTACTAGGTCCCCAATAAATGCACAAACACTGTTTGACCCACTTGTAACTGACAAGGTTCACTGATCCCTCGTACCTTAGCTTAACTTATTAGATGATTATGGACTTGTAGATATAGGTCTGGCTTCAATAAATCAGAGTGTAACCTAAGATTTTGGCCCATACACCGCATTCCAGATGTTTGGTTTATCATGGCATGCTAGCATATTAAAATGCAGTGCAAGAAGCATGCCAGTTTCTGCTGTAATGACCCCTTCTCACGTGCTCTGGATCGTAGCCTTTGCTTAAAAGTTTGCACAGACCTTTCAGCCAAGCCATTGGTGGCTGGGTGATATGGGGCTGAGGTGATATGTCTAATGCCATTTTTCTTTATAAACCACCAAAACTCTTCTGAACTAAATTGGCAGTCCAGCTCTTGCAAACAAACTTTCAAGGTTTTTCTACTGTCTGTGCAGCTGTTATAGTTTTCATGCAAAAATCTTCTGGCCATTTGGAATGCGCATCCATCACTACTAGATACATCATTCCCCAAAAGGGTCCTGCAAAATTAGTATGTAGACATGGCCAGGGAGCTGATGGCTGTTCCCAGGAGTGTAATGGTGCTGGTTTAGGCATGTGCTGTACCAGTTGGCATCCCAAACATTCCTTAGCAATCTGCTCTATTCATTGGTCAATGCCTGGCCACCACATAAAACTTCTGGCAAATGCCTTCATTTTTACTTCTGCAGGAGACCTACCTGGAACTCCTGAGACTCTTGTGCATTATTATACTATGTATAATGAAAGAAATTCCCCACATGACATCCTTAATATATGGTAACTTCACCTTTGCATGTATAATAAAGTGCATCTTAAGGCAGTCAGTATATTTCCAGCCCTTCATAGTAGCTTCATAGACCTGAGCGAGTGTGGGAGCCCTCTTGATTTCTTGCTTGATCTAACTACAAGTTACTGGGGAGCACTCAGTCTGAAACAAGCGGACCAAGTCAATAGATTCTCTCTCTATTACAGGTTGCCCTTCAACCAGCAAGGGCAAGTGGGAGAGCTTGCCAGCGTTTGCCTGCACTTCTGTTCTTTTTAATTCAATGTCATAGATGTAAGCAGCTGAGATGAGAGCCTGTCGTAGCATATGTGCGACCATTGTCACTGAAACTCCCTTCCTCAGATGAACGATTGCTACTAGGGTTTAGCAGGCTATGACAAGGGTGAATTTCCTTCCATATAGATACTGGTTGAATTTCCTTAAGGCCCACATCAGACTTTAAGCTTCCTTGACTATATGTCCATAGTTACGTTCTGCTGCTGAGAGAGATCTGGAGGCAAATGCTTCAGGTCTTTCACTGCCATCTGGCATGGTGTGCGATTTAATGGCCCCAATTCCATGGGAGGAAGCATCGCATGCTAACTTGATAGGCAAGGATGGGTTAAAGTGTGCAAACACACTGGTCAGATGTGACTAATTATTTTGCTTCCAGGAAAGCTTTTAGATATTCACATGACCATAACCACTTCTGACCAGCCTGCACCAAACAGTTCAGCGGATGCAATACAGTTACTGGGTTTAGTACAAATCAGATCTAAGTAGCTAATAAATCCTAGAAATGATCTAAGTTGTGACACATCCTCTGTCGGTGGCGCTTCCAGGACCACTTTAATCTTCTTCTGAGGTTTATGTAGACCTTGTGCATCAATAATGTGCCCACGATAAGCTATTGAGTCCTTGACACATTTGTATTTGATGTGATTGGCTCATAAGTCATACCCCATATTCTTCTGTACATTTTAATGCCCTTTTCAGGGTTTCCAGAGTTTCTGCATCTCTTCCACCGATCACAATATCATCATCCAAACACCACCATTCGTGGGATACCTTGCAAAACTTGGTCTACTGTCATGTAGCAGAAGCTGAAGAAACACA
This sequence comes from Emys orbicularis, assembly GCF_028017835.1. NCBI lineage: Eukaryota > Metazoa > Chordata > Testudines > Emydidae > Emys > Emys orbicularis. Next base: position 132,800,029 of record NC_088687.1, on the reverse strand, counting down.
AAACACTAGCCTGTCGTACCAGTACAGACTCATTTGTGCATTGATTTTGAGGTATGCCTTAGACTGTTTCTGAAATTCCAACTGTAGGTAGATCTGTGACAAATCAATTTTGCTGTATCATTATCCACCTGCTAGTGTAGCAAAAATGTTTTCAATTTGAGGCAGGCAGTATTTTTCAACATTCAGTTCAGGGATAGGATACAGAGGGACCTAGACAAATTAGAGGATTGGGCCAAAAGAAATTTGATGAGGTTCAACAAGGACAAGTGCAGAGTCCTGCACTTAGCATGGAAGAATCCCATGCACAGCTACAGACTAGGGACCAAATGGCTAGACAGCAGTTCTGCAGAAAAGGACCGAGGGGTTACAGTGGATGAGAAGCTGGATATGAGTCAACAGTGTGCCCTTTTGACAAGAAGGCTAACGGCATTTTGGGCTGTATAAGTAGGGGCATTGCCAGCAGATCGAAGGACGTGATCATTCCCCTCTATTCGACATTGGTCAGACCTCATCTGGAGTACTGTGTCCAGTTTTGGGCCCCACACTACAAGAAGGATGTGGAAAAATTGGAAAGGATCCAGCGGAGGGTAACAAAAATGATTAGGTGGCTGGAGCACATGACTTATGAGGAGAGGCTGAGGGAACTGTGCTTGTTTAGTCTGCAGAAGAGAAGAATGAGGGGGAATTGGATAGATGCTTTCAACTACCTGAAAGGGGGTTCCAAAGAGGATGGATCTAGACTGTTCTCAGTGGTACCAGATAACAGAACGAGGAGTAATGGTCTCAAGTTGCAGTGGGGGAGGTTTAGGTTGGATGTTAGGAACAACTTTTTCACTAGGAGGGTGGTGAAGCACTGGATTGGGTTACTTAGAGAGGAGGTGGAATCTCCTTCCTTAGAGGTTTTTAAGGTCAGGCTTGACAAAGCCCTGGCTGGGATGATTTAGTTGGGGATTGGTCCTGCTTTGAGCAGCGGGTTGGACTAGATGACCTCCTGAGGTCCCTTCCAACCCTGATATTCTATGATTCTATCATTCACAGCCCCACAGGACCAGTCCCCCCCTTCTCAATGACATATAACTCTAAAAAACATTGCTTATTGTTATACTCCACTTCACTTGCATCACTCCAATGGGCACTATCTATGCTCTTGTATATGTTTTTAGCAACATCGGTGTCTCTCTCGATATGGTATTTTTCAAAATATCCTTAGTGTGAGACAGGGGCCTGTGTCCAATTCCATATTGAGCGTTTTTCCCGTCACCCGCAGGGTCAACCAGATCGCTGACTTGCCATTTCTCCTCACGCTATACATATCCAGTCTGGCTACCCCGCTCTCACACTGTGTGTCACTACTGCCTCTGTCCACAGAGTATACATTGATATTCCTTTATCTATACCCTATACTCTTTCTTATTTCTCTCAGCGAGCCAAACCACTTGGATATGCCTTTTTTTATTGAAGTGTCAGGCATGTTTAAATCAGCAGTCATGGGGAGTATGGAACACTTTTCCACATCCATAACATGGGTCTGTCTGCTGAGTGGACCACCTCTTGCCTGCAGTTACAGATAGTGTATGCGTTCTTACTTCCCTTTCAGCTCCCATACCACACTTTCCATTGCTAGTCCAGTTTCTACTGAGCCTTTCAAACTCAGATGTTCCTCAGTTAGAAGCCTCTTCTGTATGTTTTCATTAAGCAGTCACCTCACAATTCTCTCTTAGGGCCTCGTTAAGCCCATCCTTAAAAGCACAGTGTTATGACAATCTTTTTTAACCCTGTCACCGAGGCGGAAATAGATTCACCTGCAAGCTGATTCCACTTGTGAAATCTAAACCTCTCTGCTATAATCAGTGCTTTGGATACCAAGTGCTCTTGAGCAATTCACTCTCTCTTGAAGGGTTTTGCTTGCAGGCTCTCTGGGGCCATCAAACTGTGTACTAATCTGTATGACAGTTTAGTACTGTACTATCCCATTTGCTTTGCTCTGTGAATCAGCTGCTTTACTTGCAGACTCACAGTGTTTGTGCACCTGCTGCTCTCCACATGGGGACAGTGCTAGGGTCAGACTTCAGGCACCACTTGGCGGCTTTCTTTTGACTTAATCTTCACAGTCATTTCCTCCCCAGGGGGCGTATAATCTAACCACTGCTCGCACAGGATGAAAACATTCTTCTTTCATTCTTATGTAACAGTAAGGAACATTTGATGGTTTAGATAAAGTCAGAACATGCAAAAGGGAAGGATACATACTAAAATGGCTGCCCTTCTCATACTTGGCAACAGAGAAGGGTTTTCCTGGGGGTTACAGCAAAATCTGAGACCAATCTCTACCACACCACACATGGCAAAAAGGCTTAAATTCCTCACATACTATTCTTGTCTCTTTTATATACTGTTCCGTGAAATTACAACTCTATTCATTTGCCTGTCCGCTCCGATCAGCTGACAAGATGACAAAACTAGAGAGAGAGAGAGAAGTGGAGTGTATTAAATTCAGAATGTTTTGGCTGTTAGCTAATTTAAAAAAACACAACTAAGGGTCAGATTCTTCTCTGAGTTAAGCTGGTATAAATTGGAAGAAAATCCACTGTCTTTGGCTCCCTTAAGGAAAACATTCAGCTCAACTTTCCATCAAAAACTCTCCAGCCAGGAGCCCATTGGTTAGTTTCTGTGCACTCTATTAACTTGCTAACACATGTATAGGGGAAGAAACAAACACACCAGCCAGCACTTGTCATGGCTAATGAGTTAGTTTCCCAGCGCCACCAAGACCACAGCAGCAAAAGCCTATGGAACCGTCATGTGCCATGAAGTAATAGTACTTAGTGTTTCTCTACTGGTCTTCGTGCACTGATCTCAAAGTGTTCTACACTGAGACTCACTATAATTACAGACGGGGAAAACTGAGGCACAGGTGAAGTAACTTGACCAAGCTCCCCCAAAAACTTCAGAGACTTAATGTAACCTGAGTGAGCATTAATTATTCCACAGCTACCCATGTGTGCCCTTGGGAGTGATGGAGGACCACAGGGGAGGCCAGCCAGGGGAAACCTTGTCAGCATGGTTCCAGTGGCTTAGGGCTGTGGCAGAAAGGCAGCCATCCCTAAAGCCAATACAGAAGCAGAGTCCCCAACACACCGATGGCCCTGACCTCCTGTGCATCCCCCAGACTGTGCAGTGTTCGGGGGCAGAAGCGCTGCTTCTTGCACAAGGGGCCCCGGCAACAGAATGGATTGGAGAAAGCTCTTCGAGAGGGTCCATGCACAGTTTACTTTCACTCCCCCTGGAAGGAGATGGTCAGACTCCACGTCTTCTCTTCCCAAAGCTGTCGATCCACCACCTATCACCAGCACAAACCTCACACAAACTTCCTAAATGGACCCAGTTGCTGTTATGGATAATGGCATTTTTCAGCATGATCTTTAATTGCTTAAATCTCATTCAAATGTAAAACCCTTCTTATCTCAATTCTCTGCTCATGGCTATTCCAGGTGACTCTAGGTGTGAACACCCAGAATCCCGATGGCCTGTCCATGAATGTGCTGCAGGATCCAAGCTACAGATGGGTCCAAATTGCATGTACTACAGACAGACTGAGAGCCACATTTATTAACATTTCAAGGAGGTTGGTGTCAGAACTTTGGTTTAGTCCTTTAAAGAGAGAGGGGCCAGTCGTTACAGTCACCTCCAGATGCACAACCAAACGCTTCCATAGTTTGGAGCTGCGTAAACCTGGGATTTTGGTTCAGGCCCAACTCTAATCTAAAGGCGGTAACTGCAGAGCTGAATAATACCAGGGAAATCAGTACGATTGCTTCTGAAGTGAGGTACTTCTCAGAATCTGGCTGCAACTTATCAATGGTACAGACACAAACACTGGATGTTCCTCTAAAGCTTATAAGTATTATCAAAGCCTTAGCTGACATGTGAGCAATAATACCTGGTTTCATCCATAGACACTCCATTCTCAGACCAGAGGCTGTACATGGCTCTCTCTACACCCTCTGCACTGTGCCACAGGGAATGCACATATATACAGAGCAGCTGCTTTGCATATTTCTGCCTGAGTGGCATTTCCTTGCAATGCCGGGTAGATATAAAAGTTTTATTTTTCAGACTTGATGCCTTAGATTGTCCGTGTCTGTCAGACTTGACGAATCAGGATGATTTCACAGACTCATCTGATCTGGCTCCTAGTGATCTGGATTCAGGGTAAGAACACTGCCAGGGGAGCTATTAGATTAAGACGATAATCTCTCACCAAGATTTAATCATCATAGATCTCTTCATCAAATCAACATTAATTCTTCATCCCATGAGATCACAAGGAGACATTTCCAGTGGATGTAGACTTTAATGTAATTAACTGGTTCAACTGAAATTTAGTCAATAAATATTTGCAGTTTTCCTTATTTAATAGCATTTAATTTCATTCTCCTAATTTTTCTTATAATATTTTTCCTCTCTGCCAGATTCCAATGGGCAGATTGTGATGACTCAGACTCCAGAATCCCTAGCAGTGTCTCCAGGAGACACAGCCACTATCCGCTGCAAAGCCAGTTCCAGTGCTAGTAGCAGCATGGCCTGGTACCAACAGAAATCAGGACAAGCTCCTAAACTCCTTATCCACAGCGCTTCCACCCGCCCCTCTGGGATCCCAGACCGGTTCAGTGGCAGCGGGTCTGGTACCGACTTCACTTTTACAATCAGCCGGGTTGAGGTGGATGATGCTGGAGATTATTATTGTATGCAGGGACAGAGCTTCCCTCTCACAGTGATACAGACCGGCACAAAAACCCTTGTTCCATTTCTGTTACTCGATGTAACAGCTGTTTCCTAACCACTCCCAGAGCAGGCAAGCGTGTGCCAGATTTTGGGCACCTTTTGAGAAACCACAAACCACAGTCTAATTTCATCTTCTCATTTCTACAGCTCCCAGCCTGCTGGAATTTACAGGCTCATTTATTACAATAAACTCAGCAGCTTCTCTTTGTCCACTCAAGTCTATGCACTTCTTCCTACAGGCAGGATCCAAGCTCCCACTATCGTTACAATCAATACAAGCCATACGTCAGCTGACAAATGGTGGCCACCGTTAAAAACATCCAGCAGCTACCTGCATGAGCAGAAACAGCAGATTGGCTGCTTTCTTCCCTTGCAGCCCATACAAAGACTAAGGCCACGTCTACACCAGAAAGCTTGTGTAGCCATTTTATGGGAACCTTTGTGTACCTGTGATCAGTGATAGTGACCAATAGCCTCCTTAAAACAAAGTATTTAGCAGTTGGAACAAAGTATCAGAGAAACAAGAATTTAAAAGAACAAAGAGATAGCATGTGCATTTGGATTAATCTAATCTTACATTTCACAACAAGATAAATCAAACAGGCTAGCTTCTTACATTACAGAACAAGAACTGAACCAACTCGTATTCCCTTAGTGCTTGTCTACACATGGAGTTATTCCAGAATAGCTATTAACTATTAATAAGTATTCTTGAATAACTATGAAATCAGAGTAGGTATTCCTGGATAACTACATGAGTGAACAATCTTATTCTGGAATAAGTGTGCTTTGCTCCTGTTTACCTGAATCCCCTTTGAAAGTGGATTAAGAAAAACAGAAAAAGGTGCTCTTAGGTTATGTCTACACTAGAAATGCTGGAGCAGGGGAGCTGCATAGCACTTAAGTGTAGATATATTACAGCGACAGAAGGAGTTCTTCCATCTCTGGAGTAAATCTACCTCTCCAAGAGGTAGTACCTAGGTCAAGAGAAGAATTCTTTCGTCAACTTAGTGCAGTCTGCTCTGGGGCTTACGTTGTCTTAAGAATGTCTCTCATACCCTTTAGTAACACAGACAGGTCCACCTAACTTCCTAGTGAAGGCCAACCCTTATTCCAGAATAAGAATATCCACACATGGAGCTATTCAAGAATAGCTATTGTACTTTAAATTCACATCATACAGTAATTCAAATTATATTTCAAATATAGACAGGTCCCTAGAAAACAAAGACCCTCCAGTGACCCACCCAGGTCACAATTACCAGCATATCCTGATGATGTTTCCCCTCTCCCCCACTTGTCCTGTTTGTCACCAACTCTTTCAAGGAAACACCAATTCACAATTCCTTACGGCCCCTAATATCCCACTTCTCTGCTCAGGAATAATTATAACTACATGGGATGAGTTACTGTGAAATTAAACATCATTGTGAAGACCCTTCTGTGAATCTCCTGAAGGCCCAAGGCTCTGATGAGACCAAGATACACATACTGGAGGCAGACACTGGAGATTCTCAAACCAACCTCCAGTATGGATGTGGACATTTTTAGGCCCTTGATAGGGCGAGTGACCAATCATGAAAATCACTTCTAGATGCACAGACAAACGTTTCCATCATTTGGAGCTCTTTGTATCCGGTATTTTGGTTCAGGCCCAACTCTAATCTAAACTTTGCAAATGCAGGACAAAGTTCTATAATCCTTTGGCCTGAGCTACACTTAATGCTTCTCACCAGCACAGCTATGCCAGCATGGGTGTGATTTTTGACCAACATAGCTATGGTGCTATAAGAACTAGTGTAGATGCAGATATGGAGGAATAAACTGCTTCTGCTGGTATAGATTACGAAGATCAAGAGGAACATATGCCGTTAGGTGCACAGAGACACAGGGGACTGGACTCCTGGATGGAATCTTCACCCAGACTGCCCACTTGGATGTTTGCGGGGGGAAATTGGAAGGGTCATCAGGAGGCGAGAGGAAAAAGGATGACAGAGGGTGGTGGACAGCTAAACAGTGATCAGGAAGGGTAGCACTGATGGGCTCTTATAAGATTATGTTTTCCCACTAGAGTAGGACATAGTAGGGTTCTTGAAAGCTACTGTTATGTTGTTATAATGTTTATTCTGGTTAAATAGAAGTTTAGTGGTTTTTCAAATCCAGAAGTTGGAGACCCTGAAGGGATCTGCAGGGCCCTAGAAATAGAGTTAGGAAAAGCAACCAGGATCACCCAATGTTCACAGGCAAATGTCCTGAGAGGAAGATCAGAGAGGTGAAAGGGCTGCACTGGCAACCCAGAGATGTGGGTGTTGAACAAGGTGTGTGTCCCAGAAGGGGCAGATAATGACACTCATACTAAGTAGTATCTCAGCTCACAAGCAGCCCCACGGATATCAATAGAAGGACTTGCAAAGTAAGATACTCCACAAAGGAAGCTTCTCAGATGCTGGATGAAAGTTACCAGTGATACAGACACACACACACCGGGTACTGCATTAAAACATACTGTGATAAATGAAGGCGGGGGGTAGCTCCCTTTTATGGACACCCAGCCAGCCAGTTAGCTATAAAGTCCCTCTTGGTGACTGTTCTCTGCTTGCTTTACCTGTAAAGGGTTAACAAAGTCCCCTGGTTAAAGGAAAGGGAGTGGGCACCTGACCAAAAGAGCCAATGGGAAGGCTAGTACTTTTTAAAATGGGGAAAAAAACTTTCCCTTTGTCTGTGTTGTTGTTCTCCGGGAAAGAGGGGAACAAGGAGCAGTTATGCTGTGGGAAGCTTTAAGCCAGGTATGAAAAACCATCAGCTCATACATGAAGATTGCTTATCTGAAACCCCAGAAATGTAAGTAAATTAGGGAATGTTTAGGAAGACGTGATTAGAGTTATTTCTTTTATTCTTTATTGGCTTGTGGACTCCTCTGTGCTAACCCCAGATGCTTTTGTTTTACTTGTAACCTTTAAGATGAACCTCAAGAGAGCTATCTTGATGCTTCATTTTTATAATTGCTTCTTTTAAGATCTAGCAAAAAGCCTAAGTTCCAAATATATTTCCTTACTTTTTGGGTTTAATAAAATTTACCTTTTTTAAGAACAGGATTGGATTTTTGTGTCCCTAAGAGGTTTGTGCACATGTTCTTTAATTAGCTGGTGGCAACAGATGATTTCCTTTCTTTTTTTCTCAGCTCTTCCTGGGAAGGGGGGTGAAAGGGCTTGAGGGTACCCCACAGGAAGGAATTCCCAAATGTGCCTTCCTGGGTTCTCAAAGGGGGTTGTTGGGTTTTTTTTTTTTTTTACACTTTGGTGGTGGCAGCATCTACCCATCCAAGGTCAGAGAGAAGCTGTGACCTTAGGAGTTTAATACCAGCCTGGAGATGCCAGTATTAATTTTTGAAATCCTTGCGGGCCCCTACCTTCTGCACTCAAAGTTCCAGAGTGGGGAATCAGCCTTGACACATACATTGATAACAAGAGCCACTGCCCTCTTTACATGTGCAATACTCAGTTCAATCAACAGAAGCTGCATTCTGAGACTGAGCTATACAAGGTCCTCTCTTTGCACTGGGGAACAGAGAATGGACATTTACACAGAGCAGCTGCTTTGCATATTTCCACCTGAGTGACATCTCCTTGCAATGCAGGGCACATATAAAGTGTTATTTCTTAGACTTTATACCTTAGACTTTCACGGTCTTTCAGACTAGAGGGACAAAAATGATTTCACAGACTCATCTCATCTGTCTCCTAGTGCTCTGGATTCAGGGTAAGAACAACATCATGGGAAGTATTAGATGAAGAATCTCTCACCAACACTTAATTATCATACATTTCTTCATCAAACCTACATTAATTCTTCATCCCATGAGCTCACTGGAGATCTCTCCCCAATAGACACAAATAATGCAACTAGATGGTTTAAATGAAAGTTAGACAGTAGATATTTGCAGATTTATTTTTATAATAGTATTTCATGTAATATTTTTTCTCTCACCCAGATGCCAAGGGGCAGATTGTGATGACTCAGACTCCAGAATCCCTGGCAGTGTCTCCAGGAGACAGAGTCACCATCAACTGCAAAGCCAGTTCCAATGCTAATAGCAACATACACTGGTACCAACAGAAATCAGGACAAGCTCCTAAGCTCCTTATCTACAGCGCTTCCACCCGTCCCTCTGGGATCCCAGACCGGTTCAGTGGCAGTGGGTCTGGCACTGACTTCACTTTTACAATCAGCCGGGTAGAAGCTGATGATGCTGGAGATTATTATTGTCAACAAGTTCAAAGCTGGCCTCTCACAGTGATACAGAGCAATGCAAAAACCTCCCTGCTTTCTTCAGCTTCAGTTCCTCCTGTAACAGCTATTTCCTATAGACAGAAAAGGCATTGTTCCAACTGCTGCTGTATCAGAGTGATGGAGTGTCTGTCCGTTTCAGGCACTTCACCCCATTATCCATTCCTTCCTGTCATATCTACAGCTCTCCTACACTGTAATAGCACAAAGACTGGAATTTTTGCCAGGTGATTATTAATATCTTCCTTTTAACTACGGAAGACTATTTACTCTTATAGGCTGGATCCAATTTCCCACTAACTTTACAATATAGGTCTAACATTTCAGCTGAAAAATGCCTACCGCTGTATAAAGCATCCAGAAATTACTTGTGTAAGCAGAATGAGCAGAGTGGCTGTCTCCCTCCCCATACAAGCATAAAGCAGTAAGACCCCTTTCGATAATCTGGTGCATGCCCATAAGGCAGCTCACAGATGGGACAGAGAAAAGGATTTTCTACACTACAATTCCTGAGTCACTTCTGTATTCCAATGACCTACAGAATCTGGTCTAGATTTCAGACAATCTGAAATAGGAGAGGAAAAGTGCTGACACCAGTTCAGTTTTTAACAAGTAGCCGTTAGACCTTATCTGCTAGTCACTTAGCCCTGGGCAGCAGCACACAGCCTCAGTACCATGGACCATGCTGCTGTTCTCTGCAAGGGTTTAGCTGTGGAGCAGTCTCTCCAGGAAGAATACAGCAGCCTCCATTGCCCTTATACATCCTCAGCACCAGGGACAGGGACAATGGGAGGATGTGGCTAGCAGCAAATCCTGCTGCATTTCTCCTGCCCTTCCCTAGGCCTTATCCTAAATGGCCTCCACACTCTGATGTACATAGATTTCTTGCAGAGCTAGGAGCATTTCATTATCTGCTCATGCTAAGTTTCATTCTATGACTTAATATAAAGAGTGATAGTATTTGATACGGTCTCAGCACTGTACAGACAACCCTCCCAATGCCTCTCCTAGGTCGGTAACACTATCATCCCATTTTACAGAAGGATGAAGTGCCTAGCCTAAAGCCACACACTGAGTCAGTGGCAGGATTAGAATTCACATCTCCGGCTTCCTTGTGCATATGCTCTCATGCCACACTGCTTAACAGCAACAGAACGTGCTGTCAGGCAGAGTGAGCATGTGATTTACAATCAGCCTTGCATAGGGTGACCAGACGTCCCAATTTTATTGGGACAGTCCCGATTTTAGGGGACTTGTCCCACGTCTCAACCTTACATTGGTCGGGACGCACTTTGTCCCGATATCGGGGGGACCGCGGCAAGCTGGCGCCGCCGGCGCCACCACCTCTCCTCCTGGGGGGGCCCTGGGGCAGCACAGAGCAACCTCTCCTGTTGCTTCTCACACAGCTCCCTTTCCTCAGAACCCTGCATAACCCAAACTAACAATAACCCAGCATGTCTTCCCAAAAGGGAACATCTGCTCACACATTAACAAAATACTTGGAGGACTATGTGTAACAGAATTGAGGGCATTTTTTCTTGCATAAACGGCTTTACTCCCCAATTCACCAAAATAATTCTTACTTGCTGCTCCCCAGTTGGAGCATTTCAGGAGTAAAACAGACACAGCCCTCCCAGTGCTTTACTGACAGTGCTGCCATGTGGGGAAGCCTGAACCGAGGTCCTGAATTCCAGAGCTAGCAGAGTGTAGAAGGGTTGAAGGGGCATGACACTCACCTTCTGGAATGAAGGAACAACTCCTGCTACTCTCTAGCGACCCATTTGGACACTCGGAATAACACAGACGGGAGCTATTGGCTGTGTCCATCCTTCATTTGCTAGAGGGAAGGTGGCAGCAACATGGGGCCCTTGAGGGAGCATTTGGGCAGTCGTCAGGTTCACAAGTGGCCTCAGATGGGAAAAAGCACAAAACCATATTTTCTCCTTTAGATGAGGGCACTTGACATGTTTGTGGGGCTGGGGAAGAGTTTGGCATGTCTGAAAGAACATCTGCACACGTTCCCTCAGATGATGCTGGGTGTTCAGCACAGCTGCTTTCCAGCATATTATCGTGGCTTCAAGCTGGAGCACCAATGTTGGAACAAGTAGCAGCTTCCCAAATTTTGCTTCTTTTGTTAGGCATGGAATCACCCTCGAATAGCGCAATTGGTTGATGTGGTGGCACCAAAACATATTGGGTGACACTTGTACGGTATAAGACAAAGGACTCATTGGCACACTAACATTTGCCGGACCCCACGTACTGGGTCCCCAATAGATGCACAAACACTGTTTGACCCACTTGTAGCTGACAAGGTTCACTGATCCCTCGTACCTTAGCTTAACTTATTAGATGATTTTGGACTTGTAGATATAGGTCTGGCTTCAATAAATCAGAGTGTGACCTGAGATATTAGCCCATACACAGCATTCCAGATGTTTGGTTTATCATGGCTGGCACTGCATTTCAATATTCTAGCAAGAAGCATGCCAGTTTCTGCTGTAAAGACACCATCTCACATGCCCTGGATCGCAGCGTTTGCTTAAAAGTTTGCACAGACCTTTCAGCCAAGCCATTGGTGGCAGGGTGATATGGGGCTGAGATGATATGTCTAATACCATTTTTCCTCATGAACCACCAAAACTCTTCTGAACTAAACTGAGGACCATTATCACTCATGTCTTGTTCTGGCAGTCCAGTAGACCTTGTGCATCAATAATGTGCCCACGATAAGTTATTGAGTCCTTGACAAATTTGTATTTTATGCGATTGGCTCACATCTTTAGGGAAAGAAACACATGCACCAGCCAGCAGTTGTCATGGCTAATGAGTTAGTTTCCCAGCACTGGCAAGACCACAGCAGCAAAAGTCTATGGAACAGTCATGTGCCATGAAGTAATAGTACTTAGCGTTTCTCTGATGGTCTTCGTGCACTGATCTCAAAGTGTTGCACAGGAAAAGTCACTATACGTACAGATGGGGAAAAGTGAGGCAGAAGTGAAATAACTTGTCCAAACTCCCTCAAAGACTTCAGAGACCTAATGTAACGTGAGTGAGCATTAACTCTTCCACAGCTACCCGTGTGTGCCCTTGGGACTGGTGGAGGACCCCAGGGGAGGCCAGCCAGGGGAAACCATGTCAGCATGGTCCCAGTAGCTCAGGGCTGTGGTGGAAAGGCAGACAACCCTAGAGCCGACACAGAAGCATGGTCCCCACCACACCGATGGTCCTGACCTCCTGTGCATCCCCCAGACTGTGCAGTGTTTGGGGGCAGAAGCGCTGCTTCTTTCTTAAGGTGCCCCGGCAACAGAATGGATTGGAGAAAGCTCTTCAAGAGGATCCATGCACAGTTTACTTTCACTCACCATGGAAGGAAATGGTCAGGCCCCAGGTCTTCTTTTCCAAAGCTGTCGATCCACCACCTATCACCAGCACAAACCTCACACAAACTTCCTAAATGGACCCAGTTGCTGTTACGGATAATGGCATTTTTCAGCAAGATCTTTAATTGCTTAAACCTCATTCAAACGTAAAGCCCGTCCTATCTGACTGCTCTGCTCATGGCTATTCCAGGTGACTCTAGGTATGAACACCCAGAACCCTGATGGCCTGTCCATGAATGTGCTGCAGGATCCAAGCTACAGATGGGCCAGAGTTGCATGTAGTAGAGACAGACTGAGAGCCACATTTATTAACATTGCAAGGAGGTTGGATTCAGGACTTTGGTTTAGTCCTTTAAAGAGAGAGGGGCCAGTCGTGACAGTCACCTCCAGATGCACAGCCAAACTCTTCCATAGTTTGAAGCTGCTTGAACCTGGGATTTTGGTTCAGGCCCAACTCTAATCTAAACGCGGTAACTGCAGAGCTGAAGAGTACCTTACTGCACAAGCAGTCCCAGGGAAATCAGTACGATTGCTTCTGAAGTGAGGTACTTCTCAGAATCTGGCTGCAACTTATCAATGATGCAGACACAAACACGGGATGTTCACATAAAGCTTATAAGGATTAGAAAAGCCCTAGCAGCATGAGAGCAATAATACCCGGTTTCATCCATAGGAGCTGTATTCTCACACCGAAGGCTGCACATGGTCCTTTCTCTCTACACCCTCTGCACTGGGTCATTTACATAGAGCAGCTGCTTTGCATATTTCCACCTGAGTGGCATTTCCTTGCAATGCCGGGCAGATATAAAAATTTCATTTTTTACACTTGATGCCTTAGATTCTCAGTGACTGTCAGACTTGACGAATCAGGATGATTTCACAGACTCATCTGATCTGGCTCTTAGTGCTGTGGATTCAGGGTAAGAACTACAACAGGGAAGCTATTGGATTAAGATAATCATCTCTCACCAAAATTTAATCATCATAGATCTCTTCATCAAATCAACATTAATTCTTCATCCCATGAGATCACAAGGAGACATTTCCAGTGGATGTAGATTTTAATGTAATTAACTGGTTCAACTGAAATTTAGTCAATAAATATTTGCAGTTTTCCTTTTTTTAATAGCATTTAATTTGATTCTCCTAATTTTTCTTATAATGTTTTTCCTCTCTCACCAGATTCCAATGGGCAGATTGTGATGACTCAGACTCCAGAATCCCTGGCAGTATCTCCTGGAGACACAGTCACTATCCGATGCAAAGCCAGTGCCAATGCTTATAGCAATATGGCCTGGTACCAACAGAAATCAGGACAAGCTCCTAAGCTCCTTATCCACAGCGCTTCCACCCGTCCCTCTGGAATCCCAGAGCGGTTCAGTGGCAGTGGGTCTGGTACCGACTTCACTTTTACAATCAGCCGGGTTGAGGTGGATGATGCTGGAGATTATTATTGTCAGCAGGGACAGAACTTACCTCTCACAGTGATACAGACCAGTACAAAAACCTTTGTTCCATTTCTGTTACTCGATGTAACAGCTGTTTCCTACCCACTCCCAGAGCAGGCAAGCGTGTGCCAGATTTTGGGCACCTTTTGAGAAACCACAAACCACAGTCTAATTTCATCTTCTCATTTCTACAGCTCCCAGCCTGCTGGAATTTACAGGCTCATTTATTACAATAAACTCAGCAGTTTCCCTTTGTCCACTCAATTCTATACACTCCTGCCTATAGGCAGGATCCAAGCTCCCACTATCGTTACAAAACAAGCCATACATCAGCTGACAAATGGCGACCACTGTACAAAGCCTCCAGCAGCTACCTGCATGAACAGAAACAGCAGATTGGCTGCTTCCTTCTCCTGCAGCCCATACAAAGATTAAGGCCACGTCTACACTAGAAAGCTTGTGTAGCCACTTTATGACGAGGACAGAGAGCTCTCCTGTCGACATAATTAATTCACCCCAACGAGCAGCCACAGCTATGTCAGCAGGAGACGCTCTCCCACCAACATACGGCTGTCCACGCCAGTGCTTATGTTGGCAAAATGTATGTCACTCAGGGGGGATGGAACATTGGAACACCCCTGACCGACACACATTTTGCCGACATAAGTGCTAGTGTAGACATAGCCAAATGCACTTAAACCCCTTTCCATACATTGCAGTCACACTTATGGGGCCAGCTGAATCTGCTCCCTCTCTGGTGTCTCTCAGTGTATCCCCACAGGTGTTAAGCCTCTTCCCTCACCTGTCTCACGGTGGAATCATGGAATCCTCCGTCTCTTTGATCATGACCAAGACATCGTATATACCTGCCCCTTAACACCCGCCAGGTCTAACTGGATTCCGAGCAGCTGTGTTTCATAGAATGATAGAAATGTAGGCCTAGAAGGGACCTTGAGAAGTCAAGTCCAGCCCCCTGCGCTGAGTCAAGACCGAGTCAACCTAGACCATTCCTGACAAGTGTTTGTCCAAACTGTTCTTGAAAACCTCCAATGACGGAGATTCCACAACCTCCCTAAGAAGCCTATTTCAGATCCTAGCTACCCTTAGAGTTAGAAAGATTTTCCTAATATCTAACTTAAATGTCCCCTGCTGCTGATTATGCCCATTACTCCTCATCCTGCCTTGAGCAGACCTGGAGAAAATTGATCACAGCCCTCTTTATAACAGCCCTTAACATTATTGAAGACTGTTATCCAGTCCCCCCTCTGTCTTCATTTCTCAAGAGTACATTTGCCCAATCTTTTTTTAAAACCTTCCCTCATAAGTCAGGTTTTCTAAACCCTTTATAGCTTTTTTGTTTTGTTTCCTCCCTTTGTGAACCTGTGATCAGTGACAGTGACCAATAGCCTCCTTAAAACAAAGTATTTCTATTTAGCAGTTGGAACAAATGATCAGAGAAACAAGGATTTTAAAGAACAAAGAGACAGCATGTGTTTGATTTTATCTAATCTTACACTTTACAACAAGTGAAATCAAACAGGCTAACTTCTTACATTACAGAACAAGAACTGAACCAACTCATATTCCCTTAGCGCTTGTCTACACATGGAGTCATTCCGGAATAGCTATTAACTATTCTTGAATAACTATTAACTCAGAGTAGCTATTCCTGAAGAGCTCCATGGGTGGACAATCTTATTCCAGAATAAGTGTGCTTGCTCCTCTTTAGCTGAACCTGATTTGTAAGTGTATTAAGCACAACGGGAACAAGGCGCTTTTAGGCTATATCTACACTAGAAATGCTAGAGCAGGGCAGCTGCATAGCACTTAAGTGTAGACACATTACAATGACGGGAGGAGTTCTTCAGTCTCTGGAGGAAATCTACCTCTCCGAGAGGCAGTAGCTAGGTCAATGGAAGAATTCTTCCATCAACTTAGTGCAGTCTGCTCCGGGGCTAAGGCTGGCTTAACTACATCTCTCATGGGTGTGAATTTTTCACTCTCCTGAGCATCATAGACACTAACGTTGTAGTGAAGGCCAACCCTTATTCCAGAATAAAAATATCCACACATGGAGTTATTCAAGAATAGCTAGTGTACTTTAAATTCACACCATACAGTAATTCAAATTATCTTTCAAGTGTAGACAGGTCCCTAGAAAACAAAGACCCTCCTCTGACCCACCCTGGTCACAACTATCCACATGTCCTGATGATGTTTCCTCTCTGCCCCGCTTGTCCTGTTTGTCACCACCTCTTTCAAGTAAGCACCGATGAACAGTGTCCCTCTCTTGAGTCTGGGCCCAGTTGCCAGATAGTTCTCCAGAGTGTAATAGTCTTTGTTTGAAGGCCTAAGAGTGAAGTCTCCTGGAGCCTCAGACCACCTTTTGCTTGTTAGAATGAGCATGAGGATGGCTGCTCCATTGTCAGGGCATTTAGACCCATTCAATCTTCACAGACTGTAATACCTACTCTGATGACTGTCTCCTCCATGCGGCTCCGGGTGTTCATACATTATAAAGCCACATGGGACCACTGTAGTCATCTCACCTCCTGTGTGATGCAGGCCCCAGCACTTCCCTGAATTAATTCCTGTTTGAACTACAGCATATCTTTTGGAAGAAACAGCCAAGCTTGATTTAAATGGGGGTAAACTGAGGGACAGAGAAGTGAGGGGACTGCAAATCCAGTGCAAGGGTCTGTAACCTTTACTATGTTGAGTAGAACCTTACCTGTGAGGAGTAAGGTAGTACTTAACATGAACAAGGGGGGCAGAATCACCCCCAGAGTGAAAATGGAGAAGGTAAAAGTTGCTGAAGACACAGACATTCAGGCTCCGGGTACTCAGTTCATGTCCATATTGGTTATAAGAGCCAAATCCTGCTCTCACGGCATGTTTGAATCTCCCATTCCACTCAATAAGAGCTCCAGTCTCAGCCTGGGGGCTGTACATGGCCCCTTCTCTGCAATCTGTGCTCCGAGGAACATGCACAGAACCCATTTATACAGAGCAGTTTTTTGCATATTTCCACCAAAGTGACATGTCCAGGGTCTGCAGGGTACGTATAAATCTTTCATTCCCTAGGCTTTAGGCTTCTGAGCTTAGGATCAGTCATTTCAGAAATCTTAAGACGATCTTTCAGACCAGGGGTAGGCAACCTATGGCACGTGTGCCGAAGGCGGCACGCGAGCTGATTTTCAGTGGCACTCACACTGCCTGGGTCCTGGCCACCGGTCCGGGGGGCTCTGCATTTTAATTTATTTTTAAATGAAGCTTCTTAAACATTTTTAAAACCTTATTTACTTTACATACAACAATAGTTTAGTTATATATTATAGACTTATAGAAAGAGACCTTCTAAAATGTTAATGTATGACTGTCACGTGAAACCTTAAATGAATAAATGAAGACTCGGCACATCACTTCTGAAAGGTTGCTGACCCCTGTTTCAGACGCAGCTTCTCTGACTCCTACTGCTCTGGGTTTAGTGTAAAAAAAAAAAAAAAAAACAGGATACACTGGAGTAAGATAATCGTATAGAAAGAATTAAAGGTTGTTAATTTCTTCATCAAACCAACAATACTTCTTACCACATAAGAATGCAGAATCATACATTTACAGTATACAAAGTGCTTCATGTAACTAAGTAGATAAAATGGAAATGAGACATTAGACATATTCAATTTCCTTTTCAAAAATATTCTTAATTGGATTTATTTTATCTCAAGATCCAGTGGCTGGAAGGTGAAGGTAGACAAATTTAGACTAGAAATAAGGTGAAAATGTTTAAGAGTGAAGGATATTAACTATTGGAACAACTTAACCAAGGGTTGTGTTGGTTTCTCCATCACAAGAAATTTCTTAATCAAGCTGGCATGTTTTTCTAAACAACTTGCTCTAGTTCAAACAGGAATTAATTCAGGGAGGGGCTATGGCCTGTACCATGCTGCAGCTCAGACTAGATGATCACAATGGTATGTTCTGGCCTTATAGTCTATGAATACATAATTCTTCTAATTTTTTTCACCATGCAAACTCCATTGGGGACACTGTGATGACTCAGACTCCAGAATCTCTATCAGCATCTCCAGGAGACAGTGTCACTAGCAACTGCAAAGCCAGTTCCAGCAATAACAGAATGTGATGTGGTATCAACAGACATTGGGATAAGCTGCCAAGTTCCTTATCTATGGTGCCTCTGAGACCGGTTCAGTGCATGGGTCTGGCAGTGACTACACATTTACAATCAGCAGGGTTGAAGCAGATGATGCTGGATTGTCAGCCAGGCTATAGCTCATCACAGTGATACCGATCAGTACAAAAAGCTCCCTGCTTTCCTCAGTTTCTGTTCCCCACTGTAACTGCTGCTTCCTATACAGAGCGACAGTACCAATGCAACTGCTGTCCTTTCATAAGGAAATGGGATCTGTTGGGCTTTGGGCTCTTCTCCCTCTAGTCCTGTTTTCTCCCATCATTTTAGAGCTGTCACCATGGCATATGGAAGAGACTAAACTCAAGGGGGAGATACAGAGAGAGAGACCCTCAACTGGTGTAAATCAGTGAAGTTACTTGGGCGATGCTGATTTGCACCAGTGGAGGATCATTCCCACAGAGTCACTGCTACTAAACTTGTGCTGCTCTGCAAAGCTGCACCTTACAGTGCAATCCAAGCACCTTCTTAAAGAGCTTGCAAAATGCAGAGACTTCAGCTCTACAAATGAATAAGACAGCCAGGAAATAAAACTCCAGCGCAGCAGCCAATGTTAAAATAAAATCAAAGCGGACCTTAAAAAATACCTATTTCTGTATATTAACCTTTGAAATGATGAAAAGAGGTTGTTCACATCAGGGCCGCCCAGAGGATTCAGGGGGCATGGGGCAAAGCAATTTTGGGGGCCCCTTCCATAAAAAAAAAGTTGCAATACTATAGAATACTATATTCTCGTGGGGGGCCCTGCTGGACCCGGGGCAAATTGCCCCACTTTCCCCCTCCCCCCCCCCCCCCCCCCCCGGGCAGCCCTGGTTCACATAGCAAGATTGTCTGGTTAGCAAGTGTCTACAAGAATTCCAGCATATCCTTATGTATCTTTATACGTGTGAGAATCAGGCTGAAATCTCTGCAAGCCTGCATCCATTGAAGTCAGTACAATCCCGGCAGCAGAGAATATGGCCCACCATATTCAAGGTATTAATTCAAACTCTTCAGTGCTACAGAACATTCATGTCATGGCCACAAGATGGCAACACTTACCCATACTATTCTGGAGCATCTGAAATTTCATCTAAATAGTTTATAACCAAGTTAATATGTCACTCCACACATTTGGAAGGAATGCAGATAAATAAGTTCTACTGTCCCCACCCTCATCAGTTCTGCTCTTGATTACTGTCACATCCTGCTCCCAGCCTCCCCAACACCTACTGTGCGTCCTTTCACCATGTACTGGTGGAAGGGGCCTCACAGGTGGACAGAGGTGTAATTTGACCTCCTTCCCTCACTGTCACTAAAAATGTCTGGTGCTAACAGGAACCTGGACAAGTGCCTACTCTCCTTAGTTCTTATTCTGCCTCCTGTCCCTTGGGAACTCCAGACCAGTTCAATTTTAATGAGTCTGACCCTTACAACACTCCTATAATCAGCAGATTCAAAGCAGATGATGCTGGAATTCATTATTGTCAGCATTACCGTAGTCCCCACTGCTTTCTACATCCTCTTTCTGTTTAAAACTGCAAACGGCAGATCTCAATTCTCTGTTTCTGTTTAACAGAAAACATTCCACATTACTCTAATGTTAAACTCGGCCCACCCTCCCAATATCACTGTTAATTGTAAACTGTGAGAAGAGTTAGATTAATAGAAAAAACCCTGGATACTCAACAAACACTCAGATTGTACAGGCCATTTCCAATTTTGTTTTTTTCTTAAAAGCCTCACTCTGCTTCTTGTAGCCCAATCAGAAATCCATTCTGTAACTTCCCAGCCCAGAACTTTGGGAAACCTCTTGGGTTTCCATAAGCGGAACAGGTCGTGTGTAGTCAGTATGGGAGCTAGAGAACTAGGCTATGCCCAGAAACCTCAGTAAAGCTTCCCCTTTACATCCACAATAACAGAGTGCCTGTCTCTTCTCTGCTCTGCTCTGTCACATGACAACACTATTCTCTTGCCAGCCGCTCCCATCAGTTGACACGATGGAAGAAAAATTAGAGAGAGAAGCAAAGTGTGTTCAGTAAAGAACATTTTTGCTATTAGCCAATTTACATTAAATAAAACACTAACAAACAAGACCCAGATCCATCTCTGAGTTAAGCTGATATAAATTGGAAGTAAATCCATAGACTTGGGGTCTTAAGGACAGCATGAAACTCTACATTGACAGTCCATCAAATACTCCACACACACCATCCCATCATTTAGCTTTTCCTCCCTCTTAACCTGTAAACACGTAAAAGGGAAGAAACATGCAGTAGCTAGCAGACATCATGGCTGATGAGTTAGAGCAGTGGCTCTCAACCTTTCCAGACTACTGTACCCCTTTCAGGAGTCTGATTTGTCTTGCGTACCCCCAAGTTTCACCTCACTTAAAAACTACTTACTTACAAAATCAGACATAAAAATACAAAAGAGTCACAACACACTATTATTGAAAAATGGCTGACTTTCTCATTTTTACCATATAATTATAAAGTAACTCAATTGGAATATAAATATTGAACTTACATTTCAGTGGATAGTATATAGAGCAGTATAAAAAGTCATTGTCTTTATGAAATTTAAGTTTGTACTGACTTTGCTAGTTCTTTGTATGTAGCCTGTTGTAAAACTAAGCAAATATCTAGATGAGTTAATGTACCCCCCAGAAGACCTTTGAGTACCGCTGGTTGAGAACCATTGAGTTAGATTGTCTCAGTACCTCTGGGACCTGGTAGGTCTGTGCAGCGAAACCCCATAGAACAGACATGTGCGATGAAGTAACATACTTAGCACTTATCTACTGCTCTCTGTGCACAGATCTCAAAGTGCTGTACAGTACAGGGTCACTATTGTTACGGATAGGAAAACTGAGACAAGGACAGGGGAAGGCACATAGACAAGCTCCTCCAGCAAGCCAGTGGGCAGAGCTCATTGTCCGTCCAACCTGAATACCAGCAGAAGAGCCTTCAGTGAGATAATGCAGCCTGATGCAACATTAACTCTTCCACAGCTCCCCGGTGTGGTTGGGAAACACCCTTGGAAGTCTGGGTCCCAGAAGACGGTGGCCAGGGGAAGCCTTGGCAGCCCAGTGGGTCAGGGCTGAGGGACAAGAGCAGACTGACCTAGAGCCAGGACAGAAGCACGGATTCCCCCCCACACCGATGACCCCAACCGACTGTACATCCCCCAGGATGTGCCGAAATCTGGGGCTGGATGTGCTGCCTCTTCGACAACGGACCCCGGCAACTGAATGGATTGGAGAGAGCTCTAGGAGAGGATCCTTGCACCTTTCTTCAGAAAAACCTCTAGGTGTTTAATCCTGTTCAACTCACAGTCCCTTAAAGCCCCTAATATCCCACTTCTCTGCCCAGGAATAATTATAACTACATGGGATGAATCACTGTGAAATTAAAGGTCCTTGTGACGTTCACAGGAAAGTGTCCCGAAAGGAAGATCAGAGAGGTAAAAGGGCTGCACTGGTGACCCAGCAACACCGGCGTTGAACAAGATGTGTGTCCTGGAAGGGGAAGATCGTGACACACATACCGAGTAGTACCTCACCCCACGAGCAGTCCCACTGATATCAATAAAACGGATAGCAACAGGCAAAAACCTGCAGCTCCACTGCTCCGGAGTTGCTCCACGCTCCAGCTCTGGGCTCTGCTCCAAAGCCCTGGATAGCAAAGTCAGATACTACTCAAAACAAGCTTCTCAGGTTCTGGCTCAAAGTTACCAACGATATAGACCCACACACTGGGTCTAAAAGCATATTTGATAACAAGCCCATAGCCTACTCCATGTGTGCAATACTCAGTTCGATCAACAGGAGCTGCACTCGAAGCCTGAGGGCTATCCGAGGCCCTTTCTTTGCACTGGGGCACAGGGAATGGATCTTTATAGAGAGTGGCTGCTTTGCATGCTTCCACCCACACGGCGGTTCCTTGCAATGCAGGGCACATATAAAAGTGTTATTTGCTAAACTTGCTACCTTAGATTACCACAGTTTGTCAGACTAGAGGGCCGAAAATGATTTCACAGACTCATCTCATCTGTCTCCTAATGCTCTGGATTCAGGGTAAGACAATCAAGGGAGATATTTGATGTTGCTCACACGTAGATATATTTCAAGTGGACACACACACACACACACACACACACACACACACACACACACACACACACACACACAGTAACTAGGTGCCTTAAATGAAAATTAGATACTAGATAGTCCCAGAGTTAAGTTTTATAATAGTATTTCATTTGGTTTTTCTCATAATGTTTCTTCTCTTATCCAGATGCCAGTGGGCAGATTGTGATGACTCAGACTCCAGAATCCCTGGCAGTGTCTCCAGGAGACAGAATCACCATCAACTGCAAAGCCAGTACCAGTGCTACTAACAAGATGTCCTGGTACCAACAGAAGTCAGGACAAGCTCCTAAGCTCCTTATCTACAGGGCTTCCACCCGTCCCTCTGGGATCCCAGACCGGTTCAGTGGCAGTGGGTCTGGCACTGACTTCACTTTTACAATCAGCCGGGTTGAAGTTGATGATGCTGGAGATTATTATTGTCAACAAGGTAAAAGCTCTCCTCTCACAGTGATACAGAGCAATACAAAAACCTCCCTGCTTTCTTCAGCTTCTGTTCCTCTTTGTAACAGCTGATGCCTATAGAAAGTCAAAGCATCTCTCCAACTGCTGCTGTCCCAAAGTGATGGAGTATCCATGAATTTCAGACACATCCCCCATTGTCTATTTCTTCCTTTCATTTCTACAGCTCCCTCACTGCAGTAGTACAGAGACTGGATGGTTCATAATATACTCAGTGGCTTCCTTTTAACTACTGAGGAATATTAGCTCTAATAGGCTGGATCCAATTTCCTACCAACATTACAAAGCAAGATCAATATATCAACTGACAAATGGCAACCACCGTATAAAGCATCTGGAAATAACTTACGTAAGCAGAATGAGCGGAGTGACTGCCTCCCCCTCCAACACAAGCCCCAAAGCAGGTGCCCCCCTTTCCACAATATGGTGCATGCATGTCCTTAAGGCTGGTCGCAGATGGGACAGAGAGAGGGACTGTCTACACTACATTTCCTCAATCACTTCTCTATGGTCCAATAACTTACAGATTCTCGTCCATATTTCAGACAATATCAAATAGGAGAAAGTGCCGACCCCAGTTCAGTTTTTAGCTTGTAACCATTGCACTTTATCTGCTAGTCTCTTAGCCCAGGCAGCAGCACCGGGCCAGTATCATGCAGCGTGTTGCTGTTCTCTGCAGGGGTTTAGCTATGGAGGCAGTTGCTCCGTGAAGACTACTGCAACCTCCATTGCCCTGATACATATTCAACACCAGGGGCAAAAGGGCTGGAGACTGTGGCTAGCAGCAAAACATTACACTTCTCCTGCCCTTTCTCAGACAGCCCCCACACACTGAATACCTAGATTCCCTACAGAGATGGTAGCATTTTATTGTATGGCTTAATAGAAACACAGAACAAACAATGACAGTATTTGCTAAGGTCAGAGCACTGTACAGACAAACCCTCCCAATTGCACTATCACCCCATTTTACAGAAGGAGTCACTGAGGCAGAAGGGTGCAGTGCCTTGAAAAAGGCCACACAGGGAGCGGCAGTGGCAGAATTAGAACTCAGAACTCTGGCTTCCTAAGCTTGTACTTTTGCTTTCATGTCACACTGCCTAACAATAACAGACCAAATTGCATAGGCCTGAGCATAGAAGAATCCAATATCAAAAGCTTATGAGGTCTATTTCCCATTTCTCCCACTAACTCACCAGGCACCCTTGGATGCAACATTTCTCTTTGCCTCGGTTTCCCCATATTCTAAAACAAAGATCTCCCCTATTTACAATGTAAGTTCCTCAGGACAGAGATGCCAACACTTAATTTCTCATCAGTTGTTGGATAGAATTGGTTAGCACCAAGCTCCTTTTCCACAAACATGCATCTGAATTTACCTGGGGAGAAAATAGATCATTAGGTCTAAATAACGTTTTAGTAATATTGCTGATTTCATCAAATAGCTTAAATACCGGACTGAAGTAAAGGAGAGACTTGGAGATGGATGGGAATTTTCTGACAAAACGGTTTCTCATTGGAAAACATCAGTTCAGTAGAACTGAAACTTTTCGCAGTATGGGTGAGGACGAGCAGGGATGGCACTGACTGGGCTAATCAGGATTTACCTCTGCCATCTGAGGATTCTCCCTGCTTGAAGACCCTCACCCCCCAGTACGGTTTCTCTCTCAAAGGTGGATCACACCATTTTGTATCACCAGTTGTGAGAAGATCTCCAGTGTAGCCGTGATATTAACCAGCATCCCAGAAATCACAGTATGCTTAGAACTTTTATTCCTTGTAATTCCAGACAAATGTCATTTTAACACAGAGACACTTGTACCAAGGAGCGACTGGTTTAACTTGCCTTTGTCATCTATGGCCCTTTCACTTCCCTTTTTGTGCATGTTCATGGACCAGGTGTGAATTTTCATCTCTGAACCCAATTTGCATATTTCACACCCTTCCCCTGTGGTGCTGAACTGTTATAAATGCTCCATGTCATTCATTATAGTTTGTTGATCAGCATCGGGCCACTCAGACGTATCAAGATGAACTCACAGGCTCAGCTCATCTGGCTGTTAGTGCTCTGGATTCAGGGTAAGGATCAAACCCAGAAGGAATCCGTTGAATTAAAAGTACAATGATCCTTTGAAAAGCTTAAAAGAACTAGAAATGTTGTACATTGACCCATAAACTATAATCTACAATCAAGATCCATTTAGTTAGTAAGTAATTTGTGGCAAGGACTGTCACTTATTGTCTGTACAGCATCTGGCACAAATGGACAAAAACTGTTAGAGGCGTTCAGGGATTACCAAAATCTTAATGTTAAAGAATAAACAGTTGCCAGGAATGACTCTGATTTATGAAAATCTTTATCTTCTTTTAGTTGGAATTACAACAAAAGAGGTTTGAGAAAATTATGAGCAGTAGGCAAAAGGGTTAGAATGAAACAGTGTTTAGAGTTCAATGTTAGCATCACGCCCAGATGATTAGGGAGAGTCATTGTGTAAAGACTCACATGGGAATATTTTAAAGGCACAATGTTGTTGAGTTTGATTGACTAGATCTGTATTTGTATTAACTTCTAGTCTCTTTGTGAATTCAGGCTCCAGTGGACAGATTGTGATGACTCAGACTCCAGAATCCCTGGCAGTGTCTCCTGGAGACACAGTCACTATCCACTGCAAAGCCAGTGCAGGCATTACAGGTGCTTATACCTACTTAGGCTGGTACCAACAGAAATCAGGACAAGCTCCTAAACTCCTTATCTACGGCACTTCCACACGTGTCACTGGGATCCCAGACCGGTTCACAGGCAGTGGGTCTGGAACCGATTTCACTCTCACAATCAGCAACGTTCAAGCTGAAGATACTGGAGATTATTATTGTCAGTGATAATAGTAATGTGAGAGTAAACAGCTCACCTCTCACAGTGATACAGACCAATACAAAAACCTCCCTGTTCTGTTCATTCTGTGTAAAAGCTGTTTCCTTCAGACAGCCGCCTTCTCAGTGCAAATGATACACGTTATTTGGGTGCATGCTCTAACGATCCCCAGAGTCTGTGTCGGCGTGGGGTTTTTGCTCCTGGTAGGTTCAACTATGCCAGATTGGTCTGTGGGGGAGGGGCCAGACGAACAGACATCTTGGTCCTCCAGGTTGGGGGTTAGGCACAGGGATAACAACCCTGTCCCGTAAAAAACAAAATATGTTACGGAAACAGCGACGGAGAAATCAAGCATTACTCTGTGTGATGGTTCAGGAGTCAATGACCCGTATGACTGCTGGCGGTGAAAGCCGAAAGGAACCCACTGGCTTGAAGACTGAAGTGCTCAACACCAAGACAAAAACCAAACTTGGTTTTTGGAATCTACAGACAATGTACGAAACAGGGAAGCTAGCGCAGGTCCCAGCAGAGATGAGATGCTACAGTTTACACATCGTGAGTGCCAGCGAGAGCAGATGGATGGGATCAGGAAGCTTAACAACAGCCTCGGGAAAAACTTTGCTGTATTCTGGACGGGATGATGGACAACACCATGAGGGTGTTGCCATTCTTTTAAAGAAGGGAGTGGAGCATTCCTTGTTTGAGTGGAAGTCCATCAGCAGCAGACTTATGAGAGCCAGACTGAAAGGGAAAGATGATAATATCACCCTGATTCAGTGCTATGCTCTGACAAATGACAGTGATGAAGCAGTAAAGGACAAATTCTACCTTACATTACAGGCGGAGTTAGAGAGAGTACCATGCCACGACCTAACTATCGTCATGGGAGACCTGAAAGTCAAGCTCGGTAAGGACAATACAAACAACAGAGCACCATGTGGCACCATAAATGAAAATGGAGAGAGGCTTGCTGACGTCTGTAATATGAATGACCTAGTCATCGGCGGAACCCTATTTCAACATCATGAAATTCACAAGCTGACATGGTGTTCTCCAAATGGCAGAGATAAAAACCAGATTGACCATATCATGATCAATGGCAAATGGCGACGCAATGGCAAATCTCCAATCCTCTTCAACGTTGCAATTGACTGGGTAATGCAGTGGACACTCTTCTCATCCCTTGAAGAACTGGACTTCACAGATGATGTCGCTCTCCTATCACATACCCAGCACCATATACAAGAAAAAACTCGACTCAACGCATTCAGCCAGCAGATCGGTTTTTAAATCAACCGCAATAAGAACGATATCATGACCTTTAAAGTTGCCTCACCACCACCAGTATGGATAGAGGATTATGTTCTCACCAATGTATAAACATTCACATACTTGGGCAGCACCATCAGCCAGGATGGTGGAACAAGCCAGGACACCCGGAACAAAATCAATAACGCCAGGAACACCTTCAGGAGCTTAAATACAGTCTGGAAATCATCAACATACAACACCAAAACCGAACTCAAGATTTATCAGAGCTGCATACTTTCAACATTACTTTCTAGTGCAGAATGCTAGGGAATGAGAAAGTATGACATGTCCAAACTGTCTTAATTCCATACAACCTGCCTCAGAAAACAGAGCAATCTCAAACCAAGATCTGTTGACACAGTGCAGCCAAGAGGATCTGAGCACCATCATTGCCAGGAGGCGTTGGAGATGGATTGGCCACGTGCTTTGGATGGAAACTGATTCCATCACCAGAGTGGCAAAAAGATGGACACCTGAAGGCAAGTGAAAACTAGGCCGCCCGAAAACAACATGGTGAAGAGCTGTGGAAGCTGAGCTGAGCAGTTCAGGTCAGCCCAGTGCTTTACAGATAGTTCTGCTACGGTAGGGAGCAAAAGTGATGCCCTGATCTCTACAGCTTCCAGATGTTGGACAGGAACAACTCACCTCATCATCTAGTGACCACTCTGGTAGATGCCTGGTATGACAGGAGATGGAACCGAGGAAGCTTCCCTGTAAGAGGAAACATAGTAAGAATGCAGGGCCTTGGAGAGGGGAAGGACAGTTGTACCTGAGAAGGGCGATAGGGAGTTCCAGGGGAAACAACATAACTAACATTATAAGTGAACCACTGAGAAGAGAGACACAGGGGCAGCTCAGAGATGTGGAGAATGGAGCCAGTCCCCTTTCTATTGGGTCTGCCAGTGAACTCCAGTGGGAACCTCCTAAATCCTTCACACAGTAGCTAAGCACAAATGTTTCCAGCTGAAAGGTGCAGAGAAATAGCAGGAAATAATGTTATTAGCAACTAGGCACAAGGATTCAGACTGAAAGAGCTTTCTTAAGTATAATATTAGCTTCAGTGCCTGGTCACATAGTATAATGCTCATGTAATCATTTATAACACAATCTAGGTGAGTGTGATAGATCACACATCTATGTTCATTTAGATTTTGGTTGTCATTTCAGCCACCAGAATCCCTGTCAATATTTCCAGGAAACAGAGGCACCATTGACTGCAAGGCCAGTACAGGCATTAGCAATGCTTTAGATGGGCACCAGCAGAAGTCCACACAAAATCCTAATATTCTTATTTATCTTGCTTGTCTTGCCACTGGGATTCCCACCCCTTTCAATGGCAGTAACCAGGAGTATGATTTCACCTTCACAACCAGCTAGAGATTATTATTGTCCACAAGGCTATGACACCCCTTGCAAAATGATGCAACCAATACGTAACCCCCCCCTCAGCTGTTTTGTTCAGTGTATCAGTTCCTACTACTTCCCACTGGGATCTGTGGGAACAGGTTTAGTTCTCACAATGAAATCGATGAGAGCAGGATTGGTGCCATAGGATCTACAACAAAAATCTTAAATCATCTTGCGTAATTCCAACCTGCTTTCTTCAACTGAGCTTCTTGAGTCTCCCTATTTAGCTTAAATAAGAGATGGTTAAAGGGTCCCTTGAGTCCAGTCTGTAAGTACGAACATGGAGACAAAATATTTGATAATGGGCTCTTCAATCTAGCAGAGAAAGGTAGAACACGATCCAATGGCTGGAAGTTTAAGCTAAACAAATTCAGATGGGAAATAAGACATACATTTTTAACACTGAATGTAACTAACCTTTGGAACAATTTACCAAGGGTCGTGATCGATTCTCCATCACTGATGATTTGTAAATCAAGATTGGATATTTTTCTAAAAGTTCTGCTCTAGGAATTATTTTGAGACAGTTCTATGGGCTTTGTTATACAGGTCAGACTGGATGATCACAATGGTCCCTTCTGGCCTTGGAATCTATGAATCTTTCTAGCGGAATATAACTGAGTGTAACTGAGATCAGAATCAGGCCCATTGACTTTCATGGGAGTTACCTGTATCTGGCCATGGTAGAATCTGTCCCTATATGTCTAAGGGCTGACACAAAGGATGAGACGGGCGACTTAGCATACTCAGAACTACCTGATCTTTCTCTCCTTCTCTGAGTGGTTATAAAATGTTGTGTTTCACTCTCCATCTTTAAATGATCAGCACTGGACAGCTCAGATGCATCAAAATGATCTTCCAGGCTCAGTTAATCTGGCTGGAAGTGCCATGGATCCAAAGTAAAAATTAAACCAAGAGGGAACAGGACAAATTAAAAGTATAAGTGTCCTCTAAAGGAAAATGAAAAAAGAGTCAGAACTCTAGTCTATCAAGTCCTGAATATTCCTCAGAGTTGCACCAATTTCTGATTACCTTTGTCTCATTTCAAATTGCAAAGAGAGAAAGAACATTTTAAGATGTAAGGGCCTGATCCAAAACCCGGGGAAGTCAGTGGGGCCCAGATCCAACAAGAGACTTTTGTGTGATTCTCACTCTCTCTGACTCAATTAATATTTAATTATTCTATTAAAGTGGAACAACTTCAACAAGAGAGTAAGAGAGACCCACATCGAAACATCCCATAGCTCCAAGGTTAGTGCACCCACCTGAGATGCAGCAGATCCCTGTTCAAATCCCTTCTCTTTGTCAGGCAGACAGGGGACTTGGATAGCGGTGGTTAACCACAACCCAAGTGAGTGCACTAAGCACTGGGAAGCTCCAAACCTTTTTATCCACAGGGCGTCCACCCGTCCCTCTGGGATCCCAGGCCGGTTCAGTGGCAGTGGGGTCTGGCACTGATTTCACTCTCGCAATCAGTAGCGTTGAAGCTGATGATTCTGGAAATTATTAGTGTCGGCACCATCTCAGAAGTGATACAGAGCAGTACAAAAACCTTCCTGCTTTCTTCAGTTTCTGTTCCTCATTGTAACATCTGCTTCCTATACAGTGTGACAGTACCAATGCAACTGCTGTCCTTTCATAAGGAAATGAGGTCTGTCAGACTTTGAGCTTTTCATCCAATGGTTATGTTCTTGCCCATCATTTTAGAGCTGTCACCATGGGATATGGGAGAGACTTGAATCGATGGGGACAGACACTACTTTACCCGTAGGGACAGATCCTCAGCTAGTGTAAAGCAGTCTATCTTCAACGAAGTCAAATGAACTAGGCTATTTTACACTAGTGGAGGATCAATCCCTTATGTCACTGCTACTAAACTGTGCTGCACTTCAAAGCTGGATGTTACAATGGAAGCCTATCAGCTTCTTAACGAGCTTACAAAGTGCAGACAGTATAGATCTCAGCTCTACAAATGAATGAGCCATCCAGTAAATAAAAGTCCAAAGCAGCAAGCACTGTTATAATAAAATCAAAGCTGACCTATTAAAAAGGTACTTATTTCACTATATTAACCTGTTGAAATGTTGATATTAACGTGTTGGAATGGAGGACACTTGTCCGGCTAGCAAGTGTCTAAAAGAATTCCAGCATATCTTTATGTATCTTTGTACATTTGACCATTAGGCCAAAATCTCTGCAAGCCTACATCCACTGAAGTCAGCGCAATCACGGCATCAGAGAATGTGGCCCATGATATTCAATGTATTACGTCAAACCCTTCAACTAATGCTGCAGAACATTGTCATGGCCACTAGATGGGAACGCTTACCTATGCTATTCTGCAGCATCTGAAATTTCAGCTAAGTCGTTTATAACAAGGTTAACATGATAGTAAAATCGCTCCACACATTCGGAAGGAATGCAGATAAATCAGATGTGCTGCCCCCAGCCTCATCAGCTCTGCTCTTGATTATTTTCACACACACCCCTCCCAGCCTTCCCAACATCCACTGTCCCCTGGTGCAAGGGGCATGACAGGTGGACAGAGGTGTAATTTAACCTCCCTCCTTCACTGTCACTGAAAATGTCTGGTGCTAACAGGAACCTGGACAAGCGCCTACTCTCCTTAGTTCTTATTCTGCCTCCTGTCTCTTAGGAATCCCAGACCAGTTCAGTTTTAGTGAGTCTGACCCTGACGACACTCCCACAACCAGTCGACTCAAACAGATGATGCTGGAGTTCATTACTCCCAGCATTACCATGGTCCCCAGCGCTTTCTGCAGCCTCTTTCTGTCATTACTTAAAAACTTCTCAACTCACAAACTGCAAATCTTACTTCTCTGTTTCTGATGAATGGAAAATATTGTTAAACTCAGCCCAGCCTCCCAACGTCTCTGTTAACCGTAAACTGTGAGAAGAGTTAGATTAATAGCAACAAAAACCTGGATACCCAACAAACTCTCAGATTGTCTGTACGGGCCATTTCTTTTTTTAGTTTTTTCTTAAAAGGCACACACTGCTTCTTGTAGCCTAATCAACAACAAATTCTGTCATTGCTAAGCCCAGAACTTTGAGAAAGACTTTGGGTTTCCATAAGTGGAACAGGTCGTGTGTAGTCAGTATGGGAGCTAGAGAACTAGGCTATGCCCAGAAACCTCAGTAAAGCTTCCCCTTTAAATCCACAATAACAGAGTGCCTGTCTCTGCTCTGTCACCTGACAACACTACTCTCTTGCCAGCCGCTTCCATCAGTTGACACGATGGAGGAAAAATTAGAGAGAGAAGAAAGGCTTAGGAAAGAACATTTTTGCTGTTAGCCAATTTAAATTTAAAAAACCCTCTAACAAATAAGGCCTAGATCCATCTCTGAGTTAAGCTGATATAAATTGGAAGTAAATCCATTGACTTTGGCTCCTAAGGACAGCATGAAACTCTACATTGACAGTCCATCAAATACTCCACAAACATGATCCCATCTGTAGCCTGCGAGGACGCACCCCTGCAGTGCCTCCTGCTGGTCGTCCAGGAAATTAGCATTTCCAGCTCCGGAGCACCCTTTGCAGGCCGGTGTCCTGCTTGCCGCTGGGCCCGAGTCCCTCCTGGACCCAGTGCCCCTTGTCCTCGGGCGCTGCCCCTTGGCAGTACACCCGCTCTCTGGGTCTCCCCACCCAGGGGAACCCCCACCTACTATCCCCACCTCGCCTCAGTATGGCCACTGTCAGTCATTACCTAGCCCCCATTCCCTGGGGCACACTGCAGTGTAAGTGCCACTCATCACTGGCAAGGGGGATTTGGACCTGCTGCCTCTGCCTACCTTTGGGCTGCCCCCTGCAGCCCCAGTACCTATTCGGCCTTACACTAGCCTGCAGCCTCGGGGGTTTACAGGCCGGAGCTCCCCGGCTCCTCTGGCCTTCTCCCAGCCCTGCTCCACCTCAAGTACTCTGGTACACTCCCCAGCAGCCAGGCCCGTCTCCCTCCACAACTAGAGAAGACTGTCTACTCCTGGCCCACTGCCCTCTTATAAGGGCCAGCTGAGCCCTGATTGGGGCGTGGCCACAGCTGAGCCTGCTTCCCCAAACAGCCTGGGAACTGCTTGCTCCCAGCCACCGCCCTCTCCTGGGCTGTTTTAAGCCCTTTAAGGCTGGAGCAGGTGACCACCCCGCTACACAATCATTTAGATTTTCCTCCCTCTTAACCTGTCTCCTTGATGAGAGAGCAACCAATCACAAAAGTCACTTCCCACAGAGACACTCTTCCATCGTTTGGAGCCATTCGTATCTGGGATTCTGATTCAGGCCCAACTCTAAACTAAACGCTGCCAATATAGGCCTGAGCTACACTTAATACTTCTCATAGCACAGCTTTGCCAGTCTGGGTGTGATTTTTTCACCAACATAGCTACGTTACCATAAAACCCAGTGTAAATGCAATTATGCAGGCATGAAAGTGCTTTGGCCGGTATAGATTACATCTCTTGGGGAACCGGTGTAAACTGTGCTGGCAGAAGCACTTTTATGTGGAAGAAGCTGCATCCACACTAGGAAGATTTACTAATATAGTTCAACAGGTATAACTCTGCCAGCAAAACTTTTGTAATGTGGACAAGCCCTAACTGACTGTACAGATGAGACTATGTTAATAAGAAATTATATGATATGAAATGTTGTTATAGGACAAGAGATGTTAAGCTGAGTTGTATGATCGAGTATATTGTGGGACGAAGACCAGAATGAACATATATTGCTAGGTGCACAGAGAGACGGTCTGGGACTCCTGGACAGGAGCTCCATCCAGACAGCCCACTTGGATCTTTGTGCAGTGGTTGAATTCGAAGGGTCATTGGTTGGCTCCTTAGGAGAGAGGGCGCAGGATCATATAAGGGGTTGAAGAGCTAGACTGTGATCGGGAAGGGAAGCACTGCTGGACTCTTTCCCTCTGCCAGTAGGACACAGAGGGATTCCTGAAAGCTACTGTCATATTACTATAGTGCTTATTCTGGTGAAATAAAACCTTAGTAGCTTTTCAAACCCAGAAGTGGGAGGCCCTGAAGGGATCTGCAGGACCCTGGAAAGAGAGTTAGGGCTTTTAACCAGGATCGCCAGATGTTCACAGGCAAGTGTCCTGAGAGGAAGATCAGAGGGGTAAAAGGGCTGCACTGGTGACCCAGCCACATCGGTGTTGAACAAGGTGTGTGTCCTGGAAGGATCTGATCATGACACTCACACTGAGTAGTACTTCGCCTCACAAGCAGTCCCACTGATATCAATAGAAGGGATAGCAAAGTCAGATACTACTCAAAACAAACTTCTCAGATTCAGGCTCAAAGTTACCAATGATCAGACAAACACACACTGGCTATTAAAGCATATCTTGATAACAAGGCCATAGCCAACTCCATGTGTGCAATACTCAGGTCCATCAACAGGAGCTGCACTCGGAGCCTGAGGGCTATCCGAGGCCCTTTCTTTGCACTGGGGCACAGGGAATGGATCTTTACACAGAGTGGCTGCTTTGCATGCTTCCACCCACACGACGGTTCCTTGCAATGCAGGGCACATATAAATGTGTTATTTGCTAAACTGGCTACCTCAGATTCTCATGGTCTGTCATACTAGAGGGACCAAAATGATTTTACAGACTCATCTCATCTGTCTCCTAGTGCTCTGGATTCAGGGTAAGAACATCAAGGGAGATATTAGATTAAGATAATCTCTCACAAATGTTTATCATAGATTTCTTCATCAAACCTACATTAATTCTTCATCCCATGAGATCACAGGCAGATATATTTCTAGTGGACACAAACAATGTAACTAGGTGGTTAAATGAAAATTAGACACTAGATATTGGCAGATTTATTGTTTATAATAGCATTTCATTTGTTTTTTCTTGTATTTTTCCTCTCATCCAGATGCCAGTGGACAGATAGTGATGACTCAGACTCCAGAATCCCTGGCAGTGTCTCCTGGAGACAGAGTCACCATCAACTGCAAAGCCAGTTCCAGTGTTAGCAACTACATGTCCTGGTACCAACAGAAATCAGGACAAGCTCCTAAGCTCCTTATCCACAGCGCTTCCTCCCGTCCCTCTGGGATCCCAGACCGGTTTAGTGGCAGTGGGTCTGGCACTGACTTCACTTTCACAATCAGCCGGGTAGAAGCTGATGATGCTGGAGATTATTATTGTCTACAAAGCTATAGCTTACCTCTCACAGTGATACAGAGCAATACAAAAACCTCCCTGCTTTCTTCAGTTTCTGTTCCTTACTGTAACAGCTGATGCCTGTAGAAAGTCAGAGTATTCTGTCCAACTGCTGCTGCCTCAAACTGATGGAGTGTCTTTGAATTTCAGACACCTCACCGCATTGTCCATGTCTTCCTTCCATTTCTACAGATTCCTCACTGCTGTAGCGCAGAGACTGGAATTTACAGGGTGATTCTTAATATACTCAGTGGCTTTCTTTTAACTACTGAGGAGTATTAGCTCTTATAGGCTGGATCCAATTTCCAACTAACATTATAAAACAAGACCAACATATAAAGCATCCATAAATTACTTGCCTAAGCAGAATGAGCAGAGTGACTGCCTCCCTCCCCATATAAGCCCCAAAGCAGGTGGCCCCCT
The DNA here is from genome assembly GCF_028017835.1 of Emys orbicularis. Classification (NCBI taxonomy): domain Eukaryota; kingdom Metazoa; phylum Chordata; order Testudines; family Emydidae; genus Emys; species Emys orbicularis. The sequence goes on along the minus strand of NC_088687.1, from coordinate 132,765,112 downwards.
TTCCACAAGACGGTGCATGCATGTCCTTAAGGCTGGTCGCAGATGGGACAGAGAGAAGGATTGTCTGCACTACATTTCCTGAATCACTTCTCCATGGTCCAATAATGTATACAGCTTCTGGTCCTTATTTCAGACAATATCAAATAGGAGAGAAAAAGTGCTGACCCCAGTTCAGTTTCTAGCTTGAAACCATTGCACATCCTCACCACCAGGGATAAAAGGACTGCAGGCTGTGACTAGTAGTAAATCATCACACTTCTCCTGCCCTTCCCTGGGCCCTTCCCCAGATAGCCCCCACACACTGACATACCTAGATTCCCTGCAGAGATGGTAGCGTTTCAGTGTATGGCTTAATAGAAATACATAACAAACAATGACAGTATTTGCTAAGCTCAGAGCAACGACCAGACAAACCCTCCCAACAGCACTGTCCCCCCATTTTACAGAAGGAGTCACTGAGACAGAAGGATGCAGGAATGAGCGTAGAAGAGTTCAATATCAAAAGCTTATGAGGTCTATTTCCCATCTAGTCCACTAACTCACCCTTGGATGCAACATTTCTCTCTGCCTCAGTTTACTCATCTTCTAAAACAAAGATCTCTCCCATTTACAATGTATGCTCCTCAGGACAGGGATGCCAACACTTAATTACTAATCACTTGTTGGGTAGAATTGTTTAGCAGCAAGCTCCTTTTCCACAAACATGCAATTGAATCTACCTTTTAAAGGGAGAAGAAAATAGCTCATTGGGTCAAAATAATTCTTTACTAATATTGCTGATTTCATCAAAGAGGTTAAATACCGGACTGAAGCAAAGGAGAGACTTGGAGATGGATGGGAATTTTCTGACAAAATGGTTTTTCATTGGAAAACATCAATTCAGCAGAACTGAAACTTTTCGCGTGTAGATGAGGATGAGCAGGGATGGCACTGACTGGACTAATCAGGATTTACCTTTGCTAACTGAGGATTCTCCCTGCTTGAAGACCCTCACCCCCCAGTACTGTTTCTCTCTCAAAAGGTGGATCACACCATTTTGTATCACCACTTGTTAGGAGATCTCCAGTGTAGCAGTGATATTAACCAGCATCCCAGAAATCACAATATGCTTAGAACTTTTATTCCTTGTAATCCCAGACAAATGTCATTTTAACACAGACACTTGTACCCAGGAGCGACTGGTTTAACTTGCCTATGTCACCCACAGCCCTTTCACTTCCCTTTTTGTGCATGTTCATGGACCAGGTGTGAATTTTCATCTCTGAACCCAATTTGCATATTTCACACCCTTCCCCTGTGGTGCTGAACTGTTATAAATGCTCCGTGTCACTCGTTACAGTTTGTTGATCAGCATCGGGCCACTCAGACGTATCAAGATGATCTCACAGGCTCAGCTCATCTGGCTGTTAGTGCTCTGGATTCAGGGTAAGGATCAAACCAAGAAGGAATCCGTTGAATTAAAAGTACAATGATCCTTTGAAAAGCTTAAAAGAACTAGAAATGTTGTACATTGACCCATAAACTATAATCTACAATCAAGATCCATTTAGTTAATAAGTAATTTGTGGCAGGGACTGTCACTTATTGTCTGTACAGCGTCTGGTACAAATGGACCAAAACTGTTAGAGGTGTTCAGCGATTACCAAAATATTAATGTTAAAGAATAAACAGTTGCCAGGAATGACTCTGATTTATGAAAATCTTTAACTTCTTTTAGCTGGAATTAAGACAAAAGAGGTTTGAGAAATTTATGAGCAGTAGGCAAAAGGGTTAGAATGAAACAGTGTCTGGAGCTCAATGTTAGCATCACACCCAGCTGATTAGGGAGAGTCATTGTGTAAAGATGCACATAAGAATATTTTAAAGGCACAATGTTGTTAAGTTTTATTGACTAGATCTGTATTTTTATTAATTTATATACTCTTTGTGAATTCAGGCTCCAGAGGGCAGATTGTGATGACTCAGACTCCAGAATCCCTGGCAGTGTCTCCTGGAGACACAGCCACTATCCGCTGCAAAGCCAGTTCCAGCGTCACCAGTGGTAGCATTCACTTACTAAGCTGGTACCAACAGAAATCAGGGCAAGCTCCGAAGCTCCTTATCTACCGTGCTTCCACCCGTGCCTCTGGGATCCCAGACCGATTCACAGGCAGTGGGTCTGGAACCGATTTCACTCTCAGAATCAGCAACGTTCAAGCTGAAGATGCTGGAGATTATTATTGTCAGCAAGGCTATAGCTCACCTCTCACAGTGATACAGACTAATACAAAAACCTCCCTGTTCTGTTCCGTTCTGTGTAACAGCTGCTTCCTTCAGACAGCTGCCTTCTCAGTGCAAATGCTACACGTTATTTGGGTGCAAACTTTCAGCCCCAGAAACACACATACCTGCCCTCTCCACACAGTAATACACATAAATTAGCAGACAGTCTGCTGCTAGAGAATCTTCCCTCCACACAGAAGCGTTTTTAACTTCTCCACAACCACAGCGGCATTTTTTTTATTTCTGGCTTTAAGTTACTTAACTCGCCTCCTAATTACTGTCCTCTGGTGTCCGTGCCTTGTCGTGGGGGGACAGCTTGTGTGCTTTAACGATCCCCAGAGTCTGTGTCAGCGGGGGCTTTTTGCTCCTGGTAGGTTCAACCATGCTGGATTGGTCTGTGGGGGAGGGGCCCGACAAACAGACACCCTGGTCCTCCAGGTTGGGGGTTAGGCACAGGGCTAACAACCCTGTCCTGTAAAAAACAAAATATGTTACAGAAAGAGCAACAGAGAAATCGACCATTACTGCATGTGATGGTTCAGGAGTCAATGACCCGTATGACTGCCGGTGGTGAAAGCCGAAAGGAACCCATTGGCTTGAAGACTGAAATCCTTAACACCAAGACAAAAACCAAACTTTTTGGAACATCCGGACAATGTACGAAACAGGGAAGCTAGCTTAGGTCCCAGCCGAGATGAGATGCTACAGCTTCCACATCCAGGTGTCAGCGAGAGCAAATGGACGGGATCAGGAAGATTAACAGCAGCCTCGGGAGAAGCTTTGCTGTTTTCTAGAAGGGATGATGGACAACCCCATGAGGGTGTTGCCATCCTTTTGAAGTAGGGAGTGGAGCATTCCTTGCTTGAATGGAAGTCCATCAGCAGCATACTTCTGAGAGCCAGACTGAAAGGGAAACATCATCATATCACCCTGATTCAGTGCTATGCTCCGACAAATGACAGTGATGAAGAAGTAAAGGACAAATTCTCCCTTACATTATAAGGTGGAGTTAGGGAGAGTACGACGCCAAGACGTAACTACCGTCATGGGAGACCTGAATGCCAAGCTCGGTAAGGACAATACAAATGACAGAGCAATGGGAAGACATGGGTGTAGCACCATGAATTAAAACAGAGAGAGGTTTGTTGATTTTTGTAATATGAACGACCTAGTCATCAGCAGAACCCAATTTAAACATCTTGAAATGCACAAGCTGACATGGTATTCTCCAAATGGCAGAGATAAGAACCAGATTGACCATATCATGATCAATGGCAAATGGCGACGCTCACTGACAGATGTGAAAGGGAGAAGGGGTGCAGATGTTGGCAGTGATCAACACCTTTTAACAGCCTCCATCAAGCTAAAACTGAGAAGTCTGGGTCCACCAAACAAAGGACATAGACGTTATGATATTGACAAGGTAAAGTCCCCTGAAATACAGAAAGCCTTCGTTCTGCACTTAAAGAACAGGTTTCAGGCACTTGCGGACCTTGATGAAGAGGAGGGGTATGGAGATGAGGAGATCAACAAGAAGTGGGACAAAGTAATAGCAATTTATCTAGGCTACAGATAGAAGAGAAGGAAGCAGTGAATTACACCCAGTACATGGAACGCCATAGAAACCAGACGCGCCCTGAAGAAAAAGGTTTTAGACAAAATCCCAGAAACTAATGGACAAATACCGCAAGCAGTATAGCAAGGCCCACCGGGAGGACAAACGCCTTGTGAAAGTGGACAAACGGCATTATATTGATAATCTGGCAACACAAGCAGAACATGCAGCTGCTCGCGGTGAACATTAATATACTTGGGCAGCACCATTAGCCAGGATAGTGGAACAAGCCAGGACATTCGGAACAAAATCAATAAAGCCAGGAACACCTTCAGGAGCTTAAATACAGTCTGAAAATCATCAACATACAAAACCAAACGGAAATTCAAGATTTATCAGAGCTGCGTACTTTCAACATTATTTTATAATGCAGAATGCTAGGGAATGAGAAAGTATGACATGTCCAAACTGTCTTCATTCTATACAACCTGCCTCAGAAAACAGAACAATCTCAAACCAAGATCTACTGACACAGTGCAGCCAAGAGGATCTGAGCACCATCACTGCCAGGAGGCATTGGAGATGGATTGGCCATGTGCTTCGGATGGGAACTGATTCCATCACCAGAGTGGCAATAAGATGGACACCGGAACGCAAGCGAAATCAAGCGCACCCCAAAAAAACATGCAAAGAGCTGAGGAAACAGAACTGAAAAACCTGGGGCACAGCTGGGGAACCATTGAAAGCCTTGCCAGAAACAGACAGGAGTGGAGGAGCTTTGTCGCTACCCTAGACGCCAGAGGCATAATGGGAACACGGTGATGCTGAATTACTGCCCTAAAAAGACTGCGAGCATTTCAGGTCAGCCCAGTGCTTTACAGATAGTTCTGCCAGGGTAGGGAGCAGAAGTGATGCCCTGAGCTCTACAGTTTCTGGATGTTGGACAGGAACAACTCACATCATCTAGTGACCCACTCTGGTAGATGCTTGCTATGACAGGAGATGGAACCCAGGAAGCTTCCCTGTAAGAGGAAACATAGTAGAAATGCAGGGCTTTGGACAGCAGAAGGACAGTTGTACCTGAGAAGGGTGATGGGGAGTTCCTGGGGAAACAACAAAACTAACATTATAAGTGAACCACTGAGAAGGGACACACAGGGGCAGCTCAGAGATGTGGAGAATGGATCCAGTCCCCTCTCTATTGGGTCTGCCAGTGAACTCCAGTGGAAACCTACTAAAACCTTCATACAGCAGCTGAGAACAAATATTTCCAGCTGAAAGGGGCAGAGAAGTAACAGGGAATTATGTTGTTAGCAATTAGGCACAAGGATTTAGACTGAAAGAGCTTTCTTAAGTGTAACATTATTATTGTCAACAAGGCTACGACACCCTTTGAAAATGATGCAACCAATATGTAACCCTCCCTCAGCTGTTTTGTTCAGTGTATCAGTTCCTACTACTTCCCACTGGGATCAGTGGGAACAGGTTTAGTTCTCCCAATGAAATCGATGAGAGCAGGATCGGCGCCATAGGATCCACAACAAAAATCTTAAATCATCTTGCTTAATTCCAACCTGCTTTCTTCAATTGAGCTTTTTAAGTCTCCTATTTAGCTTAAATAAGAGATGGTTAAAGGGTCACTTGATTACAGTCTATAAGTACGTACATGGAGACAAAATATTTGATAATGGGCTCTTCAATCTAGCAGAGAAAGGTAGAACACGATCCAATGGCTGGAAGTTGAAGCTAGACAAATTCAAACGGGAAATGAGGAATAAATGTTTAACACTGAATGTAATTAACCTTTGGAACAATTTACCAAGGGTCGTGATGGATTCTCCATCACTTATGATTTGTAAATCAAGATTGGATGTTTTTCTAAAATTCTGCTCTAGGAATTATTTTGAGGCAGTTCTATGGCCTGTGTTATACAGGAGGTCAGACTGGATGATCACAATGGTCCCTTCTGGCCTTGGAATCTATGAATCTTTCTAAAGGAATATACCTAAGTGTAACTGAGATCAGAATCAGGCCCATTGACTCTCATGGGAGTTACCTGTCTCTGGCCATGGTAGCATCAGTCCCTATGTGTCTAAGGGCTCAGCCTCTGACACAAAGGATGAGACGGGAGGCTTAGCATACTCAGAATTACCTGATCTTTCTCTCTTTCTCTGAGAGCGGTTATAAAATGTTGCATTTCACTCTCCATCTTTAAATGATCAGCACTGGACAGCTCAGATGCATCAAAATGATCTCCCAGGCTCAGTTCATCTGGCTGGAAGTGCTGCCAAATTAACCAAATTAAACCAAGAGGGAACAAGACATTAAAAGTATAATTGGCCTTTAACGAAAAATGAAAAAAAGTCAGAACTCTAGTCTATCAAGTCGTAAATATTCCTCAGAGTTTCACCCATTTCTGATTAGCTTTGTCTCATTTCAAATTGCAAAGAGAGAAAGAACATTTTCAGATGTAAGGTCCTCATCCACAACCCGGGGAAGTCAGTGAGGCCCAGATCCACCGAGGGACTATTGTGTGATTCTCACTCTCTCTCTGGCTCAAGTAATATTTAATTATTCCATTAAAGTGGAACAACTTCAACAAGAGAGTAAGAGAGACCCACATTGAAACATCCCATAGCCCCGTGGTTAGGGTGCCCACCTGAGATGCAGCAGATCCCTGTTCAAATCCCTTCTCTTGTCAGGCAGACAGGAGACTTGAATAGGGGGCGGGGAACCACAACCCAAGTGAGCGCTCTAACCACTGGCCTAAAGATTATAACCGAGGCCTCTCTTCCCTACCCCGGACTGTTTTGGGTGGAGTAAGGCAACCTCTGAGCACACCTACTGGATCAGGCCCAACATGGGAGACCGGTGTTCCTCCGCCTACTTTCCCTGGTTTGTGGATTGCTCTGGGGCTTAGACAGGAGGTAGGCACATGGACACCTTCGGTGAGGTATCATTGCACATGCCCAGAGGCAGAAACAGACAGCCAGGGAACTATTACAGCAAACATGTGGGCAACAAGTGAGTTTAGATGTGTACAGGGTTAAGTAGCAGCTGAGCAGGAGTTTTATGTATCACAGTGGTGCCTAAAAATGGGACTTAGGTGCCTACGTCTGAGGTTTAGGCATTTGAGTAACTTTGTGGATCCGGACCCGGGAATCTTTCCATTGATCTCTATCCATTTTGTATCAGGTCCTAAATGAACAGAAGAAAAGAGCTTCCTCTAGCTGAGCATCAGCATCCCAGCTGGGTGACGAGCTACAATGGTTATGTAAAGATGCACAAGAATGTTTACAAAAACACACTATGATTTAGAGTGACAGTCACATTTCTATAACTGACATATTTTATTCATAAATTCAGACTCCAGGTCAGAGGGCAGCTGGCCCTCTGCAAGGGTTGGGGCCCAGTCTACCTCTGACAGGCTCCACAAGAGGGAATGGAACAGCTGAGGCTGGTCTGTATTTATTATATTCCAGGTAGAGGGAAATTGAGTCAGGACCAATTTTGCCTCTAATTTTTTCCATCCATGTGCAGAACTAATTTTGTTATGTGCACCAAATTATCGAGGTAATGTGCGGATGTGTGCCACCAGTAGGAAAAAACCCCTCGATATAATATATATATATTTTTAAAGTTACTATAGGGATAATTACTCTAGCCAGAACAGGTTAGGCATTTTAGAACTCACTACTCAAAGAATTAAATTTAAGTGTAAGAGAAATAAAAATTATGAAATGCATAGACCAGTCAAAAAACTCAACAACCACGCGGTGAAAGAATAAAATTACAGAGAATATATGTGCATTGCAGGAAGTATCAAGTATCAGCAGCAACAACAATAATAGTGTGTGTGTGTGTGTGTGTGTGTGTGTGTGTGTGTGTGTGTGTGTGTGTGTGTGTGTGTGTGTGTGTGTGTGTGTGTGTGTGAGAGAGAGAGAGAGACAGACACAAACAGTGTGTGAGACAGAGACACGTGTTGCCTCTTTAAGTATGTTCACAGGTTAGCAGGACTCTCCAGTGGACTGCAGCTGCCCTGCGACATCCTTCAGGTAATCAATATTGCTAACTCTCATGCTCTGTGGTGTTTTCCCTTAATAATAAATAATAATTATAATAATTAATGGAGATATCCCATCTCCTAGAACTGGAAGGGACCGTGAAAGGTCATCGAGTCCAGCCCCCTGCCTTCACTAGCAGGACCAAGTACTGATTTTGCCCCAGATCCCCAAGTAAATTGAACCATGAACATTCCTCAGAGAGCTACACTAATGGATGAATTTTTACACATCATAGCAGAAAAATAACACGGGAAATAATGTTATGAGCAACTGGGTACAAGGTTTTAGATTGAAAAATCCTCGTTAAATGCAATATCAGCATCCCTTCCAGGCTACATGGTATAATGCACGTGCAAGCATTTATGACAGAATATTGTTTTCTGTGATTGATCACACCCCTGTGTTAATTCAGATTATATTTGTAATTTCAGACATCAGGGGCAGATTGGGTCAGTATCTCCAGGAAGCAGAGTCACCATTGACTGCCAGGCCGGAGCAGGCATTGCAGTGCTCTAGCCTGCGAACACCAAAAATCTGGGCAAAATCCTAAACTTCAAATGCATCATGCTTGCTATCTTGTCACGGGGATTCCCACCCATTTCAGTGCAATAGATCAGAGTAGGATTTCACCTTCACCATCAGCTGAAGAGGATGGAGATTATTATTATCAATAAGGTTATGATACCCATTGCGTAACAATATACACAATACAAAACCCTTGCTGAGCTGTTCAGTTCAGTGTATCCATTCCTACCTAAGGCCAACCATACTCTGGTTTATGCTGGATTATACCGTAGTGCAGGAAACTCTCAAGCAACAGGCTGCAGATGCACAAAGTACCAAGAGCAGTGCCTAATCTGCACGGAGTACAGGGGCTGTACAGCCCAAACAACAGGTGGCATTGCCAGGATGAACGTGTGTGTGTAGCATGGTCAGAAACTGTGCTGACCTCTCTCTCTCTCTCTCATTGACTCCTAGGCAAAATTTAAAATGACCCAACCGCAGAAGGAATCCCAAAGGATGCCAGCAGCAGCAGAACCACATGCTCCAGGCAGGTCTCCGACACCATTTATAATCCCATTGTCATTAGTGACAGTTGCAAAGATCAGGGAATCTATATGGTCCTGCACCAGGGCACAGAGAAGAGATGTTTCCTGAGTGGCTACTATGCATATTTAACCTCCTTTAAACAAGAAGCTGAACTTCCACAGAACTGACACCAGATGGCCACACTCACCTACCTTTCCAGCATCGCCCATTGGCAGTTCCATGCTTTTGAAAATTAGACCAAATATTTTAGCTGTTAAAATACTGACTGAGGAATCTACCTTTAAATCTCCGGGAATTGTTACCCCAGAATTTGACATTCCTGTGTGGTACCCCAGAATTTGACAGTGCTGTAGTCAGCAATTTTGTATGTTCACCCACAGCTAGCTGAAAACCCAACATCACATAGCTAGGAAAATCTTGGGCTCTGAGAGGCAAGGCCAAATAACAGCATGTTTGCAGTTTTTGCTGCCGGAATGGGAGGATGAGCTAAGAAGTCAATGTTCCATGAAAATAAAAGGAATGTTTGGACAGTAACCTTGGTTTTAGGTGCCTCTAACATGTAAGTTTTATTATTATGACTAGAAATGTTGTGATGATAAGAGTAGTTTTGCTGAAAGTAGGAGAATTGGTGACCCACTAGGAGTCACAATAGGTTATGTGCTTTGTTTGAAGTTAGCTATAAAAGATCAGACCAAAGAATTTGCTTTGGAGCAGTCCAGGGAAGCTTTCTTTGGGCAAGGATCTGACAGCTAAGTTCGCCAGCAGCTGGACGGAAGGCGGGGCCCCCCTGAAGCCTGGTCACTGATCCCACGCAACCATTTCTTAACTCTAGGTAAATACACTTGTTTTGAAATGTTCTAACCGTACTGTGAAAGCATTTGTGTGTGTGCTTGAGAGCTAATAAAAAAGTAGTTTTAGATGTAAGCACTTCTGCTTGTGCCAATTGTTTATCAGATGGATGAGCTGTGATCACATTGATTTATTCCTGACACTGCCTGGAGAGAAACAGTTGTTACCACTGCTTTGGGTTCTGAGAAACTCCAGGTAACAGAATGATAATCATGGTCTATTTATACAATGTGACCTAGAACACAGGAAATGACAGGGCTCACAAACTATTTAATGGGATATCAGCCTGTTTTTGTACACTACAGCTACCTTTGGGATTTAAATGGCAGAAAAGTCAGGAAACTAAGGTTCCCACAACCCTGTGCATCACAATAGGGTCTTTAAAGTTATGACTAATAACCTCAGAAGAGAGTAGTAGGTAAGGGGGGGGTTAGCCTCTGCATAGATCCCCTTATGCAGGGAGATCACATCGATATCTTTTTGAGGAGATTCCTAGTAGAACAATGATTCTATGGTCATTAAATGTAAATGAGCAGTAAGGTAATACTGACAGGCTGAGAACATTTATTCCCATTCCACTCTGACAAATGCCATTTCAACACAAAGTGAGGGACAGTGACTGTAACCTAATATGCGGCTGTTTAGCACCGAACAAAATAGGGTCCTGCTCCAGATATGGACATCTGGGCACTACCTTCACTATCATCAGAACTGCCTCATTGGAACACAAATCAGAGGGGCTGCCCCAGGGGCTGTCGCATTGACCTTGCCTGTTTCCTCTTTAGTCCTTTTTACTTCCCTTTCTCTGCACATTTTTAGGTCAGCTGGGAATTTTCATCTCTGAACTAAATTTGCATATTTCACATGCAACTGACACTGCCCTGCAGCTCTGAGTGGTTATAAATGACCCGTGTCACTCGTTACCGTTTGTTGATCAGCATCGGGCCAGTCAGACGTAGCAAGATGGTCTCACAGGCTCAGCTCATCTGGCTGCTAGTGCTCTGGATCCAGGGTAAGGATCAAATAAAGGGGGCATGGGATGATTTAAGCTACAGTGAACTATGGAAAAATTTACGAGATGTAGCTATATTGATATATAAACATTCCTCAGTTAGCGACAGTAACTTCTGAAATGCTTGTCTCCTTCTAAGTGCAACTAAGAGAAAAAACAGGTTTCAGAAAAACAAGAAATTAGAAGCAATGAGGAATGAAAGAACCAGCTCAAACAACGTTAGCATCATTTTTCAGAAAATTTGCTATTATTAGCATGTAAAAAGGCACATGTGAATATTTATATACAAAATATTGTGTATTTTAAAATGTATGTATGTATTATACATACATACACACACATATACACCCACTAGACAGAGTGACACTATATAGAAAGGCTGTACATGTATATGTTAACTGACATTCTTTGTGTTAACTCAGACTCCAGTGGGGACATTGTGATGACTCAGACTCCAGAATCCCTGGCAGTCTTTCCTGGAGACACAGTCACTATCCGCTGCAAAGCCAGTTCAAGCCTCACTGGCTACTTAGCCTGGTACCAACAGAAATCAGGACAAACTCCGAAGCTCCTTATCTATCTTGCTTCTACCCTGCAATCCGGGGTCTCAGCCCGGTTCAGCGGCAGTGGATCTGGCACCGATTACACACTCACAATCAACAAAGTTGAAGCTGAAGATGCTGCAGTTTATTATTGTCAACAGACCTATGATACCCCTCGCACAGTGATACAGACCAATACAAAAACCTTACCACGCTGTCTCTTTCAGTGTAACAGCTGCATTCTATACATAGTGTAGCTGCTACACTAGATTACAGACAGAATTTTGATCAGTCTCAACACCAGGCAACACTCCCCTACTCCTACAGCTGACCTTTCTATAATACTGTTGTCTCTTTCCCAACACCAGTGCTGACACTTTGCTGAGCAGTAGCAGATGTCCTGCACTTGCAGCTCAGCTTCTCAGTACTGGAGAAATCAATGATGAGGAGTCTGAGGTTACAAAGCATAACTTGTTTTATTTACAGCAACACCTGTCCTGAAACAGAGGTGATCACAAACTGCATGCAAGCAAACCCCTTTTTCAGGAATCTTTTCCCAGCACCAATGCTCATATCCCAAGAACCAAATCTGCCTCAACAATTTAATCAGAGAGCAAGACAGACATCAAATTCTCCTGCTACTCATACAGCTCCCTTTTCTCAAGCCCCTGCAAAATTAACAACCACACAGCATGTCTTCCCAAAACACTTACTCGCACACTCTGAACAACTTGGAAGACTGTGTAACAGCGCCATCTGGTGTCACATATATAGCAAGGTATACTGTCCTGCAAAAAAGGTTGCTGCTAGACACATTTCTTACAATAAAGAAATCTTTTTGCTGCAGCAGCAGCTGAATCAGAGGTGTTTTTTCCTGCATAAATGATTTTACTCCACAATTCACCAAAATAATTTGTACTTGCTGCCCCTTCTGAGCATTTCAGGATTAAAACAGACACAGCCCTTCCTAGCGCTTTATTGGCAGTGCTGCTTTTTGGAGAGGTTGAACCAAATTCCTGAACTCCAGAGCTAGCAGAGCCTAGAAGGGGCATAAGTTCACCTTCCCGAATGAAGGAACAACTCATGTTACTCTCTAGCGACCCACTCTGGTGGGCACGTGAAACAACAGAGTCAGGAACTACTGGCTGCGTCCAGTCTTCCTCTGACAGAGGGAAGGTTGCAGAAACATGGGGACTTTGAGGGAACAATTGGGCAGTTGTCAGGTTCACAAGTGGGCTCAGATGGGAAAAAGCACAACATGTATTTCCTCCTTTGTCTGAGAGCATTTGACATTTTTTAGGACTGGGGGCAGAGGTTGGGATTTTAGGATTTATTTGGTTTTACCCAAACTCATAGTGACCATTGTAGGTGCTGGTTGCTTGACTGGGGTTTTCTTCCATTGAGATCAAACCAACTGCACTGTAGAGAGGACTCAGGTGCTGAGATCTTACAGGACAAAGGTACAGGCTGGGTAGTGACAAAATGGTCGAGCTTGAAACAGCAATGCTCCAGGGCTAGAATTTCTCTGGGTTTGCACAGGATTATTCCCCTGAAATATTAATCACAGCAGGAGACCAGGTCACAGCAACACGAAGTGGCCACAACCTCCTCTATCGTGGGTCATCCAAAGGGAAGCAATGTGAAATGGATAGTGCTGGGCGGGGAGGGGCAGGACAGGGTAGTAAAGACTGGCTCCTTGTCAGCTTCCACCAACAGAATGTTCATGTTCTTATAGAGTGGACGCAACAGTGGGAAACGGCAACACATTAAGGAGTCCATCACTGCACCTTTCTCCTTGTCCACTTGATCGTAGGTCCTGGACTAAGGAAAATAGATTACGCTCTGGCTCACCCAGAATTACCACCACTATGCACTGGCTTGGTCTGGTTTACTCTCCATGTTGAGGCTGTGTGGCAGCACTGCAGATAGCCATAGCTCATGTGATGGAAGAGAGCCCAGTTCGACATCTGGAGGGCAGTTTACAGTGCGTGGCTTCCCGTGATATAGAAGCTCTCCTCTGGTTAGGGAACCTGCGCTCCAGGGCTGTCGAGGCTGGGAAGGCTGCAGAGGCAGCAAAGGAACCATTCGAGATGCTCCCTAGCCACATGCTGTGATGACAGTGGTGGACACATAGAATGACACTGCCAGGCTGTGTGAGGAGCTGCATGCAGCCCTCCTCTGCTACAGGGAAGAGGGACCAAGAACGTGGGGTCTGTGAGAGAGGGTAACAGTGGGGGCAGGGATTGGGGCCCTGAGGATTTGTTTGACTTTATGCAAACCGGTACTGAGCCCTGGAGGTGCCAGCTGCTTTCCTGGGGTTTCAGTTCAGTGAACTACTGGGCTCCTAGCATAAAAGGTGCTGAAGAGTCACATAGGGTCTATGCCATAAAGTACAACGTGTTTTGGGAGTGTAAGCATGACTTGATTGGTGCACAGGCTTTGTGCTGGCCATTTGCATAGGGATGAACTAAATCTTGTGGAGAATTAATAGTGATACAAACATTCTAGACACCCAGCTAACGGCCAGATTGATCGCAACGGCCGTACGCACAGATCAGCTCTGTACCTGCAGCCTCTCCCCTGTGGCTCAGTGGAAGTACAGTTACACAGAGTGTCAATTTGTATATTTTGACTGGATTGTTTTACATATTTCCACACAGTGTGACAGTCCCCTGCATGTCGGTGCTAACATACACGATTTAACACTTTAACACAATGTTTTAGGATCAGGATCTGTCACTTTAGATGTATCAGTTGATCTCTCAGGCCAGGTCTACTCTACAAACTGTTGCGGATATATCTGTGTCAGTCAAATTTATGATCATGTCTGAATTGTGACCAATATGGATGTGCTGATAAAAGCCCCTAGGGTAAATGCGATTATAAAGACAATTCTGTGCTTTTAATGGTACAGTTTGTTATGCTGGGAGGTGGGAGGGCTGGAATAAGCTATACGGGTAAAAGCTATACATAGTTTAGCAGGTATAAACTGTGCCCACACCAGAAGTACTTTGCTTGTATAGTGAACTGGTATATCTATCCTGGCAACATGCTTCCTAGTGTAGATCTGGTTTCCGTCACTGCTTCTCTCGCTCCTTATACTCTGGATTCAGGCTAAGAACAACAGTGGAGAAACTGGTTTAAATAGACCATCTAATGTGTTATTAATTTATTGAACTGACAATAGAGCTTAATCCAATTCACAGAGTACACAGGCATGAATTAACTGGGGATTAAATTATCATTCTAAAACACACATAGAAAGACTGCCTTTCATTAATCAAACTAAATAATTTTGGCCGATATTATACACATTTATTTTAATAGCATTCCCCATGCAAACCCTGCAGGGACATTGTGATGATCAGACTCCAGAAACCCAGTCAGTATCTCCAAGAGATACAGTCACTATCACGGCAAAACTAGTGCTTATATCTCCATGGCCCGGTACCAACACAAACCTGGAGAACATACTAAACGATTTATCTACAGCACTTTCACCCATCCCTCTGAGATCCTAGGCCTGTTCGTTGGCAGTGGGTCGTTGGTAGCGGGAGTGGCTTCACTCACAATCAGCAGATAAAAGCTGAGGATGCTGGAGATTAATGCCAGAAACCATTCTGAGATAAGGCCAGGGCCGGCTCCAGACACCAGCCCACCAAGCTTGTGCTTGGGGCGGCACGGCGCTCCGGCCGCCGGGGAGAGCGGGGCCACGGCCGGGCTCGCCGCCCTCCCCCCGGCGCTCTGGCCGCCGGGGGGAGAGCCGAGCCCCGGCCGGAGCTCGCCGCCCTCCCCCCCCGGCGCCCTCCCCCCGGCCACCTGGGGGAGAGCGGAGCCCCCGCCGGGGCTCACCACCCTCCTCCCAGGGCTCCGGCCGCCCTCCCCCCCGGCGCCCTCCCCCCGGCCGCCGGGGGGAGAGCGGAGCCCCCGCCGGGGCTCGCTGCCCTCCCCCCGGGGCTCCGGCCGTCCCCCCCCCCCCCCCCGCAGGGGGCGGGGGGGGGCGGCCGGAGGCTTTTTTGCCTGGGGCGGCAAAAAAGCCAGAGCCGGCCCTGGATAAGGCAAATTAATCAGTTCTTTGAACACTATTCTCTGCTACAGGATACAAGGAAATCTCATTGGGCCCCATTATGATCTCACTGTAAGCCAGGCGTAGCTCTGTTGAGGTAAGTGGAGTTAAAGCAGAGTATCTGAGATCAGAGTCAGGCCCATGGACTTTATGAGACTACCTTGTATTTTGCCATGGTAGAATGGGTCCCTATTTCTCTACTGGCTAAGTCTGTCATAAAAGGTGAGACAAGATACTTTGCATACTCATCAGTGACTGATCCTTCCCGCCTGCTCTGAGCTGTTATAAACATTTTGTTTCACGCTCCGTGGTTTAGTGATCAGCACTGGACAGCTCAGACACATCACAATGATTCCACAGGCTCAGTTCATCCAGCTCTTAGTGCCCTGGATTTAGGATAAGAACTGACCCTAGAGGGGACTGGATGAATTAAAACTTGATTGGCCTCTAAAAAATAAAAAGATCTAGAACTCTTGCCTATCAAATCCTAAATATTCCTTATTAACACTAACTTCTGATCCACTTCATCTCATTTAAAATTGAAAAAGAGAAAAAGAGAGAAAGCACGTTTAAAAAAAATAAAGACCTGATCAACAACCCATGGAAGTCAGTGTGAGTCTTTCCATTGATTTGTACCCAATTTGGACCAGGTCCAAAATGAGCATAATAAAAGAATTTCCTCAAGCTGAACATCAGCATCACAGCTAGGTGATGAGCTATGATCATTATGCAAAGATGCACATGTGAATATTTATAAACAACACAATATTATTTAGAGGACCATTCATATTTATATTCACTAAATATTTTATTCTTGACATCAGATACTAGCAGGGACATTGTGAGGATTCAGACTCCAGAGTCCCACTCAGTGTCTCTTGAAGACACAGTCACCAACAGCTACAAAGCCAGTTCAAGCCTTATCAGCAACAGCTGAACGAATAACAATTTAACTTGGTACCAACTGAAACCTGCAGAGACTCAAACTCCTTACCTGTTATGCTTCTACACTGCACCCTGGGTCCCAGTCCATATCAGTAGAGCCATGTGCGGATTCAAAAATTTGGATCCACATCTGATCTGCAATAATTAACTTGTATCTGACCCACAATTCACACTCCACTTTTACATGTATCTGCATTCACATCTGCACCCACACCAGCGCCCTATCTCACTGTTAGAGCCCTGCGCAGATACAAAAATTTGGATCTGCATCCAATCCACGATCCATAAAGATGGTAAACAATACAACCGCATCCGTGGATGCAGATATCCGTGGATATAAAGTGGATATCTGCAGATTTGCAGGGCTCTACACATCAGTGGCAGTAGAACTGGAACTGATTTCACTCTCACAGTCAGTTCTGAGCACTAATGTTTGCTGAGGTAGAAACTCAAAAATCAAAAACGTTGTAAATTGATCCATAAACATTCCTCAGAGAGTTACACTAATGTGTGAACGTTTACATGTCATTCCAGAGAAATAACTGAGGAAATAACGTGAGGAGCAACCAGATAGAAGGTTTTAGACTGAAAGATTCTTCTTAAGTGTAACATGAGCATCACTGCCTGGTCAAATGCACATGCAATCATTTATGACATAATATTGCTTAGTAAATAAAACCCAACATAAATAAATTTTAAGTTTAATATATAAAACTCTCAGTAAATAAAACTTGAGAGAAGCAATAAATAAATAAAAGAATAATAATAAAAATTAAAATTAAAATAAATTAAATTAAAATAAATAAATTTTAAGTTTAATAAACAAAACTCTCAGTAAATAAAACTTGAGAGAACAAAAATGGAAAAATACAGATCTAAAAACTTACCTCAGGCAGATAAGCTGCTGCTGTAACCATGTGATCTGGTTAGCAAGTACTGTATATCTTGAACATAATCTAAACAGAGGTAAGTATATTTTGTGAAGTATTTCATAGGAAAAAAATTTTCATTTCAGTTGAAGTTCTGTGAAATTGCTCATTTTTACCCTGACAAAAATTTAAAACAATTTTTCAGGAAAAACCCCATTTCATTTTTTATCAACCCCCTTCGCGCGTGCACACACACACACACACACACACTTTCCCCCTCCCTCTGCAAATAGTGTACAGAGAAGGGAAAATATTTGGGAGGGGATCAGTGAACTGAAAGTATAGAGTTAAAAAAAATTGAAATCTTTTTGTGAAACATTTCCATCAGCTCTAAATCTAAAACCTCCATAAAAACAAAGCTGACTTTCCACATAAGTGCAACCAGATGGCATCACTTTACTATGTTTCATTTTGCAGCTGCTGGATGCTAAACTAAGTGCTTTGAAAATGAGGCCACTTCTTGTGTCTCTCTAAATATGGCCTTTGGAGTCTAACATTAGGCCACCAGGTTTAACCTACCTTCATACTAACATAGGAACTGTCAGAAGATTCACACAACTGTGGGTGCATAAAACAAGGTCTCTAAGATTATAACTCAGGGGTAGCAGGAGGTCTGAGGGCAGAGGGTGTCCCATTGCCCAGTTCCCCTAAGGAAGGAGATCACACTATTGATGGCACTGCACTGAGATTTCTAGGATAACGGTAAAACTAAAGTTCATTAAATTTAAAGTGGCATCGAGGGCACAATGATAAGCTGAGACCATTTATTTCCATTCAACAATGTCAACTGCCATTTCAACTCAACACAAGCGACAGGGATTGTGTGTTCCTGTGTGTTACTACACCATCTGCCACAATGAGGCACTGATGCTGGTTGAGGTTTCTGGGCGCTACCGCTATAGACTTAATCGGCAACATCAACTCTTCCCATTTCAACACAACGTGAGGGAGCTGCCACAGGCCCTGCTGAGTTGAGCTTGTCTATTACCCTAATGCCACATCCCTTCCCTTTTTCTGATGGTTTGGATCAGATGGGAATTTTCATATTTAATCCAAATTTGCATATTTCACACCCAAGCAACTATCCCCTGCAGCTCGGGGCTGTTATAAATGATCCGTGTCGCTCGTTACAGTTTGTTGATCGGCATCTGTCAATTCAAACAAACCAAGATGATCTCCCAGGCTCAGCTCCTCTGGCTGTTAGTGCTCTGGATCCAGGGTGAGAACCAAACCAAGAGGGAACTGGCTTGGTTATAAGCAAGATCCTCCTTTAAAGAGGAATGAAAAGATCTAGGAACCTTGTTTATCAAACCCTTAATACCCCTGAGAGGGTTCTGCTAACTTCTGAGCATCTCGCTCTCATTTTAAGCACCAATGAGAAAGCAAGACCACGTTTAAAATATTTGGGCCTGTTGTAAAGCCCATTAAAGCGCATGGGAGTCTTTCCATGGACTCCAATGTGCCCTAAATGAGCAAATGAAAAGTGTTACAATGACAGAGCTGCCTAACGTTACCTCTCAGCCAGGTAATGAGCTATCGTAAATAGGGCATGTGCGCAGGAGACTATTTATGAAAAACAATCTTGTTTGCTTTGACCTACTGTATATTAACAATGTAGTCATTTATATTCTGTTTTAACTTCAGATTCCAGTGGGCAGATTGTGCTGACTCAAACTCCAGAATCTCTCTCAGTGTTTCCAGGAGACAGAGTCTCCATCAACTGCAAAGCCAGTTCAAACCTCACCAGTAGCTCTTCAGGCAAAGAGCTCTTATCTTGGCATCAGCAGAAATCGGGACAAGCTCCTAAATTCCTTATTTATTATGCTTCCACCCTGCAATCTGGGGTCTCAGCCCGGTTCAGTGGTAGTAGATCAGGAAGTGATTATACCCTCACCATCAGCAGTGTTGAAGCTGAAGACGCTGGAGATTATTATTGTCAACAGGGCAAGAGCTTCCCTCTCACAGTGATACAGACCAGTACAAAAACCTGCCTGTGCTGCTCTGTTCAATGTGACAGCTGTTTCCTCAACAGTCACCTTCTCAATGAAACTGCTACACTTGAGGTTTGATAAGTCTTTCAGGACCTCAGTATTTGGGCCAGAGATTCCACTGCACTCTTGTTGCTCTTTTGCTTGCTAGACTAGTTTGCTGTTGGAGAAATTTGCTCCCCTATTTAAGGAGTCTTTTTTTTTCTGGATTAAATGAGTTTACTCTCTGAGTCCCAAAAATAATTCCTGTTGCGAGCCCTCTGGAGACTGAACATTTTAGAAAGAAAATGTCCTAATACTATCTTAGGCAGTGTTGTAGTCGTGCTGGTCCCAGGATATTAGACAGCCAAGATGAGTGAAGTAAAATATTTTAATGGGCCAGCTTCTGTTGGTGAGAGAGAGAAACTTGTTTGCTACACAGAGCTCTTCCTCAGGTCAGTTCTGTGTAGCTCGAAAGCATGTCTCTCACCAACAGAAGTTGGTCCAATAAAAGATATTACCTCACCCACCTTGCCTCTCCAATGCTATATTGGCAGAGATGCCATGTGATTAAGCAGAACTGGGGCTGGTTGAAAGGTTTTTCTTGACAAATATTTCTGAAGAACAATGACTAACTAGGTGGCTATTTTAATAAACATTTTTATTCTACAATTTTTCTAAGTTTTCCATGACCAATTCACACCAAAAATATTATTTTAAATTTAAATGAAATTATATTTTTGTTGTGACTCATTTAATCACAAAGTCAGAAAATTTTAGGAAAAATGTCAAACTAAATTTTTCACAGAAAGCAATTCCCATTTTTTTCAGCCAACCCTAGGCCTGTGCTCTAGGGAGACCCTCGGCTAGGAGGGATGCAGAAGCAGAGAGTTCAAACCCTACAAAGAAAACCTCATGTTGATCTCTAGCAACCTGCTGTGGTGGACTCATGGAAAGATGAGGACAGACTGTATAAGGTGCTACATTCACCCCGCAGTTGCTAGAGGAAAGGATACAGCAATGTGGATCCTTCGACAGAGGGGAAGGAGTAAAGTTTGGACAGGTCCCCAAGATAAGCTCAAAAGGGAAACAAAAATAGCATTTTTATAAATTCATAGATGTTAACGCCAGAAGGGCCCCTTATGGCAATCTAGTCTGACCTCTTGGCCAGAAAATTCCAGCTAGTAACTCCTGTCTTCTGGTTGAGCTATAGCATTTCTTTAGGCAGATATCAAATCTTATGGAGAATCCACCACATCCCTTGGTGAGCTGTTTCAATCACTAATTACCCTCACTGTTTAAAAATACGCATCTCATTTCGAGCTTGAATTTGTTGAGCTACAGCTTCAAGAGACTGGAGCTTGTTATACCTTTGCCTGCTACATGAAGGAACTCCCTGGTACCAAGTATCTTCTCCTTGTGTAGGTATCTAGAGACCATTGTCAAGTGGCCTCTTAATTCACTCTTTGATAAGGAGACTGAGCTCCTTAAGTAAGGCAGATTTTCCAGACTGCAAAACACTCTTGTAGCTTCTTCTCTGAACTTTGAACTTCCTTTCTGAAGCGTGGGCACCAGAACTGGACATACTATTCAGGTAAGGGCCGCACCATTTTTAGGTTGAATCAATGAAGACGGGATGCTTAAAATTGTGGTGAAAGTGTAACAGCCCTAAATGGGTTGCCCGCAGCAGGAATTGAACCTGGGACCTTAGGGGTTTAATCGCATGAATCTTGACTGAGATAAAGGAACAAATCTGTTAGCTCAAAAACACCATGTGGTCCAGTCACTAGAGAGGGACAGACAACCAAGCTAAGAATGCAGTCATAAAAGGATCTGATTCCCTTTGGATTAGGACTGTGAGTAACTCCAATGGGAACTTCTGAAATGCCTGAACTGATTGTACAATAGAAATGTTTTCTCTCACCAGGATCCAGACATTTCACCAGCTCTGTGACTTTCAGCTGTCATTTAAAATAAATACCACAATGTCCTCAAGTCTGGTCCCAAACACAGCAGCTGAGGACAGGGTGCCATGTCTGCTGAAGTATTGTTTTCCCTGAATACAGTGTCTAGGTCTATTATCCTGGAATGATTTTCTTTAACAGGTGAATTCATCTTTAGTGGTTCAAATAAATGATGTTTAAAACACAGATTTTCTTTTCTATCATGTAACTTGAATTTTTGGAGGAGGGAGTCTGGCGATTGGGTTTGGTTTTACACAAACCAGTCCTCACCAATACAGATGCACAAGCTTCCATTCAGTGAGCTCTGCCCCACTACAGTAGCAGCATCCAGATCCCTGTAGAGAGGCACTGAGATGTGATTCAGCTGCCAGAAAGATAGAACTTTGAGAAAGAAACACACTATGGAGGGTCTAAACCTACAAACCTGTTTATACCCAACCAGCACAAGGTCCTCTTGGGAACCAAGTTGTACCTTTCCCCAAGCAGGTACAACTGCTAGGGACTACACAGCCCAAGAAGTGCCTGGCTCTAGGGTAAGCAGGCTGCATGGCCACGGAATGTGCTGATCCAGAACCTCTCCTCACTCTCCCAGGGAGCCCCAGTTCTGGGTGACTCCTGAAGAAGGGTGGTAGCACAAACACAACCTGCACTCCCTTAGGTGGACTTCTTTGGGACACCATGGGCCTCACTGGCAGAGAGGTGGAATTTGGACCTCCCCACACCACCATCACTGAATCTGTCCCTAAGGGTTTTTTTTGCAGCCCTTCAAAAAATTCTGTATCATGGATTTAAATACTAGCAGCTCATCCTCCTCCCAGCCCAATTCTGTGCCCACGTGTAATCAAACATTCCACAGTGGAATCCAGCACTGAAGTAAAGGATCCAGGTGCCCACATCTTGCAAACCTCTCTCCCAGCACATTGTGGGTTCCAGGCACTGTAGAGTGATTAAATTAGCAGTGGCACACACCCCACCGATAGCCAGCTAACATGCAGATTGTAAGGGCCATATCCTGCTGTCACCTATCTGTACAATCTCTTCTTACCATCAGTGGGAGCTGCAGTCCCAGATCAAGGCTGTATATGGGACATTTACACAAAACAGCTGCTTTGCAGGTTTCCACCCAAGTGATATTTCCTTGCACAGTGGAGCAGATATAAATGTTACAATTCAACACTTTTGATTCTGAGCTCAGGTTTCTGCCAGCTAGAAGTATCAAGATGATCTCGCAGATTCCCTCCTGTGGCTCCTCATGCTCTGGATTCCGGGTAGGGACAAGAACAGAGGAGAGACCATTTAAAAATAGGATTTAAAATCTATAGAATTATTTACCAAACTAAATATGTAATTTAATCCCATCCCAAGTGCACAAAAGCCAGATTGTAACAAAAGGGGCTAAATGAATGTAACAGACTAGATGTTGAAAGATGCAGCTTTGGTTCAGTAACCATTATTTTGTTCAATTGATCAGTTTCTTTTTATTTTAATTGTTTTCCCTATCCAGGCTCCAGTGGGCAGATTGTGCTGACTCAGACTCCAGAATCCCTGGCAGTGTCTCCGGGAAACAGAGTCACCAGCAACTGCAAAGCCAGTTCAAGGCTTATCAATTCAGTCATTGAGCACTTGGCCTAGAACCAACAGATATCTGATTGGCATTTCAAGTGGCTGGGCCCATGAGGGAATGGTGCTGTGACTTTGTGCATGAGGTTGAAATGTGTACTAGCACGCCTTGATGTTGAAATTGAGAAATACTTCCATATAACTGTGTGTCAATTAAGATGCGTGCTTTTAAAAAGCTACCTGATATCAACACATTAGCAATGCTAGGTGGCAGTATCCTCACTATTGTAAAGAGAAAGGTGGCAGCCTCCAAATAAAAACAAAATGCTAAGGAGGGGCATGATTCCAAAAAAGTTAAGAATTGCCGATCTAAGGGCTAACCATCTATTACAGGGAGTGACACGAGATG
Source organism: Emys orbicularis (assembly GCF_028017835.1). Taxonomy (NCBI): domain Eukaryota; kingdom Metazoa; phylum Chordata; order Testudines; family Emydidae; genus Emys; species Emys orbicularis. The sequence continues at coordinate 132,741,938 of NC_088687.1, read as the reverse complement.
CTTTGCTTACTCATATCTGACTGATCTTTTCCTGCTGCACTGAGCAGGATCTTTTCCCAGTACAACGCAATATTGCATTTCACTCTCCATGGTTAATCGATCAGCACTGGACGGCTCCGAACCATCAAGACAAGCTTCCAGGCTCAGTGTCTCACACAACTGCAAAACCAGTTCAAGCCACAGAAATATTTTTACAATCTATGATTTAGCCTGGTACCAACAGAAATCTAGAAAAGCTCCTAGGTTCCTCATCTGTAGTGCTTCTATCCTTGCCTATAGGGTTCCAGCCCAGTTAATTGGCAGTGGGTCATGACGTTCACTCTCACAATCAGCAGTGTTGAAGCTGAAGATACAGGAGAATAGTATTGTCAACGAGGCAAGAGCAACCCCTCTTACCCTGATTCAGACCTGTACAAACTCATCCCTGTGCTGTTCATTTCACTTACTAAACAGTCACCATCTCTGGCCAGCTGCTATACTTCATTTGAACAGCCATTCAGAACCTCGCTCCTTGGGTCACAGGCCCTCTGTGCTACCACTCTTCCCCAGCCTACAGTACAATTTAAAATAAGCAGACAGCCCAGATGAGTTTGCTGCTGGAGAAATTTCCTTGTATGAAGCAGGGATTTTACATGATGTGATCGAGCGCGGCATTTATTTTCTGGCTTACATGATATTACTCCTTGCTTCCAAAGTAATTCTTACTGGCTGCTTGACAGAGACTGAGTGTTCAGGATTTGAAGAGAAAATGTCATCCCAGCCTGTTATTAACAATGCTGCCATGTGGGGATTAGATTTTGAATCATATCTCTAGCTGGGCGGGACTAGAAGGCAGCAGAAGCAGTGGGTCCCTGGGAGGGAAGGAACAGCTCCTGGTGCTTTCCAGTGACCCACTCTGGTGGACATACACAATGACAAGGACTGGTTGCTGAAATGGCTGTTGTGAAATTCTCAAAACCATCTCACTGTTACCTTGAGCTGTTCTGCTCTGGTGTTTTTTTCCCCCTTCACCTGGTGTCTGGGTACGTCTATACTTACTTCCTGGTCCAGATGTAAGCGATTGATCTTCTGGGATCGATTTATCGCGTCTTGTCTAGACGCGATAAATCAATCCCGGAAGTGCTCGCCGTCGACGCTGGTACTCCAGCTCAGCGAGAGGAGTACGCGGCATCGACGGGGGAGCCTGCCTGCCGCGTCTGGACCCGCGGTAAGTTCGAACTAAGGTACTTCGAATTCAGCTACGTTATTACCGTAGCTGAATTTGCGTACCTTAGTCCGAAGTGGGGGGTTAGTGTGGACCAGGCCTTATCTTATACTTAGATTGCAGCATTTTTGGAGCAGTGACTGACTTTTCATAATGTGTGTGTACAGCATCTAACACAGCGGGGTCCTGATCCCAGACTGGCACCTCTTAGCACTACGTAATACAAATAAATTTGTGTTCACCATCGATTGCAGCCCTCCCCCATGCAGTACAGTTTCTCTGTCACCATTTGTATCACTACTGTGAGGAGATCTGCAGCATAACAGTGAGACTAACCCCCTTCCCAGCATATTATTATTGCTAGGATAACTTATTGCCATTCTGTCCTGACAAACGACATTTTAACAGAGAGGCTCTTGCCCCCAGGACTGTGGAGTTGGACTTGCCAATTTCACCCCGACCCCTTCCCTTTTTGTGCACGTCTATGAACTAGGCATGAGTTTTCATCTCTGAACCCAATTTGCATATTTCACACCAAGTGACCTCCCCCTGCTGCTCTGAGCTGTTATAAATGCTCCGAGGCACTCGTTACGGCTCGTTGATCAGCATCAGACCAGTCAGACGTATCAAGATGATCTCTCGAGCTCAGCTCATCTGGCTGTTAGTGCTCTGGGTCCAGGGTAAGGATCAAAAGGAATTTGATGAAGTACAATGATCTACTGAAAATTTTAAAAGATCTAGAAATGGTGTATTTTGACCCATAAATTACATCTACAATCAAAGTCTATTCAGATAGTAAGCTCGTTGTGGCAGGAACTGTCACCTATTATTTGTCTGGACAGCAGCCGGAACCACTGGGTCCAATCTGGTTGAAGCCAGTAGGAATTACTGAGATATAAATGTTCAACAAACAACCATCAGAGAATTACACTAATTTATCAAAATCTTTATCTCATTTTAACTGAAATTAAGAAAAGGGAGAAGATTGAGGAAATAACAAGAAATGGGAATAAGGGTTAGGCTGAAAGAGCCATTCTGAGCTTAATGTTAGCATCACAGCCAGGTAACTAGGTTTAGCAATTGTGTAAAGATGCACATGGGACTATTTTACAGGTACAATATTGTTTAGTTTGATTGACTAGATCTGTATTTGTATTAACTTATATTCTCTTTGCAAATTCAGATTCCAGTGCGGACATTGTGATGACTCAGAGTCCGGAATCCCTGGCAGTGTCTCTAGGAGACAGAGTCACCATCAACTGCAAAGCCAGTGAAAGCATTACAGGCTCTTCAGGTACTATTTACTTAGCCTGGTACCAACAGAAACACAGACAAGCTCCGAAGCTCCTGATCTACGAGGCTTCCACCCGCGCCGCTGAGATCCCAGACCGGTTCAGTGGCAGTGGGTCTGGAACCGATTTCACTCTCACAATCAGTAAGGTTGAAGCGGAAGATGCTGGAGATTATTATTGTCAACAAGGCTGGAGCTCACCTCTCACAGTGATACAACCCAGTACAAAAACCTCCCTGTGCTGTTCCGTTCAGTGTCACAGCTGCTTCCTTAGCCAAGCCACCTTCTCAATCAACTGCTACATGCTATTTGGGACAAACTTTCAGCCCTACAAGCCGCCAACATGTTCCCAGCCTGCAGTACAAATATAAATAAGCAGGAGAGTTTGCCCCTGGAGAAATTTCCTTCCATATAAAAGAAATTTTCACTTCTCCTGATTCACAATGGCATTTTTTTCAGGATTTCAATTACTTTATTCCACACACACACTTGCTGCATTATAAAGACTGTGTGAGAATTTCAGAATGAGAACAGACACGGCCAGCTCAGTGCTGTCTGGCAGAGCTACCATGTAGAGGAACTGAATTGATGCCCTGAGCTGGGAGGCCTGGAGAGGATGTAAATTCATATGCTGGGGAGGAACAACTCTCCTCACTTCCTAGCAACCCACTCGGAGACACATGCCATGACAGGAGCAGGTTCCTAGGCGTATTCAACCCTCCTCTGTTAGCGGGAATGTGGTAGAATTGGGGGGCTTAGAGAGGGGAAGGGAAGTGGGCAGGTCCCCAAGAAGGGCTCAGAGGGGCCTGTGGAGAAACAGCGTAACTAACATTACTGAGCTGAATCACCGAGGAGCAGCTCAGAGATGAGGGGGAATGGATATGATCCCCTTTCTACTGGGGCTGTGAGTAAAATCCTGTGGGAACCTGCTAATCATGTGATTGCTCAACAGAGAAGCTTCCTGCTGAAAGGGCCAGGCCTTCCCTAACTCTGACCTCAACAACCAAACAACAAACACTACAGCATCCCACAGAAATGGGTGACAGACACGGCAGGGCCAGTCCTGCCCCGGATTACATGGTTACCACTCCCATTGACTACCTATGCCTGTACCTATGTGCCTGATCTGGGCCTTACAGCCTGTCCCCAGTTCTAGGACTTTCAGCTCCAATATCAATAAACCCTCCAGTATGCTACAAGGATTGGTCCACACACTACAGGTGAAGAGTGTCACTGCAGCCTCTGCTGGAGCTGTTTTATTATGGCTCTAGTTTTCCACTCCATGGGTCTGATTTCTAGATCTCTTGCCCAGGAGGGATTTCCCTTTAACAGCCTCACTAACCTTCTGGGGCACAAATATATGAGTTTTAAACATATTTCTTCTTTCATATCCTGTCATCTGAATTTGGTTGGTGGGGGTGAGTTATTTTATTTGGTTTCCTTTTCACCTCTCACTCCTCACATCTCAGCGGGTGTTCCATGGAAAGTAGTTCATGTTGTCTTTGGTGTTCATGTGAAATATCCAGACACCTCCCCCTGCACTGCAGAGAGTTACTTGTAACACACACACACATTGGAGACCGTACAAAACACAGATTGGTTATAAAGGCCACATGAATGAATCCAAGATGGATCTGGACAACAGTCCATTAAAAACCCTGAAAATGTTTACAACATTCCTCAGAGAGCTACACTAACATATGAATGTTTACGCATCATTCCAGAGAAACAATGGGTGAAGTAATGTCAGGAACAACTAGGCAGAAGGGTTTAAACGGAAAGATCCTTCTTAAGTTTAACATGAGCATCACTGCCAGGCCCCAGGGTACCACACACATACAATAATTTAGTGTGCACTAAAGGCACTTTTCGGTGTCATTGCTCACACGTCTGTGTTAATTTAGACTTTGCTGGTAATTACAGATTGTGAGGATACAGTGTCCAGAATTCCTGTCAGGTCTCCAGGAGACAGCATCACTATTACTGCAAAGCCCTGAGCAGGGCTAATGCAGTACCAGCAAAAATCCAGACAAAATCCAAAGCTTCTCATTTCTCATGCCTGTTCTCTTGCTACTGGGATTCCCACCAATTTCAGCAGCAGGAACAAGAAATATGATTTCACCCTCACAGTCAGCTGAAGAAGATGGAAATCATCAGCAGCAGAATATAGCTATGGCACCCTTGCATAATGATAAACAACAAACACCTCTCTGAGCTGCTACATTCAGCGTATCATTTCTGACCTACTTCCCACTGAGATCAGAGGGAACAGGCTTGGCTTTCCCACTGGAATCAGTGGGAGCTGGTCTGGGGCCAACCTTTTTTTCCCCAAAAATACCACCAGTGCTCAAGTGTCCAAAGGGATTTAACTACCTGGGATTGTTCAAAGGGGCAGTAACAACCTAGTTTTGATCTAGAGGGGAGACAAACTACAGTCAAAAGGCAACTTTTCAAATCAATTACAGTTCATGACCTGATCTTTGAGCAATTTGATGATTTCCTTCAAACTTTGCTGAAACTTTCCCCTTTCCCTTCAGAAGAAACTGGGCAATTTTCAAAGCAAACATATTTTCCAAGGAAAAAATACACATAGGGACTAAAATAGGCTTTATCATAGAAATTGGTTTGAACTTTAACCATGGAGAGTGGACCATAATAAACAACATTTTAGGCCATCTCCTCTAGCAGAGCCTCAGAGACAGATCACAGACACCATTTAGGGAATGTGTCACTTATCTACTAGGATAGACGTAAAATACACTGGAGGGCAGCATTGTGTAGGGTACAGATAAAGTGAACTTGGCCCTAGCTCTCTTACTTTCATAGTTTGATTCCTTTCATCACACATATAAAGACAACCTACAGTAATGGTCCCAATTCTACAGCTTATAAAGCATCACTGCAGTATTTTGGACCATTACTGTAATGTTCTTTAAGAAGGGGGGAGGGGTTCCCTTTCACTTGGTCAGTACACTGGATATGTTATTCAAACAAATAAAAGACAATCAAAAGTATATTCACTTCCCTGATCTATTCTTCTAGCAGGTAAATTAACATTTGGGGACAGTAAAAAAAAGCCATTCTTTTAACACATTTCTTAGACTCTAGAATGTCATCACTGAAAGGTATTTTTGGTGCGGTTAGGAGTATTTGGTGTGTTGTGCACAAAATACAGTATTTTCTTGCAGAGAGCTCTACCCCACAACACTCTGCACAGGAAATGGACATTTACTGAATGGCCACTTTTATACCTAAACCTTTTTAAACAACAGGTTGAACTTCCATGCAACTGACTCTAGATGGCCACATTCAGATTGCTTAAATAGACCATGATTTTCTTTCCTGAAGATTTAACATTAGACTCTTACGTCCATATTTCACCCCTGGACATATTTGTCCTCATTATCCAAATTGTAGTATGCCTAGCCGCTTCCCCTGGAAAGTTAGGTTACATAGAACATGGGGTTCTCAAAGGTGATGACTAATAAACCCAGTAGGGGGTACTAATTAAGGGAGGGATGAGCCCTCTGCATAGATCAACTGATACAGGGAGATAACGCCATTGATATCACCTCTCTGAGGATATTCCTAGTATAACAATGATTGTCAGCTTATTAAAACTTAAACGAGCTACCAAGCAATACTGATGATCTGAGAACATGTATTCCCATTCCACCCTGACACAGGCCATTTCAACACAAAGTGAGGTGCAGGGACTGTAACCTAATATGGGGTAGTTCAGCACCCAACAAAATAGGGTCCTGATCAAGACCGGGACCTCGGGGCACCATCATCACTATTAACAGAACTGCCATTTTAATTAAAGTTGAGGATGCATTCCCAGGGCCAGACAGGTTGAACTTGCCTATTTCATCCACGGTCTCTCATTTCCCTTTTTCTGCACGTGTTTAGGTCAGCTGGGATTTTTTCTCTCTGAACTAAGTTTGCATATTTCACACCCAGGTGACGCTGCCTCACAGCTCTGGGCCAGTATAAATGTTCCATGTTGCTGGTTACAGTTTGCTGATCTGCAACAGGCCAGTCAGACGTAGCAAGATGGTCTCTCAGGTTCACTTTATCTGGCTGTTAGTCCTCTGGATCCAGGGTAAGAATCAAATGAAAGGGGCATGGGATGATTTAAGCTACAGTGATCCATAGAAAAGCTTTACAGATCTAGGAATGTTCTGTGTGAATCCATAAACATGAGTTAGTGACAGAAACTTCTGAGAAGGGTTTCTCTTTTTCATTGGAACTGTGAGGGAAATACAAGCAATTGAAGTCAGCTTGGAATGAAACAGCCACCTTAAACTTAATGTTAGTTCATCCTCTGACAATGATGCTATCATACATATGTAAAGAGGCACATGGGAAAGTTTATAAAATCAAAGTATTGTCTATTTTGATTAACTATAATATTCTTGTATTTTATATGAGAGAAAGCGAGACTATACATGTACGTACTAATTTATATTGTGTTTCTTAATTCAGACTCCAGTGGGCAGATTGTGCTGACTCAGACTCCAGAATCCCTGGCAGTGTCTCCTGGAGACACAGTCACTATCCGCTGCAAAGCCAGTTCAAGCGTCAGCATTGGCAGCACTCACTTCTTGGCCTGGTACCAACAGAAATCAGGACTAGCTCCGAAGCTCCTTATCTATGCTGGAAGCTCCCTGCAAACTGGGGTCCCAGCCCGGTTCAGGGGCAGTGGGTCTGGCACTGATTTCACGCTCACAATCAGTAAGGTTGAAGCTGAAGATGCTGGAGATTATTATTGTCAGCAGGCTCTCAGCTCACCTCTCACAGTGATACAGACCAATACAAAAACCTCCATCCTGTTCCTTTCAGGGTAACAGCTGCTTCCTATCCATAGTGTAACCGCTACCTAGCTTTCAGACAGTGTTTCGAAAAATCTTTCAGCACCACACAGAGTCCTTCTGCTCCCCTGCTGAGCTGTCCATAATACTGCTGACTCTTTCCCATCACCAGTGTCCCACTTGTAGCACCAATGTCGACCCAGTGCCAAGCAGCAGCAAATGTCCCAGCCTTGCAGGACAGTTTCTCAGTGGAGGGAAAAATCAGTGATGTGGAGTCTGAGTATCCCAAGCATAACTTCTTTTATTCACACATATACACCAGACCTGGGAGAGAGGCAATCACAAGTAGCCTGCAGGGAAACCCTTCTCTCAGGAATCTATCCCAGCACCAATGTCCAGTTCCTAGACTGCAAATCTGCTTCAAAAATTCACTCTAATCAGACACCAAGGCATAGAAACTCTCCTGCTTCTCATACAGCTCCCTTTCCTCACAACCTTGCATAACCAAAACGAACATCACAGCCAGGGCCAGAGCAACCCATTAGGCGACCTAGGCGGTCGCCTAGGGTGCTAGCATTTGGGGGGCAGCATTGGGGTCCTTCGGCGGCGACCGCGGCGGCCGGATCTTCGGCCGCCCCGGTCGGCGGAGGCATTTAGGCGGAGGGAGCTGGGGCAAGGGGGCGCGGGGAGTGCCGCCTGCAGCAAGTAAGGGAGGGGGGGCATGGCACACAGGGGAACTCCCCGCCCCAGCTCACCTCTGCTCCGCCATCTCCCCTGAGCACGCCGCCCCGCTCTGCTTCTCTCCCTCCCAGACTTGCAGTGCCAAACAGCTGATTGGCACCGCAAGCCTGGGAGGCAGGAGAAGTGGAGCGGCGATGGCGTGCTCGGGGAGGAGGCGGAACAGACGTGAGCTGGGACGGGGAGCTGCTGCACGGCTCCCCGGGCCGCGGGGAGCTGCTGCGGGGGGGCGCCTCAGGGTGGAGGTGCCGCAAGGGGGGTGCCTTAGGGCGGAGGGGGGGCGGAGAGCTGCCACAGGGTTCGGGGGGGCACAAGGTGGAAGTTTCATCTAGGGCACGAAACATCCTTGCACCTGCCCTGATCACAGCATGTCTTCCCAAAACTACTGTGACAGACCCAGACCAGTGGGGTACAGGAGTCTGGTAGAGGGCAAATATACTGGTCACTGGATGAGTAGTTTTCTGTTCCCTGAGTGACCAGAGCAGGGGCTGCACTAGAGTAATCAGGAACCTGCTAGAACCAGTTAAGGCAGGCAGGCTAATTAGGACACCTGGAGCCAATTAAGAAGAAGCTGCTAGAATCAATTAAGGCAGGCTAATCAGGGCACCTGGGTTTTAAAAGGAGTTCACTTCAGTTTGTGGTGGGAGTGTGAGGAGCTGGGAGCAAGAGGCGCAAGGAGCTGAGAGGGTGTGCTGCTGGAGGACTGAGGAGCACAAGCTTTATCAGACACCAGGAGGAAGGTCCTGTGGTGAGAATAAGGAAGGTGTTTGGAGGAGGCCATGGGGAAGTAGCCCAGGGAGTTGTAGCTGTCATGCAGCTGTTACAGGAGGCACTATAGACAGCTGCAGTCCACAGGTCCCTGGGCTGGTACCCGGAGTAGAGGGCGGGCCCGGGTTCCCCCCAAACCTCCCAATTGACCTGGACTGTGGGTTCTCCCAGAGGAGAAGGTCTCTGGGCTGTTCCCCAACCCACATGGTGAATCTCTGAGGCAAGAAAATCCGCCAGTAAGCGCAGGACCCACCAAGATAGAGGAGGAACTTTGTCACACTGGTGTTAGCAGTGGGATCTTGGGGTGCACAGCACGGCGGAAGAAGGAGGGTGATTTAAAAAAAAAATAAAGAAAAAACAAAAAAAGGGAGAGGGTTTATTTTTTTTCACCACAATGGATGACGTAGTGCGGGCACTGATACAAGCTACGGCGGCCCAGCAGGAGGCTACCTGTGTCCAGGCAGCCGCCCAACAGGAGGCAGTGCGGTTGCAGCAAGAGACTAATCGCCTGCTGATGGACCAGGCTGCTCAAGACCGAGCTATGTTGCGGGAACTGGTAAACCAGGTAAAGTCCCTTACAGAGCTGAATCGCGGCCATGATGGGACGCGGCTCATACGGGCCAGCCATTGGCTGCAGAAAATGACACGGGAGGATGATGTAGAGGCATACCTTCTGGCCTTTGAGAGGACAGCCCTACGGGAGGCCTGGCCTCGAGATCAGTGGTTTGGCATCCTTGCCCCATTCCTGTGTGGGGAGGCCCAGAAGGCCTACCATGATCTGCCTGAAGAGGCTGCGGCAGACTACCCCCAGCTGAAAGCAGAGATCCTGGCCAGATCTGGGGTAATGACAGCAGTGCGGGCCCAGCAGTATCACGGTTGGAGGTACCAGGAAGACAAAACCCTGCGGTCCCAATTGTATGACCTCATCCATCTCGCACGAAAGTGGTTGCAAACAGAGTCCCGGAGTCCGGAAGAGATACTAGCGGTTCTGGTCATCGACCGATACATGAGGGGACTACCACCAGACCTTCGTGCCTGGGTAAGCCAGAACGAACCCTCCACCTATGACGAGGTTGTCGCCCTGGTAGAGAGGCGAAGGACAGCGAGGGAGCTCACCTGACCAGTTAAGGAAGAGGCACCCCGGGTTAAACTAGCAGCACCAAGCCCTAAAGTTCAGGTGACTGGGCCACCAGGAGGGCCCAGGTGGAAAAAGAGAGAGGCTGAAGGCCCATTAGAGGCCACAAAGAGTCGGAGCGCTGAGGGAGAAGAGGATCGTGATGTTAGACTGCCCAAACCAAGAGACCGTGGAACGCCTAGGGCTCCATACAGATGTTATGCCTGCAGGGAGTGGGGACACGTAGCTGCACAGTGTCCCAATGCTGAGGAGCCTATGCAATGTAACCTAGGGAACTGGGCAGATCCATGTTCCCTAATCCACCTTGTGGGGGTCTCACTAACCCCACATATGTATACCAGACCAGTGAAACTAAATGGGGTAGGGACCACGGCACTGGTTGATTCGGGGAGTGCTATCACGCTTATCTCAGGGAAGCTCGTGAAGTGTAGTCAGCTGCTGCAGGCTAAACGTATGGGGATAACATGTGTCCATGGGACAGTTAGTTACTACCCCACCATCCCAGTAAAAATCGAGATCCAAGGGAACACTACTGAGGTAGCAGCAGGTGTAGTCCCTAAATTCCCATACCCGGTGCTCATAGGGAGGGACTTCCCAGGGTTTGGAAACTTACTCCCAGTAGGGGGATTGGAGAAAGATGGGGACCCTAAAATTAGTGAGGCATCCACAGCAGACTGTCAACCCCCAATCTTCTCTGAAATATCCCCAGATTTGTTCTCCACTCCCAGACAGGGTAGAAAGACAAAAAGGGAAAGAAGGGCAGCTAAGGCCTTGGGAACCCGAATACTGACCCAAAGCCAGAGGGTCGCTCTTGTAGGTAGGCGGACCCGCGCAGCTGAAAAGGAGGCCACGCAGGAGGGAGAAGCACCTGAGTCTGACCCCCACCCTAATGCTTCTGAACCAGTAGAGGCAACAGAGACTGGGCCCCTAGATCTTGGGCAGATTAGCCCCGGGAGAGGAAATTTTGGACGGGACCAAGGTATGACAACATTAGGAAGGAGATGACTGAAATAGATGGGATCCCCGTGGAAGGGAAAACCCAGGGACCAGGACCCTACTTCATAATGAAGAAGGATCTCTTATACCGGGTTGCACCAGTACAGGGGCAGAAGGTACAGCAGATCCTAGTACCTCAAAAACACCAGAACGCTGTATTAAGTCTTGCTCATAGTCATCTTTTTGGGGGGCATTTGGGGGTAGAGAAGACCCTGGCACGAGTCCTACGACGGTTCTTCTGGCCCGGAGTACATGAAGAAGTGCGGAGATACTGTGCCTCCTGCCCGGAGTGTCAGCTGCACAGTCCCCGTCCCCACTTGAGGGCACCTTTAGTACCCCTTCCCATCATAGAGGTCCCCTTCGAGCGAATAGCCATGGACCTAGTGGGACCCCTGGAGAAGACGGCTCGGGGCCACCAATATATACTTGTTGTTTTGGACTACGCTACTCGCTACCCAGAAGCCGTCCCCCTGCGGAACACGGCCTCTAAAACTATAGCCAAAGAACTGGTGGGGATCTTTGCCCGAATGGGGCTACCGAAGGAGATATTAACCGACCAAGGAACCCCATTTATGTCGAAGCTAATGAAGGACTTCTGTACGCTGCTCCATATACATACCCTGAGAACTTCGGTCTACCATCCACAGACTGATGGGTTGGTAGAAAGGTTTAACCGAACCCTCAAGGCTATGATAAGGAAGGTGGTAAGTCAGGACGGGAAGGATTGGGACACCATACTACCCTACCTTATGTTCGCTATCCGGGAGGTACCACAGGCCTCAACTGGGTTTTCCCCCTTCGAGTTATTATACGGGCGTCACCCCCTTGGCATACTAGATATCGCCAAAGAGATCTGGGAAGAGGAACCCAATGAGGGGAGAAATATAATAGAGCATGTAATGCAGATGCGAGACCTGATAGCCCGGGTTACCCCTATTGTACGGGAACATTTGGAGAAGGCACAGGAGGCCCAGCGAACCCATTACAATCGCCAGGCAAAAGTGCGACAGTTCCAACCAGGGGATCGGGTTATGGTGTTGGTACCCACGGCAGAAAGCAAGCTTCTGGCCCAATGGCAGGGGCCCTATGAGGTGGTTGAACCCGTGGGGGAAGTAACCTACAAGGTGCAGCAGCCAGGACGCAGAAAACAAGAACAGATTTATCACGTTAACCTTCTGAAACCCTGGCATGCACAAGAGGCATGCACAACGGTCCAAAAAGACTTAACCCAGGAAAACAAGCCTTCCAAACAGGTGAGAGTGTCTCCCGATTTAACACCAGACCAGAAGAATGAGGTGTCTGAGATGATCTTCTGGAACCAAGATGTGTTCTCGACAAAACCGGGTCGAACAACTGAGACATATCACCACATCGTCACGAACCCTGGGGCCAGAGTAACAATGAGGCCCTATTGGGTGCCAGCGGCAAAAAGGGAGGAAATAAAAGCAGAAGTAAAAAAAATGCTGGAGTTGGGGATCATCGAAGAATCCCACAGTCAGTGGTCCAGCCCAATCGTGCTGGTGCCCAAACCTGATGGCACCACAAGATTTTGCAACGACTTCCGGCGACTAAACCAAGTATCCCAGTTCGACGCGTACCCCATACCGCGCATAGATGAGCTAGTGGACCGTCTGGGTAATGCCCGGTACTTGACTACCCTAGACTTGACAAAGGGCTACTGGCAGATTCCCCTTGCAGAAGACGCAAAGGAAAAGACTGCGTTCTCTACACCAGAGGGTCTTTTTCAATATACTGTCCTCCCTTTTGGACTACATGGGGCCCCAGCTACCTTCCAGCGCCTCATGGACAAGCTATTACGCCCGCATAACTGTTATGCTGCTGCCTACTTGGACGATGTGGTCATTCATACCCCAGATTGGGAAACCCACCTGGAGAAGGTGGAGGCAGTCCTCGATACCTTCAGGCGAGCTGGCCTTACAGCAAACCCTGCCAAGTGCGCTGTAGGGTTTACAGAGGCCAAATATCTTGGCTACATTGTGGGAAAAGGTCTGGTAAAACCCCAAGTGAACAAGTTAGAGGCCATCCAAAATTGGCCCCGACCAAGTCGCAAGAAACAAGTCCGGGCGTTCCTAGGTGTGGTGGGGTATTACCGATGATTTATCCCCCACTTTGCCACAAGGGCAAGCCCCCTGACAGACCTAGTGAAAGCCCGTGGACCTGATCTGGTGAGATGGTCTGACGCAGCAGAGGAAGCATTCACAGACCTACAGACTGCCCTCTGCAGTAACCCCATACTGATAGCCCCTGATTTCACCAAGGAGTTTATCCTGCAGATGGATGCATCCGAAGTAGGGTTGGGGGCCGTTCTATCACAGATGGTTGGGGAGGAGGAACACCCAATTCTATACCTCAGTCGGAAACTCCTTCCAAGGGAACAAAAATATGCAGTGGTGGAGAGAGAATGCCTCGCTGTAAAATGGGCCATGGAAACATTGCGCTACTACCTGCTCGGGCGCAGATTTGTCCTCGTGACCGACCATGCCCCTCTTCAATGCATTCAGCGGAACAAGGAGAAGAACACAAGGCTGACCAGATGGTTCTTATCCCTCCAACCTTTCCAGTTCCATGTGCAACACAGAGCAGGGAGCCATCATGGCAACGCTGATGGCTTGTCACGTGTGCACTGTCTGGCGTCCCAAGCTGCCCAATCCCTTGGCGTTGAGCAGGGGGGAGGGATATGTGACAGACCCAGACCAGTGGGGTACAGGAGTCTGGTAGAGGGCAAATATACTGGTCACTGGATGAGTAGTTTTCTGTTCCCTGAGTGACCAGAGCAGGGGCTGCACTAGAGTAATCAGGAACCTGCTAGAACCAGTTAAGGCAGGCAGGCTAATTAGGACACCTGGGTTTTAAAAAGGAGCTCACTTCAGTTTGTGGTGCGAGTGTGAGGAGCTGGGAGCAAGAGGCGCAAGGAGCTGAGAGTGAGAGGGTGTGCTGCTGGAGGACTGAGGAGCACAAGCGTTATCAGACACCAGGAGAAAGGTCCTGTGGTGAGAATAAGGAAGGTGTTTGGAGGAGGCCATGGGGAAGTAGCCCAGGGAGTTGTAGCTGTCATGCAGCTGTTACAGGAAGCACTACAGACAGCTGCAGTCCACAGGGCCCTGGGCTGGAACCCGGAGTAGAGGGCGGGCCCGGGTTCCCCCCAAACCTCCCAATTGACCTGGACTGTGGGTTCTCCCAGAGGGGAAGGTCTCTGGGCTGTTCCCCAACCCACATGGTGAATCTCTGAGGCAAGAAAATCCGCCAATAAGCGCAGGACCCACCAAGATAGAGGAGGAACTTTGTCACACTACATAGCCGCTCGCACATTCAGAACAACTTGAAAGAATACGTATCACAGCACCACCTGGTGACTCCTGACATAACACTAGCACAGTGACATATACTGTCAAGCCAGGCAAGATTCCTGCTAAAGACATTTCTTTCCAGAGAGAAATGGTTTTTTGGAGTAGCTGAATTGGGGGTCATATTTTCCTGCACAAACGATCTTATTCCCTGATTCCCCAAAACAGTTCTTTTCTTGCTGTCTTGTAAAACTTGTCTGAGCAATTCAGAATTAAACCAGAGCCAGCCCTCCAGGAGCTTTATTGGCAGCATTACCATGTGGAGAGGCTGGGAATAACAGACAGGAGCTATTGGCTGCATCCAGCCTTCCTCGGATGGAGGGAAGGTCACAGCAACATGGGGCTTTTGAGGGAGAAACTGGGCAGTTGTCAGGTTCACAAGTGAGCCAATATAGGAAGAAGCCCAACAACATATTTCCTCCTTTGTCTAAGGGTATTTGACATATTTTTAGGGCTGGGGACAGTGGTGAGGGGTTGAAGATTCATCTGTTTTTACTCAAATCATTGGCGGTTCTGGCAGCTTTATTGGGGTCTCCACCCATTGAGGCCCATCCAACTGCACCGTCAGCATCCAGAACCCTGCAGAGAGGACAGGGACACTGACAGGCTCTGGTGGGAACCTGCTAACTGCATCACATGGTTGCTCTGCAAACCCGTTTGCTATTCAAAGGGCCAGGCCATCTCCAACTCTGACTTTCAGCAACCAAATACAACCACCATGACAGCACCAAACATTGCAGGCCCAATCCTGCCCTGGATTACTTGGTTTCCTCTCCTACTGACTTCCCTGTGATTTATACCCCTAGAAATCAACTGGGCCTTACAGCCTTTTTCAGTGTCACAGCAATCTCCAGAATATCATCAAACTAAATCATGATACTGGTTTATATGGACTTTTTTCCCCCTTCCATTGACTATTCTCCACCTCCAGAGGCCCCAGTTCCTGGGTCTGGTCTTTCAGCAAGAGACTAACAATTTGGAGACAATATAAAGTTATTCTTGACCATATTAATTCCTTTTTAAAGATCATTATTCATTTGATCCAGAAATATTGAAGACACAACACCTTTCAAAATATGCTGGTTTAAATTTGAATAAATCCTTTAATATTTTTTGAGCAGAGGGCAAGGGGGAAACCCCAGGAAAGAAAAACATTGTGTATAAAAATAACCCAAATACTCAGAAATCCCAAATCCTGTCCACAACTACATACCACAAAAGCGTAGTACATTTTCCAGCGATATTTAAACATGCCAACAGGCAAAGGCTAGCATTTTTTAAAGTCTGTACAAGCAACTATGTGAGTCCATTGGGTCTGCATGTCCCCCCTCATGTTGTGTCAGCATGCTGCTTCCTGGCTCAAGGCAGCAAAATTCTTCCATGTGCACTGGGACGTGACAGACTTCCTCATTAAAGAAGAGCATTCAGTCACCTCAAAGAAGGCAATGAAACTATGCCCAATGGTCAAGGACAATGGAAACCAGTGAGAATTAACTTTTCTTTCTATTTTTGGTAAAACTCTACGGGGTTCATTTGCAAATGGAAACAAATGCACCCTGATACATCACATTGATATGCCCCTTCGCTGCGATTCACATGTTGCTACTGATGTAGCTAATGCCTTAAAAGAAGTAGAATTCAAGTCAAAGGGCTTCAAAAAGCAAGTCCTTTCATCGTCAATGCATGCTTTTGCATCAAAATTTCAAAGTAAACTGAAGGTGCCCATATCCTGCAATGTACACGGTGAACTCTATGATCAAGATTTCTTCTTGCTAACTGTAAAGTGTTTGATCCATTTGTCAAGGTTCAGGTGTCACACAATTTTAGCAACTACAAAAATAGTTTGTATTTTCCCTTGCAAGACAAGATTTCAAGGATGATTTTGACTTGTATGTGGCACGTGATGTGCCCTCTGATGACAGCATAATAGCCCTTGAATATGGAGATGTGAATCCCAGTCATTTCCTGTTATGTCCAGTGTGGCATTACCTGCACTTGCAATTCCAATAACTTCACAGTCTGTGGAAAGATCAGTCTGTTCAGAAAAGTACAAGACAAAAGTCGCATGCTCATCTTCCAAGACCAAATTGAGAAGCTCAATGTTATGCACTAAAACAAGGACTAAGCTCAAATTTGGAGAACTTTCAAAATCTGGAATCATCTGCTGGCTCTAACAAATAATTATGCATTCCAGTACCTGTAACAAAAGGCTTGAGATTTTTGTTTTTCATTCAAACCTCCTAGCTGTGGACTGCCAAGTTCCTGAACTCCAGAGCTAGCAGAGCCTAGAAGGGTTGAAGAGGCATCATGCTCACCTTCTGGAATGAAGGAACAGCTCATGTTACTCTCTAGCGACCCACTCTGCTGGACATGTGGAATAACACAGACAGGAGCCATTGGCTGTGTCCAGCCTTCCTCTGACAGAGGAAAGGTCACAGCAACATGGGGCCTTTGAGGAAGCAACTGGGCAGTTGGCAGGTTCACAAGTGGGCTCGGATGTGGAAAAAAACGCACAGACATATTTCCTCCTTTA
The DNA here is from genome assembly GCF_028017835.1 of Emys orbicularis. NCBI lineage: Eukaryota > Metazoa > Chordata > Testudines > Emydidae > Emys > Emys orbicularis. Next base: position 132,725,094 of record NC_088687.1, on the reverse strand, counting down.
TATGAGGACACTTGACATTTTTCAGGCTGGGGGCAAATGTTGGGGTTTGAGGATTTATTTGGTTTTACCCAAACTAGTACTGATGATTGAAGGTGCTGGTTGCTTGTCTGGGGTTTCCTTCCAATGAGCTCCACCCAACAGCACTGTCAGTATCCAGATCCCTGTAGAGAGGAGTCTGGCGCTGAGATCTCACAGGATAAAAGTGCAGCCTAAGTAAGCACCACCAAAGGTGGAGCTTATGAGACAGCAATAGACTCTGGAGTGGATGCTAAGGGCTGGAATTCCTCTGGGCTTGCACACAATTATTTCCCTGCAATACTAATCCCACCAAGAGACCAGGTCACAGCAATGCAAAGTGGCTGCAACCTCCTCTATAACGGGTCATCCAAAGGGAAGCAATGCAACGTGGGTAATGCTGGGTAGGGAGAGGCAGGCCCCATGTCAGCTTCCTCCAGCAGAGCAGTCACGTTCTTATAGACTGGAAGCATTGGTGAGAGAGTCAGATACACTAAGGAATTTCAGGAGTCTATGGCTGCACCTGCCTCCTTATCCACTGGATCATAGATCCTGGACCAGGCTCAACAGGTTATTCTCTGGCTCATCCAGAGTTACCGCCACTATTCCCCAGCTTGGCCTACTTTACTGTCCACACGGAGGCTGAGGGTCAGCGTTGCAAATAATTCATGTGATGGAAGAGCGCCCAGTTTGACATCTAGAGGGGGGCTTACAGCGCCTGGCCTCTCTTGGTACAGAGATTCCCCTCTGGTTAGGGAACCTGAGCTCCAGGTCTGCCAAGGGCTGGAAAGGCAGCAACGGAACAACTCCCAGTGCTCCGTAGCCACACGGTGGGGTGACAGTGGTGGACACATAGAATGACACTGACAGGCCACGTGAGGAGCTGCATGCAGCCCTCCTGTGCTAGGGAAGAAGGAACAAGAACATGGGGCCTGTGAGAGGGAGTGGGAGGACAGGGACTGTTTTAAACAAAGGAGCCCCTCTGGGGAGGGGGCTCTTTAATACCTGAAGCTGGTCTGTATTTATTATACTCCAGGTGGAGGGAAATTCAGTCAGGACCAATGTTCCCTTTAATTTTTTTCATCCATGTGCGTAACAAATTTTGTTATGTGCACCAAATTATCGCGGTAATATGTGGAGATGCACCACCAGTAGAAACAAAAAACCCAGATAAAATATATATTTTTTAAAAGTTACCATAGGGATAATTACACCAGCCAGGACACGTTCGGCATTTTACAACTCACTACTCAAAGAATTAAATTTGTGTAAGAGAAATAAAAATTATGAAATGCATAAACCAGTCAAAAAATTCAAACAGCAGCATTGTGAAAGAATAAAATTACAGAGAATATATGTGCATTGCAGGAAGTATCAAGTAGCAGCAGCAGCAACAATACTACGTGTTGGGAAGTGAGTGTGAAAGAGTGTGTGTGAGATTGTAACACACAGTGTGTGTGTGTGTGTGTGTGTGTGTGTGTGTGTGTGTGTGTGTGTGTGTGTGTGTGTGTGAGAGAGAGAGAGAGAGAGAGAGACAGACACACACACACACACACACAAATACAGTGTGTGAGACAGAGACATGTGTTGCGCCTTTAAGTACATTCACAGCCTGGCAGGACTCCCCAGTGGACTGCAGCTCCCCTGGGGCATCCTTCAGGTAATCAATATTTCTAACTCTCACGCTCTATGGTGCATTTCCTTAAAGCCCCAGTGTGTATCCATGGGCACAGGAGGGTGACATTGAGGAAGAAGTGTGTATGTACAGCATCCCCTTGAGTTCTGGGAGAAGTGGAGCGGCTTCCTCCCATTCTGAGTTTTAGTTTATATAAAACTTCAGGTATCCATACACCCAAAGTGTGGAGCCCTGGCTGACAGCTCTGCCACGGAGCTGTGCGCTGAGAGAGAAGTCAGGCCATTGCCCCAGACCCAGGCAACATGGATCCAGGGTGGGAGAGCACATCTCGCAGCCCACATTCCTCACTGAAAGGGGCCCTTTTCTTATTCTACAGAGGACCCAGCCCTCTCTCTCCACCAGCAGCAGCTCTGTGGAGGTTATTGTCGTTCTAGTGTTTACACATCAATTTACAGTGTTATGACTCTATATTCAAAATGGAAAAAGATAGAGACTCAGGGACTGTTTGAATTAAAGCGCAGAATTTCAGATGATGGCAAAATGCAGCCCAAATGGTGAAGCGTCACAAAAATCCTGAGTGCTACTGTTTCTTTTCAGCCCTATGATTTGCTCCTGTACGTTGCCCTTTTAAGTAGATCATCACTCAAAGCAGACACAGCAGAAGCCACCAGCAAGCTCCCTCTTTCCTACTCCTGAGCCCTGTTACATCTCCCCCCCCCCCACGCAGAGATGGGGTACAGGGGCGGGGGGCACCCTGACATCAGCACCCCCATTCCCGCCTGCTCTGCATAGCAAGCAGGAGACTCCCGGGAGAAACTCCAAGACAGAAGGCAGGAGCAGCACGGCAGTGGGCGGAGGGACACCTGAAGTGCGTGGCACTTGATAGCTTGCTAGGCAGCCGCCCGGCCCCGCAGCTTAGAGGGAACTTAGGTCAGGACTCACCTATAGAGCCGCACCTGACCAAACCATCGTGACCTCCCATGATTCCACACTCCAACGGGGAAATTGTGATGACTCAGACTATAAAATCCCTGTCAGTGTCTCCAGGATACACAGTCATCATCATCTGCAAGGACAGTTCAAACCTTACCAGCAGCAGCAGAATGAATAAAATTTTCACCTGCCACCATTGCAGTATGAGCAAGCTCCTCAATTCCAATCTATTATGCTTCCACATTGCAATCTGGGGTCCCAGCCCCGGTCAGTGGCACTGGATCTGGAAGCAATTTCACTCTCAGTCCTGAGCTTTAATGTTGGCAGAAGAAGTCCATTCAAAAATTTGCAAATGCGGTAAATTGAACCATGAACATTCCTCAGAGAGCTACACTAATGGATGAATATTTACACATTATAGCAGAAAAATAACAGGGGAAATAATGTTATGAGCAACTGGGTACAAGGTTTTAGATTGAAAAATCCTCCTTAAATGGAACATCAGCATCCCTTCCAGGCTACATGGTATAATGCACATTCAATCATTTATGACAGAATATTGTTTTCTGTGATTGATCACACCCCTGTGTTAATTCAGATTATATTTGTAATTTCAGACACCGGGGGCAGATTGGGTCAGTATCTCCAGGAAGCAGAGTCACTATTGACTGCCAGGCCGGAGCAGGCATTGCAGTGCTCTAGCCTGCGAACACCAAAAAACTGGGCAAAACCCTAAACTTCAAATGTATCATGCTTGCTCTCTTGTCACGGGGATTCCCACCCGTTTCACTGCAATAGATCAGAGTAGGATTTCACCTTCACAATCAGCTGAAGAGGATGGAGACTATTATCATCAATAAGTTTATGACACCCCTTGCGTAACGATATACACAATACAGAACCCTTGCTGAGCTGTTCAGTTCAGTGTATCCATTCCTACCTAAAGCCAACCATACCCCGCTTTATGCTGGATTATACCGTAGTGCAGGAAACTCTCAAGCAACAGGCTGCAGACGCACAAAGTACCTAGAGCAGTGCCTAATCTGCACGGAGTACAGGGGCTGTACAGCCCAAACAACAGGTGGCATTGCCAGGATGAGCGTGTGTGTAGCATGGCCAGCAACTGTGCTGATCTCTCTTTCTCTCTCATAGACTCCCAGGCAAAACTTAAAATGACCCAACCGCAGAAGGAATCCCAAAGGATGCCAGCAGCAGCAGAACCACATGCTCCAGGCAGGTCTCTGACACCATTTATAATCCCGTTGTCATTAGTGAGAGTTGCAAAGATCAGGGAATCTATATGGTCCTGCACCAGGGCACAGAGAAGGGATGTTTCCTGAGTGGCTACTATGCATATTTAACCTCCTTTAAACAAGAAGCTGAACTTCCACAGAACTGACACCAGATGGCCACATTCAACCACCTTTCCAGCATCGCCCATTGGCAGTTCCATGCTTTTGAAAATTAGACAAAATATTTTAGCTGTTAAAATATTGACTGAGGAATCTACCTTTAAATCTCCGGGAATTGTTACCCCAGAATTTGTCATTCCTGTGTGGTACCCCAGAATTTGACAGTACTGCAGTCAGCAATTTTGTATGTTCACCCACAGCTAGCTGAAAACCCAACATCACATAGCTAGGAAAATCTTGGGCTCTGAGAGTCAAGGCCAAATAACAGCATGTTTGCAGTTTTTGCTGCCGGAATGGGAGGATGGGCTAAGAAGTCAATGTTCCATGAAAATAGAGGGAATGTTTGGACAGCGACCTTGGTTTTAGGTGCCTCTAACATTTATTTCAGGACTCAGGTGCTGAAATAAAATTTCTAGTCATTTTATTATTATGACTAGAAATGTTGTGATGATAAGAGATAATGAGTAGTTTTGCTGAAAGTAGGAGAATTGGTGACCCACTAGGAGTCACAATAGGTTATGTGCTTTGTTTGAAGTTAGCTATAAAAGATCAGATCAAAGAATTTGCTTTGGAGCAGTCCACGGAAGCTTTCTTTGGGCAAGGATCTGACAGCTAAATTCCCCAGCAGCTAGACGGAAGGCGGGACCCCCCTGAAGCCTGGTCGCTGATCCCTCACAACCATTTCCTAACTCTATGTAAATACACTTGTTTTGAAATGCTCTACTCCTACTGCGATAGCATGTGTGTGTGTGCTTGAGAGCGAATAAAGCCTGTTTTTGTACACTACAGCTACCTTTGGGATTTAAATGGCAGAATAGTAAGGAAACTAAGGTTCCCACAACCCTGTGCATCACAATAGGGTCTTTAAGGTTATGAGTAATAAACTCAGAAGGGAGTAGTAGGTAAGGGGGGGGGGTTAGCCCCTGCATAGATCCCCGAATGCAGGGAGATCACATCGACCTCTTTTTGAGGAGATTCCTAGCAGAAAAATGATTCTATGGTCATTAAATGTAAATGAGCAGTAAGGTAATACTGACAGGCTGAGAACATTTATTCCCATTCCACCCTGACAAATGCCATTTCAACACAAAGTGAGGGACAGTGACTGTAACCTAATATGCGGTTGTTTGGCACCCAACAAAATAGGGTCCTGATCCAGATATGGACATCTGGGCACTACCTTCACTATCATCAGAACTGCCTCACTGGAACACAGATTGGCAGGGCTGCCCCAGGGGCCATCGCATTGACCTTGCCTGTTTCCTCCTTAGTCTTTTTACTTCCCTTTCTGTGCACATTTGTAGGTCAGCTGGGAATTTTCATCTCTGAACTAAATTTGCATATTTCACACGCAACTGACAGTGCCCTGCAGCTCTGAACTGTTATAAATGCTCCGTGTCACTCGTTACCGTTTGTTGATCAGCATCGGGCCACTCAGACGTAGCAAGATGATCTCACAGGCTCAGCTCATCTGGCTGTTAGTGCTCTGGATTCAGGGTAAGGATCAAATAAAGGGGGCGCTGGATGATTTAAGCTACAGTGAACTATGGAAAAATTTAAGAGATGTAGATATATTGATATATAAACATTCCTCAGTTAGCGACAGTAACTTCTGAAATGCTTGTCTCCTTCTAAGTGCAACTAAGATAAAAAACAGGTTTCAGAAAAAACACAAGAAATTAGAAGCAACAAGGAATGAAAGAACCTGCTTAAACAATGTTAGCATCGTTTTCAGAAAATTTGCTATTATTAGCATGTAAAGAGGCACATGTGAATATTTATAAAGACAAAATATTGTGTATTTTAAAACATGATACTAATACACACACACTCACACACACACACACACACACACGAGAGAGAGTGACACTATATAGAAAGGCTGTACATGTATATGTTAACTGACATTCTTTGTGTTAATTCAGATTCCAGTGGGGACATTATGATGACTCAGACTCCAGAATCCCTTGCAGTGTCTCCTGGAGACACAGTCACTATCAACTGCAAAGCCAGTTCAAGCCTCACCAGTGGTAGCAATCACTACTTATCCTGGTACCAACAGAAATTGGGACAAGCTCCGAAGCTCCTTATCTATCGTGCTTCTACCCTGCAATCCGGGGTCCCAGCGCGGTTCAGTGGCAGTGGATCTGGCACCGATTACACACTCACAATCACTAGGGTTGAAGCTGAAGATGCTGGAGATTATTATTGTCAACAGAATTATGAAACCCCTCTCACAGTGATACAGATCAATACAAAAACCTCCCCACACCATCTCCTTCAGTGTAACCGCTGCTTCCTATACATAGTGTAGCTGCTACACTAGATTTCAGACAGCATTTTAATCAGTCTTTCAACACCAGGCAACTACTCCCTACTCCTACAGCTTTCTATAATACTGTTGTCTCTTTCCCAACACCCAGTGCGGACACTTTGCTGAGCAGTAGCAGATGTCCTGCACTTGCAGCTCAGCTTCTCAGAACAGGAGAAATCAGTGATGAGGAGTCTGAGGTTACAAAGCATAACTTGTTTTATTTACTGCAACACCTGTCCTGAAACAGAGGTGATCACAAACTGCATGCAAGCAAACCCCTCTTTCAGGAATCTTTTCCCAGCACCAATGTTCATATCCCAAGAACCAAATCTGCCTCAACAATTTAATCAGAGAGTAAGACAGACATCAAACTCTCCTGCTACTCACACAGCTAGCTCCCTTTCCTCAGACCCCTGCATAGCCAAAATTAACAACCACACAGCATGTTTTCCCAAAACACTTACTCACACACACTGAACAACTTGGAAGACTGTGTAACAGCGCCATCTGGTGTCCCATATCTAGCAAGGTATACTGTCCTGCAAAAAAGGTTGCCACTAGACACATTTCTTGCAATAAAGAAATCTCTTTGCTGCAGAAGCAGCGGATCAGGGGCATTTTTTCCCGCATAAATGATTTTACTCCACAATTCACCAAAATAACTTATACTTGCTGCCCCCTCTGAGCATTTCAGGATTAAAACAGACACAGCCCTTCCTAGCGCTTTATTGGCAGTGCTGCTTTTTGGAGCGGTTGAACCAAATTCCTGAACTCCAGAGCTAGCAGAGCCTAGAAGGTTGAAGGGGCATCAAGTTCATCTTCCCGAATGAAGAAACAACTCATGTTACTCTCTAGCGACCCACTCTGGTGGACACGTGAAATAACACAGTCAGGAGCTATTGGCTGCATCCAGTCTTCCTTTGACAAAGGGAAAGTTGCAGAAACACATGGCCTTTGAGGAAGCAATTGAGCAGTTGTCAGGTTCACAAGTGGGCTCAGATGGGGAAAAGCACATGTATTTCCTCCTTTGTCTGAGGGCATTTGACATTTTTTAGGGCTGGCTGCAGAGGTTGGGGTTTGAGGATTGGTTTTACCCAAACTCATAGTGACCATTGGAGGTGCTGGTTGCTTGACTGGGGTTTTCTTCCATTGAGCTCCACCCAACTGAACTGTAGAGAGGACTCAGGTGCTGAGATCTTACAGGACAAAGGTACAGGCTGGGTAGTGAGAAAAAGGTTGAGCTTGAGACAGCAATGGATTCTGCAGGGCTAGAATTTCTCTGAGTTTGCACAGGATTATTCCCCTGCAATATTAATCACAGCAGGAGACCAGGTCACAGCAACACAAAGTGGCCACAACCTCCTCTATCATGGGTCATCCAAAGGAGGCAATGTGAAATGGATAGTGCTGGGCTGGGAAGGGCAGGACAGGGTAGTAAAGACTGGCTCCTTGTCAGCCTCCACCAACAGAATGTTCATGTTCTTATAGAGTGGACGCAACAGTGGGAAACAGAGTGAGACATTAAGGAGTCCATCACTGCACCTATCTCCTTGTCCACTTGATCATAGGTCCTGGACTAAGGTAAATAGGTTACGCTCTGGCTCATCCAGAGTTACCGCCACTATGCACTGGCTTGGTCTGGTTAACCCTCCATGTTGAGGCTGTGGGACAGCATTGCTGATAATAGCTCATGTGATGGAAGAGAGCCCAGTTCGATATCTGGAGGGCTGTTCACAGTGCCTGGCCTCCCTTGATATAGAGGCTCTCCTCTGGTTAGGGAACCTGAGTGTTATGTAAAGCCTCTGCTCAAATGCGATTGTAAGATTTGTAACTTGTATCAAGTTCTGCAACCTTTTTGCAGGCTTTGTAAATTCAGTGATTGTTAGCATAGTCTTTGAAGTTTTGTAACCTTTGCAAGCTCTGTAACCTTTTCAAGTTACCACTTGTATGAACTTCCAAGCTTTGTAATATCCCATCCCTCAGAGAGAGTGTGAACGAGGGAGTGTATGTGGGACTGGGCGGAGAGGAACTGCAAGGAGAGAGGTGCCTGGAGACAGGTGTGTCTGATATAATCTGCATTTCAGTTGAAGTTCTGTGAAATTGCTCATTTTCACCCTGACAAAAATTTAAAACAATTTTTCAGGAAAAACCCCATTTCATTTTTTATCAACCCCCTTCGCGCGTGCACACACACACACACACACACACTTTCCCCCTCCCTCTGCAAATAGTGTACAGAGAAGGGAAAATATTTGGGAGGGGATCAGTGAACTGAAAGTATAGAGTTAAAAAAAAATTGAAATCTTTTTGTGAAACATTTCCATCAGCTCTAAATCTAAAACCTCCATAAAAACAAAGCTGACTTTCCACATAAGTGCAACCAGATGGCATCACTTTACTATGTTTCATTTTGCAGCTGCTTTGAAAATGAGGCCACTTCTTGTGTCTCTCTAAATATGGCCTTTGGAGTCTAACATTAGGCCACCAGGTTTAACCTACCTTCATACTAACATAGGAACTGTCAGAAGATTCACACAACTATGGGTGCATAAAACAAGGTCTCTAAGATTATAACTCAGGGGTAGCAGGAGGTCTGAGGGCAGAGGGTGTCCCATTGCCCAGTTCCCCTAAGGAAGGAGATCACACTATTGATGGCACTGCACTGAGATTTCTAGGATAACGGTAAAACTAAAGTTCATTAAATTTAAAGTGGCATCGAGGGCACAATGATAAGCTGAGACCATTTATTTCCATTCAACAATGTCAACTGCCATTTCAACTCAACACAAGCGACAGGGATTGTGTGTTCCTGTGTGTTACTACACCATCTGCCACAATGAGGCACTGATGCTGGTTGAGGTTTCTGGGCGCTACCGCTATAGACTTAATCAGCAACATCAACTCTTCCCATTTCAACACAACGTGAGGGAGCTGCCACAGGCCCTGCTGAGTTGAGCTTGTCTATTACCCTAATGCCACATCCCTTCCCTTTTTCTGATGGTTTGGATCAGATGGGAATTTTCATATTTAATCCACATTTGCATATTTCACACCCAAGCAACTATCCCCTGCAGCTCGGGGCTGTTATAAATGATCCGTGTCGCTCGTTACTGTTTGTTGATCGGCATCTGTCAATTCAAACAAACCAAGATGATCTCCCAGGCTCAGCTCCTCTGGCTGTTAGTGCTCTGGATCCAGGGTAAGAACCAAACCAAGAGGGAACTGGCTTGGTTATAAGCAAGATCCTCCTTTAAAGAGGAATGAAAAGATCTAGGAACCTTGTTTATCAAACCCTTAATACCCGAGAGGGTTCTGCTAACTTCTGAGCATCTCGCTCTCATTTTAAGCACCAATGAGAAAGCAAGACCACGTTTAAAATATTTGGGCCTGTTGTAAAGCCCATTAAAGCGCATGGGAGTCTTTCCATGGACTCCAATGTGCCCTAAATGAGCAAATGAAAAGTGTTACAATGACAGAGCTGCCTAACGTTACCTCTCAGCCAGGTAATGAGCTATCGTAAATAGGGCATGTGCGCAGGAGACTATTTATGAAAAACAATCTTGTTTGCTTTGACCTACTGTATATTAACAATGTAGTCATTTATATTCTGTTTTAACTTCAGATTCCAGTGGGCAGATTGTGCTGACTCAAACTCCAGAATCTCTCTCAGTGTTTCCAGGAGACAGAGTCTCCATCAACTGCAAAGCCAGTTCAAACCTCACCAGTAGCTCTTCAGGCAAAGAGCTCTTATCTTGGCATCAGCAGAAATTGGGACTAGCTCCTAAATGCCTTATTTATTATGCTTCCACCCTGCAATCTGGGGTCCCAGCCCGGTTCAGTGGCAGTAGATCAGGAAGTGATTACACCCTCACTATCAGCAGTGTTGAAGCTGAAGACGCTGGAGATTATTATTGTCAACAGGGCAAGAGCTTCCCTCTCACAGTGATACAGACCAGTACAAAAACCTGCCTGTGCTGTTCTGTTCAATGTCACAGCTGCTTCCTCAACAGTCACCTTCTCAAAGAAACCCTGTAGGTTTGATCAGTCTTTCAGCACCTCAGTATTTGGGCCTGAAATTCCACTGCACTCTCGTTGCTCTTTTGCTTACTAGACAAGTTTGCTGTTGAAGAAATTTGCTCCCATATTGAAGGGTTTTTCCATTACAAAAATTAAGGAGTCATTTTTTTTTCTGGATTAAATGAGTTTACTCTGAGTCCCGAAAATAACTCCTGTTGCGAGCCCTACGGAGACTGCCTGAGCATTTCAGAAAGAAAATGTCCCAATACTATATTAGGCAGTGTTGTTGTAGCCGTGTTGGTCCCAGGATATTAGAGAGACAAGGTGGGTGAGGTAATATCTTTTATTGGGCCACCTTCTGTTGGTGAGAGAGACAAACTTGTTTGCTACACAGAGCTTTTCCTCAGGTCAGGTCTGTGTAGCTCAAAAGCTCGTCTCTCTCACCAACAGAAGTTGGTCCAATAAAAGAATATTACCTAACCCACCTTGTCTCTCCAATGCTATATTGGCAGAGCTGCCGTGTGATTAAGCAGAACTGGGGGCTGGTTGAAAGATTTTTCTTGACAAGTATTTCTGCTGCAAGACAAGGCCAAGGAAGAAACCAACAGAACTCCACTAGCCATCACCCTCAGTCCTCAGCTAAAACCTCTCCAACGCATCATCAGTGATCTACAACCCAACCTGGACAACGATCCCTCGCTTTCACAGGCCTTGGGAGGCAGGCCAGTCCTCGCCCACAGACAACCCGCCAACCTTAAACATATTCTCACCAGCAACCACACACTGCACCATAGTAACTCTAACTCAGGAACCAATCCATGCAACAAACCTCGATGCCAACTCTGTCCACATATCTACACCAGCGACACCATCACAGGACCTAACCAGATCAGCCACATCATCACCGGTTCATTCACCTGCACGTCCACTAATGTAATATACGCCATCATGTGCCAGCAGTGACCCTCTGCTATGTACATCGGCCAAACTGGACAGTCCCTACGAAAAGGATAAATGGACACAAGTCAGATATTAGGAATGGCAATATACAAAAACCTGTAGGAGAACACTTCAATCTCCCTGGATACACAATAGCAGATTTAAAGGTAGTCATCCTGCAGCAAAAAAAACTTCAGGACCAGACTTCAAAGAGAAACTGCTGAGCTTCAGTTCATTTGCAAATTTGACACCATCAGCTCAGGATTAAACAAAGACTGTGAATGGCTAGCCAACTACAAAAGCAGTTTCTCCTCCCGTGCTGTTCACACCTCAACTGCTAGCAGAGGGCCTCATCCTCCCTGATTGAACTAACCTCGTTATCTCTAGACTGATTCTTGCCTGCATATTTATACCTGCCTCTGGAAATTTCCACTACATGCATCTGATGAAGTGAGTATTCACCCACGAAAGCTTATGCTCCAATACGTCTGTTAGTCTATCAGGTGCCACAGGACTCTCTGTCGCTTTTTACAGATCCAGACTAACACGGCTACCCCTCGGATACTTAACATTACTGAGCTGAATCACTGAGGAGCAGCTCAGAGACGAGGGGGAATGGATCTATTCCCCTTTCTACTGGGGCTGTGAGTAAAATCCTGTGGAAACCTGCTCATCACGTGCTTGCTCAACAGAGAAGCTTCCTGCTGAAAGGGCTAGGCCTTCCCTAACTCTGACTTCAACAACCAAATAAAATAAACACTACAGCATCCCACAGAAATGGGTGACAGACACGGCAGGGCCAGTCCTGCCCCGGGTTACCTGGTTACCACTCCCATTGTCCTCATTGGTGCCCATATCTATGTGCCTGAGGTGGGCCTTACAGCTTGTCCCCAGCTCTAGGCAGGGCTGGCTCCAGGGTGTTGGCCACCCCAAGCAGCCAAACAACAACAACAAAAAGCCGTGATCGCGATCTGCGGCGGCAATTCGGCGGAAGGTCCTTTGCTCTGAGCAGGAGTGAGGGACCGTCCGCCGAATTGCTGCCGAACAGCTGGACGTGCCATCCCTCTCCGAAGTGGCCGCCCCAAGCACCTGCTTGGTAAGCTGGTGCCTGGAGCCGGCCCTGGCTCTAGGACTTTCAGCTCCAATATCAATAAACACTCCCGTATCCTACAAGGGTGGGCCCACACACTACAGGTGAAGACTGTGTCACTGCTGCATCTGCTGGAGCTGTTTTATTATGGCTCTAGTTTTCCACTCCATGGGAAAACTGATTTCTAGATCTCTTGCCCTAGAGGGATTTCCCTTTAACAGGCTCACTAACCTTCTGGGGCACAAATATATGATTTTTAAACATATTTCTTCTTTTATATCCTGTCATTTGAATTTGGCTGGTGGGGGTGAGTAATTTTATTTGGTTTCCTTTTCACCTCTCACTCCTCACATCTCAGCTGGTGTTCCATGGAAAGTAGTTCATGTTGTCTTTGGTGTTCATGTGAAATATCCAGACACCTCCCCCTGCACTGCAGAGAGTTACTTGTAACACACACACACATTGGAGACCGTCCAAAACACAGATTGGTTATAAAGGCCACATGAATGAATCTAAGATGGATCTGGACAACAGTCCATTAAAAACCCTGAAAATGTTTACAACATTCCTCAGAGAGCTACACTAACATATGAATGTTTACGCGTCATTCCAGAGAAACAACGGGCAAAGTAAAGTCAGGAACAACTAGGCAGAAGGGTTTAAACAAAGATCCTTCTTAAGTTTAACATCAGCATCACTGCCAGGCCCCAGGGTATCACACACATACAATCATTTAGTGTGCACTAAAGACACTGTTCAGTGTGATGGCTCACACTTCTGTGTTAATTTAGATTTTGCTGGTAATTACAGATTGTGATGATACAGTCTCCAGAATTCCTGTCAGGGTCTCCAGGAGATAACGTCACTATTACTGCATAGCCCTGAGCAGGGCTAATACAGTACCAATAAAAATCCAGACAAAATCCTAAACTTCTTATTTCTCATGCCTGGTCTCTGGCCACTGGGATTCCCACCAATTTTAGTGGCAGGAACAAGAAATATGATTTCACCCTCACAGCCAGCTGAAGATGATGGAAATCAGCAGCAAGGCTATGGCACCCTTGCATAATGATAAACAAAACACAAACACCTCTCTGAGCTGCTACATTCAGCATATCATTTCCGACCTACTTCCCACTGAGATCAGAGGAAATAGGCTTGGCTTTCTCACTGGAATCAATGGGAATCAATCAACCTTTTTTCCCCAAAAAAATACAACCAGTGCTCAAGTGTCCAAAGAGATTTAACTCTCTGGGATTGTTCACAAGCTAGTTTTGATCTAGAGGGAGTCAAACTATAGACAAAGGGAAACTTTTCAAATGAATTACAGTTCATGACCTGATCTTCGAGCAATTTGACGATTTCCTTCAAACTTTGCTGAAACATTCCCTTTTCCCTTCAGAGGAAACTGAGCAATTTTCAAAGCAAGCATCTTCTCCAAGGTCCCAAAATACACATAGGGACTAAAATAGGCTTTACCATAGAAATTGGTTACAACTTTAACCATAGAGAGGACCATAACAACCAACATTTTAGGCCATCTCCTCTAGCAGAGCCTCACAGACAGATCACAGACACCATTTAGGGAAAGTGTCCCTTATCTATTAGGATAGAAGTAAAATACACCGGAAGGCAGCATTATGTAGGGTACAGATAAAGTGAACTTGGCCATAGCTCTCTTACTTTCATAGTTTGATTCCTTTCATCACACACACACACACAAACCTACAGTAATGGTCCCAATTATACAGCTTATAAAGCGTCACTGCAGTGCTTTGGACCATTACTGTAATGTTCTTTTAGAAGGGGGGGGAGGGGTTCCCTTTCACTTGGTCAGTACACTGGATATGTTATTCAAACAAACAAATAAAAGACAATCAAAAGTATATCCACTTCCATGATCTATTCTTCTAGCAGGTAAATTAACATTTGGGAGCAATAAAAAAAGCCATTCTTCTAACACGTTTCTTAAGACTCTAGAATGTCATCACTGAAAGGTATATTTGGTGCGGGGGTTATGAGTATTTGGTGTGTTTGTGCACAAAATACAGTATTTTCTTGCAGGGAGTTCTACCCCACTATACTCTGCACAGGAAATGGATATTTACTGAATGGCCACTTTTAAACCTAAACCTTTTTAAACAGGCTGAACTTCCATGCAACTGACTCTAGATGGCCACATTCAGCTAACTTTCCAGGGGGAGCAGCTAGGCATACTACAATTTGGAAAATGAGGAGAAATATTTCAAGGGCTGAAATATGGACGTAAGAGTCTAACGTTAAATCTCCAGGAAAGAAAATCCTGGTCTATTTAAGCAATGTTACATAGAACATGGGGAGCAACGCTACAGGGCTCACAAACTATTTAATGGAATCGTGAAGGTGATGACTAATAAATCCAGTAGTGGGTAGTAATTAAAGGAGGGATTAGCCCTCTGCATAGATCAACCGATCAGGGAGATAACGCCATTGATATCACCTTTCTGAGGATATTCCTAGTGTAACAATGATTGTCCGTTTATTAAAATTTAAATGAGCTACCAAGCAATATTGATGATCTGAGAACATGTATTCCCATTCCACCCTGACACAGTCCATTTCAACACAAATTGAGGGATAGGGACTGTAACCTAATATGGGGTAGTTCAGCACCCAACAAAATAGGGTCCAGATCAAGACAGGGACCTTGAGGCACCATCATCACTATTAACGGAACTGCCATTTTAATGAAAGTTGAGGATGCGTTCCCAGGGCCAGACAGGTTGAACTTGCCTATTTCATCCACGGTCTCTCATTTCCCTTTTTCCGCATGTGTTTAGGTCAGCTGGGATTCTTTTTCTCTGAACTAAGTTTGCATATTTCACACCTAGGTGATGCTGCCCTGCAGCTCTGGGCCAGTATAAATGTTCCATGTCGCTGGTTACACTTTGCTGATCTGCATCACGCCAGTCAGACGTAGCAAGATAATCTCACAGGCTCAGCTCATCTGGCTATTAGTCCTCTGGATCCAGGGTAAGAATCAAATGAAGGGTGCATCGGATGATTTAAACTACAGTGATCCATAGAAAAACTTTACAGATCTAGGAATGTTCTGTGTGAATCCATAAACATGAGTTAGTTACAGTAACTTCTAAGAAGGGTCTCTCCTTTTCATTGGAACTGCGAGGGAAACACAAGCAATTGAAGACAGCTTGGAATGAAACAGCCACCTTAAACTTAATGTTAGTTCATCCTCTGACAATGATGCTATCATAAGAATGTAAAGAGGCACATGGGAAACTTTATAAAATCAAAGTATTGTTTATTTTGATTAACTATACTCTTGACATATATGAGAGAAAGAGAGACTATACATGTACATAGTGATTTATATTCTGTTTCTTAATTCAGATTCCAATGGGCAGATTGTGATGACTCAGACTCCAGAATCCCTGGCAGTGTCTCCTGGAGACACAGTCACTATCGGCTGCAAAGCCAGTTCAAGCGTCAGCATTGGCAGCATTCACTTCTTGGCCTGGTACCAACAGAAATCAGGACAAGCTCCGAAGCTTCTTATCTATGATGCTTCCAGCCGTGCCTCTGGGATCCCAGCGCAGCGGCAGCGGGTCTGGCACTGATTTCACTCTCACAATCAGTAAGGCTGAAGCTGAAGATGCTGGAGATTATTATTGTCAGCAGTATCGCAGCGACACTCTCACAGTGATACAGACCAATATAAAAACCTCCATCCTGTTCCTTTCAGGGTAACAGCTGCTTCCTATCCATAGTGTAACCGCTACCTAGCTTTCAGACAGTGTTTTGAAAAATCTTTCAGCACCACACAGAGTCCTTCTGCTTCCCCTGCTGAACTGTCCATAGTACTGCTGACTCTTTCCCATCACCAGTGTCCCACCTGTAGCACCAATGTCGACCCAGTGCCAAGAAGCAGCAAATGTCCCGGCCTTGCAGGTCAGCTTCTCAGTGGAGGGAAAGTCAGTGATGTGGAGTCTGAGTATCCCAAGCTTAACTTTTTTTATTCACATATACACCAGACCAATGAGACCAAAGCTGTCTGAAGGGAAACCCTTCTCTCAGGAATCTATCCCAGCACCAATGTCCAGTTCCTAGACTGCAAATCTGCTTCAAAAAATCACTCTAATCAGACACCAAGGCAGAGAAACTCTCCTGCTTCTCATACCGCTCCCTTTCCTCACAACCTTGCATAACCGAAACCAACAACATCACAGCATGTCTTCCCAAAACTACATAGCCACTGGCACATTCAGAAAAAGAACTTGAAAGAATACGTATAATAGCGCCACCTGGTAACTCCTGTAACAACACTAACAATGCAGCATACTGTCCAGCCAGACAAGATTACTGTTAAAGACATTTCTTTCCAGAGAGAAATGGTTTTTTTGGAGTAGATGAATTGGGGGTCACTTTTTCCTGCACAAACCATCTTATTCCCTGATTCCCCAAAACAGTTCTTTTCTTGCTGTCTTGTAAAACTTGTCTGAGCAATTCAGAATTAAACCGGAGCCAGCCCTCCCAGAGCTTTATTGGCAGCATTACCATGTGGAGAGGCTGGGAATAACAGACAGGAGCTATTGGCTGCATCCAGCCTTCCTCGGATGGAGGGAAGGTCACAGCAACATGGGGCTTTTGAGGGAGAAACTGGGCAGTTGTCAGGTTCACAAGTGAGCCAATATAGGAAGAAGCCCAACAACATATTTCCTCCTTTGTCTAAGGGCATTTGACATATTTTTAGGGCTGGGGACAGTGGTGAGGGGTTGAAGAGTCATCTGTTTTTACTCAAGCTGGTACTGAGCATTGGAGGTGCTTGCAGCTTTACTGGGGTCTCCTCCCATTGAGGCCCACCCAACTGCACCGTCAGCATCCAGATCCCTGCAGAGAGGACAGGGACACTGACAGGCTCTGGTGGGAACCTGCTAACTGCATCACATGGTTGCTCAGCAGACCCGTTTGCTATTCAAAGGGCCAGGCCATCTCCAACTCTGACTTTCAGCAACCAAATACAACCACCATGACAGCACCAAACATTGCAGGCCCAATCCTGCCCTGGATTACTTGGTTGCCTCTGCTACTGACTTCCCTGTGATTTATACCCCTGGAAATCAACTGGGCTTTACAGACTTTTTCAGTGTCACAGCAATCTCCAGAATATCATCAAACTAAATCATGGTATTGGTTTATATGGACATGGGTTTTTTCCTTCCATTCACTATTCTCCACCTCCAGTGGCCCCAGTTCCCGCGTCTGGTCTTTCAGCAAATGATTAACAATTTGGGGACAATATAAAGTTTTTCTTGAACATATTTATTCCTTTCTAGAGATCATTGTTCATTTGATCCAGAAATATCTGAGATACAACACCTTTCAAAATACGCTGGTTTAAATTTGAATAAACCCTTTAATATTTTTTTTTAGCAGAGGCAGAGGGGGAAACCCCAGGAAAGAAAAAAAACATTGTGTGTAAAAATAACCCAAATACTCAGATATCCCAAATCCTGTCCACAACTACATACCACGAACGTGTAGTACATTTTCCAGGGATATTTAAACATGCCAACAGGCAAAGGCTAGCATTTTTTAAATCTGCACATGCAACAATGTGAGTCCATCGGGTTTGCATGTCAGTGCAACTGCCACACTTGATACCGGGACAGAGGTTTGGTTGGACATAAATACTTTGCTGAGTGGGTCACAGACACTGCTGTTCTCCCACTGCTCACAGCCCAAAAAAATGCAAAAAACTAGTTTCGCATAACATTATGGTTCTGTGTTTGAGAATCTGGTTAGTTAGCTCTCAGGAAATTCTGGATCAAGGCTCTCATTACATGTATAGCCCTTACAATAGTGTGTCTGATATGAGAGCTAATATAAAGGAGCAGGGATCCAGAGGGTAATAACAGTTCCCTTATCAAAGAGATAGCAGTGTTGATGTTATGTTTCGGTGGAGATTTCCAGTACAATTGTGATACTTTTTTTTTTAATTGTGATTGTATTTACATAGACATTCAAGTCAAGTGTGTTAGTATAAATGTCTTAACCATTCAACAGCTAAGGGAAGGGCACTGTGCAAGTCCATGAGGGAACCAAACAACCCTTGTCTATGGAAGCAGCCTGTAAGTGTATGTTCTATATCTTCTAACTGGCCACGGCAGCAAAGGGGAAAGTCATGACGGCCTCCCTGATAGCCATTTGCAGCACATCTGATCATGCTACGTTTATTGCCCACAGACAACATGAAAGTTCAAAAGCAGGGGGCTGACTGTTGGCTCTGTCACAAGATAGGCATTGGCTATGTTTGAAGCTTGTTCTTGCCACCTACTATGCTATCTGGAGACAACATTGCCTCATGACCTTCACCCAAAGACCCAAAACTAGAGTGAACTTTTCATTCTGCCAGATGGAAGCAAGACTACTCCCTTGACCTCTGAGTCATACACTTCAAGCTATGAGCAGTGCATTGAAAAACTTCCCACATAGCCAACATCATCCCATTCAGGGCTGGCCTTATGGGTAGGCAATGTGAGCAACTGCCCAGGGCGCTGTGGTTGGGGGGGCACCATTTGAGGGCCACAATCTGGCAGGCCTGGGCTGCCAGAGTGGAGGTGAGTGTGGGCGAGCCTGGGGCTGGAGCCCTTTTCTGAGGCAATTTGGTATCAGAAGTAAATTTTCATCTCTGACCAAAATTTGCATATTTCACACCCCAGTGATATTCCCCTGCTGCTCTGAGCCGTTATAAATGTTCCGTGTCATGCTTTACGGTTTGTTGATCGGCATCGGGCCACTCGGACGTAGCAAGATGATCTCACAGGCTCAACTCCTCTGGCTGTTAGTGCTCTGGATCCACGGTAAGGATCAAAAGAAGAGGGAACTGGCTGTACATAAAGTAAAATCATCCTTTCATTTCTCTTCAAGAGATTTATGAAATTTGTATATTAAACTCTAAAGAATCCTCAGAGTTGCATTAACTACTGAGTGCC
This sequence comes from Emys orbicularis, assembly GCF_028017835.1. Taxonomy (NCBI): domain Eukaryota; kingdom Metazoa; phylum Chordata; order Testudines; family Emydidae; genus Emys; species Emys orbicularis. The sequence continues at coordinate 132,705,746 of NC_088687.1, read as the reverse complement.
TTTTTCACATTTTGACTGCAATTAAGAGAGAAAAACCTTATTTGAAAACCATAGTCTTGATCCAAAGCCCACTAAAATGAAGTGAGTCTTTCAGAGGATTCAATGGGCTTTCACTCAGGCCCTACATGAGTAATGAAAAATAGATTAGAACAGAAAAGCCAACAGCAGCTAAATGTCAGCCTCACAGCCAGGAGAGGAACAATCATAACTATGGAAAAGATGCCCGTGGGAATATTTTTAAACATACAATACCTTTTAGTTTGATTGAAATATATTAATATATATTCTATTAACGTTTATTTTTGCCTACTCAGGCTCCATTGGGGACATTGTGCTGACTCAGACTCCAGAATCCCTGGCAGTGTCTCCAGGAGACAGAGTCACCATCAACTGCAAAGCCAGTTCCAGTGTTAGTAATATTTTAGGCATTGATGCTTTAGCTTGGTACCAACAAAAAACTGGACAAGCTCCTAAACTCCTAATCTATGCTGCTACCACTCTGCAAAGCGGAGTCCCAGCCCGGTTCAGTGGCAGTGGGTCTGGGACCGATTTCACTCTCACAATCAGCAGTGTACAAGCTGAAGATGCTGGAGATTATTATTGTCAGCAGGGTTATGAAACCCCGCACACAGTGATACAGACCAATACAAAAACTTGCCTATGCAGTTCAATTCAGTGTCACAACTGCTTCCTAAATGTTCACTTTATCAGTGCAACTGCCACACTTGATACCGGGACAGAAGTTTGGTCAGGACATAAATACTTTGCTGGGTGGGCCACAGACACTGTTGTTCTCCCACTGCTGGCAGCCTGCAGCACAAATAGGAATAAGTACATGACCTAGATGATTTTCTTTCCAGATGTCAGGGATTCTACCTCACCTGAACTAGGTGCATGTTTTTTCCCAGGGTAAATGATTTTGTTCCCAAAACCCAAACAATTATTCTCACTTACTGCATGGGCATTTCTGAACTGAAACAGAGACATGCTCAGCGCAGTGCTCTATGGGCAGCGCTGGTGTGCAGAGGGGAGGAGAGGAATAAAGTCCCGAGCTCTGGGATTGTCAGGGGCTGGGAAGGCTGCAGAGGCAGCAAAGGAACATCTCACAGCGCTCCCTCGCCAACAGCCCTGGTGGACAATTGGAATGACACTGACAGGCTGCGTCACAAGCTGCAGGCCGCCCTCCTCTGCTACTGGGAAGGAGGAATGAGAACATGGGGCCTGTGAGAGAGCAGATGTAGCTGAAAATGGGCCTTTTTCAGGTCCTCAAGAGGGTTCTGTCAAGAAACAATGTGAATAGCAATTTTAGTCCTTATCACTGGGGAAAGGCCCACGGGGGCAGGTCAGATACATGGGGAAAGGGTCCAGTCCCCTTTTTGCTGGGGCTGTGAGTAAAATCCAATGGGAACCTGCTAAGTGTGTAGGTGGTGGCTCAGAAGAAACATTTCTTTTTATCACCAGTTCAAGCCTGTCCCCAGCTCTGTGACTTTCAGCTCCCACATGAATAAACACTCCAGCTTCCTAGTGATGGGCTCATACACTACAGCTGAGGACTGCGTCAATGCAGTGCCTGCTGGAGTTTTGCTCTAGTGTTGTTTTATAAGGACACTTGTTCTCCATCCCCTATGTCTGGTCTCTGTCTCTCTTACCCTGGAGTGATTTTCCTTCAACAGGCCAACTGACCTTCTGCAGCACTAACACAATTTTTTAAACATATTGCATCTTTTATAGCCTGGTTTTGGATTTAGGGGAAGAGGGTGGGTGGGAGGCAGGGATTGGGGGCCTGAGGATTGTTTGACTTTATGGAAACTAGTACTGAGCCCTGGAGTGCCGACTGCTTTCCTGGAGTTTCAGTTCAGTGAGCTCCACCACACTGGACTCTGGACAGAAAGGTGCCGAAGATATACACAGGGCTTGTGCACCACTTAAGTACTACATGTTTGGAGGGCTTATGCATGACTTGGTTGGTGCATAGGCCTCATGTAGCCTGCCTGCATAGGGGTGTATCAAATCCTGTAGAGAATTAACACCGACACAGAGGCTGGATACCCAACTAACAGCCGGATTGTTTCTAAGGGTTCCATGCACAAATCAAGGGCTGTGTACAGCCTTTTAGCTGCAGTCTCTGTACTGGGGCCCAGAGGATGTCCAGTTAGACAGAGTGCCTCCGCTTTTCATATTTTTAAAGATCAGGCTCCATCACTCTAGACGTATCAAGATGACCTCACAGGCCAGGTATACACTGTAAACTGTTGCTGGCACAGCTATGTCTGTCCTGGGGGTGATTTGTGACCGACAGAGCTGTGCTGGCAAAAGCCTCCACTGTTGATGCAATTTATACCAGCAAACCTGCATTGTTATTGGTGAAGCTTGATTCACTCGTGGGGGCTGGAATAAGCTATACTGGCTAAAGTGTGGTTTTGCTGATAAAAGCCTCGTCCACACTGGGAACACTTTCCCAGTACAGCCAAAACAGAAAAACACTCCTGTAGACCTGGCCTCAGCCACTGCTTCTCCAGCTCCTAGTGCTCTGGATTCAGGGTAAGCAACAGGGGAGAGATCCATTTAAAGAGTACTTCCTACATTAAACTGGGCTTAATAGTGCTAAATGCCATTCACAAAATACATAGACATGAGTGCATCTGAGGGGATGAAGTGCATATTTCAAGTCACCTGCAGAAGAATTGTGCTTCTGTTCACTAAAATGTATTGTTCTTCATCAATGTTATTGCGCTTATTTATTTTAATTGTAACCCCAAGCCAGACTCCAGGGGACAGGTTGTGATGACTGAGACTCCAAAATTCCTGTCAGTGTCTCCAGGAGAGAGACTCATTATCAACAACAAAACTAGTTCCAGTGCCTATCGCTCCATGGCTGGGTACCAGCACGAACATGGACAATCTCCTAAGCACCTTATCTACAGCACTTTCTCCTGTCCCTCTGCAGTCCGAGACTAGTTCATTGGCAGTGGGTCAGGCAATGACTTCACTCACACCAGCCAATTGAAGCTGATATTGGAGATTATTGCTAGCAATTGGCTCACAACTGCCAAATGATACACCCCAGTACAAAAACCTCTTTGCTCTGTTCCTCTAGGAAAGAGCTACATCCTTTGCTGATTAGTGATAGTGCAACTTCTTTCCGCTCTGTTTAGTGTATGTTCCTATTGTCTCCTGTCTTAAAAACTTAGCTTGAAGTGTCTTTGGAGCCTGGACTGACTTTTCCTAATGTGTGTACAGCACCTAGCAAAGTAAGGCACTTCTTAACACGGCATATTACAAATAAATCACAGCTAGGAGCTGCGTACTGCCCTTCTCTGCTAGAGAGAATGTCGCAGCAACTGATTTAGCAATTAATATAAATAATATATGGAGATATACCTGGAAGGGCCCCTTAAAGATCATCAAGTCCAGCCCCCTACCTTCACTAGCAGGACCAAGTACTGATTTTGCCCCAGATCCCTAAGTGGCCCCCTCAAGGATTGAACTCACAACCCCTGGGTTTAGCAGGCCAATGCTCAAACCACTGAGCTATCCCTCCCCACAATCAGTGGCCAAGAATCCTTGTAGCTCCACCAGTGCCGATATCTAGATGAGGATGTGCAGGGATGACAATGATTGAGCTACTCAGACTTCAACCCCTGCTAATTGCGGTTGAATCCCCACTCCCCCAATACAGTTTCCATCAAAACGAGATCACACCATTTCTCTCACTGCTGTGAGGTGATCTCTAGTATAACAGTTATTCTAACCAGCATCCCAGCAATAACAACACACCTACAATACTTATTTCCATTCAGCCCTGATAAAAGTCACTGTAACAGAGGCTCGTCCCCACATCTGTAGGGTTGAACTTTCATATTTCACCCATTAAAGCATTTGCACAACTTTAAACCAGCTCGTTTTGAACAGTGGTCTATTCTCAGGAATTCACAGATCAAAGGAATTCACGTTTTCCCTACAAGGTCTACTCCAACCACTGACCTCACCAATCAGCTTTCAGACCAATCGTAGATTTTAGAGAGGGTACAAAATTCAGCTTTAAATAGAAATTTAGCTGCAACCATAACTATGCAGAGGCTACTGCCTGGCTACAATAGAAACTTGTTAAAATGACAGACTAATAGGTTGTTCACAAAACAATTTTTATCTAGTTTAAAGCTGTCTGAAGTAACTCAAATGTATTCTTCATTATTTGTGTGTGTCTACAGTTTGGATTAAAGGTATTATAACAACGAGTCGTTTGACTAATGAAGCTGAACTTCAGCACATTGGCCATCAGAGTGAGTTACTTCATCTATATATATGGGAGCATCTGAAATTCCAGATTAGCTAACAAACAAAATACAGTGATAAAATCACTAAGCACATCCAGAAGAAATCCAGATATATCAGTCCTCAGGGCCCTGTTCCCCTTCCACAGGGCTCCAGTAACACATGCAAGAATTAGGCACTTTGACTCAAAGAACTGTGCCCTATGGTTCAGGGAGTGAGATAAGATTTTTCACATCATAATAATTATTACACAGTCTAAATAAGGCAAATAAATCAGCTCTTTGGACACTGTTCTCCTCTACAGAGCACAAGGAACTCTCATTGGGCCTCATTCTGATCTCACTTAAACTGCTATAAGTTAAAAGTAATTCCCTTGAGGTAAATGAAGTTATACCAGTGTAACGGAGATCAGAGTCAGGCCCATTCACTTTAAGGAGACTTACATGTATCTTGCCACGGTAGAATTGGTCCCTATATGTCTAACAGATAAGTCTTTGTCAGAACTAGTGAGACAAGATGCTTTGCATACTCCTAACTGCCTGATCTTTCTCTCCTGCTCTGAACTTTTATAAATGTCGCATTTCACTCTCCGGGGTTGAGAGATCATCCCTGGACAGGTCAGACCCATCAATATAATCTCATTGGTACTGCTCTGCATAGATACAAAATTTGTATCCGCATTTGATCCATGAGATGCAAAAATGGTCCATGGATATCTGCAGATTTTCAGGGCTCTACCCATCGGCTCAGTTCATCTGGCTGCTAGAGCTCTGGATCCAGGATAAGAATTGAACCAACATGGGACTAGGTGAATTAAAAGTATAAAATTTTCAGACAAAGTCTATGAAATCCTAAATATTCCTCACAGTTGCACTAATTTCTGATTAACTTTGTCTCATGGAAAACTGCAAAACAGAGAGAAAGAACATTTTAAATAAATAAGGGTCTGATCCAAAACCCATGGAAGTCAGTGGGAGTCTTTCCATTGACCTCTGTCCATTCTGGATCAGCTCCAAAATGGGCGAATGAAAGAGCATTCTCAAACTGAACATCAGCATCATGGGTGGATGACAGGCTATGGTCATTAGGTAAAGAAGCACATGGGAATATTTACAAAAGTAAAATACTATTTAGAGGCACGATCCCATTCATATTGACTAATATTTGATTTATAAATTCAGATTCCTGCAAGGACATTGTGATGACTCAGACTCCATGTCAGTGTCTCCAAGAGACACAGTAAATATCAACTGCAAAGCCATTACAAATTTCAAACTTTACCAGGAGCGGTAGAATGAATGAATTTTAACCTGGTACCAAGTGAAATCTGGACAAGCTCCTAACCTCCTTATCTGTTATGCTTCCACACTGCAATTTGGGATCCCAGCCTGGGTCAGTGGCAGTGGATCTGAAACCGATTTAACTCTTACATTAGCCCTTAGCTTTAATGTTGGCAGATGTTCAAACAATCTGGAAGTGTCACAAACTGAACCATAAACTTTCCTCAGAAAGCTCCATTATCTCATGAATGTTTACATGTCGTTCCAGAGAAATAACAGGGAAAATTATGTTTTGTGCAACTGGATAGAAGGTCTTAGACAGAAAGAACCTTTTTAAGTGTAACATTTAGCATCACTCCTGGCCACATGGTATAATGTACATGAAATCATGTATGAAACAACATTGTTCAGCATGATTACTCACACATCTGTGTTAACTTTGAAATTACAAAAAAAAAAAAAAAAATCTGACCCTCTGCCAGTCTTATTCTTTCTGTGCAGGTAACCATTAGTGAACCCCAGTTCCGAAATTCACCACAGACATGCCTTTGTAGTGTCCTGTCTCTTTCTCTCAACGGACACTCACAGAAATTACCAAGTTTCTTGCCTCCAAAGAGACAGTGAACACATGAACTTGCTGGGTTAGCTGAAGACTCACTCTATACTTTAATGCAACAACACTGAGATGGTTAGTAGTAAAACTAAAAATTAGTTGAAATAACCAACAGAGATTTACATGATACTAAACAAGAGGAACAGAGACAGGTATGGTTACAAACAAACAAAACAAGATGCACTTCTAAGCACCGAAAACTTAATTCTAGCAAGTTACATCTTTGCCTAAAACAGTTTCTCACTTACATCAAGCTATCAGCAGTTCCAAACTTCAGGCCAGCAGGTTCCACCATTCCCAGAGGGAGTTGTTCCCTATGTCCCCTAGGTGCTGGATAACGATAATGTCTTTTTGCTCCCCCTTATATTTTCCAAAGTCTTTTTCTCTTTGTCTCAAGAGCCAGCAAGACTTCTGGGGACAGGTTCAGAGCCACTGGTGCGCTCACTAAATTGCCGTTGCTTGTTAGCTTGATTGCTTTGTTTACCTTATATGTAAGTGTACTTTCATTATCCTCTGCCTGTAACGAAGCTCGTCAGACACTGAATCCACCTTCCTTTTTCTAGAGCAGTCCTTGTTTATGCAGTGCCTCCCAGATGCATTTTAAGAACATATTTCCAGCACACACCTATAATTCTTGGTACACAACCCATACCTACAGCACGCAATGATTTTGGGGATCAGCACGTCACCAGTTTATATACGATAACTTCCATGACACCTTTTGGATACACATTATGACAACAGTGTGCTGGGAGAAATGAATGTGTCAGCCCTGATAGGAGCTACAGGATAGTGAGCCTTCTGCCAGTCGGCACTGTGGGTCACAGGAACCTGCTGTGCACTACAGCCCACGTGGACCCTGCTGACGCATAGTCCCAGTTCTTTAATGCTCTTTGCTTGGGTCCCACATCAAACAGGACATCAGCAGCAGAGTCCACAGGGACAGTGAGAGCACGGCAGGCTAGTGCAAGGTAGAGTCACACCCAAGCTTGCCACACACTAAATCTTCATGGGGACAAGCCCAAAGCAATTTTAGACAAAAGGCAACATGTCAAATCAGGCTTATTTTTAACGACCTGCGTCTCACACACAAGTTAATGACCTTCCTTCACACTTCGTAGCAACTTTCCCATTAGCCCTCAGAGGGAATCTGAGGATTTTCAAAGCAAATACATTTTCCAAGGCAAAATATCATAGGGACTAATATAAGCATTAAAACAAAAATTGGTGACAACCTGAATCATGGAGCAGTACTGTGTCTTCATAATAAACAACATTGTAGACTGACTCATCTTGGAGAACCCCAACGATCCAGATAAAAGATCTTGTATAAGGTCAGTCACTTTTCTATTCGGATAGGTAAAATACACTGGTAAGCTGTGGACTGCATCGCGTGGGTTACAGATAAGAAACTGATCTTGGCCCTGGCTCTCTTGCTTGCACAGGTTAATTCCTTTCACAACCCGTATAAAAATACTTCATTCATGGTCCCAAGTCTACAGCTTATATTAGCATCAATGCAGTGTTTTGGACCATTCCTATATTGTTGTTTTGGAAGAGCAGGAATTCCCCTTTTATTTTATCTGTTCACTGGGTCAGTTAGGGTCAATACATTTTTTAAAGAAATTACAGTGCTCAATTGAATAAAAGACATTCATAAATCAGAAACAGTATTTCCTGGCAGTGAGCTCTATCCCAGTACACTCTGTGATGGACTGTGGTGTCCCAAAGGAGTGCTTAAACCTAGATAAAATGAACAGATAGAACAACTGAAAAACAGAAGAACTACGTTGCCAGTAGTGTTGATGGTGAAGGACACAGAGGGCTTGCCATATCCTAGGGGTCTGTGCTGGATTATGCCCTAATGGAGGAAACTCTCAAATAGCACAAGGCTGCGGAGCACTAAGCACCTACAACTGCCACTGATCTGGACAGGTGTATAGGGCATCACAGCCCACACTGTAGGTGGCACTGCCAGGGAGAGCTTCTGTGTAGGATGGCCAGAGACCGTTCTGATTCTCTCTCTCATCTAACCATACAAGGAATCCCAAAGGCTGGTGGCAGCAGCAGAACCATTTGTTCCAGGTGCATCTGACACCTTCTATAATCTCATTCTCATCAGTGGGAGTTGCCGAGGTCCGGGGCGCTGTATGGTCCTGGCGCCGCAGCAAGGCACCGGGATGGAAAATTAACAGAATGGCTGCTTTGCACACCTACCCTCTTTAAGCAAGAAGCTGCACTTCCACACCGTTTACACCAGATGGCCACATTCAATTACCTTCCCAATGGGAGATGCTGGAAGTTCCATGCTTTTGAAAATGAAGCCAGGTATTCTAGGTGCTGAAATACAGAATTATGCATCTAACTTTAAATTTCCAGGAATGAAAATCATGGTCTATTCGTGCAACTTACACAGAACATGGGGAGCTCTGCCACAGGGCTCACAAACTATTTAATGGGAGACTAGGCTATTCCTGTACACTACAGTTACCTTTGGGATTTACATGGCAGAAATGGGTGTTTAAGGGTTAAAGGTCCCACAGCCCTGTGCATCATTACAGATTTTGTGAGGTGATGACTAATTGACCCAGAGGGGAGTAATAAGGAAGAGAGGCGTTACCTCCCTCCCACCACGCAGATCTCCTAACGGAGATCTCTAATCAACACCACTGAATTCATCTTTGTGAGGCGATTCCTAGTATAACAATGGTTTACATTGAATGGCCTCAGAACCAGCAGCCAAGCAATACTGAAGAGCTGAGAATATTTATTCCCATTCCACCCTGACAAATGCCATTTCAACACACAGTGAGAGAGAGGGACTGTCACTTAATATGGGGTTGTTCAGCACCCAGCCAAATTGTGTCCCGAGACAGGCATCTGGGTACCACCATCACTATCAACAAAATTAGCACTTCAATGAAAACTCAGGATGCTTCCCAGGGCCCAGCAGGTTGCACTTGCCTATTTAACCCATGGCTCCTTTTACTTCCCTTTTTCTGCCTGGTTTAGGTCAGCTGAGAATTTTCATCTCTGAACTAAATTTGCATATTTCACACTCAGGTGACATCATCCTGCAGCTCTGAGCCATTATAAATGTTCCATATCACTGTTATTTGTTGATCAGCACTGGGCCGCTCAGACGTAGCAAGATGGTTTCACAGGCTCAGCTCATCTGGCTGTTAGTGCTCTGGATCCAGGGTAAGAATCAAATAAGGGGGGGGGGGGGATCATTTAAGCCGCAATTATCTATGAAAAAATGTAAGAGATCTAGAAATGTTATATATTGATACATAATCATTCCTCAGTTCATGACAGTAACTTCTGAAACAATGGCTCCTAATTGAACCTAAAAGGGAAAAGTGGTCTAAGAAAAATACAAGCAATTCAAAACAGCTTGGAATGAAAAAACTGAGCTCAAACAATGTTAGCACCATTCTCAAAGATGATTTATCACTGGAATATTTATAATATTATATTTTGATTAACTATACTATCGATTATATATATATGAATGATATATATTTATGCTATACATATAGACTAGAGAGAGAGACTACACATGTACATATTAATTTATATTCTGCTGTTTGTTAATTCAGACTCCAGTGGGCAGTTTGTGCTGACTCAGACTCCAGAATCCCTGGCAGCGTCTCCTGGAGACACAGTCACTATCCGCTGCAAAGCCAGTTCAAGCCTCACCAGTGGTGGCTATCACTACTTAGCCTGGCACCAACAGAAATCAGGACAAGCTCAGAAGCTCCTTATCTATCATGCTTCCGCCCGTGCCTCTGGGATCCCAGCCCGGTTCAGTGGCAGTGGGTCTGGGACCGATTTCACTCTCACAATCAGCAGGGTTGAAGCAGATGATGCTGGAGATTATTACTGTCAGCAGCAGCACAGTGCCCCTCTCACACAGTGATACAGACCAGCACAAAAACCTGCCTGTGCGGTTCAGTTCAGTGTCACAGCTGCTTCCAGGGCGGGGATTTGGGGAGGGACCAATGGGGCAGTGAGGGGGCGGGGCTGGGCGGGGATTTGGGGAGGGATCGAATGGGGCGGAGAGGGGGCGGGGCTGGGGGCTGGGATTTGGGGAGGGATCCAATGGGGCAGGGAGGGGCGGAGTCGGGGCGGAGTTGGGCCGGGGTGGGCTCGAGACAATTCACATCCCAGCGTGGGGCCCCGCACCTGCTAAAGCCGGCCCTGCCTCTAGCTGCACTTGTGCTGACCCCTACGTGTAAATAAGGAGACAGGGATTAGCACCGAGGACCTGGTACAAAAACCCACTCAAGTCAATGGGAAGATTCCTACTGACTTCAAGCCTTAATCCATCTATTCAGGGTTCACCCGTTTCCTGAGTGCTTTAACAGACCTGCGCACAGCCGCACACACTCCTCCTCCACTCCGCACACACAGAGAATACACTGCATCATGGTCAGGAGATCTCAGGTGTAACAGTGATACTAACTGGGACCTAAACAAGAATTGTGAGCTGAGAACATTTATTCCCAGTCAACCTGACAAGTGGCATTTCAGTCCATAGTGAGGGAGCTGCCCAGGGGCCATAGGGTTGAACTTCCAGTTTCATGTGGGACCCCTTCTGGTTTTGTTCATGTGTATCGATCACATGAATTTTTATCTGATGCAGATTTGCATATTCCCACCCCCAAGTGATATTTCCCTGCTCCTGTAATGTTCTCTGTCTGTTGTTATGGCTTGTTCATCAGCATCCGGCCGGTCAGACGTAGCAAGATGATCTCACAGGCTCCATTCATCTGGCTGTTAGTGCTCTGGATTCAGGGTAAGGATCAAACTGTCTGAATTAAAATGATTTGTTAATTATTTACACTGCAGTAGCACCTCGATCACCTAAATAGGAATCAAGGCACCTTTGTTCTAGGCACTGTACAGACACATAATGAAAAGATGGTCTCTCACTGGAAAGCAACAGATTGAGCCAACAAATAAAAAAGTTTAAATCTTGAAAGGCTGAATATCTAACAATACTTTCATCAGAGAACATCACTAACTTTAGAGAATGTTTCTCTTATTTAAACTGCCATTAAAAGAAAAAACATACGAGAAAGCTGTGAGCAAAAGACAAAGGGCTTTAGAATGAAGGTTTAATCTTTTAGCCAGGTGATGAGCTACAATAATTATATAAAAACTGACACTAAAAATATATATAATGTATTACATTACATTTTATTCATAAATCCAGATGCCAGTGGGCAGATTGTGATGACTCAGTCTCCAGAATCCCTGGCAGTGTCTCCAAAGCCAGTTCAAGCCTTACTTACTCAGGCAAAGACCTCTTAGCCTGGTACCAGCAGAAAATGGACAAGCTCCTAAGCTCCTTATCTATCTTGCTTTCCACCCATGCCTCTGGGATCCCAGATCGGTTCAGTGGCAGTGGCTCTGGCACTGGATTTCACTCTCACAATCAGCAGGGTTGAAGCTGAACATGCTGGAGATTATTATTGTCAACAAAGCAGGAGCTTCCATCTCACAGTGATACAGACCAATACACAAACCCCTCCATGCTGTTCCTTTCAGTGTAACAGCTGCTTCCTATATTTAACTGCCACACTAGATTTCGGACAGCATTTTGATCAGTCTTTTAACACCAGGCTGAGTCCTCTGCGCCCACTTCTGACCCTTCTATAAATATTATTGTCTCTTTCCCAACACCAGTGTTCCACTGCTAAAACCAGTGTTGACACTCTGCCAGGTAGTAGCAGATGCCCTGGGCTTGTAGATCAGCTTGTCAGTACAGCAGAAATCAGTGGTATAGTAAGCATAACCTGTTTTCTTTACACATCAACACCTATCCGGACACCGTGGTGATCACAATCAGCATGCAGTCAAATACCTTTCAGGAATCTCATCCCAACATTAATGACCACATCCCAGGGAGAAAACCTGCCTCAGGAATTTACTCTAATCAGAGACCATGACAAAGAGCAAACTCCCCTGTTACTCACACAGCTCCCTTTCCTAACAACCCTGCATAACCAAAATTAACAACAACACAGCATGTCTTCCCAAAACTGAACATTTGCTCATACACTAAGAAAAACAACTTGGAAGGCTTTGTGCAGCACTGCCTGTCACACGATTACAGTAAAGCATACTGCCCTGCCAGAAAAGTTTGCTGCTAGAGACATTTCTTTCAACAGAGAAGTTTTTTGCTGCAGCAACTGAATAAAATAAACACTACAGCATCCCACAGAAATGGGTTACAGACACAGCATAGCCAGTCCTACCCCAGGTTACATGGCTACCACTCCCATTGACCTCATTGGTGCCCGCAACATCAGCATCACTGCCAGGCCCCAGGGTATCACACACATACAATCATTTAGTGTGCACTAAAGGCGCTTTTTGGTGTCATTGCTCACACGTCTGTGTTAATTTAGACTTCGCTGGTAATTACAGCTTGTGATGATACAGTTCCCTGAATTCCTGTCAGGGTCTCCAGGAGACAATGTCACTATTACTGCAAAGCCCAGAGCAGGGCTAATGAAGTACCAGCAAAAATCCATACAAAATCCTAAGCTTCTCATTTCTCATGCCTGTTTTCTTGCCACTGGGATTCCCACCAATTTCAGTGGCAGAAACAAGGAGTATGATTTCACCCTCACAGCCAGCTGAAGATGATGGAAATCAGCAGCAGCAGCAAGGCTATGGCACCCTTGCATAATGATAAACAAAACACAAACACCTCTCTGAGCTGCTACATTCAGCGTATCATTTCCGACCTACTTCCCACTGAGATCAGAGGGAACAGGCTTGGCTTTCCCACTGGAATCAATGGGAGCAGGACTGGGGCCAAGCTTTTTCCCCCCAAAAACTACAACCAGTGCTCAAGTGTCCAAAGGGATTTAACTACCTGGGATTGTTCAAAGGGGCAGTAACAACCTAGTTTTGATCTAGAGGGAGACAAACAATAGACAAAAGGAAACTTTTCAAATCAATTACAGTTCATGACCTGATCTTCGAGCAATTTCATGATTTCCTTCAAACTTTGCTGAAACATTCCCCTTTCCCTTCAGAGGGAACTGGGCAATTTTCAAAGCAAACATATTTTCCAAGGAAAAAGTACACGTAGGGATTAAAATAGGCTTTATCATAGACATTGGTTGAAACTTTAACCATAGAGAGGACCATAATAAACAACATTTTAGGCCATCTCCTCTAGCAGAGTCTCACAAACAGATCACAGACACCATTTAGGGAATGTGTCACTTATCTACTAGGATAGACGTAAAATACACCGGAAGGCAGCATTGTGTAGGGTACAGATAAAGTGAACTTGGCCATAGCTCTCTTACTTTCATAGTTTGATTCCTTTCATCACACATAGAAAGACAACCTACGTTTCTTAGGGTATGTCTACACTACGAGAGTACTTCGATTTTAGTTAATTCGACTATGTGGAATCGATATTACAAAGTCGAGCGTGTGTGTCCACACTAAGGACAGTAATTCGACTTTGTGAGACTTTGTGAGTCCACACTAACGGGGCAAGCGTCGACATTGGAAGCGGTGCACTGTGGGCAGCTATCCCACAGTTCCCGCAGTCCCCGCTGCCCATTGGAATTCTGGGTCGAGCCCCAAATGCCTTCTGGGTAAAAAAAATGTGTCGAGGGTGCTTTTGGGTGCCTGTCGTCATCCGTCCGTCACTCCCGCCCTCCCTCCCTCCCTCCCTGAAAGCGCCGGCGGGAAATCAGTTCGCGCACTTTTCTGATTACTGACAGCGCGGACGCCACAGCAGTGCGAGCATGGATCCCGCTGCGACCATCGCTGCAGTTGTGGCAGTTCTCAACGCCTCGCAGCTTCTCATCCACCTTTACCAGAGGCAGCTGCAGATAAATCAGGAGAGGAGGCAACGGCACCACCGTGACGGCATGAAGTCGGACACTAGCTCTGACCTCTCAGAAAACATGAGACCCAGTGCCCAGGACATCTCGGTGTCACTGGGTCTTGTGGATACTGTTGAACGGCGATTCTGGGCCCTGGAAACAAGCACAGACTGGTGGGACCGCATAGTGCTGCAGGTCTGGGATGAATCCCAGTGGCTGCGCAACTTTCGCATGCGGAAGGGGACTTTCCTCGAACTGTGTGAGTTGCTGTCCCCTGCCCTGAAGCGAAAGGACACCCGGATGCGAGCAGCCCTGACTGTCCAGAAGCGAGTGGCCATAGCCCTCTGGAAGCTTGCAACGCCAGACAGCTACCGGTCAGTCGCTAACCACTTTGGTGTGGGCAAGTCTACCGTGGGGGTTGCTGTCATGCAAGTAGCCAAGGCAATCGTCAAGCTACTGCTATCAAAGGTAGTGACCCTGGGAAACGTGGAGCTCATCATAGATGGCTTTGCCGAGATGGGATTCCCAAACTGCGGTGGGGCTATAGATGGGACTCACATCCCTATCCTGGGACCGGACCACCAGGCCAGCCAGTACATAAACAGAAAGGGATACTTTTCCATGGTGCTGCAAGCACTGGTGGACCATCGGGGACGTTTTACTAATATCAACGTTGGATGGCCTGGCAAGGTTCATGACGCTCGGGTTTTCAGGGGTATATATACGCTGGTCTGTTTAGACGGCTGCAGGAAGGTCTTTACTTCCCGGACCACAAAGTAACTGTTGGGGATGTGGAGATGCCTACAGTCATCCTCGGGGACCCTGCATACCCGCTAATGCCCTGGCTCATGAAGCCCTACACTGGCGCACTGGACTCAGGGAAAGAACTCTTCAACTACCGGCTCAGCAAGTGCAGAATGGTGGTGGAGTGTGCTTTTGGCCATCTCAAGGGGAGATGGAGAAGCTTACTCACTCGCTGTGATCTCAGCGAGACCAATATCCCCATTGTGATAGCTGCTTGCTGTGTGCTCCACAATCTGTGTGAGAGCAAGGGGGAGACCTTTATGGCGGGGTGGAAGGTTGAGGCAAATAGCCTGGCTTCTAATTACGCCCAGCCAGACAGCCGGGCGATTAGAAGATCCCAGCGGGACGCGCTGTGCATCAGGGAGGCTTTGAAAGCCAGGTTCCTGACTGAGCAGGGTCTCCAGTGACTGTTTACTTTGTGGACACAGATGCTGAACCTGCCCCCGTTTCTTTACCCAGTTACTGTTCACTATCCTTCCAAGTTACATACCCCCTTCACCACCTTCCCAACAAATAAAATCTGTTCCGTTTTGTTAATGAACAAGGTTCTCTTTCTTACTGTTTTCGCGGGAATGTTTTAAACCGGGGACGCAGACTGTGGCGGGGGGCGGGTTTACTGTTCTGATGCAAATGATGCTTCTAAACTCCGGGAATGACAGGCTCCGCAGTGCTGGATTGGTTGTTTCAACGCAGCCTGCCAGCAGTCCTGGGCGGGACTGCGTGTATGTGTCGGCCAAGTGACTTTCTGGCAGGGGGCGGAGGGTAACAGACCCCCTGCTGCGTGGCTCTGTGATCCAGGATAAGGACCGCGGCATAAGATCTCTAACTGCCCTCCCCCGCCACAAAGTCACAGATCAACCCCCTCGCACCCCAGAACATGAAAACCGCCTCCCAGACTGACCAGGGTAACTGGTGACTGCACTGTGTATGTGTCCTGATGCTGGACCTGCCCCCGCCTCTGTAGCCTGCTAAAGGTGACTGTCCTGTCCAAGTAACAAACCCCTTCCCCCCCTTCAGACAGAATCCCCTCTAAAAGACACTCTCGGAAACAGTACTTAACAGAAACAGATGTTTTATTATGAACCACACATGAAAAGGGGGGGGAGGAAACTTGGACGTGGGCTTGTGTGAGATGGGTAGGAAAGGACTTTTCAAACTTTGTGGAACGAGAGCCTTACATTGCTGCAGCAGTGTGCAGGGGCTGACAAAGTTTTAACGGCCCTTGCCGCCCCTCCTTCTTTGGACTTTTGGTGAGGGGGGTGTGGGACTTGGTGGCGGGGGAGGGCGGTTAGAGATAGACAGCAGCAGGGCTCTGTCCTCCTGCCTCCGGTCTTGCAGAACATCCACTAGGCGCCGGAGCGTCTCCGTTTGCTCCCTCATTAGTCCAAGCAGGGTTTGAGTAGCCTGCTGGTCCTCCTGGCGCCACCTCTCCTCCCGTTCCATGACTGCTCTGTGCATTTGTGACAAGTTCTCCCTCCACTGTGTCGTCTGGGCTGCCTGCTCTCGTGAGCAGTCCATAAGTTCATAAAACGTCCTCACGCGTCTTCTTCTTCCTTCTCCTAATCTGCGCTAGCCTCTGGGAGTGTGATGCCAGGCTGGGTTGGGAGACAGTCGCAGATGTGTCTGTAGGAATGGGAAAAAGGGAGTGAATTCCTGAGACAGATAAATGAAGTTGCTAACAAAGAACATAGTCTTTCTCTGTGAACAACACCATGCACTGCACCTTTCACATGCGCACTCAGGACAAGGTCGAATTCTCGGCCCTCGCCTTCAGTGCCTGGGGTCTTGCAGTTGCGATCAGAGAAGCGTTGCAGGACACCTCTACTTTTGTTGCAGGAAAACATGGTAAGCCGTAGACTTGTGGCAGCTTAAAAATGTAATAGTAGCACTGGGCTCCTTTCGCACTGAAAGCAAGGCCACTCTCTGCTGGCAGCAATCAGGGAAGCATGAGCTCTGCCCCTGTCCCACCACCTCGCGGCTGTCCCCGGGAAAGATCCCTGTATGCTGCCCCTCTGCCGCCTCCACCGCGTGGCTGTAAAGCAGTCCCAATACTAACATTCCCCTCCCTAATTTAAAGCAGGGCGTCATGTGCGATATAACTCTGATGAGGATCTCGGAGAGCGAGAGGGGACGGATGCTTCGGGAGAGCATGCAGAGGCCAGGGCCGTATGCCGCCATGCTGTGCCGTGCCATGATCCCGGACTACTTACTAGACTCATGGCGTGGGAACGTGTGTTACCACGGTGGACCGAACAAGATCGCCCTGCCACGGAACCTGATGCGCATGCTTGAGCGGTACCTCCAGGAGAGCTATGCTGAGCTATCCCAGGAGGACTCTCTGTCCATTCCCGGGCACATTGACCGTCTTTTCATTTAACTGCAGTAGAAGGGACTACAGAGTGGAGCGTCCTGTGGTGGCCTAATCATGAATATCCGGACATTATTTGATTTTTTGTACATAGTTGGGACTAAATAGTTGACTAAGCCAAAGAAATCATGAACACCAAATTGCTGATATAGTTTATATTCCTGTTTTGTTATAAATAAAAGTTTCTATGTTTAAATGAGTGAATGAAAAGCCCATTCTTAACAATATAAATATTCCAGTTATGTTAAAATTAAATGTTTAGATGTTTAAAGCACTCACTGCTTGATCCTTCCCCTGATTCGGTGTCCGGGGTAACGGCTGTGGACGGTTGGTAGGGGATCTCGGTAAGGGTGATGAAGAGCTCCTGGCTGTCTGGGAAATCAGCGGTGCAAGCGCTGTCGACTGCCTCGTCCTCCTCATCTCCTTCCTCATCTTCCCCGTCCGCTAACATTTCCGACGAGGAACCGGCCGTGGACAATATCCCATCCTCAGAGTCCACGGTCACTGGTGGGGTAGTGGTGGCGGCCGCACCTAGGATGGAATGCAGTGCCTCGTAGAAACGGGATGTGTGG
Organism: Emys orbicularis; assembly: GCF_028017835.1. NCBI lineage: Eukaryota > Metazoa > Chordata > Testudines > Emydidae > Emys > Emys orbicularis. The sequence goes on along the minus strand of NC_088687.1, from coordinate 132,687,969 downwards.
GGCTGGGATCCGGAGCGTCGGTTTGCCTCTTTGGTTTTTTGGTAGCCGTGTCTCAGCTCCTTGATTTTCACGCGGCACTGCGTTGCATCCCGGCTGTATCCTCTCTCTGCCATGGCTTTAGAGATCTTCTCGTAGATCTTTGCATTCCTTCTTTTGGAGCGCAGCTCTGAAAGCACGGACTCATCGCCCCACACAGCGATGAGATCCAAGACTTCCCGATCAGTCCATGCTGGGGCCCTCTTTCTATTAGATTGTACGGCCATCTCTGCTGGAGAGCTCTGCATCGTTGCCAGTGCTGCTGAGCTCTCCACGCTGTCCAAACAGAAAATGAGATTCAAACTGCCCAGACAGGAAAAGGAATTCAAATTTTCCCGGGGCTTTTCCTGTGTGGCTGGTCAGAGCATCTGAGCTCGAAGTGCTGTCCAGAGCGTCAACAGAGTGGTGCACTGTGGGATAGCTCCCGGAGCTATTACCGTCGATTTCCATCCACACCTAGCCTAATTCGATATTGCCATTTCGAATTTAGCGCTACTCCTCTCGTTTTCGAGGAGTACAGAAGTCGAATTTAAGAGAGCTTTATGTCGAACTAAATAGCTTCGTGGTGTGGACGGGTGCAGGGTTAATTCGATGTAACGGTGCTAAGTTCGACATAAACTCCTAGTGTAGACCAGGCCTTAGACTCTAGAATGTCATCACTGAAAGGTATATTTGGTGCGGGGGTTATGAGTATTTGGTGTGTTTGTGCACAAAATACAGTATTTTCTTGCAAGGAATCTACCCCACAACACTCTGCACAGGAAATGGACATTTACTGAATGGCCACTTTTAAACCTAAACCTTTTTAAACAACAGGCTGAACTTCCATGCAACTGACTCTAGATGGCCACATTCAGCTAACTTTCCAGGCGGAGCAGCTAGGCATACTACAATTTGGAAAATGAGGAGAAATATTTCAAGGGCTGAAATATGGACGTAAGAGTCTAACGTTAAATCTCCAGAAAAGAAAATCCTGGTCTATTTAAGCAATGTTACATAGAACATGGGGAGCAACGCTACAGGGCTCAGAAACTATTTAATGGAATCACAAACGTGATGACTAATAAACCCAGTAGGGGGTACTAATTAAGGGAGGGATGAGCTCTCTGCATAGATCAACTGATACAGGGAGATAACGCCATTGATATCACCTCTCTGAGGATATTCCTAGTATAACAATGATTGTCAGCTTATTAAAACTTAAACGAGCTACCAAGCAATACTGATGATCTGAGAACATGTATTCCCATTCCACCCTGACACAGGCCATTTCAACACAAAGTGAGGTGCAGGGACTGTAACCTAATATGGGGTAGTTCAGCACCCAACAAAATAGGGTCCTGATCAAGAAAGGGACCTTGGGACACCATCATCACTATTAACAGAACTGCCATTTTAATGAAAGTTGAGGATGCGTTCCCAGGGCCAGACAGGTTGAACTTGCCTATTTCATCCACGGCCTCTCATTTCCCTTTTTCTGCACGTGTTTAGGTCAGCTGGGATTTTTTCTCTCTGAACTAAGTTTGCATATTTCACACCCAGGTGATGCTGCCCTGCAGCTCTGGGCCAGTATAAATGTTCCATGTCGCTGATTACAGTTTGCTGATCTGCATCACGCCAGTCAGACGTAGCAAGATGGTCTCTCCGGTTCAGTTTATCTGGCTGTTAGTGTTCTGGATCCAGGGTAAGAATCAAATGAAGGGGGCATGGGATGATTTAAGCTACAGTGATCCATAGAAAAACTTTACAGATCTAGGAATGTTCTGTATGAATCCATAAACATGAGTTAGTGACAGAAACTTCTGAGAAGGGTCTCTCCTTTTCATTGGAACTGCAAGGGAAATACAAGCAATTGAAGGCAGCTTGGAATGAAACAGCCACCTCAAACTTGATGTTAGTTCATCCTCTAACAACGATGCTATCATACGTATGTAAAGAGGCACGTGGGAAAGTTTATAAAATCAAAGTATTGTATATTTTGATTAATTATACTCTTGACATATATGAGAGAAAGAGAGACTATACATGTACATAGTAATTTATATTCTGTTTCTCAATTCAGATTCCAATGGGCAGATTGTGATGACTCAAACTCCAGAATCCCTGGCAGTGTCTCCTGGAGACACAGTCACTATCCGCTGCAAAGCCAGTTCAAGCCTCACCAGTGGTAGCTATCACTACTTAGCCTGGTACCAACAAAAATCAGGACAAGCTCCGAAGCTCCTTATCTATCGTGCTTCTACCCTGCAATCCGGGGTCCCAGCGCGGTTCAGCGGCAGTGGGTCTGGCACTGATTACACCCTCACAATCAGTAAGGTTGAAGCTGAAGATGCTGGAGATTATTACTGTCAGCAGTATCGCAGCTCACCTCTCACAGTGATACAGACCAATACAAAAACCTCCATCCTGTTCCTTTAAGGGTAACAGCTGCTTCCTATCCATAGTGTAACTGCTACCTAGCTTTCAGACAGTGTTTTGAAAAATCTTTCAGCACCACAGAGTCCTTCTGCTCCCCCTGCTGAACTGTCCATAGTACTGCTGACTCTTTCCCATCACCAGTGTCCCACCAGTGCCAAGTGGCAGCAAATGTCCCAGCCTTGCAGGTCAGCTTCTCAGTGGAGGGAAAATCAGTGATGTGGAGTCTGAGTATCCCACGCATAATTTCTTTTATTCACACATATACACCAGACCTGGGAGAGAGGCAACCACAAGCAGCCTGCAGGGAAACCCTTCTCTCGGGAATTTATCTCAACACCAATGTCCAGTTCCTAGACTGCAAATCTGCTTCAAAAAATCACTCTAATCAGACACCAAAGCAGAGAAACTCTCCTGCTTCTCATACCGCTCCCTTTCCTCACAACCTCGCATAACCAAAACCAACAACATCACAGCATGTCTTCCCAAAACTACATAGCCGCTTGCACATTCAGAAAAACAACTTGAAAGAATACGTATCACAGCGCCACCTGGTGACTCCTGACACAACACTAGCACAGTGACGTATAGTGTCAAGCCAGGCAAGATTACTGCTAAAGACATTTCTTTCCAGAGAGAAATGGTTTTTTGGAGTAGCTGAATTGGGGGTCATATTTTCCTGCACAAACGATCTTATTCCCTGATTCCCCCAAACAGTTCTTTTCTTGCTGTCTTGTAAAACCTGCCTGAGCAACTCAGAATTAAACCAGAGCCAGCCCTCCCAGAGCTTTATTGGCAGCACTACCATGTGGAGAAGCTGGGAATAAAAGACAGGAGCTATTGGCTGCATCCAGCCTTCCTCTGATGGAGGGAAGGTCACAGCAACATGGGGCTTTTGAAGGAGAAACTGGGCAGTTATCAGGTTCACAAGTGAGCCAATATAGGAAGAAGCCCAACAACATATTTCCTCCTTTGTCTAAGGGCATTTGACATATTTTTAGGGCTGGGGACAGTGGTGAGGGGTTGAAGAGTCATCTGTTTTTACTCAAGCTGGTACTGAGCATTGGAGGTGCTTGCAGCTTTACTGGGGTCTCCTCCCTTTGAGGCCCATCCAACTGCACCATCAGCATCCAGAACTCTGCAGAGAGGACAGGGACACTGACAGGCTCTGGTGGGAACCTGCTAACTGCATCACATGGGTGCTCTGCAGACCCGTTTGCTATTCAAAGGGCCAGGCCATCTCCAGCTCTGACTTTCAGCAACCAAATACAACCACCATGACAGCACCAAACATTGCAGGCCCAATCCTGCCCTGGATTACTTGGTTGCCTCTCCTACTGACTTCCCTGTGATTTATACACCTGGAAATCAACTGGGCCTTACAGCCTTTTTCAGTGTCACAGCAATCTCCAGAATATGATCAAACTAAATCATGGTACTGGTTTATATGGACATGGGTTTTTTCCTTCCATTGACTATTCTCCACCTCCAGTGGCCCCAGTTCCCGCGTCTGGTCTTTCAGCGAGTGATTAACAATTTGGGGACAATATAAAGTTATTCTTGAACATATTTATTCCTTTCTAGAGATCATTGTTCATTTGATCCAGAAATATCTGAGATACAACACCTTTCAAAATACGCTGCTTTAAATTTGAATAAATCCTTTAATATTTTTTGAGCAGAGGCAGAGGGTGAAACCCCAGGAAAGAAAAACATTGTGTGTAAAAATAACCCAAATACTCTGATATCCCAAATCCTGTCCACAACTACATACCACAAAAGCGTAGTACATTTTCCAGCGATATTTAAACATGCAAACAGGCAATGGCTATCATTTTTTAAAGTCTGCACAAGCAACAATGTGAGTCCATTGGGTTTGCATGTCCCCACTCATGTTGTACCAACACACTGCTTTTCCTGTCTCAAGGCAGCAAAATTCTTCCATGCGCACTGGGACATGACAGACTTCCTCATTAAAGAAGAGCATTCAGTCACCTCAAAGAAGGCAATGAAACTATGCCCGATAGCCAAGGACAATGGAAACCAGTGCGGATTGTATTGCAAGTTAACGTTTCTTTCTATTTTTGGTAAAACTCCACAGGGTTCATTTGCAAATGGAAACGAAGGCACCCTGATAGATCACATTGATATGCCCCTTCGCTGCGATTCACATGTTGCTACTGATATAGCTAATCCCTTAAAAGAAGTAGAATTCAAGTCAAAGGGCTCCAAAAAGCAAGTCCTTTCATCTTCAATGCATGCTTCTGCATCAAAATTTCAAAGTAAACTGAAGGTGCCCATATCCTGCAGTGTACCCCGTGGATTAAGATTTCTTCTTGCTAACTGTAAAGTGTTTGATCCATTTGTCAAGGTTCAGGTGTCACACAATTTTAGCAACTACAAAAATAGTCTGTATTTTCCCTTTCAAGACAAGATTTCAAGGATGATTTTCACTTGTACGTGGCACATGATGTGCCCTCTGATGACAGCATAATAGCCCTTGAATATGGAGATGTGAATCCCAGTCATTTCCTGTTATGTCCAGTGTGGCATTACCTGCACTTGCAATTCCAGTAACTTCACAGTCTGGGGAAAGATCAGTCTGTTCAGAAAAGTACAAGACAAACGTTGCATGCGCCTCCCCCAAGACCAAATTGAGAAGCTCAACGTTATGCACTAAAATAAGGACTTGCTCAAATTTGGAGAACTTTTGAAATCTGGAATTGTCTGCTGGCTCTAGCAAATAATTTCACATTCCAGTACCTCTAACAAAAGGCCTGAGATTTATTTTTATTTTTCATTCAAACCCCCTAGCTATGGGAACTGAAGACTTTATTATGGGGAAAATTCTGTGACTTAGACTTAGAATTAGGCTTGTTACAAATAAAGCTTTATTTTTTTGAATCTTGACACTTACCCTCATTAAATTATTGTCTGACACTCCCTTCATTTCCCACAACTGTGAATATTCAAATTGATTTTTTTAAAAGGTTAAAAAACCCCATCATTTCATGCAATCAAGAAAATTAAAGTCAATAAAATAAAAAAATGCTTAAAATAAAAATCAGTATTATCCATTGAAATTACAAAAAAGAAATCTAATCCTGCCACACCTAAGTACAGCCTTCTCTCTCAATTGTGGCCTTTTGGGCCTCCAGCAAAGTGTTCTTAAACAATTCCCAATTAACATTCAAAAGTTAACATTTCTGCCTTTACACTTACAATGGGAACTGATTCTATGTGAGATTCATAAAGAAAAGTTAAAGGCAAAGTACTACTGTCACATAACATTATGGTTCTGTGTTTGCAAATTTGGTTGGTCAGCTCATGAAATTCTGGATCAAGGCTCTCATTACATTTATAGGTATTACAATAGTGTGTCTAAGGTGAGAGCGAATATAAAGGAGCAGGGAACCAGAGAGTAATGACAGTTCCCTTATCAAAGAGATATCAGTGTTGATGTTATGTTTGGGTGGAGATTTCCAGTACAATAGTGATACTTTTTTTTATTGTGATTGTATTTACATAGACATTCAAGCCAACTGTGTTAGTATAAATGTCTTAACCATTCAACAGCTAAGGGAAGGGCATTGTGCAAGTCTATGAGGGTACCAAGCAACCCTTGTCTATGTAAGCAGCCTGTAAGTGTATGATGTACATCATACAAACTGGCCACGGCAGAAAAGACATGACGGCCCCACTGATAGCCATTTGCAGCACATCTGATCATGCTACATCTGAAGTGATTGAGCTTTGCCCACAGACGACATGGAAGTTCAAAACCAGAGGGCTGACTGTTGGCTCTGTCACAGGACAGGCATTGGCTATGTTTTAAGCTTGTTCTTGCCACCTACTATGCTATCTGGAGGCAACATCGCCTCATGACCTTCACCTCATCCAAGACCCCAAACAACAGGGAACTTTTCATTCTGCCAGATGGAAGCAAGACTACTCCCTTGACCTCTGACCACCCACAGGCCATCATACACTTCAAGCTATGAGCAGTGCTGGCCTTATGGGTAGGCAAAGTGAGCAACCGCCCAGGGCGCTGTGATTGGGGGGGCACCATCTGAGTGCCGCAATCTGGCAGGCCTGGGCTGCCAGAGTGGAGGTGAGTGTGGGCGAGCCTGGGGCTGGAGCCCTTTTCTGAGGCAATTTGGTATCAGAAGTAAATTTTCATCTCTGACCAAAATTTGCATATTTCACACCCCAGTGATATTCCCCTGCTGCTCTGAGCCGTTATAAATGTTCCGTGTCATGCTTTACGGTTTGTTGATCGGCATCGGGCCACTCGGACGTAGCAAGATGATCTCACAGGCTCAACTCATCTGGCTGTTAGTGCTCTGGATCCACGGTAAGGATCAAAAGAAGAGGGAACTGGCTGTACATAAAGTAAAATCATCCTTTCATTTCTCTTCAAGAGATTTATGAAATTTGTATATTAAACTCTAAAGAATCCTCAGAGAGTTGCATTAACTACTGAGTGCCTTTTTCACATTTTGACTGCAATTAAGAGAGAAAAACCTTATTTGAAAACCATAGTCTTGATCCAAAGCCCACTAAAATGAAGTGAGTCTTTCAGAGGATTCAATGGGCTTTCACTCAGGCCCTACATGAGTAATGAAAAATAGATTAGAACAGAAAAGCCAACAGCAGCTAAATGTCAGCCTCACAGCCAGGAGAGGAACAATCATAACTATGGAAAAGATGCCCGTGGGAATATTTTTAAACATACAATACCTTTTAGTTTGATTGAAATATATTAATATATATTCTAACAACGTTTATTTTTGCCTACTCAGGCTCCATTGGGGACATTGTGCTGACTCAGACTCCAGAATCCCTGGCAGTGTCTCCAGGAGACAGAGTCACCATCAACTGCAAAGCCAGTTCCAGCGTAAAAGTCTTTTTAGGCACTAGCTATTTAGCTTGGTACCAACAGCAACCCAGCCAAGCTCTTAAGTTCCTCATCTATGACGCTTCTACCCGCGCCTCTGGGATCCCAGACCGGTTCAGTGGCAGTGGGTCTGGGACCGATTTCACTCTCACAATCAGCAGTGTACAAGCTGAAGATGCTGGAGATTATTATTGTCAGCAAGGTTATGAAACCCCGCACACAGTGATACAGACCAATACAAAAACTTGCCTATGCAGTTCAATTCAGTGTCAGAGCTGCTTCCTAAATGTTCACTTTATCAGTGCAACTGCCACACTTGATACTGGGACAGAAGTTTGGTCAGGACATAAATACTTTGCTTGGTGGGCCACTATTCTCCCACTGCTCACAGCCTGCAGCACAAATAGGAATAAGTACATGGCCCTGTCAGGGATTCTACCTCACCTGAACTAGGTGCCTGTTTTTCCCAGGGTAAATTATTTTGTTCCCAAAATCCAAACAATTATTCTCACTTGCTGCATTGGCATTTCAGAATTAAAACAGAGACATGCTCAGCCCAGTGCTCTATGGGCAGCGCTGGTGTGGGTGAGCCGGGGGAAGAGAGGAATATAGTCCTGAGCTCCGTGATTGTCAGGGGCTGGGAAGGCTGCAGAGGCAGCAAAGGAACATCTCACAGCGCTCCCTCGCCAACAACCCTGGTGGACAATTGGAATGACACTGACAGGCTGCGTCACAAGCTACAGGCCGCCCGCCTCTGCTACTGGGAAGGAGGAATGAGAAGATGGGGCCTGGGAGAGAGCAGATGGAGCCGAAAATGGGCCTTTTTCAGGTCCTCAGGAGGGTTTTGCCGAGAAACAATGTGAATAGCAATTTTAGTCTGTATCACTGGGGAAAGGTCAGATACATGGGGAAAGGGTCCAGTCCCCTTTTTGCTGGGGCTGTGAGTAAAATCCAGTGGGAACCTGCTAAGTGTGTAGGTGGTGGCTCAGAAGAAACATTTCTTCTTATCACAGTTCAAGCCTGTCCCCAGCTCTGTGACTTTCAGCTCCCACATGAATAAACACTCCAGCTTCCTAGTGATGGGCTCATACACTACAGCTGAGGACTGCGTCACTGCAGCATCTGCTGGAGTTTTGCTCTAGTGTTGTTTTATAGGGACGCTTGTTCTCCGTCCCCTAGGTCTGGTCTCTGTCTCTCTTACCCTGGAGTGATTTTCCTTCAACGGGCCAATTGACCTTCTGCGGCACAAACACACGATTTTTGGAACATATTGCATCTTTTATAGCCTGGTTTTGGATTTAGGGGAGGAGGGTGGGTGGGAGGCAGGCATTGAGGGCCTGAGGATTGTTTGACTTTATGGAAACTAGTACTGAGCCCTGGAGTGCCGACTGCTTTCCTGGAGTTTCAGTTCAGTGAGCTCCACCACTCTGGACAGAAAGGTGCAGAAGATATACACAGGGCTTGTGCACCACTTAAGTACTACGGGTTTGGGGGGCTTATGCATGACTTGGTTGGTGCATAGGCCTTGTGCTGGCTGCCTGCATAGGGGTGTATCAAATCCTGTAGAGAATTAACACTGACACAGAGGCTGGATACCCAGCTAACAGCCGGATTTTTTCTAAGGGTTCTATGCACAAATCAAGGGCTGTATACAGCGTTTTAGCTGCAGCCTCTGTACTGGGGCCCAGAGGATGTCCAGTTAGACAGAGTGCCTCCACTTTTCATATTTTTAAAGATCAGGCTCCGTCATTCTAGATATATCAAGATGACCTCTAAGGCCAGGTATACACTGTAAACTGTTGCTGGCACAGCTACGTCGGTCCTGGGTGTGTTTTGTGACCGACGTAGCTGTGCTGGCAAAAGCCTCCACTGTTGATACAATTTATACCAGCAAACCTGCATTGTTATTGGTGAAGCTTGATTCACTCGTGGGGGCTGGAATAAGCTATACTGGCTAAAGTGTGGTTGTGCTGATAAAAGCCTCATCCACACTGGGAACACTTTCCCAGCACAGCTAAAGCAGAAAAACACTCCTGTAGACCTGGCCTCAGCCACTGCTTCTCCAGCTCGTAGTGCTCTGGATTCAGGGTAAGAACAGCAACAGGAGAGAGATTGGTTTAAAGAGTACTTCCTATATCAAACTGGGCTTAATCCCATTCACAAACTACAGAGACATGACTGCAATTGAGGGGATTAAGTGCATATTTCAAGTCACCTGTAGAAGGATTATCCTTCTGTTCACTAAAATGTATTGTTCTTCATCAATGTTATCCTGCTTATTTATTTGTATTGTAACCCCAAGCCAGACTCCAGGGGACAGGTTGTGATGACTGAGACTCCAGAATTCCTGTCAGTGTCTCCAGGAGAGAGGGTCATTATCAACAACAAAGCTAGTTCCAGTGCTTATCGCTCTATGGCCGGGTACCAACACAGACATGGACAATCTCCTAAGCACCTTATCTTCAGCACTTTCTCCTGTCCCTCTGCAGTCTGAGACTAGTTCATTGGCAGTGGGTCAGGCAATGACTTCACTCACACCAGTCAACTGAAGCCGATACTGGAGATTATTGCTAGCAATATGCTCACACCTGCCAGACAATGATACACCCCAGTACAAAAACCTCTTTGCTCTGTTCCTCTAGGAAAGAGCTGCATCCTGTGCTGATTAGTTATACTCCAACTTCTTTCCGCTCTGTTTAGTGTACTCTCCTGTTGCCTCCTGTCTTAAACTTGGCTTGTGTCTTTGGAGCCTGGACTGACGTTTCATAATGTGCATACAGCACCTAGAAAAGTAAGCCACTTTTTAATACGATGTATTACAAATAAATCACAGCTAGGAGCTGCTAGAGAGAACGTTGCAGCAATTGATTTAACAATCAGTGGCCAAGAATCATTGTAGCTACACCAGTGCCGATATCTAGATGAGGATCTGCAGGGATGACAATGATTGAGCTACTCAGACTTCAAACCTGGCTAACTGCGGTTTACCCTGCTTGAATCCCCACTCCCCCAATACAGTTTCTGTCACAACGAGATCACACCATTTCTCTCATTGCTGTGAGGTGATCTCTAGTATAACCATTTACGCAACTTTAAACCAGCTCATTTTGAATGGTGCTGTATTCTCAGCAATTCGCAGATCAAAGGAATTCACATTTTCTCTACCCCAACCACTGACCTCACCGATCAGCTTTCAGACCAATCTGATTTCTTTTGTAGATTTTAGAGAGGATACAAAATACAGCTTTAAATAGAAATTAAGCTGCAACCATAATGTATCTTGCCAACGTAGAATCGGTCCCGATATGTCTAACAGACAAGTGTTTGTCAGAACTAGTGAGACAAGATGCTTTGCATATTCCCAACTGTCTGATCTTTCTCTCCTGCTCTGAGCTGTTATAAATGTTGCATTTCACTCTCTGGGTTTGAGAGATCATCCCAGGAGAGGTCAGACCTATCAATATAATCTCATTGGTACTGCCCTGCACAGATATAAAATTTGTATCCGCATCTGATCCGCGAGCTGCAAAAATGGTCCATGGATATCTGCAGATTTGCAGGGCTCTACCCATCAGCTCAGTTCATCTGGCTGCTAGAGCTCTGGATCCAGGATAAGAATTGAACCAACATGGGACTAGGTGAATTAAAAGTATAATTGGTCTTTAAAGAAAAGTAACATTTTCAGACAAAATGTCTATGAAATCCTAAATATTCCTGACAGTTGCACTAATTTCTGATTAACTTTGTCTCATGGAAAACTGCAAAACAGAGAGAAAGAACATTTTAAAGAAATAAGGGTCTGATCCAAAACCCATGGAAGTCAGTGGGAGTCTTTCCATTGACCTCTGTCCATTCTGGGTCAGTTCCAAAATGGGCGAATGAAAGAGCATTCTCAAACTGAACATCAGCATCATGGGTAGATGACAGGCAATAGTCATTAGGTAAAGAAGCACATGGGAATATTTACAAAAGTAAAATGCTATTTAGAGGCACGATCCCATTCATATTGACTAATATTTGATTTATAAATTCAGATTCCAGCAAGGACATTGTGATGACTCAGACTCCAGAATCCATGTCAGTGTCTCCAGGAGAGACAGTCAGTATCAACTGCAAAGCCATTACAAATTTCAAACCTTACCAGGAGCAGTAGAATGAATGAATTTTAACCTGGTACCAAGTTGAATCTGGACAATCTCCTAACCTCCTTATCTGTTATGCTTCCACACTGCAATCTGGGATCCCAGCCTGGTCAGTGGCAGTGGGTCTGAAACCGACTTGACTCTCACATCAGCCCCAAGCTTTAATTTTGACAGATGTTCAAACAATCTGGAAATGTCATAAACTGAATCATAAACTTTCCTCAGAAAGCTCCATTGTCTCATGAATGTTTACATGTCGTTCCAGAGAAATAACAGGGAAAATAACATTCTGTGCAACTGGACAGAAGGTGTTAGACACAAAGAACCTTTTTAAGTGTAACATTAGCATCACTCCTGGCCACATGGTATAATGTACATGAAATAATGCGTGAAACAACATTGTTCAACATCGGGGCGGCTCTAGGCACCAGCTAAACAAGCTGGTGCCTAGGGCGGCAAAATGTATGGGGCGGCAAAATGCTCAGCTACCGGCTCCCACCTGGGGGGGAAGTGGCCGCTGCCCGCAGGAGAGCGGCGCGAACAAGCCGAGGAGCGGCCCGTCCTCTGAAGCCAGGGCAGGGCCGTGCTACCGGCGCCTGCCTGGGGGTGGGGGGTGGCCGCTTCCCGCTGCCCGCGGGAGAGCGGCGTGAACAAGCCGAGGAGCGGCCCGTCCTCTGCAGCCGGGGCAGGGCCGCGCTACCGGCTCCGCCTGGGGGGTGGGCACTGACAGCGGCGGGAGCCTGTAGCGCGGCCCTGCCCCGGCTGCAGAGGACGGGGTAACATGGCGCCCGGGCAGTCCGCTCCTCCTCGGCTTGTCCCTGCCTCTGCCTCCTCCTCCTCCTCTCTGCGCCTCCTCCTGCCAGGGGAGGGGAGAGGAGCGGCAGCCCGGGCTGAGCCCAGCTCGTGCCAGGGCCAAGGCGAAGCCCAAGGATGAGCAGGGCTGGGATCCAGCAGGAGCCCCAACCCCTGGCCCTGGGAGCGGCGGTGACCAGAGATGACTCCACCTCAGGCCAGATCTGCAGCAAGGTAAGAGTCGGGCCAGGCGGGAGGGTCCCCAGGACCCCTGGGGAGCTTCTGCCTGCTGGAGCCCCAGAGGCTGCTGCCTCCCTCCCCTACAAATTCTGTTTTCATTTTTTTTTAAATTTTAAACAGTCAAAACAAAACTGCAAAGTGCAAACATGTGTAAAAGCCAAAAAAAAAGCACACGGGGGGGGCAGCCAAAAATTTTTTTGCTTAGGTTTGTTGCTGCCCCAGAGCCGGCCCTGTTCAACATGATTGCTCACACATCTGTGTTAACTTAGATTTTTTTTTTTTTTTTTTTTTTTGCAATTTCACACACTCTGCCAGTCTTAATCTTTCCTTGCAGGTAACCATCAGTGAACCCCAGTTCCAAAGTTCACCATAGACATGTCTTTATAGTGTCCTGTCTCTTTCTCTCAACAGACACTCACAGAAATTACCAAGTTCGCTGCCTCAAAGAGACAGTGTACACATCCACTTGTTGGGTTAGCTGAGGACTCACTCTATACTTCAATGCAACAGCACTGAGATGGTTTGTAGTAAAACTAAAAGTTAGTTGAAATAACCAAGAACAGAGATTTACATGATACTAAGCAAGAGGAACAGAGACAGGTATGGTTACAAACAAACAAAACGCACTTTCTAGCACCAAAAACTTAATTCTAGCAAGTTACATGTTTGCCTAAAACAGTTTCTCACTTACATCAAGCTATCAGCAGTTCCAGACTTCAGGCCAGGAGGCTCCACCATTCCCAGAGGGAGTTGTTCCCTATGTCCCCTAGGTGCTGCATAATGATAATGTCTTTTTGCTCCCCCTTATATTTTCCAGTCTTTTTCTCTTTGTCTCAAGAGCCAGCAAGACTTCTGAGGACAGATTCAGAGCCACTGGTGCGCTCACTAAATTGCCGTTGCTTGTTAGCTTGATTGCTTTGTTTACCTTATATGTAAGTGTACTTTCATTATCCTCTGCCTGTAACGAAGCTCGTCAGACACTGAATCCACATTCCTTTTTCTAGAGCAGGCTTTGTTTATGCAGTGCCTCCCAGATGCATTTTAAGAACATATTTCCAGCATACATCTATAACTCTTTGTACACAACCCATACCTACAGCACGCAATGATTTTGGGGATCAGCACGTCACCAGTTTACATACGGTAACTTACATGACACCTTTTGGATACATATTATGACAACAGTGTGCTGGGAGAAACGAATGTGTCAGCCCTGATAGGAGCTACAGGATAGTGAGCCTTCTGCCAGTCGGCACTGTGGGGCTCTTCTGGTCACAGGAGCCTGCTGTGCACTACAGCCCACGTGGACCCTGCTGACGCATAGTCCCAGTTCTTTAATGCTCTTTGCTTGGGTCCCACATCAAACAGGACTACATCAGCAGAGTCCACAGGGACAGTGAGAGCACGGCAGGCTAGTGCAAGGTAGAGTCACACCCAAGCTTGCCGTGCAATAAATCTTCATGGGGACAAGCCCAAAGCAATTTTAGACAGAAGGCAACATTTCAAATCAGGCTTATTTTTAATGACCTGCGTCTCACACACAAGTTGATGACCTTCCTTCACACTTCATAGCAACTTTCCCATTAGCCCTCAGAGGGAATCTGGAAATTTTCAAAGCAAATACATTTTCCAAGGCAAAATATCATCAGGACTAATAACAGGCTTTAAAACAGAAATTGGTGACAACCTGAATCATGAAGAGGTACTGTGTCTCCATAATAAACAACATTGTAGACTGACTCATCTTGGAGAACCCCAACGACGCAGATACAAGATCTTGTATAAGGTCAGTCACTTTTCTATTCGGATAGGTAAAATACGTTGGAAAGCTGTGGACTCCATCGCGTGGGTTACAGATAAGGAACTGATCTTGGCCCTGGCTCTCTTGCTTGCACAGGTTAATTCCTTTCACCACCCGTATAAAAATACTTGACTCATGGTCCCAAGTCTACAGCTTATATTATCATCAATGCAGTGTTTTGGACCATTCCTGTATTGTTGTTTTGGAAGAGAAGGATTTCCCCTTTTACTTGGTCTGTACACTGGGTCAGTTAGGGTCAATACATTTTTTAAAGAAATTACAGTGCTCAATTGAATAAAAGACATTAATAAATCAGAAACAGTATTTCCTTGCAGTGAGCTCTATACCAGTACACAATGTGATGGACTGTGGTGTCCCAAAGGAGTGCTTAAACCTAGATAAAATGAACAGATAGAACTCCTGAAAAACAGAAGAACTACCTTGCCAGTAGTGTTGATGGCGAAGGACACAGAGGGCTTGCCATATCCTAGGGGTCTATGCTGGATTATGCCCTAATGGAGGAAACTCTCAAACAGCACAAGGCTGTGGAGCACAAAGCACCTACAACTGCCACTAATCTGGACAAGTGTACAGGGCAGCACGGCCCAAACTACAGGTGGCATTGCCAGGGAGAGCTTCTGTGTAGGATGGCCAGAGACCGTTCTGATTCTCTCTCTCATCTAACCATACAAGGAATCCCAAAGGCTGGTAGCAGCAGCAGAACCATTTGCTCCAGGTGCATCACTGACACCTTCTATAGTCTTATTGTCATCACTGGGAGTTGTAGAAGTCGGGGGCTCTGTATGGTCCTGGCGCCACAGCAAGGCACTGGGATGGAAAATTAACAGAATGGCTGCTTTGCATACATAACCTCTTTAAACAAGAAGCGGCACTTCCACACAGTTTACACCAGATGGCCGCATTCAACTGCCTTCCCAATGGGAGATTCCATGTTTTTGAAAATGAGGTAGGGTGACCAGATGGCCCAATTTTATAGGGACAGTCCCGGTTTTGGGGTCTTTTTCTTATATAGGCTCCTATTACCTCCCACCCCCTGTCCCGATTTTTCACATTTGCTGTCTGGTCACCCTAAAATGAGTCCAGGTATTCTAGGTACTGAAATACTCTGCCACAGGGCTCACAAACTATTTAATGGGAGACTAGGCTATTCCTGTACACTACAGTTACCTTTGGGATTTAAATGGCAGAAATGGGTGTTTAAGGGTTAAAGGTCCCACAGCCCTGTGCATCATTATAGAGTCTGCGAGGCGATGACTAATCGACCCAGAGGGGAGTAATAAGGAAGAAAGGAGTTACCTCCCTCCCCCCACACAGATCCTCTAACGGAGATCTCTAATCAACACCACTGAATTTATCTTTGTGAGGCGATTGCTAGTATAACAATGGTTCTGAGGCCATTAAATATAAACCAGCAGCCAAGCAATACTGAAGAGCTGAGAATATTTATTCCCATTCCACCCTGACAAATGCCATTTCAACACACAGTGAGAGAGAGGGACTGTCACTTAATATGGGGTTGTTCAGCACCCAGCAAAATTGTGTCCCGAGACAGGCATCTGGGTACCACCATCACTATCAACAAAATTAGCACTTCAATGAAAACTCAGGATGCTTCCCAGGGCCCAGCAGGTTGCACTTGCCTATTTAACCCAGGGCTCCTTTTACTTCCCTTTTTCTGCCTGGTTTAGGTCAGCTGAGAATTTTCATCTCTGAACTAAATTTGCATATTTCACACTCAGGTGACATTGTCCTGCAGCTCTGAGCCATTATAAATGTTCCATATCACTGTTATTTGTTGATCAGCACTGGGCCGGTCAGACGTAGCAAGATGGTTTCACAGGCTCAGCTCATCTGGCTGTTAGTGCTCTGGATCCAGGGTAAGAATCAAATAAAGGGGGGGTGGGGTGGATCATTTAAGCCCCAATTATCTAAGGAAAAATTTAAGAGAACTAGAAATGCAGTATATTGATATATAATCATTCCTCAGTTCATGACAGTAACTTCTGAAACAATAGCTCCTAATTGCACCTAAAAGGGAAAAGTGGTCTGAGAAAAATACAAGCAATTGAAAACAGCTTGGAATGAATGCTAGCATCATTCTTGAAGATTATTTATAATATTGTATTTTGATTAACTATACTATCGATTATATATATATATATAATCACACTTCACATGTACATATTAATTTATATTCTTTTTGTTAATTCAGACTCTAGTGGGCAGATTGTGATGACTCAGACTCCAGAATCCCTGGCAGTGTTTCCTGGAGACACAGTCACTATCCGCTGCAAAGCCAGTTCAAGCCTCACCAGTGGTAGCTATCACTTACTAGCCTGGTACCAACAGAAACCAGGACAAGCTCTGAAGCGCCTTATCTATCATGCTTCCACCCGTGCCTCTGGGATCCCAGACCGGTTCAGTGGCAGTGGGTCTGGGACCGATTACACATTCACAATCACCAGGGTTGAAGCTGATGATGCTGGAGATTATTACTGTCAGCAGCAGCACAGTGCCCCTCTCACACAGTGATACAGACCAGCACAAAAACCTGCCTGTGCGGTTCAGTTCAGTGTCACAGCTGCTTCCTAAATGTTCACTTTATCTGTGCAACTGCCACACCTGATGCAGGGGTGGGGAGGGCAGGGGTTACAGACACTGCAGTTCTGCCACTGCTCCCCAGCCTGCAGCACAGAGAGGAATAAACACATATTTGGAAAGAAAATCCCTCAGGCTCTCATCTGAACTGTTTTTCCCCAGGGTAAATGATTCAGTTCCCAAAACCCAAACAATGACTTTCACTTACTGCCCTATAAACACTGTGAGCATTTCAGAGTTCAAACAGACCTGGTCAGCCCAGGAGTGTATTGAAGTGCTGCCAGGTGGGGGGAAGAAGTGAGAGCCTGAGCTCTAGGGCTCCTGGAGCCTGGGAAGGCTGCAGCAAAGGAACAACTCACGGTGCTCCCTAGCCACCCATGTACTGGAGACATGGCATGACACTGACAGGCTGTGTTAGGAGCTGCATGCAGCCTTCAGAGCCCTGGCATCCCTGCCCTGGTCTGTGCCTCTCCATCCCCTGCAGCTGGGAGGAGGCAGAGCACAGGAACAGACCACGTTCACCACACTGTCTAGCTGCACTTGTGCTGACCCCTACGTGTAAATAAGGAGACACAGGGATTAGCACTGAGGACCTGATACAAAAACCCACTCAAGTCAATGGGAAGATTCCTACTGACTTCAAGCCTTAATCATCTATTCAGGGTTCATCCGTTTCCTGAGTGCTTTAACAGACCTGCGCACAGCCGCACACACTCCTCCTCCACTCCGCACACACAGAGAATACACTGTAGCATTGTCAGGAGATCTCGGGTGTAACAGTGATATTAACTGGGACCTAAACAAGAATTATGAGCTGAGAACATTTATTCCCAGTCAACCTGACAAGTGGCATTTCAGTCCATAGTGAGGGAGCTGCCCAGGGGCCATAGGGTTGAACTTGCCAATTTCATGTGGGGCCCCTTCTGGTTTTGTGCATCTGTATCGATCACATGAATTTTCATCTGATGCAGATTTGCATATTCCCACCCCCAAGTGATATTTCCCTGCTCCTGTAAGCTGTTATAAATGTTCTCTGTCTGTTGTTATGGCTTGTTCATCAGCATCCGGCCGGTCAGACGTAGCAAGATGATCTCACAGGCTCCACTCATCTGGCTGTTAGTGCTCTGGATCCAGGGTAAGGATCAAACTGTCTGAATTAAAATGATTTTTTATTTATTTACACTGCAGTAGCACCTCGATGACCTGAATAGGAATCAAGGCACCTTTGTTCTAGGCACTGTACAGACACATAATGAAAAGATGGTCTCTGCCTGAAAGAGCTACAGATTGAGCCAATAAAAAAAAAAAAGTTTAAATCTCGAAAGGCTGAATAGCAAACAATACTTTCATCAGAGAACATCACTAACTTTAGAGAATGTTTCTCTTATTTAAACTGCCATTAAAAGAAAAAACATACGAGAAAGCTGCGAGCAAAAAAGACAAAGGGATTTAGAATGAAAGTTTAATCTTTAGTACCATATATATCCCTTTGTCTTTTCGTGTGTGTGTGTGTGTGTGTGTGTGTGTGTGTGTGTGTATAAATAAATAAATAAATTACATTTTATTCATAAATCAGATGCCAGTGGACAGATTGTGATGACTCAGTCTCCAGAATCCCTGGCAGTGTCTCCAGGAGAGAAAATCACCATCAACTGCAAAGCCAGTTCAACCCTTACTTACCAAGGCAAGGACTACTTAGCCTGGTACCAGCAGAAAATGGGACAAGCTCCTAAGCCCCTTATCTATCTTGCTTCCACCCGTGCCTCTGGGATCCCAGACCGGTTCAGTGGCCGTGGGTCTGGGACCGATTTCACTCTCACAATCAGCAGGGTTGAAGCTGAAGATGCTGGAGATTATTATTGTTCCCAAAGCAGGAGCGCGCCTCACACAGTGATATAGACCAATACACAAACCTCCCCACGCTGTTCCTTTCAGTGTAACAGCTGCTTCCTATACTTAACTGCTACACTAGATTTCGGACAGCATTTTGATCAGTCTTTTAACACCAGGCTGAGTCCTCTGCTCCCACTTCTGACCCTTCTATAAATATTATTGTCTCTTTCCCAATACCAGTGTCCCACTGCTAAAACCAGTGTTGACCCTCTGCCAGGCAGTAGCAGATGCCCTGGACTTATAAGTCAGCTTGTCAGTGGAGTCTGAGGATACTAAGCATAACTTGTTTTCTTTACACATCTACACCTGTCCTGACACTGTGGTGATCACAAACAGCATGCAGGCAAATAACTCTTTCAGGAATCTCATCCCAACATTAATGCCCATATCCCAGGGAGCAAACCTGCCTCAAGAATTTACTCTAATCAGAGACCATGACAAAGAACAAACTCCCTGCTACTCACACAGCTTCCTTTCCTAACAAACTTGCGTAACCAAAATTAACAATAATACAGCATCTCTTCCCAAAACTGAACATTTGCTCGCACACTCAGGCCTGGTCTACACTGGGGGGGGGGATTGATCTAAGATACGCAACTTCAGCTACGAGAATAACGTAGCTGAAGTCGACGTATCTTAGATCGACTTAGAATCACTAACTTTGCGTCCCCGCGGCGTGGGATTGACGGCCGCCGCTCCCCCGTCGACTCCTCTTCTGCTTCTCGGCGTGGTGGAGTTCTGGAGTCGACGGCAGAGTGATTGGAGATCGATAAATCGATCCCCGATAGATCGATCACTACCCGCCGATCCGGCGGGTAGTTTAGACGTACCCTAAGAAAAACAACTTGGAAGGCTGTGTAGCAGCACCACCTGGTCACATGAGTACAGTAAAACATACTGCCCTGCCAGGAAAGTTTGCTGCTAGAGACATTTCTTTCAACTGAGAAGTTTTTTGCTGCAGCAACCAGGCCAGGGTTACACTTTGCCACTATAGATGTACCAATATACTGTACCAAAGGATTGCTAGTGTGAACACAGTACTTAAGCGACATAACTTTTACCATGATGGCTTATTCCAGCTCCCTCCAACCCAAATGAAACAAATTATACCAATAAATGCATAGTATCGCCATGCCTCTTCAACCTTTCTGGGCTCTGCTAGCTCTGGAGTTTCAGGAACTTGGCAGCCTATCCAAAAGATAGCACTGCAAGCTCTGGGAGGGCTGTGTCTGTTTTAATCTTGAACTGCTCAGACTGGGAAGCAAGTAAGAATTATTTTGGGGAATTGGGGAGTAAAATCATTTTGGTATAATTTGATGCATGACAGTCCCTGGTAGAGTCTGAATATGCAAACAAAGCCTAAATAAAGATGCCAAGTATCAGGAGGTAGCAGTGTTAGTCTGTATCCACAAAAACCTGCATCTGAAGAAGTGAGGTTTTTTATCCATGAAAGCTTATGCCCAAATAAATCTGTTAGTCTTTAAGGTGCCACCGGACTCCTTGTTGTTTAAATAAAGATGCATGACACATCTCAGCCAATAAAATAAGCAGTATTGAGTTTCCATTCACAATTTGTATCTGTATTTTTAAACATTTTCTTAACACAGTAAATCCATAGGATTGGACTCAAATCTGCAAATACTGATCAAAGAATGTCACTGGTTTGATATTAGTCACAAATCATAGACTGTGACATTCTGCCCTTTGAAGACTGTGCCCTATTAATGTTGATTCTTATCCTGGACTCAGAACGCTAACAACCAGATGAACTAAACCTTTGAGAGCATCTTCATGCATCTGACTATCCAGTGCTGATCAATTAGCCAGGAAGAGTGAAACAATAGGGTTGCCAACGCTCCAGGATTGTCCGGGAGTCTCCAGGAATTAAAGATTATGTCATGTGATGACACCTCCAGGAATACATCCAACCACTATAGGCAACCCTAGACTGAAACTCAACATTTATAACTGCTCAGAGCAACAGGGAAAGGTTGGTCTCTTACATGCATGCAAAACATTTTGTCTTAAATTCTTTATCATATGTTCAGTCTATAGACACACAGGGACAGATTCTACCATGACAAGATACTAGTAACTTAAAGACTCACTGGTTCAAACCATGAGTAAGTTCTTTGATGTCAACGGAGATAAGCATAAGAAAGATCAGAATCAGACCCAATAAGCATCCCCTGTAATCTGCAGAAGAGAACAGTGAAACTGGAACTAATTTACTTTTATTGTTTTAGAATATGCGCAGTGATTTTTATTGTTGTATTATCTTTATATGAATGACGTATTCAGAATTTCAGATGGTCCAATTTATAGGTTAAGTGCTGCCATCTGTTGGCCATTATATGAAGGTTCATTTTCATTAGCTGGATGACCTGATAGGATAACAAAATCTGCGGGGACAGAGGGTATGGTGAGGAGACAGAGTCCCCGGCGCTGTGTTTCCCTGTCCCCTGGAGCTGGGAGGAGGCAGAGCACAAGAACAGACCAGCTGCAGGGTGTGGTCTAGCTGCACTAGTGCTAACCCGTAGGTGTAAATAAGGAGACACAGGGATTAGTCTGAGGACCTGATACAAAAACCCACTCACGTCAATGGAAAGACTCCTACTGACTTCAATGGGCTTTGGATCAAGTCTTAATTTTATCTATTAAGGGCTCACCCCTGTTTAATGAGCGCTTGAACAGACCTTGGCACTGTCTCATTGTTATGAGATGGTTTCTAGTGTAACAGTGATACTAACTGGGACCTAAACAAGAATTATGAGCTGAGAACATTTATTCCCAGTCAATCTGATAAGTGACATTTCAGTCCAAAGTGAGGGAGCTGCCTAGGGCCTATGGAGTTAACTTGCTTATTTCATCCAGCGCCCCCTTCCTTTTTTGTCTATAATAGCCTACTTCCACTTTAATTGAATTGTCTCGTTAGCACTGATCCCCCACTTGGTAAGGCAACTCCCATCTTTTCATGTACTGGGTATATACACCTGCTACTGTATTTTCCACACCATGCATCTGATGAAGTGGGTTTTAGCCCACGAAAGCTTATGCCCAAATAAATTTGTTAGTCTCTAAGGTGCCACAAGCACTCCTCGTTGTTTTTAGTCCAAAAGGAAGCATTTCCATAAGGACAGAGCCAACAAGCAGGTCCAGTACCAAAGGAAGAGGAACTTACAGTAGATGGAAAGGCAAGACAATAGGCAGGTGGAAAGACTCCGGCTGGCTGCACAGCTTGAGGACAGGATTTTTGTGAGGGAAGAGGCACTTGCTTTTCAGTTCCTGGAAGAGGAATAACAGTTAAGGAAGACAGAGCACAGCAGAAAGAACTGTGAGCGGCTGCTTTCGCTAATCCTGCTGCTCCTGCTCCCCGGCCTGAGTCCCCTCCATGGTACAACGTGCTGCAGACCAAGAATAGTTTGGATAATTCCACGGCTGGGTGGGCCATACAATTGGGCCCTATCAGTGGCTGGGCAGGCCAAATGTACCCCAAGCAGTCCCCTACACTGTACCCCTCCCCCATGGATGCCTCCACTCCCCCTACCCAGGCACTCAGTGTGGGGGAAAAGTATAAAGAAGGGAGAGGAGAACAGGGGGCCAGGGGACATGCCACGGGAGGGGGGTTCCATCTTGGAAATTGTTTCCTTGCTTGCGTTTGTTCATACACTTTGTTGATGTTTTTGCCGTTACCAGTGTCTTGCTGTGCTAATGGCAGCTGGCCTGCCTGGAAATGGTTTAATATTGTGCTTTTCTAATAAATGTTCAAAAATAAAGGCTTTTATTTTATTCAGGAATTGTATTACCATCACTGCATCACACTGTCTAACGTGTATTTCACACAACAAAGACAAACATGATAAGGTGCTACTTTGAAGTTGTATGCCAAAGCTATTTATTTCTCAATACAGGTATCTAAATCCACAGTACCCCCCACCCCCATTCCTTAAGTGGTCATGTCATTCATAAGTACAATGCATGGCAATCAACCCCCAACCCCCTTACCTAAGGGGACCACGAGGACCGACATAACAATGGAGTAGTACGCTTTGCAGCTTAGGTAGTCATGAGCTCCTTGAGGAGGGCAAACTATCGGCACACGAGTCCCATCGATGTCCCAAGAGCAATTTGGAAACCCCTTTCTCTCAAAGCCAGCAATTACTTCAGCAATATCTTTTATGCCCGCCACCTTGGGGGTAAACCATGTGCCTGAATGCCTCAGATACGGTTGGTTGGACTCAGACTTGCAAACGGATGTTGGAGCCCCAGGTTCAAAAACTCTAAACTTAGGGTCAGCACTCAGTGTAAACACTCAAGCTCTGAGTTCTCAGACCCAGCATCCACTGACTCGAGTTCCACTACCCCTGGACTGGCACTGCTGCGTAGATATACCCAGACAGACACTGGAGATCCACATCCACACTGGAGGTTAATTTGAGGGCTTTAGTTAGGTCCTTGAGAGACAGAGTGAGCAATCGCAAAAGTCGCCTCCAGATACACACACACACACACACACACACACACACAAATTCTTCCGTAGTTTGGAGTGATTTCTATCTGGGATTTTGGTTCAGGCCCAACTCTAATCTAAACCCTGTACACAGAGCAAAGCTCTGCCACTCTTAGTCCTCAGCTACAGTTAATACTTCTCACCAGCACAGCTATGCCAGCATGGGGGTGGGGTTTTGACCAACACGGCTACGCTGCTATAGGAGTTAGAGGAGATGCAGTTATGCAGGCATAAACGTGCTTCTGTCAGCATAGATGATGTCACTCGGGGAACTGGTGTAAGCTGTGCTGGCAGAAACACTTCGATACTGCAACCACACTCGGAGGGTTTGCCGGTATAGCTTAATCAGCGTAGCTCTATCAGCAAAACTTTTCCAATATAGACAAGGCCTAACGCGCTGTGGAGAAGAGATTATGCTCACATGACATTGTAGGATATAAGATGTTGCTATAGGATAGAAGTTGTTAAGCAGAGTTGTATGCTGGGGATGAAGACCAAAAGGAACATACGCCATTACGTGCAGAGAGAGACAGAGGTTTGGACTCCTTCAGGGAAGCTCTTCCCGGATTGCCCACTTGGATCTCTGGGGGGTTGAATAGGAAGGGTCGTTGGCTGGTACCCGAGGGTAGGTCTACACAGCAACTAGACACCCCTGGCTGGCCCATGCCAGCCAACTCAGGCTCACAGTGCTCCAGCTGCAGGGCTGTTTCACTATTGCAGCCTGAGCTCTGGTACGCTCCCACCTCGCAGGGTCCTAGAGCCCAAACTCCAGCCCAAGCCTGGAAGTCTACACAGCTATGAGAAAGCCCCGCAGTCCAAATCCCACAATCCCGAGTCAACTGACACAGGCCAGCCACAGTTGCTGTGTAGACATCCCCTAAGAGTGAGCAGGGTCACAGAGCAGATAAGAGAGCTAGACTGTAATTGGTAAGGCGAGCACTGATGGGCTCTTGTAAGATTATGCTTTCCCTCTGGCAGTAGGATGTAGAAGGGTTACTGAAAGCTACCGTTATGTTAATATGTTTAATCTGGTTAAACAGAAGTCTGGTGGTTTTTCAAACCCAGCAGTCAGAGGCCCTGAACAGATCTGCAGGATCCTTGAAACAGAGTTAGAAAAAGTGACCAGGATCTTCCAAGATTCACAAGCAAGTGTCCTGAGAGGAAGATCAGAGGGGTAAAAAGGCTGCATTGGCAACTCGCAGTCAATGGTGCTAAGCAAAGTGTGTGTTTCAGAAGGGGCAGATCAATGACTCTCACGATGAGTAGTAGCTCATCCCACACGCAGTCCCACTGATATCAATAGAAGGATTCCCAAAGTGAGATATTACTCAAAGGAAGCTTCTCAGATTCTGGTTCAAAGTTACCAATCACACACACACACACACACACACACACACACACACACGGTGTTGCATTAAAGCACATATTGATTACAGGAGCCATAGCCAACTCCATGTGGGCAATACTCCGTTCCAGCCATAGGAGCTGCATTCTCAGACCAAAGACTGTACATGGCCCTTTCTCTGTTCTCTCTGCACAGGGGCACAGAGAATGCACATTTACATGGAGCAGCTGCTTTGCATATTTCTGCTTAAGAGGCATTTCCTTGCAATATAGGGCAGATATAAATTTATTTTCTTAGACTTTATGCCTTAGATTCTCAGTGTCTGTCAGACTAGAGGGACAAGGATGATTTCACAGAATCATCTGATCTGGCTCCTAGTGCTCTGGATTCAGGGTAAGAACATCCTCAGGAGAGATTAAGACAATCTCTCACCATGACTTAATTATTATGGACTTCTTCATCAAACCCAAAACTCTTCTTCATTCCATGAGCTCACAGGGAGATAAATTCCAATTGGCAAAGACCTGAATGTAACTAGGTTGTCTAAATGAAGATATTTGCAGATTTCTTTTTTTTTAAATGTATTTCATTTGATGTTACTTATAATGTTTTTCCTCTCATCCAGATGCCAAGGGGCAGATTGTGATGACTCAGACTCCAGAATCCCTGGCAGTGTCTCCAGGAGACAGAGTCACCATCAACTGCAAAGCCAGTTCTAGTGCTAGCGGATGGGTGTCCTGGTACCAACAGAAATCAGGACAAGCTCCGAAACTCCTTATCTACAGGGCTTCCACCCGTCCCTCTGGGATCCCAGACCGGTTCAGCGGCAGTGGGTCTGGCACTGACTTCACTTTTACAATCAGCCGGGTAGAAGCTGATGATGCTGGAGATTATTATTGTCAACAAGCTCAAAGCTGGCCTCTCACAGTGATACAGAGCAATGCAAAAACCTCCCTGCTTTCTTCAGCTTCAGTTCCTCACTGTAACAGCTGTTTTCCTGCAGCGAGTCAAAGTATCACACCAACTGCTGTGTCTCAGAGTAGAGAAGTGTCTGTCAATTTCAGGCACCTCACCCCATTGCCCATTCCTTCCTGTCATTTCTACAGATCCCTCATCAAAGTAGCACAAAGGCTGGAATTTACAGGGTGCTACATTAATATACATTCAGCAGCTTCCTTTTAAATACTGAAGAGTATTTGCTCTGATCGGCTGGATCCAATTTCCCATTAACATTGCAATACAAGTCCAGCATATCAGCTGAGAAATGCCAATCACTGTATAAAGCATCCAGAAATTACTTGCATAAGCAGAACCAGCTGACTGGCTGCCCCCCTCCCCATACAAGCATCAAAGCAGTTAGACCCCTTTCCACAACATGGTGCATGTCCTTAAGGCTGTTCCCACATGGGACAGAGAGAAAGAGTCGCTACATTACTTTACCTGAATCACTTCCAGACATGTTTGTTTCTACATTCCAATAACCTACAGATTCTGATCTAGATTTCAGACAATCTCAAATAGGAGAGGAAAGCCAGTTTTTAGCCAGTAGCAATTGCACCTTCTCTTCTATTCACTCAGCCCTGGGCAGCAGCACACATCTCTTGTACCATGCATTGGGTTGACAACAAACCCTTATTATTGTAGAAGGGATATCCCTTATTTCTTCATCCTGTACAATGTGATTGCTGAGTGCTGCAAAAAGTAGCAAGAAATAACCCTGGTGAATGTAGATGGGTTCTGCTTATTAAATTATTACTAATGATCAAGATAATATCAGGAGGAAGGGTTGGGCAGGGGGTGCTAAAAAAACAGTCCTTTATTTTTTAAATAGTGTCGGATCCCAGTGGGCAGCGTGCTGCTGTCCTGTGCAGGTGTTTAACTGCGGAGACAGTCCTCCATGAAGACTACCGCAGCCTCCATTGCCCTTATGCATCCCCGCCAAAGGAACAACAGAGAGCACTGGAACTTGTGGTAGCAGCAAATCCTCACACTTCTACTGCCCTTCCGCAAACAGCCCCCACATGCTGGCATACTGAGTTTCCCTGCGAAGCTGGGAGCATTTCATTATCTGCTCATAAGTTTCGCTGTATCACTCAACAGAAACACAAAGCAAATAATGAGAGTATTTTATCTGGCCACCGCACTCTACAGACAAACCCTCCCAGGTACGTGGATGGCACTACCATCCCATTTTATAGAAGGGGTCATGGGAAAAAACCACCAAGTGCCTTGATCAAAGACACACATGGAGTCAGTGGCAGAGGCAGGATTAGAATTCTGACCTCCAGCTTCCCAACCTTGTGCTTATGCTTCCACACCACACTGACTGGAAGGGGCTAGACACTCCCAGGGGTTTGAACCCCAAAGAATAACCCCAATTGAATCAACGGATGGCCTACAATGACATTATGTGTACCATAGGTTGAGTGAGGTCTTTTATGAAAGCTTGTAATGTTCTACACTTCATCATCATTATGAGCGATGTCTACAAGCCATGGTTATGAATGTATTTGTGTCCGTAGAGAACTGTGTTCAAACGCTGGCTCCACCTCACAGCTGGAGAGTGAGCAATCAGACAGGGAGAGGCACCTCCCAAGCCAGGTGTTTACACAAAACCAGATGCAAGTAACCATCTACTGTACAACCCAGCAGTAGCCAGCAATGGGCCATTCAAGTCAATGGAAAGGCCTGGAGACAATGGGGGGGATGTCCCCACTTTGAATATTTATAGTGACTGAAGGGAAAAAAAACCTGAAAAATCCTTTTTAAATGGAAGTGGTTTGAGGTGAAAGGCATCCAGTAATTGGCGGGCATCCTCTAAGGGCTTGTCTACACTTAAAATGCTACAGCGGCACAGCTGTACCCCTGTATCACTTCAGTGCAGGCGCTATCTAAGCTGACGGGAGAGGTTCTCCTGTCAGCGTAGGTCAGCGTTTCTCAAAACTGGGCATCCCGACCCGGAAGGGGGTCGCAAGGCTATTATAGGGGGGTCCTCTCTGATAGACCCCAACCTTGTCGTGGTGGAGAGGCTTGCGTGGACTTATGACCCTCAGAGCTTTTATACTCCTGGTAGGGACCCCCTTGGTGAGCAGGTCTGAGGCAAGGCTCCTGACTAACCGTGGTCCAAACTTCAGAAGACCCCAATGGTGGATCGGGCACATACAGAGGGCCTTCTAGTACTCTGCGGCTGTGAAGGTGGCTAAGGGCTGCAGCAGGAGGGAGGCCCTTGGTGTCTTGGATCTCCTTGCCACTGGGTCAGGGTTTTCCTCCTGTCAAGTTTCGTGTGGTTACCGCCTGCGCACTGGTTTCCCCACATTAAAAGATTTCACGTGCAGGTTTCTGCCAAATGGTTCACACCCGCACAAAGTCCTGTGACGACGAACGAGTGGCGGTGAAGACAGGAGCAGTGATCTCTGGGAGTCTTTAGTCACAAATCTGCACGCAGGCGGCAGCCGTGTGATGGTCCTTTTGTTCTTGGTTGAGACAGAAGTGCATTTCGGCAGCAGCGGCTATGGCTGAGTAGGCTTTTTCAGGATCCCCTCTGCTCACCCCAAATGGGGAGGGGCCTAGAAAAGGTGCCCCAAACATAGGTTGTCTCACACTCTTCCGACTGGATGGCCATATCCAGTGGGATCACAACTCTGCAGCCAAAACAAGAGATATAAGACAATGAATTTTGCCATCTGGAATGTCTGCACCCTTATGGACTCTCAGCACACCGAATGCCCAGAAAGAACTGCCATAATAGCCAGAGAACTGGCAAGACTCAACATTGACTGCAGCACTTAGTGAGACCCGCCGGGCCAATGAGGGCCAATTAAAAGAGGATGGAGGTGGCTACACCTTCTTTTGGACAGGAAAGCCACCTGAAGAGAGACTCATTCAGGGGATTGGCTTTGCCATCAAAAATAAGATCACCAGTCAGCTTTTCGAGCTTCCCGTGGGGATCAACGAGCGTCTCATGACTCTTCAGCTCAAGCTTAGCAACAACCAATATGCCACAGTCATCCGTGTATACGCCCCAACACTCGATGATGAGGAAGACAATAAGGAGCAGTTTTATAGCACTCTTGATGCAGTCCTCACAGCCACACCTAAGGCAGAACAAACTCATCCTCCTGGGAGATTTCAGTGCCAGAGTCGGACAGGATTCCCAACTCTGGAGCAGCACAATAGGCAAAGAAGGGGTTGGAAATGTAAGCCCTAATGGTATTCTCCTCCTCAACAAATGCGTGGAGCGTGACCTGCTCATCACAAATGCCATCTTCAGGCAGAGTAACAAATTTAAGACGACCTGGAAACATCCTCAGTCCAAACACTGGCACCTCATTGACTATGTTATAGTCAGAGCCCAAGACTATACCGACATCTGTATAACACGAGCTATGAGAGGTACAGATCACTGCTGGACAGACCATCAATTAGTAAGATCAGTCACATATCTGCAGCTTGCTCCACCACACCGCAAACACCCAAAGACTAAGTGAAAGCGGTACAACGTCAAAGCACTTCAAGACCAAGCCAGCTGTGAGATGTTCCAGCAACCTCTGTCTGAGAAACTCTTTAACCTGCCTGACAACATCATTGATACTCAAGAGCACTGGGATCAATTTAAAAACACCATTCACAATGCATGTGCTGAAACCATAGGATATTCCACTCATCGGCACCAAGACTGGTTTGACAAGAACAACGAGGAAATCCTAGCATTAATTCAACAGAAAAGAAATGCATTTTGTAACTGGCAAAATGATTCCTCTAACAAACGAAAACATGAGGCCTATCACCTGCTTAAAGCCAAAATCCAAAGGAGGCTACGTGGCATCAAAAACAAGTGGTGGCAAGAGAAGGCCTCTGAGATCCAGGGTTTCATAGACCAGGATGACATGAGAAGCTTCTTTCAAGCAACAAAAGCTATATGGGTCAAGCTCCAAAGGCCCAACCCCCTTACGTTCTCAGGATGGCTCCATCCTCCTCAAGGACAATGCAGCCATTAAACAATGCTGGAAGGAGCATTTGAGACCCTACTAAACCACGAAGACACCACAGAGTTTATACCACAACGCTCAGCAATGGAACGCCTTGCTGATCTCCCATCTTCTGAGGAAGTCCGGCATGCCATCACTCAGACAAAATATCACAAGGCACCAGGCCCAGAAGCATCCCAGCTGAGGTTTTTAAAGCTGGTGGAACAATGCTCCAGCACAAACTTTGCCAAGTCCTCAACAAAATCTGGACCTGCGAAGAAATTCCACCTGACTTTAAGAACGCCAACATTGTTACAATATTCAAGAAAGGGGACAAATGTTTGTGCAGGAACTACAGAGGTATTGCTCTCCTCTCCATTGCAGGGAAGATTCTTGCCCAGATCTTACCAAACCACCTCCTTCCCCTTACCGAGGAACTCTTCCCCGAATCACAGTGTGGCTTCAGGACATCTCGAGGCACAACCAACAATATCTTCGTGGCATGACAGATTCAGGAGAAGTGCAGACAGCAACACCAGGAACTGTTTGTGGTATTCATCGACCTAACCAAGGCCTTTGACTCTATCAGTCATGATGCCCTATGGAACTGGGAGGACCTGGCACAGAACAGAACACAGTAGCACCACACCATGCACCAAGCCACAGCTCACTTTGAGGAGAACAGAGGTGCTCATGAGACAGAGAAGCGACAAAGGAGGAAAGAAAGGGCACAACACTCCAGCCAACAACTGTGTCTCCTCCAAAATTACACCTGTCACTTCTGTGGGAAAATCTGCAGGGCAAGAATTGGGCTCCTCAGCCACTTAAAAGCTCACCAATGAACCCCCTTGGCAGACATCATCCTCTCATTGAGGGATAGCCGAAGAAGATAGGGGGGCACAGTATTGCTACCCTTACTTCTGGGCTGCCTTCAGTAGCTGGGCAGCTGGAAAGCAGCGGCCGTTGGCTGGGCACCCAGCTGAGAAGGCAGCACTCCCACCAGCAGCAGCGCAGAAGTAATGGTAGCATGGGTATTGGGTATGACAGGGGGTCATCATAGCCTGAAATATTTTCAAAGGGGGGGGCCAGCAAAAAAAGTTTGAGAACCCCAGCATAGGTAATCCACCTCCCCGAGAGGTGGTAGCTTGGTCAACAGAAGAATTCTTCCATTGACCGAAGCAGGAAGCTGCCTGTGAAACGCTGGATCCTGCCCTTAACTAGGGGATATGCTGGGAAATTGTGGCAAAGGCAATAGGTAACTTGTCTTAGAAAAGGGATTTTATGTAAGACAGAAATGTAAAGCCTGAGGTTGTCTCTTTAGGTTTATTTTCTGTGTCGCCTGTGTACATTCGCTTCCCTTACTAGTTCATCTCTGAATCTGGGGGGGTTTCTATTAAATAAAGCGCTTGTTTATTTGTACCCTGAGGCAAGGCTGTAATGTGGTGTGGTGTGGGTTAAAGTGAACGGATAGCTGGAGGTGGGGCGGTTTCATGCTGTTGGGGGTGATGAACCTTAAGAACTCCAGGATGGATTTGGGGAGACTCAGGACTGGAGAGGCTGCGAGGAGTAACAAGGCTGGTGAAAGCCAGGGTGAGACCCTGTGTTTGCAGGCAGGCTTCTGGGACCAGGGATCTCAACCAAAGCTGCACAGCATCAAGGTTACTAGGGCAGGCGGTGACAGAACCCCTTAGTGTCTGGGTGATCCCCAAAATGTCACAGCCACACTGTCTAATGGCAACACAATGTGCTATAGGGAAGAGTGAGGTACGATTTACAATCAGCCTTGGAAACAGGCAAGTATTTGCCTACTGCTGACTTTGATAAGAATGAAAAACCCCTTCATGTTAACATATGAGGTGCATATTGAGCTGAAGTCAATGGAGCTCTGCCAATTTACACCAGCTAAGGATCTGGCCCTTTATTCTGAAATCATAGGGTTAGAAGGGACCGCAAGGGTCATAATGCATGAAAATCACTTCTCCAACCCCAAGCCCTGAGCCTATGATTCAGATGCTTTGCATCTCACTGATCTCTCCCAGCTACTCTGAGCAGCCATCTCTGGTTCCATTTCCTGACTAAAGGCAACTTCCTTGAAGGTCTTGTTTCCACAGGGAGCAGGCCAGATTCAGGAACTGGTGAATAGGAATCAGTGTAGTTGCGCCAGTGTTGCTGTCCTGGTGTAGAGGAGGATGTGTAGCAATGGCACAGATTCAGCTAATCAGGATTTACCCCTGCTAATTCGGGATTAGCCCTGCTTGAAGTCCCCCCCATCACCCTCCAGTACAGTTTCTCTCTCAAAGAGAGCTCATACCATTTGTATCGTTGTGATGAGATCTCCAGTGTAACTATCCAGCATCACAGCAATAATAATACGCTGAGAACATTTATTCCCATTCATCCCTGACAACAGTCATTTTAACATGCAGGCTCTTGTCCCCAGAACTGTCTTGCTGAACTTGCTTATATCTCACTCATGGCCCCTTCCCTTCCCTTTTTTGTGTGCGTTTGTGGACCAGGTGTGACTTTTCATATCTGAGCCCAATTTGCATATTTCACACCCAAGCAACTATCCCCTGCTGCTCTGAGGGGTTATAAATGTTCCGTGTCACTCGTTACGGTTTGTTGATCAGCATCGGGCCACTCAGACGTATCAAGATGATCTCTCAGGCTCAGCTCATCTGGCTGTTAGTGCTCTGGATCCAGGGTAAGAATCAAACCAAGAAGGAATCTGATGAATTAAAAGTACAATGATTCTCTGAAATTTTCAAAGAACTAGAAATGTTGTACATTGACCCATAAACGATAATCTACAATCACAATCCTTTTAGCTAGTAAGCTCTTTGTGACAGGAACTGACACTTACATGATGGTAGAGCACCGGGCACAAACAGGTCCAAACTGATTGAGGCCTTTAAATGTTAAAGAATACTAAACAGTCTTCAGAGATCAACACTAATTTATTCAAATCTTTCTCCCATTTTAACCAGAATTAAGAAAAAGAAATAGGTTTTAGAAAATGAGCAACAAGAAAAGGGGTCAGCCATCTGGAACTTGATGTTAGCATCACCATCAGGTGACTAGGTACCAGTAAGAGTGTAAAGATGTATATGGGAATATTTTGCAAACACAATACTGGTTAGTTTGATTGACTAGATCTGTATTTGTATTAATTTATATTTTCTTTGTAAACTCAGGCTCCAGTGGGCAGACTGTGATGACACAGACTCCAGAATCCCTGGCAGTGTTTCCAGGTGACAGAGTCACTATCAATTGCAAAGCCAGTGCAAATATTACAGGCACTTATACCTACTTAGCCTGGTACCAACAGAAATCCAGACAAGCTCCTAAGCTCCTTATCTACCATGCTTCCACCGTCCCTCTGGGATCCCAGACTGGTTCATTGGCATTGGGTCTGGGACTGACTTTACTCTCACAATCAACAGCTTACAAGCTGAAGATGCAGGAGATTATTATTGTCAGCAAGGCTATGGCTGGACTTCCACAGTGATACAGACCAACACAAAAACCTTCTTGTGCTGTTTTATTCAGTGTAACAGCTGCTTCCTTCAAACAGCCGCCTTCCCAGTGCAAATGCTAAACGTTATCTGGGGACAAACTTTCAGCCCCAGAGACAAATATCCCTGCACTCACTAGCGTGAAATAAAATATAAACTTTGCAGTTTGCTGCAAGAGAAATTTCCTTCCAACCAGAAGAGTTTGTAACATCTCCTCAACCATGGTGGCATTTTTTTTCTGCCTTTAAATTACTTTGCACCCTTCCTAATTGTAGGATTACCAGATAGCAAATGTGAAAAAATGGGACTGGGGTAGGGGGTAATAGGCGCCTATATAAGAAAAAGTCCCCAAAAACGGAACTGTCCCTTTAAAAACAGGACGGATGGTCACCCTACCCAATTGTTACTTTAGAAGACAGTGTGAGCATTTCAGATTAGCCCAAGACTTTACTGATAGTTCTGCCAGGGTGGAGAGCAGAATTGATGACCTCAGCTGTAGAGTTTACAGATTGCTGGAAGGGAACAACTCACTGCACCCTCTCGTGACCCACTGTGATAAAAACATAGTATGACAGGAGAAGGAATCTGGGAGTATCCAATGATTCTCTGGTATAGGGAACATTGTAGAAATGCAGGGCCTTGGAAAGGGGAAGTGCATTTGTACCTGAGAAAGGTTCAGGAGAGTTTGTGGACAAAAAACATAACTAACATTTTTAAGTTAACTATTGAGGAGAGACCCATAGGGGCAGCTCAGAGACACAGGTCATGGATCTGATCCCCATTCTAAAGGGACACTCACGCTCCAGCGGGAACCTGCTAAAAACATCATGTGGTTGCTCCACAGAAATACTTCCTGCTGAAGGGCCAAGCACTGACTGTCAGCAATCATATAAAATAAACACTTCAGCACCCTAAATAACAGTCCCAAACACTGCAGGCCCAATCCTTCCCTAGATGTCACTCCTATTGATTACAATGGAGCCTGCACCCATGTGACTGAATTGGGCCTCACAGCCTGTATCAGTGTCACAGCGATCCACAGGATTTATGATGACAGGAGATTGCAGCACTGTTTTATACAGGCATGTTTCTTTCCTTCCCCTAATTAGTCCCCAGCTCTAGTACTTTGCAAATACTCATCTTCTGGTCCTTCAGCAGGTTAACAATTTTTAGATAATATAAAGTTATTCTTGAACATATTTCTTCTTTTCTAGAGAAATTATAGATGACAGAGATAGATAAAGACAGATAGGATGTAATTATGGGAAGGGATTGGGGTTTCTGGGTATTTGGATTGGGGTTTTTTGCACAATATTTTCTTCTTTCCTGGGGCTTCCTTTCCCCAGCTGTGCTCAAAACAAGCATTAAAGGATTTGTGCAACTTTGAAACCAACTTGTTTGAAAGGTGCTCTTATATCAACAATTTCTGGATCTAATGAATTCAGATTTTCCCTACAAGGTCTGCCCCAACCTCTGACCTCACCTACCATTTTTCAGACTTCTTTGACTTCTTTTGTAAATTTCAGGGAAAATACACAATTCAGCTTTAAACAGAAATTTAGCTACAGAGGATACTATGCGAGTGTTTACATGAACGTGCTAAAAAGAGAGGCCAAAAGGCTGCTCACCTAACAAGCATTAGGTAGCTAACAGGTGTCTAAAGTAATGTAAATGTAGTCTTGATTCTCTTTAACATGTGTACAATCAGATTCAATGTCCTATAACCTATTTGACTAAAAAAGCTGAACTTCTACACAATGGCCATCAGATGGCATGACTTCATATATAGGAGCATTTGAAATTCCAGATGTGTGGGGGAAAAAATGCAGATAAATCACTTCTCAGGACACTATGCTCCTTCCACATGGCACCAGTAATACAGGCAAGAATTAGGCCCGCTGTGTCAAACCGCAGAGCCAATGATTCAGGGAGTGAGACGACATGTTTTACATGGCTATAATCATTATACACATTCTGTAGCCCACGAAAACTTATGCTCAAATAAATTTGTTAGTCTCTAAGGTGCCACAAGTACTCCTGTTCTTTTCATTCTGAAATAAGGCAAAATAAATCAGTTCTCAGGACACTGTTCTCCTCTACAGAATCCAAAGAACTCTCGCTGGCCCACATTCTGATCTCACTTAAACCACTGTAAACCAGGAGTAAATGGAGTTACATCTGTGTAATCGAGATCAGAATCAGGCCCATTGACTTTAAGGG
The DNA here is from genome assembly GCF_028017835.1 of Emys orbicularis. NCBI lineage: Eukaryota > Metazoa > Chordata > Testudines > Emydidae > Emys > Emys orbicularis. The sequence continues at coordinate 132,652,577 of NC_088687.1, read as the reverse complement.
CAGTTACTTATATCTTGCCATGGTAGGATCGGTCCCTATATTTCTAATGGCTGAGCATCAGCAAGGATGAGACTAGATGCTGTGTGTACTCAGAACTGCCTGATCTTTCCCCCTTGCTCTCAGCTGTTATAAACGTTCTAACAGCTCAGATGCATCAAAATGATGTTACAGGCTCAGTTCCTCTAGCTGTTAGTGCCATGGATCCAAGGTAAGAATTAAACCAAGAGGGAACAGGATGAATTAAAAGTATAATTGGCCTTTAAAGAAAAATGGAGATTCAGAACTCTAAACTATCAAATCCTGATCATTCCTCAGAGTTGCACACAATTTCCAGTTAACTCCGTCTCACTGAAAATAGCAAAAAGAGAGAACAAACGTTTAAAGAAATAAGGGCCTGATCCAAAACCCATGGAAATCAGTGAGGCCCATATCCACCAAGGGAATTATAGTGTAATTCTCACTAGGGAAACTGAGGCCGGAATCCTACCTGAGGACTAGCCCAGATCCTGGGTCTATGCTGGATTATAACACAGTACAGGACACTCAAACTGCAGCAGCACAAAGCATCTACAACAGCTCATAACCTGGACAGCCATACGGGGCAGCACAGCCCAAACCATAGGTTGCATTGCCAGGGAGGGTTTGTGTGTACGGTGTACACACACACACACACACACACACACACAGTCCTAGCACAATTTAAAATTACCCAGCCATTAAAGAATCCCACAGGGTGGTAGCAGCAGCAGAATCACTTACTTCTATAGTCTCATTGTCATCAGTGGGAGCTGCAGAGATCAGGGGTTGTATATGACCCTGGAGCTGTACCAGGACACAGGGAATGGACGTTTACTCAGCAGCTGCTTTGTAGATCTAACCTCTTGAACAAGAATCTAAACTTCCACATCACTGACACCACACGGCCACATACAACTGCCATTGGAGATGCTGGGAGCACCACACTTTTGAAAATGTGGCCCTATATTTTAGTTGCTGAAATATGGATTTATGAGTCTAACTTCAGATCTCCAGGAATGAAAACCATGGTCTATTTGCGCAATGTTACACAGAACACTGGGAGCACCGACACAGGGCTCACAAACTATTTAATGGGATGCTAGCCTATTCCTCTACATTACGTTTTCCTTTGGGATTTAAATGGCAGAAACAGAAGATTAAAGCTCCCACAACCTTGTGCATCCCCAGGGCCAACGAGAGGGGGGGAAGCCGGTACAAATTACCGGGGCCCGGAAGGGGGCCCGGGGCCCGGCTTCTCCCCCCCCCACACACCTCGTCGGCCCTGTTTAGCCGGTCCGCCCTTGCTGGGGAGCCCAAAAATTTTTTTTCACCGGGGCCCGAACCCACTCTTGGCAGCCCTGTGCATCCTACAGGGTCTCTGAGGTGATGAATCATAAATCCAGAAGAGAGGAGTTAGCCCTGATGCAGGGAAATCAGCACCATTGAATTCATATTTATGGGGAAATTCCTACTATAACTATGATTCTGAGCTCATTAAATTTAAAGCAGCAGCCAAGCAACATGGATGAGCTGATAATATTTACTTCCATTCCACCCTGACAAATGTCACTTCGACACAAAGTGAGGGACAGGGACCGTACTAACATTGGTTTATTCAGCACCCAACAAAATAGTGTCCTGATCCAGACAGGGACCACAGGCCCCACCATCAGAATTGCCAAATTGAGGGTGCTGCCCCAGCGCCTGTCGGGTTCTACTTTCCTATTTCATCCACAGCCCCTTTTACTTCCCTTTTTCTGCATGTTTTTAGGTCAGGTGGGAATTTTCATCTCTGAACTAAATTTGCATATTTCTCATCCAAGTGACACTGCCCCACAGCTCTGAGCCAGTATAAATGTTCTGTGTCACTCATTACAGTTTAGTGATCAGCACAGGGTTGGACAGACGTAGCAAGATGATCTCGCAGGCTCAGCTCATCTGGCTGTTAATGCTCTGGATCCAGGGTAAGAATCAAGTGAAGCTGGGGCTGGATCATTGAAGCTGCAATAAGCCACACAAAAATTTAAGAGAGATGTAGAAAAGTTGTATAGTGATGCATAAAAATTCTTCAGTTCGTGACGGTAACTTCTGAAATGCCGGTATCCTCCTCATTGCAAAAAAGAGACAAAAAATGGTTTGATAAAAATACAACAGAAAACACGTTGTGATGAAAGGATCTCCTCAAACTTAACGTTAGTGTCATTCTCAAAAGATCGACTATCAGAAGACAGAAAGAAAGACACGGGAATATTTACAAAGACAAAATATTCTGTATTTTGATTAACTATATATTAATTATCTATATTTATGCTATATGTATATACAAGAGAAAGAGACAGTACATGTACATACTAACTTATATTTTGTTTGTTAATTCAGACTCCAGTGGGCAGATTGTGCTGACTCAGACTCCAGAATCCCTGGCAGTGTCTCCTGGAGACACAGTCACTATCCGCTGCAAAGCCAGTTCAAGCCTCACCAGTGGTAGCTATCACTACTTAGCCTGGCACCAACAGAAATCAGGACAAGCTCCTAAGCTCCTTATCTATGCTGGAAGCTCCCTGCAATCCGGGATCCCAGCCCGGTTCAGCGGCAGTGGGTCTGGCACTGATTTCACTCACAATCAACAGGGTTGAAGCTGAAGATGCTGGAGATTATTATTGTCAGCAATATATCAGCTACCCTCTCATGCAGTGATACAGACCAATATAAAAACTTCCCCCACCCTGTCCCTTTCAGTGTAACAGATGCTTCCTATTCATAGTATAGCTGCTACGCTAGATTTCAGACAGTGTTTTGATCAGTCTCAACACCCGGCAGAGTCCCCTGCACCCACTGCTGTCTCCCAAAACCAGTGTCCCATTGCTAACAGCAGTGTTGACCTGCTGGTGAGCAGCAGCAGATATCCTGGAATTATAACATCTCAGTGCAGGAGAAATCAGTGATGTAGAATCTAAGAATAAATTGTTTTCTTTATGTATAAACACCAGTCCTGAAACTGTTGATCACAAACAACGTGCAGTCAAACCCCTGTTTCTTCTCATTCCAACACCAATACCCTTATTCCCAGGGAGCAAATCTGCCTGAAGAATTTACTCTAATCAGAGAGCAAGACAGAGAGCAAACTCTCCTGTTACTCACACAGCTTCTTTTCCTGAAAACCCTGCATAGCAAAACTAACCCCACAGCAGGTCTTCCCAAAACTGAACAGTTGCTTGGAAGACTGTGTAACAGCACCACCTGGTGACATCGCTGCAGTGAAGTGTACTGTCCTGACAGAAAAGTTTGCTGCTAGAGATGCTTTGTTCAACAGAGACTTTTCCCCACAGCAGAAGCTGATTTAGGGGCTTTTTTCTTGCATAAATAATTTTACTCTCCAATGCTTCAAAATAATTCTGACTTGTACCAATTCTGAGCATTTCAGGATTAAAACAGACACCGCCCTCCCAGTGCTTTATTGGTAGCGCTACCTCTTGGAAAGGCTGGACCAAGGTCCTGAACTCCAGAACTAGCAGAGCCCGGAAGGGTTTTAAGAGGCATCAAGCTCACCTTCTGGAGTGAAGGAACAACTCGTGTTACTCTAGTGACCCACTCTGCTGGACACTGGACAGGAGCTATTGGCTGCATCCAGAGGGAAGGTCGCAGCAACATGGGGCCTTTGCAGGAGAAATTGGGCAGTCGTCAGGTTCACAAGTGGGCTCAGATGGGAAAAAAGGCACACAAATCTTATTTCCTCCTTTAGATGAGGGCATTTGATATTTTTCAGGGCTGGGGCAGAGGTTGGGAGTTGAGGATTTATTTGCTTTTACCCAAACTCATACTGAGCATTGGCGGTGCTGGTTTCTCAGTTGGGGTTTCCTTCCACTGAGCTTAAACCCAACAGCACTGTCAGCATCCAGATCCCTGTGGAGAGGATTCAAGCACTGAGATCTTACAGGATAAAGGTGAAGCCTAAGTAAATGGAACCAAAAGCAGAGCGTATGAGACAGCAATAGACTCTGGAGGGGATGCTAAAGGCTGGGATTTCTCTGGGCTTGCACAGGATTATTCCCTGCAATACTAAACCCACCAAGAGATCAGGTCCCAGCTACACAAAGTGGCCGTACCCTCCCCTATGATGGAGTATCCAATGGGAACCGTACAAAGTGAGTAATGCTGGGCAGGGAGGGGCAGGCCAGGGTAGCCAAGACAGGCCCCAAGTGAGCTTCCACTTGCAGAGTGCTCATGTTCTTATAGAGTGGAAGAATAATGCAACTGTATTCTTAATTCTTTTTACATGTGTACAATCAGATTCAATGTACTATAACGATAAGCCATTTGACTAATGAAACTGAACTTCCACACTATTAGGGCATGTCTACACCCAGCCGCTAGTTCGGCGGCTGGGAATCGAAGTTCTGAGTTCGACTTATCGCGTCTTGTCTGGACGCGATAAGTGGAACCAGGAAGTGATCGCCGTCGACTGCGGTACTCCAGCTAGACGAGAGGAGTACCGCGGCGTCGACGGGGGAGCCTGCCTGCCGCGTGTGGACCGAGGTAAGTTCGAACTAAGGTACTTCGAACTTCAGCTACGTTATTCACGTAGCTGAAGTTGCGTACCTTAGTTCGAATTGGGGGGGTCTTAGGCTTGGTCTACACTTACCCCCCAATTCGAACTAAGGTACGCAACTTCAGCTACGTGAATAACGTCGTACATCAAACCGTAAACATTCCTCGGAGAGCTAAACTAATGTGTGAATGTTTACTTGTCATGCCAGAGAAATAACTGGGAAAATAATGTTCTGAACGGTTGGGTAGAAGGTTTTAAACTGAAAGACCCTTCGTAAGTGTAACTTTAGCATCACTGCCAGACCTCATGGTATAATGCACATGAAATCTTTTATGGCACAACATTGTTTAGTGTAATTGATCACACATCTGTGTTAACTTCGAAATGACAAACACAATCTGATACAATGCTGACTGTGATGATACAGACTCCAGTGTCCCTGTCGGCATCTCCAGGAAAACACAGTCACCACTGACTGCAAGACCGGCAGTGGCATTAGCAATGCTATAGCCCAGGACCAGCAAAAATCCAGACAAAGTCTTAAATTTCTTATTTAACATGCTTGTTCTTTTGCCACTGGTATTCCACCCATTTCAGTTGCAATAGATAACAGGATGATTTCACCTTCACAATCAGCTGAAGATGGAGATTACTATTGTTAACAATGCTGTGATACTATTTGCATAACGATATACACCATGCAAAAACCTCCCTGCCCTGTTCAGTTCACTGTATCAATGCATACCTAATTCCCATTGAGACCTGTGGGAACAGGATTAGTTCACCCACTGAATCACATGGGAGCAGGACTGGGCCATAAGAATCCACAACAAAAATATTCAATAATGTTGTTTAATTTCAACCTGTTTTCTTCAAATGCAGCCAGTGCCCAAGTGTTCAAGGAAATTTAATTATCCAGAATTGTTCAAAGGAGCAGTAACAAGCTATTTTAAAGCTAGAGGGAGACCAAAACTTTAGACAAAAGGGAACATTTCAAATCAGCCTTATTTTGAATTACCTGCATCTCGCAAACAAGTTAATGACTTTCCTTCACACTTTGTAGAAACTTTCCCATTAGCACTCGGAGGGAATCTGACAATTTTCAAAGCAAATACATTTTCCAAGGCAAAAATAAACATAGAGACTAATATAAGCCTTTAGAACAGAAATTGGTTGCAAACTAAATCATGGAGAGGTATTGTGTCTCCATAATAGACAACATTTCAGAATGACTCATCTAGGAGAGACCCACAGAGATCAAAGAGGTATAAGGAGCCAATCACTTTTCTACAGGATAAGTAAAATGCACTGGAAAGCCGTGGACTGCATTGTGAGAGTTACATATAAGAAAGGGATCTTGGTCTTAGCTTTCCTCCTTGCACAGGTTGATTCCTTTCACCACCCATATAAAAATATTACCGTAATGGGCCCAATTAATGGCACTGCAGTGTTTTTGACAATCACTGTACTGTTTTGTAAGGACATGATTTTCCTTTTTACTCAGTCTATACACTGGGTCTGCTACTGTTAGTACATTTTTTAAAAACAATGAAATTCCATTGCTCAATAATCTCATAGTCAACATTAGGAGTTGCAGAGATCAGGGGCTTGTACGATCCTGGAGCTGCACCAGGACACAGGGAATGGACGTTTACTGAGTGATTGCTTTGCTTATCTACCCACTTTAAACAAGAAGCTGAACTTCCACATAACTGACACCAGGTGGCCACATTCAGCTACCATTCCAACGGGAGGTACTGGGAGCACCACACTTTTGAAAATGACAGGTTTCAGAGTAGCAGCCGTGTTAGTCTGTATCCGCAAAAATAACAGGAGTACTTGTGGCACCTTAGAGACTAACAAATTTATTAGAGCATAAGCTTTCGTGGGCTACAACCCACTTCTTCGGATGCATATAGAGTGAACCATATATTGAGGAGATATATATACACACACATACAGAGAGCATGAACAGGTGGGAGTTGTCTTACCAACTCTGAGAGGCCAATTAAGTAAGAGAAAAAAAACTTTTGAAGTTTCTGAGCCATTACAAACATTGAATCTATCTCCCCTTGTAAGTATTTTCACACTTGCTTCTTATCAAACTGTCTGTACTGAACCATCTTGATTATCACTTCAAAAGTTTTTTTTCTCTTACTTAATTGGCCTCTCAGAGTTGGTAAGACAACTCCCACCTGTTCATGCTCTCTGTATGTGTGTGTATATATATCTCCTCAATATATGGTTCACTCTATATGCATCCGAAGAAGTGGGTTGTAGCCCACGAAAGCTTATGCTCTAATAAATTTGTTAGTCTCTAAGGTGCCACAAGTACTCCTGTTACTTTTGAAAATGAGACCAAATATTTTAGGTGCTGAAACACAGATTTATGAATCTAACTTTAAATGTTCAGGAATGAAAATCATGGTCTAGTTGCGCAATATTACACAGCACGTGGGTAGCCCCACTACAGGGCTCACAATCTATTTCATGGGAGCTTAGCCTATTCCTGTAAACTACACCTATCTTCGGGATTTAAATTGCAGCGTAGTCAGGAGGTTCTGGGTTAAGGTTCCCACAACCTTGTGCATCACTATAAGGTGATAACTGATAAATACAGAAGGGCTCATTAGGGAAAAGAAGGGTTAGTTCCCTGCTCAGATCCCCTAATGCAGGGAGATCACACCATCAGTATCACTTTTAGCAGAAGATTCCTAGTATAACAAAGATTCCACGCTAATTAAATTTAAACAAGCTGCCAAGCAATACTGATGAGCTGAGAACATTAATTCCCATCCAACTCTGACAAATGAAATTTCAACACAAAGTGACAGATAATGACTGTATCCTAATATGGGTTTGCTCAGCATCCAATAAAATAGGGCCCTGATCCAGTTAGGCATCATCACCATCATCAGAACTGCCATGGAAACACAAATGGAGGATGCTGTCCCAGGTCCAGTCAGGTTGAACTCGCCTATTTCATCTACCGCCCCTTTTCTTTCCCTTTTTCTGCACGTTTTTACGTCAGCTGGGAATTTTCATCTCTGAACTAAATTTGCATATTTCACACCCAAGTGACACCGCCCTGCAGCTCTGAGCTGTTATAAATGTTCCATGGCACTCATGACAGATTGTTGATCAGCACGGGGCCAGTGATAGGCATGAAGATGATCTCACAGGCTCAGCTCATCTGGCTGTTAGTGCTCTGGGTCCAGGGTAAGAATCAAATGAAGGGAGCGCTGGATCAGTTAAGCAACAATGAACCAAAGAAAATCTTAATAGCTATACAAATGTTGTGTAGTGATACATGCATATGCCTCAGTTAGTGCCAGTAACTTCTGAACTGAATGTCTCCTAACTTCAACTAAGAAAAAAAACAGGTTTGAGAAAAACACAGGCCATTGAAAACAACTTGGAATGAAAGAACCAACTCAAAACTTAAAGTTAGTGTCACTGTCAGAAGATGAATATTCATAAGTAGGGAAAGAGGAGCATGAAAATATGTTTTAAAACAAAATATTATGTATTTTGATTAACTAGACTATTGATTATATTTATTTACTCTATATTTATAAACTAGAGAGAGACACTCTATGCGGCGAGGTATTACCCATGTATATACTAACATATTCTGTTTGTTAATTCAGACTCCAATGGGCAGATTGTGCTGACTCAGACTCCAGAATCCCTGGCAGTGTCTCCTGGAGACACAGTCACTATCCGCTGCAAAGCCAGTTCAAGCCTCACCAGTGGTAGCTATCACTTACTAGCCTGGTACCAACAGAAACCAGGACAAGCTCTGAAGCGCCTTATCTATCATGCTACCTCCCCACAATCCGGGGTTCCAGCCCGGTTCAGTGGCAGTGGGTCTGGCACTGATTACACCCTCACAATCAGTAGGGTTGAAGCTGAAGATGCTGGAGATTATTATTGTCAACAAGGCAAGAGCTACCCTATCACAGTGATACAGTCCAATACAAAAACCTCCCCACGCTGTTCTTGTCAGTGTATCAGCTGTTTCCTATAGAGGATAATTACTACACTAGATTTCAGGCAATGTTCTGATCAGTCTTACAGCACTACACAGACTCCTCTGCTCTCACTGCTGAACCTTCTATACTACTTATGTCTCTTTCCCAACACCAGGGCCCCAATGCTGACATCAGTGTTGAGCTTATGCCAAGCACTAGCAGATGACTGGACCTTGCATTTTTCTCAATAGAGGAAAAAATCAGTGATGTGGAGTCTAAGGATACTAAGCATAACTTCTTTTATTCGCATGGAGCAGAGATGATCAAAGAGAGCATGCAGTCAAACCCCTCTTTCAAGATTTTCATCCCAACACAAATGCCCATATCTGAGGGAGCAAACCTGTCTCAAGAATTTACTCTAATCAGACACCAAGACACAGCAAATTCTCCTGTTGCTCATTCAGCTTCCTTTCCTCAGAACTCGGCCTAACCAAAACAACAGTACAGCATATCTTCCCAAAACTGAACATTTGTTCACACATGAAGAAAAACAACTTGAAAGACTATATGTAATGCCACCTAGCGACACCTGCCCTAACAATACAAATCCAGCTCAATACATTGTCCTGCCAAACATGTTTGCTGCTACAGACATTTATTTCAATAGAGGTTTATATGGGCAGCAGCTGAACTGGGGGGCTTTTGTCCTGCATAAACGATTTTGCTCCCAATTCACCAAAATAATGCTTTCTTGTTGCTCTGTCTGGGCATTTAACAGAGAGAGAGAGAGCCGCTCAGTGCTTTATGGACAATGCTATTGTGTGGAGAATCTGAACCGAGGTCCTGAACTGCAGAGCTAGCAGAGGCTAGCAGGGTTGAAGACGAATCAAGCTCACCTTCTGGAATGAAGGAACAACTCATGTTACTCTCTAGCAATCCATTCTAGTGGCTACTTAGAATAACAAACTGGAGTTATTGGCTGCATCCAGCCTTCGCAGCAACATGGAGCCTTTGAGGGAGAAAATGAGTAAGTGTCAGGTTCACAAGGGCATTTGACATTTTTTGGGCTAAGGGCAGAGGTTGGGGTTTGAGTATTTATCTGGTTTTATCCAAACTTTACTAACTTTGGAGGTGCTGGTTGCTGGGCTGGGATTCCCTTCCATTGAACTCCACCCAACTGCATTGTCAGCATCCAGATCCCTGTAGGGAGGACTCAGGTGCTAAGATTGTAGAGGACAAAGGTACAGCCTGGGTAGGTGGCAAAAAGGTTGAGTTCGTCAGACAGCAATGGACTCTGAAGGGGATCTTAAGGGATAGAATTGCTCCAATTTTGCCCAGGATTAGTCCCCTGCAATAGCAATTCCACCAGGAGACCAGGTCACAGCAACACAAAGTGGCTGTAACCTCCCCTATGGTGGGACATCCAAAGGGGACCACTGCAGCCCAAAGAGTGGCTGGTGCTGGGCAGGACAGGATAGTCAAAATAGGCCCCTCATCAGTTTCCACAAGCAGAGTCCTCATGTAGCCCCCAAAGCATTTTAAAGCTGCCCACTCCAGGCAGGAACCTGGAAGGAAGGTCACAGCAGGAGAACCCCGGTCCTGCGTGAATCCCCTTGAGGTAATAAGTAGTGTCACTGGAGCAGAGGAGGGTAATTTATATCTTTTGCCACCTGCATCACTGGATCTGTCCTAAAAGGTTTTCCCAGCTTTTAAAAGTTCTCCTTATATCCCTGCTTAAAACACTCCCAGCTCTCACTCAAAACAGATCAACTCTCTCCTGGTGTTTAATGGGAAAGGTTCCCAGTGAGCCAGCACTGAGTGAAATGCTCTGACCACTCCTCCTGCCAGCCCCTCTCTGAACAGCTGGTGGGTTCTGGCCCAGGGGATGTACGGTTACATGGAGGGGCTGTTTTGCATATTTTGACTGGAGTGTTTTGCATATTTCCACACTGCTTGACAGTCCCCTGCTGATATAAATGTTACACCCTGTGGTTCTGAACTCAGTGTCTGTCACTCTAGAAACAGCAAGATGATCTCACCGATTCAGCTTCTCTGGCTCCTGCTGTGGATTCATGGTAAAAACAGCAATAAGAGAGAGACTGGCGTAAAACAATGACATTTAAAATGATACAAAAGTCTTTATCAAAATGACAATACAGCTTAATCCCAGTCACAGCATATGGAAGCCTGAGTGCAATTTAGGGGTTTATATGAATATTATAGACCGGAGAACAAAAGTTTCGGTTGGCTGAATATTACTGCTTTTGATTGCTGTTATATTTTATTAATTTTAATTGTATGTTCCACATGCAGACTCCAGTGGGCAGATCGTGCTGACTCAGACTCCAGAATCCCTGGCAGTGTCTCCTGGAGACAGAGTCACCATCAACTGCAAAGCCAGTTCCAGTGTTTCTAGCATCTTACACTGGTACCAACAGAAATCAGGACAAGCTCCTAAGCTCCTTATCTATCTTGCTTCCACCCGTGCCTCTGGGGTCCCAGACCGGTTCAGTGGCAGTGGGTCTGGCACTGATTTCACATTCACCATCAGCAGGGTTGAAGCTGAAGATGCTGGAGATTATTATTGTCAGCAGGGTGCTAACTTACCTCTCACAGTGATACAGACCAGTTCAAAAACCTCCCTGCTCTGAGCTATTTCTGTTCCTCACTGTAACAGCTGTTTCCTGTACAGTGACTGAATCAGTACAGTTACTGCCTTCTCAAAAGGCAGCTGGGTGTCTATCAGGCTGTGAGACCCTTACCCCATTGTCCAATTCTCTCCCAACATTTACAGTCAGGACAAGATTTATCAGGGAGATCCATTACTTTACATTTAGGCCTTGGCTACACTCGGGACTTCCCAGCGCTGCCGCGGCAGCGCTGGGAAGCGCGAGTGTAGTCGCGCCACCAGCGCTGCGAGAGAGTTCTCGCAGTGAGAGAGCTCTCGCAGCGCTGTATGTACTCCACCTCTCCGAGAGGAATAGCTTGCAGCGCTGCGATTACACTGATTACACTGGCGCTTTACAGTGCTATACTCGCTGCGCTCGGGGGGGGGGGGGGCGTTTTCACACCCCTGAGCGCAGCAAGTTGCAGCGCTGTACAGCGCCAGTGTAGCCAAGGCCTTAGTCTCTGAGGTGTATGGCTCTTAAAAGCTGACATTAAGATACAATCCTAGCGCCTTCTCAGTGCGCTTACAATACTGAATGAGATATAGAGTCACAGATGTTAAGGCCAGAAGGGACCATTATGACTTTCAAGCCATAGATTTTCACCCAGTAATTCCTGCATAAATCCCTTAACCTCTGTTTGTGTGATAGTATCTCTTTGATAAAGAAATCTGGGCACTTTCAAAAATCTCACCCTCTATCTTGATTTAAAGACTAAGTAATGGAGTATCCATCACATCCCTATACAAGTTATTCCAGGAGTTAATTATCTTTAATAATTATTAAAAAATTGCTAGAGTTTATCCAGCTTCAGCTACTAACCTTTAGATCTTTTATGTCTTTGTCTATTAATTAAAAGTCCTTTACTCTCTGAAATCTTCTCTCCATGTAGGAACTTCAACACTTTTCTTGCATAAGCTAAATAGATTAAGCTTCCTAACTATTTCACTGAAAGGCTGGCTTCCCAGACCTTGAATACTTCTTGTGGCACCCTTCTGAACCCTTTTCAGTTTTTCAATATCCTTCAAAAAGCATACATTCCAGAACTGGACACAGTATTGTATGAATGGTGTCACTAATACAAAGATAACACCTGCTTCTCTATGCCTGTTTGATATTCCCCTGTTTATACCTCCAATAATCAAGTTAATTAGTTCAGTCACGGCATTGCAGTGGGAGTTCATATTCAATTCATTATCCATTGTGACTTACATTTTTTCAGTCACTACTTTCCAGGATACAGTCCCCCATCCTGAAAATATGACCTACATTCTTTGTTCCTAGATGTATGGCCTTGCATTTGCCTTTGCTAAAACACACTTGAATTAGTCCAGTTTACCCAGATATAACTGTTCTATCCTTATTATTTCCCACTTCACCAGTATAGGTCATCTACCAAATTTAACAGTGATTTGTATTCTCTTCCAGATCGTTCATAGATATTTTGAACACCAATGAACCAAGAGCAGATCCCAAAGGGACTCTTCTAGAAATACCTTCATTGGATGATGATTTGCCATTAACTATTACATTTTTAGATATATCAGTTAACCAGGTTTAATCCATTTTATGTACTACACTGATTTTGTTTAGTGCTGATTGTTTAATCAGAATATCTAAGGAACTAAGTCCAATATCTTCAAGATATCGAAGCATAGTATCCGAAGAAGTGGGCTGTAGCCCACGAAAGCTTATGCTCTAATAAATGTGTTAGTCTCTAAGGTGCCACAAGTACTCCTGTTCTTTTTGCGGATACAGACTAACACGGCTGCTACTCTGAAACCTGTCAGTATGTCAACAGTTATCTTTATCAACCAAACTTAGCTCATCAAAAAATAATAAATGAATGCAATGAGACCAATTTTCTATAAAACCATGTTGACTGGTACTAATTACCCTACCATCCTTTTTTTTTTACATATATAATTGAATGAATCATATTTCAACCACTCCATGATTTTGCACAGGATCAAGGTCAGGCTAACTGGCCTATAGTTACCAGAGTCATCCACTTACTGATTTAAAATACAAACATATTAGCTGGGGCCCTGAGCATGGCCTATAGTGAATGTGCCTTAGTGCAGCCCTGGAGCTACCCTCTCACAGTGACCAGTATAAGCACTTCGCTGCTGTTCAGTGTCTTTTGCTCAGTTAATAGGTGCTTCCCTTAGACCAGGGGAGGCCAACCTGAGCCGGAGAAGGAGCCAGAATTTACCAATGTACATTGCCAAAGAGCCACAGTAATACGTCAGCAGCCCCCCCATCAGCTCCCAGCCCGGCTCCCAGCGCCTCCCGCACATCAGCGCCTCCCCCTCCCTCCCCGCACCGCCCGATCAGCTCGTGCAGGATGCTCGGGGAGGGGGGTGGGAGGAGCGAGGGCACGGCAGGCTCAGGGGAGGGGGCAGGAAGGGATGGAGTGGGGGCAGGGCCTGTGGCAGAGCCGGGGGTTGAGCAGTGAGCACCCCTCAGCACACTAGAAAGTTGACGCCTGTAGCTCCAGCCCCGGAGTCGGTGCCTATACAAGGAGCCGTATATTAACTTCTGAAGAGCCGCATGTGGCTCCGGAGCCACAGGTTGGCCACCCCTGCCTTAGACAGTCGTAGAGTGAATGTGACACCTGCATTTTACCCCTTGGGCTGGGATAAGTCTTGTCCTGCAGGCTCCTCATTCCGGTCTGCAGATACAAGAGGGGAGCTTAGTGCACGGGGTGATGTTGGAGGGGGAAATTCTGTCACCTTAGGTTCCACTTCCTTACTCAGAGAAAATTCCTGTAAGGCCTAGTGTCCACTCAGGAACTGACCTGATTCACCCTTGGTGGCCAGGAATTCAGATGAACCTGGGCGGATTCCTGAGTGCAGGAATTGGCACCAATGAGCTAATCAGGGTTTACCCATAACAGACAGGAGTGCACCATTTATATGGAGTTTGGGCAGAGCTATCTAGTACAGTAAGGCACACCCAGGCCATATTGATGAACTAAGAACATTTATTCAGGTTGCCATGGGTTAAGGGGCATTTCAGCACAGGTAGGGAGCTGCCCAGAGCCAGCTGGGTTGAACTCGTCTTTTTGACCTACATTTTCTTCTCACTTTGTGCACATCTTTGGATCAGACGTGAATTTTCATCTCTGAACCAAATCTGCATATTTCACACCCAAGCAACATGTCCCTGTTCTCCTGAGCTGCTATCAATGTCGCACCTCAAGTCACTGTCACCAGTTTTTTGATCAGCAACCAGGCCAATCAGACATATGAAGATGATCTCGAAGGCTCAGTTCATCTGGCTGTGAGTGCTCTGGATCCAGTGTAAGGGTAAAACCGAGGGGAAATGGATTAAGACTACAATGATCCACTGAAAAAAATAATAATCTAGACATGTTCTATATCAAACCCCAAACATTCAGGGAGTGACACTGACTTCTGAACATTTTTGTCCTATTTTAAACTACAGCTTTTTTTTAAAAAAAGAGTTTGAGAAAGTTATGATCAGTTGACAAAGGCGTGGAGGGCCTGGAACTTAACATTAGCATTACAGCCCAGCGACGAGTTATAACCATGTACCGGGGCTAGCGTCGATTTCTTGAGCGTTGCACTGTGGGTAGCTATCCCATAGTTCCCGCAGTCTCCCCTGCCCATTGGAATTCTGGGTTGAGATCCCAGTGCCTGATGGGACAAAAAACATTGTTGCAGGTGGTTCTGGGTACAGCCTCACCCCTCCCTCCCTGCATGAAAGCAACAGACGGCAGACAACCATTTCGCGCCTTTTTTCCTGGGTGAACACTGCAGACTCCATACCACGGCAAGCATGGAGCCCGCTCAGCTCCAGACAGCAGTCATGAACATTGTAAACACCTTGCGCGTTCTCGTGGAGTTTATGCTGAGCCAGGACCAGAAAAACGAGGCGAGGAGGCGGTGGCAGCGCGAGCGCAGCGACAAGCGTGATGAGGACATGGACATGGACATGGACACGGACACAGAATTCTCTCAAACTGCGGGCCCCGGTGCTTTGGAGATCATGTTGTTAATGGGGCAGGTTCTATCCATGGAACGCCGATTCTGGGCAAGGGAAACAAGCACAGACTGGTGGGACCGCATAGTGTTGCAGGTGTGGGATGATTCCCAGTGGCTGCGGAACTTTCGCATGCGTAAGGGGACTTTCATGGAACTTTGTGACTTGCTGTCCCCTGCCCTGAAACGCCAGAATACCAAGATGAGAGCAGCCCTCACAGTTGAGAAGCGAGTGGCGATAGCCCTGTGGAAGCTTGCAACGCCAGACAGCTACCGGTCAGTCGGGAATCAATTTGGAGTGGCCAAATCTACTGTGGGGGCTGCTGTGATGCAAGTAGCCAAAGCAATCATTGAGGTGCTGCTACGAAAGGTAGTGACTCTGGGAAATGTGCAGGTCATAGTGGATGGCTTTGCTGCAATGGGATTCCCTAACTGTGGTGGGAAGATAGATGGAACCCATATCCCTATTTTGGCACCGGAGCACCAGGGTAGCCAGTACATAAACCGCAAGGGGTACTTTTCAATGGTGCCACAAGTACTCCTGTTCTTTTTGCGTGTTACTGTAGTGCCCTCTCATGGTGATACAGAGAAATACAAAACCCTCCCTGCTCACCTCAGTTTTCTTCATTCAGGGAAGCAGCTGCCTCCCCTGCAGTTTGGCAGGACCAGTACAGCTGCTGCCCTGTCAAAAGGAAACTGGGGTCTGAGAGACATCAGGGTTCTCACACCACAGTCCAGTTCTTGCTCATCATTTCCACCGCTTCCCCACCTCCACCTCAGTGAGATACGGCAGTGGAACGCCGCGTGTTTCTACAAAGCCTAATCGGTTCAGTTACACGGGTGTAAATCTACAGAGAGCTCATTATAGTTGTGCTGGCATAAATCTGGAGTAACTAAGGGAAGGAAGCAGCCCATATAGCTTGCCTACACATGAAAATTAAATCCAGAATAAGGCAGGGTGTGAATTTAAAAGCTATTAACTATTCCTGATGAAGTCCATATTTCGACGCTCTTATTCCAGAATAAATTAATTTGGACTAAGGCACTCTTAAAACAGTGGATTAAGCTACTTCAGAATAAGACACTCTTTTTCTGGAATAAAAGCATTCACACATGGAGCTAATCAGGAATAATGATTCCAAAATAACTCCCCTTGCAGCAAGCCCTAAATCTCTGTTATTAGAATGAACTTGCTCTGAAACAATTGAAATAAAAATACAATCCTAGCTCTTTATAAAATGGCTGTGGCACAGACTGCATTATAGCATAAGAACGTCAGAGCATAAGAACGGCCATACTGGGTCAGACCAAAGGTCCATCTAGCCCAGTATCCTGTCTACCGACAGTGGCCAATGCCAGGTGCCCCAGAGGGAATGAACAGAACAGGTAATTATCAAGTGACCCATCTCCTGTCGCCCATTCCCAGCTTCTGGCAAACAGAGGCTTGGAACACCATTCCTGCCCATCCTGGCTAATAGCCATTGATTGACCTATCTTCCATGAACTTATCTAGTTCTTTTTTTAACCCTGTTATAGTCTGAAGTTTTGTTATTTTGTTTTATTTCATGACATGTCAGTAGTAATATTGCATATTACGTGCTACAGTAATAAATAATAATCTCCTATATGCAAGGGCAGCCCTAAAGGGTGTGGTGCTAGACAAGGGGGATGGCACGTATCCACTGGGATTTTCTCTGCCTAGAGAGAATGTCTGAGGTCACAATCTTCTTCCAAGTTCTTCTTTTTTTAAAAAAAACAAATTCCTTCTTCCCCACCACACCTTCACAAAGAGTTTATTTAAATGACTCAGCCACTTCCAGCGCTAGAGAGCCCAGTGCATTCCCCAGTGCATATCTTTCAGCTTCCAAGCTCTCTCTCTCTGTGATACCCCATGCAGTACCATGCACATTGGAGCTTGTCCTGATTTCTGCTGGTTCCAGGCTATAGCATGTATGTCACTGAGTCGATAGACTCTCCTGGAAGGCACTTAGATATACTGCAGGGATGAGTACACTAAGAACTTCGACAGAATCGGCCTCTCTCTAAGCAGAGAGAGTAAACACTGTACATTAGCATTCAAGACCCACAGCCATGCAGGATATTAAAAGCCAGCATCCAAACAAAAATGATGAGCTGAAAAGAAAAGGAGAAACAGGCACATCTCTTTCTTTGTACAGTGCCTAGCTTGATGGGGCTTTATCCCGATTGGGGCTTTTGGGTGCTAACACAGTAGAAGTAATGAATAATAAAAACAACAAATCACATTTCAACACAAAGGAAGCGAGCTCCCCAGCCTGCCAGGCTGACCATGGCCCCCCTTCCTCTTCCCTTTTGGTGCACGTTGTCACGTCATAAACTAATTTTCATCTCTGAACCACAATTTGTATATTTCACACCCAAGTGACATCCCCATGTCGCTCTGAGCTGTTTAAATGTTCCATGCCACTGGCTATGGCTTGTTGATCAGCATCGGGCTACTCAGACGTATCAAGATGGTTTCACAGGCTCAGCTCATCTGTCTGTTAGTGCTCTGGATCCAGGGTAAGGCTCAAACCAAGGGGCAATTGGATGAATTTAAAGTAAATCATCCTTGAAAGAAAAAGCTCTAGGATTTTTATCTCTCGGACCCTAAATATTCCTAAGCGTTGCAGTAACTTTGAGTGTCTTTGTCACATTTATCTGCGCTTAGAGAAAGGGCATAAGGCCCTAAACCAAAACCCACTGAAGTTGATGGGAATCTTTCCATTCATTTAAATTGCCTTTGGATCAGCCCTAAGAGAGCAATTGTAAAAGGAGCTAGAATGAAAAAGCCATCTGAATCTCACCATTCACATCGCTGCCAGGTGACCAGCTAGGACAACTATGGAAAGATACACATGGGAATATTCATACAGGCACATTATTGTTTCATTTATCAACTGTGTGTGCGTGTGTGTAGATATATATATATTAACTCACATTTTATTTGTAAATTCATTCAGACTCCCAGGGGCAGATTGTGATGACTCAGACTCCAGAATCCCTGGCAGTGTTTCCAGGAGACAGAGTCACCATCAACTGCAAAGCCAGTTCAAGCCTTACAGATGATGTTTTTGGCATTGAGGATACTGGCATTGAGGATATTAGCATTGACTACTTAGCCTGGTACCAGCAGAAAACAGGGCAAGCTCCTAAGCTTCTCATTCATTGGGCTTCCACCCGGGAATCTGGAGTTCCAGCCCGGTTCAGTGGCAGTGGGTCTGGAACTGATTTCACTCTCACAATCAGCAGTGTTGAAGCTGAAGATGCTGGAGATTATTACTGTCAACAAGGCTCTGAAACCCCTCTCACAGTGATACAGACCAATACAAAAACCTCCTGTGCTGTTCAGTTCAGTGTCAGAGCTGCTCTGTAAACAGAGTCATCGTCTCAGGGCTTCTGCACTTGGAAAAAAGGGAGATGACCTGGAAGACCGTTTTAGTTGCTGGGTTTTGGATGAACTGAAAGGGGGTAGGTGAGTGTTCGGAAGGCCAAAGAGGGAAGAAGGAGATAGTAATTAAGAGCAGAGCCTTTCAGGGCAGAGACAAGCATTTTTCCCCACTGGACAGGGAGAATGGGAAGAACCAGAAGGATTTAGATTTGGCCCAAAGATGAAGGGAGGAAAGAATGGGGGAGCAGAACATGGTCACCAGTTGGGGGGGCTTGTTTAGTGAGGGGATGACAATACTGTCAATGGCAAAAAAGAATGGGGAATGTGGAGAGGACTTAGGAAGGAAAATAAGGAACTTGGTTCTAATCATGTAATGCTCAAGCTGTTGACAACAGGACCACCAAGACATTTTGTGACAGGCTGCACCATAGGTCTGGACTGAGGGGGACAGGTCAGGTGAGGATAAGATTTGAGAGTCATTCAGCATAAAATAGCTGGATCTCTGTAAGCAGATGAGGTTGCCCAGCAATGAGGCATACAGGAAGAAGAGGAAGGCACCCAGGACAGAGCCCATGGGACTCCGCAGAGCGAAGCAGCAGCAACCAAAGAGACCCTGAGGGAGATCAGAGCCCCAAAAGTCAGGTGAGAACAGGAATGCCAAGGAGAAGAGAATGATCAGGATTGAAAGCTGCAGAACATTCATGGAGGATGAGGCTGGAGTAAAGGCCTGGAGACTGGCCAGGAAGAGGCTGTCTGAGACCTTGGTGAGAAGAGTCTCAGGAGAGTGGAAAAGGCAGAACCCATTTTGGAGTGGATACAGGCATGATACAGAGGGAGGGAGTCAAGACAACAGTTCAAAATGAGGTGAATGGGAGAAGGGGGATGGGTTGGTTGCTGGAGACAGAGGTGGGGTCAAGGATGGGCTTTTTGAGAATGCCATTCCTGAACAATGTGGGGAAGGAACCATACGAGTGGGAGAGGCAGAGGAAAGGGCAGAGAAAGGAGTCCAGCAGATAGGAGGGGAGTAGGTGAGAGAACCCATGGTTGGTGACCTGAGAGAAGTGTTGGAAGAAAGACGGGTGAAGAGGAGAAAGGAGTGAATTAGGCAGGTGGAGAAGGGTCACATCTGATGGACTCCTTCAGCCAAAAGATTCAGCCTATGAGATCCCAGGCAGAGTGAGAGGAGACATGGAGTGGAAGGTGGCGAGTAGGAGATGGGCCCCTGAAACCAGGGGCCTCAATGAGAGTGAGAAGTACAGTTGATTAGTAAGGAAGGGGGCAGCTCTGAGGAGGGGGAAGAGGATTAATTCCTGGTGGAGGAAGTCCCCATGGTTCTTGGATTTCCCCACCGGGGTGTCAGCAAGTGGGAATAAGAAAGGAGGACATGGAGGTTGGGTTCAAGTTATGGATAGGGGCTGTGGGGCAGAGACTAAAGGAGTCTAGGGTGGGGAGAATGTGGAGAAAAGGGACAGTCACAAGAGGAGAGGACGGGCAGAAAGGGGGAACAGCTGGAGAGAAGGCAGAGATTTTGCTGACTCGGCAGCTTCTATGGAGACTTGAATGCAACTGAAAGCTGCCCACCTGCGGCAGGAGCCAAAAGGAGAAGGGAGACAGCAACACAACCTGCCCTCTCTTGAAAGAAATCAAGACCTGGGACTTTAAGGTAGAAAGGTTTTTTAGCTCTGTATTTGGCACTGGTGCAACCGCTGCTGGGATACTGTGTGCAGTTCTGATGCCCACAATGCAAGACGGATGTTGATAAACTGGAGACGGCTAAGAGAACAGCCAAGAGAATGATTAAAGGATTAGAAAACCAGCCTTACAGTGACAGACTCAAGGAGCTCCATCTATTTAGCTTAACATACCCTGCAAAGACTCAGAATCCCTGCCGGGGTCGCCAGCAGACAATCACCATCAGCTGCAACTTTTTTAGGCAGAATCTCTGGGGAGAGGCCTATGAAGGCAGCTCAGAGATGTGGGGAAGGGAACCAGTCCCCTTTCTGCTGGGCCTATGAGTAAAATCCAGTGGGAACCTATTAAATGCATCATGTACTTGCTCAGTAGAAATATTTCTGCTCCGTGAGTTTCTCAGGGTTATCTGAGATGTGCTGGCAGTGTCCTTGGGGCTGGACAGGTTACTACAATAAAGACAGGACCTGCCCCAAAGAATATTCAGCCTAACTGATAGACATGGATTACAGGAAGCATTGGGAGGAGCAGGGTTGGGATAACGTAGGACTTTTTCCATCAGGGAAGTCCCTCGTAATAATTATACAGAGGGCCATTCCTCCTGTGGGTATCATGCAGGAAGTGGCATTTAGCAGGGCGAGGTTGGTGACTGGGTTAAATGGGATAGAGTGGAGTACATGCATAGATGAAAAGCTTCAACTTGGTTCAGAAGCAAGGGGGAGCCAATGGAAGGATTCAAAGAGAAAAGTGACAAACAGTGTCCAATATTGCGATTTTATCAGCAGAAAAAGGTGACTTTCAAAAACACGCACCACAAACATAACCAGAGGAAAAGGCAGAGCACAACGGAGACCAGAGTGGGGACGAATTTTCTAGTGGTATTTTAGGTGTCTATGAAGAATGTTTAATACAGAAGAACCCACTGATGAGAGGAACTGATGTAATGAAAGTAGGTCTTTAAAGTTTTAAAATGCTTCTGACCATTTGTCATAATTAAATGGGCTATTTCTAATAAATACCCATTAGGGGAATCAACTTATTAGTAAATAAAGCACCAGGCAGCTGCAAATAGCAAAATCAAAATATAGTTAACCTTTAAATATACATATTTCTGTGCACAGATCAACCTGATACAATGAGAGATCAATCTACTGTTTGGATAACAAAAAGTGACCTGGTTAGCAGGTGTCTAAGGGTATCTGAGTCTGTTCTTAAAGCTCTTTTAAATAAATCTGTGTATGTTCACATTCAATGTACAGAAACAAACCAATCCAGTAACAAGGCCGAACTTCCAAATAACAGCCACCAAATGGCAACACTTAAATATATTGATGTACAGTAGACTTGGGGTAAGGAGGTGATACAATATGCATTTGAATACAGCTAAATGTAAATGAATCCACCTAGGAACAAAGAATGCCAGCTGTGTGTACAGGTTGGGGGACTCTATCCTGGGAAGCAGTGACTCTGAAAAAGATTTGGGGGTCGTGGTGGATAATCAGCTGAATGTGAGCTTCCAGTGTGAAGCTGTGGCTAAAGGAGCGAATGCGATCATGGGATGCATAAACAAGGGAATCTTGAGCAGGGGTAGAGAGGTCATTTTACCTCTGTATTTGGCACTGGTGTGATTAGTGCTAGATACGGTGTCCAGGTCTGGTGCCCACAATTCAAGCAAGATGTTGAAAAATTGGAGAGGGTTCAGAGAAGAGCCATGAGAATGATTAAAGTATAGAAAACCTGCCTTATAATGACAGACTCAGGGAGCTCAATCTATTTAGCTTCATAAAGAGAAGGTTAAGGGGTGACTCAATTAGAGTCTAAGTACCTACATTGAACAGCTATGAAATATTTGTCCGGTTTGGCAGAGAAAGAGATAACACAATCGAATGGCTGGAAATTCAGACTAGAAATAAGGTCTACATTTTTAACAGTGAGCGTAATTAAGCATTGGAACAATTTACACCAAGGGACGTGGTGGATTCTCCATCACTGACAATTTTGAAATCAAGATTGGATGTTTTTTCTAAAAGATCTGCTGGAGGAATTATTTTGGGGAAGTTCTGTGGCCTGTGTTATACAGGAGGTCAGACGAGATGGTCACAATGGTCCTTTCTGGCCTTGGAATCTATGAAAGCTAATACAGCAGTAAGATCACTATCCACATTCTGAAATAGGGCAAATAAATCAATTCTATGGGTTCCGTTTTCCCCTTGCAGGATGTGACTAACTCACTGAGAGTCGCTGATGGCTCATGAGGGAGAATCGGTCCTTATGTCTAAAAGCTGGGCCTATATTTCAGAGATAAACGTGAGAGTCTTGGCATAGTCATAACTAACTGATCTCTCCCTGCTGCTCTCTGCAGATATAAATGTCCCTCTGCCATTTAGGTTGGCCAAACCTGACTGTCTCTATGCAATAGAATAAATGGACACTAATCAGACATCAAGAATTATTACATTCAAAAACCAGTCGGAGAACACTTCAATTTCCCTGGACACTCAATAACAGACTTAAAAGTGGCAATTTTTCAACAAAAAAACTTCAAAAACAGACTCCAACGAGAAACTGCAGAACTGGAATTAATTTGAAAACTTGACACTATAAAAACTACTCTCTCCATACTAATTTCCCCCTACTGTTATTCACACCTTCTTGTCAATTGTTTGAAATGGGCCATCCTGATTACATTGCCCTCATTACCACTTCAAAAGTGATTTTTCCTCCCTTGGTATTCTTCTCTTGAGATTAGCCCACTTCCACTTTAATTGAATTGTCTCGTTACACTGACCCCTGACTTGGTAAGGCAACTCCCATCTTTTCATGTACTGTGTGTGTGTGTATATATACACACACACACACGCACACCTGCCTACTGTATTTTCCACACCATGCATCTGATGAAGTGGGTTTTACTCCACGAAAGCTTATGCCCAAATAAATTTGTTAGTCTCTAAGGTGCCACAAGTACTCCTCGTTGTTCTTATAAGTTCAGTTCATCTGGCTGTTTGTGCTCTGAATCTAGAGTAAGAATCAAACCAAGCAGGTAATAACTTCAAAAAGCAAAGTGTCGCCATATACAGCTTGACTTTACAATGAGACCAGTGACTTTTCTTATCTCCAGTTTTAAATTTATTCACATTAAGATGACAATATTGATTAAAATGTGACTATAAACAGTGAATGGAAACAGAGTAGAGTGAGTTTGTTTTTGCCTGAGGTGCATCTTTATTTGTACTTTCTATGCACATTCAGATTCCAGAATCCCTGCCAGTGTCTCCAGGAGACAGAGTCCCTATCGACTGCAAAGCCTGTACCAGCCTCAGCTTTGATGGAACTGACCATTTATCCCGCTACCATAAGAAATCGGGACAAGTTCCTGAACTCCTTCTCTATCATGCTTCTACCCAGCAATCTGGGGTCCCAGCCCAGTTCCGTGGCAGTGGGTCTGGAACGGATTTCACTCTCATAATCAGCATTAAATGCTGAAGATGCTGGAGATTATTATTGCCAGCAAGCTGCTCGCTCCCCTCTTTCAGTGATACAGACCAACATAAGAACCTCTCTATGCTGTGCAGTTCAATCTAACAGCTGCTTCCTAAACACAGTCACCCTCTCAGTGCAACCGCTACTCTGGCCCCGGGGATCCAGTGTTGAACAGCCTTTCGGTGCTTCACTGCCTGGGCCAGTGCTTCATTCCCCTGTGCTCCTCCTACTTCCCTTACTTGCAAAGCAAATAAAAATCAGGAGCTGGTCAAGCCAAGTTTGCTGCTAGAGAAGTTTCCTTCCTTACCAAAGGGACTGGACTTCATTTGAGCTGCAGGATCTTTTTTTTCCGGGCTTAAATGGTTTTACACCTTGATCCCCAAAACAGATTTCTTCCTGGCTGCCCAGAAGACTGTCAGAGCATTGCAGGGTTCAGAGAGAAACGGTCAGCCCAAAGCCTGGGAGGGCTGCGGAGGCCTGAATCTTCAATTCCAGAAGGGAAGGAAGCTCTGCAGCGACCCACACTGGAAGATACGTGGCACAGCCTCAATAGGCTGCCCAAGGAACTGCATCCCACCAATCTTCCTCTGCTAGCGGGAAGGTGGATGAAATCGGTGTCCTCTGAGGGGAGAGACCGGGTAAACACTGGTCAGGCCCCAGAGAAGGGTTCAGTGGGAAAACGGCAGATGCAACATTTTTCGATTGCATCACATCCACAGGGCAGCTCAGAGACATGGTGCAAGGATCTGGTCCTCTTTCTACTGGGACTATGAGCAAAACGCAATGGGAACCTGCTAAATGCCACATGTGGCTGCATAAAGGAACAGGGTCTTGGATTTTCAACAACTCTGACTTCCACCAGACTTTCTAGTGTCCTTCATGGATGGGGCTAGACACTAGAGCAGAGGACAGCAGCAGGGCAGACGATTAACCAATCACAAACACGTGGTGGTTCAACATCTCTCTCTCTCTCTCGCTCGCTCCTGACATTGTAAAGTCTTTGTTTGGGGGGAGGGGAGGCCTTCTGGGGGTTCGGTTTTACACCCGCTGTTGACTGCTTTGCCGGGTTTCCTTTCCTCCACCCCACTACGCTCTCAGCAGCCAGATCCCTCCAGAGCGATTCAGATGCCGAGACCTGTGGTAGAGCCAGAGGTTGAGCAGTGAGCACCCTCCGGCACACTGGAAAGTTGACTCCTGTAGCTCCAGCCCCGGAGTCGGTGCCTATACAAGGAGCCGTATATTAACTTCTGAAGAGCCGCATGTGGCTCCGGAGGCACAGGTTGGCCACCCCTGCCTTAGACAGTCGTAGAGTGAATGTGACACCTGCATTTTACCCCTTGGGCTGGGATAAGTCTTGTCCTGCAGGCTCCTCATTCCGGTCTGCAGATACAAGAGGGGAGCTTAGTGCACGGGGTGATGTTGGAGGGGGAAATTCTGTCACCTTAGGTTCCACTTCCTTACTCAGAGAAAATTCCTGTAAGGCCTAGTGTCCACTCAGGAACTGACCT
Organism: Emys orbicularis; assembly: GCF_028017835.1. Classification (NCBI taxonomy): domain Eukaryota; kingdom Metazoa; phylum Chordata; order Testudines; family Emydidae; genus Emys; species Emys orbicularis. The sequence continues at coordinate 132,627,274 of NC_088687.1, read as the reverse complement.
GATTCACCCTTGGTGGCCAGGAATTCAGATGAACCTGGGCTGATTCCTGAGTGCAGGCATTGGCACCAATGAGCTAATCAGGGTTTACCCATAACAGACAGGAGCGCACCATTTATATGGAGTTTGGGCAGAGCTATCTAGTACAGTAAGGCACACCCAGGCCATACTGATGAACTAAGAACATTTATTCAGGTTGCCCTGGGTTAAGGGGCATTTCAGCACAGGTAGGGAGCTGCCCAGGGCCAGCTGGGTTGAACTCGTCTTTTTGACCTACATTTTCTTCTCACTTTGTGCACATTTTTGGATCAGACGTGAATTTTCATCTCTGAACCAACTCTGCATATTTCACACCCAAGCAACATGTCCCTGTTCTCCTGAGCTGCTATCAATGTCCCACCTCAAGTCACTGTCACCAGTTTTTTGATCAGCAACCAGGCCAATCAGACATATGAAGATGATCTCGAAGGCTCAGTTCATCTGGCTGTGAGTGCTCTGGATCCAGTGTAAGGGTAAAACCGAGGGGAAATGGATTAAGACTACAATGATCCACTGAAAAAAATAATAATCTAGACACATTCTATATCAAACCCCAAACATTCAGGGAGTGACACTGACTTCTGAACATTTTTGTCCTATTTTAAACTACAGCTTTTTTTAAAAAGGGTTTGAGAACGTTATGATCAGGTGACAAAGGCGTGGAGGGCCTGGAACTTAACATTAGCATTACAGCCCAGCGACGAGTTATAACCAGTACGGGAGGAGGCAGATGGAAATCTTACCACCACTGAAGATTATTTAGTTTAACTGACAATCCATACACAGTGGAGTCATTTATATTCTGCTGTTTCAGAGGACTCCAGGGAGAGGTTGTGGTGACTCAAGATTCCAGGATCCTTCTCTGTGTACCCAGGAGAGACAGCCACTACCAACTGCAAAGTCAGTTCTGATACTGGAAACTCCGTGGCCCGGTATGAACTGAAATCAGGACAAGTCCCTAAGCCCCTTCTCCCTGGTGTTTCCAAACGTCCCTCTGCAGAGGGTCTGGCATTAATTTCACTTTTACAGTCAGCAGGGTTGAAGGTGATCATACTGAAAATTATTATTGGAGACAAGTGCGCCCAATGATACAGACCAGGATAAAACCTGCCTGCTCTGAGCCATTTCTGCTCTCCAGTGTAACAGCTGCTTCCTGTACGAGGAAACATTAGTGCACCTGCTGTCCTCTCAGAAGGTAACGAATGGTCTGCCAGTCACAAGACTTCTCAGCCCACTGTCCAGTCCTCTCATTTCCAGTGTCCCCGAACTATCGGCAGAGTTGAAGCTGAAGATGCTGGAGATTATTATTGTCAACAGGAGAAGAGCTTCCCTCTCACAGTGATACAGACCAGTACAAAAACCTGCCTGTGCTGTTCTGTTCAATGTCACAGCTACTTCCCTCAACAGAATCACCTCCTCACTGGAACTGCTACACTGGAGGTTTGATCAGCCTTTCCGCATCTCAGAATTTGGGCCAGAGAATCCCCTGGGCTCTTATTACTCCCCCAATTGCAGGGCAAGTTTACGCCGATTGCCAAAAATAGTTCCCACCGGCTGCACTATGGAGACTGAGCATTTCAGAATGAAAATGTCCTGGTGGTGTATAGGCAGCACTACCATGTGAGGGACAGAACTGAGGGCTGGTTCAGAGATTCTCCATGGAAAGTATTTTTGATGAACGATGTCTTTTTGAACCATATGAACATTTTCATAACCCTTTTTTTATTCTGTTCTAATTTTTTTCTGAATTTTCAGAGAATCACAGAAATGTGGGGCTGGAAGGGACCTCGAGAGGTCACCTGCTCCAGCCCCCTGCACTGAGGCAGGACCAAGAACCAAGTATACCTAGATCAGCCTGACAGGTGTTTGTCAAATCTGTTCTTAAAAAACCTCCAATGACGGGGATTCCACAATCTCCCTTGACAACCTATTCCAGTGCTTAATTATCCTTATTGTTAGACATGTTTTTCTTCTACCTAACCTAAATCTCCCTTGCAGATTAAACCCATTATTTCTTGTCCTACCTTCAGTGGACATGGAGAAATATTGATCACTATCTTCTCTATAACAGCCCTTAACATGTCTGAAGACTTATCAGGTCTCCCCAAAGTCATCTTTTCTCAAGACTAAATGTGTCCATTTTTAAAAAAAATCTTTCCTTGTGGGTCATGGGTTCTAAATCTTATTTTTGTTGCTCTCCTCTGGACTCTCTCCAATTTGTCCATATTTTTCTTACAGTGTGGCACCCAGAACTGGACACAGTTCTCCAGCTGAAGCCTCACCAGTGCCAAATTGAGTGGGACAGTTACCTGGGATGGGGCAGAGGTGGGAAAAGGGGGGCGGGGTTTGGGGTGGAATGGGGGCGAGGAGGGGCAGGGGCGTGGCCGAGGCGGGAAGAGGGGCGTGGCCTTGGGCGAAGGGGTGGAGTGGGACAACCCCTCCTCCTCCGGCCCATGCCCCGCACCTCCCTAAGGACGGCCCTGATGACTTTAGCCTTTTTCACAACTGCATCCCATTATTGATTCATTCAATTTGTGATCCACTATAACCCCCCAAATCTTTCAGCATTATTTCCAGAGCGGGAAAAGGGGAAACAAAAATAGCATTGATAGATTTCTAGATGTGTGGCCAGAAGGCCGCATGATGACAAAATAGTCCAGTGGGTCTCAATCTTTTGGGGCATAGGACCCATCTGTAAACCCTGACAGCCTGTTGTGACCCAGTAAATAGATTTAATGCACTAAATATCTGGCTTAATAAATATTTCTTACCCACAATATATAGTATACACATTAACAGAATAAGTACTAAATGCTGCAAATACTAAAATATAGTACTTACCGTATTTGTTGTATAAATAGTAGGTTTGACTTAATAAGCAACCTGAGCTTGCTTCTTTTTGATGCGTTTATCTAAGTTTGTTGTAATTGTAGCCAGCACAATCCGAAGGTCATGCTCAGCATTCAGTCTGTTCCTGCTTTCATTTTTCAGCTGACAACCCTGTTTCACACAAGTATGTAGTACTGAATGGTAAAATAACTCATAGCATGGCTACCAAGAGTGGGATATTCACCTGCAGCGTGGCACTAGAACTGGAAAGGACTCGTTTCAGTACATTTTCTCTGTAGACTGCTACTGCAAGACAGCTCAGACTGCTGAGATTCTTCCCACATAGGCAGCTGTGTTTTCCAGCACTACTCCAAATGGATCATCTTTGAGTTGCTGATCTGGAAAGTAATCACAGAATCTAGTGTGTAATTTAGTTAAGTGATTACAGATCATTTTCTTCAGCGCTTTCCAGCAAGATATTAGGAAACGTGTCCATCCTACCTTTTGAAATGTTTGTTCCACAAAGTACATTGTTTTTTAATGCCACAATTTTGCCTGTTTTCTCAAAGCCATCATGCCTTCAGTTCTTTAAGGACAGATTCAGATCATTCAGTCCAACAAATATATCTTCCAGATATGCAACGTGAGTACGTCATGTCTCATTATTGAAGTGTTCTGCCAGCTGGGAATTTTTCTTCAAGAAAAGCGGCAAACTCTTTTGCCAGTTGGTATACAGAAGACAAGATTTTGCCAAAGAACAAAATTGAAAAGCAGGTGGACATGCTCACTACCCATTTCCTGACAGAAAACCTGAAAGCATCAGGAATTCTTGCCATTGTGTTTGATATAAATTACAATTTTCACAACTTCTATAAGAGCTTTGTGAAGCTCAGATATCATGTCTTTAGCGGATTACGCCTCCATGTGCAGGAAATTGTGGTTCCACGTTGCACTGGGTGTTTTTAAATGAATGCTTTGCACAGCTCTGGAATGTTTCCCCATCACTGAAGCAGCTCCGTTAGCTGTAACACCAACACACTTTGTCCAGCTCAATCCCACCGACTGCATGTGTAGTGACCCTCACCCTGGTACTAGCACCTGGATTCTTTTGTTCCTAATATACTTAAACTCCTCCATATTGTCCCTTAACTTTGCTGGCCATAAATTTCTCCTTTAGTCCTTTTTACTCCCCTTATCAATTGTCTACAATTCTTAACATCTCATTTATTTTCATTTTTGTTAGCTTCCCCTCTTCCTATTTGTTATATATTTTTACATTATTTATTGCGGCTTTCACTTCTCCACCGAGCCAGTCATTTTTTTAATCCAGTATAACCTTCATTCTTGATTGTGGCCTTTGGGCATATAGCAAAGTGTTCTTAAACTATTACCAATTATCATTCAAAAATTACCATGTTTGTCTTCATACATGGGAGCAGATTCTATCTGAGATTCATAAAGAAAAGTTAGATGCAAAGAACGACCTCCATATAACATTATGTTTCCGAAGCATTGTGTTTGAGAATTGAGTGAGCAGCTCCCAGGAAATTTGGGCTCAAAGTTCTCATTACATTATACGCATTCCAATAGAGTCTCTAGGTGAGAACTAATATAAAGGAGCAGCTGGGGAGAAGACAGCATTCAGCTACAGCTCCCCTAACAAAGGAAGATCACTGAACACTGATATCTTAGCAGTGATTTCTAGTAAAATAGTGATACTAACTAACATTCACTCAATAATCTTGTGGACACTTCACCTTCAACTACGATGACAACTGCATTTTCTGCTCTAGGTGAGGGAGCTCCCAAGGTCCAGTCAGATTAAATCTGACTCTATCCCTTTTAGAATCCATTTTGGATCAGAAGGGAATTTTCATCTGACCAAAATTTGCATATTTCACACCCAAGTGACATTTCTCCTGCTGCTCTGAGTGATAATAAGTGTGCTGTGTCACACAATAAGTCTGCTGAATCAACATCAGGCCAGCCGGACGTATCAAGGTGATCTCACTGGCTTAACTAATCAGGTTGTTAGTGTCTTTGATCCAGAGTAAGGATCAAAATAAGAGGGAAATGCCTTTATATAAATTCATCCCTTGAAGAGAAATGAAAAGATTTAGGAATTTTGACTCCTCAGAGAGTTGCACTAACTTCTGGGTGTCTGTCACATTTTGACTGCAATTAAGGGATATATCTTATTTGGAAACCATAGTCTTGATCCAAAGCCCACTGAAGTGAAGTGAGTCAGTGGGCTTTGGGTCATGCCCAACTGAAAAATGAGTTAGAATGGAAGAGCCACCTGAGGCCGAACGTCAGCATCACAGCCAGGAGATGAACTGTGGGAAAGATGCACGTGGGAATATTTGTAAAGATACAGTAACATTTAGTTTGACTGAAATCCATTTTGCTTGCATATTCAGACTCCAGTGGGCAGACTGTGCTGCCTCACATGCCACAATCCCTGTCAGTGTCCCTAGGACTCGGAGACGAGTCACCATCAACTGCAAAGCCAGTTCAAGCCTCACCTTCCCTGGCTGTCACTGCTTAGCCTGGTATCAGCAGAAATCAGGACAAGCTCCTAAACTCATTATCTATGGTGCTACCACCCTGCAATCTGGGGTACCAGCCTGGTTCAGTGGCAGTGGGATCCTTTAGTTTCACCGTCCATCAGCAGGGTTGAAACTGAAGATGCTGGAGGTTATTAGTGTCAGCAAAGCTACAATACCCCACGCACAGTGATACTGACCAATACGAAATCCTGCCTGTGCTCTTCAGTTCAGTGTGTCGGCTGCTTCCTAAACGTTCACTTTATCTGTGCCACTGCCACACTTCATACCGGGTCAGAGGTTTGGTCAGCACATGAACACTTTGCTGGGTGGGCCACAGACACTGCTGTTCTCCCACTGCTCCCAGCCTGCAGCACAGACAGGAAGAACTACACGGCCCAGATTTTCATTCCAGGTGTCAGGGATTTTAGCTCACCTGAACTAGATTCCTGTTTTTCCGAAGGGTCAATGATTCTATTCCCAAACCCAGCCAGTAACTCTCACTTACTGCCCTATAAACACTGTGCCAGCATTTCAGAATTAAAGGAGACACATGGTCGGCCCAGGGCTTCATTGGCAGCACTGCCAGGTGAGGGGAAAGCAGCGAGATCCTGAGCTCTGGGGCTGCCAGGGACTGGGAAGGCTGCAGAGGCAGCAAAGGAACAACTCACAGTGCTCCTAGCCACCCAGTGTGGCCGACACATGGCATGACACTGACAGGCTGCGTTAGGCATTGCATGCAACCTGCAGAGCCCTGGCTCCAGCTAGGAGTCTAGGGCCTGGCTGGGTCCCTGCCCCTGCGCTCTGCCTCTCCATCCCCTGGAGCTGGGGGAGAACAAAGGGGAGGGAGAGGAGACAACTCCCAGTACGGCACCTCTCCATCCCCTGGAGCTGGGGAAGAGAGAGTGGGGGAGAGGACACCGATGCCCTGTCTCCCTGCCCCTCTGTCCCCTGGAACTAGGGGGGAAACAGGGCATAGGAACAGATCAGGTTCAGCATGCTGTCTAGCTGCACTAGTGTTGACCCCTACGGGTAAATAAGGAGACACAGGGATTAGCACTGAGGACCTGATACAAAATCCCACTGAAGACAGTGCAAAAACTCCTACTGACTTCAGTCCAAAGTGAGGGAGGAGCCCAGGGCCTGAGGGGTTGAAGTTGCCGTTTCACCCAGGGTCCCTTTCTTTTTTGTGCACGTGTACCAATCACACGGATTTTCACCTGACCCAGATTTGCATATTTCCACCCAAGTGATATTTCCTGCTGCCCTGAGCAGTTATAAAACGTTCGCTGTCTGCTGTTATGGCTTGTTCATCAGCATCTGGCCAGTCAGACGTAGCAAGATGATCTCACAGGCTCCACTCATCTGGCTGTTAGTGCTCTGGATCCAGGGTAAGGATCAAACCAAGAGGCAACTGCCTGAATTAAAATGATTATTTTTAATTATTTGCACTGCAGTAGCATCTAAAGGACCCAATCAGGACACCTTTGTTCTAGGCGCTGTACAGACACCTAATGAAAAGATGGTCTCTGTCCTAATGAGGTAACAGACTGAGCTAATAAAGAAAATGTTTAAATCCAGAGAGGTTGCATATAAAACCGTAAGCTTTAACCAGAGAGCGTCACTAACTTCAGAGAATATTTGTCCTATTTCAACAGCCATTAAAAGAAAAAGAATATATAAGAAGCTGAGAACAATTGAAAAAAGGATTTAGAATGAAAGAGTTTAATCTTTAATACTATGGCCAGGTGATGAGCTACAGTAATTATATAAAGAGGCCAATGGGAATCTTTAACCCGGCACAGTATTGTCCAGTTTGATGGAGTGAATGCATCTCTCATGTATTAAATTACATTTTATTCATTAATTCAGATGCCAGCGGGGACACTGTGCTGACTCAGACTCCAGAATCCCTGGCAGTGTCTCCGGGAGAGAGAGTCACCATCAAATGCAAAGCCAGTAAAAGCCTTTCTTACCAAGGCAAGGAATACTTAGCCTGGTACCAGCAGAAAACGGGACAAGCTCCTAAATGCCTTATCTATCAGGCTTCTACCCGCGCCTCTGGGATCCCAGACCGGTTCAGCGGCAGTGAGTCTGGAACAGACTTTACTCTCACAATCAGCAGAGTTGAAGCTGAAGATGCTGGAAATTATTACTGCCTGCAAAGCTATGATGCCCCTCTCACAGTGATACAGACCAGTACAAAAACCTCCCTGTGCTGTTCAGTTCAGGGTAACAGCTGCTTCCTGCAGTCACCTTCTTAGTGACGCTGCTAAAATTATTTAAGGGCAAAGTTTAGCTCAGCCTTTCAGCACCACACGTCCCCTGTCCTCCCAGTACCCCCACGCACATATAAAATCCTGATGAGTTTCCGGCAAGAGAAATGTTCTTCCATACAGCAGGATTTTTACATCAGCTGGAACAATGTGATTTTTTTTCCTACCTAAAATAATTTCAGTCCCTCCCTCAGCCTCCCAACATGATTCTTACTGGCAGCCTCAAATTCTCTCTGTGTATTTTAGGATCAGAACAGAACGATGGGCTCAGCATATAATGGCAGCGTTGCCATGTTTGAGTAGCAGAACATTATCCCGAGGGCTAATGCTGCCAGGGCTGGACCGCCTGCGGTGGTGGCATGTCTGAACCCAGGAGGGAAGGAACAATGCATCGCACTCTATAGCGGCACTCAGTCTGACACACACAGCGTGGCAACAATGGCAGGCTACATGAGAAGTTGTGTCCTCTCCTGCTAGAGGGGAGGGAGCAGCTCTGTGGTGCATGTGGGTACAGGAGAGGAGGAAAACTCGGCTAGTTCAGAGCCATTCAAATAATCTAACACATTTCTTCCTTTAATTGAGGCCATTTGAATGTTAAGAGGATGGGTCAGAGCAGGGATTGGAAGTCTGAATATTCACAGAAACATGGATTTTAAGACCACAAGGGACCACAATGTTCATTTAATGATCCAACATCACACAGGTCTGGGAATCCACAATTTACTGATTCCTGCAGTGCAGGGAATAATTTTTTCCCCTCTCTCAATATGAGGATTTTTCCTGTCAAAATCATTATAGGAAAAATTCCCAGTTTCGGGCCAGCTTAATTTTGATTGTCTGTGTTACTGTAGTGCCCTCTCCTGGTGATACAGAGAAATAAAAAACCCTCCCTGCTCACCTCAGTTTTCTTCATTCAGGGAAGCAGCTGCCTCCCCTGCAGTTTGGCAGGACCAGGTACAGCTGCTGCCCTGTCAAAAGGAAACTGGGGTCTGAGAGACATCAGGGTTCTCACACCACAGTCCAGTTCTTGCTCATCATTTCCACCGCTTCCCCACCTCCACCTCAGTGAGATACGGCAATGGAACGCCACGTGTTTCAACAAAGCCTAATCGGTTCAGTTACACGGGTGTAAATCTACAGAGAGCTCATTATAGTTGTGCTGGCATAAATCTGGAGTAACTAAGGGAAGGAAGCAGCCCATATAGCTTGCCTACACATGAAAATTAAATCCAGAATAAGGCAGGGTGTGAATTTAAAGGGGATTAACTATTCCTGATGAACTCCATATTTCGACCCTCTTATTCCAGAATAAATTAATTTGGAATAAACAGTGGATTAAGCTCATTCAGAATAAGACACTCTTCTTCTGGAATAAAAGCATCCACACATAGAGCTAATCAGGAATAGGGATTCCAAAATAACTCCCCCTGCAGCAAGCCCTGAATCTCTATTATTAGAATGAACTTGCTCTGAAACAATTGAAATAAAAATACAATCCTAGCTCTTTATAAAATGGCTGTTGCACAGACTGCATTATAGCATAAGAACGTCAGAGCATAAGAACGGCCATACTGGGTCAGACCAAAGGTCCAGCTAGCCCAGTATCCTGTCTACCGACAGTGGCCAATGCCAGGTGTCCCAGAGGGAATGAACAGAACCAGTAATCATCAAGTGATCTATCCCCTGTCGCCCATTCCCAGCTTCTGGCAAACAGAGGCTAGGGACACCGTCCCTGCCCCTCCTGGCTAATAGCCATTGATGGGCCTATCCTCCATGAACTTATTTAGTTCTTTTTTGAACCCCGTTATAGTCTGAAGTTTCATTATTTTGTTTTATTCATGACATGTCAGTAGTAGTAGTGCGTATTATGTGCTATAGTAATAAATAATAATCTCCTATATGCAGGGGCAGCCCTAAAAGGGTGCGGTGCTGGACAAGGGGGATGGCACGTATCCACTGGGATTTTCTCTGCCTAGAGAGAATGTCTGAGGTCACAGTCTTCTTCCAAGTTCTTTTTTTTTTTTAAATCCCTTCTTCCCCACCACACCTTCACAAAGAGTTTATTTAAATGACTCAGCCACCACCAGCACTAGAGAGCCCAGTGCATTCCCTCTGCTGTGACTATCTTTCAGCTTCCAAGCTCGCTCTCTCTGTGATACCCCATGCAGCACCATGCACATTGGAGCTTGTCCTGATTTCTGCTGGTTCCAGGCTATAGCATGTATGTCACTGAGTAGATGGACTCTCCTGGAAGGCACTCAGATACTGCTCTCATCCCTGCAGTATAAGAACTTTGACACTGTAAACACTGTACATTAGCATTCAAGACCCACAGCCATGCAGCTATTGACTTGCCCACGTTTTAGTGCAGGACATTAAAAGCCAGCACCAAAACAATAAGGACGAGCTGAAAAGAAAAGGAGAAACAGGCACGTCTCTTTCTTTGTACAGTGCCTAGCTTGATGGGGCTTTATCCCGATTGGGGCTTTTGGGTGCTAACACAGTAGAAGTAATGAATAATAAAACAACAAATCACATTTCAACACTAAGGAAGTGAGCTCCCCCACCTGCCAGTCTGACCATGGCCCCCCTTCCTCTTCCCTTTTGGTGCACATTGTCACGTCACACACTAATTTTCATCTCTGAACCAAAATTTGTATATTTCACACCCAAGTGACATCCCCATGTCGCTCTGAGCTGTTTAAATGTTCCATGCCACTGGCTATGACTTGTTGATCAGCATCGGGCCACTCAGACGTATCAAGATGATCTCGCAGGCTCAGCTCGTCTTTCTGTTAGTGCTCTGGATCCCGGGTAAGGCTCAAACCAAGGGGCAATTGGATGAATTTAAAGTAAATCATCCTTAAAAGGAAAAGCTCTAGGATTTTTATCTCTCGAACCCTAAATATTCCTAAGCGTTGCAGTAACTTTGAGTGTCTTTGTCACATTTATCGGCAGTTAGAGAGAAAGGGCATATTTAAAAAGCAAGGGCTAAACCAAAACCCACTGAAGTTGAGGGGAATCTTTCCATTCACTTAAATTGCCTTTGGATCAGTCCTAGGAGAGCAACCATAAAAGGAGCGAGAATGAAAGAGCCATCTGAATCTCACCATTCACATTGCTGGCAGGTGAACAGGCAGGAGGGATAGCTCAGTGGTTTGAGCAGTGGCCTGCTAAACCCAGAGTTGTGAGTTCAATCCTTAAGGGGGCCACTTAGGGATCTGGGGCAAAAATCTGTCTGGGGATTGGTCCTGCTTTGAGCAGGGGGGGTTGGACTAGATGACCTACTGAGGTCCCTTCTAACTCTGATATTCTATGAACTATGGAATGATACATGGAAATATTTATACAGGCACATTATTGTTTCATTTATTAACTGTGTGTGTGTGTGTGTGTAAATATATATATTAACTTACATTTTATTTGTAAATTCATTCAGACTCCCAGGGGCAGATCGTGCTGACTCAGACTCCAGAATCCCTGGCAGTGTCTCCAGGAGACAGAGTCACCATCAACTGCAAAGCCAGTTCCAGCCTTACAGATGATGTTTTTGGCAGTGACTACTTAGCCTGGTACCAGCAGAAAACAGGGCAAGCTCCTACGCTTCTCATTTATGAGGCTTCCACCCTGCAAACTGGAGTTCCAGCCCGGTTCAGTGGCAGTGGGTCTGGAACCGATTTCACTCTCACAATCAGCAGCGTTGAAGCTGAAGATGCTGGAGATTATTACTGTCAACAAGGCTCTGAAACCCCTCTCACAGTGATACAGACCAATACAAAAACCTCCTGTGCTGTTCAGTTCAGTGTCAGAGCTGCTCTGTAAACAGAGTCATCTTCTCAGGGCTACTGCACCTGGGCAAGAGGGAGATGACCTGGAAGACAGTTTTAGTTGCTGGGTTTTGGATGAACTGAAGGGGGTGATGTGAGTGTTGGGAAGGCCAAGGAGGGAAGAAGGAGCCAGTAATTAAGAGCAGACACAAGCATTTTTCCCCACTGGACAGGGAGAATGGGAAGAAACAGAAGGATTTAGATTTGGCCCAAAGATGAAGGGAGGAAAGAATGGGGGAGCAGAACATGGTCACCAATTGGGGGGGCTTCTTTAGTGAGGGGATGACAATACTGTCAATGGCAAAAAAGAATGGGGAATGTGGAGAGAACTTAGGAAGGAAAATAAGGAACTTGGTTCTAATCATGTAATGCTCAAGCTGTTGACAACAGGACCACCAAGACATTTTGTAACAGGCTGCACCATAGGACTGGACTGAGGGGGACAGGTCAGGTGAGGATAAGTTTTGAGAGTCATTCAGCATAACATAGCTGGATCTCTGTAAGCAGATGAGGTTGCCCAGCTATGAGGCGTACAGGAAGAAGAGGAAGGCACCCAGGACAGGACCATGGGACTCTGCAGAGCGAAGAAGCAGCAACCAAAGAGACCCTAAGGGAGATCAGAGCCCCAAAAGTCATGTGAGAACAGGAATGCCAAGGAGAAGAGAATGATCAGGATTGAAAGCTGCAGAACATTCATGGAGGATGAGGCTGGAGTAAAGGCCTGGAGACTGGCCAGGAAGAGGCTGTCTGAGACCTTGGTGAGAAGAGTCTCAGGAGAGTGGAAAAGGCAGAACCCATTTTGGAGTGGATACAGGCATGATACAGAGGGGAGTCAGTCAAGGCCACAGTTCAAAATGAGGCAAATGGGAGAAGGGGGATGGGTTGGTTGCTGGAGACAGAGGTGGGGTCAAGGATGGGCTTTTTGAGAATGCCAGTGCATTCCTGAACAATATGGGGAAGGAACCATAGGATTGGGAGAGGCAGAGGAAAGGGAAGGGAAAGGAGTCCGGCACATAGGAGAGGAGTAGATGAGAGAACCCATGGTTGGTGACCTGAGAGAAGCGTTGGAGGAAAGAAGGGTGAAGAGGAGAAGGGAGTGAATTAGGCAGGTGGGGAAGGGTCATATCTGATGGACTCCTTCAGCCAAAAGATTCAGCCTATGAGATCCCAGGCAGAGTGAGAGGAGACATGGAGTGGAAGGCAGCGAGTAGGAGATGGGCCCCTGAAACCCGGGGCCTCAATGAGAGTGAGAAGTACAGTTGATTAGTAAGGAAGGGGGCAGCTCTGAGGAGGGGGAAGAGGATTAATTCCTGGTGGAGGAAGTCCCCATGGTTCTTGGATTTCCCCGCCGGGGTGTCAGCAAGTGGGAATAAGAAAGGAGGACATGGAGGTTGGGTTCAAGTTATGGACAGGGGCTGTGGGGCAGAGACTAAAGGAGTCTAGGGTGGGGAGAATGTGGAGAAAAGGGACAGTCACGAGAGGAGAGGACAGGCAGAAAGGGGGAACAGCTGGAGAGAAGGCAGAGATTTTGCTGACTCGGCAGCTTCTATGGAGACTTGAATGCAACTGAAAGCTGCCCACCTGCGGCAGGAGCCAAAAGGAGGAGGGAGACAGCAACACAACCTGCCCTCTCTTGAAAGAAATCAAGACCTGGGACTTTAAGGTAGGGAGGTTTTTTACCTCTGTATTTGGCACTGGTGCAACCGCTGCTGGGATACTGTGTCCAGTTCTGATGCCCACAATGCCAGACGGATGTTGATAAACTGGAGACGACTCAGAGAACAGCCACGAGAATGATTAAAGGATAGAAAACCTGCCTTACACTGACAGACTCAGGGAGCTCGATCTATTTAGCTTCATAAAGAGAAGGTTAAGGGGTGACTCAATTACAAGTCTTTAAGTACCTACATAGGAACAAATATTTCGTAGTGGGCTGTTCAGTTTGGCAGAGAAAGGTAGAACACAATTCAATGGCTGGAAATTCAGACTAGAAATAAGGCGTACATTCTTAACAGTGAGCGTAATTAAGCATTGGAACAATTTACACCAAGGGACATGGTGGATTCTCCATCACTGACAATTTTGAAATCAAGATTGGATGTTTTTTCTAAAAGATCTGCTGGAGGAATTATGTTGGGGCAATTCTGTGGCCTGTGTTATACAGGAGGTCAGATGAGATGGTCCCAATGGTCCCTTCTGGCCTTGGAATCTATGAAAGTTAATACAGCAGTAAGATCACTATTCACATTCTGAAACAAGGCAAATAAATCAATTCTGTGGGTCCAGTTCTCCCCTTGCAGGATGTGACTAACTCCCTGAGAGTCGCCGATGTCTCATGAGGGAGAATTGGTCCTTATGTGTCTAAAAGCTGGGCCTATTCCAGAGGTAAAGGTGAGAACCTTGGCATAGTCATAACTGACTGCTCTCTCCCTGCTGCTCTGCGCAGATATAAACGTTGCGTGTCACTCTCCGTAGTTAATTGATCAGTACTGAGCGGTTCAGACACGTCAGAACGATCTTACAACTTCAGTTCATCTGGCTGTTCATGCTCTGAATCTAGAGTAAGAATCAAACCAAGCAGGTAATGACTTAAAAAAGCAAAGTATTGCCATAAACAGCTTGACTTTACAATGAGACCAGTGACTTTTCTTATCTCCAGTTTTAAATCTATTCACATTAAGATGACAATATTGATTAAAATGCGAGTATAAACAGTGAATGGAAACACAGTAGAGTTTATTTGTTTTTGCCTGAGATGCATCTTTATTTATACTTTCTATGCACATTCAGATTCCAGAATCCCTGCCAGTGTCTCCAGGAGACAGAGTCATTATCAACAGCAAAGCCTGTACCAGCCTCAGCTTTGATGGAACTAACCGTTTATCCCGCTACCATAAGAAATCGGGACAAGTTCCTGAACTCCTTCTCTATCATGCGTCTACCCGGCAATCTGGGGTCCCAGCCCAGTTCCGTGGCAGTGGGTCTGGAATGGATTTCACTCTCATTAAATGCTGAAGATTATTATTGCCAGCAAGCTGCTCGCTCCCCTCTCTCAGTGATACAGACCAACATAAGAACCTCTCTGTGCTGTGCAGTTCAAGATAACAGCTGCTTCCTAAACACCGTCACCCTCTCAGTGCAACCGCTACTCTGGCCCCGGGGATCCAGTGTTGAACAGCCTTTCGGTGCTTCCCTGCCTGGGCCATGCTTCATTCCCCTGTGCTCCTCCTACTTCCCTTACTTGCAAAGCAAATAAAATTAAGGAGCTGGTCAAGCCAAGTTTGCTGCTAGAGAAGTTTCCTTCCTTGCCAAAGGGACTGGACTTCATTTGAGCTGCAGGATCTTTTTTTTCCGGGCTTAAATGGTTTTACACCTTGATCCCCAAAACAGATTTCTTCCTGGCTGCCCAGAAGACTGTCAGAGCATTGCAGGGTTCAGAGAGAAACGGTCAGCCCAAAGCCTGGGAGGGCTGCGGAGGCCTGAATCTTCAATTCCAGAAGGAAAGGAACCTCTGCAGCGACCCACACTGGACGATACGTGGCACAGCATCAATGGGCTGCCCAAGGAACTGCATCCCACCAATCTTCCTCTCTAGCAGGAAGGTGGATGAAATCGGTGTCCTCTGAGGGGAGAGACCAGGTCAGGCCCCCAGAGACGGGTTCAGTGGGAAAACGGTAGACATAACATTTTTCAATTGAGTCACACCCACAGGGCGGCTCAGAGACATGGTGCAAGGATCTGGTCCTCTTTCTACTGGGACTATGAGCAAAATACAATAGGAACCTGCTAAATGCCACATGTGGCTGCATAAAGGAACAGGGTCTTGGAGTTTCACCAACTCTGACTTTCTAGTATCCTTCATGGATGGGACTACACACTAGAACAGAGGGCAGCAGCAGGGCAGTGTCTGCTGCTGTACTGCTCAAGAGCTGTTGGATAAGGGCAGGTTTTATTTCTTTCCCTGGGTCTGACTCCAATTTCCCTTTAACAGACTAATTAACCTGGTGGAGCACAAACACGTGGTGGTTAAACATCTCTCTCTCTCTCTTTATATCCTGACATTAGCAAAGGTCTTTGTTTGGGGGGAGGGGAGGCCTCTGGGGGGTCGGTTTTACACCCGCTGTTGACTGCTTTGCCGGGTTTCCTTTCCTCCACCCCACTACACTCTCAGCAGCCAGATCCCTCCAGAGCGATTCAGATGCTGAGACCTAAAACAAGGAGAAAGCCTGGCTCAATTGCAAAACAGATAGAATCTAAGAGAGAGAGATGGATTATGGAAAGCACATTGGGGGGTAGATTTATCCATATCTTACCCCAGCTATCCCCTGGCAGCGTGAAGTCCACCAGGGACCAGGTCACAGGTGCCCAAAGCAGCTGAAACTTCCCAGTCACAGGGAAGCTAGCACAGCCCAAAGCTGCTGTGGTGCTGGGCCAGCAGAGGGGATGGCCATGTAACATGCTCCATCAGCACCTCCCATCAGTGGAGGTCTCATGAGACCCCAGGCACAGCTAAAAGCTGGCCACTGACGGTTAGCAGGAGGCGCAAACAGTGTGTGTGGGGGGGTGGCCACACATGTGCCCTGCCCAAAGGGACATGAAGGACCTGTCTGTGCCCTGTATTTATAGGCCCCTCCACCACCCTCCCTCAATCTGCACCTGACAGTTTCCCCCGACATTTTCAGTGCTCTTCGTATCACTGCTAAAACACTTCCAAGCTCACGCTCCTCCCAACCCAATTCTCTGCCCGTATTTACTGGAACACTCCCCACAGAAATCTGGCACTGAAGCCAAACGTCCCAGACTCCAAATGCCAGCCTGTCTCTGTGGATGTCTAGTGGGCTCCACGCACTGCGGAGTGGTTAAGTTAACAGTGACCTGCATGCTGGATACCCAGCTAATGTACAGATGGACCTGAGAAGATAGGAATTGCCACACCTGACCAGATCCATGGTCCATCCAATCACGTTTCCCATCTCCAGCAGAAGCCAGCAAAAGCTGCTTCAGAAGGTGCAAGAAACGCTGCAGTAGCCGGGAGGGGATAATCTGTCCCAGGGACAGGTTCCTCCTGGCCCCTAGTAGTTAGCGGTTGGTTGAAGCACTGGTACCGAAGACTGAACGCTGCCGACACTCCTGTTTTATCACCACCCTTTAGTATTTACCATTATAATTCTGGGCAGACTTGTAATCTACGGAAACGTCCCATTACCTTTTGAATCCTCCTCAGCCTTTGTCCTCGGTAGGGGACGGATCTGCCTTGATCTATCAGTGCAACTCTCCTTTGCCTCCATAGGAACTGAGTTCCTAGACCTCCCCCTCTACACAGCCCTTCAGCTCTGTACAGAGACACAGGGAAAGGGCATTTACACCGAGTAGCTGCTTTGCATATTTCCACCCGAGTGACATTCCCCTGCACGTGGGAGCTGTTATAAATGTTACCGTTACACACTCGGCGCTTCTGAGCTCCGTATCTGTCACGCTAGAATTAACAAGATGATCTGGCAGACTCAGCTACTCTGGCTCCTGGTGCTCTGGGTTCAGGGTAAGAACAAACAGTGATTTAAAAATCATGGCAGTTAGCATACAAGACCAATACTATTCTCAGTGCACACAGGCCTGGAATGTAATTCAGAGGGTTAAACAATACTACAGACTAGATTCAGCTTTGATTTGTTACACCTTATTTCATTCAACGGATGGTATATTCTTCTTTTGGCTATTGTCCCCCTCCCTTCAGGCTCCAGTGGGCAGATTGTGATGACTCAGACTCCAGAATCCCTGGCAGTGTCTCCTGGTGACAGAGTCACTATCAACTGCAAAGCCAGTTCCAGTGCTGACGGATGGGTGGCCTGGTACCAAAAGAAAACAGGACAAGCTCCTAAGCGCCTTATCTATGACGCTTCCAGCCGTGTCTCTGGGATCCCAGACCGGTTCAGGGGCAGTGGGTCAGGCACTGCCTACACATTCACAATCAGCAGAGTTGAAGCAGAAGATGCTGGAGATTATTATTGCCATCAGTACAACAGTGCCACTTTCACAGTGATACAGACCAGTACAAAAACCTCCCTGCTCGGTTCAGTTTCTATTGCTCACTGTCACAGCTGCTTCCTCCCTGTACAGTGTGGTAGGGTCAAGGCTGTTGCTACCCTCTCCAGAAGCAACTAGGGGGTGTCAGGCCTTAGGCTCCCCAGGCCACCTCTCTGATCCTTTCTGGAGTTCCCAACACCCATCACTGTGGAGAATGGAATCCCCATGGGGCAGTCATTTCTTTATGCTGTGCCGGTTCACTTCTCCCGCACCGAGTCCCTGCTCAGGGACAGCTGGTCAGAACATTTTAGTTCAAATGACACTTCAGTGAAAAGGCAAAAACTGTTGAATGAGGAAAGTGGGTGAATTCTTCCCCATTTTGTGACCTCTCCTGGGTCACCTTTCACCCCAACTACTACAACGTTCTTCTACTCGGGCTTGCTGTATCACATCCCTCCCGTTCTCCAAAGAGCAGCAGACAAAGCCATCTTCCTCCTGCTGCTCCAACCTCCTCTCCCCCGTCCCTTGAATCCTTTTGCCAGCCTCCATCCCTCGTCCACATTAAGATTAAGCTCTTCCTACCTTCCACAGTACCACCCCCATCTCTCTGCTCTCATCTGGCCCCATCAATCCTCTCTATTATGTGCTCTCCTCAGGTCCCCTCTCTGCTTTGCACTTCTTGCCATGCTGTGCCGTATATTGTGAACAGCCTCTGCTCACAGTTGTCCCTCTCCACCTTCCAAGCCCTTTTTTTACGCCCACTTCGGTTCTTTTCCCTTTCAGCGCAGGGGCTATAAGCCCAATGTTTTGTGACTGGCAAGAATTGGTGGGAATGGTTCAAGTACTTTAAAAGATCACGAACCCCCCACCCTGGGGAAGGAGGGGGGGCGAGGGAGAAAATCATTTGCTCCCTGTCTCCTATCAGTTCCGCCCACATGCACCAATGCCATCCAGGACCATCACTCACTTGCATCCAGCACTGGACACTAGGACCACCCACCAGCACATGCCTGCCCTGAGAGCTGGGATGGGAGGAGTAAGGTGCGTGATGGGGAGACAAGTCTGCTGTGGCCTGAGCTAGCAGCTTAGCATGCCAGCCCAGGAACCAGCCAGTCTGCCCAGTACCAAAGTTAAGCTCCTGTCCTAGCGCTGCTCGCTCCCAGCTCGCCACCAGTGCCATCTGCATAGTGTTGGTCTGAACTAGACTAATCTCTTCTCGGCAGGGACCTTTCTGATCTATTTGTACGGAGCCGAGTGCACGTATGGGCTCCAGAAAAAATACTCCTACTACTCAGGGCTAGGAGCAGCTTCCTGCTGATGTGGCCATGTCATTACCATTGCATCAACTTTACAATGAGTCTGCAAAACAGGCTATGATGCAGGAGCACTGCCCTGCACTTGTACAGAGAGATTCTCTGCACACAGCAGCCTCTTTCCCTTGTAGCCCTTAAAGGTAAATGAAGGTGAATTTCCACAAATTGCCACCAGAGGGCATTACACACACAAACGAAGGGCTAATCCAGTGGTTCTCAACCAGGGGTACCCTTGGGAGTACACAGAGGTCTTCCAGGGGGTACATCAACTCATCTAGGTATTTGCCTCATTTTACAACAGGCTACATAAAAAGCACTAGCGAAGTCAGTATAAACTCAAATTGCATACAGACAATGATTTGTTTATACTGGTCTATATACTATACACTGAAATGTAGGTACAATATTTATATCCCAATCCATTTATTTTATAATTACATGGTAAAACTGAGAAACTGAGCAATTTTTCAGTAATAGTGTACTGGGACACTTCTGTATTTTTACGTCGGATTTTGTAGCAAGTAGTTTTTGAGTGAGGTGAAACTTAAACACAAGACAAACGGATGCAGTAGTCTGGAAACATTGAAAGCCACTGGTCTACACAACACTAAGTTTGCCGCAGGCTGCCTACTGTGCACTCAGTGTCTGTATGTCCCCTGTTGCTGCAGGTTAATCTACAGCCGTTTCTATGCACTCATCCTACACATCAGGGCACCTGAAGTTCTGTTACTAGAGAGTATTCTAAGAGAGTGCACCCTGTTATCTTCACCGAGTACTTAACTAAGCACATTGTTATAAGCCAACCAGATCAGTTCTCTGCTTCAATACAGAGGACACCCTCCACACACCCTGCCCCTTGCCTGGGTTCCTCACATGCAGGTGATGATCAGGGCCTTTTTTACTGCAGCCTCACATCTGAGCTTTCATTCCCACGGCTGCTAAGAAAGTCAGAGTGAAAGTTCTGACCCCTGTGCAAAAAGCCAACACCAGATAGATGGACCACTAAAGCCACTAAATGGTGTGTGGGTCTTATTTCAGCCCTCTGTGGGGGTGCTGAAATAATAGCACCCATAGCAAATAATAGCAGAGAAATTAGCCCTGTCCAGTTCCCCTATGAAGGGGTGAATGCAGAGAGATCACCCCACTTACTATTTGTCTACTCCACACGATCATTAGGACACAATGAGCTGATTTCACAACACAAAGGCCAATGAGCTGATTTCCTGTAGGCAGGTATCTGGGAGGGGATTTTGAGTGTGATAATAACACCACGTTAGAGAAATGTAAACCGAAAGCTGAGGACATTCGTTCCCATTGATTCTGACCAACATCGTTTCATTGCCAAGTGGGAAAGCAGCCCTGCTGTCTTTCTACTTCAGTGATGTTCCATTTGCTCACTTGATTCTTTTGGACTTAGTCTGAATCACATGTAAATTTACACAGAGCAGCTGCTTTGCATCAGCTATCCCCACATGGTATTTCTCTGTCCCATTTTACTCCAATCAGCTGTCAGCCAGCTGAGATGTATCAGGATGATCACACAGGCTCATCACATCTGGCTGGTAGTGCTCTGCATTATAGGTAAGCCGAAATAAAGGAGACACTAACAAGGAAATGATCCAAAATGAAACCAAGGGGTGTATATATTTTGGGTCAGAACCTCAGCTGGCGTGAATCAATTTCAGTGGCACTTTGCCAATCTACACCACCCGAGGATCTGACCCATTACGCTTTGCTTTATCAGATCATTTGCACTCCTCAGGTATTATCTATACACACACTTTTCATGTGATTGAAAATAACAAGGCATGTGACACTGAAATTAAATAAAATGTGGAAAGATCCTGTCACTATTTATAAGGCCCAATACAACTGAGATTTCTAGCCTGCGCATATATGTATATTATTTTATATTTTGTTTTATTCTCAGGCTCCACGGGACGTTGTGCTGACTCAGACACCAAAATCTCTGTCAGTGTCTCCAGGAGACAGTCACCATCAACTGCAAAGCTAATTCAGACATTAGTGACAGATTCATCTAGTATGAACAGACACCTGGACATGCTTCTCAGCTGCCTGCACTCTGGGATCCCAGCCGGGTTCAATGGAGCAGATCGGGGATTGATTTCACTCTCACAATCAGCAGCATTGACACCAAAGGAGCTGGAGTTCATTGTAGTCAACAGGGCTCCTGCTCCACGGTGATACAGATCAGTACAGAAGCTTCCCCGCTCTCCTTAGTTTATGCTGCTCAGGGGAACAGCTGCTTCCTAGAGACAGTGTCAGTGCTTCAGCAACATGTGATTTGAGGACAGGGCTTGGGTCAGACCCTGGGGCCCATCCACACCACAGCTGAAAGCATCAGTTTCCCTTATCAGTGTGTAGGAGGAGGCTTTTTCCTTATAGCAGTGTTACAAATCCAGCTGGGACATACCTGGGTGAGTGTCTACAGCCCCCTCCACACAGCTAGCTCATCATGCCCATGAAACAGGTTAAAACACAATAGAACCTCCACCACCAGTTTGGGTTTGCCTGTGGGGCAGGGCAGAGCCGTTCCCAGAACCCTGTGCCCGACCAGCCACACTCACTGGCCCCTCTGGGTCTCTGGAGGGGCAGCACAAGGCAGCAAGCACTAGGAAAGTTGCTGCTACTGTCTGCAGTCTGCCCCAGCTGCCAGGGACCCATCCCCACCTCCCCAATCACAAAGCTGTGTGCTGGAGATAGAACAACCTCTAAAAATACTACACTTCCCACCTTCCCCCTCACACATACAGCACCCCAGGGCCTAGAACCCTTATTCCTCTGTTCCCCAAAATAAAGCCCTTTAAATAAAAAAATTAATGGAGATATCCTATCTCCTAGAACTGGAAGGGACCTTGAAAGGTCATCAAGTCAAGTCCAGCCCCCTGCCTTCACTAGCAGGACCAAGTACTGATTTTGCCCCAGATCCCTAAGTGGCCCCCTCAAGGATTGAACTCACAACCCTGGGTTTAGCAGACCAATGCTCAAACCACTGAGCTATCCCTCCCCCCGACTGAGCTATCCCTCCCCCCACCACCTGGGCTAAAAGCTTCCCTACAGGCACAGACTGTGCTATCTTTGGTGCCTGTGTAACAGGCTTGGGGAGAGCACTCTGCTAATGTTAAGGATAATCAATCTTTTCCTGTACCTCAGCTAACCCCTCTGCTGGGGTACAGGCCAGAGTTGAAGCTTTTCAGCACTTTGCTCTACATTCTAGTGAGTTAAATCTCGGCGAGAACAGAAGTGACACAAACATCTCTACAGGAAAAGCATTTACTAAAGCTAGATCTATCTTTCCATCCATTATTTATAACCCATGAAACAAGCGTGACTATTATCAATAACTTGACAACACTTTTGTGGGGTGGTGGTTCTCCAAGTTTTCATACTTGTTACTGCCACAAGTTCAAATGTACCATATAATTAGGTGCATGCACATACTCACACTCCTCTAGGGCTCTTTCCTGGGAGGATTTATCCTTCTCTGTTTGTGTGGAATAGTGTCCAACCTCTCTGCAAGGCACACCAGCTCCTTAGAGCTGGGAAACAAGTGTTCGTTCTACAATCTCCTTCAAACTCTCTTTGAGTCTTTGCAACAATGGTCTGCAAGTTGCACAGACTGCAGCAATTCCAGTCTTCTTCTTCTCTAGTGGGGTGAGAAAACTGGCAGCTTAAATCCAACAAAGCTGGCAAAGTCCCTGGAACACCATCTATAAAACACCCTGGTTATTATGCCACTCCATTGCTGAGCTCTTCAGTTTGATTGACTTCAACCCCTATTTATAAACTCCTCCCCTTCCCTTTGCGTTCTCATTGGTTCCCTTCTCAGAGTGGCACTAGGTATGCCCTGCTCACAATGGAAATTGCCTAAATAGCTTCAAACAGCTAACAGGCATGCCCAGTGCCTCCCACACCCAATTTCTGCATGATTCCGGCCCATCCAGCAGAGTCTCCCTGCCTGGCTCGGACAAGTCTGCAGGTATACAGAGTATCCTAAAACAAGAACTGTACCCTGCACACTCTTTCTTCCCATACAGTGCTGCAATGCGAGCATGTGGGTCACATTTGCATAGTACTGTACCCAGTCCATTGTAGGTGCTACTGGAAATCATAATGATAGACACTAGTAGCAGGTCCCTTATTTAATCTGTGGACCAGCCACTAGAGGGCAGTATCTCTCTCTCATTCACACACACATACCGACTGCACATTACAGGGAGGCCAAATCTTGTTATAATACTCTGGTAGGGACACTATTATGTTACAGCCCCAACCTGGTAGATATGACTGTACAGAGGAACCTGCTATCCTAGCTTCTTAACTCAGCTGCAAAAATCCCTGACCAGGGAGCCTGTACTAGAAAAATGCTAATTGTTTTTATTCTGGCTGCTGCTAGCACAATTTTTAAGTAGCATAGGGACTAACCAGGCAGCCTGCCTGCTGCTTCTTTCTTGTACTCTCAGTAGCTCCCCCGGCCGGGGGGGGGGGGGATGTCTAACCGCTCCATGGACAGACAAAACCTAGTTCTCCTTTGATTCTAAAACTAGTCAGGTGCATTCAATAGCAAAGAGGGTGTCAGAATGGTCTTCCCTAGGCTGGGGAAACTTTTTCTTAAGAGTCAGTAACACTATCTGGGGAAACATTTCTTGTAGGCAACATTTCAAATATATTCCTTTGCTTTATCCTGGGCCTGATCCTGCTGTCCTTGTTCAGGCTAAGGAGACAGTGGACTCATTTTTTTCAAAGGGTTTTCTATTTGTTAAGATAGTTAGATTCATTGCCACAGGGATCACTGACTAGCTGCTAAGTGATCACTTTAAACTAGGTTTGTAACCCTTTGGGCAGATTTTCCTCAAACCAAACAATAATATTCAATGCCAAAATCTGGACAACACTAAGGTCAACACAAGCCAATGGGACTATACACTTGCTTAAAGTTGCACATGTGCCTAAAGAACCTTCCTGAATCGGGGCCACAATTAAGTACTGCAGTTCATCCTTGTTGCCACCAGAGGGTGTCAGAAGCCTTATGCTGAATATACTGCATATGAATATTGCAAGTGGAAATACGTTAATACTTCCTGCAACAGTTTAGACAAATCCATTCTTCAGTTTTAAACACTAGAACCATAGCGCACACCATCAGCTTTGCAGCGATATACCTAAGTGATGCATCCCTGCCATCCTGACCACTTATAATTGCTCCATTTCACTCTTTAGTTTTACATGGAGTTTGTTGATCAACATTGGCCAGCTCAGATTAATTGAGTAATTTTGCTGGTTCATTTTATCTGGCCAAGGCTACAAGGTAAGTACAAAAAATTAGACAATACATTTAAAAATGAAAATCGAAATTGTGGCTTAATCCCACAACTATAACTTTATATATTATGTTAATACCGTCATGTGATTAAAGAAATTAAGGAAATATTGTACCAAAATAAACTGGAGACATACATGACCAGTTGGTGTAAATCAGGGTAACTCCCTTGAAGTCAAAGGCGTTTACATTAGCTATGGATCTGGCCCATACAGTGTAATATTGTTGAAGTCGTTGGCTCATGTAATGGATTAAAATATATGGAGTGGATTTGGGTTTTGTTCTGTTTTTAAAATAATATTTGGAACATTTATAATGGTTCAGAACCGCCAGTGTGCATCACTTGGGTATAGAGATGCAAAGCAGATCGTGTGTTTTGGATACATGGTTTAAAAATGCACAATAGATTTGACTGTCAGAACATGCAGAATTGGCATTAATTGTATTACTATCTCCAATCGTCACAATCCTGTACTGTATACGGGACTGAGGCTTAGCTCTCCCCCTGGTGGCGAGCAGAATTCTCTGCAGTGCTTCCGGCCTTGAAATATGGGGAAGGCTTGAAACATTGGACATTAACAACTTAGTACAGGAAAAATATATTTATTTCAATGAATAAAAAAGTTCTGCTAAGAAAACATACTAATGAATGTACAGCTTCAAACCAGACATTCATTACCCATGAAATATACAAACTGAGGCAATGCCAGTTAAAATAACTAAGCTTCCCCATTTATCACCATTTCTCAAAACAGAAACCTCAAATTTCCCCGCCAGAAAAAGCCTTTGTAAATACAAGAAACACAGCACTTTTTCTGGCGAGAATACTTGAGGGTTTTTTTTGTGGAGTGGTGACATATAAGGGAGGTTGAGTATTTTTATTGACTCATCTTGTAGAGATTTTTTTGTGAAGATTTCATGGTTTAATGCTGTACATTCATTTAGAATATTTTTCTGATCAACACATTTTTACAAATCAAAATAAAATATTCCTATATTGCTTGTTAATATGTTTCCAACTGTGACAGTCCCGTAAATGGAGCACTGCACAGCATCCTGATTACCACTAGAGGGAGTCATAACAAGCCTTATGCTGAATATTGTAGATGATGATAAATTAATTGCAACTGAGTATGTTCTGAGATGGTATCAAATGAACTATTGCAGAGCGTACTAATTGCCCCCAGAGGGAGGCATAACACAGTGTACTGTATGTATTGTGACCGTTACAGATGGTAAATACATTAGTAGTAACCGCTGCCTCGTGTATCATTTTGATGATCTGTTCAATAGATGTTTGCTCACGGAGATTCCGTCTTTTATCAAGTCATTTCCAGCTCGATAAACAGAAACTGTATTCCTCTCACAGGCCACTGTCGTGATCTGTTTCTCATTGCCTCTCTGTAGCTTGGTTCAATAAGCCTGATCCGCAGCCCACTGGAGTCAATAGAAATCTTTTCAATTGCCTTCGAATCAGGTCTTGTCTATGGTGTTCACAAAAACCCCATCACTAAAGTTAGGCACTGGTTGTTTGGGCTTTTGGTTGGTAGTGAGTGTTAATTTTTACCCTGCTATTCCGTCATCCCATTATTTTAATGTGCTGATGCTTGCAGCCTGCTGGGAGAGGATTGGACACACAGCTGAAAGGTAAAACCTTTGCACAGACATATTTTTAAGCTGCTTAAGGTTCTAAAATGCATGTAAAGACAAAAGAAAGCAGCTCCTGCACCTGCCAAGAGCTGAGATCAGGGCTTTGCATTCCCCCTGCAAAGAGTTGAGGACATCACAACCATTCAGGGCCCCATGCTGTGTCCCCTGGGCCAGATCCATTCCTAGGTTCCCCCAAGGGAAGCCAGGCAGAAGGTGAGCCTGCCTGGGGTAGGAGCTCACTGGCACAAGCTGCCTGCAGCCCTTCTCTGTCAGTGGGCCCAGACTCAACCAGTGTAGCCCTGAAGGTGGATGAATGTGAACGGGGAGTGGCCAGGCCACCCAGGAGATGCCCGGAGGCTATGAAGCAGCAGCCGCAGCCCTACTCCCCTTGACAGAACCTGTGAGGGAATGGGATGCAGTACTGCCACCTGCCCTTCATCAGGGTGAACTCAGCTGGGAGCTCAGTTCCCCCCACCGGCGCCGGAACTAGGGGGGCCAGGGGCCATGGCCCCCCCACTTTTTAACAAAAGAAACATAAGTGCAGAATTCATGTCCCCCGCAGATTTTTTTCCCCTCACAGAATAATAGATTCTGCCAGGGAGGCACTGCAACTACACCTTTTGCCCACCAGGGGCTGCTGTGGCACCAGAAGAGAGGGCAGCTGGCTCACTGCCAGAGCAGCCAGCCAGGGAGAGGGGGCACTTTGGCCTTGCCCCCACCCTTCTACAAAGGTTCTGGTGCCCTTGCCTGCAGAAGCAGTGGCATAGACTCAGTGCCCACAGTATTAACCAAGCCCCTTGTGTGTAACTTCTGTGGAAGTCAAAGGGGGCCTCTCGCAAACAGAACCCCTCCATTGCAAAGCCAGAGCCTAAGGTTATCGCCCCTCACTGTGTTGATATTAATTATCCCAGGCAGAGTAAAGACACCCTGATCCTTCTTCAATAAGAGATGACAGGCAGTGTCATGCTGATGGCTGACCATCGCTAGACAACTGGTACCTCCGGGTTGGAACACATGACAGGGACAGGGTGGAGGGAAAGAACCATGTGCTGAAAATGCTCTGGCAACCAAGAGATGTAGGGAAATGAGATGACTTACCTGAAATGCTGGTTCTGCGACTGTGTATGCGCACAACCCATCCACGCTGTGGGGAACAGGCACCATACACATGGCTGGCAGGAGTTCCATAGCCTAGAGTCCACAACAGGGCAGGGCTGGCTTGCTCCTGCCAGGGTCCCTCAGGACCCCTAATGCATCCAACTGTTGCTTCCTTTCTAGCAGCAAAAGCCCTGTGTGTGGAGAGGAGAGGAGGGGACATCTGGGTGTGGCTGCCAAGGGAGGAGGGGGCTGCCTGGTGTGAGGGACTGGCTGTATGCAAGGAAGACAGCGTGTGTTTCAGGGGGATCCCACTGCCTGTGGGAGAGATGGCACTGCCTCTGGGTGTGTGTGTGTGAGGTATCTTATGGGGGACTGCCTGTGTGTGAGGGGCTGACTGTATGTGAGGTGGCACTGCCTGTGTGTAAGCAGCTGATTGTATCTGCGGGAGGATTGCCTGTGTGTGAGGGGCTGACTGTATGTGAGGGGACATTGCCCATGTGTGAGGCTGATTTTATCTGGGGAAAGATTGCCTGTGTGAGAGGGGCTGACAGTATGTGAGGGGACACTGCCTGTGTGTGAGGGGCTGACTCCATGTGAGGTGGCACTTGTGTGTACAGGGGGACAGCTTGTGTGTGAAGGGATTGACTTTATGCTTGTGTGAGTGTGAATCTGGAAGAGAGCTCTGTGTGTGAGAGAAAGGGTGTGCGGAAGAGAGAGAGAGCGATTTGTAGAGAAAGCAAGCTCATGTAAGATATAGGGGACTGGGAGGGGACGTGACTTTTGTGGGGAGTCAGGAGATCATGAGCAAGGGTTTTTTTGCAGGGGAGGGAGGAGAGTGTGTCTGTGTGGTATTGTCTATGCCATGTAGGATCCTGGGTGTGTGATTTGTGGGTGGGAGGCAGGAGAGTCTGTGGAGCTGGGAAGAGTACACAGAGGCTGCCTCTACACTATTAAATGTGATGCCCACTTTTCAGTGT
Source organism: Emys orbicularis (assembly GCF_028017835.1). Classification (NCBI taxonomy): domain Eukaryota; kingdom Metazoa; phylum Chordata; order Testudines; family Emydidae; genus Emys; species Emys orbicularis. Next base: position 132,599,357 of record NC_088687.1, on the reverse strand, counting down.
CCTGGAGGATGCTCTGGGACTCCCAATGGCGCAAGGACTAGTGGAGGCCAGGCTCAGGCATTTCAGAGGAGGGCTTTAGGACAAAGTGCTGACAATGTCTGAGTCCAGTCTACACTTGCCCTTGTGCTGGTGTAAGCAATGGGGCAACGTCACATTCCATTTGCTAGTGTAGACATGGCCCGAGAGTGAGAAAACGGAAGGCGGGATTAGTAAAAGAAGCAAGAGGCTGTCAATGTGGGTGAAGGAGGAAGAGAACACCACACATAGAGAGCAGAGGAGAAGGAGGCAAGGGAGGAGGGAACAGTTACACCCTCTATAAAAATATTAATGATGGAATATAGACTCTGATAAAGATGGAAGCAAAGACAACTGAGGTGAAATTCCCCTGTGGTCAACCCCGGCCAGCCTGCCTCGACCTCACAATTTTAATTGTCTTTTTCACACTGATCAAAATTCTCCCTCCTGGTCCTGCCCTCTTTTCACAGCTTTTAAGGCTGGGGGTTCAAAAGAGCCTAAGGGAGTTAGAGGGCAAAAGTCAATGGGATGTGGGCACCTAAACCCCTTGGGCTCCTTTGAAAATCCCACCCTAAAAGCAGCTGCCCTTCTCTCAAACGGGCCAGTGGAGAAGAGCTCTCATCACTTGTTCCTCCAGTTCCTCATTTGCATTTTCAGATTCAGTTTCCACCGTAACATTTTCAGATTCAGTTTCTACCGTAACATTTTCAGGTTTAGAGTCCGTTTCTTCGCTAACCTGGTCCCTGTTTTCATCACCACCCCAGTGAAAAAGGGTAACAACTGTCTTCCTGAATATGTACAGAGCCACTGTCCATTTCAGCTCTGTGTCTATTTTCAAATCCATAATCTAATAACACCTGGCGGGTATGTCTCTCCATTGACCTAAACCAGGTACAAGTCCCAACACCTTGATTGCAACATCTTTTCCCTGCTTCCTTCTTCCCCTGTGACTGTGAACCAACACTCTTCTGTTTAGGTTCTAGGATCCAAGCTCAGCGAGGTACTTAAGCACATGCCTAACTTGAAGGATGTGGATAGGCCCATTGAAGCCAACGGGACTATCCAGGCACACATGCGTAACGGCTTTTCTGAACGGTGGCCATATTGTGTGACAGACCAGAGTCTTTCTTAGGATATGTCTGCACTGCATCTGGGAGTTTAATTCCCAGCTCAGGCAGACTTACACGTGCTAGCTCTGCTGGAGCTGGCGTGCTAAAAATAGCAGTGTTGCCACAGCAGCACAGGCAGTGGCTTGAGCTAGCCACCTCAGTACAACCCTGCCCAAGATCCTAGCTTCATACTCGGGTGGCGAGCCCATGCCACCACCCAAGCCACTGCAGCCACACTGTTACTTTTCACACGCTAGCTCAAGCAGAGTGAGCGTGGGGACATCTACCTGGTCACACCTGCCAGCGGCAGGGCAGAGATACCCTTGCTGACTGTGGCTCTCTCTTGTGATAGTGCCACATCATAAACCTGGTGCCAGCCCATGTTCATGACTTCTGTGAACAGCATTATAAATGCCCCATCTTTCCCCTGCAGGAGAATCTGAAAACCAACCACTTTTCTTCCCGAGCTCTCATTCTTGCCTAGGAGGACTGGTAGTTTCTGATGCAGACGTGAAGCATCAGGGTTAATATATTCTCCATCCTGATGCATCCCGGCATCTAGAAACACAGGCTGGGGCAGGGCAAGCTGAGTCTTGACATCTTTAGCCGCTAGCTAAGACCACCTGGAGCAGCAGGTTCTCACAGTGGGGGTAGGAGATGTAGCAGAGCTATCCCTAGGCACAAGGGAGTTGCGTTCAGCCACTTTGAAGACACCTAGGATGGTTTCAGTGTTGGGCTCAGGTCCTTCATCATCTGGCCTGGGTTAATACAGTCAGGGCTAACCTTTCTCAAGGTACTGCATAACTTTGAGCTGGGAGTGCCTTTTGGTTTTCAGCCTAGATAGAATGGTCTCAGGTACCCTGGTTATAAACAGGGGGGAAATTGGCATCTTTGGAGGAAGTTGGTAGCCTTTATTTATTTTGTCCCCATGGGGATTAGAAGTTCTTCTAAAGAACCCTACAGCTCATCAGACTCATTCAAGAAATAAGAGTTATTCTCCCCAACAACCCCATCATCCCAGGTGTCTTATTCAGACTGCAGAACAGACCTGGCTGTTGGATGCCTCAATAGCAGGAGAATAGGTAGGCTGCATGGAGATCATTGCCACAGAAGGCCCCAGTGATAACGATGTGACAGCTGGTGCTGTGAATGTGATGAAGGAACTGATAACTGGCATGCAGCCAGGTCCCCCAAACACAATCTCACCTCAACATCTCTCTGAGCTGTAGGTAAACGCCACCTAATTTGGTAGTGTTTGACCACCAGCTGAGTTCACTCTCAATCCTACTCAGCTAAATCATGCTAGATCAGCATTCTATGCACCATGGCAACTTTCTGTCATCCCTTAGAAAGTTCCCAGCTGCAGTGTTTTGCTCCTACACAAACTGCATATGTCCTTTTCTATGCAAGAATTTCTAGGCCCTGCATCCTTCCTTGGCCTGGTACAGAAAATATCCAGCAAGTTCCATGCTAACACTGGTGGTATGACTCCATTGATCTCAATGAAGTAACTCCTAATTTATACCTACATAAGGGAGAGCAGAATCAAGTCCATTGCCCATTTGTTTGTGCAAGTATTTTGTCAATGTATGGTTTGCTGTATGTGAAATAAACTCTGCAGCTCATGCAAAATCTGGGTGGGGTGCTCTATATCACATCTACATTTTCTGGACTTGGGCGTGAACCAAAATCCTGCATCTGAACATCCTGAACTTTGGAAAAGTTTGAATCAGGATCCAAACTTTGCACTTGGACCCAGGTCTAATAGTTTCAGCATTTATGCTTTCAAGGTAATACAGCATGTGACTAGGGTTACAATATGTGTCAATGCGGATGTGGGAACAGAGGGACAGGAGAGAAGATAGGATGTATTGATCTGATCTTAATTCTATCTAACTTCTTGACTGTTTATAGATAATGAAACCAAGGTCACTCGACCTAGCACTGAATTCTCAGTTTTGCACAATGGAAAAAAACATTTTTATAGGGGAAATGAGCTTTAGCAAGTGAACCGAATGCCCCTTCCCCTTCTGCTGTCAGGTTTTTGTACGGCGAGGCGATAGGAACTGATCACTGTGGTGGACGTTCGGTAAAGGAACCAAGGTAGAAATAAAACGTAAGTACCTTGAAATGATTCTGTTTTCACTGTCTATTCTGTCTTTAAATTTGTATTCATTAATACTGTCGAATTATAATGTGAATATCTGTTGGTGTTGGAAATTGCAGGTAAAGGATGGTTTTCAGGGCAGATGTAGTTCAACTGTAATAGAAAAGAGATTAATTTGAAGAAAGTAGGACTTTGCTTTTCATTCCAGACCAGTGAAATTCAGTAAATGTTACATGTCTGGTAGTGGTCAAAAATATTGTTGGCCAGACCCTCAGCTGACGTTAATCACTGCAGTATTCCACATTCTCAAACATCGGCGTTATGCCGATTTACACTAACAAAGGCTCTGGCCCCATATTTCTAAAACATACTGTACCACTGATGCGGCTAATGGCCTAGGTTAGGAGGAACTGAGGTTTTTGTAGAGGGAACAGGTAGCAAGGAAGCACTGTGGTACACTTTCGGCAAAGGGACCCGGGTAGAGATCAAACGTAAGTACATTTTTCTCAATGCTCTTCAGTTTTCTTTGTCACATTTGTCCATTTTCATGTTTTTGGGGGGGGGTTTGCATTGGGGTAATTGGTGATATGAGAATGCTAAGAGACTTACCGGGAGATGAGACTGGTAAAGTGTATAAAATAAACGTATCCTCGAGGAAAGAAAACACCTCTACCTCCTTAGGTGGAATTTTAGAGCTAAATTGTTACATATTGTATGAGATAGCCAGCCTACTGAGGGCTCACATAGCTACACAGTAAATAGGTTTCTGTAGGAGAGGAAGTTGATAGGCAATCACTGTGAGTCACTTTTGGCAAAGGGACCAAGTTGGAGATAAAACGTAAGTGCATTTTTTACTCTCTTTCAACTCTCTTTGTCCAGTTTGCCTATTTTCACAATTTTTTTGGCAGGGGGGTGTCTGCAATTTGTGAAATATGAGTGCCGACAGAATTGCTCTCATCATAGATTTGTAAAGTGTATGAAATAACCCTGTCTTTGAGGACAGAAAATTCCTTCACCTCCAAAGATGAAATTTGGGCTAAATTGTTATATTTTACATAAATTGACCCACTTAAAGTTGACAGCCCATTTAGTTGCACAGTAAAAAGGTTTTTGTAGAGGGGGAAGTTCACAGGCATTCACTGTGGTTCACTTTCGGGAAGGGGACCAAGTTGGAGATAAAACGTAAGTGCATTTTTGAACTCTCTTCAGATTTTCTATGTCCAATTTGTCCATATTCACAATTTTTGTCTGTAATTCATGAAATGGGATCGCTGACAAAATTACTGGGGCTGTAGATATGTGAAGTATTTATATAAAATATACCTGTCCTCAAGAGTGGAAAATACTTCCACCTCCCTAGATGGAATTTGGGCTAAACTGCTCTATTTTACGTAAATTAACCTACTTACAATGGAGAGCCCATTTAGATGTGCAATAAAAAGGTTTCTGTAAAAGAGGAAGGTTATAGACAATCACTGTGGCTCACTTTTGGCAAAGGGACCAAGTTGGAGATAAAACGTAAGTGCATTTTATTTGTGATCAATCCCCTTTGTTTTTGCTTGATTTAATGCACAAATTTAGAAAAATGCTGTTTTTTCTCTCTGTCCCTTTCTTTGCTGTCTCACCCCATTCCCAGTCGTTAGTTGTCAAATCCTTACGTTTAATTGCAAGGATTAAAAATCAACTGGGAATGTTTAAAGAAAAGGCTAATTTTATTTCCAAACAAGAATATGATGGCTGAATTGTAGGCTAGTGACAGTGTTGGTCCTGGGTCTTCATCTGAGGATATCAACACTGTTAGTAAAAATTCAGCCATCCTCTTGTCTATAGATTTTAAGTGGAAAAATCCCAAAGTTTCATAACAAAGGTCATGATCCAGCAGCCACTGAAGTCACTAGAAATACTCCCATTGACTTCAGTAGGACTTGGATCAAACCATATACAAGTGTTTTTGTTTTAATTGCGAATTTTGGCAGTACATCTCATTAAGAGAAACTGGAAATTGTCTCTCAAATAATGTAAGCGGTGTGCCCAGATACCACAGTGATCAACATACTGATGACTGATTAAACAGATTAGATTGGACTAGATTGATAAAATAGATTAGACTGATGTTAACAAGAAAAGTCCAGTTTTAGAAAAAAATAGTTTAAGAAATGAAGAGAAAATACTAAAAACCTACCTAAAGAGCAGACAAACATTCCTGTTAAAATAATAACCTGCACAAAATAAGTTAATTGGAAGCCAGCAGCACAAATGTGGAGGAAAATGTAAAATAAGTTGTAGTTATTAATTGCTAGCTGTAATCGATAAGATTTAAGTTAGCTGCATCTAGTCATTGTTAGCTGTATATCTATCCAACGCATCTCATCATTGTTTTAAAGAATTTAATTTTAAGACCTACAAAAATAATTTTGACATTTGTCATATCGACTATAGTAATGTATCTATGAAAGCAGATGTAGCAGCAGTGTATGGTATATTTTTATTTTGCACTAGGGAAAAAATTTGATAACTCTTCTAAAAATATTCTGATGATAGAAAAATGCAATTGATTCACATATTTTAAGTTTTTGTTTTATTGATTATCTTACAAAAGATTTTTTTCAGTAGCTTTGACACAATGCTCTACTCATATATATTTTGAATTTTAAAAAATATAGTGATGAGGCCATTGTGGAGGACAATCCAATTAAATGATTTTTTTTCTTTTCTTTTTTTTTCTTTTCCAATTACTGTTTTTCACAAACAAGTCAAAAATACTTTAAAAAATTGTTTGGGGCTATATATCGTTTGTAGCATAATATATAAAATGTGTTGTTATTTCAAATGTGTTACAGAGGCTATCAAATGTATGGTATCTATATGTCCATAGATATAGATATAGATATAGATATAGATGGCATGATTCTCCTCTCAGACTGGTGTAAATCAGGTGTGACTCCACTGAAATCAGAAGTGCTCTCACTCCACCGCTGAAGTTAGTGGAGCTATGAAGTTATACCACTTTAACACTGGTTTAAATGAAAGGAGAATCAGGTCTATTATCTTATACTGTTCATTTGCTAAGATAAGTGTAAAAACATATGAGTATTTTTCTGGAATCCCAAGACATTTTAAAAGTCTGGGCTCCAATTTTGTTAGATTCAGTGCTTAGACGTTATTATTTTAGTTTGTACAGTAGCAAAGCAGGAGACTGAGTGAACTGAATGATTTTGACTTGGTTTTCCAAGATGTGATCTATGTTATGTTTTCTTCAGATCTTTACAAAATTAGTACTTGATCCTGCAGTCTTTGCTCAGACAAAACTGCCATTGAAATCAGGGGGAGTATTATCTGGGGAAGGATTGCAAGATTGGGTCCTAGTTTTCAAGAGTCTGAATATTGACATATGGGGAAAGATTTTACTCAGTTACATCAGATTTACATCTGTCACCAAGATCAGAATCTGGCCCATTTAGTGATTATGTGACACAAAGTGAGATACACGAACACTCACTCCAAGTTGCTATGCTAAAGGTCGCCACAGTCTTAACTTCATGTCTTTCTCTAGCTGCACACTGACTTTTTTTTAAAACAGATCTTGAGTTTTTAGTTCTAGTCGTATATGACGGTTGCAGTAGGAAAAATATTAATAATACTCTGTGGGTCTGGAGCCTGATTCTCTTCTTATTTCCACCTGCATACAATGGGTCCACTCTACTGAAGTGAATGGAGTCATGCAGGTGACTGGTGTGAGAGGAGAATCAGGTTTCTGATTTGAAAAGTACTGAGCACCTGTATCTCCCATTGACTTTAAGTGGAGGGACGCGTGCTCAGCACCTCTGAAAAACAGGCCCTAAGGAATTAGATGGCTCAGGGGATTGGCAATGAGAGAGATCTGGAGTGAAATCCTGGCTCCAGTAGAGTCAATGGGAAAACTAATATGAACTTCAATGGGGCCCAGATTTCACCCCTGGAGCCTTTCCCCTCTAGGTCACAGCTTCCAGTGGAGAGAGGGGTTCATGTTGTCATGTACATGGCATCAGTTAGCATCCTGGTTGGCAATCTCAGCAGAGAGACCCAGGGTTGAGTGGGAAGTACCTTCTCACCCTCTGCGAGCCTTCCTCTAGCTCAGGATTGAGGGATATAGGCATGGTGGTGGGAAGCTTGCACTGCTACTGCTACATGAGCTGTATCTTGTCTGTCGATAAACAGGACTTTAACCTCCAGAGCTGTCACACTGGCATCTTTCCCTGGTATCTCTTGGGTGAGGCCATTTTCCAGGGCATTGCATGTCTCTTACACTAATATCAAAGGCTCTCGCATCACTCAGGGCCAGGTTGAGCAGCCCTTCCTCACATGGGGAAGCACTTCCACACACAAATAGTGCCAAGGTGGTAAGCAAAATGAAACCGGGTATGATGGGGCAGATTCTCAGCGGGTGTCAATCCGAAGAGCCCATTAGAGTCCATGGAGCTGTGTTGATTTACACCTGCAGAGGACCTGGCCCTGTGTTTTCTTAAACCTGAATTGATATCCTATATGGTCTATGTACACTGACTCCCTCTGTATTCTGACCTGCTGTGTCACTTAACCGTTCCGTGCCTCAGTTTCCCCATCAATAAAATGGGGATAATGATGATACTTCCCTACCTACCAAGAGTATTTGGAGGATGAATTAGTTAATGGGCCAAATCCAGCTTGCCTCAATCACACATGGATGAACTACTCACATAAGTAAGGCAAGAATGATTTGGCCTGATAGTTGTGTACGGCTACATCCATGCTCGGTGTTACTATGTACTCCTAGGTCAGTTGTCATTAACACCGTATTCTGTGCTCTCCTTTTTTGCAGGTAGAGAAAATGCCAAGCCTTCGGTGTTCATCTTTCACCCATCAGCCGACCAGCTGTCTGGGGGATCAGCCACCTTGGTGTGCCTGGTGAATGGCTTCTACCCGAGTGGCTTGAATGTGGTCTGGAAAATGGATAAGGTCGCCACCACAGCTGATGTCCTCACCAGCACGAAGCAGCAAGATACTTCTGACAGCACGTACAGCCTGAGCAGCACCCTGACGCTTACAAAAGCTCAGTACAACTCGCACAACGAGTATAGCTGCGAGGTGACGCATGAAACCGTGCAGAGCCCTATTGTCAAGAGTTTCAAGAGATCGGATTGTTCGCAGTAGGAGGCTCCCAGGGAAAGATCCCTGCCTCCTCTTTGCAGCCTTTCTTATGCTTTGTTTATGTAACTATCAGTCTTATTCATTTTTTTTCCCTCCCAAAATATGATGACAGAGATCTTCCAGGTCTCACCTCCTGCCTTACCCCTTGCTAACAGTCCTGGATAACCAGGCCCTGCCTGATTTTACCCTGCTGCCCAATGAGGTTTCCTGCTTTTATCATGTTTCAACTTCAAAAATGAATAAATAAATGAAATGAATGAAACCGCATCTGTTCTCTCACGTGTTTTTAATGTGACGATTGAAATAAAGTGAACTCAGATGGAGTAAATGAATGGAGTACTATGCAATTTACTGTGGGCAGTGGGAGGGAGGATGAGCTCTTAAAAGAAGGTCCTATCTTCCCTGGAGGGACACTAATATCCCATAGCACTTTTCAAATAAGACTCAGGGTATCCATGGTTAATTTATCCCCTCCCCTTCCAGCAGGCAGTGTGCAGAATGCTACTGCCCTACCACCCCAGAAGTACTACAGGTAATTAGTGTGCCCATCCTGCAACTTTTATCCATTGACTTCAGTGGAACTACTCACATGAGTAAGGACTGCAGGACTGGTGAACTAATCTGGGATCCATCAGGATACAAGGAGTATATGATATTATTATCTCAGCAGCATTACAGCACCCTGCTGTCTATGGGTCACACAACCATGGTCCATGTGCCACCAGAACTGACCACATACTCTGTGCTACATATAAAGGGTCTGATTCTGACCCCACTCACACCAGTATAAATCAGGAATGAGTCCACTGAAGTTAATGGGAGTTGAGGATGTCTCCACAGCTCTGAAAATCTTTACACAAAGGCTTAAATACGGATTTGAGTGCCTACGTTTCAGCCTCCAGAGTTGAACATTATCCTTGATTTCTAAAAACAAAATCCATTTTTCACCAGTGCAATGAAAAAATGTCACTTCGTTATTGTGAAATGTGCCACGTGATTAACCCCTTTAGGTGAAAAATGGCATTTTAAAATGGTACTGCTCGCATTTAGCTACTAATTAATCATAAGGCTCACATGCCGCTCTATCCTCTGCAGCAATTCACACTGGGTCAAATTCACCCTAGGGCTTAAGCAGTCCATAGATCTTTTGCTGGCCTTCTGCACAGCCGTGAATTGCATCCATGGAGAGCATTGCTAGCTACTGCTACGGGTCCAGCTATTCAATCATCCACTCTGCTCACTGATGCTGTGCCGTCTTTCCCATCTATTTGAAAAAACAATAACCCAAACCCTACTTTTAAACTCAGACTTTTTGAGACTCTCTATGTCTTTAAACCCACAACAAGCTGTCACCAATGTTCTCAGAGGACAGGCTGATCTAGGCTGGGATTTTCAAAGGAGTTTAAGGAGCTTAGGTGCCCAAATCCCACTGAAATTCAATAGGCACCGAACTCCCATAGGCTTCCTCAAAAGGCCCAGCCCTAGTTGTTGAAGCGCCGTATTAAGCTGTAGGACACTTGGGTTCTACGCTGAGCGCTGGGACTGACTCACTGCGTGGCCTTGCTGAAATTGCAAAGGCCAAAATTGTGCAATACATTTGGGTGCCTCCATCATTTTTGGATGTCCAGCTTGAGATGCTCATGGCCTGATTTATCTAAGGTGCTGGGCAGTTCAACTCTGACCTCCAAAGGATCTCAAGATGTCTTACGTGGGGCAGCCAATCTTTAAGGCACCTAACATGAATGGGCTTTTTGCAAATGTTGGCCTTCATCCCTCTGTGCCTCAGTTTCCCCATCTGCCAAATGGGAGTAATACTATTTCCCTGCCTGACAGGGGTAATGTGAAGCTTAATCAGTTAAGGCCAGATTCTGATCCACTCTCCCCTTACTCACACCCTGAGTAGCACCTTACTTTACAGATAGTGACATTGAAATCATTGGGCCGACTCCTGGAGTAAAGTGCCCTTCATTGTGAAGAAGGGGACCATGGCCTTCATATTGATAGAGTGCTCTGAGATCCTTCCTGGAGGAGGCTACATGGGCTCAATCTGACAAGGTGCAGAGCACCCAAGGAAATCCATGGGAGTTGCTGCCATTGTTGCGAAGGGATGTTCCTCTGGCCTGCATATCAATGTCCTTGGTGAACCTAGTGGTGGGCTGGGACTGTGCCATCATTAGGTGATCCCCACAGCCAAGACAGAGGCATGGGCCTGTTGAACCTAGTCCTTAAACCTGACCCTGTCAGGTGCTCCTGTCCTCCTCACAGCAGGGCTCCTCGCCATGGCAACACTGTTCAGCGAACCCCTCCCCCACAGGCTCTGCAGGTGCGGAAAGGTTACCTGCCGAAGTTGCTGGGATCGCTTCCACAGGTTTGCCAGATTAGGTTAGACAGATAACAACCGCCCTGAACTATAAGACATTGCCCTGCCAAGGTCAACAGCTTTAACACACTTCCTTGGTGCCCCTCTCCAAAAGAGCCATGCCATATGTTTGGCTGCAATCAGCGATGTTCAAATGCACAAGCTTTTGTGCATTGGGAGAAAGTATTGTCTAGTGGTAAGAGCAAGAGACTGGCAGTCAGACTCCTGGGCAACTGATTCCCTGTATGATCTTGGGAAGTCACTCAACCTCCCTGTGTCACAGTTTATCATAATAATACATGCCCAACCCACATGATTATTATTTAGATTACTGTAGTGTAATATCATTATCACATGTCTACAAAATAGCAGTCAGTAGACAGTGTCAGACGTATTTCTCATGAAAATTTTCAAAGGCAGTGAAAATTTTATTTCAGTTTGTTTCACAGAAATGTTCTGGGGGGTTTTAGTGAAAACCAGGGTTTTTTCATTCTTTTAATCAAAAATAGAAAATTTTGAAAGAAACTATAATTTGTCATGTAAATTTGAATGTAGAAAAAAGGCCGTTTTTGGCTGGGAAGCATTTTTGAATGAAAATTTTCCTCCAGCTCTAGGGGCCAGACATTAAAGAGCACAGAACCAAATGACTAGCCTTAATGTCTTTGAGAGAACTTGAAACTAGTTAACATGAATCACGCAGGCAAAAAGGACTAGCAAATAACTCTCCATGAGTGTCCCAACTGCATGTTCATTACGGTAAAGCTTGTTCGTGGAAATTGGTATTCTCAAAACAGAACCAAAACTCACCCTTTGTGGAAAACAGAGACGCTAGAACCTTGAACTCTCTTCTGTGCAACTTTCATGAATTAAGCTTCACAACACCCCCATGAAGAAGGATGCTAACTACTTTTATCTCCCTTTTACATATGGGGAAATGAAGGTACAGTAGGGTTAAGAGACTTGCCCAAGGTCACGCAGTGAGTCAATGGTACAGCAGGTTACAGACCCCAAATCTTCTGACTCCCAGATACCTGTTCCCACAATTTCAACTCATTCAGGGCTGGTTCCTGTTCCTATTGAAGGCTACGTGGTAGGATCAGGCTGTCACTCCCCAATCACAAAAAGAACCATCCTTTCTAGCCATCACATGGCACAACAAGGATGAAGTTCACCCCTCCCTACCCAAAGTCCAAGTGATCAAACATTGTGTGGTTGGGGGGAGCTGGAAAGAAAAGCCATCCCCTAGCCACCAATATACAGGCAGTGTGCAGCACCCTTGCTAGCTGCTATCCCAGCCTATCTACTGAAATTCCATTGCCTCTGTGCTGGGTTTTTTGGACACTGGAGCCATTTAATCAAGAATTCCATATCTCCTGCCCTGGCCCACCAAATTCAGGGCCAGCACAGAGACCCCCTGAACTTCACAGCATACAGAGACCCTTCTGCATGGCCATCCCACCCACACTTTCCTCTCTGCAGTATTACCACGGTGTGAAGAGCCTTACACAGACACCCAATAGGTGAGTGAACCTCACCCATGAGAATAGCGCAGAGAGAGGTGCCTGAGGGACTAGAAACAGAAGAGCCAGCTGTACTATTGAATGTAGCAGCTGTACTGATCTGTCTGCTCTGAGTCCTGTTATCAAGTGGTATCTGCACTTAGATGTTAAGGGTGAAAACCCACCCTGTGGAAAACAGTGGGAGTTTTACCATTAACTTCAGTGGGGCCAGGTTTGCGCATTGGCCTGCTAAACCCAGGGTTGTGAGTTCAATCCTTGCGGGGGCCACTTAGGGATCTGGGGCAAAATCAGTACTTGGTCCTGCTAGTGAAAGCAGGGGGCTGGACTTGATGACCTTTCAAGGTCCCTTCCAGTTCTAGGAGATAGGATCTCTCCATTTATTTATTTTCATGATCCTGTGGGGCAAATGACAGGACACAGATATCACATTTTATTCTTCCTAGACAGTAACCACAGAATTGGTTTGTTTGAAACTAACATGTTAGGACATGAAGTAATGGGCTTAATCAGCAGCAAGGGAGATTTAGGCTAGATATTAGGGGAAATCTTAGAACTATGAGGATAGTTACACACTGGACTAGGCTTCTAAAGAAGGCTGTGAAACCCCCATCATTGGAAGTTAAGAACAAGTTAAACAAACACCTGTCAGGGATGGTCTACATTTATGCGGTTCTGCCTCAGCACCTGGTGCTGGACTAGATGATCTCTCAAGGGCCCTTCCAGGCCTACCTTTCCATGAATCTATGTAACAGTGTAATAACTGCATGCTCCTGAAGATTCCTCTCCATTAAAAACTCTGTTGTGAAATCCTTTACAAGCCCAAGGCCAAATGAATTTTCAGGACTTCTGTGGCTTTGTGCAGGAAGCCCTGGAAGAATTTTAATGAAACCGGCACTTTTACAATTGCTCTCTGTAGCTCCAAAAAAATCACTATGGCATGTGATGTGTACTCTGATAGAGAAGATAGCAATGTCTGTGTTTGCTTTCCCTGGTTCTCTAAGTCATTAAATGGCTGGCATTTACCATGGACGAATCATCACATGCCATTTCTGCCAGGCTGAAAAGACGTGTTGCAGAGAGCTTTACAGTGAATCTGGTGCTAGTGAGAGATGCTAAACTGACAGCCCTGGAAACTGAATTTCTCCAGTTAGCCTTTCAGAAGTCAGGAATAATAAAGATTTTTAAAGAGGTCATCTTTCTGAGAAGCAGCATGGCCCAGTGTGTAGGGCACAAGACTGGGAATCAGGAGACCCTGTTTCTGTCCTACTGTGTCACCTTAGGCAAGTCACAGCACTGCTCTGTGCCTCAGTTTCCCCATCTGTAAAGTGAGGATAATGGGCACTTCCTCGCCAAACATTTTTTTGATCCAGGATTGAAGAATGTTACATGTCACTGAAGTCAATGAGTCTTTCCATTGACTTCAGTGGACTTTTGAACACAGACCTATAAAAGTTAGATGTTATGATCCTGAGTAAAGAACAGGAGTACTTGTGGCACCTTAGAGACTAACAAATTTATTTCAGCATAAGCTTTCGTGGGCTACAGCTCACTTCTTCGAGAATTATCCAATACTCAGCCTACCTAGTTCTCAATCTGTCTCTTCTTTTTTCAGATTCATCATAACTAGATAGATAGATAGATAGATAGATAGATAGATAGATAGATAGATAGATAGATAGCATTTTTCTTCCTCCTAGGTTAAATAAATACAGTAAATATCTCCACTACGAACACAGAATTTATTCCTCAAAGCAATATGTGTGAGTGTAGAAGCATGAGTTGCTCTTGCTAAATCTGAACAAATATGAATTCTCCTCTCCTTGAGGAAAAGCAGACTTTTCCCACCAAACAGATGAATAATACAGTCTGTCTCCCACAATCAGCTAAACCTTACGTCTTAATCACTTCTCTGGGGTTAGTCAAATGGAAAGCTGAAAAGAGTTTAGGATTCTCAGCTTTCTTGTTGACTAAAAATACAACTAGGAAAACTGGGTATTAGTCCAACCAGCCCTCTTTCTGCTTTCCAGCAGCTGTTGAAGAAATATCCAGAGTACCCAAGCAGTGATGGACTAGCTGGAGATTTTTTGACCCCTTACAGCCAAAATCTTCAAACATAGATGCCTCAGGATAGGCTCCTAAATCTATATTTAAGCATCTAAATCGAAGGGGTCTGATTTTCAGAGAAGCTGAGCATCCACAAATCCCATTAAAGTCAATAATTTTAAAAAGGTTCCAGATGTGATCCTGGCAATTAGAGGCTGGGAAGCCTAACTTCAGTACCAGGCAAATTGGTTGAAACTATAGTAAAGAGCAAAATTATCAGACACATAGATAAACACGACATGTTAAGGAAGCATCAACAAGGCTTTTGTAAAGGGAAATCATGCCTCACCAATCTGTTAGAATTATTTGAGGGTGTCAACAAGCATTTAGACAAGGGTGATCCAGTTGATATAGTGTACTTGGGCTTTCACAAAGCCTTTGACAAGGTCCCTCACCAAAGGCTCTTAAGCAAAGTCAGCAGTCATGGGATAAGAAGGAAGGTCTCTCATGGATCAGTAACTGGTTTAAAGATAGAAAACAAAGGATAGGAATAAATGGTTGGTTTATGCAATGGAGAGAGGTAAATAGTGGGGTCCCACAAGGATCTGTACTAGGACCAGTGCTGTTCCACATGTTCATAAATGATCTGGAAAAGAGAGTAAACAGTGAGATGGCAAAATTTGCAAACAATACAAAAGTACTCAAGACAGTAAAGTTCAAAGCAGACTGCGAAGAGTTACAAAGGGATCTCACAAAACTGGGTGACTGGGCAACAAAATGGCAGATGAAATCCAGTCTTGATAAGTGCCACATAATGCTTATTAGAAAAAATAATCCTAACAATATATACAAAATGATACAAAATAGCTGTTACAGTCAAGAAAGAGATCTTGGAGTCATCATAGATAGTTCTCTGAAAACATCTGCTCAATGTCCAGCAGCAGTCAAAAAAGCTAACAATATGTTAGGAACCATTAGGAAAGGGACGGATAATAAAACAGAAAATATCATAATGCCACTATATAAATCCATGATACGCCCACATCTTGAATACTGTGTGCAGTTCTGGTCACCCTACCTCAAGAAACATATATTAGACCTGGAAAAAGTACAGAGAAGGGCAAAAAAAATGATGAGGGGTATAGAACAGCTTCCATATAAAGAGAGATTTAAAAGACTGGAACTGTTCATCTTAGAAAAGAGATGACTAAAAGGGGCTATGATAGAAGTGTATTTAATCATGACTGGTGTGGAGAAAGTGAATAGGGAGGTGTAATTTACCCCTTCACATAACATAAGAACCAAGGGTGACCCAATGAAATGAACAGGCAGAAGACTTAAAACAAACACAAGGAAGTACTTCATACAACGCACAGTCAATCCATGGAACTCGTTGCCATGGGATGTTGTGATGGCCAGAAGTATAACTGGGTTCAAAAAAGAATCAGATGAGTTCCTGGGGGATAGGTCAATGGCTATTAGCCAAGATGGGCAGGGATGCAACCCTGTGCTCTGGTTGTCCCTAGGCCTCCAACTGCCAGAAGTTGGGACTGGAGGACAGGGGATAAATCTCTCGAAATTGCCCTGTTTAGAAGACAGGATACAGCTAGGTGGACCATCGGTCTGACCCAGAATGGCCCTTCTTATGTTCTTCATGATCACTTTTTAGGTGTCTAAATATAAACTTAGGAGCCTTACTTTAGACGCTTGTCCTACAGCATCTGTTTCCCTTGAAAGCTGATTCCATAACCTACTAACAGTGAGTGATGATGTTCTTCCTAATATCCTCTTTGAGCCTCTTTTCTTAATTTGTGTTCATGGCCATAGGCTCTGCTAATATCCTGTCACCCAGGCAAGTTCCCATTTCACTCCGGGTCCCATATGGATTTGTATCTTGTTATTAAGTTTCCTTACATCATTCAGCTAACCAGCTATCAGGTTTAATTGTAGGATCAACGATAGCTTAGGAAACTAATAGTAATGGGTGGGGGGGAGGAGAGGCTCACCCTTTTAATCACAAGGAGACAACATCATGATGGGTAATGCCCTTTCCAGGTGGGAATAACTTAACGGTGGAAACTAAGTGAATTTTTTCTGATGAGCTTGTCTTGTCTTGTTTCAGGAATCCTGTTTATTCCCTAAACAGTTTAGTCTTTTCTAGGAAAAATCTAAGCTGGACAGAACCTCAGAGAAAACAACCTCAGAGTACGTTCTGTTAGACTGTAGAATAATCCCCAAGGTAAATGATGGAAACTCCATTGTTTGAGTCATTTAAAACTAGACTGGATAAAAGCACTGGCAAATATCTTACAGTGACAGAAGAATGGACAAAATAACCTAATAATCCTTTTCCCTCTCTAATGTCTATGGGTCCGATTCTGATACTGTTGGTCATATTACACGGTGAATTTAATGGGGGCACTCTGAAGGTACTATGTAATGTAAGGACATCAGAACGTGGCCCTAAGGTAGTACCATGGGCAATGCAATCCTAAGAAAACAAGCCCAAGAACTGCTGTGCTAAAACACAAACGCATTTTCAGAAATATACATGTTTAAAACCTACATATATCTCCCCATGTAACATGGCAGATACAGCCCTGGAGCCTTAAAAAAATGACCACCTGAGCTGCGAGAAAGAGGCGTTGGGTTTTTTTTTACAGGAACTCAAAGTGAATTCCATTGAACGTCACTGAAGAGCAGGAATTGCCCTTGCAGGACAGCTGGAATATTAAGGAGCCGGGACTGTATTTGATATGAGTTCAATTAAAATACGTGGCAAAACGCTCCTGGTGCCTCCCAGCTGCACTGTTCTGATGAGCCACGGCAAGCCGACAACACTGAGAGTAAGAAGCCTGTTTTTTTTTAACGGCACTTTCAAACTGAAAACATTTTCTGTTGTTGAATGTTTCATGGTGACTTGTTTTAAAAGCTATAAAAAGCAACCAGAGCTGTAAAGGGAGAGCCCCATCGACCAATATAGGTGTTGTCAAGGCAACAGTATCAGGCCATGCTACATTTTTGAGGAACTGAAAACAAAACCTGCCCTGCACCTGCAGGCGTCTTAAGTATCAAACACGTCTGCTAACCTCGTACCCTGAATAGTTTCCATCTTAGGAGAGAGAGAGAAACTGCAGCTGAACTACTGAGATTCAGCTTCCCAGAATTGCTAGTCGAATCAAGATGGGGAGATCAGCACTGGAAACCAGTCCCCAGAACGCAATAAACTGGGGAGAATAAAGCGCAGTCTTTAAAATATTTATAGCAATATTTTATACCCTAGAGGAAAGGGAGGCTAGGGGGGAAAGAGAGGAAAGAGGTCCAATGGCCACTGAATAGAAACTCACATGGTGAAATTATGGCCACACTGAAGTGAATGACAAAACTCCCATTGATTTCAATGGGGCCAGGATTTCACCCCGGGTCACTTCCAGAGGGATTGTATACCAGACAGAACTGGGGGGGAGAATGAACCAAACAGCAATTGGTAACAGAAAAAGGGGAAAGAATTAGAGGAACCTACTTAATCAAAGCCACCCATTTCTATTCAAGTTAAAAAACAAACTTTAGTTGGAAATAACCAAATATCCATCCATGTGAAAAGACTGTCTCCCCCGGATTTATACAGATACTCAGGAAGTATGGCTAAATTAAGGAAAGATTCACCAGTCTTACCAAATGACATTTAAAACCAGGATAGATTTTTAAAATATTTTTTACACTGACACTATTGCTTGGCTTTCACATAGACTGTCTAACATGAGACACAAGTAATATCAGCTAAATTCCACTCTCAGCTGTACTGGTGTCAATCCAGAATAATACCATTAAACTGAGTGGAGTCACTTCAGGTATACACACACCGGTATAACTGAGAGCAGAATGTGGCTCTCTACATACCTATTTAAAAATCAGTTACTCAAGAGTAGTGAACGCAGTATGGATGAAGTTCTGATCTCAGTTACATCTTCAGTTTGCCAAATACCAGTAGTGATTATTAAATGTTTCCCAATTCATTTTCTTTTGTTCATTCGGGTCTCAGATTACAAACATATCATACTCGTACATCTCAATGTTTCTGCAGCAAATATGCATTTACTGTAATCCATCATTTATACTCTCTCCTGAACCAAATTGGAAAATATGCCTACTCCCTACTAAAGTGATCAGTATCCTGCTCCAAGCATAGGATACAGATACTGAGATGCCTGCAATACTCTAATTCTTGGCAAACAACATGAGCAAACTCTGGCTTCTTCTGTCACGTGTCTCAAAGACAGGGGAATAAGATTCTCCTCTCACACTGACAGAATTCTAGAGATACATCATTGACTTCAGTTGAGTTACACTGGATTTACATGGATGTAAGTAAGATCAGAATCTGATCATGATCTTGTTTCCCCAGTGGACCCATTGTGGGACTAAAATATAATATTAGTTAGGCTTTGTTCTCAGTGGCGGCTCCAGGCACCAGCGCTCCAAGCGCGTGCCTGGGGCGGCAAGCCGCGGGGGGGCGCCCTGCCGGTCCCTGTGAGGGTGGCAGTCAGGCAGCCTTCGGCCGTGCTTGGGCAGCAGGACCGGGAACCGGGACCGCCCCTGCCTGCCTTGCTTGGGGCGGCAAAAAAGCTAGAGCCGCCCCTGTTTGTTCTGCACTGCAGAAGTAGACTTCCTAGTCAAGGAATGTTTGGGGCTATATATATAAATCCACGATTCATTCACTGTCAATCCTAGTAGTTGTTGTGGACATTAACTCATGTTATTTCCAATGTTTTAATCCCAGCAAGTGATTAAAATTATTCCAAAGACCTGATGTCTACCAGAGATCAATGAGAATTTGCATTCATGGATTAGACTCTGAAACACTAACATGGATTAGACTCTGAAACATTCATGGATTAGACTCTGAAAACTCTCCGCTGGAGAAAAGAGATTTCACCAGGGTATATCTGGCCATTTTTAATTGCTGCAGAAACGTGTGACTTTTTTCTGCTGATAAAAAAGGCCTGTTAAAAAAGTATAGTAGGAAGGCCTCTCAACCGTATCAACTAGATCCCCATTCATTCCCTGAGACATCCACAGTTTGACAACCAAGAGGAAGATTTAAAACCATGCAGCCACAGCATCCCACCATTCCAGCAGCAATCATGCATTTACGGTACTCCATTGTTTATACTCTTTCAAGAACCAAACTGAAAAATCTGCCTAGTCACTGCAAAAGTGATCAGTAGCCTGTCCCAGACATAGGACACTGAGACTGAAACGCTTGCAGTACCCATCAATTTCACCATAGCCTTTGCAATTGCTGCAGTACAATGAACTGGCGTGGTGTTGAAAAAGGGATAACGTTAGATCCCAGCTCCTATTAGCAGTAGATACCGTTTTTAGACAGAGGTAAAAGTGATTTCCATGCAGTCAGGCAAACAAATGCAGGGAACAGTCCCATTGCACTGAGGTGTGAAACCAGCCTTATGAAAATAAATTAGGAGCATTTAATCATAGTAATATTTATTGTCTAGCCAACCCCCTCCATCCACCAACAGTTTGAAACTCTGGAGTCTAACAGGTGTGCCTCCTGCCTCAAGGAACAAGGTTTTCTCATATTGAACCACATACAGCGTTACCACTAAAAGGAGAAACATTAAAGGCTGTAGAAAAATCCATGGGAGATGGAAACTCCTTAAGGTTTCCCTTGGGGAGTTCTCCCCAGTCATTACATTGGAGGAGAGGAGGGGGCAATTTATTAGTGCATCCAGGGAATCCACAAGAGGCACAGGGCCATGCGCAATAAGATTTTGCAACACCCAGACTGACTCCGTGGCCCACTGCACCACCTTCCAGGAAGCTAGTGGCACAGTCTTGTGGAAATGCACTGCCAGAGACCCTACTACCCCAGACATCCCTGTAAAGCACACAGCAGAGAGTGGGGAATTAATGCAGCCTAAGGTGCAAGCAGTTGACTCCCACAGTCTGCACAGGCAGCTCTGAACAAAGAGCTCACCCTTAGTGCATGGGACTATGAAGTCAAACCAGTCCCACCTGTTTATGGTTCACAATGGCCGTCAGCGCAGCAAATCCAGTCTGTGAAATAATCAAAAGAACAAGAATTTCCTCTTTGATTGTCCCCTTAATTTGAGGATCTCAAAGTGCTGTTCAACCAGTTAATGAAGTCTCACAAGTATAACTGTATGCATTTTGTTAGCAGGCAGATAGATACAGAAGGCAAGGCTAAAATTTCAAAGCACTCAGCAGTTCTCAGTGGATCCACCCTCAGCACCCCTGGAAACCAGCCCATTTATTCCATTGCTTTCAAATAGATTTAGGTGCCTCGCTGTAACCACACACATATGAAAAAGTTGGCCCAAATAACTTGTTCAAGATCAAACTATCAGTCAGCCTCCATACACAGACTCCATACTGTAAGCATAATAGCCAGGTTAATGCTTAGATACCAGAGAGATTGGGTGCTTTAGAAGCACATAGACAGAGTTCTGCATACCGATAAACACACAGAAAATGTAGAGTCTTGGCAAAAACACTCAGTGTAGAGGGCAAAACCCTGACAACAATAAATGTGTGTATTGCTTGAGCTCTCAAGCAAGGAGAGAGAGAAGCTTTCAGAAAATCCCATGACCCCACAGTGTAGCTGCGATGCACACATGCCACCACAAGATAAGACTGCAAGTGACAAGGGTCAAATGTAAGTGGATCTTGTAGCAAAGAAAACAACATCAAGACCTTAGCACAACATGGAGTAAAGGGGAGTTAGCTAAAATGTGCTGCCACTGACCTATGGCCTTATCAGATGTGGTTCCCAAGGCACAGCTATGGAAATTGGCAGAATTAAGAGACAGGAAGCTAAACAACCAATGTGGAACACAAACTGTGTGCCGTGGAACTTGGAACATAATTTTAAAAATGAACACGTTGTCTGTTTATTGCAGGGGGGTTACTCTTAGTGCTGCTGAAAGATCTACAGCAAAGGAGACTGGGCAATAGCAACAGTGCCAACTTCCCCACACCAGTGCACCGCAACCAGGATCACCGCTTCAGGCCCATCGGTCATTAGCCTCTCTGCTGGGATGAATGTCCAAGCTGCCAGTTAATGCCACTTGCAGCAGTGAGGTTTGTGATGAGAAGACTTGCCTACTAGAAACTACTCTGAGACCTACCGATTCATTTTGCCCAACAGCCATGACAACTTTTGGTCATAACTGACCTGGGCTGAACTCAAATAGTTTCAACGTTTGGAGTTTCAGTGAGAGGTTGAAATGCCGAAGCAGAAAAACACCGTTAAGATAGCAGCATGATGCAAGAATGAGATGCATTCTAAACATAGATGAGACCCTGCAGTTTCGCCAGGCTTAAAGTTTAACTGCGTCACCCCGCAAAGGTCATGCATGCAGCTGGCAACCCATTGCTCAGTGTGCCAGCAAGCTTCACCCCAAAAGAGGCAGTTTAGGTTTAGAAGAAGCAGCTTCCCACCAGCCACAGATAGAAAGACAATTTATTAGTATATCCTATCAGCTCTAATGTCTCAGTTGTGCATAGGCTAGCACAATTCCATACAAGGGTAAATGGGTGGAATTCTGTGGCCTGTGATATACAGAAGGTCAGACTAGATGATCTAATACAGTGGTTCTCAACCAGGAGTCCAGGAGTCCCTGGGGGGTCCGCGAGCAGGTTTCAGGGGATCCTCCAGGCATGGTCAGCATTAGACTCGCTGAGGCCCAGGGCAGAAATTCAAAGCCTCACCGCATGGGGCTGAAGCTCGGGGCCCTGAGCCCCATCATCCGGGGCTGAAGCCGAAGCCTGAGCAATGTAGCTTCGCAGGGCGGGGCGGGGGGGCGGGTGGCCTGTGGCGTGGGACCCCAGGCAATTGCCCTGCTTGCTACCCCTTAATGCTGGCTCTGGCTTTTATATGCAGAAAACCAGTTATTGTGTGACAGGTGGCACAATATAGCATGTTGGGGGGGGGGCTCAGAAAGAAAAAGGTTGAGAACCTCTGATCTAATAGATCCTTCTGGGCTTAAAATCTATGAATCTGTCAAAGATTTGCTTTCTATTACATGGATAATTTTTTGTACAGCGCCTAGCACAATGGAGTCCTGGTCCATGACTGGGGTTCTGGAGTGCTACAATAATACAGCTGAATAATATGTTTGTACATTGATAGTACATCGTCATAACAAAAAGTACAGCATATCAAAGAATGTAGGAACTGAGCCAAAGCCCATTAAAGTCAATGAGAATCTGACATTCTCTTAATCCCCGACACTAATTGGGATGTATTTCACAGTCTTAGTAATGAATAAACATATGAAAGGAGAAAAAAAATCAATCCAAAATGAAAGCCAAATAGCTGCTTTGGTTCTGAGCGTTAGACTAAAAGCTGATCATACATTAATAGAATAGCATCAAAAGAAACAATGTGATTGCTGCCATGAATCAGCTAGTTTTAATTGTCTGACTTTCATTTCATGAGTAGGAGACTTTTAAATGAACATAAAACTAAAAACAATTTTGGATACCCTCTTATCCTGCATAACGTTAACCTTGAATCTACTCAAACGCTTTATGTATAAGAGAGCCCAGAATAGTTTGACTGTCCTTCATTGGCTATGAAATTGATTTTAATTGTATGTTCACTTTGAGGTTTGGAACCAACATTCTTGTTCTTTAGATCAATAAACCTGAAATGTTCATCAGTGTATATCCCTCTGAATAGATTTCTTCATAAGATTCCACGCCAAGATCAGCAGTTTAGCCTGCTCTTCTTAGACATGTTTTGTTTGTAATGGAACGAGCCTGTTATTGAAATGAGGCATTTACTGTAATAAGGAAATTCAGCTTTATAGCTCTCAACTTTTTTGCTAGCACACAACCAGAAATTAAACAAATAATGAAGAACAAAGCAGAGTTTCTGAGAAGGGAACTCTGAGAGTTGCAATGGGGTGTTCTGTGCTTCTACAAAAAATAAATTTTAAGTAATATTATTTATCTGCTTTGTGGCTGCCAACCCTGAAATGTGGATGATGCAGATGCCCTGTAGATATCAACCTCTATTATCGATCTGGAGGGTTGGGAGAGAAATGTTAGTCTGTAGAGTTAAATCAGCCCAACGTTTTTCAGTATTGTAAAGAATTTGAAGGATTAAAAGTTAGCTATTGTGTTTTAGCCTCTTTGTTGAGATGATACAATTCTCATTAAACTACACAGAAAAATACAAAAAGAAAATCAAAATTTCATGTCCCAAGCATCTGAGAAAAAGGCAGTTTACATCAGAATTAGAAAAAAGGCAGCATCTTTGCACCAAGGAATTAAGATGGTGAGAAAGGTAACTGGCATCTAATCTGTTTGAAAATTGTGCTGCCTAACTGGACAGAAAGGCTTCTAAAATTAATTTGTCAAAGCCAAATGCTTTAAACTGGGATTGAAATGTACAGGTTACAAGTAACTGGTTACAAAGTGATGCTGTCAAAAGTAAATCAGTTACATGCTGCTAGAACTTAGTGTCTGGCTTTGAAAATGAGGAGAATTAAAGTTCCATTCATGATTTATATTTTCGAAGGACTCATGTATGGTCTTGTATAGAGATTATTAGAAAATGTTTACAATATATGTTCATAAGCATAAAAGCTGTTTTGATCTTAGCAAATATTTGATTTGGTTTGATTTTTTTAAAGGATAGTTTAACACTGGAAGATCTAATCGCAATAGGATGTTTTAAATTCACAGCTACATTAAAAAGGGCATCTCTGACTAATAAAAACAGTTCAGCTATAGTGATATTTTTGCACAATACTGAGCAAATTAATTCATATACATATTAACACTGTTAGCAGTGTTTAAACCCAAAATTATCTGGAATTATGTAAACTTCATATTTAGAGTACTAAACAGGATTCCTGGTGCAATACCAAAAACTAGTCCAGATATTAAAGTGCCAGAGTGTTTAGATAATTACTCTTTTAACGTCAATCAACTACATTAGCTGCTGCTTCGTACAATCGTCATTAAAGGCTCACTCCCGTAAAGTGCTGAGTGCCTTCCATGCCCACTGACTTCAATGGGAGTTGAAGGTGCTCAGAAACTGGTAGGATCAGATCCTGATTAAACAGTGCACTAGTTAATGTGCTATCAGGTTGAGATTGTCAGAAGTGACTTCTGAGTTACGGTGCCTCATTGTGGGGGGCCCAACGTGAAACACTTTAAAAGGGCCAGATTTGCACAAAAGTGCTGAGCACCCCCAGTCTCTTTACAGTGTCTTGGGTGCATACCCAAAAGTACTAATCATTTTGCTTTATCACATATGGAATTCCATAATTTATATGAATCATCATCTTCTTGTAATTTTGTAAGTGAGGAGCTCAGTGTGCAATGAAGAGATGGGGATTCAGCTGTATTTCACAAAGCATGCAACATCTCTAGAAAGAAAACGTTTTTGTGAAGGGTTGGGAGGGGTTTTTACACATAAAAAATAGTAATTTAACCTGATTTCTTATCATAAAAACTACCCGGTGAGTCACTGATCAGTACGATGGTTTGTTCATTTCATTTACTTGGATGTTCTGAAAATGTTTAAGCATGGTTGTAAGTGTAAATTAAGGAAGTCTGAGAGCTGCCTGTGTCTGTATTTTCAAGGATATGAAGAAAAAATTCTATTGAATTGCAAGCAAATTAAACATTTCCTAATGAATTCATTATAGAACTGATATTATTATAAAGGCAGTCTGACAGAAAGATCGCCAGGGTTTTACATTAATTTAATTAAAATGTTGTGTTGGGAGATAATCCATTATAGGATTCAAGATGTCTGTAACAAGTTACCAGTGAAGTTTTATAATTAAGCAGTGGTCACTTATTAACTGTTTGATCTTGACACGTTAATGAGATATAGGCCTGATCCAAAGCCCCTTGAAGTCAATGGAAAGACTCTCATTAACTTCCGTGGGCTTTGGGTCAGGCCCTATGTGAAGATGTATAATAGATTTGGTAGTTTTATGCACAAAATAGTGACACTTAAATACCAGCACAAATTCATTTTTAATCTGATTTGTTTTGAATATAATAGCATACATTATAAAGAAATATGTAAGGTAAGAGTCCACACTAAGGGTAATATTTGTAAGAGTCCATGGGCTATAACAGATTACCCCATATACTGAGTCTCAGTGAAATACTCAATCACCAGATGTCAGCTATTCTGCTATGCAAGACAAATCACTCTATTT
Source organism: Emys orbicularis (assembly GCF_028017835.1). Classification (NCBI taxonomy): domain Eukaryota; kingdom Metazoa; phylum Chordata; order Testudines; family Emydidae; genus Emys; species Emys orbicularis. The sequence continues at coordinate 132,573,807 of NC_088687.1, read as the reverse complement.
AGCCTGCGAGTGTAGATTCTTCTTTTATTCTACAGTTCAAATGTAGATTCTTTTAGTACAGATAGAGTGGGTAAAACACGAGACTCAAGAAGCCCTAGAAGGATTCAACACCATGATACTTGCTAAATAACATTTGGGAAAAGTCACCTAGAAAAAGGAGGATTTCTTTGTTTTTCCTCAAAATCACTGACAATTCTACAATGTAAGATCCTTTGCAAACTCTTGTAAAGAAAATGCTGGGGTCAAATCCTGCTCTCAGTTTCAACTGGTGCAAATCTGAAGCAAGTCCCGTGACTTCATCCCTGACTCCCCCTGGAGTCCATTATGCCTCCAGATTTATACAGGTGGTTACTGAGAGCACAATTTGACCATCCACATGGGCCTGATTCCACTCCCATTAAAGTCCATGAAAAGGCTTTCACTGAGGAGAATAGAAGTTGAATCAGAGCCTGTGTTTTCAAGGCATAATTCTCATTCCAGCTGATTCCTCTAGTCAAGATGTTTTTTTTTCACTATGTAGTTAAGTTGTGTTGATTTTCTTCTGATTATTTTGATTACACTAAATTACCTAACATACAGGTTATGGACCACCTCTGCTGTTTAGTTACTTTCATCCCTTTTTATGCCAAGTTTCTCAGAAATGCTATCAGATCATAAAACAAGTGCTATCATGAAAAGAATATGAACACTATGGTAAAATATATATATATATACACACACACACACACTTTAGAATAGGAGCCTGAGGAATTATTTATTTGACTTTACTTAATTTAAATTAAATAATTTAATTTATTAATGCTAACATTTGGCTTATTGATGAATTTTTCATTTATTTTATTGAAAGTAATTTTCTGACTTTATTTTTTTGGGTTAAGAGAGAGAGATTTTATTTTATTGTTCCTGCTTGTTCATTTCAGTGCAATTATTGACCTTTCTTGAAATGTTTACGTTTACGCCAAAATAAAGTCAATCTGCAAGTCAGTGTTAAGCACATTATGTTATGGGCAAGATTTTTTTTTTTACCCAAGAGTTTATGTGCAGGCGGCGGATTATCATTGCACACTGTGGTAAATGTCGGGTAACAGGAACCTAATGGACTAGAAAATTCTGAACGCTGCACTCTGTGCGCCATATTAGAAACCCCTATATACTAAAAAAACCAAACCAAAACCCCACAACACTCTACTCCACGATTTAGCTGGGCTTTTCCTTCCAATTCTTCAGAATACCATCCTTCTAAGAATGTGTCCAGGGAATTACCTCCATGCTGTAATGGGGAATAGTGGAATAGAAATGGAAGCACCATTTCTGAATGTGTTTTGAAGAGTTCCCTTCTAGAGAAAGACAATGGCAAGTATTGTAACCCAAGCTGGCCGGGCTGTTATGATCAGAAGATGTTAAGAAACACCAAGAACCAAGGATAATAATCCAGAGAAGTGAAATCAAATCCCAAAGCCACTGAGAGAAGATTATTGGGGTGGATGGCACTTGGTAAATTATGGAGAAAATCTCCTGAGATAATGGAAAATAGAAATATTTGTAGTATATGATCCTACTTGAAATGTAGCTATGATGTGCTTTGCTGTAGAGAGTAATGCCTCCGAAAGGTGTATCCTGCAATCAGAGTGTTCGCCATAGTAATTTGGGACTGACGTTACAATGGGTTATAAATACTCATATAAAGAGTTGGAGCCTGTTCATCTTTGCTGGCTTCATTTGAATCAATGTAGTTAATTCACCTTTCTCTAAAATGTGGCAAAATTGTATCCTTTCTGATGCAATAAAATCTGAGTCACTCTGCATTGGAGTTAACAACTTAGTCACTACTATGGAGAAGGAAATATAAAGAACAGATTCTTTCCAGCTGCCGGTTTTGATTTCACATACACGTTGCTTTTCAGTAACAACATACACGTGTTGGACTCACAGCTGCTTTTCCCTCCTTCCCCTTAGACACGTATGAAGTTGAGAAGCAGGATGAGGTCAGTAACGGAAGAGAAGCCCTTTCAGGGTGGCCCAGCAACACCATTGCAGTGAGGGGTCTGCCATGAAGAATCAACCCATGAACTCCCAGACTATGAGCTGGTGGGGGCTGCATGGCTGGGGGCTGCATGTGCAGACTCTAGTGACCAAGTTATGCTATTTTGGAGCACCCCCTGCTGGCCTCTGCAAAAACAGGCAGCAGTTAAAAGGGAGCTGCTAATGGACACATGGAAACAAATTCTGATCTTGGTTACACTGGTTCAAAATCAGAGTAACTCCATTGAAATCTGCTCTGAATTTATGCCAAGGTTAATGAGAGCAGAATTTGGCATGCTTAAACTTTTGGGCCCTGGGCTAAAGGCGTTGCTTTCTGGCTCTGTGGGAACAAACACGTCTCTGTTTAATAAAATTAAAATTTAAAAAACACTATGAAACGGTGGGAACGAACTACAGTCCCCACATAATATACACCATCTGATCCCTCCTCTTTACCAGGGGTGAAGGTAGACAGGGCACCTGCCCCTGAATGCTTGCACAGAAATATCAAAAGGGATAGGAGAGAAAACCATCTAAAGACGTTAATCATGGTCAGGACACAGAGCATTTCAGATCAGGATTAGCTCTCCTGCCCTACTAAGACACAAGGTAAAACACCCCGGAACATGGCCCTCTGTCTCTTCCAGTGGGTATTTATAGCAAGGCTCACACAGTCTCCTGCTTGGACCGTTTACCCAGATTTCATCCCAGTGTTGATTGGAGCTTTTCTATATAGTCCAACTTTCGAAGCCAGGTTCTGAGCAGCAATAGTAATCCACAATTCTGAGCGAAAGGTCACCTGGAGGAGCCACATCCCCTCCCCACACCCACTGTGCTCCGCAAAGAGCTGCCAGAAGCACTACAAGGGGAGAACGTCCGTGGGTGGGATGGGACAGGGGACAATGAGCTCAGATTCCTAGGGAGGGAAGTTCAGTCATGCATCAGTGACTCTTGAAGATGTCATTTAGGAGGGGCACTTGGTTAAGGCATCAAAGGCCCCAGCAGCCTTCTCTTCCCAGTTAAACTAGTGCCTGCGTGACAACCAGCAAAAGGGAAGGGACTGGGGAGACCTTCTGGTGTCCCAGACAAGTTGTGCTAAGATTCTGAACTGAACTACAAAGATCACTTGATCCGTGGTACTTACATGGCCCCCAGGGTCCTAGCATCTGAGCACCTCCCAATCTTTAACAAATCTATCCTCACCACATGCTTATGAGGTGCTATTATCCCCATATTAGGGTGGAGAACTGAGGCAGAGAAATTACGACTTGCCCAAGGTCACAGGAACATCTGCCGCAGAACTGGGAATTGAACCCAACCCATGAGAGTCCCAAGCTGGCACCCTAACCCTGGACCATCCTTCCTTGCAAACAGATGAAACTTCTCTCAAACCCAGAACATCAAGGCATGGGCAGCTGAGTTAGGTTTAACTCCTACTAAGGCGACTGTGCTTTATATTTTCTGGATAGCAGTGTCAGCGTGGCCATGCAGGGTGGTTTAGATACAAACAACAGCAGGCATGTGGTGATGCTTTTCTCTGACAACTGTACTGACCAAGCAGGTTAAACCCAGATGCAGAGCATATCCATTTCCACCTGTGTGCAGTCTGAGCCAGACCAGATCTCTCATCTGTCTGAGCAGAGCCTGAGCATGGACTACTCGGGCCCCCGTGATGAGGGACATCAGACAAGTTTATCCTCCACAAAAAAGAAAAAAAGGGGGAGGGAGAAATACCTGTGCTTAGCTCAAAATTTCCTTTCTTCTGCAGGAAGGACCCACAGATCCATTGCATTGGTCTACAGCCTGTTTGCAGCTCCAATGACAGAATAAAACTAGAAAGGACCCATGGACCTTCCTACGCAGAAGAATGTGTTAGACGTTTTAAATATTAGGACTCTTCTCAAGGAAAGAGCAATATGTTCTGCAGACTCCCCTAGCTCACAAGCTACCTATCAGATCAGCCCTTCTTCAAAGGGCTTCTAGAACTTGGCTAGAAAACTGCCTCTCCAGAAAACTTCCTAGAGACTCAGTATTGTAGCTTGAATTTCCTCTATTATAATGGCCTGATCTAGAGACCTTCTAGCCTTAGGAGAAGGCTCCCTGTTTCCCTTAGTCTATCCCCTACTCGGCAGTGTATAGTTTAAAGAGTTCTGGAATGCTTTGGCTAGTGCGGTTGGACTTTTTAAGGAGGAATTCTTCCTAGTTAATTCACACTTGCTGTTCCCTTGTTTGGGCCATTGGTAAATACTTTGCTTTTGTCTCCCATTTCAAGCCACTGCCTTCTGCCAGTCCCTCAGGTGGAGAATGAACAATGTTTCTAGCTTTCTCCCATTATACAAGAACAAGGGATGCTCCCTCAAAAGATAACAGCCAGCAGTTATAAGCTAGTACATAAAAAGGAAGTCCTTCAGACCCTGTGCAGCTGGGCCTGTGGATTCCATTGCTGCAAGGGGTCAGAGTCCAATTTTAAAAAGGGCTGGATAATTTTAACAGCAGCTGCCTGGTCACTGAGCACATATCACTATGCGGACACTGATAGGGACAATTGAGTCTCAACATTTTAGGGTGTCAAAAGGATTGCTGTGGGAGCCAGGGAGATTTTTCCACCACCGTGGAGAGCATTGTGCAAGTACCCAAGGACTTCAACCCTACAAGCTACTGTGTGCCCTCAACACCCACTCAGACCAGCCCCAGTTCAGCAGGATACTTGAGACTGCACCTGAATTCCAGCACATGACAAGTCCCATGGGAGGAATCATGTAATGAAAGTTAGGCATGTGTTTAAATATCATGTAGTTACGGGGACCTCAGTGAAAGCTGATGGTGCTCAGTGCCTGGCAAGTGAGAGGCCCAGATGCATGGGATGGAAACAGCTGAGGTCTGAAGTATCACTGATCTGTTTTAAATCCATGAAGTGTCAGGGGTTGTTTACTGGACTTGGTGGACCAACTGCTCTGCCTTTCTCTGCCAAATCCCTTGTTGTGTCTCACGCATTTATAGTCTGGGGATAGGTGGCTCTGCCTTTTCAGCTCCATCTGCAGAAAGTGTCCAATTGTGTAAACTAAAAAAAACCCCATTACTACAGCACAAATGGTAAACACAAAAAGATGCAATGAATATAGCCAAGTACCTGACCAAAGCAAGGAGAGTCAGAGTTATGTCTGTAACATTGTCTCCTTGATCGAACAGGGCCTGCTGGTAATGAGATATGCAGTATTGTGTCTTATTCCACACCCAGACAATAACCATGCACACTGGGTCAGGCTGAGGACCAGTTTTCATAGCTTTTAGTGCACGTTTTCTCTTTCGGGCAAAACATCCCTGCAAAGTGTTGTGACACAGGCAATGGATTAACTGGTTAGAGCTGCAGGCTAAGAATCATGTTTTTTATGCTCTGTTCTACTCCTAGCTCTGACAGTTAATTGCATGAGATGTAGGGCAAGTCAACTTAATCTGTGCTCCGTTTCCCCATGTCTAGAACAGGTCTGATTCTTCTCTCCCAGGAGTAAGAATTAGAAAGCCAGCATTTTCAAAGCAGGTGCCTAGAGTTAAGCACTTAATTCCAGATCCAAGCACCAACATAAGTTGTCTGTATTTTCAGAGGAGCACTTAACACAATGAACACTGTGATTTTTATGCCTCTGAAAATGAGGCCACTGGTATTTAGATGCCTAAACATGGGCTTAGGTGCCTGACTTTAGGCACCTAAGAGTGAAAATAGGGACCTTAAACATACACCATAATGACATCCTCAGTTGTAATGTGCTATATAGTTATAATAAAGTGTTATTACACTTGCTTCCACCGCCTGCTCCCCTCCTCTCCCCCCCACATACAGAAAAAGAAAACATCCAGATAATATTATAAATGTGAGGGTGAACAAGCACATGATGCCTGCTACTGCATCCTCCCACTGGACTCATCGATCAAGCTCACGGTCAAATACGAGGGCCCAATGATTTAGTTATTTTGGTGACGTGCCCATTTGTTTTAGGGAAATCAAAGTATGCAGAAAACAAAAATTGTCCCTCCCTGCCCCAAAAAAGACCTCTTTTTGGACAGCACAATGTGAAACAAGACAGGATCCTGTGTAGGAATTAAATTATTTTTGCTTTATTGTTCATTCTACTATGATGTTATAGAAAATAAAGGGATGAAGTCTGAAAATTTCACTCGGTCAATCTGAAACAACTTCTCTCTGGCTCCATGTTCCTAATCTAGGCTGCAGTGATAGTATCTTACAAACAGTTTCTTACCACAATGTTCCATCATAATCACTTTATTGGAAATGCTCTATTGAAGGCCATCTTGGTATAAAACTATGGGGCAGTTTTAGAACTGACAGGACACGTCTGCAGGGAGGAGGAGGTTTCAGATAACCAAAATAACCTTTTTTTGCAAAAAGGGAACAACATCTTACTCACACGTGCAGCATTTAGACACAGATGCAAATTCTCACTCAGTTTCATAGAATTTGAATGCAAGTGCTGCAGTTTAACAGGTGTTGTTCAGACACTTGGGTGACAGGCAAAAAAAATATTTTGATAAGATCAAAGAGGAAATCAAATGTGAACTGGTGCATTCAGTGTGGGTGAAATTCACCCTTGTACAGAGAGCCACGTAAGGCCTTCAGCTACACAAATGGGGGCAGATCCTCGGTGCGTGGAAATAGTTATAGCTCTAGTGAAGGCGATTTACACCAACTGAGGTTCTGTCCCATCAGGTATTAAATATTTCATTGTAAAAGAGAATCAGAACAGTCAAAAACCTGGCGTTACAGCTCTTTATTTCAGTGCCCATAACATACAAAGTGATGACTCACGTTTTTGACACTATAACATGCAAAGCACCTATAGGTGGAATAGGATACATCAGATGATTGCCTTGTCCTCTTGCTACATTTGTATCCAGTCCAGGCAGGAAGACTCAATATTCCTTTGCTTTCCGCTCTATCCTCCCATGAATCAACCCAGCTGTGAGGTGTGATAAATTGTCTTCATTCCTAACCGAATGATTTGCCGCTAAGGTACTAGACATTGTTGAAAGCTTCTCAAATACACTTCTGTAAACTTGATCAAGGCCCCAATTCTGCTCGTGTTTACAAGGATGTCAATCTGGAGTAACTTCACTGATTGGAATAAATCTTGATGGGAGTTACTGTGGATTGACACTGGTTTAACAGAGCAGCATTTGGCCCAAAGGATGAAATTCACTCCTGTGCAAAGGGCCAGAAAAAGCCTATGCAACACTTCTGTCCTGACCCTTTGCACAGGGGGTAAATTTTACCCATGCAGAATAACTAGGCATTCTGTACAATTAAAAACCATGATGTTAAAAAAAACCAAACGGGAGAAAATACAGAACCAAAAGGTTCCAATAAGGCATCAGCAGGTCCCAACTGGATACGCCCTGATTTTACATGCTGCATCTTTAATTTTTCCTCCCAGCAAACTAAATAAAAACAATACATTGCGATCACCTTTCCCCCCACAACAAGACGCGGTCAGAGCAACCAGCGGGTTCAAGTTCTGTAAGACGTGTCCTTTTTGGTAAACGCTTCTTATAAAACAAAATAAAAATGTTAAAAGCAACTTCTGTTCAAGTGACTCTTTTTTAAAAAATGACAAGCGTTCCTGAACAATAAAAAATAGAGAATATAGTTTAAAAAAAAGACATTCAGTAGCACGTCAGCGGATCCCGACAGGCCTTCTGCCCTGACCTCTGCAACTGAGCCGGCCGCTCGTTAAGGCAACGTGTCAGGTTGGCACCATTACGACAGCTGTTTGGAAGGCAGGGAGCATCGTGTGGCTGGACTGTGTCAGAGGGCCAGTTTCTCACGGGCGCTGACAGAACCATCTTCCATGCCAAAGTAAACCACGTTGGCCATGTTGATAAAGAGACCTGTCTCCACCACTCCTGGGAATAGAACATTCACACACAGGTTAGGGGCTCAAACCATCTCTTATCTGCCAGGCTTACCACGGCTGCTCTAATCCTCTAGAATTAGGGACTGTATTATTATTATTCACTGATCAGGCATCCAGGCCAGACGCTCAGAAGGTATTTAGGCATCTAACGCCAATTGATTTCAACAGGACTTAGGCATTAAATACACTTGAGGACCTGGCCCTCAAAGTCTACTATGGCTTTACAAAATCAGCCTCTGTACTGACAAGCTTATGAGATTTATGCTTCCGGACATAAGCCAACCTAGAATTGATGGGGGGAAGAAAGGGTTAAGAAAAGTTTCCCTATAGGCAGATTATCCCAGAATTCCCCACTACAGGATTTCTTGCACCACTCGCTGGAGCAGCGGTACTGGCCGCTGTTAGGGAGGGACGCTGGACTAGATAGACCATTATGCTGAGCTGGGATGATTGTTCTTATGGGTATGAATAGAACAGAGTGAAGTGCTTGCTAACGCCCTGACTTTGCAACCAGCTCAGTGCAAGAGGACATCTGCACCCATGGAGAGCCCCGCTAAAGCCAGTGGGCCTCTGTATTGGTGCAGGAACCCAAGCTCTGTGGCCCTCAGAAGGATCGGGGGGCTAAGCAAGTAGCCCCACAGCAGTCAGTAAGCACCATGCCCTGAAGCAAGCATTGCACAAACACACACCAAGCTTACACGTAACAGCAGGAGTGAGATATACAAGGGAAGGGAGAACAAGAGTTGCAGGAGTACTATCAGTGGGAGCTTTGGATTAGAATGCACGTCTTGATGGCTGTTTCTTTTCCTCTTCTACCTTACGAGCAACCAGCCTTTTTGCAGCAGGGCATGTTTCAGAACAGAAAATAAAGGAATCACTGTCACAACAGAGACAAGTGGCACAGAATTTTCACTAGCTGCATGTGAAACCGACAGTCCCTGCTGTGTAACTCTAGATAGAGAGTGACACATGGCAACTTTCACCAGTTCGTTTAGATTCATTTTACTAGCATTGCTGCCTGGGGCTCAAGGCTGATATCAACTGACTGCTGGGAGCCAGTGCAGAAAAATACGTTCAGACGCAGTGGAATGGTGAACGTCAAGACACTGGGTATAATCCTATCCCCGCTGGAGTCAATGAGAGTTTTGCCATGGACATCAATGGGCACAGGATTTCACCCTTTATTTTTAACTGTAATAAAACAATACAGATGATCCATGTACAGCAAGTTACAGGGAGCAGATACAGGGTATGATTCACTTCCAGATCTTACGTGCTGACTGCGCTGACGCTGCCCCTGCCACCTGGTGCTTTACACAGGACCAGCTCTACGCACCAGCAAAGCAAGCACGTGCTTGGGGCGGCACAATTCCAGGGTGGCATTCCGTGCAGTTGCGGTCTCGGAGGGGTTTTTTTTTTTTTTGCTTGGACAGTTGCGCTCTCGGAGCTTGGGGCTGCAAAAAACCTGGAGCCGGCCCTGGCTTTACAATCCAAAATCCAATCCTGCGAGATTCCCCAGCAGCAGGAACTGAGGGTGCCCTGCACCTTGCAGGATGAGAACAGAACGATTCCAGTGGCCTGGACGAGAAGGGGAGGCTGGCGGAGCAGGGCAGGGCTTTTCACTAAGGGGGGTGTAAGATCCGCCTATGGCTTAGCTTTGAGGAGGTGGCTCCCCTGTTTTGCCAGGGAGTTCTAGGTGCAGGGGAACATCGGACGAGGCAGGAAGGTGAGAGTGAGACAAGACTACAAAGGGAAGGAGGAGGGGGGGGAACAGAAATAGAAGGTGGCAGAGTAGTGCAGGGCACTGAAGGCAAGGACAATAGTCTTGAGCTTGGGGCAGAAGGGGAGAAGCCAATGGAGGTATTCTAAGAGGCCGGGATGTGGGGGAAGGACACCACACAAAGTCCAAGCAGCAGAGGGTGGCTATTTAAGCTGCAGTGGTTTGGGCAGACTGTGGGGGTGGGTCAGATGTCACAATGTGGAGCTCCTCCACGCAAAGCTGGGCTAGGGACCAGATTAGCAAGAAGCCACTTTGGTACGACAGGCGTTATCACTAGGAGACGAAGGATTAGTCCCTCTGGATGTGATTCCTGCATTCTCACCACCACCACCACCTCTGATGTAGGTATGTCCATAGGCCCCGAGTCAGCAAAGTACGTAAGCACAAGCCTCACTTTTAGCATGAGTAAGCTCACTGACAGCAACAGGACTGACTGCTCGTATGCTTAAAGTTAGAGTCATGCTAAGTACCCTGCTGAATCAGGGCTTTAGGGAGGAGATCACAATAGAGAAAATTGTGCAGAGTGGTACGCAGGGTTTAAACTATATGACCAAGATTAAATTTCCCCCTCCTTGACGTAAAAGGCAAGTTACTGGGCGCAATACAGGAGGAGCTAGATGAAATTCTCTGGCCTGTGATATGCAAGGAATCAAACTAGATGATTTAATGGTCTCTTCTGGCATTAAAAATCTATGGAAAAGTATCAGAAAGAAATCACCTGGAAACGAGTTGCATTATGCAGCGAAATAGCGAAAGCTGTATTTGTTACAACAGGCCTCCAGACTCCTTTTCCCGAACGACACTGCTGTGCTCGTCCCGACAGTATGAAATGAGTGGCATGTATTTAAATGGTCTCCGAACAGAGTCATGTTCACTAGTAGCACTGAAAATCAGATGCACTTTTTATGGCTGGAGAAGTGTTAACGCGGACACCGTGACCAAATGCCAGTAATCTGCAATAGAAATTCCCCTGTAGCACCCTTTTCATCTCCTGCCTTACACTGTTGTACACAGCATTACTGGGTGCTGTTACACAGCTGAGACACCTTCCTCTAGAGCGGGCTCCATTCAGTGGCCTGTGGAAGTGATCCCATAATTTGTACACAGTTTAATTTTGCTTTGGGATGAAAAAGGGTTAAGAAATGCAAGACACCAGGATTTTGTTGCCATTAATGGTTTCAATAGCAAACATCAATTAGGATCCAAGTAACCTCATACCTCTTCCATAACACCCCATTTCATGACCACACACTTCCTGTGTAAGGCCCTAAGGCTGCAATACACGGCCAGCAGGCAGACTGTTGCACTGGCCCATGCACAACACACTGCAGGATTGGGGACACTGTTTAACCTGGAGAAAACGCCCATATGATGAAGAATGATACCCAAGCGTACCTAGTATTCTCTTTTAAGTAAAATATAAACTCTGCTGAGAGGTTTTAATCCGTAAGGGCCGCTTTTTGCAAACCTGATGCTCAGTCGCGCTTACTCCTGCGCAGAGCTGCCAACCTTGCTCTGAGACTTTTAGGGATGTTTATGGAAAAAAAATCAGGGAAGTTGCTTAGATCATCAGTAAATGCCAAAGGTGTGAAGCCAAATACAGATGGGGGTTTGGAGGTAGCACCTTAACCGCTTGGGCTGCATTTTAGATGCACTTCTGCACATGTGAGAGTAAACAGGACCTTTCCCTCCACTCCCTGTCTATGGCCAAGGGGGAGGCCTGGGTGCCTTGCACCCCTCATTGCACCCTTGATCCAACCCCCAAAGAGGGAGACGGGGAGGACTGCCCTAGGAAAGCTGTCCTCCTATGCTGCTTAGGGCTCTTAATTACCCTGGCCAGTTCTGGGCCTGGACCTTCTTCCCAAGATGATCTTCCTCCTCTTCCCCCTCCTCTGTCATGTTCCTGCTCTCTTCCTCTGTTGCCTCCTCCTGCCCCTCCCCCCCAGACTGCACAGTGAGGGTGTGACAGGAGACAAGTTGCAGTGATTGTCAGTGGGGCTTGGGGCGCTGCTGGATTCACCGCCCAAGCCACAGGCAGTGTGTTATGCTCTAACTACCCCGGGCACATCCTGCTGGAGCACTCTCGTTACTCAGCGCGCATTAGCGTTGTCCAGCCGGGCCCACCTGGGGCAGCTGGAGCACAACATGCAGCCTGTGGCTTGGGCAGTGAACCCAGCAGTGCCCCAACTCATTCAGAATGGCTCACCTCCTATCAGACCCTCACCGCGCAGTCGGTGTATGCACCACAGGGTGGTGGTGAAGAGCGCCCCCAGCTGCCACGGCACTATTCACTGTGCTCCTTGGACCTCAGTGGTGGTGAGTGACCCGTATGCATGCATGCACACACACACACACGAAATACACGTGCACTTGCAAAATTAGTTGATTTAAGCCTGAATTACGAATTTCGTAATTACATATAAAATCGGGAAGATTATGGAAAATTCGGAAGGGCTAGAATCTCTGCACAGCACGTTTCCTCACAAGTATGCCACACATAACGAGCAGGGCTGCAGAATGGAGTTTAAATTACTTGTGTACCAACTCAGACAAATTTTGTTCTGAAGAGATGAATGAAACAATGCTGCCACCTGGTGGATGATCTCATAACTACGGATATCACTTTTTTTTTTTAAATAAGTGTAATTTAAGTCAGGGTAAAAGCAGTCCAGCTTCTTACTGGGAGTTGAAATATACAAGTTTTCTGTTTTATTTTATTTGACCAGCAAAAGGTCATCTGACTAACCCCTTTTTGAGCTATACAACAGTAAAAAAAAATTCTCTTCCTAAAATTAAATCACTGCCCGAAGCTCGATGGCTGTGTCTGCAGTGCAGATGGGAAGTGGAATTCCCAGCTCACGGGGATGTACACGGGCTAGCTTTGATTGAGCTAGCGCATTAAGAAAAGGACTGTGGCTGCAGCAGCACAGGCAGCGATTCAGACGAGACGCCCGAGTGTGTACCTATGATCTTAGATGGGATCGTACCCTGGCAGCTAGCCCATACCGCCATGGCCACAGGGCCATGTTTAGCAAACTAGCTTGCGTACGTCTACAGGAGCTGGCAATCGCACTCCCCAGCTGCTATGCAGACGTACCCTACACATCACAGCCCCACTTGTGACTTCATAGCCACTGTAAACCTTTATACAAATAAGGGTGAGATTTTCTTTAAAAGCACCTAAAAGTGAGTGGGTCTACATAGATTTTGTATCTGTCTAACTGTGTCTGTTGGGATGAGATTCTTTTACCAATAGTTTTACCAGTGCAGCCCCCAGCATGGATACTGTTGTACTGGCACAGCTTATTCCCCTTCTGCATGGGAATAGCTATGCGGGTACAAGCACCTTTACAGTGGTATAAACTGTTTCCACCCTAGGGGGATTGGCCCACTGGAACTACCCTGGTGAAGTTACAGCCCTACGGCATGCGAGCAGAAAAGCCCTCGTAGGGGTACAAGTCACGCCAACTCTCAATGGGGCTTCGATGTTTTTGAAAAATCCCACCCCAAGAGTCCATCAACGTTGCGAGGAGGAGCTCCTACCTGAAGCAGCACAAAGAGCATTCGAAAAAGATTAGGATCTAGTTCTCCTAATGAAGTTACAGTGCTGTAAAGTCATTGGCATCGATGGACACCAATGTAATTGACATCTCACCACTCAAGATACTCAAGTATTTGCTACCTTTAAGCATGCGAGTAGCACCCTGGTATTTCCATGTTTAAAATTAGGCAAGGGTTTATGTATCTCACTGAATTAGGATCTTAGGACTCATCTGGACTAGAAAGTTTTGCTGTTTTAACTATACTGGAATAGTTAAAGTGACAAAAACCCATCCGGGGTGTACACAGTTTTACACCAGGATAAGCACACTTATGCCAGGATAACGTATTCCAATTCAGGAAGCAAAATATACCATCCCTAACCAAAAGAGTTATACCAGTATAACTTCATGGACTCATAGATTCTAATGCCGGAAGGGACCATTGTGATCATCTCGACTGACCTCCCGCATTGCACTGGCCAAAGAACTTCCCCTAAGTAATTCCTAGAACAGATCTTTAAAAAAAGAAAAGAAAAAAGAAAAGAAAAGAAACACCCAATCTTGATTTCTAAATTGTCAGTGATGGAAAGTCCACCACGACCCTTGGTAAATTGTTCCAATGGTTTATTACTCACACGGTTAACAACTGACGCCTTATTTCCAATGTAGGCCAGACCTCAGGAACTCAGTAATTTTTTAATATGAGAGATTACCTGGTATCATTTTTATAGCTGTGTTCACTTCGTTCCACTTGTGGACCTTGTCAAACTTCCAGTCCAATATGAAATTCCCATTGTCTGTCACCACGGGACCCTAGGCAAAAAGACGTGCTGTTAACTACCTTGCAAGGATTTTTTTTAATTTTTTTTTTAAACTCAGGCACAAAGTTGGCTGCCCTCACAGTTTCCATTAGAAATAAAAGTCTCAAACAGAACATTTAAAATAAAGAAAATTGCTGTTATTCAACTGTGTCACTGCCCCACTCATTGTTTTGCACCAGGTGGGGAGAACGACAACAACAAAAAACAAACACACAGCTATCCAGTTTACATCAAAGCATGTGGGGCTGTGGACTATGGAAAGCACTTAGACACCTTGGTGAATGTGGGACTAAAAATGTATGTACCTTTGAGATGAACCTGCTCTCACTGTTGTCAATGGCAAAATTCCTACTGGCTTCAGCAGTGCAAGGATAAAATGCTATTACATGGTGTTTAGTCATATTCTACACAGAGGCTGGAAGACACAGCCCTTAATTAACCAATTTAAGCATGTTAAGGGGATGCTTTTCATAGAGTGACCCATTTCAGTACCCTAAAAGAGTCTGTCCTAGGCCGTTAGAAGTGCTTCAATGCAAAACACCACCACTATTAATAATACTTATACCAAAAGGTACTAATGACGACTATGAGAGGAGTCTTGGAGGCAAGGATAATCCCTTCATTAAGGCCAACGGACATGCTGAGTACTTTCTCAGGCTCAACAGAAAGAGCAAACAAGTCCCTTCATGTAGTAAAAACAGCGAGAGGCTGTGGCAGTAGACCTCATGACAGGTCAGTGCTAACCCTTGTGGAGGGGTTGCCCTGTTTGCAAACATGGGTGCTAGCATTTTGGTTTGCCGGAGAAGTGTGATCCTGAGAGGAAGAAGATGGACAGATCTTCTTGGGCACAGAGCTCTTTGGAGCAGCTGACTTGGGCATTCTGAAAGACGCCACCTGCTGCTGTGTTCAGGGTAACAGGACTTTATTTACAAGAAATGTCCACAAACAAGATGACTTCAAGAATAGACCTGACTCATCTCACAATTTCTCATCCTAATGGAAACAAGCCTGCAAGGCACCAAATACTGGTGAACCGATCAGGCCAAATGAGAAACAATACATGATATTAAGCACTAGATTGCTCTTTTAATCCTCACTCACTAATTCTCACAAAGCACCTGTTAAGTAGGCAAGTATTTTACAGATGAAGAAAGAGAAGACCAAAGAAGATAGGTGATATTCCCAGAGTTGCACAGTTGAGTCAATGGTAGATCCTAGGAGTTTGGCACAGATCAGGGCTTAAATTCAGCCGGAGCCATCCAGAGCAGAGCCGGTAAATATTTTCAAGCCCACAGGAGCCCTGGGACACCCACTGAGGGGCTGAAGCCTCAAGCCACCTGCCGAGGGGCTGCCCCGACACACACATGCCAACCTGCAGCTGAAGCCCAGAGCCCTGAATGGGGCGAGGAGAGGGGGGGCCCTCCGGGAAGCCCTGGCACAGATTAACCAAAGTGCTGTATGAACATAGTACTTTGGAAATTCATCTCTTAGCAGTCTTATGAAAATAGTACTAGCATTGCCAGGGTGCTCCTGTCCATTGGATTTCTATAGATACGTAACAGCTGAGAAGGTCAAAGAAGCTGCATATTAGAGCGGAAAGCTGTGCAATCCCTTATGCAAAGAATCCTATGGAACTGAATATTCAAAAAGTCATTATTCTGAGTTTGCCCATAAGGTAAGTATTAAAAACTAGAGCGGGATTTTTCCAAGTGCTTTGTAGAGAGACATGTGGAATTAGCACCACAAACAGCAAAGGAAAGTCACATGGTGAAACTCACAGCACGCCACTTGGAAACATTTATTTCTCAATATGTAAAGATTTGTCTGTATGGCAACAGGCAGAGCTGACTGTTATATCCACTGTCAAAAAATCTGGTTTTAACAGGACTCAGCAGGTTGTCTGAAAGAGTGAGATAATAGATATGTCTCAAGGGTTGATTTTTCAAACAAACAGATGAGGATACAAGTTTTGTGACGTGACTTTACTCTTGGAGGAGATCAGAATGAGGAGTTCTGACCAGCAAAGGAGAGCAAAACATTCCAATACAGTCTTAATTTCTTAGCAATAGACTAACTGCATGCCTAATGGTCCTTTCTAGTTTACTGCTTTGGAGAGTGACTGTGAGGACATCTGCAGTCTATGAAAGGAAACAGACAGAGGACATTAAACCTCTTCATCGCCATGTTCCCACTGGGGCTGAGAGACCCTGCTTGGCCTGAAGGTGAAGAGAGACACACCAGTCATACCTGACCTTCCTGAACCCTAAGCGCTAAGGGATTCCCCATCAGTGCTCTCTGGGAGCTTGTCACTCATACACACCATAAGAAGATGGATACTACTCAAAAGTCACAGAACAATAAAAACCTAGGGCCTAATCCACAGCCTACTCAGCCAGTGGAAGGACTCCTATCGCCTTCATCTGAGACTGGATTAGGCCCTTCAGAGCAATTCTACACCCATGAGCAACATTCCTCACGGATGCATTAGAACAGCCCCATGATCAAAACTTCGGATCTCCCAGGACTGTGGCCAGGATGATGTTATTAACCTATGGCTGTCAGAGAAAGATTTTTACTGTATTTTGGTAACAGCAACCTTCTTCCTAATACACCCAGAATAACATTTAAGAACTACCACATACAATCTCGGTCCTCCCAGCAGAGAGGTAGAGAAGAAGGAGAATACAAGGGTTAGTGCATTAGCCTGGGACTTGGGAGACATATGTTCAATGCCCTGCTCCATCACAGACTTCCTGGGTGATCCTGGGCCAGGCCTCTCTGTGCCTCAACTCCCCATCTGCACAATGGGGATAAAAGTACTTAAAGAAACAGACTTCTGCAAAGGTAAAAATAGGGACTTACATTTTCAAGATTTTTGAGTATCTCCCTTTCCAGGTGCCCAATTTAGAATTGTAAAAATGTAAGGCTGGAAGGCACCTCCAAAGATCATCTAGACCAGCCTCCTGCGCTAAGGCAGGACCATGTAAACCTACACTATTCCTGACAGGTGTTTGCCCAACCTGTTCTTAAAAACCTCCCATGATGGGGGCTCCACAACCTCCCTTGAAAGCCTGTTCCAGTGCTTAACAACACTTCTAGTTAGAAAGTTTTCATAACATCTAACCTAAATCTCCCTTTCCGCAGACTAAGTCCACTACTTCTTGTCCTACCTTCAGTGGACATGGAGAACAATTGACCACCAAGCTCTTTATAAAAGCCCTTCACATATTTGAAGACTTATCAGGTTGCCTCCCTCAGTCTTCTTTTCTCAAGACTAAACATACCCAGTTTTTTTAACCTTTCCTCAGAGGTGATGTTTTATAAACCTTTTTACCATTTGTATTGCTCTCCTCTGGACTCTCTCCAGTTTGTCCACATCTTTTTTAAAGTGTGGTACCCAGGACTGGACACAGTACACCAGCTGAGGCTTCACCAGTGTTGAGTAGAGCAAGACAGTTACCTCCCATGTATTACATACAACACTCCTGTTAATACACCCCATAATATTAGCCCTTTTCACAACTGCATCATGCTGATTCATATTTAATTTGTGATCCATTAGAACCCCCCGATCCTCTTCAACAGTACTACTGCCTAGCCAATTACAACCCATTTTGTAGTTGTGCTTTTGATTTTTCCCTCCTAAGTGAAGTACTCCGCACTTGGCTTTACTGAATATCATCTTGTTGAACTCAGATCAGTTCTCCACTTTGTCAAGGTCATTTCGAATTTTAATCCTGTCCTCCAAAGGGCTTGCAACTGTTCCTAGCTTGGTGTCAGCTGCAAATTTTAGAACCATATTCTCCACTCCATTAGCCAAGTCATTAATGAAAATATTTAGTACAGGACCCCACTAGATACAGCCTCCCAATTTGACAGCAAAACATCAATAACTCTTTGAGTGTGGTATTTCAACTAGTTGTGCACCCACCTTACAGAGATTTCATCTAGACCTCATTTCCCTAGTTTGCTTATGAGAATGTCATGTGGGACTGTGCCAGAAGCCTCACTAAAATCAAGATACATCTAGTTTACTGCTTCCTTCCTAACCACTAGGCCAGTAATGCTGTCAAAGAAGGAAATTAGGTTGGTTTGGCATGATTTGTTCTTTACAAATCCATGCTGGCTATTCCTTATTACCCTTTTATCCGCTAAGTGCTTACAAATTGATTAATAATTTGTTCCAGTACTTTTCCAGGTATTGAAATAAAGTTGATTGGTCTGTAATTCCCTGGGACCTCACCCGACCTCCACAAGGTCTCGAAGATAATTACTAACGATTGCAAAATTGTTTCAGAGAGTTCCTTAATTACACTAGGATGAATTTCATCAGGCCCTGCCTATTTGAGTACATCTAACTTGTCTAAATATTCTTTAACCTGTTTCCCGCCCTATTTTGGCTTCCCTATTATTCCTTCTCCCTTTTTGTTAATATTAATTGTGTTAAGTATCTGGTCACCATTAACCTTGTTAGTGAATAATGAAACAAAATGGGCATTAAACACCTCAGCCTTCCTGATGTCATCAGTTATTAGCTCTCCTTCCTCATTAAATAGAGGATGTACACTTTCCTTTATCTTTCTCTTGCTCCGAATGTATTTAAAGAACCTCTTCTTATTGCCTTTTAGGTCTCTTGCTAGATGTAACTCATTTTGTGCCTTAACCTTTCTGATTTTGTCCCTACATACTTGTGCTATTCTTTTGTACTCCTCTGAGCAATTTGTCCATATTTTCACATTTTAATAGGATTCTTTGTTGATTTTCAGGTCATTAAAGAGCTCCTGATGGAGCCATCTTGGCCTCTTACTAGTCTTCCTACCTTTCTTTCTTAGTAGGATAGTTTGCTGTTGTGCCTTTAATACTGTCTGAGAAACTGCGAGCCCTCTAGAGCTCCTTTTTCCTCTAAGATTTCTTTCCCATGGGACCTCGCCTACCTGTTCTCTAAGTTAGTTCAAGTCTGCTTTTTTGAAGTCCAATGTCCTCATTCTGCTGCTCTCACTCCTTTCTTTCCTTAGAATCTTGAAATCTATCACTTCATAATCACTTTCATCCAAATTGCCTGGAATCTTCCGATTCACAACCCATTCCTCCATTAGTCAGAATCAAGTGTAAAATGGCTGTGCCCACTTCCGCCACTTTCTGAAACAAAATGTTGCCCCCAATATATTCCAGAAATGCATGGAGCATACATTGTGTTTTGCTGTCTCACGTGAGACACTGTAAAAGGGCCTGAGTTTCAGAAGGGGATGCTCAGCAAGTAGATGTTCAAAGTCACTAGCCACTTTTGAAAATTTAAGCCAAGAGGTTTTTTGTTCTTTTATGAATATTCAAAAGCACAAACCGTATATTCGCACACACATTATCCGTCACATTTCTGTTTTGCCACCTGCCACGCACACCCATGTGGGGGAGCGGTCTTCTTCAGAGACCTTTGATCATACTGACCGCTTTCCGAACAGCCATCCTCAGCTCAGCAACGCCACCAAACTTCCTGGTCAGTGCTTTGGTGACTGGGACATAAGCCATTGGGATGACTTCAATGGGGATTCCTTTCTTCCATTGCTCCCCAAGGTTCTTAGAATTTTTTCTACAGGAAATTGGTTTTAAACGGGATTAATATTAATATTACAGCACCTAAATATAATAAAATAACAATAATACATTTAATACTACTACTACATAATAAATAATAATAATACACTCACATATAAAGCCCCAAAGGGCACAACATCCAAGTCCTTTAGGGGGAAATTCAGAGGAGCAGCAGAAAGCCTAGTGCTCCATTCAAATCCTCCTTAAGCCTTTTTTGAGACAGATTCATAGATCTTAAGGCCACATGGGATCATTAGATCATCTAGCTTGACCTCCTGTATAGCACAGGCCACAGGAGTTCATCCAGTTACCACCCAGAACTTGTGCAGAAAGACTGCAGGTTAATTTTCTATTATCCTACAGATGTAAGCAGAGGGGGAAGTTAGCCCAAGAGCAGATGACGATGCCCAGCCAAGTTGGAAAGCTGGCCAGACAGCTGGGCGTACCCACTCCCAAAGGCACGGGTACAGATAAATTCTGAAGCGAGCACGTTCTGCAATTTGGGAACTCTGGGGTTTTGCAAATTAAAAAACAAAAGTCAAATTCAATTCATGAGGTGTCAGTAGAGCTGGGCTTACTTAGGCCTGGTCCTGCTCCCATTGACATCAAGGGCCAAGCGCTCACTGACAGCGTTGGAAGCAAAATAATGCGCTCACTCAGTGAATGAACTCACATATTTAGCTATGACTGAATTTGGCCCTCTGTCTCCACCTTGTGGGAATGAAGTGCAGTACATATTTTACCTGTAGTCGGCAACAACGACGAAGCATTTTGCATAGCCTGCAACTATCTTTTCCTGTGTCAAGCACCCTCTGTGAAGAAAATTAAGAAGTAAACACATTAAACTGGCCTTGTCATGCTTGGTGGGCCCAAAGGATGACAGTATCCCTCACATTCTCCCCACTCATTCTGGAGGTTGTTTCACCCCCTCCCCCTTCCTGTAAACCTAATGTAAATTAGTGCTTGAGAAGGTACCAGAATGATTGCCATGGTCACTGGGGAGATGGCAATTAGCCAAGCATACTAACAAGCAGAGTCTCTGCCCAAAGGGGACTTAGCACAGAGACCCAGGACATAGAAGACTGCTCTCTTTCAACCTCTACAGGTGGTCCAATCAGGCCCAGGGTGAGGCACAGTGATGGACGGGCCAATATTACTATGCCTGCTGTGTGGATACCCAGGGTTGTCAGCCTGACACCCTTCGAAGCACTGAATTCACATGGAATCCCCAAAACACAAATCTGCTCCTGACTGATCTGCGTGAAAGGATTAAGAAGTCCCCATGAACTTTAGCCAAGCCCCAAAGCAATCACGGCTTGTATCACTAGATGGCGATGCTGCTCCTACTCCCACCCCTACTCCCTTCTGGATATTGGATAATAAGATCTTTGGGTCAGGGATTGTCTCTCACTAAGTTTTTAGACAGCGCTACACACAGTGGGGCCCTGATTTCAATTTAGACCTCTCTGTGTTATCATAACAGAAACATTTCTAACAACACAAGTAGTTTAATCTATTTGTTTAAGCCTGGCTGCAGCATTGCAGCCGTAAGCAGATACAAGAAGGCACTGCTTACCCGCCACCTTTGATAAGGCTGAGGTCAGAGTCCACCTCGTCAGCTCCGTCAATGGCGACATCGAGCTGTGGGAAAAGAAAACATGGCTTGGAAACCTTGGGAAACAAATGTGCTTGTCATGAAAACTGTCATGAAGCAGGCACCTGCTGTTTGCACAGCTGCACTCAGCCCCACAACTCATGCATCCGCTAAGAGCTGCCCACATCTTACTGCACAGAAAAGTATCCTAATGCCAACAGGAGGTCTGATACTACAGGGAGAGTCTAGTCAACACCAAACTGAACCCAAAACACTGTTGGAAACAATCCCTGATTTCTAGATGGCTTGTTGAGTACACTGAAAACTAGCTCTGGGTAGACTCAAGGCCAGATGGCTCAAAACAAGCGTCTCTTGAAAACAATTACACACAGATACACAGCCACAGATAAACAGCAGGCAGCCAGCAAGTCCAGCTATAACCTACCACACCACGGCAAGCTGCTGATCTGGTCTAGTCTTGTTAGACAAGCAAGGACAGTATGTGAATGGGAAACTCCCAGAGAAAATGCCGGCCCTGCAGGAAGTGGTGGCGGTGGTGACTCAACAGCTAGCACTGTTCACTCCAGGTCGGTGCTGAACTGACACGCAGCATGGGGCAGGGAGGCTGGGCTGCTAAAGATGCCACTGAACCTTTACCCAGGGAGTGGTTGTTAGCCCCAGAGTCCTGGCCAAATTCCAACATGCAATGTCTGGCCCTTCTAGTTTACTTCATTTTGTGTTTGTTCAGGATTAGGGAGTGGATTTAGTGCTCAAGAAATCGAGGGGTCAAACAAATCAGCCAGAATCTGACAGAACAAGCTTCCTGCAGCTCAGGTACTGGACTTCCACTCTAACCTGCACACCTTTTAGTGCATCCCTGGCTCTCTCCTGAGCACAGATCCTCAGTCGGTCTGTGATTCTGCAATGTGAGCAACCTAGGACTAAAACACAGCAGGCTCATTTCCACCTGTGCCCTAGCTCACAATCCAAACCCGGGTCTCGAGAGCCGAAAGGGGAGGGCGTTATCTCAACACACCAGCCAGATCCTTTCTGCAGAAGAAGTTATCGAGGCTCCGCAGATACAGAAGTGATTTCATTTCTACAGTTCCCTTACCTCCGGGTGCCTGTCCAGGTCACTTAGGCTTAGACCATTCTGGAGGATCAACTGACGTGCCTACACAATGAAAACAACACAAACATTTTGTCGATAATTAAAAGATTCTCTAAAAGCTGCACAACCAGCTCAAACTCCTTTTGCTGGTGTCCCAGCTCCACAGTCTGACCGAAGAGATGGCTTGGGCTCTCCAGTCTCAGCTTCCAAAGGCATCTTGTCCTGCAGCAGGAGCAGGAGCAGGAGAACTAAGTAACAAGGAGAAGTCTCCTTTGCTAGTTAGAGACTGGAATTCTGTAACAACAGGTATTACCACTCCTTTGAATTGAGCGGGGCTGTACGTTAGGATTCCTGGTTCCTCCTCCTGCAGGGCACCATCAGTTCCCATTGACTTCAGTGGGAGTTACTTAAATCCTACAAGATCGGGAAAACACTAGACTCCTGGGTTCTACATTTGTCTCTTCCACAAACTAACCCACTGTGTGACCTTGGACAAGTTGCTTTCTCTCTCTGTGCTTCAGTTCACCCCCCTCTGTGCAATGGGAATAGTAATATTCACCCCACAGAAGTGCAGGGAGGTTTAACAGTTGGAAAATGCTTTTTGTTGCTGCATGGAAAATCATTTTTCTTTTAAAAGAGACATTGGGGAGGGAAACCAACTTCCCTGACAAAGACTGGGGAAGTCTCCTGATTCTGCCACGCTTTGCAACGATGAGTCTAATCCCCCCTAACGAAGAGTGGCTTTCTGTCCCCTGTACTGGCTAGACTGTAGAAGTTTAGGAGTCTGCCTCTATCCCTTTAATTCAAGCAGAAGAGGTTCCCGCTTATAGACCCAACAGTGTCAGGTTCAATCCCCATCCAGGGGAGTGTTATAGCAAGTTGCATTACCTGAGCCAAATTCATCCCTAATATAACTTCGGTCAAGTCAAAAGCTCCTGGCACACTTTTGAGTATTGAGCTCCCCCGCAGTTTGAACTATTGCTGACATGTCCTACTATTTAATTTTTGTTCTTTTGTACCGAGACTAAGACACATCTTTAAAGAGTTCCCTGATTTTACTCTCTGTTTACTCAAATCTTTAATATTACAGTGAGGTTTTCCTTTAAACATTCTAGGCCATATCCTGAGGAAGCGAAAGAGGCAGCGGAGTTCCACTTAAGTCAATGGAGCTACATCAACTGAGGACCCGGATCTCTGTATTTGCCATTGTGACGTTGTGCAGTCTATATGGTTTTATAAAAACATGATAATAAGTGAATATAACGTAACTGGGATATGCTTCATGTAAAAGGTCTCTTGTAAGGTATCATTACAAAGCTTATAATCTACTGAGTATGGTCATCTGATTTGTATAAATGTACCACTCTTGTATCTAAAACTAGAAATATGAAATATAACTCTGAGGGCCTATTGTAATTATGTAAAGTGTGGGCCATTAAGGATGGTTTGGAATCTTGATGACTCCCATTGTCTGCAGATGGTTGTGTTTACCTGTGAGTCTTCCTGTATATGTGTGTGCTGGCAAGTGAGTAATGAAGTCTTGCAGTGACATGTGATCATGTCACCTGAACTGGAATCCATCTTTAACCTGGTGCTTTTCCAGTGAGGGGGGGTGGAAACCCAGAGGGACAAAGGGTTCCCGCCTTATGCAAAAGATATATAAAGGGGTGGAAGAGAACAAAGGAGAGAGAGGAGCCATCATGAAGAATCCCCTAGCTAACACCTAAGCTGGAACAAGAGCTGTACCAGGGGAAAGAATTGTGCCCAGGCCTGGAAGGTGTCCAGTCTGAGAAAAAACTTACTGAAGCATCTTTGAGGGTGAGATTATCTGTATTCAGTTTGATTAGGTATAGATTTGCGCATTTTATTTTATTTTGCTTGGTGACTTACTTTGTTCTGTCTGTTACTACTTGGAACCACTTAAATCCTATTTTCTGTATTTAATAAAATCACTTTTTATTTAGTAATTTACTCAGAGTATGTATTAATACCTGGGGGAGCAAACAACTGTGCATATCTCTCTATCAGTGTTATAGAGGGCGAACAATTTATGAGTTTGCCCTGCATAAGCTTTATGCAGGGTAAAACGGATTTATTTGGGTTTAGACCCCATTGGGAGTTGGGCATCTGAGTGCTAAAGACAAGCACACTACTGTGAGCTGTTTTCAGGTAAACTTGCAGCTTTGGGGCAAGTGATTCAGACCCTGGGTCTGTGTTGGAGCAGACAGGAGTGTCTGGCTCAGCAAGACAGGGTGCTGGAGTCCTGAGCTGGCAGGGAAAACAGGAGCAGAGGTAGTCTTGGCACATCGGGTGGCAGCTCCCAAGGGGGTTTCTGTGATCCAACCCGTCACAGCCATGCATGCAGGTCTCAGGAAACGACAGCATTTGGGAGTTATTCGCTCCAATAGGATGGGGAGACTGGGTTCACAGAGTCATAAGCAAGTGCAGAGTTCTCATGACCAAGAGATAAAGCAGCAGTAACAATATGGCTCCTGCACATAAGTCAAGGATTAGAACAGGGGTAGGCAACCTATGGCACACGTGCCGAAGGCAGCACGCGAGCTGATTTTCAGTGGCACTCACACTGCCCGGGTCCTGGCAGCTCTGCATTTTAATTTAATTTTAAATGAAGCATCTTAAACATTTTAAAAACCTTATTTACTTTACATACAACAATAGTTTAGTTATATATTATAGACTTATAGAAAGAGACCTTCTAAAAACGTTAAAATGTATTACTAGCACACGAAACCTTAAATTAGAGTGAATAAATGAAGACTCGGCACACCACTTCTGAAAGGTTGCCGACCCCTGGATTAGAATGAGACTTTCACTATAGGTACACGAAGAAGGTTTCCTAAGTGTAGCAAGACAGACATGGAACTGCCCAGCACTTGGAATCTCACTGACATGCAGCCTGCTTTGGCTCTACAACTGCTTTAACTAGGCGGAACCCAGAGCTCTCCTCGGTATTAGATGGAAACCTACAGTTTGTTGCCAAGAAACAGCCCAGTTGCTAGGTTATAACCCCCTGGGTGACTATCCAGATGATCAGTACATGCACAACTCCAGAGGAAAGGGACACACATACACAGGGCTGGTTTCCAATCTCATATACACAGGTTTGGCTCCACTGATTTCGATGGATTTACACCAGTGTTGGGGTGGGTGGGTTTGATTCAGGCCCACTGACACTGATTCTCCTCTGCCTTACACCTCATGCAGTTATGTACACATGGGGGAAGTGGAAGTAAGATGCTGCCACACTGATCTGGTGGTATGTAGTGCTTTCTTTGCATAGGTCCCAGGCAGCCAGGGAAAATCTGTCCCCATGTCTCCAGGTGTCAGACCCCCGACCTGAACAGGCTCCTCAGTACGCACCTAGTTACAAACCTAGTGTCCAGGAACCTGTCAAACATTTTTTATTGTTAATTCTACTGTGTAAATCAAACTCCATTGGGGTGAATGGTCATGATCATTTCATAACAGATCTGAATTTAACTACACACATAGGGCCAAATTGGCTCCTATAACAACTCTCCTGGAGTCAATGGATACACACCAGGCATGAATCCCATCCTGCAGGGCTTTCTCCTGGCATTTACCCTTATAAATCCCCAAAGCAATCCCTTCATCTTGAAGGTACAGGGTAGGGGAAACAGGAGTCAGCTTCTCCGTCCCTACTTCTCTATGCTAGATAACTCCTGCACTAACTCCTTAGCCATCCATAGCCAGGAAGCAGAAAGGAGAGTTTTGTATAAAACAGGGGTAAGCAACCTATGGCACGCGTGCCAAAGGCGGCACGCGAGCTGATTTTCACTGGCACTCACACTGCCCGGGTCCTGGCCACCGGTCCGGAGGGCTCTGCATTTTAATTTAATTTTAAATGAAGCTTCTTAAACATTTTTAAAACCTTATTTACTTTACATACAACAATAGTTTAGTTTTTATTATAGACTTATAGAAAGAGACCTTCTAAAAACGTTAAAATGTATTACTGGCACGCGAAACCTTAAATTAGAGTGAATAAATGAAGTCTCAGCACACCACTTCTGAAAGGTTGCCGACCCCTGGTATAAAAATATGATGGTACAACATTTAAAGTAGTGCCTAGAGTCCCCCAACTGAATTTGGGGCCCCATTACATTAGGCACTGTACATACACACAGAAAGAGACACTCCCTGCCCTGAAGAGCTTGCAGTCGAAAGAGACAACACAGACAAAGTGTGGTGAGGGGAAACTGAGGCACAATGGGGCAAAGTGACATGCTCAAGGTCACACAATCGGTCAGTAGCCGAGCTGGGAATAGAACCCAGGTCTCCTGACTCCCAGTCCAGGGCTCTATTGGCTAGACCTCCTTAACATATGCATATTAGCATCTGAGTAACAGTGAAAAAGAAAAGCCTATGGTAAAAGACAAGTGAATTGAACTTAGAATATTGTGCCAAGTGGAAGGACTACATTAGTGTAACTAGTTTTCACCTAAGACTGTAAAAGAATTATCTTGTCTTGGTGCAACCCACATGGTAAGGCCAGTTAAGAATTGCAGCACGCCCATGCAAGCCTTACTGTCCTCTTCCCATTTTCTCCAGGCAGTCATGTGACACAGCATGCTTTCTCCCATGAGCAGGGTCTGCACTAGATTCAGCTACAACTGTTCAGCATGGTTCATGTGGGTAAGCAGAGAGCAATAAGAAAAGTTCCATCACCGATACTGGAACAAACACGGAGAACTACAGCATGTGTCTCTCCTACAATTCAGAAAGATCTTGCTCCTCACCAATGAAAGGCCAATTTTCCCAACTGTAATGATCCACCTAAAACCACAGTGCAGCCACTTACAGCCATGCTTCACACTGGTGCACTGAAGAAGGCTGTCAATTAATTTCAATTAATTGTCACTGTGAAGAACTAATATGGTTGAGGTCAAAAGAAATTTACCCGTGTTTCTAGTTAGATCATATACAGATGGGACAAGCGTCAATGTTACCATTTTAGGGAAATTAAAGAGACAATATCAATTAATAAATAAAGTCACTTCCATCTGAATTTTTTTTCAAATACATTGTTGAATATAACACCCTAGATCACTCCAAATGAAAGATTACAGAAGATACATTTTTCTTTTTCTTTTTTTAAATAATTACTTTGTGCTTTTGGCAGCATTTTGTGTATAGAGTTTATATTTCACTCTTTCAATTAACATTATTATTAATTATTTGTATTACAGTAGCATGATTGTGTCCCCACTCTTGCTAGGCACTGAATGTGGCACATCTTGCAATGATGATGAGTATTGGTAAATTCCAAGCTTTCAATAGAGACCTCACATGCTACATTTTATGGATAAATACTATGAAAAGAGTGTATTACGTATAATGAGTTTATCAGATCTGAGACAGGAGTTTCTCATAACAAACAGTGAATCCTTTGCTAGTTGGCACCAGTGGGTCTCTGTGTCACACTGAACACACACATAGCAAGAGAGTGCCCCTGTCCCAAAGAGCTTGCGATGCAGACAAGACAGACAGACGGTGGGAAGGAAAACAGAGGCAACAAGAGGTGCAGTAACTTGCGCAAGATCTCGGAGCAGGTCAGAACCAGGAATAGAACTTGAGTCTCCTGCCTTCCAGTCCAGTGACCTATCCACTGGGCCACACTGCCTCTGCCAATGGTCTGTTGCCCTTCTTGTCTCATGAACTTGCCTGATGATATCACTCTTGTGCCATGTTCTAAAGGGGAAGGGGAAGCACATTGTGGAAGAACATGCCTGTGTATTCCCATTTCGTTATTAAGGAAAGGGAGGCACAGAGCAACAAACATGATTTGCCTAAAGTCACACAGGAACTCCGTGGCAGAGTCAGGAACAGAACCCAGTTCTCCTGACACCCAGTCCCAGTGCTTCCACAAGACCTTTCTTCCTCTCTCCGAAAACATCTCACAGCTCTACAGCTAAGCTGATATAAAGCATGTTCCCATAAAAGGTTGCACAGCAAGGGACAGATTATACTGATTTCTTTTCAGGAGCTCCATGTGCAAGCCAGCTACGTGTACTTCCATATCCTCTTGTGCATGTGGTCCCACCCGTGCAGCTCAAATTTTACCACTTCCAGAGCCTGATGCAAAGCCCAGCTAATTCAGGGGGAGTCTTTCCAATGGATTTTGGATCAAGCCCCTAATTCAACCGATTCATAGCTTTTCTCTACAGCCGGAGCCATGGAGCGAGCTGTGTGGTAACTCAGACATCACGCATGTTGTCTGAAACGCAACACCATAAGCTTCTCAAAAGGTGCATGGGTTTGTTGTGAATCTCAACTCAGGGCAATGACTATCCATCACCCCACTTGAAGTCATGGCCATGAATCTGCGCTGTAATCTAGCAAAGTTCTCCTTTAACTAATTGGGGGTTTGAGCAGCTTTACAGTACCAGCTAATTCAGAAACTGCCCTAGAGTTTCCATAGACTGATAGAATGTAACCCCAAGTGTCCTAACCATAAGAAAGGGCCCCGGAGGGGAGAATATTTTTACCTGAAAAGATGTTGGGATGCAGACAATATTCAGATTCTCCTGTTTAACTCTCTCAGCTGTAGGAAGAAGCAAAAGCATTAGTTTGCTCAACGAACAATAGAGCTAGAGGAAAGTGCAACAAGTTTCACTTTAAGAAACTTTAGTTCAAACAGCCTCTTCGAAACATTCCAGTTACTTGGGCTTACCTGTATTTGCAAAGAAGAGTCAGGCACAAACTACAAACAAGTGTCATCCTGTGCTGGATAAACTGTAGCTTCTGGTGACAATCATGTTTAAACAACTTCTCTGGGTCAGCCTATGATGAAAAGGCTAATGACCCATCTCATATCGGAGCAGTAGAGCAAGCAAGAATTGTGCCCAGTCAGTAAAGAATAATTCATCACCTAGGGAATTAAATCCTATATTATACACATTTTACTGCACTCCTTGTAAACAAGAGAGCTTTAGGTGAATAATAGCAGCTGTCTGAAAGATTTTGCTGCCTCAGGGCCTCATATCATGTATAATAAAATGCATTTAAATATATGGTAGGGGAATGACTAATGGAGCAAAATCCAGTATTTCCATTAAAAGAATTAAATGTTTCATCCCTCCGTGTAACCTGAAAAAATGAACATCTATTATTAAGATAATAGATGTTATTATGGACATATTAAGATAATTCCCTAATAAATTTTTTCACAAAATGCTATGTTTCAAATTTAGGCAAATCCAACAGTCTGACTGAGTGAACATGGGTAAGTGCTATCTAATGGCAACAGGTGATGCAGGCAAACTCCTCCCCTGTTCTGATCATTCAGAAAGCCCTGCTTTTGGCACCCCGCTCCTCAGCAGTCTTGAAGGCCAATAGTGCTTTATAAATGTATTCATGGCTCAAAGATTTGGTGCGAAACAGAGCAGCTCTGATATTGAGCCACAAAACCTGGAAGCAGAGCATCCAATTCCTAAAATACCTCACAAGTATTAAAAACTAACACAGACTCCACCCTGGAACCAAGAAGACGCAAGCAATGTACACAAGTGAGCATCTCCTCGATCTTAACGGTGACTTTTGCTCTCTCCCATCTTCTATTATCAGTTGTGCTGTTAGGTCTCCACGGAGGTCTGGATCTTGCAAACAGCACTTGCGCACGTGCATAATCCCACTGAAGTTACAGTCAATAGACAGTGCCACCAATAGTACTGCAAGTCACCAAGGAGTATTCAGAGTTCTGATGGGCGGAACATTCCAAACTCTCATTTGGAACAGAGGGGACCTTATGCTGCTGAGCTAACAAACAAAAACACAAACAGAGCTTGTCCAGCAGTCCCGGTTTCCCACAGTGGGCTGTTCTGTTTTAAATGGGAGGCCAATAAGAGGCAGCTTATTGTCCACGTTTTGTTGCCAAGATGAACTGCATTCTAGAATTAACCATGTTGCAAGTCCCTCCCTTCAAGAACAAGGGGCAGACCTGAGCTGACTGACTCAAAAAGGTTCTTCGGTGCTTGATGAGCATATCTGACCTAAGGCTGAAAATGAGCTCTGGCCTCCTGCCCTTTGTTAACCCATAGAATGCTACTTGTAGCACACGCTGCACCTTGGGGAGACGCAGCTGTATAATTAAGACTTGTGCCCACTTGCTAAAGGGTTGCATTACTCTAATAGTTCGCCTATACACAGCACTTTATGGGACAAACTCTGCCCTTATTTTCACCCAGTACAATCAATGGAATTGCAGGACATATGAATTACAGCAGGATTTAATGCCACATCTTCAAAGCACCATTGAAACATTAGCCTTCCCGACATCTGAGAGATGAGGGAGTAACATTACCCTGATTTTACAAATGAGTCAACTGCTGAAGAATGGGCCAGTCCCTTAACCTAAGATACACTGTGGGTCAGTGGCAGAGCTGGAATTAGACCTTTAGCTCCAACCTGAGCACAATTCAGGAGACTGATCTGTCTGGCAGTAGCAGATAAGAGCTCAAGTCTAATGAAAGCTACAGACCAACAAACTCATTAATTCTTGGTGACGGCCTTTACAATGAAACTGAGGCACAAGGACAGGGTTTACTTTCTGCCTCAGATCAGATGTGCTGACCAATCAACACACCCAAGGTTTTTAACCGCAAGTCAGTTGTTTATCCAGCAGGCAGGCAGGCATTACATTTCACTTCTCCAGACTAGCGTTCCAATTAGCTGGGGTCGCTGGAGCAGAGGATTTTCCTTCGGATGGAACCAACATTATTACCATACCTAGTCGACGGACAGCAGGGACAATTGTAGAGCCGCTTCCAATTCCAAGGACTTGGTTATTCTGCAAACCAGAAAAAGAGAGAAGAATGTTTTCATAGCACATTACAGAAGGCTCCAGTACAGGGAGACCATATGTCCCGTTTTGGCTCAGACAGTCCCCTTTTTAAGCTCTGTCCCAGATGTCCTGGCTTTTTTGCTAAAACTGGGCATTTGTCCCATTTGCTCTTGCGGTAGGTCTCAGGTGACAAACTCGCAAGAGCAAATGGGACAAATGCCTGTTTTAGCAAAAAGATTGGGCCAGCGGCAACGGCGTCCCATTTTAAGTTGAGGGAAATATGGTCACCCTACTCCAACAGAATATTTTCTTTGCTTCTGCTATCAGAGTCTGCACAATTCCTGCAGAAGGATCCCTGCTCAGTGATTAAACTGATACACAAAGTCTCCTTTGCTTATTTCAAATGGGGAAAGAAAAATACCGCTCTACAGTGGGCAGGGAAACCAGCTTGTCTTTATGGTACAGCATGACCAGGAATTCTAAGTAACATACCAGATCCTAAAGGTCAGATACTCTGTATATTTATCTAGGGCCTGATTTTAAAAGGCACTGAACACACACAGCTCCCATTGGTTTGGATGGACTTGTGGGTACTTTGCACTTCTGAAACCCAGGCCCATAATGTCTAGGAAAAACTAGAAGGACTGTCCCATTCGGCGCATACAGGAGCCTGACTAATCCTTCAAAGCTGTAGGGAAAAGTCAACTCCAAAAACATGGTAGTCCTTTGGATGAAGGGATATAATAGTGTAGACCAACATTGAAAATCTTCCTGAGGCTTGGGATAAAGGCTCGCTCATAAAATGTTTCATTTTAACCCCGGGTTTGTGATGCAGCACCTTCCTTTAAACTAGCATCTCTGTTTGCAAACCCTGGTTCTGGAGTAGAGCAGTTCTCTGCCTCCTGTAAACATCCAGCAGATGTGCCTCTTCTCCCCCACCCACACCAGAGAAACTGACTAACAGTGCAGCTTCTCTGTCTGCCTATTACTCTGCAGGACAGTTGCAGCCTTCAGAGGTTGCCACAGCAGGGGAGGAAGTTGAAACAACCATTTGATGTTGTGTTTCAAGGAAACCACACAGTGAAATACTGTTGCTGGGAACAATATCGCTCGTTAACAGTCCTGCTGCCCAAAGCAAGAAATGCAAGAGCATATACCCTGAAGCAGAGTAGCAGGCCACCCCGTCTCTCACACCCAGAAGTCAGATCCTGTCTGCTCTGTAGATACATGGTGTAACTGAGTCCAAGTCCTCCTCCACAATAGCTCCCTGATGCATTTAAAACAGGATTTTAGTCTTTCAGCATAGATGAGTTTTAATGGCATAGCCCTGGGTTTTCCAGGATGGTAGCCTGGTTCAGGAGCATGTTTAAGACCATTCAGTCTCATCTCCACATTTCTGTATTATACGATTAGACACACTGGGAGGTGGAGTGGATGGGTACTACCATGTTGCAATGGCATTCTCTGCACTGTGGATCCACTTCTTATATTTACCTATCACCTGGGCATTTAAGTGTTGATGGGACCTAACTGCATCCCATGCATACTTCTGTGCTGTTCATATAGGAGCAACATCCTCAGCCAGCATACAAAGCTTCAGTTCACTTGCGGAACTGTGCTAGTGCCAGAAAAAGAATCACAAAACGTTAGCTCAAGATTTTACTACAGTAGACCCTAAGAGTTACAAACGCCCCGGGAATGGAGGTTGTTCGTAACTCTGAAACGTTCGTAACTCTGAACAAAATGTTTATGGTTGTTCTTTCAAAAGTTTACAACTGAACATTGACTTAATACAGCTTTGAAACTTTACTATGCAGAAGAAAAATGCTGCTTTCCCTTTATTTTTTAGTAGTTTACATTTAACACAGTACTGTATTGTACTTGCTTTTTGTTTGTTTGTTTGTTTGTCTCTGCTGCTGACTGATTGTGTATTTCCGATTCCAAATGAAGTGTGTGGTTGACTGGTCAGTTCATAACTCTGGTGTTCGTAACTCTGAGATTCTACTGCATTTAGCCACATTGCCCAAATAAGTTCAGCTACAAGTTGCCACTGCTTGGTCCTTACATATTATCTAATGTACAGTTTAATGTTTCTTAGGCCTGGTCTACACTAAAACGTCAGATCAACCCAGCTATGTTGCTCAGAGGTATGAAAAATCCACACGCATAAGTGACATAGCTAAGCCAACCTAACCCTCAGTGCAGAATTCTTTCATCGACGTAGCTACCGCCTCTCAGAGATGGATTAACAAGAGATGGGAGAACACCTACCATCACTGTAATGAGTATCTACACTGAATCACCACAGCAGCGCAGCTGCAACTGTGCCGCTGTAGCGTTTCAAGGGTAGACAAACCTTATACCACTGAATTACATATCAAGCAACCTCCTGTGGCTGATGCTTTGACTGGAGTTGAACAGCTCTGGATGGAGCTAGCTTGCTTTGGCCAGTGGGAGCATTGTTGCAGTGTAAGCCTGATTGAGAAGGAAAAGGGTAAAACAGATCAAACCCCAGAGGGGTTAAGGACTTAACTGGCCCCTTAAGTGACATTGACAAAAAATGTAACTGTTTAAATCTGGCCCAAGTTTGGGAGCTCCCACATTATCCCAGCCCACCCCCACCGGAGATTCCTCTGCAAAAGGAGTCATCGCAGACAATTACACCTGTATGTTCCCAGTGGTGCCAGCGACGCCACAAAAATGGAAGAGACTCAGTCTCCTAAGTTCTGCTCTACTCCTGCTGGGGGGTGGGTCGTGTGAGGCCAACACAGAAGTAGTTGCAATCCTCCCAGGGAAGATCAAGGTCAAGAACAGGAGGAGGAGGAGGAGACAGACAGGGAGCTCCAGCCCACCTACAACAATCTAGGTAAGACAAGACATGTATGGTCTTCTCTAGACTAGGGCTATGCCTTCACTGCCCCCCCAAAAAAGTGTGCTTTTAAAGCAAGATAACTAATGTGCATTAGCTACATTGCTGTAAAAGCCCAGTGGAGCCAAGGCACTTGTAGTTTTTACCACGATGTAGGTAGGTGAGGTGAACAACAGGTAAGGGTAGGGTATAGTGTTAATAGTGAAGACAGAGCCAGCATCTTCCGAGTCCTAGACTAACATGTTAACTGCTTAGTGGGCCGTTAACATTAAACTGTTGGAGTTGAACATGTGTTAAAGCACACTGCTCTGTCTACACTAGGTTGTTAGCATGTGTTACCTAACACCTTCCAAATCCTAGGGCTGGTCTACACTAGGAACTTACACTGGTGTAGCTATGTCTCTGAGGGGTGTGAAAAATCCAACCTACCTACCCCCTGAATTTCTTCCATTGACCTAGCGATTGCCTTTCGGGGAGGTGGATTACCTACACCGCTAGGAGAACCCATCATGTCGGTGTAGGTAGTGTCTACACTGAAGCAGTACAGCAACACAACTGTAGTGTTTCAAGTGTAGACACGCCCCTAGTCTAGACAAGAACTAAGAAAGGAAAAACTGGGAAATCACAAAGGATCCCATTCTCCAACAAAGGCCTGAAACAAGGGGGAAATGTGCTGAAATAAAGTGTACAAATCCCAAAGAGATTTATTAAAGCTTTCTTTGTCTCACTTCCCCATCTGTAAAACAGGGATAATACCTTATCTCCCATCCTTTGTCTGTCTTGTCTGTTTGACTGCAATGTTGCTGTAGACATGTTGGTCCTAGGACATGAGAGAGAGACGTGGTAGGTGCAGTAATATCTTTTACTGGACCAACTTCTATTGGTGGAAGGGACAAATTTCAAGCTTTACAGAGCACTGCTTCAGGTCTGGAGAAAGTAATCAGAGTGTCTCAGCTAAATGTAAGATAATAATCTATCCTAAGCATAAGGGTTCACACATGCTGAATTAGACCACTTAAATGCAGTAGGCAACTGAGGATTAGCAGACAGGGTGTTTTGGCAGGGTCTGGTACTACTTTGAGTTGGTGTGTCTTGGTCTGTGGGGAACTTGCTTCTGATGATGTGCTTGGTGAGACTGAGGAGTTGTTTGAGGGCCAGAAGAGGGGGTTCGTGAAAGGTTTCTTTCAGAATGTGGTCCCCATCAAACATGGTTTGTAAATGTTTGATGAGATCCCGTATGGATTCCAGTGTTGGGTGACAACTAGGGAGCATGGTCAGCAGGGTTTTTTTTCCTGTACTGAAGCAGGTTCTCTCGGGGTATTTGGGTGGCCACTTCCATGATGCGATCTTCTTCTCTGGTGGAGTTTCCTTGTTTATCAAAGGCAGACTTAAGTGTGTTTAGATGTAAATCCGGGACTTCCTCTTCGGAGCAAATTCTGCAGTATCTGAGTGCTTGGCTGCAGATACCAGTTTTTTCTGGTGTGTCTGGGATGGCTGATGGATCTGTGCGGGTAATGTGGTGATTGTGGGTTTTTTGTATATAGTAATTTGCAGGGTTCCACTTTTTAAGCAAATCGTCATGTCCTTGAATTTGATCTTGGTGTGGGAGTGTTCTAGAGAGAGAGTCGGATGGACAGGTGGTGGTGGTTGAAGTTGTGGTGAAAATCTATGAAGAAGTTTAGGTCATCCATCCAGCGGATGAAAATTATTAGGGGCATGGAACAATTTCCATACAAGGAGAGGATAAAAAGACTGGGACTACTGGGGGAACAGGATGGGGGATTAATAGAAGTCTATAAAATCATGAATGGCATGGAGAAAGTGAATAAGGAAATGTTATTTACCCCTTCACATAACACAACAACGAGAGGTCACCCAGTGAAATTAATAGACAGCAGGTTTAAAACAAACATAAGGATGTACTTCTTCACACACACACAGAACCTGTAGAACTCGTTGCCAGAGGATGTTGTGAAGGCCAAAAGTATAACTGAGTTCAAAACAAATTAGATAATTTCATGGAGGATAGGTTCATCAGTGGCTATTAGCCAAGATGGTCACACATGCAACCCCATGCTCTGGGTATCCCTAAATCTCTGCTGCCAGAAGCTGGGACTGGACAACAGGAATGGATCACTTGATAATTGCCCTGTTCTGTTTACTCCTTCTGAAGCACCTGGCACTCACCACTGTCAAAAGACATGGACTAGATGGATCATTAGCCTACAGCTACACCACTGTAGGGTAGATACTTCCTACTATGTGGTTAATCTACTTCTCTGAGAGGCAATAACTAGGTTGATGGAAGAATTCTTCTGTCAGCCTGGCCATGTCTGCACCAGGAATTAGGTCAACCTAACCATGGCACTCAGGACATGAAATTTTTCACAGCCCTGAGTGAAGCAGGTATGTTGATCTAATTTTTAAGCATAGACCATGTCCCAGTTATGGATCAGAACTCTGTTGTGCGAGTGCTGAACAAACACTAAACAAAAATATGATCTCCGCCACAAAGAGCTGACAAATCTAAGGCCCTGATCCTGCAAAACACACGTGCTTGATTTTACTAGCATGAGTAGTAATCAAAGCTAAGCACGTGTGTGTTTGCAGGATCAGGGCGTATGATGACTTAAGTTCTGAAGGGCAAGGACCATCTTTCACTAGGTGTACGTTCAGTGCTTAGCACAACTGGGCTCCTGTCTCAGTCGGGGGCCTCTAAGCCTACGGTAATACGAATACATAATAATAGGAATGAGGAAGTGTGTTGCTTAGTGTTGGGAGACTAATTAACAGCGACAACTACACTGGCAGCTGTAATGCCCCAAAATACAACTTAAAATGCTCCCCTTAAAATGCTGAGCTCTCTGCTTCTGATGTGAAAAGATCAGTGAAAGAGAGAACAGAGTGGATTTTCCCCGATAGCCAAAACCATCTAACACCCATGCAATGGCTCCTACCAGTTTATTTACTACTGTTATAAAAAGATTTAAGAAGCAACTCCTACAAAATGATACAAGGCCACAACCTGTCTTAATTTGCAAGCTGAGTCAGACCATGCATTTTAACCAGCTACAGGGGAAGCCAGAAAAGCCTGGAGAGCTTTCCTGGACACAGAACAAATAAGCTATTCACATTCTTAACTGTATTCTTTTCCTACTTTAAGAGGACACCACTTAAGTGTTCTATTTTACCAGAATAAAGAGCACGCTTAGTACACGGAAGTCTCAACTCCATAACAGCACAGACCTTCACTCCGCAGTTCTGATTTGCTGGAGGATTTTGTTTTCAAACTGATTGAGGCTCAGTGTTCCAGACAGGCCTGTACCAAAAACAGATCTAGAGAAGGTGCTATTCCTGTGTGATCTTCAACAGGTCACTTAGGAAAATCGAGACAGAGCAGCTATCTGTAGAATGTGGATAATACTTTACTAATTCACAGAACTGTTGGTCATTAAAGTCTGTGTGGCGCTCAGATAGTAGCACAATGACCGCCTTAGAAATGCCAATCCAGCTCAGCAAGGGCCGTCGGAGTACTGGAAGTTTGTTATCTGGCCCCAACTTGTATGGCAATTAGTTTAGTTTATTTTGCAATCTGCTATGAAAATGAAAAGTATTAGCATGGCTCACTGAAACAGAGATCAACCGAAATCGTCATTTACAGAGTACAGTAGGCATACACTGTGCCCCGTAACAGACAACTTTTCCATTCTTTGCTTGGGACAACTGTCCCCTATAAAAGGCACAAAGCTGATAGGGGGTTTTGTTGTACGCGGTGTAGCTGCAGTCGTATGGGTCCCAGGATATTAGATAGGGGTTTTGTTAATGCCCTTGAAAAGCAATCTAAAATGAAGGAAAAAACGAACAGTGAGGCTTGGCAGCAACCCTGCAAGCACATGTGCAACAGGCACATAGCCAGAGCTGGGTAAAACTATGCCATCCCCCCACAAGATGCAAGGGCAGAACCCCATCCTGCAGCAAAATCCCCATACTGTTTGTCACATGCATGTGTTAAAGTGCATAATTACTTGCACACTCACTTTGACAGGCATGTATGCAAAGCATTTTGCTTGGAGGTAGGGGGTCACTTTTACAACTCTCGGAGGGGGGGGGGGATCTGGTGCAGCCCCCCAGATGAATGGAAGCTGCTGCAAACTCCGGGGCCCGCCCTTTGCGGGGGGGGGTGGTCTTTCGAGGGTCTCCACTCACCTTCACGTGGTTATCTACAGCTGCCCAGGCGGCCACTCTCTTCGCCTCCTCGGACATGTCGCTGCGGCTGCTGAGCTGCCGGCGCTGTGGCAATGGCACGTGCGGAAGGGCCCAGCTCGCCCCACCTCCTGCCCTTGCTCCGCCTGGGGGCAGCGCACCCAGCAGCGCCTGGGCCAGCAGCCTCCCGCGCCGCATACCGAACCCCACCCCCCGGCTCCCGGGCTGCCCCACGCGCGCGGGAAGCCTGGGAAGGCGCCGCGCGGGGGAGGGGGGAGTGCGGAGTGCACCGCCCAGTGGCGGCTGGGAGTTGTAGTGCCGTCGGCTGGGGGGGTGCAAGGGATGGGGAGCAGGGGGAACTACAGCTCCCACAATGCAGCTCGCCTGCCCAGGCTGCCGCGGCTCTCGTGCCCCTAGCGGGCTGGCTGGGGAGAGGCTCAGTGCAAGCTGGGGTGGGGGGGTTGTGTTGGCTGGCTGGGAGGGGAGCTCCCCCAGGGTGAACCTCGGGGCAGTGGTAGCTGAAGCAATGCACCAGGGATGGATGGGAAGAGCTGCCAGGCACCCTGCCCCCTTGCGACCGGCACAGTGTCCTTGGCACTTGTCAGTGCGTTGGGTTGGAGCCCCGGTGCTGCGACACTGGTGAGAAGTAAAAGCAGCAAAGAGTCCGGTGGCACCTTATAGACTAACAGACGTATTGGAGCATGAGCTTTCGTGGGTGAATACCCACTTCGTCAGATGCATGTAGTGGAAAGTTCCAGAGGGAGGTATAAATATGCAAGCAAGAGTCAGGCTAGAGTTAACAAGGTTAGTTCAATCAGGGAGGATGAGGCCCTCTTCTAGCAATTGAGGTGTGAACACCAAGGGAGGAGAAACTGCTTTTGTACTTGGCTAGCTATTCACAGTCTTTGTTTAATCCTGAGCTGATGGTGTCAAATTTGCAGATGAACTGAAGCTCAGCAGTTTCTCTTTGGAGTCTGGTCCTGAAGTTTTTTTGCTGCAGGATGGCTACCTTTAAATCTGCTATTGTGTGTCCAGGGAGATTGAAGTGTTCTCCTACAGGTTTTTGTATATTGCCATTCCTAATATCTGATTTGTGTCCATTTATCCTTTTACGTAGGGACTGTCCAGTTTGGCCAATGTACATAGCAGAGGGGCATTGCTGGCACATGATGGCATATATAACATTGGTGGATGTGCAGGTGAATGAACCGGTGATGGTGTGGCTGATCTGGTTAGGTCCTGTGATGGTGTTGCTGGTGTAGATATGTGGGCAGAGTTGGCATCGAGGTTTGTTGCATAGATTGGTTCCTGAGTTAGAGTTACTATGGTGCGGTGTATAGTTACTAGTGAGAATATGCTTCAGGTTGGCGGGTTGTCTGTGGGCGAGGACTGGCCTGCAACCCAAGGTCTGTGAAAGTGAGGGATCGTTGTCCAGGATGGGTTGTAGATCACTGATGATGCGTTGGAGAGGTTTTAGCTGGGGACTGTATGTGATGGCCAGTGGAGTTCTGTTAGTTTCTTTCTTGGGCTTGTCTTGCAGTAGGAGGCTTCTGGGTACACGTCTGGCTCTGTTGATCTGTTTCCTTATTTCCTCGTGAGGGCCTCATCTCTAGCCTGACTCTTGCTTGCATATTTATACCTGCCTCTGGAACTTTCCACTACATGCATCCGACGAAGTGGGTATTCAC
The DNA here is from genome assembly GCF_028017835.1 of Emys orbicularis. Lineage (NCBI taxonomy): Eukaryota > Metazoa > Chordata > Testudines > Emydidae > Emys > Emys orbicularis. The sequence continues at coordinate 132,533,834 of NC_088687.1, read as the reverse complement.
CCACGAAAGCTCATGCTCCAATACGTCTGTTAGTCTATAAGGTGCCACAGGACTCTTTGCTGCTTTTGCAGATCCAGACTAACACGGCTACCCCTCTGATGGTGAGGAGTAAGGGTGTCAAGGCCGTGCATGAGTTCACATGGCTACACTCTGCCTTCCTCTTCCTTTTCATGTACGCTGAACTGCTGTGTGCAGCTGTATAACTCCAGTTTACCCCCAATTCCCCTTCTCTGAAAATCCTAGTTCCCTGAATCCACAGTGACCCCCCTGTAGCCCTATGTTAGGCCATGGCTACACTTCAGCTGCTGTAGCGCGCCTCTGAGTGTCCATGCTTCCTACATCCATGTACCGGTGGTTTCCATTCCATCTGTGTAGTTTTAATCCACCTCTCCAAGAAGCGGTAGCTAGGTTGGCAGAAGAATTCTTCCCTGGACTTTGCTGCATCTACACTGAGGGTTAGGCGACCTAATTACAGAGCTCAGGCTGCAAAATTTTTCACAGCCCTAAGCGATGTAGCTAGGTTGATCAAATTTTTTAAGTGTAGACCAGGCTTTAGTTAATTAGTTAGTTCTGTTTATCTGAACAACCAGTTATCCAAAAGTTTCAGATCTCCTCCTGCCAGTGTGAACATGACATAACTTTGTTAAATCTACTTTAAAAATACTTGAGTCTAGAGGCAGCATTTTCTAGAGTGCCTTAGTGATTTAGGCACCTAAGTCCTATTGAAAGTCAATATAGTTTAGGCATCTAAATCCCTTAGGAACCTTTGAACAATTTTATCCTAGGTCAATCCCTAGTTTGAGCACCATTTAGTCTACCAATTTTTTAAAAACTGTTTTAAATAAATGTATATGCTCCAACCATGTTGGCAATACAACCTTGCGAGATGGAAGTTTTAACATGTTGTTGCTTTTCTAGTGCAGATGGGGTCTAGACACCAACACGAGGTGCTGTGTCCCAGCTTAGCGTTAGATCCTTATATCAAAACACTGAGATGCAGTAGTGAGGGATGTGACTATAAGCTTTCCTGAACGTGGTGGTACTTGTATCCACACATCATCGACCAAAGTTATACAGCCCTATCCTAGGATGCATGGGGTTTGCTATAAAGTTTAATATGGATTTTCTGGCAGTGAAGGTTGGGAGGAGGGAATCTTTTCTTTGTTCCTAAATCCTGGCCAAGAATCTGGGAAATTAGGAGGGAGACAGTCATTGATATTTAAGGCCAAAATTTCATAGACCAAAATTTTCAGTCTTGGGTGCTTAAAATTAGGCTTCTAAATCCATACTTAGGCATTTAAATAAAAGTGACCTGGTTCTCAGAGGTGCTGAGCACCAACAAATCCTACTGAAGTTAATGGGAGCTGCTGGTGCTCATCAGCACTTTTGAAAAATCAGCCCACAAGCAGGGCCGGCTCCAGGCACCAGCTTAACAAGCAGGTGCTTGGGGCGGCCAAGGGAGAGGGGCGGCACCTGCGGCAATTCGGGGGCGGCAGGTCCCTCACTCCCTCTAGGAGCGAAGGACCTGCCGCTGAACTGCCGCCGCCGATCGCGGCTTTTTTTTTTTTTGCTTGGGGCGGCAGAAATGCTGGAGCCGGCCCTGCCCACAAGTGACTAGAGAATGTCCATTCATTTTGATTCTGATAACGAAAAAGCCACTGTTGCTTTTTTAGCTTTCTATATATCACTGACGTGACTCAGTGCTTCCTGATGTACCTCGGAGCCTGTGGTGAGAACTCTCCACAATGCTGCTGTGATTTTTAGGGACTCAAAATAATTCCCTTTGTCATGGCTCACTGGGCAATGCTGGAGCGCCGGTCTTCGAACAATGGGGCATTCTTCCAGCAGAGCCTCTTTTGTCCAGTAATAAAACTTGGTTGATTCAAGCCAGCCTTCCTTTATGCAAGATGTCAGTGACTTGCTATTAAGGAGTCAGCATGTGAAAAAGGCTGGACTTTTCTACTAGCTGCAAGAAAACTTCTCTAGTGAATTGTGCACTGCCTGCAGAGTAGTATATTTTACAGTGCAAATACACACTGGGATGCAATTTCTATCAGAAAAAGCCAGCTACCAAAAATCATTTTCTTCCATGTTGCATTAACCTGAAGTCTGATTTAGTTAGCTTGGTGTTTGGGCTGCTGCCATCCATAACCCTGCAGGTGTGACTGCTCACTGAGAGAACAGCAGCATGCCTTCAGTTCTGGAGTGCTAGCACCGATTCAGCAAAGCTCTTTAAACACAGGCTTAGCAGGTGCTCAGATCCCATTGACTTCAATGAGACTTGAGGTTAAGCATGTTCTAAAGTGCTGTGCTGAACTGGGGTCTTGATGGTGATAGAAAACTGAACCCAGCTCCTGGGATCATTTTGTTACACAAGACTCACAGCTCTCTCTCTTTTTAAAAAAAAAAAAAAAAAGCAAGTTTCTAGTGTGGTTGCAGAGAAAAGCTTAAAAATGTAAATCCCAAAGGCTCAAAACCCAGAAGGCAAATAAAAAGAAACCAATGTTAATAGGCAACATGTTTAAAATAAATAAAAGGAAGTACTTTTTTTTACACTATGTACGGTCAGCCTGTGAAACTAATTGCCATAGGATGTTGTGAAGGCCAAAAGTATAACTGGGTTCAAAAAAAGAATTACCGGTAGATAAGTTCACAGAGAATAAGTTAATCAATGACTATTAACCAAGATGGTCCGGGACACAACCCCGTGCTCTGGGTGTTCGTAAACCTCCAACTGCTAAGAAGCTATGACGACGACAGAGGGTGGATCACTCAAAACTGTCCTGTTCATTCCCTCTGAAGCATCTGGCACTGGCCATGGTCAGAGACAGGACACTGGGCTAGATGGACCATTGGTCTTACCCATTATGTCAGTTTTATGTTCTTATGTCACTTGTATTGTGGGTTGTTTTTTTTAATCTCATGATTTTTAAACCAGTCTCGGGATTGTTGGAGGCCTGATTCATGATTTTTGATCTTAGGGTTGGCAATATTATACTCGGTTAGTATCCATGTATCACTCTTGCTAGCAGTCAAGCTGGTACATGGTTTATCCTTCTGTGATTGGTAGGTACACTTCGTTTTTTTCAGTGTGGACAGACCTGTTTGACCATGTTTGTGTAACCATCTAAGTGGCACTCCTTCCTCCTAGCTGTTTGTGCGGTAGGGCATCTCAGAGTGTCTTGACCCACATGTTGTATGAGCAGCCCAACTCTATCCCTTGCTGAGGCATTATGGAGTAGCTGTCCAGACATCACAATGCAGTAATATCAATATAGTGATGCAGCCAGGTAGGCATGGATGCACAAATGTGGTGGTGTTGTGAAAGAAAAGCTACTGTGCAGCTACAGCTTAATTGTATTTGTTTAGCTCTGGTTAGATTCATTTATACCAATGTACAAATTATACATTGTACAGGACAGGGCCCAAACCAATGCACTACACAAGCACAGGGAAGGCTTGCTATTTTTGAACTTTTTTTCCCCTTGAGTTCCAGCCAAAACCAGCTCTATTTGAAAGTGGCTAAAGTCCCTTTTGTAAGATCATGTGCTTGGCTGACACTCAGAAAATGACTACACCCAGCACCAACCCTGCTTTCTGCTGCTTTAACAAAAAGGGAGGTATCTGAACCTATTACATTTGAACAGAACTTCTTGAGACAATGTGGTAACTCTCAACCATTTTCACTAGGGAAAGTGCCTTAAGAAAGACCCGAGAAGCCAAAACCGTATGACCTGTAGCCAGGAATAGCTTGGCATCAGTATGGTACTGGGGTTTGGATGAGGGCTTTGAAGTCTACATGTAGGTTTCCTCTGTCCAGGAGCACCAGCTCCAAAAGCTACTCTCCACATTGCAGAAACTGCCAGAGGGCTTCCCCAAGGCTGGTTGACTCCACTAGTCAAGCTGTGCTCATTCCCCAAGCCAAGCCTACAAATGTGTGTGATGGGGTTGGAAAGGGTAAAGGACCCCTAACTTGTTCAGCAGAGCGGTACCAACTGATGTGTTCCAGGATGCGGCCACTCAGGGCACAGTGAAGAGAGGGAGCCCCAGCTCGAGAGAGAAATTACAAGCCAAAGGGACATGGCCCAATGGTGGTTAAGTAAGGACTTGTCGACGTTAGAATGTTATACCACGTTAGCTACACTGATATAATCAAAGCAGTGAACACATATTGGTATAAAGGTGCTTGCATGTGCAGAACTATTCCCATATGGGAAGTGAAATAATTATACTGGTATAAATAACCTTTATACTGGTATAACTGTATCCCCACTAGGGCTTTTATTGGTGTAATCATTTTGGTATAAAAATCACACCCCTAAATAAAATAGTTATATCAGTGTAGCTTTTAAGTGCAGACCAGGCCTAAGGTTCAGGGTTGTACTGTATACTACTTATTTATTTGTATTGTATTATAGTTGTACGAAGGAAGCCCAGTCATGGACCAGATCCCCATTTTGCTAGGTGTTGTACAAACACAACATTAAGGTAGTCCCTGCCCCCAAAGAGCTTAGAAGAGATTCAAATCAAGTTCTTGACCACTCACTACTTTGCAAGAGTAGGGTGTATAGAGGGACCCTGTCAACTGAAAAATCACACTTCTGTGTCTGAATATTTTTATTTTTGAGTGGGATTTCAAGTGACACCTATGATTCCTTTAACTAAAAGAATTATTTTTCTGTTTGTCCCTCATGCTTACTTTATGCATGTAACAGCACTTTGTGTATAGTCCGTTTCACTGTGTCCCTAGGTAGTCCTATCATCGCTTCCCCTCTTTGGCCTGGTGTTCCTAAGAAAAAAAGGTGTGTTCTCACCTTGAGTTAGCTTACATGTGATAAATAATACAAAGTAAAATCCTAGCGAAGACAAGGCAGTTTGTGGTTTTCACACAAGTTAGCAGGTCAAATTAATGATTAATCATTCATCTTTCACGTGACAACTGGGATGAGAAAAACATTTTAAAAAACCAAACCAATGTGACTGTATTACTACATAAATTGACAAGGGAGATTCAGGGGCAGGCTTACTATCTGAAAATACTTTTAACTATTTTTTAAAAATTGACTACTTTTCAAATTGTTAGTATCCCTCTAATCTTGGTGGTGTTGCCATATCCCACTGTAGTTAATTTAATTCTGCCTACTTAAAATGTTACCCTGCAATCTCAGGTTCAGAAATATATCAGCAGGATACAACCTTCTTTAGTTTTTGTCTCTGTTATATTGTGTTTTGATCTGTTGCACTGTTTGAAAAGTTGCTGCATTTCACTCTGCACATGACCGGCTCTCAGTGGTGGTTGTGGGTAAAGTGATGCCTATCTGTGTAGTCCGTAGATTATGTCTGAATTCTTCTGGATGGAAAGCACTCTGTTAATTATCATCATTCTGATCAGTATTAATTTACATCACCCTTGGAGTGAGAGTCTCAAGGTACATTAATGTATTTTTCACTTGTTGCAACATGGACAGGCCACAAGATGGCACATTATTTCTTTCACTGCCCAGCCCTATTAGTTATAGAAAGCATCTACCTAAGGATAGTTCTGAAACATCATGGTAGTTTCCAACCAGCGGACCAAATTCGGTGATGAATCCTGGTCACATGCCATCTGAGGCACATTGCACATACCCTAAAAAGAAGATGGTATTTAGATGGAAATACTTTTTAGACTGCCTACAGCTTCCTGCAATTGCAGGTTATAGTTTCCAGATAAATGACTGGTCAGATATTAAGTTGATACTATACTGGATCAAAATTAATCTCATATATGCCATCAGGACTGAACGCAGTTCCCATCACAAGGAAGTTTTGTTTTCCTGGCACAATTTTTTTTTATATTGTGTAACATAATTTCCTGTACATACTATAGGTGTTTGTTTTAAGGACTTGCATATATCATTGCCACATCACCTATTAAATTAACCTCCCAGAAAAGGAAATCAATCAATTTTAAATTGCACAATGCTGTTGGTGTTTATTTTATTCTAGGTATAATAAAAGTTTTTATGAACCAGAACAAACTCTTGAGAACAAGTAAAACGATTTGAAGTTCAGTTGTAATCTGATATGTATTACTTTTTCTGGTTACTAGTATCTATAAACACCCTGAGATAACTGTTATTGCAAAGTGGCAAGAGATATGTTACTGGAATTCAGGTGGGATAGCACTATATTTTCTCAGGGACAGTGCTAATTTTTAAGTGTAATGGAGTTAACTTTGGACATGGCAGTTCATAGCATTGCCCTTTAGCATTGTGTTCTATTTAATACCCTGTGCTCACCGTTGTGTCTAAACATTTTCATGCCACAAGGCTGTGCTGCACCAGTGTTTGTAAATGTCATCTTACCGTGACCCTATGTTTAAGGCCTTTGTTACCTGTCAGCTCTGTGTTCTTGGGGGACCAGGGCGCAGTATCCAGCCTGTCTGACTCACGAAGGACCCCCCACACACACACACAGCCTCTGCTTGAACCAAAACCAGTCAGAAGAAAGACTTACAAAAAGCAATGAAAAGGCAGTGGGAGACACACCTAAACCCCTCCGGACAAGGGTGATAGGATTAAGGAAACTCCCCTAGCCTCATTTGCATCGAAGATGGGACAGGGAGGCATCTCCATTAGCATACAGAATGGAGAACAGAGATTCCAAGGCAAGAACAACATGGAACTCTGGGACCAGAAATGCAGGAAAGCACTGCATGATGGGGGATCTCTGCTCCAAATGTTAATAAACCCACGCCTGCACACACCCAGCTCAGTGCTTATCAGACCAATTCTAGTAATAAATCCTTTATTGGTATCCAAAATACTGAAGCTGCCTAATTGCATTGTGAGCTTCCTTGAAGGAACACAACCCAGAGCCAGGAATGAGCAGTTCCTATTGTCTAGCCTGAACAAAACAACTTTGGTATACTGCCCTGAGCCATCCATTTACCCATAAACAAATCTAGTGTTCTCTCTTGAACCATTATTGTTTCTCTACAAAAACCCCTACCCAGGCTCAAGTAAGTGTTCTGATGCCTGGATCCAAAATCTGCACCAGTTCCATTGGGACTTCATCATCTCCTGACTGATCGTGCTGGGCGCTGTGCCTGTCTCCAGCACTCAGCTACCACCACCACCTGGGAACTCCAACCGGTTTAAGCTTCACGGAGTGGTGAGAACCCAACTCTCTCTGGGTTTTTTTTTTTCTACGCTAGGTATAGCTTTCTAACCCTGACTTGTGTGATCAGTTATAGTTTTCTAAACCTGACTTTTGTAATCAAATTTAAGCTAGATTTAATATTGTAACTGGTTTGTTTGTTTGGCTCCCCTTGTATGGTTATTACCTGGCAATAAATAACTTTTATGGCTATGCTGGTTGCTTCCCTCCCTCTCTTGCTCTCTCTCTTTTGTGTTTTTGGCTTCCCCATTTGCTCTGCAGCAACATTCCTCTTACCTAAGCTAAAGATCCCTGCAGCGCCCAAATCCTGTAGGATTTGCTCATCAAGTGGGTTACTACCAGAACAATCGTAACGTGAAAGTGGGGATAGATCCATGCTGAACCTGTGGCATAGGAAGGTGGCAGCTTGGAAGTGCTGCTCGACCCGGCCTGCTCAGACGTACTCTATTCCGGTGTGGTGCCCATGCCATATGAGGATGGCAGCTTGGAAGTGCTGCTCAACCCAGCCTGCTGAGTCCAGGGACATATAAGGGGTCAGCTTGGGAGTGCTGATTGACCTGGTCCTCTCAGACGCTCTCTGTTAATGTGTGTGTTCATCTGATTCTGGGGCTGGAGGAACCCAGCCCTGGGGAACCGAGGTCCTGCAGGATAGCTCCGTTGGGAGGAAACTTGCAGAAGGGAGAAGTAGAGCTCCGTATGAGAACACAAGTGACACAAGCAGTACATTGATAGAATTACCCCAGAATTACCCACCCCAGAAGAGTAACCCTAATAAATGAGCGTACCCCAAAGTAATGGGCAAATCTGGTAACACCTTGTCTACACTACAGAATTTTGTCGACAAAAGTTATGTTGGCGATCAAAAAGCGCTATAATAACATCACTATTACATGTTCACACTACGCTCCCTGTGCTGGCAGAGCACTTTCAAGCTTGGTGCTTTAGCATCGACATTAAGAGCAGTCCACTGTGGGTAGCTAACCCACTGTGCTACTCACCACCTTCTGCAGCTATGACTTATGAGAAGGCGGAGTGGATCGCAGCGCAGCATGGGTATGGGCTCAATGTCCCATGATGCATTGTTTTCTGTCCCAGCATTCTGTGGTCTTCTGACTGCATTTCGTGGCATTTTTCAATGGCCCAGCCCTTGTGTACTGTGAACCCACCATCTCTATGTGAAAGGGTGGATCCCGCACTGCTCTTTACTGTTGCTGTAACTGTCATTAACACATGGTGGCTGGTCATGCAGTATATCATGAGCTCCCAATCTGAACAGGAATCAGAGTTGCCTGACCTGCTGTGTGCCATGAAAAGAAATAACACCAGATTACTTTTGGAATTCATGGAGCAGCTGCACATGATGGACCATCATTTCTGGGCTCGGGAAACAAGCACTGAGTGGTGGGATCACATCGTTATGCAGGTCTGGGATGATGAGCAGTGTCTACAGAACTTTCAGATGCAGAAAGCCATCTTCTTGGAACTGTGTGCAGAGCTCGCCCCAACCCTGAGGGGCAAGGACACCAAAATGAGAGCAGCCCTCCTCTCAGTGGAGAAGCACGTGATGATCAGTGTGGAAGCTGGTGATTCCAGACTGCTACCAGTCAGTCGTGAATCAGTTTGGAGTCGGGAGGTCGACCTTGGGAACAGCGTTAATGCAAGTGTGCAGAGCCATTAATTGCATTCTGCTACAAAGACCATGGCTCTTGGCAAAGTGCGTGAAATAGATGGCTTTGCGGAAATGGGCTTCCCTAACTGCGGAAGGGCAATAGATGGAATGCATATTCCAATTTTGACCCCAGACTATCTTGTGACAGAGTACATCAATAGAAAGGGGTACATCTCCATGGTATTGGAGGCGCTTGTTGATCACTGCGGGCATTTCACTGACATCAACACGGGGTGGTCTGGGAAGATGCATGATGCAAGCATCTTCAGGAACACAGGCCTATACAGAAAGCTGCAAGCAGGAACTTTCTTTCCAGACCAGAAGATTCCACTGGAGGATGTTGAAATGCCCATAGTGATCCTTGGAGACCCAGCATACCCCTTATTCCAATGGCTCATGAAGTCTTACACGAGAAACCTCGACAGAAGCAAGGAGCGCTTCAACAATAGGCTGAGTAGGTGCAGAATGACCATAGAATGCACATTTGGCAGATTAAAAGTGTGCTGGTGGTGCCTTTATGGCAAGTTAGATCTAAGTGAGGAAAACATTCCAATGGTCATAGCTGCCTGCTGCACACTCCATAATCTTTGTGAGGCTAAGGGCAAAAAGTTGCCCAGGGGTGAAGTGCTGAGGCAGATCACATGGCTGCTGATTTTGAGCAGCCTGATACCAGGACTATTAGAAGGGCACAATGGAGGGCAATTCAAATCAGGGAGGCTTTGAGACAACATTTTGAGAATGAGAACCAGTGATCTGTATTTCTATATAGCAATCTGCTGTGCTTCTTTAAATTCAATTCTGTTTGTTAACACTTGTGATGATTCCTGAGTGGGATTTCAGTAAGCAAATGATTAAACTGCATGTATATGTTTTACTACCAGCTGCAATCACAATTTGTAGGGCACAAATAAAGATTCGTTATCTTTCAGAGATTTGTTTTTATTAAGCACCAATTAACACACACAACAATCTTGGTGGGAAGGGAGGTAGCAGTGAAGGGCAGGTTCTCATACCCGTGCATAAGTCCAGCTATCATTTTGGAAACTGTCCAAAGGGGTGCAGTGAATGGGATACCAAGATGTTCTGAAAAGTTGAAAGGAATGTGTGGAAGGAGTTTGGGGAGGGCATGGAAAACAGTTCTGTATCAGCTGCAGGGGTGGGGGCAAGCACGCATCTTTTCTGAATGTTGCGTGATTAGGGATTTCAGCATCTCTGTTTGCTCCTCCATTACTCTTATCATCCGCTCATGGGCCTTTTGAATGATCTCCTGATTTTCTTTTCTGTCTTGCCTTTCCATTTCTCTTCACTCCCTGCGCTCTCTTTTTTCTGCACCAGAGGATTGCAGCACCTCCTGGAACATGTCCACCTTGGTCACTCTCTTATCTGGTGGAGGTGCTCCACCAGTGTGTAGGAGGTTCCCCTGAAGGCCACATGTACAGAGGCACAAGAAACAATACACAGACACATGCTTGTTAGTTCATGCGCAGCATTGAATCATTACAGTAAAATACACCTCTTGTAACATACCAAACACTTTCTCACTGACCCTTGGCAAGCACACATCTCGGTGAACACCCTAAATATGGTGAGTTTGGCCTAGCTGGGTGGAGGGCACTCAAGCTGAGGTAAAGAGGGATGGTGATGATTCATGGGTATCGGTGCAGGTAACTAGGGACAATATTGTAAATTCTGCCATTCATTTTCCACAGGTGTGGATCATTGAATCAGATATCTCACTACTGAGGATAAACAAGGATGTAAGGGTGCATCTACTGCACGCGTGTGACTTCAGACCTGGTCCATATGTTACTTGCCTGTAAGTGCTTTGGTCCCTGCACAAGTGATTTCTAAGTGGTGCAAGAAAGTTTCATTCAATGGGGGAAGGAACAAAGCAGCTCTGCCAAGGAACCTTTGGCAGAGGATTGGCGAGTACCTCCAGGAAAGTTTCCTAGAGATCTCTCTGGAGGATTCCCATGAAATCTTGGTGTGCATCAACATACTGTTCCGCTGCACTGCTTAACTGCACAGGGGAATTTGTAGCACACTCAAACACAGCTAGTCTTGAACATTTCTGTCCTTCACCCACTTCTACAGTACACAAAGCTAAAGAAAGCTGGATGTCATAGAACCAAGCAGCATCAACTCAAAAACATCACTTACCAAGGGTCTCCTCTCCTGCTTCTTGCTCACCGGAGATGTACTGCTGGGACTAGCTAGACACCTCTAGAGTAGAGAAGTGTTCCTGACTTGCCACCCCTGCCGTGGGCTCCATAACATCTGCCTCCTCGTCCACGACTTCGTCCATGTCCAATTCCACCTCCTCGTCCATGACTTCGTCCTCGGGGTTAGGTCAACTTTCTGCCACCTCCAGCCCCGCAGAAGTATCCATGGATCTCTTGGCGGTAGAGGTGGAATCGCTGCCAAGGATAGCGTCCAGCTCCTTGTAGAAGCAACAGGTCTTCGGTGCAGCACTAGAGTGACGGTTTGCCTCCCTTGTCTTCTGGTATGCCTGCCTCAGCTCCTTTATTTTCGCTCAGCACTGCACCGTGTCCTGTTCCTAGCCCTTTTCACACAAGCCACGAGAAATCTGCCCATAGGAATCAAAGTTCTGTGGCTGGAGTGCAGCTGGGACTGGACAGCCTCCTCTTCCCATATACTCAGCAGATCCAACAGCTCCACAGTGGTCCAAGGGGGAGAGCATTTGCTGTGTGGAGCCACCAGGATCAAGATGCAATGTGAGCTCTCCATGCTGAGCAAACAGGAAGTGGAATTTCAAAAATTCCCAGGCCTTTAAAGGGGAGGGGTACATGCTTGTTTACCTGGCTGCAGGGCAGCGGAGTTGGAACTGCTGATCAGAGCGGTCAGGATGGGCATTATGGGACACCTCCTGGAGGCCATTTACAGTGACAAAACCAAGCACAGTGTCTACACTGACACTTTGTCGATAAAACTTTGAGCAAAAAGCTCTACGCCTTTCATCGAGGTGGTTTTATTTTGTCAACAAAACAGGAGTGTTTTGTCAGCAAAAGTCGCATTGTAATGTGTACCCCTCCACTGCTTTGTCAAGAAAACTCTGTAGTATAGACAAGGCCTAAATATAAGGATACCAAGATACAATGCAGTGCGGATGTGTCTAAAAGTTTTCAGATAACTTTGATATGTCCGAATGCCGTCATGCTGCAAGGCAATGCAATGACATCATACCATGAAAATCTGTCTAATCATCATGTCAGGAGATAATGTGCTGACAATGCAGCTAAATGTCATTCCACTACAACAGTGCATCCAACAGCCATCACAGTGTGACAATGCAACTGAATGACATCATGCTACATATTGCTACTCTAAAAGGCATCACGCCAGGATGCAACATGTTGACAAAAACTAAACTTCACAGCACGTTAATAAATAATTATAATAATAGCTCTTATACAGCATTCTAACTATTTGTATATAATATGATGTGTGTACGGCGCAGTACAGACAGGTAAGAAATAAAGACTCCTTCCACACAGAGCATTGTGAGGCCAGCATCCATCAAACTGATGCTCTTGTGGGAGTGCTGCAAGGCCCTGTGTCACAGCAATTCCCCACACAGTCAAGGTGATGCCTTGTGCTGTCACAGTGCCACGACATCCTGCACTGATGCTATGTCTCAATGTCATGGCCATGGCCAGTGCCGTCACAGCAATACCCTGTATTATCAGGCTGAGGGACCATGCTGTCATGGTGCCATGTGTTGTGGTCCCTCACTGTTGAAGGTACGAATCAACATACTGGATCAAATCTGAGGTCCACGTAGGCAAGTATCATGTCTCTGACAGTGACCAGAAGAAGGAAGGTGTAAAAATGCTAGAGCAGGCAGAGGTAGGGTAATCTGCCCACCACAGAATGCTCATACTACTCTCTAATAATTGGTCGAAGCTGCAAAGCATGAAGTTTAAGATCCTATCCACTACATTATTTTATCATTAATTATGATAAATCTGTATATTCTTCTTATCTAGATAAACACCAGATCCCTTTTTGAATCTTGCTCAGTTCTTGGTTTCCTGTGGCAGTGAGTTCCACAGCCTAATTGCACGGTGGGTGAAAACAGTAATTCCCTGTCTCAGTTATGAATTTGCTGCCTCTTCATGTCGCGGACCGTCCCCGGGGTGGTGTCAAGAAGCAGGGGGAACAGAAGCAGCAGCTTCCCCTCTCTAGACCATATACCGGGATAACCTGCCTAGGTGTCACCCGTATCCCATGATCCTTTAGGGCCTCCTGGCAGAATCAGGAGAACCTGGGTCACGTAGCCCTGTTCAAGCGCCCGCCCTGACTGTGTCTCTGAAGCTCCCCCGCCCACTGAGAGCGGGCGAGTCCATTTCGCCCCGGTCCCTTTAAGACATCCCCCTATTTTCCCATCCGCTTGGTTTGCCCCAGTTGCCTCCATTGAGACAGCCCCTTTCGACACTCAGAATCGGCCACGTATGAAACACTAGCGTTGCCCAATCAGGAAGAGGCGGAGATAGCGGACCCCAATCGTCGCGCTACAGCCGACGCCTCCGAATTATCCAATCAGGAACAGGTTTGAAGGCGGAGTACCCAATCACAGAGAAGGGAAGGAAGTGACTTCTTTCCATTGGCCAGTCTGATTTAGGAGACGGGACTACGTATACATCTCATTGGTCAGCAGGTGTGTTGACAAATATCGTCACTGTACCCGCCCCGGTCGAGCCCAATAGACCAATCAGAAATAGGTACTGGTTCGAATGACACCAAGTTTGTCAAATGGGCTTCCTTCCTCTAATAGGGTGAAAAGCAGCAAGAGCGGTTGTATGCAGGACGCCGGTACGTGGCCGCGGGCAGGTGGGAGGGGGCGGGGTGAGCAGGGTTGGTTGCGGCGCGGTGGAGCCCCGTTCTCCTGGTGGCGGGAGCGAGTGTTCATGTCCTAGCGGCCGGCGGGCGCGGCGGGGCCGGGCTGAGGGGGCCGCTCCATGCGGGCGCCGCGGTGCCGGAGCGCTCTGGCTGCCCTGGCTGTGCTGGTGCTGCTGGGGGCGGCGGCCCCCGAGCCGGCTTGCGGTGATGCCCGCGGAGGCGAGGTCGGGTTCGGGCTCGGGGCGGCCGCGGCTCCCGCCGCTCTCCCCGCTGGGCCCGACGTGATCGTGGAGGACGATGAGGCCGGGGTGGCGGCTGCGGGGCCCGGGGAGCAGGAGCCCGAAGAGGAGGAGACCCGGCCCGGCGGCAGGTGAGGGGGTGGCGGGGCAGGGGCACCGAGGGGGCTACATGGGGGCTGGAGAGGTGGAGGGGACGCAGAGCAGAAAAGGATGGGGCGGGTGGTGGAGGGGGCTACGGGAGAGGTGGGTTGCAGGGGAAGGGACTACAGGAGGGGGATGCAGGGAGTGGGGGTGCAGGGAGGATGGGGGACTAGGAGGGGGTGCAGGGAGGATGGGGGACTAGGAGGGGGTGCAGGGAGGATGGGGGACTAGGAGGGGGTGCAGGGAGTGGGGGTGCAGGGAGGATGGGGGACTAGGAGGGGGTGCAGGGAGGAAGGGGGTACATGGAGGAAGGGGGTGCAGGGAGTGGGGGTGCAGGGAGGAAGGGGGTGCAGGGAGTGGGGGTGCAGGGAGGAAGGGGGTGCAGGGAGTGGGGGTGCAGGGAGGAAGGGGGACTAGGAGGAAATGGGTGCAGGGAGGATGTGGGTACATGGAGGAAATGGGTGCAGGGAGGATGGGGGACTAGGAGGGGGTGCAGGGAGGATGGGGGACTAGGAGGGGGTGCAGGGAGTGGGGGTGCAGGGAGGAAGGGGGACTAGGAGGGGGTGCAGGGAGGATGGGGACAAGGAGGGGGTGCAGCGAGTGGGGGTGCAGGGAGGAAGGGGGACTAGGAGGGAGGGGGACTGTGGGAGTGCAGACATGGTGCTGCGGGGAAGTTTCTTGGTAGAACCCACAAGTAGGTTTAGTGTTCTCTCCCCTTACGCCCTGTAGGGGAAAACGGTGGTGTTGCCCTAACCTTCCTTTCATCACATGATAGGAGTAGTCCCCCTTGTTTGTCTGCTCTAGCTTGTCATTGCGGGTAGGAAAGTGATAGGTGTGGGTCTGGCTCCTTCCCTAGTTTATTACTGGGAAGTAGTTCCTTCTTGTGCCTTGTTTAAAGTGTCTGGGCTTCTGGATCTGTAGTTTACTAAGTCTTTCTGTATCCTATGTCCTCTCCCAAACACCTGCATATAATAGGTTGTTAAAGTGTGTTATGTACCTTTCTGTCATCCTGCTATATACTGGAGAAGAAAAGAAGGATTCTAATTAGAGCTTAATTTGTCTATTCCTGTCAAGTGTAATAATATATTTTGGTGTGCGCTAGAACAGAGAAAAAGATGAAAGACAAACTAACTTTTACACTGGTTTGTTTCCCCCCTTTCTACAATTTATCAGGGCAAATTTGGATAAAAATAATTGGTGAACAGATGATTCTAATAAAGAGGTGATTAAAATGCAAAAGTAACACTGAGCAGTCTCCAGTATGTCTCTGATCTCGGTGAAGAAGGATCAGGAATTATGTCATTGCAGGAGCTAAAGGGGAACAATATGATCAAGTATCACTTTTTTTTCTGCTAATGAAGCAAAGTACACTTCCAGACTTTGTTTTGAAATGAGAGATTTGAAGCCTTGAGTTCATAGACTTGAGAATAATTCAGTTTCTACAAGTAACTGTCTGGTTAACCCACATCCTGTGCCAGTTAAAGATTTTCCTCCCTCTCAAACAGCGAAGAGTCATTCTTCTGTGCATTGGCTCATTAAAAATTATAACCTGGCTTGCTGTACTTCTCATTCTGGCCGGGGAAAAAAGCAGCCTTCTGTTCTTCAATTTAAAATTTGCAAAATACATTTTACGCTGAACTACCAGAAGAAATCTTGGATGATCTGTCTGTATAAAATATTCAACCTAATAATTTGAAGCTGAAGACTAAAGGCAGCCATTCTCTGATGAGTGCAGTAGAATAGGCTATTGCTGGATGACAGGTAGAATTGCTATGTAGCTGTAGTAGGAGTGAGGGACTACCATAAATGTTAATTCTTTGTGTTAGTTGCCTGTACTTGAAAGATGCAGACTCTTATCTGGATTCACACTTGTTCAGTTGCTCTTGAGCAATAGAATATAGTATGGCACTGCTGAGGGTAGCTGTACTTGGGCAATTAATTGATAAAATAAATTGGTGTTGCAGTAACTGTTAAATCAATACAATGAGCATCCTATATTGTAGCTTGTGAGGGGATTTTCCTTTCCTCCAAAGATACAGAAATATTTGGAGGGTTATTAAATTGTAAAGTTCAAAGTGCTGAAAAATGTTGTTATACATAGATGTTTAGGTTTATAGGTTATAAAATTGGAGGAGTACTTTGCTGTTTGCTGACTTTGTATTCTAAAGTCAGCTTGCAGTATCTTTTATATATTGTGCCTGAGAAGATACTCTTAGTAGTTCCAAATATGGCTTGATTTATTTGTTTAAAGAACACTAGAAGGGATGCTAATTCTCAAGTGGTGGACTGACCTGACTGTTCAGTGTAGAGATTGGTTGTTTTTGTTTTGAGTTTCCTTAAACAAAAACATTGAAGCTTGTCTGTACTGCAAATACAACTGCTGTGGACCCAGTGACAATGCACATTGTTCCCTGTCCTGGTTACATGTCCCTTTGCATGGGTCTATATTGTGTTGTAGTCAGAACCTTAATCCAGGTTCTGTAACTGGGCAGGTGAGGTCCTACTAATTTTGCTAATGGAATAGAGTTGTAATGGGGTTACCTGATACAGTGGTGGTAGATGTAGTGCACTCTTTCCATAAATAGACTCCTCTAGCAGCATTGGGCTCCAGATTTGACCAGCTTTTTTATCTGTGTGAAAAATCTATCTGTGGATTTTTCTGTATTTATTTAAAAGGCGAAATCAATGCTAGCAGCACTTAAGTATCATACAAGTATCTGTGAATGAAGGACAGAAAGTTAGTAATTACAAACAGCTGGATGGAAAGAGTTTAAAATTATGAGAAACATATGGACATAGTTTATTAAATTTCAAATGTACTTGTATAATATTTCTCATAAGTGCAGTCCTTAGTTGTTTTTTAGGGTACTCGACTGTATCAAGCAGATGGAAGGTGGTATTGATGTGTCACTTTGTGCTGCTGATGTTGCAAGTGATAGGGTATGATGTTTCTAGAACACATTTATTTCAAAAGTTCTCAGACTTAACAAAAATACAAACTAAAGGAAGAATGCAGTCACAGTGGATCCTCCATTCATTTAACATAGTCGATCAGATGACTGTGTTATGCGTACAGAATACCCAAATCCTCTCAAGTCTGCTCATGTAACTGAGTAACAGTTTTATTTGAAGCATCTTCCATCAACACAAGACTTGAGAAGAGAGATGGTTAAATATAGTCATCTTATTCCTTAACAATTCTGCTTTTCACTAAGCATGTTCTACTTTTAAGTGTGATCGTTGCTTTAAGAATCTGATGTAATACCAATTATAAGTGTGACTAAATAAAATTTTCAGAGAAACTCTGAAAAACCAAGTAATCTACCCTGTTTATAAATCCTCTTGAGAAAAGCAACTAGTGTTCTTAAAACATTCTGACACATGTGATTTTTAAACCTAATGCTATTGGTAACACTAAGTTTACTAGAAAGGTTAGAGGAAAACTTTCATTTTTTTCAGTTTACTTTATGAAGTTGTCAGCACTTTATTTATAATCAGTTTCACTGTTTCCTGTGTATAGTCAGTTTACTCTGTTTGGGTCTTTCACACAGAAAAAGGAGAGAAACATTTTTGTTTTAAAAATATTTGATTAAGAAACTACAAAAAACGATGAGTTCTTAGGGCAGGTGTGTAGTACCTGAAACCTTTTCAAAAACTGATTAGATGTTAAGTTGACAGTGTCACTTCAACCTGACAACCACCAAAGGGTGGGCAAAATATAGTAAGATTGTGTAACACATTAAATTTATCATTTCAAATATTTTAAACTAATCTTAATATCAGAAATAGGAAAATATCCTACTGGTTTTGAATTTAAAATCTATAAAGTCCCAGGAATACTGTTTGATAGCAAGCTAAAGATTTGGACCAGAAGTACCTCAAATAATTACAAGTCTGTGAATGTGGTGTGCAGCATTTTAGTTCAAAGTGAAACAATCCCCCAAAGACTACAAGGGGTAATCAGTTATTTTTGTCAAGGTCCAAATTTCTTGGTCAAGGTATAGTCAAGGTCCAGATTTCAGAAAAAATAATGACAATAATAAGGACATAAAGATTTTTCGGTCCGTTCAAAAGCGTCTGGCGGTCTGAATTTGGCCCATGGTATAACTATTGACTACCCCTGTACTAGACTGTGGCCTTGGCTACACTTGCCGATGTACAGCGCTGTGAGTTAAACCTGACTTCGTGCAGCTGAGTAGGGAAAGCGCTGCACTCTGTCCACACTGACAGCTGCCCAGCGCACTGTCGTGGCCACATTTGCGGCAATTGCAGCGCTGTTGGGAGCGGTGCATTATGGGCAGCTATCCCACAGAGCACCTTTTCCCATTCTGGCGCCGTGGGTTGTGGGAAGGGGGCGTGGGTGCGGGGGATTCTGGGTCCTGTCCCAATGCCCTGTGATGCATCGCTTCGCATCCCAGAAATCCCTTTGTTTCCGTCCACCTTTGGCACCATCTTTCAACGGTTTCAGAGTGCAGCGCGATCTGTCTGCGGGAAATGGAGTCCGAACTGCTGAGGCGTATGCTGACGAGTCTCGCCAGCACGTCATGTTTGGCTGTCGAACTATTCCTTAAGATCCAAAGTGACAGTGAGAGTGAGGGTGAGGAGTCCGACGATGCTATCGAGCCGCGTAACGCGTACGATACGAAATTGCTTGTGGCATTCACGGACATGCTCAGCACCGTGGAACGCCGCTTTTGGGCTCGGGAAACAAGCACTGAGTGGTGGGATCACATCGTCATGGAAGTCTGGGATGACGAGCAGTGGCTGCAGAACTTTCGGATGAGAAAAGCCACTTTCATGGGACTGTGTGAGGAGCTCGCCCCCACCCTGCGGCGCAAGGACACGAGTTTGAGAGCTGCCCTGCCAGTGGAGAAGCGGGTGGCTATTGCAGTCTGGAAGCTGGCAACTCCAGACAGCTACCGGTCGGTCGCAAACCAGTTTGGAGTGGGAAAGTCGACCGTTGGAATCGTGTTGATGCAAGTTTGCAAGGCCATTAATCGCATCCTACTCAGAAGAACCGTGACTCTGGGTAACGTGGAGGAAATAGTGGATGGCTTTGCACAAATGGGGTTCCCTAACTGTGGAGGGGCGATAGATGGGACGCACATTCCTATTCTGGCACCACCCCACCTAGGATCCGAGTACGTTAATCGGAAGGGGTATTTCTCTATGGTTCTCCAGGCGCTTGTGGATCACCGTGGGCGTTTCATTGACATTAACACAGGCTGGCCCGGAAAGGTGCATGACGCACGCATCTTTCAGAACACTTGGCTGTTCAGGAAGATGCAGGCCGGGACTTTTTTCCCAGAGCGGAAGATCATGGTAGGGGAAGTTGAAATGCCCATTGTGATCCTTGGAGATCCTGCTTACCCGTTAATGCCGTGGCTCATGAAACCCTACACAGGGAGACTTGACAGCAGCAAGGAACGGTTCAACTACAGGCTGAGCCGGTGCCGAATGACTGTGGAGTGTGCCTTTGGCCGTTTAAAGGGCCGCTGGCGATCTCTGTATGGGAAGCTGGACTTGGCTGAAAACAGCATCCCCGCGGTTATATCCGCGTGCTGTGCCCTCCATAATATTTGTGAAGGGAAGGGTGAAAGCTTCACTCAGGCATGGACCTCCGAGGTTCAACACCTGGAGGCTGAATTTGCACAGCCAGAGAGCAGGGCTATTACAGGGGCCCAGCGCGGGGCTGCAAGGATTAGGGATGCCTTGAGGGAGCAATTTGAGGCTGAAAACCAGCAGTGATATCTGGTGCCCTGCACAGGAGTGAAGTGCAGTAGTTCCAATCTTTAGGAATCAGTGTCTGCTTAGCAGACAAGCAGACTTGCAGTGCCTGTTTAGTTCCTGGGCTAAGGAGTCTTTTACTTTATGCAATAATAAAGAATGTTTTCAAAGCCAAAGAATCCATTTATTGAAAAGAAACAAGGGGGTGGAGTGGGGAACAGTACAATCACAGATTCGCGTATGTCCTGTCTGGTGTGCTGTGCAGTGAGTGCTGCACTTCAGGATAGCTATACTGCATGGTGATGGGGGTTGAGTGCAGAGGGTAAGGGTCGTGGTTTTCAGGGCTGGGTGGTGAAGATACTGGTGTTGGAGGCAGCGGGTGGCGTGAAGAACACGGAAGTTGGGGAAAGTGGGTTGGAGGTGACAGTGGGGCACAACGGAAAGAGTTTTGGGACAAGGGCTGTAGGGGGGGGTGGCGTTTGCGGTACTGCTCCTCTTTCTGCATGGCTACCAGCTCCTGGATAGCATCTGCTTGGCGCTCCAGGATGCTTATGAGCCTATCAGTGCTTTGCTGCCGGTGCGCGGTGCTTTGCCGTCGGTGCGCTGCATTTTCCTGGCGGATCCTGCTTTCTCTCTCCCTCCAGTCCTGTGCTTTCTCATTCTCTTTAATAGATTGCCGCATCACTTCTTGCAGCATGTCTTCTTTGCTTTTTCGCGGTCTCTTCCTGAGTCTTTGCAGTCTCTGAGCAGGCGATAAGAGGGACGGCTGAGGTCTCAAGGTTGATGCAGCTGTATAGGTAAAATGCAACATTTAACAGAGGCAGCATTGTTCATACCAGACAGAGTAATGATCCCCCCCGCACTTAAGGAGTAGAAAACACACAGGGTCTACACAATAGCATAATTTTCCCGTCCGAAACAGAGCGCACACATCCCACGGGAGCCTCACAATGGTGAGTAAGGGGGACTGATTGTTTCAGGGCTGCACTGTTCTCTGGGTTTCTGTGCCTTGGGGAGAGCCAACAGCTTCAGGGGGCACCTACACTGAACACTGTCCCAACATTTTCCACAGGAGTTCGTCCTGGATGATATCTCGCTGCTGAGGGTGACCTGGGAAGCAAGGGAGGGTATTCTACTGCAATGCGGCTTCCGCCCTGGCCCATATGCAGCTTGCCTGTGTGCAGCAATGGTCCCCCCGCCCCTCGCGGCACAGTGGCGCGGACACGTTAGCCTGGCTGGGACAAGGACCACGGCGGCTCTCCCGAGAAACCTGCGCAAACGCATTGCACATGTTCTGGATGAGACATTCGAGGAGATTACCGAGGCCGATTACCGCGATGTGATAAACCACATGAATGCACTATTCCGCATCTAGGCATGCATGCCTAACCCTCCTCTCCCAAAGAGCCCGCACCGAAAAAATTCCTTCCCGAAAAAAAAAACCTGCTTACCGGGAACCTGCTCTTCCGTTTGTCCTCCACCAAGTACTGGCCGCTGCGACTGGCTACCTTCCTCCTGGCTCGAGAAGAGCTCCTGGCTGCATGGCTCCAGGGATTCCGGGGTGTCTCCATCAGGCCCACCACCATCACTCCCGTTTTCCTCCTCCTCCTCCTCTTCCTCCTCCCCCCCCCACACCGGCTCTGAAGTGTCCATGGTGGTGCTCAGAGTGGAGGTAGGGTTAACCCCAAGTATCGCATCCAGCTCTTTGTAGAATCGGCAGGTCGCGGGGGGAGCACCCGAGCGGCCGTTTGCATCGCGGGCTTTGCGGTAGGCACTCCGCAGCTCCTTCACTTTAATCCTGCACTGCAGGGGGTCCCGGTCATGGCCCCTTTCCATCATGTCCTTTGATACCTTCCCGAAGGTATCGTAATTCCTACGGCTGGAGCGCAGCTGGGACTGTACAGCTTCCTCCCCCCAAACACTGATGAGGTCCAGCAACTCGCCATTGCTCCATGCTGGGGCTCGCTTGGCGCGTGGAGGCATGGTTACCTGGAAAGATTCGCTGATAGCACTCCACGCCACGCCGGGCTGAGCAAACAGGAAGGGGATTTTTAAAATTCCCGGGGAATGTAAAGGGTCGGTCACATGGTTGGTTACCTGAGGCCAGGGCAGTAGAGTTTGAACTGATGACCAGAGTGGCTAGAACAGGCATTGTGGGATACTGCCGAATAATTCTGGAGGCCATTCACAGCACATTGGGCGGCCACACTGGCGCTGCAGTGCTGCAGCGGCAGCGCTGTACTCGCTATTCCTCTCGGGGAGGTGGAGTACATGCAGCGCTGCAACCACGGAGATACAGCGCTGCAAATGCCTTGCCAGTGTGGACGGGGAGTGAGTTACAGCGCTGGGGGCGGCTTTACAGCGCTGCAACTCGCAAGTGTAGCCAAGGCCTGTAACAGTCACTTCTCCTGTAGCCAGTCCTTTGATTCCAGCTCTAAACGTAGCTAGCTGTAAGACTTGGATATGGCTGAGCTGGTCTTGTCTTGTGACTATGGTCTGTTCAAACAAAGTAATCATGGTTTGGAAGGAAGTATTTGCTTAGTGGGTGACGCTTGTGATGTAAAGTCCACTATATTGTAGCTACTTAGTGGGAAACGTTTTGAATATGTATAATGGCATTCTAAAGAGTTTTGGGGCAGCAAATAGGTGGTAAAAAAAAACAGTTTTAAAACAAGGATATGTAACTGGTGCAGTGTATTTTTTGTTTTTTCAATGAAGGCGTGAATGAATTCTCTCCTTTAACACAATAAACAGAAAACACATGATGGTGCATCTTCTCAGCTATAGTTACTATTTTCTAGTGAAGAGGCTTGAGTTCATGATATAGGTAGACGTGTGAAACCAATTAAGCTGGTAAAAAATGCTTCATAGCTAGATAATTTTGGGAAGGCTGAAGTTTGTATCTGGGGCGGAAGGTAGCGTGAGCATGTATGTAAAATGCAGAAAGATAAAAAGCTGCTTATATAGGGACAAAGCAAGTTGGGCAAGGGAAATGATTAGCAAAAGCAATGGTTTAGATGGGAAGGCAGTGTTTGGCACTGATTAGGTGCCAATTATTGTTTAATCTTCTTTCTTTGGTGTTGATTTGATCAAGGTGAAATTTAAATTAGGGCTGTTGATTAATCACAATTAACTTGCATGATTAACTCAAAAACATAATTCTACTTTCATGATAGTTCAACTTTCACAATAGAGATTGCACTACAGTCCTTATAATAGGGGAATTAAAAATACTATTTCTTTTGTTATTTTACAGTGCAAATATTTTTAATAAAAAATAAAGTGTGCACTGTACATTTTGTATTCTGTGTTGTAATTAAAATCAATATATTTGAAAATGTAGAAAACATCCAAAATATTAAATATTAACAGTGCAATTAATTGCACAATTAATCGTGATTAAATTTTTAATCACTTGACAGCCCTAATATAAATAGATACACTTTGAATAGTCATTTGTGTTTGTTTTATTTTTAAGTGTGTTTGAGCTTTTGGGTTTTGAACAAGCACAGTCATTAGCAGAACCCAGTTACACTAAGAGCTGCAATATAAAGTACAATTGTGTGAGCATTCGAGTGCTTGAGTATAGATACACTGCACTACATTATTAGCCTGCTTGTGATTCCTGTATCTTTATAGCAGTAATTATCATATTCAGCTTATAAAACTGCTAGTAACTTTGAGTGAAGTTGTAGTACTCAAATATTTGGCAAAAGAATTGATGCCTTTCCTAGTACATTAAAATCTACATTTCTTGATTCAAAAAATGAACATTACACTTGAAAAATGTGGTGCTATTTTGTTGGAATAGGGGAGAGTGTGTGTGTGTGTCTGTGTGTATGTAATATATATACTTGTCACGCTGTTCAGATTATTAACAACAGTGTAATAAATTCTTTTGTTTTTTCAGTGGTGGAATATGTTTAAATTGAAAATTGCAACACTGCACGTGGTCTCTTACTGTGGTGGATGTTTTACCAGTACTGTATAAGACACTGCCCTTGTGTACATCTTTTAGAATCATGCTTCATATTTTTTAGGGAAATTTTTAAAAGAATACTGACATATCCCTTAAAATGCATTATATTCCTCTCTGAACTCTAAAATTCTGTGGTGTCAATTGATCGGAGTCTGAATTTTCATTTTTGGACTGCAGTTAAGACATCAAATTTAGGTGGTCTTGACTAGCACTAAAAATACAATTAATGAAAATATCTGTAAATCCAAAAGCCTCCTTTCACATCCACTTTTGACAGTAGCCAGCCAGAAAACTAAGAAAAATAGTGCATCTTCCCAACAAACACCCCTTTTATCTATGCTCTCGACTCCCCAAAAGCCTGTGAAAATAGGCAAGCTTTTCAGCATGTCCAAAAGGTCAACAGATTTCAGCCCTCTCCCTTTTAGTTTAAAAAAAAAAAAAAAATTGTAGCCCAAACACTACTTCTGATTTTAACTGTGGTACTATCTCATGCAGATACACCCTCTCCAGCTGGCAGGTCCCAGGCCATTTAGAGCTTATATTCTAGAAACCAACAGCCCGCCCACTGCTATCATGTGCTGTCAGTTAGATACACCACTTAACAAGCAGGCAGGCTGCCTTATTCTGCCTTAGCTTTAGGGTATGTCTACACAGCAGAAGTTATGCACTGCCTAGCCTACATTTGAGAATGTGAGCCAAAAGTCACACAGGAGTTCTGTAGCAAAGAAGAGAATTGAACCAGATTTCCTAGTGTCCTAGGTCTGTGCCTTGGCCACTAGACAAGGAATTAATTCAGGAGGTCAGACTAGTTGATCAGAGTAGTTGATAAGCTGTGAATCTATGACCAGTGCTTAAATTCAAGCTATCTTGAATCAGTATAACACTGGTAGCAGTAAGTACATCACAATGTGGACTTCAGAGAGGGCTAGTGAGCAGAGTGCATACCCAGGGTCAGTGTCTAAGAACATAAGAACGGCCAAGAAAATAAGAACGGCCATACTGGGTCAGACCAAAGGTCCATCTAGCCCAGTATCCTGCCTTCCAACAGTAGACAATGCCAGGTGCCCCAGAGGGAGTGAACAGAACATGTAATCATCAAGTGATCCATCCCCTGTTGCCCATTCCCACCTTCTGGCAAACAGAGGCTAGGGATACCATCCCTGCCCAGCCTGGCTAATAGCCATTGATGGACCTATCCTCCATGAATTTATCTAGGTTTTTTTTTTTTTTTTTTAACCCTGTTATAGTCTTGGCCTTCACAACATCCTCTGGCAAAGAGTTCCACAGGTTGACTGTGCGTTGTGTGAAGAAATCCTTCTTTTGTTTGTTTTAAACCTGCTAACTTGTATTTCTTGCAGTGATACCAGTGCTGTGTCGTCTTTACAGCTATTGTTGGATTTAGGCTAGCTAGAACAGGCTTGCCCGTTTGCTGTGTAGGCATATCCTTCATTTCCAAATTAATGAATGCTTTTGCTCTATGTTGTTGTCTTGTAACAATTGCTTTCTTATAAGACATTTCCTGACATCCAAATTTGTTTCCATGCTTCGCTCATGTTTTTTGCAGATTTACTCAGTCTGTGCTGCAGTATTCCTTGCATGCTGACCTAGTGGGTTTTTTGTTTTTGAAAACCATATGAGGGTTGTTGTTTTTTTCTGGTTAGGGTACACAAATCATATGAACTTCAAATAGGAAGATTGATTTATGTTTTCACCAATCTTAACAGTGACTAATTTATTTTGCTTCCAAGTGACCCCTTGAAATGATTAGAAGTTGCTTCATGACATATAAAATAAGTTTGTGAGATCCAACTACAAACTTACAGCTGTTCTAGAGCTGACCAGTTAAATGATACAATGCAAAATGTAAACACTATGGTTTATTTAAAATGTAATCTGAAGTCAGAAAATATAGTTAGGCATATCTATAGCAGCTTTAGTTCTGACTTTGAATGTTTCTGTGATTGGCAGGTCCTTAGTAATTATCAGCACTTTGGATGGACGAATTGCTGCTCTAGACCCTGAGAATAGTGGCAGAAAGCAGTGGGATCTGGATGTGGGATCTGGTTCTCTTGTGTCATCCAGCCTCAGTAAACCAGAGGTAAGACTTTATATCTGTTACCTGATTTTTTGTTTGTTTTTCTTAGGTTTTGTCTGCACTAAACTTTTTTTTAGCTCCACCATGGTGATAGTGGGAATTTTTAAAGGAGGGAGAAAATTAGTATAAACACAGCCCTTCAGGTATATTGTATGGCTTGATAGCTATGATATCTATAGGGTATTAGGAATTGTATGCAGTTATGTATAGTTCAAAGTGGCCCATGAATCTACCTAAAAAGAAAAAGGTAATTTTGCTCATTGTAACAAATGATGTATCCTTCTCTGTTGGGAGCAGCAGAGGAAGTCCTTTTTTTCTCTCTGACACCATGTAATCTTTTGTGCACATGCTACATAACATATTCTGTCAGCAGGCTGGCCTAGCAATAAAGTGGAGCATTAAAGGTGACCTGCAGATGGAAGGAAGGGCTTTTATCATCTCTCGCTGTTTTAATATTGTTTCAGTGGCAAAAAACTATAGTAATGCACAGTTAAGATTTCTTGGTACTGTGTTATCCCCTTGTAGACAACATCTAATACCAACAGGGCCAGTATGAGTGTGTGCTATATGCGTATTGAGGCTTTGCTTGTAGAGTGGAGAGGGAACGTGATGTGGGCAATCTTTTGTTTTCTTTTTGTTCTTTAATAGTGTTAAATGGAATCTGGTGGGTGAGAGTGAATGGGTTGTAGAAGGAGGTGAAGAACTTGTATGTTTCAGGAACCTTGGTGTTGGCAGAGTAAAGGTATGGTATTGGGGCATATTGGGATATTGCTGAAAGAAGGCAGAGTTAATGGTGCACAGACAGCATGAATGGTGCATTTCTCGGTTTTCAGAAGTTTGAGTTTGGCTCAACTCAGTGTTCTGCAAGGGGACAACGTACCACCAACCAATCTTAACTCTATATTAATGGAATTTCTTGCCATGGAATTTCCTTTTAGAACAGGAAAAGGTGTGGTGTTGGTACATATTAGTAGTCCTTTAGGCAGTTGTACTTTTCATGTTCTGCAATTTGCATACTGAGCCAAATCTGTCCATAGTCAGCATTCCCCATGTCATGATATATTCCTTGCTCTCCCACAAACTTCTGCAACCTTGTGATCCAGGATTTGCCCAGAATCCACACACTGGTAACCCTGGCAAACTCACACATCTTTTCCCTCAGCGGTCAAGGTACCTGTGCTGTCAGTTCCAGACCTCTGTGGTATGTCTCTTTTTGTAAACACCACAGTAATCTGCCATGAGATCAAGAAGTAGCCACTTGCCCCCCACAACCCTCCCCCACCATTCTATCAGAAGCTAGTAAAATACAGGATTTTCTCAAACTACTAATTCAAGGCTTGCCTCCCACCCACCCTCATTTTCCCAACCCATCACTCCTTCCCCCCCTCCACAAAATTCCTGTCTCCGGCTCCTCCCCATCTGGTATAACACATATATATATATATATATATTTTTTTTTGGTCAGACTGGCTGCTGACTATTCTGCTGTGCTTACAGAAACCTCTCCATAAAATAAAAACATGTTATAACAGAGACCACTTGTAGTAAGCAACAGGTGTTATTCAATTTTAATTGAACAGGTTTACAAAGGTTCAGCCTAGAAATGACAGTGGCAGAGTATTCACCGAGGCAACAGCGTTGGCACATTCCCTTGAATTACCCAGGCAAGGATAAAATGGGCTTTTCAGTTTTGGTGCATGTGCACTGTAATCCTTCCAGACTGCAATCTGCACAATGTGAATATGTTCTTAAATACCATTCACAGTTTGGGTCCCCCAAAGACTTAGTAGGTGCCCTGCGCTACCTTGGGTAAACATTGACTAATTTAGATCATTTTGACCCACAGCAAGAATTTCATCTCTAACTCTGCAAGGGGAAAAAATCAAATGCCACCACTCTTAGAAGCTTTTTGCTAAAAGGCTATTCCCCCCCCCCCCCCCCCAAACTTGACTCTGACTCAAGTTTGGGCTATTAACCCTACTCTAGGTTTCAGAGTAGCAGCCGTGTTAGTCTGTATCCGCAAAAATAACAGGAGTACTTGTGGCACCTTAGAGACTAACAAATTTATTAGAGCATAAGCTTTCGTGGGCTACAACCCACTTCTTCGGATGCATATAGAGTGAACCATATATTGAGGAGATATATATACACACACATACAGAGAGCATGAACAGGTGGGAGTTGTCTTACCAACTCTGAGAGGCCAATTAAGTAAGAGAAAAAAAACTTTTGAAGTGATAATCAAGATGGCTCAGTACAGACAGTTTGATAAGAAGCAAGTGTGAAAATACTTACAAGGGGAGATAGATTCAATGTTTGTAATGGCTCAGCCATTCCCAATCCCTATTTAGCCCTGAGTTGATTGTGTCTAGTTTGCATATCAATTCCAGCTCAGCAGTCTCTCGTTGGAGTCTGTTTTTGAAGTTTTTCTGTTTTAAGATAGCCACCCGCAGGTCTGCCAAAGAATGGCCAGACAGGTTAAAGTGTTCTCCCACTGGTTTTTGAGTATTATGATTCCTGATGTCAGATTTGTGTCCATTAATTCTTTTGCGTAGAGACTGTCCGGTTTGGCCAATGTACATGGCAGAGGGGCATTGCTGGCACATGATGGCATATATCACATTGGTAGATGTGCAGGTGAACGAGCCACCGATGGTATGGCTGATGTGATTAGGCCCTATGATGGTGTCACTTGAATAGATATGTGGACAGAGTTGGCATCGGGCTTTGTTACAAGGATAGGTTCCTGGGTCAGTGTTTTTGTTCAGTGATGTGTGGTTGCTGGTGAGTATTTGCTTTAGGTTGGGGGGTTGTCTGTAAGCGAGGACAGGTCTGTCTCCCAAGATCTGTGAGAGTAAAGGATCATCTTTCAGGATAGGTTGTAGATCTCTGATGATGCGCTGGAGAGGTTTTAGTTGGGGGCTGAAGGTGACAGCTAGTGGTGTTCTGTTATTTTCTTTGTTGGCCCTGTCTTGTAGGAGGTGACTTCTGGGTACTCGTCTGGCTCTGTCAATCTGTTTTTTCACTTCAGCAGGTGGGTATTGTAGTTTTAAGAATGCTTGATAGAGATCTTGTAGGTGCTTGTCTCTATCTGAGGGATTGGAGCAAATGCGGTTATATCTTAGAGCTTGGCTGTAGACAATGGATCGTGTGGTGTGTCCTGGATGGAAGCTGGAGGCATGTAGGTAAGTGTAGCGGTCAGTAGGTTTCCGGTACAGGGTGGTATTTATGTGACCATCGCTTATTAGCACAGTAGTGTCCAGGAAATGGACCGCTTGTGTGGATTGATCTAGGCTGAGGTTGATGGTGGGATGGAAATTATTGAAATCATGGTGGAATTCCTCAAGGGCTTCTTTTCCATGGGTCCAGATGATGAAGATGTCATCAATGTAGCGCAAGTAGAGTAGGGGCGTTAGGGGACGAGAGCTAAGGAAGCGTTGTTCTAAGTCAGCCATAAAAATGTTGGCATACTGCGGGGCCATGCGGGTACCCATAGCAGTGCCGCTGACTTGAAGGTATATATTGTCCCCAAATGTGAAATAGTTGTGGGTGAGGACAAAGTCACAGAGTTCAGCCACCAGGTTAGCTGTGACATTATCGGGGATACTGTTCCTGATAGCTTGTAGTCCATCTGTGTGTGGAATATTGGTGTAGAGGGCTTCTACGTCCATAGTGGCCAGGATGGTGTTTTCTGGAAGATCACCGATGGATTCTAGTTTCCTCAGGAAGTCAGTAGTATCTCGAAGATAGCTAGGAGTGCTGGTAGCGTAGGGTCTGAGGAGAGAGTCCACATAACCAGACAAGCCTGATGTTAGGGTGCCAATGCCTGAGATGATGGGGCGTCCAGGATTTCCAGGTTTATGGATCTTGGGTAGCAAATAGAATGTCCCTGGTCGGGGTTCTAGGCATGTGTCTGTACAGATTTGTTCCTTTGCTTTGTCAGGGAGTTTTTTTAGCAGATGGTGTAGTTTCTTTAGGTAATCCTCAGTGGGATCAGAGGATAATGGCCTGTAGAATGTGGTGTTAGAGAGCTGTCTAGCAGCCTCTTGGTCATATTCCAATTTATTCATGATGACGACAGCACCTCCTTTGTCAGCCTTTTTGATAATGATGTCAGGGTTGTTTCTGAGGCTGTAGATGGCGTTGTGTTCAGCATGGCTGAGGTTATGGGGCAAGTGATGTTGCTTATCCACAATTTCAGCCTTTGCACGTTGACGGAAGCAATCTATGTAGAAATCCAGTCTGTTGTTTCGACCGTCCGGAGGAGTCCACGCAGAATCCTTTTGTTTGTAGTGCTGGTAGGGGGGATTCTGTGGGTTAGTATGCTGTTCAGGCCATTATCCTCTGATCCCACTGAGGATTACCTAAAGAAACTACACCATCTGCTAAAAAAACTCCCTGACAAAGCACAGGAACAAATCTGTACAGACACATGCCTAGAACCCCGACCAGGGACATTCTATTTGCTACCCAAGATCCATAAACCTGGAAATCCTGGACGCCCCATCATCTCAGGCATTGGCACCCTAACATCAGGCTTGTCTGGTTATGTGGACTCTCTCCTCAGACCCTACGCTACCAGCACTCCTAGCTATCTTCGAGATACTACTGACTTCCTGAGGAAACTAGAATCCATCGGTGATCTTCCAGAAAACACCATCCTGGCCACTATGGACGTAGAAGCCCTCTACACCAATATTCCACACACAGATGGACTACAAGCTATCAGGAACAGTATCCCCGATAATGTCACAGCTAACCTGGTGGCTGAACTCTGTGACTTTGTCCTCACCCACAACTATTTCACATTTGGGGACAATATATACCTTCAAGTCAGCGGCACTGCTATGGGTACCCGCATGGCCCCGCAGTATGCCAACATTTTTATGGCTGACTTAGAACAACGCTTCCTTAGCTCTCGTCCCCTAACGCCCCTACTCTACTTGCGCTACATTGATGACATCTTCATCATCTGGACCCATGGAAAAGAAGCGCTTGAGGAATTCCACCATGATTTCAATAATTTCCATCCCACCATCAACCTCAGCCTAGATCAATCCACACAAGCGGTCCATTTCCTGGACACTACTGTGCTAATAAGCGATGGTCACATAAATACCACCCTGTACCGGAAACCTACTGACCGCTACACTTACCTACATGCCTCCAGCTTCCATCCAGGACACACCACACGATCCATTGTCTACAGCCAAGCTCTAAGATATAACCGCATTTGCTCCAATCCCTCAGATAGAGACAAGCACCTACAAGATCTCTATCAAGCATTCTTAAAACTACAATACCCACCTGCTGAAGTGAAAAAACAGATTGACAGAGCCAGACGAGTACCCAGAAGTCACCTCCTACAAGACAGGGCCAACAAAGAAAATAACAGAACACCACTAGCTGTCACCTTCAGCCCCCAACTAAAACCTCTCCAGCGCATCATCAGAGATCTACAACCTATCCTGAAAGATGATCCTTTACTCTCACAGATCTTGGGAGACAGACCTGTCCTCGCTTACAGACAACCCCCCAACCTAAAGCAAATACTCACCAGCAACCACACATCACTGAACAAAAACACTGACCCAGGAACCTATCCTTGTAACAAAGCCCGATGCCAACTCTGTCCACATATCTATTCAAGTGACACCATCATAGGGCCTAATCACATCAGCCATACCATCGGTGGCTCGTTCACCTGCACATCTACCAATGTGATATATGCCATCATGTGCCAGCAATGCCCCTCTGCCATGTACATTGGCCAAACCGGACAGTCTCTACGCAAAAGAATTAATGGACACAAATCTGACATCAGGAATCATAATACTCAAAAACCAGTGGGATAACACTTTAACCTGTCTGGCCATTCTTTGGCAGACCTGCGGGTGGCTATCTTAAAACAGAAAAACTTCAAAAACAGACTCCAACGAGAGACTGCTGAGCTGGAATTGATATGCAAACTAGACACAATCAACTCAGGGCTAAATAGGGATTGGGAATGGCTGAGCCATTACAAACATTGAATCTATCTCCCCTTGTAAGTATTTTCACACTTGCTTCTTATCAAACTGTCTGTACTGAGCCATCTTGATTATCACTTCAAAAGTTTTTTTTCTCTTACTTAATTGGCCTCTCAGAGTTGGTAAGACAACTCCCACCTGTTCATGCTCTCTGTATGTGTGTGTATATATATCTCCTCAATATATGGTTCACTCTATATGCATCCGAAGAAGTGGGTTGTAGCCCACGAAAGCTTATGCTCTAATAAATTTGTTAGTCTCTAAGGTGCCACAAGTACTCCTGTTATTTTAACCCTACTCTGCACTACCATGAGGTATTGCAAATTTCAAGAAAATCCATGCAAGCGTGCAGATTTTAGAACACTTAGGCATTGGCTACACTCGGGACTTCACAGCGCTGCCACGGCAGAGCTGTGAAGCGCGAGTGTAGTCTCGCAGCGCTGTATGTACTCCATCTCTCCGAGGGGAATAGCTTGCAGCGCTGCGAGCGAGCGTGCAGCACTGCAGGCTCTGATTACACTGGCGCTTTACAGCGCTGTACTCGCTGCGCTCGGGGGGGGGGGGGGCGTTTTCACACCTCTGAGCGCAGCAAGTTGCAGCGCTGTACAGCGCCAGTGTAGCCAAGGCCTGAGAAGCACCGTCCTTTTAAATAGGAAGGACAAAGATACGCTGGAGGGAAAAGGCTCCTCTCAACTGAGGCTTGGGTCTACGCTAGGAAATTAGTGAAAAATCCACATTTCTGAACAACGCAGTTAAACCAACCTAACCCCCAGTGTAGACAGTGTTTGGGAGAATTCTCCTGTTGACCTAGCTACCGCCTCTTGGGGAGTTGGATTACTTATGACGACAGGAGAAGACCTCCTGTTGGCATAGGTAGTGTCTTCACTGAAGTGTTGCAGCATTCTAAGTGCAGACAAGCCCTTAATTAGACCACCCCAAGGAGAAATACAACTGGAAATAGTAGCCCTGAGACATGTGAACTGCTCCATTCATCTCAGGGGGTGTTCTCATCCCCCTCAGAGTGCTTTGGAGACTGGTATACATGAAGTATACCCATTCTCAACTATCCACCCAGAGAGGCAGGACTTGCCCAGATCCTGCCTCACATGGGAGGCAGGGAGTGTGGGGTTTCAGACCGTCCCAAAAGGGCAAGCTGTCTCAGAACCTGGCTCTCATGAGGGGGATATGTGGGGGAGCCAACCCCTGTAGATGGGAGCAGTGAGAGTGCCTCAGACACCACCCAGAAGGGCAAGGCCCCCCATGAGAGGGCAGGGAGGGGGGGCTTAGACCCACCTAGGGGGGCAAGAGTCCTCCCAGATCTGGGTGTACACATGGGAGGGGAGAATGTGGGGCTGAAAGATGTCCTGCCCCTTTATTCTCCCCAGTTCCCCTTTCTTACTGGTCCACTTCTCCAAGCCTCCCTCACCTGACCCCCCAACCTCTCTCTCCTCCTCTACCCTCCATCCCCATTTATTCCCCTCTCTGCAGCCCCAGACCCCTTTCAGGAAGCATTCACATGTCTATTTTTTCTCTCAAAGAGTTTGATTACATCTTTTCCTTCCCCCAAATTGCCACACATGACTCTCAAATTGTTGCAATCTCAGGCCACCCAGTCAAAACTTTTTTTAACTTAGGTGGGACTTGTGATTAGGTTTACCTTGGGGTAGGTCAACTGAAGGGCGAGTTCACAGCCATCAGTCTCAATAAGGTCATCCCATTATTAGTATCTCTCAGTGTAACAGTACAAGGCAGCAGAAGGAAACTGATTTTATCGGAGGTCCTGTAACTCGGGATTCCCTTGGTCAAATGACCCCAAATCTGGATCACCCATGAGGCACATCAAATTTCAAAGTAATACGAGTAGCTGTTTGGATTTTAGAACATTCGCAAGAATTGAGATTTAAAGCATATAAAATGGTGGGAATGGAAATCCTCTAGCTGTTTTTCTGTATTGATGCATGCACACTGTAAAAAATGTACGTTTTCTTTACCATTATCAGTTTGGGTCCCCCAAAGATTTAGTGGGTGCCATACACTACCTTGAGACCATTTTGACTTGTATTACATCAGTAGTCTTACCTGCACACGCGCACCCCCCCCCCCCCCGCCCCAGGAACCTTTTAAAAAATGGCTGTTTTTCAGGACTTGTATCTCCATGTTCCTTGCTCAACTGACTCTAAATTTGAGTCGCTAACCCTATACTGCACCATCCGAGGCGCACCACATTTCATATGAATCCAACTAAGCAAAGGGTTAAGCAGAAGCTGTGCCGTAACCTTAACTGTAGTAGTGCAGTCACACCATTATAATAAAAGAGGCTTAAAGGGTTTCAGAAAAAAAATTCTCCTTGTTTTTACACAAGGAGTTCAGGGCTTCCCCAGCTGTCATACTTTTCCAAACTAGATGACTAATGCAATTTTGATACCATAAGAGTCCAGGATTGAAAGTTGAGCAGCTAAGTCTATGTCTACATTATAAATTACTTCAGTATAACTTACGTCGCTCAGGGTGAATAATCCATGCCTCTGAGCGACATAAGTTATACTGACCTCCGCACCAGTTGTAGATGGTGCTATGTTGGTTGAAGAGCTTCTCCCGCCGACATAGCTACTGCCTCTTGCAGAGGAAGAGAAGTTAAGTTGACAGGAGAGCTCTCTCCCATTGGCTTAGAGCATCTTCACCAGAAGTGCTACAGCGGCACAGCTGCATGGGTGCAGCTGCACTGGTGTAAGTGATGTAGGGTAGACATAGCCTAAGAGGGTAAATCATTGTTATTCAGACTGTTTGAACTTTAGTTTGTGTTTTTGCTGTTTAATTTAAGTGGTGAACACTTTGGAGCAAGATAGTCTTTGTTAAAGACTCAGCTCTGCCTCTCTAGGTAAGCTGTGAGAGCTAGCAATATGCATCCTCTGAGATATACCTCAAGTCTCTCAGCAAAATAAAGGAACGCAAGCATTAATATTCTTGATATTTCTATGATTTAAAAAAAGCAGAACCAAACTTGTTTTTAAAGAGGAAACAACCTTTTTTAGATCTCTCTACATCCTAAAGAAGTGGGGTTTTTTTTTTAAAAAGCACAAGAAGGATTCTTATTGTAAATCATTTCAGATCAGAGTGGAAGGAGCAGGAAGATTTCAGAGAGCACTAAACGTCTGTTCTATTTATGAGTAAGACAGGTTCTGTCTCATTTTTTACTGCTATCCAGTAAAATGTTTTGTTTCTAGATGTCCCTTTGCCGAAGTGATGTACTAATATTTATTCTTTATCCTGTTTTGCCTGTAAATCCAGATGTTGTAGGTTGGTTGCATGACAGATATTTTTGCCACATGCAATATCTTTGGGGACCATATTGTATTACCTTTTTGAAAGGTGCATGAATCACTGTGTGCCAGGGATTGTAAGCACTCTGGGCAGGAAGGTCACCACAGCTTCTCCAGGAATTAAAAACAGTGGAGAGTGTTTAAGGTGAATCACTCAGGTTGTTAACGCCTCCAGAAAGGTATCACTCCCAGGGAGGTTTGCATTTACTGGTTCAAACTGGGTTTTCCAGAGACCAACAGACAAAGTGAGGACTTCTGGCATAAAGAGGCTAGGTTTGAATTGACATGGGGCCTTCTTTCTGATCCATCACATGTACAGTATCTTCTGTCCAAAGGGGCCACCCAACTCTCGTGGAAGGGTTGCAAAGACTTTTGGCCTACTAGGGCTCCGTAAGACTCCTGGTATGGTTAGTGTTTAAATTTTGTTTTATATTGTTTTCTCTGTAATGCTTTTACCTTAAGAATAAATGTATTTTGGTATGTGAAGGCTGGCTGGTAACTGGTATACGCTGTTGTAGCACCTGGAGACAGGTTAACCATAGGTGCTGGACCCCTGCTGGGGAAATCACAGTGATATGCAGAGGGACTGGAAGCCTAAACCCCCAATCTGGAGGCAGAGAGAATCATAGAATATCAGGGTTGGAAGGGACCTCAGGAGGTCATCTAGTCCAACCCCCTGCTCAAAGCAGGACCAATTCCCAACTAAATCATCCCAGCCAGGGCTTTGTCAAGCCGGGCCTTAAAAACCTCCAAGGAAGGAGACTCCACCACCTCCCTAGGTAACGCATTCCAGTGCTTCACCACCCTCCTAGTGAAATAGTGTTTCCTAATATCCAACCTAGACCTCCCCCACTGCAACTTGAGACCATTGCTCCTTGTTCTGTCATCTGCCACCATTGAGAACAGCCGAGTTCCATCCTCTTTGGAACCCCTCTTCAGGTAATTGAAGGCTGCTATCAAATCCCCCCTCATTCTTCTCTTCTGGAGACTAAACAATCCCAGTTCCCTCAGCCTCTCCTCATAAGTCATGCGCTCCAGACCCCTAATCATTTTTGTTGCCCTCCGCTGGACTCTTTCCAATTTTTCCACATCCTTCTTGTAGTGTGGGGCCCAAAACTGGACACAGTACTCCAGATGAGGCCTCACCAATGTCGAATAAAGGGGAACGATCACGTCCCTCGATCTGCTGGCAATGCCCCTACTTATACAGCCCAAAATGCCGTTAGCCTTCTTGGCAACAAGGGCACACTGTTGACTCATATCCAGCTTCTCGTCCACTGTGACCCCTAGGTCCTTTTCTGCAGAACTGCTACCTAGCCATTCGGTCCCTAGTCTGTAGCTGTGCATGGGATTCTTCCGTCCTAAGTGCAGGACTCTGCACTTGTCCTTGTTGAACCTCATCAGGTTTCTTTTGGCCCAATCCTCTAATTTGTCTAGGTCCCTCTGTATCCGATCCCTACCCTCTAGTGTATCTACCACGCCTCTTAATTTAGTGTCATCGGCAAACTTGCTGAGAGTGCAGTCCACACCATCCTCCAGATCATTAATAAAGATATTAAACAAAACCGGCCCCAGGACCGACCCTTTGGGCACTCCGCTTGAAACTGGCTGCCAACTAGACATGGAGCCATTGATCACTACCCGTTGAGCCCGACGATCTAGCCAGCTTTCTATCCACCTTACAGTCCATTCATCCAGCCCATACTTCTTTAACTTGGTGGCAAGAATACTGTGGGAGACCGTATCAAAAGCTTTGCTAAAGTCAAGGAATAACACATCCACTGCTTTCCCCTCATCCACAGAGCCAGTTATCTCATCATAGAAGGCAATTAGGTTAGTCAGGCACGACTTCCCCTTGGTGAATCCATGCTGACTGTTCCTGATCACTTTCCTCTCCTCTAAGTGTTTCATAATTGATTCCTTGAGGACCTTCTCCATGATTTTTCCAGGGACTGAGGTGAGGCTGACTGGCCTGTAGTTCCCCAGATCCTCCTTCTTCCCTTTTTTTAAAGATGGGCACTACATTAGCCTTTTTCCAGTCATCCGGGACCTCCCCCGATCGCCATGAGTTTTCAAAAATAATGGCTAATGGCTCTGCAATCTCATCCGCCAACTCCTTTAGCACCCTCTGATGCAGCGCATCCGGCCCCATGGACTTGTGCATGTCCAGTTTTTCTAAATAGTCCCGAACCACTTCTTTCTCCACAGAGGGCTGGTCACCTTCTCCCCATATTGTGCTGCCCAGTGCAGCAGTCTGGGAGCTGACCTTGTTTGTGAAGACAGAGGCAAAAAAAGCATTGAGTACATTAGCTTTTTCCACATCCTCGGTCACTAGGTTGCCTCCCTCATTCAGTAAGGGGCCCACACTTTCCTTGACTTTCTTCTTGTTGCTAACATACCTGAAGAAACCCTTCTTGTTACTCTTAACATCTCTTGCTAGCTGCAACTCCAAGTGTGATTTGGCCTTCCTGATTTCACTCCCGCATGCCTGAGCAATATTTTTATACTCCTCCCTGGTCATTTGTCCAATCTTCCACTTCTTGTAAGCTTCTTTTTTGCGTTTAAGATCAGCAAGGATTTCACTGTTTAGCCAAGCTGGTCGCCTGCCATATTTACTATTCTTTCTACACATCGGGATAGTTTGTTCCTGCAACCGCAATAAGGATTCTTTAAAATACAGCCAGCTCTCCTGGACCCCTTTGCCCTTCATGTTATTCTCCCAGGGGATCCTGCCCATCTGTTCCCTGAGGGAGTCAAAGTCTACTTTTCTGAAGTCCAGGGTCCGTATTCTGCTGCTCTCCTTTCTTCCTTGTGTCAGGATCCTGAACTCGACCATCTCATGGTCACTGCCTCCCAGGTTCCCATCCACTTTTGCTTTTGATATGGGTACCCTTAAGGAAGACTGAGTGGTAGGAGGTTGGGGACGGGGGGAAAGGGGGTCAAAAGTGGAGTTAACCTTGAAATTGTGACAGGTTCTAATTGACTTCAAATGCCAGATACCTAAAGTATTAATTGTCTATCTGAATTTTGTTGCTCCAGATGAACTGTATGTGCTGACTGCTGTCAACAGGGCTGCTGTACTTTAATTGCATCTGTGGAACCTCTGAAGTTTCATGAAGTCAGTATTCTACAACAGAACAACTAATGAGTTAAGATGCCCAGGCTTTAAAAATTGGCTTACTTACCAACTTGTATCTTGTCCCCTTTCCAGTGCTGGTATGATTTTTAGCAGCTAAAATAGCACAAAGTTTGTGCTAGAAAATATAATAGGTGCCATGATTTTTAAGGTCCAACATTTAATTCCCCTCCAGAACTAGAAATTAATTCAATATACCATGGGGCACTTCAAAATATCCTACTTGAAAATAATTTTATTCTCTTGCTTACCTGCCAAAATAGATTACATTTTTGTATTTCTTTTGCTGTAATTAAGGACACTTACTGACAGCTACAATACAGTGGGGATCATAAATCTCTCCTCAAAATATCAGTAATGTCCACAACTGCTGAAGAAATAGAAAATCCTAATGGGGTCTTAGTAGGTAAAACTCTTCATTTTACTTTTTAGAGACCTTTAAGGATGTGATATATACCTTCCAAAATAGGACTTTCAGGGTTTAAAGGTGGTACATAACATTTATTTTTTAAAAACAAAAACTTTAATTTCTAGTTTGTCAGAGAATGGCAGTTAGTGCTAACCACCCCAAATAAGTAACACAGCGAGACATTTAAGGACACCAGTGACTTAAAGACTGGTCTAGTTCCCACTGAAATTAATATAAGCCTCTCCTTTTCAGTCAATTACTTTGGATTCTAAAAATTCCTGGGGTAAAATCCTGGCCCCAACGAACATGTTGTTAAAACTTCCATTGACTTTAATGGGGCTGAGATTTCACTCTGGAAGTTTTTTTCTCGCTCTGTCCCCCAAAGAAGGTAATCTCTTAATAAACTGTTACTTTTAAATAAACACTTTCTGATCACCTTTTAACGGTTAGTTCTTGTTTTTTTTCATTTTCTCTAATCTTCTATCAAAGGAGTCTCAGAAGAGTAGCTTAATCTAGAAGGTAATACCGTATGTGTATTGCACTTTGCAGTAGTATGCATGCCAATAGCTAGGCAAGCTATATACTGTATTAACCTAAAACTTCTTGCATGAAATGTCAGGTGTGAAACTGCCCTTGAAAGGATTATATGAATCTTATAAAACTGGTGTGTATTAAAAATAAGGAACTGCTCTTTCTGCTCATTTGATAGATCACTTTCAAATGTGACTTCTGCCTGTCTGATTCTCATGTTTACTATGTCAGGTTAGAGTACGGAGAGGAGCAGTTATTAACCCTTGTACCTGGTGCAAAAGTCTGGAACTAATAGATTGTTCTGCTGCCCTCTGACTGAGGAAGTCTGGGTTTTTTAAAGTATTCTGGACAAAGGAAAACTAAATCGCCTTAATAAATAGTTTAACTTCATCCCAGTGTAAATCCTTAAACTTAAAACATCGAATTTAATACCTGAAAAGATACTGCAACAAATTATTAAACAGTGTGTAAGCACCTAGAACAGCGGTTTTCAAACTTTATAGGCTGAGTACCCCTTTCCAAATAATGTAGTCTACTGCGTACCCCCATCTGAGATAGTCATAATAGATCTATGATTAGATTGCCAAGTCTTACTAAACAAAATGCATTGTCCGCCATTACAGGATTTTTCTCACGTTCTCCAGTCTAAAACCACTGACTTAGCGGATAATAGGGTAATAAGGAATAGCCAACATGGATAGATCAAGATTAAATAATGTAACCCAACCTAATTTTCCTGTTTGACATGGTTATTGGTCTAGTAGATGGGGGGGGGGGGAAAGCAGTAGACGTGATATATTGATTTTTAGTAAGCCTTTTGACACAGTCCCATGTAACATTCTCATAAGCAAACTAGGGAAATCCTGTCTAGACGACATTACTGTAAGATGGGTGTGTAACTGGTTGAAAGACCATACTTGAAGAGGTTCCCACATGGGTCAGGTCTGGATAGGATACCATTCAATATTTTCATTGATGACTTGGATAATGGAGTGTAGCATGTGCTTATAAAATTTGATGATGAAACCAAGCTGGGAGGGGTTGCAAGCACTTTGGAGGACAGGATTATAATTCAAAATGACCTTGACAAATTGGAGAATTGATCTGGAATCA
Organism: Emys orbicularis; assembly: GCF_028017835.1. NCBI lineage: Eukaryota > Metazoa > Chordata > Testudines > Emydidae > Emys > Emys orbicularis. The sequence goes on along the minus strand of NC_088687.1, from coordinate 132,493,425 downwards.
ATGGATGAAATTCAATTTAAGATAAGTGCAAAGTACTACATTTTGAGGAAAGAAAAATCAAATGCACAGCTACAAAATTGGGAATAACTGATTGATTAAGCAGTAGTTCTGCAGAAAAGGACCTGGCGGAGTGTATAACGATTGACAAATTGAATATGAGCCAACAAGGTGATGCACTTGCAAAGAAGGCTATCATTCTGGGGTATATTAACAGGAGTGTGGTATGTAAGACATAGGAGGTATTTGTTCCACTCTGCTTGGCACTGGTAGGGCCCTATCTGGAATATAGTGTCCAATTCTAGGTGCCACACCTTAGGAAAGATGTGGACAAATTGGATAGAGTCCAGAGGAGAGCTACAAGAATGATGAAAAATTTTAAAAGCCCTGACCTTTGAGTTAAGGTTAAAAAAAACCTGGGTCTTGGAAAAGACTGAGGAGGGATCTGATAAGTCTTCAAATATGTTACGGACTTTATAAAGAGAATGGTGATCAATTGTTCTCCATGTCCACTCAAGGTAGGACCAGGAGTAATGGGCTTAATCTGCAGCAAGGGAGACTTAGGTTAGATATTATTAAAAACTTTCTAACTCTAAGGGAGGTTGTGAAATTCCCTTCATTGGAGGTTTTTAAGAACAGGTTGGACAAACACTTGTCAGGGATGGTCTAGGTTTACTCGGACCTGTGTCAGCACAGAGGGCTGTTCCTTATAGCCCTACATTTCTATGATTTTATGAATGTACAAAATTATTGAAGTTAAACTCAAATAGCACACTAGCAAAACTAGCCGACACATCTTCAAACATTTAGTTGTTGAATTTTTCAAGTATTTCAGATGCTGTTATCCATAAAATGTTAAAAATATTCCTTGCTTGTGGTGTAAATGGCTCAGATTATTAAAACTGAAAGGATGTTAAACTTATATTATGCGCCCTGTGGATAATTAAAATGAGTGAATTTCACTTTCTTGCTCACGTGCTCTAGCATGTTTCAGTTGCAAACACTTCATGAGAATGTAAAACCATTCAACTTTTTTTTAATTAGAATTTTTAAAAGTTTGACCTGTTTCTCTGTCACGTTTTGTAAAACCTACTTTTCATATACTTAAATGTTGAGTCTCAGCAGATTTGACAGTATCCCTTCTAGATACTTCTAGCCTAAAGATGCTCACTGAAATTCTGGGTAAAGTTCCCTTTTTTCCAGCTGTTCAGACTCCTGTCACTGTTTGCAAACAGCCTTCAACAAAGGACTATGAGATATATTTGTTTTGAAAAACAGAGCACTTAAGGCTGCTAGTCATGTCGATTGTGAGCATCAGCACTTTACTGTGGTATCTGCTGAATACTAATGCAACCATCAACCTGCATGATTTTGTTTTTAGACTGATTTTTATTGTTTTAAAATTCATTGAAGAGAACCTAGAAATGGATTTATTTCAACCAAGCACACAGGCATGCCATGCAATAAACTTATTGTACTGTACTGCCATATAAAGCACGGACTTCCATTCTCTTATCTCGGTTTTTAGCAAAAGGGGAAGAAATAGGGCAAAACAATTCAGGTGACTAATTGTCATTAGTGTTGCACTATTTGTTTTTATGCGTATGTGCACCTTAAAGCCTCTGTGAAGGGATAGAATACATCTACTACACAAGCAGCTCCTTCCTTACATGCCGCGGAATCTGCTTGCACTTTGCAGGCCTTGTTGCAGGAGGGCGTGCTGTGATCTTGGTTCTGATTTTGCCAGATAGAAAGGCAAAGGTTGCTTCCTCTGGTCTCAGGTATGTGTTGTCCAACGGCGTATAGAGACCGTATACCCCAACAAATTATACTGCAAACAGATGTCCTGGAATTTTGTGACATAATATTACAACCATAAATCCTGTTTTTGCATTCAGGTCTTAGAAAGGGGAGATCGGTTGCTCTAAAATATAGGTGGATTAAGAACTTTCTGGGTAATTATATTTGTGCATATTTTTAACTTAGTGTATTGGTTTTACACCCTCAGTGGCAGTTATTAACAATTGATGCATAAGGTGGTGATGGAAAGAAACAATGACCTCCTTCTAAAGTTTGTACACTATAAACTCGTGTTTCCAAGTATGGGAGGGCAGGGGCATGAAAGCTAATGGAGGGGTCATATTAATGTAGAGGTGATATGTGACATCCCTGACAATTTGAACTTGTGCCTTTTTCTGACTTCTGTTTACATGGTATGGTTAGAGATCATGCCTAAGACTACTGAAACTGAGAAGTTGGGGTTAGAGGAGGGAGAAAGCCATTGGGTTTGCCCAAGTGTCACTGAGAGAGTAATCTGGAGAAAGTTGGGTTCTATGGGTATAATGTAGAGTAGTTTGGGCTGTGGAACCTCTTACTGGTGATGCACGGAAAAAACAGAAAACTGAGCAAGATGGTTAAAAACCCGGAGTCTGGTTTTGGGGTTAACAGTTGGGTGGGGACCCTCTCTCCTTCCAAACTAGTTATGGAAACCAATGGATCTTGAATATAGAAACCCATAATGCTATTTTTTTTATAAACCTTTTTTGGGGGTAGAACTATTGTTTAAGCTCTCTGAGTGAGCATTTAAAGAATTGTCTTAAGTTGGTCCTTATCCATATTATCTGATCTCTGTCCAACTAAAAGTTGGATAATCAGGGTTCCATTTTGTTTCATATGTTGGGCAAAGGATAGCTCTTAGTGTACTGTCACTATAGGTAGTAGAGTAATTGGTGATACAGCCTTGGAGAATTGGATCATAGGTTACTATTCTTCAGAATCAGTCATTTTTTGTCACTAAGCCCAAGGCAGAAGTGTATTTTATTCCTACATCAAAATACATAACTTAAGAGAAGTGGAGTCAGCTAGTCTTTCCAGTTTAATGATTAGAGTCATAGAGTTTAAGGCCAGATCATCCAGTCTTACTTGCTGTATGTCACAGGCCACTAACACTACCCAGCACCTGAACCCTAAACCCAACAATCAAAATTATTACTGTCCCCAGGACATACTATGTCCCACAGGCAGAGAATAGGAGAGACCAATTTGCACCAGTGCTCGAGGACCCCGTGATGGCAGGGAAATGAGCAAGTGATATATATCCAGCTAATCCTGGTAGGTGGCCTGCACCCCATGCTGTAGAGGAAGGTGAAACCTGTCCCCAGTCATTACTGATTTGATCTGGGGGGAAATTCCTTCCTGACCCTGCATATCGGGATCAGTTAGATCCTGAACATATGAGCAAGATCCAACCAGCCAAGCACCTGAGAGAGAATGCTCAGTGCCACCACAGAGTATGGGCCCACCCTGTTTAGTGTCCCATCTCCAGCCATGGCCATCTCTGAAGCATCAGAGAAAGGAGACCAAACTCCTTCCCCCCCACACCAAAAAATACATTGTGGGGGAGGACCCTGAAATATGTTCTTAAAACTCATAAGGCATAAACTGGAGGTGAGCCCCAGGGCTACCAAACCCTACCTCTACCATCCCAGGCAACCCTGTCATACAACTGCACTCAAATTTGTCAAGTTCTCTTAAAATTATTTGCCCCCACAACTCCTACTGGGAGGCTGAATCCAATAAACTCTGTATAGGAATGTTTCAAATTTTTTTTTGAGAGAGAAGGATGTTTGTCCTCAGTTTATGGACTTCTAGCCTTAGTTGGTATACAATGTCTCATAATTTGTGTATGACGGAACCTATGGTTCACCTTGCATGTGAAGGGATGTTGTCAGGTTTTACAGATACTAAATTTGACCAACTCTCACCATTCCACACAGAAAGATCCCTTCATGTTTATTGTTAAATATCCTTTATTAGCATTATGAATGCTCTGAAATTAGAACAGTAGTCTCTGTCCTAGCTGGAGCTCAGACACTCAAAACACAACAAATCAGCTTGGTTTTTGCACACTTACCGTTTATTTCGCTTTCAGCCCATAAACATAAGAATGCCTGTGTTAGGCTCTAAGCATTATTGACATAATTAAAAACACAATCTGGCTAAGAGGAAAAACAGAAGCAGCCAATCAACCACCTTTCTTTGGCACAAAAGAAGCCAGTCTATAAAACCAAAATATCCCTACCTCAGTGTTTTGTTCTACTGATTTCACATGCAGATCTGTATTTGGGAGCACAGAAATGTTAAGCATTCTGGTTATATTGTTGCCTGATTGATTATGATTCTTATTTTACAGGGCTGTTTGCAAAGTAAAAATCTGGGTCGTCAGAACTGGCTCCTACCTATTTTATTTTTCTTTCCAAAACATACATAGCTCAAGGACACTTTATAAATAACAGTTTAAAATAAAAAAAATCTGGGACACTGCTCCCTCCTATACTAGGGGGTGGATGATGGAAATAGACATTAATGGCTCCAAACGGAGAGGAAATAAACATTTCTGAAAATAACTACAGAGTGTTTTGACAGTTAGAGAAGAACTACACGTTTAGGTACTACAACTTAAGTCCCTGCACCTTCCCTGAACCAACTTGAAATTGAGGAATAACCAGATAGTCTGTTTCTCTGGCAGGAGTTGGGCTGAAAGATGATCCAGTACGTATGTTGGTACTTTATACCAGCTTATTGATGGCTTCCGCAGATTCTTGTACATCTACCTGTGCTGTATTAAGAAGCATGTCCATTTTGCATTGCTGCTTTTGCGTCAATTTCTTGGGAAATACTGGGGATTGATTATAACTTATCTTGGGGATTATGAAGACATTTATGATGGAAAGCCTGTATAATGAAGACTCCTATCATGCTAAGGAACTTGTATCACAAAACCTGCTTCTGACAGGAAAGGGGAGTCTTCCTAGATGATATGGGGAATATAACAATCTAAGACACTGTACCAATGTGGTCTTTAGCGTCAAGAGCAGTGCATAGTGACACCTAAATTCCATATCTGCCTGTCATTCAGCTATGCATGTTGTATGTACAAAGTCTGCCTGAGAACATCTTTAAAATATTCTGCCTCATTAGCATAACCTTTGTCTTGTCTGTTCTCAGCCAATTGTCCTCCTCTAAAAATATAGAATCTATCAGGTACAAGGTGGCCTAATGGTTTGATGATGAAGAAGGCAAAGTGTACTGAGAATACCTCGATCCCTATTTCCTGATTGGCCTCGTACATATATAGGAGGCAGGAGGATATTTGATGCAATGTTCTTAATGTGTTACAGGCAGGAAAATTTGAAACAACGGTGGTGTAATCAACTCTGCTCAGTGGGAAATTTGTCCCTAGCACAGATACGTTCACAGAGAATGCACTTGGCACATGCACCGAAAATAGCAATCAGCAAATGAATGTCAGGATAGCCCAATCAGAAGTGCAGGTCTTAGTCCTGCAAAGTGCTGAGCACTTCCAGGACTTGCTTAACACGTTGCAGTGTCGGGCCCATTATGAAGTAGGCCTCACAAAACTAGAAGGTATATAGCAGTGGTACAGGAAAAGCCCTCAATGCCCACTATGCTGTAACTCATATCAGGCCTGACATACTCACTACCCCCAACACACTTGTTATCAGAATAGGTATCCAAAAAGTACCTTGTAAGGTATCCTATGTAAACTGGTGATGCATTAGTCATTGCATGATATTTGTACGGGTTGTGTATAAAGAATTATGTAGGTGTGCTGGAAATTTTTATTTTGAAGGCAATGCACAAATCAAGTTTGCCCTAGACAAAGGGATGTGGAATTACCTGTCTGACTGGCTTGATTGAAGGCAGAGGACAATGAAAGTATATTTACATATAAGGTAAACACAGCAATCAAGCTAACAAACAGCGGAAGAAACAGTTTAATAAGTGCACCGAGGGCGAGAATCTGCACCCCCAGGAAGTCTTCCTGGCTCTTGAGACAAAGACAATGAAGTTATGAAAATGTAAGGGGGAGCAAAAGAGAGATTCTAGTTATCTGTCACTTAGGGGCCATAGGGAACAGCAACCTCTGAGCTTGTGAACGTTGGCTACTCTGGCCTGGAGGGCTAGGGATGCTGGTACCCTGATGTGAGAGAGCTGCTTAGGCAAAGATTGTAGCTTGCTAAGGTTAAATTTTAGTCACTAGAAAGTATGTTTCGTTTTTGTTTGTAACCATACCCGTCTTTTTGTCTTGTTTAATAACACTCTTGTTTAACTCTCTGTTCTTTACTAATATACTTTATTTTTAGCGTTGTTATAAACCATCTGTGCTGTCCTATTGAAGTACAGAGTGACTCATTCACAATCCTAACTAGCTGGTGTGTACGCTGTCTCTCTGGAGGGAGCAAACTTCTGTGTGTGTCCAGTGAGTGGGATTGGACACTGTAAAGCGACATCTCTGGGGAGCTCAGAAACTGGGGTTTGCTGATTGTTACCTGCAAGGCAAGGTTTTGACTGGTAGTCTCAAAGAGTTTGCTGGAAAGGCAGACAGCCTCAAGCATCAGAGAGCAGTTTAGCAGCAGCAAAGCTCCTACTTGCTGAGGCAGAGGGGTAATGCGGTGTTTTACGGTTCTGGTTTTCCTGAGGAGAATGTCAGTACGCTATATGAATGTAAATAAAAAGGCAGACTATGCAGAATGAGTGTTCTGATGATAAAAACTCTGGGGAAGGTGTAGCTACACTATCTTCCTTATGGGCTTGTTTCAACTAAAAAGTAGACAACGTTAATGCTAATGCAGAAAATGCTGACTGCTGCTCATGGCTCAAACAATGTTATTTGGAACTGCTCTGAACTAGTTTAGACATGGTGTTAAGGCTCCTGTCGCCAATGGAGGTTTTTATCTACACTAGATCTGTCACTAGTGAAGCTGCTCCATTGTTAGCAAATATGGGAAACTTTTTGCTAGAAAACCCTACTGTAGACTCAGCCATAGAGAAAATTTTATATCTTCCATTGTTTGTGCCTGAATGAAATCTCTCAGAGAAATAAGCCAAAAACGCCCTATCACCTATGGGTGAATACTTTTCACAAAGCCATCACTCCATATCTGACCTCTCAGTCCTTGTCTTCTAAAGAAATCTGCACAACATGAGCCTGGGATCTTAAATTCATAGCTTTGCTTGGCACTAAAAATCATGGACTCAATAAAGACACTGGATATATGGCTCATTATAACAATCTGTAACCCACTAACCCTCCTTGGTCCTGTGACTGCAGAGGTGTTAACTGCCCACTTCATTTTGAATGGTCTCTTACAGCATGTCTTAACTCCTTACGTTCCATCTAGTATATAGCTGTGACACTTTGCATACCTTTCCCAGACCTGAAGAAGAGCTTTATGTAAGCTTGAAATCTACACTTAAAATGCTGCCTAGGGGGCAGGGAGGAACGTTCAGGGGGTGCAGCAGGGCCCAGGCCAGCCCCACAGGGGGTGGGAAGAGTGCCACTCAGCCCCACTCTGCCCCCTGCCCTGGCTCCCAACCCCGGCCATGGCTCCATTCCTGGCCCCAGCCTTGGCCCTCAGCCCCCGGCTGCAGCTCTGCTCCGGGCCCCGCCCCCAGCCTCAGTCCCTGGCTGCAGCTCCGCCCCCAGACCTGCCCCGAGCTGCGGCCCCAGCCTTCGCCCCTATACCTCTGTCCATACTCAGCTCCCAGCCCTGGCTGTGGGGGAGGGGAGGGCGGAGAGGGGTTAAGGGAGGGGCGTGACATGAAAAGTTTGGGGACCATTGGCTTAATTGAAGATGCTCCTACACCAACAGGAGAGTAGTTAGCTACCGCCTCTCACAGAGGTAGATTATGTTGACAAGTAAGCTCTCCTGCTGACATAGCGCTGTGTGCACTGGGGGTTAGGTCCATATAACTACATCACTCAGGGGTGTGGATTTTTCACACCCTTGAGCGACATAATTATGCCAATATAAATCTGTTGTGTAGACCTGGTCCTTGTCTCGTTCACCAGCAGAAGTTGGTCCGATGAAAGATATTACCTCATTCACCTTGTCTCTAACAGCCATAGAGAATCATTCAACATTTTTAACATTATTGACCATAGGGGTTAAGCTCAGCCAATCAGGAGCTGGAAGTGGTCCCCCGAGGAATTGTTACTGACCACAACAAAATATGCTTGAAAATCAAAAAATATACATTAAAAAAATTGGTGTACAATCATCAAAATTACCCTAATGAAGACATTTTACTTTAAATGTCTTCCATATTTTTGCTATCATATGGAAGCTCAGCAACTCTGAAACAGGAAAAGTTGACATTGTTTTGGCACCAGATTTCACCCAGCTCTAGTGTTTGAACATGAACATGTCATGATAATTGCTTTCTACAACAAGACTTTGGTCATAGAATGAAACGTAGGAATATTGTTTCTATTAAATAACTTATGGAAGCTTTAGCACTTTAGATTCCTTTTACGTCTGTTCATTTGAGCCCCTTTCTAAAATGAAATTGTAGCTTTACCACTTTCCTGTCCCAACCTGTACTGGAATCTCACATGCGATGCCCTCCTTTCCAGTCAACAGTCTAGACAATGAATTCCCTGGTAGCATGTGCCATTTCTTGTTGTTATGCCTTTTTGCTTTTGTTAAGGCTTTTAGAAATTGCATTACCTCACCAGCCTGCTTGGTGATTGTGCAGAGACTGATTCCAATTGGCTGCTTGGTATGATACTGCCAGCCAATGTATGAATTTCAACTTAAAAACTCTCATTTGAACTCGAGTGTGTATTTAAAGTGTTACTTCTGAAAGACACGCCACTTAACAATTATGTGCCATATTGCTGACCAGTGAAGCTGAACAAATAGCTATTTACATTGACGGATCAGAGGAATGCGTAAGTGCATCATGGTAACCTACATTTGCTGTGCCAAGAGATTTGCAGCTGACTGCCTGTGTGACTCACTCCTTGGATTAGGAGGTGAGGTAATGCTTTTGAGATAGAGGGTGATGTCATTTCTTTACCTGAGTTGCATGCCGATGCTGATTTTTGTTGCTCTCAAGGAATTAGTCCCTTCTGCTTCCTCAGATATACGGGGTAACAGTTGAAATAACTTATGAATTCTGGTACTAATTCTCGATCTTTGTAGAGACCTTGCAAGTAAGATGGCTTACATTTTCTTTCTCCCTCTCTCTCGTTTTTTTTATATATACCTAAACTGAAGGTATTATAAACAGAGAGAAATTCAAAAGGTTTCTTTCAAACCTGCTTCAGAACTGCTGAGTATAGATGCACTGAAAAAACCAAACAAAAGGCAAAAGTGTCCTTCTATATTCAGATTTACCTCTCTTAAACAGATGATGTAATATAACAAATCTGTTTTGGTCTCTGAAGTTAGTTGAAATGACAGTACAGAAGCTATTTCAGCATTAGTTCTGTTGAATAACTGATTAAAAAGGAGAGCTTGCAACATAATAGTATCTGTCATTCAGTCTTCATATTTCTTATTCCATGAACTGTTTCATACCAATGTAAATATACATAAGGACAAATGTGCTGTTGAGCACTTACTCATGTGAGTAGTCCCATTGACTGTAAGTGCATGAGTAAGAGCTAACTGGCATAATGGGGCCACGGTCTGGTCAACTGATTTTTAATTTCTTTCAGGCACCTGCTGACCAGACCTAACCGTCTCAGACCTGCTCTTGATCAATGTCCTTAGACTTGTACATTCTGGGAGAAAGTGGTTTAAATGCCTTAATATTCAAGTCTGCATGTGCAAAACAGAGTAACACCAACCCACGAGAACTCTTCAGTGCTGTAATTAGTTGGATGGGTGACAGTAGAATGTCATAAATTCTCAAGTAGTGATGGACCACTTGATTCACTCCATTCTTATAAACTGTACATTTGAAAGGCTTTATGCCATCACATAATAGTTTGGAATCCTTCACCAAAAAATTACCACGTTATAAATATCAATGAACAAACTTATGCTATAAAACAGATGTGTTGTAATTCTTAACTCCTCTGTACTGCGCAAAAATCTAACTTCTAAAATTGGCTCAAATTCTGTTCAAGATGCAACTTTGATGCCTGAAAGCATGTGATCATCTGTTGGTCTTATTTTGAGCAAGATACCTTGCAAAGTCCTCGTCTGTATTTCATGAGAGTAATCTTCTTTAATGATTTTAAATAGCAACTTTCAAACTGTTAATTCTCTCATTACTTTACTTAATCACATGTTGCTATAGATCTGTATTGTGTAAGTACTTGTTTTCCTTAGTTACCATATAGGGTTTTTTAATTATATACAAGCAGTAAATCAAAATGCAACATTTTTCATGCATCTTGCTCCTCCATACCTGACTGGATATCCCATTTTTGTCTTTCCTGTTTTATATTGTAAACTCTTGAATTTGGGAACATATCTTACTCTGCTTTGTAGTGTACCTCATACACTAGCAGGACTTTATTTTAATTACCTCTGCCAATTAAATGTTTTTAGTAAATAACTATGCAAAGGAAAGATGTCATGAACTGCTGTGTCTAGGTTTGTGCAAAACTCTGCTTTTTTTTTTTTAAATATTATTTTCCTAGCTGGAGTGTCTTTTTAGATACTTGGGAGTTGAGACACAAAGTAAAGCTTCTCTGGTTTGCTCAGTTCTAAAGACCTAAACTCTCAAATGGGGTATTTTTTGTTTAGGACTTGCTTTATCAGTGTGAGCACTTAATTGCTGTGCTGGTTATGAATGGGAAAACCTACTGTGAATTTCACTTTGGTTAAATTTCATAAGTTCTGGTCATGCTAGAATTTGAACTATGGACCCAGATATAAATGAAGAAAATCATTAAAGCACAGTGAGACCATATAAAATGCTGGCTGGCATCATGCTATTTCATTTTTACTGAGAATAAGATCAGTTTATTATTGCTGAGTTGATTTTTATTCATATTTTTAATTTTGCTAAGGCTTTGTTTATACCTAGTAATTTTAGCTTGCAGGTTTAATTGATATATAGTAAATGCTAGAAACCACCGAAGTCTTGTCTACAGCTGAACTGGTGGTAGCATAAGTGGAAGATTCTGCACAAATTTTCTATTGTAGAAGTTGTCTTAGATGCTGTTCTGTCTAGTGGCAAGTCTAGGGAGGTAGGACTTCAGGCTCTGTCCTTGGCTCTGTAACTAAATTGCATTATAGCCTTGGACAAATCCCTTAAGGGTGACCTGCAAAGGAGTGATATTTAAATATATTGGGCTTGTTTTTTGCAGCTTTATAGTGTATAAGAAGCCATGAAAAGTATTTTGTTAGATTGGTTCTGTAAATTTTTTTATCTACTTGGAAATATGAAATGTAAAGTATGGTCGTCTTTGGCTCTGTTGGAAGATCACTAATCTAGTATGCCAGATGTTTTCCTTGCACTTGCACTTCATAGTATGTGAATTCAATGAGATTATGTTGTTGGGCATTGACAAAAGAGACAATGGTTCTGAAATAGCATTAAGGTTTGTCATGTTAATCCACATACTGAAGAGTTAAGAATCTGAAGATTAGTTTCCAGCTATTCTTGGCACAGCAGAGCCATTGCGGCTCCATCGAATTAGTTGAGATCTATCAGGATGTTAAGATTGTTAATCAGTCCCCAAGTACTCATTGACAGTGAGTCATACTTCCGACCTATGATCTCCATGAAAATCTGAATGTACTGGAAACTGAATTCTCTTCTCCTTTGAGGATTATTTGACCTGCTGTATGTTGAAAATGAAATACTTAAAATTTAGTTGAACAATGTTTTTATTTTTAAAAGTACGTATTGTGTGTGATGGTGGTGTGTGTTTTCGGGGGTAGGGGTTAGACCTACAGGTGTAGGAAGCAAGAAATTCAGAAATAAAACCCAAACTCTGAATTTAACCCTGCTGGGCCTTAACATTGCTGTGACTGGTGTACAGGATAATGTACTTTCTGGAGCTCAATAAATATGAAGGCACAATGGTGTAAATTAGAGAGGGTTCCCATATTGCTTCACAATTTTCCCTTTCATGGGATTCAGTCTCCTAACCATACTGCAAGGAAAGGTAGGGTTCATAAGTATCAGCCAATGGGCTCTTAAAAGAGCAGAGGGCAAAGGCAATGTGATATCTATAATATAATATAACAACTCTCTTTTGAAAGCATCACAAAATGCATGTAGTAATGGCTGTTCACCCTCCTATAGAAATATCATCATTGCTTTCCATTAGTATCATATTTTACACAAAGATGAACGCTATCCTGTCAGCTGACTGAACTTTATTATTATAAATTTAGCAATCCCTTAAAACCTGGCACAAAACACTAACCCGTTTTTTTTTTCCTTTTAGAAATTGAACAGGGCAAGTTTAATAGTTTTTGGTTTTGGTCTAAATGTACACACAAACACTCAGTTAATTTTTTCCCAACTATCAGAAATAAAGTTAAGGTATGCTGTCATCTAACACCATACTTGATTCTGAGAAAAACGTTTCTGGCTCTATGGCATTGTGTGTGTGGTGTTACTCAGTTTTATTTAATGCTTTTAGGTATTTGGGAATAAGATGATCATTCCTTCCTTGGATGGAGATCTTTTCCAGTGGGATCGTGATCGAGAGAGCATGGAAGCTGTTCCTTTCACAGTTGAATCGCTGCTAGAGTCGTCCTACAAATTTGGAGATGACGTGGTTTTGGTTGGGGGAAAGTCCCTGACCACATATGGGCTGAGCTCATACTCGGGGAAGGTAAACATTTGACAGTGGGGAAGTCGGTGTGTTTGTGTATGTATTTTTGAGAACTGTTTCTAAAAATGGAATGGGGGGGGCAGCGGGGGCAGGAGGGTTTAGAACTTGAGATCTAATTCTAGTGTAAAACTGCGTGACGCACACAAGATTTGATTAGCTTTGCAACTTCTTTGGTCAACAAGTCCTGCTGGTGTCTGGGTTTGGAATAAACTTATCCTTGATGGATATTCTGTCATTCAGCCTCCCAAATTTTCAAGAAAGAATTAGATGGTACATGAATTTCAATTTAGATTTTCTATTCTGTAATCAAAAAAACCAAACAATTTAGAGCAAGCTGAAAAGCAAAGGTGTGTGTGTGTGTGTGTGTGTGTGTGTGTGTGAGAGATTAATATCTGGGTAGACCTGTGCTTATTTATGGCAAGTTTATTTTAGTACTTGTGATAAGAACTATTATCTACACTTTCTAAAGTCATAGAAGATAACTAGTAGAACTACCCACTGACTGCCTACAGAAGATATTTTATTTATCAAAAAGCAACTTTTCAAAAATTGTTGAAATATTTTGTTTTTTATGAAAAAAGTGTGCCTTTCTATGTCTTCAAAATGTTGATTGAATACTGGTCAAATGATTGTCTAAAGTTTGCTTAGCAAAAACCAAATTTTTGCTAAAATCAATCTTGAGTGTTTTCTTGTGGGGTGAAAAAGCTGGATGGAGAATGGAAAAAATAAAGTGGTTCTATTTTGAACTGAACCTTCTACATTTTGTGAAAAATTCTCAATAAACTAGTTTTTTTTTTTTTTTCTTTATTGGCCAGCTCTCTTTAAATCAACCAGGTGCTTTAGTGCAGCAGGCTGAAGGTAGTACACCTTCGGGGAATGGTATACAGCAGTCGCTAAAGATCGTGATGTTGAAGACCCGGGACTGCACAGTAGAGGAGTGCATGGGTTCCCTTTGAATCTCTGGTTGACAGTTGCACTGTATATGCTGCAGATGTTTGCATCCTTCTCGGGGGGCAGGGGAGGGGGAAAAGAGCTTTTTGGGTTTCTTCTTTGACTTCTGGCTAGAATTCAGAGAAGCAGAGTTGCTCTGAACAGGGAAGAGTGCCCAGCCTTCTTTGGCCACAGAGTTAGTGACTTACAGTAACTCCTCACTTAAAGTCATCCCGCTTAACGTTATTTCGTTGTTACATTGCTGATCAATTGGGGAACATACTCCTTTAACTTTGTGCAATGCTCCACTCTTACGTTGTTTGGCTGCCTGCTTTCTCCACAGCTGGCAGCCTCCCTACCATCCCGCCCGCCGGCAGACCCCGCAGATCAGCGTCTTCCCCCCGCCTCCTGCCCACGGCAATCAGCTGGCTTGTGGCGTTTAGGAGGGAGGGGGGAGGAGCGAGGACTCGGCGCGCTGGCTCCCCCTGCCTCCCGAACACCACAAGCCAGCTGATTGTCCCGGGCAGGAGGCAAGGAGGAAGGGAGGGGGAGCCTGCGCCAAGTCCTCCGTCCTCCCTCCTGACTCCTAAACGCCACAAGCCAACTGATTGCCCCGGGCAGAAGGGAGAGGGGAGGAGCGAGGACTCTGCGCGTCTCTCCCCTGCCTCCGGAACCCAGCAATCAGCTGGCTTTCAGCGTTTAGAAGGGTGGGGAGGAGCCAGGACGCAGTGCGAAGTAAAGGGGAGGCGGGTCAAGGGGGGAGGCTTGGGGGAAAGAGTGGAGTGGGCGGGCTGAGGGTTGAGCCCCCTGCCCCTGGTGCTTGCAGAGTAGGGGAAGCTGCCCTGGAACCTAAACATCCCCCCCCCCCCCCCATTTACACTGATTCTTATGGGGAAATTGGATTTGCTTAACATCGTTTCACTTAAAGTCGCATTTTTCAGGAACATAACTACAACGTTAAGTGAGGAGTTACTGTATAGCGTTTTGCAGGATGGTACTGACAAAGGGATTAAGGCTTCCTAGAGGGGAGATTGCCACCCACCTTCCTAAATTCAAATTGCCCACTTGTAAGACCTGAATTAGGAAAATATTTCCAGTCTAGCTCCCCTAGGATTAGGAATGCTAAAGTCAGTGCCCTACTGCAGCAGGTAGATTGTGATACTCTTAATCACTCTCCAGGCTGACTAGCCAGCACTGAAAGAGTGTTATCTATTCTGTAGACAAGAAAACTGTTGTCTCAACACTTGATCCGTTACACTGGTATAAATCGGGAGTAGCTGGTTTGAAGTCATTGGAGCTACATTGTGAAAGTAGTGTGACATCAGAATTGGGCTTTGGGAGTCTTATGGAAGCGGTTTTCTGAATCTTTCTATTTGTCAGCATATGATGGGAGAAATGGAGAAGTATTGATCATGGTGGAGTTGTGACTTCTGTATAAGTCGCATAAGAATTTGCTAAGAATTTAAGACCAAGATTTCCAAAAGTGACTAGTGGTTCTTAGGTCCCCAGTCAGAGACTTATTAGCACTTTCTGAAAATCGCAGCTCTCTGAGTACCCATCACCTGAAAATAAAGGCCTTTTTAAGGTGTCTCAGGTTGAACCAGATTGGCCACCCAAAAATTAAGAACCCCAAAATGACTACTAGTTTTTTAAATGTTGGCTTATGTCTCTAAATCATTTTGCTCGTAAGGAGCCGAAAAATTCTCCAAAGATTTGTTGACTTTGAATGTCATTATTGAGCTACCTAGTTTGCATTCATGTTGATGTTCCAAGCTTATGTGAATTTCTTTTCTTCTCCCTTAGGTGAAGTACATATGCTCAGCTATAGGCTGTCGCCGCTGGGATGATGATGAAACAGAACAAGAAGATATTCTTCTCCTGCATCGAACCCAGAAAACAGTCCGTGCTGTCGGGCCACGTAGTGGCAATGAGAAGTATGTATGAGTACAGTTTGTGGTCTTAGAGCTGTTCTTAAGAGGGTGTGACAGTAGTGAGTGGGAACAAACACACGTCTTTTAATTCTTATTGCTTCAAGATTTGATATTCTTTTACCCCTATTGAATTGGGAATCTATGGGGTTTTAGCCTTCCCACTAGAGACCTGCCAGACTTCTGTTATTTGGATTCTTACCCTGTGCTTTCTAACATTTTGAGGAAATCTCTCTAACCTCAGGGTATGTCTACAGTACCCGCCGGATTGGTAGTTAGCAATCGATCCAGCGGGGGGTCGATTTATCGCCTCTAGCCTAGACGCGATAAATTGACCCCCGAGCGCTCTCCTGTCGACTCCTGTACTCCACCACCGTGAGAGGTGCAGGCGGAGTTGACTGGGGAGCGGCAGCAGTCGACTCACCGTAGTGAAGACACCATGGTGAGTAGGTCTAAGTACGTTGACTTCAGCTACGTTATTCACGTAGCTGAAGTTGCGTAACTTAGATCGATTTCTCTTCTTCCCTCCCCCCTCCCCCCCCCAGTGTAAACCAGGGCTCTGTCTCCAGTTGTGTCATAGATGAAGTAAGAAGGTACCTGGACATTTAGTCTACCCTTCCTATATCGAATGGGAATGACTTTTCCTTAGACTTGACTACGTCTAATGAGTTTGCCAAAGATGCCAAACTATGGAAACATTGCCACTCTGCTCATCCTAACTATTACAAGTATTTCCGAGTATACAAATTGAAATGTGTCCTTTTCCAACTTAAGCAAGTTGCTCCTGGTTTTATTGCTATTTTCAATGTTCTTTTCCCCACCTCTTTACCTTAATAACCTTTTGTATATTTTTATACTCAATGTTTACACTTGTCATTTTCAACGTAACTCTTTTAAAAATAAAAACACTTATTCCTTTAGTCCTTTAAACCCTATTCTCAAATCCCTTTATTTTGGCTGATCACTTACAGCCTATTACAGCTTCTCTGTATTACTTACAAAGCCATGGAGACCAGAATATTGCACAGTAATTCTTAATGCAGCCATACCAATGCACTTATTTTATATGGGATCATATATCCTAGAATCATAGATTTTTAACTTCCTAAGTGAAGTACTTTGCATGTGGCTTCATTGAATATCATCTTGTTGAATTCAGATCAGTTCACCAATTTGTCAAGATCACGCTGAATTTTAATCTTGTCCTCCAAAGTGCTTGCAACCCCTCCCAGTTTGGTGTTATCTACAGATTTTATAAGCAGACTCTCTACTTCATTATCCACGTTATTAATGAAATACTGAATAGTGCAGGACCCCACTTGATATGCCCTCCCAGTTGGAAAGCGAACCATCAATAACTTTTTGAGAATGGTATTTCAACTAGTTGTGCACCCAACGGAGCTGGGGGTGAGGGGTTTGGGGTGTGGGAGGGGCTCAGGGCTGGGGCAGGTGGTTGGAGTGCAGGGGATGAGGGGTTTGGGGTGCAGGAGGGGGCTCAGGGCTGAGGCAGAGACTTGGGGTGCAGGAGGGAGTCAGGGCTCTGGGCTGGGGGTGCAGGCTCTGGGGTAGGGCTGGGGGTGAGGGGGTTGGGGGGCCTCAGGTCTGGGGCAGGGGGTCTGGTCTGGGGGTGAGGGGCTTGGGGGGCCTCGGGTCTGGCTCTGGGGCTCTGGTCTGGGGCAGGGGATTGGGGTGCGGGCTTATCTTGGGCAGCTCCGGTCAGCGGTGCAGTGGGGGTGCTAAGGCAGGCTTCCTGCCTGTCCTGGCACTGCAGACCGCGCCGCTCCACAGAAGCAGCCAGCAGCAGGTCCGGCTCCTAGGTGGAGGCGCGCAAGTGGCTCAGCATGGCTCTCGCCCGCAGGCACCACATTTCCCAGCTCCCATTGGCCAGTTCCCGGCCAGTGGGAGTGCGGAGCCGGTACTTGGGGTGGGGGCAGCGCACAGAGCCCTGTGGCCCCCCCGCCTAGGAGCCGGACCTGCTGGCCGCTTCCTGGGTGCAGCACTATGTCAGAACAGGTAGGGACTAGCCTGCCTTAGCCGGGCAGCACCGCCGACGGGACTTTTAACGGCCCGGTCAGCAGTGCTGACCAGAGCCACTGCGACCCAGTGCCTTACATTCTGCGACCCCCAGTACTGGGTCGCGACCCACAGTTTGAAAACCATTGCCCTAGAATGACTTTCATCAGGCCCCACCTTCTTGAGTACATCTAACTTAACTAAATATTTTTTTTAACCTGTTCTTTCCCTATTTTGGCTTGTTCCTTCTCCCTTTTTGTTAATATTAATTGTGTTAAGCATCTGGTCACAATTAACATTTTTAGTGAAGAATGAAGCCAACAGGCATTGAACACCTTAGCCTTCTTGATGTCGTCATTTATTAGCTTTTCTTCCTCGTTAAGTAGAGAACCTACACTTTCCTTCATCTTTCTCTTGCTCCGAATATATTTATTGATCCTCTTGTTACCTTTTATGTCCCTTGCTAGATGTAATTTTGTGCCTTAGCCTTTCTGAATTTGTCCCTACTTGTGCTATTCTTTGTACTCCTCGGAGCAATTTGTCCATATTTTCACATTTTGTAGGATTCTTTGATTTTTCAGGTCATTAAAGAGTTCCTGATGGAGCTATCTTGGCCTCTTACTATTCTTCCTATCTTTCCTTCACCTCAGTATAGTTTTGTAGTTGTGCCTCTAATACTGTTGCTTTCAGAAACTGAGGCTACGTCTTCACTACAGGGGGGGGTCGATTTAAGATACGCAAATTCAGCTACGCGAATAGCGTAGCTGAATTCGACGTATCGCAACCGACTTACCCCGCTGTAAGGACGGTGGCAAAATCGACCTTCGCGGCTTCCCGTCGACGGTGCTTGCACCCACCTCCGCTGGTGGAGTAAGAGCGTCGATTCGGGGATCGATTGTCGCGTCCTGACGAGACGCGATAATTCGATCCCCGAGAGGTTGATTTCTACCCGCCGATTCAGGCGGGTAGTGTAGACCTAGCCTCAGTTCTCCTGAACACTTTCCCTTAGGTTTCCTTCCTGTCGGACCTTATTTACCAGTTCTCTTTGTTCAAGTGTGCTTTTTTGAAGTCCAGTGTCCTTATTCTGCCACTTTCTCTCCTTCCTTTCCTTAGAATAATGAAATTTATCACTTCTTGATCACTTTCACCTTCGGATTCTCTGCCAATTCCTCCCCGTTGATCAGAATCAAGTCAAAAATGGCTGTCTGCCCTCCTCACCTACACTTTCTATATTTAAACTTAAAAAAACTTCTATAGGCACCTATTTCATACGGTTAAAAAACATAGTGAGAGATCAAAAGCAGTTCTTTCCCTGGCAACATTGTAGGGAGTGTTTATATGGTCGCTTTGATTTTGGTCCTGAATAGTAGCTTTTATTTTATAAATTTCAGTAGAAAAAGATAAGTTGAACATATTTTATATATAAATATATACGTTTTAAATTGGCAGTCTCTGGGGCCTGGTAAGTTTACAATATGGTCCTATATATCTTTGGGCACCCAAACCTATTGTTACTTATGAATAAGCATTTCGCCCCTTTGTCATTCAATGTGAACTGCTGTCAAAACTATGAGTGTCTTGACAGTTCTAGCATTGTTCTGCACAGTCTTTCTATTCATGATAATAGTTCTCAATATTTCTGCCTTTGTTTATTTGTACCATAAAGCTAATGGATCTCTGGCATCTAGGATACAGAACTATCCCGACCCACATTGCTGATATAGTCTGTCTACAAAAAATCCACCTTCTTTCTAGATAGGTTAGATTAGGGGATGATCAATTCTAGTTACACTGATGTCCTTTATCAATAAATTGCAGTCGTAGTTTGCTTTGTCCCCAGAATCCCATCTCTACAACTGGCATAAAATTTCACAAGTTGTAAATTGCTTGATATTTAAGAAAAGCTGCTATATGCCTAAAGAGCTTATTTTAAAGTACTGTAAAGTTCTTAAATTCTAATGTATTTGTTGCTATTCTCTGATAAGGTCTTCCTGGGTAAACAGCTACACTGGTATTTAACTGACTGATATAGTCCTTAATGCTTGCCTCCCCTTCCTCCCTCCCCCATCAAACTTTGATGTCTCTTTAATTACTTCAACTTCTCAACTCATAATAAGTCATTTTTGGTGGAAAAAAACTGTACACTTGTTTTGTGTCTTGCATTCTGGAAATAGCACAGTTAAGTGTGTTTTCACACTCGCTCTAGAGGTGCAGTTTAGTTCAGTGGACTATCACTGAATTTACTGCAGAAATGCTAGTGACATGTCATATCAAGTTTCATTTACAGATTTCTAAGATGGGTGGTTGGGGTTTCCTTTTAAACCTCTTTTCTAGAAACCCTTTTTCTTTTTCACTTTAAGGTGGAATTTTAGTGTTGGACACTTTGAACTGCGTTATGTCCCAGACGTCGAAACTAGCGTGGGATTTATTGAGAGCAATTTTAAATCAAGTATAAACAAAGAAGAGTCTAAAATCATTTCGGATGTGGAGGAGCAAGAGGCTGTGATGAAGGATACAGTGATAAAGGTTTCAGTAGCCGACTGGAAGATTATGGCTTTTAATAAGCAGGGAGGACATCTGGAATGGGAATACCAGGTACTGGACATGGGAAAGTATTAAATGTTATGGAAATTGAAGTTTTACAGAATTACAGGAGAATGTCATGCATTTTGATTTAGTGCACATCTGCTGAGGTGAAAAAAATGTATTTCCCTGTAGTATTTTGTATTGAAGTTTTATATTTTGAGCTACTGAGCAGCTACGAATTGAACCAGGGATTTTCAAGCATAAGAGTTATTTAGAACAAATCTCTGTTAAATCTATCCAGTTATTTTAAATTGCCCTTTCCTTCCTTACTCTTCAGTTTTGCACTCCAATTGCTTCTGCTTGGCTGGTTAGAGATGGGAAAGTCTTTCCCATCAGTCTTTTTGATGATACAAGTTACACCGCTAACAACGAGGCCCTAGAAGATGATGAGGATCTTGTGGAAGCTGCCAGAGGAGCCACAGAGTCTAGTGTCTATTTAGGTGAGATGTCTACTGCGATGCCTTCTGTTTAGCATTATCCTTCTCTCAACCTTCTAAAAACCTCCGTAAACCAGGTGGTTTCAAGTTATAGATTAAGAGTTCAAGGCCAGAACGGATCATTAGATCATCAAGTCTGACCCACTGTATAATACACGCCAGAGAACTTCACCCAGTTACTCCTGTGTTGAGCCCAATAACTTGTGTTGACTAAAGAATATTGTCCAGAAAGGCATCCAGTCTTGATTTGAAGACTTCAGGAGACTGGTAGTTTGTTCCAGTGGTACATTACCCTCGCTGTTGTAAATGTGTGCCTTATTTCAAAGTTCAAATGTTCTGCATTTAACTTCCAGCTGTTGATTCTTGTTATGCCTTTCTTGTCATCTGCCCCCTTATTTTGATTGGATAATTGAATCCCTGCCCTATGAACTTTCCAAGAAGCTACCATGCTACCTTTTTTGTCCTGACTGGATGAATTTGGTTTCCAGGGCAAAAATACTGTTCCAAATCTGAAATGTGTATTCCATGAATATTCTGTGCTTTTTGTGTCATCCTTGTCAGTAATCCCTTTGGCTAGCACTTTCATAGAAACTGAACACCAAAGGGCATGAACACAGTCATATCAAACGTGGTTAAAACTTTGAGGAAAAACTTGTGGTTGAAGGAGTTGCTGTGTTCACCCTGTTCTAACTACAAGCTGCAGTATGCCCCCAATGGTCACATGAATAACTCATCTGATTGTTTTGACCAAATGTAACAGGGTAGTTGTGGTTTTTATTATTTATTTACTTTAAGTCTATTCACCTATAAAATGCACTTTCCATTTTGACTCTGAAATGTGGGCTTATGTATAGTCTTGGTATTTTTGGACTAATAGAGTTCTAAAGCTTTTTTTAAAACTGGGATTTAGTTAACGGGAGACGGTTTTATTGCCTGATACAGACTTCTCTGCTTTCAGACCATTGGTTTTAGTCACATTAAGATTTTTTTTCTGCATTAAGTCTCAGTAGTCAGTTACCATATATGAAATTTTGGCTGAAATTTCTGTAAATTAAGTCTCATCCAGTGGTCAGAATTTATTTTGTATGGTTTGTAACAGCCTTGAGTATTGTGCCATCAGCTTTCCTTCCCCTTAGCGCCATTAAATTTCTTACCACTGACTTCACTCTAGGTAAATGCACTGAGGCCTCCTGAGGCTGTTTATATTAGACCTTTTATTTTCCTTCTCTTTTCTTAGCAGGGATAACACCAGTATTGCTGTTCTAATGGTAGTCTGTAGTGAGAGCATTTCCATAGACAAGCCAATGGCATTTTAACTACCATGTCATCTTGCAAATGTACAAAAAAGACAAATATAAATCTGAGGTTGACTGTGATTTTGCATTCCTCCCCTCCTCCCCATTTTAACAGGTAACATCAGTGCTCTTATTAGTGGTATTGCTGGGGCTTTGTCAGCTTGTGTTGCTGGCTCTTGGACAAAAAGTGAATAGCATGATGAATATTTCTAAAAGGGAAAGTATGTGTAGTTGTTTAGTAACTCCGAGAGCACAGAACAATTAAAGGGCAGTTCGGATGGCCTGTGTTTTAGAATGAAGAGAACAGTGAACGTATTTTTAAAATTCATCTAGGCTAGTTACTATGCATGTGAAGAAATTCTCTTCAAAACAGCAAACTGTAAAGTCTATATTCTATTACTTAACACTTGTTAGTATAGATTTCTGGTTCCTTCATCTAAGCTGTTTGATTCACAAATATCAAAAAGTTCCTCAAACTTCTTGGATTACCAGGGTCTGGAATTTTGAACTGTCTCTTGATTTAGGATAAGGAGTCCTTTGCATCGCTCTACCAATTTCTGCTTATGCTCTTCGTTTGAGTAGCTGTGCCAAAGTTGTTCTGGGTGGGGAATAGGAAATGGAAGGGACAACCACCCTTCTTCTGCACCTGTTAGAGTTAATAGTGGTGCTGCGGCAATGGACACTATGCTGTTCCACGTTAAATAATGCTTAGTTGTGATGGTGGCCTGACTCCCCATCTGTAGATACAAATGTTTCTCCCAACCATAGGCGCCGACTCCGGGGGTGCTCCGGGGCTCAAGCACCCACGGAAAAAAAATAGAGGGTGCTCAGCACCCAGGAGTCAGAGCTTGAGTGTGGAATCTGATTTCTGTGCTCCTAACAACTTCTGCCCCTGAGGAAGGGAGTTAGTTTATAATCAGAGGCAGGGTGATTACGATAAAAGGCTGGTCATTTAAATTGTATTAAGGATTGTTAGATGATCCTGAAAGCGTTCCCAGGCACTCCAGTTAAGTTAGGAAACAAAGGGTAGGAATAAATGGTCCATTTTCAGAATGGAAATAAGTAAATAGTGGTGTCCCCCGAGGAGCTTGTACTGTTCTGGGACCAGTGCTGTTCAACATATTAACAAATGATATGCAAAAAGGGATAACAGTGAGGTGGCAAAGTTTGCAGATAATACAAAAATTACTCACGATAGTTAAGTCCCAAACAGACTGCAAAGAATTACAAAGGTGTCTCACAAAACTGGGTGTTGACAACAAAATGGCAGATGAAATTCAATTTTTAACGCAAAGTAATGCACATACATACAAAGTGACGGTGCCTAAATTAGCTGTTACCCATCAAGAAAGAGATCCTGGAGTCATTTGCAGTACTTGGGAAGCACTATGTTTCCAGAGAACTGCAAATCCATAAGAATCCTTCTCACTGTGCCTGTATCATCCTGAATTCATTCTCCAGCTTCAGAAGACTTAAAAATTATCTTCAGTCATCAATGGGACAGATGCAACTGAATAATGTAGTTGTCTTTAACGTCATCAAAACAATACCAGGGAACCTACATCTTAATAAGATTACTGACAGTTTCATCCAGAAAGCTACAATGAGATGTAATTTTTTAAACTGGGACATTAGTGATGACAGCTTTTAGATCACTGCAATGATTTTAATATACTGTAATTCAGGAGAATGTAATTATGTAGTTCATAACAATTGGATCATTATTAAAATAGTGAGGAGACCAATGATAGACATAAATTCAATAACTAGAATATGAAAAGTGTATAAATAAGCTGAAAATAACCTCCCCTCAAAACTGGCAGAGTGCCCCCCAAACACACACACCTCTTCAAAAGCACCCACCTGCAAAAACAAAAGTCAGCACCTATGCTCCCAATAATACAGTGTTGATTGCACCCTCTCTGAGGGTTCAGTGTGTGATATTTGTTTTTAGTTTGGGTGGGGACCCTCTGAAATGTTTCATCTACTTATACTCCTGGGGGAATTCTGATCCACTGCGCGCACACAGAATTCATGTGTCCCACAGAATTTTATTTTTTCTACCAAAAAAATATTTCTACTCCACAAGTTCTGCAGTTCCACCTTTTGCCCACCAGAGGCAGCTGTGACACCAAAACTGCTAACAGTATGAACACAGCCAGCTGTTCTGGTGCCACAGCGGCCTCTGGTGGGCAAAAGGTAGAACTGCAGCACTTGTGGAGCAGAACGTATTTTCTGGGGGGGGGGGGGGGGGAATTCTGTGCATGCACATTGGCGTAGAATTCCCCCAGGAGTAGGAGTTCATTACAACATCCTGCCTGCGGAGCCAGGTTAGGACAGATAGAGTGGGGCGCGCAGGGTTGCTGGGGTTCAGAATGGCTAGTTGGGGGGGAGGACAGACTGGGGTGCGGGCTCAGGATCTGGTGGGGTGACAGCATTGAGCCTGGAGTTGAATAAGAGTGGGGGTGCAAAGCCACCCGGGGGACGGGGAGGAGGGCTGCAGGAACACATGAGGATGGGGAAGGAGGCTGCATAGACCCATGGGGATGTGGGGTGCTGGGAGAGGGGCAGATGTGCCTGACTGAATGGGAGAGGCTTGGGGTCAGCAAGGGTCTGCATGGGGGAGGCTTCCAAACTCCCTAACAATCTCTGTTCCCCACCCCCCAAAAAAAACAAAAAACCTGTTCTATACTTCTCCCACGCACACCTAACAACCCTCCAGGTTCACTCCAGGCTCCTTCCCTCTCCCTCAGCTCCTCTGTTACCCCGACTCCCCCAAGCCTTTGCACTGCTTCTGAAGGGTGCAGGAAATACAGTTCTGTATTGTCATTTAAATTAATTACTCAAAAGTGCTGTACTAATATGCCTAGTAAGGAATTTATTTGTCAAAAAAATTACCAGAATCTTTTTTTGGTCTGTATTGTTACAGACAAACTTGCTGACAGATATTTTGAAATAAATTACCGAAATAATTGAAACTGGCATGATTATATTGTGTTATTTTGACAAATTTTTCAGAATTTGTAATTTTTTGGTGCAGAATTTTCCCAAGAGTATACTTAAAAGGAACCCTCATCCTCAGTGGCACTCTGGTCATTGGCTCTGCATGACTCCCAGCCTCTCTTGGTGTGGAGAGCAAGGAATGAGCCATAAATGGCTAAAACATTCTTCTCTGATTCTGAAGAGAAGAGTCAATTGTGCAGTACGTAAAAAGTTGATCTTAAATCCTTCATTTTCTCTTGAAACGCTAGGAGTCTTGAAACCATGTTCCTAGTTGTGCAACTTTGTGCTGGGGGGTGGGGTGAACTAAAGCTGAAGTCAAATATGCTCTCTGGTTTATTACTCAGGAATGTACAGAGGCCAGCTTTACCTTCAGTCATCAGTCAGAATTTCTGAGAAGTTCCCAACCAACCCAAAGGCTCTGGAATCCAGAACCGACAATGCCGTTATCCCGCTGCCCACAATCAAGTGGAAACCTTTAATTCGTAAGTGACGATCCAGAGTTTTGCAAATTGTCTTTTTCAAAGCAGAATGTGACAAGACCATTCTTGTGACTTCCATTAACTGCAGAATTAGTCTGATGTCTCTAAGTGGAAGATTGTATTCTCCTTCGGAAACTGATTCTGTTCTGTGCTTTAACATTTTTAATCTTAATGTTGAAGGTGAACTGCCTTTGATTTGTCATAGTGATTGACAGACTTCTTTTAATAATCAAAACTTCCACTGCCTGTAAATCAAATAGGCGTTCTGGTCCTATCAGAAAAGAAATAAATGGTTATAGTGACATGAATGGCACTTACTTGACTTATTTAAGAACTGATGGTGGATTTGCGGGGGGGTTGTTTGGTTGGATTTTTTGTGTGAAGTGGGTGGTGGCTTTTTTTAAAGATTGATTTCATCCTTAATATTTTACTTGCATGAAAATCAGTCATGTCTTTAAAGTATTTATATTTTTTATTGCTGAACAATGGGAATTGTCACGGAATGAGGTCTAGTCAGGAAATGGTGGGAGTGTAGTGGGTTGTTATAACACTTTTAGCTTTTAAAAAGGAATTTCCTGTCTCTGCCTAGATTCTCCGTCCAGGACTCCTGTATTGGTGGGGTCTGATGAATTTGATAAATGTCTCAGCAATGACAAGTTTTCTCATGAAGAGTACAGTAACGGAGCACTTTCAGTTCTGCAGTATCCATATGGTATGTGGCAACAGTGATGTGTTTTTTGTTCATTAACTGGTAACTATTGCCACTTGAAGCACACTGTTCAGAATTTGGGACAGTGTTTACCAGTAAAGCTCAGTAAATGCATTAGATAGCTCTTAAATGTTAAGTATGATAGCAACTTGATTTATTGACCCTAAGTAAACCAGAAAACTCTATTGTCCAAATGTTGGTTATGTCTTTGGAGGTTTGATATTGGAGTATAAAGTTTTGTATGTGAAAAACGTCATGCATTGAAGTCTTTAAGCACGTATGCTTCTGGAGTTCATTAGCTTTGTAGGAGAGACCCTGCTTGCTGTGAAGTTTGACTTTGGATAATTGAATTTGTATAGAAGTCTGATCATTTAAATTTGATCAGTATTACAAAAATCTCTTAAAGTTTAGCCATGTGGAAGCAATCAGTGTGCTGTTTTTTGTAAGTAGCCACATCTCTTGAAAGATCAACTTCTGGTGCAGTATTTCACATCTGTAAGGACAGACACGTTTGTCCAATAATAGAACTGCTTGATAGGTTGGGATAAACAAACTTAGTTTTTGTTTTTTGTTTTTTTTTAAACAAAGACAATGGTTACTATTTACCATACTACAAAAGAGAGCGGAACAAACGCAGCACCCAGATCAGTGTTAGGTTTGTTGACAATATGAACTATAAGAATATCCGCAAAAAGGATCCGGTTCTGCTTTTGCATTGGTGGAAAGAAATAGTTGGCACCATCTTATTCTGCATTGTAGCAACAACTTACATCGTCCGCAAGCTCTTCCATCCCCATCCTAACAGAGTAAGTATTTTGTTTAATCCTGTTGCTTAATCAAATCAGTTTGAAAAGTATTAAAATCCTATTCAGGGTTTTTTCTATTGGTTTCCAGACTCACATGTGTAAGTATAAGTAGCTGACCGACCTTAAATTATTAAAGAAATTGTGGGAATGAAAACCTGCATTGATTTTGAACTGATTTTGAAAGCTGTTGACTGCTATGCGGGATTTACTTAGCAGCTGCGGAAAGTAAATTACATTGCTTTACCTGTTTTTGTAATCTTTGGAAATCTTTATATTGAAATGATTTCGTCTCCTAATTTGACAATATCAACTAGTTTCAAATTTATTTAGTTTTGTAAAGGATTTTTTTGTGTTTTCTGTGATCTTTGTCAGCAGCGGAAGGAATCTGAAACACAGTGTCCGACTGACAGTAAATATGAGTCGGTTAGTAGAGAGGTTAAAGATAACAGCTGGAATGACATCAAGTGCTCTGGATATGTGTCAAGGTGAGAGATCAAAGTATTCTCAATTCAACAAAATACATAAAGTGTCTTAGTGTGCGAACTAGTTCTATCTAGAGAAGCAGGCTAGTGATTCTTAACTACTTTTAAAAGCTTGGTTATTCTTAACTACTTTAATTTTTTTGTTACACATGAAAATTGACAACTAATACTCTAAGGCCTTATCTCACTGCAGATAAGGTCACTCTAAACAGTCTTTGGGAGATCATGTGACCAGTTGCATGTGTTTATTGGACTAATGTTATCTGTTGTCCTGTGGAGTGATAAAATAACCCTTGAGATCCTCAGTGTTTACCTCCTCTATTGCTGTGTTTGTGAATAAAGTTGGGGGAGAGCTGAAGATGACACTTCACATGTGGAAGAAGGGGAGAGTGTGTTTAATGCTATAAGCAATTCCGCTGTTGACATGAGGCTGTTGTTTGGAAAGGGGATGCATATGGGATCATGTCAGCTGTAGATTGGAGAAAATATAGAGAAAGGGAAATAAGAGATTGAACTGGAGGTATTCCAGTAATGTCATAACCTAGTAAAGGTAGGAATTGAAGTGTTTAAAATAATATGAGGAATGGAGTAAAGGGAATGATTGTATCTAAAAGGAGATGCTTTTAGGAAAAATGGCATAATAAATGGATAGTTTGAGGAGAACCTGAAGCAAAAGAGGTTTTGAGGAATCATAGATTATTAGGGTTGGAAGGGACTTCAGGAGATAATCTAGTCCAACCCCCTGCTCAAAGCAGGATCAATCCCCAACTAAATCCCCAAATGGCCCCCTCAAGGATTGAACTCACAACCCTGGGTTTAGCAGGCCAACGCTCAAACCACTGAGCTATCCCTCAAACCACTGGGCCGCCCTTGAGAGAGACTAGTCTCTCGAAGTTAAAAATGAAAAATACCACCTTGGTTATATGACAAAGTGGTAAAGCTATGTTTATTGGGATGAAAACTTAAACTAAGGGTAAGTCTTCACTCCAAAACTAAAAGTGTTGCTAACTTGGATTAAAATATCAGTGAAGACAGCGATGTGGCTTTTAACTTGGGTTAGCAGCTCAAGTTAAAGCGTATATAGGATCCTGGAATTGAATTTGAGCTGCTACCCCAGGTTAAAAGATGAGTTTAAATAAATAGGTAATCTCCATATATTTATATTTATCTCATAGAGTTGGAAGGGACCCTGAAAGGTCATTGAGTCGAGTCCAGCCCCCTCCCTGCCTTCACTAGCAGGACCAATTTTGCCCCAGATCCCTAAGTGGCTCCCTCAAGGATTGAACTCACAACTCCAGGTTTAGCAGGCCAATGCTCAAACCACTGAGCTATCCCTACACCCCCCACCTGTCTTCACTGCTGTTGTAATCTGGGTTAGCGAACATGGATTAAGAACACCTTGTTTTGTTTTTGTTTTTGTTTTGTTTTTTTACTGTGAAGAGACACTTTTAAATGTCCATAATCTTTATATTAAGCACACATGCCTTATTGTGTAAAGGTTGTATAATTTGTATTACAGTCGCACCTACAGGCTGCAGCGGAGATTGGGATTGTGCTAGGCACTGTACAAGCACATAATAACAGTCCCCTGTCCCTAAAGAATTTATAATCTAAATAGACAAGGCAAAACGTGACAGGGGAAATGAAGAAACAGAGGGGAAATGACTTGCCCAAGGGTGCATAGCAGGTCATAGCTTAGACAGAAATAATTGACATTCAAAATGTTAATAATTAGTGAAAATTTTTGTCCAGGTATCTAACAGATTTTGAACCAATTCAATGTATGGGTCGAGGAGGATTTGGAGTTGTTTTCGAAGCCAGAAACAAAGTAGATGACTGCAACTATGCTATCAAAAGGATCCGTCTACCTAATAGGTAATGAATGAGCTTATTTATAGTTAGAAAAGATAATTTATTATGGGGTGCAGTCTTGCAGTTAATTATTTGCTGTTGAACTGATACCCTAGCATCAGTAGGTTAGGGTGAGTAATGCACTTTTTTTTTTTTTTTTAATTTGAGGTTTTCCTGGTATCAAGTGGTTGACAAACTTAACCACAGCAGAGTGGTGGCCCCTTTAAACAGCTTGAGTGAAATGCTGTCAGGGCATAATTTTGCAATGGGATGTTCAAGAAGATGCCAGTGCTGAGTAGGAATTCTCTTAGGTTCCATGAGGAGTGGAAACTGGACCTCTTATTATTTGCAGCACTATTAATTTGCTTTTCCCCCTCCACTCCTACCTCTTTTCCTTCTCTTTTCTTCCCTCACTCTCCCACTTTGTTCTATCCAAACTTTTCATTTTCTAGTTCCACAACCCTTGCCTTTCTTTCAGCCTTAGGTGATCAAGCCAAGCTACTGAATTGCCTTACACAGAGCTTGCAGCACTTCCTTTTAGTGTGAGATGAGAGAGACTGCTTCTGGAAATCTCGAATTAGGGCTTACGTCTACACTACAAACTGTGGTCGATGCAATTTACGTTGGCATACAGCTGCCAAAGTTTGTATGTCACTCGGGCGCATGCGTACTTGGCTGCTTGCAGCAGTGCTGCTCATACTCGCCAGGAGTGCTTGTGTCGATGTAACGTGCTATGCATCACGGGTAGGTATCCCAGTGCCATGCCCTGCTATCTAGCGCAATGCCCTTTGAGACATTTTTGCACTATTTTGTGAGATAGTAATGTGTCACCCAGGGATCTCTGGAGGAAGGAATCAAGTTCCCAGCATGCAGCTTTCTGCATTCCATAATGTCATCCTTATCATAATTTTCATGTCTTTAAAAAAAAAAAAATCCACGAACCCCTGCAGCACTGTTTTTGGGGTCTGCAATCTCTGACAGAAGCCTGAAGCCTGCAGAGCTCTGCATTATTCTCTTGAAAGTTTCAAATACAGAGGACATGATTCTCCTGTATTTGCACATCCTCGGGAAGTTTTGCAACAATGTGGGACATGAGAATTTCTTCAAGGATGATTTGCTGAGGGATATAGTGAAAAACAATTCAAGGTTGTTGATGGAGTTCATGGAGCAGCTGCAGACATTGAAGTGCCACTTCTGGGCCTGAGAAACAAGCACAGACTGAGGGGATTGCATCAAAATCCAGGGCTGGCACAATGAGCAGTGGCTGCGAAACTTTTGGATGCAAAAGGCCACATTCCTGGATCTGTGTGCTGAGCAGGCCCCCGCCCTTGAGTACACAGACACCAGAATGAGAGCTGCATTGACCATGGAGAAGCAGGTGGCAGTCTCACTCTGAACGCTTGCAATGCTGGATTGCTACCAGTCAGTGCTACCATTTTGGAATTGGGAAAACTCACAATGAGGGGTGTTGTTATGCAAGTGTGCAGGGCCATTAATAGTCTCCTCCTGCACATCACTGTGTCCTGCACATTGCTCAGAGCCATAGTGGATGGATTTGCAGCAGTGGGGTTCCCAAACTGCGGTGGGGCGATAGCACATATATCCCTAGTTGGGCACCAGCCCACCTTGCCACAGAGTACGTCAACACAAAGGGCTGCTTTTCTGTGGTTAATCTGTGGTTTTCTGTTGGTGGATCATCAGGGACGCTTCACCAATATCAATGTGGGCTGGCCAGGGAGGGTGCTTGATGCTCACGTCTTTAAGACCTTTGCAGATTTTGAAGTGCCAGTAGTTTTCCTGGGGGACCCAACTTACACCTTGCTCACGAAGCTGTATGCCGGCCACCTCAACAGCTCCAAGGAAAGATTTAACTACTAGCTCAGCAGGTGTAGAATCACTCAATGTGCTTTTTGGTAGATGGAAGAGACGCTGGCAATGTTTACTTGCTAATTTGGCTCTCCGTGAGAAAAATATCCCGCTGGTTATGATTATAGCTGCCTGCTGCATCCTGCATAATATCCGTGAGGAAAAGGGAGGAAAACTGTTGCCAAGGTGGAGAGCTGAGATGGAGTGGCTGAGCACTGACTTTGAGCAGCCAGATGAAAGGCCACTAAAAGAACCCGACTGGAACTGTGCGCTTGAGGGAGGCTTTGAAAGAGCACTTTAATGGTCAGACATAGTTGTATTCTCTGCTGGACTGTTTTCAACCTGGAGCTTTGGGTGCTGCTAAGAATTATAGTGCTTGCTGTACGTTTATAAATATGAGTGGGTGTTTTCCTGAACCTATGAATTCGAGACATCCCTGTGTACATGAACAGAGTGCTCCGTCTGGCCTTCCCTCCTAACCCAATGGGGGAATAAAAAGCGGGTGCCAACTCTGGCTCTCTTTGTTGTACCTCTACCTCTTCTCATATGAGTAAAAACAATGACCGGTCGATATCTGTGTCTTGTTAACTTGGGGAAGGGCCAGGTACCATCTTTAATTTAAACATTATAAGGAAAAACGCATGCACACGTTTACCTGACTTCTCTTCCCCATTGTCCTGCTTATCTGCACTTGCCTGATGGGACTGGCTAGACTGTGGTGGAGTCTCAAATAGGTCCTGGGTCGTGGCATCGTCGGAGCCTCCTGCCCAGTCTCTCCCGTCCTCCTCCTCTCTTCCTCCTCACTGTTCATGGCCAGGGTATCTGTCTTGGGTTCCTCTGAGATATCCTTGGTGGTCTGCAGGGTGCTGGTGAGGATTCTGACGAGTATGGCATGCAGCTCACTGTAAAAAATGGCAAGTCTGCAGCTCAGCACAGCTTGATCATTGTTCTCCCTGGCTTTGTAGGACGCCTGGCACGGTCCTTTGCTTTCCCGCAGCACTGCTGCTGCTCCCTGTTGTAACCCTTTGGCTGCATCCCCTGTGGAATCTTTTTGTAGATACAGCCTCTTCTCCCCACAGGCTCAGGAGAGCCAGGACCTCTTGCAACTCCAGGCAGGAGCATGTCTAGTGTGCGTAGTTGGCATGGTTGTTTGGGCAGTTGCACACAACAAGGGAGAGCTGCAGGGTGTGCTCGTCGAAGTGGGCTATCAGAAAAGGCATTTCAAATCTATGTGGGGAGTTTTAAAGAGGGCTTCTGGTATCTGATCCCTGGGCAGTCACGTTTACCATTGTGATCTTAGCAGTTGCTCTTTCAGGGCATTATGGGACAGCAACTGGAGAACTGTTAGGCTCAACACAGGTCACACAGTGTCTACACTCGCACTGTGTCGACCTCAGCAGGTTGGCCTGGCTCCATGCCATTCGGAGAAGTGGTTTTACTGCATCTACTGTAACAGGTCGCTTATGTTGGTGGGAGACCAATTTGAAAGTAGATGCATGCTTAAATACACCTCTACCTCGATATAACGCTGTCCTCGGAAGCCAAAAAATCTTACCGCGTTATATCGAACTTGCTTTGATCCGCCGGAGTGCACAGCCTCACCCCCACCCCAGAGTACTGCTTTACCGCGTTCTATCTGAATTCGTGTTATATCGGGTCGCGTTATATCGGGGTAGAGGTGTAAGTCAACTTGCGTCACACTAACGTTGTAGTGTATCCCAGGCCTAGAACAGAAGCAGCCCTGCTGGAAGGGAGAAGGAGCTAAGCTATTAAACCTGTTTTCTTCGTAAATGTTAAGTGAGTTATTTTCACTCGTAGGTTAAGGTTTTGTTCAGAAAATTTGTGCAAGTATCTGAATTTTACCCTGTCCTGCAGGTAGCTGTTGAATGAAACAATTGTAACTTGACTTTAGTTAGTTAGTCTCCTAAAGAGATTTTGCACTTGGCCCAGTAACTAGGATACTGGTCAGGGAATCATAGGCCTGAGTTCTATTCCCTATTTGCCGTGTTTTCCCCATTGGTAAAACCTGGATAAACTACTCTCTTGTAAAGCTCTATCTGTATATGATGCTCTATAAATGCTAATTAAAGTATTATGCAGCATAACTAACTTTCTAGATTCTTTACTGTAATTAAAGGTTGTATTTTCCTGCTGTTCCTGTGGGAGTTAAGTGGGGCAATGACTCTAAACACAGACACTTCTAAATGTTACAGTTTAAAGTCCTTGATGCTCGAATAGTTTGACATAAACTGAATTGAATTTTATCCTGCAAAACCTTAATTTCCTTTCAGTTTAGTTTTTGTTTTTGTGTATCTAAGGGTCCTCTGTGTACCTGAGGGTACTCCTTCTAACCCTTTCCCCACCTCTAGAGAATGACTGAGAACAGAATGAGATGAAAAGTCTCGCCTTTTATGTTGCTCCTTCTGAATTGAAAGAGAGATCTCTGAGTGGGTGTGGTCATAACTGCTGAACTTGCAATATCTATAGCACTCTTAACTGCAGGGAGAGAGGCTGAGGAATTTAAGATAGATCTTCCTCAAGTCTGTGCAGAGTAATACCAATAGGCCAACTCATACTAGTCTGGCTTTGGTTAAATTTCAGTGCTTAAATCCTCTTCAGAAATGCCTGAGTAAGACTGCTGCATGTGATATTTTTTGTTTAATCGTAGGGAATTGGCTCGTGAAAAGGTGATGCGAGAAGTTAAAGCATTAGCTAAACTTGAGCACCCAGGTATTGTTCGATATTTCAATGCGTGGCTGGAAGCACCACCTGAGAGATGGCAGGAAAAAATGGATGAACTGTGGATAAAAGACGAAAGGTAACATACAGTTTCTGTATCTTTTGAAAGTGATAGTGTGTTTAGTGATGGGATGGGAAGGCTGATGTATTCAAGAAGTATAGAGACCAGCCAGTATAAACAAGCTTATACACTTTTAAACTAAAGTTGATGGACTTAATTAGCAATGTACAAATATGTTGCATCTCGTTTAAAATGTTTCTCTTAGCCTGTGTCCTCTAGCCTTTTAATAAAATTCTGTTTTGTGCCTATGGGAGATTCTACAGCACTTGGCTTGACTTTTGCACTTGGGCCTTGGTGTGATTAGAATTTTCTTATTTTGCTACAATGTAATTTTAAACTTTACAACCCTGGCTTCAGTTTCCAAACTGAATACAAAAGCATCTTTTAATCACCATTTCAAGGGATATTCTACCAGTTTAACCCCTTCTGTGCTACAGTAAAAGCATAATTATGCACAATGAACACTGAGATACTGCCTGCTAAACTTTTTCGTTTCATTATATGACCTCTGTATTTTCATTAGGTGCATTTCAGATTTTTGATTAATAGGGACTTCATAGTGTATTGCGAGCATAGAGGGGAAAAACAATGCTGTCAGTAATAAATATAAATAATAAAGGATCCTGATTGTTGTTAATAACTCCGCTTGTGTTTGGTAATTTGTTACTATGACATGCTTTACTTTGCACTAGCAAAGCTAATAGAGATCTTGCTAGATCCCCTTAAATGATCCATATTATCTGCAGACAATGCATTTAGGATTAAACACAATTCTGGAGTATTAATCTGACTTTCCTTTTTTTAGTACTGATTGGCCGCTCAGTTCTCCCAGTCCGATGGACGTTCCATCTTTCAAAATTAGAACAGAGCCATTCTCTACCAAGGAGCACATTGACGTTATTGCTACATCACCACAGAGGGTTAAGTCTTTCTCTGTGGGGATAGCTTGTGGCCAGTCCGATTCATCAGAGAGCCAACTTTCTCCAGTGGAGTTCTCTGCCACTGACCACCGGCACTTGAACCAGTCAGCAGATCTGATGTTAAACCTGCAGGACAGTGTCCTGACAGACTGCGATATAGAGGACAGTACTGTTGATGAGACTGATCCAGGCCACTCCGTTGAACTTTGTCCTCCAGCTGTGCCTGGTGTACGGCTGAGAGAGAGGACCTCTTCCTCCATTGTATTTGAGGATTCTGGCTGCGATAATACTTCCAGTAAGGAAGGTAACAGAAGTGATGCTTCCCATGACTACTGCCATTGTGAGGAAAAAGCAACAAGTGCAAAAGGATTTGGGAATAGGAAATCTCCTTCAGGAAGCTCTCTGTCTGTTTCTCCTCCAAGGCCAACAAGTTTAAGTCTGGATCTTTCTAAAAATATTGCAGAAAAAGTCAAACCCACCTCGCCAAAAGTATACCTCTATATCCAGATGCAGCTGTGCAGGAAGGAAAACCTCAAAGACTGGATGAACAGAAGATGCACGATAGAGGAGCGGGAAAGAGCAGAGTGTCTGCAGATATTCCTGCAGATAGCTGAGGCAGTTCAGTTTCTTCATGGTAAAGGACTAATGCACAGGGACCTCAAGGTTTGTATTGATAAGGAACACTACCCAGATCTTACCCCTTTGACTATCCAGCATGATCTGGTGTGCATCACTAGAAGCCCGGAGCTCCTGAACTGTAAACCTAGTTGTCTCTCTAACTCACTGTGTGTCCTTGGGCAGGTGTCCTTTCTTCCCTTCTGTGGCCTTGTCTTTGCGGCAGTGTTAGTGCAAGTTATGTGCATTCCAGTTATCTCCTCTTGACTTAACCTGGCCCAAGTGAGAACAGTCACACTGCAAAACAACGCGTGGGTAGCACTGAGTGTATTAACAGCATGGAGTAGCTGAGTCCCCACTGCATTATTAGCTTGAGCTTCAGCACCTCTTGAGCTTCATCCCACGCCCCCAGATAGGCAAATTATCTCAAGTTTAAAGCACTACTTTAATCTAGCTTGAGTTTTTTTGTGTGTGTATGGGATAGAATGAGGGATAGCACTTGAGTTATACCTCAAACTAAGGCTGCAGTAAAGCCAAGCCCTGTGTCTTTTCCACACTGAGGTAGTAGACAGCATCTCCTACCTCGACGGGATGTTGTGAGGGTTAGTTAATGTTTGCACAGTGCTTTGGAAATACGCTTGTCCAGGTGGGGTAAATATTACCATTACTTATGGCTATGAAGATTTCCCAACTATAGAATTATTCCTACCAGGCACAGTTAAGGTGCATTCATTATGACATCCTTTAGTTCACTCTGTTTCCAGTGGAGTTACTTTATGGTAGCATGCACCTTAGGTGGTGGTTGCGCTAGAGGCCATAGTTATTTTCCATTCTGAAATCAGTTCTACAATTCAAAGTGAACCAGCTAATATTGGTATCTCTCTTCTTCCCTTTGCTGTGGTGATACTGCCTAGGAACTCTGGTTATCGAAGGTAAAAAGTGCTGTCACTCCAGAATTGAAAATTAAACTACTCGCAGTTGAAGTCGTGGACCAATGCCAAAACCTAAGTACAACTGGTCTGAGGGTTGTAATGACTTTATAATGTCTGATATCTATTAAAACATCAGGACTAGAAGTGAATGCTGTTCGCCATGGGGAAGCTGTTGTAGTGTTTGTTTCTAGTTCTGATGGTTTGAGATATTGAGGTCCTAAATTAAAATTGCATCATTCTGATTGTCATTGTACCTTTTCCCCCTTTACTTAAATTCTGACCTGATGTTAGTGGCTGCTAGCTCTAGAACTTCTAGCATTAGAATCACTATTGTACACCATCAGTATGTGCTGATGAATATCGAAACTTAGATACTATTTATACTTCATTGTCGCTGCTTCTCCCAATGAATTCTGAGAAACTGAGTCCCATGCTGTTGCTGACAGAGGTAGTTCCTGTTTGGTTGAGGAGCTGTCATTGCCCAATTAATTGGAGTAAATATTGAACTTGGAAGAACAAGATAAAGTCCACTCTTTCCCCCCCCACTTATCTGAAATTTTATAGCTCCTCAAACATGGAAACAGTAACTATTTGACATCAACTGAAACACACAGACTGTGCTGGGGAAGGCAGCCATCACAGGTAAAAAGGATTTTAAGGTTTGTGAAACTAATAACATTCTACAGAGTTCAAAATGAGATACAACAGCAAAAATATGCCAGAGTTAGAAACACTTGGAACCAGTCCAAATATTTTTGGAACCAGCAAACTTCTTTTACTATTGATTTTTGAACCAAGAATCAGAAATTTTAATCCCTGAGAAACGGAACAGAAGGATAATTTTCAGATACTTTAATTGTAAACATATTGGTACCTTGCCCCACACATGGAAAAAATGTTGTTAAAACACAATAGTAATAATAATACTATGGGTATCTTATAGCTTTCCCAGAGCCTTTCATTGGGATCAGTGGCTTAAACTGGTTCTCCAGTACAAGGGTGCTGAGGTGGTTCTTTGAGTGCTTGCTCATGTCCATTCCATTGTAGATGTGTGTGCTCGCCACATGCCAATGACAGAAGTTTTTCCCTCAGTGGTATCCATAGGGGACCGGCTCTGGGGCCCACTGGAGTGGCACATATATGCCACGGTATAAGGGGCACTGCCAGCTCCCCCCACCCTCAGTTTCTTCTTGCCGGAAACTCCGACAGTGGGGAAGAAGGGCGGGTCATGGAATGGACATGAGCAACACATCTCAAAGAGCACCAGTTGCGGAACAGGTAACTGTCTTTCCTATAGATCTTAAGTTAGAGCTCTGACCTTCTAAACTAGCAGTTGTGAGTTAGAATCTTGCAAGGGCCTCCTCAAAGTTTTACAGACACTGGCAAGGAGGTGGATAAGATGCTCTAAATTTCTCCCCTTTCTAAATTCTTGCTTAGTATAAGCAGCATTAGGGGTATTCCCTTGAATGAACAACATTCTTTATTGAGTGTCCAAAAAAAGTGTCTAAAAATCTGTATCTTGCAGCTACGATATTCGGATGCTGTTTTAGGAGAGAAGCTTACTTGTTTTTCTTGGTAGAATCAACAAGCTGGTTCATTCACTTTTCTGTGGTTCTTGAAACTTACTGGAACAAATCTTTACCTAATTCTGTGGCTTGTCCAATATAATAAGAGGTTGTTCGTACCATTTTAGTAAGTAACCACACTTCATTAACTGCGTAGTTCCAGGATTGTTCATTATAAATATAGGTATTTAAGGCTCTCACTGATCAGAGCTGGCCTCATTTCAAGGTAAAAGGAATTTATGCTATTCCCTCAACCAATGAGATGTCACACTTGGATTTCATTGGAAGGGAATGAGCAACGTGAACATAAAACTGTCTGGTTTTCATTATAATACCTTTTCAAGCTCATTCTGGCATCTGACACCAAAAGAGAAAAGAGGTCTCACTGGATGGGACAAATTGCAGGCAGAGTTCTCTAACCAGGCAGTAGTTTTCCAGAAAGGCAGTTTGCTCCATTGCTAACATGAAAAAAGCATACTACTGAGAACTTCGTCTTGTTCAAAAAATGCTCTAGAAAAGTTGTCTGAGTGATTGCCACATCCCTCTAAAGTTTCCTTTTGACCTGTTACCTTACATCAGAGAGTCTACTGCTTGATTTTTTTCCTCTCAGGAAGTTATTCTTCCTTGTTTACTCGTTGGCTTGTTTTTGCTACCATTTGCAATGTTTGCAAGTTCCAGATCTCCTTGATTGCTTGAAGCTATAGGCTAGGTAAAGGGAAAGAGGATTGAAAGAAAAATATCTGTTCTTGGGGGTCCAATTCCCCTGCTTTTTAGAATCCCTCACTCTCCCTATCCATAACACTTTCTTCCTTTTTCATTGTCTTGGAGGAGGAAGTGTGATCTTGTCTTCAACTTCCTGCATGTCTGTAAACTGGAGACAACCTGAGGCTATGGTATCTAAATCACTAGTGGAGGAATCTGTGCCCAGCAGACTAGTTCCATACTAGTCTGAAATAGGTATTTTAATATCCAACCTACAGGAAGAGAAGGTTGGGGAAGGGAGAGTTTTTATTCATTTCAGTTGGGAGGTGTTCATACACTGGTGATGAGGGCCATATAAATACCTTTTATAGAGATTTTTGAGGATGTTCTACATTTACAAGGTGGTAATTATACTGCATTGAAACTCTCAAGGCCAAGGTATTCGTTTTAGGAAATTATTGTAGGAAACAAGCCCCGAGGCTGAGTTTACCAGCCCCGGGAGTGATTATTACTGAATTAACAAGGCACTCCCTGTCTATAGATTTATACCATGTTCAGCTGAGAGCTGCTATCTAAGCTTTTGACACACAAGTCAACAGACTTTTGCTCTCACTCATCCCTCTCCCCCACACCATGGGCAGGTGGCAATGGTGGCAAAGCCAAGGTAGTGAGTTGTGCTTTGGAGATGATGGTGGTCAGGTTTGTAACCGTTATTTACTCTTGTGGAAAAGCATTCCAAAGCTCCAGCTCTGCCAAGAAAGTTCTGTTCCCTGCTCCATGGTTAACGGACAATAAACATGTCTTGTATCCTCTCACCCATGCACCTCTCCGTGCTCTGGTGATGAATTCTGAGGGGCGTAGACTTCCTCAACTCCCTCTAGCCATCTCTTCACCTAGCCCCATTCCTAATATCTCCTCCATCCCTGCTTCTTCTGGCCCCTTCTTAAAGTCCACCCTTCCTCCACTAAAATAACTCCTTTCATGTGTTTAATACCTGGGGTAGTGGGAGGGTAGACAGCCGCGTCTGTTGTGGGCATGTCAGTAGGAAGTCTGAGGGCATTGACCAAACAGAATAGAGACTTGCACTACATCATTTAGAAATAACCATCATTATACAGATGCTCTTTTCTGTGTGCAGCTGTGTGTGTGTGGGGGGGGGGGGGGACACACCATAAAGGTCGTTATGGGTCAGAAGCTGTAAGGCCACTCCTGAGCTGCTCTTTGTGAGATCATTCCATTTCTCTATCATTCAGAAGTAGCTCTTGCTAGTGATTGTGTTTTCGGGCAGTTAGTAAGCTGGGGCTGAGGCAAAGCTGAGACTAGTTCACTACTACATTCATAAACCATAAAAAGATGAGATTTTAAATCAGGAATTACCTTTTTGTTCCATTGTGGATATACTGGTCTGGCTTTCTAGCAGTTAAATCAGCATAGTATCAGTAGGAAAGCATGGAATTAATTCTCAGCTTTCCGTTATGTTTATAATGTAATGTTGTGATTAAGAGTGGTATTGCAGTCTGGGTCAAAACTACTCCGAGAGTGTGGTCTGCAGGTCAGATCAGGGGACTGGAAGTGAGCACTACAGACGTCCATTCCTGACCCAGCCACTGATTTGTGACTTAATTCCCAACCCAGCCATGTGATCAAGGGGGAATCAGGAACCTCTCTGTGACTCAGGCTATGTCTACACTGCACACCAATGTAGGCAGCGTTTAGGGTATGTCAAGCTACATGCTGCAGTGAAAAGCAGGCTCTGTCCACACCGTGGCATGTAGCTACATGTCAGTGAAAGGCTCTGGCAGGGAGGAGACAGTTCCCTGCTGCATTCCACCTGCCAGAGCCTTTTCCCCACCCCCAGAGTACTTCCCTGTGCGGGGAAAGGCTCCAGCAGCAGGGAGGCAGCAGGAGACTCCTCCACTGCTAAAAATAGCAATGTAGACAGGGAGACACTGTTTGGGTGAGTAGAGACCGTATTGGGTATATACCCAGGTACATACACACAGACTTCAGGCATGTCTTTACTCGTGTAAGCAGTGCTTCACCGTCTACACTGCTATTTACAGCCCTGCTGGGGGGTGTCCCATGTAGGCACACTACATGCTGCCGAAAAGTGTGCCGTGTAGATGCACCTTGAGTTGCCCCCACTCGTACTCCAGGAGTGTTTCCCTCATAGAGGTGTTGACAATAGATATTTGTAAAGCGTGTTCAACCCTCTACAGGGAGGCAGTAGCCAACCATTGTCAGTTAAAGGGATTTAAAGAAAGTGAGACTTCCGTTAATGCTGAATGCTCTTTGCCTGGGTAGCTGGGATTCTCAGTTAAGTAAATTGATCTTTATTTTGCAGTTCACCTTTAATATAGTCTGCCTGAATGAATTGTTGTAAATAGGGAGGTGAAGGCTTTTGTTTCATGTTTTGTAATTCTTTTTTTCTCTCATCTGATTGGTTTTCCAGCCTTCCAATATATTTTTCACAATGGATGATATAGTAAAGGTTGGGGACTTTGGCCTGGTAACTGCTATGGACCAAGATGAGGAGGAAGAATCTGTTCTTACTCCAATGCCAGCTTATGCCAGACACACAGGACAAGTTGGGACCAAACTTTACATGAGCCCAGAACAGGTGAGGTTTTTCTCTTGCACGATGCAGTGTCACGAATGGCTTTAATTCTCTTCTTGAAAAAAGATGTAATACCTTTTTAAAGTTTGTTTAATTTATTTCTGCCTACCAGAAAAGTATTGAGTGGTCAGGATCAACTTCATGCCTTGCATGTGTATACTCCGATATTGGGGGTTATCAAGAACTGGAGTTCGGCATCCACTTGTGTACATACATGCCTGTACACACATCTTTCCAGGGCTGACTTATGTGAACCCAGGTGATGGAGTTCACACAAGCTTTTAAAAAAAAAAAAAAAGTCCAACTGCACATGCAGGTGTTGGTGCTGGAAAAGTGCATATGCG
This sequence comes from Emys orbicularis, assembly GCF_028017835.1. Lineage (NCBI taxonomy): Eukaryota > Metazoa > Chordata > Testudines > Emydidae > Emys > Emys orbicularis. Next base: position 132,451,932 of record NC_088687.1, on the reverse strand, counting down.
AAATTGGGTGAGTACACGTGGAAGCCATGTTGAGGCCCCACTGAAAATCTAGCCTAGGAATTGAAGGAATTATGACCTTATTCCTGGCAATATATAGCAGATTCCCAGGATGCAGGACCTTGATCTGTTTTTTAGTTTGGAGGATTATAACTTGATGTGATCAGAGTTCTGTTCGGGTTCTTATGCTGTGCCCATCAAAGTAAAATTTCAGTATGAACTGAAATCGGATATTGGTATTTTCAGTGTTACTTCTAAAAAATTACTTGTAAAACTTGTTCAATTATGCTTCTAAGGAAAGACCATTACTGTTAGAAGCTGAATATAGTGCCTGACGAATCACCCTCTTCAGCCCTGTAAAGAACTGATTGTGTGCATTTAACTTAACAGGGTTTTGTGTGTTCCATAGTGATTTCAAATGCACTGATAAATACTGTCCGAACACTCCAAGTAACATGAACCTGATCTTGCATTTTCCAGATTTATGGGAACACGTATTCACACAAAGTGGATATCTTCTCTCTGGGACTGATTCTGTTTGAGCTGCTTTACCCCTTTAATACTCAGATGGAGCGGGTTAGGGTAGGTATGCTCTTGTACAAAAATACTATTCTCAATTCCACCATTTCTGTATATAATGTACTGTCTGAAAGTGGCTTACCAGATATTTTTATGAGATTATTACGATATAGCAGTAAGACATGCCAGAGTTGGTTGCAGTGTAATAAAGAATTGTTTCTGTGTCACCCACGAATCAGAGTGACATGGAGCAGTATGCAGGACTTGTATAGTAGAGCAAATATGGGCAACTTAATTATGAGGCCATAATTTCTTCATTTCTAAAGCCATCTAAGGGAAGCTGTAGAACTAGAATTTACCAGAACCCAGAGATCTCATTACAGCTTTTGAGTTGAAACCCAATTCTTGGATCCATTTTCTATATGTCACCCTTCTTCCTTTCACCCCTCCCACTCTCTCTTCTCCCCTTCCTCCAAAACACCCAGGGAAGGTTCCTGCTGCTTTTCCCCTGCTTTTGAAGTCCAGTCAGAGTAGACTTCCTGACCTTAAAGCAGCCTTGTCTACTTCTCCAGCAATTGGGTGACTCTCGTTGTTCACATGTTGCACTAGCCATGAATTGGGGAGAGGTTAATGGTTTTTCCTGCTACAGTCTGTTATATCGTAATTCCCACTTAACAGTGTTCTGTTAGGAAAATCTAATTTAGAAAAATGCATATAGATCCTTCCTTGCTCCTTGAGAATTCATTCACAGCAGAAGAATGAGGGCCAGGGAAGGAGCCTTGCCTGCACTTGGTTAATAATGGTCTGTGTAGGAGAGGACAAGTAGTTGTGTTTCCACCAAGGTTAGTTACTGACACGAATGGTGGATTTAAATTCTTTGTGAAGTGGACTGTTTTGGCGTAGTTCAAATTTTGTCTCACAGCCCTGCCACTGAACATAAGTCTGGCCTGAAAGCATCTCTCCTAATACAGTATTGCACTCCACTGAGTATGGAGTCCTAATAGCTGTGGGGTTTTATAATCTATATGAACATGCCCCCAGGAGAGCAAGGGTAATTGCTTAACTTGAGTCACTTGTCACCAAAACCACTTCTGTTTCTGCTTTTCTACTGTGAAATAGTAACATTAAATTTACTGGGACACATTCCCCCCAGAACACTTTCCTTCTCATTCTCAGGCAAGAAGCCCATAAAGTAAGATCATTGTCTGTCCACTTTCTGCCATGGATGCAGAAGCAAACCTGTCAGTCAAGGGAACAGGACCCTAAGTCACACTGCATCCAGAGCCCTACCTCCAGGGGCTTGTCTGTACAACGATTTCATTCATGGAAAGCCAGGGTATAAATCTGCAGTGCACTAGCAGTAGATCAAAGCACCCTACAGAACTGGCAGCAGGATCCACATGGACACTTGGTGCACGGCAGGCTGGGGTGCTGTAGATTTACACCCCGACTTGCCATGCAGTGAGTGGCTGTTTGGACAAGCCCCATGAGTCTATGGCTAATCAGAAGAGAACTCTCTTGTTTTTTGTTTTCACTGTATTTTCTTCTGTGTCTGACTGACTGACTGACTGACTGACTGACTGACTGACAGTCAGTCAGTCAGTGACCCTTGACTTCAGCTATCCTGCTCAGGATGGCATTGTAGCTAATCCTGTGCTCACTTCCTCCCACTCACCTGTCATGCTGGTAAGGAAGGGCTGTTCAACTGGCTCTTTGAACTAGCCATGACTGAGCACTAGTAGCCAAAAATAAGAGCCCTCTCCCTGACTCTTAGCTAGACAGTAGTGCCTTACCCCCAATAAAACCTGGGCAACAGACAAGGAACTGAAAGCTTAGGATTCAGAGCATGAGAGTCACTTCTGCCCCTTCCTCAGACCAAAGCAGCAGGGCTCAGGCAGATGTGGGGCTGTGGCAGTGCAAGATACTTCTAAATTAGAACACCAAATGCTGATCTATTTAGTCCTACAAAGAGAGCAGGATTCTGCAGACGACACCCTGCTTAATCCCAAGATTTCAGTGCCCTTTTCCCATGAAACTGTTTTTCCTGGCCGTGTTAGAACGGCAGTCACCACCCGGCAGTATGACTCATCAGGGGTTTAGACTTCTCGGTTCCCGGATAATAATATTTGACTGACTTTAAGCTTCAGATTTTGTGTTCAAATTGCTTCAAATGGGGCCCTTTTTTAACAAAGTCAAATGCAAAGCATCTCCTGTTTCTAAGGCATGCTCAAATGGGTCATGGATTAGTACTGGAAATTAGGGAATTTAAATTCATTATTAGCTGCAGCAGCGTAGTGATTTGTAACTATAGTTGACTGGGGAAAATATTTCCACTAGAGGGAGCCAACACGTTTGGTATGAAGTGAACATGGACTGTAAGGAGATGGGTTATGTTGCACAAAGGCAACTAAGTTTCTAATGAATTATAACTAATTCTGATGAATTATAAAACTTGTAATCAATCTGTTCATTTGTCCATAGGTATGAAGTAGGTGTGAGTATCCATTTGGCTTTCTAAGATCTTTAGCCAGTGATCTTAATCTTGAGTGTCCTAGGTGTAATACAGACGATTCCAAGTGTCCCTAGCAGTAGGCTGGACTAGAAAAGCATTACTATGGGGAAGTGGCTGGGCTTCTTAGCGTTACAAACCCCGAACTCTTCTGTCATGTCTCTGAGTGCAAACTCTGCCCCATGGGAAGCAGTGACTTGCATGTTTATTTAAGTGCATAGTAATTCTAAACAATGACGTAAGTCTTAATAAACACTACGGTTTCTCTCTTGTTCATCAGCAGTATTAAAAGTATTTTGCAGGACTGATTTGTTTGCATAGTGCAGTTTTGTTAAGTTAGTATCTTAACTTTGAGAACAATAATTAAATGGGCAAGATGTTTAATGACCTCTTTTTAATATTGTTACAGACATTAAGTGACGTAAGAAGTTTGAAGTTTCCACCTTTGTTTACTCAGAAATATGCACAGGAGGTAAATCTATTTGATCTTAGTTCTATATTACAAAATAACTGGAATGTTAAGTGGCAAAGACAAGTGAAGTAGTCTTAGCTATTCTGTTTTTTAAACCAAATTCCTATTTCAGGTACTTTACTGTGCCTCTGAAATAAGGAGTAGTCATTTTTAAATCACACTGCTATAACTTGTACGCTGATACCATTTGCCCCACATAGTCTAATTGCTATGAGTTGAAAATAATATGGTTTTGCTAATGTAGGAGCATGCACTTTACATAATCTCTTTTCCCATCCTCGTATTTTAAATCCATATTCGTAATGCAGGAAACAGTCCTAGATAAGTGAGACTGGGGCTGCACGTGAATTCACACACACACCCTTGGGAACCAACAATAAGAGTTGGATCTCTTTAAGGGGAAAATTGTGTAAGCAAAAATATATCATGGGGCATGACATGCCATATTTTGGGGTTGTCAAATCTGTGTCCCTCTAAAGTAGTTGGATAACTTCAGAGGAAGAGGGTCCTAATTTGCAAAACCCCTTCATGAGAAATTGTGAGTCTCTCATTTCCAGTTTCTTTTCTGGCTGCTTCAGCCCTGTACTCAGACTAGATCAGCCTCCTTCAGCCTGACTTTTACAGGTGTGGTCTGCTGTGAGTACTGAGCTGAAGTGAGATTAAAGGTGCTTTATTTCTCTGAAGGTACAATAAATATTTAGTTTTAACTATTTAAAATATTTATTCAATATGTATCTACCTATATTATGCTTTGACACATTGGAGTTTCCCTTTAAGACTAGCTAGCCTTAGTTCCTTAAATCTAAGGATTGAGTGCATGCTTAAGGGAAACTTGGCCCAAGATTTGTAGAGTTTGTAAATGTGCAATTATTATTTTTCCCCTTTTGCTTTATTAAAAGATCTTGGGCCAGATTTGACTAGACAAGTGGACCTTTAATCCTTTAGACATAAAGGTCAGTCTGATGCCACTGTGCATCCAGATTTCAGGCCTTTTATGTTACTCCCAACCACTGTGCCAAAGGATTAATGAACAAATTGCTAGAAAAGCATTTTGGGGTGTCTTCTAGTTGTTCATGCATCTAAAACTAAAGCTAGAACATTAAATGACACTGCCATTTGAAAATAGTTTTGTTGTCTGAAATGTCACATAGCACATAATTTGTTTTCTTCCAGTACGCTATGGTAAAACACATGCTCTCTCCAAGTCCCACTGAAAGACCAGAGGCAGAAGACATCATAGAAAACCCTTTATTTGAAGACTTAGAACTCCCAGCAAAATCACTGCTTAGGCAGAGGTCACGGACAATGAGTTCCTCTGGAATTAAGCATTCAAGACAACCAAGCAAATAATTGGGCACAATTATCCTGAGTATACTCAACACGTCTCAAAGTGATTATTCAGCAGGCCGGAACCTCTGTCACGTAATGTTGATCTCTGAAACAGTTGTTCTCTATTTCTCAAGTTATGTAGAAAACACGTTGGCTGGAGCTCAGTTAATCTTGTTCACTATTGTTAGATGACCTGATGAAAGCCAGTAACTAAACTTTTTGCATTCCATTGCTCTTTCTACCTTGATCCTCATAGGTTGGTTGGTCCAGCACACTGCTTACATTTTGTTTGGATATTGTAAATGTTAGCTGTTGGGGGAAACTGGAGAGATCTGTTATATGTAAATGGAATTAAAATGCTGTATTTTTATAGAATAAATTAATCTCTAAACCTGATGAATATATTCCCTGATCACTTGCTCTCTGGAGAAATGAAGGTGATCTTGAAACTTTGAAAAATCATGACTCCATTTTTGTCCCTGGTGGGTAAACTGGGAATCTGCACTATTTTTAAAGTAAAAGTATCACAGGTGTACATACGATCACTATTCATAGCCTGTCTTTAGAAGAACTGGTGGATTGTATTTCCACACCATAGTAGATTTTAGGGAATGTGTTTTGTACTAGCAAGCCTGTAGAGGGCAAAAGGAGGTTTTTGTCCCCCGCTCCCCCAAAAAGGTTATAGATATTGTTATGAAGAGCCATAGTAAGAAATTAAGCATATATCAAAATCTTGAAATTCTGGAATTTTTAAACCTAATTAAGTCATAAGTATATTATGTAATACTGTAGATTTGTACTTTTCTAAATCAAGTGTAGGCGTTTGTGTAATCTGCTAATTTAACTGCCTAATATGAAGCTTTTATTCATTGTAAATATGTTTTTTTATTTATAAAATGCAGAATCAATCCATTTGGGTTGGTGGTGTACAGAATGCACTTACTACAGTTGTGAAGTGCATTAATTATTGTGACTTCTTTCAAGTCTAAATGATTTAATAAAGTTTTTTATTTAAAGCTTTATAGTTGCTTTTCTTTAAAAACAAAAACTATACACAATAAGCAACCCTGATGGCACGTTTACATGGGCTGAAGAGGATAGAAAAGCCAGTCCTCCAACTTGTTTTACTTTTGAGCCAAGTTCAGTTTTATAGTCTGCACTGTGACAAGTTTGATTCTTACTAACCTATAAGACTGAGGTGGGACTTTCAACCGTGCTAAAATACCGGTTGATGGAGGGGCCACACGAGAAGGAGACAGACACTGAGGCCAGGTCTACACTACCACGGTAGTTCGACAGCTGGCAATCGAACTTCCGGGTTCGATTTATCGCGTCTGGTCTGGACGCGATAAATCGATCCCGGAAGCGCTCGCCGTCGACTGCGGTACTCCAGCTCGGCGAGAGGAGTACCGCGGAGTCGACGGGGAGCCTGCCTGCCGCGTGTGGACCGCGTCTGAACCGCGGTAAGTTCGAACTAAGGTATGTCGACTTCAGCTACGTTATTCACGTAGCTGAAGTTGCGTACCTTAGTTCGAATTTGGGGGTTAGTGTAGACCAGGCCTGAGACTTTCTCTTAGGAGAATTAACCTTTGTCCTGAAATTTCTGAAGACTGGTCTTAGTCTAGAGATGAGTGTATTGGGGAAGTTTGAAGAAAATATTTTTAGCTTTCTTGGGGGGGGGGGGGGGGGGAGAAATAATTTTAATACTAAACATTTTTTTGTGTTGGTGCTTTTGTTCTGCACTCCAGTAACTCACAGGCTTGTCTGATACCTTTTGAAGTCCTAGTCCTTGATGAGGACTTTTTTCATCTCTTTAACCCCCTCCCTATTCCACAAAATGCGCTTCTAGTTAAGACCTCTGAGTGAGTCAGGTTGGTATACCATAGACCATAGGAGTGTCAAAGGTCTGTCACTGAATCCAATTGACTGCAGCATCTGACTGAAGTGCAATTTTATGTCATGGTAACAGTAGTCTCTAAGGATATGTCTTCACAGCAATTAAACATTTGCAGCTGGCCCATATCAACTGACTCGGGCTCATTGGGCTTGGGCTGCAGGGCTGTAAAATTGTGGTGTAGACATTCGGACTTGGGCTGGAGCCCAGGCTCTGGGACCTCACAAGCAGGGAGGGTCTTAGAGCCCAGGTTCCTGCCTGAGCATCTACACCTCAGTTAAACAGCCCCATAGTCCAAGCCCCGGGAACCTGAGTTAGCTGACCAAGCCAGCTGCGGGTGTTTAATTGCAGTGTAGACATACCCTAAAAGGTCCTTCTTCGTAGCTTCCAGCCAGTGGAAGTGTTCTGGATGGTGGGTTGCCTGATGAAGCCAGATTGCCTTCAGGAGGCTGCTGTGTTGAAAAATGCAAACCGATTCAGGGTATTCTGGAGCCAGACTATAGCCGAGTCAAAACAGGAGGGATCACGTACTGCCTGCCTTGAGAGATTTACCTAGCTTCACAGTCAGACTGAGTAGGCACAGGGGGAGTTTCTCTCCGCCACCCCTGAGCCACAGTATGCTTCGCCTCTCATCAGCAGGGTGGTTTTGTTATACAATGTCTGGTCACATTCAAACTCGGGTGAACCCCTCCTCCTCCCATCCCCCACACTTCCTTCTACAGTAGTTAATGTTGTACTGTTAAGGAGCTGCTGAACTCCATACCAGAGGTTTCTGTGGCGTTGTGGTAGGATAAGTGATTTATTTTTTTTTATATTCCTTACCTGCTTCTCCAGTGTCCTGTGCGGCTTTTTTAGACAATTGTAGACCACTTAAAACATCTTGGACAACAGGGGCTCTACAAATTCTATAGAATGATAAAGGTTTCCATACTTGTCGTATTTGGTTGGGCAGCCTTCCAAAGGCCTGGGACACAGCAAGTTCCTTTTATACATTAAATGACAAGACTCCTTGTGGAAAAAGCACAGACCGTCACTGCCTGGAATCAACACTATTTGATTTTACAAACTGAACACACACTTCATGTACACAAACACCTCTCCTATCTGTCTGCACTTGCTGTTGATGAATCACTTATTTTAAATCTCTCAGACTTAGAGTGGAAAGTTTATAAGCTTTGCAACTACACACTTATTTCTGAAGAAAATTGGGGTGAAATCTACCACGGTGCAGAGAGCCCGCACAAGATCTAGGCACCTCTGAGGTCACTGGTGGCTGGGTCTTGTGCTGTCTCTCTGCACATGAGTGAATTTCATTCATAGGTTAGAGCCTACCAGCACCTCTGTGCATGATGAACTTTATTCACAAGTAGTCCCATTGAAAACGTGCAAGTAATGTTGAGCCCTTTGCAGGACCAGGGCTGTATTGAATTGCCCTTAGCACGTATCCTACTCAATTGTAGAGTACACCCGGCTAAAAGCTCAGGGAGCACAATTCATGTTTTCACACCTACTTTTTCAACATGAAGGCTGAATCATTCACAGGAAACTTTTCTGCTATTTATATATAGCGTAATAGTTTTTTTAATGGGAAACTAGCCAATTGGTTATGACAACTCAGCTGCAAGATCAAGGTCCTTTGCTGTTCTTCCGGAAAGTGCTACTAATTTTGTTCACAGCACAAAGGAAGATGAAAGGACAATATGGCATCACTCTGTCGTGCTCACATTTCACACAGATTACAGCCAAAATAAAAATACATTTGTAATCTTGCACCCAATCTCTTCCAAAAAAAAATTTCAATTAATAGACAACCCCCCTACCCTCCCCCCCCCCGGAAAAAAAATACACACCAGTCACCATACACTCTTCATCTGTCTCATCCTGCAACAAGTAACCCAGAACTTTGTTTATGCTTGCTCTTCAGTGCTCCAGCAGGCATTGGGACTTTAATGCTGTATTCTGGGTCTTGAGCAGTCTTGGAAAAGGTGGCTATTGAAACCATATCTTCTCCAATATCCACCTGAGACCTGCGCCTGCAGATGAACAGCTTCTTCAGAGCCTGTTGAAAGTCCCGATTCAGAAAGGCGTAGAGCATGGGGTTGATAGTAGAATTGCAATAACCTAACCAAGTTATGATCTTGAAGGCATCAACCAGGACTGCGCTGGTGGAATTGGTACCTTTAGCAGCTAGCCATACATTCAGAACAAAGTAGGGTAACCAGCACAATATGAAGACTGAGATGATGATGCTAATTGTCCGAGTGGCTTTGTTTTCCAGCTGCAGGTTGTTCTGCCTCTTGCTGTTGGGATGGTAGTGAATTTCAAGGGACTGAGACATGATGCGGGTGGCCTTGAGTCGTGAGGCTCGGTAGATGAAGAAATACATGCTGCACATAATCATGAACGGGACAAAAAATGCCAGGGCAGAAGCTACGATGGCAAAAGTCCAGTTGGTGACAAAGATGCACTCTTTGCCAGCATCAAAATCTACACCAGGTATCTCATTCCAGCCTTGCATGACTGGTAGGAAGGAAATGAGGGAGGAGTATACCCAGACCATGCAGGTCATTATGATGCACCTGCAAATGGAAGAGCAGGAAGGTAAAAACTTGGGAGCACAAGTTATTCTGAGATCTTCCTTTGAAAACAGCTGACACTAATGATACTCCACAGGTGTGTGGTGGAGATTAGTCAATGCTTCTGAAGAGGTAAGTATAGAGAAGCCTGAGACGCAATGTTTTGGTCCAAATTTGAACATTTCCAAAGTCTGGGTTATTTGGATTAGGCTTAGGTTTAGGCCAGTCTGTGTGTCAGGGACCGATAGAACTGTTTGGAAAAATAGGGGGAAACATTGTTTCAGGGAATATTTTCTGTTAGAGTATTGAAACATTTTAAAATTTCCAACCAGTTGTAGGGTCAGGAGGTGATAGTCATCTTACGCTTTTAAGACGTGATGCCCAAACTTTGCAACCCTTTGCCACAGCTTAGCAGGGGGCCCTCAGGCCCACTCCCTAATTTCCCATCTAGATTTATGATTTTTTTTTTAAAATGGACACATTCAGCCATACTATTAGCTAGAGCTCTTATCTTGCTAGAGAGTGGTACAACTCAATTGCTGGCTGCAGAGGGCAAGGCTAGGGCACCTGGAAAGTCTCACTTACCTAAAGTGTTCCAGCAGCCCTCTCCTGTGGGTTTCCTGTGGAACACTGGTAGGAGCTTAAACCTGCCCTCACCACTGGAACTCCTGGGTTAGGATGGTGAGGGTAAATCCATGACATGCCCACACCTTGAATACTGCATCCAGTTCTAGTCATCCCATCTCAGAAAAGATATGTTAGAATTGCAAAAAGTACTGAGAAGGGCAATGAAAATGATTAGAGGAATGGAACAGCTTCTGTATGAGGAGAGATTTAAAAGACTGGGACGGTTCAACATGGAAAAGAGATGATTCAAGGGGGGAATCTGACAGAGGGCTACAAAATTGTGCCTGAAGTGGAGAAAGTGAATGAGGAAGTGTTATTTACCCTTTCATATAACACCAGAACCAGGGGTCACCCAATGAAATGTATAGGCAGTAGGTCTACACCAAACATAAGGAAGTACTTCCTCACACACTGCACAGTTAACCTTTGGAACTCATTGCCAGGGGATGTTGTGAAGGCCAAAAGTATAACTGAGTTCAAAGAAGACTTAGATAATTTCATGGCTAATAGTCATTGATGGACCTATCCTCCAAGATGGTCAGGGATGGGAACTTCATGCTCCAGGTGTCCCTAAACCTCTGATTGCCAGATACTGGAACTGCATGATGGGAGATGGATCACTCTAAATTGCCCTGTTCTGTTCATTCCCTCTGAAATGTCTGGCACTGGCCACTGTCAGAAGACAGGACGCTGGGCTTGATAGACCATTGGGCTGACCCAGTATGGCCATTCTTGTGTTTTTTGGAGGGTCCTACTACCTACATTTTCCTGGGCATAGCTACCTCCTGAAACATGTAGGTGGGCACACTGACTCCCTTGTGCCTGCAGGTATGTATGAAGCCTGTACCACCACCTAAAACTCACTACTAGCCAAATAATTTTGCAACATGTTCTTAATTCAAAAGGGGCATTCATAGAAGTGCATGCAGGCCAGGTCAGCCATGGGGTTATTTATATCTTACCGCATCCTCCACACCAAAAAAGCACAAAAGTAGGGCTCTTTAAATGGTGCAAAGGGCTGCTTATCAAATACGGATCAGATTTTGGGTGGTGGCTGCGAATGGCTCATCTGGAACTGTCATGGTCCATAGTAAGGGTGTGTTCCACATCTGAGTAAAAACTCTGAAGGATTTAGGCACTCAAAAATTCGCCCTATAGGGAGTTAAATATAAATAAACTCGTAGCTGAAAGCCTGTCCTGTCACACAGGTGTGGCATTTGGGCCAACTAATCCACCATCTGTGCAGTCTCCCTCACAACCAATGAAAGTGTTGCATGCAAATTAGCTGTAGAGTGAGGGTGGTGAGTGGTTGTTACCTCTGAGATCACAATGGTTTAGGACTCTTGGCATGGAGTACATGCCTTACTGTAGCTGTACATGGGTGTAATTCATAACATCAAAATGTCTGAGAACTTAAAAATTGGACAGCGATGACAGTGAACCCCAGTGGTGACTGAACCTGGTGATATTCTAAACAAAAAGAGCTCTCCGCCATGCCTGTTGCTGTTTCCATCACTTCACACTGTACAGACATTCTAGGCTTCAGAGTGACAATCCTGGGATCTTATTACATAGATACTATTTTAGAATATGAGACTTGATAGCCTGTGTCTAGGTACTTGTATGGTCTCCATTATTGTAGTATTTGACTGCCTCAGTCTTTCTTTAGCCTCACAACACACATCTGTGAGGCAGGGCAGCACTATGATCTTATAGATGGGGGAACTGCGACACAGAGACTAAGTGACTTGCCCAAGGTCACACAGGAAGTCTGTGGCAGAGCAGGAAATCAAGTCAGGCTTTCCCAAGTCCCTTGCTAGCACCCTAACCACTGGATAAGTCTTCCTCTCAATTCTTGATCTTAAATTATTCTTTCTTAATGTGTGCAGTGCTTAGCTCCTATTTGAATTTGAGGTGTCAGAGCAGAGATGACAATCTGCCCAAGTTAGCCCTCCAGGGGTGTTTAATGATAGTTGTTAAATCCTGGAATTGGGACTGATGATGGAATGTCTGACAGATCCTAAAACCTCCCTCCATTTCTACGATCTTTTGAGAAGTATACTCGCCTTCGACGTGACATCCTCATTGAATAATGATAGGGGGTCACCACGGAGCAATATCTATCCAGACTGATAAAGCACAATGTGACAATGGACGCCGTGCAGAACATGACATCAAAAGAGATCCACACTTTACAGAACAGCCTCCCGAATAGCCACATCCCCGTCACCTCATAAATTATGCTGTGGGGTGGAAAGAGAGAGAGAGCACAATATATTGTTACAATTGAAGAGTGATTATTTATTTTTCTGCTATGGAGAAGCCTATTGACCCAAGTTAATGTCGTACCCTGTTGGCAAGATTAGTGAAAATATGGCGACTTCAATTGAGATACATTGAAATTTTGTTAGGAGGCAAATTGGAGTAATCCCCAAGTTTGATGCCCAAGGCTTTAGCCTGATATGGGACATAGCTACGGTCCCTACCAGCTGGAACACTGTTTTAATGGAATCCCTTGGCATGGTTGCAGTTTTAGTGCAGATCATCTCTAATTTATTAGTATTTTCATATATTATGTTTGCCACTGGCTTTTTCAGTGTCTCAAGAAGACACTTATGGAACCAAAACGAGCGAGCTAGTCTTCACAACAGCTCATATTTTTGAACTCTTTTTGAATGAGTGATCAAATCCTCACTTATGTAAGGCATGTATTTTAAGATTCCAAACCATGGAAACGGCTGTCCTTACGATAGATATGGAAAATTTCCTTCACATCTTCATTTTTGCCCATCTAAATCTGGAGCATTGGAAGATTAACCTCATCTTTTGCACTGTAGAATTTTTCAGCATGCTGGATTTTGCCTCTTTTGTACAAAAACATTTTTTTTTATCATCATCCCAAAAGATAATGTCTTAATTTTTTTCTCAGCCACCGGCAGTAATCAACTCAGTGGCAAATTTTGCCCTTTTTGTACTATGCTGAAGAAGAGAGTTAATATTATGTTCTGACATTTTGATGTATTATCTGGATGGTGCTGTTTTAGATTGTGTATGTTTTTCTTTTTGTATTTGACAAAGACAGATGTCATCTGTGATTTAATAAAAATTGAACTGCATAGTCTTCTCATGATATTTCAGTTCCTGGGTTTGGAATAGCTTCCCTCCTCCAATGTTCCAAGCATCTTTGGTACTTCCCATCTGGTCTGCCTCTTCAGATCTCATGCATTTTAGCTTCTGGATAATGGGATTCATATGAGAACCCCAGTTCTCATGTTATTTAGCCTATAAATGACTCACGGAGGCAAGTAAGCCAGTGAAAACCACTCACCTGTACCAAAATATTACCAACAAAGTCAGAGAAACAGTAACAAATGAGTAACCAGTCAGGAAGCTTGAGGCAGGAGTACAACGGGCTGTGTAATCTGCGATGCTATAGCATTTACCTGGCTGCAATTTGCTTCTTCCTACTTTTACCAGTTTTATATAAGTCTTTGGCTTCTGCAGTAACTTTCTCTTGGACTTTGTTATGTGACACAGTGAACAAGTCACTGCCTTTGTGCGAATTAATTCCCTTCTCCTTCCCTGCAACTATATAGCTTCATAGTCTCTTAGCACTAAAACCATAGCAGTTGCTCTAACCCTACTGGAGTTCTTTCAGCTCTGCTGGCTAGAAAGAGGAAAGGAATAAAATCTATATATAATGCTTTTTTTAAATGCTTGGGTTTGGTTTAACTAATTTCATTAGTATTAATTAAAACAACTTTTACAGGTTACAATTGTTCTGCCACTTCAGAATGGTAATGGTACTCACTGTATTAGCATCTTGGTTTGAGCATTGGCCTGCTAAACCCAGGGTTGTGAGTTCAATCCTTGAGAGGGCCATTTAGGGACCTGGGGCAAAAATCTGTCTGGGGTCCTGCTCTGAGCAGGGGGTTGGACTGGATGACCTCCTGAGGTCCCTTCCAACCCTGATATTCTATGATTCTATGATCTGTGCGTCAGTACGAGCTAGAGGCCCCGGTCAGTACCAGAGCCTTGTTCCAGGGGATGTTGTACAAACATTTATCTGAGGAGTTAGCGGGAGCTCTGTGTGTTGTCTTATATGGCCCCATTACAGTAGTATTTGAGCACCTCCCAGTGTATAACATTTATCCTCACAACACCCCTGTGAGGTAGGGAAGGGCTGTTATCCCCTTTTTACAGACAATGGGACAGATTCCCAAAGGTAGTTAGGGGCCTAAATCCAACGTTCTGGTGACATTCTCAAAATCACTGCTCAGCAGCCACTTAGCTCCTGATTCTCTGAGCTGCTGCCAATCAGTATTTGCAAAGCTGCTTGAGTCCTGATGCCGCCCCACCTCTAATGACCTGCTCAGAGCCCTAGTGCAAGCCAGTTCCCTGGTTGCCCTGAAGCAGGATTTTTGAAGTAGGCATTCCCCTGCCTACCTCGGCCTAGGGGCCCAACTCCTGAAGGTATGCTCTCAACCTCACATCTTTCCTGCTGGACATCTTCCACTTTGTAACAGAGCAGGAACTAGAACCTGCATCTCCTACAGCCAAACAGAGTGCCCTAACCAGTCAGCCGAATAGGGAACATGCACACTCTCTAGACACCAATAATCTCCTAAAGCTTTTTACACAGGAGGAACCATTCTGATTTAAAATAGATGCATTTAGGGTCATACAATGGGCTTAAAATTAAGTGACCTGGCAAGCCGGAGTTTTAAAAAGAAATCAAGTGTGTTTCATGCCAAAGCGCTCTGCAAAGTACACATATACACCTCTACCTCGATATAACGCTGTCCTCGGGAGCCAAAAAATCTTGCCGCGTTATAGGTGAAACCGCGTTATATTGAACTTGCTTTGATCCACCGGAGTGCCCAGCCCCGCCCCCCCGGAGCACTGCTTTACCGCGTTATATCCAAATTCGTGTTATATCGGGTCGCATTATATCGGGGTAGAGGTGTACATCACCCCTGAGATCTAGCCATGTGTGGGGTGGAGGGCAGCAGGCAAGCACCATACAAACCACACAAGAGTTGGGGAGATGACATTTTGGCTAAAGACATCATGACAAACTCCCCAACTTTATGAGAAGTGCTATAAAGCTCCCTCTCTTGAGATGTTTAAACTGGACAAAGAGCTCAGGCTCTTGGGAATCCTGTATGGCAGGGTGATGGATTTGCTGACCCAACTGTTGTTTCCCTCTAATTTCACCTTTTTCTAAAGAATAAAGGTGTTATGATGATATCAACAGTGACATCAGCACAGCCTGTCCATTCACTACCGAGCACCAAATATTAGGTGCCATTAATGAAGGAATAATATGAGATTGAGAGTATCCAATCTCTATGTTACACATATGCTGTTAACATTCTCTGAAATGTTCCTATTAACAAGAGGAGAAGCATCCAGACAGGGGTAGATGCTAGTGCTGGTTGAAAATTTTTCGATGTAACAGTTTTCCCTCCTGAAAATGCAATTTTGTTGAAATTGAAATCTTTTCCTGGAACATGTCAATTTTGACAACATTTCTGATAGGGAAGAGTCAAAACGAATCATTTTGATAATGTTGAAATGTTTTGTTCCCTTAAGATAAAATGCTTCATTTTGACTATCATTTGAATTCATTTTGTTTAACTTGTACATTTAATATATATATTTATTATAATGTTTCCACATTATCAGAATGAAACATTTTTACCTTATTAAAACAGAACATTTTGATTATTTTAAATTGGAATCTTTTGGAATTTTCATTCCATGAGAAATCTGGTCTTTTCATTCTGATTTGGAACAAAAACAAATGTCGAAATCTCAGAATTTTCCACAGAATAGAAATTCCATTTTCTAGTCAGTCCTAGTAGGCACTAGTGGACATGGAGAGAAGAATTAGGGGCTGATTGCCAACTTTGCTCACAGAATAGTACCTTACTCCACAAGTAGCCTCATTGATTTCAGTAAGAGAATTTGTGCAACAAGGTACTACCCAATGTACGGATGGCAGAACCTGTCTTTTAAGCCCCAATATTGCAAAGACTTATGCACATGCTTAACTCTAGGCACTGCGAGTAGCTCTAGTCAACCACTGAAGTTGATGTAACTACTCAGAGTGTGTACAGTTAATCACCTGTGTAAGTCTTTGTAGCAACAGGGTCTTAGTTAGCAGTACACTGTAGGAAGGCCAAAGAGTTTGAGGCATAGTATAGATGCCAATCTGAGTACACACTGCCAGCTGACCTGATGTCTTCTTAGTGGTGATATCTAGTACTATTTTATAATGCTTGGAAAATATAGATACTGAACAAATCAGAGACATTTCAATGTCAGAATCATACTTTTTTTTACCTTCTTGCTGCATCACTAATCTGAAATCAATGAAGCATTGTATGAGGGTCCCTTTGTCTCTATAACTAAACCTCTTTTCTTTCACTGAAGCTGGCTAAGGAAGGACTGAATGTTCCTTCCATTGAATCACACAGGCGTGTTCTTTTTGGCATGTGTCTAATGAACAAAACAGCGCAGCACATCTGATCTGCTTCAATTCAGCGTAAAAGCTGAAACAGCCAAGCTGGAAAGTTGTGAACCTAAATCCACCCCTATTGTACTTGTGGCATATGCTAGCCAGCTAGCTAGCCTATGGCAGTCTTGCTTCTACTGCAAAGATGTCATGCTGCTTGATAGGGGGTCTCTATAACCTTTAAGTCCCCATATGTGATGTCCATAGTACCTGAGCTAAATGCATACCGAGAACTTCCCCATTCTGGGAGTCTGTGACACAGAGACCCTTTGGCAAATGTTCCCCTGTTCTTTGCAAGCAATTCTCACCTCCGACCTGACAAAGTCACTACATCAAACACATGTCTTATAGGATATTAATCCACAAAGAGTATCATGTGAGGATCTACAAGAAAGCTCATAACTTGTCAAGCTTCACAATCATTGTGAGATGAATGTACAGGTAATATTTGAGGAATAATATATTTATATTGAAAGTATGCTCTATGAACTTGGAGTAGAAATTAACCACCAGGAGGTAACGTGCTGCGATGATGGCCCATGTGGGCAAGGGGGAGTCATAACCCCGCCCTGCTTGGCTGGTGATACAAGGCCAGGCTCAATTGTTTAGCCTTGCACAATACTAAGACTTTCAATGGGAACCCATCAGGGGCAATGGCAAACAACTGAAACCCTATTCACTGCAACACATTTAGAATGATAAACTGGAGCATTTTATTTTAACATGCTTGGAGTGCTAGTTGCCTTTAATCAAAATGTCCATCGAGCGCCGTCTATGACTCACCTCAGCATGGTATTTGAGCACCGTAAAGTATCCGCTAACAATGCAGGGGTAATATTGCTAAATGCTAAAACAACAGATTAGAGTCCTTCGGTCATGGATCAGTTCCTCCACTAAGGAGCACGTTTTTCTGCCTGATGTTTGTTTTCACCTTCCCGTTTCCAATTAGAAGTGTTGTGCTGAGCTACTCGGTGCAATGTGCTAACTCTTTCTCCTCCTAGTGGCTGGCTTGCATAGTTCAAGAGCCCTTCTACTGCTGACAGCTAATGGAGAGTCTCTATTAGCTGAAATGGGATTTTGGAGGCAAAAGCTGCTGGATTCTGTGCCGGCTGACAACAGTGATGCCTATTATCTGCAGCACTTTGATGTGCTATGTCAGAGCACTTGCAGCCTCCTAACTCCCCGAGCCTCGCAGTAGTTCTGTGGTCCCCCGACATAAAGATCTAACTGCTGGACCCCTGCGGTGCTTAAAATGGCACCCTTGCCTAGCAGGCTATTTTTTGTTCCCCTCATAGTTTTCCTGATAAATATGGTGTTTCTCTCCTAAGTGGGTTATTTTCTCTCTAACTGTATAATTAAGCCATTGGTTGTCATGGAAATACTTTCCCTCTTGAAATGCCATCTACCAACACCCCCCCCCCCTTTTTTGTTTGTTTTCTCAGCCTCTACTGCTCCTCTTCCCTACAAGACATAAGCACAGACCGATTACTCTTTTCTGAGCACCGGTTTCCTCAGCCTTTTTTGTTACCTTCATTTCCTTGGAGGTGAGAACCCCTCCATCCCCTCCCTTCTCAGCTCTGCTGCTGACCCACAAGGAAATGTGGCATCAAATTCTCCACTCCTCCTTTGCTGGGAAGAAAGCCCCTCCCACTGCCGGTGAGGGATGCTCCCTCCCAGTTCCGCGAGGCGAGCATTTTGCTTGGGAAATGCTCCCCCCTGCCCATGCTGCTGCACAGTAGTGCTGGCTCTAGCACTTCCTCTCACCCTAACCAGGAAGGCTGTGTCAGCAGGTGGATGGCAGAGAGGACATGTGGGTAGTTTGGTAAGTGGGAAGCTCTTGCAGGGAGAGCTCTTATTGCCCTGAAGGTCCAGGAATGTGGGAACTCCAGAGGACTGCAGTGTGTTTAAGGGTCATGCATAGAGTGAGAGGAAGAAAATCCGCTGGAGAGGAAGGGCTAGATTGAGAGGAAGAACCTGTCGGTGGGTGGGAGCAGGCAGCCTGACGTATCTGTGGGGGGAAGTGGGGCTTGTTAACCCGCCACCACGGGAGACCCAGGTTCCACTTCCAGCCCTGGTGAATTATCCCTACTGCAAACTGGCTGGAGAAAGGCCCTCAGCACAGAGCAGAAGGTAGGGGGAGGCAGTGCCCTCCCTTCCAGTGCGGAGTCTTGAGAGAGGGAGACTAAACTGGCAGAGGTAGCAGAGTCTCCGCTCTGGGCTCCAACAGGGACATGGAGGTACCAACAAACCTGAGGAAATGGGGGTTGGCAGAGAGAGTGGTGGAAACACACCGCTGTTGGGTACGCTGTAACGGCTGTTATTAGTTATCCTTTGTTTAGTTCCCTGCTCCATCCAGCTGGCGTTAACATGGCTCCTTTTGTCATGGTCACCATCAGGAAAGCACCAGCTCAGCTCTGGCCCTAGGGGTTCCCCAGTTAACTTGTGTTCCCACTGCTAGGGGGAGCTTGCAACAGCAGAGCACTGATCACAGCCAGTCCCCTCTCTGGAGGGAGCCATCAGGTGTGTAGGCCCAGCTTGGCAGCCTCCTCGCACTGCAGCGAGTATGTAACTGCCAGCTACTGCCTGACGCCACCCACCCTGCCTCTCAGGCTGGGCAGCAAATCATGATCCCACTCCCCCCACTTCCTGTTCTTGTGCCATTTTGGCTTGATCCTGAACCATGCCCTAGCCATGTGCACCTGGCCAGCCTCAATCTGCAAGGAACTGCCTGCTGACAAATCTGGGGGGCCCTTTTCAGTACAGAGCCTGTATACCAAACATGGGCTCTGACATGCTTCCCCTACACCCCCCCCCAGCACATAATGAGGACCCCAATGTAAATGATGCAGAGTCCCTAATCTTACTCCCAGTGAAGTCACTGCCAATATTCCCAATGACTTCCCATGGGCCTGAAGGAGGGGAGTGGGTTATTTCATCATGCAACCAAAGCTGGAGCTGTTGGAATTCATACACCCAACAAAGCAGACGTAAGTTTGTGTATCAACAGGTGAGAATGGGAGGAGATTGAAGCATGGTGCCAGTGATGATGTTGAAACAAGAGCTGACTGGACCGTTGCATTTTGAGGCACTATTCAAGCTTTTGAAATTTGATTATGTTCTGCTTTGGAAGGAAACCCAAACTGTTGAACATTTGCATGAAAACAGAAGCATGTGGATCCTGCTATTGGCCTGGGATGTGGGAACCCTGGGTTCATGTCCCTCCTCTGCCTGTTTTAGAACACAGGTTTTCAGCCCAGAGCACTCTACATCAGTTAGAGCAGGGAGCTGACCATTGGTCTCCCACATCCCATTCCCAGGTATGCTAACCTCCCAGGTATAGAGTCACACTCTTCCCCGGTGCCCAAAAACCTTCCTGATGAAAGTTTTGTACCAAGTGATTCATCGCTGTTAAACATTTCAGCTATGATAAAACAGTATATAGAAAATATTTCAGGCCACTCTAGTTGGAAACTGAACTGAGATTTTCCTGAGTTTGAAACTATGACAGTCCATTAATGTGGTTGGAAAGGGTAACTTTAACTCTCTTCTAACACCGTTTTCGTTTTCCTCTGAGATGATTTAATAGGCTTCCACTCAGTTTGTAACTTTCTCCTTGCTGGGAAATCCATTCTCCACGTTATTTTAACATTTTTGTCTTACGTCTTACACGTCAGGGTTTAAACTTAAATAAAAGGGCCAGATTCACTTGTAGACTTTGGCTGCTTTGCATTGCTGATGTCTGAAAGCTGATGCAAACTCTGTTTAACCAGCTGGTTACACGGGGTTTATGGCCATTTTGTATCACCAGAGGAGAGCAATGCAGTCAGAGCATAGTGATGAATCTGGCCTAAAAGGTCTAAAGCAATTGGTTGAATCCCTCCTTAGTCTTTTTAGCCTCGTGTCAATAATTAGAGCCGTGAATTTGTTGTCACCAGTGAAAGTGCAGTCAGAGCACAATAATAAAGGGAAACAATCCTGATCATTTTTGCCTTCTCAATGCAGACAGCTTTAAACAAAACAAAATGTTTAATCTTCAATTTATAAATCACATGCCGATCCAGACAGCTGAAAATGACAGCAATTGTTCTGTTCTGTTTATGTAGGTAAAACATTTATTTTGCAAGAACATCACTCCCCTCCTCCACTGGTGGTTGGACTGGGCTAGAAGAAATATTAAAAGGGGTATTACTGGGATAAAAATAGGATGTATAATTTAATCTTTAAAAATATGTCAGGTTAATAATACAAGTGTTATGTGCTACACAGTTAGGACGTTTTTCTGAATAGATGAGCTCAGATTTTTTCTCACTCTGGTTTTATACTGGTTTAGGTACGTTGACTTCAGTGGGGTTGCTCCTGATTTCCACGGGTGTAAATAAGAGAACAATCTGATCCAAGAGATTATCTTAATGGAAACATTATAATTATTAAATTGAAGACTGGAACTAACTGAGGGCCTGATCTTGTATTCCTTGAGCACGCAAAACTCCCATTGCCTCTAGTGGTTTTCGTAGGCTCACAAGGAATGCCAGACTGGGCCCTGAGGGAGGGAGAGCACATCTATACTACAAGCCGGCTGAGAGCAAACCTGTCTGGATCCTGTGGGTATGTATTCAGGCAGCTGCTAGTGCTACCCACAGCTACATGGCTGGTTTTAGGGCACTAGCTCAAGCAGAGCTAGCATGTGTCTATCTACTCATGTGGGAAGCAGGCTCCTAGCTGCAGTGTAGACATACCCTGAGTGTATGCATCATTATTCCCATTTTACAGGTAGAGAAACTGAGATACAGGGAGGTGAAGTGATTGACCCATGGTGAGTGTGTAGCAGTGCTGGGACTGGAGCCCAGGCAGCCTGTTTCCTATGCACCATCTATTAGACCATTAGACTTGCCTCCTACGTAGTAGCCACTGAACTAAGCGCTACTGAATGCCATCAAATAAGTGCATTACTAGCAGGTCTTACCTTACAAGCAGTTCTTACCTAAATGGCATGACCAGACAAGCAACGAGGAGATCGGCCATGGCTAAGGACATAATAAACATGTAAGTTGCGGTACGCAGCCTCTTCTCCACCACAGGGCAGATAAAAACCACTGTATTCCCAAACAGAGTGATCAAGTCTATAAAGGTTAGTATCAGTCCAACAGCCACCTCCCGGGGACCAATTCCTGCCCCTGTCCAGTTGCCATCTCCTCTTACCCAAGACAGGGCAGTGGAGATGTTAGAGAGCGATGATGTATTTTTGTCCATCAGCATCTTCCCCCAGTGTTCAGAGCTGAAGCAGAGAAGAAAAAAAACACAGGCTTTGAAGCAAATTAATTCCAGGTCTATGGAAGAAAAGATGAAAATTATAATTATGTCTCATTCACTTAAAAAGTCCCACGCACCCTCCTGAGCAATCTGCCCTCGCTGTGTCATTGTTACCGATTCACTGGGGGGGGCTTGTAATCCCAACGATAGTGTTATATATGTGCCACACTGGCTGAAAGGCATCATGAAAATTAAAAGCCTTCCTGTGAATGAAAAGCACATCATTAGGTGAAGCTTGATACAGGGAAAAAGCACTGAGCGCTGGAAAAAAAAGCAATGGGAATCTAGAATTAAAGCAGCTTTGCTAATCCCACTCACCTGGGGTGAGTAATCTTATTTGATGGGCAAGTAAAATATTTTCTCATTATCATCTTGGTCATTATCAAGGTGGATGAGAAGATTTTTTTGCCTAGGTTGGATACAAACATAACCCATTGTTCAGTACATTATATGTGCCCCCCCTCTCCTCTGATGATATGGGTCTGTTACAGCTCCTAGTCATGGAATTTGGTCCTTGAGGTCAAGCTATAGAGGTTTATGCTCTTATCTGTAGAGGTTCCCTAGTTTGACTCCCAGTAGTGATCAGAATGGTGGTGTAATATGTATTCATGGCTAGAGAGTTGGAAAATGGAATTTCCATTTGGGGGAAAGGTCTGACATTTTGACATTTATTTTCATACTGAATCAGAATGAAAAATTGAAATTTTGAAATTTACCACAGAATGGAAATTCCCACAAATTTTGATTTGGAGACATCAAACCATTTCAGTTTGATAATGTTGAATTGCTCCATTTTCATGTCAAAGTGTTAGTGCAAACAAATTTGAAGAGGGTCAGTAGACACGTACTGCTGCTCTGGTACTATCCATAGCTGACACTGCAGTCACAAGCTAATAGCATACATATGTCACAGCAGCTAGAATTCACTTCCATAAACTCAACTAGCCAAACTCAACCTCCTGAGCTATTGGAGAATCTCTAGGTGTGACAGAATACACCCCTGGGTTCACACCCTCTACACTATTGTAATCAGTTTTGTACAAGGCATGTCTTATAAGATATCATTTGAAAACTCATAACTTGCTGGTCAATATTGTCCTGATAAAATAAGTGAGGCAACATTCTATGTGACATTATAAGATTTCACTGTATGATGTTATTAACACATGTTCCAAACCCCACAGCCCTGACCAAACTGGGGTTGGCAAACAGGTCTCTCCTAAACAAAGGACTATATGCTCTGCTTGATTTCCACATAACCAGTAAACAGAGTCATCAAGCAGGAAGGAAAACAGAGAAAGCTCAATCAGGTGAGAAAAAGCCATCAGGGAACATCCTTCCACATAGACACTTTATGTTCTAATGCCCAGCTGGAAATGTTTTTCAAGAGGGGGACTGAAACTATACAAAGGAGGGACAAATACCCAAAGCCCCCCCCCCTTCCTTCCCATCACATTCACTGCACCTGAAGTGACCAAGGAAGCATTCATTGGACTCTGGTGTAAAGGTCCTGACCTACAGGGTTTGGTCAGTAAGACGCTGAAATCATGTGGTGAGAAACTTTGCTTGAATCTGATATTGTTTGTTAAGTAAGGTAATAATAAATGTCTTATCTTTATTTTTCTTATAACCATTTCTGACTTTTATGCCTCATTATTTGTACTCAAAATCTCTCTTTGTAGTTAACAAACCTGTTCTGTTTTTTTCTAACCCAGTGTGTTTATATTGAAGTGTCTGAATAACTATTTGAGATAATAAGCTGGCATCTTATTCCATTTAAGGAATACATTGATTTAAAATATCTTGTACTGTCTAGGAGAGGGCTGGGCAGTACAGGACATACATTTCTGGAGGGAAATTCAGGGCTGAGGGTGTGTTGGGGTCACCCTGCAGTATAACCAAGGCTGGTGAGAGCAAGAGTGTGACTAGGTATGGCTGACAGGCTGCAGTTACACAGAGACACTCAGAGTGTGACTTGCACACTGGAGGTTGTTTGTGAGTGGCCCAGCTGGGAGCTACTGCAGCAAGGCATTGTGAGGCACCCAAGGTTGCAGGGCAGGGGTGACACTCATTAGTCTGGATTATACCCTGGCATGTCACACTAGGCACCTGCTAAAATGTGATACATTAAATCAAAATGAAGCCCACCTAACACCAGCCAGCCCCACACAGTATTAACCCATCTGCAAAATATCAAGCCTAGCCCTCAGAAATGCTTCCTCGCCCACCTGCCAAAACAACTCTCCAGCCACAAAGCAAAGTCAATTCCTTCCCGACACCTGCCCCAGGATACCTCCCATCAAACACTCCAAAGCCTAGGACTTTTGATGCTCTGGCAAACCTGCACAGGGAAGCAACTTCCAGATCCCGGAGCCCATATTTTCTAAAGTGACTAGTGATTTTAGGTGTCCTGTTTGTGACGCTTCAAAGGGGCTTGATTTTTGAAAGAGCAAATAAATGAAGGGTACTTTGTGAAAATCAGCCTCTTTTAAGATGCCTCAAATTTTGCACTCAAAATCACTAATTACTCTTGAAAACATAAGCTCCTACAGTGAGAATGCCCTGCCCCAAGCACCCTCTCTATCAAACTAGGGGGTTGTTAGCTTGGCTGCCTCACGCGATTACTGCTGTCACAGTATTACATGCTGGGCGAGCAAGACAGTCCCTCGGATTGCCAGGACTCCAACCATTTAAGGCTTTTTTAATTTCAAGCCAACGCTTTAAAGCTCACCTGCAAATCCAGTGACAGTCCGTGCAAGTCACGAGGAACTTGTGCCAGTGTATGTACTGATAGCTACTGGAAGAGTCTCTCTGAGGAATTAAGAACCTCCAAATAACCGTGGCATTGAGATTTAAGTCAATTTTTCAGTTCTTATGGCAACTATAGAGTGGATGTTCTTTCCAGTTTCATGCTCTTCAGTTCCTAATAGTCTAGGAGGAGCTGAAGGTTAACTGAACTTGTACGTCAAAATCCAAGACCTCATGGGAAAATTACCTTTCCATAGATAGCACAGCCTTCAGCTTCTAGTCTAGCAGGGGGTCATGTGTGACTGTTCATACACACAGCCAAACATTTTCTGTTCACACAGGCATTCAAACATCCTTCATACTATACCCTGGGCAGGTTAATCTCTGAAATTTAGCAACTGGAATTTGAAGGTGTAAATTAGAATATGCATAGTCTTACTTTTGGCTCTTGATTTGTAATCCACTTTATTGACACAGACATATTTCAGTGAGTGAAACTTCCTCGGAGCTGGTTTCCCACCGCACCCCCCGTTTCCCATTATCAGTACCTTCCTTGCTATCAGTACCTAGCACAACTGCCAGCTTTTGTTTGCTTGCTTGCTTCCCACATAATCCATATTTTTTCTTTCATGGGAAAAAAACCTGATAATCTTATATCATCAGCACACTTTTCATATCAGTGAGGCATGCAGAATTTTATATTTAATATGTTCAGATATAGCCAGCTCCCAGGAAGTTTCACTCACTGAAATATGTCTCAGAGTGGCAGCCGTGTTAGTCTGTATCAGCAAAAACAATGAGGAGTCCTTGTGGCACCTTAGAGACTAACAAATTTTGTCAATAAAGTGGGTTACAAATCCAGAGCCAAAGGTAGAAATATGCATATTCTAATGTACACCTTCACATTCAAGAAGCTAAATTTCAGACATTTATTGTTAACTATACTATTGTGTCCATACTATATTTTTTCTTGGATGAGTGTAGTTGCACAGTGTGCACATATGTTTTATCTGGATATGAACACAACTGTATAGTTAAAATAAATGCATGAGAAACAGGCACTTCTATATACATTTTCAATATGTTGTTTGTATACATATGCACACTATACATACATATCACATTCTGTATTGTCTCCATACTGAACTTTGTACTAACTGTAAATTGGCTGCTAATTAAGACCTCTGCTACATAAAACACAGTGGAACTAAGCATGTGTAGCTGGCTTTTGGTAACTAGGGTACCTTTTAAACTGGAGAAAAGAAAATCTACTTTGCCCTTTTCTAACGTCCTTTCTCCCCACCCCCATTTGACCTTCCAAGTTTTCAAAAATAATAGTAGTAATCCAGCTTCTAGATGCTATATAATAAAAACCACAAGTAATGAGGTAGTATTGACACTGCTAGATTATAAATTCCTTGTTCCTCCTCAAGTCCTGCCAATTAAAGTGTTTAGGTTAATGTGCTATCCCAGTTGATGCAATTGGATTTGGGGAAAAAATGGTTCAGTGAATGGATGGATAGACACACATCAGAACACAAGACACAGAGGACAGGGGAATGCAATACCAGTGACTGGTGAAACACAGCTGGCAATGAAGGGAGTCAGGGCATGTGCACTCACCTTTCCTTCCCTAGGTCTCCTGGCTTGAAGTTATTTCAGTGTTGTTTCCTGGAGAGCGTGCAAGGTGGAACAGTGAGTGTGCGTCCAGGGGGTGCCTCCCTTCTGCAGCACATGGGCACACACAGTCCTGGACGGCTCTGATTCAGCAGATCCTACTTTTAAAAATGCACCTGCTCTGCCTACACATCCTGGGCTGGCTGCAGAAACGGAGAGAATGCGAGACTCGCCCACCCACCTGCTCCAAGTGGCAGCATTAACATCCAAGGCCACCCGGGGGCGCGTCTTCACCAAAGCACCAAGCACGTCGGTCTCCTGCCGCTGGCTGGGCTGGGGCTTCTTGCCCTCCGCTGCTCAGTGGGGTCCGGTGGGGGAGGCCATTGCAATTGGCTTCTGTGCTTGCAATAAACAGGGATTGTTTCGTGGGCGGGAAGCCAGGGAATTCTCTTCCCGGTCCCATCCAGTCTGTACCCTGGTCCCCCTCAGTGTTTGCAGCAATAGCGCTCAGCCCCTGGCAGTTACGCACTGACCAGCCCCAGGGAATCCCCCTCCCCCATCCATTCCCTGCCCCAGGCCAGTCACTGACCAGCCCCAGGGAATCTTCCTCCCCCATCCATTCCCTGGTCCCTGTCAGTCACTGACCAGCCCCAGGGAATCTTCCTCCCCCATCCATTCCCTGGTCCCTGTCAGTCACTGACCAGCCCCAGGGAATCCTCCTCCCCCATCCATTCCCTGCCCCAGGCCAGTCACTGACCAGCCCCAGGGAATCTTCCTCCCCCATCCATTCCCTGGTCCCTGTCAGTCACTGACCAGCCCCAGGGAATCTTCCTCCCCCATCCATTCCCTGGTCCCTGTCAGTCACTGACCAGCCCCAGGGAATCCTCCTCCCCCATCCATTCCCTGCCCCAGGCCAGTCACTGACCAGCCCCAGGGAATCTTCCTCCCCCATCCATTCCCTGGTCCCTGTCAGTCACTGACCAGCCCCAGGGAATCTTCCTCCCCCATCCATTCCCTGGCCCCTGTCAGTCACTGACCAGCCCCAGGGAATCCTCCTCCCCCATCCATTCTCTGGCCCCTGTCAGTCACTGACCAGCCCCAGGGACTCCCCCTCTCCATCCATTCCCTGGCCCCTGTCAGTCACTGACCAGCCCCAGGGAATCCCCCTCCCCCATCCATTCCCTGGTCCCTGTCAGTCACTGACCAGCCCCAGGGAATCCTCCTCCCCCATCCATTCTCTGGTCCCTGTCAGTCACTGACCACCCCAGGGAATCCCCCTCTCCCATCCATTCCCTGCCCCAGGCCAGTCACTGACCAGCCCCAGGGACTCCCCCTCTCCATCCATTCCCTGACCCCTGTCAGTCACTGACCAACCCCAGGGAATCCCCCTCCCCCATCCATTCCCTGGTCCCTGTCAGTCACTGACCAGCCACAGGGAATCTTCCTCCCCCATCCATTCCCTGGTCCCTGTCAGTCACTGACCAGCCCCAGGGAATCTTCCTCCCCCATCCATTCTCTGGTCCCTGTCAGTCACTGACCACCCCAGGGAATCCCCCTCTCCCATCCATTCCCTGGTCCCTGTCAGTCACTGACCAGCCCCAGGGAATCTTCCTCCCCCATCCATTCCCTGGCCCCTGTCAGTCACTGACCAGCCCCAGGGACTCCCCCTCTCCATCCATTCCCTGGCCCCTGTCAGTCACTGACCAGCCCCAGGGAATCCCCCTCCCCCATCCATTCCCTGGCCCCTGTCAGTCACTGACCAGCCCCAGGGAATCCCCCCTCTCCCATCCATTCCCTGCCCCAGGCCAGTCACTGACCAGCCCCAGGGAATCCCCCTCCCCCATCCATTCCCTGGTCCCTGTCGGTCACTGACCAGCCCCAGGGAATCCCCCTCCCCCATCCATTCCCTGGCCCCTGTCAGTCACTGACCACCCCAGGGAATCCCCCTCCCCCATCCATTCTCTGTACCCAGCAGCAGCCCCCTTCGTCCATCCCCCCCCCCCCCCGTTCCCCCAGCACCTCTCCCCCAAGATTTAATCACAGTTATTTTTCGTATAAGTAATGGACAGCTCACAGGTCATGAATTTTTGTTTATTCCCATAACCTGTCCATGCCTTTTACTAAAAATACCCGTGACTGAATCATAGCCTTACTCATGTGAAACAGGACCTTCCTGGAGGTGTGTGAGGAGCTTGCACCAACCCATGAGCACCAGAACACTCAATTCAAGGAAGCCATGCCTTTTGAGAAGTGGGTTGGTATTGCCCTGTGGCGCTAGCTGTCTCGGACAGCTATAGGTCCATGTCAAACCAATCTGGGGGTGGGAGGTCCACTGTAGTGGTTGTGGTTTGTGAGGCAGGTAACATTGTGGCTAACCCATGGGTAGTTGGTGTAAGTAACATTCCCGAAAAAATAACTAGTTTTGAGAGGCATGGGTTTCCAAACTGCTCAGGGTCATTGATGGAACTCATGTCCCAGTAGTTTGTCCCACCATAAGGGGCAAGTGAATATGTGAACAGGAAAGGGTACTACAGTAGAACCTCAGAGTTACGAACACCAGAGTTACGAACTGACCTGTCAAGACAAACACCTCATTTGGAACTGGAAGTATGCAATCAGGCAGCAGCAGAGACCAAAAACAAACCCAAAAAACCCAGTACAGAACTGTGTTAAATGTAAACGGCTAAAAAAATACAGGGAAAGTTTAAAAAAAGATTTGACAAAGTAAGGAAACTGTTTCTGTGCTTGTTTAATTTAAATTAAGATTGTTAGAAGCAGCATTTTTCTTCTGCATAGTAAAGTTTCAAAGCTGTATTAAGGCAATGTTCAGTTGTAAACATCTGAAAGAACAACCATAACGTTTCATTCAGAGTTATGAACATTTCAGAGTTACGAACAACGTCCATTCCTGAGGTGTTCATAACTCATAACTCTGAGGTTCCATTGTTCCATTGTTCTACAAGGCCTTGTGGACCACAGAGGCAGATTTATGAACACTGAAGTGGGGTGCACTGGTAAGCTTCATGACACAAGTGTGCTGAGGAGATCAGGATTGTAAATTAAAGTGGAAACGGGGACTTTATTCCCCACAAACAAAATTGTCCTGGATAGTGTATCTGCACCAACTGTTATTTTGGGGGACCCTGCATACCTGCTCATGACTTGGCTTATGAAACCATACCCTGTTGTCTATGACCCTGGGAAAAAGGATTTCATGTTCAAACTAAGTAGCTGCATAATGGTCATGGAATTAGCCTTTGGTAGGCTGAAAGCTCGTTGGAGATGTTTACAGACAAGTTTCGATGCTAATGTGAAAAGCTCAGTTATAATAATAGTGCCATGCTGCATGCTCCACAGCATTTGTGAGCACAGAGCAGAGTGTTTCTGTCCTGAGCTCACTCAGGACAGATCTGGTTTGAGAACTGTTTACCAGGCAGCCAGATCCAAAATATATGCATACAGGTCTTGGGTCCCAGCAGGCAAAGGAAATTAGGGACACCATATGTGCATGCATCGTGGCACAGCAGGAAGAGAGAAGATGATAGCAGCCTTTTGCTTATGCCAAGGGATGCCCTATCATCCTTTTCTTGTGCCTGCTGTACATGTAAATGAGGGAAATTATTTAGGAACCTACGTAGCGTTATGATTGTTTTGTTCCATTTTGAGTTGCTGTTAATGATATTTACTATCCATCCCCACATGTCAGAGTGCACACATTAAGTAAGGTAATTATTGCTTGGCAACCACTTTGTGTTATCAGGTTGGTGTTGGTTAGCTGCTGTTGATGCTAGCAGCTGTATTGTTTATACGCTCATTGCTCTCTCTCTCTCTCTTGTTTTGTCTAGATGGTCAATAAACTCATTAACAAAGAAAGGCATTGGTTCCACCCTTTACTGTTGATATGTGGGCCCAACCAACAAGGAAGGTCATACTCATGAGAGGGGAAACAGACAAATTGTAAACTTTAACACTAAGAGATAGCAGATGGTTCTTTATTGTCAGAGGAAAACACCTTTAAATAACAGTAAACCGTAGTAAATAGGGGCAATGTATAAACCAGTAACAAAATTGCAAAAGTAAAATTATTAGAAAAATATTGTCACTGCAGTTTTGTGCAAAACAGAACAATGTATTTTGTAAAAATAACTTGAGCACAATGAACACCACCCACCATTTATTGCCTTTGGCCTCCTTCCCCTTCTCCTCCTCCTCCTCAGAAGGGGTGAATACTGGGTGAAAATGTCTCTTGGGGAAATGCGTGTACATCTCCTCCAAGGAGTTTTGGGGTCTGGTACAAGCTGCTGTTCCTGGATTCCAGAAGACCCAGCATTGTCCTCCTTTCCAGTCAGAGGGGTTTCTGTAGGAGGACGTATTGCTCCATGGTGGCAGCCAGTGGCAGAGAAGCATGAGAAGGCACCTGATAGGTTGTAGCTGAGGCTTTGGCAGCAGGTGGACGCTGCACTCAGCCACCAACCCTACTAACCACTCCATTAAGGGAATGCTCCCATTCCTTATTATGCCTTTCCTCTTCCAAAAATCAGCCAGCCAGTCTTCTCCTGAGCAAGGGAATGGTCCTGTCTTGCCCAGAAGAAATCTAGGTGCTTCTGGTTCCTCCTCTCCATCCCAGCAGGTGGGTCTTCTATAGCCCTGCTCCTATTCCTGCCCATGCCCTCCTCTCTGGGGTTCTGCTTCGGCCCTCCTTTTGGAATGGGCTTGCTGTTGGGAGCCACAGATCCTGCCAATTCAAAGAGAAAAACCATTATATTTTAGTCCTTGGGAAATAGCTGAGAAATCCTCCCACATAACATGATTTTGCTGTAGAAGGCCATAATGTTGATTCTGTTGAGCATTCCAGATATATAACTTGTCTCCACATCCTTCATTCTCAACCAACTTTTACATTCCCATGAGGAAGCAGCAGACACAAATAATGGCGAGAAAAAATTATTACTGTTTTTAATTATTAAAAATCTTACTACTATATCAAGGGATTTTATGAATTTTCAATATTAGTAACTTCTGAATGGTTTGTAGTGAAGTAGGGAAATTTGTTCTAGGGGCCACGTTTGCCACTTTCTATTTTGTTCCTTTAAAGACTGGCCAACATCTTGAGAACATTGTGGTTTTCAAAGTACCAAAATGTAAAAAGCAGGTGGCTTTCCAGTACTGTGCAGGGCATCCAGAGAGATGTGAATCTCAAGAACTAGCTGGAGTTTCTACTGCACGACAAATTTGCTGAAATATGCTTGGAGGACTGGGATCACACAAACATGGAAATAACCTATATTTCCAGCTATGATGGGGAAAGGAGGCCCAAACTGTGACACCAGCACACACAACACCCTGGTTGACCCAGAATGCCCTGCACCCCCTGTGCCTGCCAAACTTCAGGGGAATGGAGAGGGATGGAGAAAGACACTGCATTCGCTTTCCTTGAAATATCCCATGGAGCAACACATGCTTTTGACTCAAGCAACTGAACAGGGGCACTGTAGCAATTTTCAGTGTGTACAAAACCGGACACTGAACCACCCCACGCACCAGGCTTAGCCAGCATGGGTCTCAACTGGGACAGAGCAAAGACTGGAGATAGTCTTTCTTCGGAAAAGTTGCAAGGACAAAGCTCAGCACCTGAAACTTTTGGCTCAGGCAACTTCAAAGAGACCCTGGACTGCCGTTCTAAGACAGAGAGAAGAGACCATTTCACCCCCTGCTCTGGCCAGGGTTTGCGGCATGGGTCTCTACAGAGACGGTGCAGAACAGAGTGAAAATACTGCAAATACTGTTGCTTTTACAAGGACATTGTGAACCTCTTCAGGCTCAATACAGGGGTGTTGGACAGCACCTGATCCAGTTCCTTATAGAAGGGTGACGTACAATATCCACCGCCAGACCGATTGCTGGAGTCCCTGGCCCTCCTGTGTAGGAACTTCAGATGCTTCCTTCATTCCCTGAACTGCTTTGCTGCCTAGTGGTTGCCCACCCACATCAGCCTCTCTGAAATATCACTGGAAATATGAATATTCCTACTGCTCCAATAATGTAGTATGGTGGTGATGACTCTGGGAGATGGAAGTAGGAAAGTGTCAGCTTTTCCTCTTACTTCCATCTCCCAGAGTCATCACAGTGGTGTTTGTGATGGGTTGGACCTCTTGGGAAGCCACCTGATGTGCTGAGATACCACTGAGTCTACCCGTTCTGCCAGCCTGGGCCCTCTTTAACCTGTCTTGCTGAGCCAGGCTCTTAAAACCTCCTCTAACACACCCACAGGCAGGCCATATCCAGCTGCAGATCAGCTCTGGGAAGGCTCAGCTTCAGGGACTTGCTCCAGCACTCCGATGTCCACCTCCCTCGGAGTGCAGACCCAAAGATATATTATGAAATTCACCCCCTCCCTAAATGTGGAGAGAGGTGTGAACGCTTCTTGCCTCCTCCCCCAGTTAGAAATTACAGAAACTGGGTTTAATAATAAACAAAATAAATTTTATTAACTATAAAAGGCAGATTTTAAGTGGTAAAAGGGGTAAAAAACAGAACAAAGAAGATTACTAAGCAAATGAAATCAAACATGCAAACTAAGCTAGTTTCACTAAAGAAATTGGTTATAAATAGTATTTCTCCCCCTAGATATTGTTGCAGGCAGTTTGCAAAGTTTCTGTGGTTCAGAGTTCTAGTTATAGTCCTTTTCAGACTGGACCCATGTCTCAGTCTGGACTCCCCTCTTGCCTTCCCTTTTGCAGTCTTTCTTCTTGGGCAGACAGGCCATGGAGAGCAGGAGTGCTGTTTGCCTTCCTCCCCACCCTTAAATAAGATGTACATAAGGCAGGAATCCTTTGGTTCCCAAACTTGACCCCCCTTCCCTTCCAGTGGAAAGTTACAAGAAGTCCCAGATAATGTTTTAGTATCAGGTGACAAGACCACCTGACTCTGTAGTATCACAGCATCCATGAATCAGTGTCAGTATGGAGGGTTCACATAGGGTGACCAGACGTCCCAATTTTATCGGGACTGTCCCGATATTTGCTTATTTGTCCCGCGTCCCGACCTACCTTCGGTTGGGATGCGAATTGTCCTGATATTTTGCCTCCGCTCACAGGCGGAGCGGAGCCCGGAGGGGGCTCGCGCCCCACCCCGCCCCGACTCCGCCTCCTCCTTCCCCCATTGGATCCTTCCCCAAATCCCCGCCCTGGCCCCGCCTCTTCCCCAAGCACGCCGCGGTCCTCCTCCTCCCCCCTCCCTCCCAGGCTTGCTCTGATCAGCAGTATGGCGGCACAAGTGCTGGAGGGAGTGGGGAGGTGGAGACGGAGCAGAGGCAAGCTGGTGCAGGGGAGGTGGGCCTGGAGCTCCGGTGGCCGTATTTTGTTTTTTTTTCCCTCCGCCGCCAGCTTTTTTTTTTTTTTGCTCTCCCCCCCCCCCCTCCCCGCATCCCGATATTTCACCTGTGTGATCTGGTCACCCTAGGTTCACAGGAAGGCCAAGCTTTTCAGTCTATTGTCCTCGCTGATGGGCCATCCACCCTGTCTGGCTTTTCCATTGTTGTACCTGACATGCTAGCAGTGGGCATCACCCAAAGTAGCATAGTTGAAATACAGCTACATAGTCAATATTCCTAACTTCAGAAACAGAAATGATACAGGCATACAGACTGGATAATCGCATTCAGTAAATCATAACCTTTCCAATGATATCTCACATGAGCCATCTTGCACAAAGTATATCTCAGTTATGTCATATTCATATCATAAGCATATTTTCATAAAGAAAGTGAAATGACACATCACAGTGTTCTTTGCCCAGATGTTGATAAGCACCCAGGTATGGTCAGTGGGCCAAGCGGCTGCTCTCAGAAATTCCTCCATGGCAAGTTGGTATTGCTGTGGGGAAAAAAGTGTGTAGCAGGAAGCTGTTTGGAGGTGGTCAGTGCAGCATGCTACTCCGGGTGCGTACAGAGGACAGGGACCTTTATAGATCAGGTTAGGGGTCAGGAAGAAAAGAGTTCAGCGCATTGCTGGAATGCAAGTGGAGAACTACTGAGAATCGAGTCCGGATCCAAGCTCCTTAATACTGTCCACACTGCAAACTGACATGGTTACGGAGGCATGCTGTAGACTTAGGTGTTTATTTACCCCCCCATCTCTCAGGCATTTAGGGCTGCTCATCCTCTACTCAACTTGAGAAACATGCTTCAGGGATTTTATTGTGGACAATAGGAGATGGACAATGCACTAAACTACACAATGACAGTCACTACTGTAACCACACCCTTAGGCTCTCTCTGCACTATGAGCCAGGGGCATGACTCCCAGCTTGCGTACACATCAAGCTAGCATGAGTATAAGTAGCAGTGAGTGGTGTCAGTGGAGGCCCAGCTTAGCCAGGCCAGCTACATACTGTGATGTGCAGAACCCCTCAGTGCCAACTGTCAAAGGGTTCACTGTCATGCAACAGTAACTCCGAACAGGCCTGACAAATTCACTACATCTAGCACACCACTTGCATGGTATTCGTTCATAAATGATGTCCTGTGAGGTCTCTAATGAATAGGGTGACCAGATGTCCCAATTTTATAGGGACAGTCCTGATTTTTGGGTCTTTTTCTTATATAGGCTCCTATTACCCCCCACCCCCTGTTCCGATTTTTCACATTTGCTGTCTGGTCACCCTACTAATGAAAGCTTGTGTCAGCTTGATCCTCAGAACTGTAGGGATGGATGATATTTAAGGAGTTGTGTATAGGTACTGAAAATATGCTTTTAAAATTTGGCACCAAAGGAAAAAAACAGGTTTCTTCGAGACTGGCGGTAAGAGGTCTAGCTCTGTTGAAATGTAAATGAAGCATTGCAAGCCAACACAGTGGAAGCGCCATTTACATAGCCCCAGAATCAACAGGAAAGGAGCACACCTGAGAACGAACCACAAAAGGTTGCCCTTTCTCAAACAATGAACTTTGGGAAATAAAAGGGGAAGGCAAAAGGACACCCCTTTATCCTGCACCTGAGGGTGAAATTGAGCAATGAGATTAAACTAATGAAAAAGGGATCCCAACCTGCCTTGGTTGGAAGCACTGGAAAGCACATTGGGGTGAGATAAACTTCCTCAGACAGGAGGTTAGCCTGTTAAGTTTAGTCTCTAGAAAGCATGTTATGAATTTTTTTATATATAACCTTTCTGTTTCCATTATCCTTACTCGCTAGCTCTTAAATCATAACCTTTGATAATAAATGTATGATTGTTTTTACTATAAATGTAACTCAGTGCTGTGGTATTAGACAAAGAGCCGATCCTGGGTTGAACCACTCAAGCTGGTGTGTACGCCGTCCCTGGGGGGGGGGGGGGGGGGGGCGACAGAAGACCTGGTGCTTCTGTGAGTGTTCAGAGGAGAAGGGGCTGGACACTAAAGCAGAACGCTTCAAAGGGGGTTGGGGGCAGGGGGACACCTATTATTAAACCTACAAGGTAAAATAAGAGCTAGCCCAGAGGAGATTGTTTGGGTGGGTAGCAGACTGGAGGTGTCAGGGAGCCGACATTCAGTTTAGCACCAGCAAGTCTCTCTCTTGAAGAAGGCAAGTGGGTAACAAGGTGACTCACAGTCCTGGGCACCCTGAGAAAGTGTCAATATACCCACTAGTTTCAGGCAGGTTTGTACTCCGGGCAATTAGCCAGTGCTGCTGCTTGCCGCCGCCTGTGCTACTGAGGCTACACTGCTATTTATACTTGCGCTAGCTTGATGACAGCTAGTCCGCGTATATGCCTGGGAGCTGGGAATCACACCCCTAGCTCTTAGTGTAGACGTACAGTTAGAGGCAATACAGGACTGAGGCACAACAGCAGACTTCTGTGGCACAGGCTAGGTCTACACTACCCGCCTGAATCGGCGGGTAGAAATCGATCTCTTGGGGATCGACTTATCGCGTCTCGTCAGGACGCGACAATCGATCCCCGAATCGACGCGCTTACTCCACCAGCGGAGGTGGGAGTAAGCGCCGTCGACTGGGAGCCGCGGCAGTCGATTTTGCCGCCGTCCTCACAACAGGTTAAGTCGGATCTGATACGTCGAATTCAGCTACGCTATTCGCGTAGCTGAATTTGCGTATCTTAAATCGACCCCCCCCTGTAGTGTAGATGTAGCCATAGTTTACACTGTGGCTGCCTGTCCTGTGACTGACCTGTAGAAATTCAGCACCATTCTCAAGCACTACATTGCTTTGTCCATTAAAAAGCTGAACGCACGCAATCTGTCACTGGGCTCTCAAAACAGATTTCCCAGAAGGTTCCTGCTAGGGAGATCCCTTTGGCCATTAGATGAAGCCCTCATCTAAAATCTGAAATCTCAATGTCCTTTTTGATCCTGCCTGTCTCTACAAGCCCATGGTTTGAAATATTTAATGTTCCCTTTTGCTGCTTGCATAACACTGAGAGGTAAAACCTCTCATAATCTTAGCAGATTGCACTTGATCTGACTCATGCATTTCTCACCCCGAGAGAATCAGCTGCTATAATAATTTGTTTGCTGGACTGCATGGCAACCTTTACACTCAGTCTCGGGAAGTAGCAGCTTTGCATACTGCCAGAAAATGAAGGAAGCCAGACTTACTATACCATCTTTGCTATTGCTTAATTGCTTGTTGGACCCAGTGCCTCTCTCAGTCTTCAAACCTGCATTTGACACCAGCAATCAAAATGTGTGACAAATGACCAAGATCTAGAATACTTGTAACTGGTTGCTTATTGCCCCATAAGTGACATAATGTGTTGAACTATAAATCTGTTTTTAAGGATGCTTTCTCATTGTGTGAATGAAATAACCATATGGTTTTTTTGAAAAAAGAAAACTGGAAAAACAAGTTCTATTGCAGCCGACCATATGGTCCTCTCGCATGGCTCATCTGCAAACCTTAACACCCCCAGCATAGACCTCTACCACTTGAGCTACAAGAGTAATTGTTATTGTTAGTGTGGACCAGCTACTAGAAGGACACTAAAACACCGACTTTTCCAGTAGGTTACAAACTATTTTCTAGACAACAGTGGAATATTGGAGATCATTTGTCAGATCCAGAATTAGTACTCAGAAGTTCCTGGCTCCCAGTTCTGTGCTCTGGCCAGTAGACCAGACTTCCCTCTCCTTTAGTTAACCTCATCAGGCCAAATCTTGACCTCCATACTCATGCAGGTAGTCCCATTGTATTACATGGGACTAAATGTGTGACTAAGGCAAGCAAACTTTAGCCCATTGTACTGAAATGCATTTAAGGAATTAACTTTTTAAAACAGCATAAAACAAGCTCTTAACTCCAATACATGGAGCCATCAATAAAACAGAAACTCAAATCAAGGTATAGAAGCAACAAATACTCGATATTTAAATAATAGCTAGTTTGCCTCATATAACTAGCAGAGTCTTTCTATATTTTTTTATCTTTTTTCCTCCCCTAGTCTCATTTCCAAGACTCATATAATACAGGGACAGTTAAAAACCAGGCAATTAAACTCTATTAGTACCAATACATTATCATTCAAATTACTGCTGCTAATACTATAGGCTCCTATCCAACAAAGCACTCAGGCTTAATTTTAACCATGTGAGTAGTCCCATTGACATCTATGATTAAGTGCTTTGCTGGATCAGGGCCATAGCACTCTTCGGACTTTATTCTGTCTGGTAACATGCTCAATTACCTGTCCATGGTACTGAAATCTTAATGGCAACATGCAGTCCTGTGTGGAGAATTTTCAGTCTGGTTTCAGGTTGGTATGATTGTTGTGCTACAGCTGTGCTTTGCTCTGGTCTAGCATAATCTAGACAGACTCTCACACTGACGTGCACAATGCTTAGAGTAATAATAGTGCTTCATAGTTCTGCATCACCATTCACCACAGGGATCTGGCTGAGGTATACAGAATAATGAATAGCACAGAGATGGTAAATTGGATGCTCCCATTGACTCAGTCTCGTCATGTAAGAAGAATGAAATTGAAAAGCAACAAATTTAAAAGAAAAAGAAATACTCCCCTCCCTCCACCACGATGTCTAATTTGCCAGTGAATGTCATTCTCTAGGTAATACTTTCTCCGGAACTGCCTGGTCACTAATGGACACTTTACTGGGGATTAACCTTCTTATAGGAGCCTTTTCCGATGTGCTCTTCTACTAAACTGATCCATTAAATCCAGGAGAGACAAGTAGCTGCAGACCTCAGGTGGTCATTTTGCAGCAGAGCCCACCCATCCCCTGGCCAGCGGGTGTTTTGTGTTCCCATAAAGTTTCTCCCAGCTTTTCTCTTTTATTCCTGAAGTGGTGAATTGCCTCTGATGTTACTATCCCATCTCTTAACACTAAGCTATTCATAGGGTAGCAGCAGCAGAAGAATAAGAGGGAAGAAATGAGAGACCGCAGTTCCACTCATACCTGTCCTGAGATAGAGGCCTATTAAAATCTGAGGAGAGCTGGGTAGTAAACAGAGATTCTGACTGGAATCCACAAAAGATACACTCACTGATTACATTATTTTTTTCTCTGTTACAAAAGGAAAGAAACATATTTTGTTCTAAGATGCTGCATCCTGTCAGCTCATGTCTATTTGCAACATCAGAGTGGACAGGGGGCTGCAGACAGGGGAGTTTGAGAGGGAGAGCAAGAGATCCAACCAACAGGCTACCAGGTGAGAGGTGAGAGTACTAGCTGTTGGTGTGAGTGAGTTTGCTCGACTGTTTGAATTTTAATTGTGATTCTGATTTCAGGTGACTTCAGTTTCAGTTACAGCTGCTGTGGCAGTTGGGACTGAGTGCCTGGCCTTGTTCCCTTGATTGCCTTTGATTGGCCTTTCCCAGTGTGACTTACGAGTGGGTGGGACTGACCTAGGCAAGCAGGCTTTAAAAGCCAGAGGCAGAGCGACCAGGGGAGCAGAGCGGACAGGGGGCTGCAGATGGGAGTTTGAGAGGGAGTTTGACAGAGGGAGGCTTACGATGGTTAGGAAGACCCGCAACACCTGTGCCAGCACTGCTTCTGTCTCCTCCACCTGCGCCTGTAGCCAGACAGAGCGCCTGAGCATGGATGCTTCTACCCAGATCCTGGTGTGGTTTTGCAGGGACTGTAACTTGCAATTTCCATTTACTGATATCCAGGCTGGGGGGACCATCCAATGTGAAAGGTGCCTGCTGGTGGAATCTCTCAGGCAGCAGGTGGGAGAGCTACAGGAGGAGGTGGCTAGGTTGAGGAGCATCCGAATCCATGAGCAATTCCTGGACAGTGTCCATGTGGAGACAGCTGAGGTAGCTGTCCCAGTACACAGGACTGCTGACACACTACTGGTGGAGGAGGAGATGGCTCAGGGTGGACACTGGCAGGTGGTTACTTCTGGCAGCGGGCAGTGCTCCACCCCTGCTCCGAACACTCCTGCCATGGTAATAGGTAACCGTTATCCTCTT
This sequence comes from Emys orbicularis, assembly GCF_028017835.1. Classification (NCBI taxonomy): domain Eukaryota; kingdom Metazoa; phylum Chordata; order Testudines; family Emydidae; genus Emys; species Emys orbicularis. The sequence continues at coordinate 132,412,386 of NC_088687.1, read as the reverse complement.
CTTGATATAGGAGAGAAGGAATCACCCCCTACAGTAAAGGAGGAGAAGCCTCGTACCCCTAAGGCTGGGAGGTCTGCTGCCACCACTGCGAATAGGAAACATAGGGTAGTGGTGGTCGGAGACTCTCTGCTGAGGGGGACGGAGGCGCCCATCTGTTGCCCTGACATTTCATCTCGGGAGGAATGCTGCCTGCCGGGGGCCCGTATCCAAAATGTTACGGAGGCATTGTCGAGGATTATCCAGCCCTCTGACTACTACCCCATGGTACTCATCCATGTGGGCACAAATGATACTGCGAGGTGTGACACTGAGCGGATCAAGAGTGACTACAGGGTTCTGGGAGTACGGGTGAAGGAGTTTGGAGCACAGGTGGTATTCTCTTCGATTCTTCCTGTCAAAGGTAGGGGCCCGGGCAGAGACAGATGCATCATGGAGGTGAATGCCTGGCTGCGAAGATGGTGTCACCAGGAGGGCTTTGGCTTCCTCGACCACGGGATGCTATTCGAGGAAGGACTGCTAGGCAGAGATGGCATTCACCTTTCGAGGAGGGGAAAGACCCTATTTGGACACAGACTGGCTAACCTAGTGAGGAGGGCTTTAAACTAGGTTCGACGGGGACAGGTGAGCAAAGCCCACAGGTAAGTGGGGAACATGGAGGCCTGGGAGATGGGTCGGAAACAAGAGGGAGTGTGGGCTATAATGGAAGAGAGAAAGGAGAGTCAGGGCAAAACTGGGAGGCAAGATCGAACCAGTATCTTAGATGCCTATATACAAATGCAAGAAGTATGGGTAATAAGCAGGAAGAACTGGAAGTGCTAATAAATAAATACAACTATGACATTGTTGGCATCACTGAAACTTGGTGGGATAATACACATGATTGGAATGTTGGTGTGGATGGGTACAGCTTGCTCAGAAAGGATAGACATGGGAAAAAGGGAGGAGGTGTTGCCTTATATATTAAAAATGTACACACTTGGACTGAGGTGGAGATGGACATAGGAGACGGAAGTGTTGAGAGTCTCTGGGTTAGGCTAAAAGGGGTAGAAAACAAGGGTGATGTCATGCTAGGAGTCTACTACAGGCCACCTAACCAGGTGGAAGAGGTGGATGAGGCTTTTTTTAAACAACTAACAAAATCATCCAAAGTCCAAGATTTGGTGGTGATGGGGGACTTCAACTATCCGGATATATGTTGGGAAAATAACACAGCGGGGCACAGACTATCCAATAAATTCTTGGACTGCATTGCAGACAACTTTTTATTTCAGAAGATTGAAAAAGCTACTGGGAGGAAGCTGTTCTAGACTTGATTTTAACAAATAGGGAGGAACTCGTTGAGAATTTGAAAGTAGAAGGCAGCTTGGGTGAAAGTGATCACGAAATCATAGAGCTTGCAATTCTAAGGAAGGGTAGAAAGGTGTACATCAACATAGAGACAATGGATTTCAGGAAGGCGGATTTTGGTAAGCTCAGACAGCTGATAGGTAAGGTCCCATGGGAATCAAGACTGAGGGGAAAAACAACTGAGGAGAGTTGGCAGTTTTTCAAAGGGACACTATTAAGGGCCCAAAAGCAAGCTATTCTGCTGGTTAGGAAAGATAGAAAATGTGGCAAAAGACCACCTTGGCTTAACCACGACATCTTGCATGATCTAAAAAATAAAAAGGAGTCATATAAAAAATGGAAACTAGGACAGATTACAACACAGGAATGCAGGGGCAAGATTAGAAAGGCAAAGGCACAAAATGAGCTCAAACTAGCTACAGGAATAAAGGGAAACAAGAAGACTTTTTATCAATACATTAGAAGCAAGAGGAAGACCAAAGACCGGGTAGACCCACTGCTCAGTGAAGAGGGAGAAACAGTAACAGGAAACTTGGAAATGGCAGAGATGCTTAATGACTTCTTTGTTTTGGTCTTCACCGAGAAGTCTGAAGGAATGCCTAACATAGTGAATGCTAATGGGAAGGGGGTAGGTTTAGCAGATAAAATAAAAAAAGAACAAGTTAAAAATCACTTAGAAAAGTTAGATCCCTGCAAGTCACCAGGGCCTGATGAAATGCATCCTAGAATACTCAAGGAGCTAATAGAAGAGGTATCTGAGCCCCTAGCTATTATCTTTGGAAAATCATGGGAGATGGGAGAGATTCCAGAAGACTGGAAAAGGGCAAATATAGTGCCCATCTATAAAGAGGGAAATAAAAACAATCCAGGAAACTACAGACCAGTTAGTTTAACTTCTGTGCCAGGGAAGATAATGGAGCAAGTAATTAAGGAAATCATCTGCAAACACTTGGAAGGTGGTAAGGTGATAGGGAATAGCCAGCATGGATTTGTAAAGAACAAATCGTGTCAAACCAATCTGATAGCTTTCTTTGATAGGATAATGAGTCTTGTGGATAAGGGAGAAGCTGTGGATGTGGTATACCTAGACTTTAGTAAGGCATTTGATACGGTCTCACATGATATTCTTATTGATAAACTAGGCAAATACAATTTAGATGGGGATACTATAAGGTGGGTGCATAACTGGCTGGATAACCGTACTCAGAGAGTTGTTGTTAATGGTTCTCAATCCTGCTGGAAAGGTATAACAAGTGGGGTTCTGCAGGGGTCTGTTTTGGGACCGGCTCTGTTCAATATCTTCATTAACGACTTAGATATTGGCATAGAAAGTACGCTTATTAAGTTTGCAGATGACACCAAACTGGGAGGGATTGCAACTGCTTTGGAGGACAGGGTCATAATTCAAAATGATCTGGACAAATTGGAGAAATGGTCTGAGGTAAACAGGATGAAGTTTAACAAAGACAAATGCAAAGTGCTCCACTTAGGAAGGAAAAATCAGTTTCACACATACAGAATGGGAAGAGACTGTCTAGGAAGGAGTACAGCAGAAAGGGATCTAGGGGTTATAGTGGACCACAAGCTAAATATGAGTCAACAGTGTGATGCTGTTGTTTTAAAATCCTCATTCTCCAATGCTATGAGGGGTTTTCTTGTTAAGAATAAATGATACTTTATTTTGAAAAGTCTGTATGGGAGCTGTGACCAGTGTATATACAGAGTGACCTGAACTGCAGGTGCTGAAGCAATCATGGTTAGTGCACAGGGATCTGTAATCCAGGTCCTGGTCTAAGAATGAGCAAATGTAGTACTTCTCCCCTTGAGAGAGGTGAGAGCTCAAGGCTTGTCATCTGTGGGAGTGCGCTTAGCCCTAGAGAGGGGACAGCAGTGTCACCAGCCCGGTAACCGACTATTACTTAATGCTGTACACTGTTAACTATTGCATTGTACAGTTTCTCTTAATTTTAATACAATAAAACTATTTTTGTTTCCCAATTCAGTCTTTGACTATTATTGTACATATCTCTGCTACAAGGGGGCTGTAGTTTGTACTAGAGATAAGTCTCATTGATAGTGTTAGGCAGGGCCGGCTCCAGGCACCAACAAACGAATGGGAAGGGGCGGCACGTCCGGGTCTTCGGCGGCAATTCTTTTCCCTCCCTTTTGCCGCTTCAAAAAAGCCTGAGCCGGCCCTGGTGTTAGGCATAGAGCCACTCCACTTTGACTGACCAACAGCCATCACTGGAACTAGAATTGTCCATGAGATGCTCTATAATTCAAACAGTAGCATCTAAAGATGGCAGGGAAGAGTTCTTAACCCAAATTTACAGCCATAATGACACATACGATAAGACCAAGTGTTGCATATCAAGTGTGCCTGTCGTACCTTTTGTGAGTTTGACTCTGTGTGTGTGTGTGTGTGTGTGTATAAATTCTAAGAATGATAATAGTTGATTTCTATTTGTTAATTTCTGTGAAGTGGCTTGTTTGCTAATCTCTGTATAGCCTCTGGGCAGATTTCTTGTATTTGGGTGGGTGTTTATCACAGAATCTTCTCTCTATCTTGTAAAATAAATAATTTTGCCTGTAAAGGGCACATCCTACCCATCATACTGTAGGGTATGCACCAACTCCTATTGACACTTATGCAAAGCCTTCCGGAAATCTGAGACTTTCAATGCACTTTGCAAACCTAAATTACCATTGTGAAGTAAGGAGGTATTATCCCCATTTTACAGATAAGTAAACTGAGGCACAGATTAAGCCCTACATTTCCTCAACTGTCCAATTATGGGCGCCTCAGTTTTTTTTTTAATGCCCAATTTTAGAGACCCAAGGATAAATTATCAGAGGAACAGAGCAACTCTTCTCTGGATTAAATGGGTACTTTGAATACTCAGCACTCTGGAAAATCAGGCTCAATATGTCTCAAGTAGGGCACTCAAAAATAAGCTATCAAATTAGTGGACTCATAAGAACATAAGAACATAAGAAAGGCCGTACTGGGTCAGACCAAAGGTCCATCTAGCCCAGTATCTGTCTACCGACAGTGGCCAATGCCAGGTGCCCCAGAGGGAGTGAACCTAACAGGCAATGATCAAGTGATCTCTCTCCTGCTATCCATCTCCATCCTCTGACGAACAGAGGCTAGGGACACCATTCTTACCCATCCTGGCTAATAGCCATTTATGGACTTAGCCACCATGAATTTATCCAGTCCCCTTTTAAACATTGTTATAGTCCTAGCCTTCACAACCTCCTCAGGTAAGGAGTTCCACAAGTTGACTGTGCGCTGCGTGAAGAAGAACTTCCTTATATTTGTTTTAAACCTGCTGCCTATTAATTTCATTTGGTGACCCCTAGTTCTTGTATTATGGGAATAAGTAAATAACTTTTCCTTATCCACTTTCTCAACATCACTCATGATTTTATATACCTCTATCATGTCCCCCCTTAGTCTTCTCTTTTCCAAACTGAAGAGTCCTAGCCTCTTTAATCTTTCCTCATATGGGACCCTCTCTAAACTCTTCTGTAAACTTCCACGACTTGCCCAACGCTGCATAATAAGTCAGTGGCAGAGTTTGGAATAGACTTCCAGTTCTGTGCATTAACCATTAACCATTGCTAATGTAAATCAAAGAGGAATTTAGACTGAAATTCCAGTGTCTGGGTACTATGGGCATGATTCAGCTCCCAGTGACTGTGGACCAGACCCAATCTGTGGACACAATAAAATACAGGTCACAGTGCACTGTACTGAATGACGAGTGAGAAATGAATTCTCATTTTCCCCATGCCTCACACCCTGACAAAAAAAGTAATGGTGTGCGGCATAATGTGTCAGGGTGCACTACATCTCCCATTAATAGTTTATTTATTACCATCAACCTGTATTATTCCCTGGCTGCCGGCAATGCTGTGTTGTAGCACTGACGTTCTACATTTCCAGCAGGAGCACCCTTCTGCAGTTTTCACCTCTCAAAATAAAAATCAAGGAAAAGTCATCCAGGAAACTGTTTGTCAAGTTCAAGAAAGCTGCCAAAGGAGGTTATTTTTTCTTTTCTCCTTTCATTATTTTCCTGGCAAACTGGACAAGGGCTGTTTTCTCTAACTGCAAAACCTAGCTATGGAAAACAAGTAGGTGGCACTACCATTTGTCTGGCCTGACTCACTGCTCTAATTCCAAATGTCATAAATGCTGGCAAGCAAGCGGAACCTCCAACACAACACAGTACTTTCTCACAAGGCTGCTTGGCTTGATTGCCTTTAATAGTGCTTTGGATTGAGTAATTTGCCTCGGGGCTGGGGGGAGGACTGGGATTATTCTGGAAACCATTGGAAAAGATCAGCTATTAGGATACAATCTGGTGCATTCCAAAGGCAAACTGTCAGGGCTCTGTTATAGTTCATAGAGCCCGCAACAAATTAGAGAAGAGAAACATTGCCCAAGAGGTTGTGGTTTGAGGCTTTGGGCCTGTGTAGCACTTAGAGCATGCTGTGGAGCAGTACTTTCCACCCTTGTATTAGGGAGTTAGCTTGAGCTCCTCTCCAGTGCTGTCCGGCTTCTGCTGGTGTGCCCAGTTCTACACCTGGAAGTTCAAATCCACACTTAAGTCTAAGTTATTATGCCTAAAACACAGGATTGAGACTCCTAATTGGGCGCCCTATTGTGGTAGGAATACTGGCCTCTTCTTCACTAGACAAAAGTCTCATTCTAGCCAGATTCATTGTGGGCCTAACTGGCTCTGTAATCGCACTAAAAATATCATCACATCAAAAAATACTGAGTGGTTCTGAAGCAACTTCCCTGCTCAGTGAGGTTCTCCTGAGAGTGGTCATGAATTGATAACACATGCTGCTCCCAAATTCAGCTCATGACAAATTGTGTTGATTTGCTGAAATGAATCCCAGTTGCCAGAACCTGTATGTTTTACAAGTCTCTTTAAATTCAAGTCCTAGCTCTTTAAATTCCAGCCTGCAGAGGCAATACGCTTCGCCTCATTTACTTGCACAGCACTTGCAGCACAGTTTGAATCAAAGACTTGGCTGCCGAGCTGTGACATGTGCCTTTCCACTCTGCTGGCCTTTGCCTCAGTGCCCACCATAGGTACCAGAGTTTATCTTGCTCGCTGACGTCAGAACAATCCTACGTGATCTTCAAGGAAGAATCACAGTAGAAAGCTACAAATCAAAGAGAAATATTCAAACTGGAGGGGAAGAGGCAGGAAAAAAAAAGAAATATACACATTGAACTGCTGGTAACGCTGCACTAGACAGTCTAAATATCAGTCCTTCAAGGATATGCTGGGATGATGTAGTTCCTTCTATAAATAAGCCAGGTTTCACTTTTGTATTTCAGCAAGTAAATTAGGGTTTATTTTTAGCAGTAATTGTACAGATCATTTCAAATCCTATAATTGATCATTCATATGATATGAATTCAAACTCATTATCCACTTGGGATGAGAAGGAGAGAAGACATGACACCTCCACAAATCTAAACACACTGTAATGTCAACAATATAATGAAAGAACTGTGCACAGGGAAAAATAACCTTCTCTGAGCCATTTCATCCAGATTCCAGCAGAGACCAAAGACTTGTTTACTGGTGTGATTCATAGCGGTAACAGTCAGCAGGTGTCTGATAACTCCAAGATATGTTAATATTTTACACCTTAATATCTATTTTCATCTGAGGATCTCAATGTTTATAAACACTAAGACCTAAACACAGGTTTTGTACCACTATCACTATTTCAGTTAGAGGGTTTTTTTACCAATATAGTTATACCATACATGCCCTACTGTGGACGCAGTTAATATCAGTATAATATGCCTTATACTGGCATAGTTTATTCCCCTTCCTCTATGGGAATAAGCTATACTGATATAAGCATAACTGTGTCCACACTAGCAGGATTGTACTGCTTAACTATACCATTATAATTAAACCTGTACACCTTTTATATGACCATGTCAACACTACAAACTTTGGTCAACACAAGTTACGTCAGCATAAAGCCATCACAGTCAGTATATTGCTCATCTGTGCTGCACGTACTCCCCAGGAATGCTTGTGCTGATGCAAAGAGCAATGCACCATGTGTTATTGCACACAATTCTCTGTTACACACACTCTAGGGCACCCACCTTTACCCTTCCGTGGGCTCAAGGTATAACCCTGTTAATGTAGGCACACCCACCCTTTCCCAGTTCCTAGGGCTCCAGGGGAAAGGCACCTACCTTTACCCAGTTCCTAGGGCTCAGGGCATAATCTTTTGCGGGTTTATGGGGTGTTTTATCAGTGAAAGAGCCTTACACAGTAATATCCTACTTAACCTCTATTTCTTAGCAATCACCAAAACAGAATGCACACGCTAAACTTACAATGCTCACCACTGCCAATAAGGCAGATTAACTTTTCTTGATGGCCAGTCAGGATCAGGTCATCTGGGGAACTCCAGCTTCTTCACAGTGTGATTGGCAGGGTGTTGAGGTATGGCAGCTCTGAGTTTGGGGCTGTGTCCTGGAGTTGGTTCCAAATAACTTCCTTTTGGATCCCAGTTTATATAGTGAAACTTGAATCCTGCTTAGCTGTACCTTAACCAATCATTTTACTAAAATATTATTAATCAATTTTCTAACCAATCCTGACATACTGTAAAACAATTCTTTAACCAGTCATACCCTGCCACTTTAATTGATTTACACCTAGCAAAATTAGTTATATAACCGAAAGAAACAATCAAAGAACCAGACAGAGACCATACGGATAAACAATGGAGAAATGAGGACCATAAAGACAAAACAATAGAAGTATAGATTTCACAACCACAACTGTTGATAAGTGATTTCTTGCCAGACAGACTGCTATCAAACAGAGTTTTCTTTAACCATCTTAAGATCTGTTTCTCTTTCTGGTGGTGATGGGTACTATTAGGACAGGATCGCCTTCCTAACAGCCTGATATTACATTATTTTAATGTAATTTAGATGGAATGTGAGGATGTGACATTCTGCTTCTTAGCTCATGGCTGCTGCTCTAATATAATATGCCTTATACTGGCATAGTTTATTCCCCTTCCTCTATGGGAATAAGCTATACTGATATAAGCATAACTGTGTCCACACTAGCAGGATTGTACTGCTTAACTATACCATTATAATTAAACCTGTACACCTTTTATATGACCATGTCAACACTACAAACTTTGGTCAACACAAGTTATGTCAGCATAAAGCCATCACAGTCAGTATATTGCTCATCTGTGCTGCACTTTATCATCATTACAAAGTGTTTTGTGCTGAACCTGAGTTCTGGGGTCCTGTTTAGTTACCATCAATATGGGCTTTCGGTAACACTAGCCATTCTTCTGTATATGTTGTGAAGTAATAAAGATTAAATTTCCAAAAAACAAAACATTGCATAACAAACAGTGCAAAGAATAATGTGCAATTAAAGAAACAATACACTATAAACCCTTAAAATAAATTGACAAGACAGAACTTTAAAATTAGAATGCTAGAAAACATTTGTGTCCATTTCAGGCCATTTCTGCCAAACTTACACCAACCATGGTTCTCAAAGGTCTGTGTATGAGAAGCTGTGGCTTTCCTTATTGCACCCTGGCACAGAGGGGTAGGGACAAGGATGCAGCCCATGATGCCACGCGGAATGCTGGGGAGCATAGGAAACTGCTGAAATGTAGTTTACCATTGACTGACAAGGGAGGTGAGCACATGAATATTGGATCTATAGGTCAACAAGAATCTGGAGCTTTTGTGTTTGATACCAGAGAAGCTCCATTATGTCCTGGTGCATCTCCCTCTCCTTCTCCGATCTTCTCTTCCCTTCTCCAGGTTGTCTGTTATATTAGCACTCTAGGCCCTCTGCTCAGTCCAATGCAGCACTGGCTTGCATGATCTCAGTGAACAAGTCCTCCCTAGACCACTTTCTTCTCCTCCTCCTCCTCCAAGTCAGGTGTTCCATGGATGTGGAAGGGTGTCACATTCTTGGGTGCAATTCAGACCAGTAAGGGGGTGTCACTGCCTGGCCTGTAATCCTGGATGCTTTAAATGTTCTGCCGCTGTGGCACACTGCCTGGTCACCAACAGACAAGCATGCAGTATCCCAAGTGTCTGTGTGCTATGCAGCCCTCGTTCAGCACTCTAATCCCAGCAGCCTGCCTATAACACAACAGCCCCACTCTGGGACCCACCCCTCCTTGGTTACTACTTGCAGAGGTGAGCCCAATACAATCCCAGTCTTGAATTTCCCTAGAACCATCTGCCTTGAAGTGTCCAGTCCTCTCCTGGAACATGAAGAAATAATAAGGTTTGTTTGCTCCTTTAAAGAGACAAGAACATTACAGCTTATTAACTTAACTGGGGTAAATAAACCCTTCCCTTCGAGCACAGCATTGAGTTGGCTTATTGTAAGAATAAAATAACAAAAGGACATAGGTTAAGTGATACCAAATAGAAGGAATAAAGTTAGAAGGGGTTACAAAAATGACTTTCTAAGGGCTAAGACTAAACTTAACAAGCTACAGTCTTTGTTCCAGGTAGTTTCTTCACCAATCTTCCATTCTCAGTGACTTCAACTGGCTTGGTTAAAGGACCCATCTTTCTCAGCTTGCTAGAGCTCTGGCTTCTTGTGGCTGTCTAGTGATGGATGCTAAGATGGCTTCTTCTCCTGCCTTTTATTATCTTTCCAAATTCACTATTTGGTCCCCAGACTCAAGGTGACCTCATGCTGTTCTTCCTTTCCTGTGGGTTTCCCACCCCTCTGTTGACTTGTGTGTAAATGGGTTTTCCATTGTTTTTGGTCATACTTTGCTTAATTTCATTGGAGACAGATAGCTGCCTTCCCTCCTGCATGGGAAGGGGGGGAACCTGTTTCTCCCTGTATTTGATCAGACTTGCAAACATAATATCAGTGAGTGTCCATAATTCCTCAGTGTTAATACATACATTCCACAATGATATTAATCACCAGTGTGTCATCAGCTTTCAGAAAAGACCTTACTTGATAATCTTATAGTGCAGTAATATTGTAAATAATCAGTTGATTTGATTATTTATCATTTGAGGTTCAGACCTGCTGTCTTTATAGTCCAGTAAAGTTTTTCTCTTCTCCTAGGGTGCAGATGTCATGTTGCCATCTCCCGCACCTGATAGCTTTGTTTTTAACTTATATGTAAATAGACCTTCTTTATCTCTGCCTGATGATTTGAATGGACTGACAAATACACATTTTAACATCTAGGGCAGACTGGGCTTATGCATGACTTGCCAAACACATTAAGAATATAATTCTAGCACATTCATAACTTTTTATACACACCGTGTACATACATCATGCAAGAATATTAATGATCACTGAGTTATTAGTTTGCCAATGATCTTACAGGCGCCCTTTTAGATTCCAGTTATGACCGTGTGTTAGGTGTAATGAATGTCAGGCCTGAGAGGGGGGAGGGATAGCTCAGTAGTGGGGAGGGATAGCTCAGTGGTTTGAGCATTGGCCTGTTAAACCCAGGGTTGTGAGTTCAATCCTTGAGGGGGCCACTTGGGGATCTGGGGCAAAATCAGTACTTGGTCCTGCTAGTGAAGGCAGGGGGCTGGACTCGATGACCTTTCAAGGTCCCTTCCAGTTCTAGGAGATGGGATATCTCCATTATTTATTTATTTATTTATTTATTATATAACAACTACTGACACCCTAATGAATCACTAATGGGGGGTCTGTGTCACAATGGGGCATCCCTCAAGGCACAATGGCAGCAACCACAGATAAAACAGATGGACATAGCATTGTATTTACAGTCACAATGGAAAGTGAAAGATAAGTTGCAGAACTCCCTTCCCTTATTCCCATAAGTTAAATCAGACTTGCTTATTGACACGTCAGCTTTGGAGTCCCTCTGCACAACACCACTGTCCAGCCACAGTCACAGTGAGTATGGCCTGGCCATGTGAACGGGCATGGGGAGGAGAGGATTGGGGAGAGGCTTGCAGAGTTACCACCACCGAAATTTCATAGAGATCTCTCAGGTGGCTACAGGGGACATGCCTGTGTACATAACTCTAGCTCTGCAAAGGTGTAAGCAAGGTAGTAGGTTTTTTTTAATTGGTTATAATAATCTACAAGATGCCATATAGGGGATGAGACACCTATGGAAAAGGGAAATAATGATCTACCAAGGACTGGAACATGGCATTTTAGGAAAAGAAAAAGGACATCTAGTCAAACCTCTGACCTTTACCGGAGCAAACATATTAAAGTTGGAGTAGGAAGGAATCCAGAATGAAACCACATGAAACATATGGCCTCATTGATGGGGACATGTCTCCATCAATCATCTCGCTACTGTCAGGAGTTGTGCCTATGGGGTTGATCTGAATACCACCACCTTGTTTTCACATTTCTTCAATCCCTCCTTTTCCAACCATTGTAGGTGACACTCCTCTCTGAGCCAGCACCAAACCACTGCCATAGAATGGTTTTAGGGGAGCTTTGCTGCTAGAGGAGCCATCATTTTGCTGAGGCATAAAACCAAGAACTAGACCACTTATATTAGATAAGTGACTATTAATCAGTTAGGGACCAAATCAAAGCCCACTGAAGTCAATGGGAATCTTCCCATTGTCTTCAGTGTATGTTGGATCAGACCCTAAAGATCTCATAACATTTTGCATAGAAATGTCGGCTCTGACATCCTCATAATATTCCAGTTTGAATTACAGTATTCCTCCTGACTAAATTATTCTCTGTAGTTTCAGTGGGATAGGGTACACTTCTTCACTTCCTGTCCTAAACTTGTATGTGATATTGCTGTTAGATGTTAAAACTATTCTTACATTCCAACACAAATGTCAGAGAGTCAGTATATTAGTGAATGACACATTTACAGACAATTCAGTCTGTACTAACAGAGTAGTGCAGTAAATACAGGGAGAATGCATGACATTTTTCAAACTTAAGAGGTTGAATTACTGTAAGTGTAAATTGGAACACCTCCTTCATTATGGAGGCACAATCATCACCTCCATAACAAAAGTGGCAGAGTTCCCAATATTCTGACTTCTTCCATGAAGTTCACTCTCGCAGTCCCTTAGATCAGAGTTTTGAAAGTGAGGTCTGATTACTGAGAATCTGTACTGTGGTAGTAACTACAGGGCCCCAAATCAGGGATCAAGGTCCCATTGTGCTGGGCACTGTGCACATATGCAATAAAAAGTTGGTCCCTACCCCAAAGAACTTACAGCCTATGGGCCTGATCCAAAGCCTATGAGTCTATGAGTAAATCAGAGCAAAATACAGAGTAGATATTATTTGATTAAAACCAGGCTTCTGTCAGTTTAGTTTAATTCGATGAAATATTAATTCAGTTTACATCAATTTAAGATTGGTTTAAATAGAATTAAGATTATCTATTGTTTGTACCAGTTAACTAACTTGATTTGATAAACCAATTTAAGATTAAACTTGTGAAACTATGAATATCGACAAGGTCTTTGTTAAATACTTTAGGGTCATTTGGAATGATAGGTGCTATATGAATGTAAAATATTACTGTGGCAGAATACACCCCTGTCTTCACATTCTACACAGAATTATAGTAATCTTTGTACAAAGTATGCCTTGTAAGGTGGTCTTTGAAAACTCATAATTTGCTGGTCAGTATTATCTGGGTAAAATATGCCTGGCAACATTGTATGTGAAGTTAAGATTTCCCTGTATGGTGTTAATAACACATGTTCCAAACCCACAGCCCTGCCCAAACAGAAGTTGGCAAACAGGTTTGTCCTAAACAAAGGAATGTGTGCAGTAAACAGTCATCAAGCAGGAAGAGAAGACAAAGGAAGTTCAAACAGGTGAAAAAACCAGCTGGGAACACCTTTCTACATAGTCTTTATCTCCTAGTGCCCAGCTGGAAATGTCTTTCAAGAGGGGCACTGAAACTATAAAAAGGAAGGACAAACACCAAGGCAACCCCGTTTCTCCTTGCCTATCACATTCACTGCACCTGAAGAGACAAAAGAAGCAGGTGATGGACTCTGGAGGAGGGGTCCTGACCTACAGGGTTTGGTCAGTCATCTGATGGAGCATGTGGTGAGGAACTTTGCTTGAATCGGATATGGTTTGTTAGGCATTTAGTAAGCATTTTCTTGTAACCATTCCTGACTTATGCCTCATTACTTGTACTCCATCTCTCTTCATAGTTCAACTCGTTTTACTGTTATCCAATAGAATGTGTTTAAAATGAAGTGTCTGAATAACTGAGATAATAAATTGGCATATTATTCCCTTACAGGAATAATGGACTTAAAATATCTGTATTGTCTAGGAGAGGGCTGGGCATACAGGACATACATTTCTGGGGGAAATCTGGGGGTTTGTTGGGGTCACCCTGCAGTATAACCAAGGCTGCTGAGAGCCAGAGTGTAACCTAAGTGTAGCTGGCAGGCTGTAGTTACACACAGCTACTCAGGGTCACTTGCATGCTGGAAGGCTGTTTGTGAGCAGCCCAGGTGGAAGCTACTTCAGCAAGGCATTGTAAGGCACCCAAGGATGCAGGGCAGGGGTGACACAGACCCCCACAGTCTGGACTCTATCCTGGTATGTCACACTTACATTTGCGGAAAGCCACCTTTTGAGCTCAGAGCCCTGTTATCATGTCTTTGTTTTGGTCATTTGCTCTTACTGATCAAGTCATTCTCATCCATAAATCATTGCATTTCCCAAACTAGACACATTCACAGAAGGAAAATCAAGAGCAGAGTGTTCAACTAGGAATTTTTGTGAACAGTCAGGCTATTTATAACTCCGATTGACACTACCCTAATCTGAAATTCTTTACTTGCAGCTGAGTGGCACAAGAGATGTGCAATTCTTTCCTTTTTTTGAAAACACCTAAGAATTGTTGCCAATCTAAGGCCAATTCCTGCTTCCACTGAACTCAACAGCAAAACTCAGACTTTAATGGGAGTAGGAGCAGGTCCAGGAGTCCCCATTGGTCAGTATAAGCAGGGCTTGAAATAAGAAAATACAAGGGGTACAGTGTGCCCCCACCTCCTTTATGTTGCCATCTTGGGCACTAGAATCTCAGCTTCCATTTAAAAACAAGTCCCTCATCTATGGATGCAAAGAATACCTTCAAGATGTAACCAGTGCAGTGATGTCTGCAACGGTATCTGAGAGGTATGAACTGCCTGTCCAAGGCTGGCTAGCCCTTTAAGGCTAGTCGGGCACAGCCACACCTGTGATGGTCAGAAATCTCTTCCCAGCTGGTCCTGGTCAGCTGGGGATTAAGTAGTTTGAGGCAATTAGTAGGCTCAGCTGGGAAGAAGCTGGGTGATTTCCCTAAAAGGTTGAAGAGAGCTCAGCTGAGGGCTCAGTTGACAGGGGAGGTACCAGAAGGAAGGTGTCTCCTGTGGCTAGCCCTGAAGGGAGAGGGCAGCTGGAGAGGAGGAGGCGGCCCTGAGGTGGATGCTGAAGAAGGCTGACCCCCAGTCATATAGAAGGGGGTAAGGATCTAGTCTGGGAAGAGACAGAAAAGTAGAAGGACTCTAGGGATGAAGCAGAGCAAGTCAACAGCTTGAGAGGAGCTCTGCTCTGTAATCTTCTTCTTTCGTATGGCTGGTGTAGAGCAGCAACTACAATTTCACCTGAAGTTGATCGAGCCAAATGGCTACATCAGGAGTAGCAGAATTTATTGCATCAATGCCTCTTTCATATTTATAAATTGGGCAGTAGTGATATGTTCAATGGTCTGTTGTGGGGGACCACACTTGCATACTGGGGAGTCCTTGATTTTCCATATCTGCATTAGATATCTGCATCTACCATGGTTGGTTTGAATTCGGTTCAGAGTTGACTAAGATGATCATGGAAGGTCAAACCCAGGAGCCTTCTTCATAGGATCTGGCACAAGGTGCTTATTTTTTAAGTCTTGTTTAGCCCAATCTGCTTTCCAAGCCTCCTTCTGATCATAGCCTGATTGCATGAGGCTAAATGAATGTTCCCAGAAAGGCTTGTGGGACTAAAGACGTTGCCTGGGGTGTGGGACGCGCTGTCAAGGTCTTGGTGAATAGGAAGGCATCTGTTTTCCTGGATTCACTGAGCTTCGTGGAATGTTGCAGCAGTTCGGTGTATTGGGGCGGGGGGAGTGATGTTAGGACAGGCAGCCATGGTGTTGGAGTCGATTTAAGGGTTCCCATGATGCACTGCATCACTGTATTCAGTTGGGTATCCACAAGTCGTGTGTGGCTGCATCTGCTCCATACCAGTGTACAATATTCAGCTACTGAATATACAAGTGCTATTGCAGATGTTCACAGCCCTGATGCTGGTGCACCCCATGTTGTACCTGCTAGTTTCTGGATTATGTTGGCTCTCGTTTTTATCTTTACAGCTACCTTCTCAAGATGATCATGGAAGGAGAGGTTGAATTTCCCTCCAAGATATATTGGAGTGTAATCTTGTTGCACATTTTTACTACAGCTATTTTCAGTGTGTTTTTGGCACTCCTATTATCAAGATGAAATGCGCTTACTATTGTTTTTTTCAAGTTTTGGTTTGAGCCTCCATTTCCAGAAATATTGTTCCATATTTTGGAGGTCCTCAGTTAATGCTTTCTCACTGTCATGGAGGTTTGATGCTTGGATTGTCATGGCAAGATCATCTGCATATCCACATTTTCGTGATTTAGTTGGAGGCATATCACTTACCTAAATATTGGCGCAAGTACAGAGCCTTGTGGTAGTCTATTGTTTAGGATACTGGGTGAGCTGGTCTTATTACCCAGGTACACCTGTAGGTGTCTGTTACTCAGCATGGTCCACAGCAGGCGAAGTGTTTGGTAGCAAGGTATAACTTTAGCAAGTTTCAGCATCCAGCCCTTAATCCATACAGTATCATACGCAGATGACCGGTCAACAAATATTGTGCCAGTCTTTAGGTTTTTTTTGATAGCCAGCTTCAATTTGAGTTGTGAGTGCCAGAACTTGGTCACAACAACTACGTTTTGGCCGAAGCCTGTCAGACAGGGATAATTGGCTCAGTAAAAGAGCGTATTCTTTTGAGGATGATACGTTCAAGAAGTTTATAGGTCGTACATAGTAGAGAAATTGGCCTCTAGCTTCCCGCTTCATCAGGAGGCTTTCCAGGCTTTGGAATGGCAATTACCATTGCCTCATGCCATATTTCAGGGATCCATACTGTCCTTAAGGTAGCGGAGTGCAATGTTGCTAGCCATTGGAGTCCTTTGGGACCGAGATAGTGGAGGAATTCTGGTGGAATACCATCAGGGCCTGCAGCCTTCCCTTTTGTCCCATCGTGGCAAGTCCTTCTTTTACTTTTATTTTTTTTTTTATTTACTTCCTCAATGTTGACAGTGAAAGGTTCTCCTTGGGTATTGATGCAAGTGTTCGGTAGAGTTGTTGATACACTTCTCTTCTTGTGTGTTTATCAAGTGGTCCTTTTGTATTTGCCAGCAGTTTGGAGACTATTGAGTTTGGCTGGATTTTTGGTGTCCGGTACTCTGTGGGATTAGTGGCCCCAAGATGTCACAGTAGTGTCCAGGCTTGAGGACTTGAATGTGTAAACTCAAGGTTTTGCACGCAGTTAAGCCAGTGCTGGTGTCTTGCTGTGTCAAGGGAGTGTAGCAGGGCTTTTGCAGTCTGAGAGCTCCTGGTCTGATTGTATTGCCGGAGCAACTCCTGCATCTCTCTTGTCCAGCAGGGAGTGTGCTTTTTCCAGAAGCTTCGGGGAATGTTCTTCTTTCCTGCTATTTTCAGGAGCCCTGCGAACCGTTGATAGCATCCTTGCAACAGTTTTCTCAGTCTGTTTGTAGGCATCCCAATCAGCTTTAGCAAAATTCCATCGTGGTACACCTCTACCTCGATATAACGCTGTCCTCGGGAGCCAAAAAATCTTACCACATTATAGGTGAAACCGCGTTATATCGAACTTGCTTTGATCCACCGGAGTGCGCAGCCCTGCCCCCCCTCCCCCGGAGCACTGCTTTACCACGTTATATCCAAATTCGTGTTATACTGGGTCGCGTTATATCGAGGTAGAGGTGTACTTGTTTCGGAAAGAACACAGAAATGTCTATACCTACATAGATCATTATAGGCCTATGTTGACTGTTTGGAAATGCTGATAGTACTTCACGTGTTACGATGAGAGTGTTACCACTTTGGTCTTTAAACCTGAATGTTAGGTCTGGATTGTACCCATGTTGCCAGCGGCTTGAATGGAATGTTGATTGTTGTTTTAGTTCGTAGATTAGTTGTAAGTCTTGTGCAGATATCCAGTCCATGAAATCTTCGCCATCGGTTTCATTTTTTTATAGCCCCACATAGTGTGGTGACTATTAAAATCACCTGCATAGATTCATAGAATAGGAGTGCTGGGTTTTGGTCATCTTCTGCTAGGGGCTTTATAGACATTCGTAATGCAGAGCTCCCCTACTTTGATAGTTGTGGTAAATGTGGTCTCCTCTTCGGTTGGTGGAATAACATTAAAATCTGTGATGGTGTCCTTCATGTATATTGCCAAGCTATATTTAGGATAATGGCTAGTGGTTAGGTTGTATCCATAGATATGGTAGTGCCTAGCCTGTTGGTCGTTGCCAACATGGGTCTCTTGCAACATGAGGATATCGATGTTGTAAGTCTTCAGCAAGTTTCCAAGGTACTCACATTTTGCCCATGAGAATCCTTCAACATTAAGTTGCAGGATTCTTATTCCAGGCCTATTTGGCACATTGTATGGTCCTGAGGAGGAACTTCAGGATTTGCTGAGTGTAGCGGGGTGGTCACCCACTCCTGGCCTGAAAGGGTTAAAAACAGCCCTGGGAGAGGGCTGTGGCAGGGGAAAAGCTGGGCTGATTGGGGGAAGCAGCCTCAGCTGGGGGCCATGCCCCAATAATAATATATTGAGATATACCTATCTCATAGAACTGGAAAGGACCTTGAAAGGTCATCGAGTCCAGCTCCCTGCCTTCACTAGCAGGACCAAGTACTGATTTCTGCCCCAAATCCCTAAGTGGCCCCTGCAAGGATTGAACTCACAACCCTGGGTTTAACAGGCCAATGCTCAAACCACTGAGCTATCCCTCCCCTCAATCAGGGTGCACCTGGCCCTATAAAGGCCAGTGAAGCCAAGAGTTGGCACAGTCTCTCTCTAGCTGTGGAGGGAGACGGGCCTGGCTGCTGGGGAGCTAGATAAGGTACCTGGAGTGAAGCAGGGCTGGGGGAAGACCAAGGGAGCTGGGGTGCTCTGGCCTGGAAACCCCCAGGCTGTGGCCTAGTATAAGGCCAAATAGGTACTGGGGTTGCAGGGGACAGCCCAAGGCTAAACTGAGGCAGCAGTTCCAGACCCCTCCTTGCCTGTGATGAGTGGCTTACACTGCAGTCTGCCCCAGGGAGCGGGGGCTAGTTGGTGACTGGCAGTAGCTTACGTCTGAGGCGATGTCTCATTTTGGCATCTCAAGTGGCTGGGAATTGGTTTGTGGGTGGAGCTTGGAAGTGTCTCATTTTCCCTCCAATTTTCCCTCCATAGAAAGAGGTAAATACTCTTAGGAAATAGCTTGGACTCACTGTGCGGAGGGATCACAACAGAGATTTCTTCCATACTAAGGCTCAAACTGTTGGATTTGAGGAAGCCATTGATTAGGGTTTGGTATTTCAAGATTACAAGAAAAGAGGGGGTTTATCTTGCTGTTCATATGCACAATAAACAAACATAGGGCCAAATTCTGCCTTTAAATCTCCCCCCACAACTCTACTGAAACAAGTTGTAAGTGGACTATGGCCACAGTTGCATATTCAGTTCCTTGATGTGCAAATGATATTACACTCATACCAGTGTAATATCTCCAATGAGATATAAAGCAAACAGCACTGGGCTCAGCATTTTTATGTTGTTTATATTTTTTTCCGATCACTTGCTCTAAAAAAATGGTTAAACTATGGTCATTGCAGACAACACACCTGACACACACCCTCTACTCCGCTACACACAGGCACATACTCTACCACCACCACCACACTCCAATCCAGGCAATGCACCCCAGCCTGAACTGTCTCCTCAACCTGCCCATCAGCATACCCTGCTTTACCAAACTACCCTCTCCCAACGCTATCATTTGTGAACATTTGGTGTAGTAGTTTTTCTTTGCAATGGGACAGCTGGCCAAACCACTTGCTGAAAAAGGCTTAGAGTAAAATGCTTAAAAGTAAAGCAAAGCCTGAACAGGAGAAGTATTAGCTTGTGGGTTGCATGGCTCTCATACAAAACTTGAGTTGTCTTTGAGTAGAGACTTGTAACCCGCTCTCTTCCTCCCAGTGTATTGCTTTATGAATTGATCATATTCTCCAGATCCCTTTGATAGCAAGGCTATTTCTTAAAATGAACAGCATTACATTTATGGGCAACATGTGTTTGTAGATTGCAAAGCCAATATATGAATGAGAACAGGAAATTCTGCAGTTATGTTGTAAATGAAGCAGCATGCTGATTGATTCGTCCATTCAGGGGACCTGTATAGTTTGTGGAATAATGGACACTTTTTACCAAACTGGTTTTTGAAAACTAGCAAGTACTTGGAAAAAGAATCTAAAGTGGTACAAGAGAAAGATTCAATAGTAAGTGTAAGCAAAGAATATATAAGCTTATGTAAGATGAATAATTACTATCTAAACCCCCTTAAACATAGGCTTCTGTCAAGATTGTAACTTACAATGAAGTTGGAGGGTATGTAATAACCATACTGCAATCTTCTTCAATTGGCTTGTATCTTTGTTTTGGGCAAGCACAAAATATCTCTCTGATTTATCCAAAATAATGTATTTATATACAATGGACTTACTCTTGCACAGGTGCAAATCAGAAATCTCTCTATTGAAGTCGTTGGGGTCAGTCCACTGTAAAATTAGTAAAAGCCAGAGGAGAATCAGGTCCATTGTCTTGTATAACAAAATGCTTCACACAGACAACGGAAAGGATACATTTAGATTTAAGGTTCAAAAATACAATGACACTTTCACAACAAAAATGTGGTCAGAATCCAAAGTGTTTTCATATTTGTTATAAAATAGAAAGCTTCCCCAAAATTGGGGGGGGGGAATCACTGAATTCTTAATTTGAAAATGATCCTTTCAGTGAAAAATCATATTGGCTTTAAAAATGAACCACATTTTATATGCAGTGCAGTTTTGAGTGAAATTACTTTTCTACAAGAATGGATTTGCACTGAAATCATGGTGGGCGGGGAGGAATCTCATTTTGTGCAAAATCTCATTTTATGGTGAAATCTCCAATATAAACACCCTACCTCTTAGATCTCACTACAAAACAGTATTATCAAAATGTAATGCTATACAGGCAATTAAAGGTGCACAGCCAGGGATTAGTCCAAAAGCCAGCACTACATGGCATGTATCCAAAAGTTATTTTCAAGGCACTCAGGGAGAAGATGGTGAAATATTGAGTAAAACTTAAATGTAATAGACTCCAATCAACCCACAATAAGATGATCCAAGTTTAAAGGTGTGTGGTTTGCAGGCTATTATGGAAAAAGCCTCATCCACTGCTCTTCCTGAAATCCTTTTTACAGTGCAGCATCTGCTGTTGAGGTCTGCAATGGCACCTAGTATCTCCTTGTGACTCACTCTTCCTGCCATATGGTACCAAATGCTGTGCTCAGCCTTAAAGGCAAGGGGGTGGTGGGTGGCTAACTTGGAGGTACATAAAGGAAACAGGTGGTCTGACCAGACAGCCCCTGCATTCTTTGGCCTCTTGAATCCTAATAACTCTGATTCTGACTGTAGTGTAAGACTTAACTTCATAATCACCTTTAACAACTTTGGCATGGAAAGGATAGACACACTAGGAGCGCCCATCACCTCATTCAACCTTTTCAGATTGTTCCAACTGCTCATATCCCAGCACTGCCAAGAATAGATTGAGAGCTGGAAGGGCATTGTGAGTCTCCATATATATCTGTGCATGTTGAATTCTTTGTCAATTGCAAACCTGAAGAATAATGGAAGGATGTTCTCCCATCTAGCCTCGTGACCTATTAATTCCTCTTCCACCCCACCCTGCACCAACCCTACTCCATTGGAAGATGCCGTTAGCCAAAGCAGGAGTTTGTTGCTGTTACCAGCATGCCAAATTAAAGACCTGAGACTCCTGTACAGTAACTCTCCACTTAACGTCCTCTCGCTTAACGTTGTTTCGATCTTACGTCCCTGCTCAATTACAGAACATGCTCTATTTAAAGTTGTGCAATGCTTTGCTATAACGTCGTTTGGCTGCCTGCTTTGTCCACAGCTGGCAGCCCCCCTATCAGCTCCCCTACGCCACCCCATAGCGCCTCCCACCCACCGGCAGACCCCGCGGATCAGCACCTTCCCTCTCCTCCCCCTCCCCCACCTCCTGCCCGCGGCAATCAGCTGACTTGCAGCTTTCAGGAGGGGTGGGGGGAGCGAGGCCTCGGCCCGCAGGCTCTCCCTCCCTCCCCTGCCTCCTGAACGCTGCAAGCCAGCTGATTGCCGCGGGCAGGAGGCAGGGGAGGGAGGGGGGAGGAGCAGCGTGCGGAGTAAAGGGGAAAGAGGGGGGGAAGAAGAGGCAGGTTAAGGGTGGGGGCTTGGGGGAAAGGGTGGAGTGGGCGGGCCGAGGGTTGAGCCCCCCACCCTCGGTGCTTGCAGAGTAGGGGAAGCTGCCGCTGCTGCTGCGCAATGTGCTTCTCCAAGCCTACAGCACCTTCAGCCTCCTTGCCTGCCTCATTGTCTCCAGTGCCAGTGGGCTGTGCCTGTGTGGGGTAAGGCGGGGGTACCTCCCAACTACAGTACTGTACTGTATGACAAAAAAAAAATTCCCTGGAACCTAACCCCCCATTTACATTCATTCTTACGGGGAAATTGGATTCGCTTAAAATCGTTTCACTTAAAGTTGCATTTTTCAGGAACATAACTACAACGTTAAGTGAGGAGTTACTGTATATGGTGTTCTCAGAACTCCTACAGAGGCAGTGGGACTTCTGGGTGTGCAAGAAATGCAAGACTGACTCCACATCTTGCTACAAATTCTCTATCAAACCCCCCCCCCCCAAAAAAAAAAAACTAACTAATGAAAAACATTGTCCCTTTGTGGATCTTGGCCTCAAACAGTGCAACACTGAGCATTGCAATTCACACAGCCTGAGTTAGGCACCTAGACTCCCTGCACAATGTATGGGGAGAGAGAGGCACTTAAGAATATGATCATAAAACCCAGCACTGAGTGGAGAGCTGCCTAAAAGGAGTGTGTCCAAAGCCCCACCCCTTCTCAGGGAGCTGGGCACCTTCCTGCAGCCAGGACATAAGTGCCTATCTTTGCTAGAAATCCACAAACCGGAACCCACTGCCCGGAGTCAAGCAGCTTAGGCACTTAAATCATTTCTTGTGAGAATGATTTAGGTTAGTGGTTTTCAAACTTCTTTTCTGGGGACCCAGTTGAAGAAAATTGTTGATCCCCCACAACCCAACAGAGCTGGGGATGAGAGGTTTGGGGTGTGGGAGGGACTCAGGGCTGGGGCAGAGGGTTGGGGTGTGGGGGTAAGGGCTGCAGGGTGGGGTCAGAAATGAAGGTTTGGGGGATGGGAGGGGGCTCTGGGCTGGGGCAGGAGGTTGGGGTGCAGGAGGGGGTCAGGGATCTGGGGTGGGGCCCAGGATGAGGGGTTTGGGGTTCAGAAAGGGCTCTGCATTTGGGGAGGCTCAGGGCTGGTGCAGGGGCTCAGGGCTGTGGGCTGCGGGTGCACACTCTGGGGGGGCAAGGGATGAGGAGTTTGGGGTGCAGGAAGAGGTTCTGGGTTTGGGGGGGCTCAGGGCTGGGGCAGGGGATTGGGGCACAGGCTTACCTCAGACGGCTCCCAATCAGTGGCGCAGCCGGGGTGCAGAGGCAGGCTTCCTGCCTGTCCTGGCACTGCGGACCACGCTGCACCCCAGAAGCAGCCAGCAGCAGGTCCGGCTCCTAGGCAGAAGCATGCAAGCAGCTCCGCGCGGCTCTTGCCCACAGGCACTGCTCCCCCCCCCCCCAGCTCTGGGCGGGGGCAGTGTGCGGAGCCCCATGGCCCCCCTGCCTAGAAGCCGGACCCACTGCTGGCCGCTTCTGGGCGCAGCGCGGTGTTGAAATAGGAGGCACTAGCCTGCCTTAGCTGGGCAGCACCGCCAACGGGACTTTTAACGTCCCGGTTGGCGGTGATCACCAGAGCCGCTAGAGTTCCTGGGTGCTGAGCAAGGCGACCCAGTGCCTTACATGCCATGACCCAGTACCGGGTCGCAACCTGAACTTTGAAAAACACTGATTGAGGTGCCTCTCTCACTCCACACAAAAAGGCTGGCGGGGAAGAGGGGATGGTACTGCCCACCTTTGCTCTAACAACTGGGATAAGAGATCTCACCTGTAATTTGGGAGACCCAGATTCAATTCCCCATTCTGCCTGAGGTGGAGAAAGGATTTGATCTGGGGATCATGATGGAGTGGCAGCTTAGCACATTTGAGTGAGTGAAGTTGTGCTCTGGCACATGGAGTTGCAATGTTACTCAGGCTTGGTCTGGTCACTCCTCTATCATAGCAGAGGAGCTGCCAGGCCAGACCTGAGTAGATGATGTTGTGACACGGTGCATTAGGTCATAATGGTACTCAGGTGTGGCCTAGCAGCCCCTCCATCACAATCTGCTGCCCTAAACAACTGGCCAGAAATCTGCCAACCTAAGCAGCTGTCTAGTTTGCCTATAGCTAGAGTGGCCTCTGGACCTCTGCATAATTAAGTGATCCCTCTCCCCACATTACCCCCTGAGACCTCTGGGAATGGGGGCAGTTGGGCCAGACCAGTTGAGCTACTTAGGTAGACCGTGACCCCAAACCCTGTGTAGAGAGGCAGCAGCCATGTTAATTCAATTGTAAGTTGTCACAGAATAAGTGAGTGGGTGGAAAAATGCTAGTATGGTGTCAGTAGGGTAATCAGATGTCCCGATTTTATAGGGACAGTCCAGATTTTGGGGTCTTTTCCTTATATAGGCTCCTATTACCCCCCCACCTCCTGTCCCGATTTTTCACATTTGCTGTCTGGTCACCCTAGGCATCAGTCTGATTTAATCAAGTCCATTTCTATCATTTTTGATTAAAGTCAGCCATTGATCTTGTCAGCCTGCATGTGTATCCTACCTTGGGTTGCACTTGGCAGTGCTACTGACAACACCAGAGCATCAGATCTTTGAACTGTAGTTACTTTTGGTTTCATGTGGGGCTTCTTTGGGTGGCTCCTTCCTGTTTTTGATTAAAGAGGCAGTAACTGAATTATCCAATAATACCTGCCTAAATTCCGACCACCTTGGGTCTCTTTAACAAGTAAATTGCTAGGGGTTCCCCCCCATTCTTGGAGGACAATCTTAAAGGGACACTATCAACTGGACTGATTCTTTACAATGCACATCACACCCTCGTTAAACCCCGAATTATTTTAGTATTTTATTTGCAACAAGAAAAGCTGCTGCTTCATCTTTTCCCTGGCGCAATAAATACCTACTCTGCCTGGTAATTGCAAAATGGCCATAGAACCTTAATAGCTCTGCTTGGTTTAAGCAGCCTACACACTTCAGATCACAGAGAGGCAAAAAAATAAATTAAAAAAAATATTTAATGCATTGCAAGTGGAGAGTTATATTTGGCTGGTTAAAATCACTGCACCATTTAAAAAAACTATTTTAATTGTCACTTTGTTTTACAGTGTGTTCTGGCATGACAACAATATTGCTAGCATTAGCGTGGGTGGGTGAATTGCAATCACACTTAAGGCATTAATAGGTACTAAAACCTGACGTGTGATCTGTGTAGTAGTGTTGTCTCTCTCACCAACAGGAGTTGGTCCAATAAAAGATATTACCTCACCCACCTTGTCTCATTATGGGATCTGGCAGTTAAATATTTATCCTTCAAATGCAGTGTCAGATGTTCAATCCTCTCTTCGAGAGGATTGTGTTTCGCTGCCAGGGGAACCAAATTATGATATTAGATGCAGGTCAGAGAAGATATTGAAGTCTAGCAAATTTGTATATGTCTTCACTGTATAAAGAGTTTGTAAAGAATGGAACTGCATGTTTTCCTTGTCTGAATGTGATAAAAGGTCAATCAGTTACTTCCATTCCATTTGAATAACTAAACCTTTCAAAGGAACAATTGGTCTTCACTAGCAGGACCAAGTACTGATTTTGCCCCAGATCTCTAAGTGGCCCCCTCAAGGACTGACCTCACAACCCTGGGTTTAGCAGGCCAATGCTCAAACCACTGAGGGCAAGGGGGTTCAGAGTGCAGGTGGTGGCTCAGGGCTGGGGCAGGGGATTGGGGTGTGGGAGGAGGTGTGGGGTGTGGGCTCTGGGATGGGGTTCAGGGCTGGGGCAGGGGCACCGGAGGGGGTTCGGGATGCAGACTCCAGGTGGTGCTCACCTCAGGCAACTCCCGGGAAGCTGCCGGCATCTCCCTCTGGCTCCTAGGCGGAGGCTTGGCCAGGCGGCTCCGTGCGCGGCCTCTGCCTGCAGGCGTCGCCCCCGTAGCTCCCATTGCTCACGGTTCCTGGCCAATGGGAGATGCGGAGCCGCCGGAGTTCGGGGAGAGCCCTTGTGGACGCCCGTCTGAATAGGGCTGAACAGAGATGCCGGCAGCTTCCTGGGAGCTGTGCAGAACCAGGCAGGCATCCTGTGTCCCGCTGTGGGCAGCCAGCTGGACTTTTAATGCCCAAGTCACTGGTGCTGACCGGAGCCGCCAGGGTCCCTTTTAGACTGGGCGTTCCGATCAAAAACTGGACACCTGGCAACCCTACTTGTGACCCACTCTAGTCCAGCACCTACCTGCCCCCAGACTCTTGGACTGACTCCAACCCGGCTTTAACCTTTTGCCTGTGTCAAGACTCAGATCCTGGTTCTGACCCAAGGCCAGTCCCTAGGCCCCGGTTTCAGTGCTGCCCTTGGCCTGGTCCCAACTCCGTCCTCGACCACAGCTCCAACCACCAGGCCTGAGCACCTAGAACCCTGAGCCTGACACTTAACTGCCATGGAACCTTCACATCTCCCCATTCCACCATCATAAGTCTCCCAACTGCCATGGAACATTTAAGTCCCAACAGATTCCCAAACACATTCTTCCTCTTTTAAACTGTTTGGCCAATACAATATTCCCCTCCCCCCTCCCCATGGTCTCTCTTACTTCCTCCCCTTTCAGATCTTTCCTTTATTCCACCCTCTACCTCTGTGAGCCAGAGACAGGGATCCCATTGGATGCCTTCCTTGGATAGCCGCGACACTGCTTTTACGTTTCCCCCGACACACGTGCAATAGTGTGCCCATGGCTGGGGATGGGGTGGGAAAGGAGTCCTCTAAAAACCAAACCATCACAGCAAATAACTGACCATCTGTGGCATGGTGGGCTGTAGAGGTCTATCTGCAATGAAAAGCAATTACTCCCTAATGAGCAAGCACAGAAATACTAATCAAGCACTGTTCATTACATGCTGTCTTTGGAGACGTGCCACTTGGAGGAGTTTGAAATTAACAAATTAAAAAGGGAGGTGAGAGCAGGAACAAAAGGCAATAATATTTATAGCATTTGCTATTTTCATGGAAACAGAGGAGCAGAGGGGGCTCTTGCTGAGGGAGGGTATGTGGGGAGGACCAGGGGCCAGGAGGGGGTTTTCTGGATGGGGGAGTACAGATCACTGAGGTACAGGAGCTGGGCAGATGGGATTGGTGATGTAGGGGGGCTGGGTTTGTTGGAGGCAGGGAGAGGGCAGAGTTCTGTATGGAGGGAAGGGAGGATGGAGTTCTGTTTGCTATAGGGGACAGAGCTGGTATGAAGGTGGCGCACATAGGCGCTGATTTTGTGGGTGCTCCGGGGCTGGAGCACCCGTGGGGAAAAATTGGTGGGTGCTCTGCACCCACCAGCAGCCAAGCTCCCTGCTCCAGCTCACCTCATCTCTGCCTCCGCCTCCTCCCCTGAGCGCGCCGCGTCCCCGCTTCTCCTCCCAGTGCTTGCTGCCGCAAAACAGCTGTTTCACGGCGTAACAAGCTGTGGGAGGGATGGGGGAGGAGCGGGAACACAGCACGCTCAGGGGAAGAAGTGGGGAAGAGGCTGGGCCGGGGATTTGGGGAAGGAGTCCAATAGGGGCAGGGAGGGGGCAGAGTTGGGGCGGGGACTTTGGGGAATGGGTTGGAATGGGGGCAGGGCAGGTGTGGACTCGGGGGGGGGGGTCGAGCACCCACCGGTGCCAGGAGAAGTTGGGGCCTATGGTGGTGCGGATGGGGGTACAGTTTCACACACAGGGCATAGGAAGGGGAGGAAGTGCTGGGAACTTTTTTGGGGTGGGTGGCTGTTCTCAACCAGGCTGCTTTTCTCAAATGACCTTGGTCAGACGCAGGTATTTAGGCACCCAACTCCCAGATTTAGGTGCCACTGTGTTCCACAAAAACTCCACTTGGCTGCTGCCTAATCCTGTAGGCACCCATACTTCCTACATACACCTATGCTTCTGCATACTGCTGCCAGTCGAGGCTCCAGGACATCTTTCTCTGCCTAAGCCCCAGTGATCCAGGAACCAGAGGAAGATAGGCACCTAATTTTGTATGTGAGAGCTGATCTGGTAGGCATGCTCAGAGAATGCTTAACTCCACACAAGACAGCTCCTGGAAGCAGTCTGCTTCTTTTGTAACCTCTAGCCCAGTGGCTTGAGCACTCACACAGGATGTGAGAGACCACAGGTTCAAGTCCAACCTTTACCTGATGAGGAAAAGGGATTTGAACAGGGCTTCACCAATCCCAGGTGCATGCCCAAATCACTGGGCTATAGAGTCACTCTCACTCTCAGGCCAATAGTCCAGGCTGCTGGGAAGCACTTCAGAGGGGTGAGGCCTGTTTTCAGCGCATCCCATTGGCTAGCAGGCTGGCTTTTGTGGATCGCATTCTAAGGCATGTAGTTTCTACCCATTCATTCCATAAGGGGCATAGACACCTAACTCAGGCTCTCTGACTTGCAGTGTTGTTCCTGTGATTGTTTTGTCCCTAAAAGCTAGATGTTGCAAATTTTAGCATCAAGTATTGTGTGAAGGTGCTTGTCTATGACACAATATGGTAGGATGCAAATTTAATTAATAAATGTTAATATGTTTTGATTTGGGAATGTTGATCCAATCCAAAATGTTTCATGTTGGCTTGGTTCAACACTAATCTGTCACCATGAGCGGCCATGGTGCCTCATGGGAATTTAATTCAGGTGCCTTATGCTCCTTTTCTCCTCTATGGGCCAGGCTATGAGGCTGGACTACATCTCCCATGATGCACTAGTCTCCCCTGTAGTTAAACAGTTGTGATTCATCATGGGCAATGTAGTCCAGCCAGGACCCCGGCAGGATGAGCAGAAGGGGGCCATGAGCTACACTAGCTACAACTACCATGATGCACTGTGGCAGCTCAGGCAGAAAAGAATTAATGTTGAACTGACCCAAAATGAAATCTTTTGCTTCTGTTCAAACCAAAATGTTTAAATTTGGGTCAAATAGAAAAAACTCTGGCAAAACTGAGATTTTGCCGAAACTGCATTTTCTGCCAAAAAAATAACAACAAACTTTGAATGGCAAATCCCTGACCAGTAGTATAGGTGAAGGTCATAACTGATGAAAATGTAATTAAGGAACAAGGCAAGGAATTTACAAAACTGGTGCAAATTAGCAGATGTCATCTCCAAACCCATCAGCATACAAATACTCTCTTCCAAAGAATGGACAAATGCAAAGTATTTGGGATCTGATCTTCGGCAGAGCAGTTTGAGTTCACTATTTACATCTGTCAGTTATTATCCTGCAATTGCTGCTAGGACAGTCATACAATACAAGACAATAATACATTTTCTTGAAAGAAAAATGTTTCATTTTCCGATGGATGACTCATGTATATTTTGATCCAAGCCATCCATTCATTCCAGAAATTCAAATCAAGAAAATAAAGACACTTGGTCTTCTACAAATTCAGTATCCCACATACAAGCATGATAGATATTGTCACTGAATACTAACAAAAGCTGAGATGTCACACACAAAAATATTGTGAAAAGAGACCAGCTGCCCATTCCTTCAGTAAGTCACGAGTAGCATTCTCACTATTCTGACAATTATGGATAAGGCTACGTTTTAGTCATGGGTGTTTTTAGTAAAAATCATGGACAGGTCACGGGCAGTAAACAAAAATTAATGGCCCGTGACCTGTCCGCGGCTTGTACTATATACCCCTAACTAAAACTTGGGCTGGGGGGTTGGGGGTGCTGTGGGTGGGGTGGCTCTGGACCTCAGCTGGTGCTGGGGGGGAGGCAGGTGGCAGCGCACGTCTCAGGACCCCAATGGTGCTGTGAGGGGATCGTTGGTAGGGCTAGCAGACTCCCTACCTGGCTCCATGCAACTCCCCGGAAGCAGCCAGCATGTCCCTGCAGCTCCTAGGGGGAGGGAAGACTAGGGGGGCTCCGCGCACTGCCTCCGCCATGAGTGCCAGCTCCACAGCTCCCATTGGCCAGGAATCACAGCCAATGGGAGCTGCGGGGGCTGTGCCTACAGGCAGGGGTGGCGAGTTATATGGGTCCGTGGTGCTCGTGCTCCAGCAATATTCAGGGTCCGGGGGGCCCGGCTCCACCAATGTTTGGGGCCGGGTGTCTCCCCCGGTCCCACCTGCCACCCCTACGCGCCTCCCGACTGTCCCTGCCTGCCCCTGGGCAGTGGGCGGCTGCCCCCTGCAGCTCCGCGCTGTGCTTTGCTCTGTCGGCTGCAGTGTCCTCACACCCCCTAACCACTAATGCCAGGGCAGGCTGATGCAGGCTGACCCTGCCCTTCCGCCTCGGACAGACGGACCCTTCCCTTTTCCGGCGGGACCCTCCGCCAGCACAGGGGGCCCCCTGCCCGCAATCACCGCTCCTGCCCCACGCTGGACAAGGGGCAGCCCCATCCCCCACCCCCAGTGAGGCTACAGTGAGGGGCAGCAGCAGGGGAGAAGGCACACACGTGATGGCCCCTCCCCCCTGGCACCCACTACAGGGGAGGCGAGGGGGCTTCCTGGACCTGAGAGGGGCCCTAGGAGCACGTGCAGTGATAGTGGTGCGAGGTGAGTGTGCTGTTGGGAGGGGGGAGGAGAGGGGGACCCCTCCCCCAGAGCTCGCTGCTGCTGGCGGGGAGAGGGCTTGGGGGAGTCCTCTCTGGACCCAGTTTGGGGCAGCCTGCCTGCACCCCAAACTCCTCATCCCCAGCACTGCCCCATCCTAGAGCCCGCACCCCCAGCCACAGCCCTCACCCCTCCGCACCCCAACCCTCTGCCCCAGCCCTGAACCCCCTTGTGCACTGTGAACCCCTCATCCCCGGCCCCACCCCACACACCTCAACCCCACACCCCAACCCTCTGCCTGAGCCCCACCCCACAGCCCTCACGTTTTTACATTATTTTTAAAAATATGTATTGGCTTACAAGGCAGGTGTGGAGGGAGCGGGACTTGGACCCATTTTGGGCACCACCAAAAATTATACAAACCTGCCACCTTTGCCTGCAGGCAGGGGTAGCGTGCAGAGCCCCCTGGCCCCTCCGCCTAGGAGTTGCAGGGACATGCCAGCCTTTGCAGGGAGCCCCCCACTCCCCCCAAGGTAAGTACTGCCCCGCACCCAAACCCCCTGAGCCAGCCGCACCAGCCGCTGGAGAAGTCCTGGAGGTCATGGAATCCATGACCTCCGTGACAGACACGAAGCCTTAATTATGTGTAATAGGCATTAACAACAAAATAAAACAGAAGTGTGATGAAGAGAGAGAAGTGTCTGCAAGGAATCAAAGGCTTGGCTAAAAAGATGAGACTTGTGCTCCATAGTCTGAAGACCAACAAACATTATCTCAGACGGATCTTTGGAAGGAGGGCATTTCATAGTCATGAACCCTACCCCAAACACAGCCTGCCCATGTTGATTTCCCTCATCTGCTGATCAGATTCATTAACTAGTTTGGGGAAGAATCCTCTTTGGGACCACAGTGTTATGATTCAGATATTCCCAGGTCAGAAGGTTCCACTATAATCAACTTGTCTAACCTGCTGTATAACACAGGCCACAGAGTTTCCCCAAAATAATTCTTGTTTTGAATTAAAGCAGGAAAAAATCCAATCATGATTTAAAAATTGCTAGTGATGATGAATCAAGAAATATCCTTAAGTTGTTCCAATGGTTAATTACCCTCATTGTTAAAAAGTTGCACCTTAATTCCAATCTAAAATTTATTTGTGCCTGCAGGCCCTGATTCAACAAAGCACTTAAACTTATGCTTAACTTTAAGTGTGGGAATAGGCCCCTTGAAGTTAATAGACTAGGAAAAATCAATGTGGGCAGGCTGTGTTGGTGGGTGGTGTCTGCCTACTGAACTCCCTCCCTCCCTCCAATAATCCATCTGATCTTGCTTGTTAAACACAGGAGGTCAATGAGAGTAGTCATGTGCCTAAATTTAAGCATGTGCTTAACTAATAAAGTTAAGTGCTTTGTCAGATGGGAGCCACAGTCATGGCACAGAACTTCCTTTAGAAAAGGAGAGGAAAAACAAGTCGTCCAAAAATGATGCTGGCACATCAGAAGATCTGACACGTTTTGCAGGCAGGCAGTAAAACTTTGTAGGAAACAGTTACACCAAACAATACTGTTTATAGAGTTAAAACAACGGATAGACATGAGGTTCAGAGTCCTTCTCTGATTCTCCTAGTGTTAAGAAAGAGGAGGATCCATATTATAGGATATGGAGAATAACGGTTGTGATATTTCATTTTAATTGGTGGGTTCTAAGAATTCTGAATTTCTCTATTCAGTCTTTCACGAGAGACTTACTTTTGAATTGGGTAATCATCACAGCAGGACTTAAGTTGGTTTTTATAAACAGAGGGTTTCAAAAGAACCCAGTTATATTAAATATTTAGAAACCTAATTTGTAAGGAAATTGTGTAGGTGTTAATATGATGTTGCTGCAGGTCCCTTTGTGTAAATTGCAGAGAGTATCGGCTGGATTCTAAGAGAAAACTTTAGATGTTCAAAACACCAATATTTTGACTGCTGTATTTTCAGCCAAATTCATCTTACAGTTATATTTGTGCAACTCCACTGTGGTTATGAATCCATAGAAATGATAGCTAAGTAGGAACTACTGGTTCATCTTTATCCATGCCCTTACAATCAGAATTGTCATCTGTAAAATATCCTCAAGCTTTTGTCCAGTCTCCTTTTAAAAGATTGCAGTGATGGGACTTCCGCCAATTCCCAAAGGGGTTGTACGGATAAGAATGAGAGAGATCCAAAACTTATTAGAGTCCACAAGAATAATTTGTGGTGGGATCTAGAAAGCCCTTAAATAAATAACCATTTTAATGAACTTTTGAAAATTCTCTGATAAAGTAAGGGACCTCAATAGGTCATCTAGTCCAGTACCCCGTGCTGAGAGAGGACTAAGTATTATCTGGACCATCCCTGACAGGTGTTTGTCTAACTTGTTCTTAACAACCTCTCATGACAGAGATCCCTATGTAATTTGTTCCAGTGCTTAACTACCCTGACAGGAAGTGTTTCCTAATGTCTAATCTAAATCTCCCATGCTTCTGCTTAAATTAAATTAATGGAGATATCCTATCTCCTAGAACTGGAAGGGACCTTAAAAGGTCATCGAGTCCAGCCCCCTGCTTTCACTAGCAGGACCAAGTACTGATTTTTGCCCCAGACCCCCAAGTGGGCCCCTCAAGGATTGAACTCACAACCCTGGGTCTAACAGACCAATGCTCAAACCACTGAGCTATCCCTCCCCACATGTCATTGGTAATACTCGTACTGGCTTTGCAGTTGATAGAGACTCTCCCTCCCACTGGCACTGCCAGAGATTCCAGGGACTGAGTCATCACAGTTTGCCCAGAGGAGTCTGGATAGACAGAGAAGATGGGAAGGGAATTAACAGTGATATAATACTGAATATGGCAAGCATTCAGATGCTGAAACACAGTTTGAATTTTCCAGTGTGAATTTATACTAAAATACAACAGTAGTTAAGCCCATTACTCTTTGTCCTGTCCTCAGGGGTTAAGGAGAACAATTTATCACCCTCCTCTTTATAACAACCTTTTACATACTTGAAGACTGTTATGTCCCCCCTTGGTCTTCTCTTCTCCAGACTAAATAACCCCCTTTTATTAATCTTTCCTCATAAGTCATGTTTTCTAGACCTTTAATCATTTTTGTTGCTCTCCTCTGGACTTTTTTTAACTTTTCCACATCTTTCCTGAAGTATGGTGCCCAGAAATGGACACAATACTCCACTTGAGGCCTTACCAGTGCTGAGAAGAGTAGAAGAATTATTTCTCATGTCTTGCTTACAACACTCCTGCTAATACATTCCCTTCTCATTGAATAATGGTCCTACCCTGTCCTCAGTGGCGGATTAATAATTTTGCCACCCCTAGGCCGGGAAATAATTGCCGCCCTGGCCCCGCCCCGACTCCGCCCTTTTCCCGCCCCCATTCCAACCCCCTCCCCAAAGTCCCCGCCCCAACTCCGCCCCCTCCCTTCCCCTATTGGATCCCTTCCCCAAATCCCCGCCGCCGGCCCCGCCTCTTCCCCCAGCGCGCGGCGTTCCCCCTCCTCCCCCCTCCCTCCCTGCCCCGCGAAACAGCTGTTTCGCGGCGCAAGCGCTGGGAGGGGAGAGAAACAGGGCGGCCCGCTTGCGGCCCGCTTGCAGAGGAGGTGGAGGTGAGCTGGAGCAGGGGGGCGGGGCGTGGAGGGGAGCTCTCACCCCTGGAAATTTGCCGCCCTAGGCCTAGGCCTTGTCGGCCTAGGCAATAATATGGCGCTGCCTGTCCTTGGTCTTCCTCTTACTTCTCATGTACTTGTAAAATGTTTTCTTGTTACCATTTATGTCCCTGGCATGCACTCACCTTCTAAGTGCCTCCTAGTGGCTGAGTGTGGTATTGCAATCTTTTCCCCACTTTTGGAACCTGCTGTAGGTTGCAGACCTTGCTAATCAGGTCTTTAATGGCTCACCCACCTAGCCAAGTCACACAGTCAAAATGGACCCCTTCCAGGGTAGCAAAGAGTTCACCAAACTGTTTGCCCTTACCAGGTTTTTCAGGCCCATCTCTGGGCCCTATAAATCCAACACTTCACTCAGGCTTCTAAAGGAACCTTGTCTCCTTGGGGCTTAGGCCACTTTATTAGTGGCTGGGGGGTGAGGGGGAACCCAGGTTCCAATCCAGAGACTCTATAAACAGAAGCCATATATATATACTGCTTCCTTTAATTATACCTATACCCCGATATAACACGAATTTGGATGTAATGCGATAAAACAGTGCTCTGGGGGGGGGCGGGGCTGCGTGCTCCGGCGGATCAAAGCAAGTTCGATATAACGCGGTAAGATTTTTTTGGCTCCCGAGGACAGCGTTATATCGGGGTAGAGGTGTAGTTGCTGCTGCATTCCCCGGGTTTCTTCCCACCTAGTCCCTTTACCTGTTACCTTAGGGTTAGATTTTTCAGATTCTCTTGCTCCCAGATTTAGCAAATGCAGCCTATCAAGTGCCTTTGGCCAGAGCACCCTTCTTTGCCCCAGCCAGGAATTGACCTGCTAAACCCCTGAAGCTCCTTGTATCTCTGCTTGCTGGGCTCTGATTAGCTGTTTCCATGAGGCAGACCCGGAGGACCCACCTTCTCTGCTTCTTCCTGGGGAGGGGTGTAGTTGGACTGCAGGGCCGCCAGCAGGTATACCCCGTCACAGTCCCTTAAGCCACAGTGATTTCTGACCATACTTCCTATCTTTACTATGCATTGGGATAGTTTGCTCTTGTGTCCTTAATAATGTCTTTTTTAAAAACTGCCAACTCCCTGGTCTCTCTTTCCCCCCACCCCCATTAGATTTTCTTCCCACAGAATCTTACCTTCCAATTATCTGATTTTTGCTAAATTCTGCATTCTTGAAGTTCATTGTCTTTATTCTTCTGTTTTCCCTCCTACTGTTCCTTAGAATCATGAATCGGGACTAGAGGGATAACATTTTCAGTGAGGGGACCTTTGACTCTGAAATTCACACCCCTTCCCCCCTTTTGATCCAATAGAAGTTGAATTTATTGACCTTCAGGTCACTTGGAAATAGAATAGGAAAGCCTATTCTATTTCACACAGGATACTGATGAAGAAGAGAGAGGGGGAGGAGTTAGTTTTCATGGCAGGTAGATTTTTGTAGTTAATATTGTGTCTATCTGGATGTATTTGCGATAGGTGTTCTATTTTCTTTCAGAAAACCTTGGAAAAGTCCAAATAACTGTGGCACAGGTGAACTCCTGACTTTAACTACATTAGCCCAGTTCATTTAGTCATTCAGAAATAGACTTGACCATTCAATTCAGAATATACTGTAGAAGACAATGGTATACCATCTCTCCAAATGCCCATAGAGGTACTACAAGGCTCACTTATTTTAGTTGGTTTATTTTTGACTACTGCTTGGCTCTGACTTTTGTTTCTTAGTTTTATCACCTTGTCCCCCTGCCCTCCCCGCACCACCACCTCCGTTCTTTGCACCCAGTGGGGAACTGAACCATTTTTGATTCTGGAAAAGTTGGCAGTTGCCCAAAGGTTATTGGAGTGGGTAATTGACCCAGCACAGATGCTCATTTTTAATGGGAACCTAGAGAACCAGTCCTAAAAAGCCAAAAGCACTACTACTGGTTTGCACATTAGTGATTTGGAACTGCTGACTCATGTAGTACAAGAGGAAAGCAAGGGTTATTTTATGTAGCTATTTTGTAGAGAGATGATTATGATGGAATGGACCCTTGTATTCACACCCTACACGTTATTGTAATAATCTTTGTACAAGGCATGTCTTGGGAGGTACCATTTGAAAATTCATAACTTGCTGATCAGTAATATCACAGTAAAATGCACGTAAGAACATTATGTGTAAAGTTATGAACATAAGCTGAAATCATGACTGAAGTGTGTTTCCCAGATAAGTCTGGGGAGTGTTTAAACTAGTTTCTCAGAGACAAAGGGCAAGCTGATGCAGGCCAAATATCAACAAAGCTAATGGGCTATCACCTATAAAGTGGCCAGTCTTTGGCAAGAAAGGTCGGCAGAGACAAAAATCTGCTTGTTAGCAGAGAAAGAGCATGAGGTCTCCTTCCTCCACCAGCACCCTGTCTCTTGGTTATCAGATGGGCATGCTTTTCAAAGAGGGACTGAAACTATAAAAAGGAGGGACAAACACGCAAAGACACCTCTCTGTCTCTCCCTGCCCATCACACTCTCTGCACCTGAGGAGACAAAGGAAACAGCTGTTGTACTTTGGGGGTGGGGGCCTGATCTGAAGTGTTTGGTCAGTAATGCTGTTGGAAGTATGTGGTGAGAAATTTTGCTTTAAATCCAGCATAATTAAGTTAGCCACTAGAAAGCATTGTATCTTTGTTTTTCTTGTAACCATGTCTGACTCTGGTGACTCATTGCTTGTACTCACTTAAAATCTATCTATTTATAATTAAATCAACTTGCTTTATTTTTTTATCTAATCCAGTGTGTTTAAATTAAATTGTTTGGGTCACTCCATTTAAGGTGCTAAACTAGTATATATTATTCCTTTAAAGGAATAATGAACATAATACTTTTGAACTGTCCAGGAGAAGGCTGGACAGTACAAGACACACTGTTTGGGGGAACATCCAGGACTGGGAGTGTGTTGGGATCACCCAGAAGAAGTAACCAAAGTTGGTCAAAGCCAGAGTGTAACTCAAGTGTGGCTGGCAGGCTGCAGTTACACAGAGACACTCAGGATGTGACTGGCATGCTGGAAGGCTGCTTGTGAGCATCCCAGGTGGGAGCTACTGCCGCAAAATATTGCAAGGCACCCAAGGTTGCAGGGTAGTGGTGACACAGAGCCTCACTGGTCTGGATCACACCCTGACCTCAGCATGTCACAATGATGTGATGACCACCTGGCATAGACCATCAGCAGAGTTTGAACTCTGAGTGTGACGTTGTCCCCCATAATGCTTTATAGAAATATGCTTATGAGTGTAAATATGACATAACTGGAATATGTTTTACGCTAGATATGCCATGTAACATATCTTTGCAAAGGTTATGTTCTACTAAATGTATTCATCCTATTCGTATGCATGTATCATTTTTATATCTGAAGTTATGAGCATTGGCTCTATGCTTGTATTTAAAGTGTTTGCTGTAGGAAGCACAGAAGGCAGATTTGGTCAACATAGTATGAAGAGGTTATTCAAGTAATTGGGAGTATTTAGCTAACAATGGACCTTGAGAGATGCCAATCCACATCTGAGCTTTCCTGGGAATGTTCAAACTAACATGTAAACAATGGTGTTGGCCTGTAAAGAACTGAGTCATGCATGGA
Source organism: Emys orbicularis (assembly GCF_028017835.1). Classification (NCBI taxonomy): domain Eukaryota; kingdom Metazoa; phylum Chordata; order Testudines; family Emydidae; genus Emys; species Emys orbicularis. The sequence continues at coordinate 132,374,539 of NC_088687.1, read as the reverse complement.
CATGTGACTTGCCCATGTGACTCCAAAACTCCATCTTGTAGCTGTGATTCTGCACAGGAGAACACAAGGGGTCTCCACTCACAAGAGAGAGACTATATAAGGCCTTGGGAAACCCCTCCATTTTGTTTTCAGCTGGCTCAAGAGATAGCCTCTCCACCCCAAAGAGATGCCTGAAAGAAAGTGGAACAAAAAACAGTAACTATGGGGGTGTGAGTGATTGCTGGACCCAGACTAGGAAGGAGTCTAGTGTGTCAAAGAAGCTTATTGGAACATCTCTGAGGGTGAGATTTACCTGCATTTAGTTTCCTACTGTATTACGCTTAGACCTTCATGTTTTTGTTTTATTTTGTTTGGCAATTTACTTTGTTCTGTCTGTTATTACTTGGAACCCCTTAAATCCTACTTTTTATATTTAATAAAATCACTTTTTGCCTATTAATTAACCCAGAGCAAGTAATTAATTCCTGGGGGAGCAAACAGCTGTGCATATCTCTCTATCAGTGTTACAGAGGGCGAACAATTTATGAGTTTACCCTGTATAAGCTTTATACAGAGTAAAACGGATTTATTTGGGGGTTGGATCCCACTGGGAACTGGGTGTTGGAGACAGGAGCACTTCTTAAGCTGTTTTCAGTTAAGCCTGCAGCTTTTGGGGGATGTGGTTCAGACCTGGGTCTGTGTTTGTAGCAGGTTAGCATCTCTGGCACAACCAGGCGAGGTACTGAAGTCCCAAGTTGCCAGGGAAAACGGGTTTAGCGGTAGTCTCAGCACATCAGGTGGCAGTCCCAAGGGGGTTTCTGTGACCCAACCTGTCACACTGAGCCTTCAGCATAAAAGCACAGATCTTTACCACTTGGACTAAAGGAGTAATTCCACTAGCTAGCAGCAGTAGTTGGCTGTTACCTTCTCTTGTAAACCAGCCACTACTGGGGGACATGACGTATACTTTACAAGCAGGTGATATAACATCTAAACAGCTAGTATGTCTGTAGCCATACTTCAAATCTCAGCTCTTGAATGTGTGCAGGAGAGCAATTCACATGGAAACTGTGGCATTGAAACATGGTGTAAGGGAAAACTGATGTGGGGGAAGGCATTGTGCTAGTAACACTCCATTATTTTCACTCCTAGTTGCCTTGCACTTGGAAACAGTCGAGATTGTTCAACCTGAAGAGGTAGTTTTACTGAGCTGGCATGTGTCATTTGTTGCCAAGGCAATAGAGAAAGCTGTACCATTTAAAGTTGTTTGAAAGAAAGTGGGTAATTGAATAGAAAGGACTCAGCTTGTCCGTCTCTCAACTTGATATCACATAATGTGCCTGGAATTAATGTTTTCCTCCTGCAAGAACTAGCATGTTTTCTGTAAATAAAAAAAAGATGGAATTCAAATGCACCTAGGAGGAGTTGTTATGATCATTGTCACAAAGAAAATAGGAGTTAGCAGCTGCCTTGGTGTTTTCAATGTGATATCTGATTCTCTGCTTTAGTGTTTTCAAGTCCAGCTGGGTAAGATTTCACTAATTCTAGCTACTCCATTTGCAGCACTACAACTGAAAGAGCAGAGACCAAGGAAGAAAACTTCTGACTTTCCTTAGTCTGAGTATCACAAAGACTAAGATTGCTGGAGGGTTTCTAGAATTCCAATGAAAAGGTGATTCTGGGGTGGGGAGAAACATTGAATTGGTTATCGGCTAGAGCAGGTGAATTAAATACCTCCAGTTTGTGCCCTTTCTTGTGAACAGCATTAAAATAACAGTTTTTAAAAGTCCCAGTTGCTACATCTATTGTAACAAATGTGTGGCAATCTAAGCACTTCACAGTTGTCGTTAAACTACACACCTTTGCTTGTTGCAGTGAATTTGCAAATAGCCGAGAGCCAAAATTCTCTTTTTCCAAAAACGAAGGCCCCTATCACATGAGTTAGAAGAGAATATCCTTGAGGTGTTAGCTGTATTGGGCCTTTGAGATGTAACGGAGTTGTTCTGTTTCAATACGGGAGAAGGCTGTAATACTATTCCTGATTGCCTAAGGTGCCAAAAAAATTCAAAATTCTGTGCACAATATTTTAAGGTTCTGCATAATTCTGCAAATTTTATTTGTCAAATAAATGTGGAGGCTCCAGCATGACATTGGGGAGCACAGGCCACTGGCTGCCCGGAGATGGGTGATCACTGTGCAGCTCCCCCGCCCAACCCCCGGACACGGACTCAGTGGTGAGGCTGCACCCAACCCTGACACAGTGCAAGGACCAGGCCTGCACCAGAAACACCCCAGGGCCCTGCCCTTCCATGCCAGGTGCACCAGATATGGGGACGCAGGCTCAGTAAGGCAGGATCCAAGCGTGGAGGAAGCCAGGTCTGGGTTGAGAGGGTTCTGTGCGGGCGGCTCAGTGGGAGATACGGGTGCGGGGAGGGATCTAGATGCACAGGGGCTTGCTAGGACATTCTGGGTGCAACGGTAATGGGACTCTGCAGGGGGAACCAGGTGAACGTGCTAGGGGCTCAGCAAGGGAGGTCTGGCTGTGGGGAGATAGAGCTCGGCAGGGGGTCTGGTGTGGGGGGCTCAGTGGGGGGTCCAGATGCTGGGGGAGTGGGGCTCAGTGGGGTGGGGATCCAGGTGCAGCTGGTTTGGGCTTGGTGGGCTGAGGATCCGGCTGCGGGTGGCTCGTCTGGGTGGTCCAGGTGCAGGGGGAATGGGGCTCATCAAGGGGGTTCTGAGTGCAGGGGGGTAAAGTTCAGCGGGAGGGTTTGGGTATGAGGAGGTCTGGATGCAGGGGGGTTGGGTGGATGGGGGAGCAGCTCCCTGTACAGGGATCCCTCCCCCTGCAGCTGAAGAGCGATGGGTGCAGGAAGCGTGGGGGCGGGGGGAGAGTTTTCAGAGCTTCCTGCAGAGGAAATCCCGTCCTCTCCAGCCCAGCCAGGACTAGCAGCTGAGTCCGGCGCAGGGTAGGAGCCATCAACCGTGTCATCCCCAGTCCTGCTCCCCACCCTACAGGTATTTACCTCTCTGCCAGGTGCCCTGGCCACCCGAAACATACTGCTGGGGAGGGTCGCATGACCGCTCTTCTGGCTTACCTTTGCTTTCCTGTCAGAAAGTCCTTTTTCTGAGGGGAAGCAGAGACATCTGCAGGGGACATAAATTCTGCGCATGTGCAGTGGTGCAGAATTCCCCCAGGAGTATAGTATACACATATGGCAGCATTGCAAAACAATACAGGTTCACCTGCTCCAAAATGCTCTGGCTCCTGCCACTAAAACGTAAGGGGCATATGTTAGCTGTTATAGATATGGGGCTGGATCATACAACCCCTGCTCATTTTGGTGAGTGTTTACTCATGCGAGTAGTTGGTAAATACTCATCGCCATGTAAGGATTGCACACCTACTGTACAGTGTTTGTACAGAACATGCCACATTGTGGTTGAGCAGTTCTTGTCACATCCAGTACGTAGCAGTGATATACACACAGATTCGCTCCTTTAGAGCTAAAGCATTTTTTATAGCTTACACTGTGGTTGTGCTGAAGGTGAACCTGAACCATTGTACCCACAAGGCCAAAGCCCTGACCAGTGGGTGGACAGTAAAAAAATCTACTTAGTCTGGGTTGTTGCATCCTGTAACAGAGTCTGAGTGCGTCTCATTGTGAGGAATTGTCAGATTCATTTGCAGATAAAATCACTTGAATTTGAACTGGTTTTTCTGCCTCTATGCAGCAGAGTGTTCTCTGGTTCAGTATTACCAGGGGTTACTCACCAAGGCTCTGGCATGTGAGATCCATGCTTCTGATGGTTGGAAAAAGGTCACTAGGGAGGTATTGAGGCCACTATCAGAGTAGAATGTAACAAACTTATTTGGGCATAAGCTTTTGTGGGCTAAAACCCACTTCATCAGATGCATGGAGTGGAAAATACAGTAGGAAGATATATAGATAGAGAGAGAGTACATGAAAAGATGGGGGTTGCCTTACCAATTCTAATGAGACAATTCAATTAAAGTGGGCTATTATAAGCAGGAGGAAAAATCACTTTTGTATTGATAATCAGGGTGGCCCATTTCAAACAGTTGACAAGAAGGTGTGAGTAACAGTAGGGGGGAAAATTAGCATGGGGAAATAGTTGTTAGTTTTCCTTTCCTTTCTTTTTACATCGGGAGCGTTAGGACGCTTCGGGTGCTTCAGTGTGTGTGTTTTCCCATTCGGAGCCATTTGCAAGTTTGGAAGGCTGGCCGAAAGAGGAGTATTTTTCACCAAAGAGTTGGCTTTCTGCACATGTAGGGCCCTTGGAAGCAAAGTTTAGCTAGGTGAATGCGTCTGAATGGGGTTTCTACAGTGCCTCAATAGCCTGTGATCAACTCTCGGTATGCGCGTTTGTCTTCGGCTAGGTCGAGTCCCGTACCTGCGTCTTCCCTGTGTCCCAGGGATGGCTACTGTGAGGCCAGCAGAATTCGTGAGAAAAAGGGGTAGAGGAGGAAGCACCTCAATCTGACTTAGAGTGGTGGTGCCCCTGGGCAGAGTGGTCCTCCTGCTCCTTCCTGTCTGAGGTCTGTGCTCCAGTGTGGGCTTGGGGGGCTGCCTGTGGGCGCTGGGAGGATGGGAACTGCCAAGCTCCCCCTGGGCAGTCCGACTATGAAGCCTCTCCCCTAGTTTGGGGTGCCGAGTATTAAATCTTCCTCTGTGGCTTTGGGCTGGAGAGCATGATCCGCCCTTGGGTCCATTTGGGTGGAGATGGAGTCTGGCAAGAATTCGGGCCATCAGGTCAACCCATTTGGGATAATGGGGGCCAGCCAGCAGCCCTGGGATGTTGCTTCCTGGGCCGCCAGCTCAAGCCTCGTCTCCTATGAGCTGGGAAGGCAGCTGGCCACGCTCAGCCTTCTCCTCCCCTCCAGGGGCCCAAGTCCCTTCCCGCCAGCAGGTCGAGCAAGGAGCCCAGAGAGGGGAGGAAAGGAGTTGGCCGGAGCTTCCCCCTGCCCCACCAGGGCTCTTGCCTGCTCCCTGCCAGCCACTCAGCCCATCTGGTTTTCTCATTTTGGCCTCTCCGAGCCCTAGCAGTCAGCCAAAAGGGCAGAAGCCACCCTCTCCAGCCAGGACACGGAGTGACCAGCGTGGGGCTTGAACCCACGACCTTGGCGTTATTAGCACCACGCTCTAACCAGCTGAGCTAGCTGGCTCATGGGCAGCCATGCCTTGCCTGACCCTTTTGGAAGGATTCACCGGCTGGCTCAGGGATGGCGTGGCCTCCGGTATGGCATGGTTGGATCAAGAGGCTTGTTGGCAAGCCAGGGGAATTAGCTCAAGTGGTAGAGCGCTCGCTTCGCATGCGAGAGGCAGCGGGTTCAATGCCCGCATTCTCCAGTCTCCAGGGAGCAACGGTACCTTCGCTTGCCCTGCTTTTAGAAGCCATTGACAGTCAGCGGGATGAGCTCCTCCAGTGGCCTCCATCCCTCTCCTCGCTTCCCTTGGCCTCCCAAGAAGCCAGCCCTTGCGGAGCAGGAAAGCTCTTCGTCCCCAGCCCTTCTCCCCCTTGTGCTAGCTGGGAGGCCAGAGACAGTTAGCTCAACTGGAAGAGCGCGGGAGAAGTACTGAAATCGATACACATCTTCTCCAGCCTGATCTGCTGTAGTGTGGGACCTGCCCCTTTCTTGCTGAGCTGTCACTAGAGCACGATCCCTTTCCCACTCCCTCCCTGGCTCCCTGCTAGTCTTCACAAAGCTGATTGGCTGGGAGGGAGTGCCACTCAGATACAGACTTACTCACATCCCAGGGGTCCATGAAGGCAATGAGGAGATGGGCAGCGGGGGCAGGTGATACCAGCTCAGCTGAGACCATGAGACCACACAGCCTCCTGATCTCAGCCACCATGGCAGCCGTGGACCAGAGCACACAGACAGCTTGGAGAAAGCCACAGTGGGGAAGGGCTGCGTTGGTCTGAACAGGGAGTCTGCGGGTGTCTATCCTGGCGGAGGCAGGGTCGTTTTCCTGTATGCTGTGCCAGGGGCCAGGGAGCCCGTGTGAGCCCCACTAGAGTTCCTGAGCTGGGCCTGCTCCTGGCTTTGCTTGGGTTAGAGGAAAGTGGGGAAGATAAGAACGGCCCTCCTAGGTGAGACCACTGGTCCATCTAGCCCACTATCATGTCTTCTGACCGTAGCCTATGCCAGGTGCTTCAGAGGCGATGGCCAGAGCAGGCAAGCATCAAGCGATCTATCCCTGCGTTGTCTTCTGACGTTTGGTGCTAGTTCCAGGGTCTAAGTCTCACCCCCCGACACACTCCAGGGAGGGAGCGTTGGTGTTTGTGCCGAGGCTTGTGGCTGGGACTCGGGCCCCTTCCCCACCTCTGGGTAGCCCCCCATCTCAGGCTGTGGTCTGCTTAAGGCCACAGAGACCTGGCCTTTTTTGCCTGGTGCCTAGGAGGCAGGCCAGCTGTGGGGAATTAGCTCAAGCGGTAGAGCGCTCGCTTTGCATGCAAGAGGTAGTGGGGTCGATGCCCACATTCTCCAAGCAGTCGACTCTGGGCTCCTGGTGGGCGTGCCAGCTGACTTTTGGCCTTGCTGTCCGTAGCAGTCAGGCCGAAAATCAAAAGCCATCCTCCCCAGGCCCACAGCCGCCCAGTGGCTCCATTAGCGCCACACTTTGACCAGCTGAACTAGGCAACCCACGGGAAGCTTCTGAAGGTGTCCCCCTGGTGCGGGCTCGGACGCGAAAAGCACCTGGAAGTTCATCAGCTGTGGCAAGAAGCGTGAAGAGTAGGAGTAGGGATGGGGCCGTAGCTTTCCACGTCATCTCAATTTGGGCAGCTTTCCATTCCCCCTTTCTCTGTAACGGCCCTCCCACTGGTTTCATTTGCGGAGCTGTACACTTCTGGCAGGGTGGCCATTTAGAAATCTTTTCCTTTCTTTTCTTTTTAGATCGGGAGCGTTAGGACACTTCGGGTGCTTCAGTGTGTGTGTTTTCCCATTCGGAGCCATTTGCAAGTTTGGAAGGCTGGCCGAAAGAGGAGTATTTTTCACCAAAGAGTTGGCTTTCTGCACATGTAGGGCCCTTGGAAGCAAAGTTTAGCTAGGTGAATGCGTCTGAATGGGGTTTCTACAGTGCCTCAATAGCCTGTGATCAACTCTCGGTATGCGTGTTTGTCTTCGGCTAGGTCGAGTCCCGTGCCTGCGTCTTCCCGGTGTCCCAGGGATGGCTACTGTGAGGCCAGCAGAATTTGTGAGAAAAAGGGGTAGAGGAGGAAGCACCTCAATCTGACTTAGAGTGGTGGTGCCCCTGGGCAGAGTGCTCCTCCTGCTCTTTCCTGTCTGAGGTCTGTGCTCCAGTGTGGGCTTGGGGGGCTGCCTGTGGGCGCTGGGAGGATGGGAACTGCCAAGCTCCCCCTGGGCAGTCCGACTCTGAAGCCTCTCCCCTAGCTTGGGGTGCCGAGTATTAAGTCTTCCTCTGTGGCTTGGAGAGCATGATCGGCCCTTGGGTCCATTTGGGTGGAGATGGAGTCTGGCAAGAATTCGGGCCATCAGGTCAACCCATTGGGGACAATGGGGGCCAGCCAGCAGCCCTGGGATGTTGCTTCCTGGGCTGCCAGCTCAACCCTCATCTCCTAAGAGCTGGGAAGGCAGCTGGCCACACTCAGCCTTCTCGCCTCCACAGGCCCAAGTCCATTTCCGCCAGCAGGTCGAGCAAGGAGCCCAGAGAGGGGAGGAAAGGAGGTGGCTGGAGCCTTCCCCCTGCCACCCTCACCTTGCCTGGGCTGTCCGGCCCCTTCCCCCACCAGGGCTCTTGCCTGCTCCCTGCAAGCTGCTCAGCCCATCTGGTTTTCTCATTTTGGCCTCTCCGAGCCCTAGCAGTCAGCCAAAAGTGCAGAAGCCACCCTCTCCATCCAGCACACGGAGTGGTCAGCCTGAGGCTTGAACCCATTACCTTTGTGTTAGTAGTTCCACACACTAACCAGCTGAGCTAGCTGGCCTACAGGAATTGAGTGTTTGCCTGACCCTTTTGGAAGGAGCCACCAGCTGGCGCAGGGACAGGGTGGCCTCCGGTATGACATGTGTAGATCAAGAACTTCGTAGGTAAGGCTTAGCTCAAATGGTAGCGTGCTCGCTTAGCGTTCAAGAGGCAGCAGGATCAATGCCTGCATTCTCCAGCAGCGTGGTAGTGATGGTATTTTTGCTTGCCCTTCTTTTAGAAGCCATCGACAGTCAGCAGGCTGAGCTCCTCCAGTGGCCTCTCTCCCCGCTTGGCCTCCCAAAAAGCCAGCCCTTGCGGAGCAGAAAGCTGTCCATCCCTCTGATGTTATGAGTGTGATATAATATCTCATTGAAAGGTGACACAGGGCCAGAAAGAGTTAATTAACACACAGACTGACCTGATCCATGGCCAAACTTTAAAGATTTGTTAGGAAGATATGTAAATGAATAGAGCTTTGAAATGCAAGCCTGCATTGTTAGAGATAGAAGGGTTGCTGTTTGCTCAGGCCTTGTGATGTAAGCAAACAAGGCTTGTCTATTACTATGGCTTTGATTCAAAGATCAAAAAGAGGAGTATTAATATTTAGGAAGACACTTGAGTGAAATAGTATTATTGTTTATATGTCTCGTTGAAGGTTGTGGTAACCTGTATCTGAACTTTTTAATGGATAAATTACCCTGTGCTAATTGCCATGATGTTTGGGAGAAGGAAAGTTAAGCCTATTGTTTTCTCATGCCAAAAGGCTGCTGGAAATGTATAAAAATGCTGGGACACAATCCTTCTTCATCTCAGATTTGATTTGGGTTTCAAGAAGGGGAAACCCTAAGCCATAAGAATTGAGATCCCCAGTCACTGACTGGAGTCACCCTGAATATGGACACTGGACTATAACCTATGGACTATTTCTGAAAGGACTTTTGGCAACTACAAACTCATTTCTGCTATGTATCTGGACCCCAAGAAATTGAACTCAAGTCTGTAGGTATATTGATCTTTCAACCAACTCTCTCTCTCTTTTCTTTTTTTAATAAATTTTAGTTTAGTTAATAAGAATTGGCTATAAGCATGTATTTTGGGTAAGATCTAAATTGTCATTTGACCTGGGTGTGTGGCTGATCCTTTGGGATTGGAAGAACCTTTTATTTTATATGATGAAATAAGATTTTCAGTAATCGTCATCATATCTGACATGTGTGTCTGGGTGGTGTCCTGAGGCTGGGCACTTTAAGGGAACTGCATTATTTGAACTTCTATATTACCTCACTGGTTACTCAGAAGCTGTTTTGTGCTGGCTTGGTAAATCTAAGTATTGGAATATCCACCAGCTTTTGGGGTTTGTCTGCCCCATTCTTTTTGCAGTTCACCCTAATTGAGTGACCTCAGCTGGCTCCCATAGGCAGCATCATCACAGTCCCCGGCCCTTCTCCCCCTTGCAGTGCTTGGGAGGATGGAGCCAGGTTGGGGAAGTTAGCTCAAATGGAAGAGCATGGGAGAAGTGGTGAGATGGATACACATATTCTCCAGCCTGCTCTGCTGTAGTGGGGGAACAGTATCCCTGATAATGTCACGGCAAACCTGGTGGCTGAACTTTGTAACTTTGTCCTCACCTACAACTATTTCACATTTGGGAACAATGTGTACCTTCAAGTCAGCGGCACTGCTATGGGTACCCGCATGGCCCCACAGTATGCCAACATTTTAATGGCTGACTTAGAACAACGCTTCCTGAGCTCTCGTCCCCTAACGCCCCTACTCTACTTGCGCTACATTGATGACATCTTCATCATCTGGACCCATGGAAAAGAAGCCCTTGAGGAATTCCACCTGGATTTCAACAATTTCCATCCCATCATCAATTTCAGCCTGGACCAGTCCACTCAAGAGATCTACTTCCTGGACACTACAGTGCAAATAAGCGATGGTCACATAAACACCACCCTATACCAAAAACCTACTGACCGCTATACTTACCTACATGCCTCCAGCTTTCATCCAGACCACACCACTCGATCCAAGCTCTAAGATACAACTGCATTTGCTCCAATCCCTCAGACAGAGACAAACACCTACAGGATCTCTATCAAGCGTTCTTAAAACTACAATACCCACCTGCTGAAGTGAAGAAACAGATTGACAGAGCCAGAAGAGTACCCAGAAGTCACCTACTCCAGGATAGGCCCAACAAAGAAAGTACCAGAACGCCACTAGCCATCACCTTCAGCCCCCAACTAAAACCTCTCCAGCGCATCATCAAGGATCTACAATCTATCCTGAAGGACGATCCCTCACTCTCACAGACTTTGGGAGACAGGCCAGTCCTCGCTTACAGACAGCCCCCAAACCTGAAGCAAATACTCACCAGCAACTACACACCACACAACAAAAACACTAACCCAGGAACCTATTCTTGCAACAAACCCTGTTGCCAATTCTGTCCACATATCTATTCAAGGGACACCATCATAGGACCTAATCACATCAGCCACACCATCAGGGGCTTGTTCACCTGCACATCTACCAGTGTGATATATGCCATCATGTGCCAGCAATGCCCTTCTGCCATGTATATTGGCCAAACTGGACAGTCTCTACGCAAAAGAATAAATGGACACAAATCAGACGTCATGAATTATAACGTTCAAAAACCAGTCGGAGAACATTTCAACCTCCCTGGACACTCCATTACAGACTTAAAAGTGGCAATTCTTCAACAAAAAACTTCAAAAACAGATTCCAACGAGAAACTGCAGAACTGGAATTAATTTGCAAACTGGACATCATCAAATTAGGCCTGAATAAAGACTGGAAGTGGATGGATCATTACATAAACTAAAAACTATTTCCCCATGCTAATTTTCCCCCCTACTGTTACTCACACCTTCTTGTCAACTGTTTGAAATGGGCCACCCTGATTACCACTACAAAAGTGATTTTTCCTCCTGCTGATAATAGCCCATTTTAATTGAATTGTCTCATTAGAATTGGTAAGGCAACTCCCATCTTTTCGTGTGTGTGTGTGTGTGTGTGTGTGTGTGTGTAATATATATATCTTCCTACTGTATTTTCCACTCCATGCCACAAGTACTCCTAGTTGTTTTTGCTGATACAGACTAACACCGTAACACGGCTACCACTCTGAAACCTATCAGAGTAGAATGTCAACTGGCTCTTGCAGAAGCCCAGGAACCCAATTTCTCCTAAAGAACCTGGCTCAACAAACCACTTCTCGGCACTGATCTTCTCTCCAGTTATTGCCCTGTCCTTGATTCTTTCCTTTCTGGGGAAGATTACTGAGCATGAGACTTGCCCCACTGGATCAGACCTAAGTACACTATCCTGTCTCTGACAGTGGCTGGTACTGGATGCTTTAGAGCAGTGTCTGGTTCTCAAAGTGTAGGGGGGCACGGAGAAACGTTCAGGGGGGCACACAGTAGGGCTAGGGCCAGCCCCCAGGGGGGGGAGTACCATGCTTCCACCTCCACTCCACCTCCACCCCCATTCAAGTTCAGCTCCCAGTCCTGATCCGCCTCCAGGCCCAGCTCCGCCCTCACTTCCTCTCCGACCCCTGCTCCAGCCTCAGCCTAGCTCTGCCCACATTCCCTCTCTGCCTCCAGATCAGATCTGCCTCTAGCCCCAGTTCCTCCCCATCCCCAGTTCTGCCCCCAGCTCCACCTTCAGCTCAAGCTCCATTGCTGAGGAAGCCTTGGCTGTGCAGTAATAGAGGGGAGCATGGACGGCTTCCGTTACTGGTAAGCAGGGGTGTGAGTGGAAAAGTTTTGAGCATCACTGCTTTAGAGGACGGCGCAAGGCACCTGCAGTAACAGTTACAGGATAACCTGCCCCCAGGGAATGCTTCTTCCTGACCTCTGTTGGAGGATGGTTTATGCCCTGAAAAATGAGGGACTAACACTTTCCTAAAACATGTGTGTTTTAATATAACTCTGGAAGTTCTCCATATAAATGTCTAATGCCTTATTTAATTTTGTTAATATCATGGCCTTGATGTAGTCTTAATGTTATCTTGTGGCAATGAGTTCCACCAGTTAATTATGTGCTGTGTGTGTGTGTGGGGGGGGGGGAGTATTGAGACGTTGTGGCAAAGCAACTTGTAGTCTCCAAGTTCTTTGACTCCACTTAGTTTGATTTTTAGACCTGGGTATTTATACAGAGAGTTCCCTTTGGGGGTCCTTTCAAAGGGCTCTACTAAACTGGGTGACAGGGCAACAAAATGGCAGAGGAAATTCAATGTTGATAAGTGCAAAGTAACACACACTGGAAAAAATAAACCCAACTATAAATACAGAATGATGGAGTCTCAGTAAGCTGTTACCACTCAAGAAAGAAATCTTGGACATATGGATAGTTCTCTGAAAACATTTGCTCAATGTGCAGCGGCAGTCAAAAAAGCTAACAACGTTAGAAACTGCTAGGAATGGATTAGATAATAAGACAGAAAATAACATAGTGCCACTATGTAAATCTATCATATGCCCACGCCTTAAATACTGTGTGCAGTTTTGGTTGCCTCATCTCAAAAAGGATATATTAGAATTGGGAAAAGTAGGGAGAAGGGCAACACAACTGATGAGGGGTATGGAACAGCTTCCATATGCAGAAAGATTAAAAAGACTGGGACTGTTCAGCTTAGGAAAGAGATGACTAAGGGGGTGAATATGATCGAGGTCTATAAAATCATGAATGGTGTGGAGAAAGTGAATAGGAAAGTATTATTTACTCCTCCATACAACACAAGAGCTATGTGTTACCTGATGAAATTAATAGGCAGCAGGTTTAATACAAACAACGGAAATAGTTCTTCATACAACACCCAGTCAACCTGTGGAACTCATTGCTATGGGATATTGTGAAGGCCAAAACTATAACGGCGTTCAAAAAAGAATTGGTTCATGGAGGATAGGTCCATCAATGGCTATTGGCCAATATCATCAGGGATGCAACCCCATGCTCCAGATGTCTCTAAATCTACAACTCCCAGAAGCTGGGACTGGATGACAGGGGATGCATCTCGAAATTGCCCTGTTCTGTTCATTCCCTCTGAAGCACCTGACATTGGCCACTATCAGAAGACGGGATACTGGGCTAGATGGACCATTGGTCTGACCCAGTATGACCATTCTTATGTCCTGTGTGGGGCACCAAGGCCAGAGCTCTTTGACTCTTTTGGCTAAATCTTGTATTCAAATACGTCTTTCCTTCCTTTATTTTCACACAGGCCGAGTGTCAACAAGGATTCCACGATTGTATTTTCAATAATGATTATTTCAACAAAGTGCTTGGAAACCTTGTATGAGTCACACTTTGCACTGGGACGACCTTTGTCAAGCCATACATATGTCTAAAGTGGCTGTTAGTCATCTCTGCCATAGCAGGGGGTGAAACGAAACAAGCATTACAGACATCACTGGCACTATCAGAAAAAGCTGATGATAGAGAGAGCAACACGAGTTTCTATAAACATGCCAGGCATGAAAAGGGAGTAATAGAAAATAAACACGTTCTCTGAAGAACAAAGGCAGAATCCGAAGATGCAAAGGGCCAGATTCTTTTCACCTGCTCTGATCACTAGCATAACTAGCTACCTGGAAATTCCCAAGGGGTGCATAACCATATAGTTGTTTTGTACCTTCCTCCTCCAGGCTCCTGGCAGAGAGAGTGTGGCCACTGAAAAGGGGGTGTAGCTAGGATGCCTTTGCACTTCTGCTATTCCTGGCTCCCCAAAAGTTCCCATAGGCCTGGAGCTTTCAGGATGCTGCAACTTACACAGGAGACCAGCTTGATCCCCAGTTTTCTGCAGAATTTGGGGGTCCAAAGGCTAAAAAGGTGACACACAGCAACTTCACTCCTGCCCTGTAAGCACACAGCAAAAACTCGGCCTAGCTGCCAAAGCTGAAAAGAAGCTAAATAATTGTTGCTGAAAAATATCCACCAGGGATGACTAGCCTCAATATTGCTAACCTTGTTCCTTTCCAAAGGCACTGTTCTGTATTGCACTAATAAATGTAGCATTAGTATATCTGATTGCAGCTGACATCACGTCTGACAACTCGGGTCTTCTCTTTTTGTTTGTATAACTTTTACAAGCATCTAACAGCAGGTTTCCTGTTGTCGAAATATCAGCATTTCCCAGGGGATGGAAATTCCTTTTTTTTTTAATCCACTCTATTCATCACAATGGTACTTAGGATACCAGCCCACGAAAGCTTATGCTCAAATACAGTTGTTAGTCTCTAAGGTGCCACAAGTACTGTTCTCATTGCACCTTAGCTTTTCTAGATCCTTTGACATTTCATTTTCATTTGATATTAAGTGACTGCTTAGGAAAAGTGTAGGTTGACATGCTTGGAACCAGGTATCCTTCATTTAGTTAGCAAACAGGGCCAGCACTAGCACCGGGACCCACGGGGGTTGCTTGAGCCTAATTAGCACCTTTCATAATGAGAAGGCAGTTCTGGCTTCATGGCTCGTTGCTCTTGCTGCCGAGCCTGTCATGTGAGATGCCTGGGTCAGTTGTGGTTGTTTGGGGTAATATGTCCATCTGTTTGCTGGAATTAGACTGAGATTCCAACACACACAGTAATAGCACAGGGAAAACTAAATATCATTAAAGAAGTGATGAACCGGGATGGATTTAAACTCGTGACAATGAGGAGCAAAGATTTGTGTCCCATTAACAAGCTAGCTACTTCCATGGTCCCATTGCCTGCGAAATGTAAATGCCTCACGTTCATTAACGGATGTATCCTCACAGGACCCAGCAAAATGGGGATGTATTTTTTTTTCCATTTTAATGATGGGGATCTGAGGCACAGATTCACTGCATCTGTCCTCCAATTTCTACAGGGTTTGCCACTCGATTGCCTTCAGATTATGTCCTCATTTAATACCTCTGTACCCCCCTTGTCTTCCCCATATGCTCACAGTGACTCCTGCGTAAGCCCGCTGTTTTCAGCTGTGGTGAAAATATCATATCAAAACCCAAAAAATAGTTGGTAGCTAGAGTTAGGTACTTGACCCCTGCACTGATTACCCTTTAGTAATGCCCCATGGGGGTGGGGGAAGCGAGGGGGGCTTCCTGAAATGCTTGCAGTGGCTCGAGTCAAGATCCTTTTATTTCCTAGTCTGACTCCTTTCTGCTAATAGCTGTTCCAACCTCTATTGCCTTTCCATGGGCCCTGCCATCAGGAATTTACAGATGTCCATTCCCCACAGCCACTGTGCAGCATGCGTGGTGAGAATTAGCCCAGTTCTGCAGCTGAAGGAGCTGGAATTTGTGACTCACCCAAGGTCACATAGCAAGTTAATATCAAATCTGTGTCTAGCTGCCAGACTTCCACAGTCCAGCTTTTGAGCTCTAACCACTAGGCTCCACCACTTCCCAAGGTACAACCGGGCAGACACACAATAGGGCTGAATAACGAGCGGCTGTATCCATTTCAGGAGGAGTGCTTTATGAATCCTTTGCACTTTAGTAATGAACAGGTAGAAAAGTCAAAGTAAGAGGGTCACGCTGTGTTTTCAAGCTGGAAGGAAACAGGAAAAGTAACAGCCGTACTTAGCTTGGCAGCTCTTTGGGGTAGGGATAATCTGGTTGTGCTGTGTTGGTATAGCAACTAGCACATTGGAGTCTTGGTCCACAACACAGGCTTCTGGGCACTACTGCAATACTAATCAATACCCTTCTGTACATTTGTTAGTGCCCATTAAAAAGCCTTTGTTTACACCTGATGACGCTAGAGGTGTTTCAGTGGGAGCTTTGTGGGTAATCTGTTTCACACACATGTCCTTTCCCCATGTCCTTTGACACCATCTGCTTTGGAGGTACCATTTATTTGACATTTTTTATAGTCTCATTGAGCAGTTTCTCTGAACTCCAACTCCATAGCTGGAAGGAATCAACAGCTATGCAGTGCCATCTGGAGGCAGGAAGAAGTGTTGCTGTCTGATTCCCAAGAAATCCCATCCGAAGAAGTGGGTTGTAGCCCACGAAAGCTTATGCTCTAATAAATTTGTTAGTCTCTAAGGTGCCACAAGTACTCCTGTTATTTTTGCGGATACAGACTAACACGGCTGCTACTCTGAAACCTAAAAATAACTGCATCCTGAAATAGATACTGGCTTAGCAGCTATTAGCCGGACCCTTATGACCAAATACAAAGCATTAGACAGACGCACAAGTCCAGTGCTTGATTACCATGGTGAAGAATGCAGTCTAAATAGATAGACTAGATAGAGCCAACTGCAGAGAAACAGTATATTAAGATTCTTCTTATGGCTACTCTGTCCTTTGTTACACATGCTACAAAGCTATATAACTCCCAGAAAACACTCCGTTCATAATAAATAACATATAATAGTAGAATATGGTGAGGTAGATATGCTGGAGGGTAGGGATAGGGTCCAGAGTACCTAGACAAATTGGAGGATTGGGCCAAAAGAAATCTGATGAGGTTCAACAAGGACAAGTGCAGTGTCCTGCACTTAGGACTGAAGAATCCCATGCACCGCTACAGACTAGGGACTGACTGGCTAAGCAGCAGTTCTGTAGAAAAGTACCTAGGGATTACAGTGATTGAGAAACTGGATATGAGTCAGCAGTGTGCCCTTGTTGCCAAGAAGGCTAACGGCATATTGGGCTGCATTAGTAGGAGTGTTGCCAGCAGATCAAGGGAAGTGATTATTCCCCTCTATTCAGCACTGGTTGAGGCCACATCTGGAGTATTG
Organism: Emys orbicularis; assembly: GCF_028017835.1. Taxonomy (NCBI): domain Eukaryota; kingdom Metazoa; phylum Chordata; order Testudines; family Emydidae; genus Emys; species Emys orbicularis. Next base: position 132,357,848 of record NC_088687.1, on the reverse strand, counting down.
CATCCAGTTTTAGGCCCCCCAACTACAGAAAGGATGTGGACAGATTGGAGAGAGTCCAGTGGAGGGCAACAAAACTGATTAGGGGGTTAGGACACATGACTTATAAGGAGAGGCTGAGGGAACTGGGCTTATTTAGTCTGCAGAAGAGAAGAGTGAGGGGGGCTTTGATAGCAGCCTTCAACTACCTGAAGGGGGGTTCCAAAGAGGATGGAGCTTGGCTGTTCTCAGTGGTGGCAGATGACCAAACAAGAAGCAATGGTCTCAAGTTGCACTGAGGGAGGTCTAGGTTGGATATTAGGAAACACTATTTCACTAGGAAGGTGGTGAAGCGCTGGAATGGGTTACCTAGGGAGGTGGTGGAATCTCCATCCTTAGAGGTTTTTGAGGCCAGGCTTGACGAAGCCCTGGCTGGGATGATTTAGTTGGTGTTGGTCCTGATTTGAGCAGGGGGTTGAATTAGATGACCTCCTGAGGTCTCTTCCAACCCTAATCTTCTATGATTCTATAATCCTGGCATCACTTTCTGTTTAAAGGTCGACTATTTGAAGTTCTCTAAAATCTGCATGCTTATTCTGAAATTTCCTGTGTCTCATGGGCATGTTGGGTAGTATCAATGGCCCAAATCTGGAGTCATTTTAGCAAAGGGTTCCAGAGATGCAGCCCACCCCCACCAGAAAAACAGCACTATCAGTTTGAGCCCTACCTTTGGCATTTTACAGATAATGTCCTTTGCATGTTCCTTGCCTTCCATTGAGGCTCATTTTTGGAAGTTGTGGCTTGAGGCCAACATTTCTGTTTTAAGAGCAATAGTCTAAAGGGCTCTAAAAATCCATATTTCAACAAACGTATTTCCTAGTTTTCAGAGGCTTGAGTGTAGCTGAACTTAATGTTCAGGAAGGACACCATGTACCACCCAGCAACCTAAACTATGAATAAACAAAGCTTTTTGTCAGTGACTACAGGTGTAAATTTCACTGAATGAGAATACAAGCCATTTAAGAGACAGTCAACACAATTTAACACCATCTACTGCTTGTTGGAAAATAAATTTTTATTGCCAAATTTTATTTATAAACACAACTAATTGAAGCATCCTGGATATTTCTTTAGCTAACGTACTGCACTATACTAAAGAGCATTCTTCACATACAATGAAACCAGTGTTCTAGTTTTCTTTTAATAAAAATCTGTTAAAAAAAACCTTAATTACTTCAAAAATATTCTATAAACACACCAGAAAATATAGAACAGAAAGGGTCTTCCAGGTCTCTATGGTCTTGCTCAGATGTGATCATGGCTGGCATCTTGGAGCGATCCCAGAGCTGCAATCACAAAAAGAGAGGCATGGGTGACACATGCTAAAGAAATCGAGAACCTTAGACATTAGGATGAAAGCTCTTAGTATAGAAAATTATAGACAAATTACTTAAGGCCCCATTTGAGAAAAGCATCCCCATTCGGGACAACATTTAAAACTGCAGGAGCTGGGACCACTGTTTATCACAAATCACATGCTATTTGGTGTCTTTCCTAAAGCTCCAGCTCCTGGAGTCAAGTGATTACATGGGAATCCCAGCTTTGTTTGTTTGTTTGTTTTTTAAATGAAGATTTTAGTCCATGTTTGTGGATAAAAGCTTGAAAACGTGAATCCGAAAAGCTCAAAAACCCAAAGACAAATAGAACCGAAAGTTTATTATTTTTTAAATCTCATGATTTTATGGGGCCTGACTTGGGATTTTTGAATGTTTGGGGTTGGCTGTTTAAGTGCATGCTCAGCTTTAAGCACATGCTTTGGACCCAGTGCTTATATACTGTCCTGACTGAAGATGGATTTACAGCACATGCTTAAGAACTTTTCTGAATACGGACCTCACTCAAGGCACAAGCCCCGTTCATTCACAACAAAGAGGCAGGGTCAAAAGTTACAGATTCGGAGCAGAGTACCTGAGAAACGAAGAACAGCTCAGAAGCTACAGTAATAGCTATTCCTGATGACATTTGACCCCACTGGCAGGTCTTTCCCATCTCTGTGGATTTCTCGGATTCCAAATGCTTGTAAAACAGCCAGACACCTCTAATCTCTTCCCTTTTGTGCAAAGAGGAGCCCTCCCAAACTCTAGGGACAAGTCGCATGAGTTAAGAGACCAGGTCTTGGCTCTGCATGGACTATTTCATTATCATGGGAGAGGAGGGGAAACCCTATTAAAAAATGTCTCAAGTTTGGGATTCTTTAAAAAAAAAAAAAAAAAAAGTCCATTTCTCATGACAATGTCAAAATGTGACCTGGCTCTAGTGATAACGTTGTGGGTGAACCTGGCACCTACCACGGTCTTTATGGCAAGGCTCAGAAGACTGTATTCACTGGAATGGGCTTGTGAGAAGCCAGCCCATGGGACAGATGTGTGATGGGCTTTACGGCAGAGCATAGAGCTGACATGGCGCGGTGAGATGGCCAGTTCAGCTTCTGCAAGAAAATACTGTAGCTGTCCTTGTATTCTGAAACCCAGGGGCTCCTGTGGAGCACAAGAATAATGGGTGAGAAGGTAACATCAAAGCCAAGCTCTACCATATCAGACCACATGCACTAAGACCCTGTTTAGACCGGGGAGTTGCCCCAATTTCAGCAGCGGCTGGCCAGCCACCTGTGCATTGGTGCAAACCCCAGGTGCAGAGGAGGAAAAACGCAATTTGTACCTGCTTGAAATTGGGATACATTCCACTGGTGCAAATAGTGACTCTGCCTTTCTGTACTAGGAGTTGCACAGTTACTGCTACACCAAAGGCCATAATCGAGGAAAAATCCCCTGCTTTAGATAAGGCATTATGAGAATTTCTAATTCCAGTAGTAAGGGTCCCTGGCGGTCACATGACTCTGAGGTCATAGATCAAAATTAAGACTTCTGTGCAAATCTAATTGGCGGGGGGGGGGAGGGCAGGAAGTCACCCTTCCAGTGAGATATGACATGATCTGCCATTCCTAAGAGCTCAGGAGTCATTTGTGCCTGGCTGTTTGGCCTGTACAGAGGAGTCATACATGCAGCCAGCTCCAGGGCCCCAAACTCCTTTCTTGAGGGGATGTTTGGTAGGAAGCTCCAATGGGGGGAACCCACTGGCGTAGGCTCCATGGGTGCTCTGTGGCTGGAGCACCCACAGAAAAAAAAATTAGTGGGTGCTCAGCATCCACCTGCAGCCAGCTCCTCCCCCTCCCCCCAGGGCCGCCTGCCCACTGACGGCCCCCCCGATCAACTCCTCCCCCTCCCTCCCAGTACCTCCCACCTGCCACAATCAGCTGTTCAGCGGCATGCAAGAGGAGCTGGGGGGGGGGGGGAAGCAGGGATGGGGTATGCTCAGGGGAGGGGGCAGAACTGGGCATTAAGAGGCAGAGCAGGGGTGGGGCAGAGTGGGGACAGGGTCTGGGACAGAGTGGGGGGTTATTTTTATTTTTTCAGTTAGTTGCACGTTGCATAATATGCGCAAGAAAAGAGAAAATATCATGTAATCTGACTCTATGGTTCTAAAAACATCAGATAACTATCCCCAGGCACGCTCTCTCTCCCCTCCCCCGCATGCCCAAATATCACTTACTGGTTAAAGTGGCCATCCTCCAAGACAATTTTAGAGAAATTCCTCTGCGCTTTGCAACGTCCACTGTGGACTCCAGACCAGCATTTGAAATCTGTGCTGTAGGTGCTTGCCCCATCTGAATTGCTGCAATCTGTTAAAAGATCAGAGAGATCAAATAACTAAAAGGTCTGTCCACACCGCCTCTCCTGTTACCATTAGGAGTCTCACCAGCCTTTGTTTGGGTACATGTACATAGCAGCCGGAAGGCCAATTTCCCGGCTCAAGCAGATGTAAAGCGTCAGCTTGAATAGCAGGGTGGCCACGGTGGCATGGGCAGCGGCTCTGGCTAGCTGCCCAGATGCAACCCCATCTGAGACCCTGGGTACATAGTCAGCAAGCCCATCCCGTCTCCGGCTGCAGCCACACGGATATTTTTAGTGCACTAGCTTGAGCAGAGCTCGCACATGTATGCTTGCCTGAGCTGGGAACCACACCTCCCAGCTGCTCCATAGACATGTCCTTTAGCTCTTTAGGGTCTCTGCATTAGGCTTTTATGCCAAAAATATCCCACCGCTATTGCCAGCGATGGCAGCCCTAGTATAGACAAGGCTTCTTGAGCACACTGTGGTGGATTCCTGCTTAGACACCAGACTTAAAACATCAGCAGCCACTAGCACCTTGTCTACACTAGGGCTTCCACTGCTGCAACCACCAGTGGAGCTGAACCAGAGATAGCAACAGTAGGAACCGTTTTAGCAATGTCTCCATAGGGTCGGCAAGGCCTTTAAGATTAAAGTTATTCACTCTGGATCTTATATGGACTTTAGGAGATCGGAGCTAAAAAGGCAAAGAAAGCAGACGTAGAAATGATCTCTTTGGTCACCCAGTCCCTCTCCAAGCCCAGGCAGGATTATTTCCCCCCCATATGGTCTGTCCTACTCACTGAGCTTCTAATAAGCAACACAATGTGCACGGGGATGTAGGACAGATATTGTTAGTAAGCTGACGCCGATAAGAGGCCCAAAGGCTGACAAAGAAAAGCAGCGACTCAGTCCCAGTATTAGAACTGTAGGGTGACCTCTCAACAGGCGGAGAGGACAAATACCTGGCAGATCCAGGCTAGGGGAGGGCATAGTGAGGATTGCCAGTTCTGCTGCACTGGTTCTTCTCCCGACCATCCCCACTCCAATAGAAGTGCTTCTGTTCTCACTCTGTAGGAGACTGGATCTATAGGCTGGAAGGAGCTGGTTTAGGGGAATGGCCACTTTCTAGGCTGTCATCCCTTGCACAATCCTGTAGGGATTCATTAAATCAGTGTTTCTCAACCTGGAGCTCACAGGATGGGTTTAGGAGGGGGTCACGGGCGTGGGCTGTCAGCCCCCATGGCAGGGCTCGGACTGCTTCAGCGCCTGCCCAGGTTGTGGGGCTTGGGTGGCTTCAGCCTCCTACCTTTTAAAGTCTTAATAGGGGGATCATGATTTTTTTTTTTTTTTTTTTTTTTTTTTTTTTAAGTCCAAAGGGGATCACCAGCACAAACAGGTTGAGAAACACTGCCCTAAAATAACGATGATTGGGTTAATGCTAAGTTAACACTAATGGTAAAGAGCTTTAGCAATTATTTTTGTGCTGTAACATGATTCAGGGTGGTACGGAACCATAGTGTAACTAGCATTAAAGCAACATTTACAATGTTCAAATATTTTTTTAAATGCAGAACTATGTTGATCAGAATGCAACGTGCTGGTTAAAGTTTGTGCCTTACTGCCCCCTGCTGGACAGAATCAGGGTTGTTCAAGCATCTGTGATTATGTGGCACTCCAGCGGCTGGCTCCAAAAGAGAACATGGAGCCCAATCCAAACCCCAGCAAAGTCAATGGAAAATTGACTTCACTGGGCTCTGGATTAGGCCCATTTACCTTAATGCTACTGACAGTTAACAGACATTCCCCATTGTCTGAGGTAAGTAGAGACTGGTATATTTTCAGCCAAAGGTCTCATGCCAGATCCCACATGTGTGGTTAAGCAGATGGTCCATGGGATCTATATGGATGTGGCCAATCACAGAGTTCTGTAGAAACTGGCAAAAGCAAATTTTCAAGGGACTGGGCCCCAGCCTCCTTTGACATGAGTGAAATTTGCACCTGCAAAATGTTGCACCCACAAAAAATTAATTGTGGGTGAAAATCTGAGCACTTGCCCTTCTGACGTGCACCTGCACTTGAATTGTGGGTGCCAAATGAGAGCCCCCTTCCACTCTGCCCTGAAGTGTATCTAATGTTCTCACTCTCTTTATTCAATTCCCATTCTTCTCCTTGGTATCTTTTCATTTGCTTGAACGCCAAAACCCAACCTGGGCCAGCAGCTCCTCTGTAAGGACCTCACGGTTAGACTGTTGCCATGCAGCTAAATCAACCAACCTTTCCCAAACACAGAAGACCCCAAGACCATGCTCCTGTTCTGCTGAGCTTTTGTTTGCCTCGCTCTGCACGTCTCCAGGATAAATTGCTGATAGCTGTCCCAGGTCTGACTTTGTCTTCGCTTGTAAAATACTGGCCCTTCCTGATCTAGGAGGAGAAGAAGACACATTGTGATAGAAGGAAAGTCACCGTCATATTTAATTACTCTCTTGGCTTCCATCCTGCTAAAGACGATGGGACAGATCCTCAGCCGGGATCAAATTGGCATAGCCCACTGACTTCAGTAGAGCTTCGCTGAGTCATACCAGCTGGGATCTGGATCACAGTTCATGTCATGAGTGGAGTGAAGGAGAAAGAGGAATGACAATGTTAAGCAAGCGGATATTAACGTCTTTGTGAAATGGTGCTGTCTACTATTTGTGAGGCACCACAGCACGTCAGGCTGCTGAAAGAAGGGATGGCTCCGAGGTTAACGGTGCCAGCCTGGGGATCAGAACAATGGGCTCAATTTCCTACTCCACCACAGACTTCCTGTGTGACCTTGGGCAAGTCACTTCGGCTCAGAGCCAAAGGTATTTAGGCTCCTAACTTCCATTGATTTCCATGGACGTTAGGAGTCTAAATACCTTTGTGGATCTGGGCTTAGTCTCTTGGTGCCTCAGTTCCCCATCTGTAAAATGGGGCTAATAGCACTGCCCGAGCTCACAGAGGTGTGGTGAGGAGAAATATGTTAAAGATTGTGAGGTGCTGAAACACTACGGTAATGGGGGCCACCCAAGTACCTTCAATAGATCCAGATTCAGCCCTGCATTCGCAAACAACCCTCAGCTAAAGTACAATGAGAATTACCGTCTTTTCCTGGACACTGCTCAGTGGTTGTAGAAGGCTGGGGATAAAATGGTGAAGGAGAAGAAGCCCCTCTTTCTGGCATGGCGGGCATTTGCCTTCTCTCCGTTTTGTCCTCCTGGGCTGCAGTTTGCTCAAGGTGGGGATAACATTTAGAGAGGTAGGATTCAGCATTTGGAAGGACTGTATTAAAATACTTCCTCTGCTCTTCCTGGACCTCTTGGAATGATTCAGGACCAAATGAGCAGCCTGTGTGACCCATCTCCAATTTGTCATCAGAGCTAACAGCTGCTGGACTGTGTGGTCCTTCGGCGGTTTCTTTTCTCTGGCTGACGGGATCTTCCTTATACATCACTGGAGGCTGGGACTTGGATGGCTGTGCAAACTCTTTGGCCTTCAGCTGGGCTTCTGCTAACGTAATCTTCTGCAGAAACAAGTCACAGTTGAATGGAGGTGAGGTGGGTACATTGGAAACATGGTTCAGTGACTTCCAAATGTGAGGTTGCCTGCCTACTGCAAAGTATAGAGCCCTTTGGATCAGTGTCTCCAAATATATTAAAAGCAGCCATAAGATTACCTGTAATAAGATACTTTGTTAAACCAGAGTCATTAGGGGAACTGTAGCGTTAGAAAATATGCTTTAGTCAAACATATTGGGCTCAATAAAGGGGGTGAAATTCCATGGCTTGTTTGCAATGCAGGAGATCAGACTACTACATGGATCTATGAAACATACAATATTAAAAATGTACGGAAAGTCACAGGTCAGCCTCCTCCTCCTCCTGCCATTTTCATTGCTATGGTTGTGGGGGTTATTTTGTGTGACTCTAATAGGCTTCCACATGGACATTGGGGAAAGACTGGACCCACAACAGAGCTAGACCCACTGGACCCCCACAACAGACCTAATAGGACTCCATTGATAACAGCATGTTGTTGAGAAATAAAACAAGCCCACCTTCCTTACATTGCTACAGAGCGCCCTGGAACCCACTTCATCAGACTCTGAGCAAACAGCAACCTACTTATACCTGTCAAATAAAATAATAATTCACAGCATCAAAAGCTTTAGCCAAGCCAACAAAGGGGGATACCCAGCTTGCTGCTTACTGATAATACCTTCAAGAAAAGCTGAAACAGAGCCATGGTGCCTGGAATCATGGCTGATGGACAGCAAGAAGAGCAGCCTAAAAAGCCAATGTGCCTGTTATTGACTAATCTTCCCATAATACAGGAACAGGCTGATAGAACATATTGGAATCTGAAGCATTCCCACTTCAGAACAATGCTACAATAGCCTGGTTTCCACTCTAAAATGGCAAAGTAACCAATGAAGTGGAGCAAAAATAATGTATATGCTACTCATTTTATAAAAAGCCTAAGGGTGGACAGTGGAAGGGGAAGGAGTAAGTTGAATCACATCCAGGTGATTTTCCTGAAGCCAAGACCAAAAATCAACAAGATGAAATTCAATAAAGACAATTGCAAAGTACTATACTTAGGAAGGAAAAATCAAATGGGGTATAACTGGCTAGGCAGGAGTACTAATGAAAAGCATCTAGGGCTTACAGTGGATCCCAAACTGAATATAAAACACAACTGAATCAGCTTGTTGACAAAAAAGCTAACAACATTCTGGGGTATATTAATGAAAGGAGCTAATTGTCCTTCTCTACTCGGCACTGGTGAAGCCTCAGCTGGTGTACTGTGTCCCATCCCGGGCACCACACGTTAAGAAAGATGTGGACAAATTGGAGAGAGTCCAGAGGAGAGCAACAAAAATTTTAAAAAAAGGTTTAGAAAACCTGACGTATGAGGAAAGATTAAAAAGAAACAGGGTATTGTTAGTCTGGAGAAAAGAAGACTGGGGGGCGGGGAGGAACCTGATGATAGTCTTCAAATATGTTAGGGCCTCTTAGAGAGAGGACAGTGATCAACTGTTCTCTGTGTTCACTGAAGAAGGACAAACAGTCATAGGTATAATCTGCAGCAAGGAAGATTTAGGTTAGATATTAGGAAAAACTTTCTAACTATAAGATAATTAAGGTCTGGAACAGGCTTCCAAAGGAGGTTCTGGAATCCCCATCACTGGAAGTTTTTTTTTTAAACTATTCATTTATTTAGGAAGTTTCAACAAGTTTACAAATCCTTGCCATGTAAATAACAGAAACAAAACAATCATTACAACAGTTCTTTCGTTTAAAGAGACATTACACAAAAATATAGTCATCAGATCTTTCTGTTTAACAGGGTGTTACCATATTATAGAGTGACTAGCATTACAATACATGTCATTTCTAGTGCTTTTATTAAAGTAAGTGACATCTCTATATACACATATTTAGCAGAGCCAGGCATGTCTATCAAATGTGAATATATCAGCTGCAAATACCAAGGAACTGTCGCATGCACATGCTATGTATTATAGGAGGCACAGGTTATGATGCCTATAGTTAAGGTCACCTGACACTTTCCATTAATAGACCCTGTTTTCAGTTACTTACAACTTTGCCAAAATTTAACCATTTCAGCTGAAATTTTCCATGCTGGGTGGCTGTTAGAGGCTTATTTTATTTAAAATTTCAGGGGAAACAGTTAATTTGTTTTTTACAATGAGGTTGGGGAAAAGTATGAATTTCTTAAAATGGGCAAAGCAACATGTAACTGTTCTGTTGAGAAGCTCTAGCGCCTTCATGCTTGGAAGCAGCGGGTTGCCTTTTTATCAGCTTTATTATTAATTATAATAATATTATATAAACAATTACAATTGGTGTGTTTCCTTTTCCAAAACCACAACCTCCCATATTTTTTTGGAACCATTCTTCTGTGGTTAAGGAATTCCCTGGCTTCTCCACACACAGCATGGATTGTGGCTCATTTAAACTTAGCATTTCATCAAGGAAAGTGACCAGGTAAATCCCTTCTTTTAAAAACCTCTGGAACCTAATACCCAAAGATGAATCTCTCTGGAGTTCTTTGAAATGGAAAGGAAATAGAATTAAACTGGGCAACTCTCTCTCTTCTCAGCCTTTGGACTTAATACAGGGACAAGAGGTAACAGACAACATGAGCTGTAACCTAAGTTCCTTCTAAGCTGCGTGGCCGCGCAGCAGCCTATCAAGGGCCACGCAGCCCGGGGAGAGGCGCCCTTCCCCGGCTCAGCCCCGTCAGAGCGGCCGCAGCCCGGGGAGAGGCGCCCTTCCCCGGCTCAGCCCCGTCAGAGCGGCCACAGCCCGGGGAGAGGCGCCCTTCCCCGGCCCCAAGCTGCTGTGGCAAGAGAGGGCTGGGGGGAGTCCTCTCTCCCCGCAGCAGCCCCAGGGCAGCCTGCACGCCAAACCCTTCATCTCTGGCCCCACCAGAGAGCCTGTACCCCCATACGGAGCCCTCACCCCCCACACACCCCCAACCCTCTCCCCCCTCCTGCACCCCGAACTCCTCATCCCCAGCCCCATCACAGAGCCTTCACCCCTAGCTGGAGCCCTCACCCCCCTACACCCCAACCCTCTGCCCCAGCCCTGAGCCATCTCCTGCACCCCAAACCCCTCATCCCTAGCCCCACCTCAGAGACTGCACCCCCAGCCAGAGCCCTCACCCCCCACCCCAACCTTCTGACCTAGCCCTCAGCCCTCTCCTGTACCCAATCCCCTCGGCCCCACCCCCACCACACATCATCTCCATGTTGGTGCACGTAACAAAATGCATTCCGCACATGGGCATAAAAAATTAGAGGGAACACTGGAGCCTGGAGCCCATTGAAGTTCCCCAGTTCTCAGACATTTCCTCCATTGTAATCATCCAAAGAAGCCCATCACATGTCAGGACATTCATACAGAGCACGTTGCCTTCTAAGGCTCTTTACAGAATAAAAACTGCAGTGTTGGTTGGTGACACAGAAAACAACACTCCTCTCTCGGGGTGGATGAGCAGAGGGTTAAAGCTGGGATCTTGGAGGGGGAACAGCCACCTGAGGCTTGGGCTTCCTGCAAAACCAGTAGCCAGCCTAAGACAACAGCGGGAGTTTAGTGCAGGGAATGTTAATGAGCCGAACTGGCAGCGAATACTGTACCTGGTTCCCAGAGGGCAGGAGGAGCTAAGTTGGCAATGAGGGGGGAAAGCAGGAGGGGGAAGGGAGAAGAGAAGCGGAGTGTGGAACCTAATGTGAGCCTTTGTTTTCAGGCTGCTATAGACTGAGAGAAAGCACTGGTGGCCGTGGCATGAGCCTTTGCTCTCAAATGCTGTCATGCCAGGTTAATGCTGCATGTCAGTGTCCCCCGCCCCCTTGCCAGGTGGTGACACCTCTCAGAACCACCGAGCAACAGCAACACAAGCAATTTCTCTGTCTTTTCCCCCAAGCCTGGACTCTTTCTATTTTGGGCACAGGGCCGGTCGGAAAGAACAGCCCCCATGGGGCAGGCTCCTCTCCCACTGCAAATAAGCTGCTGTCCCGACCAGACTGTCACAGTCAATTAGGACAGGCCAGTCAAAAGGAGGCAAATCAGATTAAATAGTTCAGGGGTTCACTCCTACTGCAAGGCAACTTGAAAAGAAACACAAATTACTTCCCTTCAGAAATCTGCTGTGAGGCGCCACTCCTGGCTCCTTCCTCCTGCGATGGAGAGAGGTTTCGGGATGATTACGACCTCGTGACATTAGCAGGTCTGATGTCCTGACTCACCCGGTTACACCAATTGGGCTAGTCACATGCCATAACTCAGTAAGAAACCGGAGTGTCCTGATTAGGGGGGTTATGTATGACCACCCCCTGGTGACTGACCATATAGGGGGATTTAGAAGCACAGTGAACGAACATGGGATCAGTGCTCTTAAATGATCCCTTTGGCACTTCTGAATTCCCCCGAATGGCCAGTCGTGAGGAGACAATTCCTATTGTAACAGGACCCCCCTTGATAGATCAGGATGCGAGGACCTCTGTATCTAAAAGCATTAATCTCACTCTATTTACCTTTACTAGAAGGCCCACCTGTTAGCTCAAAGTCAGGAGCCAACTCACAAGCTTCTCTACACAGGTCCAGCCACTAGAGGGGAACAGAGCCACACTGTGGGAGTGGGAGTTACGCTATGGGCTCATGGACTGTAGTTGACGATGTGATGCCTGGATAGAAGCCACGCTGTGCTGCAAGTGGCCTCTGTAGGTCATGGAGGATTGATGAACTAAACAAGGAAAAACCTGGTGTACCTGTGTATGATTCTCAATGGGTGGATTGTAGTCATTGTACGGTCTGTAGTCCATCATGTACGAGCTCTTGTACATGTCCAAAGACGCAGGTGGCTGAACAGAGAGAAGAAAACACAATCTGTTACTCACTCCAAGAGTATAGCATCATATCACCCAGTCACACGGCTGAATTATGTGGAGGGGGAAGTGCTTTGGAAAGGATCAGCTGCCATTACACAAAAGTTGCTAAACGCTTTATCAAACCCAATTTCAGGCAACCACATAAGAGCGGAGCTCCTCTTCTAGGCCCTGTCTCCCTGGGTTGCTGTGTGTTCAGCCCACAAAAGGCAGCAGCTTTTGATGCTGGGAATATTCCTGAGATAGCTAGACAGTCCCTGAGCCTCTGTGCCAGCCTGGGTGTGGAGCAGTGTACATCAGGCCATTGGTAATGGAGCTTCTTCCATTCTAATTCTGGGGGTTTCCTTTAAACAGCTTCCTCATTGTGTCAAACCTGTTCTGAGTAGGGATGAAATTCACCCCAGTGCAGAGGGCCAGTACCAGGCCCATGCACCACAAGGTCCCACATAAGCCTTCAAAATATAATGCAAGTGGTTCATCAGCCTTGGCTCTCTGAATTTCACCCTATGGGCAGATCTTCAGCCGGCAGTTCTACTGATTTCAACCGAGCTATGCCAATTTACACCAGCTGAGGATCTGGGAGGTACTTAAAACATCATTCATATGGGTTTGACCAGTGTAGGGTGACTGATTAAGATGGATTTAAACATGAAATCAGTATCCAGTTGGAAACGTGGCTGCTCCTAGACACCGAAGCCGGTGGGAGTGACACATTCTGCTGAAGAAGAAAGCAGCTGTTGGCCCCAGACCAGACCTGTTCTGGACAAGATGCTAGATTTTGTATGGCCGTTTTCCAGGATTATGTGACGGGGTGGCCTGCAATAACCAGGTACTGGACTCGATGACCCAGGAGTTACCTTCCAGGCCTATGTCCTATTTTTTAATGACAGTTTTTCCATTAGCAAAATACAAGGTGACCTTCCATTTAAAATTACCATTGTCAAGCAATTTGGATCTCAGATCAGGTAGATTGTCACTTTCCCATTGCTTTGTCATTGAACCACTGTGGCCAGCTCCTGCAGACATTACTCATGCAAACTTCCTGTGGGAGCCAGGAGGGCTTGTGTGTGAATAAGGTCAGTTTGTTCAGGCCCCATGTTAATATAGGCCCAGATTACACAATGCACTTAGGCACATGCTAAAATCCATCCCTACTCAGCAAAGCATTTAAACACATACTTAACTTTAAGCATCGCCAGTCCCACACATCAATAGGGTGACCAGATGTCCCGATTTTATAGGGACAGTCCCGATTTTGGGGTCTTTTTCTTATATAGGCTCCTGTTACCCCCCACCCCCATCCCGATTTTTCACACTTGCTGTCTGGTCACCCTACACTTCAATGAGATTTAACATGTGCTTAAAATTAAGCATGTGTGTACCCTGATTCATCAAAGTACTTAAAATGTACATAAATGTAAGCATGTGCTTAAGTCTCTTTGAAGTCAGTGGGAGTTAAGCACATGCTTAAGTGCTTTTAATTATTCAACGGCATTAAGAAGAAAAGGGTAGAGCTTAACTATTTCAAACCGTTTTGTTTTTCCTTAACAATTCCATTAAAAGAAGCCAGTAACTATATCATCACATAGGAACATACAAAACATTGCTTGTGGTACAAGGATAGTTTTTGTTATGGGCAAGAATATATTTAATACATCTCATTCGCTTGTCCCAAGATTTCACCTATTTCCCTGACTGCCTTACAGAGGACTGGTTTAGACACGAAAGAAAACTAGGAATCTTATTGTCCTTAGATGCGTGTTTTTTCTCAGTTTGACGACCAACAGGAGCTCATGATTCACTTTCACCATCATGCAGTGGGCAAATGCCAATGAGATAAAGATCCCAGTATGTGCTTCACCTTGGAAATGGATAGTTTCCGTATCACATCCACCATGGTGCGCCAAGAGCCTGGAATGAGGGAAGAGAGTAATGGGTTAGTAAAACAACAAACAAACCACAGCCCTTTGCTTCCTCCACTCCTGCTTACCCTACTCTGGATCAAGGGCTCTCATGGTCTTCAGTGGGGGTGTTGCTCCTGGTGAATAAGTGGGGCAGGATTGCGGGCCCGATCCTATGGGGTGCTTGGCACTGAGCATATTGGGTCATTCGCCCATTAGTTCCATCAGGCAGGAGGAGACTTCCCAGTCTTTTGAGGGCAACTGTACTAATATACCAGATTAAGCCCTCAGCTGTGCCAGCCCGCATCCGCTCCCTCCCACTGAATGACCCAAGCAAGTGTATTGCACTGCACCCCATGGGATGGCAGCGGGTGGGATACAATTGTGCCCTGTGGCACAGCAGAGAGGCTCATTCATGTGGGATGTCTGGGTACCAAGAACAGCCCAAAGCTCTGTGGTGACATAGATGGGCCATTGTGCACCAAAGGTGGCCACAGAAGGTGGGACTGGGGCACAGGCAGGTGTGCAGGCAGATGTGGGGTGTGTATGCCTTGGCATCCCGCTATTATCCCCTCACCCTGGTACCTGTTAGGCTAGGTCTGCAAGTAAGAGAAGCTGCTGCGTGGTTCTGGCCCCGAGGTGCTGCCTGGCTGAGCTGGGCGGTAGGTGTGGGGCTGGAGCAGTTTCCAGGGCAGGCAGCAGAACATTCCGCCCTTTGTGAGGCGCCTGGCTCCAGAACCCGGGGGCAGAGGGGGCCTTCTTCTGCAGGGAGATGGGGGTGGGGTCCAGACCCATGTGCCCCCTTGGACAACCCACCACGCAACAGGCACAGCTGCTGCTGGGAAGCCTGCAGTCCTGATCCCCTCCAACCCTGCCAAGCGATATACGTGGCGGAGAGAGGTGCCAAGTCTGCCCAACATGCCAACAACTGTACTTCACCCCCCCCCATGCCCAATACCATGCCCAATACCCCTACTGCCCTTCACCCCATACCCTCCTCACTGCCCCCACCCCCGATACCGCCACTGCCCTTCACCCCATACCCCCCTCAGTGCCCCCACCCCAATATCCCTACTGCCCCTCTCCATACCCCCACTACCCCTTCCCCATACTCACCTCATTACCCTCACCCTCAATACCCCCACTGACCCCTCCCCATATCCCCTCACTGCCCCCACCCCAGTACCCTCCACTGCCCTTCAGCCCACACCTTGTCACTGCCTGTCACCCTCAATACCTCCCATTGTCTCCTCACTCAGTGGAGCACAGGGGACAGAAGCCAGGATGGAGGGGGATCCATGAGGCAGGTCAAGGCAGCCTTTGTAAACAGCCCCTTCAAGGAGCTCAGTGGTGACAGAGAGAAGGGACATGGGGTGGTGGCTGGAGCTGTGAGCTGGGTTTTGAAGAGAGGAAATGTACTTGAGCAGTGAGGAGAGGGAAGCAGAGGGAGAGGAGGGGATGAAAACAGGATCAAAGTGAGGGGAACAATCTTCAGGAAGATGCAGGGTGATGTGGACAGGTGGAAGGGTTGGAGTGAGAGTATGAGAGATACCTCACAGTCAGAATCTAGAGTAGAGGAGGACAGGGTATGGGAGGGGGAAGAACACAGGGGAGAGGAAGGGGGCAGACTGGAGGAATCTCATACTAGATCTTGTCCATCAGCTCCTGGAAGAAGTTAGTGAAGCCCAGGGCAGAGTGGGAGTGGGCAACAGTGAGTCTCATGCATTATGCCAGGCCGGGAGCACATTACATAGGCTTGCACCAGGGAGAAAGGGCTGGTGGAGGAGTCCAGGATGGGTTAAAATAATTGGGCCTACAAATTTACTCCAAGTGTGAGCTCAAGTGTGGGAAAGCCAATGAAAGTTTCTGAAATGTTCCAATTACATAGAACAACAAACGCTGATGGGAAAAGGTGCAAAAGGGAGACAAAAAGATTGAATTGGTTCAAACAAAGCTATATATCAGCCTCCTGATATAACCCAAGGACTGTGTTTAAGGCCTATCTGGTGAACAAAACAAGTGTGGGACCAGAAATTAATGATCCAAAATTGGTGTGTTGGAAATTAGGCCTAATTCATGGACACAGTAATGAGAGAATGGACTACTCCATCCATCTCTCCCTTTTGGGGTCCTTAAAAGAAAAGATTTTGGGGAGAAAATTAGTGAAGTGTGAGTGCAACAACTGCTGACTGAAAGAAGGGAAAGGAGCTTCATCTCCTCCTGGGACCCTGGGATCCACCGTGACATCATTGGGTCTTGGTCACCCTGATCCTGAGAGATTCCGTGACCAGACCAGGCCAAGAGAGGGACACAGATGACATCAGCACCTCCCTCTGGCTCTGACTAAACCCCAAAACCACCTGGGATGGAAGACTGTCTCCCACCCTATTCCTCCATGTATCCTTTTCCTTCCCTACCTTATTTCTCTCTTTCCTATCTCTCCCCCTTACCCTGCTGTTTAATAAGAGTCCTGGCCAGCCAAGAAAGTATATTTAGTCATAGGCTCACAGCATTATTGCAAAAGAGGCAGCTAAAGTCAATGTCCTAAACAGCCCATTGCTGGTACAAGTTTGCCAAATCTCAGAGCAGCTAATAAAACCATGGGCCATGCCTGTGTTGTTCCAGCAGTGAGGTTGCAATTGAAAGTCAACACCAAAGACAGAAGCTGCATTTTCTATCTTTGCTGTTCTCTTCTTTCCCCTTTTGTGTATTTGTCTTAAAAAATAAAATGGGATCCAATTTTGACAGCAACAATGACAGCTTCAGCACATCTCAACTAACCTTTTTCTCCCATCCCTCCACCCCTCAAAAAACCCCAAAACAATTATTACCATCTGAAAGACTGTCAAACAAGGGGATTTTTCCTCTAAAAAACTCTCTCCAGCTAAAGGGAAAGGGAACAAAGGATGTTGTTAAAATAAAAGCCTTATTTAACACCCTGCCTTTCAAATGCTTTTACTATGTTTCCTTCTTTTTCTGTATCTGTAATAAAAAGTTAAAAGGATGTTTAATAGCGTGTTTGCCATGGAACTAAGCAGACTGAGATCTCTGTATACCTAATCCCACACCTTGTTTAAAACTGTTAAATGTTGGACAGTTACAGGGTCGTATAAACAGCTTTAACTCTTTGGGCCCATGCATCCAAGTTAATGCAACAGATGGTGTGGTGATGGACCATTAGAGGTATGAGAGGAGGGCAAAAGAGCTGTTTGACGAGAAAGATGGCAGAACTAAAGACGACAACGACCTATTTGTAGTAGAATTGCATGTTCTCTGGATTTTCTCCAGAGATTCCAACAGGGCAGGGCAGAAATAGAAGTGGAGGAATCAGGTGTGAGGTATTAGGCAGGACTGTGGCTGACTAGAATGAGTAGAGCATTTAGAAGAATAGTGAAGTCCAGAATGGAGAAGAGAGAGGATCTAAACATCTCATCACAGGTCATGACATCACACTTAGAGCCAGTATATATCACTTGTTTTAAAACCACTCCTCCCACCATATTAGCTCCAGTGGTGGTTCTAGGCAGCTCTAGGAAGTCAGTTAGTTTGATGACCAGTTCCATCTTCAGTGTATATATTCCTTATGAGACCAGCTCATGTTTAAATGCTCCTAAAAGAGCCAGGTTTTGTGGTAGGGTTTTCTATGACCCTGCATTGAACTGCTCAACTTTAGTAATCTGTCTGAAGAACAAAGACACAAGTGCACTCCATATCAAATGTATGAAAAAGACAGGAAGTGGCTGCTTATTACAGAGAGTTTCAAGTATTATGTTAGGTGGCTAGTTTTTGTGGCTACCTAGGGGGCCTGGCTTGTGGTTCAGAAGTTAGAGCTTTAGTGCAGAAACCCCTTGTTGTTAGTGGAATGTCCAACATCTGCCCATGGGAGGGTGGGGCAACCCCTGCCACTTCCACAGGTATGACCACCAAGGACAGGGCTGTATGGGGCACTTAGAGCATAAGCTTCTTTGGGCAAGGACGTTTTTTAAATCTCCAAGACTGCAAAGGGTCTGCACAGGCTATGTACCATTAGAGTTCTCCAAAAACATTATTTTATTCCTGTTGATGTTACTGAGTCAATAAAGAGGGGAGAGTGAGTTGGAAGATATTCTCTCATTCCAAATAGAGGTGGTTAAAAAATAAATAAATAAAAAGTTTTGCAAAGATTTTTTTTTTAAAATGACTTTTTGAAATTTCAACTTTTTTTCTAAAAAGTATTTAAAAATTAATAATTTTGCAGGTGGGATCAGAAAGTAAAGCAGCTTCATTGACATTAGAATTTTCTAAAAAATTGTTACCCAAAAGTCAACATTTATAAAAAGAAAGGAAAGGAAAAGAAAAGAAAAAAAAAAAAAAACACCCCAAACCTAACCTCTCCCCCCCCCCCCCCAAAAAAAACCTCAACCAGCTCTAACTCTCCTCAAGAAAAGTATCCTCTGAGTTCCAGGACCTTTATTATTGGCACATGAGCTAGAAAGAAGCCAGCTTGACTTTCTGATCCTGGGCGGAGTTTGCAGAACCAACAAGGAGAAAAACCCATCTGTTTGTCTTGGTCACTGCACCACTGCCTGTTGCTGAGTGGAAATCAGTATAGGACCCTGCCAGGCCATTTGTAGGGAGGAACTTTTCTGGCTATAACCTGATGGCAGGGACTGTCTTTTTGTTCTATGTGCAGCACCTAGCACAATAGGGTCCTGGTCCATGACTGGGGTTCCTCGCCACCACAGAAATATAAATAAATAATAATAATAATAATAATATAATTGCAGTTTAATAGGTGCACTTTTGTAATACACTAGCATAAATGGAGTCATGCATTGCTAATACACCAGCACTCAAATTAGGTACAATTAGGACTGCCTGGTCTCCAGTCATACTTTATGCAAGTTACCATTAGAGTAGATATTGCACCCAGGAAGGAAATTCTTCCCAGAATTGTGAAACTATCATGTTCTCCTGTGCTTAGATTAAAGGGATTACAATCCATTTCCTTCTTAATACAGCTAATACTCTATGGGAAACCCTCAGGCCAGGGATTAAAGTACTTATTCAATTAATTACGACCAAACCCCTGCCTTAAAGTCATACACAGAAGCATCAGGTAAACATTACAAAGGTCTCTTCCTTCCAAGGCTGGGAATATTGAGCACATTCCCAGTGCAAATAAAACACAGGCTGTTCTCTAAAATTACCTGGAATAATATAAATTAAAGTCATTCCATTTCTAAAACACCGCACCTTGAAGCTCTGTGTCATTAAGGGAACAATCCTGCTCCATTGAAATCAACAGCAAAACTCCCAGCAATGGCAAGAGGAGTGGGATCTAATAAGCATTAGAGACAGCCTTAAACCATAAAATTAGCCTCCAAATCTGAATTTCAAGCACACCAAAGTTTGGTATGTTTGTACCTGGGGGTAAAATCCTTGCTCTGTTAAAGTCAATAGCAAAACTCTCATGGACTTCAATGGGGTTAGGATTCCACCTGAGTGTTTACTTCAGTCCATTATAAAGATAAGAGCTATGTGCAAAAATTTGGACCCAAATCCAGGTCTTCCTTCATTATGGAATACTTCAGTCTTTTCACAGGCAAAACTCACATTAACAGCAATATGAGTTTCTGTGTGTTGCCCCTAGTGCTTTTCTGCTCTCTATAAAAACATATCTCCCTAAAGAATAAATAATGGGGGAGGTAATTAATATTATTCAAATTAGACATGGACCACAACCCCAATTCGAGTTTAGATCATCCCCTAACTCTGGGAGCCTTTACCTCCAGACCCATTTCTGATTCAAATACAGAAAAGAACACAAAACATCATGTATTAGTGTATTTTATGTATAGGCATTTCCTTAGCCACCAGCACCATAGCATTTGAGCACCTCTGATCCTGTCCAGTGCTATTAGTTTTCATTCATTGAATTCACAAGTCTCACAAACCTGTCTGTGCATGGAAGGCTCCGCAGGAGACACGGCTGTGCACTGGAGCTTGACCCTAATTACACACAAGAAAAGACAACAACAGAGCAAGAGTTCTGACAACTGCTGCTCCGAGCAGCTCTCAAACTGCTCTTCTGTGCACCTTTTTCTCCAGACAACCATCGTTAATGGAGCACAGCTGAAGGTTTCCACATCAGCTGCAACAACCTATCACCTTCTACTATTCCCACATAGTACTGGTCAGCAGGACCACAGCAACTCAGTTAGGGCCTGATTCAAACTTACTGAAGTCAATGGAAAGACTCCCAACAAATTCAGCTCAGCTCCCAGATACCATCTTGTCCCCTGTGCATCAGACGCTGCGAGACAATTCATACTTTAGTTATTGGTCTAAAATCTCACACTGTGCAGAGGAACTTGTGCAACAGTCCCCTCAGGTGTGGCTTGTGAATGATCCTGCTGTGGTTTGTTTCCCCAGCTTTTGTTGGATCTGATCAGAATACACAACTGAACAAGTCCCTCAACACACTGAGTTTGGGAGCTTTTCCTATGCTCCACCTTCTCCTTTCCCTTCCCCAGCTGTCTTTACACTGAAACATCTATATCCTGGCCTAACGTTTCCCTGGTCTTTTATTTAAATAAGTCCCCTGAAGAGAATTCCTTGTGAATATTGTCGGTTCAGAGCTCTGGGAGAAGTGCACATTTTATTCGCAATGCTAATATCGCTTCGTACTTTTCACCTCCAAGGTTTCCACCAACATTATCAGCTAATCAATCTTCATGACATCTTGGCAGGCAACTGTTAGCATCCCCATTTAAACCCAGCAGAGAGGCTCAGGCTGAAATTTTCACACTTGGGAGCCTAAAGTTAGACACCTAAATAAAAGCACTCCAGAGTTCTCTAATGTGCTGATCCATCCCCCAACTCCCACTGTCATCAAAGAAGGAGCTGTGAAAATCAGGCCACTGATTTAGGTGTCTTAATATGGCTGCAAGGGGGCCAGAACAAGTCTATGCATCACTCAGAGATTAAGTGGGATTTATATCGCATGTCAGCCTTGTGCTGACACTCTGCATGGGCGTGAATTTCACCCTTAGGTGCCTAAATCTGGCTTTACATCCCTGCCTCAATTTCCCCTACTTGTAAATTGGAGACCATATTCTCCTTGCAGGGTTTGAAATTCATAGAGCACTATGGAAGTTTCATTTATTACCAAACTGATGACAATTTATTACAGTAAAATGTCGGCAGTGTTTATAATACCTCCCTGGTGACCCAACTCTTTACAAGTGCCCTTTGGGATGGCAACAGGGGTCATTGCCCTGCTGGCCTATTTGAATGATGAAAGAGAATAGTGATCAATAAGTAACACTCCTATTCTGTGTCTGAGCGATGGAGCGTAATCTGTGAGAGGATCTGCATTCATGTTATCACCGAAAGAATAAAGAGCAAAGGGGGGAATCTTCTTCCAGGAATAAGTGCTGACAGGTTATTTAGTCAGTGCAGGGTCAGCCACCTATTAGGATCTAACAACAGACACTTTCAAGGAGGTGCTGCAGAGGGGTGGCTTCTGGATAAACACTTTTGATGGAGCTTATTTCATGTTTCTGTCTATTTTTCTTTGGGAGGGGGCACTTATGGAGGCAGATTGTCAGAAATGGTCAGCACTCGGCAGCTTCCATTGTCCTCGCTTTGGAAAATCTGACCACTTACCTTGATGACTAAATAGCTGCTACTGGGTTCTGAGCTCGTTTGAAACCCTGGCCCTTAATCTTAACATCGCAGGCAACTTCATCAAACTAATGAACATCTGTATCCCTTAACACCATTTTTAGCAGATGTTCAGCAAACTGCTCCAAACCACATTTATGAGCAATTGGATGCCAGGAATCTTTTTTTACAGATTTAAAAATTTTATTAAGATGATGTTAAAAAAAAAAGTGAAAGGTACAGCGTTTGAGCATAGAAGTTTCTGGTTATCAGGGAATAACGTACAGATTATTGAGGGTGCAAAGTTTGGTTTAAGGTCGGGTGGGATAAGGAATACATAATCTGCAATATCCCTGATTGGGGGTAAAAGGTTGATGGGTCAAAGTACAGGCATGGAGATATGAGGGTATGAAGTTCATAAAGTGGCTATGTTCAGGTGTGGAGTATAATGAGTGGATATGATGATGAGGATGGATTGACCCTCATTTGGTGAGATTTAATGTTCAGGGAGTTTATGGTTCCAGTTCATATGATCCAACGGAGAAAGTCTCTTGGTCCCTTTCTCGTAGTCGAAGAACGATGTCACTCTGGCTCACGACTCCTGGTACTGTTGGTGGCAGGTGATGTGCTCGATGTAGATGTCCCTGGACCATTGGATGGTGTCTGAGACCATGAGGCGCCGCATGAGCCGTGCGTAGAATAACAATTCTCTTCTACATTTATATCCATCTTTCAACCCC
This sequence comes from Emys orbicularis, assembly GCF_028017835.1. Classification (NCBI taxonomy): domain Eukaryota; kingdom Metazoa; phylum Chordata; order Testudines; family Emydidae; genus Emys; species Emys orbicularis. The sequence goes on along the minus strand of NC_088687.1, from coordinate 132,335,419 downwards.
CAGGATCCCAAAGCAGTTGATACTGGGCCAGTCCCTGCCTTTCTTGCATAGTCCAAACACCAATGGAAGTCAACAGGAGTTGTGATGCACGCAGAATTCAGATTCTATGTCTTTATACACCACTGCAATGCACACCCTTCTGGGTAGAAGCCAGCATCCTGGGAGACAGAACACTGCACAAAAGAGCAGGTGAGACAGGGAAATTTTGGCCAGCTACCCCTGCTTTTGTAAATAGTGCCTTTTGATTGTGCCTGTGCTGTTCAGATATGCAAATAGGGGAAAGGCCACAAGCAGCCTTCCTTCCTACATGCACCCCTGCACATGGGCTGGGCACTGTCATGGATCTGGCCGTGAGAGACCACAGTGGAGTTACGCCAGGGACGTATTTTTACGAGAGCCAGTCAGAAAACGGAGAGTATTTGTAAATTTGTCACTACATTTTCGTTCACGGTGGTTTCAGTTTTTGAAAAACACATTTTAGGGTTGTTGTTTTTTTCATTCTAAAACCCCAGAAAATTTGGAAAGAAATGAACATTTTCATTTTGAAAAAAGGCCATTTTCCATACAAATGTACAAATAAATTAAATTGACCAGCTCTCACTTTTACTATTATATTTAAAAGAAAAAAAGAAAAACAAAAAATGTTTTATTTCTTCAAAACAGAACACAGCATTCCATTATCAGTATTCCAAGACCCATAATCCTCTCTGCTCCAGAGAACAATTATTGACCTAGTGTAAGTGACTGAGGCCCCTCTGATCCTCAAAGGTATTTAGTTGCCTTTAGGCACCTAAATATCTTTGAGGATCTGGGCCTGGGAGAAAGACACTTGACTTCTGTTACAATCTCTGCTGCTGACTCGCTGTGCAAACTTGGAGGAGTTATTTAATTTCTCTGTGACTCACCGTCCCTAATTGTAAAGTGGCTATACAAATATCCAAAGAGCCACTTGCGTATTTTTTTGCAAGCCTTTCAAATACCAGAATAGTAGTGTGGGACAGGCAGTTACATGGCTCATCTACCTCATAGGGATGTTAAAAGGTAGCCTAATTAATTAATAACTGAAGGCACTAAACCATTGCAGTATATTATTATTGTTATTAAAATTAAAGGCAAATAAACTGTAACTAGCCTAGGGAAGGATGGCATTGCAGTTAAGGCACTGGACTGGGCTCAGGAGATCTTGGTTTGATTCCTGGATCTGCCACAAACTTGGGGTATGACCTTGGACAAGTCACTTTAGGGTCAGTGTCTCTTCTGCACCAAAGCTCTGCTCTGCATAGTAGAGACATGGGCTGTTGAAATGAATATGACTCCCTGATTCTATGGTAGTTCCGCCCCCCACCAGGAGTCTTTTCTAAACTGCCAGCTGCTAATGGCTACCGAAAGACTATCTGCCAGCCAATAACTGCCCTACTGCAGCAATGCTACACCTGAGCCAGTCCTATGCTGGCTGGGGGAATTCCCAGCTGGGAAGGCAAAGCCAGTCTCTGCTCACTGTCCCCTGCCAGGGAGGAGTGGGAACAAATTGTACATGTGTGTCTGTTCCCCATCTGGAAAATGGAGATCGTAATACTTCTCTCCACACAGGAGGGCTGTGAGGATAAATTCATTCATGTTTGTGAGGTTCCCAGATACAATATGCCTGGGAGACAGGGGGAGATGGAAACCTAGAATGACATAAACTTTAGGTACAGAAATGCATTTTTCACAGCTTTCTTCCTTATTAGTTGTATCTCTTACCAGACTGTAGAGTTGGCATTTTAATATATTAGTATTTAATATATTGTATTAACAGTAGGTGGCTTTGCTATGCCAACATATCATTTGGGAATTTGGGAAGCAAATGCATATGTATATTTAAATGCTTAGATTCCATGAAACTGTTGTTTAAATGGTCCATTAACCACATCACTTTTCTCCTCATTAGGCTAAATTGCTTGAGGTGAAAAAGCCCTTCTAAAATGGATTTCACTCACTCAATCCAAGGTAAACATGCCTCTGGGACCATTACCTCTTGTATCAAATATCCAAGGCTTTGTTAAGAGCCTGAGGGTTTGATAAATTGTATCATTCTTCTTCTTTGGAAGATGAAGGTTATAATTAGAGATGGGCCCACACTGGACCAGCAGATCTGAGCCTGGTGTCATAGGCCTGTCTGTATAACAAGGCAAACCAGAACTCCAAATCCAAACACCCTGAACCTTGGGGAAGCTCCTGTTCTGATCATTCCAGAGACAAAAGTTGTGACTCGGGTTTGTCTCTAGTGGCAATGAGGCATAAGGCTGACTCAGCAACATGGACTTCAGCCCAACACCCGAATCCAAAGGGGTCCAGGTTCTGCCATCCTAACTCATGTTGAGTGGAGCCAATATACACCAGCTGAGTGTCTGGCCCAACAAGTGCTAAGCAATACTAGCAATAAAGATACCAGGATTTTACACTCACTAAATACAACATAAAATCCCAACCATTTGGCTAACATCTCTACATGGGGCAATGGGCCCGAACTTGCTGCACTTTCCTGGGACAATTCCTTTGTGGCATCTAGTTCTTAAAAGCAACCTGGGCTGAGCAATCATCATTCGGAATTGACTCAAGCAGGATCCAAAACCCAGTCAGGTCAGTGTGAGTCTTTCCCTTGATTTCAATGGGCTTTGGATCAGGCCTACAGCAAGGAGATTTCCTAGTTTTAGCCAGTTAGCTGTTTGGCTGATGTAAACTTGTCAAGGAGAATAAAGCAAGCTTAAAACAACCACCTGTTTACAGTGACAGGAAAAGTAAAGTGAGATCCAGCTCTTGCAGGAGGAGAGAATTTAAACAATGCAAGAGGTGGTTGCATGTCATTTCAGCAGTCGCCCTTTCTCTTTGATCTGCGCTTAAGAACTTGGAACATCACGGATCATATGGTCATTAGAGAAGTGTGCCACTGAATTTATTCCACCTTGAAGTCTGAAGTGTTTGCCTTTCCCTAGAAGTCTCCTCCTACTTCCTTCTCAGTGTAAACCCACCCTCTGGATTCCTTTAGCAGAATCAGTCCCTACGTATTGCAGAATAGGAACCATTTGCATTTCTGAGCAGTAGCCTTCTCTGAGTTTGGAACACTTTATTGCAAGAAAGTTCAGGCTGCTTCTTGACTATTTGTATTTCAGTAGAGCATCGAGGCTCCTACTTCTAAGCCTCATTGCATTTGGTGTGGTACAAACGCATACTAAGAGCCAGCTCCTGCCCTGAAGAACTTACACTCTGAATAGACAAGATGGGTAAAGGAAATTTAGAGATGGGGAACTGAGGCACAGAGAGAGCAAGTGACTTGCCCCAGGTCACACAGAAAGTCTGTGGAAAAATCAGGTTTGAGACCAGCTTTCCTGAATCCCAGCTCTGTGCCTGTGCCACAACTCTGTCCTTCCTGGAGCAGTGCCTGTTTACATCAATGAAGAAATTGGCATAGGAATAAGTACCGGGGAAGCAAAATATCATATTGGTTCAATGTGGGGAATGTGTGTCCTTTAAAAGCAGAGTCCTTGTCCCCTGTCTGATTTTAAAGCAGGTGTGAGCAGAAAAATTGCCAAACCTCTCTGGCCATTTCAATAAAACCAACTCTTTTCATTTCTTCGAATTTAGAAAGGTGCTTCCACGCTGTTACATTGAGCTCTAGTTTGTTGATACCTTCAACAAGTATTAACAAGAGGTAACGTCATGGGGAAGTGAGACCCATATCTCAGGTTACCCTATAAATTGATGAAGGCTTCAGAAAGGATTACAGGCCCAGAGCCGTCCTAAGTACAGGGATGCCATTACAGCTAAATCAAAGGTAACCATGGGGCTTGGCAGGTAACTGTCAACATCTAAGGGAAGGAGCAGGCCCGTGAAGGAGTTCTGTGTCAGGATTAAATTCGGCCAGCTTTATTTTTATTTCGGGTGAAGGGGTCAGGCAGAAAAGCTATCCCTAGTGGCCTTTATTTACAGTTAGCAGGGGACAGCTGATGAAGCATTTAGAGGAAGAAGGATGAGCCAGTCACTCCTGAGTCAGATCATCCTGATGACAGACTGAGGATGTCGAACTGACATAAAAGCTAGGAAGGTACACTGACTCTGGAGCCTTTTATGAATGAAATGTAGGGTGAAATCCTGGTCCTAAAAAAGTCAGACAGTGGCGAAACTCCCATTGATTTCAATAGGGACAGGACTTCCCCGTAATCTTTACAGGTGCAACTCTTTGTACTTTTAATAGCGGAATCAGCCCCAACCTGCATTAAGTAAAAGTATATTACCTTTCTACTCCCTGCAGCTCCTTTAAAGCTCCTATATTGATAATACTTAGCTCTTATGGAGCAGTTTCCACCTGTAGATCTCCAAGCAATTTACAGAGAAAGTAACTATAATTATTCCCACTTTACAGCTGGAAAAACGGAGGCATGGAGCAGATCTCCTGATTGCCACTCTATTGCTTTATCCACTGCCTCCGCTATCTGGCTGCAACCCTTCTCCTAACAGGACACAAAAGTAACTTGCACACTATAGAAATAGATGTTGCATGTTCTCCCAACCTGTTTAGGTCTAGCCTGTTAAATGCCCACCTATGAAATCTGACACTTACTTTAAGATGCTGCTATTTTTTGAAGTTATAAAAGAGTTACCCATGGTAGCCTCTGGGTGCACACATGTGTGTCTGTTCTACAACATCACAATTTAAAGCTGACCTCCATTGGAAGGTGCCAAGGGGGAATACTGGATTTGTGGCCTAGTGGCTTGAGGACTGGACTGGGACTCAGGAGAGTTGGCTCTGTCCTAGCCTGTTGAGTAACCTTGGGCAAGTCCTTTCATGTCTCTGTGCCTCAGTTTCCCCATCTGTAAAATGCGGATAATGATACTGACCTCCTTTGTAAAGCACTTTGAGATCTATGGATGAAAACTCTATACAAGAGGTAGGTATTATTATTATTATTTGCTTCTTTTTTAGGTAAGATGTAAGAAAGGACTTTTTCCCACCCCCAAACACACATTTTTTTCTGCTTGGTTTTTTTACATTAGAAATTCAGGTATTTTCTGCCCTATTTTTTGCTGGAAGACTCTATGGGCAATTAGACAACTGATAGAATTATGACATTGAATATACCATAATGCAAGTAAAACCTGATTAGTTGAGATGGGAAGTGATTTTATTTTTGTATTCAAAGCTTTAAAATGCCCTGACTTTTGCGACTATCTATTTCATTCATAGACCTGAGAATCATTTGAGAGAAAAGAGGTCTCTTTTAAAGATGCAACACCATTGTCTCCTACCATTAGGGGTTGAGAAAGAACCCTATCCATATCTGAGCTCCCCGGGGCTGAATTCATTCCACCACCTCATTCTCTCACATGTCCCCCTGCAAAACCAGGGAAGAGCAGACTAGACATTCCTAATACATCCAGGTGAAAAATAAGAAGAAAAACCCCTAACTTGCTACGCTCTCTTTATAAATCATAAAGAAACAAACAAGAAAAAACACATCCTCCTTTTTTAGTTCTTTGCAGGAAAGTTTTAAGGACAATTGGGCAGTTGATTCCACTCTCCGTGACGCTGATGGGAATTTGGAGTAACTCAGTTGAAGTCAGAGGCATCTGGCTCTAACCAATTTGAGGCAAAGTCAACTGAAAAAACACCTTCCCAGACAGCAACAGATTCAGGCTCAAGCCCGAGAAAACAGATAGGCTTTGCCAGGTGCCCCGAAGAGCAACCCACTGCCTGCTATGCGGTCCTGAGCATCCTTAGATGAGCACTTCACAAGGAAGACAGATACAAAATAAAAGTCCTGCCGCATTTGCCTCCCAGATGCAGGAAATCCTCACACACTCCTAGAACAGCAAGCCCTTCTGAAAACCCTGCGAGGAGCCAGATGTATAAGGGTTAACCAGCACTGACTGAAATTGAAGAGACAGTCCTGGATCATATGCACTTCTTATGTGTCAGACAATATGCTTTATCTCCTGCTAATCTCCTCATCTGCAGCTATGCTCACTTCAGACAGGAGTCAGATTATCTCTGATGATGAGGTGCTATGGATTACTGGCTGCAAGGGATGGAGGTGAGACTCCGGAGAATACTTTAATTATGCCATGAACTGTGGTCCAGTAAACTGAAAGGCCATTGCTTAATCTACTAGAAATCATCTATTTTAACAGATAAAGGGATTCAAGTTTAGATCCACCCCTCTCCCCGAACAGTGTGCTATTCCAGTTGCTAATGGACCATCATGGCATTGAATGAAACAGAAAACCCAGAGAGAAGCATCTGAGGCATCCACATCACTTCTTGGGAAATTCACATCGGTTGTCCCCCTTTGATGCTGGTTAATCATCTCCATCTCACTCCCCCTCCCAGAGCACAGCATAAATCACCTGGTTCCCCTTCCCTTCCCACCTTTGATTTTTAGAGCTTCAGGCCAAGGATTTCAGAATAGGCAATGTGAATTCTTGACTCCACCAAAACTTGTTGACTTCCATGGGGGGAAGATTCTTCCACATCTGCCTAATGCCGAGTATTTTGCAATTTCCTTTGAAGCATCTGGTGTTGGCCAGTGTCAGAGACAGTGTACTGGACTAAACGGACCACGAGTCAGATTCAGTATGACAGCTCCTATGTTGCTGAATTCAAAGAGGTTTGATCTCTCGGGCCTTGATCCTCCAGCCCTCACTCAGGCAAGACTCCCATTATTAACCCTTGACAACTAATTATCATAGAATCATAGAATCATAGACTTTAAGGTCATCTAGTCTGACCTCCTGCACAACGCAGGCCACAGAATCTCACCCACCCACTCCTGTATCAAACCTATGTCTGAGCCATTGAAGTCCTCAAATCATGGTTTAAAGACTTTAAGGTGCAGAGAATCTTCTAGCAAGTGACCTGTGCCCCACGCTGCAGAGGAAGGCGAAAAACCCCCAGGGCCTCTGCCAATCTGCCCTGGAGGAAAATTCCTTCCCGACCCCAAATATGGCGATCAGCTAAACCCTGAGCATGTGGGCAAGACTCACCATCCAGACACCCAGGAAAGAATTCTCTGTAGTAACTCAGATCCCATCCCATCTAACATCCCATCCCAGGCCATTGGGCATATTTACCGCTAGTAATCAAAGATGAATTAATTGCCCAAATTAGGCTATCCCATCATACCATCCCCTCCATAAACTTATCAGGCTTAGTCTTGAAGCCAGATATATCTTTTGCCCCCACTACTCCCCTTGGAAGGCTGTTCCAGAACTTCACTCTGATGGTTAGAAACCTTCGTCTAATTTCAAGCCTAAACTTCCGTATTGTTTTATTATTTGCATTATCGTAGTGCCTGAGAGCCCCAGTCATGGACCAGGTACCCATTGTGTTAGGTGCTGTACAAATAGAGGACTAAAAGTCAGTCCTTTTGTCTTATCTCTTTGCAGTTGTTGGTTTTCAGTATGCATTAAAATTTGCCTATAGCCACCCAAGGGACCAGTCAAAGTCAGATGCATACTCAATATGGTCTCCAACTAACAATCTAACTAAATTGTACTGCAGACCTCAGGGATGGTTAAAAGTGGTTGCCTATCTTGAGGATTGCCTTTAATCTATCTGTCTACCACATCTAACTACTTATACTGAGAAATGGTAGACCTTAGACCCAATGAATCTGAGCATTTCTGAAGTGAGATCTTTAGTTCAGGTTCCAGTGCATTCCTTTGAATTATGTGTGTCAGAATTTTGGGAGGCGTCTTAATTATGAAATTACGGCACAAACCTTAATGGGTGCTATTGGGTGCTCAAGTGCATTTGAAAATCCGGCCATTTATTTCTATATGGATTTTTGAGCACCTCACTTGGGGCTCCAGTTTTTTAAGCATAGCCCACTAGTCAAGGATCTTTGGGTATTAAAAAGATGGGGCTTTTCTGAGACATCCTGGAGCTTTTAAAAGAGTTCAGCATCCATAACTGGAGCCAGAGTTTCAGAAGAGCTCAGTTCCCAAATAGGTGCCCAGAATTTCAAAATGTTCCGCACCTTGGAGACTGAAAACTTATCCAGAAGTATCACGACGGGGGCTGCTGGGAGCGGAGCTCTTTTGACAATCTGGTGCCAGTTGTGTATGTTGAGCACTTGAAAATCTGTCCTTTGGTTATTGTTATTATTATTATTTATTTCTATTGCCATGGTCATGGACCTGGTGCTGTACAAACACAGAACAAACCATTCCTGCTACAAAGAGCTTACAATCTAAGTATAAGATAAGAGACAACAGATGAATCCAGACAGACAGGGGAGTACAAGGACACAATGAGGCAATATTGGTCAGCATAATGGGCCATGGCCTCAGCACACCATCAGCCTAACCATTGTCAAAATGTTTGTAGCCACCCCAGCAAAGGGGAGTATTAAGCAGGGTTTTGCAAGAGGACAATGTATTCATTTTGCAGATATTTATGGGGAGCTTCTCCCAAGCGTGATGTAAAGTTCAGCAGTGTGATGCTTATACGTCAGGGCTACCAGCCCCAAATGCATGCAGGTATTTAAAACACCAGAGTCTATATTGTCCCCCCTGCTTATGGGAGTGGAGGGGACCTAGCATGCACTGGCTTCCCCCTCTGAATATGGATGGGGGCAGTACCATTTCCACAGCACTGTCTCTTACTCAGACCCTGCACAAGTGCTCCATGCAGGAGGAGCCCGGTGCAGTGCTGGGGACAGCAGGACAGTTCCCTGCCAATGCTGGGTTGATCCCCTACTCTACATGTTCCAGGATTTGTGAAAGCTTTAAAATGGCCTTTTCGGTAAATAGATTTTTATCAGTAAAATAAATGTATTAACTTGGATTCAAATCCAGGAACCCCCAAAGAATCAGGCCCCAGGGTATCCCAAGTGTATACCCCAGGGCAGCAATTGCCCCTGTTGGCCTGCTCCCAGGAATGAAGACTGCAGGACTGAGCCCTTTTAACTTAAACCACAAAGGCGGTTATGATAGCTTTGCTAGAAAGGACAGAACAAAATCCTTCCCATCCCTGAGCTACCAGCTCCATTTAAAATTCCACACGGTTCTTCCAAAAGACAGGAATCATCACAACGCTAACAGTAGCTTGGTTTGATCTTGCTCACACGTTTCCAGACTTGATTGGGAGAGAGAAAGCCCCCTGCTTAACATCACTCGCAGGAAAGGAGCCTTCGGGTACAGCGCTAGCCACACACATTCAGCAGATGGACTTTACTATTGTTACCAAACAAAACGAAGTGGGATTATGTTTATGGGCTCAGCGGTGGGGATTCTTTATATGAATCTGCTTAAGCCAGAAGTGACACTGTTTTTTGAGAGCTGCAGGAAGGAATGCAGAGATCTGAGTGCTTCTGGAAACTTGTTTCCAAACATTTGGAGTGTGTGCTTAATCCATCCTCAAACAGCTGACTTCCTTCTGTTTCCTTAAAGCAGAATCTCCCCCTCCCAGCCCCCTTGCTAACTCCCCTGACACGCCAGGCTTCTCTTCCAGCTTGCTAAAATCTATTCCAAACTGTAAAGCCATTCAGATCTATCCTGAAAAACCCAATTCTTCTGTGACACTTGCAACTGCTCACCCATTTCAGCTATTGCTGCCATCACCTGGTTTATATTTAGTCACACTTTATGTACAGGGCACATTTAGTGGTAGTTTATAAAGGACTGATAAACGGTTAACCATTTATTAAAACATCTATTAATAGCCGGTTGTTAGGCTCCAATTCAGGAAGGTACTTAAGCATGTGCCCAACTTGCAGCATGTGAGCAGTCCCATTGACTTAAAAGGGCAGGAGGTAAGTCAGAGAGAGAAGGCTAGTGGTTCTGTTCTGTGTGTGTGTGTGTATTTGGGGACACTGAAGAAGTTTATACAAGCCTGAGATGTATTATTGTTATTATTTGTATTGCAGAAAGCATCTAGGGTCCCCAGTCATGGAAGTGCTATGTACTATGCAAACACAGAACAAAATGATGGTCCCTGCCTGGAAGACCTTCCAATCTAAGTACTGTAACATACGATAGGGAGGCAAAGTTAGGTGATCACACAGGACTAGTAGATACTGGGAGGAAGGGAAATGCACAATTTCTCCTTAGGTAAAGAGTAAAAACTTTTTCAACACAGAGACACGCGTACACGGTGCCTTCCCACATTCATGCCAATAAACCTTTGAGACCACACTATCAGATATTCTATTACCTATATACAGAACATACCATAGGGGAAGTGAAAAACAGCTCCCTAGAACAGATTAATGGGAACTTGGGCCCTGATCCAGAACAGCACATAAGCATATGCGCAACTTAAAGCATGGGAGTAGTCCCATACTCACGTGTTTAAAGTTTAACTTGGGACCCAAAGGTATGGCCCTATTGCCCCCTCCTGTGCTGATTTTCCTGCAGCAAGAGGGGAGAGGAAACAAATCTGTGCTAGGTTATTCTTGCGTGGTGGGATCTGTTCCCAATTGTTCTGTCCAGGGAATAGCAGAAGGGTGAGAGCTGCATGCAAAAGATCCTCCCCCCCCCCCCCCGATATGTGGATCATGAGGGGCCCCATCAGGCCATTATTGGCTTGTAGCCACTGGGGAAGAAAGGATGCTTATATCCACCATCCACAGCCAAAAGGAACCAAAACGCGATCGTGAAGTAATAAAGTGACATGCACGGTCATGGGTGATGGGATTTGCTTACTGCCCGTTGCTTGAGAGCACCCACATTTTTTTGTCAGTATAGAGTCAGATCCAACTCCCACTGAAGTCAATGGTGTCTGAATCAGACCCTCTGACCCTGCAGTGTGATCCATGAAGCCAATAAGCCCCCCTGTGCAGTAGTCCACCCCAGTGCACCACATACAGGACTGAGATGTCTGATCCCAATCCTGAAAACACTTACTCACATGCTTAACTTTAGTTGTGTAAGGGTATGTCTACACTGCAATTAAAAACCCTTGGCTGGTGCATGCCAGCGGACTCAGCTCAGGCTAAGGGGCTGTTTAATTGCCATCTAGAGACGTTCAGGCTTGGGCAGTAGCCCAGGATACAGGACCCTGCAAGGCGGTAGGGTCCCAGAGCTCAGGGTGCAGCCTGAGCCAAACCTCTACATTGTAATTAATCAGCCCCTTCGCCTGAGCCCGAGTCAGCTGGCACAACCCAACCACGGATTTGTAATTGCAGTGTAGACATACCCCCAGTGATCTCAATGCACTGTTCACATATGTAAAATTAGGCATGTGTCCAAATGTTTGGAGGGGCAGGGCCTGAGAGCATAAGCCCTTTGAAGCAGAGACATTGTCTTCCTACTAGTCAATACAGCACCTAGAGCAAGCAGTGTAAAAAAATTTAAATCTGTGAACTACAAACAAGAATAAAAAAAATACAGTGCCAAAAAATGAATGATACCATTAATACAATACAGTAATAATACCTAGCTCTTATATAGCACTTTTCATCTGCAGAGCTCAAAGCGCTTTACAAAGGTCAATAGCATTATCCCCATTTTACAGAGGGGAAAACTGAGGCACAGAACAGTGATGTGACTTGTGCAAAGTCACCCAGCGGGCCAAGAGCAGATCCAAAGGTGAAACCCAGGTCTCCTGAGTCTCAGTTCAGTGCTCTAACCACAATTTATCATGGCCTCCATAGCACAATTACTAATATTTAATGAGACTCCTCATGGGATAAATGTCATATAATGACAGGGGAGGGATAGCTCAGTGGTTTGAGCATTGGCCTGCTAGTTCAATCCTTGAGGGGGCCACTTAGGGATCTGGGGCAAAATCAGTATTTGGTCCTGCTAGTGAAGGCAGGGAGCTGGACTCAATGACCTTTCAGGGTCCCTTCCAGTTCTATGAGATAGGTGTATATATATTTTGCTTTGGTGCAACACAGTGGCTTGTGAGTACTTTTCAAACCTTAACTCTGTATCTCCTCACTTTGGTGAATTTTATTCAGACCATTATGTTGAAGATGTTTTTATTTTTGTATTTCAATACCTCACTTATCTCATTCCTTCATGTATTTCTATGGCATGAACTCCTCTCAGGCCAGTCTTAAAAATAGAAAGAATAAGGATGCTAATAAACGGGGATGAAAATTCTGGATCCTTTAATTTTTTATTCTAGATAAGAATTTGTTCTGGCAAAAATTAAAAGCAGTAAGATCTTTATCATATGGTGACACTCTATCTATACAATATACTAATTTAGTACATTCTATCTTAAAGCTATAACAACAACAGATAAAATAAAAGTATTTTCAAGTCCACACACTATAAAGGTTTCAATCACCTCCACTATCTGTATGGAAAATAGGTGTTTAATTTAGGTGACATAAAAGCAATTTCATAATGTTATAAAGTTGTTTTTTATTTGTTTTCCATTTCATATTGTTTAGTTAAACAAGGATGATTTTAAAACCTCGTATTCTTTGCTAGATCTAAATCAGCACTAATTTTTAGCCCAGGTCCTTTGTTTGATCCAGAAATTAACTAAGGAAAACTTAAAAGAGATACATTCCTTTCAGGAAAATATCCTTTCTCAGTCCTACGTTGTAATAACCGGGATATTCCTGTAGGTGGCTCTGCAATTTTCCAAATAAAACAAAACCCCGAAGCAAAATTTGTAAAGAGATGTAATGATTCCATTTATAGATTTTCTTCCTAGAGGGATGATCACAGACTTTTTGAACTAACGGATAAACACAGATTCACTGTAATTTTACAGAATACATATATCAACTGAGATCTTCAAACACAGAAGTAACTTTGCTTTTAAAATCCAGCCTCTTCTTGTTCTTCAGACGTCCCTATTATGCCATGATTGAGCAAGAAACTTGTCTGAATTCTTTTTAAATAATAATTTGCCTATCGCCTACTTAAACTTTTAATTTGTTATCTTCTAGCAAAATAGTTGTGGGACTGTTATAAATAACGAACGTTTAAGAGTAAGAATCAAAATAAGACAATGCAAAACATTAAAAAAGTCATCGTGTTTCGGCTGATGCTTGGACTAAAAAAATAAAGATAAGTAGCAAATTCTTTTCTATACGGAAAAATGCACAACACAAGGCATAATAAGAGAAGGAAACACAGGCTCCTATTTCACGACACCTACCCGGGAGAATATTATGTTCAAAGGGTTGTTTATGTTTTTAAATAAATCGATAACTCTTTTGGAGTTGTTACATTCCCTGTTCGAAACACTGTGAAGAACAATTTGGGGATTTGCGCTAGAACAGTAAAGCGTGTCTGAAACTTTGCCTTGATGTTTTATAGAAATATTTTATCGACAGCAAAGAAGTGCAGGCATTTTATGAAAGATTTATTTTCTGATTTTTTTTTCTCCTAGATGTCAATTTAAACTCTAACTGCACATCCCTAATAACTTTGTAAAGTGTGCTTTCGATTTAGGTCAATGTTTTTACACATTTTATCAACAGCAAACGTAATTAAATAATAACAATTAGGCTTTAGAAAACGATTAACATCTTCAAAGCGATTAACAAAGATTATCTACATTCGTCCAACAAATCCGATCTGATTGTATTCATCTTTATCATCGTATGAAAATGAAAGCATTTGATCCTAAAGAGTATGATTTCTCTGTGTTCATTTCCCGGCTACATTCCTGTTTACAAATCTTTATATCCAGGAGTGTCCATAAATTCAGAGAAGCTTTGATTTGTTTAATCGAAAATAAAATGTTGCAAAGACAAATATTTGGCCTACATATTAGCCAAAATTAAACTTGTATTTGGAAATCAATTGTGTATGTCTAAGGAAAACTTGCAAGGTGTTTCCTGTTGAAATATAAATTAAAGCAGCGCATTTGCGTTTCTTTCATTTCAGGTAATTTCTTATCCAAAGTTATTTAAGTGTGATCTATCCCTGTATTTTACCAGGGCCGTAAAAGACACTTTAAATTACACAAAATATGCAAGTCAGCCACATGCTGCTTTCAAATTCCAGTCCGTGGGATCCCCTGGATTTTAATAGGTTTGCACATAAGTTAACGCAGAATTTGGAACTCCTATTATTCTACGTTGTTATTCATTTAAAACATTTTTAAATGATGTCCATTATTTGATGTTAACAAATCTGTTTTGTTTATGTACTAAGATTAGGGGCCTAATTTGAACAGCTTTTAAAGTATTTTTATTATTTTATGTTTTGTTTTGTTTTGTTTTTAGAAATGATGCACAGATACTAGTGAAAAAATATGCACACGGTATTATACGAGTGAGCAAACAAGAAGGCATTTAATGCATGGAAAAGGAGTTAAAATATAACAAATTTGATCTTCACATGGGGATTTTTTACAATTATTATAATTATGATTTTTTTTAAAGATCTGAGTACCTGTCTCATAGATTAAAATACAGTCGGTATGATCTGGGAAATTCCCTAAACCGGGATGGCTGTCAAATAAACGCAACGTTCATTTTAAAGTTTTAAAAGTTAGTTTAAAGTAGGATTTTTTTGGGGCAGATGCAAATATCTGAAACGATCCTTTCCTTTGCGATTCTCAAAGCGAAGGAGAAAAACAAAACCTAACCCTGTTTCAGAATTAATAAAAAATTAGGATCTTTTTCAAGTATCCTAAACTTTGAAGAAAAAAAAAAAAGAATGGATTTCTCCCTTGGGCACCTAAATAGAACCGGGTTAAAAATCGATTTCGATGAAGTTTTTTTCGTTTGCACGCATGGGAGCAGCTCCCGATTCCCTTAATACGGGAGCTGTGGAAGTCTGAAGCCCGCGCATATTAATCACGGGCCTGATCTAAACCCAGTGAAGCCAACGGAGAAACTCGCGTCGACTTGTACCGGGGATTCGGATCAGGCTCTCAATGATGTGCCTCTCGGAGGCGCAGTGGGTTGCCGTGTAGTCTCTCCCGTCCCAATTCCCTTGCACTGGGGGGAGGGGAGGTGACTGCCGATAGACTCAACAGCACTTCAGTCCCGGATCGCTCGCATCCTCCCAGCAGGGCGGGCTGAGCAATGGTCCCCAAAGTGGAGGGCCGATCAGGAGAACTCCAGTATCCCCAGACGAGCTTCACTTCCTCCTCCAGGCTCCCCCCATCCCCAAACTCCTGTGTCTCGCCTGCAGTGGCAGACAGCTCGGGGGGGGGGGGGGGGGAGAGGCAGGGCAGGAGACAGACAGACAGACAGATCGCCTCTCGGTAGGGAGGAGCTGCCTCCTTTTCTTTCTTTCTTTTTTTGGGATCTACCCAGCCCCCGTTGCCTGCCTGCCGCCCGCCCCTCGAAGGGAGCCCTCCCACTGGCTGCTGCCCCTGCCCGCCCAGCCCTGGCCCCGGGCGGGGAGGCTGGGCAGAGATGAAGGCGCTATAAGGAGCTTGTCGGCACGGGGGGAGGGGGCAGCGCAGCCGGCCGCCCCGCATGGCCCGGGACCATGAGCGCCGGTGACTTGCAGCCCAGCTCCCCCGCCAGCCCGCAGCCCCGCCGGGCCCGGGAGGCGCCCGAGATGGCCGTGTACTGCGGCGAGCCCTTCAGCGTGTACCCGCAGCCCGGCTTGCCCCCGCCCGGCGCCGCGGCCGCCTCCTCCACGCAGCGGCCGGCCGCCTACGCCCTGGGCGACTACGGTGCGCCGGCCAACGCCGGCTACCTGTGGGGCGTGAGCGGCCCGGCCCCGTACCTGCAGGGCGGCCCCGGACCGGCCGCCCCTTTCCTGCCGCCCGCCTCCTACGGCTGCTCGCGGGGCGGCCAGCTGGGGGGCGCCCCCTCCGCGCCCGGCTCGCCCTCGCCCGCGGCGGCCGAGCTGAGCTGGCTGAGCCTGGCCGGGCAGGAGGAGCTGCTGCGTCTGGTGCGGCCGCCCTACTCCTACTCGGCGCTGATCGCCATGGCCATCCAGAGCGCGCCCGGCCGCAAGCTCACGCTGAGCCACATCTACCAGTACGTGGCCGAGAACTTCCCCTTCTACAAGCGCAGCAAGGCCGGCTGGCAGAACAGCATCCGCCACAACCTCAGCCTCAACGACTGCTTCCGCAAGGTGCCCCGCGACGAGGACGACCCGGGTGAGCGCCGGGGGGTGGCCAGGGAGTTGGGGAGGGGGGGTTCAGCGGGCCGGGGGGCGGGGATCCCCAGGGCCTGGGGGGTGCTCAGTGGCTGGGGTCCCAGCGGAATGGAGGGGAGTGGGGCTGGGGTGGTGCCCGGGAGCAGAGGGATTGGGGATGCCCAGGCAGGGGGCTGGAGGGGAGGAGGGCAGTTGAGTGCACCGGGAAACGAATGCGGCTGGACGGGTGCCCGGAGGCAGAGGGATAGGGGTGCCCAAGGGGCCGGGGGGGGTGTTGGATGGGGGGGCCCAGGAGGCTGGGAAGTGTTGGATTGGGGGTGGGGCAGGAGCCCGGTGGCAGAAGGAGGTGTTGGATGGGGGGTGCCCAGGAGGCTGGTGGCAGAGGGGGATGCCCAGGAGGCTGGGGGGTGTTGGATGGGGGGGGTGCCCAGGAGGCCGGTGGCAGAGGGGGGTGTTGGATGGGGGGTGCCCAGGAGGCTGGGGAGTGTTGGATGGTGGGGGGTGCCCAGGAGGCTGGGGAGTGTTGGATGGTGGGGGGTGCCCAGGAGGCTGGGGGCAGAGGGGGATGTTGGATGGGGGGGTACCTAGGAGGCTGGGGGCAGAGGGGGGTGTTGGATGGGGGGGTACCTAGGAGGCTGGTGGCAGAAGGGGGTGTTGGATGGGGGGGTACCTAGGAGGCTGGGGGCAGAAGGGGGTGTTGGATGGGGGGGTGCCCAGGAGGCTGGGGGCAGAAGGGGGTGTTGGATGGGGGGGTGCCCAGGAGGCTGGGGGCAGTTGGCTGGGGGGTGCCCAGGAGGCTGGGGGGTGTTGGATGGGGAGGGGTACCTAGGAGGCTGGGGGCAGAGGGGGGTGT
Organism: Emys orbicularis; assembly: GCF_028017835.1. Taxonomy (NCBI): domain Eukaryota; kingdom Metazoa; phylum Chordata; order Testudines; family Emydidae; genus Emys; species Emys orbicularis. The sequence goes on along the minus strand of NC_088687.1, from coordinate 132,318,549 downwards.
TGGATGGGGGGGTGCCCAGGAGGCTGGTGGCAGAAGGGGGTGTTGGATGGGGGGGGTACCTAGGAGGCTGGTGGCAGAAGGGGGTGTTGGATGGGGGGCTGCCCAGGAGGCTGGGGGCAGTTGGCTGGGGGGTGCCCAGGAGGCTGGGGGGTGTTGGATGGGGAGGGGGTGCCCAGAAGCCCGGTGGCAGAGGGATTGGGGATGCCCGGGATCATGGAGCGGGGGACGGTTAAACGGACCGAGGGGCTGGGGTGGGGAGAGGGACCCAGGGGGACCCGAGGGGAGCGCCATACCGGACAGGATCTGCCCGACCAGGGAGTGGAGCGCAGGGCTGAGCAGCCCCCGCCTCTTGCACGGCTCTGTGCCGGGACACCCGAGGCGTAGGGCGGGGAGACGGCGGTACCGGGACGCCAGGAGGAGCCCCTGCGCTGTAACCCCCGGAGCTGGGGACATCGGGAGCGGTGCGAGCCCCGCGCCGATCCCAGGGGAACTCGGGCAGGGAGACGGGACCCCGGGATGTGGATCCCGGTCGCGGGGGGGAGCCACGCGGGGCAAGGGGCACTTGCACCCAGCGTACGGGCAGGTGGGGCGGGCGGGCAGAGAGAGGGTGCAATGGACAGTGTAACCCGGGGTGTCGGACCGCCCCCACCCCGGCTGCTCCGCCCAGCTGGGGACACTCTCTGCTGTCACCTGGGTGGGAGGGACAGCGAGGGGCAGATCTGTGATGGGGGCCGGGGGGTGGGATATTGTCCCAATGGGAGCAGCTGGATCCAGGGCCCCAGGTTCACTTCCCAGCAGGGCAGGGCCCTTCTGGGGTTGGATGCCCACTATGAGGTTCCTGCCCTCTGGGGCAAGGGGTGGGGCCCTTAGCACCGATCTGTCCCAGCCCCAGGGTGTAAATCCAATCTGCTCTCTGGGTGTGGGGGGTATTTCAGAGATGCAGGGTCCCGCCTACCCTGAAAGATGGTGTGGCTCAGACATATGCATCAGGGCTGCCCAGAGGATTCAGGGGGCCTGGGGCAAAGCAATTTTGGGGGCCCCTTCCATAAAAAAAAGTTGCAATACTATAGAATACTATATTCTCGTGGGGGCCCCTGGGGACTGGGGCAAATTGCCCCACTCCCCCCCCGCCCCCCAGCGGCCCTGATGTGCATTGGGTGCAGAGGCCCATGGGAGAGGGGGGTATTAGGGTTGTAGCCAGGTGGAGTGGGGGGTGCATGTCTTGCTCAGTAGGGAAAGGGTTTAATGCAAGTGCACACGGGCCCCCTGGGTGCAAAGGGATTCAGGGCCTTCCCTGCACAGAGATCTGAGGCATGGTGTGTGCATGACTGTGCCCAGGTGGCAAGGGGACCGCCGTGGGTGTGCTGTATTTATATGCACACCAATCCCATTGGCACATGTGTACCACTGAGAAAGACCCCACCAGTAGATGCTCCCTCCCCCATAATCTGCCCTGAACCACAACATGGGCGAGATGGCCCCACACATGCCCAGCATTGTTAATGTACCCCTCTATTTTACCCTACCCCAGCTGAGCTGTATCCGGATGAAAGAGTAAGTGCGGGCCTACACTGCAGTGCAGGTCTCCCTGGGATTGGGGTGCCAGCGGGTGAGTGTGGGTTACAGGTCCCTCTGTGCCAGATCCACAGAGGAGATGGGGCTGTTACAGCCCCAGCTATCTTAAGATGGAGCAGTTTGTGCTTTTAGCGCTTGAGGTCCCCCCCGTTCAATCCCTGGTGCGTTGGCCAAGATGGCGGCCGTCACACACCCTTAAATGACAAGGGTGTAGTTGGGGAAGCATTAGGAGTTCTGTCTGCAGGGCCCTTTTACTCCGTTTGGGGTGGGGCTATAGGCTCGGAGGGGCAGTTCTGATCCTGCTAAGTGGCTGCAAGATTCATTCCGGATGTGTGGTCGGTGGGGCAGATTCTGAATTCCTGAACTTAAGTCAGTGAAATTGCAACAGTGCGAGAGGAGAATCAGGCTCTGGTCAGCAAGTCTGGAGAGGGTGTTTGGCGGGTGCAGATTGTGCAAATGCGGGGGAGGGGGTGGTAGAAGGAGGGTGCAGATCCTGCTCAGGGGGTGCAGGGCATCTGTTGGAGGAGCTCCCTGTCTGACTCTTTCTCTGTCTCCTTCAGGGAAGGGGAACTACTGGACCTTAGACCCAAACTGTGAGAAGATGTTTGACAATGGGAATTTCCGGCGCAAGCGCAAACGGCGCTCTGAGCCTAACACCCCCACTGTGGTGTCCTCTGGCGGGGGCCTGAAGGCTGAGGAAGGGCGTCCCATCCCGGCTGCTGCAGGCAAGCCCTGTGGAAACAGCCCCTCCCCAGAGCTGGACCTATCACCTGCCAGGGACCATCCCAAAAGCTCCTCTTCTCCAGGCATCATCTCAGCCACCCCGGGCTGCCTAAGCACCTTCTTCAGTGGGATGAGCTCACTGAGCAGTGGAGGGAGCCGCCTGGCGGGAGGCTTCAGCAGGGAGCTGCACCACCGGAACTTCCCCGCTGGGCAGATGAGTGGTGGCACCTTCACTGCCTCCTCCAGCAGCTCCTCCCAAGAGGTGCTCCCACCAGACCAGCTGCAGCGAGTTCCAGGGCCCACTGCTGCCTATTACAGCTCCTTCCATCCCAGCAGCAGCCAGGGCGCCCAGTACAACCATTACTACAACTTCACAGTCAACAGCCTCATCTACGCCCGGGATGGCACTGAGGTGTAGGGCATGGATTGCAACTCAACAGAACAAGAAAGGCCGGTTCATTCAGCAACAAGGAAGACCCCATGCTTTTGCAAACTGCATTTGAAGCAGGACACTTGCAGTATGTTTTCTGTTTTCCCAGGAAGAAAAACTTACAATCTATTAAATATATACGTACACACACAATGTGGAGTATTTTCCCTACTCATCCCTGCAAAATCACTGATCCACACAGGATGCCTGTTTGCCACTAAATTCTGCAAATGAGAACCAGAACTGGATTAGTGACTTCAGAGGTTTTTAATCTTGAATGTAGAGTTAAAAAAATAACTACAAAGAGAAATCAGCAAGGACCAAATATAGACACATAGCAGGGGAGTATTGCCTGTTGGTCATTTATTTGTGAACCTCTGTTTACAAGTGCTTTGGTCTTGGAAGAGAAAAAAAATGAAGAGATTTCTAATGAAGTGCCTTGTAAAAATCCCTATGTCAGTGATTGCCTGTTTAGGTAATTGTTTTAGGCCTTGATCCTGCAGTGTACAATGCCTGGGCAGATTCTGTGCCCACACAGAACCCCTTTAGATACAGAGCAGGTTCGCCAGGCTGCCTGTGCTTTGTATATTGAAGAATCAGGGCCTTATTTTGTAAAATAATCGTTTTACTTAAGCTTAGTACCAAAGACACACAATTTAGCCATCCAGCTTTTAGCAAGAGAATAAACACATTGAATATTTTTATACATATTTGTATGTAATGTACTACTCTGTAAATACATTTCTATGGGATTTTATATTTGTAAATTATGCTCTGGAGTTGTACTTATTTATAATGTGTTTGAAATTTGGGAAAGTTTATTTTGCCCATCCTTTTCCTCACTCCCATTCCCCTCCTTTTTTTTTTTTTTTTTTTTTTATTGTAGTGTATGAATGAAACTTTTCAAACCGAACAAAATTTTGGGGAATAAAATATTTACAGTTAGATTTTTTTGCTTGTTTGTTCATCAACAGATTTTATTTTACTTTTTTAGATGGTTAGGGACACGGGTTGGGACAAAAGATACAGGGACTCAACACTTTCCTCTGTGCCAAGAAAAAAATGTTGCTTTCAGCTCAAAGGAGAAGTGTGTGGTTTGGTTTACAACCTCCTGATGGGTAATTGTGAAAGGTGGACTGAAGCTTTTGCTGGTTTTAGACAGTAAATTGCCCATTTTCAGCTTAGGTTGATTAATGTATAGTAATTGCTTGCAAAGTTAATTGGAGCAGGACTGACTCATGTCAATCTCACATTTACAATGCAACGGAAGTAGGATCAAGCCCATGCAGCCCAATTCAGACCCTGGAGTCAAAGGAGTTACACCCATTTAAGGTTCCTCAGCAGAGTAATGCAGTGGAGGTGAGTGGGCCAAAATGTGCTCTTATACATTGGTTCAAATCTGGAGAAACCCCATTCACTTAAGTGAAGTTTTTTCTGATTTACAGTTGTGAAAGAATCAGTCCCATAGTACATAATATCCATGATGTAAAAAATCCTCACATTTCTGAGGTTTACAGCAGTTGTTGGCAGGGATTTGATGTAATCAGCCAGCTGGTATAAAGGCATGTAACATATACAGTGAAAACAAAAGAAAGCATGACACTGAAATGGCAGTACAATTGCCGTACTGTATTTAACAACGAATTGCATGCATCCCAACTTTTTAGAATGCCACACAAGCAGGTAACATTTTTGTCTCTAAAACTCAAAACAATATTTCATCCAATGCAATCCAGCACCTATAGGGGCAACCTAGCACTGCTATAACCATGCACTGTAACCAATGCAAGACCGATCTAGAGCCTGATACTACTCCCCTCACTTAGGGCCTGATCCAAAATGCATTGAAGCCATGGAAAAACTATTGACTTCAATAGGCATTGGATCAGGCCCGTAGGCATAGCGCAGGAATACTGTGTCTGCACAAGCCTTTTTCCTCTAAAGTCTCTCGCTCCTGCTAACATGGGTTCAGCTCCATTGGTTGAAGCTGGGGGTGGAGCACTGGTGTAGATAGCTCCATGTGGCTGTCAACATTTTAATCCTCATGCTCGGAGCAGATCCACACAAGATGGTGCTTAAAATGCAATCAGTCCCCTGAAGGTGCAGGTTAAATCCTGAAAGGGCCCGGCTTGGTCCTAGTTTGTGAATTGCTGAACACCCTCATCCGTCATTGAGGTCTCAGTGGCTTCCAAGAGACAGAATCTGTGGGAGATGGTGAGAATTTGGGGACTGCTGTCAGCAGGGCATAGAGGGGGGTGCTGGCTTTGGTGTTTCCCTGCTTAATGCTTCTTCCTCCCCAAGAAAGAGAGGCATCTGAATTCACCCTCAACAATCTCAGCTACCCAATGGAGGCATGTGAGTTTCACAAGCGGTATCTTGAAATCAATTCCTTTCAACGTTTTGTTTCTAAATATCCTGAGTGAAAGTGGTGCCTGTATTTTTTTTAAAAATCCATGAAGAGAAGAAAACTTGATCAAAAAGTGCAAGCGCATTTCTTTGGGCAATGTATGGGCCTTCAGAAAGGCCCACCCATCATTTGCTACCTGCAAGTTGTAGCTATGTTGATCCCAGGAAATTAGGGAGACAAGGTGGGTGAGGTAATATCTTTTATTGGACCAACTTCTGTTGGTGAGAGAGAGACAAGCTTTGGAGCCATACAGCTTTTAAGGTCTGGGAAAGGTACTCCCAGCATTACAGCTAAATGCAAGGTTGCTCTGTGTAGTTCAAAAGCTTGTCTCGCTCATCAATAGAAATTGATCCAATAAAAGATATTACCTCACCCACCTTGTCTCCCTAACAGCCTGTGCTCACAGTTCTGATTAATTCTCATCAGCTATCCCCCAGAGAAGAGGCGATGGCCGTGATTTACCATAGGGAATGAATCAGACTCTTTGTACAAGAATAAGCTGATCCCATAGGCTTGATTCTGATTTCACACCAGTTTAACTCCACTGACTTCAGTTGAGTTATTTGTAATTTACACTGCTGTCACTTGGAGCGTAATCAGGCATTTTTCTGTAGGGAATTTTTGTTTTCATTTGGTAGAGGGCCACAATGAAAGAAAGATTGCTCTGTGTTTGGAAAAATCCCCTTTTCTTGAGTAGTTTGAGAATCTGAGAAGGAGCAAGCTTCCAGAACTTGCTTAATTCTTTATTTTATTATTATTGGTGGATGGGTGAGGGAATGAAGGAAAGCCATCAAATTACTCTAGTAGGGGTTGCATCATCAGGACCAGGAACATCTCTGAAATTCCTTTGTTTAATCAGCTTGTGGAGTTAAATTTAAATAAAGCTCACTCATGTGAGTCAGGGCCATACGATTGGGTCCACAGTGTAGAGCTTTATTAAGGTCCTGATCCTGCAGTCTTTACTCAGTGAAACTCCTGGTGGTACCTTTGAAACATGAATGCACCCCATTAGTACGGGCCTGACCTTGCAATGTGCCAAAAGCCCCGGTGAAGTCAATGAAGGATGACTGCGACCCAAACCTTGCTGGATCAGGGCGTATCATTACATTGCTCATCTCTGCAACCCTTGCAAGTCAATGGGACAATTCTCATGAGCAAGGGTTTCAGGATTGGGCTGTTAATAGGCTCAAATATTCTAACCACATTTGCAATTTTTCTCCTCTTGGTGTTAGTTAAGGTTAAATTCTGCTCCCCCTCCTATGGCACGGATGGAAGCCCTTGCCTGAGGTAGGTAAGCACAGGCTTTGTCCTGAGTCCGAGTATGTGAATATAAATGTTTGGGTGTTCATGATAAAGCAACCTGCCCAAGGGGCCCTTGATACTAGCATTCCAACTAATAGACACCTCGATGTCTGTGCTGAGGGGAGTTGAGTGAATGAGTCTTAATGGCAGCCTTTAGCTTTTCCTTTTGTTATTAAAAATGACTCCTCATTTAAAACCATTTAGCAACGCCCAAGTCATGGGAGAATGAGGGCAGCAGGATTGGGCTTAATGAAAGACACTCAAAAAAACAACAGTGCTATTGTCATGGGCTGCCTTCATTTAAAATGAGCGCCCCAAGAGCAGGGGGAAAAGGACAACAGGGAAATAAGACGAGTCCTATCCCTGAATCCCTCTGCCTCCCCTTCCCCTCAAGCCCCAAGAAGCCAGCAAGGCCTGTCGTTTTGGTCTGTGTTTGTACAGTACTTAGATCAGTGGGGTCCTGGTCCATGACAGGCTTTGGCAGTATGATAATACAAATAATAATACTAACAATGGGACCAGCAGCGCAGCGCCACAGTAGTCATGCTCCCAGTCTGGGTACGTCCACATGGGTGCCAGGTTTGTATAATTTTTGGTGGTGCCCAGAACGGGTCCAAGCAGAGCTGTCCCGTCCATAGGCTGGACCGGGGCAACCACCCTGGGCCCCACGCTTTGGGGGGCCCCACACTTCAGGGGTACATGGGGTCTAGCCAGGGCTAGTGCAAGGATATTTTGCGCTCTAGGCGAAACTTCCACCTTGCGCCCACCCTCCCCCCCACCCCCGGTAACATCGGTTCATTGAGGGGCAAATCCCAACGAGCCTTTATAGACCCCAGGGGCCAGCCATGCCCAGGGGCTGCTCCCCAGACCAGGTTCCCCCCTCCCTGCCCCCTGAACTCCCCAGGAGGGTGCACAGCCCTCCCCGTGAGCCCTCCCCACCCCACCCCGGCGGCCCTCACCCCGAGTCCACTCACTGGCTTTGCTGGACTTGGGCCACTGCAGCAGCTTGGCAGGGAGGAGCTGCCTTCTGGGGGCTCCTGCAGCAGATGCATGCGGGCAGAGGCCCCGTGCATCCCCCCCAGTTCCCTCCTCGCCACGCTCGGACTCTGCGGCTCCCAGGAGTGTGAGCCGCTGCTGCCCCTCCCAGAGCAGCCTCAGGGCCCTGCGCCCCGGCGGCAGCTCACATGCCCAGAAGCCGCAGAGCCCAAGCGTGGCGAAGGGGAAGCTGGGGGGCGCATGGGGGCCTCTGCCCGCATGCATCAGCTACAGCCTGTAGGAGCCCCCGGGGAGGCGCCAGGCCGCAGCCTGGGCAGGAGGGGTGGGGGGTGCGGCTGCTCCCTGCTAGCGGCGCCACCGCCTTTGCAGGTCTCCTGCCCCCCTGCGCCGTGCCGGATCCTCCATGGCTGGGGCTCGTCGCCCCCGCAAGGCGACACTCTAGCTCTCCGGTGCCTCCAGAAGGCGGCTCCTCCCTGCCGAGCCAGGGAACCGCTTTTTGGCGCCCCCAGGGCCGTCCTTAGGATTTATGGGGCCCTATGCAGTATTATTAAACTGGTGCCCCTATGCCTGATGGCAGCCTGAGCTTGCAGCCTGGCGGGGGCGGAGGACAAAGGCAGAAAGAATAACAAGATGCCCAGCCCACCTCACGGTGGCGGAGAGTCACAGTTCCCCACAGAGACCCCTGTACCTTCTCCCTCACGCAGAATGGACATGCAGAAAGTACCTAATTAAAAGCACTAAACTTGGGAATAAAAAATGTCAGTCACAGGTTTTTTGATATGCCCTGAAGTTTGTCAGACATTTATTTGCAAAAACTTTGTAGTAAGGGTGAGTCAGCTGTCTTGCTGAATACAACATTAAATATTATGGAATACATGATGCAGCTCTTCTCTGTTTTACATTTTCTTAATCAGTATTTCTAAGCTGATTTTATATTTTAAATGTACTCTTAAATGTACTCATTCCAGATTACTACATATTTAACTCACTGAAACAGACATTATTTTAAATTAATCAGTCACAGAGGTTTAGTGTGTTCATAACAATCTTCATTGCTTTTAGAAAAAGGGAACACTAATTTACTGTGTGTGATCTCCATAACAATACACATGTTTATGAAATTTCACCAACTTTAAAAAATATGTTTCCAAAGATTTTAGGCATAACAAAGGATTTTATATCTTACTAAGGTACTGATTTTGCTTAAAACTAGTTCATCAGATAGTCAGAAGTAAAGAAAGGGAAACTCTTTGTCCAGCTATCTGGAAGCAAAGGGCTGTTGCTTCCTTCAGTGTGTGTGTGTGTGGGGGGGGGGGTGAAGGGAGAAATGGATGGACAGAAAGGACAGGAAGACTTTGGAAGTAAGTTTTTTTACTATAGTAATTAAAATTTTTATTTTAGATAAGGATGGTCTTTTGAAGAATTTATTTAAAAAAACATATGTTTGAAGATCCAAGCATTTAAGGCTAAAGATGATTGTGCATCTAAAAATCTATGCAAGGATTTCTTAGAGATGTGATTTTATAATCTTCACCGACTCACTAATGAAATATTTTTAAAGCACATTTTAAACGAAGGTCCTGTAGACTGACATGTTCTGAGTAATTATTACAGTCATGCACAACTGTTTTTGTCAGTACATTCAGAAACTGACAGTAGATACCTGGGGGTTGGCAAATGCATGTTAAATGTCTTCCTTGAATGGCTCTTTAACAGATCCGGTGTTGTGCTAATAGGTCTGGCAGGCTGGAGACGTTTTCTCTTTTAACTACTAGATCCCCTTCCCAGGAAGACTCAGAGCCTGCAGGAAGGGTCAGAACAGGGATAGGAAAACCAGTGGGGTGGACACTAAGACCCAGTGGTGCCCCAAATTTTCAGGTGCCCTACCCAGCTGCCTATGCCTAAGGACAGCCCTGGGCACCCCCAACCATTTGCCGCCCTAGGCCACTGCCTAGTTCGCCTAGTAGTTGCACTGGCCCTGGGTCTAGTGACCCGGGCCCAGACCGCCCCGCCGGCTCCTGGCATCGCTGGGAGAAGGGGGCAGAAGCCTGAAAGAGGTGGGGCGGGGGGTTGGGGGAAGGGGTGGAATGGGAGCAGGGCAGGGAGGGGATGGAGCCAGACCCCCTGGACCCAGAGCCATCCCGTCCATAGGACGGACCAGAGCAACTGCCCCAGGCCCCGCACTTTGGGGATCCTGCGCTTCAGGGGGACACAGGGTCCAGGGCAGCCTGGAGGGTTAGTGGGGGGCCTGGCACTGGCAGCAGTGAGCAACCCGGCTGCCAGCTCACCCCTGCTCTGCCCCCTCCCCACCCCCATTCCACCCCTTCCCCCAAGCCCCCGCCCCGCCTCTTTCCAGCTTCCATCTCCTCCCCTGTGCGACGCCGGGAGCTGGCAGGGCAGGGCGGAGCAGGGCAGGCTGGGGACGGGTTGCTCGCTAGCTGCTGCCAGCGCCAGCCTCCCCACTAACCCCCCAGGGAACACTGGACCCTGCGTCCCCCTGAAGCGTGGGGCACCCCAAAGCACGGTAGGCCCAAACATTGGTGGAGCCAGGCCCACGTTCCTAAATATTGGTGGAGCACAGGCACCACGGGCCCATATAACTCACCGCCTATGTACGTCTACACTAGAGTTTCGATGAGCATTCTGAGGCCAGATCCTGAGCCTAGTGAAGTCAACGGGAAAGGCCCAAACTGACTTCTGTTGGAGCAGAATCAAGCCCCTGGACTCCACTCCTCTCCACCAAAGCCAGGCAAAGCCCCTGAAGTTGGTTGTTCCTGCACTGAGCTAGTTAGTGATTTATTTTTATTTCTGAACTTTCTGGGAGTTGGGGTGAAGTGGAAGCCACAAAAACTCTTGTATTTGCAGACTCAGCTAAATAGGACATCTGATATTTGTGCTGCTAATTTGTTGTTTCTTTTATGGTAGCCCCCAGAACCCCCATCATGGACCAGGGCTCCATTTTGCCTGGCACTATATGCTAGCATGGATGAAGGGAAACCAACATTAGCAAATCTTTAGAAAATGTCCCTAGTGGAGATAAGGCCTAAACATCTATCATATATGTTACCTCACACTGCCTTAAATCAGGGGGATTTATTATGCGCCAGGGGCTGGATCCTGCTTGATTTATTCATGTGAGTAGCCCCATTGGGCCGGATTCTGATGTTACAGTAGTTTAAAAGTGGTGTAATTCCATCAGTGGAGTTACACCAATCTGCAAGGTCAGATTCAGGCAGTGATGAGCTCCCAAAATCCTAAGAACTGGTTCCCTACCGGGTCCTCGGCGGCACTTCGGCGGCGGGGGTGTCTTCACTCGCTCCGGGTTTTCAGCGGCATTTCGGCGGCGGGTCCTTCACCTGGAGCGAGTGAAGACACCCCCCCCCCCCCCGCCGCCAAAGTGCCACCGAAGACCCAGTAGGGAACCGCGCGGTGAGTACAAGCTCCACGTGCCTGTCTCCCCTCCCCCCCCCCATCCGACCCCAACCCACGTCCTGCTCCCGACTGCCCCCCTCAGAACCCGCAACCCATCAACCCCCCCCCGCTCCTTGTCCCCTGACCACCCCCTCCCAATACCCCCACCCTAACTGCCCCCAGGACCCCACCCCCTACCCAACTCACCCCACTCCCTGTCCCCTGACTGCCCCAACCCCATCCACCACCACCCCGAAAGACCCCCGGAACTCCCACGCCTACCCAACTCCCCCATTCCCCGTCCCCTGACTGCCCCCCCCAAAACCTCCGCCCCCTCCAACCGCTCCCTGCCCCTTATCCAACCCCTCCTCCCAGCCCCGGCCCAGCCCCCTTACCATGCTGCTCAAAACAGCGCCGCGGCATGCTGGGGCTCTGCGAGAGGGGGGAGGAAGCGGGGGAGGGGCCGGGGGAGCCTCCCCAGCTGGGAGCTCAGGCAGGCCGGACAGGACGGTCCCGTTGGCCGGATGTGGCCTGCGGACTGGAGTTTGCCCACCCGCCGGCCCCTTTATAACCGGTTCTACACCAGCTTCTAAATTTAACAACCAATTCTTGCGAACCGGTGCGAACCGGCTCCAGCTCACGACTGGATTCAGGTCCATTCACTATAACTGGTGACTTACGGGGATGAGCCAACTAAAGATACAGCCCCTCCTAGCCTAATCGAGAGAGTGGGGCTGGTTGGGAAATGACTTTTTTTTCCTACCTGAAAAGTTTTGACAAAAATGAATTTTGTTTTTATCCAAAAAGCCCCCTAAGTTTTCATCACAAAACCCAAATCCCTTCAAACTGAATGTTTTTCAGCTTTTGTCAACCCTCTTTTGTTCAGTTTTCAGCCGATCAAAACAAAAATAATTGGGTTTTCAGGTTGTGGATTTTTTCTTCCAAAAATTTCATTTAGTTGAAAAACCATTTTTTGTGTGTGGGGGGAGGGGGAATGATTGGATTTTGGGTTTTGGTTTTTTGACCAAATATAATAGATTGATGCTCCCCTGGGTAAACGAAGTATGATTTGCCTCTGCAGGAATAACAGGATTGTAATGTAAAACATCAAAGATATTCTTTCATATTATACTTTCACTATCTCTGAATCGTATCAAATAATCTTACCACTTCATCACACAATACAAGGTGTGATAAAAGTGCATGTGATCTTCATATACTGCTGAATAGACTATTAGAACACGTATCCTAAAGGATAATATATGGAGTGTGACAAAGTTCCTCCTCTATCTTGGTGGGTCCTGCGCTTATTGGCGGATTTTCTTGCCTCAGAGATTCACCATGTGGGTTGGGGAACAGCCCAGAGACCTTCCCCTCTGGAAGAACCCACAGTCCAAGTCAATTGGGAGGTTTGGGGGGAACCTGGGCCTCCCCTCTACTCCGGGTTCCAGCCCAGGGCCCTGTGGACTGCAGCTGTCTATAGTGCCTCCTGTAACAGCTGCATGACAGCTACAACTCCCTGGGCTACTTCCCCATGGCCTCCTCCAAACACCTTCCTTATTCTCACCACAGGACCTTCCTCCTGGTGTCTGATAACACTTGTGCTCCTCAGTCCTCCAGCAGCACTCCCACTCCCACTCCCTCTCAGCTCCTTGCACCTCTTGCTCCCAGCTCCTCACACTCACACCACAAACTGAAGTGAGCTCCTTTTAAAACCCAGGTGCCCTGATTAGCCTGCCTTAATTGATTCTAGCAGCTTCTTCTTAATTGGCTCCAGGTGTCCTAATTAGCCTGCCTGCCTTAACTGGTTCTAGCAGGTTCCTGATTACTCTAGTGCAGCCCCTTCTCTGGTCACTCAGGGAACAGAAAACTACTCATCCAGTGACCAGTGTATTTGCCCTCTACCAGACTCCTGTACCCCACTGGTCTGGGTCTGTCACAGGAGATATACCTATCTCATAGAACTGGAAGGGACCCTGAAGGGTCATCGAGTCCAGCCCCCTGCCTTCACTAGCAGGACCAAATACTGATTTTGCCCCAGATCTCTAAGTGGCCCCCTTCAAGGATTGAACTCACAACCCTGGGTTTAGCAGGCCAATAGGGCCTGATCTGAGCACAATGGAGTTAATGGAAAGACTCCCATTGGCTCCAGTGGGCTTATCAGGCCGGTAGTCAGCCTGTCTCTAGCATATTTTGGATGGTCTAATCTAGTGCCCCAGGGAGAGCGGAAAGAAGTCAAAAAATGACACATTTGTGAGCTGCACCTCATGGGCCCGATCCTGGAAAAACTCCCATTGGCTGCTGTGTATAAGGAGAAGCAGGCCCCATGTGATCATTTTTCTCTTTCCTGCAGTCCATTGTGTCAGGGTTTATTGTCAAAGCAAATATCTCACCGTGTAGCCAATCTATGGTAGCAATAAACAATGACAGATCAGCTCTGGATTGAGGGTAAGCCTGCCCTTAGCCCCCTTGGGCACCACTGATTTTATGTCTAATTAAAGTAAATAGTGGAAATGTGCTGTCTTCCTCCAAATCCCATTGGATGGTGGCAGAGGTCAAGCTTTGACTTGCCTGCCGCGTTTACAAGCAGTGAGGTACCACCAAAAAGCTCTTTAAAACATATAAGGTTAGATCCTCAGCAAGTATAAATTAGTGCAGCTGACTCATAATTGTTACCCACCCAATGGAGCCTGATTCTGACCTCACTTACCCCTGCTTTGCAGTGGGGTATGATTAAGGCTACGTTTTAGTCATGGGTATTTTTAGTAAAAGTCATGGACAGGTCACGAGCAGTAAACAAAAATTCACGGTCCGAGACCTACCCATAACTTGTACTATATACCCCAGACTAAATCTTGGGTGCTGGGGAGGGGGAGGAGGCCCGGGGGCACTGCGGGTTCTCTGGGGTGGCCTGGGGAGCGCCACGGGTGCTTGGGGGAGGCAGCACACAGCCCAGGGTGCTATAGGTGCTCGGGGGTGAGGGGGGCAGCTCATGCCCCGGGACCCCTGCCAGTACTTGGGATAGGGGGGCCGGGTGGCAGCATGTGGCCTGGGCCCTCCGCCGGTGCTTGGGGGACAGCAGTGGCCAGGACCCCCGCTGCTGCTGCTGCCAGGGGAGGGTGGCGGCTGGCCCAGGGGCTGCTGGAGCTGTTCTGGCAGCCCTGGAGCCAGCTGCACCAGCCCGCTGCAGAAGTCATAGAATCATTGGAAGGGACCTCAGGAGGTCATCTAGTCCAACCTCCTGCTCAAAGCAGGACCAACCCCAACTTAATCATCCCAGCCAGGGCTTTGTCAAGCGGGGCCTTAAAAACCTCTAAGGATGGAGATTCCACCACCTCCCTAGGTAACCCATTCCAGTGCTTCACCACCCTCCTAGTGAAATATTTTTTCTTAATATCCAACCTAGACCTCCCCAACTGCAACTTGAGACCCTTGCTCCTTGTTCGGTAATCTGCCACCACTGAGAACAGCCTAGCTCTATCCTCTTTGGAATCCCCCTTCAGATAGTTGGAGGATGCTATCAAATCCCCCCTCACTCTTCTCTTCTGCAGACTAAATAAGCCCAGTTCTCTCAGCCTCTCCTCGTAAGTCATGTGCCCCAACTCCCTAATCATTTTCGTTGCCCTCCGCTGGACACTCTCCAATTTGTCCACATCCTTTCTGTAGTGGGAGGCCCAAAACTGGACGCAATACTCCAGATATGGCTTCACCAGTGCCGAATAGAGGGGAATAATCACTTCCCTCAATCTGCTGGCAATGCTCCTACTAATGCAATTAGTCCCAATATGTTGTTAGCCTTTTTGGCAACAAGGGCACACTGTTGACTCATATCCAGCTTCTCCTCCACTGTAATCCCCAGGTTCTTTTCTGCAGAACTGCTGCTTAGCCAGTCGGTCCCCAGCCTGTAGCAGTGCATTGGATTATTCCATCCTAAATGCAGGACTCTGCACTTGTCCTTGTTCAACCTCATCAGATTTCTTTTAGCCCAATCCTCCAATTTGTCTAGGTCACTCTGGACCCTATCCCTACTCTTTGGTGTATCTACCTCTCCCCCCAGGTTAGTGTCATCTACAAACTTGCTGAGGGTGCAATCCATCCCATCATCCAGATCATTAATGAAGATGTTGAACAAAACCGACCCCTGAGGCCCTCCTCTTGATACCGGCTGCCAACTAGACATCGAGCCGTTGATCACTACCCGTTGAGCCTGATGATCTAGCCAGCTTTCTATCCACCTTATAGTACATTCATCCAGCCCATACTTTTTAAATCTGTGACTTCCGTGATCTCCGTGACAGACTCGCAGCCTTAGGTATGATTGCACTGCCTGCAGTGGAGTCACTCCTGATTAACACCCATTATTCAAACTGGGCCAAATACTACTCTCATTTGCATCTCTGTAAATCTGGAATAACTCCACTAACTTCAGCGTAGTTACTCTGAATTTATACTAGTGTAATTGAAAGCAGAATTTTGGCTCATTTTGATCCTGGTCCTGCAAAATGCTGAGCATCCTTCAGTCCCATTGACTTAAATGGGCATTGAGGATGCTCATCACCTTGTAGGATCTGGCCCTGTTATTGCAGACGTGGGAGTCTGGGGGCCACAAGGAATGTGGGGGAATGCCTATAATATGTGCACATCCCTGTCTGTAAAATGGGGATACTTATTCCTCTAAGGGTGGGGTATTGTGCAGAGTAATGAATGGACTCAAATCTGCATCCCTTATCTTCCACCATCTCCCATTGACTCTGGAAGGACTTTTGAATACGCAAGAAATGCAGTAATCAGATGAGTGTTTGACAAAAGGATTGCATACACGCTAAATATTATTATGATAATTTTAGTATATACCTGAACCTCCCCCTGCCTGGGAAGCATCTTGATTTCTCATCATAAAATTGAAGGGTTTGAATCTACTTAAGCTCTTTAACTGGCCCATTCAGCGTACTATCTAAGCACATCCCAATATCTCAAAATATAATCCATCTGTCTCTCTTCCTTTTTAGCCTTTGGGAGACGTGGCTCGGTTAGTTGTGTGTGTACTTGAGGGAAAGTTAAGCTGAAGAGATAAGGTTTGTACTCTTTCTGAATGCAGTCGTAGTCATCCTTATCTCCTCTGGTTCTTTCTGCTGCAGCCATAAGCTTCCCCCACATTAGTCAATAGTTTCATTGTTCTGGTGGAATGTAGCGGTCATGAGAGGTCATGGTCATGGAGGGGGAGATGATCTCCCCAGGAACTACAGTCAACTCCATGGAGGGCTTTGAATACCAGGACAGAGACTTAGCTTTGGACCAGCAGAGAGAGTGGAGCACTGGGTTGATGTGCTCATGATGACCTGTGTTGTTAAGCAGACAGACTGCTGTGTTTGTACCAGCCGTAGCTCTTTCTGCATGTGTGCTGTTATTCCTAAACAAATGGAGTTGCAGCAACCAAAGCAGGAGGTTGGGAATGTGTAGATCACTGCAGCAAGGTCTGTATCCCAGAGGATGGGGCTCAGTCTTCTAGCCAGTCATAGATGGAACTGGGCATTTTAACCACTTTGACTGTTGGGCATCCACTAGCATTGAAGAGTCCAGAAAACCGGAATGCTGCAGACTAACGTAATCTGTAAGCAGACACTCTGGACAATGGGAGATGTCACAGAGCAGACAAGTTCTCCAATGCTTCCTACCAGCATCCCCCCAGTCTTGCCTGGGTTCCTCTTTATCCAGCTGCTCTTCATTTTGGCTAGCCCTTGAGAGCAGTGGCGTTGGAACAATTTGTATCATGGGGATGCTGAGAGCCATTGAACAAAACGGTAAACTCTATATATGATGTAAACCATGTCAAGCCAGGGGGTGCTGCTGCTCCGCCAGCACCCCTAGTCCAGCAGCCCTGCTTGTGAGAGATGGTGTGGTTTATGTTTGATTCAAAGGAGATACAGTGTTTTCTGTGTCCTGCTGGCTCTTTAGCTTGTTTAGCTTTGTTAGCTTCTCAGCCAGCATTCTCAAAAGGAGGTTAGGCATTGGGCAGTTAGAGCTGAGCGATGGTTTCTTTAATACTGGTCAGAGTGCTGCACATTTTAGGGTAGGTGCTAGATTCCCCTTTTCAAAGGAAGTGTTGACAGTACCTGTTAGCAGGGTTCCCAGGTGGTGTTACCTGTTTGCTCTTCCCACCTGAGAAGGGCAAGGGTCAGAGTCTCACATGTGCAGCTCAGGTTGCTTCCACCACAATTTCTTGTGTAAACAGAGGCGGGCTGGCTTTCTGCAGCAGGCTGAACTTTTGCTGGAGTGAGTTAAGTTGATCCAATATGGACATGACAACTGTTTTCTAGAGCTTGTTAGCCTGGGGGGCCATGGATATTTTCTGCATTCTAGCCCTACATAGATTTTAAACTCTTTGTTATACATTTAAAAGAACACTGTCAGGTCGAAGTTGCCCCCTTCCCAAACTGAACATTTTCTGTCAAAACAAGCTTTGACAAAACCTAAGTCCAACAGAAGTATTCCCGTGACATTGTGAATCTCGAATAGAAAACAAACAAACATTCTCCTGCAGCATTTGCAATATAAGCTTTGCTGCTTGGTGCTAGCTAGTGCATGGGAAGGCAAACGGACTAGAAGCCAGAATGAACTAGCTGGTGTATTTTCATTGTCCCAGCTGAGGAAAATATTAAAAAGTCAATAACAGGAATAGTAAAATGACAACTAGATTGTAAATGATGTTAAAATAATTCATAATTTGTAAGAACCCGACTGTGATTTCTCTCTCCCAAGAGCAGCTTTTTTCACAACACTGCGTGCCATTCCCTGCCCTGAAGAGTTTCCAGTCTAAATAGAGAAGAATGCCAAAGGAAGTATTATAACCCCTGTTTTACAGATGTGGAGCTGAAGCACAGAGAGATCAAGGGTATATTTACCTGGCAATCGGTAGGTGCATTTGCAGCACATGGTGGCATACCCCTGCTAGCTTACTAGAAAACAGCACTTTTGCCACAGGGCCCTGGGGTAGCTTTCCAAGCTCCGGGGTTTGTACTCACACCTCTCAGGTGCAGTGTGGACATACCCTAAGTGGCTTGCCAAAGGACACCCAGGAAGTCCTGTAGCAGAGTCAGGAACGGAACGTATATTGTCTCAGCACTGTTCTGGTGCCTTAACCACAAGGCTGTCCTTCCTCACCATGCCCCTTAAAATGGTTTCTCCCATGGGTCTGGCCAGCCAGCTAGCCAGACTAAACCATATTTGAAAAATGTACACTAGGTGAGGCTCCTTGTTTTACAGCTCCTTGGTCTCAGTGGGTGTATCCACACTGCAGCTGGGAGCAAGCCTCCCAGCCCGAGTAGACAGGTTTGCATAGCAGGGCCAGGGCTTGAGCTAGCATGCTAAAAATACCAGTGGAGACATTGCAGTTCAGGCCGTCAAGCCCAGGGCGGCCTGAGAGCCCAAACTCCAGCCCGAGCCGCAGCAGCCACACTGCTATTTTTGACACCATTTACACCAAGGCTCAGGTCCCTTTTCTGAGCTCCTTGGGTTTGGTTGCATCTTGAGTGTGGCTGAAAAGAAGAGGTGGTAACTCCAGTGCTCCCATGGTGCTAAAGTCAGTGGTCACTCAGAGGATTGTGGAGATCTTCATCCTGTGACCCTCCATCCCCTTTCCCACATGCTGTGATGAGCAGTGGAGTTATGAACAATGTTGAATTTGAGGATCTGAGTTAGTCCCCACGGAGGTGCACTTCTCAGAGCTAATTGTCTCAGGTGCTGCAAATTCATGCAGATACCATTGTATCCGTTACAGCTGGGTCACTTTTCTGAGGCTCGCTCAGCAACCCTGAAAATGAGAGACTTCCTTTTTATTTTAAAATGGAAGCTTGGATTCAGCAGAACAAGCAGCAGCATGAACAAAGTGCTGGTACGCCACACCGCTATGTGCCAGCTTAACTCAGGCCCTGTCTGCAACAGTTCCATCTCCTAGTGTAGACAAGGTGATAATGCCTCAGGAGAGGATGTGCTCAGAGCAGCGCCAGCAGCAACGCACTATGGTATGTCCTACCACACCATGAGTTGGGATGAGGGAAGACCGGCAAATGTCATTCGATTGGCATGGTGAGGGGGTCCTGTCCACATTATTAAAGAGTGTGGCCAATCTGTACAGGAAGACAAATGTATTCCAGTCTAGGCCACTTGAAAAAGCAATCGTAACTGCCTTCCATGGTAGCTAGATGAGTTGTTACTAGAGCTGGGTGACATTTTTTTCAGACAATAATAAATTTATCAAAAAATGCAGTTTGGAGCAAAAGAAACTATTTGTGAATTTGGGTCACATGTTGTGAAAAGTTTCGGCCAAAGAAAAAAAATGAAGACAAAGTTTCAAAAAAGTGGAAATGGCTCTTTGGGCATTTATGAAAGGAATCATTTTGACACTTTTTCTTTTTGGTTTGTTTTCGGCAAGAAAAAATGAAGAAAATTCAGTTTTGGTTCTAAACAAACCATCTTCTCCCCCCCCCCCCCCAGATTTTTCAGTTCAGCCACAAAAGTGTAAAATCAATTATCTGTTCAGCCCTAGTGGTTAACCCTGTTGTGTGTGTGGACACAACCCACATTTAGAGGCATAACGCTAACCAGTGACAAACTCAGTGCCAGATTTTGTGCTGAATCTCCTGAGACACACACAGGTGGCAAAGGTGGGTTTATATCTCATTTGTACTGACCAAATCCCAGGCTGCAGTGGGGCCTGAAACTGCCCCGGGCATAAGACAACCTGAGGAACGAGCTCTAATTTACGGCAGGCTCTCCAGGGTGGTTCCGGGGCAGCACGGCAGCCAAGAGTCTCCCACAGCTCTGAGGGCGATAGCTGCTCCCTCTCTCACCCTGTCATGTGGCCCAGAGCCCTCCATAGCACTGAGGGTTATGACTAGTCCCAGTGCTACCCGACAACACCTCTTCCTTCCCTCAGCATACCCCCTCCACCATGGCTTATGAGGGGGACAGCGTAGGGCCATTTAGGTTGCCTGAACACATCTCCTGAGCTGAGGGAATTCTCCTCTAGCTCCATGCAGCTTACTTATGGCCTGTACGCACTGACAGAGTGGTTTACAGAGACAGGGAGCGGAATTAGCCCCTCCTTGGACTGTTGTAGTGTAAACAGTGCAATGGCGTGTTCACCACCTTGCAGGTTCAGATCCCTAGGAAGCAAACCCCCGGGGACTGCTTAGCTGGGTCTGGTGGGTTGTGTACCCCACACAGGTAATGTTAATGAAAGAGTGACCTGGAGCGGAAGAGCTCAGTTAAGGCACCAGGTTGCACCTGGAGGGTGGGCCAGGCCTAATTAAAGATGGAGACAACTGGGGAGGAGCTGGGTGGTGTTATAAAGAGAGAGAGCCCTGGAGCAGAAGGGAGAGAAGGAAGAACTCTTCAATCACTGTCTTGGTGCCTGAGAGGAACAAGAAATCTCCTGCAGTGCCAAGAGGAAGTCTAGGGGAGAGGAAAGACCCAGGATTGGAGCAAGCAGCTCCTGTGGCTAACCCTGATACAAGGCCAGGAACTGGACCTCTGGGGAGAAGTCCAGAAGAAAGGTAAATGGCAGGGTGGGGTCCAGAGAGGCAGTGTCTGGACGAGCAGACCGTGGCTGGTCGCTTGGGGTCCTTGGATTGGAACCAGTGTAGAGGGTGGGCCTGGGCTCCCTTGCCAGCCACTGTAAGGTGGTGTGAAGCCCCCAACATAAGGGCAGAAGGATGATTCAAAAGCCTGAGTAAGAGCTGTAAGGATCAAGACTAGGGGAGGACTCCAGTGAGGTGCCCCCCAAGAGTCAGCATTTTGCAGATGAATGGAGAGCTGTGGGTGGATTAAGGGTTCAAGCCTGGGGGAGAGGCAGAAGTTACTTCTGTGGTGTGTTGTTATGCTTTCAAATTTGGTTGAGAGACTCCAAAGAGATACCCCAGAAGGGGCGGGAATAAAATGTGACCTGCCTGGAGGCGTGACTCCTGAGAGGAGACAGGGCTGGAGCAGTTGCTGCCGACAGGGGGCGCTAGAGCGGAAAGAGCTACTATGCCATGCCCCGCCCTGAGAGGGCACGTCAGCGGTGAATTCACTCTTGAACCCAGGGTTATCCCAGGAGAAGTTCCATTACTGTTCTTCGGTGTTTCAATAAGGGTGTTTGTTGAAACTTGAGCAGCCTGGAAAACTGACTGTGTTTCACTGGCTAATTGTTCAAGCTGAGAAGAGCTGGTGCCAGATCCTTCAGCTGTGTAGGTTGCCCAGGCTCCATCTGGCATTTATGTGTATGTGTGGGTCCATCTGTTTAAAAACAGAGAGGGCGCTGCTGTGTGTTGTCCTGATTTTATATGGCGCTCCCAAGTTATCAGACTGACGAGGAAATATAGTTCAAAGGGTCTGATTGTTAACTGGAGCAACAGCACTTATGGACATATTTCAGTAGATTGTTCCTAAGGCTAATCTACACTACTGTGGCAAAGTAGGGAATAGAAGTCATGTCTCCCAAGTCCTGTGCTAGCACCTAGCCACAAGACCAATGGAGCAGAGTCGTTCTGGTCACTTCTGCTTTATGCTCGAATGACACTGTTAATGCTACTAACTTCTGTGCAGGGGCAGCAAGGGAACCAATGCTGGTACAACCTCTGTTACTGTAGGAGGTGGGAAGAAGGCTGGGGTTCATCATGTGGAACAAGCCTGGTCTGTGATGTCCCAAGATCCACAGGACCAGTAGCAGGATTTCATATGGATCCCTATTCTCCAAGCAATTTGAAGGTCTCGCCTCACCCTTTCCATGTGGCTGTGTACTCCACACCCTTGAAGGAGACAACAAGGTGGAACGGCCTCTGCATTTTCCCAACTCTCTCAGGGTTTCCCTGAGAATGGGATGATTTGGCCCCAAATCAGTCCTTTAACCTTACCTCATACTTCACGTTTCCAGCACCTGGATCGGCTAGAAAGATCAGGGCTGGGCGCAATGCACCAGCGATGATGGCTCACACCAAATCTCTTTTAGACTTAAATCCCCTCCAGGTTTACAAAGATTTTCCAGAGCTTAACTACGTTTCTAATTGTTCCGCCACCTGTATTGAATGTACCGTCTGTGTTAATCTCAAATTATTTTCTGTGTCCATAATCTTTTCAAGTTTTCCTGCACTCAGGCAGTAAATCCAATTAGGTTCGTGGGTGTTAAAGTGGAGCCAACTTTACGTTTTTCAGTTCCAGACACAGTATAACTGCTGGGAAGTGCTTGGTTTATTTATTTATTTGATTTTGGGGCAGGCAAATGATTGTGTGCAGTTCCCTCCTCGCAGCCCATGAGTTAAATGCTCCCAACAGTTATGTGAGTGTTGAAATTTTGATTGTTCCCTTTTACTGTGTAGGTTGGAATTGCTACGGGAAGTGGAGGCGCTGGTGTTCAATTTTATTGCACGTTGAGATTCTGCTCAACAAGGGATAAATTCTGACACCCCCACTTATCTTGGCTAGATCCTCACTCCAGTCACGGTCCCATTGGAATGAATGGGATTGCTTGCGCAGTAAGGGGTGCAACAGGACCCCTAGAGGAGTAAAGTGTTACTCATTATAAATTGGGATGGCAGAATCCGGACGCAATTGTTTTGTGTGATACAAGATATTGGCTTCCTCTGGTCCCCATAAAGCATGGGGCCACCTCAAAGATAAAGCTGGACCTCAAGAAGTTGCTTTCAGAGGCTGGATGTGTCAGTCACTTTGTTGATATTCCTTCCATTAAACCCCTCAGAGCAGACTTTGGGTGAAATCCTAGCCCCAATCAAAGGCAAAACTCCAGAATTTTATTCTTTGTCTCCATAGGTGCTGACTCTGTGGGTGCTCCAGGTCTGGGGCACCCATGGGGAAAAATTGGTGGGTGCTCTGCACCCACCGGCAGTTCTCCAACCCACCCCACCCCCTGCTCCAGCTCACCTCCGCCTCCGCCTCCTCCCCTGAGCACGCTGCCGAGTCCTGCTTTTCCCCCCTCCCTCCCAGCGCTCGCGCCGCAAAACAGCTGTTTCACACGGCAAGTGCTGGGAGGGAGGGGGGAGGAGGAGGAACCGGCGTGCTCGGGGAAGAGGCGGGGCCGGGATTTGGGGAGGGATCCAATAGGGGCAGGGAGGGGGTGGAGTAGGGGCAGGGCTGGGAAGGGTGGAGGGTGCGAGCCCCCACTGGCGCCAAGGAAAGTTGGCGCCTGTGTTTGTCTCTATGAGTAAAATTTTCAGAAATTCTATGTGCTCCCACTGAAATCAGTTACCATGACAGCAGAATTAGGCCATTGCTGTGCACCTTTGCAAATCTCTCCCCCCCCCCCCCCACCCCCCGTGTGTTTTGTACAGGAAATACAAAATACACCTCTACCTCGATATAACGCTGTCCTCGGGGGCCAAAAAATCTTACCACGTTATAGGTGAAACTGCGTTATATCGAACTTGCTTTGATCCACTGGAGTGCGCAGCCCCCCCACCCCCACCCCCGGAGCACTGCTTTACTGTGTTATATCTTAATTCATGTTATATCGGGTCGTGTTATATCGGGGTAGAGGTGTACTATACAATGTGTGCATTCACCTTCAATTAATATCATATAGACCATGATTCGGATCATAGGGATTTACATGGACATGAGGAGGAATAGGGCAGCCATGCATGACAAAAGATCGATTCTGTACTGCATTGGTAGAGAGATGGGTTGGTTGATCCCTCTCTCTGTGGTTTGTCTAAAGCACTACTCAGCATGGTTTCTAAACAGGTCTCTTTCTTTCTCTTATTGATTCTATTTTATGACAACATAATAGCTTTTCCCCACTTTTTTCTCAATACCAATAAATATAAAACGTGATACATGGTGCGGTGTGTCTCCTCAGCAACACGTGAGCACATCACACCTGTCCTCTGATCTCTGTTGGCTTCCCAAAGAATAACTGGTCAAGTTCAAGGTCTAAGTCCTTATTTTCAAGGTACTCAAGGGCCTGGGCTGAGACTATCAAAAACAATCGCTGAGGGGGAGGGATAGCTCAGTGGTTTGAGCATTGGCCTGCTAAACCCAGGGTTTGTGAGTTCAATCCTTGAGGGGGCTGTTTAGGGATCTGGGGCAAAATTCTGTCAGGGACAGTACTTGGTCCTGCTGTGAAGGCAAGGGACTGGACTTGATGACCTTTCAAGGTCCCTTCCAGCTCTATGAGACAGGTATATCTCCATATTAAAAAAACTAACTAAAAAAGGCTCCAGCATGGGGACTGTGGTTGACAACTCTGCTCTTCAGACACAATGGAACTGTCTAGCACAAGGATAAAACTTGTCTGTGGAGGCAAAGGAACTTTCTCAGGCACCAGCGCAAGCCTGCGGAACAAACTCCTTCAGAACTGAGGACTATTGCTAACTTGCCCATCTTCTGCTCCAAGCGCCAGACGCACTTCTCTGACCTACCTTCTCCAATATAAACAAGGAGCAGCATGGACATTGAAAAAGAAAAGAAAACCCTACCAAAACAAACCAGTCCACTGTGCATAACCCCGGCGAGAGGATGAGAGAAAGAACAAACCTCATGAGATGGACGTTAGTCACGTTGCTTAATGCATGAAAGTTGCTCAGATTCTGTGCTGAGGAGAATGGTATAAGAACCTCTACAGATTAGGACAGAGCATGGTGGGAATACTTTTAATATTAGCAAGCAAAACTGCAGGACACTGAATATGTTGAATGCTGGTATTAATGAACGTGTGGACACACATCTGGTCACAGAGAAGAAAAGGGATAATCCCTCTCTGTACAGCTCCAGTCAGGAAACAGTGAGCTAAGAGGTTATCTTTACACGAGCTGGGAGACAGAATGCTCAGCCCCTGCCAATGAAAAGAAGGGCCAAGGCACATATGCAGTTGGATTGTGTCTGGCTACAGCTGGGTATGGGCTTGTTCTTATGGTCCTGACACTAACATGCTGTTTCCTTGCAAAAACACACAGTGGAGGTTTTATCCATGGTGTTTATGTGGGCCCAAACTCCCTCAATGAGGATCTCTGTTCCAGTGGCCACCAAGACAATCAAAACACTATTGACATGATTTTTCATCCGTTCTGAGCACCCCTCTGAAAACCAGGCCTTACGTTCCAGCCAAAAGCCATGGAAACATATCTGGATAAGCAGGCTCATGGCTTGGCCTGTAGAGTACTGAGTTCAGCTCTAGAGCCAAGAAACGCAAGACACAGCAAATTCAGAGATGAGCAACAAAAATGCTTAGAAGGGTGGAGGGACTAACTTAGAAAAAAATTAAAAGAGCTAAATAGGAATCGTGCGGCTGAGCAAGAATAGCAGGGAACATGATCACCCTTTACAAGTATGTGAAGGGTAGGAACAGGGAGAAGAATTGTGCAGGGGGATACCAGTGGTATTAAAAAATCCAGGAACAATGAGATAAAATGAAGAAGAATTCACAGTAGGCAGAATATCAGGGGGGGAGGGAGGGGAAATCTGCCAAATCTGAGAGCTGTTGAACTGTGGAAGTTCAAGTCTCCCAAGGGAAGTGGCAGAAGCCTCATTGTTTGAGACATTTAAAACTAGACAAGACAATGCACTGGAGAATAGACTGGCGTGAGCAACGTTCTACTGGCAGGGGGATTGAATGGGTGACCTAATACTAGAGAAGGAAAATAACCCTATCTCTATCGGCTATGATTAATTTCAATATCAGTGCTGCCCTGAGACCCCAATGTGTCACAAACCTGTTTCTAAAGCTCTCACTAGTGCATTTCACACCAGCCTGGCTTTAGCCAAGTGCTGATTTCAGCCAGCCTTGAGAAAGCTGGTATCAGAGCTGGGAGGCTTGAGTGTAAAGGAGACTGAGCTCGGTGTCATACCTGTGCCACTGTCACTTCAATCTCAAGAGTTTCAGAGCCGTGTTGAGCAAGGCAAAGGAGAGGAGTGAGCCTTGTGGGAGAGAGCTTTAAAAACATACAAACTGCCATGCTGGATCAGACACTGCCCTAGTCATGGACCAGAACCCCATACAGACATAGAACACTTAGTTCGATACCCTGTCTCCCATAGTGGCTAGCATCAGCTGCTTCAGAGGTAGGTGCAAGAAACCCCACAGGGGATGGTTAGGGCAGAGCCGATGCTAGGCATAAGCACATCAGCCACACCATCAAGAACTCGTTCACCTGCACATCTACCAATGTGATATATGCCATCATGTGCCAGCAATGCCCCTCTGCCATGTACATTGGCCAAACCGGACAGTCTCTACGCAAAAGAATAAATGGACACAAATCAGACTTCAAGAATTATAACATTCAAAAACCAGTCGGAGAACACTTCAGCCTCCCTGGTCACTCGATTACAGATCTCAAAGTCACAATTCTCCAACAAAAAAACTTCAAAAACAGACTCCAACGAGAAACTACAGAATTGGAATTAATTTGCAAACTGGACACCATTAAATTAGGCTTGAATAAAGACTGGGAGTGGATGGGTCATTACACAATGTAAAAACTATTTCCCCATGCTAATTTTTCCCCTACTGTTACTCTCACCTTCTTGTCAACTGTTGGAAATGAGCCATCCTGATTATCACTACAAAAGTGTTTTTTTTTCTCCTGATAATAGCCCACCTTAATTGATTAGTCTTGTTAGAGTTGGTATGGCAACACCCATTTTTTTTCATGTTCTGTGTGTGTATATATATATCTTCCTACTGTATTTCCACTGCATGCATCCGATGAAGTGGATTTTAGCCCACGAAAGCTTATGCCCAAATAAATTTGTTAGTCTCTAACGTGCCACAAGTACTCCTCGTTCTTTTTGCTGATACAGACTAACACGGCTATCACTCTGAAACTTGTGATAATGAGACTCACAGGTGAACTGTATGTTATGTGGGAAGGTATTTCCTTCTATGAGTTTTACATGGACACCATTTCTTCGAACATGCCTTTATTCTTATATTATAAGAGGGTGAATAGCAGTGCATGGCCTACCTTCTCTATCCCATTCATTACTGATGCCTTTATCATATCCTTTCTTATTGGAGGTGGAAGAACAGTTGCTTATAACTACTTCCTGGGGTTGGTCTGAAAGGAAGGGTCTAAGCCATTTCAAGAGGTTTCCATTCAGTCCTACAGCTTCTTAGAGGTGGGGCAGGAGTATCTGATGGTTGGTGGTGTCCAAAGCTGCAGAGGGGTCCAGTTGGAGGAGAACTAATTGCCTTTGTCTAAAGTGTAACTCACGGGTGTGTGTAATGCAGGTCCCTCTCTGTGACAATATGCAGGGGATATAAATCTGCTCCATCCTCCAGCTAAGAGTTCATGTTGTTAACTCAACCCGTAGCAGTTCACGCTTTTTAGCTCTAGAAGTCCCTAGGTCAACGGCTGGTGTGTCAGCCCAGAAGTAGCCATCACATATAGACAGAAGGAGGTTACCAGCTCAGCCAGTGCATCTCCTCACCAGACCATGGTCTGACACATGTCTGAGGGAGATCCAGGTCACTGATGGGTGGTGCTGGAGACTGGTTTTTGTTAAGACTCCAACCCGTAATGCTCCATTTTGAGGCCACTCCAGTCAGGACGGAGCATCACATACTGGCACTGTCATCTCCACAGGCTGCACCCTCTATCCCAAGGGTGGCTACGACTTGCTCCATTTTTCACAAACTAGGGTTAGCCCTCAGGCTGTTGGCAAGTTGCCAATGGGTTGACCTCAGTTTCCACAATGGCCCTTAGTTGGGCAAAGTTTGGCCACCCCCAATTCAGAGTGGGCACTTGTGCCTTGTCTCTAGGGTACCCAATCGTTCACACCCCCCGACAAACTTTGATAATCCCCTGCTCACCCTCAAACTGGCCGGCTGAAAGAGCTTCATGGGCCTGAATTTATATGTTGTGTTATGACCAGAGGAGCACAATCCTTGCAAAGCCCCAGTAATCATAATACGCAGCGGCAGAATTGATACATCTGGGCTTTTTCTGTCACTCAATTAAATGGTTAGTTTATGCAACATGCCGTCTTTTTGAATCAAAGCTGGGTCACTGTTAGGCTGAGGTAACATTAATTATTTTTCCGCTTGTCGGATCCCATGAAAAGGATGTGAAAATGGCCTGTTTATGAAAGAGTGCGGGCAAAGGCTGTGAGCTGATTATGTCAAACATATTCAAAGCTTCCTCTGCAAAAGGGATTGTGATCAACAAAGCATAGCCCACACCTGCACCCATTTCACAATGAAAGCTGTTTGGGCCATGAAGTTACTGGGGAAAGAGAGAGCTTCCATTAACCCTTTTTTGTGAATAGCGCTCTTTTCACTGCTACAGTGAGATTAAAGGGTGTGTGTGTACACACACACACACACACACACACTTCTCAGTTGGTTTCCCAAAGACTTGTCGTCGTCATCCCCTTCCCCCCCCCCCCCCCCCCCCCCGATGAAGAGACTTCCCATTGTATTTTTTCATGTATGGGTTTCACTGAAAGTTGGTGCAAAATATTGTCTACATTTCTTCACTGATTTTTTTTCAAGAGAAGCCCCCAAAGATTGTGCTGAATACTTCGGCAAGGACAGAAAAGTGATAGATGTTTAGGCCCCAATCCTGTAATGAACTCTGCACAAGCAGGCTCCTGTACCCTCGGGGTAGGTTCACACAGAGCTCATAGTATGATCAGGGTCATTGTCCTTACAAAGTTGTTTGAGATGCAGTGTGCATGAGAGATGCTATTAAGTGGCCCCAATATCTATGGGGCAGCAACTCACTTTCTCAGCCCCGTGACTTGTGGTACAGCTTCTGGGCTGGTGACTGCAGCTGTCTTGGTGTGCTCCCAAACACTGGTATCTCACACACATCACAGGACGAGATCTAGTCTGGAACTATATGGCTCTATAAGGTGTGGGAGAGGGCAGAAGGGGCCATTTTCCCCTTTAGGCCCCTAGGCAGGGGTCAGGCCTAGTCTCAGTACTTATACTCCTAGAGAGAACAAAGCAGGAGTCTCAAGCATGGATGGTGATGCAAGGAGAAGAGGGGGTTCACACGACTCTCTGTGAAAAGGCAGAGCAATAACAGCTGCTGGGTGCACTTCCCTAGTATTTTGGGGGAGTTGTGGGTGCTCAACACCTCCAAAAATCTGGTCCTAACCTCTGTCCCAAGGATCATTCCTCCAGGAGTTGGCGTTGGGCCAAGACACCCCTGCTTCCCCCTTACCATGGATTGTGGTCTTCGCCCTCTGACCATTTTAGTATTTAATATATTTTTGCATGGGACCTTAAAACAACCCAACTCCTGTTCACTCAGAGCAGACATTAAGGAACCCAGGGTGCTTTTCAGAGGAGAAGGTAACTCTTATCTAAAAACAGCAGTAGGGCCAGTTTCTCAGCTGGTGAAAGTCAGTATTGCACTGTTGGACTCAATGGTGCTCTACCAGTTTACACCAGATGAGAATCTGGCCCATCTATAGATAAGGACTATGTAGAACTGAAAGCTTCTGATCACACTTTTTGTGCTCTGACAGAGTGACACTGGTTCTCTCTGCTCAACCCTTTTCTGGCTTCTGTTTCCGCCAAGTATGTTTGTACTGGAAGACCAAAGGCCCAGTCCTGCAGTCCTTATGAGAGTTTTGCCTGAGTAGGAAGGACTGCAGGATCAAGCCAACAGAGTCTGCTATGAAATTTGTGCTACTGGACAATCCTGAAATGTTCTGCAAAAGTGTAATATAAAGTAACCAGAGGATTAAGGAAAATCTGTTATTTTTCTTAAAGATGAAGATTACGCTGAACCATTCGATACCATCCTGGCAAAAATGGTTACGTTTCCAAACACTAGCCATCTTTAGAATGATATTTTTTAAAAAATGAAAATGACATTGAGCAAGTGTAACTATTAATCACAATAAAAAACCCTTTAAAAATGACTTCTTAAATGTTCTTAGGTTTGGTTGGGCTTTAGAATTTCTTAAGAGAAAAGGCTACAAAGGGCATTGAGACCTGTGTAATCTGTCATTGGCAAATTGCTTTGATCAGGTTGTAGTCTAATCATTAGGCAGTATTGATTGGAAATGAATAATCAAGTAAGATATACTATAGAGACATTGTAGTGTTGCCATAGTTAAGATTGTGACTGAGTCATTTTCCATTATAAACCAGATTTTTTTTTTTGCACTCTTCCTTAACTTTCTTTAAACAAAAACTTCTTGTTAATCTGATTCTTTTTAGTTCACATCAGACTTGAGCAGGATGGTTTGAAAAATGTGAAGTCACTCTGAGAAGCCATTCTTGAGTTAGGGGGTTTAGAATAATTAGTTTTGTTTTTTTTTCTTTAAAAAAAAAACAATTCTCACCATTTTTGGCTGCCAGTTTAAGTCTCAGTCTCAAAAGTTTAAAATCCATTCAAGTAGATTGTTATTAAGGGAGAAAGAGAAATCTTTAATATTGGAAATGGGATGAAATCTCTTGAAATACTATATGAATGGTGGATGACCGGTAATCTCCTGATGATCATTGGAAATAAATATGGTAGGTCTCTCAGTAGTGCTTGCAAGTGTCATTACCAAGAATTAGACTGTGGCTTTCTGCACAATAGCTAGTTCACAGTCCTAAATAGAGCTGTTTGGACAACAGCATTTCCATCCCATAAGAAATGCTGATATTTTGACAGTGGTTGGCATCCTAAAATTTGACAAAATATTGTAAATTTTCACAGAATGAAAAGTTTAGAATTTTGATTTGAAAACATAAAAAAGAAAAGTAGCAACAGTTTGGATTGACACAAAGTGTTTCATTTCAACATCTTGTCACTTTGGACAATTTAAATGTTGATTAACAAAATGTTTTGTTATGCGTTTTCCTGTAGAAAAAGCAGAAAATTTCATTGACATTGACATTTGCCCATGTTCAATTATGACCCAACCCCATATTTTGTTTGGAAAATGTTTCCATCAAAGGAATTCCAGCTTGCTCGGATTGCTCCCTCTCCTGAATTTGTAATAGCACTTCATGACCTTTATAAAGTCAATTCGTGGGCAGGTCACAATCTAGCCAAAAGGCATCCTTCTGCCCTCCTGGCAAGCTGGACTTCAACAGGCGTTTTGCCTGATCAAGGGCTGCAGGACTGTGCTCAAATTGCAAAGGCTATTCTAAGAACTATGCCAGCCAGGCCAGTGGGACCTTGGAGCATGCCTCCTTTAGTTATCTCCCGCTGTTTCCATTCCAGTCTCCATTCTTCTTTACATGAGCTACCCCAGCATCTGGCAAAGTATTTCTGCAGCTGGGGGCACCTGCATGAGTGTAGCATGGCTGTGGGTTGAGCACACCCATAACTGCCTTGGCTATGCCCTTTTCTGCTAATATCCACTGAGACGGATGCAAAACCCGTGTCATGTTCCAAGGGCTTGACTGCCTTCCATAATAGGAGATGTCTGGGACGTTTGCACTGTGTCCTGCATCTTCTCAAGCTTTCCCGCTTTCAGCATAGCGCTCAAGTGAGAATTTGGCCCAGCACTGATTAAAAACAGGTGGCCTGATTTTCACAGGTGTGACTGAATCCCAGTGACATCAACAAGCATGGCAGGTAAAAGTAAACATAAGTAAATGTTTGATCTAGGTAAATTCTTCTAAGCTGGGCCATTCACAGCATATATTTTTTTTGGTTTATGGTGCGTGGACTGTGTGTGTCCTGTAGCCCTGACATATCCTGTGCAGTGAGTAGTGCAGAATAATGAAAAAGGTCAAGGAGACGTAGTTAGAGTAGTAAGAGAAGAAAGCAAAGGAAAATATACTTACAAATCCAAATCACTTTCGAAGAGAAGAAGAATGGTCTTGTGGCTAATGTGCATTGGTAGGCTCAGGGGAGCGGGGTTAAATTAATAAGGGTTTGTCTTCATGTACAGCGCTACAGCAGCGTAGCTACTACACCGACAGGAGAGCTTCTCCCACTGTTGTAGTTAATCCACCTGCCCAAGTGGAGGTAGCTATGTCGACAGGAGAAGTTCTCAGACATAGCGCTGTCTATACGAGGGGTTAAGTAGTTATACTGATAGAGGTCTGTAGAGTCGACCTGGCCTAACTCTGCTACATACTTCCAATATGACCTTAGGCAAGTCATTTACTCTCAATGGGCCAGTTTCCCACCTGTGAAATGGAGATTCTAAGAGTCCTTCTTTTGTTTGTCTTGGCTATAGAGATTGTAAACTTGGGGGGCAGAGACTGTCGCTTACTATGTGTAAATACAGCATCTAGCACAATGGTGTCTTAGTCTTGGTTGGAGCCTCTAAATAATTTTTAACTCTAGTCCAAATCTATTTAAAGCTGTGTCAGATTCATTCAATTTTTAACAACAAAGCACAGCATTTTAAGTGAAGGGAGCGGTGGTGGAAGATTGACAGCCCTGGAATGAAGTCGTGTAGTTAGCTACAGGACAGGCGCAGAGTGGGTAGTGGCCAAAGCAATTTCCCTTCACTCCCATGCCCATGTGCCTGGCATGGATCATCCAAGGAATGCTGCCTGGCCTCTTCATCCTTGGTCTCCCTGCGACCCCCTACCACCAGAGATTCTAATTAGTGCCAGATGTGGGGGTGGTTCTGTGATGTGGGCATTAAACCACTGGGAACTGGATGCAGGACTTATCAATCACAAATATTTATTTATTTATGAGCTTATATCTTCAGGCATCCAAAGTACTGGCTTTTCCACCTTATTTGTATTCCTCTTTTTTTCGGCAGCTGGGTTTCAAGCTCCGGTGTGGCAGATGTGGTGCTCGTTCAAAGGAAATGCAAGACAAGTCGTTTAACGTGTATTTCTCACCTCCAAGTGATTGATTCTTAAGTACACGTGGAAATATACAAATGAGATATTGTGCTAAAAGGAATAACGGGCAAACAAATGGGTTTGTTTACAACGCGTGGCAAGTTGCAAAATAAGACAAAATCGATGGTTCATGGTCCCATTGGCAGAACAGATCTCCCAGGGCTGGAGCCCATGGTCGTGTGTGCCTTTTCAGATCTCATATTTCTGCCTGTGTGTCCCTTTTCTTTTTCCCCCACTTCAAGAGCCTCATTACCATATGCTCCAAGAACATCTCATTTCCAGGCTTGTCTCTGTTGTAGGACCCAAGTCAGACGTGGCCTCTTCTGGGAGGCTTTTGATTAGAGCACAAGACTAGGGCTACGTCTACACTACACACCACTTTCGGAGGGATGTAGGGTTCGTGTAGCTATACACCGCAGCAAAAAGCAAACTGCATCCACACTGCAGTGTGTAGCAACATATGTTGGTGAAAGGCTCTGGCAGTGGGGAAAGGCTTTAGCAGCTCTCTGCTTCCAGAGCCTTTCACCGTGGTAAGGAAAGGCTCTGTCATGGGTGAGGCAGCAGGACCACCCATGGAAAGAAATGTGCAGCATAGAGGTAGCCTAGAAGTCAGGTGACCTGGACACTATTCCTATCTCTGCCACTGGCTTCCTGTGACCTTGGGCAAGTCTTTTTGCCTCAGTTTCCCAAACTGTAAAGTGAGGCTAATAATGCTTACCTCTATCCCTCAAAAGGGTGTTGTGAGGATAAGTTAAAGTTGATAAGAAAGCATCTAATTGTGGTCATATTATCATTAATAATAAAATGTTGCTCTTTTCTGCTAGTGAAGGCTTTGCTCATTTCTCACTAAGCGGTGATAATAGATAAATGATTAGGTATTAATGTAAATTGTATTCTTATATCCTATTTCATCAGCTCTCTGAAAACATGTCACAAAGGTGAGATGCAGCTACCTGTTGGGTGGAAGGAAGCAGCAACCAACTGGCCCACAAGGTATTAGTGGGGAGAGGGGAACCTTTCATTAAGGACACTGGGGCAAACTCATCTTCTTACAATAAGTGCCAAAGGGAGTGGGAATTGCCATAAGATTTGTGTTCCTGGGTCGCTTAGATGCACCCAAAGATCACATCTGAAGCCATCCGTCATTAGGAATTTATTTCATTTTAAGATTCCAGGATCTCCACACCATGGACTTTTGATATATTATTCTGATCTTGCCGTTGATTACTATTGCCAGGATGCTTCTCTTCTCTGAATAGAAAAGATCTAACAGTATCACAGCTAAATAGCTCCATGGTAGGTCCTTTGAAAAGCTGTTATTTCATAGGAGTTTCTTTTGCCTAGCGTTGGGATTATCCAAAGTCTTTCAGTTAATCTAGACTCTTAGGGCCCAATTCTGCCCTCAATTTTGCCCAGGCAACTCTGTTGAAATAAACTGATTTGGAGAGGTGTAACTGGGGCCAGAATCTGACCCAGGACTTTTATTCCCTGACCCTGGCTCAGTTGGGTGTTGTCCTGGCATCGATCTTTGTCCAGGCTCAGTTAGTTCTATTTGACTTTGGTGGCCGTTCCGCAGAGAATGAAGGCAGGCTAGGATGCTCTGTGTGTGTGTGTTTGTATGTCCTGTCAAAGGGGCATTCATAGATGTTGTGACATAGTGGGGAAAGAAGCACGGTTATAGGATACAATTCTAATAGTCTGCAATAAAAATTCCAGTCAAAAACCCCTACTCTGTCTCAGAGGTCCCATGAGTGCCTCTCCTCATGGCTCCCTTTGATTCCTTCTCCCATCCGCCGCTTCACACCTTCTTTCAAGACATTCCTTTCACCTAGACCAGCCTTCCACTTC
Source organism: Emys orbicularis (assembly GCF_028017835.1). NCBI lineage: Eukaryota > Metazoa > Chordata > Testudines > Emydidae > Emys > Emys orbicularis. The sequence continues at coordinate 132,284,100 of NC_088687.1, read as the reverse complement.
CACTTCACCGTGTGCCATCCCTGTCCTGCATCAAATCCCTCCCACCTCCCCTGTCTTCTGCAAGGCTTTCCAACACTGATTTCCCACCAGTGATGTCTCTGGTTCTTGTCTCTCATATATAGGGCCAGCCTCTCCTCTGTTTTGTGCCTTGTTCGATCAAAGGTTTGTGTGTGTGTGTGTGTGTGTGTGTGTGTGTGTGTGTGTGTGTGTGTGTGTGTGTGTGTGTGTGTGTGTGTGTGTAAAAATGCTGCCAAATACAGATGGTAGCATTTTACCCCCCATGTTGCACAGATACAAGGCAGCGGTGACTCAGGCCCGGTGCCTGTCTGTTATGTTGTCAGCTCTTTCAAGCAAGGACCCTGGGGTTTTTTTTATGTGCTGTCATTTACCACTAGAAAAATGGAAATAAAACATGTGGCTCTTTGAATTCTCCCCCACGTGTGGAATTGTATTTAAGTCCTAGTGGAGGGGAAAATACCCTGGCCTCAGTCATGGATGAGTGAAGTCACAGGGCCAGATCCTCGGCTGGCACAGCTCAGATGAGCCAGCTCACAAATGTAATCTATTCCAGAAAAGGATTAGCAAGAATCTGGGGCAGGGTCTAGGGAACGAGGACCCGACGCTTCACAGCGCTGCTGAGCGCCTCACAGAAATGGAGTGAAACAAGCCTGGAAAGGCCTGAGTGCACAGGAGCATTTGGATCTTGTCCCTAGGAAATGAAGCTGCATGTGACATTCCGGCTTCTAAGCGGTCTGGTCTGAGACGTTTTGAGCTGGAAACTGAAAGTGGTGGTTTGCAGGGCTGTCGCTGACAGAAATTGGCGCAGGCCAGGGTTGCATGCTTGAGCGGACTTGAGCAATTCACAGTCAGAGCTATCAAAGCAATGATCTAGTGCCTCTAACATGCTGTCCAGAATCATACTTGGAAACTTTAACCTCAAGTTTTTAATGCTCCACTGTATTATTATTAATGAAGTCATAATGCTATTTTCCACTTGATATAACACCTTTCCTCCCAAAGGCTCCTATACGTGTGGTTTGTAAAGGACTGTGGGAAGAAAGGTGCTCTATAAAATGTCTATACACACATGCAGTACACAGCTTGGGTGAAATCCTGGCCCCCATTGAAATCTATGGGAGTTTTGCTGTTGACTTCAGTGGGGACGGGTAAAGATGTGTGTTCACACACACACCGCCACTGAAATGCAGCCCATCGAAGGTAGTATACGGTCACCATTACCACAGTGTCTGAGTGCCTCAAAGTTTTTAATGGATTTATCCCCACAAGACACCTGAGAGCAAGACCAGTTCTATTATCCCCATTGTATAGATGGGGAACTGAGGCACAAAGAGACTAAATGATCACACTGGAAGTCTGGCAGAGCAAGGAATTGAACCACTGTACCATCCTTCCCCTCAGCAGCAACCCCCCTCTCGTGTGGAAGGTGGCAAGCGACTGGTGTAGAAGATACTGAATGAGAATGAGAGGAGAGGGATATATTGGCCAAGGAGCCCAGGGCAAACCCAGGGAAAGGGATTCATGGCAGGTGGGAAGACACAGACTGGCAGCCAAGTGCAAGGAGAGACTTGCAGTGTAGTTTCTGGAGCAGAAACATCGGCTGAGGGACAGAGGGCAGCAGAAAGACCTGTTGGAGAGGCTGCTTGTGCTAATGGCCACTAGCCTTCAGGTTCTGCTCCACCCGCACCATGTTCTGAGTCCAGCTACCATGTCCTGCAGACCAGAAATGCATGGAACACCGGGTAGCCCATGTAAATGGGACCGACTGCTAGTTGGACAGGGCAAATGTAACTCTGCAGCCCTTCACCATGCTGCTGTCCTCTACTCCCATGCAGTGGTGCCAAGTGTTTGCTTAACTAGCCACGGGAGATATTTGTTTGCACTGGTTTCACTGTTTCGCACTGTTTAGAGTTCGTGTTATGTACTGTATTTTATTACTGGTTCTGGTGCTGTTTTATTACTGGTATTTTGGTGTTGTAATGGCAGCTTGCCTGCCTGACAATGCTTTGATATGTATTTGTAATACAGCCCTGTTCATAACTAATGGCTTTTATTTTATTTAAAAAGTATATTACCATCACTGCATCCCATGAGAAAATGTGTATTTCAAAGAATAAAGCTAGAGACATGATAAGGCACAGCTGGGAAGTGGTATCCAAACACTGCTCAATACAGCTCTTCAGATCGAGCCATAATGAAAATCCACAATTCACATCACACGATCCACTATTGCCCCCCACCCCGACATACACACACTGTATAAGCACTCATCTCATCCACATAACAATTCATGATGATCACTACCCCCATTCATAGCGTACAGTCAGAGTACTTCATTCATTTTAAAAAGTGCAGAGCATATACATTCATAACCATACTATTCTCCCTCTTCCATTGGCCCATGAAAGTCCATAATGCGCGTGCACAAAGCTGCCCTGATTTCTGTTGCCTCTGTGCATCCTGCTCCAGCTGTGTCAGGTGCACTTCCTGGCTGAGTGTATTGGTTCAAGAGTCCAACGCTGTCATAGGTCCATTCAGGGGCAAGTGGCTCTGACCTTTGGCGTCACCAAGATTGTGAAGAGCACAGCACACCATAATAGTGCAGACGGCATTGATGACACTGGAATCCAAATGGTTCTGGAAACAGCGTCAGTGGGATTTCAATCTGGCTAGCAGACTTTCAGCCACCATTCTACACCTGCTGAGAGTGTCATTAACTGTCTTTTGCCAAAGCCTCTGAGATCAGGATATGGTTTCATAAGCCAAGGCAAAAGGAGTATGAGGGGTCCCCTAGAAAAACAGTGGGGATAGTTTCTCCATTTATAACAATGTCATTTGGTGGGAATTGTGTCCCAGCCTGTCCAGGAAGGAAGACTCCTGATCATGGTAGACTCCGGGCCTTGTGAACTTTTCTGGTGCAGCCCATGTTGGCATCCATGAATCAGCCTCTGTGGTCCACAAGGGCCTGCATAACAATGGAGTAGTCCTTTGCAGTTAATGTACTCAGGTGCTCCTTGAGGAGGGAAAACTATGGGCACATGAGTCCCATCCAGTGCAGTTTGGAAACCTGTTCTCTCAAAACCAACAATTACTTCAGAGATATTGTTGATGCCCATCAACTTTGGGTAAATCACATGCCTGATTGCCTCTGAAACCTCTGCCACCACTTTACCTGCAGTTGACTTTTTAGCTCCAAACTGGTTAGCAACAGACCTGTAGCAGTCTGGGGTAGGCCAGCCTCCAGGTGGTGATAGCAACCTGCTTTTGGACTGGCATGTCCTCCTTCATGTGTGTGCCAGGACACTGGAGGATCAGGTTAAGCTGACCACAAAGCTCAGCAATGGAGCTTTCTTCATGTGAAAGTTCTGGCGCCTCTGGTGGTCATTCCAGGATGATGTGATCCCACCAGTCTGTGCTTGTGGCCCTGCTCCCAGAAGTGCCAGTCTACAGTGAGCAGCATCAGTCAGTTCGAGTCTGCCGTGTCTGTATCGTCCTTCTCCTCCTCTGACAAGTGCCTTCGGTATGCCAGAAAATGTTGCTGAAATGGCCTCCAGCATCTCCTGAAGGCTCTGCCTGTTTCCTGAAACAGGAGTGAAAGCCCAAGCAGGACAAGTTCTTCAAACAGCAGCGACTCCATGTTGCTGGGAGCATGCAGACCCCAAAAACGGCTCAGCAAGAGGTGGAAAGTGCTGCAGAATGGGCAGTCAGGTTTTACCCCACAGTGCACCACAAATAAGAGCTAGAGCACCACAGCTGAGGGGGGCTCTAGGAATCCAGGTATAGGTTGATTTGACGCAGGTCTGTGTAGTGCAGCGTAGACACCTGAGCCAGGGTGTGAAACCTGGGTCCGGAAATTCTGAACACAGAGTCAATATTCACTGTGGCCGTTCAAACCTGGGCTTGCAAACACAGAGCCTGCAGACTCAAGTCCCACAGACCCTGGGCTTAATTGAAGGGTAGACATACCCTGAAGCACAAGGGGCTGACGTACTTCCGAGAGCATACAGGCAACTGTTCCCTCCTTTAATTCTCAGTCTGCTGGATCTTTCCCTTCTTACAGACTTTCTGTTTAGCAAGGAGCTCAGTAGGACAAGTCTTTAGCACCTGTCCTTCCTTCCCACTCCCAAGACACCTCTTGGATGGGAGGGGTTATCTTCTTCCAGCCTTGTCATAGGCACCTCTTAGGTGCCACTCTTAGAGAACACTCAGTTTGGCCTGTTGCTCCTTTCCCCTGTCTATTTTTACAGTTCTTAAAGGGACAGACCCCCTTGATATGCCCCACCTCTCAACATTTAAATTGGGGCCCCCTCTCCCCCTCCAGCCGGCCCTTGTGGTGTCTATGCCCCCAGCCCGCTCTGAGTGCTCCCACTGCCAGCTGGGCCAAGCTACTCTTTTGTGCCCAGGCTTCCCACATTTAAAAGTGTAGCAGGATCTTCCTTGCTGGCTGGTCATGGTGATCTCCCTGACGTCACGGCTGTGCCTCGAGCTGCCTGCTGACTCTGCAGGAGCTGCCGAAGAAATGCCTCAGTCCATTGCTGCTGCTCGGCCAGTAGCTGGACCACATCCTCCATCGCCCCTTCCCTCCATGATGGGAGGGCGTCATGAAAATCCTACCAATTATGCCAGTTGCGGTGGGCTGGCCACATCCCAGGCACCCCCTTTGTGGCCTAGGGTCAAGCTACAGGTAGCTTGCCTCAGTTTCCCCTCTTGGGTTATTCAGATAAAACTTCAGTTCAGGCTTTTTCTTGGTCAAAAATACCTCTCCTTGGGGACTGCATTTATTAATGTGAAATAAATTGCTGATAAAACCCAATCCCAAAACAAAATCTGTTCATAAAGCCCCCACAAAACAAGGTTTCTCTTCCTCCTCCCAGGCTTTCCTTCCTGGGGCCTTTGCAGTCTCTCCCCTGCTTGGACAGAGTCTCACCCAGGCCTCCCTGCCTGGAGAGCTGTAGTCCCTGCTCTGATTTGGCAGGCCATTCCCAGGCTTGGAGCCTCAATTTTCTGGGTCTGGCTTCCAAATCCCTCGGTATCGGTCTCTCTTGCAGAAGCCTTCCTGACTTTCTGCAGTTTCCAGAACTTCCCTCTTCACTGCAGCCACCTGCTGTCCTTTATAGGGAATCAGCTGATCCAATCCAGGTGAGCCTTTTCAGTAACCAGGGCCGGCTAATTCCTGGTCCTCCAGCCCTTAAGGGGCAATCCACCCTGTCACACCCTCACAGAGCAACAAGAATGATTAAAGGTCTTGAGAACATGACCTATGAAGGAAGGCTGAAAGAATTGGGTTTGTTTAGTTTGGAAAAGAGAAGACTGAGAGGGGACATGATAGCAGTTTTCAGGTATCTAAAAGGGTGTCATAAGGAGGAGGGAGAAAACTTGTTCACCTTAGCCTCTGAGGATAGAACAAGAAGCAATGGGCTTAAACTGCAGCAAGGGAGGTCTAGGTTGGACATTAGGAAAAAGTTCCTAACTGTCAGGGTGGTTAAACACTGGAATAAATTGCCTAGGGAGGTTGTGGAATCTCCATCTCTGGAGATATTTAAGAGTAGGTTAGATAAATGTCTATCAGGGATGGTCTAGACAGTATTTGGTCCTGCCATGCGGGCAGGGGACTGGACTTGATGACCTCTCGAGGTCCCTTCCAGTCCTAGAATCTATGAATCTATGAAAGGCAAAACTGCCCTGGAAACTCACTTGTGAGAACTTCAGGATCGGCTGCTGTATGGAGAATGGACACAATGCAGGAAACTACTGGAAAGTTTTAAGTTGTTCATTTCCTGTCGCCCCCAACACGAACCCCTTTGTCCGAATCTCCCACCAGAGTCCTCCCAGGGGAATAATTCCATCTATTAGCTAGCTACACATTTATATGACACATTACATTACACATGTCTGACTCCATTTCTCTGTCCCTTCACTATCTTGAGAGCTCTCCCACTCAGAGTGGCAGGATGATCTTGTGGTTAAAGCACTAAGCTGGGACTCAGGGGATTTGGGTTCAGTTAATGGCTCTACCACAGAGTTCCTGTGTGACCCTGGATTAGTAACTTCACATATCTGTGCTTCAGCTCCTCCGTAAAATGGGGATAATACTTCCTTACTCCCAGCCTTTGTCTGGCTTGTGTATTCAGACTGTAAGGTCTTTTAGGCAGGGATTGTCTCTTACTATGTATGTACAGCACCTAGAACAGTAGGGCCTGGTTTTGGTTGGGGCCTGTAGGCACTTCTATAACAATAATACCCATATTTGATTCCCTACTTCCATGCCTGTTGTCAGTGTCCAGGTTGGGATCTGACCTATCTGCTGGATAGTAACTGGCTGCTTAAATAGGGAAGGAACAGGTTAAAGACTATTTAGATAAGTAAAATGTATTCAAATCAGCAGAGCATGATGAAATTCATTCTAGGGTACTTAAGGAACTAGCTGAAGCAATCTCGGAAGTGTCAGCAATTATCTTCAAGAACTCATGGAGGACAGGGAGGTCCCAGAGGACTGGAGAAGGGCAAACATACCTACCTATTTTTCAAAAGAAGACCTGGGGAATTATAGACCAGTCAGCCTAATGTCGATAACTGAAACAAATTATTAAACTATCAGTCTGTAAACACCTAGAGATTAATAGGGTGATAAGTAAGAGCCAACATGGATTTGTCAAGAACAAATCATGCCAAACCAACCTAATTTCCTTCTTCTGGCCTAGATAAAAGAGGGAAACAGTAGACTTGATATATCTTGATTTTTAGTAAGGCTTGTGACACAGTCCCCCATGATATTCTCATAAGCAAATTAGGAAAATAGAGTCTAGATGAAATTACTTTAAAATGGGTGCACAACTGGTTGAAAAACCATACTCAAAGAGTAGTTATCAATGGTTTGCTGCCAAACTGGGAAAGCGTTTCTAGTGGGGTCCTGCAGAGTTCTGTCCAGGGTCTGGTACTAGTCAATAATTTTTGTTAATGACTTGGATAAGGGAGTGGAGAGTATGGTTATAAAATTTGTGGATGACACCAAGCTGGGAGGGGTTGCAAGCACTTTGGAGGACAGAATTAGAATTCAAAATGACTTTGGTAAATTGGAGAATGGTCGCAAATCAACAAGATGAAATTCAGTAAAGACCAATGCAAAGTACTACACTTCAGAAGGAAAAAGCATATGCATAACTACAAAATGGGGAATAACTGACTTGGCAGTAATACTGCAGAAAAGGATATGGGTGTTCTAACGGATCACAAATTGAACATGAGCCAACAATGTGATGCAGTTTCAAAAAGGCTAAAATTATTTTGGGGTGTATTAAGAGGAGTGTCATATGTAAGACATGGGAGGAAATTGTCCCACTTTACTCAGCACTGGTGAGGCCCCAGCTGGAGTATTGTGTCCAGTTTTGGGCACCTCAATTTAAGAAAGATGTGGACAAATTGAAGAGAGTCCAGAGGAAAGCGATAAAAATGATAAAAGGCTTAGAAAACCTGACTTGTGAGGAAAGGTTAAGAAAAAATGGGTAAAGAAGACAGAGGGGGGACCGACCTGATAACAAATATGTTAAGGGCTGTTATGAAGTGGATGGTGATCAATTGTTCTCCAGGGCCCCTGAAGATTGGCCAAGAAATAATGGGCTTAATCTGCAGCAAGGGAAATTTAGGTTGGCTATTAGGAAAAACTTTCTAACCATAAGGAGAGTTAAGTATTGGGATAGGTTACAGAGGGAGGTTGTGGAATCCCCCATTCCCACATTGTGGAATCACACCATCATTGGAGGTTTTTTCAGAACAGGTTGATCAAACACCTGTCAGGGGTGGCCTAGGTTTATTTGGTCCTGCCTCAGTGCAGGGGGCTGGACTAGATAAACCTCTCAAGGTCCCTTCCAGCAGTACATTTCTATGATTTTATGATTCTATTACTTGTTTCCATACACAAGTGTTTTGAAGATGCTGGGCTCGTGATTGAAAGGTTACTTTCTATACAGCGAATGTTTCTAGTGGAGCAGAGTGCTGGTGGCAAGCACTGGGACTACACTTTTTTAGTTTAATTGTTAAAAGAAGGAGAACAGCTTAGTAAGTGCTGGGCACTTTCTAACAAGTCTAATCACAAACAACAATCAAGTTTCAAGAGCAGAAAGCCCACTGTGCTAGGAGTGCGATATTTTTTTCTCTTCAAGACAGGATTTTGCCTAAATTGCAACACATAAGAAGACCATTGACACCTTACCTTTAAAAGCAAACAAATAAACATTGAGACAGAGAGATGGTTCTGGCTATCACTTAAGTAAACCCCATAGACATTATTTCATATGCAGCCTGGCACATGTTGAAAGAGTAACTCTGCCCATCCGGTTCTCCACAATTTTGCTTCATGATTCAGTAAAAAACACACTTGCATGCTACAGTGAAAGTCAGCAGTGAACATGGAGCAAAGTCCTGATGCAGGTAACAATTAACTGTGGATAAATAGCCATTATTTTGGAAGTCTAACGACTTGCAGAGAACGCAGTCAATTTATAACTGCTTATTTCCCCTGCAACTGATCCTGCGTGAGATGCTCTGTTGCTTGTTGCAGCTTTGACAAATAACAAGAGTAGCAAAATCTCAGTGCTAAGAGGTAACATCTGAAGGGAATCACCATGGTCTCGTTCCTGTCTTTTTCATCTGCCAGGGGAAGTTTTAATTACAAGTCTGAGTTTGGATGTTGTGGATGAGTGGATGCATTTCTGAAATCAGCTATCACTTCTCAGTGCTAAACAATGTGTGTGAAAAAAATTCAGAGCTTCTTGCAGGTTCCAAATGCTAAATAAACGTGCTTGGGTGCTATTAAATGACACGATCAAGCGGTTTAGATCAGTGGTTCTCAATCTTTCAGGAGTCTGATTTGTCTTGCGTATCCCAGGTTTCACCTCACTTAAAAATCACTTGCTTACAAAATCAAACATAAAAATACAGAAGTGTCACAGCACACTAGTACTGACAAGTTGCTGACTTTCTCATTTTGTCTGTAGGAAATTTTAGTTTGTAGTGACTTCACCAGTGCTTTTTATGTAGCCTGTTGTAAAATGAGGCAAATAGCTAGATGAGTTGACTTACCCCCTGGAAGACCATGCCCAGGGGTACATGTACCCCTGGCTGAGAACCTCTGGTTTAGATCAAATGGGGGAACAAGTCAATAGGGGCTCAACTCTGAGCACGGTTGTGCAAACAGTGCCATTGACTTCAGTGGGGTTAGTCAGGAGAATAAGGACAGTTTGGTTTAGAAGCAGCCTGACCTAGTGGATAGGGTTCAAGACTAGGAGATGTGCGGTCTAATCCCAGCTCCCTGTGTTCTGTTGGGTATTTCACAGCCAGTTTTTCAAAAATGACCCCGGATGTTTGGTTGCCCAACTTGGGCCTGATTTTCAGAGGGGAGCACCTTATGACTTCCAGTGGAGTGCTGCGCGCCAAAGATAGATTCTTACTGAATTTCACAGCTGTATGCAGCGTTGTTATAGCCAGGTTGGTCCCAGGATATTAGAGAGACAGGGTGAGTGAGGTATCTTTTATTGGACCAACTTTTATTGATGAGAGAGACAAGCTCTTGAGCTACACAGAGCTGAAGAAAAACTCTGTGTAGCTCGAAACTTGTGTCTCTTACCAACAGAAGTTGGTCCAGTAAAAGATGTTACCTCAACCCACCTTGTCACATCCAAAATTAGCAGTTGATCATTTTGGCTTGTAATCTCTCTGAGCCTCAGTTTCCACCATTTTAAAATTGGCGCAGTGGAAATTTACCCTCCTTTGTTGAGCACTTTGAGATGGAGAGATGCAAAGTGCAAAGTATTATTATTACTGGTGCAGTAAGGGTACATCTACACAGCAAAAAAAAGAAAAAGAAAGGAGAGCCTCCAAAAGCCCATGGTGGCAGTGAGTCTCAGACTCCGGCTCATGGGGTTCACACTGGGGGGCTGAAAGTAGCGCAGTGTAGATGTTTGGGCTTGGGCTGGACTCAGAGCCTGGGCTCCGAGACCCTCCCCCTCGCTGGGTTTCAGAGCCAGGGCTCCAGGCCAAGCTCCAACTTCTACATTGCTATTTTTAGCCCCTCCATGCAAGCCTGAGTCGGTTAAGCTGGACTCTGAGACTTACTGCCACGGGTCTTTTTTTGCTGTGTAGACGTACCCTAAGGGTTTGCCAGAGCAGACCCCGGAGGATGGGATTTTAAAGCTAGGCTCCTGAATCCATATTTAGATACCTAAATAAATGTCCTGATTGTCCACAGTGCTGAGGCACGCACAGTGTTACTGAAAATCAGGTTGGTACCTAAATATGGATTTAGGTACCTAAGTGTAGGCTCCTCCTTTTGAACATCTTGGTTTAGATCTTTTCCAGCTTTAACGTGGGTTTGAGTTTTTTAAAAAAAGGATGTGAATAAGAAACACCTCCTTCAGTTTCTTTTCTGAATGTCAGGAAAAAAAGGGGTTGAGGGAGGGTATCTTCTTGCAGGTTTGGAAACCCAAACCCATCAGCATTATACTAGTGGATAAGAATCAGAAAGTGAAAGGTACCAGAAGTCTGGGCTAGTTGCACTGTGCAAGCCTGGTGACGCTCAAAGAATTCGTTATCATCAATAGTGAAAAGGAATTGACATAAATCTCTTTCAATAATCTCAAACTCTCATATTAACAATCAAAAAAGCCACTTCTGGTCTTAGATACATGTACGTAAGGCCCATTGGACTTCTGGGTATATCTGACAGCAGAATTTGATCCCAGATATTCTTCTTGTTATTATCCACTATACACTTGGAAGGTGCTCCCGCCAATGAACCAATCATTCAAGAAACCATGGGACATAGGAATTGCCGTATTAATAATCCAACTAGTCCAGTGTCCTGTCTCTGACAGCGGCCGGCACCAGCCAGCTGTCAGAACCCTGCGGTAGGCAGATGTGGGATAATACATCCTCCCATTAAGAACATAAGAATGGCCCTACTGGATCAGACCAAAGGTCCATCTAGCCCAGTATCCTGTCTTCTGACAGTGGCCAGTGCCAGGTGCCCCAGAGGGAATGAACAGAACAGGTAATCATCAAATGATCCATCCCCTCTCACTCATTCCCAGCTTCTGGCAAACAGAGGCTAGGGACACCATTCCTGCCCAAGGTTTCATCTTAATCCCTAATAGTCAGAGATTGTCTTCAACCCTAGAGCATGAGGGTCTGCGTCCCTTTCCAAAACATGGGCTGATCTGCACCATTGAAACCAATGGGAGCTTTGCGCTTTACAACAGTGGGTGCATGAATGGGCCCTTAAGGGTCCTAAAAGTACTACAGAGACCTGTGACATTCCACATGTTTCCAAATGTTGAGAAAAAAATGGTACCACAAGCTGGGAATGAGTAACAGACAGTGCAGCAGACTCACAGGGAGATGAGGTTGCAGGGATCTTGCCTGTAGGGGAAAGCTAACAGCTCGATGGACACATGCTAAGATTCATGTATGTGGGGCTTAGACTGTATCTGTGCAACAACCCTTGCTGCTTAGGTGCCAGATTGTGCTCTGCTGTGCTGTGGGAGCACAAAGGGAGGGGCCACAGGACACCTTGGAGGTGCAGAGAAGATGCAGGACCATAGCCCCTCCCTGACACATTGGACAGCAGAGGTGCCCAGCTGCATGGGAGTATGTGTGCAATACCCCCTGAAGGGGTGCAGGAGCAGGTGTACCCTGTCTGCGTGCTGGGGAGTTCTGGGAAATCTTTGCCCCTAGTGGATGGCTCTGCAGTCTGCTGTAAAGGTGCCCGTGAGTCCTAGGTAAATATGCCGCTTCAGCTTCCAAGTTAAGGAAACCCGAAGACTGGAGGAGAGTAATTGGCAAGGGTCAGATCATCATAGCTTCATAGAGGCCAGAAGGTGACAATCAGATCCTCTAGTCTGAACCTCCTGTAAATCACAGGCCATTGCATTTCTCCCAGATACCTCTGTGTTAAGCGCCAAGACTTTAGTTAGACTAAAGCATTTCAGTCCTCAGGAGACTGAACTGTTGCATGCCACAGGCAGAGAACAGGAGAGACTGAGGTGCTGCCAATCCCTGAAGCCACTGCAATGGCAGAGAATTGATTAAGGTGAGACATGCCTAGATGATCCCAGCAGGTGAAAATGCCCCATGATGGAGGGGAAGGCAAAAAAGCCCCAAGATCGCTGCCCATCTGATCTGTGGGGAAATTCCTTCTCAGCCCCAAATCTGGCAAGCAGGTGAGCAAGACCCACCAGCCAGCCATCTAGAAAGAGGGTAGGGGAGCTGTTCTGTGCTGGGAGTTTTACTGAAAAGGTGATTTGCTATAATAGACTAGAAAACACAAAGGAGAGTGTTAGTCTCGTATGCAAAAAAGCCAAAAGATCTTAGTCCTAAAATTCATCCTCAGGGACTGAAATGCCCTAGACAGAGCATAGCAATAGCCCACTTAAGAACAAAGTAAGGAAATGCATCACATGTACCAATGGGAGAGAACAGAGACCCAGTCCAGCTTCTGCTGACGTCAACAGAAAGATTCCCGTTGATTTCAGTGTGAGCTGGATCTAACTGCCAAAGAAAGGATAACTCGGGCAAGTTGCAAAATCAAGAAAGTGTGTGCAAGTGTGTGTGTGAGAGAGAACATGCGTGTGTGTACGTGTGTGTGTGTGTGTACGTTTGCATGTTCTCTTATGGCAAATATCATCAGTGAAACAGTGTATGAGTAATGCATGACAGACCCTCTATTTCCTACTCATAATAACTGATAGGCAGGCCTGGTAAGGCATCGTGCTGAGGTAGCAAAGAACAGGGTTTGAGGGTATAATTCATTAGCTGTAAATGTGTTCATACATTTATTTTAATATTGGTTTTGAAGAGTATAAATGACAAAGCTGAACGTATAGTGGAATTTATTTGTTTCACAAATATTTGTTCAGACTCCAAAGATAGTTTTGTTCTGACCATCTTCAGAATCTTTCATGTTCGTTCTCAGTGAATACATGCCCAGGCTGTTTTTAGTAGCATGAATCCTTGTGTGTTGAATATGCACAAAAAGTTTATTTTGAATTGTGTTTTCAATTGTAACATTTATAATTCACCATTTCTGTTGTGTTTAGCTATATAAATCATGTGGCATTTCTTCTGTTCCCTGGTTTATCGATATATATAACTAATCAATGCAGCATGAATTACACATTAACTTACAAATGAAAATTCACTGTATTCTTAGTTACATATATTACAGCTACGTAAGCTGCAGCACAAATTGTGAGTTGGATATTCAGTTGACACATTCACAGTTCAAACAATCTGCAGGCCAAGGTTTATTCACTAAAGAAAGTCACAAATAATTTTGAACACATCATTGTAGAATTTCACAAGTCTGTTCATGGACAATTTGTGAACGCAAGAAAATTAACAATAACAATGATGAGGATGAAATTTTTGTGTTCATAAATTGTCCATGAAAAGCTTTGTGAAATTCTAGAATTTGTATTCAAAATAATTTGTGAATCTCTTCAGTGAGTACATTATGATGATGATGATATTTTTTGTGTTCCCAAATTGCCCAGCAATGGATATGTGAAGTAATAATAATAATTATTATTATTATTATGGTATTGCCTAAGAGTCAATCGAGAATGGGGCTCCATTGTGCAAGGCATTATGTAATAGACAGTACCTGCTCTACAACTACATTTTGTTAATTGTGAATGATTCACTCAGTGCCAATAACTAATATCATAGAAACCAGAGATGGAAATTCCCATTAGGTCATCTAGTCAATCCACCAAGCAGTGCAGAATTCTTTCCCTATTTTATTAAGTGCTTTGTCCAGTCTTAATTTAAACATCCCTACAGATGAGGATTTCCCTTGGGAGACTATTCTGTAGTATAATAGATCTCTCACTTTTATCTCTAATCCCATGCTCTCTCCCTCTCCTGTATTTCAATGTAGTTATCACTTATTTACTAAAGTGCTAACATTTTCCATATAAGAATTCCATTATGCCTAATTACACTCATGTGCAGCAGCACCCCAAATAACAGTCTCCATACTAGACCGTTATTTTGTCTCCCACTCCTCCATTTGGTCAGCACTGCCAGTCTGAACATATTTAGCTCTTCCAATATTTCCTCATAAGACAGGTTTCAGAGTAGCAGCCGTGTTAGTCTGTATCCGCAAAAATAACAGGAGTACTTGTGGCACCTTAGAGACTAACAAATTTATTAGAGCATAAGCTTTCGTGGGCTACAACCCACTTCTTCGGATGCATATTTGATATGCATCCGAAGAAGTGGGTTGTAGCCCACGAAAGCTTATGCTCTAATAAATTTGTTAGTCTCTAAGGTGCCACAAGTACTCCTGTTATTTTTCCTCATAAGACAATCTCTCCACATACATAATCACTTTCAATCTTAGGTGTCTGAAGTTAGACACCCAAATCCACCTAAATACATGTCCTGATTATCCAAAGAACTGAGCAATTGCGGTTCCAAGTGATTTCAATGGGAGCTGAGGGTGCCCAACACCTTTGAAAACCAGGCCATGTATTTAAGTACCTACATAAGGTTTTAGACACCTACATTTGAAAATTGTGGTATTAATTGTCCTGATTCTCTTTTCACGTACACAGCTGGAAATCAGAAGTAACTCCACTGAGACGAGCGAAGTTACACCAGTGTATAATTGTTGCAAGGGAGCATAGAATAAGCTGCAATAGATTTCTATTTTTGTGATGATGTACAGTATACGGTCGCCGTTGTGCTACCCTTAGTGCCAGGGCCCGAACCCATGTTGCTGGGCTAGACGCACAAACTGCTGGGAGAAATTCTATGGCCTGTGTTGTTATGAGGGAGGTCAGATTCAATGATGATAAAGGTCCCTTCTGGCCTCCAAAACTATGGGCAATTTGGCATTATACCATACATGAAAAACCAGAGCGCCCTGGTAGCTACTGACATTACAAACCAAAAATACTAAGTGTATTTGCTCTTACAGCGCTCTGCCTTATAAAGAGAGCACACTGTAGAGTGAAAAATTCAACCCGTACTTAAGTTAGTACACAAAAAATACAAATAAGTTTCACTCCTACCAGGGAGATGTAGGGCAAATGTAATAACTATTACAATCCCGTGATTACTATTCTTTTGCTAATGTGCTCCACACAGTTCTTTCTCTAAATTACTGAATTATCCTTAGGAACAAAAGGTATTAGGGTCCTACGAGCTTCTCTCAGTTTGTGGTAGGACTAATTCATTAATGTGGCTCCAAACCGGAATGTGTGTAATGTTCTTTCTAATTGGACATGACTGTTTAAGAATGACTTCGGCCTCCATCCAGCTCACACTGTCACTTATGCTGTATAATAAGCTACTACTACTGGCCCATGAATCAATTTTTAAACAATCTGCAGTAATGAACTTGGACGTCTCATTGTTGTTGACAAAAAAATGCACAGTCCTTCTATTGTCAAAGGGCTCAATTATGGGTTCCTCTGATAAAATAGAGGAGGGAGTACGGACAGTAGTGACAGACTGAAAGAATTGTTTCATCTCTGTGGTTTTGAGAAAGAATGACAAGCCAAAAGGTCAGTTTCATAGAGGTTTACCTTGAAATGTCTGAAGACAAAAAAGGCATCTGGAATCATTAGGAAAAGCAAAGTTTGACTTGCACTATTGGAAACCTTTAATATATTACTTTCACTGTATATTTGATAAATCTTTGCCTGCTGGGTGGGAATGTGAGGTTGAGGGGAAAAAAACCTTTATATTTATGCAGCGGGGGGAATAAAAAGGTTAATTTTAGAAACTTCAGGAATAGCATATAGAGAAATTGTCAATGTTTTCAGGCCATTTGCCGTCTTCCTGACCTGATGGAGTCAACATGGCTAGTAGTAGAGGATGCTACCCACATTGGTTTATGGTATCTAATGTAAGTTGTGATCAAAATGATTTTTTTCCGCAACTAAACCAGGCAGTTCATAGAATCATAGAATCATAGAATATCAGGATTGGAAGGGACCTCAGGAGGTCATCTAGTCCAACCCCCTGCTCAAAGCAGGACCAATTCCCAACTAAATCATCCCAGCCAGGGCTTTGTCAAGCCGGGCCTTAAAAACCTCCAAGGAAGGAGACGCCACCACCTCCCTAGGTAACGCAGTTGTAGAAATCTAAGATATGTTCTGAAGGAATGGATTTCATTTGCATGCAAAACATTTGCTTTTATAGTTTGAATTTTGTTTGTGATTTACTGAGATTCTCTCAGTCCTCTGACTGCTAAAAATGTAAAAATCACCTGAACAAGGTAGATCTGAAATGTAACAGCATCAAAATATTCTGTACAGGGCTCTTAACACATGTCTGATCCATGGGTGGCTTTCAAGCTAAGTTCCAGACTTTTTAGTGTCTGAGTGCAGGAAACAAGGAGAAAACAAATCCATTCATGTATTAAAAGCATGGTTGCACCATATCATTTTTAAAGTTGAGAAAGTTTAATCAGAAATCACCAATATTTCTTATTGATTTATTTCAATTGATAAGATATGCCAGTGGGAACCTGTGGGAGAAGGTATGAAATGATTTAGAAAAATACAGAGGACAAATTTCCAAATGTGGCCGGTAAGCTCGAGCAAGAAGTTTGCTCTGGCAGGAGAGAATACTCACATGACCTCAGTTATCATTAATGTGTATTCCAAATGGAACACAAAGCACACACTTCTGCTGCTAAGACTGTCAAGGGCTATTGAAGTATGTTGGCTGCATATGTGTTACCTGAAGAGCTCATCAATCAGCACATTGGGCCTGATCCAAAGCCCACTGCAACATGTGAAAAGTCTCCCACTGACTACAAGGGGCTGTGCTCCAGGCCCTATGTGGGTTAAGAGAATGTATCATGCAGACATTTAGCAGGGCATTGGGGAAAATGAGGCTGTCTACTGGTAACTTTGTGTTGTACACTTCTGTTATCCTGCAGGTACACAACATCACTCAGAAACAACTCCAGCAGGATATGTCTGAAATGATAGTTAGGAACTATAGAGACAAGGTGATATCTTTTATTCAACCAACTTCTGTCAGTGAGAGAGACAATCTTTTGTGCTTACACAGAGCTCTTCTGCAGGTGACCTGCTTGAAAGCTTGTCTCTCTCACCAGCAGAAGTTGGTCCAATAAAAAATATTACCTCACCCACCTTGTCTTGCTCACATCCTGGGATCTACATAGCTACAACAACACTGGAAACAATTATAAATTAGCTTTGATTCACCCAGACCAGATTCAGCAAAAGCCTGAGTGGAAAACGAACACAGAGGAAAGAGCCCACAAAACATGCTGCCAGGGTTTTTATTCCTAGATCAGAGGGCTGGGGTACAAAGTTACTAGGGAGGAAGATAGTGGAAAAAAGGTGTTGTAAGAAAAATGGGGGAAATAGTAGAGGTAAGTTATTTGCTTGGCAGATTGCAAGATCTTTGACGATGTCAGGGACTGTTATTTTCTATATGTTTGTACGACACCTAGCACAGTTGAGCCGAGCGTCTAGTTGCTGCCACATTATACGGGGTAAAGAATAATAATAATAATAAATGTCCTGCATCAAAACAGCAGACGCTTCTGAGGATGTAATTAAAAGAGCTGGATCTGGTACTTCAGCATCCAAATCAACATAAAAATCCGTGGCTCACTTTTCATCATGACAGTTTGGAAACCTTTCTTTGTGCGCGTCTTATTTGTTAGCTGCCAGTCTTTGCCATGCAGATTCTTGCCAAAGGGATAATATAAACAAAGCATAATGTCAAGTTTCCCACACAAGTAAGATGATCTATTAGCACTGCACTTTGTACTAATTATTGCTGCTCAGTGGGTGGGGGCTTGTGAAAGGAGATTTATGCATTCAGCTAGCCTCACTTTTTTATTATTTGTAAGTACTTTTGGCAAGGAAGGCGCGAGATATGTATTTTATTGTAACACTGTTGCAAACATTCTAGCCTCCCGCACTCATTAAAACCTCATACCAAATAGTAAAGATGATATATTGCGGTTAGAGAGACTTTCACTTCAGGAGCTCAAAGCACTTTTCAGATGGGGGAAACTGAGGCAGAGAGCAGTCATCTTCCTCTAGAACAGGATAAGCTGCAAAGAGCAGAGGAAACTCAGTGGGGTAGGTCAACCCTGCTGTGTTTCAAAATACGTGAAAGGCCATGTGCTGTAGATGTGAGATTTGAGATGTGTCAGTCCTGATCATTACATGCAAGATGCTGTGTGTATGTATAGGGCTGTGGGGGGCAGCATGGCAGTGGGTGGGAAGAGGGTGGGTGAGGACTTCATGAGAGCATCTCCAGATTTGATTTACTAGTCTTCACAAATTGCGGGAGCAGGGCGGAGAGCTGTAAGGGGATAACACAAGCTGAATCTGCTGTGGCAGTGTGCGCTCCATGGTTATCATGGCCCCTGGACGGCCAGGGCTTGTCTACACACAGGGGTTGCATGGAATATATACATCTATACTGCTATGTTGGGGGAGGGCTTTCCCACCGGTGTGCTTGCAGCAATTCATGTTGCAACACTTGTGTCCACACAGCAGCACATGGGATCAATGTAAGCACAGTGCAGGGTTAGTAGTTATCCTGGCATGGACCTGGGCAGTGGAGTTGAGAAAAGTTGTCTATTCTCCATGGAGCTGTGCAGTGTGGGATTACTCTGTGCTCTGATGTAGCTACATAGAATCATAGGACTGGAAAGGACCTCGAGAGGTCATCTAGTCCACTCCCCTGCACTCATGGCAGGACTAAGTATTATCTAGACCATCCCTGACAGGTGTTTGTCTAACCTGCTCTTAAAAATCTCCAATTTATTCCAGTGCTTAACCACCCTGACAGTTAGGAAGTTTTTCCTAATGTCCAACCTAAACTACACTTACTGCAATTTAAGCCCATTGCTTCTTGTCCTAGCATAAGTAGGAGTCTACATTGCCATGACAGTGAGGTAACTCCACCAATGTAGAACTGCGTCAGTAAAATAAAGGGGAATATTGCTTTTGAGTTAGCTCAGGGGCATAATCTCACCCGGGGTGTACAGTTTGGGGATATGATAGTCTATGGTGAAAACACACCGCTTTTCGTTTTCACCAGTTTGGGTGGTCTGTATGTAACCCACACACCTCCTGGGTGTGGTGTTCTGTCCCATGTAGTGGCATTGAGACCACTTAGAGAGAGATTAAGGCATCTTCTCTACAGCCTGAGCTAAGGGCCACGTGGCTTTTATCTCATGCAGTAGAGGCTCATGCATTTAGTTCCAGAAGCCCCAGGTTCGATCCTGCCCGTCGACGACCAGAGTTTGTCAGTGTTACACTAGCTCTTGTGTGAGCCCTCTGCACAGCGGAGACTTTCACCCTGAATCCCCACCAACTCCCACCATGGGCTAGGACCAGAGCTGTGTGAAAAGTTCTCAGTCAAACCCCAAACCACCTGATGTGATACTCATGTGGTCTCTCGCTTCCTTTCAAACTCATAACTCAGACCACGTTTATGGGAAAGTTTTCTGCATTTTCTGAACTTTAAGAGGGAGACGTGATGAGAGATTAGATAGGAGAAAAGTGTCAGCACCATGGATGGACAAGAAGCATGTAGGGCTCTACCTGGGCGTTATGACTAAGAGCAATGGGATGGCATTAGGAACAGGAAAATTTAGGCTGACTATTAGGAAAAATCCCAGACAATGAGACACTCTAGACTGTGGACTGGTCTCCCAATGACAATGCTGGAAGCACCATGTACTGAGACGTATAGAACTGAACCAAGCAAAATGCTATGAGGGAACAGTCCTGCATTGACACAGAGAGGGATGGGATGATTTAATTAATAGTTAAAATGTTCTAACCACCTCTGTTCTGTGCTTCAACACAGTTGTCATCCTGTGTCATTTCTTCTACCATCACCTGTCTCTCTCCATCCTTTCCCATCTGTTCTTTTCTCCCCTCACCTTGATTTTCCCTCTTTTTCCTTTTGATTCTAAAATCTCTCTTGTTCTTTCCTCTCGCTCTCTCTCTCCTCATTTCCCCCACTCACTTGCCAGAGGGTGACACATTGCTTGGTACCTGGCAGGGGAACCCTGGCACTGGTCTGTATGTGGTAGTCTCATGGCTGTGCTGAGCATCACAGAAACAGAGAAGGAAGCTTGAACCAGTAAGCTACTGCCTAACCCCACAGCCCTGTGTACACGAGCTACTTCTGTAGCAGGGACCACTGCCAGAGCAAGGGAAGAGGCAGGCATTTTTCGAGAAGCAGCCTGATTCTCTCAGCATATTTGTAGTGTGCCCACCCATTTGATAGCACCGTCAGCCAGGTGAAGAGCTGGTAGCCCACCATCGAAGTAAGTCAATATCCCTCATCAAGCGATGCAACATAGTCTGAAGTTGACTGCATCTACATTGCGGGTCACTAGAGAAACCCCATTTGAAGAGATTGGCCACACATTGCCCTGTCCTGTTCAAAGCCAGTTCAGGGATGACCACAGGTGCCTGGGCAGGTCAAAACCTGGTGGGCAGATGGTTGGGTTGGTGAAGAGAGAGTGATTAACGACTGTGGTCACTGATAATTTGTTACGCCAAGCAGAATCTACTGTCCTGTGGTGGCATAAGTGACCATAACGGGCGTGTAGAAGACAAGCAAACTGCGGGTGGTTGAAGATGTCTGAGTACAAAGACAAACCGCTGTTCTCACGGATCTTGGCCAGGAGCATGATGGAGGCCCTCTCACAGCAAATATGGGGCAGTGCTATGTTACTAAGTATTGGCAGCCATGGCAACGCAGTTGCATGTAAAGTCCTGGTAACAATGTGCATAGCTTTGTTAAGCTCTACATCGTCCAGTCTCCTGTGAGATGAGCGACACCAGACAGGAGCGCAGTACTCTGCTGATGTTCTAAGCATCCAGGCACTCGCACGCCAGGTTAAGCTGGCCAGTTTTCTGAGCAAGTTGTTCTGAGTGCCAACTTTGGCTGCTGCCTTCTTCAAGTAGTTGTGGTACATCAATTACCTATCCAATGTCACACTGAGGTAAACTGGGTTTGGGTCATTCTGCAGGCATTGACCGTTTAAGAAAATATTTAACTCATGGCTTGCGGTTGCATTATGCAGATGAAATACATTAGAAACCATCTTGGAAAAGCTCAGCTGCAAGCACCATTGACTACAGCAGTCTGCCATGAGCGTCATATCATCATTCAGGACCTTGTCAATTTCTGAGAAGAGCTGAGCTTGATAGCTGCAGCAGATGTCATCGGCCAGAGTGTTGCTGGCAAGTCATTGCCGTACACATTGGGGCAATGGATCAGCGTTCATGTCACGCTCCCCATCAGTACCCGGGCCAGGCCAGGGAATCGAATGATCCAACCAGCAGACCAAATTAAACAACAAATCTTGGTCACGTACCGTCTGACTGCGACCCCAATGTATCACCATCCGACATTCGAGCCATTGGCTCAGTGCTTCGAATTCTTCAGCTTAATGTAGATTCAGCGATACTAACACATTTTACGAATTTGTGTTGAATTTGCTGAATTATTTTGTTTAAAACAACTTTTTTTTTCTAAAAAC
This sequence comes from Emys orbicularis, assembly GCF_028017835.1. NCBI lineage: Eukaryota > Metazoa > Chordata > Testudines > Emydidae > Emys > Emys orbicularis. Next base: position 132,262,517 of record NC_088687.1, on the reverse strand, counting down.
TCAATGTTTCGGATTGACATTTCCTAAATGAAACATTTTGATTTTTTGGTTTGAAATGACTTCATTTGAAAATGTCCTTTAATTTAATTTTTTTTTTAATAAAAAAGCCATCTAAAAATGGTCAAAATCAAAACAAAATGGGTTGAACCAAACACTTCCACCCAAAACATTTTTTTTTAATTGTCAACGAACCAAAAATATCCATCATTTGTCCAGCTCTCAGCTCAATTCAAACTAGTGCTGGTTGAAAAATGGGAAAGATATTTTGTGAAAAATTTCAAAATTTTTGAAATCATTTTTCATTCTGCTGGTTTGAAAAAGGAACAATTTTTATTTTGTTGAAATGTTTGATGAAAAATTTTTATAGTAAATGTTTGGTTCCACCCCTCTTCTCTCCCATTTTCCTTTCTCCATTTTGTCTCTGAATAAAGGAGAAGAAAGGGGGAAAAGTGGGACAAAGGGCTAAATCTATGAAAAACCAAATAATCTTTGTTTTCAGGTTTCATCAAACAAACAGAAAATTTTTAAAAGGACTCAAAGTTTTTCACAGAATTTTTTTTATAAAGGGGGTTTTTCCACAATATTTTGGTTTTGACCAGCTCTAATTTAAACCTGTTTTACTTTTAAAAGTGTAATGGTTTGTTAGGCCTAAAGCAACTCTAGGGGCCTGGTTTGCTTCTAACTTATACCATTGTAAATCAGGAATAGCTCCATTGAAGTAGGTGGAATTACACTGTTATGAAACCCACGAGAGTGGAGAATTAGTGCCTCCCATAGCTGCCTGTTTGGAAGTTGTGGGTTTCCGGGGACAGAGCCTGCAAGCTGCTTACTGATGCCAATTGCAGGAAGTTGCTCTAAGTCAGCATGCTGATTCCCGTTCTCAGTGTGGGCATCCCAATGGGACAGTCCGGTGCATAGAAAGCATGCTGGCACTAGGTGACTTGCTTCTCAAGACAGCATCAGGCTGCCCAACCAACGATTAGAAATGTACTGGAGGGAGCAAAGGGCCTTATTTTGCACTGCTAGTGGTGTAAATCAGGAATAACTCCATTCATTCAGTAAAACTTTTATGAGACCAGAATCAGGCCCAAAATATTTAAGGGGAGATTTTTCAAAATTCCCATTACCCAAGAATCCCTGCTACCATCTCATTATTACTAACTCCCACACCTTCTCTTGCCTGACTGCTATCCTATTGTTGTGTTTCAGGGTATCCACACAAGGAAATCAGATAAAAAGATTGAATACTCTTGCTGGAGCATTGCAACGGAGCACAACTTTATTTCTTAGAACTCAGACCTCCACAGTCAGAGAGATAGACAAAGCAGGCTGTGCCCTACAAGAGAGAGGCACCCCACCTTGTTTCAGGCTATTTCAGACTGACTCGGATTGTATGCTTCCCTACAGAGCTCCCTAGCCTGCAAGCAGGACCAGGAATCAACCCCTGCCTTCCACTATCCCCCACCCACACACACATTCTCATTTTATCTTTTTATTAATGTGACAGCTTGCAGTTCCAACACAGACCTCACCCATTTTTTGCCTTGTGTTTGCCCTTTGTCATATAGATTGTTACCTTTCAGGACTGACACTGGGGTGTTTTTTAAGGCCAAACTCTTCTTTCTGGCAGAACCTGGAAATCTCCTCCTACAGTTGGTGTCTGGCAAGGTTGATTATTATTTGTATTTCTCAGATTGCGATCATCTGCATCATAATCTTTAACAGTTTTCCCCCTCTCTCTTCTGCCTGGACTAATGCCGAACAGACCTCTATTGTTGGGCCACCCCGCACAACAAGAAAATTAGCATCATTTGGGCATGTTGGGGCCACCCCAGCAGCTACAAGCCATGATTACGGTGCATGTGGTTAGTGCAGCCTGCAACATCAAACAGCTTGTTTACAACAGATGTAATCCGTAGTGATATAACAGGTGTATAACAGTCAATACCAGCATTGTAGCGATCAAATAGCTTCATGGCACATTCACATTGATCCAGTATTCATCCAGCCCCCTGAGGGTTTTCGTCTATGATTTATGTGACTCACTGGGAGGTTTAGGCTCCTTTTTGGCATAACACCAAACTCGAGGCAAGAATCAGTATATAATTTACCTTTGCAATAAGAGCTTTTTAAATTCATGCTATTAACAAGCCAGGTTTGTCAATGGAAATTTTAACAGGGGGCTTGTTAAAGCATGCCGAGATACGTTTCCTTCCAAAGGGTGATTCATGCACTACAGCTCCTGGTTTTATATGCTGAAATGCTGATGAATTAAACAAGAAAACAATATTCTTTGCAAATTTTCACAGCCTCTTGTTAATGTTGTGAATTTTCCTCGAGAGCCCTTTGTATAGCAGACTGGGAATGTTCATCATAGAAGAGAGTTGAATAAGGGGGGGTATGATAAAGGCATAGAAAATAACAAAGAAGTCTAGAGAAGGAGATCAGGAGCTTTTGTTCTGCATGTTTCATAACACAAGAACAAAAGGGACATTCAATGAAATTGAAAAATGGCAAATTCAAAACCAATAGAAAGAAATACATTTTCACCCAGCGTATAATTGGACTGTGGAACTCACTGGCACAAGAAGTTCATAGAGGCCAAGAAATTATCAAAGATTCCCGAAGGCACTGGACATTGGTATGGACATCAAGATATCCAGAGTTAGAATTGTTGTTGCTAACAAAAAAAAATCTGGAAGGGTTATTAAACTTCATGCATTAAGCCAATCTCTAATTAGCAGAGGTTAAAATGAGACCAATGAGGTGAGAAGGCAGATTACCCCACATCTACCTACTGTGGGGTTCTTCATCTGAAGCATCTGGGGTTGGCCATTGTGGAAGATGGTACAGGCGAGTCTCATCTTACGCTGGGGTTACGTTCCGCTGTCAGCGCGTAAAGCGAAAATTGCGTATAGTCAAAATTACATTGAGTGTAATGGCGGGCAGAATTGCCCACACTACAGGTACAGTATTTAAATTGTTATTTTTCTCTCCTTTTTTGTTTTTGTTTTTTTGTTTTTTTGTTTTTGCCGACCGCGCAAAGCTGAATTCGCGCAAGTTAAATGCGCGTAAGATGAGACTCGCCTGTATACTGAATCAAATGGGCCTTGGGTCTGATCCTGCCTAACAATTCTTGTGTTCCCTTATGTCTCCTTCTCCTACAAACATTTCTGTCTTTCATGGAAGACATGCTGCTTCTTACGCTGGAATCCCCCACCCCAATCCTGTTCATCAAACCACCTCCCTCTCCCCAATCAAATCCCTCTTGAAAACTCAGACCTGCCAGGAAGTCTACGAGAAGTATGTGTGTAGATGAGATGGGGTGGCAGTAAGATCCCCAAACCCAGAAAGGTGACTTACTGAGTTACCATGTTATCTCATTACTATCACCCTTGTTTCTTTGTCTGTTTGTGATTCTCATTGTATCACATTTAAACTGCACTGCATCTTAAGGTCATTTCTTCACCATGGCCCAAGTCTGCTTTGGTGGCCTATGTGAAATGAATACAAGATGATGCCTAAGGCCTGGTCTACACTGTGGGGGGGATCGATCTAAGTTACGCCACTTCAGCTACGTGAATAACGTAGCTGAAGTCGACGTACTTAGATCTACTTACCGCGGTGTCTTCACTGTGGTAGGTCAACTGCTATCGCTCCCCCATCGACTCCACCTACGCTTCTCACTCCGGTGGAGTACCGGAGTCGATGGGAGAGCGCTCAGCGGTCGATTCATCGCGTCTTCACTAGACGCGATAAATCAACCCCCGCTGTACTGATCGCTGCGGAGGTAACTGTAGGCATGCCCTAACTGTGTCATGGCCCCATCTAGTGGCTGGCCCACACAGAGGGTAACAGCGTACTACTGCTACCTACGGAGTGGGTTACTCCTTTAAAGCAAGTAGCAGAGGCCTGTGTTTTGAGCTACAGTTTGTAGGTTCTAACCCCATTGACCCATGGTGGGTTCATTGCATCAGCTGGATAATCTTGGTCCAATTTTAAATGGGCAAGTGTCCACAGCACAAAACACACCACCACAACTGATGCTAGTTAGTATCTTTGTTGGCAATCATAGCTGAGCAGCCAGAGATCAAATGCCCAAGGAGAATGAACAACCTTTGCAGCTCTAGAAGTTGTCCTTTAACAACAGGGCTGAGGTACATTGCTGGGGCAACATTTGAAGGAAGCTGCCACTGTGTGTACTGTAAAGCAGCAAATGACTTTAGTTTCCACTGATCGTCGGGCTGGTAACTTTCATAAGTGCTAAATGCAATTAAAGAAACAAACACCCTGTATCGTTCTCCAGCAGGAGAGATCTTATCGCTTGTGGGTTTCTATTTTTACATAGTCATAGTTTAAAGGAACGTTTTTCTACATGTGGAAATTCCCTGTTTTCTCCTCCAAATTCTAAGATAAGAATTGCTGCTAGCTGGCTCCACGTTGTCCAGCACTCTATATTACAGAACTCCTGTCTGCCTCCAGGTACTCACGCAAAGACATGGGCCTGAACCAAAGCCCAGACTGAAACACCCTTGGGATCCAGACCTACACCCAAACTGCACAGCTCCCTAGATGGGATTTTCAAAAGCACCAAATTCCGAGGGACTTGTGATCATAAATCGCTTCAGGTGCTTTTGAAAATTCCACCTCGTCTCTAGTATGGACTAAGGCCAAATTTTCAAAAGTTCCTAGTGATTTTGGGTGCCTCCAATTTTTGTTCCACCCTTGGGACTTTAAAAAGGCCTGATTTCCAGAAAGTGCTGAGCGCCCACTCTCTGACAATCAGAACCCTTCAAGATGTCTTGAATTGGGCACCCCAAAAACTGCAACACCCCAAATCACTAGTCACTTTTTAAAACTTAGGCTTAAACCAAAAATACTCTCAACCTTTGGGGAAGTTTGCCTCTGAATAGAGATGTACATGTTGCAATTCAGACCTTTGAATGGGCAGAATGCCCACCCCACTCTTAGGGCATGTCTACACTTACCTCCGGATTGATCAAACCAGCAGGGGTCGATTTATCATGTCTACTGAAGATGCGACAAATCGACTGCCGAGTGCTCTCCCATCGACTCTGATACTTCACCGGAGCGAGAGGTGCAGGTGGAGTCGACGGGGGAGCATCAGCAGTCAACTTACCGCAGTGAAGACACCGTGATAAGTAGATCTAAGTACGTCGACTTCAGCTACTTTATTCACGTAGCAGAAGTTGCGTAACTTAGATCGATTCCCCCCACCACCACCAGCAGTGTAGACCAGGCCTTATACACACAGACACACTGGGTTAGTGTCCAAACTCATCTTCTTCATGGGGTTTGTCTTGTCATCTTAAATCAATAAAGCACATAAAAGCCCAGCCCAAGTTTTCTCCTGAATTTGGTTTCTTCCCAGGGTTTTCTCTGCAGGGCTCCTCTGTCCCTGTCTCTGATTTCTCTACCTCAGAAAGAGGCTCAAGTCTTTTTTGAACCTCTGGGTAGGAGATAATAGGGCTCCCTGGTCTGGGGAATCATCAGAAATAACTCTGCATCACTTTGCTGGAGCTTAGAATCTGACATCCTGTCAAAGGGCACATCGCTACTTGTAAGTTGGCTATGACTACATTGAAACTGCTACAACGGCACTGCTGCAGCAGTAGTGCTTCAGTGTAGACACTTACTACAGCAACGGGAAGGGCTCTTCCATCTCTGTAAGCAGTGGTGGATTAACACACTGACACATAGGGCTCAGGCCCAGGGGCCCCAGCCAATTTGGGGGCCTCTGGCAAGAGCACCAGAACCTTGGTGGAAGTGGGGAGGCATGAGGCCCCACCACTCTCTGTGGCCCCACCCCCTGCTCCTCCTCTTCCCCCCAAGACCCCACCCCCTGACCAGGCCGGAAGCCAGAGCTGAGCCATGGTAAGAACCTCCCAGGGAGCCTGGACTACTGTGCGGAGCCCCAGATCCTCCACCTGCCCTGGGGGGAGGGCCAAGGTGCTTGAGAGCAGCCCCTGGTCCATGTGCCTGCCTCCTGGGGCACGCCGCCCAGGGCAGGTGAAGAATCCGGGGCTCCCCACAGTGTCCAGGGCTCTCTGGGTGGCTCTTACCATGGCTTGGCTCTGGCTTCTGGCTTGGCCAGGAGGTGGGGCCTTGTGGGGAAGAGGAGGAGCAGCAGGCAGGGCTTCATGGCGAGGGGGAGCTAAGGCCCTCTTCAGCTTCCCCACCGGGAAGAGGATGGTGCACTGGCAGGGGCTGCTCTTTGGGGCAGGGGCGCTGATCACTTTATCAGCTCCCTGGCTCCGAAGCACAAACCCTGCCAGCACCGCTCCATGCCTGCCCAACGCTTGCAGTTTGGGAGGTCAATGCGGCCCCCTGACTCCAAACTACTCCCATGTTAAAAAGTGGGCAGGCTTGGGTTTTTAATGAGGTGGGGGGCCCAAATGTTCTTTGTGCCCAGGATCCCAATAAATCTTAATATGCCTCTGGCTGTAAGTAACCCACCTCCCCGAGAGGCGGTAGCTAGGTCAACGGAAGAATTCTTCTATCAACCTAGCTCTGCCTACACTAAAGGAGTTGGTCGGCTTAACCATGTCATTCAGGACTGTGGATTTGTCACACCATAGCTGGTTGGCCCAAATTTTTAGTGCAGACCTGGCTTAATTCTGTTTCCTAGTAAGAAGTACAAAGGCCCAGACCCTCAAAGGTATTTAGGCGCCTAGTTGCCGTTGGTTTCAATGGGAGTCAGTTGTCTAAATACCTTTGAGCATCTGGGCCTAAGGCCACAAAAGCTGCAGTGATGCAGCTGCACCGCTGTAGCCCTGAAGTGTAGACATGCCCTACAGTGTCAGAAGGGGTTCTTCCATCTCTGTAGTAAACCCACCTCTCCAAGAGGTGGTAGCTAGGTCAATGGAAGAATTTTTCTGTTGACATAGCATTGTCTAAACTGGGGCTTCCATTGGCTTAACTATGTTGCACGGAACATGAAATTTCACAGCCCTGAGCAAATTAGTTAAGCCAAGCAAGGTAGTTAACTTTGAAGGCCATGTCTACTCTACAAAATTACGTCGGTGTACAGCCACCTCCGTCATTAAATTGCTTGTGTGTGCGCACACTTGATTCTTTGTGCTGGCAGTGTGTGTCCTCCCCAGGAGTGCTTGTATCAGTTATACTGTCGGTGTGGGGGCATTGCAGGATGGCTCCTGAGAGCAGTAACAGTCAATGTAAGCAATACAATGTCTACACTGACACTGCGTTGACATAATTACATCGACTAGGACCCTATGCTCCTTGGGGAGGTGGTGTTACTAAAACGGCGTAGAGAAACATTTACATCAGCGGGAGCCAAATTTAACCAAAGACACTTCTACAGCTAGGTTGATGCAAGGCAGCTTACATTGACCTAACCCTGCAGTGTAGACCAGGCCATAGTGTAGACCCAGCCATAGTGTAGACCTGGCCTAAGGCCATGTATACATGGGAAAGTTGCACTGATATAACCAAAGATGTAAATATAAATGGATAGAATTAAACCGGTGCAAACTCCTGTGTGGACATTCTTATTTTGGTTTAATGGTAGCCTTTTTTGGGTTCAGATTAAGTCAACTGCAAACAGGTTTAAGTTAACCTGAAAGAAGTCACTCTTAAACTGAAGGAAGAGCCACTACACGAGGATTTTTACCAGTTTAACGATGTTAGTTTAAAAGCCAAGTTCAACTGGTGCAACTTTCCCATGTAGACAAGAGCAGAGCTGTTCCTAGGGGACAGACAGCCACATCCCCAAAACACCTTCTACCCGTGGCACGAACTTGCACCCAGGAGGGAGGCCAAAGCCGGATCAGGCTTGGAGAATGAACTGCCCTGTAAGCAGTTCCTCCAGAACTGGGCTGAGGTGCATTGTGGGGAAGCCTGCAGTGCTGCCAAATGTACCATTCTGGTTTCACTGCCACATGGAGGATGTCGGGCAAGGATGTCACCATTAACTGTACTCCTTAAAAGAGGTGGGAGCAGGGAGAAGAAAGGATGGAAGCTCTCAGTGAGCCAGTTTCTCTGGACTGCAGAGCAGTGATTACAACAAGTCAGCAGAGTAGCCACTGTGCTTTTTGCACAGTACACTGATATCTTGCTTTTTTGGACCGTGTTTGCTTTGTTTGTTTGTTTGTGCTCAGCTTGCCTGCTGAGCTTTTCTCTGCTGCATTCAGATCCTGGGGTTGCCTGCCTCATGGATATCACTGAGTTTGCTTGCAAGCCTGATGACTTTTGTTGGCTATTCCATCATGCATCCACCCCTGAGAGATTTGGGGATCTCATATGCATCCCTCCGCACAAACCTAAATCTTCTGAGCAGCCCAGCCAGCATTCAAATTCACTTGAACCGTTTTTCAGGTCTGACCTGGGCAAAGAGCAAAGTAGCAGCTAAGGGTATGCAGAGTGCAGCAGTTTCTTGTTTCTCCTCCTGTCCCATTGCTACTGCTAGAAAGCCTTCTTGTTGTGGAAGCAAAAATGGTGCAGCTTCTTTGTTGACAATAAGCTTGAACTTGAAACCACTGAAGATAAAGGCAAAACATCTGGTGATTTTATGACAGCAGAATTGGGCCCCATGCTATCAGCAAATGAATGCACTTATTACGCAGTTGGAGACCCAGATGAATACTTATGGGCATTTTCTAAGTAGAGTTTAGTTCACAGTGGAAACCATCCAGGAAAACCTATTGATTGTAAATACATCTCAGGAGACACTTAAATCAGGACTGGATTTGGGATCCGTTGCACTTCTTGTATAAAATATCCTTCTGTCAAGGGATTTTGACACACTAGATAAGTATCCTAAATCTGGAAGATTTGTTATCCCCATTGTGCTAATGGGGCGTGTCAGGCACAGAGTCATGAAATAGTTTGCCTATGATCATGCAACAAATCAGGGAAATAGCCAAAAATAGGACCCAGATTTCCCTACACTAATCATCTTTCCACCACAGGCCAAATTATGAGTGCAAATGCGCTGGGCTAGGGAAAGGATCCTTGTAACGAGAAGATAATAGGTTTCCCTATATAGACTCATAGAAAAGTAGGTCTGGAAGGAACCTTGAGAGGTCTCCAAATCCAGCCCCCTGTGCTGAGGCAGGACCTAGTAAACATGGACCATCCCTGACAGGTGTTATTTTTTGTCCAACCTGTTCTTAAAAACTTCCAAGGATGGGGATTCCACAATCTCCCTCGGAAGCCTGTTCCAGAGCTTAACTACCCTTATAGTTAGAAAGTTTTTCCTAATACGTAACCTAAATCTCCCTTGCTGCAGATTAAGTCCATTACTTCTTGTCCTGCCTTCTGTAGGCAGGGAGAACAATTGATCACCATCCTCTTTATAACAGCCCTTAATATATTTGAAGACTCTGATCAGGTGCCCTCTCAGTCTTCTTTACTCGAGACTAAACATGCCCAGTTTTTTAACCTTTCCTCATAGGTGAAAGTTTCTAAACCTTTTATCATTCTTGTTGCTCTCTTCTGGCCTCTCCAATTTGTCCACATCTTTCCTGATGTATGACACCCAGAACTAGATACCGTACTCCAGCTGGGGCCTCACCACTGCTAAGCAGAGCGGGACAATTACCTCCCATGTCTTACATTCAACACTCCTGCTAATACAGTGCAGAATGATATTAGCCTTTCTCACAACGGCATCGCATTGTTGACTCACATTCATATTATATATATGTTGGGGATTTGGCACAAGCCAGACAAATGAGACAATGATGCTTTGAGGCTTTTCTCAGACTGATGCAGTTACTGCTGTTATTATCCAGCTGGCTAAGCTTAGGCGCCTGCTTGCTAGTGCCAAATATATTTTCTGGGAATGTTACAATGTTAGAAAACATTTAGATACGAAACTTCATTCTTTATGGGAAACTCTTGTTAATATGGAATCACTGGATGGCAATCTCCTTAAGAATTCCATTCTCTCTGATAAGGAGGTTTCCTCATCTAAACAGTGGGCCTGATTCCCCTCTCCCTTATACTGGTGTCATGTCATTGATTCCAGGGACACATCTCCTGATTTGCTCCTGCAGGAGGGCAGAATCTGTCCCACTGTTTTCGGCACTACTTTTTATGTCATTGGTTTTGATTTTAGTGTGGGAATGACTTGTGTGACCTTGCAGTGCTCAGCATGACAAGGAATTAATTCCACTAGCACTTGTTTGTTATCACTGCCTAGCAATGTATTTTGATGTTGCAAATGATTTTCTACTCACCCCTTAACTGGGGTCTTATGGGCATTTAAAAGATAGCTTCATTTGTAAAAATGAAAAAAACGTGTATTGCCGACTTATTGCAGGTTTGATTCTCTTGTGTTAGGATGCCCAGGTTTTACTGTGTATCTTAAAGACCCATAAAGAAAACGAAGAAAGGGGAAAGTTCCATATTGGTCTTTTTGGGGCCCCATCCTGTCCTATAGTCCTTCTGCAGTAAAAATTCCCAGTGAAGCCCACAGTATGCAAGGAATGTAAGTTGAGGCAGTATACACTGGGGCTTGATGCTGTTCACCCTGGAGTCAATGGAAAACCCTGAAGCAGGATCAACCCCCTTCATATGCAACATGCTCAAGCTAATAACCAAGCGATATAACATTTTCTCCCACATTCTCGCTTTCTGTTTCCCCAATGCCATCTCCTTCTTCCCCAGCCAAAATAAAACCATACTGGCCAGTGTCCACCTTTGAGCTTCTTACTCATCTGCACACAAAAAATTTGCAATATATAACCGTCTTTATTTTTTTATAATTTACAGTCATTTACTTAATCTAAATCCCTTTAAAACCCTTTTAAATAGCTCAGTGATGATCAAGGAATATTTCCTAGTTATATAAGAACATAAGAGTGGCCATACTGAGTCAGACCAAAGGTCCATCCAGCCCAGTATCCTGTCTTCCAACGGTGGCCAATGCCAGGTGCCCCAGAGGGAATGAACAGAACAGGTAATGATCAAGTGATCCATCTCCTGTCGCCCATTCCCAACTTCTGGCAAACAGGGGCTAGGGACACCATCCCCACCCATCCTGGCTAATAGCCACTGATGGACCTATCCTCCAGGAATTTATTTAGTTCTTTTTTGAACCCTGTTATAGTCTTGGCCGTCACATCTTCTGGCAAAGAGTCCCACAGGTTGACTGTGTGTTGTATGAAAAAAATACTTCCTTTTGTTTGTTTTAAACCTGCTACCTATTAATATTTCTCCCCATGCTTCTTTTTAAACCAGCTCATAGAAACCCTGTCTTTGCTGCTTTCTTCATCCATGCTGATTATCAGTATATCGCCTACAGCGGAACTTCTGCTGCTGGATAAACCATAGCTTCTCTCTGTGCTGACTGGTGATGGTGTGATGGTCCTTAAACGGAAGGCTGATGCCATGGTTTAAAAATGCATCTTGGCTCTCGCATGATAGATGATTTTTCCTGCTTCTGGCCACTCTGGAAATCAGATAGAAACGGCCTCTCTTGTGATGTTTCAGCATTTCTGCTTCCATTCCTGGCCAGAATCAAGTTAAACAGAGGTATAAAAGCATGGAAAAACGATAGGAGAAAAAAAGTAGAGGGGCCTTGCAATGTCCTGAGGATACCTCCTCTATATTCCTGACCAGGACTTTGAAGTAATCAAAATTGATTTGAATCCCCAGATAATCCATCCTGGGGTTTACATGGAGAATTGCCCATACATACTCCATAGGGTTTGGGGAATTTAGTCAGTTCCATGCAAATTCTCTGACAGTGCATATATGATCAATCAAGTTCACAGCAATGTACCTCATTACTGAGTTTCAGGACCTTGATTTATAAGGCCCTCCCAGGAATCTGGGACAAAACAACCCTGATGCAAATCCCCCCTGCCCAAACTTTTGGGATGTGTGAAATCTGAACCCAGATCCAGCTCCTTCCTGTCTTTCTGCAGGATTTCCCATTTCACAACTTCTTTTGTTTCCTCAGTCCCAAGTAGAGTCCTTTATTATAACCAAGAACCTTTCACTGCTGAAAACGGCTTGCATTTTGATCTAGTTTGAAACAGCCCTCCAGCCACCTAGTGTATGATGATGACTGATGTTAAACACCATTTCCTCTTACTTCAGGGTAGTAAAAATAAACAATAGTCTACTATACTTGCCTCCATCTAGGAAAGTACAGCAACCAGTATTTACAGATAAACATAGCTACATTGCCTGCTGGGATCTGTGGCACTGAATTTAGGCCTGAAGATTAAAAATCCAGTTGTGTTTATAAATCAGCAGTGACATGCCAGTGTCATGTCAGCAATGGAAGGCAAAGGTCATGTTGACTGCAAGCAGAGGCACACGCTACAGTCATATTCATAAGCATGTCTGTGTGTTAGCAGGTAATTTTGTGCATAGGAATTGTTTGGGTTTTTTTTACGACTTTAGTATAATGAGACATGTATTTTTTTTTTGTAATGACTCTTTATAGTAAAGTTGTTTTCCCCCCTCTGTCTGACTTTTTTTTTTAATGTTCTAAGAGTGTTCTTTTTTTTCTGGCATCTCAGAGTTATATTTCATGCCTCGATAAATGTAATTAAGGCAGTGGCTGTACTTACAACTCTTGTCGAATGGAATTCATGTTCATCCAAACTTGTTGGTAAAGTTCTTGGCTAGGACAATGTTTTTATAACAGAGGCACTTGCCAAGAATGGATGTTTATCACTTCGACAGTAACAATTAAGGCCAAACCCTGCTCTCAGTGACACTTGTGTAAACCCAGAGTAACTCCATTGAAATCACTGGGTCAGACTTTATGGTAAAACCCCTGAAAGGCAATTAGAGGGCTCTCCTCCAACCCAAACCCTCCCCAGCACATGGAATCCCCACTTCCTGGAGGATGTTCCATGGAGTCTGAGGTAAGGGTGAGGGAGGAAGATGCTACCTCACAGGGGGACCGAGTTTCTCCTCTCTTTCTGATTTGAGGCCTTCTCTAGCTCCCTATGCAGTACATATCCTCCTAATCTTGGAGTGCTGTTCTGAGCAGTCTGGGTATGAGGGAAAGCACAGGGTGGTGAAATATCTAGCACTGCTACGTCCTTTTCAAGGACCAGCCATATTAAGGGTACACCTCTACCCCGATATAACGCGACCTGATATAACACGAATTTGAATATAACGCGGTAAAGCAGAGCTCCGGGACGGGGGAGGGAGCTGCGCACTCTGGCTGATCAAAGCGAGTTCGATATAACGCGGTTTCACCTATAACGCGGTAAGATTTTTTGGCTCCTGAGGACAGCGTTATATCAAGGTAGAGGTGTATATCAACTATCTCAACCTACACCAAGCAAGGCTGACCCTTTAGCTTGGTTCAGATCTCACTGTTGGGCTAGGTGCTCAGATATGACACTGATGGGTACAATATAAACACCTAGATAGATAGGCCCTGAGTTCTCTATGCAGCTTCAAGTTTCCAGGATGTCTTTAGTATCAAGATCTGGAATGGGGACCCATTTATCGTGGACAAGGCTCTGCACGCTGTGGGTCATCAAAGAAGCCTATATGTGAATTTCTGCACTGGACAGTCTACCTGATCAGAATGGAAGGTGGTAAGGTGATAGGGAACAGCCAGCATGGATTTGTAAAGAACAAATCATGTCAAACCAATCTGATAGCTTTCTTCAATAGGATAACGAGTCTTGTGGATAAGGGAGAAGCAGTGGATGTGGTATACCTAGACTTTAGTAAGGCATTTGATATGGTCTCGCATGATATTCTTATCGATAAACTAGGCAAATACAATTTAGATGGGGCTACTATAAGGTGGGTGCATAACTGGCTGGATAACCGTACTCAGAGAGTTGTTATTAATGGTTCCCAATCCTGCTGGAAAGGCATAACGAGTGGGGTTCCGCAGGGGTCTGTTTTGGGACCGGCTCTGTTCAATATCTTCATTAACGACTTAGATATTGGCATAGAAAGTACGCTTATTAAGTTTGCGGATGATACCAAACTGGGAGGGATTGCAACTGCTTTGGAGGACAGGGTCATAATTCAAAATGATCTGGACAAATTGGAGAAATGGTCTGAGTTAAACAGCATGAAGTTTAACAAAGACAAATGCAAAGTGCTCCACTTAGGAAGAAAAAATCAGTTTCACACATACAGAATGGGAAGAGACAGTCTAGGAAGGAGTACGGCAGAAAGGGATCTTGGGGTTATAGTGGACCACAAGCTAAATATGAGTCAACAGTGTGATGCTGTTGCAAAAAAAGCAAACATGATTCTGGGATGTATTAACAGGTGTGTTGTGAGCAAGACACGAGAAGTCATTCTTCCGCTCTACTCTGCTCTGGTTAGGCCTCAGCTGGAGTATTGTGTCCAGTTATGGGCACCGCATTTCAAGAAAGATGTGGAGAAATTGGAAAGGGTCCAGAGAAGAGCAACAAGAATGATTAAAGGTCTTGAGAACATGACCTATGAAGGAAGGCTGAAGGAATTGGGTTTGTTTAGTTTGGAAAAGAGAAGACTGAGAGGGGACATGATAGCAGTTTTCAGGTATCTAAAAGGGTGTCATAAGGAGGAGGGAGAAAACTTGTTCACCTTAGCCTCTAAGGATAGAACAAGAAGCAATGGGCTTAAACTGCAGCAAGGGAGGTCTAGGTTGGACATTAGGAAACAGTTCCTAACTGTCAGGGTGGTTAAACACTGGAATAAATTGCCTAGGGAGGTTGTGGAATCTCCATCTCTGGAGATATTTAAGAGTAGGTTAGATAAATGTCTATCAGGGATGGTCTAGACAGTATTTGGTCCTGCCATGCAGGCAGGGGACTGGACTCGATGACCTCTCGAGGTCCCTTCCAGTCCTAGAATCTATGAATCTATGAAACCACATCCAGCTTTTCAGCTCCTTCTCCCTCCATTATACTAGTTAGATTTTTCCCCCCCATTGTTTTCACAGTAGGCCCTCCTACGAGACATGCCCATTTCGCTGACCCTGAAATATTGCTCCCCGCAGTCTTAGCAGCACAGTGCTGTTTGTTAGTCTAAGAGACCATGTGACAACTCTTATTTTAACCAACAACAGGGCTAAAGCCTCAGACTCCAAAGCTGAGAGCTGTAACAGACTCACTTCCTCTGTGGATGGGACATGGAGCAGGATGTGTGACAAACACTGACTGGAGGACACTCACAGATCACGCCTAGGTCATAAAACATAAAAGTTTTCCACAGCCTGACTCTGATCTCCATTAATGTCAGTGGCAAAGCTTCCATCTGCTGGAATGGATGCAGGACGAGGCTCTAATTCTTTAGATGTCCTGGAACGTTACCGTACTCCAGCTAGAATGAGTCGTGACTGACCAAATCTGCCAGCCAGGATGTCAGCTCAGTAAAGATAGAGGTTAACCTGACCCAGGGAAGGGCATTCCAGTCCATAGGGGTCTGATGTTAAAAAAAAAAAAAAAAAGTTCCCAGCTAAACAGTATTGTAGAGTTTAGAACAGCCCACAGATTACTGTTGGCACTTCCAAGGCCTAGCTGGCAGGGAGATCCTGAACCAAAACAGACAGATTCCCTGCTGTGGCATTGTTTAGAACGTTTAAATGGACTAATTAAGTCTCTCTAGCGTGGGTGATATTGGGTCAGTCTTTTTTTTTGTTTTTTCCCCCTCCCCCCGCTTCCCTTTTGCAGGTCACCACGGTATGAACTGAAATTGCTGTCTGCCACAATATCCCTGCACACGGTGTGCATTTGGATCACACTGAGCTTCTAAATACTGGAACCGCTTTACTTTTTAAACATTTTATTGTCAAGGGCTGCATAATTTTCTGACTGTAACATTGTGTACCGATGCAAGCGGAGATAACAACAAAGGGCAATGAAATCTTCTGCTTCAAGGCATAAGCTGGTTGCTGCAGAGGTCAGGCAGGACATTCCCACACCCTCCTGCTCAGTATTGCACAATCTGCTTGGCATATTCTGAGTTTTTCCCTCTTCATCTGCAGCATCGGGCTGGCTGCTGCGCCAGGCAGAACAATGGCCTCTGCGTTCATTGTTAGCATTGCATTATTGATTTTATTTTATATTTATTATTTATTAAGAGTATTACACCATAAATATATATATGGCCCTCTACAAACAGGGCCTGGCTGTCAGGTATTTCGCCTGTGAGCTTGGAGCAGGGAATCTGGGGGCAAGGGTGGCCCTATGCCACCTTTACACTCCCCATAATCTGGGGTTGAGCAAGGCTCTGTCTGTGCCCCAGAGCTGCTGCAATTGATGTTCTGCTTCCTATTGCTCCCACTGGGAAGGAGAGGACAGCCACAGTGAACTCTGGCCACACCCTGACACACCACCCCGCCCCTGATCCGCACCCTATGCCAGGGTGAAACTTGTACCTCAATTCTAAACAGGCTGCAGAAGTGCCCTGCATGGGGATTTCTTCATAGAGCTTTTTCTACCCACTTGAAGACCCCTTTCTTCTTCTTCTTAAGTGGTATCTCCATTACTGGAGGTTTGCAACCATGGTAGCCCATTCTGTACAATCCTCGGCTAATCTTTTTGTGCATGAATAAGACTTTGATCCACCCAGGATACCACATCTTCTTTATGTTCTTTCCTGCCAGTGCCCATAAACAGGCGTTGCTTGCTGCACCTCTTAAAACGTGCCCTACAAATCGAATCTTGCTTTTCATAAGCTCTTTGACTAGCGTTTGTTGAGTTCCAGTTATCTTCGGTACTTTTGTGTTGGTTATGTGATCTATCCATGATATTTTCAGAATTCTCCTATTTCACTGTAATTTGAAGGACTGCAGTTTCTTTATTACTGATTGTTTAGTAGCATAAAAAGTCCTCATTGTCATTGAGAATTAGGACCACAGAGTAAGGCATATTCCCTGCTCCAGAGATTTTAGTCCATAGCTCTAAGCCAGTGGTCCCCAACGCGGTGCCCGCGGGGCATCTATGTGTGCCCGCGTACTGGCCGGCGGATGATTTTCGGCGGCATTTTGACGGATGCTCTTCCGCTGGCTACGGTCCTCGGTGGTTCGTCATCCGGCGCCTGCCAGGCGAAAAAGGTTGGGGACCACTGCTCTAAGCTATGGCTATAGCATTAAAACCCTACAACAGAGCTGCTTGAAATCTTTTATTAATGTGTTCCTTATAATTTTGGTTTGGGTTGGGTTGGGGTTTATTTAATTTTGGAGGGGGGCAAAAAATGGATTTATCATCTGGTTTTTGACTAAATTTTTCAGGTTTTTGTTGAAAAACCAAACCCCCAGAAGGTTTTGGTTTTCCTCAACTGAAAACTGATACATTTCTACCAAAAAACATTACACATATTTTTTACATAATATAATGTGGTGACAATTTAAAAAGAGAAAGGAAATAAACCTGTGTGTCCATCTGAGTGCACAAATGTGTCTTGTTGTGACTACATACGCACCAATCGTGGTTCTCACAGGTCAGTGTACATGAAGTTGTGGTTTTCCTTGCTGTCCCTAGTGTGGAGTGGTAGGGGTAAGGATGCACCCTGTGATGTCATATGGTATGTTGGGGGCATAGGGAGCAGTGACCATGGAATTCTCATTCTCCAAGGACTGCAAAGAGTGGAGATTTTTGGACCTGTAGGTCAACCATAGTCTGCAGCATTTGGGCTTGCTGCCTGAGAAGACTCACTATGCCTGGTTCATTTCCCTCTCTCTGTCCTGCTGGGGCTCCTGGCCCTGTGTTCACTGGCTTTGTTCCGTTGTAGCACTGGCTTGTAGGATCTCGCAGAACATGTCCTCCCTTGTCCTCTTCTTTCTTCTCCTCATCAAAGTCAGGTATTCTGCGGGCCTGGAGGGGACACCCCTTCAGGCTGCCACGCCAGTAGCTGCTGATAAAACCAGACATGTACCATTGGATTTACAGGCACAACGGAAAGGGAAAGAGAAGTTTTAAAATTCCCTTCCCTTATTCCCATAAATACTAATAAGAAATGCTTACTGACTCTTCAGTTTTGGAGCACCTTTGTACAGCACTACTCTCCACCCCCAGCCCTGGTGGGTATGGCCAGCCCAGGACGAGGGGAAGGGGTTTTCTGTTGCATGAAGCTATAAAAGTTCAGTTCCTGTTTCCATGAGTACAAGTACAGGGCAATGGCACTGAATATTGGCACTATTTTCAACAGGCAGTGGTGAATGTAGCTGATATCTCACTCCTGAGGGTAACAATGGTACAGAGATCACAACCGCTGCTGGTATCCCACAGCCGCCTAGGTCCATATGCTGCTAGGCTGTTCTCTGCAATGGGGTCAACTGTAGGGTGACCAGATGTCCCGATTTTATAGGGACAGTCCCGATTTTTGGGGTATTTTTCTTATATAGGATCCTATTACCCCCCACCCCCGTCCCGATTTTTCACACTTGCTGTCTGGTCACCCTAGTCAACTGGACTCACTGCAGAGTGGAATGGAAAAATGTCCTAGTGTTAGGGTGAGCAGATGAGAGGAAGAAAATATCGGGACACATGGGGGGGGGGGGTTTGCCGGCAGAGTAAAAAAAAAAAAAACCGGCAGCATGCCACCGGCGGAGAAAACAAGCAAACAAACAAAAAACCACAGTGCAAAATATCGGGACAAACTGCACCCCGACCAAACATCGGTCGGGACGTGGGACAAACGCCTAAATATCGGGACGTCTGGTCACCCTACCTAGCGTGGGGGAAGAAATAAGGCAGCTGCCCCTGCAAGCCCTGCCCCTGCGTCACCCAACAAGGGAATGAAAAGAACATGCTAGCTCTGTTTGTCTCTTGTCTCTGTTGTCTCTGTCTCTTCCCATATAAGTGAAACAATGCAAAGGCGCCACCTTTGTCTTGTTAACTTGGGGATGGTCTGGGCACCATCTTTAAATGTGAACATTGTAAGGTACAATGCATGTGCACACTTAACCAAGCTCCCTTCCCTTTCATCGGGCTCATCCACACTTGCCTAGTGGGACTGGCTAGACTGTGGCGAAGTCTCAAACAAGTCCTGGCTTGTGGCATGGCTGGAGCCCCTCTCCTCCCCCATCTCCCACCCTCTTCCTTTTCCTCCTCTTCCTTGCTGTTCATGGCAGGGGTCTCTGTCTCGGACTCCTCTGAGATATCCACAGTGGTCTGCAGGGTGCTGGTGGGGTCTCCACCAAGTATGACATGCAGTTAGGTGTAGATGTGGCAGGTCTGTGGCGCAGCACCAGGTCTATTGTTGTGCTCCCTGACCTTGTGCTACGCCTGCCACAGTTTCTTTATTTTCACACAGCACTGCTGCTGATCCCTACTGTACCCCTTTCCCAGTATCCCCCATGCAATCTGCTCATAGATGTCCACTTTTCTATGGCCATGTCTACACTACAAAACTTTTGCCAATGAAATTAATGTCAGCATAAAGCCACCGCAGTTAGTACATCATTTGTGTATATGCATACTTGGCTCCTTGCTGCTTCGGTGCTGCGCATACTCACCAGGAGTGCTTGTGTGAATGTACAGTGCAGTGCACCGTAAGTAGGTATCCCAGTGTGCAATTCTCCACTATCCATCTTTTGGGAAGCTTTGGCAATGCGTGGTGAGGCAGAAACGAGTCACACAGGGGTGACTGGGTCTACAGGGTCAATTTCCCATCATGCAACTTTCTCCATCCCATAATGTCATCCCTATCCTATAATTTTTGTGCCTATTTCTAAAATCCCAATAACCCGAGAGGTACTTGTTGCCGTCCGCCAACTCCTACAGACACACAGCTCTGCACTATCGTCATGAGCATTGCAAGGATGGGATGCACGATCCTCTAGTGTTTGCAGACTTGCAAGAGCCTTGTGGTGATTTTGTGGAAGACAGATTGCTGTGGGACATAGTGAGCGCCAATTCAAGGTTATCAGTGGCATTCATGGAACAACTGCAAACAGTGGAGTGCTGTGTCTGGGCCAGAAAAACAAGCACTGACTGTTCGTGGGACTGCACCATAATTCAGACTTGGGATGATGAGCAGTGGCTGCAGAACTTTCAGCTGCACAAGGCCACATTCCTGGATCTGTGTGCTAAGTTTGCCCCAGCCCTCTAGTGCAGGGACACCAAAATCAAAGCTGCACTGACAGTGGAGAAACAAGTGGTGATTGCACTGTGGAAACTTGCAATGCCACATTGCTACCGGTCAGTGGGAAATCATTTTGGAGTTGGAAAATCCACTGTGGGAGCTGTTGTCATGCAGATGTGTAGGGCCATTAATCGTCCCCTGCTATGCAGGAATGTGACTCTCTGCAATGTACAGAACACAGTGGATGGATTTGCAGCCATGGGGTTCCCGAACTGCGGTGGAGCAATAGACGATATGCATATCCCTATTTTGGCACCAGACCACCTTGCCACAGAGTACATCGATAGCAAGGGCTACTTTTCCATTCTTATGCAAGTATTGGTGGATCACCAAGGATGCTTAACCGACATCTGTGTTAGCTGGTATGGGAAGGTGTGTGACACTCATATCTTTAAGAACACAGGATTGATCAGAAAACAGCAAGCAGGGACTTTCATTCCCAAGTGGCAGATTACCACTGGCAGTGTTGAAATGACAATAGTGATCCTGGGGAACCCAGCCTACCCCTTGCTCCCCTGGCTTATGAAGCTGTACACCGGCCACCTTGACAGTGTCATGGAAAGATTCAACTACTGGCTCAGCAGGTGCAGAATGACAGCTGAATGTGCTTTTGGTAGGTTGAAGGGACGCTGGCGTTGTTTATTCACAAGATTGGATCTGAGTGAGAAAAATATCCCAATGGTTATAGCTACCTGCTGTGTCCTGCATCTTATCTGTGAAGCAAAGGGGGAAAAGTTGCTGCTGGGGTGGAGGAAGAGCATTTGTCTGCTGAATTTGAACAGCCATTAGGGCTATGAGAAGAGCTCAGCACAGAGCTATACAGCTCAAGGAGGCTTTGAAAGAGCACTTCAACAGTGAGCCACAGTAATGTGTTGTGGGGTACTGTGCTCTACCTGGCCCAGCTGTTTGGGGGCCTGTTAGGCGTTGTGTGGTACTTGATGCACAACACTGTCAAAGCACCTATTAATTTGGTGGTGCTAGCTGTACAGTAATACAGCTAGCACCACTAGCTGCACCACCATAATGTACAAATTATGCTGCATTTGTCACCGATCCTATGTGTTGTGTCACACTGCACAGTAACAAGTAAGTGGGTGCTTTCACTACCACCAGGCACTCTGCAGCATATTTTGGGAACTAGTAAAGATGAATTATTTTCCAAACAGTAGTTTTATTAACTAAAAAAAAAAAAACATTTAAAAATTCTGTGCAAGTTATAAGCAAATACATTGAAAACTTAATAATGGAATTATGGAACAGAGCTTAAGAAGGGGAAAGAACATTCATGTCCATTTTGGCTACCGATACAGCAACTGTGGCTTTCACAGATTGGGGTATGTGAAGCTGGGTTGTCCTCAATATCCCTTGGGGTGGAGTGGCAGGGGTAGAGATGAGGCCCTTGCTGCTACATGGAATGTTAAGGGGGGTGGGTATAGGGAAGTGCTGTAATGGAGCTCTCCATGGACCGCAAAGGGAGGTGAGTCTGGGATTGTTGAACCTATATGTCCCTGAGGCCTGCAGCATCTGTGTTTGCTGCCAGAGAAACCCCATTATGTCCTGGTGCATCTCCCTCTCTCTCCTTTTCCTGCTGGGATTCTTGGTCCTTTCTCTTGACAGCTCTTTCCTTCTCCAGGCTGTCTTCAATATTCACCCTCCAAGTCCTGTGCTCATGGTCTGATGCAGCACTGGCTTGCAGGATCTCCCTGAACTTGTCATCCCAAGTCCTTTTCTTTCTCCTCCTTATCTGGCTCAGGCATTCCAGGGGTGTGGAGGGGGAACCCCTCCAGACTGCAATGGCAGCAGCTGCAGATAAAACACACAGAGGTACCATTGGCAGTATAGTCACAATGGAAAGGGAAAGTTAAGATTCAGAACTCCAGTCCCTGGCTCCCCTAAAGTTTTAAACCAGACACACTTATTGTCACTTCTACTTCAGAGGGCTTGTGCAAGGCACCCACTCACAGCACCAGCCATGGTGAGTATGGCCTGCCAGAGGTGAGAGAAATGAGGATGGAATTGCTGGGGAGCATGAAACCATGAATTTAGGGCAATGGCCTGGAATACGGGCACTTTATTCCATAGGCAATAGTGATTTTAGCTGATATCTCACGTCTGAGGGTAACAAAGGCACAGAGAGCACAGCTGCTACTGGTGACCCGAAGCTGCCCGGGTCTGTATGCCACTAACTTGTTTACTGCAATAGTGCCTACCAAAGTTATTAATGACTGATGTGGGGAAATGTCCTACTGCAGAAGAAGAAATAAGGCTGCCCTCCCTAGAAACGTGTGGGAGAGGATTGCAGAGTACCCCCATGAAAGTTTCATTGAGATCTCTCAGGAGAATTCAAGGGACATCCCTGTGCACATAAACAAACTGCTCTGCCTGGCTACCCCTGCCTTACTTTACAGAGGAATGACAAGCAGATGCCAGCTGTACCTTTGTTTGTTGTGCCTCCATCTCTTGGAATACAAATAAATTAATGATAAGTCAATAGGCGTGTCCTGTTAAGTTGGGGGCATTATCACTATAATGAGGAATACATTTACACGCTTACCCAAGGCTCCTTCCCCTGCATCGGGCTCACCCATGCTCAACTGCCAGGAATGACTGGACTGTGGTGGGGTCTCAAACAGGTCCTAGCTTGTTTCATAGCTAGACTCCCCCTCCCCCCCCACCTCCAGTCGCATGTCCTCCATCCTTCTCCTCTTCCTCCTCCTCCTCATCCTTGGTGTTCACTCCAGGGGTCTGTGCCTTGGGCTCCTCAGAGGTCCACAGAGGTATGTAGGGTGGTGGTGGGATCTCCACCAAGTATGGCATGCATCTGTTTGTAAAAGCAGCATGTCTGCAGCTGGGCACCGGATTGACTGTTGGCCTCCCTGGCCTTCTGACACAGTTCCTTTGCTTTCACGCAGCGCTGCTGCTAGTCCCTGTCGTACTCCTTCTCCTGCATCCTCCATGCAATCTGCTTGTAGATGTCCACATTTCTACAGCGGGCCTGTAGCTGTACCAGCACAGCCTCTACTCCTCACAGGCCCAGGAGCTCCAATATCTCCTGTCTACTCTAGGCCAGAGCACATTTACTATCAGTCCATGTGAATGGTGCTGACGTGGTCCTCTGGGCATTTGCACACAACAACGGAGAGCTGCTAAGTGTGCTTGCCAAGGTGGGCAATCAGGAAAAGGCATTTCAAAAACGTGCAAGGAGTTTTAAAGGGGATGAGGGTGGGCTTTCAGTTTCTCTGACCCCTGAGCAATAGAGTTTAAAATTGCATTCAGAGCAGTCACTGTCACAGGGACAGTGGGACAGCTGCTGGGGTCAACACAGTTCATCCAGTGTGTACACGCTCACTGTGTCAGCAATGGCTCTACACCATTCAGAGTGATGGTCTTACTGTATCGTGGTGCTTATGTTGGCCAGAGACAACTCTGAGTATAGACACATGCACAAATAGGTCAACACAAGGCAACCTATGTTGACTAAACTTTGTGATATAGACCAGGCCTTAGTGACTTGTCCAAACTTACATGGGAAGAGTGTTCCAGAGCCAGTACTTAAACCCACAATTCCCAGATCCTAATTTTCTGCCTTCCTGGTAAGCCATCCTTCCTCTCCAAAATGTTGCTTTTAATGTCCCCAGACAATACATTTTATTACATTAGCATTAACATTGCCAATGTGTACTAGTAAGATAAGCATAAAATACTTTGCAAGAGCTAACAGAGAAACAAATATTAGAAACCCAGGGAATTCAGAGTTAAAGCTGCTATTCTCAGATAACACAATATCTGCAGCTCACATCAGAACAAGAACCTCAGCTCTGTCCCAGTAGAGTCAAACCAAGCTCAATGAGAGAGAGAGAGAGAGAGTTGTAGCCACATTCCATGACAATGAGGGTGGGGGGATTTCAAGGAGTGGGAGTGAGGAGATGCTGCCACCCATACAAATTGTTTTCATTTCAATACAAAAATTATGGTTGTGACGGTGTACCCTATAAGGCTTCATGAGAATATGCTTATGAATGTATATATGATATAACTGGAATATGTTTTATGCTACATATGCCATGTAACATATCTATGTAAAGGTTACGATCTACTGAATACATTCCTCCTATTTGTATGCATGTATCATTTTTGCACTTGAAGTTAGGAATATTGGCTGTATACTTGCTTGATTTCTATTGAGAAAGGAATGTGCAAATTAAGTGCCCAATCAAGAACCACTGAAGCCAACAATGAACTCGAAGACGCCAATCCACATCGGAGCTTTCCCAGGAATGTAGCTTGGCTGGTAAGAAACTCAGTCATACATGGACATGTGACTTGCCATGTGACTCCAAAACTCCATCTTGGAGCTGGACTTTGCATAGGAGAGAGGAGGGGGTCTCCACCCACAAGAGAAAGTCTACTTAAACCCCTGGGAGACCCCTCCATTTGGTCTTCTGCTGGCTAAAGAGATAGCCTCTCCACCCCTAAGGATACCTGAAAGAAACTGGAACAAAGGACAGTAACTGCAGGGGGTGTGAGTGATTGCTGGACCCAGACTAGAAGGAGACTAGTCTGTAAAAGGAAGCTTACTGGAATTCCTCTAAGGGTGAGATTTTATCTGTATTCAGTTTATTTCTGTATTAAGCTTAGATTTGCATGTTTTATTTTATTTTGCTTGGTAATTCACTTTGTTCTGTCTGTTACTACTTGGAACCACATAAATCCTACTTTCTGTATTTAATAAAATCACTTTTTACTTATTAATTAACCCAGAGTACGTATTAATACCCAAACAGCTGTGCATATCTCTCTATCAGTGTTATAGAGGGTGAACAATTTAAGAGTTTACCCTGTATAAGCTTTATACAGGGCAAAACGGATTTGTTTGGGGTTTGGACCCCATTGGCAGTTGGGCATCTGAGTGTTAAAGACAGGAACACTTCTTCTGTAAGCTGTTTTCAGTTAAGTCTGCAGCTTTGGGGCATGTGGTTCAGACCCTGGGTCTGTGTTGGAGCAGACTGGCATGTCTGGCTCAACAAGACAGGGTGCTGGAGTCTCAAGCTGGCAGGGAAAGCAGGGGCAGAAGTAGTCTTGGCACATCAGTTGTCAATTCCCAAGGGGGTTTCTGTGATCCAACCTGTCACAATGGTAAATGTTTTTATTAAATTATAAATTTGTAAGGGAAAAATATTAAAGAAAATTAAATGTGTGCTGTAAGCTATTGGCAGGAGTTTGGTTCGAAAGCAACAATGCAAACATTTCTCAGTGGAAGCCTGAAGATTTGTTATACATGGATTACCAGTGTGGCTACAGAAAAAAAGTCAAAGAACAAGAGTCCACCAGTGTATTGACCCAGACCGTTGCTGGTTACACAGGGCCCTCTAGAGTTCACATTTGGGTTACAGCAGCACTCCCCTCCACCCCTTTGGTTTTCAATAAAAGATAATTTAAGATCATTAGCACTTTGCGTCTATGGCTTAATGGTACTGGCATGGTTCCATGAAGCCTGGACATGCACAGGCTGAAAAGTGCTAGTTAGTGATAGATCCGAATGGTTCACATTACGTGCCGTATCAGTCTCAAGTCTTCATACGTAGTGTGCCTAGCTCAATTCAAACTTCCTCTCATCTCTGACTTCCTTAAATGACAAAAAGGAAGCCATAGTTACTCATTAGCCCCATTGTCGGTGACAAAAAGCTGTGCGGAGGTTTGGTAAAAACTTCTATGCAAGGTGCATCTTGCACAAAACACAAGTGGTTATGATAAGCAAACAAAGTCCTTATTGAAAATGGAGACTCTTCCAGGCCGAAAGGCCTGTGGGTCTTACTGTGTGCTATCTATAAAGATGGCCCAGGTGTCAACTGGTGGGGTTGAATCAGAGTGTGGCTTTAGGGCCAGTTGGAGTACATGGAGTTTTCCAGTGTGGTCCGTATCCACTCTCATCTTTGCTAGAGATGTGTGCGCTGCAGAGGCCAGAGACCCCAATATGCAGTGCTCCAGCTAGATGCAAAGGGCTGTTTGGGAGGGTTTCTCCCTCATGCTGCAGGCCCTATACACTGCAACAGCAGCTTACGGGGGCTGTTACATCCCCTTATCAAACCAGGTAAGAACTCTGCCAGTGCAGGCACTGTGTAAAACAATCGGCGTCTGCTCTACACAGGCCCCCTCTCACGTCCTAGTATGGAGGTCACATCAGAGGTGGGAGGGAAGGTGCTGTAGCATACACAGCTATGGATATTCTCCATTGCTGCAGGTTGAGAACAGCCCATAGGCAGCCCTACAGGGGGTGCCATCAATTAGAGCAACTCCTGGCTGCTGTACTTTATGCCAAGGGTTGTACCAGCTCCTGAGCACCCAGAATAAGGAGGGAACAAAGGAGGCTTAAAACAGGCTTTGTCCCATTGCTCCTGGGAAGGGCCCACATCCTGGAGGGGTGGCCCTGAATCTCAACTTGTATTGCAAAGGGGGTGGAATTGCTACTACAAGTTAACATGCTGAGTGAAGCTCACTCCAGTAACTGGGGGGGGGGGGGGAGAGGAGGGGTTGTTGGAGGTGAAGGTTTATTTCTGCAACAAGTAGAGGACACAATTCATATTGTATACAAGGCCTAGCCCCGAAGCAGAGTCAATTCAGTTCCAGAGCTGATCTGGGCAGTGCAGGCCAAGCCCCAGCACCGACCAAACCTGCTGGACTTCCCACGGCTCCTGCTGTTCGGCCACTTGTGTTTAGGGCCCAAGGAAGCACAATACTTACTGCTCGGTTGGTAGCTGCGCAGTTTGATGGGTTTGTTTTTAGTGCACGTTTTTAAAACGCCAGCCCACACTCTGGCCCTTCTGCTCCATTTTTTGAGAAGCACAGATAGCTAAATAGACTGTTTTTAAAAAGAATCCATACGGGTTTGCTCCAGCTAGCTCCTCCTCATGACATGTTCCCTCATTTTACTAGCCTTGCTTTCATTCACTCTGTTTATCCACTGGATTCATTTGTATGAATTGTTTGGCTGGGGAAGCAGCTGCTTACCAGGCTATCTCGCCAGCTCCCTCTTCCTCTCTGTTATCTCTCGGAGCTATTTTACCTATCGAAGGGGCTCTTTTTTTAATCTAACACTGTGGAGTCTGGCAGGCCACCTTAAGCACCTTGCCAGCAATTGATCTGGGTGATGCTCGATTTGCAAGGACACCATGTCCCTTTGGGATTCGCCACAATGAGGATGATGAGGACTGTGGTGTCTGAGAGCTGCTTACAAGAGTGGGCCAGATCCTATGAGGCATCTACAGCGGTTGAAGGGCACTTGGCCTCTCACAGGAAGCACTCAGCTACTTGCAGGATGGGGCTCCTCTGGTTGCACCTCCAGATGCAAACCCAGGTCATCCCGGCCTGTTGGCAACAAGTACCTTCTCTTGGCTTGGTAAGGCTTGAAGCTTAGCCGTGCAGAGAGAGCAAAGCTGCAAGAGAGTGCCTGGCTCTCCCCACCCCCCACCTGCAAACCTCCACACGAAAGGAGTCTCATTTCTGTGAAGCCTGCGTGGAGCTGGCAGGTTTGTGCTTTAAGACAGACATCAAAGTCCCGTCTGGAATGCGTGTGGCTCTACCTGGCTGCGAGAGAGGCAGAGCCAATGATCATTAAACAGATACTGCGATTGTTATCGAGCCATAAAAATCAAGGGGAAGCAGAATTCAGGCTTGCCAACAATACCGGTTATTGTTCTCCCCGTGCGGCGCTTTATTAAGCACTATAATCATCTTAATATTCATGTATCTCGGCAGCCATTTTTTTTCTTTTAGCTTTTCAAC
Organism: Emys orbicularis; assembly: GCF_028017835.1. Lineage (NCBI taxonomy): Eukaryota > Metazoa > Chordata > Testudines > Emydidae > Emys > Emys orbicularis. Next base: position 132,234,677 of record NC_088687.1, on the reverse strand, counting down.
ATGTTCCATTCTGGGAAGCGCTTTTCTTGCATCTTCAGGCAACTCACTCCCCCTCGGGGCAACAGGTGTTTGGTCCACACGGCACTCAGACGACTTCCCTCTCACTGCAAAGAAAAAGGGGATTTTCTCTTCATTTTTTTAAACTAATTAATGCTGCTGTGTTCAAATGATGACATTATTTCACTATCAGTTAGACCAAAAAAGCTGTGAGCTCTTTGCCACCCAAAGATCTCGCTCCTCTGCTTTGCGTGTGTTCCCCACTAAGGCGGGGGCTGCCTTAGGTGCTCTTGCAAAATCCAGCGCGGAAGCTAGGGGTTTCCGTTAGCAACGGGTTAATGGCCAAAGTAATAGCTGGAAAATTCAAAGCAGCAAAATTTGGGTCTAGCTTTCAAACCCAAAGGCCAACGTTCAGGGATGTTCGGGCTCTGGGAGCTTGGATCGGCCCATTTTAGAAAAAGGAGCATTTGTCAAATTCAGCACTGGAGTAAGAGTTGGAAGAATATTCTCGGGGGGGGAAGCTTTTAACCCACTTGTGTTTGCCATTCCTTCACTGTCACCCAGGTGGCAATTTGCTGGCATAGCCCTTATTTAATGTAGGGCCAGAAAATAGAACTTACTATTTGTCAGGCTGGATCAATAGGCCCTAAAATTTCATGTACCATCTGCCGTATTCTTAATCTGTTAGGATATGTATTCACTGCAGAATTAACTCGTGCTTTTACTCAGGTGTTGTCCACAACCCAGCTCTCATCCACACACCAAACCCTCTGGCTGAGTTTAGTGGTGCTTTCAACCCAAGTTAGCTGGCCTGTCTGGGGATGTAGGCTCAAGCCCGAGTGTTGCTTTCATTCTGTCTAGAACCCACCCACTTTGGGAAATCTAGACACAGGCTAAACCACGCATGTGCTGATAATCCTCCAGTGCCTTCCCCTCAGTTCTTCCCATGTGCCCAGAGGGACAGACAAGTCCTTTCATAAGTCACTGGGGAAGAATCATAGAGCAGCTCAGTTTCCTGCAACACAAAGAACCATGGGATATGCCTTTGACGTGTAGGTGCTCACACCCGGGGTAGGCTAACCCAGTCAGGCTAACCCAGTACTGGTCACCTGAGTTAACTGCAGTGAAAACATGCCTTTAGTGGTCCACCAGCAATGGCATGAAGATCAAAAGGTCCCACTGCTCTCATCCCTCTGCAGCCCTCTCTTTTCACAGAGCTGATTCTCCTTGCCCATGGACTCTGGACTTCTCCCATGACACTGCTCGTCTTCAGCGTCCCAGACCTGTCGCTTCATTCCCCACCTCCACAACCTCCAGCCAGCCCACTGCTCCTCCACTGAGCACAACCAGTGCAGCAGCTCTTCCCCTAGACCGGCCACCACAGCTGCAACTGCTAAATGTGTGCCAACCAGCTTGGGGTCCCCGTGACCCGGGCTCCTCTCCTTCCTGATGCTCCCCTGCAACCCAGCTGCTTTCCGGCTGCTGCTCTAAATCAAAACCAAATAAACACAGTGCACTAGGCATGAGCCTCAATAGGCCTATGTTTGTCTTTGAAAGACAGCAGGTCTCAGCACCTTTGGGCTGACTAGAGCTGGTCATGAATTCTTTGGTGATTTTTCATTGGAAAATGCCAGTTCATCCAAACCATTTCTCAGGTGCAGGATGGACTTTCTGGGGGGGCGGGGGAGGGGGGAGAGAGAGAGAGAGACCCACCCAGAACAGACAAAAGCCCACTCACCTGAAACGTAGGAGATGGAGCTTCCACCTGGCTCACCCCCATCCCAGGAGTGCACCTTAACCACTGGGCCCCTGGCTGTTCTCGGGTGAGTCTCACTCTAATTTTTCATGAAAAAATTGCAGTTCATGAAAGTTTCCTCCCAGTGCAGAGTGAAACCAAATTCCAAAACCGCACCATATTTCGCAAAACGGAATTCTTCTTTTCCGGCCAGCCCTAACAGTGACGCCATTAGCCAAATGGCATTTGACATAACTAATCTCCAGACAGAGTTGAGTAGCACAAACCTATTGGGATTTGCCTGTAACCTGCAGAGCTAATGTAGGCAGCCTTTCCTAGGCTATCTTTGCGGTTGACAGCTTTAACAAAGAAAGTGTAATACACGGTAGATTAAAGTGGCAGGATGTTTATTTTGGGATTAGAGAGTAAAGAAATGTCTGTGACCCTGAAATTTATTTTTCAACATCCTCTCTGGGCTCGACAAAGTTTTCTGAACGGTAAAGGTGTTCTGTAAGCAGATTGCAGTAAATTATAACGTAATACAACTGTTGTCAGGTAATTCAGAAAACAGCTAATTTGGGATATTGTTTCATTTGCAAATACCATGAAGTCTCTTCTAAACAGCCACTCAGAAGACAAAGATTATCTCTTAATAAAGATGGAGCAGTATCACATTCAGCAGACAGGAGGGTACTTTGGGACGGTCCTTTATAAGACAGGTGGAGCTTGCCTCAGGGTTCCACTGTCATTGACCTGCTCTCCTTACTCATGTAGCAACTCATGTGAGCAATCCTACTGAAGTCATTGAGCGTACCTGAATGAGAAATGAGATCAGAATTTGGCCCAATACGGGCCCAAATCATTGTCATTGTTCAGTTGTTTACACCAGGGCAAAATGAGTGCAGAGTGGGTGCAAAGAGCATGTACAATGCTACGCAATGAGAATAGTGGGATTTTGCAGCCACTTTGCACAGGTGTGAATGTCTGAGCTAGGCCTACGGAGCCTTATCACGGTATTTACTTATTAACAAGCACAGTTTAAACCAGACTCCTGGGGTCACAGCCCTCTAGGGTGACCAGATGTCCTGATTTTACAGGGACAGTCCCGATTTTTGGGTCTTTTTCTTATATAGACTCCTATTACCCCCCACCCCCATCCTGATTTTTCACACTTGCTGTCTGGTCACCCTACAGCCCTCCCTTGATAAAGTTCTGTGCAAAATTCAAAGGAAGAATATGGGTATCTAGATCTTCTCCATATCTGGCCCATAGCATCTGAGCATGCCACCGTCTTTATCCTCACAACACTCCTGCCACACAGGGGAAAAGCTATTAGCCTCATTTTACAGCTGGGGAACTGAGGCTCGAAAAGGCTAAGGGCAGGTCTATACGTAAAAGGCTGTATTGGCGCAGATGTGCTGCTGTAGCGCTTTAATGAAGACTCTCTAAGCCGACTGGAGAGAGTTTCCCATTGGCATAGTTAATCCACCTCCCCGAGAGGTGGTAGCTACTTTGGCAGGAGACGCTCTCCCGCCGACATAGCACTGTCTGCACAAGGGGTTAGGTCGCTATAACTCTTTTGCTCAGAGGGTGTGGATTTTTCATACCCCTGAGCAACCTAGTTATGCTGATATAGGTCTGTAATGTAGACCGGACCTGTGCCCCGGATCTCAACGGTAGGTAGGTGCTTAGCTCCCATTGAGATCAATGGGATTTGGTTTTAGGTCACACAGGAAGCTTGCAGCAGAGCCAGGAATTGAACCCAGGTCGCTAGCTAGTACTTTAACCATTGGACTATCCTTCCTTTTATAGCACTCACTGGGAACTGCTAACCTGAAAGGCACGTGAAGTCTGGAGGAGCCATTTGGAGATGGGTCATACTGTTAAGGAAACACTGGTTCACAGTGGCTGCCTTTGCTGCTTGTCTCCCATGTGTCACATATTTTATGATGTGACTTTGGTGAGAAAACAGGGGCGTGCGCAGGAATTTAAATTTGACCCTGTGATGGAGTGTCCCTACCCTGCACCGCCCCCAAAGGGTTAACTGTGCTTTGCAGGCTGAGGAAGCCCCGCCCCGACTCTGCTGGGCATGATCAGGCTGGAGGCAGAGTATAAAAGGAAGCAGCCCAACTCAGTCTGGGCAGGCTGCTGAAGCGGGGGGAGGATGCAGACTTCAGGCCCCCTCCAGGGAGCTGCTACAGGCCCCGACTACAGAGCTCCAGCACGCAGAGCTCCAGACGGACTCCAGGCTGCCTGATGAGCCCGGAGAAGAGACTGGGTCGGCTGGAGCTACACCACTTGAGGACCCCAGAGACCTGGAGGAACAATGGAGCATTGCCAAGGGAGAAAGGGTAGAAAGCAGCCCAGGGAACTTAGACTTTTCTCCAGTGAGTGAACCGGGGAGCCAGTCACCGTGTTTCGGGAGGATCCCCGCTGACTCAGTGTTGAGCGCCCCCACCACTGGCAGGGTCCTGGGCTGGGACTTGGCAGAGCAGGGAGGGCCCGAGTCCCCCCTCCCAGGGGTGCTACACACCCGTAGGTGGTGCCCCACTTCCCCAACGAGCCAATAGGCCACACGGCACCCCAGAAGTGGGCACCTTTCTTGACTCTGGCCAGTAGGCCATACTGCCCTGAGCGGAAGGGCTGCTTTATTGACTCCAGTCACTACACAATACTACCACGTTTTATAGCAAGGGTCATCAGCATAGGACCTAACTGGCTGCGGAACTGCCTCTGCCCTTTCTTTTCACCACACATGACCTGACACCCTGTGACGGGGTGTACCTACCCCACGACACGCTTTTTCCAACCCCCCACCCCGACCCTGGGAGGAGCTCACTCTTCTCCCCTCTCACTCCCGGGAGGAGCTCACTCTTCTCCCTGCCCCTGCAGCTGGGAGGGGCTTGCTCTTCCCCCCCGCCACCTCAGCCCTGGGGCAGGAGGAGTTCAGTGCCCCCAACAATTATTGGGTGGCCCATGCCCCTGCTTGCCCCCCCACTCCCGCCATGCATGCCCCTGAGAGAAAGTAGCTGGGTAAAGAAACCTTAGGGAAAGGCATGAGGCCTGTTGTAGTGGGGCAGGCCTACGGCCCTCAGTCCTTACTAACTTTCCACTGATTTAGGGTTACCATTTGTCTGGATTCCCCCGGACATGTCCGGATTTTTGAGCTAAAAATAGCGTCCGGGGGGAATTTGTAAATGTCCAGACTTCCCCCCACCCCATGCAGAGCGCGCGCGGCTAACAGGGCAGCCTGGTGCCACTTACATGGGGCTCCGACAGCCAGAGAGAGCCCCTCCTCTGCTTCCCCTGCAGCAGAGATCACTCCCTCCCTGCATTCGCACATCGCCTCCGGCAGTCTGGAGCTCCTCCCCTGCTGCCCAGCGTGCCGGGACGAGCGGCAGGGTAAGGGGGCCAGCGGGTCGGAGAAGGGGCAGGGAGGTTCTGGAGGGGGCAGTCAAGAGACGGGGGGGGGGGTCGGGAGTTCGGGGGGGGCTTTCTGGGGGGGTGTGGATAAGGTTTTGGGCAGTCAGGGTACAGGTAGGGGGTAGGGTCCTGGGGGGGGGGTCTTAGGAGGGGGCAGTTAGGGGACAAGGAACAGGGAGGCTTAGGTAGGGGGTGGGGTTCTGGAGGGCAGTTAGGAGCTGGGGTCCTGGGGGGGCAGTCAGGGGACAAGGAGCGGTGGGGGGGGTTGGGAGTTCTGGGGGCGGGGCTGTCAGGGGGCAGGGGTGGGGAGAGGGATCGGAGCAGTCAGGGGACAGGGAGCAGAGGGGTTTAGATGGGTCGGGAGTTCTGGGGGGGGCTGTCAGGGGGTGGGGAGTGGTTGGATGGGGTGTGGGAGTCCCAGGGGTCTGTCTGGGGGTGGGGGTGTGGATAAGGGTTGGGGCAGTCAGGGTACAGGTAGGGGGTAGGGTCCTGGGGGCCAGTTAGGATGGGGGGAGGGTCTCAGGAGGGGGCAGTCAGGGGACAAGAGGCAGGGAGGCTTAGGTAGGGGGTGGAGTCCTGGGGGGCAGTTAGGGGCAGGGGTCCCAGGAGGGGGCAGTCAGGGGTCAAGGAGCAGGGGGAGGGTTGGGAGTTCTGAGGGGGCGGGGCTAGGGCAGGATGGGGGCGGGGCTAGGGCGGGGCTCCTCCCGTCCTCTTTTTTGCTTGCTGAAATATGGTAACCCTACACTGATTTCACATTAGCACATTTTTCTGTACCAGCACCACACCTCTCAGTTGGCCCATTGCGCAGGGGTGCAGTGCTTGATTAGACCCTTTACAAATTCTTGTAAAAGTCAGAAACGCGGCTCTGTGAAAATGGCCTCTCCTTCCGCAGCATATCAGCTCCCATTGGGCTTGATCCAAATCCCGCTGAAGTCAGTGAGCATCTTTCCATTGTCTTCAAAGGGCTGGGGATCAGGCCACTTGTGCCTGCAAGTCATAGGGCCAAATACAGATCTGCTGTAAGCAGTCACAGTTCCATTGAAGTTAATGGAGTTGCACCCATTTAAACCTGGGCTCTACAGACTCAGCTGTCTACAAAGGGCAAAAAAATCACTGAAGTTATATTGAAGTAGGGCCCTTTTACTCTAAACTAAGAGGGCCCACACACAGACTTGCACCCAAGAAACAGGAGGTGGGAATTACGACCAGTTTTGTTATTTCAGTTCCAGGTGCCAAGCCAGGAGGTCTCTGTTTAGTCACCAACAGGTACAAGAAGGCAGAGCAAGCTTCCTCACCTTGCACCATCGACCCTGATCTTGTGGGGTCGCCCGAGTTCATTCCCCATGCTCCTGGGAGCCTGTGCTGAGAATACCAACAGAGGTGCCAATCAATGGCAACTTGAAGCCACGATTTCTGGGAGTTAAAGACTCCTTTTATCTGTGAGGCTGATTTTTTTTTTTTAACTGTCTTATCACAATGGGGAACACACTCACTGGGGCCTGGGTAAGAATTTTAGGGGGGAGGGATAGCTCAGTGGATTGAGCATTGGCCTGTTAAACCCAGGGTTGTGAGTTCAATCCTTGAGGGGGCCACTTAGGGATCTGGGGAAAAATCAGTACTTGGTCCTGCTAGTAAAGGCAGGGGACTGGACTCAATGACCTTTCAGGGTCCCTTCCAGCTCTATGAGATAGGTATATCTCCATATAATTATTATTTTTTTTATATTATTCCAAAATAAGAACTGGACTATGCCCAGTTTTTGTACCAGTATAACAAGGTAGGTTTGGGCTTTTGGTGAGTATTGCGGAGAATCATACTGGTATAATCCCTAGTGTAGATGCAATTATACTAGTATAAAAGTGCTTTATCCCAGTACAGCTTATTTCCCCCTCCCGTATGGGAATGTGTAACCTCTCTTTGTACTTGTATAATTGTGCCCAGGGGGGCACGGATCAGCGTTCACGTCGCACTCCCCGTCAGTACCCCGCCCAAGCCAGGGAAGCTAATGATCCAACCCACAGCCCAAATTCGGTGATTAATCCTGGTCACCTGAGGCACATTGCTCATATGCTAAGAAAAAGAACTGTGCCCACACCTTGGGGGTGGGGAATAGTATCACTTTAACTAGACCAGCATAGTTAAATCTCTACAACTTTTGTGCATAGACAAGACGTTATGGCCAGATCCTCAAAGGTATTTAGGTGTCTAACTCTCATAGGGGCACCTAAATATCTTTAGGGCTTTGGGCCTTATTGTCCACACTACACTGAGATAACTAAAGATGTGAATTATAACTGCTTTAAGCCTCTTCTGCGCAAAAAGTAGTACTGATTTAACTAAAGGTGTAATTTTTATATCAACTTAAACCAGTACAGCTTTATGGGGGCACGTATACTGGTTTAAACCTGGCTTATGTTGTTTAACTTGCATCTGTCAGTTTATAGGCTCAAGTTAAAATGATAGAACTAGTTTTAAACCAATATCAGAGTTCACACAAAAACTGCACCACTTTAGCTAAACCAATGTAAGTAAACCCAGTGCAATTTCTGTGTGCACATAAGCCCCTAGTTTTTTCAGCTCCAGTTTCCATGTAACCAAGGCCTGAGTCTGTCCCACTATCAGTTTGGTACCTTTTACAAGCAAACAAATCATTTAAAAGAATGTGTGTGCTTGCAATGCCTAGCACAGTCTGTGATTGGGGATGATAGGTACTACCATAATGCAAATAATAACACATAATATATTAATGCAAAGTATGAAGTAATGCATGTAGTGCAAAGTACTGCATTTTAGGAAGGAAAAATGAAATGCACAGCTACAAAATGGGGAATAACTGGCTAGCCAGTATTACTGCTGAAAAGGACCTGGGGAGTCTAGTGGATCACAAATATAAAACGAATCAACAATGTGATGCAGTCGCAAAAAAAGGTTAATACCATTATGGGGTGTATTAACAAGAATGTCATATGTCAGAAACGGAAGGTAATTGCCCCTCTCTCCATGGCTCTGGGGAGGCCTCAGCTGGAATTCTGTGTCCCATTCTGAGCACCACACTTTAAGAAAGATGTGGACAAATTGGAGGAAGTCCAGAGGAGAGCAACAAAAAATGATAAAGGGTTTAGAAAACTTGACCTATAAGGAAAGGTTAAAACAACTGGGCATGTGTAGTCTTGAGAAAAGAAGACCAAGAGGGGAACAGATCAGTCTTCAAATATGTTAAGAGTAGTTATGAAGAGGATAGGGATCAATTGTTCTCCATGTTCACTGAAGGTAGGACAAGAAGTAACGTTTGGCTTACTCTGCAGAAGAGAGGTTTAGGTTAGACATTAGGAAAAACTTTTTAACTCTAAGGGTAGCTACACTCTGGGAACAGGCTTCCAAGTGAGGCTGTGGAATCCCCATCACTGGAGATTTTAAAGAACAGGTTGGCCAAACACCTGTCATGGATGGTTTAGGTTTGATTGATCCTGCCTCAGTGCTGGGTGTTGGACTAAATTACCTGTTGAGGTCCCTTCCCACCCCACATTTCTGTGACTCTATGATTTCATAATTAGTTATTAATTATACCGTTATATACACATCAGGTTTAATAGCTGAATGTTGGAGTCCACACATCTGTGGAAAAGCAAGCTGAATCCTATTCTACCTGACACATGGCAATTTTGTTTGTGATGTAAGTCCCATTCCCAGACTTGGTACCGCAGCTGAGGATGTAAGAGTCGGGAAGAGCACAGCTTGATCTTCAGATCCCTGGCTGAATCTGCAGTGGCAGCAGTTATATCTGGACGTCACTGAGAGAATAAATAAACAATCTTTTTCTTGACTGGGTTAAATTTTTCCCTGTCAGTGTGACTACATGTATGGTAGAGCAGGGCAGAATCTGGCCCTGTTACCTTTAAAGTAAGATGAATACGGGGAGTGTACAATATGGGGTAGCATATGAGGCCTCTTGGAATTCTCCCATTTTGTCACCACATTCCAGGCCTGATCCTGCGCTCTTTGTTCAGTCCAAGCTCCTACTGGCTCCAGCGAGAGTTTGGGGTGCAGAGGGGCTGCAGAATCAGGCCTTCCCTTTCTTTCACCTGCTCCTGTGGTATGTACACCTATGGTTTGCTGGCAGCACACTCTGTTATGCTGTGGAGTTTCCCCAAGTTCAAAGCTAGTCTGGTATCTTTGTACCCTGCTGGAAGATGTTTTCCTCTTCACATGGCGTGTGTGTGTGTGTGTGTGTTTAATAGCTGTAGGAGCAACATCTTTTAATCTTATTTTCCCTCTTTTTAAGATATCCTAAATCTAAAGGCAACCAAAAAAACCAGAACCTCAGTCTCCACTGTAGGCACCCAGAGGCCTTGTCTAAATACAAGTTATAGTGCTTTAACTATACCAGTGTAATTACCCCCCACCCCAAGGTACACAGTTATACCAGTATAAACGTGCTTATCTTGATCTAGCTTATTCCTGTATGGTAAGGGGAAGCTATAGGGGTATAAGACCAATATAACCACATGCACACTAAGGATTATACCAGTATAACTATATCCGTAAAGCATCACACCCCCAACTAATACAGTTACATTGGTACAAAAGCTGTATATAGATCAGACCTAGATTGGTTTCTAAACTGAGGCCTGGTCTACACTTAAAATTTAGGTCGACATAGTTACATTGCTCAGGGTGTGAAAAATCCACATCTTTGAGTAACGTCGCTATGCTGACCTAATCCCCTGGTTAGACACAGCCAGGTGGACTGAGGAATGTTTGTCAACCTAGCTACCATTGCTCAGGGAGATGGAGCTCCTACAGTGACAGAGACGGGGGAGGGATAGCTCAGTGGTTTGAGCATTGGCCTGCTAAACCCAGAGTTGTGAGTTTGGTCCTTGAGGGGGCCACTTAGGGATCTAGGGCAAAATCAGTACTTGGTCCTGCTAGTGAAGGCAGGGGGCTGGACTCAATGTCCTTTCAGGGTCCCTTCCAGCTCTATGCGATAGGTATATCTCCATATATTATTATAAACATCCCTCTGTCATTATAGGCTGTATCTATGTTATGGGGTCTTGCTATGTATGCCCGGTAGCTATGCCACTATAGCCCCATGGTATAGACATGGCCTCTGTTAGTTAAACTGTGCAGCTTAAATCAGTTTCCACACAAAGTGGTTGCACTGATTTAACTAAATTGATTGACTTGTCTACAGATGGTGTTATCTGGGAATAGCTATTCCAGAAAAACTCCATGTGTGGACACTCTTGTCCTGGGATAAGAGAGCCTTGATCCTGTTTAGCTTAATCCACTTTCAAAGAGGGGTAATCTAGGCAGGAACCAGCACTCTTACGCCAGAACAAGAGTGTCCACACATGGAGTTATTCTGGAATAGCTATTGTGCTTTAAATTCACGTCCTTCCTTAATCCGAAACAATTTACATGTGCAGACAAGTGAAACTGATTTAATGAAATCGCTGTAATGTCGACGTGTTGTCCACGCCTTTGGAAAAAGTTTACACATCTCTGTGGGCTACAGCTCTGAGCTGATTGAAGACTCAGGCTATCAATCACAACATTGGTTATAATAACCAAAAGACAACGAACCTGATTCTCCTCGGTCTTGCTCCCTGGGGAGTTATTCCCACCTGTACATCAGTCCCAGATGCCATTTTGAGATGATGATCACTGTTGTCCCTAGTGTCTGTTAGGTATCAGTGGGGTGGCCTGTTTCTCAGTGAGACAGTCCTTTTCCTTGGTGGCTGCTCTCTCATATTCCACAATTGAAAGATTCATTGAATATTGGGCCTGATTGTCCATTCCCTTGCCCCTTGGGCAGTCAATTACACCTGGGCTAATGAGTTACGCACATTTTGTACAGGCGTGAATAACTCCACAGGATGCAAGGCAGTGGAGAATCGGGTTCGTTGGCTTTGGGTTATTATAATTAATGTTGTGATGATAGCCTGTGTCTTCAGTCAGCTCGAAGCTGTAGCCCAGAGAGGTGTGTAAACATTTCCCATTCATTGCCACTCAGTGTTGACCCTCGTGCCTAATGATAACATTTTGAATACTATATCAATATTGTTAATGTTTCACTGCTGATCAAAGAACATGTACAAGACGAGAGACAGCCATATGTTACAAAGATCTGCAGAATCCATTGCAAGTGGTATTTCTATCGGGTGTTGTAACTGAGCCTGGGTTGTGAGCGGAGTAGGAAGTGAATGCTACTTTTCCCCCCATGTGGCTCTTGGTTAATGAGAAATCTCAGGGGAAAGCAACAAAAATGGATAAATAAATTCCTCCAAATTAAGAAAAAAAATCTTACCGGTTCCACTATGTGCAAGTAAAAATGAAGAAGGGGGGGAAAAAAAGTTAGTTAAACACTTAATGTAGGAGAGAAACAGAGTGTCAAAGGCGAAAGACATCCCTGTTGGTTAAACTGAGCAGAGCTGCCGCATTTTCCTAATTCTTAACACCTTGGTGGAAAGCCTGAGCTAGGTGCTTGCTGTACTGTGCGGGTGGAGACAGAGGGATAATGAGTAAACCTGCCGTATTGCAACAGTGCAGATCACCTGAGAAAACCACATCGTGTGAAGGGATTTCACCATACAAATGTGTGGTTCCTTTTCAGAGCTCCAGTAGAGAAACTGTTTATACTGTAAATAAAGAGACACCTCTAGCTGGTAGAACCCTTATTATCCCTCCTCTAAAGGCATTTTGTCTGAAGAGAATTTGCAGTGAAACCTTGATTTCCTCTTGGTGGCATGGAGGACATGAAATTAATTCAGATAAATCAGGCCCGTTTACTGCGAATGATGCACGTTGAGGTGACCTCATGTTGAATAACAAGTTTTCAGAGGAATCAGGCTCAGATGATTGAGGTTTTACCCACTGTATTGTGGCTCATAATACTTTGTCCTAGCACAGCAGCATTCAGCCCGTGGTCTCAGTGTTCTGTACAGTCACTGGGTGAGCCTCACAGCGCCTTCATGAGGATGGTGCATCCAGTGTTATGATCCTCATTTTACACAGGGTTCAGAAACAGCTGGTATATACCCGTGCGCCATATTGAACCCAGTTTGCCCCACCCCCTTCCTGCCCCTATCAGCATCACCAACCAATAGGAGCAATTAGTTTGGGAAACCTGTTTGTGTCTTCTTTGATTGTAAACTCCCCGTGGCAGAGCCTGTCTCTTACTCTGTGTAGAACCCCTAGCACAATGGGCCCCAATCCTGGCTTGGGCATCTGGGTGCAGAATGTATAATAGGAATAATGAGGCAGAGAGAGGTTAAGTGACTTGCCGCAAGGTCACATAATAAGTAAATGGTGGAGCTGGGCACAGAACCCAGGAGTCCTGGCTCCCCATACCTAATTCAAACTGACCTCTGAACAATAAAATAATTAGCAGTAGTTGTAGCAACATTGTAGTAGAGCCTAGAGGCCCCAAACTAGGATCAGAGCCCCTTTGCGCTAGGCGCTGTACATATGCATACAACGGAATGATGGGCCCTTCCCCAGAGAGCGTACAGTCTAAGCTGAGATACAACGAACAGATGGGGGAGGGCAAGAAACAATAATATTCACTGACCTTGCAGTTTATTTCCCTGGGAGATTTTCTCTTCAGTGACTCCCCCCTCATCTGATATGGCCTGACTCCTTGCCCTTCCCCCACATCCAAATTTCTAAAGTCATTAGGAGACCTCCTCTCCCACTCCGGCTCAATCCTAAGAGGGGCATGGAGGTGAGCAATTACAGCCTATTTATTTCTGTTAGCATTATAAAGATAATGGATGGCAAAAAGGGGAGCTTGGCTATATGCAGAACATTGGCAAGCAATGATTTCTGAAGCGTCTTTTGCTAAATTTGTAGCAGTTGTTTCCAGTTTACAGTCCTGTTTGTGTCTGTGAAGAAGACACGCATTTTCTCAGCTCTCCTCTCATGTTCCCACTTGCCTCTCACCTCCGTGGAAGTAGAATGAGGATCCCCTCACTTTATACCGCTTGGCTTTGACTGAATAGCTTCCAGTTACCTTGAAACCTAAGCTTCTTTTGAACTCATTTTAAGTCAATTGCATTCTTGGAAGGAGATGAGCCTGAGAACTTGGATCATCTGATGAGAGCGATAACACTGCTGCTAAAACCCCATGCCCCGTGGCATGCACAAGCCAGAAAACATCTACACCTGCTTATGTGGAAAAAGCATTAGGGCTATTAAAACAGGAGGCTAGTCTTACATAAGCTGAAGGCCATTTTCTCAGGGATTCCCTCTGATATTTCCCCTTAATATTTCCCTTTGGGACAAGCATCCTTCAGATCTAGCCTCCGACCTTTGAGTCTGTTCTCCAGAACATGATGGACTCTCCGGGGCACCCTCTAGAGTTAGATAATGGCTCTTCTGGACTGGCAAAATGGGGGTACCGGAGAGACTCTTGTGTATCTATCTAATCTTTCTAGGTATTTACTACGCTTGTTACTCTTACCTCAGTATCCCATTGACAGGGCTAAGTCTATTGCCGCTGGAGTGTTATATCTAGGTTCTTATTTTGTTGCCAAGCCAGTCTCCATAGTAACTGCGCACCTCACCTTCCTACCTGAGCTCGTACCTGCACAGACAGAGAGCTTAGCATTGAACTCCTACCTCTCACCTGGCAGCACTTGAGTGTAAGTAGATTGCCTGGCAGGCCTCGGTCGACTGTTTGGCTTTGTTTTAATAGAATTGTCAGTGATAATAAAGACTTTAAAAGCAAGGACACCTATCCCAGAGCCCAAATAATAAAATCAGGTTAGTTTGCAGTCACTGCTTTCTTCCAGTCAAATGTACTAACTAGGCTAAACTGACTGGATACAGCAGTGTGAGTGCAGGGTCATCAAGAGGAAAGTTGGCTAGAAGGTGGGTAGAGAGCTCTCAGATCTGAATTTTGAACACCCCAATACAGGAGTGTTAGGATCTGAGGTTTTGGTTCAGGTCCATCTGTGCTGTGGATGACACAGTTTTTGATACCTTTTGCCTTCCTGCGTCATTCCACCTTCCTGACTTCCCATTACTTTAAAATCTCATCTTAAAACACACATTTTTCTCTTGTCATACCACTTAATTAGTCTCTACCTCCGCTATTTGGTAACTATAACTTAGCATAGTGCTTACTTTGACTGTTACTGGCCACCAGGAGCCATCCCACAATGTCCCACACTGACAAAACAATTGATGTAGCGCTCCTGGTGAGGACACGTACCCCCGACACAAGCAGTGGCAGATTAGCCATCGGGCCAACAGGGCCCGTGCCCAGGGGCCCCGGCCAATTGGAGGCCCCTGGAAAAATGGGCACCCTGACCCGCTCCACCTGCTTGGCGCTCCTGCTGGGGAGCGGGGTTGGGGCACAGGGCCTTGCCCCGCTCCCCCCATCTAGCACTCCTGCCAGGGAGTGGGAGAAGCTCCTGCGCCCCGATACCACTCCCCGGCAAGAGCACCTGGTGGGCAGAATGGGATAAGCCCCCGCATCCTGACCCCACTCCCCGGCCAAAGCGCTGGGCAGGCGGGGGAATCCCCCACACCCCAACCCAGCTCTCTGGCAGCAGTGCCAGTGGGCTGCGGGGTCAGGGGGGGCCTGCAGGCAGAAGGGGTGGGGAGGAGTTCCCATTTGCTCTAGGTCCCCACAAACTCCTAATCCACCTCGGGGCACAAGGAGACAAGTGTGCACACACGCACACAAGTTCTTTCTCTGTTTCCACACCGCGGTGGCTGTATGCCGACATGGCCTAAGTGTGTGCAGGCTCAGTGAAGTTTGCAAGGCATTTTGGATCACATATGAATGCCAGCGCTACATACATGTAAGTTCACTGTTATAACTATTTGAAACAACAACACACTATCTATCTAATTCTAAGGTCCAATCACCACAGGACCTAATCTAAGCACCGCACAAATATTAATAAATTTAGCTACCCCAGGGAGGCATCTAAATATCATTGTCCCCATTTTAGAGATGGGCACAGAGGTGCTGAGGGACCTGCCCAGGGATACACAGGAAATCTGTGGCAGAATGAGAAATTGACCTCAGAGCTGCTAGGTCACCATCTAGTGCCCACAAACCCATCTCTCCATTCCAATGCAGCTCACTGACCTCATCCAGGAATGCCGTTGACACATTTGCAATAGTTTCTATTGCATAGATTCTTTTTAAAATATATAGAGAGAGTAATGGTGGAGGAAGGGAAAGAGGCAGGTAACTCAGGGTGGCCTGCTCAAAAGGAGTTAGTCTCCTAATTTCTATTTAGGGTCCTTTCACTGAAATCAATTTGCTTCTAGAATAAGTTTGTTTTTAACTCCCAAAAGGCATATTCAGGACTAAATATTCATGCAATCCCACTGAAATCAAAATAAGTCAGGGGCACAATTTTGTCCTTTGAGCTGCCATCAGTTGAGCCATTTTGAAAAGAAAATTCACGCTCCGGGCATAAACTGACTATCTGCAGGAGTCAGGAAGGATTTCTTTCAACCATTGCACAACTGGGTTTTCAACCCTCCTCTAAAGCATCAGGCATTGGTAACTGCCAGAGAACAATGAAACTGATGGACCGGTTGGGTGATCCACTTTGGTAATTCCGTATGCTACTCGTACCAGATCCTGCTACCGTACACGGAGTCACCCCACTGAAACCAGTGAATCTACTGGTGGAGTGAGATACTACTTGATGTGCATAAGGGTGGCAAAGTCTGGCCCTTAACTTAGACTCTAAAAAGAATGATGATTATGCTTATATTAGCCTTACAAACACAGTCTTGCTGCTTTTGACTGTTCAAGACCACACATGTTTTTTTCCGAGAGGGAGGCGTGGGGGGAGTTAACTTGGGATATTTTTAGCTGGAACAGGAGATCTGTGTGGTCCCATAGGCTGCTTTATAATAAATCTGTAAGCTTAATAAAAGGTACTATTCTTATCTTTTGATCTCCTTTGAGTTATTCAGCAGCTCTGAGTAACACACGTCTTGACAGTCGGCACATTTATTGGTAAAACATTGCTTCATTTTGTCTTCAAACAAAAGTAGAATAGGCGTAGTGAGTATCTAGTTACTGTAGGAAGTCATGGGGAGGTATAAGATAGATTTGTCATAATAAAGGCCTGATCCTGCATGCCTTGTGTGCCCAGAACTTCTATGGCTTTCAGCATAAATTGTAAAAAGACAAGTATTATCGAAAATAAACAAATGCAGGGTTATGTTCAACCTCTTTACTTGATGCCTAGAAAGGTTCCAGAGACAGCAAACCAACAAAATATTGCAGGCTAGACTCATCCCTGGTGTAACCCTATTAGCATCAGGGGAATCACACAGGGATGAAACTGACTACGTGCATTTGCAATTTGCAGCTTGATCCTGTTCCCATCAAAATCCCTGTCAGCACAGCATATGGACTCTGGGGGGTAAGTTGGATCACATGGTTATAACCTCATTTCATGGAGGGTCTTCTGACATACAGGGGAAGAATGGTCCCCTGGTTAGGGCTCAACTCCCCGTATTTCCCCCAGCTACTTGTGTGAAAGTGGGAAAGTCTCTCCGAGTCTCAGTTCTCCACCTGTAAAATGGGGCTGCTATTAGGGTGATCACCCATCCTGAAATGGGCGGGACTGTCCCAAAGTGCAGAGTTCAAGTCCCGGTCCTGGGCTGAATGACCCCAGAACAGCATTTGTCCTGGATTCCCTGCAGTGCTACTCCGTGCCGTGAGGTTCGGGGGTGGCACCAGCCATTTCTGTGGGGGGCTGGGGCCACGAGGCCTTGCCCCCTGCTCCTCCTCTTGCCCCCCCCCCCCCCGCCCCACACCCCTGGTCAGGCCAGAAGCCAGAGCCGGGTAGTAGTAAGAGCTGCCCAGGGAATCCAGACCGGCTGCTCTGTGGCGAACCCCAGACCCTCCACCTCCCCTTCCCCCCCAGGCCTCACCCTTGCCCCGTCTCTTTCCCAAGGCCCCGCTCCTGCCCTGCCCCTTCTCCCTGAGGCCCCACCCCGATCACTGCTCTTTCTCCGTCGCTCACTGTTTTACAAGTCTCCCTCCCTCCATGCTCAGGAAGGACTCACCTGCAGAGCCGGGGCTGGGAGCTGCAGCCACCCGATGCAGCTAGGGGGTGACCCCGGCTGAGTAGGGGCTGGAGTGGCTGATGACTCGGTGTCTCCCCACCTCTCCCACCTGCAGTAACCGGGCTTTGGGTGTCCGGTCAGTAGATCTGACCAAACACCATCAGGTCCCCTTTTTTACTAGACTTTCTGGTCGAAAACCGGACACCTGGCCACCCTAATTGCACCCCAAGGGGCAAAGACACGGACTGGGGGCTGCTTTGGGGCACCCCGCACCCTGCCCGAGGCAGGTGGGGATCCGGGGATCCTCATAGTGGCACGGGCTCCCTGGGTGGTTCATGCCCCGGCCCAGCTCTGGCTTCCGGCCTGACTAGGGGAAGAGGAGGAGTGGGAAGGGGGCTTGGGAGAAGAGGAGGGGTTGGGGTGGGACCTCAGGGGGAAGAGGAGGAGCAGGGGTGGGGCCACAGAGGGGGCAGAGCTCCTGCACGTGTCCCGCTTTTGCTTTTGAAAACATGGTCACCCTACATGCTATTGCTTCCCCACACAGCAGTATTGTGAGGCCCTCAAATACTGTGGTAAGAAGGCCCATGTAAGTACTAGAGGTAGCCCTGACAAGCTGTTTGTCTGCCTTTCAGGTTATAAGCTCTCCAAGGCAGAGAGTGTCTTCTACTCCATGTTTGTACAGTGCCTAGCACAATGGGGCCTCAACCCAACTTGGTGCTGTCAGGCACTGCCAGAATAATAATAATGATGCTAATAGAATAATATAACTCAATTGACCTGTTCCCACTAACTTCAAAGGGTGTAGGATCCAGCCCCTAAAGAAGCCAAAATTTTCAAAGTTGGGTTTAGAAACCTGGCTTCAGGCAACCCAGTTTGAACTGATTCCTTCACAAGTGTCATGTTGTCACCAATTTTTCCTGCCTGCTAAGGCCAGCTTTTCCATTAGAGCTGTGATTCCTAGAGTCATAGAGTTTAAGGCCAGGAGGGCCTATTTGACCATCTAGTCTGACCTCCTGTATCTCACAGGCCCTGTACTGAGCCCAATAATTTGGGTTGGGCTATGCATATCTTCCTGAAAGGCTGTGCTGGAGGGTTCACTCAGCCAGTCTGCCAAAGAGAGCCTGACTGCAGATCGTTAGCCATTCATCCATCACTCCTGGCTAATGCTAACCCCAGGAGGCGGTTCTAGGGCCCCAGGCTACTCTCCTGCAGTATCTCCAGCATCTTCACAAAGACAAGGGCTGCACGCACCGTTTTCTGCCAAGATTAATTTAGGCTCCAACCCTGCACAGGCTTACACACAGGAGTGACTTGATGCACGTCATGAGTTCCTGGAGTTCAGTGGAACTACCCACATGAGTACAATCACATGTGCGTTTGCAGGATTGGGGCATAAGTGCTGGAACAAGGGGGCTGGGGGTACTACTGCACTCCCTGGCTTAAAGTGCTTTCCAGGGTTTACAGTTTGGTTCAATGGCTCTTAGCACCCCCATGATACAAATTCCAGCATCCCCGGATCAGGGACTTTGTAAGCTATACAGAGCAGGTACTGTGTCTTCCTCTATGTCTGTACAGCACCCAGCATCTTGGGTTACTGCAATACAATTTGAAATAATTATTTATTAACAAACTAGACATGGTCCCTGCCCCATAGGGCTTACAGTCTAAGGCCCCAGTCTGGCGCTGAGCTGCATCCAGGCCAGTCTGGAGCTCTGAGCAAGATCGGGGCCTAAGAAGAGACATGATCAGACCAGCAAAGTGAAACCAAGGTTTAACAAAGATGAGGCCATGGATCAGCCCAATGGTACTGCTCACACCTTAATAGAATGGTCTAGGGGTCAAAGGCGGCAGGGGTGTTTTGACATGAACCCTAAAGGTGGAGGAGCAGAGTAGGTATCAAACTGGGAAGAGAGGAAGCAGGCGAGCAGGGAAGTGAAGAAAAGGGTGGGGTTGTCAGGGCATGCAGTGAGCCCAGAATGCGGAGGTGGGGGTGGGGAGGAAGTTAGGATCAAGAAAGGGAAAACAGCTGACTTGATAACCATGTGGGTAGACACAGCTCAGTGAACTGACCAAAGCAAAACTGGACCAATGGCTGCAACTAAGTTCAAGACTGTAGGGTTAACACTTGTAGCAGAGCAGCCAGTCAGGTGAGAGGGATGGTGAAGAGCTATATAGGTGAGTTAAGTGACACTAGTGACAATAACAAGCAGCAAACAAAGGGGCAGAAATGGTACAAGGTGGTTCCTGCCACAGGGACTGGTCTTTTGCCTCCTGGGGGGAGGCAGGGGTTGGGGCAGAGAAAAGTCAAATACCTAAAGTATTATTTTTGTGGATAGATGCAGAAATGCGTCCAGACTAGAATCCCATTTCTGAACCTGGGGCAAGCTCCCAACTTTACTGAGCCCAAACTGGAAAGCCAACTCCAAACACCCCCATTTTAGAGTTAATTCAGATCTAATCCCAGGTCCAGCCATCATGGTTCTCTCATGAATACTGGGTCATAGGCAAGGTTTGAAAGGATTTTAACTTCAGGATACAGGCCAAACTCCACCTTGGCTTATTACATGCTGCCCACTTCCCCTTCCCCTTGCAGCTTTGATTGGATCTAGTCTTCTACTCTGCCTCTCCTGCAGTCTTGTGAAAGTTATTTACATGCCCTTTGTTCATTGTATGCCCTGTTGTCACTGCTCAATTCAGGATGGGGTTCGGAAACCATTTCTTCATATAGCCTCAACCAGAGCAGAAATATAACCGAGCTCAGCAGTCCCTGGGGTATGAGCAGATTCCAGCTTAGTCAACGTGGCACAAGCGGGGCATGTTCCATGCCTTTGTTTCAGTCACAGCCACACTAGACACCTCCTCACACATTACACCAATTTTCAGTTAGGGGCATAAGTGTTCAGGGGCATGTGGCAGGCCTCTCGTTTTGCTTTAACCCCAAAAGGGAAATGGGTGGCAGCCCGCTGAAGCAGATGGGAAATGAGTCTAGTAATAAAAAAAAAGTCTTTGACAAGAGCTGGTGGGAAACAGCACAAAAGGATGGAATTGCTAATGCAAGTTTGGGATCATGGAAATCTAGAAGATTATGAACAGTATTAATATGTTGTTTTGGCCTGGAAAATTAAAGGCAAAGAGCAAAACGTGGCATTTAGACATGCGTTAGAAAGGAACGGTAAATAATGGGCAAGAATGTAGCCAGGAACTGACTGATTTAGAATTGACACAAACAGGGCCGGCTCCAGCATTTCTGCCGTCCCAAGCAAAAAAAAAAAAAAAGCCGCGATTGTGATCGGCGGCAGCAATTAAAAAAAAAAAAAAAAAAAAAAGCCGTGATCGGCGGCGGCAGTTCAGCGGCACTCCTAGAGGGAGTGAGGGACCTGCCGCCCCCGAATTGCTGCAGGTGCTGCCCCTCTCCCTTGGCCGCCCCAAGCACTTGCTTGTTAAGCTGGTGCCTGGAGCCGGCCCTGGACACAAACAAGAGTTTGTCTCTTCCACTAACAGAAGTTGGTCCAGTAAAAGATATTACCTGCTCTACCATGTCTCTCTCACAAACGACAAAGGCAGAGGAAAGCAGAGTCTTGGTGACTGAGCATCAGAGTAAGGAATACAAAGACAAACCGGGCCTGATCCTTGGAGATGGGGAGTGTACTCAATTCCCTTTGAAAGCCATGGGCCACATCCTGAGTTCCTTACTCAGTTTTACTTCCTGGGGAGTTGTGTCGGAGTAAGGACTGAAGATGAAATGAGTAAGGAGCCATGTATTTGGCCAAATAGGGACCTTCCACATCTCACAAGGTCAGGCCTCGTGTCACAATCCAGGCGAGTTGCCATGCATCACAAGCTGACAACGGGAAACATCAAGAAAGAAGCTCTCTCACATCCCAGAGCAGGGAACTGATGACTGAGTCTACCCCCACAGTGCTGAGTGCATTAGCCAAGAGGAGGAATAGGAAATAGTAAAACAGGAAGAGGGCAAGTTTGCAGGGGTCTTGCCTGGCATCCTACAAAGCAGCCTGTTTCAACTTCTGACTGTAACTGAAAAGAGATTAAATGCGGAGGGTGAGCAGCAAAGGAGGTGGTAGGGTGGAATAGTGACACTTCACTGCTATAGAGCTGCTCAAGCAAGGAGCTGCTGGTGCTTTGCAAACGGAAAAACCAAGGTGCAGGAGTAGATGTTAGGGCATGCGGACACCACAGCTGCACCTGGCACCCGCCTGAATGTGATGCCCCATTGGGGCCGGGAGCTGCCTCAGTATCGCTTGTCTTGCACTAATTCAGCTCCCATTGGAGTGAATGGAAAGAGCTCAATGTTCAGATAATACACTGCTGGTGGCCATGGAAGTACTCAGAGTAGACAGAGATACAACTAGATTCTGTGGCATCAGAACAGGGATCTTAACAAAGAAGCAGATAGACAGGGCAGGGCATTCCCAGTGAGGGGTGGGGTGAGCAGCACCAGCCTCCTGCTGGCTTAAGAGTCTGAAAATCAGGTTCCTTCATTTAGCTTTTTGAAAAACAAATGTTTAAAGTAAGTTTGATGGAGTCTGGGGATCATCTACACTGCAGCCTCAGGATGAGCCCAAGCCAATCAAAGTCTTGGGAGAAGCCCTCCTCCCTGGTTCTGTTGCACCTAGCCTAGACATGGCTGGCACTGCAGTATCTGGCCCTGTCTTACAGAAGACGGAGTAAGCCACACGAGCGCTTATGTCACTGTAACTTATGTCGCTATGGGGGTGGAATATTCACACCCCTGAGTGACATAAGTTTTGCAGACATAGGCTGCAGTGTAGACATAGCCTTAGTGTGCTGTCTGCAACGGAATTTGTCCCCAGAGTATTCCAGTCATCCTCAGAGCTAAACAAGTAGCAAAGCAGCACCCATATTGTCTGCCAGCCAGTGATTAATAGCAGAAACAGTGGCATTCATTGAAGAAACCAGCTTGTTGAACCCAGTTCATCTGCTTTAAGGGACTGAATCAGATCAACAGGGAGTTCCATATCCCTAGAATCTCACTTTGGCAGGTGACAGATTTATTCCTTACTTCTTCCCAGATCCATTGGAAGTTGCATGGGGTGGGAGAGAGCTTGCAGACGTATGTGGTCAAATATGTTCAAGGTTCAATCACACCTATATATTTTTTTTAGTCTAAGCTGTTTAGGTTCTTATATTGTGTCCCTCACCATGGTCCAACAGCACCTAGATCTGCAAACTTTGCTTTCCCAAAAGCAGTTTTTTTAGAACTCTGTTAGTGCTGAATAATTCAGAAATTGACTACTTCAAATCTGAGAGATTATGGCCCTTAAATTGCTACGGCACTGGTATTCTACTAATATAACAGGTTTCAGAGTAGCAGCCGTGTTAGTCTGTATCCGCAAAAATAACAGAAGTACTTGTGGCACCTTAGAGACTAACAAATTTATTAGAGCATAAGCTTTCGTGGGCTACAACCGAAGAAGTGGGTTGTAGCCCACGAAAGCTTATGCTCTAATAAATTTGTTAGTCTCTAAGGTGCCACAAGTACTCCTGTTATTTTTACTAATATAACAATAAGAGAGCGACCTGAAACAGATTCCCCCAGCCAAAACATTCTCATCCCCAAGCTTGGGTGGGTCCGAATCCAGATCCAGATCTGAATTTCACAGACACTGGTCTGAATCAAAAATCTGGAAGCACATGTAATGGCAGATGGCCAAAAACATACAGACACCACTGCCCTCCCCAGGCAGGCATTGAACCACAGAGTTTCAGCACCAAAACCAAAGACCACTACTATCTGTGCTAAAAGAGAGCTCCTTTAACCATGGGTAAGAAGCAGGCTGTCAGAGTCACTCGAGGTCAGCCACTAGCTAGAGTTGGGGTCCCCAAACTGTGGGATGCGCCCCCGTAGGGGGGTACAGAGGAGACTTTGCGGGGGGACGCAGCCCCACAGGGGGCAGGGAGGGAGTGCCACCCAGCCCTGCTCCACTCCCAGCTCTGCTCCAGCCTTGCCCCCAGCCGCAGTCCCTGATCACGGCCCAGCTGCAGCTCCACCCCCAGCCTCGGCCCCTGGCCAGGGCTTCATTCCTGGCCCAGCTCCCGGCCCCAGCCTCGAGCCCCTTACCTTTGTCTACGTACCCCTCACTCCCCCGAGCTGTGAACCCGCTCCCAACCCCAGCTGGGGGAGGGTTGCGGACAGGGTATGGGGCGTGCGACCCGGAAAAGTTTGGGGACCACTGCGCTAGCGGTTGGCTCACATGCACTAAGTCAGTATATTACACAAACATCCCCAAACTTTAAAAATCCAGGTCTGGATTCTGAACCAAATTTTGCACTTCTGCTCCACCTTTAATAAATGCAGATTGTGAATAGCAATTGGCATTGAATGGTGAATCTTCTTGGTATCCTGGCCCTTATCAAATGGCAAATGTTCTCATCCATTCTTGAACAGAGGATGTTCTCTGTGATGACAATAAATGAATGGTGCTACTCACTGGCTCTCTAGGTGGTAGGATATAAAACTATTTGACTTAGGCAGAACATCATATAAACTATCCAGTGCATTTAAGAAGTCCCCACAGGGCTGGCAAGGCAACCATAAGTACATAGTATGAGCCAGATTCTCTACTGCTATAACTCGCTTCATTGACGTCAATGAAACAACACTGATTTACACCTGCTGAGGATCTGGCCCTAGAGCTTTAAGAAACTTGATACAAAAACTAGCTAATCCGTCATGATTTAACTTTGCAAAACAGGTTATAAGGCATATCAGTCAGTAAATGAAACATTAAGTACAATGTGCTCAACAAATGAAACAGGAAGGTACTTCCCTGCCTGGAAGAAACATCTGTCTAGAAAGATTTTAATAATGACTGCCTCACAAAAGGGCCTTACTGCATGGCAGCGAATGTACTCATCGAGCCTGTGAAGATCCTCTTAATCCCAGTGCACGTTTTCCTGTAAAACCAGACTCCCAGGAAAGAATAAATGTGGAAGATGCAATCAAGGGAAGACACTGGGAAGATTACCCATCAATTACACAGTGGCCTGGGATCTCCCTTCAAAGACCTGTTCAGTTAGACATCTGATTTGCATGTCTTTTCCATTTGCTGTAGGTGCTCATTAGGAGCATTTCAATACAAACCCTGATTTCAACCTCACAACAACTGGGGTGGATGCTTTTGAGAACTAAATTTTATTTTATCAGGCTCTCAGAAGTTGCAATTACTGTGGAACATTCAACAAAGGGCTTTATCTCACCTCTAAATCTTCTGGGATTAATCTCCCTCCTGTTGTAAAAAATGCCATTGGGCCAGTAAAGACCACAAGTGATCAGGATCTAATTTGTTAAGTTCCATTTGAAAGACAAATATCCCCGGCAGAACAGTGACCCCAGAATTCCATCCCTTGATTGAGTTTGTAGCCAGCTAGCAGCACGGTTGGCGCTCAACGTGGGTTGTGTCTACCCACTACAAGGTTAAGGGTCAGTTATGGAAACTAACTGTATTTTGCCCTGACAGAGATGTAGGCTGGTACATGGTTGTTTTCATAGCTCAGCTCTGTTTTCTGTGGTGGGGTTGGGACTTCCGTGCTGTCCTGGTGTGACTGGTTTTGCTGGTCCTTTTTCCTCCCAGGTCTCTGTGCAGCAGTGTGCATTTTCCCACATGCTACTGGTGGCACTCTGTGTGCATTGCCCCTTAGCACCCTGTCACCTCCTGTAAGCCCCCCTATTTGGATTAAGAGTGTCCTATTTCAATGCACTTTAAACTGATTCCCTGATTCAGTTCAAAATAGGACACGTTTCATCAGCAATGAGAGTGTCCATAGACACACTGGCACCGAAAAAACTAAAGGTGGAATTGACAACGGATGCAGGTTCTTTGGTTCTAGTTTGCATGCAGTCAAGCCAGTCCACTCGCAAGGAAGCCTTTCCACACTTGAAAGTGGCAGGGAGATCTTGCTCCATGTCAGAAGTGAAACAAAGATTCCAGCTGTGAGCAACAGCAATATTTGCAAGACTCCGCACATTCTGCGATGCAGGATCACCCCAGCACTGCTGGACGGCAAAGTAACCAGCCTTGGGCAGAGAAAAGGAACATCGTTGTTTTTAATAGTGATCTTGAGTTTGTGAGACGTGCTAGATGGATAACACCATCTTGATTATCGCTACAAAAGTTTTTTTTCTCCTGCTGATAATTGCTCATCTTAATTAATTAGCCTCTTACAGTTGGTATGGCTACTTCCACCTTTTCATGTTCTCTGTATGTATATATATCTTCTTACTATATGTTCCATTCTATGCATCCAATGAAGTGAGCTGTAGCCCACGAAAGCTTATGCTCAAATAAATTTGTTAGTCTCTCAGGTGCCACAAGTTCTTTTTGCGGATACAGACTAACACGGCTGCTACTCTGAAACCAGAAACTGAACTTTCCTATTCAGAGAATGAGCCCAGCCTAGGGTTTTGCAGGTCTCCGTTGACAAGACTGTTCATGAAAGCCCAGGACTGAGTTACTAGGGGGGGGTGTAGGTCAGAATATACGTGAACTGGCAGGCGAGTGTAGCCGTCCATCATTAGAATAGCCAAAGGTACTGTAGGTCAGGGTGCTACACTGGCAAAGCTGTGCCGCGCTAGTATAGCAGAGAGGGTTGCAGGTTTCCTTTGAAGTGCAACGGCAGAGCTGTGCCTGGGTGCCCAGAACAGCAGGCATGGACTGAGGCGCTTTGGCAGAGATATACACGAAGACCGAGGACGGGAATGATGGGGTGTGGCAGTGTCTAGACTGCTTGCACAATATCTTCCTGGCTGTATTGCCTGGCACTCCAAGCCCTCCCTTCCATGGGCACCAATAGGCAAAAAGCTTCGTAACAAAAGAAAAAGTGAGTTGCTCTTACGACAACCCCCTTTTCTTTTCTGCTGGGATGCTATCATGTGCCTGTGCTATAAAGGGGGTGTTTCTAATGGGATTACACATTGCAGCAGGTTGTGAGCTATCAAAGAGCTGTTTCTAATGGGATTAAAATGTATAGTACACGGTTATGGTAGTAATTGCATTACAACACTAAGAGGAGCCTACATTGTAAACTGAAAGCAGGTCAGAGACTTGGTGGATGCAGCCTTGCTTCAATATCTTCTTAGACGCCTTCCCATTTTAACTTTTTTTTCTCTCTTGGATGGAGAACAAAGAGGGAGAAGATTTAACACAGTTTCAGGAAGTGACTGCAGGCTAATCCCTTTGCTGACACTCCCCAGCACCAGGGGGAAGTAACTGAGATCAGCCAAATTGGCATATCAAAAGCCTTCTAATTATGTCACTGGTGACTTGAGCCAATTCCTAACATTCTTATTCATGGAGTTTCCAGCACAAGAAAATGCTTCTTAGGCAAAGCTGCTGCTTTGGAAAATGTAATGTCATGTGCTGGCTTTTCTTTGTTACCCTTCAAATAGCCAGTGCTTGGTGTTTATGGCGTTTCAGGGCCTGCTCCCACTGAACTCAATGGCCAAACTCATTCAATTCCTACTATTACTGTTTGTATTAGAGTAGCACCTAGGACCCAACTGAGATCAGGCTTCATTGTGCTAGGCACAGTACAGACACATCATAAGAGCGAGTCCTGACCAGAATACAGTGTAAACAGACAGGCCAAAGTGTACGAGGGGAAATAGAGGTGAAACAACGTGCCCGTGGTCACACCGCAGAGCCAGGAATAAAACCCCGTCTCCGGCCACCCGGCCCAATGTCCAGTCTACTAGCCTGCAGTGCACCCTTTCACCAGCAGCGCATGAATGGCTCCAACGATGAATGTTTAATGTGTTATCAATAACTATGCACTTCTACAGCACCTTTCATCTAGGATCTCAATTCTCTTTACAGATATTACATCCGTGACAAATAGGTCTTTACAAATATTAGGGATGCTCTTTTGGTTTTATGTTTTGTCTCAACCTATTTAACACAAATGCTTGAAAAACACTTGGAAGAAAAGATATCTTTGTTAAAGAGTCAACACTTTGCCTCTTCAGTGAAGAGCTGAGAACACACAGGGTATGTCTACACGGCAATTAAACACCTGCGCCAGCTGACTGGAACTTGCAGGGCTCTGGCTAAGAGGCTGTTTAATTGCAGTGTCATTGCCTGGGCTCTAGGAGTCTGTGAAGTAAAAGGGTCCCAGAGCTCAGGCTGCAGCCCAAGCCTAGAAATCTGCACTGCAATTAACAGTCTGAGCCCTGGGAGGCGGAGCCACAGGTTTTTATTTGCAGTGTAGACATACCCAGAGTGCACATCTGAGACCTCCAGCATGGTCTCCAGCAAAACTAGGGAACACCGGACTTGACATACCAGATTTTCTTACCCTCTTCTTCATGCACAAGGAAACGAGGGCAAAACACCCAGTTTTGTTCTATACAGGTCACCGTTAATCTCCAGAGTATCCTCATCTATGTTTAGGGCAGTGATACACAGAGATCGTAACATTACCTTGCTCTAGCACCTTCCCCTGGAGAAGCTGGAAGCACTTTAACTCTCAGAGGTGGGTGAGTATTATCCCTATTTTACAATGGGGGAAAACGAGACTCTGTGATTACTCGAGGTCACACAGCAAAGCAGTGCCACCCTTAGGCCCAGAACCCAAGCTCCTGATTACTAGGGCTCTGATCTAATCAGGAGACACACCCTCCCTTAAGCCCACACTGAAGCAGTTCCCATGGGAAAATTCAATGGGATCAATGCTTTCCTTGCAGGATTTATCTTCCCATGCAGCACTCAACCACGAGTACTAGATAAGCCAGGGAAATGAAATTATGACTCACCCCCTTTGAGACTGCTTCATAGAAAAGCCCCAACAGACAAGAATGGGTTTTAATGCCAAATACTTAGGACAAAATTCTGCCCTCAACTCCACCCGGCTGCTCTAGACTGACACTGTTCTCCCGCTAAGCATGGAACTCTGAACTCCCATCCAATATTCCACACTCCCAACGTACATGGAGCAGAGCATAATGCAGCAGGGCATATCTGCTGTGCAGACTTATGCGCATGGGATATTGAAAGAGGAAATCGCATTAGGTGAAATAATATTTTTGTAATAATTCTTTAAAAACATAGTGACTTAGGCACAGGAAATCAACAGGCAACTGTAGTTGTTTTGGTTGAATTTATACAGTGTTTGTGTCATGTCTGGGCTTCTTAGCGTAGATATATATTTATTATTATTATTAATTATTTATTATTTATTAAAATGCATTGGACACTTCACAGAAGACATTTGCCTACCCCAGAGAGTTTGCAATCTACAGTTATTCTATGGATATGTCCTTACTGCAGAATTAACTTGGGCTCTTACTTGAGTGTTGGTCCTAACTTCTCTCCCATCCACACACAAAACCACCTTACCTGAGTTTGGTAGGACTTTAAATCAGGATTTTGCAATGAGGACACAGGCTAAATCACTTGAGTGCTGACATATGCAGTGTTGTTGTAGCCACATTGGTCCCAGGATATTACAGAGACAAGGTGGGTAACGTAATGTCTTTTATACGATCAACCTCTGTGGGTGAGAGAGACAAGCTTTCGAGCTTACACAGAGCGAGAGCTCTACTTCAGCTCTTCTTCCAGTAGTGCTGCTAGTCCTTGGAATACCTTCCTAAAATTCACCCTGCCCCCCATTTGCCAAGATGGACCTGACAAGTTCTCCCACAATTCACTGGGAAAGATGCATTGAGCAGTTCAGCTTACTGCAGCACAAAGACCATGGGGCTATGACCCCTGAAGTCCTAGTAACACACCCAGGTGACATGAGTGCTGCTCCAGTGAGGACACAGTAACTTGAGTCTGGCTTTGCAGTGTGGCTGTTCACACCTGAGCGAGGCTAACCTGGGCGCTCTGACCTGGATACAGATCACCTGGGTTAACACTGCAGTGAAGACATACCCTATGAATGCATGCTGGGATCATTTTGTGACTCCTGCCTATGTATTAAAATAGGAAGCCAGGTATTTTTTTAAACAAATAATATATATATGGCCACACCTTTCAAGAATGGAGACTAGATGTTTCCAGCAGCCTGCGCAAATTCAGTGTGAGCTGAATGCTTGTGCAGTTAAAGTGCTGTGCTTTCTCTCCGGCCAAATCTGATTCTCTCGAGTCTTTGTGAACCATACAATGGTGTGAGATGTGGAGCAAACTTGTCATGAGGTGTATAGACACCCATCAGGGCCATCCTTACCCATAGGCAAAGTACACAGCTGCGTAGGGCACCAGGAAATTTGGGGCACCACATTTCCTGGTGCCCTGCACAGCTGCGTGCTGCTCCAGCCCCTGCTCTGGCTCTTCGCCAGGGCCCCCGCCCCGCCTCTTCCCGCCCCTGCTCCGCCCCAGCCCCGCCCCCACTCCCCTGAGCTCTGCAGCATGGCTGAGCTGCACTCACCAGCAGCAGGAAGTGCAGACCCGGCCCCAGCCGCACTGCCAGTGAGTGCTGGGGGGTGGTTCCCCCCTGCCCCCCAAGCCAGCCCCCCCCCACAGAGGCCGTTCTCCCCTGTGGAGGCCTGGGGCCCCACACACACTCCCCCGTGGGGGGGCTGCGTAGGGCCCCAGAATAGCTAGGGATGGCCCTGACACCCATGCTACTCCAGCCACTAAGGGGTTAACAAGGAGACTAGCTAGCTCCCAGCTGAGGCTAATTGCTGGACTTGTACAGCTGGGAGGATACAAAGGCTCAGATGGAAGGACAGGAGTGGCTGCCAAGGAGACTGAGGGACTACTAAGGCCTGGACTACACTAGGAAATTAGGCTGATATAACTACATCTCTCTATAACTACGTCTCTCAGAGGTGTGAAAAATCCACACCCCGAGCGATGCAGTTAAACCAACCTGACCCCGCAGTGTAGACAGCACTAGGTCCATGGGAGAATTCTCCCATCAACCTCGCTACACGGGGAGGTGGAGTTCCTATGTTGATGGGAGAACCTCAGGTAGTGTCTGCACTGAAGTGCTACAATGGTGCCGCTGCAGTGTTTTAAGCGTGGACAAGCCCTCAGAAGTCAGACTTCCAGCATGGAAGAATCAGAATGTGACCCTGGGAAAAGCCTGCAGGAGAGGAGAGGTAGGAAGCAGTAAGGGACTGGGAGGAAGCAGTTCCAGCTGCTTCACGCAGGGTCCCTGGGCTGGAACCCAGAGGAGTGGGTGGGCCCAGGCTCCCCTACAATGCCCAGCAGAGAGGATAGTAAGGGTTTGGAGCAAAGGGGTCAGTAGCCTATTGGATCCTGGAACTAGTGACCCTTGGCTAGGGTCACTGGACTCCTTGTCTATTAGACTCTTGACTGTCCTGGTAGGGGAGAGACAACTAATGACCGGGCTGGAGTCACTACAGCAAACCACCTGACACAGAGCTAAATGATTATTGGTAGGATTGGGGAAACTGAGTCAGCTCCACTGCAACACCCTGCAGTGCGCTGAGAGGGGGCCAGCTGGTGAAGGCAGCCCTGGATAGAACCAAAGGCAGAGAACTTGCCTCCTCCAAGTCTACTGTATTTTGAGTAAATCTCACTGGAAAATGAAATCAGTTAAAGCAACAGTTCGACATTTTTCTCACATTTCAGGCAATCACCTGCTGAGCACAATTTACCCGGTGTAAAAAACTCAGCAGGATGGCAGATAGCTGATGTTCTTACATAAAGGGGGAAGGCTGGTGAAGAAGATTTAACACAGATTTGGGATTCACCTGAGAGGTACTAGAACCCCAGCAAAAATGTCAGCAATGACAGACATTTGTAGGCCCTGCATCAGTAAGTGCATCTGAGATGGGCTTAAAGCGCAGACATATGAAACTGGGGAACCATGTGACTCCTTAATAAAAGACAGGCTAAAATATGGCATTCCACTTACTAGAGCTGCACAGACTGCTGCAAGAAGCTGATTTAACCTTAACCCTGGCCATACATATTTGTGGAGCCACGGAGGACAGGAAGATTCAAAAGGCCCAATTTTCCTCTTGCTTACATTTGTTTTACACCTTTGTTAACTCCGTTGACCTCAGTGGAGTTACTCCTGTTATTGTTATCTACTAGGGATAAACATTTAAAAATCAACGGGGCCAAATAACCAAGAATTGTAGAAGAGTTGACCAAGGCAATCCCTGGCCCACTGATGGTAATTTTTAATAAATCTTAGAATACCGGGGAAAAGGCAGAACATTGGCAGAGTTAGGCTAATATTCAAAAAGAGCAAGTGGGATGACATGGGCAACATAGGCTGGTTAGCCTGAGATCAGCTGTAGGCTGAATAATGGGAAACTGATACAGGATTCGACTGATTAGGAAAAAAAAAAGGATAAGAATATAATTAATGTCTGTCAACATGGTTTTATAGAAAATAGAACTTGCCAAAAAACCCTGATTTCATATTTTGAGATTACAAGTTTGGCTGATAAAGGAAACTGCGCCGATATATTATACTTAGATTTTTTTCTAATTCATAGACTTCATATCTCATTACATTCTGATTAAAAAGCTGCCACTACCTAATGTCAAGAGTGTACACGTTATCTGGAATAAGAACTGGCTAACTGACAGATCTCAAAAAGTAGTTGTCAATGGGGACTCATCACCAGATGGGGTTGTTTCCAGTGGGGTTCTTCTGGGATCGGTACTAGGCTGAATGCTCTTTAACAGATGAATTGATGATCTGGAAATAGATATAAAACCATTGCTGATAAAACAGGATTGGCAGAGTGGTCACACAGAGTTATCGGAATCTCTTGATAAACTGGGCCCATTCAGTCAAACAAAATATGTTTTAAGACAACCAAGTGCAAAGTTATACATCTAGGAACAAGGATGTAGGCCCTACCTATAAAATGGGGGGCTGTGTCCTGGAAAGTAGTGACTCTGAAAACAATTCAGGGGTCACAGTGGACAAGCAACTCAACCTGAGCTCCGAGTATAATGCTGTGGGCAAAAGGGCTAATGCGATCCTTGGATGTATAAATAGGGGAGTAGTGAGGAGGCGTAGGGAGGGGATTTTACCTCTGTATACAGCATTGCTGAGACCCATACTGGATCCAGTTCCCATGTCCACAGTTTTAAAAGGATATTGAAAAATTAGAGAGGATGCAGAAAAGAACCACAAAAATCATTCAAAGGCTGGAGATAATGTCTTCGGGAGCTCCAGCTGTTTAGCTTATCAAAGAGGAGATTGAAAGGTAATTTGATTATGGTGTATAAAAGAGAGACAATTCCAGTTAGAAATAAGGCAAAACATTTTAACAGGGAGGGGGATGAACCATTGGAGCAAACTACCAGGGTGGTAGATTCTCCATCTCTTGGAGTCTTCAGATCAAGACTGGATGCCTGTCTGGAAGATGTGCTATAGCCAGACACAAATACTGGCGTAGCTGGGTGAAATTTAATGGCCTGTGATATACAGGAGGTCAGTCGGCATGGTCTCATGGTCTCTTCTGACCTTAATCTCTATGTATCTATGAATTATTTATTTTATGGTAGCACTTAGATGCCCCAACCAAAATCAGGGCCCTATTGCACTAGGCACTGTACAAACGCATAGTGAAAGACAGTCCCTTCCTCAAAGAGCTTACAGACTCAATGGACAGGACAGACCAGGGATGGGAGGGGATAAACAGGAAACAGAGGTGAAATGACAAAGTCACACTGCAGCTCAGTGACAGAACCAGGAATGGAACCTGGTTGTTCTGACTCCCGATGCATGCCGTATCCTCTAGAATGATCATGCTGCTCCCTGCAGAGAGCACTTCCCAGCTAATACCTCTTACAATACAACTTGCCCTGTCTCTATTAAAGTTTTAAATTATATATTTGCTAAAACTTTTTTCTAAAAAAACAAAAATCTCTTCTAATCTAGGCAAGTCCATTGGTTGACTTTGCCTACAAGACTTTCACCATATATTGGCTTCAGCATTAGTTCCACCCAGCCTTTCATATAATGTAGGTACCTTTGTTCATTATCTGCTAAGTATGTTCATTGTTAATTACATTTCTTCCTTAAAATAAACACGTTATCTTTACATGCTGTGGTTACACTTAATTAGCAGCTGAACTTCTTAAAATGGATTGTGTCATTCTGGGACATCTATGTCTATAATGTTTGAAATAGTCTTAATTTTTCCATACAGTTTCTGAAACCAATCCTTTCCTGCATTTGTCTGATTTCTCATTAAAAGAGATTTTATTTCCATAATGTCACCACTGACTAAACCATTGTACAATATTTCAGAATAAACCAAATCACAGAGAGGATCACGAGTTTGTTGTTGTAGCTAATCATCCTCAATGTGCATCCTCTGCAAAGCATAGAAAACTGCTGCTGTTGTGTCAGGAGGTAAGACCTGCAATCTATTGAGATGCCTGTTATGGTTACTTATTATCCATATTCTACTGGTGTCCTCATCACAAGATGATACGCCTGGATACGATGTTGATTGACACTTTGGATAGACAGATTAGGTCAGGGGTTCTCAAACTTCATTGCACCGTGACTCCCTTCAGACAACAAAAATTATTATGTGACCCCAGGAGGGAGGATCGAAGCCTGAGCCCGCTCGCACCCCACCGCCCCGGGCAGAGGGGCCTGTAACCTGAGCACCCAGGGCTGAAGCCCCAGTTTGAGAACCACTGGATTAGATCAATCATTTTTGCATGTCCATTGTTCTTTTTATCTGAGTACCCCAAAGCTCTTTACAAGGATGGATGGTGTTATTCCCATTTTACAGAAGAGGAAACTGAGGTACAAGGTGGTGATGTGACTTGCCTGAAGCCACACAGAGGCTAGGTCTACACTACCCGCCTGAATCGGCGGGTAGAAATCGATCTCTCGGGGATCGAATTATCGCGTCTCGTCGGGACGCGACAATCGATCCCTGAATCGACGCTCTTACTCCACCAGCGGAGGTAGGAGTAAGCGCCGTCGACTGGGAGCCGCGGAGGTCGATTTTGCCGCCGTCCTCACAGCGGGGTAAGTCGGCTCCGATACGTCGAATTCAGCTACGCTATTCGCGTAGCTGAATTTGCGTATCTTAAATCGACCCCTCCCTGTAGTGAAGACCTGCCCAGAGAGTGATTCAGTGATGGAATTTGGAACTGAAAACAAGTCTCCTGGATCCTTAGCAGCTGCTCCACTCTGATACAGATAACCTATTAGAATAATGTTAAGAACACAAGGCATGTGAAAATACTGTGTCAGATTGAATCAGAGCTGTAACATTACAACCCTATGAGAACCCTTAGCATTCTGGATAAAGTGAGGAACAACAGGAATTGTCCCCAGTTTGCACTTTTGTAAAGCAGTTATGATCTACTGCAAACAAATTCTAAAGGAACTGATTACTTTAACTGCCACAATTGCCGTCCTGGGCATTGACCTGAAATTTCCCACATGCAAACATACCTAACTGTGTTCATCTCTCATTGTTAACGTTCTCAAGTGGCCCTGGTCAGAGGTGCTGTGTATGGCAGGCAGCATAAATCAGACCCCCTTGCACTCGGACTCCTTTATGTGCACATTTTTAACAGTGAGACTTTAATTAACCATTGTGACAACTTACCAGGGGTTATCGTGGCTTCTCCATCCATGGCCATTTTTAAATCAAGAGTGGATGTTTTTCTAAACGATCTGCTCTAGGAATTATGTTGGAGACGTTTTCTGGCCGATGTTGTGCAGGAAGTCAGACTACGTGATCCATCTATGTGCAAGGGCATCTAAGCTGATCACACGCCACGGAGCTGGACGGAAGCATAGTCAGATGTGTGGTAAAATGCCATGGGGCTTTCTCTAACTTACACCTGCTTCTAGCTAAGGTCTGTGGGAGTCAAAGCATAAGGGGAACTAGTTTACTCCACTTTAACTTCACTTCTCTTTCCTGTCTCCCATCTCTCCTCCTGCTGGCAGTCTTATCTGTGTCTTCAGCCTCCCTCCCCACCCCCAACACATCTTCTTCACATGTTCTAAACAAGACCCCCTCCTCTTGCCTTCCTAGATCTCTCCTGGTTCTCATACCAATTGAAAAGGCTGCCCCCACCCCACTCTCCAAACACTCCACGTACCTAAGCTCTGCCATTAGTTGCCTCTTTCCCCTTCCTACCAGCATCATCTCTGAATCACCATCACTGAGCTTTAGCCAGCTACCTTTTATCCATGCTCCAGACTATTCATCAGCTTCACAGAGAACAGACAAACCAAGGAACTCAGGAACCCTTAAACATCTCACCCTATATACACTCTCATTTCAGCGGTTCTCAAACTTTAGCAACCTGAGGACCCCCATTTTGATTTAAAATTTTGGGGGGACCCCCAAACCCCCGAGCTCAGCCCTTGCCCTGCCCCCTGCCCTGAGGCCACGCCCCTGCCCCCGCTCACCCCACACACACCCCGTCACTCGCTCTCCCCCACCCTCACTCACTTTCACCAGGCTGGGGTTGGGGGTTGGGGTGCAGGACGGGGTGCAGGCTCTGGGAGGGAGTTTGAGTGCAGGAGGGGATGCGGGGTCTGGGAAGGAATTTGGGTGCGGGCTCTGGGCTGGGGCAGGGGGTTGCGGCGTGGGAGGGGGTTCAGGGTGCGAGCTCTGGCCGGGTGGTGCTTACCTTGGGCAGCTCCCGAAAGTGACTGGCACATCCCTCTGGCAGCGGCTCCTAGGCAGGGGGTCCAGGGGATCTCTGCACACTGCCCCTGCCCGCAGACGCTGCCTCTGCAGCTCCCATTAGCCATGGTTCTCAGCCAATGGGAGCTTCCCCCAGGGGCCACAAGGACATGGTGCGGAGTGCAGAGCCAGGGCAGGTAGGAAGTCTGCAGTAGCCCCGCTGCACCACTGGACTTTTACCATGCAGGAGGCGCCGGAAGGGAGCCGGAGGAGTTGAGGGAGGGAGGGTGAGGAGTTGATCAGCAGGGCCCGTGGACCCCCTGGGGTACCCTTGGGGACCTCCAGGGGTCCGCTGACCCCAGTTTGAGAAATGCTGAGCTAAACGTTTAAGCACATGCTTAGGTCCATCTCTATTCAGCAAAGCGCTTCTACACTTGGTTAATGGTAGGCACATGGTTAACAAGAGGCACATGCTTAAGTCCCATTGATGTCAAAGACCCATGGGATTAAGCAAAGCAGGGATGGATTGCTGAATTAGCCCCTTAGGTATAGCACATCAAAAAAAAACAATCCCCATTTGTCTCTTCTTGTACTTGGACTTCAAACCAGGGTGAAATTACCTGAGGCCACGCTACTGATGGCCATGTGCATTTGATTAGAACTTTGAGCAGTAAGCGGGAATGTTGCTATGATATTTTTATGATAATTTAATATTTTTTTGCAACCCCAATAGAAAGTGAATAGGAACAACTGATGACAAACTAGTCATCCTGTCGAGCAACTGGAAAATTCTGTCAGCTGCATAAACTGAGAATAGGGAGCAGCTAGAGATGTAATCTAGATAAGCTCTCGTCAGGGTGTGTTTTCTGAGCATAAGGAGCCCCATTCCCTGTTGCCCATGTGTCCTTATTTACACCAGCACAAAAGGGTGTCAAACTAGTGTTCTGGTCTGGGGATTGACATGAAATGTCTGGTGCCTGGGAACAGTGACTAGGGCACAATAACTGTTTCACTTACACCAATGTAAATCCAGAGTCACTGCACTGATCAGAAAGGAGCCACACATTGTACATCTTACAGTGGCTTTGGAGCATGAGGGAAGAACTACAACATATAAACACATATATATAATGAAGGGGCTCTAAATTAGCTGTTATCACGGAAGAAAAAGATCTTGGAGATCGTGAATAGTTCTCTGAAAACTTCAGCTCAATGAGGAGCAGCAGTCAAAAAGGCCTACAGAATGTCAGGAACTATTAGGAAAGGGATAGAAAATAAGACAGAAAATATCAGAATGCCACTGCATAAATCCATAGTATGCCCACAGCTTGAATAGTGTCCATTTTTGGTCACCCCCTCTCAAAAAAGATAAAGTGGAACTGGAAAAGGTTCAGAGAAGGGCAATAAAGAAGATCAAGGGTATGGAATGGCTTCTACATGAGGAGAGACTAAAAAAGATTAGGACTCTTCAGTGTAGAAAAGAGATGACTATGGGTGGGGATATGATAGAGGTCTATAAAATCATGAATAGTGTGGAAAAAGTGAAGAGAGAAGAGTTAGTTACTTTTTCCCAAAATACAAAAACCAGGGGTCACCCGATGAAATTAATAGGCAGCAGGTTTAATGCAAACAAAAGGAAATACTTTTTCACACAGCATACAATTAACCTGTCCCACTGCCAGAGACAGGATACTGGGCTAGGTGGACCATTGGTCTGACCCAGTATGGCTGTTCTTATATTCTTAAGAGTTTAATCCCACATACACAGCAACAGGTAAACTTCAAGGAAGTGCTCATTTTTGTATTTTGCTACAAAACCAGCATCAACAAAGAGTTTGGCGAATCACCAAAATGGGTTGCCCAAGGAGGAGATTAGTCCACTTACAATGAATCCTCCTCAACAAGCTCTATCCTTACGACATGGACTCACCTACCCAGGCATGAGACGTGTATGAGCCGTGCTTACCAATTCAGCGTGGATGTTGACAGGCGAGCTTGGAAAGCATTAGCTTGCATGCAGGGGTACCTGGACCCATGTATACTATGCAGTAGTATGCTATACATATTCTTTGAAACAA
This sequence comes from Emys orbicularis, assembly GCF_028017835.1. Lineage (NCBI taxonomy): Eukaryota > Metazoa > Chordata > Testudines > Emydidae > Emys > Emys orbicularis. The sequence continues at coordinate 132,196,804 of NC_088687.1, read as the reverse complement.
TATATGCTCTCCATTCCTCTGTCGTAACTCTATTGGCAGTGCTTAAAGCGGTCTGAAAAAAGTGTTGGCGGGGGGGGGGGGGTCTATCACAGGCTGGGAGCAGCAGTTTTGGTAAAACAGTACTTAAAGTGCACTCCTCAGCATCCTGGCTTGTTTATTTAATTTGTTTATTTATTGGCCAGGTCTGTGACCCCACCAACTTTAAGCACTGGCCATTGATGCCTGGTCAATTCTTCTTTACTTCCTGTCCCAGACTGCACTGCCATGTTTTCTAAATGGTGCATTTCCCTTTGGTGGTGATCGCTACAGACGGACAAATCAGTCTCCAGGCCCTTGTTCCATTTTTATTCAGTCTGGTAAACTCCCATTGAACTAAGGACCTCAAGAGTTGAACCTTAGCTTCTAAAGTGCTTTGGGATCCTTTGGTGCTACATAAATGCCATGGGCCAGATCCTTATCTGGTGTAAACCGGTGGAGCTACACCTATTTATAACAGAAGAGAATAGGGCCAAATGAAGTAAGAGGCTATAGGCAAATTGTTTTTGCTGTTAAGTCATAGGAAGTAGCTAAGCCCAAGACAAAGCTGCCAGTTTCATTTCATTTCACACAGGAAAATGATAAAAGACAAGAACACCCTTTTACCAATGGGTGAATACTTCTCACAAAGTGATCATTCCATATCTGACCTCTCAGTCCTCCTCCTCAAAGGAAACCTGCACAACACCTTCAAAAGGCCAGTTTGGGAACCTAAATTCATGACCCAGCTAGACACTAAAAAATATGGACTCAACAGGGAGACTGGTTTTATGGCTCATTAGAACAATTTGCAACACACACACCCCCACCACTGCCTGCTAATCCTTAAATATCCACTTCATTTTAAGTGGTCTCCCACAACATGTGTTTAACAGCCTGTCCCAACTTGTATTTTATCTCAGACACTCGGGTTTCCTTCCCTGGACCGGAAGAAGAGCTCTGTTAAGCTTCGAAGCTTGCACATTCCACCAACAGCTGTTGATACAATAAAAGATATTACCGATCTTGTCACTTTCATTAATACCAGACATACTCCCACCCTGCCCTGCTGACTCCTGGCACCATCTGCAATGCCAGGGGCACTCTTTCCAGTCAGTCCTGCTGCCACACGAACCCACCGTTCTGCTTGCTGGTCAACAGATGTTGGCTGCCCTCTGCAAGCTGCTGAATATTTAAGGTGTTGGAAAACAAGAGCACTGTGCACCTGTTTGACACATATTAGAAAATTCTGCTGTTGCCAGTACTTAACTGCCAGGCTTATCCCATCAGTTTATCTCCAGTGGGAAAGTACCATTTAGTCTAACAGCCAGCTGGACCAACAAGGATTAGAGTTACAATGCACCCTGCCATTAAAGAATGGGTAAGACCTTGCACTGTTTAAATCCTTCCTGCTCCTGATAACGCCTGCTCTTCCCCCCAGCATATCCCATCATCCCTTTGATGTCAACTGGAGCAGCCATTAATGTTGATTAGGCCTAATCAGTCCCTAATGCCCACTTAAATCCCGTTTAAAGGAGAGCCATTCAGCGCATCCTAACGTGGAGACAGCACTGGCTAAAAGAGACATTCAAAGGTCCAGGATCAAAAGGAGAGAGTGCTGGTCAGGTAATTCAATACAGCCCAGTGCACTTAATGCAGGTGCCACACCTCCAGTTATCAGCTGACTCAAACTGCAGCCACCTTCAGAAAAAGGTGGGGCACCACACAGCTCTTCGCTCCAGGGGATTGATTAAAATATGCATTTCCCTCACTGGGTCTGATTCTGTTCTAAAGGGCACTGGGGAAAATTACAAGTAACTCTACGGAAATCGACTGTGTCAATAAAAGGTAAAACACAGGTCCGGATTCTCCACTGCCTTGCGCTGGGTGACACCTGGACAAAGATGGTACAAATTGCTATTGTTATCCGCTGGTGCGTGTGTTACAGGTCCCTCTCTGTGCCCATCTGCAGAGGATATAACACCTGGTCTACACTAGAAAATTAGGTCGGTTTAACGACATCAGTCTAGGGTTTGAAAAATCCACCCCCCAAGCAGTGTTGTTAAACTGACCTAAATCCCCATGTAGACGGCGTTCTAGCTACCACTTCTCATGGAGGTGGAGTATCTGCACTGATGGGAGAACCCCTCCTGTCGGCGTAGGTAGTGTCTAGACTGAAGTGCTACCGCAGCGCATCTGCAGCAGGGCCAATGTGCCAATGTGCCACTGTAGTGTTTTAAGTGTAAACAAGCCCCCAGAGAACTTTAATTGGAGCTACAGTAGCAGCAGCTCCTGCTTTTAGCTCTGAAAGGCCCTAGTGCAGGCCCAAGGGTGTCTGCTAAGCTAGCCATCACATAAAGGGGGTTATCCTGTAATACCCCAGTGGGTTACATCTAGGTCATAATGATTCATTCACTTTGTCCAAGTATAAAGGCCTGCACATGCTGTAAAGCTGTGGAGAATGAGGCCAGGATCAGATCAAGCCCACTAAGCCTGAGGGATGTTGCCCTAGCAAAATTTATGTAGAAGAACAAGGACATTTAGTTTTCATGGTCTTTAGTCGGTGTTCAGTCCCCCAGGGTTGTGTTCGGAAGCTTTTATAGGCCCTTAGCAGCTGAAGATGGGAAAGACCTCGTGGATCATCACATCCATTTTCCTAAAAGAAGTAGCAGATAGGCTCCGACCGAGGGCATATCAAGTGTAGTTCCCTCACGAACCCCACCCATGTACTCATTCGCTGCACCGATACTGACTTGGACTCCTTATAAATTCCATGGGTGGCATACCCGAGCCCACATATCCACTGACAGTTTAAAAAAAATACTCTTGCACCCCAATCTGGGTCTATGCCGGTTATGTGATATGTATGTATCTCTTCATCCTTGCAACCGTTACCAAGCCTGACCCCAGATGTACAGTACCTTCCCTCTTAACTTGTGTATATTTAATTTTAAACATTAACTTTAATAAAACAATTTAATTTGTTTAATATCTGATAGCCAGGCTCCAAGTCTCCCAGCCTCGTGCAGCATGGAAGGAAGCAGAGGTGTGTATCCTGAAACTTGATCCCAAATCATTAACAGACTATGCAAGAGTCTAAAAAGGCTTAACACAGAAGTAGACAATACTAAGACCTGTGATCTGCCAATGTCTTCTCCCTGCTACTGTGTGATCTGCCCAGCATTTGCCAGATGCAGGTGGGTGGGGAGGAAGCAGGATAGCGGTTGTGACGAAGGACGGCTCGTTCTGAATTTGGGGCTAATAGAAAGTTGGTCCAAGCATGAGCTGTCACATATCAGAAAGCACAGTGTCAAACAAGCCCCTTTCACCAAGTTGAGTTGAGTTACAAGAGGTTGCCCTGGAAGGCAGAACCCCGGGAACTCTTGCAAAGCTAATATCTGACCCAAAGGTAAAAAACTGCTGTGGAAAATGCCACTAAACTTAAATGCTTATACACCGAGGAGCCATTTGTAGCCTGCCATTGGCAGAATCCAGGAACACACTTTTTAAAAGAAAAGTGAATTTAGGGATTGTAAAATGGACCAGGGCTCAGATTCTCATGGGAAAGGCCCATTTCCCATAGGAGTCAGGCACTTAAAGGGATAGCTCAGTGGTTTGAGCATTGGCCTGCTAAACCTAGGGTTGTGAGTTCAATCCTTGAGGGTCCCTCTAAGGGATCTGGGGCAAAATCAGTACTTAGTCCTGCTAGTGAAGGCAGGGGGGCTGGACTTGATGACCCTTCAGGGTCCCTTCCAGTTCTATGAGATAAGTATATCATCATATATCTAAAAAATACCTTTGAAGATCTCTGGGCCCAGGTTGGTAGGACTGGAGTCCTCTGTAGAGTTGCAACAGCCCACGCTTTGTTTACCCCACTGTTCTGATAATGTGCCTTAAAGGAGACCACACTATTGGATGTGGCCTGCCCCCCCCCCCTTTTTTTTTTTTTGCCTTTTTATGATATATACGGATAGCCTGAAAAATCTGTGTTTTTTGTTGTTATTTTTCTTTTCCATTCTATTGTGTTGTACTGTGTTATTTTGATGAATGACTAGATTCAGTACTGGATTAAGTGTAGTGAAATCAGCCTGAGTTATGCCTGGGTGCAGTTTATTTCTCAAATCAAAGGAAACAAAATAAACCCAATATACAGTTTGTATTACTACCAAAAGTTGTTCTGACAAAGATCACAGCTGAACTGAGAACCCTAATGGGTTAGACACTGCACAGCCCCTAGCAGGAGACCTGATGAGCTTGTGTAACCCACTGGTCGGTGTGTTGTTACCTGTCCCTCTCCGTGACACATCAACAGAGGACAGGAGGCTATTAGGGTATGTCTACACTGCAGCTGGGAGAAACCCTCCAAGCTCAAGTCCCATAGCCTTAAGCCATCACAGCCCCCAGCTACAGAACCTGCTCTTTAGCTCAGCCTGTAGGGCAGTGGTGGGCAACTAGCGGCCCGTCAGGGTAATCCACTGGCAGGCGGCGAGACAGTTTGTTTACATTGACCATCCGCAGGCACGGCCGCCCACAGCTCCCAGTGGCCGCAGTTCGCCGTTCCCAGCCAATGGAAGCTGCTGGGGTGGAGCAGGGGTTGAGCACCCAGGAGAAAATTAGAAGCCGGCGCATGTGCAGCAAAGCACATACTTACATCTCCCTCTGTTTAGCACATGCTTAAGTACCGCTAACTTCAATGGGTGGCAGGCACTTCTTTAAATGCTTTGCTGAATCAGGGCTTGAATGACTTACGTAAGATCAGAGCTGGGAATTGGAACCCAGTTTTTCTGAGTCACGAGCCATGGCATTAACCACGCGACCAACCTTCCTTCTTTAGCTCTAATTTTCTCCATCAACGAGGCGCTTATTACAATGAATTTTCTGTGCGTGTGTTGTAAGAGCGATTAGATCTGCAAACCAACACACCCACCAACAGGATCATGTGTCAGTGCCTGCACTGCCCTCACGTCTCCATCGAGTTCAGTCCTGCAGAGACTGTAACTAATGATTTTTCTCCCTTGGCTTGAAGTCAGTGCTGATTCTCTCACACGCACATACCTGCGGTGTACATGTGTCTCGTTAACACAAAGTGATCCACAGATAATGGATTTGTAAGAGAGTGGTTTGACTCACACACTGCATTTGTATCTCCAGGAGATCAATACCACCGAAAACAAGACCATATGTGATTTCATTGGCAATTTCCCACCCCCATACACCTCTTCACATTCTTTTTTTAAAGGGTGTGATTCTAATTTGTGAGATTCTGATCTTATTATTGGGGATTGGTCCAAAACCCACTGAAGTCAATGGGAAGACAATGAGCATTGGCATCAAGGGATTTAAGCTCAGATCTTTCATGAACAGGCCTCTCCATAGTTTATTATTAATTATTATTATTATTTGTAGGGTGAGTGATGCTTTACTGGCATGAAGGGGCCTGATCCTGATCTCACTTACACTGGATTTATCCCCGTGTAACTCTATTGACTTCCGTTGAGTTACTCCTGTTTTATGACTCAGTCCTGCAAGGTGCTGAGCACGTCTGAGGGATGCTGAGCGCCCTCCATTCCCATGGACATCCATGTGATGTCCTGGAGGCAGTCAGCAACTCTCAGATGACCTCCACGCCTTGCAGGATCAGGACCCCAGAGGAGATCAGGCCCAAGTTGCCTGCCCGGTGGAGCTCATGGAATACCGACAAAAGGAAGGGAGTTGGACAGTGACGCAACGCATAGTCATGGGTGGTGATAAAGCTCAATTCACGACTTGTCTCTATGGGAGGGGGGTGCACTGGTGTAGCTCCACTGGTACGAATATCTAGGGGGTTGTAATGAAGGGGGGACCTGTAACACACACTCACCAGTGGGTTAAATAGAGACACGACAACAGCCTAACAAGCAAGGCACGCTGCACCAGTCCAGTTATTTTCAACACTGGGATGGTGCATCTATACCAGGGGTAGGCAACCTATGGCACGTGTGCCAAAGGCGGCACGTGAGCTGATTTTCAGTGGCACTCACACTGTCTGGGTCCTGGCCACCGATCTGGGGAGGCTCTGCATTTTAATTTAATTTTAAATGAAGCTTCTTAAACATTTTAAAACCCTTATTTACTTTACATACAACAATAGTTTAGGTATATATTATAGACTTCTAGAAAGAGACCTTCTAAAAATGTTAAAATGTATTACTGGCACGCAAAACCTTAAATTAGAGTGAATAAATGAAGACTCGGCACACCACTTCTGAAAGGTTGCCTACCCCTGAATACTATGGGGTTGCATTGGTGCAGAACAACCCAGTGTAGACAAGACCTAATTACAGCCAACGTTTGGTTTGGAATTTTTAACCCTGAGTTTCCTGACAATAATTTCCCCTCACCTGCTAGTTAACACTGCTGTGTTATTCATTGTATTGTCATAGCAGTTAGAGGGGCGGCTGAGCTCAGGGCCCCTTTGTGCTAGGTGCTGCACAAACACAAAGTAAGAGCCAGTCTAAGTAGATATAACAGGAAGGATGCATTAGCCCCATTTTACAGATTGGGAGCAGAGGCACAGAGAGATTAAGTGATTTGCCGAAGGTCACATGGGCAGTCTGTGCCTAAACCACAGGGACAGCCTTCCTTTCTAGGGGCACTGGCTTTATAGGAGTTTTAGAAAAGCTGCTTTATAAGGAGGAGCTTAAAGGCCTAGGCGTGGGCTCAGTGGCCAGGTCAGGGAAGTGGTTCCAGGGTGGAAGGAGTCCCAGTGAGAGTGGGAGCAAGAGGAGATCACACAGACCAGCACCCCTATAACTGGGTAGTGTTTTTATGCAACCTCAGCAGACTAGGATATAGTCTATACGGTATGTCTACACTGGACACTAAACCTGGCTCTGACTCAGGTTTGAGCCCAAGCCCAGCTTCCGTTCACATGCAAATCAGTCTGACTTCGGTCCGCAAGCACTCAGGACTGGCGTCCTAGGACCCTGCTTAGGGGGATGGGTTAGAGCCCGAGTCCTGCTGTGCCTTGGGTCCAAGCCCTGTCATTGTGCAGTGTGAACACAGGCCAAGCTGGAGACCCGAGTCAGAAGGTCTGCGCAGTGCAGTGTGGATGTGTTAACATGACCATGAGATCGGGTCCAGGAATGATAAACCCAGGTTTGCAATGCATTGTGGATGCTCCAGCATGGGCTTGGAAATACCGAGTCCACCAGCCTGGGTCGCATGGAGCCAGGCTTAGCGTGCGGCGTAGATGCACCTGTAGTGGCCTCTGCATAACAGTGCTTAAAGTGGGCTGCTACAAGGAACAGTCTCTGTCCCGCTCCCCTTCCCCAGCCCTCATTCTATTCCATGGGGGAGCCGAGCCGCAAAGCAAAATTGACAAGATTGCCATCCTCTGAAGGTCTGTTTGAAATGTACAGTCTTTTTGGTGGCGTTACAAACCATATGCTTTTGTGTGTCTTTGTGCTCTTGCACGGCCCCGGGACAGAAACACTGAATGAAGCGGCTCTAACAAAGTCTGGGCTACAATTCCACCAATCAAAACTGCATCCGAGTAGAGGTGGGGGTCAGATCGGGGGGGGGAGGGGGAAGACAGTGTCACTTTTACAAACTCTGCCACAGAATAAGCTCTACCCACATTAGATACCACTGACAGCAGAATGCGCAGAGGTTCAAAATACAAGCACACAAAATCTCTGGGCTTGGCTCCCCACTGGGTACATTTACACTGCAAAAAAACCCAAACAAACCCCGCAGCAGTGAATCTTAGATCCAGGTCACTTGACTCAGGCTCATGGGGCTCGCATTATGGGGCTCAAGATAGCAGTGTAGACGTTCCCACTTGGGATAGCTGCAGCTACACTAGGGCTTTTGCTGCTTGGCGCTCTGAGTGCCTTTCCCAGACCCGAAGAAGAACTCGGTGTCGTTCAAAAGCTCGTCTCTTTCACTAACAGAAGTTGGTCCAACAAAAGACATTAGCTCACCCACCTTGTCTCTCTATCAAAACAATCACACCCGTAGTTGACATCAGTGTACCAGCAAAAACTTCTGGTGTAGACCTGGCCTCAATTCTGGAGAACAGAAGGCCTCAGGAAAGAAGGCACTGTACTACTCCAAGCCCTAATGTAGGCCCAGTCTGTACTGGGGATGTGTCTGGGTTACAGTGACGGGTGACCAGTCTTTGGTATAGCTGACTACACCAGTGCAAATGTCTAATGTAAGCAGACAAAGCTGCTACAAACGGTGATTTACACCTGCTTGACGAATCTCAGGCCTGCTCTACACTAAAAAGCTAGGTCGACCTCGCTATGCTGCTCAGGGGTATGGATTTTTCACACTCCTGAGTGGTATAATTAAGCCAGCCTCGCCCCCAGTGTAAACAGCGGTAGGTCAACAAAAGAATTCTTCCTTCAACCTAGCTACTACTTCTCCGGAACATGGTTACCTACGCTGAAAGGAGAACCCCACCCATCTGTATAGGTGGTATCTACACTGAAGCATTACAGTGACAGAGCATAGTGTAGACACTTGCTACAGCAACGGCAGGGAGGTTTTCCATTGGTGGAGTAAATCCACCCCCTCGAGTGGTGGAAGCTAGGTGGATGCTTGAAGAATTTTTCTGTTGACCTAGTGGTGTCTATATCAGGGCTTAGGTCAGCTTAACTACATCCCTCAGGGATGTGAATTTTCCATACCCCTGAGTGACATAGCTAGGTCAACCTAAGTTTTAGGTGTACTCCAGGCCTCAGATACTTATATGGTCCCCATAAGCATAGATTTGAACACCTCACAAAATGTATTTAACTTCTTCGCACTGCCCCTGAGGTATTATCCCCATGTTACAGATAGGAACTGAGGCACAGGGAGACCAAGCGACTTATCAAGGTAACACAAAAAGGCTGTAGGCAAACAAGGACTTCAATCCAAGTCCCAGGCTACTGTCCTGACTAGTGGACTGCTTCGCTTGGGAAGATGCAGTTCCTAGACTGATGGAAAAACCTCTTCCGTTGGTGTAGGTTATGTCTACACGACAGGGTTATGCTGCCACAGCTACTGTGCAAAAGCTATGGCTCTCTAATCCCTGTAGTGTAGACAGGGCCTTAGATTGTTCCCAAAGGGTCAACAATTACATCAGCAGTTTGCTGTATCAGTTAAATATAAGCCTGAAGGTTTAGACAAGACCGAGTCAGAAGGAAGGGCGCAGACAAATAAGTGGCTTCAAAAACAGCAGCTTTCCCTTCACTCATGTTCATACAGCACCTAGCGCAATGGGGTTGTGGTCCGTGACTGAGGCTCCTACATGCCACTGCACTACAAATACTAAATCATAAAAATAATGCTCCCCTCAGGGCTTTTTTATTTTTTTCGCCATTTGGGCCCAGATTCCCAAACCAGGGCCTCATGGGTGGCAGGTGAACCCCCGATTCGGGGAGGCTAGCCCCCTACCCCACCCCCCTGTTCGAGGCCCCACCCCTCACCCGCTGGAGCCAGAGTAGCCCCAAGACCCCCACAGCGGCCCGAGCCCCCGTCCCCGGGCCCTGAGCCATAGGCCTGCCCGAGCCGCCCCGGGCTGCCAGATACCCTGAGCTCTGGGTCACTGGCCCAAGTCGAGCCCCTACCAGCTTCGGAGGAGAGGCGGAGCGAGGGCAGGACCTAGGGTGGAGTGTGGGCAGGGCCAAGGCCTGGGTTTGGGGAGCCTGAGCCTCCCTTGGCCTGTTATATCTGCTTCCCATGTGGGGCCTTGAAGTAGTAAAATATAAAGTAGAACATCTCCCCGGAGGTGAGGTTCTGCAATTTTTTTCATACAGATCCTGGAAAACTTCACAGACAACCAAGGTCTCATTTGTCCCTCCTTCCATATCCCTATTGAGGCCAAGCTCCCAAGGAGATTTACAACGGAGTTGCCACTGGCTCAAACTAAGGACTGTAGCAGTGAATCTGGCCCATAGTATTGCAGTTGGGAGAAAAAGACTTCCTGCTACACAAATGACTGCTCACCTCCTCCACGGTCAATCAAACATGCGTCGTCTACGAAGGACCATTGTGCCAGCCAGGGTGACCCTGGTTGGTGGCATCACACCAGGCATTGTGAAGTGCAGTTCCCAGATCTGGCTCAATCCTGCGAATCCACACCTCTCTGGAGCAGCCCCATGGGCAGTGCCAGGAGGGGTCAGAGCGGAGAGTTTGAGAGCATGGGGTGCTGGAGTGGTTTTGTCCATCCGGGCGACATGGCCAAAGAGCCTGCTCTGCTGCTTTTGAGTATAATGAGCGGCGGACGGGAGGCCAGATCTTTGTGACCTTTCGCGTAAAGTCAAATCACTTTGCGCTCAGGATTTGGCACTGACAGCACAGGTGGAAAGCCTCTAGCCACTCCAAGTCTGCCTGGAAGAGGGGCCAGGATTCTGACCCATGGGGCAGTACAGGTTTGGGGCATTTCACACTGGGGCTTTGCTTTGCTGGGGTTAGCCAGAGGCAGATTAGGGGTTTGTGGGGCCCTGGGCCAGAGGAAGTGGGGGCCCTCCCCACCCCCTCCACCTGCAGTCCCCCCGCCTGTCCCCCCGGCATTCCCCGGCAGGAGCGCCAGGTGGGCAGAGCGGGTTGGAGTGTGACGGCGCCCATTTTTCCAGTGGGCCACTGGACACGGGCCCCATTGACCCAGGGGCTAATCTGCAGAGGGCAAAAGATCTTGAATTTTAAAAAAAGAACAAAAATAAGATCCATGTGGTGATTTAGCAGTTTTGCCTTAGGTTTATTTTAATTGTCAAATCGCCTTTCTAGCCCTGGCTGTTTGGGTGAATAATCGGAAACAAGAAAAATCCCCAAATATCAGGACTGTCCCTATAAAATCGGGACATCTGGTCACCCTAGGAAAAGCCTGAGCCCTGCCCCTCCTAAGGAGTTAGGTGCCGATCTCCACTCTGGCTTCACAGCTGGGAATCTTCTTGGAAATAAAAACAAAGGGGAGGGACAAAATCTACTTTTAGCCAATTGGTCAGGGCATTCCCCGGGGGAGGTGGGAGACCTGCCTTCAAATCTCTGTTCCACCGGAGTCATAGCAGGGATTTCAAACCACATCTCCTGGGAGAGTCCCCTAACTCCTGGGCTATAGAGTCATTCTCTCTCCAGCCTAACAAACATTAAGTATTAAATTAAAGATAAATCAGAGTGGAACAGTGTCTACAGGCGAGACTGAGAGAGACTCATCCTAGAATACCCTGCAACTGGGTGGTCAAGGCACTGCGGTGGAGGATGTAGTCTCTAGTCCCTGCTCTAAATCAGGCAGAGCAGGGCTTGAGACGTGGGCCCATATACCGTGAGTGAATGGCCTAGCCGCTGGGCTATTGGGACACCACCCAGCCTCCAGAGAGCTCCCAGCTGTAGTTTGGGCAGGGTAGGACCAGACTGGGGTGAGACAGGCAGGGGGATGCTCAGTTTGTGACTCCTGCCAGAGCTTAGGTGTGAGCTAGGACACCGAGCAGCGTGGCAGTGTTGGGATTTAGGCAGTTTTGTGCATGCAGAAACTTAGATACCGAGGGACTTTAGGTGCCTACAGGGTTAGCCAGCAGCTGAGCAGGGGTTTTGAGGATCTCAGTGGTGTCTAAGTGTTGGTCTGTGGTGCCTAAAGTAGCATTCAGGTGCCTAAATCCCATTGTGGATCTAGCCCCCTGAGCATCTTCCAGTAGGGCGTTAAGCTACATGACTAACATCTGTCACGTGTGGTTCATTTTCTCTCTCATCTTCTCCTCTCTACTATGGTAATCGGCTCAGTATAAGAACCCGGACAGGCAACCGATCAACTGCTAGGAGCCTGCACACAACCGGCAGTATAGGCGGCCCTAGCTTGACACGTCTTGCAGACCCACTTCATTATAGAAACCGTAGGGAACAGCTTTATTTAACACAGAAAGAAACAGTGCCATCTTCTGGCTAAATCCCAGCATTGCCAGAAAGCTGGAGTCAGAGTCTGATCTCCTTTGCACCAAAGCCAATCCAGAGTCATTCCATTCATGTCAGTGAAGATCCTCACCAGTGTAAATGAGACCGGAGTCTAGCACTCAGAGTCTAGTAAAGGATGGGAACAGGGCTGAGTTAGTGGATCAGTAATAGCCTCCACACCTCCGTATGAGCAATCTGATTCATGCCTTGCATGCACATCCATAGTATCACTAGTGTATGTGGCATAGGGCAATGTGCTGAAGGCGGTAGTGCTAAACAAATGACAGGTCCTGGCTCTGCTGGAGAGCTTAGAGACTGCAGCGGTGAGGTGCTCATCTCCACAGGGTGTGGCAGAGGCTGAAGACTTTTGAGCTATTCCTTTAGGGAACAGAACGGGCTTACGAGAGTAACAGAAGAGCTGGGGCTCCAGGGAATTACCCAGTTGCTAACATATGAGCAGTCACCCATAAAGGGATTTGAAATTGGGATTGTGTCCTCTTTGTCTTATTTCTGATGCATAACAAAGTGCTGGAAGGGTATTTTTTGTTGCGTTTGTCCCCAGAAAAAAGGTTTGGGGTTTTTTAAATTCTTTTTTTTTGCTTGGTTTTTTGGCTTTAAAAATGCCAGGAAAATGAAGTTTGGTCTCTCCTGATTTTGCAGGCGGAGGATGGACATTGCTAACTCTCACACCTAAACTGAAGAAGAAGGGTTGCTGAATCTTTATCAAAGGCTTCTTTTCTCCACAAAGTTACTTAGTCATTAAAGCTAAATAAGCGCTAACCAAAACAAAAAAACGGGCCTTATAAGCAGTCTGACTAAAACCCTCACCCGCTCCCATTGTCTCAGGTTTCACTCCCAGGGCTTTGATGATGTCATCATTTCACTAGCCTCAGAGAGTCTCTGAAGTTATATGAGACCCAAATGGCTAATGCAAAAAACAAACTGAAGAACATTTTTAAAAAATCAGCAAACGTTTCAGACTTTCTTTATCCATCATAAAGAAGCAAAAAAGGGCACAGTGCCAAGGTTTTCCCCCAAAGTCACTTTTAGTCATTACATCACTCAATAGTTGACAACTACCATGAAAGCAAAGGCACTTGGTGCAGTATTGTGCTAGCTGTGCATGTGCATTATGCAGTCGTTTCTATTATTCCTGTCTGGACTAATAATGGGTTTGATCCGGTGAGGTGTAGAGGAATCTCTTGGGCTCAGTGATGGATTTTTCACACCCCGGAACGTCATAGCTCTGTCAACCTAAGTGGTAAGTGTAGACCAGGCTTTGTATCAGCATAGCTATTTCCGTATGGGAAGGGGAATAAGCTGTAACTTAAGGATATGTCTACACTACAGAGCCTACACTGGCATAGCTATGCTGACATAGCCCCCTAATGTAGACACTACATATGTTGACTGAAGAAGTTTTTCTGTCAGTGTAGGAACACCTTCTCCCCGAACAACGTGAGCTACATGGACAGAAGCACTCTATACTCGGGGGTTTTGTCGGCATACGGTGGTCAGGGGGTGGTTGTTTCATGCCCGGACTGCTGTGTCATGGGTATGCTGACCTAACTTTTAGGCTATGTCTAGACTTGCCATTTAAAGCGCAAAATGTCACTTTTTTGCGCTAAAACCGTGGGAGCATCTACACTTGTTAATGACTTTTTGCGGTGAAACTCAGAAGTTTCACCGCAAAAAGAAAACCACCTTCACGAGAGGTGTACAGTTCTTTCCGCTGTTCTTTTTGCACTGTTGTGAAAGTGAAGACACGTTCTACCTGTGTAAACACCTTTTGGCCTCCAAAGGATATCCCATAGTTCCAAAAGAGACCACTCTGGCCAGCATCTGCGCTGCTCTGATGCCAGGTAAACGGACATCCGCCCCTCCCCCTGTAAGCCCCGGGAAGTTTGAAACTCCCTTTCCCTTTGCTTGTAGATGTGGCGGGGAAAGCAGCCAGACAGCAGGGGTTTTTAAAAAACGCCGTGAAAGAAACAAGGAAGTAATGGGGCTGCTGGGACATGAAGCAGTGCATCACGGGGCACTGAGTGGGGACCCAGAATGCCTTCCACTTATCCTTCCCCCTTCCCACAAGACCTATCGAGAGAGGTGCACTGTGGGATAGCTGCCCTACAGCGGTGCTCTCATCCGCAATGGAAGTGCTGCTAGTGTAAGCAGTCTCTGACGCCTGAGGAATTGAGTACACAAACCAGCGCTTTTCTTTCACCGGTTCCATATCACCGGGGAAACTTACAGCGCAGAAACTCTGCAAGTGTAGACATACCCTTATGCATAGACCAAGCCTTATGCTGGCATAGCTTATTCCCTTTCCCATACAGGAATAGCTATGCTGACATAAGCACCTTTATACTGATATAATTGCATCCCTACTAGGGGTTGTACTGGGTATTTCAGTCAAAAAATCATGCCCCGAACAAACCAGTTACACCAGTACAAAAATCTGAGTGTACACCAAGCCCTAGGCCTGATCTACACTAAAAAGTTAGGTCAACTCAGTTATGCCACTCAAAAAAATCCACACCCCATAATGCCATAGGTAAACCAACCTAACCCCCGGTGTAGACCACGCTAAGTCAATGGAAGAATTCTTCCATCAACCTAGCTACCACCTCTCGGGAGGTCGATTAACTACAGCAATGGGAGAACCCCTCCCATCGGCAGAGGTAGCATCTACACTGATGTGCTACAGTGGCTTCAAATGTAGTCAAGCCCTTAGGCTTGGTCTATATGTAAAATTTTGCTGGCATAGCTACCTCAGCTGGGAGTGTGAAAAAATCGCCCTCCGAACCAACACAGCTATGCCAGCAAAGCCCTACCATAGAGACACGTTTACCGGCGGAAAAGTCGTCTTGCCAATGTAGCTTATTCTCAGAAGGGGAGTGTGCGGGATCTGTTGTAATTGCTTGTTCTTGGCACACAGGTGCAGAGCAGCTGCTGGCTTTACTCTTCATTTGATTGTATTTTTAATGTTGGTGCAGTGCCTCGAGCGGGTGCTATTTGGTCTATCGTGGGTGTGATTTGCAAGGCATTTTGAAAAGATTTTCTGTGTAGGCATGACTCTCCTCCCCAAGAGGGTGCTTAGCACCCACCGGCAGCCAAGCTCCCGCTCTCCCCCCAGCACTTCCCGCCCGCTGGTGGCCCCGCTGTTCAGCGGCATGCAGGAGGCGCTGGGAGGGAAGGAGAGGAGCGGGGACGGGGCACGCTCAGGGAAGGGGAGGGGGCGGGAAAAGGGGTGGAGTTGGGGGGTGGGGGAAGGGGGGTGTGTGGGCGGGAAGAGGGAGGGCAGCGGTGGGGACTTGGAGGAAGACGTGGAGTGGGGGTGGGCCTGGGGCGGGAGGGGGTCTAACACCCCCCGGGTAGAGATGAAGGTGGCGCCTATACTCCTCCCACTGATGTCAATAAGAATTTACCATTGACTTCCATGGGAGCAGAATAAAGCCAGAACTGAGCACTTGAAAAATCTACCCTATATATATATGTAAGGCCTTGTCTATACTAGAAAGAGTTTGCTGGCATAACTATACCAATATGGCTATAACAGCAAACCCTCATAGTGGAGACTCAGTTTGTACCAGCCAACCCCGACCCCACAAGCAAAATTAGACCTGGTCTACATCTAGAACTTAGGTCAAGCTAGCTGAGAGTTGTGACAAATGTCATGCCCTGTACGATGTATGTAACACCCTTGGGGTTTAGAGAGCACGGCCCCTTTCAAACCTTGTTCTGAGACAGAGGAAGGGCTGCTTGTTGCAGGTGGAGGTAGGGTGACCATCCGTCCCGTTTTTAACGGGACAGTACCATATTTAAGCCCTCTTTCAGGTGTCGCCTTTTTTTTTAAAACGGGCAAATTGTCCTGTATTTTCCGCTCCCCCGCTGGTCGGTCAGCGCAGCCCCAGCTGCACCTTGTTTGTGGCTGGCGGGTGAGTGCGGGCAGGTGGTGGCCGGTCACTGAGAGCACATGGTGGCCTCAGGCTGGGTGAAGAGGCGGGAAGAGGCGACGTCAGGTAGGAGGAGAGGCAGCCCTGGGGGTGGGGAGGGACGGGAGGGGTGTGTGTCACCCCTCCCAATGTGAAACCTAAATCACAGGTTCTCCGGGGGTGTCCGCAAGCCCTTTCAGGGGGCCACTAGGCACCAGTGCTGAAACTCAGAGCTTCAGCCCCAGTGCCCCCCCACAGGGCTCAAAATCCGATCCCCGGCACCCTCCACAGGGCTGAAGCCGGTAGCCCCGATCCCTGAAGCCCCGATCCCCGACGCCGCCACCCTTCCCCAGCTGAAGACGGGAATTGTGGGGTTGAATGCCCGAGCGCTGGCAACCCCCGCGGGGCTGAAGGCAGGAGCTGTGGGGCTGAAGCCCCAATCCCCGGTGCGCCCACCCCCCCTCACCAGGTCTGAAGTTGGATCACAGAAACCCCCTTGGGAGCTGCCACCCAATGTGCCAAGACTACTCCTGCTTCTGTTTTCCCTGCCAGCTCAGGACTCCAGCACCCCGTCTCGCTGAGCCAGACACTCCTGTCTGCTCTAACAAAGACTCAGGGTCTGAATCACTTGTCCCAAAGCTGCAAGTTTACCTGAAAACCAGCTCACAGGAGTGTGCTTGTCTTTAGCACTCAGATGCCCAACTCCCAATGGGGTCTAAACCCAGATAAATCCGTTTTACCCTGCATAAAGCTTATGCAGAGTAAACTCATAAACTGTTCGCCCTCTATAACACTGATAGAGAGATATGCACAGTTGTTTGCTCCCCCAGGTATTAATACATACTCTGAGTAAGTTACTAAATAAAAAGTGATTTTATTAAATACAGACAGTAGGATTTAAGTAGTTCCAAGTAGTAGCAGACAGAACAAAGTAAGTCACAAGCAAAATAAAATAAAATGCGCAAATCTATGCCTAATCAAACTAAATACAGATAAGTTCCTCACCAGTTCCAGAATGCTCCCTTTTACAGGCTACTCTCCCTTTAGCCTGGGTCCAGCAATCTCTCACAACCCCTGTAGTCTGTCTTTTGTTTCAGTTTCTTTCAAGTATCCTGGGGGGGGGTGGAGAGGCTCCTTCTTTAGCCAGCTGAAGACAAAATGGAGGGGTCTCCCCCAGGTATAAATAGTCTCTCTCTTGTGGGAGGAGACCCCCCTCCTCCCTCCTATGCAAAGTCCAGCTCCAAGATGGAGTTTTGGAGACACCTGGGCAAGTCACATGCCCCTGCATGACTCAGTCTTTACAGGCCGACGCCATTGTCCACATGGTATCTTGCATGTCTCCAGGAAGACTTCTTATGTGGATTGGAGCATTCCAAGATGCATTGTTCCCCACGTGTTTCCTGATCAGGTACTTAACCTGGCGAATTCCTTCCTAAGGAAGCTGACCAAATGCCTCCCGAAGCTTACTTAGAAACCAAGCAAGCATACAGCCCATATTCTTAACCTCAAGTAGAAAATGATATATATATGTACAAATAGGATGAATAGATATAGTAGACCATAACCTTTACGGAGATATGTTACCTGGCACAGGCAGCACAAAACATATTCCAGTTATGTCATACATACATTTATAAGCACCCCCTCCCCATAAAGCCTTATGGGGTACGCCGTCACAGTGGCCGGTCACTGAGAGCACATGGTGGCCTCAGGCTGGGTGAAGAGGCGGGAAGAGGCGACGTCAGGTAGGAGGAGAGGCAGCCCTGGGGGTGGGGAGGGACGGGAGGGGTGTGTGTCACCCCTCCCAATGTGAAACCTAAATCACAGGTTCTCCGGGGGTGTCCGCAAGCCCTTTCAGGGGGCCACTAGGCACCAGTGCTGAAACTCAGAGCTTCAGCCCCAGTGCCCCCCCACAGGGCTCAAAATCCGATCCCCGGCACCCTCCACAGGGCTGAAGCCGGTAGCCCCGATCCCTGAAGCCCCGATCCCCGACGCCGCCACCCTTCCCCAGCTGAAGACGGGAATTGTGGGGTTGAATGCCCGAGCGCTGGCAACCCCCGCGGGGCTGAAGGCAGGAGCTGTGGGGCTGAAGCCCCAATCCCCGGTGCGCCCACCCCCCCTCACCAGGTCTGAAGCTGGATCCGCAGGGCTGAAGGCCTGATCACCACTGCTGCCCCACAGGGCTGAAGCCCCAATCCCCAGTGTGCCCCCACCCGGGCTGAAGCCGGGAGCGGCAGGGCTGGATCCCGGATCATCCCCAGTGCTCCCCGTGGGGCAGAAGCCCCCTGAGCCCATGGGCAGAGTTGGGGGACATCAGAGATGTTGCCCCCCTAAACTGCAGTGGAAGTGCAGGGCAGTCCAGGGGGCAGCTCCACACCCCCCCATACCTCCTTCTCTCCCCGCCCCCTGGCCAGTTCAGAAGCGGGAAGCTGGAGCCGAACAGTGTGGAGCTGGTGCCATAGAGGCAGCTGTGGTATTCCCTCTTCTCCTGCTGGGGCAGGGGGTTGAAGCTACTCCTCAGCTCCCAGCCCCCTTTTCTCAAGCAGTCGGTAAGAGCCACAGGGATGAGGGACCAACTCCATGGCCGGCAGAGCCCTCAGGGAACAGGGACCGTAGGGGAGCCCTCCTGGCACACAGCCTCTAGCTACCCCTTCCCTGCACTCTGAGCTAGCCCCCTGCCTGCACACAGCCCCTAGCTACCCCCTTCCTGCACCCTGAGCAACCCCCCTGCCCACACACAGCCCCTAGCTACCCCTTCCCTGCACCCTGAGCTACCCCCTGCCCGCACACAGCCCCTAGCTACTCCTTCCCTGCACCCCTAGCTACCCCTTCCCTGCACCCTGAGCTACCCCCTGCCCGCACATAGCCCCTAACTACCCCTTCCCTGCACCCTGAGCAACCCCCCTGCCCGCACACAGCCCCTAGCTACCCCTTCCCTGCACCCTGAGCTACCCCCCTGCCTGCACACAGCCCTTAGCTACCCTTTCCCTGCACCCCGAGCTTTTTTCAAATGTTTTGAGCTGAACCCCCACCTTTGAGTTATAATTTTTGGTTGCCCCTCCCCCCGCCACAACCAAGACAGGCTGAGTGGCCTGCTGAGGTGAATCAGGGGTGGAGGTGGCGCTCCCTCCCTGGACCCACCATATGGAGCTGGCTTGAGCCCCGCTGGCCCCTGCCCCAAAAATAGAAGTCATACCACGCCTATGCCCGAGCCCCCCCACCCAGACCAGACCCCCAAAGTCTGCCTTCCCCCGCTGGGCCCTGGAGTTTTTATAGCATGTTGGGGTGGGGGGTGGGGGCTACTGCATAGTTCATAGAATCATAGAATAGAATCATAGAATATCAGGGTTGGAAGGGACCTCAGGAGGTCATCTAGTCCAACCCCCTGCTCAAAGCAGGACCAATCCCCAATTAAATCATCCCAGCCAGGGCGTTGTCAAGCCAGGCCTTAAAAACCTCCAAGGAAGGAGATTCCACCACCTCCCTAGGTAACGCATTCCAGTGCTGATAGTTCTGATTGATTGCCATTGAACTTGCTTGAATTTGAGCAATTTTACCAGGTGTCCCAGGTGTCTACGTCGATGCAAGCTACACCGGCCCTTGAAGAATTCCACCTGGACTTCAACAATTTCCACCCCACCATCAACCTCAGCCTGGACCAGTCCACACAAGAGATCCACTTCCTGGACACTACAGTGCAAATAAGTGATGGCCACATAAACACCACCCTATACCGGAAACCTACTGACCGCTATACATACCTACATGCCTCCAGCTTCCATCCAAGACACATCACACGATCCATTGTCTACAGCCAAGCCCTAAGATACAACCGAATTTGCTCCAACCCCTCAGACAGAGACAAACACCTACAAGATCTTTATCAAGCATTCGTAAAACTACAATACCCACCTGCGGAAGTGAGGAAACAGATTGACAGAGCAAGACGGGTACCCAGAAATCACCTACTACAGGACAAGCCCAACAAGGACAATAACAGAACACCACTGGCCATCACATACAGCCCCCAGCTAAAACCTCTCAAGCGCATTATCCACGATCTACAACCTATCCTGGAAAATGATCCCTCACTCTCACAGACCTTGGGAGGCAGGCCAGTCCTCGCTTACAGACAACCCCCCAACCTGAAGCAAATACTCACCAGCAACTACACACCACACCACAGAAACACCAACCCAGGAACCAATCCCTGTAGCAAACCTCGTTGCCTACTCTGTCCCCATATCTACTCTGGCGACACCATCAGAGGACCCAACCACATCAGCCACACCATCAAGGGCTCATTCACCTGCACATCCACTAATGTTATATATGCCATCATGTGCCAGCAATGCCCCTCTGCCATGTACATTGGCCAAACCGGACAGTCCCTCCGCAAAAGAATAAATGGACACAAATCGGACATCAGGAATGGTAACATACATAAGCCAGTAAGTGAACACTTCAATCTCCCTGGTCATTCTAGTACAGATTTAAAAGTCACTATCATTGAACTAAAAAACTTCAGAAACAGACTTCAAAGAGAAACAGCAGAACTAAAATTCATTTGCAAATTCAACACCATTAATCTGGGCTTGAATAGGGACTGGGAGTGGCTGGCTCATTACAGAAGCAGCTTTTCCTCTCCTGGAATTGACACCTCCTCATCTATTATTGGGAGTGGACTACATCCACCCTGATTGAATTGGCCCTGTCAACACTGGTTCTCCACTTGCCAAGTAACTCCCTGCTCTCCATGTGTCAGTATATAATGCCTGCATCTGTAACTTTCACTCTATACATCTGAAGAAGTGAGGTTTTTACTCACGAAAGCTTATGCCCAAATAAATCTGTTAGTCTTTAAGGTGCCACCAGACTTCTTGTTGTTTTTGTAGATACAGACTAACACGGCTACCCCCTGATACTTGACACCGGGTTAGGAGCCGTCCTGTATCAAGAGGGCAAGGGCAAACTCCGGCCAGTAGCTTTTGAGAGTCAAGACCTCACACCCCCTGAGAGAAACTACCCTGCTCATCAAGTGGAGTTCCTGGCATTAAAGTGGGCCGTGGCAGAGAGGTTCCATGACTATCTGTGGGGCCAGGTTCATCATAAAGATTGATAATAACCCTCTGACATACATCAAGACAATAGCAAAATTATCCATAGTGGGGCACCGTTGGTAAGTGCCTATGATTTCACTCTGCCGTACCGGCCCAGGCGAACAAACATGGATGCAGATCCCTTGTCTCATAGGCCTCACACTAAGGATTTATCGCTCATTGATCGGATGAATGCGGGGACCCCTGAACTGAGAGGAAGTCAGTGCCTATGTTCCAGCGCCCCTGTTGGGAACCATGTGAAACAAGTTCTTCTGTCTGATTCCACGTCAGTGCGAAGATTGGAGGTAATTTTTGAAGATTGTTTGTCAGCACTGCTTTCCGATTTAAAAAATGCCAAATACATGTCTCTTGCCAGGGCCGGCTCCAGGGTTTTTGCTGCCCCAAGCAGCCAAAAAAAAAAAAAATTACGATTGCGATCGTGATCTGCGTCGGCAATTCAGCGGGAGGTCCTTCGCTCCGAGCAGGACTGAGGGACCGTCTGCCGAATTGCCACCGAATAGCTGAACGTGCCGCCCCTCTCCGGAGTGGCCGCCCCAAGCACCTGCTTTCCAAGCTGGTGTCTGGAGCCGGCCCTCTCTCTTGCACTGGATGAATCAAGCGATTTAAGTGACACTGCCCAGCTATGGCCGTTTGTTGGGTTTTATGGTGGTGAAATTTTCAAGGAAGAATTTTCGTGCTTAATACCACTAGAAACCTATAGCACGGGAGAGATCATTTTTGAAAATGTAAAAGGCTTTTTTGAAAAAAAAATGGTTTAGATTTGCAGAAAGTAAACTTGCTTGTTCCCCCCGTGACAGGGAAAGAGAAGGGCTTTGCTTCACATTTGGCAGCCTTCATCACTTCACTGCGTCATTCATCCATGTGTCCTGTGTGGTTAGTTACCTGGGGACTTGAAAAAAAACAATGGGTATTGTGATGCGATCAGTGAACTACATATGCTCAACTTCTAGCTTGCAATATCATCTTTGTAAAGCTCTTTTACAAGACGGTTCTTTTACAGTACAGTGACTTGTTGCAGCACAACAATGTTCACTGGTTAAGTAGGGGGCCCGTGTCCGTGAGTTTTCATGCGCTTCAAAAAGAAATAATAGAATTTCTTTCAGACCACAAGACCAACAAGGCTTGCGCGTTCCTGGAATTTATGAATGATGTCCCCTCTATGTCACAGGTAGCTTTTTTGTGCAATATGACTGGTCATTTGAATTCCTTCAACTTGCAGCTCCAAGGCCGTGCAAGCAGTGTTGGGGATCTGTTTGAAAAAGTGTGTACTTTTCAGAGGAATTTTTAAATCTTTCAGACAGACTTCAGAGGAAAGATCTTGCACTTTCCCACATTGAATGTTGTTGCTACAGGTGAAACATCTATGAAAATGATGCAAGAATCCCTAAACAATCTGATTGAAAATTTTAAAATGTGATTTGAGAATTTTAAAATTCCAAAGGATTTGCTTTTATTTGTTAATGATCCATTTGCTGGCTGTGCCAATGGACCTTTCCCTTCTGAAGCAAAGAACATTCTTGATTCAATTGGTGAAGGTGCCTTTCAATTAGAAATTGTAAGGCTCCAGAGCTCAGATGTCTTGGAGGCAAAAGTCTGAGAAGTGGGACTTTGTGATTTCTTAGACTCAATATGCTGACCAGTTTCAGAATAGCCAGAATCTAGCCATCTAGCTTTTAATGATATTCAGATCAACATACTTCTGCGAATCTGGGTTTCCTACCATGAACATTATAAAAAAACACAACACTGCAATCACCGGACATATGGACATCTTTACCAATGCATGCACCTTGCCCTGAATCTCCTACAATCCCCTCTTCACAAGCTTGCCAGAGATCGTCGATATCTCCTCCCCCATTAGTCACAAACACAGGTGATAATGTTGATTTATAAACCTTGTTAAAAGATAGAAACACTAATACTTATGGTGCAATCAAGATCTTTATTTATTGGCAACTGAAGTTTTCCGGGAGGGGAGGGGGAGGAATCAGCCTTCTGTGCAAATGGCCCGCCTCTTGTTATAAAATTCTCAGATCGGCCCGTGGATACATCTAATTCAGTATCACTGGGCTAGGGGCACCATCAGAAGCCATACCCACAGTCTATTCAAGTTTTACTAGAGTTCAGGACTCTCATTTTCCCAGACTGAAGGATCAAGATGTGTAGCACACCCAGCAAACTGATCCATGGATGATGATGGAAAGGCCACGAGGGCACTACAATTACACATAGTTAGGTGGACCTAACCCCCACTGTAGAAGTCTGTGGAAGAATTTGTCCATCAGCCTAGCTACTGCCTCTCGAGGGGGTGGATTTACTATAACAATGGAAAAATCCCTTCCGTCACTGTAGCAAGTGTCTACACTACAGGCTACAGCGATGTAGCTGCAGCGGTGCCACTGGTAGTGTGGACATACCCTTTGGTACACCCACAAATGCACAATCGTTTTGCTGGTATAACTGCATCAGAACTGCAGGCATTTACTGGCACTGCTATGTCAGTCAGGGATCACACCTCTTCAAGCCCCTGCCTGCACCAGTGGCATCAGAAGTCTGTAGTGTAGACGTCGCCTCAGTATAAAGTTACATTTTCCTTTCTTTCCTCAGCTGCAGTTCAGTAGAGAATAGAATCATAGAATATCAGGGGGTTGGAAGGGACTTCAGGAGGTCATCTAGTCCAACCCCCTGCTCAAAGCAGGACCAATCCCCAACTAAATCCCTAAATGGCCCCCTTAAAGATTGAACTCATAACCCTGGGTTTAGCCGGCCAATGCTCAAACCACTGAGCTAACCATCCCTTCAGGAGAGCAAGGCTTATCTACAAACACAAGTTGTACCATTTTAACTGTACCCGTCCAAGTTGTGGTGGCCGTTATACCAGTATAAATGTGCTTGTAGCAGTATAGTTTATACATTAAAAAACCCCACACCCCCTAACTGACATAGTTATACTAGTACAAAAAGTGTATTGACCAGGTCTCAGCTCATTCTTAAGAACCAATTCTTCCTTCCCCCAGGCCATCACAAGTGTATCATGGGGTTTGGGAGTTCCCAAAGAATATCTCACAGATAGCCTTAGATCAGTGGTTCCCAAACTGGGGTTCGTGAACCCCTGGGGGTTCGCAGAATGTTACAGGGGGTTCGCCAGAAAAATTTCACTAATGGCGGACAGAGGACCCAGGGCATTGGAGGCAGCAGGTGGGATACAGTTGCAGGGCAGACACCCCAAGCCCCATGGAGAGCAGGGCCGGGCAGTTGGGGCATCCATCACACTGAGGAAATTTAAACTTAAATCCCTGAAAATATTCATTTTTAGGAGGGGGTTCACGAGATTTCACAATTTAGTGAAAGGAACCACTGCCCTAGATCTAAATATGTTACACAGTTTTACTAATTTGTCTGATTTTTTGCATTTTGATCAGATTCATTTTTTCAAAAATTTGAAATGGCGATGACTTTTTTCATGAAAAGTCATTATTTTTCATGAAAATTTTCTACTTTAATTTGTCTCCTTTCTCCCCCATTTCTCCAGTCAGTGGCATGTTCTAGACAAAAAAAAAAAAAAACTGATGGCAATTACTAATAATAACCATCAGATCAGGATCTGTGAATAGTTTCTACAATGCTTGAAAATTGACATTCCTTTGTGTGTACAAATGTTTAATTTTTGATTGTGGCTGTGACTTTAAATACTAAGAATGTATTTAACTCTTTCTATATTCAAAGTGCTGTGAAAACATTAATTAATGAATGGAAGATAATTAAAGGGTATTAAATATGTCTTTTCAAGTATGGGAACTAATCAACTTCCTTTGAAGTGTTCTGAAATGCACTCTGCCCAATGCAGGGATCTTAAGTATCTTTCTAATGTTAAATGAATTTTCTTTAACACTGATTGGGCAGTCGCCCCCTTGTTACCAGCAGCTACAATCAAGCTGTCTTCCTGACATGTGTTACACTGTATGTCTAGGACACAGGAAATAGGGTTTGAAGCTCACAGCTAGGAGCAAAAGCTAAAATTGAGGATTTAATGAAGCTGGGATTGAGTAGCTAGGGTGGTTCAGTGAAGCAGTAAATGCAAACACATTATCACCTGAGAACTTGCTCCAATTTCACACCAATTAACTAGGAATGAGAGAGGAGGGCTTGTGCTGGATGCAGAGATGGCTGATAAGCTGAATGGGCAGAAGTGGTTCATACGCATTTTGTGCCAAAATGAATTTCTTTTAGATAACACCAAGTTCCAGCAATTCTGTCTTCAGGAGAGAGCATGTAGTTACTGGACCAGCTTTTATTAGCAGATATTTAAAGAATTTGTAGAAATTGGGATGCCCCGGAAGAGATGTAAGGGTGGAAAGTAATAAAGCAATTGCTGCTAATCTCAGCAGTAGGACATATACCAGAGGGCTGGGAAGTTTCAAAGGAAACACCTTGTGAAAAACAGAGAAAAAAGCACAATGCAGAGGAATTATCAGGCTGATTCAGGTCTCTCTGGAAAGCCATTTGCCTGAAGGCCCAAGTCCCTATGTAATCTGCTTCAGGCCTTGAGGTACAGAGTTTGTCCCTGATTCTAATCCAGTTCGGAGAGCACCCAAAGCCATACACAGGTTGTGTGACTTGCATTGGTCTCACTTCTGTCTCAGGTGCAACCACTTGGAAACCTTGATTGACATTTTAGTAAAAAACTCCAGTGTGCCCGAGGAATGTGCTAGCTCATGGCCATTTCCATAGCCAGGGTCCAGCCCATGGAATCCCTGTGTACCTGTCCTGCAAATAAACCAGAGACTTCAGTTTCTAGAGCGTTTGATATGGCTGTTGCTCATGAATATTCACAAAAGGGGACAATCTTGCACAAGTACCCCTGGGATGACTCAGTGGAGAAACATGAGCCAACGGAGCCCGGCCCAGATCCCAAAGCTATATAGGCTCGTAACTTCCATTGAAATCAATGCAAACCTGGCGCCTAAATAGCTTTGCAGATCTGGGCCTAAACCCATTAGCTAGAAGCAGGACCAGACTCATAAACATCTGATATGAACCAACCACTGGAGGAGGACAAGTATCAGGGGGTAGCCGTGTTAGTCTGTGTCTACAAAAACAACAAGGAGTCTGGTGGCACCTTAAAGACTAACAGATTTATTTGGGCTTAAGCTTTCGTGGGTAAAAACCTCACTTCTTCGGATGCATCCCACGAAAGCTTATGCCCAAATAAATCTGTTAGTCTTTAAGGTGCCACCAGACTCCTTGTTGTTTTTGGAGGAGGACAGACAGCCATGCTGCGTTAATGTGCGTTACACTTCCCTGCCCACCCCAGCATGGGAAACCTCATCCTGAGCATCAGAGCTCCACAGCAGTTCAGATCCCTTTAGGGGTCCTCTGTAGGGAATGAACCCAGAACCATGGGCTCTAAAAGCATGGGCCTCTGCTGTGCTTATCCGGCAGATTCCCGCATTCTGGTTGCTCAGGAAACAGTGTGGTTAGGCAGGAACATGACCCTATCAATAGTATGGGTGTAGAAATAGCTACAAATACCTCCCTTTACGAAAACCGTGATAAATGTCCTATCTCATATACTGTACACAACTCGGTACTCCAGCGCCTGTGTGAATCCACAGTGCCATTCCCATTGCAGTCTGCAGCCTGTAATTATCTTAATGGTAACAATTAAACTATTGAGATACGTGTGATGGGTTCACTGCGCATACACTAGGCAATCCCCAGGAACATGCAGAGCCAGCAGGAGTGTGAAGCCTGGAAGCTCAGTCAGAGCTGAGGGCAACTTTCTGGCTGGCAGTTGTTACTAGTTTCAAGTACCTGCAGCGCTCCAGAACGGTGCCAGAGAGAGGGCTGTGATGACAGACGCATCTCTGAACAGAACAGGTACAGCGAGAGCTGGCTAAAGCTTCCCTGTGTTGCCCCTATCACTGTGCCCTGGAGGGGCTATATTTCCACGGCGGGAGCAGGGGTAACTCAAACCCAACCCCGTTCAGCCCTTGTCCTCTCTGCTAACTATTTATAGGAATTTGGCAAATTGATCAAGCACAGTTTTTAATTCTGTTCTAACCCTCCCTGCCCTCGCAAAACCTTGGTTTAAAACCCTGTTGAGGCTACTAAATGGCTGGCAACTGTCATATTCTAGAGACAAGGTGGGTTTATATCGTATAAGATCGTTTATTGGACCAACTTCTGTTGGTGAGAGAGACGAACTTTCGAGGATCTGAAGAAGAGCTCTGTGTAAGCTCGAAAGCTTCTCTCTCTCACCAACAGAAGCTGTTCCAATAGATTTCAGAGTGGCAGCCATGTTAGTCTGTATCAGCAAAAAGAACGAGGAACCCTTGTGGCACCTTAGAGACTAACAAATTTATTTGAGCATAAGCTTTCGTGGGCTAGAACCCACTTCATTGGATGCATGCAGTGGAAAATACAGTAGGAAGATATATGTATATATCATGTTCTTTGTGTGTATATATACACACACAAAGACCATGAAAAAATGAATGTTGCCATACCAACTCTAACGAGAGTGATCAGTTAAGGTGAGCTATTATCAGCAGGAGAAAAAAAAAACGTTTGTAGTGATAATCAGGATAATCAACTGCCAACCGTTGACAAGAAGGTGTGAGTAACAGTAGGAGAAAAAATTAGCATGGGTGTCTGCCTTGCATACTTCCCTAGCCCCAGTCACTGTAGGATCTTAGGGTGGGATTCATAAAGGGACTTAGGCATTGCAATGCTGAATGTCATGGCACCTAACCCTTAGCACCTAATAGCACTGCGATCCACAGAGCCAGTTAGGTGCCCAGGCTCCCTATACAATGAGTGGGGAGAGAGAGAGATGCCAAGGATGTGATCCACAAAGGCCAGCACGCTAGGGAGGAGCCACCTAAGCTAGCCAATGGGAGATACCGACAACAAGGGTGTGTGCTAAGCCCTGCCCCTCTCGGAAATAGGCAGGTGAGTGCTCCACCCACTGGATCAGGCCCACACATGACTTAGGCAGCCAAACGTCTCTCTGTCCCAGGTTTGTGAATCCCGCCAGGGCTTGAGGAGGGAGATAGGTGTCGGGATGCACAGAGTGAGGTGGCAGGGCACAGGTTCAGAGACAGCAATGTAGGCGCCTAGGGAACTTCTAGTTTGAAAATGTAGGTGCTGAGTGAATTTAGGGGCATACAGAGTGTTGTGGGAGATTTGTGGATCGCAGTGGAGGCAAAACTGACCATAGGCACCTCAGTACCTTCATGGATCCCACACTTAGCGCCTCACGTTCTTTAGTGCATTGATCCTCCCCACAGCCTTATAAACAGGGCAGTGCTATTGCCCCTATTTTACAGAAAGAGGACTGAGGCACAGCGAGGCTAAATGACTCATCCAAGGTCATACAGAAAGTCTGTGGCAGAGCACAGAACTGAACACAGGTCTCCTAAGTCCTAGGCTAGCATACTAACCAGTGGACAGTCCTTCCTCTCCTATCTTAGCCTTTGATTGTAAGCTCTGTGGGACAGGGATCATCTTCTTGTTCTGTATTTGTACAGCACCTAGCACCATGGAGTCCTGCATCCATGACTGGGGCTACTAGGGGCTAGCACAATAATAATAATTTCTATTCTGTTTAGGTTCTTATACCATCGCTGTGCCAGCCCAGCGCCTGTTTATTATTTCCTATTTATATTGCAGTACTAGTCAGAGAGCCAGCCAGGAGCCAGGGCCCCATTGTGAATGGTGCCGTACAAACATATATGAAGACATGGTCCCTTCCCCAAAGAACTTTACAACTAACAATAAGGAAATGAATAGCTAAGGACATCATAAATCTCCCACTGGCCACATAATAAACTGGTGTTGCCAACTCTTGTGAGTCTTGCAATATTGAGTGTTTTTCTCAAAGCCCCAGCTGCTGGAGTCATGTGAGAAACCCAGCTTTCATTTGTTTGTTAAAAAGAGAGTTTCTGGTTGCTGAGAAAAGCTGGAAAATGTGAACCCAGAAGGATCAAAAACTAGAAAGCAGATTAAAACAAAAAAAAAAAACAGAATTCTTTATTTTTTAAATCTCGTGCATTTTAAGCCAATCTCGTGATTTGTTAAACACTGGGCATTAGCAAATCTGCTGACACAGAGCGCCAGCTTCTCTGCTCTGATCCAGCCCCTTTTCACTGCCTCAGTGGCACAGAGGGGCTGTAAAGCTGGTGGATCCTCCAGGCTGGGGGAGCAAAAGGGAGTTTCCAGCTAGAGTAGAGCCAGCCAGCACCCAGGCTCCCTCATCGGGAGGCCATGACGAGGGAATAACCACAGCCCTACGGCTCCAGGGCTATACTGAGCTAGTGTATTACAGGTCTGAGCAGCGAACTTTAGAGCAGGCTTGAGATGTAGAACCAACCAGGGAACTACAGCCGGTCCTTATGCAGCTGCACCTGGTGAATGCTGGCTGAGAACACAGTACAAAGAAATGCATATTTCATCACAACAAGCAGATCTCTGACTCCTGGGTTGTCTGGGGTTCTGTCTCAATGTATTTACCTAAACAACAAGGAGTCTGGTGGTACCTTAAAGACTAACAGATTTATTTGGGCATAAGCTTTCATGGGTAAAAACCTCACTTCTTCACTTACCTGTTAGAATCATAGAATCATAGAATATCAGGGTTGGAAGGGACCTCAAGAGGTCATCTAGTCCAACCCCCTGCTCAAAGCAGGACCAATTCCCAACTAAATCATCCCAGCCAGGGCTTTGTCAAGCCGGGCCTTAAAAACCTCCAAGGAAGGAGACTCCACCACCTCCCTAGGTAACGCATTCCAGTGCTTCACCACCCTCCTAGTGAAATAGTGTTTCCTAATATCCAACCTGGACCTCCCCCACTGCAACTTGAGACCATTGCTCCTTGTTCTGTCATCTGCCACCACTGAGAACAGCCGAGCTCCATCCTCTTTGGAACCCCCCTTCAGGTAGTTGAAGGCTGCTATCAAATCCCCCCTCATTCTTCTCTTCTGGAGACTAAACAATCCCAGTTCCCTCAGCCTCTCCTCATAAGTCATGTGCTCCAGACCCCTAATCATTTTTGTTGCCCTCCGCTGGACTCTTTCCAATTTTTCCACACCCTTCTTGTAGTGTTATCAGTGGCAAATACTGATCAATATATTTATGGACTGGTAGAATTTTTTAAATAAATAACCCATGATTGCTGTTTGTTTGGAATAATATTGTATGTGTAGTTTCACACTGTAAAGCACTATGGATTTAAGGTAGAATTACGTCCATATATGGAGTTGTGCCTGATCATTACATGTCACTAATGTGCACCTATGTTATTTTTTATATTAATTTCCAGAAGGCTTTGATGCTGTGTGTATATTTTGAGCTTGCTGATGAAAGGTGCATATGTTGTGATCAAATCTGCATTTCTTTGCATGTGATGAGAACGAAGTGCATGTGTGTACCGTGAGCAGGGGAGGATTTAATTTAAGCACATATTTTTAACAGTGAGGGTGAGTAACCGTTGGAGAAAACTACCAAGCAAAAAGTGGTGGATTCACCATCTCTTGACGTCTTTAGGTCCTGCCTGGATGCCTTTCTGGAAGATATGCTTTAGCCAAACACAAGTTACTGGGCTGTATTCAGGGGTGACTGAGTGAAATTCTATGTCCTGTGATACACAGGAGGTCAAACTTAGGGTGACCAGATAGCAAGTATAAAAACTGGGACGAGGGGTGGGGGGTAATAGGTGCCTATATAAGAAAAAGCCCCCAAAATCGAGACTGTCCCTATAAAACTGGGACATCTGGTCACCCTAGTCAAAATAGGTGGTCTAAAGATCTCTTCTCACCTTAAAAATCTATGAAACTATGAAAGAGTAAAATCTTAAGGTGGCACAAACTTAGCACAATATGTGGGGCTTGTATCTTAACACTAGAGTATCCCATTAATTTTCTTTACCTGGTCGCTTTCCCCACAAAGGATATGTATACTGGTGAAACTGGCTTTGTCTCATGTTCTGCTTCTCTCCTGCTGCACAAAGGGAAACATACAGCTCCAAAAAGGCCTGCCTGCCTCTCTCTATGCAGACAGAAAGGGCTGGGTGTCTGTGCTTAATTACACCCTGAAAGAACTGCATTTAAAAGACAACAGTGAGGTATTTAATTAATACTTATCATTAGCACATGTAGGAATGCCTAGCAGCAAATTGCAACAACAAAGCAACTCCATTTTATTTTATTCACTTGGGATAAATTAATTTAAAAAATGAGTAAGTAACCCATTTGCACCAGATTTGGGAACCTTTGATGCAGTGGGACCACTCCGAAGAGTAAGTGCTGTGTGAAGGTAGTAAGTATCTGTGGGATAGAGCCTCTAGATTGTCAACTCTTGAGAATAAGAGCCCGGTCTTCATCTGTCTATTTATCTTTCTATCTAGGCAGTTATATTGTGTTCATCACCACCATAGCATCTGAGCACCTACTTGTCGGTAAATTACCTAGTACCCTGTGGGCACTATAAACAATAATTCAATTCCTAAACCTTCAGTACACAGTTTTCAAGAATTGGCCTATAATCCACCGCCATATTGCCTCCTTCTCTCCAGCCCATAAGGACAATGTTACCTAATTAGGATTAGGGTCAGAAGAACATTGCTCCACAGCCAGCCTAGGAAATGTTTTGAAAAACCGTATGTTGTGTCTCTAAAGATGGGTTTAGGGACCCCCAAAGTGGCATAGGCAGTGGAAGCTTTAATGCAAGGATGGTCCATTCTCCATGGCCCGTTCAGCACTTGGCCCCTCTGCTAAGACTGGCCAATAGGAAGTGCCAAGTGTGAGCAGAGCAGCTACACTGCAAAGAAAAACCCATGGCACCAAGTCTCAGAGCCCAGGTCAATTGACTCAGGTTGATGGGGCTCAGGCTCTGGGGCTAAAAATCACAGTGTAGACATTCGGGCTGATGCTGGAGTCTGGGCTCTGTAACCCAGTGAGTGCGGAGTCTTGGAGCCAGAACAGCTACAGGGCTATTTTCAGCCCTGTAGCCCAAACCCCGTGAGTCCGTAGTCCAGGCCTGCACAACACGCGGCCCGCGGGCCGCATGCGGCCCGCGTGGGCCCACTGTGCGGCCCGCGGGCAAGCGGTGGGGGGCGGTTTCCGGGTTCACCCCCTGCCCGGGGGGCCCGACCTCACAGCCCCGCGCGCCGCGCTCTGACTGCCCTGACAGTCAGAAGCGCGGCTGCCGGGTTCGCCCCCTGCCGGGGGGGGGGGGGGGGGGCAACCTCAGCCCCGCGCGCCGCGCTCTGACTGCCCTGACAGTCAGAAGCGCGGCTGCCGGGTTCGCCCCCTGCCCCGCGCTTCTGACTGTCAGGGCAGTCAGAGCGCGGCGCGCGGGGCTGTGAGGTCGGGCCCCCCGGGCAGGGGGTGAACTCGGAAACTGCCCCCCACCGCGGGCTGTGAGGTCGGCCCCCCCCCCCCCCCGCACACGCGTCGCCATCTCCCGCGCCTCCTGCCTGGCGTCCAGCGTCACTTCCAGGGCTGCTGAGGCGGGAAGCGCTGGCTGGGCAGGAGGCAGACCTGGTAAGTCCGAGCGAGGGGGGAGGCATCCGGCCTGGGCTCTAGCCGCAGCTCACGGGGGCTGGGGTCAGGGGGATGTCCGGTCAGGGGGATGTCCAGCTCAGAGGGGATGGGCTCAGAGCTAGGGGTCAGGGCTGCGGGGGGATGGGGTCGGGGGGGGGGGTGTCTGGCTCAGAGGGGCTGTGCTCGGAGCTGGGGGTCAGGGCTGCTGGGGGATGGGGTCGGGGGGTGCTTAGCTCAGAGGGGCTGGGCTCGGAGCTAGGGGTCAGGGCCGGGGGGGGGGCTGGGTTCAGGGGGTGTCCGGCTCAGAGGGGCTGTGCTCGGAGCTGGGGGTCAGGGCTGCTGGGGGATGGGGTCGGGGGGTGCTTAGCTCAGAGGGGCTGGGCTCGGAGCTAGGGGTCAGGGCTGGGGGGGGCTGGGGTCAGGGGGTGTCCGGCTCAGAGGGGCTGTGCTCCGAGCTGGGGGTCAGGGCTGCTGGGGGATGGGGTCGGGGGCTGCTCAGCTCACAGGGGCTGTGCTCGGAGCTGGGGGTCAGGGCTGGGGGGGGATGCCCAGCTCAGAGAGCCTTACCATGCTGCTAACCCCCGCCTCCCCCATCTCCCAGAGCCTCAGCGCGCCGCGTCCAGGAGCGGCCCTGGACAGCGCTGCAGCGGCCTGGCTCCAGCGGGACGTGAGCTCCCGCTGCTCGGCTGCAGCTCGCAGCCCCGCCCTCTTACCACACGGCTCTGAGCGGGAGGAGCTCAGGCCTCTCTGGAGCAGCGCCGCTGCAGCTCTGTCCAGGGCTGCTCCTGGACGCGGCGCTAGGATGACCAGACGTCCCGATTTTATCGGGACTGTCCTGATATTTGCTTGTTTGTCCCGCGTCCTGAACGATGTTCGGTCGGGACACTGGACAAACAAACAATTTTGCCCTCTGCTCCGGCGCACAGGCGGAGCCCGGAGGGGCTCTCACCCCCCCCGCCCCACTCCGCCTCCTCCTTCCCCCATTGGATCTCTCCCCAAATCCCTGCCCCCAGCCCCGCCCCGCCCCCTCACTGCCCCATTGGATCCCGAGCCGGGCCTGGGGAAGGAGATGCCCCTGTGCAGCAGCCTGGGCACACGGGCCATGGCCGGCCGGGGCCGGGAGCGCTGCAGTGCAGCGCGGCGGCTGCTCCAGCCCTGCAGCCCACGGGGCAGCACGGTGCGTCCGGGGGCAGCGCGGAGCGGGCAGGGCCCGGGTGGGCGGCGCGGCCCGGGGGTGTGGGCCACCCATCAGAGACACGCGGCGGAGAGGGGCTGCCGGGGCGAGACTTGTCCCAGACGGGGCGGCCGGCGTACAGGGGCGAGGAGCCGGTCAGGGTCCCCCAAACCGATAAACTTCCCCGCCGCTGCTGGGGAGCCCCGCACCTCTCCCGCTCGGCTGCGCTCCAGCGGGCCGGGGGGCCAGAGGCTCCGCGGGGAAGGCAGCTAATGCCCCCGGACCCTCCAACGGCTGGATGAGCTAATTCCCGAGAAGACCAGCAGGAGGCGCCGCCGGGGTGAGTCCTGCTTGCTTACACGGGGGCTGGGCGGCGCTGGGGGGGGGAGATGGGGTTCGGCGGGGCTGGGTGGTGCGGGGGGGGGGGGTTTCAGTACGGCCGGGGGGTTTCGGCCCTCGGCTATTTTCTTTGGAGTAATATGGCCCTCGCCGCTTTACGAGTTGTGCAGGCCTGTATTGGAGCATAAGCTTTTGTGGGTGAATACCCACTTCGTCAGATGTAGCTGAAGTTGACGTACTTAGATCGACTTACCGTGGTGTCTTCAGTGAGTCCCCTGTCGACTCCGCCTGCGCCTCTCACCAAGCTGGAGTACAGGAGTTGACGGGAGAGCGCTCGGGGGTCGATTTATCGCGTCTAGACTAGACGCGATAAATCAATCCCCGCTGGATCGATCGCTGCTCGTTGATCCGGCGGGTAGTGAAGACATACCCTTAAGACTCAGTGCTGTGGGTTTTTCTTTGCAGTGTAGATGTACCCTCGATCATGGAACTGGACTGACACCACCAACTCATTTACTATAAACTAGGGCTGTCAATTAATCACAGTTAACTCACGCGATTAACTTAAAAAAATTAATCATGATTAAAAAAATTAATTGCAATTAATCACAGTTTTAATCACACTGTTGAACAATAGAATACCAATTGAAATTTATTAAATTTTTTTCATATTTCTATGTTTTCAAATATATTGATTTCAATTACAACACAGAATACAAAGTGTACACTTGCTCACTTTATATTGTTATTTTTATTACAAATATTTGCACTGTAAAAATGATAAACAAAAGAAATAGTATTTTTCAATTCACCTCATATAATACCGTAATGCAATCTCTTTATCATGAAAGTGCAACTTACAAATGTAGACTTTCTTTGTTACATAACTGCACTCAAAAACAAAACAATGTACAACTTAGGGCCTACAAGTCCACTCAGTCCTACTTCTTGTTCAGCCAATCACTAAGACAAACAAGTTTGTTTACATTTATGGGAGATAATGCTGCCCACTTCTTATTTACAGTGTCACGTGAAGGTGAGAACAGGCGTTCGCATGGCACTTTTGTAGCCGGCATTGTAAGGTATTTACATGCCAGATATGCTAAACATTCGTATGCCCCTTCATGCTTCAGCCACCATGCCAGAGGACATCAGCTGATGACGCTCGTTAAAAAATAATGCATTAAATAAATTTGTGACTGAACTCCTTGGGGGATAATAGTATGTCTCCTGCTCTGTTTTACCCGCATTCTGCCATACGGGTAGTCTCAGATGATATAGCAGTCTCAGATGATGTAATATGTAAGGCCAAATTCTGCTCTAACTTACTACTTGGCCAGTCTTAGCAGAGGGGCCAAGTGCTGAACGGGCAGTCTCAGATGATATAGCAGTCTCAGATGATGACCCAGCACACATGTTGTTCGTATTAGGAATACTTTCACTGCAGATTTGACAAAACGCAAAGAAGGTACCAATGTGAGATTTCTAAAGATAGCTACAGCACTCGACCCAAGGTTTAAGAATCTGAAGTGCCTTCCAAAATCGTAGAGGGACGAGGTGTGGAGCATGCTTTCCGAAGTCTTAAAAGCGCAACACTCTGACAGAACAAGGTCTCAAGTTGCAGTGGGGGAGGTTTAGGTTGGATATTTGGAAAAGCTTTTTCACTAGGAGGGTGATGAAGCACTGGAATGGGTTACCTAGGGAGGTGGTGGAATCTCCTTCCTTAGAGGTTTTTACGGTCAGGCTTGACAAAGCCCTGGCTGGGATGATTTAGTTGGGGATTGGTCCTGCTTTGAGCAGGGGGCTGGACTAGATGACCTCCTGAGGTCCCTTCCAACCCTGATATTCTAAGATTCTATGATTCTATGATGCAGAAACTACAGAACCCAAACCACCAAAAAAGCAAATCAAACTTCTGCTGGTGGCATCTGACTCAGATGATGAAAGTGAACATGTGTCAGTCTGCATTGCTTTGGATCCTTATCGAGCAGAACCCCTCATTAGCATGGACGCATGTCCTCTGGAATGGTGGTTGAAGCATGAAGGGACATATGAATCTTTAACACATCTGGCACATACATATCTTGTGACGCCGGCTACAACAGTGCCATGTGAACACCTATTCTCATTTTCAGGTGGCATTGTAAACAAGAAGCGGGCAGCATTATCTCCTGCAAATGTAAGCAGACTTGTTTGTCTAAGCAACTGGCTGAACAAGAAGTAGGACTGAGTGGACTTGTAGGCTCTAAGTTTTACATTGTTTTATTTTTGAATGCAGTTTTTTTTATACATAATTCTACATTTGTAAGTTCAACTTTCATGATAAAGAGATTGTATTACAGTTATTTTATGAGGTGAGTTCAAAAAATACTATTTCTTTTGTTTTTTATAGCACAAATACTTGTAAAAAAACATAAATACAAAGTGAGCACTGCACACTTTGTGTTCTGTGTTGTAATTGAAATCAATATATTTGAAAATGTAGAAAACATCCAAATATATTTAAATAAATGGTTTTCTATTATTGTTTAACAGTGTGATTAATAACGCGATTAATCACGATTAATTTTTTTAATCGCTTGACAGCCCTACAATACACCAATGAACAGCTGCCAGGTGGCAATGACTTTTGGTCACGATTGACCTGCAATGGATTCATAGTACAGCTGCAAAGCTCTGTATCCTATTACTACCCTTTACAAGTTGCATGTCAGTATTGTACACATACACTTGTTCCACTCTAATCGATCCATGTGGCCCCTACTGCTTTCATTTGCCACTATTCTTGATAGGGGTCCATCCAGCATGTTGCTCCAAGACGTCATCTCCCATTCAAGTCAAAGGCAGTGTAAAGGCACTCAGCACCCCTTGTGGGAAGTGATCAGTATTTTGGGGGACAGGGCTCTAGCTGCAAAGAGGTTTTTCTCCTTGGAGTTTTTTTCAACCATATTTTTGGTCAAATTAATATTGAGGTTCTTGTGACCCCTGTGATTTATTACAGTTGTTACCAAATCCCTCCCTGCAGCATTGAAGTCTAAGAGCCAGTGGCTGAAAGTTGAAGCCAGCATAGTTCAAACTGGAAACAAGATGTCATTTCAGCCACAAGTTTTTGGGCTAGATGCAGAAGTCACTGTGTGAAATTCTCCGGCTGTGCTATTCAGGAGGTCAGACTAGATGAAGGGGGAGGGATAGCTCAGTGGTTTGAGCATTGGTCTGTTAAACCCAGGGTTGTGAATTCAGCCCTTCAGGGGGCCACTTAGGGATCTGGGGCAAAATCAGTACTTAGTCCTCCTAGTGAAGGCAGGGGGCTGGACTTGATGACCTTTCAAGGTCCCTTCCAGTTCTAGGAGATAGGATATCTCCATTTATTTATTATCACAATGGTCCCTTCTGGCCTTAAAATCAAATAAACTAAGAATAATATTCAGGCCCATCGCATCTGATAACAACACTCAAAAATACTTAAAGTTGCTAATACTGTATGCCAAGGTTACCACCACCAAAATCTCCAGTATTCATTTGGTGGCTAGAGCCAAACAAACATTACAGAAGACTGCCCTCTACTGGAAGGAAATATCTCTTCAGTCATGTAGTAGTTTGAGCTTTGAGGTTTTTTCATTTTCAGCCTTGGTTAAATATCTTAAATCAAAATGATTTTCTCTACCCATTCCTGCCACAAAATGGTTGTTTCTTCAGTATCCGACATCTGGGAGGGACACTGTGACAATGCTACTTGTTTCTAGAACCAGTTGAATAATGGGGTGAAAAATAGATGTCGCAAATATATTTGTGATTAAGTGATTTGAATGATTCATTGCTATTTGTGTGTTTGTGCAAGTCAATGTATTGGATGATCACTGGTATTCATGAAAATATTTGCCCTGGAAGTTTACTGAGGGCCTTATTCATGATAATAATTCATTATTCGATATTTATCATCATTTTTTCCAGTTAAAAAGTTTCCACAGACTGAAAATAATTCATCCAAACTATTAGATGAATACGTCTCTGTATCTTATATATTTATATGGCCCCCGTTACCACAGTATCTGAGCATCTCACAACACCCCTCTGAGTTAGGGCAGTGTTATTATCCCCATTTCACAGATGGAGAACTGAGGCACAGAGATGGCAAAACAGCAGGGAGTAGCGAAATCTGGATCCTGTTCCTGGCTGTTTCCCTGATTTCTTCTGTGATCGAAGACAAATTGTTTAATGTCTCCGGCCCAGATCCTCAAAGTTATTTAGGCTCCTAACATCCATTGATTTTTTTTCAGGGGAAGTGAGCATCCCAAATGCCCTTGAGGATCTGGACCTACATGACTTTTCCAGGATCATACAGGAAGTCTGAGACAGGACAGAGAATTGAATCCAAATCACCCAAGTTAGCATCCTAGACATTGAACCATCGTTCCCTTTCAGTAATAATAATTATGATTATTAATAATAACAAATCCACCGGCAGAACTGAAGAACGGTTTGCTTACACATCTCATTTTTCTTTCCACCGATATTCTCACAGCTCTATTTGTTCACCTCTGCTACTGATCTACCTGGGTAATTAGCTATCTTCACTGCATTTTTTTTTTCCTCACTGAGATGGACCAGATTTGCAAACTTTGCATTTGGATGCAAACCTGGGATAGATTTGATTAAATAGGGGTTTTATACCCATCATGAAATGGGTATAAAACCCATCATGAAATGACCAAAGATTAAGGGCTAATTGATTACTTGAACTACATGCCCACGCAGGACAAAAATGGAGAGAAAATCACGAGGTGCTACATTAAGTTCAGTGGAGTAAAACTGGTGTTTAGATGGGCATAAATGACAGAGGAATCTGGCTATAGCGCTCAATGGAGTTACCAGGCTGTTTAAGCATGAATAGTGGTAGTATTAATAGTGAGTTACCAGATAACACTTTTAGTGGAAAATAACAACTTAGAGGTGAACAAATTATCAATAACGGGGAAGGGCGTTAAGTGGATATTTTGATTATTTAAAGAACAAAACAATTGTTCATTCAGCACTGAGGGACAGATCTAAATCATTGACTTCTGATACGCTGATTTATGCTAGCTGGGCATCTAGCTCTAAATTTTTATTTCAAAGGATCTGGGGCCTGCTTCTTCATGGCACCACTCCAGTTTTATAGAGTTATTCTGGCATGAATCTGCAGTAACACAGCGGTGAATTGGCCCAGCCGTGTTTGACGCCAAATGTGTTCAAAGCCTGTTTGGCAAGGAGCTGGGCTTTTATGTGATTTTCAAAGGAACGGGCTAGAGCGCCCGCGCGTGATTGTGAAAGGGATCAGGCAGACTCAGCTGTCCCTGAACTCAGCTGGAATTGCAGATCCCAGCACCTCGCAATAGTGAAGGGTAAGTCAACACTTAAAATGCTACATCAGCGCAGCTGTAGCACTTCAGTGTAGACCTTCACTAAAGCGACGGGAAAACCTCGCCCATGGCCGTAGTTAATCCACCGTCCAGAGAGGCAGTAGCTAGGTTGGAATTCTCCCACTGACCTATTGCTGCCTACGCCGGGATTTAGGTCTACTTCACTATGTCACTCCGCGGTATGGATATTTCACATCCTGACTGACAGAGCTGGGTTTATCTAATTTTCCAGTGTAGACCTGGTCAGAGTCTTGAGCCTGGTCTACACCTAACCTTTGGTCAACCTACATATGTTGTTCAGGGGTATGAACAATTTACACTAGCGGTGGGCAACCTGCGGCAAGTCAGGGTAATCTGCTGGCAGGCCGCCAGACAGTTTGTTTACATTTGCATGGCCGCCCGCAGCTCCCAGTGGCCTTAGTTCGCCATTCCCGGCCAATGGGAGCTGCGGGAAGTGGTGGACAGCATGTCCCTGTGGCCCGCACTGCTTCCCACAGCTCCCATTGGCTGGGAACAGCGAACCGCGGCCACAGGGAGCTGCAGGCGGCCGTGCAAATGTAAACAAACTGTCTGGTGGCCCGCCAGCGGATTACCCTGATGGGCCACAGGTTGCCCACCACTGATTTACACCTGCAAGACATAGTTAAGCCAACCTAAGCCCAGTGTAGACAGCACTAGGATGACAGAAGAATTTTTCCATTAACCTAGCTACCATCTCTCAAGGATGTGGATTAACTATAGCGATGGAAGAATCCCTTGTGTTGCTGTAGCAAGTGTGTACACTATGGTGCTGTGGGTGCACAGCTGCAGTGCCATAGCTAGGCCATTGTCACATCTGTAGTGTAGACATATCTTGGGGAAGAAAGAAGGGGAAGGGGGAAAGTTCTCTGCATTTATTAGCCAGGCAGAGGAAGTCAGTAAGAGGCAGCCAAAGAGCTAGAAGCAGGGATTTCAGCCCAAGCAAAGTTCTCATCTTCTCTTACAGCCTAAAAAATCCCATGCTTATTCACTTCACAGCACTTACTTTTAACCTGCCAAATGCCACCAAATCTTAAAACTAATCCTCCTACGATGGAACTTATTTTGACGTTGAAAGGGGATATTTTCCCCTCAGTGTAATTATTCCCATTTTTTTTGTTTTTAGTTATAGGATATTCCCCAAAATCTATGACTTGTAGAGGCAGCTCCCCAGCTCACTTACACATTGTGTTATTGTACCAATATATACATATATGAAGTGCTATTAAAAGAGCTGAAACTGCAATCCCTAGGCAGGGGGAAATTCCCATTTCCCATTCATTTCAGTGGGAGTTTCCTGGCAAAAGAGCCTGCTGGGGGATTTGGTCAAAGGTTTCAATGCAGCTGGCAATGCAAGCTTGGAAGCTAACTAAGATCGCTGTCACTAGGCATTGTACCACGTGTCCGATCTAAAATCAGGCTAATACTGGTCGAATATTATTTGCCTAATAATGAAGTTCCCAAGCTTTGCCATTATTAGTTGCATGCATTATTCAACTAACTGCACTTCAGGTAGGCCAGATGTACACCTAAAACTTAGGTCGTCTTTGCTATGTCACTCAGGGGGTTGAAAAATTCACACTCCTGAGAGCTGTAGTTAGTTGACCGGAGCCCTAACCAAGACCCCACTAAGTCAATGGAAGAACTCTACCCCTTGGAGGTGTGGATTAACCACAGCAACGTAAAAGCCTCTTTCATCACTGCAGCGAGTGTCCGCACTATGGAACTCCAGCAGCACAGCTGTAGCACGAAACCTGTGCCCCTGTAATGTCTGTCGTGTAGACCTAACCTCTGGCACTGATCAGAAATTCCATGCCTTTCACTCAGCTTGGGCAAGGAAAACAGATGAGTCAGTTTCACGCATTTCTAGTTATTTCACCTTCTGGTTCTCATGCACTAGCACAATCACTAGGCTGCAAACTCTGCAGTGGATTGTTTAAATACACACAGACCTCTTTACACCCCATCCCCTGTTTTCATCAGAACTTTTACAAATAATGGGAAACACAAGGTGACTGAGGTCATATCTTTTATTGGACTTGGACCAACATATGTTGATGAACCAGACAAGGTTTCAAGAGCTTGTCTCGTTCACCAACAGAAGTTGGTCCAGTAACAGATATTATCTCACCCACCTTGTCTCTCATATCTTGGGACCTCATCCTTACATTCCTTCATGCTGGTCTATCTATTTCAGGCTTTGACATGTTTTTTTTTTAAAGAATAAAGCACTGAAACACCTCTTCCAAACACTCCTTTGCTATCTTCACCAGGAGACAGAGCAGAACCTCATGCTACTGCCTCATAATTGAGCTGAGGAATGCAGTCACAT
Source organism: Emys orbicularis (assembly GCF_028017835.1). Taxonomy (NCBI): domain Eukaryota; kingdom Metazoa; phylum Chordata; order Testudines; family Emydidae; genus Emys; species Emys orbicularis. The sequence goes on along the minus strand of NC_088687.1, from coordinate 132,155,016 downwards.
GACACTCATAGAATCATAGAATATCAGGGTTGGAAGGGACCTCAGGAGGTCATCTAGTCCAATACTCTGCTCAAAGCAGGACCAATTCCCAACTAAATCATCTCATCCTTCTTTACCAGACCTGAGAGTCTTGAGCATACCAAGAGGCATGGCTCAGGCTACTTCACCAGCTCTTTTGAGGGGATGGCGGGCCCGGAGGCTGTGCATGCAGAGTGGCCTTAGGGGCAATGCATTTGGGATGTTCTACAACACCAAAGGCTCAATTCAGGAAGGCCTCCCCAGCTGCAGGAAAGAGTCCAGCGCACGCTTAAGACCTACTGAAGTCAATGGGAGTTAAGCACAGCACTTGCTTTCCTAAATTGGAGCCAGAGAGCTAGGAGGAAGAGAGACCAGACAAATGGACAGTGTTAGGGATCCCTGCAAATTTATAAGGAAACCTTGTGTCAGTGTAGGACTGGGGAGATAGGGGTGTTACTAGAGCATTGACCGTGTTGTGCATAGACACAAATTATGTTTAGAGCCATCAATGCCTCTAACTCAGAAGGTCTCAGAGGAGACTGTGTGCTGGTGACTACTATTGCCACTACTACTGTATACGGAAGCCTTATGTGAAATACCTCGACTGTTGAAACAAACTGGTTTGTTTGTATATGGTTTTCTCAATGGGAGATGTCAGTCCGGCTCAGGGATATAGGACGGGGCTGATTGCGCTGCGTTAGGGTTAGAGAACTGTGTTTTGGAAGCCGATGATCCTCTGCTGTATTATTCCCCATGATGTACATATTCAGGTAGCTGAGGACCGTGGGAACTTTGTACATTAACTGCCATGGGTTATTAGCTTTCTTAAAAATAAGATGCATTAACTAATAAGAGCGTTCTCTCGCTTCCAGTTTGGATTGAGGGGAACCGCAAAACCTCTATAAACCAGGTCAAAAGCCAAAAGATCCATTTTCTCACTAGCATTAAAGGTCACCCAAGATTATATTTATGAGATCTCTTCCTACCAAGAAACTGTTTAAACCTTGAGAATTAGCAAATGTGCCAGAGGGGGCTCCACCCCCCTCTACCCCAGTCATTATCCCAACAAGAATACCTCAGTCAGGATGTATAGTGCCTTTAGGCGATGCACAAGCCATCTATCAGTGAGACAGGAACGCAAAGCCCCCCCCAACATGCCCACGGCAGTCACAAGACCCCAAGTGCTGCACTCGTTTGTTTACACTTGGATATGGCAGATGGGCCCAAACAAAAGGTTCCTGCTAGTGTTTTGCCATAATCCATCTCCATTAGGTGGACTGCTAGGATGACACTTCCTAAAGCAGAGCAGGATAGGAATGGTAGAGACATCTGAGAGCTTCTTTTGACTGGTCTGCCCCTGAAATATGCACAGCACTTGCTTTTAAGTCATTTATCATAGGCTAAGAGCAGTGACAATATTTCTGACACTTGCGGAGATCACATTATTCTTGAGTAGCAGCTGGGCTACATTAATCTGCCATCGCCTCCCACTGAACTATGTTCATTTCTTCACACAAAATGACAGGCCTGGACCATGATGAGCCAGGGCTGACCATAAGCACCAGCAATGCAAGTGATTGCTTGGGCCCAAAGCTTTTGGGATACACACTTGCAACAAACAGGCTGGCCTGCTCTCCTGTTGGATGAGCATGAGCAGATGGAGCATCCCCACCTGATCCCATTCCACTGAAGTAGCATGGGGCCCACGAAGGGTAACCAGGCCTGTGCAGTTCTAAGGGGTTTCTTCTGCCAAACAATCAGCTGTTAAATGCATCACTTTAATTCCGCCAGTAGATTAGCAGCCACTGATGGCCATCACTAATAGACCCCACCTTACAAAGGAAGTCTTTGTTGTAAAGAGAGATTGGAGCTGTGGTTTTGGTTCTGATCTAACATCCCAGAACTTGGGAGATAATTGGATCTGGCTTAAAAGTTTGAACTGGATCCTCTCTTTTATAGCGGACAGAACCTGTGCAGCACATGCTTCTCCACTGTCAGGGCAGCTCTTATGCTGGTGTCCCTGTGCTGGAGGGCTGAGAAGAGCTCGGCACACAGAGCCAGGAATGTAGCCTGGCACATCGCAAAGTTCTGCAGCCGCTGCTCGTCATCCCAAGCCTGCATTACGATGCGGTTGTCAGTCATTACCCCGGTTGGCGGGCAGGATCATAGAATCATAGAACATCAGGGTTGGAAGGGACTTCAGGAGGTCATCTAGTCCAACCCCCTGCTCAAAGCAGGACCAATCCCCAACTAAATCATCCCAGCCAGGGCTTTGTCAAGCCTGACCTTAAAAACCTCCAGGGCAGGAGATTCCACCACCTCCCTAGGTAACGCATTCCAGTGCTTCACCACCCTCCTAGTGAAAAAGTTTTTCCTAATATCCAACCTAAACCTCCCCCACTGCAACTTGAGACCATTACTCCTTGTTTTGTCATCTGGCACCACTGAGAACAGTCTAGATCCATCCTCTTTGGAACCCCCTTTCAGGTAGTTGAAAGCAGCTATCAAATCCCCCCTCATTCTTCTCTTCTGCAGACTAAACAATCCCAGTTCCCTCAGCCTCTCCTCATAAGTCATGTGCTCCAGACCCCTAATCATTTTTGTTGCCCTCCGCTGGACTCTTTCCAATTTTTCCACATCCTTCTTGTAGTCTGGGGCCCAAAACTGGACACAGTACTCCAGATGAGGCCTCACCAATGTCAAATAGAGGGGAATGATCATGTCCCTCGATCTGCTGGCAATGCCCCTACTTATACAGTCCAAAATGCCGTTAGCCTTCTTGGCAACAAGGGCACACTGTTGACTCATATCCAGCTTCTAGTCCACTGTAACCCCTAGGTCCTTTTCTGCAGAACTGCTGCCTAGCCATTCGGTCCCTAGTCTGTAGCAGTGCATTGGATTCTTCCATCCTAAGTGCAGGACTCTGCACTTGTCCTTGTTGAACCTCATCAGATTTCTTTTGGCCCAATCCTCTAATTTGTCTAGGCCCCTCTGTATCCTATCCCTACCCTCCAACATAACTACCACTCCTCCCAGTTTAGTGTCATCTGCAAACTTGCTGAGGGTGCAGTCCATGCCATCCTCCAGATCATTAATTAAGATATTGAACAAAACCGGCCCCAGGACCAACCCTTGGGGCACTCCGCTTGATACCGGCTGCCAACTAGACATGGAGCCATTGATCACTACCCATTGAGCCTGACGATCTAGCCAGCTTTCTATCCACCTTATATAGTCCATTCATCCAGCCCATATTTCTTTAACTTGCTGGCAAGAATACTGTGGGAGACCGTATCAAAAGCTTTGCTAAAGTCAAGGAATAACACATCCACTGCTTTCCCCTCATCCACAGAGCCAGTTATCTCATCATAGAAGGCAATTAGGTTAGTCAGGCATGACTTGCCCTTGGTGAATCCATGCTGACTGTTCCTGATCGCTTTCCTCTCCTCTAAGTGCTTCAGAATTGATTCCTTGAGGACTTGCTCCATGATTTTTCCGGGGACTTAGGTGAGGCTGACTGGCCTGTAGTTCCCCGGATCCTCCTTCTTCCCTTTTTAAAAGATTGGCGCTACATTAGTCTTTTTCCAGTCATCCGGGACCTCCCCCGATCTCCATGAGTTTTCAAAGATAATGGTCAATGGCTCTGCAATCACATCCGCCAACTCCTTTAGCACACTCGGATGCAGCGCATCTGGCCGCATGGACTTCTGCTCCTCCAACTTTTCTAAATAGTCCTGAACCACTTCTTTCTCCACAGAGGGCTGGTCACCTCCTCCCCATGCTGTGCTGCCCAGTGCAGCAGTCTGGGAGTTGACCTTGTTCGTGAAGACAGAGGCAAAAAAAGCATTGAGTGCATTAGCTTTTTCCACATCCTCTGTTACTAGGTTGCCTCCCTCATTCAGTAAGGGGCCCACACTTTCCTTGACCTTCTTCTTGTTGCTAACATACCTGAAGAAACCCTTCTTGTTACTTTTAACATCTCTTGCTAGCTGCAACTCCAAGTGTGATTTGGCCTTCCTGATTTCACTCCTGAGTGGTCTCAGTGCCGCTAGAGGGGACAGAACACCACACTCAGGAGGTGTGTGAGTTACAATCCCACCAGTCAATGCTGGTTTCTCAGGCTCCACTGTTTGCAGCTGTTATGCGAATGTCATCACTAGCCTTGACTTGGTTCTTGCTAAATCCCACAGCAAACTGCCCTCCAGGAAATCGTCATGTTCCTCACAGGTCTTCCAGCAGCTCTGCAAATAGGAGAAGGCATCCTGTGCTTGCAATGCTCATGACAACAGTGCAGACCTGTGCAGGCTCCATGCTTCTGTCAGAGATAGTGGCCAGCGACAAATCCTGCACAGGTTCATGGGATTTTCAAAATAGGAGTGAAAATTATGGCCTAGAGGTGGCATTAGGGGGTGCAGAAAGTTGCAGGATGGGAGCTTGACCCTGCAGTCCCAGCCATCCCTGTGCAACTTGGCCCCATCATGCATTGCCAGAACTTCCCAAAAGTCAGTGCACTGGATGGTGGTGAGTTGCACCCTGGGATACTTACCCATGGTGCACCACACTGTGAATCAATACAAGCGCTTCTGGAGAGTACGCACTGTGCCATGCAAGGGGCCAAGTACATACACGCACAAGTGAAATATTAATTAATGTGGTGGCTTTATGCCCATGCAACTTGCATTGGCAAAAGCTTGTAGTGTAGACATGCCCTATGTTATTCTCTTATTACTATAATTCAGAACAAAAGAATCAAATTACCAAACGGACTAATTTTTCAATTAATTTTAACTCAAGCTAATTGACAGATTTATTTGTAAATTCCCATACAATTAAGTAGAGTAATTCTCTGAATCAAGAAAGCACTTCACATGGGCTTAAAGCAAACTTTTAACTGCTTTCCGGAATTGGGGTCCAAGCGCAGTAAATTGGGGGAGGATACACTATATTAACAGAGAGGTGGAATCCCTGTTTTAGCTGCAAAACTCAACTAAATCTCATCTGGAACCAAGACCAGGACCTCCCTAGTTCTAATTCCAAACCAACTCCACATACTCCCACGCTGACCAAAAAAAAAAATCTGTCCAGCTGCCAAAGCTTCCAGCTTCCAACCTGAAATCTTCAATGCAGTTATACATTGTATAAGTTCCTGTGAGGGAGTTGGCTGATGTGATGGCAGAGCCATTGGCCATTATGTTTGAAAACTCGTGGCGATTGTGGGAGGTCCTGGATGATTGGAAAAATGCAAATATAGTGCCCATCTTTAAAAAAGGGGAAGAAGGAGAATCAGGGGAACTACAGACCGGTCAGCCTTACCTCAGTCCCTGGAAAGATTATGGAGCAGGTCCTCAAGGAATCCATTTTGAAGCATCTGGGGGAGAGGAAGGTGATCAAGAACAGTCAACATGGATTCACCAAAGGCAAGTCATGCTTGACCAACCTGATTGCCTTCTATAATGAGATAACTGGCTCTGTGGATATGGGGAAAGTGGTGGACATGATATACCTTTCAGAGTAGCAGCCGTGTTAGTCTGTATCCGCAAAAAGAACAGGAGTACTTGTGGCACCTTAGAGACTAACAAATTTATTAGAGCATAAGCTTTCGTGGGCTACAGCCCACTTCTTCGGATGCATATAGAGTGAAACATATATTGAGGAGATATATATACACACATACAGAGAGCATGAACAGGTGGGAGTTGTCTTACCAACTCTGAGAGGCCAATTAAGTAAGAGAAAAAAACTTTTGAAGTGATAATCAAGATAGCTCAGTACAGACAGTTTGATAAGAAGTGTGAGAATACTTACAAGGGGAGATAGATTCAATGTTTGTAATGGCTCAGCCATTCCCAGTCCTTATTCAATCCTGAGTTGATCGTATCTAGTTTGCATATCAATTCCAGCTCAGCAGTCTCTCGTTGGAGTCTGTTAAAACAGACTCCAACGTTTTTCATTAATGATCTGGATGATGGGATTAATTGCACCCTCAGCAAGTTCACGGATGGCACTAAGCTGGGGGGAGAGGTAGATACGCTGGAGGGTAGGGATAGGGTCCAGAGTGAACTAGACAAATTGGAGGATTGGGCCAAAAGAAATCTGATGAGGTTCAACAAGGACAAGTGCAGAGTTCTGCACTTAGGATGGAAGAATCCAATGCACTGCTATAGGCTGGGGACTGACTGGCTAAGCAGCAGTTCTACAGAAAAGGACCTGGGGATTACAGTGGATGAGAAGCTGGATATGAGTCAACAGTGTGCCCTTGTTGCCAAGAAGGCTAACGGTATATTGGGCTGCATTAGTAAGAGCATTGCCAGCAGATTAAGGGAAGTGATTATTCCCCTCTATTCGGCATTGGTGAGGCCACATCTGGAGTACTGCATCCAGTTTTGAGGCCCCCACTACAGAAAGGATGTGGACAAATTGGAGATAGTCCAGCAGAGGGCAACGAAAATGATTAGGGGGCTGGGGCACATGACTTATGAGGAAAAGCTGAGGGAACTGGGTTTATTTAGTCTGCAGAAGAGAAGAGTGAGGGGGGATTTGATAGCAGCCTTCAGCTACCTGAAGGGGGATTCCAAAGAAGATGGATCTAGACTGTTCTCTGTGGTGGCAGATGACAGAACAAGAAGCAATGGCCTCAAGTTGCAGTGGGGGAGGTCTAGGTTGGATATTAGGAAAAACTATTTCACTAGGAGGGTGGTGAAGCACTGGAATGGGTTACCTAGGGAGGTGGTGGAATCTCCATCCTTAGACGGTTTTAAGGCCTGGCTTGACAAAGCCCTGGCTGGGATGATTTAGTTGGGGTTAGTCCTGCTTTGAGCAGGGGGTTGGACTAGATGGCTTCCTGAGGTCTCTTCCAACCCTTATCTTCTATGATTCTAAGATTGTTCATACAAATAGCTGTGATATATTTGTACAGGTAAAAGAAATGAGCTGGAGAGATGGTCAACACCTCAGGGAAAATTTGAGTTCTGCGAGTGTACATTGCAATTGCACGATCATTTGTCTTCCACGTGGACGCAAACAAGACTATATTCCCATCAACAGGCTATGGTGACATCAAACCATGCTTGAGTTCATGAAGTTACTACAAGCCTTGGGTGCTCCATAAATTAAAATATTCCTGTTGAAGGTTGGGTTCGGTTGTTGTTTTGTTCTGGTAACACACGCATCCACATTTTAAGGACAAAAAATCCTCTCCCCAGCATCCACAGCACCTACCTTCCCTTAACTGAAACAGCTTCTCCTCTTTGGATGCAGAATGGCTTCATCCCCCCCACACGGAGAGTTTTATTGTTTGGCTACCCCCTGTTATTTTCAGAGATGTGACTTATTCCACATTTAAAAGTTAGTTGCCCACATTCACGAGTGCCAAATTGCCTGCCTAACCTGTGTGCCCTATTACCTCAACTGCCTGTGCACCTCCACTATTTGTGCATGCAAATGGCCAGTTAGCTGCATTACTGACGGTGCAAGTACCCCATCTGCAGGCACTGAATGTCTGTGCATGCAAATAAGGCATGGAATTGCCCGTGGAAAAATTCACATATTGAATTGTGAAGATTAGTCCCTGGAAGTATTGTTGAAGCATCATCTGGCATTTTTTGTTCACCTAAATGGAGATCCAAATCTCCAAAGACTCTCAATGGCTCCTTGAACAGTATACAGGTGACAACCGTTGAGCACTCTTTCAATTTATGATCTATTTTAAAATATGGGGGGGAAATTAGGTTGCAGTGCCCTCTGGTGGACAGTTAAAGAAAATGATAAATCTCAGCATTATCAAGATATCAAAAAATGGATACAGTAGCCAGAATTCAGCACTGATTTTATTTTGTGTACTTTGGACAGCAGTTCATTTTTATTACTTAATCAAATTACAACATAACTGTTCAGGAAAAAAAATCATTACAGCAATTTGTATTAAATTCCTTTAGGGATTTTTTTTCTAGGGAAGGAAAGATATGGGATTGTAATAATTGTGTAAAGCCTTAGTCAGATAATAATTCCTGTTTGTAAGGCACTTGGAAGATAAATGTGAAAGAACTTTTCCATAAGGGTTAACAGGGATAAAAGCTATATGGGTCCAGAGACTTTAAATAGGATTCTATCAACGTTACTCTAAAAACCCTATAGAATTTGGCAGGCAGAGCCTTTCTAAAAAATTTTAAAACCATTCTATGGAATTCGATTGAGAATTATATTCCTGTTACAGAATTCTATCGCTTTGGTTACATGCTATGTGGAGACATTATAATCCTCTATTGAGTTCATTAGGACTTTCCTAGGAAGGGAAATCATCAGAAAGCTTAAGCATCATTAAGTCAGCCTTGTCTTTTATATGGAACTGCCCAGGTATGGCACTATTTAGGATCAGATGAACTCCACCTATGTGTGTCTGTGCTTGGCGATGGCTTCTATTCTGTCTTTTAGGGTTCTTGCCCAGTCGTCTTCTCTCCTCAGTGTTGTGGACCTGGTCTCCATCGCGTTTAAAGCTTGGATCTCAGGTGGAACTTCAGGAACAAGCTTTGCTCTGAGCACGGCATCCGGGAACTTTGCTGCCGAGGCAGATGCTAAGCAGCACCTGGATCTGCTGCGAAAGAGAGACATAGGATGTCGTGTACTATTAGTAGTTCTGGGGTCAGTTGGGTGTAGACCCACCCAAATAAAAGGCCCACCCCCTCAGCTAAAGGGACAGAACCACCAAGCCTAGGCTACTAGTGATTTCTGGGGGAAATTAAAGAGAAAACAGGAGCGGGGTCAAAGGTTAATAACGAGGAAGCCAGAGGGGGACACTGAGCAGAGAACTCCAGACAGTGCCCATGGCTCCTCAAAGGTGTCTTAGAAGTCAATGGACACCGCCCAGAGGAACTGTGCCCAGAGGTCTGATCTGAGACGGGAACAGAAATAGGTCCCCATGGTCGCAGAGTGCCCCTTGTCCAGCTTCCTCCTCCCAGTGTGATGGATGGTCGACCTGGCCAGTGCCAGGAGGAAGTTGACAAGAAAGTCCTGCAACTCTGTGGGGCACAAATGGGGTCTGATTGGATCAAGAGGTGCAGGAAAAAGTGCAGCCACAACCTCAGTAAGAGGTTATGAAGGAGCTGGAAGAGAGGCTACAACCTGATGCACCCATGCTGATGTGAGCCAGGATCTCCCTCTTTCTGCAGAAGGAACAGGAGTCAGGGGAGTTCATGAACCACACCAAGTACACGCCCATTCTCATGGCTCGATGAAGGAGCTACCAGCTTCTATCCCTGGAGGGCCGTGGGACTAGAGTGGAGGTGCTGGGGTTCCTCACCTCTTCAGGTGGCAATAAGTCCCACCACTTGGTGTCAGGGCAGGACACAAGGGCGAGGAAATAAACAGTATCAAGCACAAGAGTGTACAGATGTTTCCTGGATGTGGTTCAGAGGCAGGCCAGCTGGATGTCATGCAGCCAATGAGGTTAGCCTAGCCTGAGTTTTAGCAACATACAAACGAGCGAGTAGCACCAGTGAGGATACAGTAATTCGGCCCTGGCTTTATAGTGTAGTTGTCCTCATGGGTGCTGCCTTCTTACATGTGTGTTGCTAAAACTCCCATGGTTCCTTGTGCTGAGGTAAATCGAGTGGCTCTATGATTCTCTTTCAGTGAACGGTGGGAGAACTTGTCCCTTCTTCTGGGCACGCGGGGTGGGAGGGACTGTGGGGAAGCAGTGAGGACTATGAGCACTCGAGTGGTTTAGCCTGCATCCTCACTTCAAAGTGGGTGGGATACCAGCCTGAGTGAAAGCAACAGCTGATTCTAGCCCATAATCCCAGGCCAGCTAGCCAAGCTCCAGCCTCAAACATGTGTGTTACACCTCTCTTTAAACACTGCCTCTCACTGAACAATTATAACCAAAATTATCCTACTGCCAACAACATGTGCATCATCAGTGTCAAACAGCCTCCTCAAAGAATTGGAAAGACTTGATCAAAAGCAGAATGCCAAAATCTCCTACTAAAAATTAGGGCCCTTTACGGATGCCCTCCACCCAAGAAGCTCTCTCATAAGATCCCGTGGTGTTAGCCACTTCCTGAAAGGAATCTGGCCTTCCATTAGTAGCTTCTTACTTGCTGAGATGGCAGTCCAACTGCTTATAATGGTAGTGAACAGCCACAGCTGAGTGGGGACATAACAGGTAGCGATTATCTTCCCAACAGCGTCTCATTGCTTGAACAATGTCTTCATCAGATGCTGAACATGAGCTCAGCACTTCAGAAAGCTGGAGAACCAAGGAGAGGGAAAAAATGGAGCCCAAACCAAAACAATCAAACACAAAAGCCACAATACAATTTACAGAACAATGTCAAATCATTTTTAAAAAAATGTATTAAAAGTTCATTCTGTGATGTTACCACTTGTATGTAAGACCTTCTTATTTGTTAGTATCTTGAATACAAGAGAGACGGGTATTTCTGTCAGACACATTTATTTATATCATCATCAGAGTCAGTCCAGCCTATGCAGGGTTTTTGCACACCCAGCTACGTCAGTTAATAAATGCACTTTGTTGGCGGACACAATGCAGCTGATGCCGGTATTTGAGGATATCGATCCCAAACCCTACTGTATGTGATGGGTGCAATAATATATATCTTTTATGATTTAACAAGGACTTTGCTAGTATTTCTTTCCCATGGAGATAAACATTGAAACCATTAGTTTACTTTTCACCTTTGATTTTTCTCCTTTTTGTATTTCTCCCAGCCTGATGCCTGATTCACCAAAGCTCTTGCTTAAAAGGTTAAGCATGCATGTAGTCCCACAGAAATCCATACAACCACTCACAAATTTAAAGTTACGCACTTGATTAAAAGCTTTGCTGGCTCAGGGTGTTGGACAGTGAAATTACATTGTCAGGGAGAGTTTTGGTCCTAAGTACAAATAATGCACATGCTATTGGACTGGGGTTTCTAGGGCTGCAGGCGAATGTTTAAATCCCAACAAAATAATTGTAATGTTTAAAGAAAGGATTATTTGACAACATACCTATGCACACAGGTTTTGTAAACGCCTGTCTTCCACCACCCTACCTACAGATACCTACATTTTAGATCTGAGACGACATGGCATGATACCTTCAATACACTTGCAATATTAATATTTATTCTGAAAACAGTTGATTTTAAAAAATTGTGATGGAAAAGTATTTACTAAACACACATGAAGGGACTGACCTTTCTGTGCAATTCTTCTGGGAGTGTAAGGTTTTTCGATGTGTAAAACTGTTCCATCAGAGTTTTAATCAAGCTGCCATCACAGTCCGAAAGCAGCCACAAGATTCTCTCCATATTGTAAGGTTCCTATAAAAACACACATTACACCCATGAGCCTCCATCCAGAGAGGATCAAATTCAGAATCTGGAGCACCGGTGCTCTCTAGTTGGATACTTAGTGCGGTAGATACTACTGTACCGCACGGCTGAGCACCTCGTGTGCTCAATGGGAGTTGGAGATACTCAGCTCCCTGCAGGATCAGGCCTTGTATATTTGTGTCAAAATAAATAGGGCTGGAAAAAGAAAGGACGAGATCCAGGTGGAGAGTAAGCCTGGGGTCCTGCCCTAGACTGGGGGTTCCAGCAAGAGCCTCATAAGGGTAAATTAGCTATAGAGAGCACAGGAACCTCCGGAGATAAACCAGAGATAGGGAGGTGGAGTAGGAGCCCTGGGAAACAGCAACAGAGTCCTAGATTGAACAGATCTAGGTTGCTAGTCACAGGGTCCCTGGGCTGGAACTAAGGAGTAGGTGAGCTGGGGCTGCCCTACCAGCCACTGTCAAAGTGGCACAAGACCTGCAATTGGAAGAGAAGACTGCCTGAGATGACATACTAACAGCTTGTCTGGAGGGACGTTGTTACCCCAGAACAGGGGGATGATATAGTGACCTGGCTAGAGGTCAGGAAGAAAATTAGCAGAAATACTGACATCTTGGCAGAGACCCAGGATTTTTTAATTGCGCATCAGGATGAAGAACATGGTTGACAACTCCACTTCTCAGGTACAATGGAACTTTCTACGACAGGGGAACAGGGGAGGGATAGCTCAGTGGTTTGAGCATTGGCCTGCTAAACCCAGGGTTGTTGTGAGTTCAATCCTTGAGGGGGCCACTTAGGGATCTGGGGAAAAATCAGTACTTGGTTCTGCTAGGGAAGGCAGGGAGCTAGACTCAATGACCTCAAGGTCCCTTCCAGTTCTAGGAGATAGGATATCTCCATTAAATTAAATTTTTTTTTATTTAGAGGAAAAGCTCATCTATACAGGAGACAGAGCTGTCTCAAAGGTGGTCTGAGACTGTGGAATTACCGATCTGGAACTACGGACCATCACAAACCTCCCCACCTTCTCCAAATGCCAGGGACACTTCTTCAGCCTGTCGTTGGTACTATAAACACACAGCAACACGTAAACAAAACAAAAAAATCCCTACCAAAACACCACACTGCACACACAATTCTCCCACTAGGGAGACAATCAGAGGGCGAATGAACCACACGTGACATGTTAGTCACATCACTTCATGCACTACTGGAAGGCACTCAGACTCTGCAGTGATGAGTGTGGTGTAAGAGCCGATGTAGAACAGAATATGGACAGCAAAATAATTTTAGTAGCTGTATCAGTCAATATAGTATATATGATCTCTCCTTCTTTACCAGACACATACCTGAATATCCATTGCAGAAGCTAAAGTTGGCTTAACGCTCCCCGAGAATGAGAAATCTCCATGCTGAATTGCCCTGTGCATAATGTCGTTATTATTTACCACAGCGACGAGTTGGATTGGAAGTCCCATTTTCTGTGCGATATATCCAGCTAGGAAAGAAAAATTCAAAAACGTGGGCTTCAGCCCCGTGATGAAACACTCATAAAGCAGATTTACCAATGAAATCATTGCTCCTCCATTTGTGCAAATTTATCAGGAGAGGCCAAAACTTATGTTCCATAATGCAGTTCTATCTTTAATATACAGGTATAGCCCAAAGAAACTACAGCTCCCAGTATGCAATGCTCCATTTGAACAACCTCACAGCAAGAGAGACCACTGCATGGTTGGTCCTGGAATCTCTGTGGACCCCACCATCATATTAAGAGATGTAGTGAAGAGAGGGGGCTCTGGAAGATACTTTTCATTCAAATGGGATGTGACCTTTGAACTCTTGCCAACATGCTAATGCAGCTTCAGATAGATGCCCCTGAAATATCATGAATGCAACTTTTTACATCACCCCTTGTATTGCTTTTCCAATAGATATGATTCCCCTAAAGTTAAAAAAGCCAGAATTGTACAGTTAGGAGAGAACTGTTACCATGATTGTCCCTGCCCCCCGGCCCCCAAAAACAGGATAAAGTTCATGTGCAAATGAATGTATAATGAGTCAAAGCTACACACAGGCCAGATTAATTGTACTACTACTGGACAAACTGGAGAAATGGTCTGAAGTAAATAGGATGAAATTCAATAAGGACAAATGCAAAGTACTCCACTTAGGAAGGAACAATCAGTTGCACACATACAAAATGGGAAATGACCGCCTAGGAAGGAGTACTGCAGAAAGGGATCTGGGGGTCATAGTGGACCATAAGCTAAATATGAGTCAACAGTGTAACACTGTTGCAAAAAAAGCGAACATCTTTCTGGGATATATTAGCAGGAGTGTTGTAAGTAAGACACAAGAAGTAATTCTTCCACTCTACTCCACACTGATTAGGCCACAACTGGAGTATTGTGTCCAGTTCTGGGTGCAACATTTCAGGAAAGATGTGGACAAATTGAAGAAAATCCAGAGAAGAGCAACAAAAATGATTAAAGGTCTAGAAAACATGAGGGAAGATTGAAAAAATTGGGTTTGTTTAGTCTGAAAAAGAGAAGACTGAGAGGGGACATGATAACAGTTTTCAAGTACATGAAAGGTTGTTACAAGGAGGAGGGAAATTTTTTTTTCTTCTTAACCTCTGAAGATAGGACAAGAAGCAATGGGCTTAAATTGCAGCAATTGTGGTTTAGGTTGGACATTAGGAAAAACTTCCTAACTGTCAGGGTGGTTAAGCACTGGAATAAATTGCCTAGGGATGTTGTGGAATCTCCATCACTGGAGATTTTTAAGAGCAGGTTAGACAAACACCTGTCAGGAATGGTCTAGATAATACCTAGTCCTGCCATGAGTGCAGGGGACTGGACTAGATGACATCTCAATGTCCCTTCAAGTCCTAGGAGTCTATGATTCTATGAATTCATGTCTAATTTAGAATAATCAGATCCTCAGTATTTTCTCTCTTCAGTATCCAACTCATTCTGTTCATGTGTCTTTCTAACATGCTCATCCCCATATTATCTACATATGGCACCATAGCACTGTTCTGTGTCTTGTATGACACCAACAATGCTATTGGTACTTAAATATTACTAATCATGATTTAAGTGGTTCAGAAAAAAAATACAACCTCCCTCTTTATCGCAAGCCACTTTTTGGTTTTAAGACCCAAAGAATGTCTTTCCACCCCACCTAACCTGTGATATTTCCTCCACCCCCTGTTGGCACAACGATTTCCACAGTTGGCAGTGGAGTCATGTCCATGAATGGAGTGCATTGAAAGTAAGCATGGAAGTAGTGAGCGATCTGCACCATAATCCTAGACCAGTTGATTGAGTTCAAGCTCATCAGATTGTGTTTTCTAGAGAGATCTGCATCAGCGAACAATTCTTTGATCAGCTCGTCAATTTCATCGCAATTTCCATGAGCTGTGAAAAAGAGAAAGGAACAATCAGGAGTATTAACTGAAGTGTTGCTGAAATTAGTGAATTAGGCATAAAATAGTTGTTTTCACCTACCGAACAGGATTCAAGACTGATAGGTTATTCTAGCCATCGAACTGGATTTGTGGAGGTGGGGTTAGCACACATATAGAGGTCCAACAGAAATATTTGGATCCAGGTGTGGGTTCCGATTCTGAATTACTCAGAATTCCCAACTTTTAAGGGTGTTTGGATCTGGGATTTTGGTTTGGGCCCATCTATAGGTTATTCCAAGGTCATAAAATGAACCAGCGGCAGAGTCAGGACTTGAACCAATGTCTTATGGCTCCCAATTCTTTTCAGTAACTCAGAGCGCTGCCTGGCCAAAAGGGAGTCATGGTAGGGCCCTACAAAATTAATGGTCCATTCTGGTCAATTTCACGGCCATAGGATATGAAAATTGGTCAATTTCATGTTTTCAGATGTTTATATCTGTAATTTCATGGTGTTGTAACCTTGGGGGTCCTGACTCAAAAGGGGGTGTGTGGAGGGTCACAAAGCTGTTGTAGGGGGGTTGTTGAATTGCCACCCTCACTTCTGTGCTGCTTTCAGAGCTGGACTTGAAGGCAGCAGCCCCGGAAGGTTCCTGGAGGTGGACGTGGGTTTGATCTTCTTCAGGTCTGGGAAACCTATTCAGACCTGAAGAAAAGCTCTGTGTAAACACGAAAGCTTTTCTCTCGCACCAGCTGAAGTTGGTCCAATAAAAGGTATTACCTCACCCACCTTGTCTCTCTAATATCCTGGGACTCACATGGCTACAACAATACTGCATACAAGCCATGCTGATTGATGGCCCAACATGGTACACCCACAGCGGGAGCAGTTTGTAACACAATTCCCATGAGGCTTTCTAGAATTAATGGCCAGTTCACATTGGGATTGACATTAACATCAACCCGGCAATAGTATGAAGTAGATCATCCAACAAAATGCAAACCAGTAAACACGTGGACGTTCTCTTCGATCACCGTCGTCATCTGCAGTTCTTGGATCTGGCTGCAGAGATCTTTGGGTAATAGAACAAAGATATCCATGTTGTTTTCCCCTCGCACACTTTCAATTGCCGAGCTACCGGTGTCTCCCGAAGTTCCTGTTTCACATGAAAATAATCAAGGACAATGTAGGAATATTAAAGAAGGTACTAACAGTGATTCCCCCAAGTGACAGTGACCCCCTCATAATTTGTCCCCCACACTTTAAAATCCAACAGTTTCACCAAGTACAAAAATCTCTTGGGTCTTCTGTTAAAACTTGTAAGCTACTGTCTGTAGAAACCATTGATTGTATCTATCCTGTGAAAGATACTTTATTACTATGTAAAACTTACAAACAAGTTAATTGACTTTGTTCTTGAAGTAATTGACACAATGTAAACAAACACTATAAGCCCTTAAGTGACTTTCACTTCATTGTAATAGCAACGGCTCCTAGGACAGACCCCCACCCTCTGTGATTAAAGGGCCGGGAGTCTCAAATGAATTAGCACACACCCCGAAAGTGGTGGAGACAGTAAATTAAAATATGGTTAAGATATGGAATGTATGCTGATGAATGCTTGATGTACATGAATGGTTAGGGAGGTGCCAGCCTAGAAAGGGAGTATCCATCGGCCAAAGAATGTGTCAAGTGGATGACCAGACAACCCCCGGAGGGTAAACTGGGATCCACCCCATCACCTGGAAGGATGAGAAACACAAACTTTGGACAGTTTGGAGCCACCAGGAATGTGCCCAGGAATGTGCCCAGGAATGTGCCATCTGCTGATTGAGACAGCAACAGCAGAATGAAACAGCTCCCATAGACTAACATAGGAATTAATTCCTATAAGAATGGACTCTAAAGACTGATAACGTTGAGTCTCTGGTTCTGCTGCCAACCTCCAGGAGCATCAGGTGCATCTGACACAGACTCGGCTCCATCCTCATGACCAAGCTACCTGGCCAGTAACTTGGCATGAGCAACTTCTAGGCTGGTAACTATAACACCTATACAGAACTTAAATGAATGATTGTGTGAATGAATCGATAGATAGATAGATAGATAGATAGATGTGTGTGTGTGTGTGTGTGTGTGTGTGTGTGTGTGTGTGTGTGTGTGTGTGTGTGTGTGTGTGTGTGTATAAGGAATAAGTAGTGATAGGAATAAGTAGTCAAACAATGTTGTTTACTTTTATCTTTTGCTTTACCATTATATTTACAATAAATGTGGCATCTTTGCCTTATCCCTCTTAATAAGATCCTGCTGATTTTTATTCTATTGGTATAACAAAATAATTATATCTACTAATTAAGAGTTAATTAAAGACTGAAAGATCAGCCACATTTGTTTTCACACAGAAGGGTGCACTTGTCAGTCCAGATTATTTTTGGTTAGTGCCAGGTGTACGGCATTTAATACTGGCAAATGAGCACTTCCCAATAGGCAAGTGTCTGCATCACAAACCACTATCAGCAGAGACACCAAGGAATGAATGGGAGGCTGAACCAGTAAAGATGCCCTCTAGGTCAAGTGAGGCATACTGACCACCCTGTTCTGGAGATAACTAGGATGTAAACCTCCAGGGTTATCAATCCAGTTTCACTCATAAGCACTAATAGGAGGGGTGTGTGTATATATAGTATATAGCCCAGTGCTGTGGAGCCAGATAATGACCTTTGCACCATTTTGGTAGCCGCTGCACCAGGGTAAATTCCGAGTACATTGCTTGCATCCATCTGTTTAGCTGTAACCTACCGACTAGAATAGTGATGTGCTTCTTCCTTTTCTTCAGGAAATACTGTAAAAACTGTCCTGTGCAGGACAAGGACAAGTCCTTAAAGGCATAAGTTACACCATGCCAGAGCTCCAAAACATTCAACCCATTCTTCAGCCTGGCCAGATGCACAACATTTTTGTGTCTGAACCTCCGGAAGGCGCGGTCAATCAGATCTGGAGGGAAGCAGTTGAAGGAGACTGTTAGAATAGGTACCAGGAATAAACCTCTAACACATCACCTACATGATCATGGTTTGCCAAGCTCGTGAGAATCTTTACTGAAAAACCAAAGACTCTCCAGTACCGCAGAGCTAAGGAAGTGATAGACTGAAGCCCAAGACATTATTCTCTTACAAATTAAGAGTCTGATCCTCAGTGTAAATTGAACAGGTCCACTGACTTTAACAGAGCCATGCTGATTTATACCAGTTGAGGGTCTGACCCAGTCAGATCTATTTTTACAATTAAAACAAGAATCAACCAATGTTGCAATGAACAGGCTCAGGTGGATGGTCCCCACTGCGCTCTAATGGACACAGTGGCCTGGTCTACACTTGGTGGGGGTTGGGGGGGGGATTGACCTAGGATACACAACTTCAGCTACGAGAATAGCATAGCTGAAGTCGACGTATCTTAGTTCGACTTACCTCGCGTCCTCGCGGCACAGGGTCGATTGCCGTGGCTCACCCATCAACTTTGCTTCCGCCTCTCGCCGAGCTGGAGTTCAGCAGTCGACGGGAGAGCAATCGGGAATCGATTTATCGAGTCTACACTACACGCAATAAATCGATCCCCGATAGATCGATCGCTACCCGCCGATCCGGCGGGTAGTGTAGACATACCCAGTGGCTTTGGTTAGGTGCTATATTAGAATCTAACTGTATAAACAGAACTGCGCAACTGTCTGTCAGAGGCCATTTACGGCTGACAGCTAAGGAGATGCTGCTTTTACAGCAGGAGAATGCAAACTCTTTCCCCGCTGTTGGAGAGAAATTTGAGCATCCATGGAGTGCACCACAGTGACAACTCTGAAGCACCACGAGGCCACCGATTTGTTACAAGATGTCTTTACCAAAACCTACACCTGACTTCATGTTACATGCTTGTTTTGTGATCCATTTTGCCAGGGGAAAATATAGAACCAGGAACACCTGGCAGAAGGAGGAATCAATTTGCCACATTTGCTTTTACATCTGTTTACAAATATGTGTTAATTAAAACAGTCTGGACCAAATTCTGACAGGGTGCTACCCAAAGGCAAAGAAAAACCACACACACAGCAAGAAAGGAAATTTCCTCCTTAATCCTGTCTACACCACTCAAAAGCCACATAGGGTTCCACAAGTCTTCTATGATAAGAGCCACAAAGGTGACAGAGCCTGCTTATCTTTTCCATGTACGCCCTCTGATACACCAAAGGTCTCATCTGATACGCTCCCATGTTCCTAGAAGGCGTCTTCTACATGGAATAGCCATGTGGGCAGGGGCTGCTGCAGCCAGCATAAAGATGCCCAATACCACCGATTTTGCAACATTATACATACTATATTTGCACCCACTTGCAGCAGAGATCTGCCTTCCTACAGCAACCTGGGAAACTGCATTAGCCCTTCAAGAGAATGACATTTATAGACAGAGACAGAATTTGGCCCTGTGTTTGTTTAAAGAGAATCTTCTGCTAGTCTTCAGAAGAGGAGCAGATCTCCAACAATCTAGTTTAACGACAAGACACACCAAGTGGATGAAACAATTGGGGAAGGTAAAGGACAGGGTAACATTATAATAACCATGGAGATTCTGGCCACTAAGGGCCTTCATAGGTCCAGTGAGGATCAGGGTTATTAGGCTGATGGGTTAATAGAGGGTAAAATAATAGTCTCATCTAAGAGCTTTGATACAAATAGCATGAACCCTACAGCAGGCTGCTTGGATTGCTGTCTAGTTTGCGTTTACCATTCAGCTCTTTCCGTGGGATTAGTTCAGACGAGATGAAGAGTGAACTCAGCTCTTTCACCAGCTCTGGATAGGAGAAGGCACTCCATGTTCGCAGGGTGTTATAGTCCAGGGTAGGGATTTCCTGGGGCATGAAAAGGCCACCATCCGGCGCATAGGCAGAAAAGAGGGCTCCTTCAAAGTCAACGCTCCTGGCTTCTCCTCGAGTGCTGATGTACCTCATGTTTCCAGCGTCGCTGCAAGAGACGTGACAGTTACACCAGGGTGCCCTGGGGGAGAAGTCTGGGGTATCACATGACAGGGAGACAGACAGACAGGTGTCCTGTGGATGCTGCTGTGCCCTTTACTATCGGTGTCATGGAAACTGGGAACAAGACTGGCTTCAAGACTGATTCATCAAGACAGCTAGTGCTCTGAAAGTGCAATGGGGTATTCTCAGGCCAGGACTCTCTGAGGAGATTAGAGGGACCCTGCATGTTCTATGAGGACTGGGAGATTTATTCGGGGAAGGAGAGAACTTATTTCTCTATAGAAACACTTCTCTTGGTATTGCTCCTGCCCACAAAATACCACTGCAGCTCCTACTGAAGCCAGAGGGAGCTGTGCTGGCTCAGCATTTTGAGAATTAGGCCCTTAACTTTATCCTGAGAATTTAGGCCTATATAACTTTAGCACAGCCAAAACAGAAGATGGCACCACACCAGAGACCTGGGCGAGGGGACTGCCTAGTAAGTAAAGTTCACAAGCCAGTGGAAACCAACTGGATTGGAGAGACCCTGCTTACAGCATACCAGGGGAACACATTAGCACTGTAAGAGAGGGACACTGAAACACAGCTCCTTCCAAAAATGATGCTAGCACAAGGCCTAGGCCCACTGTCTGAAGTCAATGGCAGGATTCCCACTGAATGCAATAGGAAGAGAATTCAATAGCTTTTCTAAAAGATCCGCTGTAGGAATTATTTGGGGCAAGTTCTCTGGCCTGTGCTATGCAGGAAGTCAGACTAGATAATCATAATGGTCCCTTTTGGCCTTGGAATGTATTAGAGATGTAAAACATTAACCGGGAAGTATTAGGCCCGCCGACCCCAGCAGCCCTGCACCGGCTGGCCCGCCGACCGGCCAACCCCAGCCCCAGCCGCGCCGGCCAGAGCAGCCCCAGCCCCTCTCCCTTTAATCGGTTAACCATTTAAACAATATAATTGTAATTGTTTAAACTGTTAACTTTTTAAATGATATTTTACATCCCTAGAATGCGCGAATGGCTCAGAATCTCAGCTTTCATTGGAAAATCAAAGTTTTTTAGCCATCATGTTTGTGGATTAAAACTGGAAAATGTGAACACTAAAGACTTTAAAAACGCAGTACATAAAAAGAGCCTAAACTCATTATTTTTAAAACTCGCATGATTTTTCACGAGGCCTGAATCATGATATTTCAATGTTGGGGGGTGACAACATTGTATACAGTATTAGGGCACGTCTTCACTACCCGCCGGATCGGCGGGTAGCAATCGATCTATTGGGGATCGACTTATCGCGTCTTGTGAAGACGCGATAAAATCGATCCCTGATCGCTCTGCCGTCGACTCCGGAAATCCACCGTGGCAAGAGGCGGAAGCGGAGTCGACGGCGGCGCGGCAGCGGTCGACTCGCCGCCGTCCTCACAGCCAGGTAAGTCAACCTAAAATACGCAACTTCAGCTACGCTATTCACGTAGCTGAAGTTGCGTATCTTAGGTCGACTCCCCCCCCCCGTAGTGTAGACCTAGGGTTAGACTGTAAGCAATTGGGTGCAGGGACCATCTTTTTATCCCGCGTCTGTACAGCACCTAACACAATGGGTCCATGATTGGGGCTCCTAGGTACATCACTGCAATACAACTAATAAATCATCATAGAGAGTAGGAAAACCAATGGCTTTCCGATTCAGGCATGCAGCATTGGAATAAGGAGGTGCCCCCGCACCACCCGGAAAGCTCTCAGACAGAGCAGGGTGAGATTTTTCAGTGAAACTTTTTTTTGTGTGCCCAAAAATACAGATTTGGGTCGACCAGAACGTTTCCAAATTTGTGTTGAATTCACCAGATTGGTTCAATCGGGAGGAAATTCTGGCACTGGACTTTTTTATTCAAAATTACGTTTTATTTCAAAATATCCTTCAATTTGATTTGAAAAACAAACAAACCAGCTGGAGAATACAACCTGCTGGAGGGCCCCAGAAAGAGCCTGGCCAGTGAACCGAACCATCAATTCGTTCTGCCAACTCTGTTATGCCAGCAGGGGGGGCGCTCGCCCTTGCCATGTTTGTTTGCAGCTTTGGGGCAGCGGTTTGCAACCTGTCCAAGCCAGAAGCAGCAGCCCCGCACAACGCAAAGCTTCTGCCAGGGGGAGCGTCTGCCAGCCCCAGCCGCGGAAAACCCACCGCTGTGCAAATCAGAGCTAGTCCCCACGCGGCAACAGGGCGCTCTGCAGACACTCAAGCGCCGAGAGCCGCTGGCCCCAGCAGGAGGCGGGCTGTGGGGTGCAGGAGCCCAGGCAAATACCCCCCCGGGCGGTCAGTTACCGGCTTGAGCCCCTTGGAGCTTTGGAAACTGGCGGCTGATCCGGCCCATCCCGCAGAGTGTGAGCGGGGAAGGCGAGCCCTGCCCCAGCAGCAGAAAGCAATGCCCGCTCTCCTCCGAGCAGGGTCAAACCAGCCCCATAGAACCGTCCTTGCCCTGCCCAAAGCGGCTGGGGTTTACTTACTAATTAGCAAGGCATCAGCCACCCAATGCACAAGCCGACTAGACTCCGGAATAGAGCTAAGGGAGCTTTGCTTTATTTCCCAGGCAGCAAGCCAGCCTTTGCCTGTGTGCTCCCTGAAAACACTCCCCACTCCAACTCACATTGGGACTGCAGGTTCCTCTGTAAATAGGACTCCGGTTGTAAGTCAAAAATAGGCATAAAGAATCTTTGCAGTTTCATCCGTTCATAGATATCTGGATTCGTTACAGACAATAATGAATAAAGCTACACATTCCCCCTGGGAGGTAGGTAAACAACTAAAATCCACATTGTACAGATGGGGAAACCGAGGTACAGAGTGGTTATGTGACTTGCCCAAAGTCAGACAACAAGCTAGTGGCAGCGTCAGGGCTAAAACCCAGATTTCCTAGGGCCAATTCCTCTGTCTTAACCACAAGACAACCTTCCTCTCTTTCTAGCTTCTTTTTCTTGCATCAGTTTATAAAGGTTTGTTTTTACATGGCTGTATTTTGGGGACAAGGTGAGTACAGAATGGATGCTTCAGTGCTACAAAGTGAGCTGCACACTGGATATTTGGAAAAATGCACTCCCAAGTCTTACAGGACTTTTCCTCTGTGTGTATGTATGTATGCAAGGTGCATGGCATAAAAATCTCCATGGATAAATAAATGTGTATAATCACATCTCCCAGCGAGCTATGAATGTGCCTGGCGCAAATAGTGTGGGGCTTACTTGGCCACCACTATCAGAAGTCCTTATACCTTAGCTGTTACCTCAGGCATCGCTAGATGAGAAGTACTTAGGGGCAGGAATCTTGTCTATGTTTGGTCAAGTGCTCTGTGCTACACACAGTATTTATTTATCTTATGTTCAGCTGTCATACAGGAATAACTGAGACAGGGACATCCTTGGTACATACAAAGACAGCTCTTGATCAACCAAGATTTCACCTGAGAGAATCTCATACAGTCTATTCGCAAGAGCTCATAGAGTTGACTGTAGAAACCATTTTACATATAGTTGACCTTTTAGGCTAAGATTCAGTGTAGATGGCCATGAATTCCACCATCCCTGGAACCAACAGCCAACTGCGACCGGACATTGTCATCACCAATGAGAAGCAAAAGAAGATCGTCCCAGTGGACGTCATAGTGCCCTTCGAGAATAGGACCCTGGCTTTCCGCAAAGCTCGAGCTCGAAAGGTGGAGAAATACGCCCCTCTGGCCGACACCTTGAGAGCTAGGGGTTACCAGGTTCAAACTCACATTCTGTGATCGCCAGAGCCCTGAGCACATAGGACCCCTGCAACAAGCGAGTGTTGCAGGAATGCAGAATTGGTCAGCGCTACACTCAGCTGATGCGGCAACTCATGGTGTTGGATGCCATCAGGTAGTCCAGGGACATCTACCTAGAACACATCACCGGACATCGACAATACCAGCAGAGATGAGCTGGGGTGCCGATGAGAAGCACAGTCAGGAAAGTAACTGGAATACTTCCCTGATGGATTGTATTTTCTAACGGACAACCTATCCTAAATTCTCAATTACTGAGGGACAATCTTCACTCATTGCTATATTTGCTTTCTACAACCAACTCTCTGTTTAACTTTTCATGAGTGATGTACCTGGATATTTGGATGCTAATATCTAAACTGCATTGTTAAATTTATTAACCTTCATTTGGGATATTGCAGATTATGTACTATATGTATTCTATGACTTTTAAGACAAACTTTGTACTTTTGCATAATTTAAGCATTATACCCATATGTACAGACACACTTTCCTTAAACCTGTGTATTATATAATTTTAGCATTAGCTTTAATAAAAAATTTTAAATCAGTTTAGCATGTTATATGTCCTCTGTCTATGACTCTGTGCTTCCCTGATTGGTAGGGTGACCAGATGTCCCGATTTTATAGGGGCAGTCCCAATTTTGGGGTCTTTTTCTTATACAGGCTCCTATTACCCCCCACCCCGTCCCGATTTTTCACATTTGCTGTCTGGTCACCTTACTGATTGGTCTTAACAGAGAGTTTCCACCTCTAATTTCTATTATTCTATGTTTTTGAGAAAAATACTCACTCTTTTCTATAGGATCAAGAATCAGGATAATGCCACGTTGCTGTGAGCAGCACATGGCTGATCAGTGTCACCATATATCAGCCCAAGTACTGCTATGGCATCTAATGGGACTTCGACCCAGAAAAATCAGATCCAAAGGTACAGAGCAATGCTGATAACAACTACAATTGAGTCTAAAGCCTCAGTCCTGCAAACACATATGCATGTACTTCATTTATGCACATGAGTAAAGTTCAGCACATGCACAAAAGTTTGCAGGATTAGAACCTAAAAGAGCATCAGGGTTCATCTAGCTGCCTTGGTCAGTAGTGCTGTGATGTCACAGAATAATTAGAACTGCAAGAAAGTTCTGCTGTAACGGCTTGTCTAGTCCTTCCCTGGTACATTGTGGTAGAAATGGTTTCCTAGCGGTCATAGCTCTTAAGGCCAGAGGAGACCACTTTGATCATCTAGTCCTGCATAACACAGAGAGAGAATTTCACCCTGGAATTCCTGTATGGTGCCCAACAATTTGTGGTTGAATGAGAGCATCTCTTTTAGAAAGACATCCAATCCTGATTGAAAGACTCCCAAGATATAGAGAATTTACTACATCCCTTGGTACGCTGTTCCAATGGTTAATTGCCCTTGATGTTAAAAATGTGTGTCTCATTTCATTATTCCTGAACCATTGTTTGGAGATGGGTGTCAAGTTCAGCTTTGAATTTGTTTTATTTAGATTTATAATGCACCAAAAAGAGGCGCAGTTCCCAAACTCTAGATGCTTTTGACCATCGTTTAAAAGAACAGCGTAACTGTCCTGCTTAGATATGCATGTGGGGGGCATTTTCAAATCTACGGAGCTCCTTTAGCAGACACAACAAGCAAACATCAAGACGCAATGAATGGGCTGCCCAGCAATGACTTGCAAAAACTGGTGATATCGATACTGCATTTGTATGGGGCCTTTCATCCAGCTGGATATCAATGTGTTCCAACGCAACTAAGGGCTTGTCTTCACTGCAGCGTAGCTCAAGTTATCTCCACTTGAGTTAATTCCCCCTGAGTTAGCCGGCTCCAGTGAAAGTGCTTACGCAGCAAAACAACACTCGAGCTGCACAGACTGATCGGAGTGTTTGCCTTGGCAGCACAGAGGAGCTGCATTCCCATTGCATTATTAGCTGGAACAGCCCCACTTGAATTCCAACTCATACCCCCGCACAGGCCAGCTAGCTTGAATTTAAAACACCACCAAACTTTTGTGTGCGCACAGGAGTCAGGTTAGGGGTAACACTTGAGCTATACCTGGAGCTAACACTGAAGTGAAGGCAAGCCTTAGTGATCAGCAAATTCTGCTCTTCTGTAAGCCTTCTGCCAGTGAGAGTTGGCAGCAACAAGGGCCAGGTGCTTATACCCCTGCAACCCTACTGACAACAGACCATGGGCTATTGAATGCAAAAACTGAGTGTGCAACACTAAGGGCTCGTCTACACACAGCTGTGTTACTGCTTTAACTATAGAAACCACTATAGTTAAAACAGAACCGCCTAGTGTGGATGGAGTTATACCTGTATAACTTATTCCCCTACATTTGTCGTAATAAAGTTATCCTGGTCTAGCACCTTTACACTGGTGTAACTGCATTCACAGTAGGTGTTGTCCTGTTTTCACTATATCAATATAAAAGCATCCCCCCTAACCGAAATAGCTAAATCGGTACAAACACTGTGTGCAGACCAGGCCTAAAGTTGCACAATTAAGCATGCAAAAGCGAGGAACTTCAGAACCCAGGGCTGTTCCGGCAGCTCCTCTGTCCTTGGGCATATGACGGTAGTCTCTGACTGTTTCTCCGATAACTGTAAATAATACACCATTTGCTACAACCTTACATACTCCCCAAGTAATTCATATAACCAGTGTTCATGTATTGAAAGGTTGTATGATAAAGCCTATGCACAAAAGGAAGTGGTTTGTGCACCCAGTCATAACTTTTGCCTTTCCTGCCTTTTTAGTGCTTAACCCTACAGCCTTCATGTTGGATTAATGTATTTTTGCACTTAATTTCCTAGGTTGTTAGGAGTTTTTCTTGATTACAAACAAAAGTGTGTGCACATGGGTTGGGGTCGGGGAGGAAGTGCTCAGTTTTCTAGGGGTATTAGCAGGCTCCCTACCAACCTCATTAGTAAATTACAAGCTTGAACACTTAACAGCAAGATATTAGGGTACGTCTATACTTACCCGCTGGTTCGGCGGCAAGCAATCGATCTTCTGGGATCGATTTATCGCGTCTTGTCTAGACGCGATAAATCGATCCCGGAAGTGCTCGCCGTCGACGCCGGTAATCCTGCTCCGCGAGAGGAGTAGGCGGAGTTGACGGGGGAGCCTGCCTGCCGCGTGTGGACCCGCGGTAAGTACCTTTAAGTTCGAACTAAGATACTTCGACTTCAGCTACGTTATTCACGTAGCTGAAGTTGCGTATCTTAGTTCGAACTGGGGGCTTAGTGTGGACCAGCCCTTAGAATCATAGAACTGGAAGGTACCTCGATAGGTCATCTAGTATTATCTAGTCCATTCCTGACAGGTGTTTGTCTAACCTGCTCTTAAAAATCTCCAGTGATGGAGATTCCACAATATTGGCTAGTGTCTCATTATTTCAGGTAGGGTTGCCAACTTTCTAATTGCACAAAACCGAACACCCTAGCCGTGCTCCTTCCCGGAGGCCCCGCCCCCCGCTTATTACATTCCCCCTCCCTCGGTGGCTCACTCTTCCCCAACCCTCACTTATTTTCACTGGGCTGGGGTAGGGAGTTGGGGTGCGGGAGGGGGACAGGGCTCTAACTGGAGATGCAAGCTCCAAGGTGGGGCCAGAAATGAGGGGTTCAGGGTGCAGGAGGGGGCTCCAGGCTGGGGCAGGGAGGTGGGGTGTGGGAGGGGGTGAGGGCTACAGCTGGGGGTGCAGGCTCTGGGGTGGGGCTGGGGATGAGGGGTTTGGGATGCAGGAGGGGGCACTGGGCTGGGGGAGGGGATTGGGGTGGGAGGGGGAGGGCTCCGGCTGGGGATGCTGGCTCTGGGGTGGGCCAGGGGATGAGGGGTTTGGGGGGAGGGGTCAGGGCTGGGGCAGGGGGTTGGGGCACGGGCTTACCTCAGGCGGCTCCCAGTCAGCAGCGCAGCAGGGCTAAGGCAGGCTCCCTGCCTGTCCTGGCACTGTGCTGCACCCCGGAAGCGGACACAGGGCCGGCTCCTAGGCGGGTGGGCCAGGAGGCTCCTTGAGCTGCTCTCGCCCACAAGCACCGCTCCCCCAGCTCCCATTGGCCGCGGTTCCCGGCCAATGGGAGTGCGGAGCTGGTGCTTGGGGTGGGGGCAGCGTGCAGAGCCCTCTGCCTCCCCCACCTAGGAGCCGGACCTGCTGTCCACTTCCAGGGTGCAAAGGTGGGGGGTAGGAAGGAAGGAGCAAGGTTGGGGATGGCTAATGCATGGGGACTTTCCCCTTAGAGATTTAGGTTGAGTTGAACCATAAATGCTAAGCAAACCAAAAGTCTGTCAACCCCAAAGAACAGATGCTGCAGGGATCAAATAATGTAACCCACAAGAACCAAACCCAGCAGGACTCCATATTCTTTATTCTACCAGAGCAACATGTACTATTCTTATTAAACACTAGGTGGCAGCAACCTCTACTTCCATACACAGTGCCATGAGGCGCTAGCATTTTGCTATACCTATTTTACAAATTGCAAACAATGAAATGAAAGGGTAGGGCTCTGGCCAGCTGTGCATTGTACAGATCCTTTCGTCCCCCTAATCAGATTCTGTTAGAATTATGCAGGGCATTTCTTTGGGCAGAGATGTTTTATTCGCCACCCTGTAAATGATAAAATTTTGGGGAGCAGGGAGTGATTCTGCCCAGATTTCTCCCCCTTCCCTTTTAATTCTCTTATACCTTCATGTTCTCTGTATTGTGCTGACCCTACCAATGATAGTGCTTTCTTTTGTATCATTTACAGAGTGCACTGAGGGTATATAGCACTTACAGAACATAGATGGGTACCTGCATACAGGGCCGCCCAGAGGATTCAGGGGGCCTGGGGCAAAGCAATTTCGGGGGCCCCTTCCATAAAAAAAAGTTGCAATACTATAGAATACTATATTCTCGTGGGGGCCCCTGCAAATTGCCCCATTTGCGCCCCCCCCTCTGGGCGGCCCTGCCTGCATACACATTTAACCTTAATGATCCTGCTGAGCTCTTACATAGCATTTTAGAAAGGAGCTAAGTATTGTTAACCTCATTTTTACAGGTGTGGAAGCTGAGGCACGGGGCAGTCACACAGCAGCACCTGCAATAAAACTAAGCTCTCCTCTTAGTCTAGGTTCCTAGCCACTAGCCCACGCTGTACCAGCTTTCAACCACTCACTCGGGCTTCTCAGAGATTTCTCAGGCCGGCCTCCAAATTCCCAGGCCTTTCAGATCTCCCTGAGAGGAAGGCGGGTGGAGAAGGAGAGCACGGGAATGGATTATGAGGGCTTCATCACTAGCAGCCTGAACTTTAGAGGTGGCAATGAGTTGCCTTCAGTGGGAGCTGAGAGTGCTCCCCCCTCAGGATCAGGCTCGAAGCCGTGAATGAATCCCTGCTTTTGGTGAGCCCGAAGTCCACCACCACCGGCTGCTGCCACACTCTCCAAACATGCTTTGACTCTGTGCTCGGATGCCATAGGCAGATCCCCAGCTGGTGTAGCTCGTCAACAAGACTCTACTGAAGTCAGTGGAACAACACCAGTTCATGCCATCTGCAGAGCTGGCCCATGGTGTATGACTGGCAATTTCCCTCCTTAGGAGCTAGTTAGTTTGAAGAGAGCAACCAGAACTCCTTGTTCTCTGCCTTGGTTGGAATATGCGGTTCTAGTTAGCTTTAATCTCACTGCTACGCATGACATGGAAGGCTCCTGCACCCCCTGCTAGAGAAAGGGATATCCTGTGTGCAAACATAGGCAGGCTGATGTTTGCACACACAAGTACCTGTTGCCAGATAATGACTGCACCATCTGACTCCGGGCTGGTCTTATGAGCACCTCCGCCCAAACTGGTTTGGTCAAACCATTCCCGTGTTAGGGAGGCTGGGTAGGTGACACAGCTGAGCTGCTGCAGTTTTCTGGCACAATCCCTCACGACTCTTGCCTCACCCTGCAGGAACCATCCTGAACTTTGTGGCCCCTTCCCAGGTCATCATGTGCAGGAAATGAAATATCTTGTACCTGTCCATAATGCCCTGCACTCATCTACGGCTGCCCTAGTGCATCCAGTGGGGGCTGGAGGGAGGTTGTAGGATGTTCACCCTATTTCTCAGAATACCCTTCTGGTCCCACAATGATTTGCAGGTTCTCCCACAACCCCTTGTTGGGGAGCAGTGCTGGGAACTGTGGAATGGGAGTGCTGTGTACTATTTGCAGATACTAGGAGGACAGTCGGGTCCAGGCCCACACAAAACTAAAGGCCCGGCCCCCTCAACTATGGGATAGGAACCACTAAGCCCAGGCCACAGAGTGCTGAGTGTGGACACACTGAACTGATTTACAGAGCCAGGCTACTAATGCAAGAGCAATGGGTGCTAGAAACCCTTACTTGTAACATTTAGCCGTGGATCAGAGCCATTTTTTGAGTATGGACAGGGCTGGAAGGAGCTGATGGAAAGGCAAGCAGGATCCCAACAGCTGTGTCCATCTAGGCATAACCAACATTACCAACTCTCCTTGGTGGGATAACTCAGACCTTGAATTTTCCCCCTCTTCGATTCCTCACTCCAGTAGAATCTGGCGATCACAAGAACTGAGAATGCAGGAGACCACTCAGCAGCAGCTTTACTTACACTTGTATCTTTGTTTTAACCCAGCCTTTGTTCTCCTCTTCCTCTTTCTTGTAGCTAAGACATAAATCCAGGTCCTGACCACCTGTGGTATTCAAGTTCCCATGGCACTTTTTCTAAAATAAGGGGTGTCACCTCCATTATTCTGGCTAAACTCAGGTAACTAAATTTTCCCTACCTCAGCTCCCCCATCGGTTTTGACTGGAAAAAGATATTCTCCACCTTCTGTCCTAATTGGTGGTGTAATGTTGCTGTGAAGTGCAGAGCTGCTTTTCTCCCTCTCCTCCCCAGAGGTGGCTGCATTTCATGGGTGGGAGAAAGCAATCCCACCATATCCAATACCCTTTCCTGTTGTGAGATTTAACTTGGTGTTGTTTAAAACCTTCGGTTAAAGTTTCTGTAGATGTGTAAAATCAGAGGAGCCTGATTTTCAATGATGTTTAACACCTGCCACCATTCCAGTGGAAACTGCAGATACTAGAAAATTGGGCCCATTCTTAACACAGAAGAAGACAAGGTCCCTGGCCCAAAAAGCTTGCAATGTTTTCCCCTTTGTAGAGTAAAACAACTAATAAATCATCCATCAGGAGAAGATTTAAACACAAGATCTTGTAGGGTAAATATTAATTTTCTGTGCAGTCATCCATCAACATAACATGTTCAATTCAAGTGTCATTATAAATCCTCATGTCAGAAACATATTTTAAGTTCTTCTACAGTTCACACATCATAAAGAATTTGACAGGAATGCCTCAGCACAGGGACTACAAACCCCAGTCCTCCCCTCAGCTAAGTGCTAGCTAGTTAGATGTTTAACCCCTAAACTAAAATCAAACAAATCTAAATAGTAAGTAAATAAATAGATGATTCACTAGTCTAATCCAGAGTGGTATTTCCTCTGGTTCTGTCTGAGGGTACGTCTACACTTACCTCCGGGTCCGACAGCAGGCAATCGGTGTTCTGGGATCGATTTATCGCATCTTGTCTAGACGCGATAAATCGATCCCGGATCGATCCCGGAAGTGCTCGCCGTCGACGCCGGTACTCCAGCTCAGCGAGAGGAGTACGCGGCATCGACGGGGGAGCCTGCCTGCCGCGTCTGGACCCGCGGTAAGTTCGGACTAAGGTACTTCGAATTCAGCTACGTTATTAACGTAGCTGAATTTGCGTACCTTAGTCCGAAGTGGGGGGGTAGTGTGGACCAGGCCTCAGGCTACCGGGGGAAGGGATAGCTCAGTGGTTTGCGCTTTGGCCTCCTAAACCCAGAGTTGTGCATTCAATCCTTGAGGGGGTCATTTAGGGATCTGGGGCACCGAAATAAAAATAAAAAAAACTGTCAGGGACAGTACTTGGTCCTGCTGTGAAGGCAGGGGACTGGACTCAATGACCTTTCAAGGTCCCTTCCAGTTCTATGAGATAGGTATATCTCCATATAAACATTGTGTGTACAATGCCTGCCCAGAACATTAGGTAATTACTTGGGCTAGCTGGATTAAAGCTGGCTCGGGGATGTCTCTATGAGATGCAATCACATCCTGTGATTGCAGTGTAGATATACCCTCTGGATCATGTCACTGTGCACCCTTAATCTTCTTTTAATGCCTTTTTATTGATATATTTATATGGATATATTATTAAATCTGCAAACAAACCAAAGTGCACAAAATTGCCCTTTTGGCATGACAAATATACATCCCCTCGTCCAGATACAGTGTGTGTTAAAGAATTACTATTATCTGACATGGGCTCAGAGATAACATTTCCACGTGGGTGATCTTTTCCCATTTCTTCCCCAATTATTCTGTATTTTGGAGGGCAATAGTTAATCAGGCCAAAGATCACTGTGGGGAAAAAGAGGAGCTGGCAGAATTTGAAAGAGGATTCGAGTCCTTTCATCTCAGCTTCTCACTGTAGACTCTCAATACAGAAATGAGTTTCACAATAGGTTCTAAGGCACCACTGCCTCCGATTTTGTTCAGTAGAGCAAAGTGCAAGACAGTTGTGGAGACAGAGGTCACAGGAATCTTGAGGGCAAGATTATGCAACTCTTACTCCCGTCTATGGGACATTTTGAATGGGTAAGGGTTCACCAACGGAAGGGTTGCACAACCCAGCCCTAAAAGTCTGGCAATTAAATTAAATGCAAGGGCCAAATTTTATCTCAAGAGCTGTATATGCATGTGAATGAAAATGAATGGGGAATGCCTCTTGGGCCCTGTGCCCCAAACCAGAGAGAAAGGTGAGTCCAGTGGCTAGCCCAATAGTCTAACACTTGGGAGACCCCAGTGCAATTCCTTGCTCTGCCACAGACTTCCTTTATGACCTTGGGCAAGTTACTTCATCTCTGCGTGTGTCATTTCCCTCCCTACCAAATGGGGACAGTAGCACTTTCCTACCTCAGAGAGGTGTTTTGAGGAGAAATATGTTAAATAGTGTGGGGTGCTCAGATCCTAGTGATGGGGTCCATAGATAGACCACAGAGCATGGTTTGGGGTAGAAATGGGGTGTTCCTATGCAAAGAGAAGACATGGTACAGGTCATCTTTATCCATACAGCACCTTTTAGAGCATGCTATTTCCCAAGTGACATCCAGAAGGAAAATAATTTGATTACTAACACTCATGCATTTAATGATAGTGATTAATAACAGTAACCACTTACTAATAGTTCATGACTATACCTATGCAAGGCTTAAAAGGAAAACTTTACATATACAGGCCCTGATTCAGGTCTGACTTGCACCAGTGCAAATGAGGAGTGACTCTGCTGCAGTTACTGCAGTTGCATTGGAGTCAAACTGGTGTAAGTGAGGTTACAATCAAGCTAATGACTTGGGCTGGGTGCAGAGCTGACCCTCCTGAATTAGGGGGCCGATATAAATCGGAACCTATTATTATTTATTATATTGTGTTGTGGTAGCACCCAGGACCCCCAGATATGGACCAGGACCCCATGGTGATAGGCACTGTACAAACACAGACAAAAAGACGGTCCCTGCTCCAAACCCAGATGCAAATGGTGGGGCTTGAGAAGATCCCTGCTGATGACAGCAGTGATGCTCCCAGCACATGAAGTCCCGGAGTCACCATGTTTCACTGAGTATCGGGTAGTGCACGAGACCGTAACAGCACCGTTATGCCAGTTACATAGCAGGGAAGAGGGCAAATTAGGGCTAGATCATACATTTAGATGCACAGAGTGAGCAACTTTTGTGCTCCCCACTTGTCCCTGACCCTTGCTCATAGAATTCAAGGAGTGGCAAGTTTCCTTATTCCCACACACCCTTTTGCACCCCCATTAAGGACAAGAGACAATCTGGCTCTTACTGACTAGCCATGCATCACGGTGATTCATTGACACTGATACGTTCCAGCTTCTCCAAGACCCTCTGGAATTGTCAGAGGGTGCTTCACAGATAAGAACTTCTCACGAGGAAAATGCCACTGTGCCCTGTAAAATGGGCCCAAGCTGATTCCACGTAGAGTGTAACTCCAGATGTCACTCTATGATCAGATTCCGCATTAGGATTAAGGCCGGGCGCAACCAGGGCAGGGTTTTTTTTGTGGGGGAGCCCATCTCATTCAAACATGAGACCGTAGAATGGTTCAGTGCCTTTCCCATTGATTGGCCGGAACAAAATAACCATGCGAAGCTGTGCCACCACAAAGTCATGATCTCCTCCTGCCATCAGGAAAGCACCTCCCTGCATGGTGACATCACGTCGTGTCACTGCACCACAGCACTGCCAAAATAAAGGAAGGACTCTAACTGCAGAATAAGGGACAGACCCAGGGAAGTCAGAACTGTTCTATGAATTTCAGGATGCCGGGCATCTACACCCCAACCGTCAGTGGCATCTCACCACCACAGATGCTAAAACCAGCAAGGCAAATCTATAGGACACTGGAGGGTACAAGAGAATACCCAACAACTTTGAATGCACACATTTATCCATATTTGTATGCAGTGTTGTTGGAGCCGTGTCGGTCCCAGGATATGAGAGGGACAAGGTAGGTGAGGGAATATCTTTTATTGGACCAACTTCTGTTGGTGAGAGAGGCGAGCTTTGGAGCTAACACAGGCTCTTCTTCTGGTCTGGGAAATGTACTTAATGTCACAGTTAATGGGCCTCTTCACCTTGAACGGTCCCTTGAAATATTTGTTAACGATTTACTCCGAACAATCTCCTCCACCCTGTGTTTAGCTGTGACACTCGGAGTACGTTTCCCAGACCTGTAGAAGAGCTCTGTGTAAGCTCAAAAGCTTGTCTCTCTCACCAACAGCATCTGGTCCAATGACAGATATATTACCTCTCCCACCTTGTCACATTCATCCATTGTAAGAGGAGAGAAGATTCTCGAGGAGAACCTGCTGTCTGAGGCCATTGACTCTATATGTTCTGCTTTCAGGTATAAGCACTAGGTAAACAGAAGCTAAGACAATAAGTTAAGATTTGGTGTGACACACTGAGTGAAATTCAGCCCTGTTCACCGTGAGCCAGCACAACAGCTACACCCTGCATAAATCCCCTTTAAGCCTTCAAAATAGAGGCCTACATGGTATGTAGGCCTGGGACTGGCCTTTTGCACAGGGGTGAATTTTACCCCTCATGAGCATTAATCACTGAAGTAAATCATTTTGCAGCCATCTGAACAAGCTGCTGCGCTTGCAAGGACTTATCAGGCAGCTGATAATGATGTAATCTAATCTAGGAAATATACATCAAGGACAGGCATTCGGTAATTAACATAGGGTGAAATCAAACAAGATATTGATACAAGAAACCCCGTATTAAGAGCTTGTCTATTCCTAAAACACCATGCATGGAAGCCTTTTCTTACAGAATCAGACTGTTCACACATGGAGTAATTCAGGAATACCTATTCCGCTTTAAGTTCATACTCTATCTTCTTCTGGAGTAACTTTCATGTGTAGATAGGCCCTGAGACAATGTTAACTTAAAGGAGACCTGCAAAGAAAAAGAAAAAAAATATTGGACTTATGCCATTTTGTGCTGCTGTATCAAACTGGTCATGAAACCCCAAGTCAGGAGCATTTCACCAGGTTTGGGGCTCGCCACGCCACCACGCAGCACAGAGACTAGGTCAGGCCGGGCTCTGCAGCTGCGCTGCCCGGCAAGAGCTTGCCGCCCCGCCACCCAGAACATTGTGCCGGTGGCCCGTGAGCTGAAGCTGCGGGGGACAGGGAACAGCAGGGGAGGGGCCGGGGGGCTAGCCTCCCGGGCCAGGAGCTCAGGGACCAGGCAGGAGGGTAAGCACCTTGGCTGGCTGGGCCAGTTTGTTTACCTGCCGCGTCCGCCGGTTCGGCCGATCGCGGCTCCCACTGGCCATGGTTCGCCGCTGCAGGCCAATGGGGGCTGCGGGAAGCAGCGCGGGACGAGGTATGTGCTGGCCGTTGCTTCCCGCCGTCCCCATTGGCCTGGAGCGGCGAACCGTGGCCAGTGGGAGCCGCGATCAGCCGAACATGCAGACGCGGCAGGTAAACAAACTGGCCCAGCCAGCCAGGGTGCTTACCCTGGCGAGCCGCATGCCAAAGGTTGCCGATCCCTGATCTAGACCATATTTCCCTAGTTTGTTTATGAGAATGTCATTAGAGACAGTATCAAAAGTCTTACTAAAGTCCAGGTATATCACATCCACTGCTTCCCCCCTATCCACTAGGCTGATTACCATGTTAAACAGTAAATTAGAATGGTTTGGCATGATTTGTTCTTGATACATCCAGCGTGGCTATTACTTATCACCTTACTATCCTCCCGGTGTGAACAAACTGATTGTTTAGAACATAAGAACGATCATACTGGGTCAAACCAATGGTTCATCTAGCCCAGTATCCTGTCTTCTGACAGTTACCAATGCCAGGTGCTTCAGAGGGAATGAACAGAGCAAGGCAATTATTGAGTGATCCATCCCCTGTCATCCGCTACCAGCTTCTGGCAGTTAGAGGCTTTGGACACCTAGAGCATGGGATTGCATCCCTGATCATCTTGGCTAATAGCCATTGATGGACCTATCCTCCATGAACTTCCTAATTCTTTTTTGAACCCAGTTATAGTTCTGGCCTTCACAACATTCCCTGGCAATGAGTTCCACAGGTTGACTGTGCGTTGTGTGAAGAAGTACTTCCTTTTGTTTGTTTTAAACTTGCTGCCCATTAATTTCATTGGGTGACCCCTGATTCTTGTGTTATGTGAAAGAATAAATAACACTTCATTTTTCACTTTCTCCACACACCAGTCATGATTTTCTAGACCTCTATTATAGCCCTTTTAGTTTATTCTTTTTCAAGCTGAAAAGTCCGTCTTTTTAAATGCTCCTCATGTGGAAGCTGTTCCATATCCTAATCATTTTTGTTGCCCTCCACTGTACCTTTTCCAATTCCAATATATCTTTTTTGAGACAGGACAATCAGAACTGAATGCAGTATTCAAGGTGTGGGCGTACCATAGATTTATACAGAGCCATTATGATATTTTCTGTCTTATCCCTATCCTAATGGTTCCTAACATTCTGTTAGCTCTTTTGACTGCCACTGCACATTGAGTGGATGTTTTCAGAGAACTATCCACAATGACTCCAAGATCTCTTTCTTGAGTGGTAATAGCTAATTTAGACCCCACCATTTTGTATGTATGGTTGGGATTATATTTTCTAAAGTGCATTACTTTACATTTATCAACATTGAATTTCATCTGCCATTTTGTTGCCCAATCACCCAGTTCAATGAGATCCCTTTGTAAATCTCGGGTCTGTTTTGGACTCAGCTATCTTGAATAATTTTGTATCATCTGCAAATTTTGCTACTTCACTGTTTACCCCTTTTTCCAGATCATTTATGAATATGTTGACCAAACCTATGGCCAAGACTTCTGTTGGTGAGAGAGACAAGCTTTCGAGCTTACTCAGAGCTCTTCTTCGGGTGACCTCCAAAGTTTGTCTCTCTCACCAACAGAAGCTGGTCCAATAAAAGATATGACCTCACCCACCTTGTCTCTCTAATATCCTGGGACCAACATGGCTACAACTACACTATGTACAGGTGCTTTTGAAAATTTTAATTGTCATCTTCAGAAAGGGCTGATTACCCACCTTCTGAAGATCAGACCACTTTAAAGTGTCTCAAGGTGGGCACTCAAAAATGGACACTCCCAAGATCACCAGTCGCTCTTGGAAATCTTGGCCCCTCTCTCTCTCTTCCCCCACTTCCTCTTCCCTGCCCCTCACCCAAATTGGGAACCTGTCCTTGGAATTTCAAGCTTAGGGAGAAATGAATTAATTTTAACCCAACAATCAATTGATTTGATATGGATCCCATAATAATGCAGCTCAGGACACCCTTTCTTGGGCTAGGGAGGTTA
The DNA here is from genome assembly GCF_028017835.1 of Emys orbicularis. Classification (NCBI taxonomy): domain Eukaryota; kingdom Metazoa; phylum Chordata; order Testudines; family Emydidae; genus Emys; species Emys orbicularis. The sequence continues at coordinate 132,117,428 of NC_088687.1, read as the reverse complement.
AACTGACCTCATGTTTTAAAATAACCTACATTTCAATAAGGAGAAGTTGCCTGACCTTTGCTATTGAGATTAAGTTTCTCACTTGTCAGCAAGCCTGTCTAGATAATAATTACCCAAGCCAAAATTCATTCCGTGAAGTCTTTTCTTTTGTTTTAAATGTTCCTCTGTATTGTATATCTGAGTATAATAAAAGAGCCTAAAGTCCCCAAAGGATTTGCAGACAAAGGGTGTAAACCCTCAAAAGCGGGGGAGGGGGGGAGAGGAGTTAGCATTGTGATCAATCAATTATTGTAAACAACTTCTAACAAATATGAATAGGGGCTTGGGTTTGGTTTTCCAGACTCATGAACAGCAATTTATTTGAACAGCCTTGAGATAATCAGGTTAGAGTGAAATCCACTGTAGTAAATACCAAGATGAGACAAAAGTGCTTCTCTGAAGCCTGGTCTGCGCTAGGAAAACGACCAGTTCTTGATGATGGGGCCTACACTGGGTAGGGCTACCATATGTCCGGATTTTCCCGGACATGTCCGGCTTTTCGGTCTATAAATAGCCGTCCGGGGGGGATTTTTAAAAATCTAAAAATGTCCGGGATTACCCCCTGGTCGGCTATTTATAGATCGAAAAGCGGCGGCCAAGCGCCGCTGGGCACCCAAAGCCCCTTCCCGGCTCCCCCCATACCCTGCAGCCTTACCACGCCGTCCGGCCCCGCAGCTGTCTTCCCCCTCCTCCCCTCCCCTGAACGCTCCGCCCCCTGCTCCTCCCCCTCCCCTGCTTCCCGCGAATCAGAACTTCGCGGGAAGTCTGAAGAAGCAGGGGCAAGCGTGAGGCAGCAGCAGGTAAGCTGGGGCGGGGGGGGGCGCAAGGAGGAGAGCTCCGGGGAAGCGCGGCCCTGGCCGAGCGGCGCCCGGCTGCCGCAGCGGCTCCGGCCCAGCTCGGGCCCCAGCACCCCCAGCCCGGACCCGGCCCGGCTCGGGCCCCAGCAGCGCCAGCCCGGCTCGGGCCCCAGCACCCCCAGCCCGGACCCGGCCCGGCTCGGGCCCCAGCAGCGCCGGCCCGGCTCGGGCCCCAGCACCCCCAGCCCGGACCCGGCCCGGCTCGGGCCTCAGCACCCCCGGCCCAGACCCAGCCCGGCTCGGGCCCCAGCACCCCTGGCCCGGCTCGGGCCCCAGCACGCCCGGACCCGGCCCGGCTCGGGCCCCAGCAGCGCCGGCCGAGCACCTCCGGCCCGGCCCCAAGCCCCGCAACCCCAGCCGGAGCGCAGCCCGATTCCTGGCCTCTTTAAAGCCGGCCCGGGACAGGGAGGGGGGGTCGGGAGTTTGGGGGGGGGGCTGTCAGGGGAGCAGGGGTGTGGAGAGGGGTTGGGACAGTCAGGGACAGGGAGCGGGGGGGTTAGATGGGTCTGGGGGGGCTGTCAGGGGGGCAGGGGTGTGGAGAGAGGTTGGGACAGTCAGGGACAGGGAGCAGGGGGGGTTAGATGGGTCTGGGGTTCTGGGGGGGCTGTCAGGGGGCAGGGGTGTGGAGAGGGGTCGAGGCAGGCAGGTAGCAGAGGGGGTTGGATGGGTCAGGAGTTCTGGGGGTCCTGTCGGGGGCGGGGAGCAGTTGGATAGGGCATGGGAGTCCCCGGGGGTCTGTCTGGGGGCGGGGGGCGTGAATATGGGGTGGGGGTGTGGATAAGGGTCGGGGCAGTCAGGGGACAGGTAGGGTCGTAGGGCGTTCTCAGGAGGGGGCAGTCAGGGGACAAGAAGCAGGGCGGCTTAGATAAGCGGTAGGGTCCTAGGGGGCAGTTAGTGGCAGGGGTCCCAGGAGGGGGCAGTCAGGGGACAAGGAGCGGGGGGGGTTGGGGATTCTGAGGGGGGCAATCAGGGGGTGGGGAGTGGGAGGGAGTGGATGGGGGTGGGGCAGGGGCGGGGCTAGAGCAGGGCTCCTCCCCCCCCAGTGTCCTCTTTTTTGCTTGTGGAAATATGGTAACCCTAACACTGGGGAAATTTCCCCCAAACTCTAACTGGTTTAAAACTGGTTCAGCTCACCTGACTTTACACTGCACACCGCTGGAGGTGTTTGTAGGGTATGTCAAGCTACATGCCGCAGTGAAAAGCCTGTTGTGTCCACACTGTGGCATGTAGCTACGTGGGGCAGTAAAAGGCTCTGGCAGGGGAAGACAGCAAGGAAAAGCTTCAGCAGCTCCCCGCTGCCAGAATCTTTTCCCACGGCAGGCAAGGGTCCAGGGAAAGACTCTGGCAGTAGGGAAAGGGTGGGGTGCCACCACATCTTCCCGGCTGTTGCTGGATTAAAGCTAACACAGGTTTGTGTACCCAGCCCCCGCACTACAATCACCACTTACCTTTGCAGTGAAGACATACCCATAGACAGGCCTTGGGTGTCAGGGCTGAATGAAATTGAAATGGGGACAGACACAGTCTTAGTGTAATCAGTGGCGCTGGAAGACTTTTTACAGTGGGGGTGCTGAAAGCCAGTGGTCCCCAAACTTTTTACTTCACACCCCCCTTTACCTCTGTCCATGCTCCCTCTCCTCAGAGCTGGGGCCAGGACCGGGCCATGGCTTCGGGGGGGTGGGGAGGACATGGACAGGGGTAAAGGGGCTGAGGCTGGGACCACAGCTGGGGTGGGAGCAGAACCCCGGGCGCGGGTCCTGCAGCCCCAGGTGCGGAGCTGGCGGCGGCCGGGACCCCAGGCGCGGGGACAGGAGCGGAGCCCCGGGCACAAGGCTGGCAGCAGCCGGGAACCCGGGCATGGGGCCAGGAGCAGAGCCTCAGGCGCGGGGCCGGCAGTGCCAGGACCCTGGGCGTGAGACCGGCGACCAGGACCCTGCACAAAATCTGGGGGTGCTGCAGCGCCACCCCTGCGCCCCTAGTTCCCATACCTAGGAGTGCAAGACTAGAGCAGGCTTTAATCATGGTTTCAGAAATCTGTCCTAGTCTACACTTGCAGTTCAACTGATTCACTAGGATTTGTACCTGCCACTATTTAAAGCACTATCTGTCAGGTCCTGGTGTTTTTACACAGCCCGTTCTCAGGCAGAAGTGGCGTTAGGCCATTGGCTTCATTTGGCCCGGCTCTGCTGTCTCACTGGGATCTGCCCATTGGGTAATGAAGCCAAATCTCCCAGGGAGTGGCACACACATGCAAGGTCCCTGAGTGCAGGATGTTGTAATTGGATCTCAAATTGCCTGAGAGGCTCGTTAAAACTCCTGCGGCCAGGCAAAGCCCTGGTGACTCAAAATCCACATTGTGTCCTCCACCCACACACAGAAGCGGGTGGGAGTTTGGTGTCAGAATCAGAGGCCGGGCCTGGTCAAACATCATAGGCCCTGGAATACTCGTCCTTCCAGCAAGAGTGAGTGATAAATTACACCCACAAGACAGCCTGTTTCTGATAACAGCCTACTAATAACATATGCAGGCTGGGCTGGAACCTCTTGCTTCACAGTCCATTTGGGGGATCCTCTCTCACAAAGGAGACAGCCATGCATAAATATTAGCAGCATTTCTTATCTACCAAGCACTCTTGGTGTTCTCACCGTTGCTCAGTATAACATGACCCCTGCCCAAAGGGGCTCATTACCTGAATTACACAGAGGGCCAGATGCCCTGAAGCTGGCTGCAGAAGGTGTAAATGGGTCCCTGTGTAATACCGACAGACCCCAGTTGTGAGTGGGTGGGATCGAACCTGAGACCTCTGAAGCTAAATGCATGAGTCTCTACTGCATGAGCTAAAAGCCATATGGCTCTTAGCTAAGGCTGTAGAGCAGACTCATTAATCTCTCTTAAGTGGTCTCGGTGCCACTAGATGGGACATAACACAAACAAAGGCACCTGTGAGAGGAGAGGGTTCTCTGGCTATTGTTTTATGCAGGTTTGTGTGTCTGAGAGGAACAGCAGAATGACCAGAGAAGCTGAGAGAAAAGGCAGCAAGGAAGCAACAGACAAAGCCTGAACAAGAACTGAGAGCATGGCCTTCAGAAAAGCCAAGAGACAGAGCTTTTGGGGCTGAGTGCTGGCTGAAAGAGGCTTGGAGCTGTGAGAAAAACAGCTAGCTCCCGTGATTTGATTCGTCCTGAGTTCAGGGAAACAGGACTTTGTACATAAACAGGATTGCATCAAAGATACCTGGCCCTATCATCAATTTCCTCTTGTAACTGGAACAGAATGCAAGAGCCCAGGTTTTTAACTAACTGCTCGGGTCAAAGTGGGTAACACAAAGTTTACCCTGGCAGATACTAACTGGATTAATATAGCCCAGACAATGCCGCTCAGACATACGCTGTGATAAACCAACTGAACAAAGAAAGCTCTTGTCGCACAGTGAAGAGTTATGGATTTCTTTAGTGGGTCATCCCTGAAAGGCTTAATGGAAGCTGTGAGGTTTAAGGAGGGGTTCAGAAGAAGCGAATTTGGTCAGTAGTGCTGGTTGGAAAATGCGGTTGTTTTCTATGGAAATTTGTGACTTTTAATTGAAAAATTGAAAATTTTTGGCTGAAAATCACAAATTTGGGGTTTTAAGTTTTTTGATTTTCTGACAAAAAAATTAGAGGGAAGCAGAAACTTATTGCACAAATTTACATTTAGTCAACCCCTCAATTTTCCATAGAGAAAAGTTTTGATAGACAATTTTTCCTAGCCCTAATAGTCCAGGGCCGCCCAGAGTGGGGGGCAAATGGGGCAATTTGCCCCATGCCCTGGGCTTTACAGGGGCCCCCGGACCCGCCTCCGCCTTGACCCATCCCCCGGTGCCTCAGCGCGCCGCGTCAGGAGCAGCCCTGGACAGCACTGCAGTGGCGTGGCTCCTCCCACTGAGTCAGAGCCGCATGGTAAGGGGGCGGGGCTACGAGCTCCAGTCCCACCAGAACCACGCCGCTGCAGCGCTGTCCAGGGGCCAGGGCAGCTCCTGGATGCGGCGCGCTGAGGCTCCAAGAGAGGGGAGAGGCGGCGGTAACCCAGGAGCGGCCCTGGACAGCGCTGCTGGGGGGGCGGTCAGGGGACGGGGAACGGGGGGTTGGATCGTGGGCGTTCTGGGGGTCTGTCAGGACTCAGCGGGGGGGGGGTGGATAGAGGTCGGGGCAGTCAGGGGACAGGGGGGGTTGGTGGGGGGTGGGGTCCCAGGGGGGGGTGGTTGGGGGGGCAGTGAGGGGACAAGGAGCAGGATGGGTTGGGGATTCTGAGGGGGGCAGTCGGGGGGCAGGAAGTGGGTGGGGGTCAGATGGGGGCAGGGTCAGGCTGCTTGGGGAGACACAGCCTTCCCTACCCTAAAGCTCATTCAGCAGTTTGAGGCTTGCAGACAGCTATTTAACACAATGAGCCAAGCTTTTATCTTTTCCCTTAGGGCTACCACCATCCCTTTCACTTCTCAAATGCCAAATTATAGTCTACATTTAATTTCAGTGCCATAGGGAGATTCATGTCAGGGGAGGGTAGCTTCATTTAAAATTAGCCACTCTAGATTAACAGTGATAGAGCCAAGAGAGCCATGGGGGAGGGATCACATGAGAAGAGCAATATCATACACCACCTACCTCCTTCCCAACCCTACCAAGGGAGTCCCCCCTCCCCTGCATTCCCCGAGGCGCCAGAGGGGTTAATTCAGTGGTTCTCAAACTTTTGTACTGATGACCCCTTTCACATAGCAAACCTCTGAGTGCGACCCCCTCTTATAAATTAAAAACACTTTTTTATATATTTAACACTATTATAAATGCTGGAGGCAAAGCGGGGTTTGGGGTGGAGGCTGACAGCTCACGACCCCCAGTAATAACTTCGTGACCCCCTGAGGCATCCCGACCCCCAGTTTGAGAACCCCTGAGTTAATTTAATTTTAGCACCCTGTGTCCATTCACATGCATGTGCTATTTTGAGCATTTCAGTTTTCACAACATAGGCTCATCCCAGATTCTGGAACAAGCTCAAATGCTCAGTTCGTGGAGTATGTCCATAAGCTATACTAAAGAAAAACCCACAGTAACCGTCTCCAGTTTGTGAGGGACCCCATGGAGCCAGTCTCTAGGAAACAGATAAATTCATGTGACGGGCATGAGTGAGTGAGTGAGTGAAGTCCATTAATGGCTATTAGCCAGGATGGGTAAGGAATGGTGTCCCTAGCCTCTGTTTGTCAGAGGGTGGAGATGGACGGCAGGAGAGAGATCACTTGATCATTACCTCTTAGGTTCACTCCCTCTGGGGCACTTGGCATTGGCCACTGTCAGTAGACAGGATATTGGGCTGGTTGGACCTTTGGTCTGACCCAGTACGGCCTTTCTTATGTTCTTATATTCCAACCTAAATGAACCCAAAGTTATGGAGACAGATATGAGTCAAGGAAGCCAGCGGAGTATCAGAAACCTGGAAACATCTCTGACTGATGGGCTCAGGCGTTTGGTCACAAGCTGAGGTGGTTCAAAAGTTTTGGATTTTTTTTAAGCAGAATTTTTTTATTGTTTCTTTAAAGAATCAAACACAGCAAGCAGCAAATATTTGGCCACACACTTCTGAAACCCCAAACCATGTTCAGGTTTTGGCAGACTAATTTCAACTTTTCAATTAAAAAAACCACAACAAATTTTGAAGGAAAGCAGACATTGTCCGTGATTTTTTCTGCTTTCTAAAAACCCCTAGTTTTCGATCCAAAAGAAGTTTTGACAGAAAATATTTGTCCAACCCTTTTAATGAGCTTTAGTGCCTTTTAGCACTGATGCTGAGAACCAGTGATACCTTGTAAAGGTGACGTGAAAAGAAGTTTTCTCAAAGCTGGGTTTGTGCTGAGATGCGGAAGGTTTTTAAATGTTTATTTTTCCCAGGGCCACCCGGTGGGGGGGAGGAAGTGGGGCAATTTGCCCCAGGCCCCGCAGGGGCCCCCATGAGAATATAGTATTCTATAGTATTGCAACTTTTTTTTATGGAAGGAGCCCCCAAAATTGCTTTGCCCCAGGCCCCCTGAATCCTCTGGGCGGCCCTGTACTGGTCATCTAGTAAACAAGGAGACTCTTCCCAGCATAAGGAGCAATAGGGGTGAGAATGGAAGATGGAAAAAGAAGAGACTAATTAGGCTGGTGGCTTAGGGAGAATGACAGAAATCCTCAGGGGCTGTAGGAAGAGATGAGAACAGAGATGGAGTAAGGAGCAGCACTGTGCAGACCTCTAAGGGTGACAAATGGAAGCCTGGACTTGATGCACAAACCAGGCAGAGACCAGCCAAGGAAGGATGATGCCAAGCAGTGAGGGGGATTTTCACAGTAGCTTTTTGGATGGACGGATCATGCAACAGTTCCGCATGGAGGCTGCTGCTCACCTCACAAATTATGCAGCTTTTTAGAGACACTAATATGCAGATCTGAGTGCAGTGATTATCCTTAAGTAGCCAATTGGCAGTGGGTGGGTGGGGAAGGGGGAGTCTAGGGGTGGCTTGTTGCTGTTTCTTTTCCCCTGCTTTTATGGTAGCACATGGCTTTATCACCTCTGCTGCCATCACTGATCTAGTGGCAACTAGCTCTTTTTTCATAAGCTCAGCCCGGATATGGAGACAAAGGCCAGTGATCAAGCTTGGATCTGAAACAAAGTTTTTCCAAGTTTGGAACTGGGGTTTTGGTTCAGACTCCTCTGTATCTTCATTGACCTATTGGAGGATGGTCACGGCTTTTTCATACTATTGTGAGATCCAGGGATAACCCTGGATTGCAACACAAGTTGCCGTTACACTGATGCTGCCAAGCATTACAAATATGTGTAGCTGTTGGACCATAGCCATCGCTCTTTGTGACAATAGGTTGGGAAGAGCAAATGAAAATCCCTACATCTCACACAGCACCACACCCCGATGTCAAAATATCTTCCCAGCTGCCCTGCTCTTTCTAATGTGTTTCCAGAGCTCTAGTCCAGGGGTTCTCAAACTTCATTGCACTGCGAACCCCTTCTGGCAGCAAAAATTGCTACATGACCCCAGGAGGGGGGACCGAAGCCTGAGCCCACCCGAGCCCTGCCGTCCCGGGTGGGGGGGCCAAAGCCTAAACCCCAACACCCTTGGTGGGAGGGGTCAAAGATGAAGCCAAAGGGCTTCAGCCCCAGGTGTGGGGGCCTGTAGCCTGAGCCCCGCCGCTCAGGGCTGAAGCCAAAGCCAGAGCCCTGCCGCCCAGAGCTGAAGCCCTTGGGTTTCAGCCCCAGGCAGTGGGGCTCGGGCTTCAGCTTTGGTACCGGGTGGTGGGGCTCGGGCTTTGGCCCCAGGCCCCAGCAAGTCTAAAGCCAGCCCTGGTGACCCCATTAAAACAGGATCATGACTCACTTTAGGGTCCTGATCCACAGTTTGAGAACCGCTGCTCTAGTTGGTTTGAATCATTTGGCTTTTTCCTCTGACAATCAGCAAACAAGATCTCTCTGCACTTTTTTTTTTCCATTTCTTTAGTTTTACAGATTCATAGATTCATAGATTCTAGGACTGGAAGGGACCTCGAGAGGTCATCGAGTCCAGTCCCCTGCCCGCATGGCAGGACCAAATACTGTCTAGACCATCCCTGATAGACATTTATCTAACCTACTCTTAAATATCTCCAGAGATGGAGATTCCACAACCTCCCTAGGCAATTTATTCCAGTGTTTAACCACCCTAACAGTTAGGAACTTTTTCCTAATGTCCAACCTAGACCTCCCTTGCTGCAGTTTAAGCCCATTGCTTCTTGTTCTATCCTCAGAGGCTAAGGTGAACAAGTTTTCTCCCTCCTCCTTATGACACCCTTTTAGATACCTGAAAACTGCTATCATGTCCCCTCTCAGTCTTCTCTTTTCCAAACTAAACAAACCCAATTCTTTCAGCCTTCCTTCATAGGTGCTGCTTTGTATTTTGTTACATCTGTAATTCCAGGTCTTTACTGAAAATAACCTACCCCCACTTTGTAAACCTAGGTCAGCAGCTGAGGGCAATTTATCACTGACCATTGCTCAGTCATATGTTAATGTTTGAGCAAGGCCATAAAAGAATTACATCATATTACCTCTGACCAACTTTCAAGGCAATGAATCTTTATAAAGCCCAAGCACTGGTTATTGACAAACTACATTCTCTCCTGACAGGGCCACAGAGAACATCTCCATCATGAGCTTCAATGGAAAGTTTGAACTCCAGTCCCAGGAAAATTTTGAGCCTTTCATGAAAGCCCTTGGTAAGTATCAGATACATGTAACTATGTTTAGTGTGTGTTGCCTCTGTCCATATGTAGTGTCCAACATTGGTTAAAATTAGTCTATTGCGTGCAGGCATTCAGGATTTAGATGAAAATAATTTTAATTTCTAATATTGAATTTTACTGTCCTTAATTTTTATACATTAATATGAATTTAAAATACCTAACACTGTACATGTGATCTTATGCATTCATGAAAAGAACACATAATGGAATGAGTCTCTATGATTGACATGCAGGAAACATTGCATAAAATTCTCTGGCCTGTATTATGCAGGAGATCAGTCTAAAATACCATAATGGTCCCTTCTGCCCTAAGAGTCTGCGGGCCGGATCCTCAGCCACTGCAGACCGGTGTGAATTTCCACCTAAGTCAGTGGAGGTGTGCCAATTTACACTGGCTGAGGAGCTGGTCCGAGGAATCTATTAAATGAATCTCTGTTGATTTTGCCTTGACTCTGCTAATCTGTCACTCTGTTCATTTTGTATGGAACCTCTGATTCAATTGCTTGCCAAGAACTAGGTAAAATGGGCCACTTATTTAGGTGCCTGAAGGTAGATTTAGGTGCCTACTTTTAGACACTCAAGTTTGAAAAATGTTGGCTTACATTTTCAATAACTTTCTAGCCAGGGATTGTATTTTCTCCAGTCTCTCTAGATATTCATCAGTGATTTGCTTTATCATTTCTTCCATGTATTGTGACATGCTTTTTACCTTTCATATGTACAATTGGCTTCAGGATTTTGAGGGATCCCAACCAGGATATTCTTGGGGTCCCTATTCCTCCCACATTTCCACAAAAATTCCTGTCTTCTCCTCTCCTCCATCCACTTTCTTTTGCTTGATCTTTTCTTTCCCCTTAGACTTTCAAGGTGGGGGCAGAGGTGGCATTTCTTCCTCTTTCTAACCAGCCGTGTAGGACAGGGGACAAGTCCTGGGGTTGGAGACTTTCCCCAGACTAGACTATGAATGACATTGTTCATTGCACTCAAACAGCAGCCAACCGCATGGTCCTATGTTAACGTAGGAAGTGGCCCTCAGAGTAAGGCCACTGTGTACCAGTCAAGGAGCCCTCTCAGCCGTGGATTTCACAGCCCCGAAAGCTGGCTCTGTTTGTGTGGCTTCCCCATCTGCCCCAGAAGTAGCGCTCCTCAGAACGCTCACTAAGCCTAGGCTTTTATTTCTGGCCAGGTCTTTCTGATGAATTGATCCAAAAGGGCAAGGACATCAAGAGCATCTCAGAAATTGTACAGAATGGCAAAACGTTCAAGGTCACCGTGACAACCGGCAGCAAAGTGCTGATCAATGAGTTCACTATTGGAGAGGAGGCCGAGCTGGAGACCCCAACTGGAGAGAAAGTCAAGGTAGGTGCCCGGTCCTCCCTTCGTGTAGGGCTGTGGGTTGCTGAGCATCTCCTGTGGGGTGCTGAGTGCCCTGAGAGTGCTCAGTCTCCAGGTAGGGGCCCTCTGCACCTTGCAGGATCCTGCCCTGACACCGCGTCCCAGCTACACTATCCCACAGAAAGGGCTGAACTGACATTGCCCCCAGTACAAGGCAGTTGATTTCTAGTGGACTTGTAGAACTTTATTTCCTTTTCATCTAACCCAGAGGTGCCCCAGATTTGCTCAACTAACTGCCACACCATCAGCTTGCCCCTGGAGAGCCACAAGATGCATCAAAGCCCGTAACTGCTGCTGGGCTAAATTCTCTGCTCATGTAAACGTGTGCAGCTCTTCTAACTTCAGCGGGATTGCACCCATTTACACTGGCAAAGAATTTGGCGCCTGGTGTGTAATAGGGATGTGTGGCCGTCAATTATTAGAGCTCCCAGCATGCACATGGATCAAAGTGGAGCACTGCATGCTGGGACCCGTAGTTGCTGTGGCCTGAGTCCCAGGTAGTGAAGTTTTAGGTGGCCATGGATTGTATTGTGTAACTTCATGGATTGATCTTGGCTCACAGCTTGGCCATGTGTGATTTGTTGTAGTGGAGGGGAAGTAAAGCTCCAAACCGTAACTGAGGGAAGCATTGCACAATGGAGAGGATGTCTGGCCACTTGGGTGCCATGCCTTGCCCTGTTTTAGACAGGATGTCAGCAAGTCTCTTACACAGCCCGTGGCAGTGAGCCTCTGAGCCCAGGTCAACAGACTCAGGTTCACTGGGCTCACGCCTAGGGTGACCAGATAGCAAGTGTAAAAAATCGGGACAGGAGGTGGGGGAGGGGGGGTAATAGGAACCTATATAAAAAAAAGCCCCCAAAATCGGGACTGTCCCTATAAAATCAGGACATCTGGTCCCGCTACTCACGCCACAGCACTAAAAATAGCTGTGTCGACGTTGCAGCTCGGGCCGGAGCTCAGGCTCTGAAACCTAGGGATGGGGTGGGCTTTAGAGCCCCAACTGCAGCTGAAGAGCACCATCTATCACAGCTGTTTTTAGCACGGTGGCATGAGGCAGAGTCTGTCGTCCTGGGCGTGGCGCTCACTGCTGCGGACTGCCATTGTCTGTGTGTCAGCAAAGTTTCAGAAGTGGCCTCCAATGTTGGGTGCCTCTCTTGCTGAGTGCCCTATTTTAGAACCCCAGGGCTTAATTCTAAGAGGTGCTAAGCACTTTCCATTGACTTCGGTTGGACGTGTGGCTGCTCACTGTTACTAGATTCCTACTTAAACTCATCACTTGGCACCTCTGATAATCAGGCCTTGGATTTCTAAAGTTAGATGCCCAAAACTATAGGCCGCCCCTGAAAATGCAGGCTGTAACCGCTCTTTGCCTCAGTTTCCCCATGTGTAACATGTTTGAGAGCCACAGCTGAACAATTCTGTAAAAGTGCTAAATATTGTTCTTCCAGATTAGTCAGCTGAATCAGGTTTGACTTCATGTGGTCTGTTGCATTACAAAAGAGACATTGAGTTCCATTTTATTTTTAAAAAAGGGAATGATGAAATGTGGCAGGAGATGTACAGGCATAAAACAAAAACCTGCCCTCTTAAAGAAGGATTATGCGCAGGCTCTTTGGCTGCTCTGACTGCTCCTTCCTCTGCCCTTGTTTGCATGTGGAATTAGGGTTCATAGCTCTTAAAACTGGATGGTTCCTGTTCCTGGAAGGGAAAGGACAGATACAATGGTTCACTTAAAACCCCAGCATTGGCAATTCCTGCCCCGCACCGTCTCTATCTCATCAGCAGGTGGCTTTCTAGATCTTTTGAAGGCTGGAGGAATTCCTCAGTCACCTGAAATACCACTGCAATGCTACACACCTAGAGGTCGCTGAGATCCCACATGTGTTGTACTGGAGATAGCATCATGAACTTCTGGAGCAAACCACAGGCCACCAGCACTTGAGCTAAAGGAGAATTCTCTGCAAGTGTGGCTATAAGAGTTTTACCTTCTATATAACAGCCATTAGGGAGCATGTAGGTTGATACTATTTGTATTATCATACTGCCTAGGAGCCCCAGTCATGGACCAGGACCCCACTGTGCTAGGTGCTGTACAAACATGGAACAAAAGGACATTCTCTGCCCCAAAGAGCTTACAATCTAAGGAGGTAGACAGATAAATAATGTTTTCCTATTGAAGGATTTTACTTGTGTAATTTCAGTTAGAAGTGATGTTAAACCACTTAGGACTCATCTACACGGGGACATCCAGGAAAGTTACTCTGAAGGAACTAAAGGTGTGAATTTGAAATGGATTAGTTACACCGCATTAAACTCCCGTGTAAACACCCTCATTCAAAATTATAGTGGCCTTAATTTGGTTTAGTAACTAAATGGAATTAAGGCCACTTTTAATTCTGAATAACAGCATCCACACAGGGATTTAATGTGATTTAACTAATCCACTTCAAATTCACACCTTTAATTAATTTGGAGTCTTACACTTGCCTAATATATCGAATAATTAGACACGTGAGTGCAGATTGGTCTTTATTCCACAGGCAATAATGTTCATGTCTCTCTTCCCTCCTACCCCCTCTCTATCAGGCTGTTGTTCAAATGGAAGGTGACAATAAACTGGTCACGAACTTGAGCAAAATCAGATCCATCACTGAAATAAAGGGAGACATAGTCACCAATGTAAGTATAAGAGGTTATATATAACATTAGAAAAATGTCATCACTTACAGCATGAGACTATGGTGGGTGTTTCTAATGGATACCAGCAAGAGCAAGTAGCTATCAGCATAGACTACTGACCCAGAGTACTGGTTTATACATGGGCCAGAACTTCCACAGGTATAAATTGGCATAGTTCTACTGACTTCACTGGAGCTATGCTGATTCCCACCAGCTAAGCATCTGGCCTATTAGGTAGTAATGTATGAGAATCAGTTCTTTTAAATATATCATGTACAAGCGTGTGCGTAATTTAGCCTTTTGTTAATGACCAACATCTACCCCAGGTGCTTAAGTTTGGCTGGTCAATCAAGTGGCCATTTTAGGCCATTTTCAATGAGAATGTGCAGTACGCTACATGCTGTACACCCGTAATTATCCAAGGGGCACTGAAAAGTGTGAATAATCAAGGTTTCAGGTAAGTGAAGAATGTTTTCACTCTCATTGTAGTAGAAGTTGTGGGGCATGACTCTGTGTCGGAAAAAACGGGAGGAGGCTCAGCTGACTGGTTTCAAATAAGCAAGGTCACACTGGACACACACATTTTAGAATATTTATTAATATAGTTAAAGGATTAGCAGTGCAATTTAAAGGAGATACAGTTGGTTGGCCTTGGGCCCCACCCTGAAGTGTGGGTCTCTGGTCTGCGGAATCAGGGCCTTGATATGTGTGATATTTGCAGGCTACTTCAGTGAAAGACTAACGCTTTGTGCTTTTTATTTGGTTTTTAGACAATGACCCTGGGAGACATCAGCTACACGCGAATCAGCAAGAGAATCTAGCTATCCTGTGCATTTCCTATACTGTGTAAAGTGTGCCCAATAAAGTACAGTTTGTATTAAAGCACCTTTGTTGTTATTATTATTATTATTACTTTATTATTAGCATCCTCCTTGTCATTTGGTGGCAATGCTGTGATTCACAGATGCCTATTGTAAGAGCTGTATTGGCCGCAGTTTCTATCCATTTTCCTAGTGAACAGCTATCCATATAAAGCCACCACCACAATTGGCACAAACTGGCTAGCAAGTTCTACACAGAGGGCACAGTATGAATGGGCTATAGTGACTGTACTATCCTCTGTGCCACAGAAGTGGTTCCTCCGGGTCAGCGTTGAGACCCACTGCTGCTGCCCATGCTGTATTTGTTCAGTTGCTAAACACAGGCATCACATTGTTGGTTCATATTCAATTTGTGAGCCGCCAAAACCCCCAGATACTGCAGTACTACCACCTAGCCAGATAGTCCCATTTTGTAGTTGTGCAGCTGATTTTTTCCTTCCTAAGGACTTTGCATTTCTCTTTATTGAATTTCATCTGGTTGATTGCAGACCAATTCTCCCATTCATCTAGGTCATTTTGAATTTTAAGCCTGTCCTTCAAAGTGCTTGCAAAACTGCTCCCGGCTTGGTGTCATCCACAATTGTTGTGTGTCCTTCTTACTGCATCAGCCAAGTCATTAAGGAAAATATTTAATAATACCGGACCCAAGACAGACCTCCCTGTAGGTCCTTCCTAGATCCATCCTCCCAGTTTGACAGTGAACCACTGATAACTACTCTTTGACTATGTTTTTTTCAACCAGTTGTGCACCCACCTTAGAGTAATTTCCTCTAGACCTCACTGCCCTAGCTTGCTTATCAGAATGTCATGTGGGCAGGGCCGGTGCAAGGAAGTTTCGCACCCTAGGCGAAACTTCCACCTTGCGCCCCCCCCCCCCAGCCCTGCGGCAGCTCCCCAACCCCCCCCCCCCCCGCCCTGAAGCGCCCCCCCGCAGCAGCTCCCCCCCCCGGGGAGCCGTGCAGCAGCTCCCCAACCCAGCTCACCTCTGCTCCGCCTCCTCCCCGAGCACGCCGCCCCCGCTCTAATTCTCCTCCCCTCCCAGGCTTGCGGCACCAAACAGCTGATTGGCGCCGCAAGCCTGGGAGGCGGGAGAAGTGGAGCGGCAACCGTGCGCTTGGGTAGGGGGCGTAGCAGAGATGAGCTGGGGTGGGGAGCTGCCGCATGGCTCCCCAGGCCAGGGGGGTGGGGAGCTGCCGCGGGTGGGGGGGGGTTGCCTCAGGGCGGGAGGGGCGGGGGGGAGCTGCCGCAGGGCTCCCCACCCCAGCTCATCTCTGCTACGACCCCTCCCCGAGCATGCCGCCCCTGCCGGCAATGACAATAATTGCATGGAGCGGCCGCTGCGCTAGGAGAGGGAGTCTGAGCCGCACGTGTCAGCGCGCCGCCGGCAGCCCAGCCCAGGAACACTGTAAAATAAAATTGGGGGCACTGCTTTTTGGCGCCCCCAAATCTTGGCACCCTAGGCAACCGCCTAGTTTGCCTTAATGGTAGCACCGGCCCTGCATGTGGGACTGTGTCAAAAGCCTCACTAAAATCAAGATATAGCATGTCTGCTGCTCCCCCCATCCACTAGGCCAATAACCCCGTCAAAGAAGGAAATTAGGCTGGTTTGGTATCATTTGTTCTGGATAAATCTATATTGGCTCTTACTTATCCTATTATCCTTTAGGTGCTTACAAACTGGTTGTTGAATAATTTGTTCCAGTATCTTTCCAGGTATCAAATGTCCCGTGAAGATGATGTTTCCAAACATTTATACAGTTGAACACAGCTTCAGGAATATGAAACCAATCACACACACACACACACACACACACACACACACACACACACACACACACCCCTCCCCTCCCTCTTCAACCTCACTGGGTTGTTAAAGGCCTGACCCATCTTAATGTACACATCTTCCACAACCCTCTCCCCTCACTAGTCCTTTGCACCCACCAGTGAGGCGTGCCCCATACTTTGGGAAACACCATGGTAGATCTTCATAATACCATCTTCCCTCTTCCTGCCTTACAGTGAACAGTTTTGGCATTTAAAGTGTCTCCATTGGCCTCTGAGTTTACACCCATTGACATGAATTCAACCGTTCAGAGCCATAGTTTCAGGCTCTCTGCAGGAGAGTCCGGAATTTATTTTTAAACCTTAATTACCTTGCAGAGGAATTTTCTCCAATTTACTTGTAAGTGTCAGGTTCGGGATTCCCAGGGCTGGGGAAGGGGTCCCAGCTCCACACACACACCAACCCTCCCTCCTAGGTGCATCAGAGTTAAACTCCTGGAAAAAGTACCACACTTCATGATACAACAACACCTTCCCCTGTGCCAGGCAAACCCAGGGGAAGACCTCTAGGTGGTGTTACAGACTGCTTTGCCACCAGTACACCATAAAGAATCAGCCCAGGGACAGATCTCTGGCAGGGGTTCCACAGAGTCCCTTGCCCTGACATAACCTGCTAATGGCGCTGTACAGAACCCAAACCAGTCTCAAGGATGATGTTAGCAGCATGGTCATGGTCTAGCATTCACTAACAGCGGATGAGAATTGCTTTGTAGGTGCATCTGTTGAATAGGATTAGTTACAGGAAGGTTTAAAGAGACGCTATGTTAATACACACCGGGGCAAAGCTGGTTGTCAGATTGCTGTGCCTCTTCCATGCAGTGAAAATCAACAACACTTAACACCCTGCAAACATTATCTAATCAATCTTCCCAGCACTCCTGTGAGATGGGATTGGTATCCAATTAGACTCCAGGAGCTCAGTCTGTTTAGCTTAATCAAGAGGAGGTTAAGTGGTGACTTGATCACAACCTATGAGTACCTTCGTGGGCACTTTAATCTAGCAGACAAAGGTAGAACAAGATCCACTGGCTGGAAGTTGAAGCTAGACAAATTCAGGCTAGACCAATGAGAGTAATTAACAATTGGAACAAATGACCAAGGGTTTGGGGTGGATCTCCATAAGTGGCAATTTTAAAATAAAGACTATACTTTTTTTAAGAGACATGATCTAATTCAAACAGGAATTAATTCAGGGAAGTCCTTTGGCTTGTGCTATACAGGAGGTCAGACTAGATGAGCACATGGTCCCTTTTGGCCTGGGAATCTATGAACCTGCACTTTACAGATGGTGAACAAAAGAACATAAAGGCCATATTGGATCAGACCAATGGTCCATCTAGCTTAGTATCCTGCCTTCTGATAGTGGCCAATGCCAGGTGCTTCAGAGGGAATGAACAGAACGGGGCAATCATCAAGTGATTCATCCCGTCACCCATTCCCAGCTTCTGGCAAACAGAGGCTTAGGGACCCCCAGAGCATGGGGTTGCATTCCTGACCATCTTGGCTATTAGCCATTGATGGACCTATCCTTCAAGAACTTATCTAATTCTCTTTTGAATCCAGTTATGGTTTTGGCCTTCACAACATCCCCTGGCAATGAGTTCCACAGGTTGACTGTGCGTTGTGTGAAAAATATTTCCTTTTGTTTGTTTTAAACCTGCTGAATATGGCTCAGAAGGCCAAATACAAAGGTGAAGCTAAACTGATGTAATTTACAGTTCTTTCCAGCCTCACCAGAGTTCACATTTTTTTAGCTTAATTTAGACTTAACTCTGAACTTGGCTAGAGAGAGTAAGTGACTTTACCAAAGTCAATGACAGAGGCGAGATTGGAACACAGATTATGCTGGCTCTCTTGCCCATTGCACTAGATCGTATTCCTTACCACCAGATAAGTCCAAGCTGAACTTGACATTTCTTGAACCAAACCAAGTATGCAGGAAAGATATTGGCAGTGACATCTGTCATTCTCTTCCTAAAGGAATCGTCCTTTCTACCCACTCCCCGCCCATCAGGGTTCAGTTCCTATGGCACACAAGCCCTAAAGCCACCCCCTGGCTATATACTACATTAGATCCAGCTGTGGTACTCACTGCAGGCCCCATCTGCAGTTGCCTCACAAATTAACTTACACACCAGGCTTAAGCATGGTTGTTGTATTGAAACAGAATAAGCACGACACAGTTTGGTCGGCCAGCACGAATGGGGCCAAAGCACATTAGAACGCCGACAGTGCTCCAGCCCAGGTTAGGACTGGGGACTAAAGTAAGTAGGAGCAGTGAGGAGGACATCTCCCCCTCCTCCACTAACAGTAGACGGGAGCTCCCACACTGTGGCCGAGGGAAGCAGTGCTTCCCCGCCACTCCCTGCCCCGTTGGTTGGTGTGATGGAAGCTAACCATTCTGTTTCAATCTTCTTTGGCCACTGGTTTGGGCCTACACCAGAGCCCCATTTCTGATCACCGTCCTAACCTGTTTTGACTTCATCCATGCTGAGATTTAAACCATTGTCTATGCACTTTTTAATCAGCAGGCCAGTGTCAGCCACCCTAGTTTATATGGCCTTAATGGTACCTAAATTCTTCTACCTAAGGTAGGATCTCTAATTAATCTCCATACTGGTCATAGTACTGCCTAAAGTCTGCTCTATTCGGCAGGTTAGTTCCTACACTACAAAATCGTTTTTGAACTATAGAAAAATGGCAGGAAAAGTGTCTTTACTTAAAACTTCCTCAGTGCCAAATCCTAATAGCTTTCCTCAGTTTTCACTCAATCCTCACACAGACAAGACTCCCTTTGGGCCGAACCCTGTAGTCCATCCTCATTTTTACTGGGTTCTATCCCCATCCTCACTTAGGCAAGCACCCGCTGACTCCAATGGAAGTTTTGCTTGAGAAAGAACTGATTGAAAGTCTAAGTGAGGGACTTCAGGATTTGGCCTTATATGAAGAGAACTAGCCCTAAAATGAATTATTGTGGAAGCGATGCTATAATGACCCTTTTATTATTTGTGGAAACAGGATCTATTTCCTGTGAAATATTTCTTAGCTGGTGCCCTGAGCTCCTGGAAGAATACTTTTCAAGAGCCACTCTCAGGAGATCTATGTGTTCTTAGTTAGATGGCATTGTGCTCATTACAAATAACCTCTTCAGATTTGGAAGAAAAGGGTTGATGTTCTACCAGATGTGCAGGAATACAGATAACTGGAAGCTATGGGGTTACTTCTTTGTGTGGAAGAGGCCTGATGGCACTTCATTGGTGGGCTCAGCCATAACTTGGATCTTCTGGTTCTTCAGGGCTGCTTCTCTCATTTTGTAATACATGAACTCATTCTGTTGGAACATGCGCAGCTCCATTTCTGACTGGACACGCATGACCTGCAGGGATGAAATCAAAGGGCAGGCCAAGTGGTGAAAACTCTACAATCTCTCTCAAAGTAAAGAAATAAAGTACCTTCTAAGGTAGGATAGTGGCCTCCTGCTCCCCAGTTCTGTTAGATGGATGAACATTGGTGCCATCTAATCACTATTCAGTGGCCCATATGACAAGGGAGGATGACCTCAGTCCGGTTCCATAACCCATCCCTCATCAGGGAGGCCAAAGGCTGCCTAAACATAGAGACTCAGCTACTCTCCCAAACCCAGTCGTGGTCCCTCCTAGACCAAGCTAATTAGTGGTGAGGCAGCGTGGCGTAGATTGCACTGCCACTGTCTGCTGTGGTTCTTCTGCAGACAAATACAGGTTCCCATTCCCAAAGTTGTCAACCCAGAGTTCTTTATGAGCACAAATTCATGGCCAGTGCTAGATTACAGGGCTGCCCCTGCGCCTATACAGGCAGAGAAGGGGTGCTAAGGATTCCCTTTACACCCCTCTGCAGGCCAGCTGGCCTTGGATCCAGGCACACAAGGGTAAATGGGTGCTGTGAGCCCACTGTTCTCCTCCTGGAGAAGCTGGGCAGGGAGCAACAGGGAATGAGCAGAGCCTTGACTCCATCCTCCAATACACCAGCCAACTGAGCTAAGTCAGTGTGCCTGGGAGAAAGGGGGGCAGTACTTTGCTGCTTCTGTAAGCCAGCAACAAATTACGATCCCGGGAGCAAGGGGAGAGCATATGTAACCCACACACCTCCTGGTGTTCTGTCCCATTGAGTGGCATCAAGACCACTTAGAGAGAGAGATCAAATGAGTCTGCTCTACAGCCTTAGCTAAGGGCTTTTAGCTCACGCAGTAGAGGCTCATGCACTCAGCTCCAGAGGTCCCAGGTTCGATCCACCCGCTGACGACTGGGGCCTGTCGGCGTTACAATGGAATGAAGTGGGTCACTAAAGCACAATTCCTTTCCTAGGGAGCTCCTGGGAGAGCACAGCAACACACTGCCCCTTATTATGGGCTGAGGAAATAAAATGCACATTTGGCAATGACTTTAGGCCTGTACTACTGAGGTGGTTGCAGAAACACCTATGCATGTCTCTCTCTCGCTCTCAAACACACACAACCCGACCTAGCAGTCACAGTGCCACCATCCAAGTTCAGGTGAGGACGGAGCTGGCAGGAGAACATGTCACTTCTCCAAAGGCCCAGCAAAGCCTACATCCAATTCCGTGGTAACATAGAGATGAGCAAAATAACTTGATCGGAAAATGTCACATTTTTCAATTTCCCAACGCCGCATTTGGAAATGAACCACTTTGGTTTGAATTGACATTTTTACTTTAAAATGTCAACTTTTAGTCAAAATATCTGTTAGATATGAACATTTTCATTTCAAATCGACATTCCAAAATGAAACACTTCATTTCGAATCAACATCTTGTTTTAACATTTCCAATTTTTTTATCGCTTTTCATTCCATGAAAGTTTTCAATACTGTATTTTGACTTTTTCTCCCAATTTGGGATGAAAACCAATGTTAAAACGTTGTAATGTCCCAGAGGATAGGAATTCCATTTTCCAACCAGCTCTAGTGTAATCTAATGGAAAACATATTAACATCACACTGCATGAAGCAAGCTTTATATGATCAGTTCCCAGCTTTTTAGGCATCTGCTTCACCATTTATTTAAATTTAACTCTTCATATACAACAACAACAAACCAGATTACACAGACACATGTCAAAGTAGGAACTGTCCAAGAGACGCTGGCCACCTACCTCCAGGTCTTTGGTGATTGGGTGGGTAGGTCCATGGGTCACCAGAAGAATAGCATAGGCTTTGCAGATCATGCCATGCCCTGATTCAATGAGACTGGCATGCCAGTGGGTCACCCCTGCCCGCATCACTGCCATCCCTAACTGCGCATTGTTGGGATGGTATATTTTCCTGGGAAAACATTGAGAAATTTCATTGTGGTGAGAGTCTAACTTTCCAAATGTAAATATTACCTGAAAACACTGTTTGCTGAAGGCCAGATTCTGTCACGCTTACTCACACTGAGCGGTACCTCAATCTGTGAGTAGCCCCCACTGAAATCAGTCGAACTGCTGGAAGTGGGAACTACTGCTCGGTGTGGCAGAACCTGGCTGGGAACGAACAACGAGGTCTGTTAAGCTCTGATACAGGCTCCGAAGGTTTGTAACACCACATGCCATCGATATAACTGCAATCAGGATCTGGTGCTATGCCCCTAACATTGCAGTTCCAGCACAGTGAGCAATTGCTTGAATTTACATTTAAACCTAACGCTTAGCTCTTACGTAGCATTTTTCATTTGTGGATCTCAAAGCACTTTGCAAAGGAAGCAGGGCCAGCTCCAGGGTTTTGGCCGCCCCAAGCAGCCAAACAAAACAAAAAAAAAAGCTGCGATCGCGATCTGCGGCGGCAATTCGGCGGGAGGTCCTTCGCTCCGAGCAGGAGTGAGGAACCGTCCGCCGAATTGCCACCGAACAGCTGGACGTGCCGCCCCTCTCCGAAGTGGCCGCCCCAAGCACCTGCTTGGTAAGCTGGTGCCTGGAGCCGGCCCTGAAAGGAAGGAAAGTATCATTGTCCCCATTTTACAGATGGGGACTCTGAGTCACAGCGAGGTGAAATGACTTTCCTCACGTCACCTAGTAGATCAGCGGCAGAGCCAGGACTTGAATGTAGGTTCCATTTCCTGGTTTTTGATCCTTCCCCTGGACCACGCGGCCTCTCATAAAACAACAGCGGTCAAAGGCATTTAAAATGAAACTGGACAAATGGCAAACAACACACTCCTGGGAACAATTCTTCTTTGACGGGAGGATGAATTAGGCCTTTTCCACTTCTAATGTCTATGATTTTAAAACCTGTGATTTCTAAGAATCTGTGCTCACTTTGTCATTTGAGCTACACTTAGTATGAGGGAGGAAAAACAAAAATTGGAGAGCCTTAGCCTGAACAGACTAAAACCCAACCCACTTCTCCATAGCTTTACTGGCTTTGCAGTAGAAACTTGGTTTAGTCAGTAAAGAAGTAGATACAGAGTGTGCAAAGGAGAGAGCAATTTCCAGCATGTATGACTGGGCTGTCCAAAAGGAGATCACATTAAAATTATCACAACATGGGGGAAGCACCTGGATAAGATGCTGCTGGGCTGCTAAGATGGAAGGAAATTCTAGATGGTTTGAGGCACTTTCTAGACCAGCTGGGTATTTGTTTCTGGCCAATCACCTCTTGATGGCCAGCTGTTGGAAGGAAGGAAGGCAGCTTCCAGGTGCAGATGCCCCAACAAAGCAAGAGACTATTTCACAATGGAAAAGCTCAAGAGCCAAAACAAGGTCTCCTAACACCCATCACTTGAGTCCTTAAAAATGGGACTGGGCCAAGCTCCCTGCAGGGGGTCAGGAGGTGATTTCCCTCCCTCCATGTGGGTTTTTTTAATCTTCTTCCTCTGAAGCATCAGGGATGCCACGGGACACTGGGCGAGGTGGGCCAGGGCTCTGGGGTAGTATCAAGCATTTGCTTTCTCAGGTGCTTGGCTGAATGGTTCTTGCTGTCAAGCACAGAGTCTAACTGATCACCATGTGTGTGGTCAGGAAGGAATTTTCCCCCAGGTTGGATTGGAAGGGACCTTGGGGATTTTGCGCCTTCCTCTGCAGCTGGGGATGCAGGTGACTCGCCAGGATTATCTGGGTGTATCTCATTTAATCATTTCCCTGCCATTGTGGGGGCCTCGGGCACGGGTGCACCTCAGTCCCTCCTGTTCTCTGCCTGTCACACATAATACTCTAGTCTTCCATGGGTTTCATTTACTTTGGTCTGACTTCAGTTGTTGCGTTTAGTGTGCAGGTCCTGGGTGGGTGTCGGTGGCCTGTGACATACAGGAGGTCACACTGGATGATCTAGACCCTTCTGGCCTTAAACACTGACTCTGACACTCAGGAATAAACTGCAAGGAACAATTACTAGCAGGAGCAAGGGCTAGATGTGACCTGAAGTGGTGCAAAGTAAAAGGGCAAGACAAAAATTTGCACTTGGTGACACCTGTGCAATCCACCAGCAGTTTTCTTATCACAGTAGCATCTCTTTACCAGTCAGAGATCACATTCCAGGAGCACAGGGTGTTCTTTACATAATGATAGGTCTTTTCCATGTCTAATTTCTCTGACACCATCTAAGCAGCTCTGGGCAGCTTCTCAGACAAAAGAGATGGGTTAACTAAACCTGTCCAGCCCCCCTCTGAAGTTATATGCAGATAAATTGAAAAATGATCCTGTTTTGGAACTTTCCATTCACAAAGTGAGCAAAACTCTTTCTCTCTTTGGTGATAAAAGCAGGGCCTGATTCTGAGCTCAGTCATACAGGTTTTGCACCAGTGTCGCGCCACTGACCTTAGTGGACTTACTCCTGTTTTACACCATTGTAAAGCGAGAGCAGAGTCAGGTCCAGATTCTTTGTAGAAATGTCTTAATTAAATTATAGAATCAAAAAGAGCCACCATGAAAACGGGCGATTTGATCACGTACATGTAACCATCAACCATCCTCTTTGCATAGCTTGATGCTTCCTCGAACATCTGGAGGTAGGAGAGCACTTCCGAAGCGATGCTCAGGATTCTCAGCAGGTAGATGTTAGTGTCTCCCAGTACGGGCTCTTGTTTCTTCAGACACTCACGACAGAGCTTCACAACCTAGGCACCCATGAAAGGCAAATGAGTTCAAGAGAACGTCACAGCATTGCCTGCCCTAGATTTGCACATCCGCCACCACAGAGCACTGTATTTTGTATGTTTCACATTTATCCTATTTGCTCAATAGCTGCTCTGCAGAGAGAGTCAGTCATAAACAAGCGAGGAAAGTAAGAGTGAAGGGTGCAAATGTAACCCACTGGTGAGCGAGTCACAGGTTTCCCCTGTGTCCCCATCCGCAAAGGACATGAGACTATTACAGCCTCACCTAGGGAGTCTTGGCTCTTAGCTCATGCAAAGATGGCGGGCATCACACAAACTTCCTCCCATCACTAAAGGGCATCAGCAGAGAGATGGGACCAGACTGACACCAGCTCTGAACCTCTCACGTGCTGGTGAAGGGTGGATCCAGTGTCAGTCCTGGAGGTTCAGGCTCATCCTCTGTGAGATGGATCTGAGGGGAAAGACTGGATCTGATCCCCTTGGACACTGGGGGAGTTTGGATCCAGCTCAGAACCCTTGTGACTTGGTCCCATCCCTGTTTCATTGCCCTGGAGAGAGAACGAGAGAGTTCCAGCGAGATGGGCAGCCCCAGTGGAAGGGTCACTCACTGCCAGGCTGTGGACAGACTGGTGGAGGAGATGGGCAGAGGAGAATGAATGAGCCAGGGAGGAAGGAAGTGGATACTGGTGAATTAATTTCAGTGTATTCATTTATTGTCTGCCCCATAAACACTGACATCAGCAAACTGACCCGTCAGCTTGAGTATGCAACTAGTACCCCTGTCTGCAGGACTGTTTCATTAATATGACAACACAAATGCTGTCAGAGTCCACCCAGTGGCTCGGTGAGATCAGCTGCCTCAGGAGAGAGCCAGGCCCGCTTCCTTTCCCTGAAGTTCTGCAGTGACAAGAGACCAAAGACACCGTGACTTACTTCATGGTAGACCCCCTCGGAGCGGGCCTTGTTGATCTTCTCCAGGGTGTCCTTGGAGAACTGGAGAACTTCCTTCACTACGTCTTGGGAGGGCTGGGGACAGGATTGGAAAGCTATTGAAATGAATTCACTTCTGAAGTAACACCCATTCTCCCCAGAATAGAACCAGCTGCCACACTGAGGTCCTGAAGCTTGCTACCATTGAACTCAATAGTAAAACTTCCACTGATTTCAACAGGAGCAGATCAGCCCCTACCTGTACTAACCTACAGTGTCACTCAGTGCTGCTACTGCATATATATGGCCTGATTGTGCTCTCACTGGGACAGGGGCGTGGGGGCGGGGAGAGACCTGAGTGGTTTGGGGGACTTGGTTTTGTTTGTTTGTTCATGCAAAATGTCAAAAGTTAGTGATTGGCAATTGGGAGACTCTTGCAAACCTCACGGGGGAATAAAAAAGACTGAGCATGGGAGACAGAAAACAGGCTGCCCTCAATGGGGTTACATGGTGTCACCAGGTGCTGTATGTGCACAATGTATGGCAAGATTGGGGCCATTGACTGAGACTTCTATGGAGTTATACCAGGGAGGAATTTAACCCTATATTTTATTTACATACTGGAAAAACGGTCAGCATTTGGGCCAAAACATGACTTCCCACCTTGCCTTGAAATACTCCTTCCATCTCTCCATGCTGGAATGCCAGCTGCAAGCATTCCAAAACCACAAGTCAGGGCCCCAAAATATTGAGATTGTCTTAAAAAATCATGCAATTTAAAAACTAATTAATGTTGGGTTCTTTTTCTTTGCCTTCTGGTTTTTGAGTTTCTGGGGTTCCCAATTCTTTGCAATAAGAACATAAGAACGGCCATACTGGGTCAGACCAAAGGTCGATCTAGCCCAGTATCCTGTCTTCTGACAGTGGCCAATGCCACGTGCCACAGAGGGGATGAGCAGAAAAGGTAATCATCAGGTGCTCATTCCCAGCTTCTGGCAAACAGAGGCTAGGGACACCATCCCTGCCCATCCTGGCTAATAGCTATTGATGGACCTATCCTCCATGAACTTATCTAGCTCTTTTTTGAACCCTGTATAGTCTTGGCCTTCACAACATCCTCTGGCAAGGAGATCCAAAGGTTGATTGTGTGTTGTGTGAAGAAATACTTCCTTTTGTTTGTTTTAAACCTGCTGCCACACTACTCATGATTTTAAAGACCTCTATCATACCCCCCCCCCCCCAAGTCGTCTCTTTTCCAAGCTGAAAAGTCCTAGTCTTATTAATCTCTTCTCATATGGAAGCTGTTCCATACCCCTAATCATTTTTGTTGCCCTTTTTGGATTCTTTTCCAATTCCAACATATCTTTTTTTGAGATGGGGCAACCACATCTGAACACATTATTCAAGATGTAGGTGTACCATGGATTTATATGGAGGCAATATGATATTTTCTGTCTTATTATTTATCCATTTATTAATGATTCCCAATATTCTGTTAGCTTTTTTTTTACTGTCGCTGCATATTGAGTGGATGTTTTCAGAGAACTATCCACAATGACTCCAAGATCTCTTTTTTGAGCGGTAGCAGCTAATTTAGACCACATCATTTTATATGTATAGTTGGGATTATGTTTTCCAATGTGCATTACTTTGCATTTATCAACATTGAATTTCATCTGCCATTTTGTTGCCCAGTCACCTAGTTTTGAGAGACCCTTTTGTAGCTCTTCGCAATCTGCCTGGGACTCTTCATAGTCTGCTTTGAACTTAATTATCTTGCTGAGTTTTATATCATCCGCAAATTTTGCCACCTCACTGTTTACCCCTTTCCCCAGATCATTTATGAATATGTTGAATAGGACTGGTCACAGTACAGACCCCTGGGGGACACTACTATTTACCTCTCTCCATTCTGAAAACTGACCATTTATTCCTACCCTTTGTTTCCTATCTTTTAACCAGTTACCAATCCATGAGAGGACCTTCCCTCTTATCCCATGAGAGCTTACTCTGCTTAAGAGCCTTTGGTGAGGGACCTTGTCAAAGACTTTCTGAAAATCTAAGTACACTATATCCACTGGATCCCCCTTGTCCACCTGCTTGTTGACCCCCTCGAAGAATTTTAGTAGATTGGTGAGGCATGATTTCCCTTTACAAAAAACATGTTGATTCTTCCCATACAAATTATGTTCATCTATGTGTCTTACAATTTTATGTTGACTATAGTTTCAACCAGTTTGCCAGGTACTGAAGTCAGGCTTACCGACCTGTAATTGCCGGAATCACCTCTGGAGCCCTTTTTAAAAATTGGTGTCACATTAGCTATCCTCCAGTCATTTAGTACAGAAGCTGATTTAAATGATAGATTACAGACTACAGTTAGTAGTTCTGCAATTTCACCTTTGAGTTCCTTCAGAAGTCTTGGGTGAATACCATCTGGTCCTGGTAACTTATTACTGTTTAGTGTATCAATTTGTTCCAAAACCTCCTCTAATGACACCATAGGCATGCACAGCCCATTTCATTAGGGTGTGCACCCAGGGAGCCCCACCCTGCCCTAGCCCCACCCTGCCCCCATCCACTCCCTCCTACTTCCCGCCCCCTGACTGCCCCCCTCAGAACCCCCAACCCCCCCTGCTCCTTGTCCCCTGACTACCACCTCCTGGGACCCCTGCCCTTCACTGCCCCCCAGAACCCCTCCCCCTATCTAAGCCTCCCTGCTCCTTGTCCCCTGACTGCCCCCCTAGGACCCTACCCCCTACCTGTTCCCTGACTGCCCCGACCCTTATCCACATCCCTGCCCCTAGACAGACCCCCAGGACTGCCATGCCTATCCAACCGCTCCCCACCCCCTGGCAGGCCCCCCCCAGAACTCCTGACCCATACAACCCCCTCTGCTCCCTGCCTCCCCTAACCCCTCTCCAACCCCTGCCTCCTGACAGCCCCCCCAGAACTCCTGACTCATCCAACCCCCCCAGCTCCTTGTCCCCTGACCACCGCCTCCAAAGACCCCCCCCAATTGCCCCCCCAGGACCTTCCTTGCTCCCTGTCCCCTGACTGCCCTGACCCCTATCCACCCCCTGCCCCCTGACAGACCGTGGGACTCCCATGCCCCATCCAACCCCCCCTGCTCCCTGACTGCCCCCTCCAGAGACCCCCTGCCCCTAACCACCCCCCCGGGATCCCACCCCCTATCCAACCCACCCTGCTCCCTGTCCCCTGACTGCCCCCACCCCTTATCCAACCCCCCTGGCCCTGGACCCCTTACCATGAGATGAGGGTCCTAGCCTCCCGCGGAGCCAAACACTGCCCCGCAGAAGCACGCAGCCCCAGCTCCACAGGTGGGATGGGAGACAGAGGGGCTCAGGCCAGCTCCACACAGAGTGGGGTCAGGGCTTCAGCCCTGCAACTTTTGCCACTAGGGTGGCTGGGGCTCCCGAGACGGGGACTTCAACCCCACATCTTCTGCCAGGGTCCGGCTTCTCCTCCCTGCCCCAGTGTGGCTCCTCCGCTCCAGTGCAGCTCCTGCCGGGGTCCGAGCTTCTCCTCTTCTCCCTCCTCCCCCCAGGCAGCTCCTGCTCGGGTCCGGGCTTCTCCCCCCCCCAGTGCAGCTCCTGCCGGAGTCCGGGCTTCTCCTCCACCCCCACTCCCACCCCCCACGTGGCTCCAGCCCCGTCTGGGGCTTCTCTTCCCCCACCCCCGCATGGCTCCTGCCGGTATCTGGAGCTTCTCCCACTGCACCCAGCCCTAGCCTAGCTGGGCTCCCTTGGGTCACCTGCTGCCTGCTCTGGCCGGAGTGGAGCCTGGCTGGCAGGGAGCAGCCATACACGTGGACGCCATGGCCACCAGCCCAAGAGGTGCGGGGCAGCCCTAGGCAAGCAGGGGCTGGCTGTGCTGCTGCTGATAGCCCCGCACTCCCGCCCACACCTAACCCTAAGGCTTTTTTTTAGTGTGTGTGTGTGTATGTGTGTGTGAGACTCACTCGGCCCCTGCCGGAGCAGGGAGGCAGGAAGCAGTTGATTTGAGCCTGCCCGGCAAACAGCTGAGGAGGGGAGGGGGGAGGAGCAGCCTTCCCAGCTGGAGCTCAGGGCATTAGGGTGTGCCGGGGCACACCCGGCACACCCCGTACACACACCTATGAATGACACCTCAATCTGGGACAGTTCCTCAGATCTGTCACCTAAAAAGAATGGCTCAGGTTTGGAAATCTCCCTCACATCCTCAGCTGTGAAGACCGATGCAAAGAATTCATTTAGTTTCTGGTCAATGGCCTTATCATCCTTGAGTGCTCCTTTAGCACCTCGATCGTCCAGTGGCCCCACTGGCTGTTTAGCAGGCTTCCTGCTTCTGATGTACTTAAAAAAAAAATTGCTATTACTTTTTGAGTCTTTGGCTAGCTGTTCCTCAAATTCTTTTTTGGTCTTCCTAATTATATTTTTACACTTCATTTGCCGGTGTTTATGCTCCTTTCTATTTTCCTCACTAGGATTTAACTTTCACTTTTTCAAGGATGCCTTTTTGCCTCTCACTGCTTCTTTTACTTTGTTGTTTAGCCACGGTAGCACTTTTTTGGTTCTCTTGCTATGTTTTTTAATTTGGGTTATACATTTAAGTTGAGCCTCTTTTATGGTGTCTTTACAAAGTTTCCATGCAGCTTGCAGGGATTTCACTTTTTGCACTATACCTTTTAATTTCTGTTTCACTAACTTCCTCATTTTTGTGTAGTTCCCCTTTCTGAAATTAAACACTACAGTTTTCCCCGCAATCACACGGGCTAAAAATCTACTTCTTTTGTTTCTAAGGAAAGCTGAAGTTGTTTTATTATCACATGATGCCCTGAGGTGGGGCTTCAAGAAAAACACCCTTTATTGTGAAATTCACAATAAAATTGACAACACTGTTATATGACCAAGAACCAAAGCAGTAATCCTGGGTTTGAACCTGAGGAATAGATTTTGATCCCTCCGTTGTTTGCTTTTAACATCTGGACTGCGGGAGGCTTGGAGAATCTTTGTGTTAGATTTTGCTAAATTTGTGGAGACGGCCACCCGTGATCCTAATGACAGCCAGGCGAGAAAGTGCCCTGAAAGTTTACAATACGAGGAACAAGAAGGGTCTTTTACTCAGAGCCTGTATACAGAGTTATAGCTTAAAAGACTGAAACTACTGAAGATAACCAGATTTTAACCCGGGTTTAAGCCTGAATAGTGCTTTTGGGATATGTCTCCACTGCAGGTGAGAGCATGCCTCCCAGCCCAGGTAGACAGGCACATGCTAGTGCTGCTCAAACTCACACTAAAAATAACAATATGGACATTGTGGCACAGGCTAGCCACCAGAGTGTGGTCGGGGGGCCAGGCGGGCTTGGACTCAACCAGCCAGCTCATGCCACTACCTGTGCCTCAACATCCACACTGCTATTTTTAGCATGCTAATTCAAGCAGAGCTAGTGTATGTCTTTTCTAGCCCAGTTGGGACTCACACCTCCTGGCTGCTGTGTAGACGTACCCCTGGGGTCCTAGCCTGTCTTGCAGACTTTGTTCAAAAGGACTTTTGATGTCAATGCAAGTTGTTTTGTCTGAGTAAGGGACTCCTATAATGGGCACTTGAAATGTCACTTAAACAGTAGCAGCACATGCTTGAGGGGAGGGGGGCGGAGGGGCTATCCCATTTGCCTACATGAATTGTTAAATGAAAGCTGTTTCCTGCCTTCACTAAGAGCCTAATCCCAGTCCCACTGAAAACGATGGAAGCTTTTTCCACTAATTTGAAGCGGTGAAGGATCAGAGAATGGAACGGCTGTCGAGTACGTAAACTGTCATTTATTCAGAGGGCATTTTCCATGCAGCTGTGAGGGCTGCTACTAACTGGGGACTGAGCCTGAATTCGGAGAATGCAGAAAAGCTGGGCAGCAAGCAGACACTGTCTCCTGTTAAGATCAATACCAAGATTTATTACCTATGCATGGAGAGTATTTTTAATACATAAAATCCCAGGTCTTGCATAGGTACAGGGAGATTTTTCCATGAGGGCACTAAAAGATATGGAAAATATTCACCCTGAAAGTGACACACGCTGACTGTATGTATTGCAGATCCCCACTGATACACACACTAGCTACATCCTCACTACAGGGGGGGGTCGATTTAAGATACGCAAATTCAGCTACGCGAATAGCGTAGCTGAATTCGACTTATCAGATCCGACTTACCCTGTTGTGAGGACGGCGGCAAAATCGACTGCCGCGGCTCCCAGTCGACGGCGCTTACTCCCACCTCCGCTGGTGGAGTAAGCGCGTCGATTCGGGGATCGATTGTCGCGTCCTAACGAGACGCGATAAGTCGATCCCCAAGAGATCGATTTCTACCCGCCGATTCAGGCGGGTAGTGTAGACCTAGCCACAGAGACACACAAGCCCTTGCTGCTCACTAAGGCTCTGTCAACACTATGACCAGCCGCAGAGGCATGGCTTAGCCCTGCTGAGTACAAGCCCACCTGAAAAGCAGTGGGTATGTGACTCCACTCCTGTACCGGTGCTACCATGACTACAATGCTATTTATACGCACCCTAGCTGGATGAGAACTAACACGAGTATATGTACATGAGCCAGGGAATCGCATTCCCTCACTCCTTGTGTAGATGTAGCCTAAAGGTTTAACAGCAGGTGCTGTAGAAAGATCTCAGATTTCTGAATATATTGCTGGAGGTGTTCAGACCCCACAGTGATAAGTGTGGTACAAGTGACCACAGATACAGAATAGAGATAGGTAATTTACTAGTACACGATGAATTATTATAGTAAAGAATAAAAACGAAACAACAGTTTAATTTGCAGTGGTCTCCCAGCAGTTAGTAGGAGTTACGGGCTGCATGCAGCCCTTACTCATGTGAGTGGTTCCTGGTTGTACAAGTAGTCCCCTCGACTTCAATTAGGGCCTGATCCTGTAAAACTTTACTTGCGGGAGTAGTCCTAACAAAATCAAGTACAGGACTCACATTGCAGGATCAAGCTTTTACTGATTTCATGATGCTACTTGCATGAGTGCAAAGTTGCAGGACTAGGTCCTTAAGGTAGTTCAGCTGTGCTTTGATTTAGAGGGGGGCTGATCATTGTGTGAATAAAGAAAGAGAACAGCAATCAAGGGGGGAAAATTCCCACTTACATGTAATCAGGAGCTATCAGCACCGTCACAAAATAAAACAGCCTGTCAAGGAAAACAGCCTAATACCTACAAGACACCCCACAAACTATTCTTCCAAGAACTCAGGTGAAGCTGAATAATAAACAAATACAAGTCACTATGCTTCTGCCCAAAAGACAAACAGCCTGTCATGTGAACTTCCCACAGAGAATCGACCCAATGCAGCCACCCACAAAGACCTATCCAGGGGTTCTCACAACAATGTTTTTGGTGGCCTCAGAGTGCGGCCACCAACTCTTGCTGGTGGCCACTCAGGCAATTTTTCCTAAAATACTTAATTAACTTTATGAAAAACAAATAAATATGCACATATACATGTCCAAATCATAATAACTTATTTATGGAGGGTTTTTTTGCAGACTCAATAATAAAAATAATGTACAGTCGTCTCTATTCTTTACTGGACCTAAACAGAATAGAAACACAAACAAGGTGCTTTGCATGTTCTTGTCTTTTTTTTATTGTTGTTTCTTTTGCTTTTTTGGTTGCATTTTTTTAGACTTGCTAGCTAGTAAGTCTGCTTCTGTGAAAAGCGATATCTGTAGGTTTGTTAATATCACTTTTCACAGCAGCAGACTTGTTAGCTAGATGGGAGGCAGCAAAAGTGATATTAACAGACATTCAAATATCACTTTTCCCAGCAGATTTACTCAGCCCTTTGGATGGAGCCTGCTGCAGTGTAGCCAAAGCCTGGAGCCCAAAGCCCCGCGGACAGAGCCAGTGGCAGGAGCCCGCTGCTGTGCAGCCAGACCCTGCCATCCACCACCCCAGGGCTGAAGCCAGAAGCCTGAATCCCACCGCCCCCGGGAAGGTGGGGAACTCACACCGGCTGTCTGCTCCTCTGGTGTTTGTGGCTCCAGAGGAGGGCAGGGCCCAACCCCTCCTGGCAGCCCCAGAGGAGGGGCCACTGCTTTGCCCCTTCCCCCAAAATCACTACCCAAGAAAAGCCCCTGGCGGCCGAAACGCTGACCTAGACCCTGTGTTTGTAACCAGGGAAACTTCCTTTTAACCTACCTGGGCTAGCTCTGGCCTACCCTGTCTTCTATTCCCTGGGCGGTAGCCCCTATTGTCTGCTCAATACAAATAGTAAAGAAGAAGCATCGCCCCATGACTGAGAGCTGCTAACAAAGTCAGTGATGTACCTTGTTTTCACCTTCTTTTACAGCCAGCATCAGATCATCTTTGATCCCTTTCTGGCAGTGCTCACACGTGCAGTCAAAATAGTACTGCTTCTGCAGCTGCTGCCTCCGCTCTTCGCTGACATTGAGGAAATCGACATAGGAGACAGTCAGCTCTTCCCCAGGTGAGATCTTACCCAGCGCACGCAGCTCGATTCTGGTTTCAGACAAGAAGAGATGTGGAATTAGAAAGCGACATCTCAAGTCCAGGACACTGTTTGCAAAACGAAAAGGGACAATTTCCACTAAAGATCCTGCCTCCGATAAGCAAACTGTTATCTTAAAGGACCACTTTAACCCTTCGAATACTGAAGAAAATACACAGCTGTGCAGCACTTCAGCTATTCTAAATCACACTACAAAACGCCTAGTCCAAACCCTTCACCGCTTCTTGCACCTCTCTCTGTCCCAACCAGAAGTTCACTTGAAAGTAGTAAATGGCCTGAAATGTGATATTCAGATCTGGATCCACTTATATAGCTAGGGGCTGAATCTAAGATACAAACTTTTATTATGTTTCAGGGTAGTTGGATTTGGATCTTTGGTTCCAGGCCATTGCTGTGTCCTGGTTTACAGGGGAATCTCCTCAAATGAAGACAGCTACCACTAAAACTAGCCTTTCTGATCATGTCTGCACCCTGTGAATATTCACAAAGCACTGACTAAACTGCCTCCCCACCCCACCCAGGCCATACTGGACTCAGTGTAAAACGTGGGTTAGATTCCTGAAAGGTGGGAGAGACTCTTTGTTTTTTCCAAAGCCCTGGATCAGGAATCTGAAAGTGACTTTCATGTCCCTTCACCATCTCTACTCAAAGATTTAGCAAACCCTTCAGTGAAGATGGCCACGCTTCAAATGTGCAGTGAGGCCAATCTCACATGGGCTTCAGGTTTCCTAACAAAACTGTCCCATGTCTCTAACTGCCAGCATGTTACTATTGTCTTTACTGACCATACAGAAAATAAGAATTGCTACTACAGTACTCTGGTGAAAGCTACAGAATGATGCCACCCCACCCCCTTAAAGAGCCAGCACTTTGCATCTTGGTTTCATCCCCTAGCATGTGTTTAAAAGCCCTTGGATACTCAAAAGTCCACCATAGTTTGTTTCACTGGAGCAGGCCAAATTCTCCTCTGCTTTACACTGGTACAAGCCCACTGAAGTTAACGGGCTGCATTGGTGTGACTGAGAGGAGAATTGAGCCCAGCAAGGTTACTATCGAAGGTGGGGAAAGCTCCATCAAGTGACTGTAAATAAGGCCCTCAGAGATGGTTAAAAGAACTAGGTTGTTTATATATATATATATCCTTTATTCTACCCTTTTTGACCCTTCTCCCCATCCACCTACTAGCAACTCTGGCCATCCTTAGCACTAGATCACTACATTTTTGGGAACAGAGCCCCAGGGCTGTTCCTGCAATGCCAGTTAGTGGGCGAAATGTATTTGTGCATTGCTAAACATACTTACATATCAGCAAAACGGAGCTAGTCCAGTGACCGGATCTACAGTACATTTTACCTTGTTTTAATCTATCACCATGCTCCCAATCCTGCTGTTACTCAGCTGGTTAGTTGCATGACCCATCACTGCCTTGAGAGCGGCAGTAACGACATTAGTTTGTAAACTGCAGAGCTAAATGGAGCAGCACACCAGACCTGAGCGGGAGGAAAGTGGGGCCATGGGAACTGAAACAATTCAAATAGTTATCCTCTTTTACTAAAGGTTTGAGCCCGTTCCTATTGAAGTCAATAGCAACATTCCCATTGACTTCAGCAGTACAGGGTAGGTCATATGAGAACTCCTGACTTTCATTTAAACAGTGGCACCCAATGCAAATACAGCCAAAAGCATACCCGGGGAATTTTCAAGGGATGGAGCAGATCTACTTCAGTGATTTTCATTACTGCATTTTTCCAAGAGGATTAAAATTTGCGCAGGATAACTATGTTTTTTGACCATAACTATGAAGTGGGTTCTAGCCCACGAAAGCTTATGCCCAAGTAAATTTGTTAGTCTCTAAGGTGCCACAAGGACTCCTTGTTTTTTGTTGTTGTTTGTTTGTTTTTATGCAGGGGTTGCAATTTTGAATCTCTCAGCCATAAAATTCTAGGGCTGCTACCTAAGTTACTCATCCTGTGCTGCTGGCCCTGACCACCTGTTGGCATTAGATTATATCAACAGGCTATTTCATACTAGACTCATCACTGAATATGCCATCAAAAAGGACAGCTATTAGTTATGTCACAAGAAAGTACTACATTTACACAGAGTAAGGTGCAACCAGCCGTGACTCTAAGGAGAAAATGCATAAGGTACAGTATCCATGGTGAAGATTTACATATATGCACATCCTTTTTCAGCCTTAGTGGAGCCTTAACTAAGGCCAGTCATAAACTTGGAGAAACAAAATCAAGCTTTTGAACTCTGATAATGCCCCGGTAGTCCAAGCACAGTAGACGTTTAGGTATTTTTAACCAGCCAGCCGTACCATAGAAGGAACTGGCAAATTTTGGGGAAAAAAGTAGAAATACAAGGAATTGTTTGGAACTATACAGTTACAGGGACACTGTCTGCTTAATAAGGGCTCAAAACAGGGTTTTTACAAGACTTTAAGATCAACAAAACTGCTCCCACGACCTTCCCGTCTTCCTCCAAAATTCCAATGAACTTGCAGTGTTTGTAACCGGAACATTGCCCTATTGTGCTGACGCAAAACAGCCAGAAAATGAAGTTGACCAGATATGATGTCTGTAAACAAACGTGAAACTCACTAGTCTATTTTCATGGAAATGCATTGAGAAAACAAACAACATTAATGGTGAAAATCATTTAAAAATATTTCAGTTCTAATTTATGACAATGAATTGCCTGCTTGTTCTGGATGCAGATCGTATTGAAGTCAATGGAGCTATGCTGGTTTACGTGTTGAGATTCTGGATGATATATGTTAAGACAACAGTGTCCCTTTAAACTAAACAGATTGCAAGATATCAAGTGCAATGAGGTAACCAGAGAATTTAAAAAAAAATACACCTTTAAAAATCCTTTTAAAACACCACACAGGAAAATATTTTGAACAGGTAACAGTGGCATCGTAAAAAGGCATAACAGGAACAACTGTAAAGGTAAAAATGGATGACATCTAAATCTCAGAGTATTGCCACTGTAGTCAGTGCATCCAGAGGGAACTGTTTGTTACAAAGAAACACAGAGTATTTAGTTTGTCAGTAATGCAATCACTTCTCATCTCATAATAAACCAGGTTTTATTGCAATTATTTGGGGCTGGGCAAGGTTAGCGAGGCCTTGCTGGACTTTCATGCTCTTTCTGTAGTTGAGAGAACAGGAGTGAAGAGTGCATGAAGGGAAATACTGAAGCAGGGCAGGGGAAGGAAGGAATGAGGAGACAGAGAGGGCATTAACAAGTGGCAGGTCTGAGCATACTGAATAGTGTCAGCTTTTTTAAAAATCTACTACAAAATGCAGAGGTTACAAAGGGAGGCTTTGGGTTTAGTGGGGCTTTACACATGGGGTGGGGAAACATTTACATTCCGAGAATGGGGAGAGTGAAACTATCCACAAACCGAGGCAGCTTCAAGCCTCATCATTGTTGCTTGTGGCTTTTAGTTAACACAGGGTCAGAAGGGAAGGTCAAAGGGGAAGGATTATGCTTACAAGACCAACCCACCTCATCTGTGTGTGGAACATTGATCTTACAGCCTCATGACTGAAAGACAAAACAAACATCTGCAGTTTACACAGGTACACATACGACACAAGCAAAATGGAATCGGCACATACAGTATATGGAACAGTAGCTGCTCACGGTCTGGGGGACATACAGGGGTCCCAGGGACAGACCCGTATCCGGTTGCAGGGTGGAGTCTGAAGCAACGTAGCTCTCTGCTGTCACTATACAGCTGCTGTAACCGAATCGGCCATTGGTGGCCTGGGGCACTTTCAGCTGGCAGCTGTCCCGGCACCGTGACTTAAGGAGCATTCTGCACAAGACCGCATGTGAGTGTCAAGGGGGAATCAGTTAGTTTAGCCGTGGACAGGTGTTATCTGCTAGGAACTGGGCATATATGGACAACCTCAGTCACTGGATGAGAGAGACTCATGTTTTGCAACATTATGGAAAGAATGGATCTGATTTTTTTCCATAAATCATGAATCACTCCATTGACACCAATAGATATACACTGGCTTAAAACCAGCATGAAAGGAAAATCAGGCCCAGTTATTAGAAACATAGAAATGATCATATCTGATGAGCCCCATTAAAAATAATGGCAAAATACCCATTGACTGTCATGGGAACAGGCCCCATTACCTATTATTGGTTTCAGAGGAAGACAAGAAACCACTATAATGCACCTGGCCAATTGCAAGAGGGGTGGAGAGTGTCCTTCCTGACTCCACCGAGTGGTAAGCAGATGTCCTGAACATGATTTTTGTTCACATGTTTACCCACTTTGCAAGTCTTGGTAAATTCATTGGGGGGGGGGGGAGAGGGGGGAAACCGCATAGAGATCTGGAGAATACCAGTGTCTGGGACATTTTCTTTGAGAGGGGATTTGGGAGAGCAGTAACTAACCAGATAATAAATCATCTGTAAAGTCATGATATAAACCATCTTAAATGTATGACTTTTCCCTCCACATTTTCCAGGGAAGTTAATTCTGAAACTCAGCTGAAGCTGCCAGCTGCAGTGCCCCTTGGTTTGCCATATGAACACTTGTTTCCTAAGCACTGTACTGAGACCTCCAACTCACTCCGCACAGGGCCCGGGAAATCTAGAGCTAAAATAGTAATAGGCCTCAGGACCCATGAGAAACAGCAATGTTCCAAGCAAAGGAGCAGATTCTAAGCTCAGATATGTGGTGGGCGTTGATGCGTGTCTATGTAACCAATTGCTAGTGTGCTCGCACATTGCTAGTGTGCTCGCACTTCCTCAGCACAGCCCAGAGTATGGGGACCCCAGGAGACCTGTCTGGCAGAACCTCACTGACATCACAATACAGAGGGGCAGGCTCTGGCGAGCCCATGGAGTAGGTGCACTTCCCTGTGCCTTGCAGAGGCCAGCTCCAGAAGGAGTCCTTGCCCATGGCTGCACAGTCGGCATTTGGGAGCAAGGTGAGGGGAGACCACTGGATCAGCTGTCACATGGGTGCTTGGGCCATCACTCCCAATGGAGAGGGATACAGGCAGTGTGGAAGCTAGTCCTACAGCTGTGGCTGGAGTAGCAAGCGTGGAGAAGCTCCACTGCCATCCTGGGAGCAGAGAGGAAAAGTTCCTGCAGCCCAGGCCCTGGGTAGATCTGCAGTGTGCAGCCCAGGTCTGTGCAGCCGTGTCATATGGCAATGGCAAATAATCACAGAAGGAGTCACTTTCTTCTAACACTGAACAAGGACATTAATTAGGAGCAGGGAAATAGCATTGTCCTGAAATCTACTCTTTCCTTGTTTCCCTGGAGAGTTTCTGCCTCAGAACATCCCCAGCCCTCTTCCTGCCACAGATTAAAGAAACAATGCATGTACCCTCATTCACGGGGGAGGATTTGGGGTTTATGCACAGTAGCGGAGTCCTAAAGGGACAGGCCAGTGTTTGCCACGCATCTGAGATTAGAATGCAGCTCAAAATGTTCTCCATCTTTTGAAGGCAAACACTTGGCATGACAGATAACACTGCAAGTAACCCAGGCCCAGTGTGCAGTGCCTATTGAAAGTGAACTGAAATGCCTTTTTAAAAAACATTCAGTAACAGAATGTGGGCATGGGCGTACATAACTGCCAAAGAGCCAAGATCAGATGTGAGAGTTGTTGATCTCATTACTTCGCTATCTATCTAGGTTCTTATAAGGTCCCATCACCATGACATAGTTCTGATCCAAAGCCCACTGAAGTCAATGGAAAGACTCCCATTGACTCCAAGAGTCTTTGGATCAGGCCCTATCTCCCCAAATCTGACAGTTACAAAGCAGTTTCCTGCTCTTTTCTCATTCCCCATTGGTGGACGTAAAAGCTTGAATGGTCGGTAGATGCCATGAGGGTTACAGTCCGATTCCTGGCACCCCTAAAGCTCCCAGTTTTGGTGCACGAGGAAGATAATTAAGGGGACACTGTTAGGTTGATTTAGGCCCAACATTTAGTTTTTGTGAAAACAGGATGTGACAAACCCTACGAACAATACAGCCATTCTGAGGTTTTCTTATTTTAATTAAAGTGACAGCAGTTTTTGCTCGGATTTATACACTGTGTGCCAGATCCCCAGCTAGTGTAACTCAGCATAGGTCAGTTTAAGTCAATGGAGCAATGCCCATTCACACCAGCTGAGGATCTGGCCTTCCTTGTATGTTAAAATCTGTGGGCATGATCTCAAGAGGTGCTGAACACACACACCCCTCCCCTTGACTTGGCTGGACAAATGTTCTGGCAGCTGGCAACCTACCAGCCCTGTCCAACTGGAACTTTTCCATTGGAACTTGCACAATCCCTTTCAGTCTCAGCTATTATTTTTAGGTGACCTCTGGAGGAATTGTGGGTGCTCAGCACC
Source organism: Emys orbicularis (assembly GCF_028017835.1). Taxonomy (NCBI): domain Eukaryota; kingdom Metazoa; phylum Chordata; order Testudines; family Emydidae; genus Emys; species Emys orbicularis. The sequence continues at coordinate 132,077,488 of NC_088687.1, read as the reverse complement.
ATATTTACATGAGGGTCTCAGTTCACATACATCAGACACAATTGATATTAAGGTTCCATTTATAAATGGTTTATTAAGGGTTAATAAATGATTACTAGATATTATAAGCATGCCAGACACATGAGTATTTTCTGTTATAGATAGTTATAAACTCATCAAGGTGGTTACAAGCCACAGTTATAAGCAACCTATTGACCTGGACTCTTATAACAATTGCTTTACCATAATCATCCATTCACTGTAAATTATTTATAAGTGGAACCTTAATATAAAGTGTAACCCATATGTCTTGTTACTATTTTACTCCATTTGAGCGTTATGGGGCTGATCCAAACCCCACTAAAATCAATTGAAACAATGGCTTCAGTGGTTTGGACCAGGCCTTCTAGGTGTCTTTTGCATATTTGTTTTGTGCACCAAAAAACAATAACAACAACAACAACAAAAGACAGAAAAAGCAGCAGCCCTGCAGCTCACCACTAAGGGCTCTGGCTTTCCGGTGTCTAATATTTTGTTTTCCACAAACAAGCCAGAAAACGAGGAAACCCAGGGATTTTCCCAAGGTGCACAACGTGAGGCTTGGGACCAAATCTGGAAAATGAGTCAAGCACTGGGGCAAACGTTAGAATGGAAATGGACTCACTTGCCGTTGTTGAATATGACGGTGCAGTCAGGCCAGCAGTCATGGTTCACCAGGCAGAGATTGGGGAAGACGCCCACGCCGACAGCCTGCAGTCCCCTTTGGTCACTCAGGGTGAAGCCATTACAGTTTATCTACTCCCCAAAACATAGGCAAAAAAAAGTATTAGGGGAGGAGAATAATGGTGAAATCTTGGCCCTATTGAATTCAACGCGTGTTTTGCCATTGACTTAAATGAGCCCCAGATAGCACCCTAGATTTTGGAATATTTCCCACTGATTCTTCATCAAATGAGTATTTTCTGTGCTCCAGGCAGAGGGGCGTGGCCTTCAAATTTTGGGAACAAGGGAGAGATACACACAAGGAGTGCTAGAAACAGCATCCTTTAGCCTGGACAAAGCACGAGAAAGTTCACAATGCAGAACTCTAGCAGACAGACTGCATGATCCAGTGAGCAGAGCGGAGCGAATGCTGCAAAATACTGTCTGCTAATATTTATTCCCATTTGTAAATACCGTTGCTTTGAGTGTGTTCAAGCCCCTTTTGTGTTCACTTTCTGCAAATATTCCAGCAAACGTGTCGCGTGGGAAAAGGGACTTTTAAGCAATTTGTTCAGAACAGCCACAGGAAGCAAATTCCAAACTTGTGAGAGTACCTGTATCAACCTAATTCTACAGGCTACTCTCACCCAATCTGAGAACACAACAATGTCACGTGACCTCTGTATCCAAATAAAAATAACCCAGTTCGTAATGACTTTCGCCTGTCACATCCTGGCAACTCCCAAATGACCGACAAACTGAGAATTATTTGCAGTCATTATTCAGTGACTAATTTCAGTATCAAAAAACATAAGGTGTCCTAAGACAATTCACAGACAGAAAATGAGGGGAAATCCGTCAAATGAACTGTTCACTAGGAAATAATTCACTCAACTACTATCTGTTTTATTTCCTTTCCTGGCCTCCCTGATCCTATCCTCCAGCCAAGGACAAGCAGAGTGTAGTCTAGCAGTTAGCAGAGGTGAGAGGGAGTCTGGACTCCGTTATTCCTGACACTGACCCAATGGAGCAGCACAGAGGGAGCAGAGACTGGCTGCATTCCCCTAGCTGGGGATTCCCCCAGCAGGCTGAGCGTCAGCATAGCCAATTCCTATGCAACCCTCCCATCGGCCCCTGGTGCAGGGAGAAGGAATCACTGGAGCACACTCTGTCCCTCTATCCTCAGCTGGTGATGGTTCTTTGGGACTGTTTACGTTACAGCATCCTCATGTCGACTCTCACCAGTACCAGGGCCAGGCAGAGAATCAGAGCCATAACTGGTACACTGAGGCCCACAGGCGCCGACTTTCTCATTTCCCCAGGGGTGCCCGACCCCTGCTCTGCCCCAGGCCCTGCCCCCACTCCACTCCTTCCCCCAAGGCCCCACCTTGCCCCACCTCTTCCTGTCCCTACCTCACCCCGCCTCTTCCTGCCCCTGCTCCGTCCCCACCCCACACCGCCCCTTCCCAGCCCCACTCTGCCGCCACCCCACCCCCTTCTGCCTCCTCCTTGGAGTGTGTCCACCCTTGCTCTGCCCCCTCCCTCCCAGTGCCTCCTGTCCGCCGCTGAACAGCTGATCCGCAGCAGATGGGAGGCGCTGGGAGGGAGGGGGAGGAGCTGATCGACAGGGCCACCGGTGGGTGCTGAGCAACCACTTTTTTTTTTCATGGGTGCTCCAGCCCCAGAGCACCCACGGAGTCAGCGCCTATGCTGAGGCCTCCCTCTCTGCTACACCAAGCAGAACTCAGTTTACCACTGGGCAAGTCACTTGGACTCGCTGTGCCTCAATTCCCATTTACCGATGAGGAACTGAGGCAGAGACTAAATGACTTGCCCAAGGTCACATAGGAATTCTGGTACTGGGGGAAACTCCTCACTGTTTCAGCTTTGTTAGTCTGTATCAGCAAAAACAATGAGGAGTCCTTGTGGCACCTTAGAGACTAACAAATTTATTTGGGCATAAGCTTTCATGGGCTAAAACCCACTTCATCAGATGCATGGAGTGAAAAATACAGTAAGCAGTATATATATCACTGCACATGAAAAGATGGGAGTTGCCTTACCAAGTGGGGGGTCAATGCTAATGAGGCCAATTCAATCAAGGTGGAAGTGGCCTGTTTCCAACAGTTGACAAGAAGGGGTGAATGTCAACAGAGGGAAAGTAGTCCACCTTGATTGAATTGGCCTTGTTAGCATTACAAAAAGTAATTGGGTAAGTGGGTTTTAGCCCACGAAAGCTTATGCCCAAATAATTTTTTTAGTCTCTAAGGTGCCACAAGGACTCCTCGTGGTTTTTCCTCACTGTTTGTAAGGGGTCGGGAGAGCCTTAGTGAAAAGTGCAAACTACTTTACTGGGAAGTGTTGTTCTGTCCACACCTAACATCTTATGCATATGCATGAGGGTTTCAACCCTCTTTTCCTTATCTGTACATCCACACCCTGTGAATACTGGGGAGCCCCATTTTACATAGGTTGTTTCTTAGGTCCTCTTATTCTCATAGCAGCTACACACAACATGTACCCTGCAGTCAAGACAGAACATTCCATGATTTTACAATCAGGTGTCTCATGATCTTGGACATCAGCTTGCAGTTTATTGCAATCTAGGTTTCCATAACGTTAACTATTGGCACATCTTTTTCAGTAGTCTTGTGGCCTTACTGACATAGGGTTATTCCTACGTCATCCACTCATGTCAAGTGTTCTTAAGTCTATGGCCTAGTTTGTCTAAGCAAAAATCTGACAGGCCTCAGTCTGTAGGTTTGCGTTCCAGCCATGCTTTACTTATGTATCTAATACACACTCATCACTCCTAAATACTTGTCAATCTTATACTTCTATAATCCTGCAACTTAAATCTATTTAGCATACATTGATTATATTTGCAACAGCATATGCATTGACCATAACGCCACATAGCACAATGATAAATGGATGATAAAATCAACTAATTGGCTACAGAGGTCAGTGGCAGAAGGCTCATTTTCAACCTTCTTTGTGAACTCAGCATAGCCCTTGTCCTTGGGCATTATAAATAGCTCTCGCTTTGTTCTCCCAGGAGGCTGACATACCACTCCGAATATATGAGAGATGTACTGCATGCCAAACTGCTGGCTCTGGGGGGGCCAGAAGTTGAGGAAACTCTCCACGTCGGCTCTCAGCTCTTTCTTCTCCTCTTCTCCGAAGTTCTCCACGTGGTTCTGCAAGTCATCGATGGAGACCAGGCAGCCCTCCGTAAGGCCACCTCCCTCTCGCTCTATCCTCCACATGATGCGGGCTGCCAGCCTGGCCAATACAGAAGCGTGTTAGGAAACTCCAGTGTGCTAGTGCAATCCACAGACAATCAAACCCAGGCCCAGCAAGGTGGCAGGGACCGAATGGAGGCCATCACACTGCACTAGGGCAAAGCAGGGGTGGGATTTGGCCTTGATGAATTTCTCATCTGGAATTAGTTTAATCAGTGGCTCCTGGCTCCCTTTGCAGGTAGCTACCAATACAACTGAACATGCCCTTCAAAGCACTGAAGGAAAACAATGCAGCGTCTTAAAGGAGAAAAGTGACGAGAATTTTTTGTTGTTCGTGTCCTCTCTCTAGTTGTGTAAAGTAAAGCATGAAACTCTTAAACCAGGGAGTTCGGTAATTTTTTTCATTTTTAAAACATGGTATGAAATGTATTAACTTGTGGCTCTAATTACCGTGCTTACCTGGTCATCCGAGCACCTCACACTCTTTAATGTATATATCCTCCAAGGGCAGGGAGTGGGTGCTATTACCCCCATTTTACAAACGGGGAACTGAAATAGACTAAGGCTTGGTCCACACTGGGGCGGGGGATCGATCTAGGAAACGCAACTTCAGCTACGAGAATAGCGTAGCTGAAGTCGACGTTTCCTAGATGGAACTAAGTTTACTTACTGCGGGTCCACGCGGCGCAGGCAAGCTCCCCCGTCGACAGCGCTTCCTCCTCTCGGCGAGCAGGAGTTCCGCAGTCGATGGGGGGAGCGCTTCTGGGATCGATTTATCGCAGCTCATCTGGACGCGATAAATCGATCCCAGAAGATCGATCTCTACCCGCCGAATCAGGCGGGTAGTGTGGACCTAGCCTAAGTGACTTGTCCAAGATCACAGAGAAAGTCCATGGCAGAGCGCGGAATTGAACTTAGGTCTCCAGCCGTCACTCTAACCACTAGTCAATCCTTCCTCTACAGAATCAGAGCTGAGAAATGGCACCTTCTTATTCACCACACCCACTCTCCACTCTATGTGTACCCTCTGGGACTCCAGCACCACTCCTGGCAGCATGGAAGGCCTGACGGAGCTCCCACAGCTAGTGGCTGCCTAGTGGACCCCCATGAAGGGGGGTCCCCCTGTGGAGTGGAGCCATCGAAGGATAATGCACCCTGAGCTCCACAGGCCCCGTGGGTGGACGATGTGCACAGTGCAACTGTTAACATGTTAGTTTAAAAGTGGCAATGCTGTCTCCATCCTTCCTCTGCTTGTCCTGCAGGCTGAACACCCACACTGGTGGTTGGCAACACACACTCCAATGCCAGCGCCGTCTGAGTGATTGCTAGCCCCTGGAGCTACGTGTGCCACTAGCTAACAATACCTTTCAGTCTCATGTATCACAAAGGGGTATTTTTATACAGAGGCTATTAATAGCTAGCCTGATAAGTGAAGGAACTCTACAGTGAGGCACAGACTAAACCCAGGGAAAGCAGATGGCAATTCCATGTCCTAGCGAAAGCCAACCTGCCTCTTAACTTCTTATTTTAAGGGGAGATTAACTTGCTTCTCTGCAGAAATGTTTGTTATTTTCTGGATGGCGAGCGCTGTCAACTTTGCTGTTGGAAGGAACGGCTTTTAGACATACCTTCCTTAGAGCTACCAGCAGATTCCCCAATTTATTTGGAGTGAGCAAGTGAAAGGCCAAAGCTATTTCCAGCTCTCCTCACCGCTCTAAGCTGTCTGTCCCCGCAACTCCAAACATTCAGTAGCTTCCCAAGCAATGAATGGATTTTCCTCTCCTCTGCTGCGTTATTTATACACGGCTGGAAGTGTACACAGCACTGTTCAGTGGGTGATTGGGGTTGGACAAATAGCAGGTCCTTGCCCCAAAGAGCATGTATGGGTACACCAGTGTGACACAATACAAAACAAACACAGAGTGGCATACGGTCAGGGTCAGATGGTACTACAGGTCCATCTCCCAAGAGGCCCTAGGTCTCAGAGGCCCCCAAAGCCCTTCCAAGCAACGGCAGATCACACGCAGAGTCCAGGGCCCAATAGAACTTCAAGCCACAGTTCCATCAGGAGAGGCCCGACTGCTGGAGAAGAGTGAGGACAGGGATTCAGGTGGGGTCAGGCTGGACTCAGTTGCCCAGTGTTTGAATACAGTGTGCTTCTGTGACAGTCGCCCTCTTGGCCAACACAACAGGGGCCTCCACAGCTACAATCACGAGCTGCTACAGTTTGAGCTAGAGCCCAGTGCCCAAGCTGGGGGTTGTAACAACTCATATCCTCCTTGAATTAGTGGGTTATACTACAGCATTACGTTACCCGAGACACCCTGTAAGGCCCAGCATGTTTGCGTGCTGAATTCAAACACCGGGGGCAGCGAATGGCAGGTGGGCAGTGCAGGTGGCAGGCCAAGAACTGAGAGTCACAGCAGAGGGAAGGGAGAAAAGGGACTCTCCCCATCCTATCCCTCTGAGTGATGCAGTACACAGAGCATAACCCCTTCCTGGAGCGTCTTCAGAAACCCCTTCTGTCTCCTTTCCCTGGAGGCCCTCGCCTGCCGGCTGACACACTGTGCGCGGTCAGTACAGCAATGCAAAGCACACTCAGCCGTGTGCAGCTCTGAGGGCTCAGCTCCTTCTAGGGACGAGTGAGGAAATGGTTTGAGAGGGGAAGGAGCCTGACTCTTTCGTTGTGTTGCATTCTCCTCCACTGTGTATTGTAGACGGACCGTTAGCCACCAATGATCCTCACCATGCTGAATGCCACCGCCATTCAGACCTTCCCAGAGACAGCAGGGATGGAGACTGTAAGTCTCCTGGGGCAGGGACGGTCTATGTTTGTACAGCGCCCAGCACAATGGGGTTCTGGTCCAGGATGAGGGCTTCTGGGCGCTAGCACAATACAAATAATAAATAATAATAACTCTGATCTGCCTGCTCCAAAAAGCACAGGCCCCTACCACTTGAACTAAAAGAGAATCCCCTATTGCTCTTTCCAGTGTAGAATCTAAAACACACAAGTGAGCAGTTCTAATTCCATACACTAGAGCAGTGGTCACCAACCGGTCGATCGCGATCGACTAGGTCAATCCTAGAGACTCTCCCAGTTGATCGCAATCTCCGGTGGTGCAGCGGGGCTGACCACTGCCACTAAGGCAGGCTCCCTGACTGCCCCGCCCCACACCGCTCCCGGAAGTGGCCAGCATGCCCCCGCAGCCCCGGGGGGCAGAGGGGCAGGAGTCTCCATGCGCTGTCCTGCCTGCAAGCACTGCCCCCGCAGCTCCCATTGGCTGGGAACGGGGAACTGTGACCAATGGGAGCTGCAGGGTGGTGCCTGCAGAGAGGGGCAGTGCGCAGAGCCACGTGCCCCCCGCCCAGGCCGGCTCTGGCTTTTTGGCCGCCCCAAGCAAAACAAACAAAAAAAAAAACGGGGCGGCCAGAATCGCAAAGCAAGAAAAAAAAAAAAACCTGCGGCGCGGCCGGAGCCAGGGCGCAGGGGAACTCCCTGCGCTGCAGATGTGCCCCGGCTAGTGGAGGGAGCGGGGGGGAAAGAGAGAGAAGGGGGGCGGCCAGGGCTTCAGCGGGGCGCTGCCACGCGGCCCCGCCGCCTGCCGGGAGGGCTCTGCGCTGCTCCGGTCGGCTGGGAGGGAAGGACGCGGGCTGCCCTGCCGGGCTTGCTGCAGGGTGCTCCCGTCCTCCGCGCCGCCGCCCCCTACAGGGCGGCCAGAGCAGAACACCACCGAAAAAAAAAAAAAAAAGCGGCCGTGCCGCCCCAGGATTGGGCGGAATGCCGCCTCCTACAAGCTGCCACCCCAAGCACCAGCTTGCTCGGCTGGTGCTGGAGCCGGCCCTGCCCCCGCCCGCCCACCCAGGGACCACAGGGGCACGTTGGCCCCTTACAGGAGCAGCATGGGGCCAAGGCAGGCAGGGACACTGCCTTAGCCTTGCTGCACTACCGCCTGGGAGCTGCCCGAGATAAGTGCCGCCCGGCGGGATGCCACACCCCAACCCCCAGCCCTGAGCCCCCTCTCGGAGCCAGCACCCCATACCCCCTCCTGCACCCCGAACATCCTCCAGCACCCCAAAGCCCTGCCCCAGCCCTGAGCCCCCGCCCAGAGCCAGCACCCCAAACCCCTTCCTGCACCCCAATCCCCTGCCCTAGCCCTAACCCCCTCCCAGAGCCCACACCCTGTACCCCCTCCTGCCCAGAGGCCACTCCTGCACCCAAACTCCCTCCCAGAGTTTGCACCCCTCACCCCCTCCTGCACCCCAACCCCCTGCCCCAGGCTCTGCCCTGAGCCCCCTCCCACACTGTGAACCCCTCGGCCCCTGCCCAGAGCCCACACCCCCTTCGGAATCCCAACCCCCTGCCCCAGCCCAGTGAAAGTGAGTGAGGGTGGGGGAGAGCGAGACATTGGGGGGGGGGGATGGAGTGAATGGGTGGGGCTTCGGGGAAGGGGCGGGGCCTCGGGGAAGGGGCAGGGTAGATCCTGGGTTGCCCTTAAATTCAAAAAGTGATCTTGGGCGTAAAAAGGTTGGAGACCACTGCACTCCCACTTTTTTCCTACCTTAAGGGAAAGCGACAGGTAGGGAGGGGTGGAGAGGAGTGAGCACAGAAGAGAAGCCCCCCCTCAAGCCTACATTTTTCAGGCCTACTCAGGAACCAGACCAAAATCATCACCCTTGCCCTCTCACCTGATGTTTTCGTTGGGCGCTTTCCCATGCGCCTTGATGGCAGAGCATTCATGTTTGTGGTTCAGCCAGGCGTCCTTCTGGCAGGTTCGATCACAGTAGTGGGCAAACTTACACTGACCACAGCGGTGGAGCTTCTCCTGCCTTTTAAAGCAGGTGTGGCAGACCAGATGAGTGAGGCTAAAAAGACAAAAGGAGACGGCAGTCAGCACCCAGGAAAAGTCCATCGGATCCCGATCCAAACTTCCCAGCTGGCCCCAGGCTCCATGGAGATGTTCCCAGGGAGGATAGCCTAGGTCCCAGCTGTGACGTTGCATTCCATATGTTTTATGGAAATATGCTAATGAGTGTGAAAATGAGGTAACTGGAATATGCTTTATGCAAAAGGTCTCTTGTAATGGCTCATTACAAAGCTTATAACCTACTGAATATATTCATCCTATTTGTATGAATATATCATTCTTGTATCTGAAACTTTGAATATGAAGTATAACTCTGAGGTCCTATTGTAATTATGCAAAGTGTGGGTCATTAATGGTGGTTTAGAATCTTGATGGCTCATATTGACTAGGACAATTGGTTGTAAATGGTTTATTTACCTGCAAGTCTTCCTGTGTATCTGTGGGCCAGCCCAGGGGTAATGAAGAATGAGGTCTTACAGTGGCATCTGACCATATAGAAGGAGGGGTGGGGACCCAGAGAGACAAAAGATTCCCGCCTTCTGCCAAAACTATAAAAGGGGGTGGAGCAGGACAAAGAGTCCCAGTCATGAGAATATCCCTGTTTACCACCTAAGATGTCTGCTGGAACTAACAAGGACTGTACCAGGGGAAAGGTTTGGGCCCAGACTAGGAAGGAGTCTAGTCCGTGAAAGAAGCTTATTGGAACATCTCTGGGGGTGAGATATTACCTGTAATCAGTTTTTTAATGTATTAGGCTTAGACTTGCATGTTTTGTTTTATTTTGCTTAGTGACTTACTTTGTTCTGTCTGTTATTACTTGAAACCACTTAAATCCTACTTTTTATACTTAATAAAATCACTTTTGTTTATTAATATACCCAGAGTAAATGATTAATACCTGGGGGAGCAAACAGCTGTGCATATCTCTCTATCAGTGTTATAGAGGGCAGACGATTTATGAGTTTACCCTGTATAAGCTTTATACAGAGTAAAACGGATATATTTGGGTTTTTGGATCGAATTGGGGGTTGGGTGTCTGGGTGCTGGAGACAGGTAACCTGCTGAGCTGTTTTTAGTTAAAGTCTGCAGCTTTGGGGGCGTGGCCCGGACTCTGGGTCTGGGTTGCAGCAGGCTAGCGTGTCTGGCTCAACAAAGCAGGGTTCTGGAGTCCCAAGCTGGCAGGGAAAACAGGCTCTAAGGTAATTTCAGCACATCAGGTGACAGTCCCAAGGGGGTCTCTGTGACCGAACCCATCACACCAACCCCATGAGGTCATCACACCCAATAAACTGAATAATACTGAGCAATATATTCCACATGCCTATCGGGAAGGAAGGATAAACATTTCAAGCAAAGTGCAGTTAATATCAATGTCTTTGCCAAGTGCTGTTGCCTCTTTCCTGGGCTATAAGTATGAGAGAGCTTTTTTGTTTAAAAGAGGGAACAAATGGATGCATTCCCCAGTCCGCCAAGCTTCCTGTCTCCAGCATATGCACTTCTGGTTCGTATCATCATTGCTAAAGGGACACCGTTTTCCCGGTAGGCCCTTGTTAAAACATTAGCTACCTGTCCACTGAGAATTTGCCCTAAAAATTCATTTAGTGAGTATTTAGAGGGGTAGCCGTGTTCGTCTGTATCAGCAAAAACAATGAGGCGTCCTTGTGGCTTTATAGCCCACGAAAGCTTATGCCCAAATAAATGTGTTAGTCTCTAAGGTGCCACAAGGACTCCTCATTGTTTTAGTGAGTCTGTCACTCAGCAGAACCAGAAAAAAACTGCCACAGTCAGTGCAGAGGACCTGATCCTGACCTCTTTACACTGGTGTAACTCGAAGGTAACTCCTCTGAATTCAACAGATGACACTGAGCTCAAACCTGCGTGAGAGCCCAGCTGCCAAGCTCTCTGTGGCTCCATGGGGGACATTTCTCACAGGCGAGAGAGAAGCACTAATTTTCACACACACCCCCATGCAATGGCAGGGGTGGGACAGGCAGGCCTAAATCCCTCAGGCTACATCTACACTACAGGGGGGGGTCGATTTAAGATACGCAAATTCAGCTACGCGAATAGCGTAGCTGAATTCGACGTATCGCAGCCGACTTACCCCGCTGTGAGGACGGCGGCAAAATCGACCTCCGCGGCTTCCCGTCGACGGCTCTTACTCCCACCTTCGCTGGTGGAGTAAGAGCGTCGATTCGGGAATCGATTGTCGCGTCCTGACGGGACGCGATAAATCGATCCCCGAGAGGTCGATTTCTACCCGCCGATTCAGGTGGGTAGTGTAGACCAGGCCTCAGTGCACTGGGAGCAAAGAGGAGTGGGAGGCGGGAGGCAAGAACTCCCCCCCCACCCTCTCCCACGCAGGGGCAGTGCCGCCCAGAGGGGGGGGCAAGTGGGGCAATTTGCCCCAGGCCCCGGGCCCCACAGGGTCCCCCACGAGAATATAGTATTCTATAGTATTGCAACTTTTTTTTATGGAAGGGGCCCCCGAAATTGCTTTGCCCCAGGCCCCCTGAATCCTCTGGGCAGCCCTGCGCAGGGGCGGCTCTAGCTTTTTTGCCACCCCAAGCATGGCAGGCAGGCCGCCTTTGGCGGCTTGCCTGCGGGAGGCCCCGGGTCCCGCGGATTCAGCGGCATGCCTGCAGGAGGTCCGCCCGTCCCGCGGCTTCGGCGTACCCACCACCGAATTGCCGCCGAATCCGCGGGACCAGCGGACCTCCCGCAGGCACGCTGCTGAAAGCTGCCTGACTGCCACCCTCACAGGGACCGGCAGGGCGCCCCCCGCGGTTTGCCGCCCCCGGCACGCGCTTGGAGTGCTGGTGCCTGGAGCCGCCGCTGCTCCCACGAAGCAGGTAAAGACACTCACACACTCACCAATGTTCCCGAATTTTTTTTCCCTGTTTGTCGAATGAATAGCTGCCAAGCTGAGGTTTAAAACCTAGGAGTGCTGCCCCTTTCATATTACTTTCATAACTGACTATGAAGTGCCAAGCCTAGAGGTGCCAGGGCTCAGCCCTGGCACAAATTAAGACCTGGTCACCTCTGAGGTACAAGAAAGGGGACATCTGGGGTGATCCTGGGACCATAAAACAGGACAGTGTTTACTGAGCACCCTTACAGATTTCTGAGGAGAGCTACCTCAAAAAAGGGGACAATTCTGGGAAAAACCTGTACAGGTAGCAACTCTACTGGAAGGGCTGAGAAGCTCTGTGTGTGTGTGTGACAAACAGACACATAGGATTTCTCCGGGACATAACCACAAAGAACTTGCCGAGGGCATAAACCACCCATAACCTACCCACCACCATACAGACATGGCAAGAGCACTGGATAGCAATAAATCACCTGGAGATATTTGTAACAAGATGGCTAGTGTTGATATGCGTCACTGCCTTCTAATGGATGGCTATAGCTCTGCTTCACCTGTTAGGTATGTAAGCTGTCTCACAGAAATCAAAGGGGCCACTCATATGCTTAAAGTTAGCTCATGTACCTTGCTGAATCGGGGCCTGTCCGAGTAAAGTGCACACTCTTAGGACAATCCATGGGAACGGTACTGCTTGTTACTATATGACTGAGTACCATTGTTTACAAAGCATTTACCATGTTCTCTCTGCAACTAATCCTTGTCACAATTGTAGCTCCCTCCATCTACCTGGCTACTGTTTACCGCATCATTTTCCTTTCCTCTAAGAGCCTGTCTAACTCCCGGAAAAACAGGTTTGTGACAGTTAGAGTGCATTGCAGACATGATCCTCTATATAAAGAAATATTAGGAGCCTGAAAGTTTCCAGAACACAGGTCGGATTGGGAAATAAGGAAAATGTCATAGAAACCTTATTGACTGTTCCACCTGAAACATAGCATATAACTTATGGTGTGGGAATAGGAAAAACAAATGCACTTTTTTAATGCAGATCACCCTGCGTCTGGCAGGAATTTAAAACATTAAAGCACTAATTAAAAAAAAAGTCTGTAATGTAAAGTGGGTACAGCACCAAGTAGGTAAAACAGGAATGTCCTCTCTGCCATGGTGCTGACAATACATAGTAGTAGACATTGAACACAAGCTTAGGGACAGCCGGAGGAAGGATCCAGTGGTTCAGGTCCTAGCCTGGGACTTTAGAGACATGGGTTCATTTTGTCCTGCCACAGACCCCCTGCATTAAATCATCTAGGGTACATCTACGCTGCAGCCGGGTGCGTGATGTGCAGTTACCTGCGCTAGCTTTCATCTCGCTAGCTTGCTAAAAATAGCAGTGAGGATGCTGCAGCGTGAGCTGCACAAGGGAGTACATGCCTGGAGGTGGGAGGGGTAGCAGTTCACACTGCTGTGTCCTCACTGCTGTGTCCTCACTGCTACTTTCAGTGAGCTACTAGATTAAAGAAGTTTGGGTACCTGTATCCAAGTTGCTATTCACTACCCTGGCTGCAGTGTAGACTTACCCTAAGGAGAGGTCTACATTGTAATCAGAGCACGCATAGACATGCCTGAGCTAATTTTGATCTAGCTAGCCAAATAACAATAGTAGGGAAGCTGCGGGTGTTGTGACGATAAATAAAGATATTAACGGTTGTGAGGTGCTCTCATTCTACCATAGATAGTTTGGTTCATACACAGGGGAGTTTGGAACCTAAACTGATTCCTGTACAAGGGAATCCCCAAGTGTCCCATCTTCAATACATCGGGCTGCTTTCCAATGGTTCATCATTTATTTAGGTCTTCGATTTTAGACTGGGGATATTGCCCTGATTACAACCACAAGTGTAGCCGTACCTCTATTTGCACAGATGAGATTACTCCTGCTCAAAAACGGAGTAAGCTCTACTAGTGCAAATAGCAGCCTTGTCTGTCTACACTGGGGCTTAAACTAGCACTTGATTCATTACTAACACCCTGTTTTGGTCATTAATACTGGTGTCCTGGCTACATTTGGCTACAATTACTGTGTCCACCTAAAATCTACCTGCGTTCAGGAGTTTTGCACTTTCATAGAATTCGTCTGTATTCTCTGCCCTCAGCTGTTGTTTAGTGTTGCCTATACACTGTTAAACAGCTGCCACATTCCATCCCAAAGGCTGGTAGCAGGTACTTCAATGGCTGGCAACTAATGACTGAAATCTATGCAGCCGCCAGTCTAGAAAAGGCTTCACTGCACTGGTGACGTGGTGCTGTTTAAAAAACTGATAATATGAAGAAAGTCAATTAAACAAGTTCCACCAACACAGATTTTTTCATCCCCAAATACACTTTATGCACTAGGGGCCTAATCCTTCAAACTCATATTCATGTTATGATTAATGAACTTGTCTCCATTATTACTTTTTTGTGTAGTGCACCTTTAAACAGAGAGAAGACGCCCCTCCACATACACACAGCTGCAGGGGTAGCTGCCATTGGGCATTCAGATGCAGCCTACTCCAGAGGAAACACTCTCTGTGCTCTCCCATGAAGTCTTTAATTTTGTTGTCTCTTGGTTTAGTTATTCTCTTAATGCAAAATAAAGATCATTCAGATGGAAAGTGTGTGGTTGGTCTTTGTGTACGGAAAACTATAACACATGGGAATGGTCTTTAATCCCAATAGTGGCCCCATAATTGACTCCAGCTGGACTATTTGCATGAGGCAGTACTGTCATGCTGTCTGGCGTGGTTCACAACTGTGAGTGCCTACCTCCGGGCAGACTGTCAGAAAACAGGGCAGACACCCCAAGCTGGGGGTATGTTCTATAATTAGATTTCCCCAAGCCAGTAACAAATGTGAACTCTTGGATCACTGTACCAGTCTTACCAGGGAGTCACAGACAGTTCCCTTAGACTCTCCAGTATATCTTGCCAACCAGACAAACTGGACTTTGTGATAAAAGGTCACTTACACCAAAAATCACACCACATCAGGATGCTCCCAGTCCCAAGAGACCGGTCACTAACCCTAGATCAATTGGTACTCCAGATCTTACACCAAAGATAACGCTGGCAGCCAATTCTATAGTAAACTAACTAAAGGTTTATTAGCTAAGGAAGTGAGTATTATTGAGAGGTTAAAGCAGGTAAACTATATGCACAGGTGAGTCATGGTTTGTAATTTCAAATGGTGGCAGTGATGTAATAAACTGCCAGTTTCCCAAATGTCTTTCAGAGTACCCAGATTATCTGTTGGGATCTCCGCTTTGCATATAGTACATTTCTCTGTAAGAGTCCAGACAGTCCAGAGATCCTGCCTTGAATCCATACTTATAGTGTCTTCTCACAGAAAACAAGCTGACAGGGTCACTACCCACATGGGCTTTTCCTTTGATGACAGAGAGTGAGGAACTCATTTAGAGTCTTTGACCTCCGATCATTACACACAATGACCTCTTGCTTTGAAATTAGCACTTTTCTGTTAAATTTCTTCATTTGCATTCCACAAGGCCTCTTCCTGTTTGATGGGTTATTTAGTTATGGGATATGAACAATGTAAATGTTTGCTATTATAGTATAACAGGATACAGATAAGTGAAAATAATGCACCTAGTTTTCATGAAGTTTAAACACCAAATGCACTCTTCTACATTTAACAATTACTTTGATCTATACTAAGGGCTGGTCCACACTAACCCCCCACTTCGAACTAAGATATGCAACTTCAGCTACGTAAATAACGTAGCTGAAGTCGAAGTACCTTAGTTCGAACTTACCGCGGGTCCAGACGCGGCAGGCAGGTTCCCCCGTCGACTGCGCGTACTCCTCTCGCGGAGCAGGAGTACCGGCGTCGACGGCGAGCACTTCCGGGATCGATCCGGGATCGATTTATCGCGTCTAGACAGGACGCGATAAATCGATCCCAGAAGATCGATTGCTTACCGCTGGACCCGGAGGTAAGTATAGACGTACCCTTATACACAAGTGAATTAACCAGGGGCTTCAGCATGAGCTGGCACCTGGTCCGCCAGCATCACAAGTACCACTCATGGTAAGGATTTGCAGGATCAGGTCCTATATATGTAATGATTGAAATGTTGCCTCATACTGACTTGACTGTGCTCCCAGTGAAATCACTGGAAGTTTGTCCATTGGTTCAATGGCAGCAAGATCAGGCCCTAAAAAAGGAGCTAACTTTGCTTTCTCCTGAATAAAACCATTTATACACATAGGAATCTGTTTACCTATCACTGAAGTGCAGTAGGGTGACCAGATGTCCCAATTTTAAAGGGACAGTCCCAATTTTTGGGTCTTTTCCTTATATAGGCTCCTATTACCCCCCACCCCCGTCCCGATTTTTCACATTTGCTGTCTGGTAACCCTAAAGTGCAGCCACCTCTGGGATCCAATGTGTTAGCTGTCTAACAGTATACAAGCAACATTAAACCATAGCTGAGGCCAGGAAATAAAGAAGACTTCTGAAAAACTGCAAAATTACTGAACACAGGTAGGATTTTAGGTGGCAGATCGTAATATTAGCCAAATGCAACCAGGAGACTAGCATTAACAACCATCATAGGATGTTAGTAATGAATCAAGTGCACTTTGGAAAATTCAAAGGTTAGCAATTTAGAACTTGTCACTGACGTCTTCATATGCTCATCACCAGCCTACTATTAAACCTAAAAGGTAACGAGTAACCTCTCTAGCTTATGTGCCACACATTTCAAGAGGAGTTTATACCCTTGCGTTATACCCTTGTGTTTGCTCTTTAGAACACCTTCCTCTTTCATGCCGACTGGCTGGCGATGGCAGGTTTCTCAGAAGAACCAGCTGTCCCCAGAAAGTTCATTTGAAATGCAAGGGACATTTATATCCAGAGGACACAACAGGTTCAGCCAGCTGGCTCTGTAGTTTACTAGCTTACCGTTTACACTTCAAAGGGTGAGATTTAGACTTTCCTCTCTGAGCACATAAAGGCTTCATTTGTGACTCTCATAAAACACATGGGAAGTGCCAATAGCACAATAGGTCAAGGGTCTGTTTAATCTGACATCCTTTCTTTGATAGTGCCCAATGTCAGATACTTCAGAGGGAGGCAGAAGCCCACCCATAATGCACCTAACTCTACAGCTTTCATCCGTATAGCTGCCTCTCCTGGTCACTTGCTTTGTTTGGAAAAAAGGGGAAGCCATTTCTCTCCTCTGCCGTAAGCCCCAGAACCTTCAGGACCCTTCCACCCCAGCCTCCGATACAGAGTTATACCACGAATGAACTGGAAACTGAGGATATGTCTATGTGCACAGGCTAGCCTGCCTGAGCTAGCTTGAATCCGGTTAGCACTGGTAACAAAGGCAGTGAATACAGCACAGCTTAGGCTAGCAAACTGAGTATGTACTGACGGGCCATGTCGGGCTTGTACTGCTCACACGGAGCCTACTTCAATGCTGTTGTTGGACTAGTTCAAACTAGTTCAGGTGGGTTAGCCTGTGCACAGCTTTTGCTGTGGAAACACACCCTTAACAGTGGTAAGCGGGTGTCAATAAGTCTAAGCATGTCTTATTGAGTACAAGAGAATCCAAATAAACATAATGATATCAAACCTACCAGCCAAAGGCCACAAGCAATGCATTATTGTGCTAGGTAGGCACTGTGATGCACCTAGAAGGGAGAATCCTTGCTCCAAATCTAAATAGACAGGACAGGCAAAGGAAGCATTATTTATTAGCCCTGCCATGAGTGCAGGGGACTGGACTAGATGACCTCTCCAGGTCTCTTCCAGTCCTATGATTATCACCCACCTTTTGCAAATGGGAAACTGGGGCTGAGAGAAACTATGCATGGGAGGTCTGTGCCAGAGCTGGGACTTCAACCCAGAGCTTTCGAGGCCTCATCCAGTGCCTTAACCACACAGCCATCCTTCGGCTCTACTTACAATGGAAAGGCCAGCACAGCTCTAATTCGTCTAGCATTGCTACCTGTGCTGCTAACAACATACGCCTTGCTCCCTCCACTCTAGGTTTTGCAACACAAACAGAGCTTTATTAAGCGACAATTGCAAACAAGATTATAGGCAGAGTGTAAAGTCCCACGTTAAACAGTGGCTTGTAGGATGACAATGATCAGGCATGCTGGAATGCCAACAGTAGGCAGGCTGGCCAGCAGGTGCTGTGCTAACAGCAGGAGCAGTGGGCTGCTCTCTTGAGTCAAATGGCAGAACTGGGTGCTGGTCAGAAATGCAAGACTGTGTTCTATCAGCTGTCAAGTCATGGGGGCAGAAAGGTGCAGCAGAGATTACGCTCCTTGTAAGGCAGCAAAGAGCCACAGGACTGATAAAAACACACAAAAGTACTGTACTGGGAAGCAAGGAGAGAGATAATGCCTGGGAATGGAGGGGTCCTCTCCACCGTCGTTAAGGGGAGCCTTCTTGCTGCACACATGTAGACAGCAGCTGAAAAGGGTTTGTAAAAAATGTACCCGTCAAAGCAAAGGAAGGCTTTCAGGAGGATGTGTCGCAGAAGAACCACTGACCTCGGGCTGTTGTTGTTTTTTTTCCCCCATGAGAGCAGGAAGAAAGTAAAGGTTTTGATCTCACATTAATAGTATCTCTGTGTAGAAGGATTCCAAAGCAAAACTGACATGCAGCATGTATAGGGAGCATTTCACTCATCGCTGAAAAGCAGCCACCTCTGGGGAGGAGCACAGCAACCTTTTAAACAATGCATAACAAAACCACATGAGGTTTTAAAGACAGGAAGTGAAGCAGCAGCCCAGGTCTTATGGAAAATGCAAGAGGAATTTTGAACTCATGTGGCTCTATTATCCTTCATTTATACAAACCTAGTTAACTCATTGGGAGCAGTCACATGTATGTAGCTGAGGGCTGAACTTTACCGATATGCTCTAAGGACCCAATGACAGCCTCCGGAGCAACAACTACTTAAAGTGAGCCAGTTAGACCTCTCATCTGAATTTACACAAACTGCGTAATCCTCTGTGGCTTGGTTCAGCTCCCCTTCTGTAAAATGGGGATAATAACACTTCCCTTTTCCGCCAGGTCTATTTAGATTGTAAACTCTTTGGAGCAGTGAAGAAGTATCACTTACTATGTGTCTGCCCATCACCTCACAATGGAGCTCTGGGCTCAGCTGGGACCTCTAAGCAGTACTGTAATACAAATAACAAGGGGGTGAACTGCTCACCAGCTGGGATTAGGGGAAAATGTCTTTCTTTGGTATAATATAGCACAGTTTGGTGCATCATACAGAGGCAGAAGGAGATCCCCAATGCTCTGAAATACTTTTAGAAACAGCATACCAGTCTAGATGGACTGTTGTGCTGTTGATAGAAGTTCGGGAAGGAAAAGGTCTGTTAGGATAGGAAATCGATCCCATTGCAAACATAACATCAAGTCCCTTGCACTGTAAGCTATGCTGTCCAGATAACATTTTTGAGGGGAGGGGACAATGTTGGAATTATTTATAGAACTGATTTTTTTAAACTGTATTATTTCAAAACCTGCAAGGCTTTGAAACAGCTGCCCCCGGAGTCTGACTATAAATAGTGTATAGTGTATAGCTAGGGATTACTATGTTCTGCTTACACTGAAAACAACTTGGGGGGTGGGGTCCCAATAATAAGTGACATTTTCCAAGGATCATTTTTCAAAAAATAAAAAAGGGGTTGCGGGGGGTAGGGGGGGAAGAGAAAATGGAAAGTTTCTTTTAACAGGACTTTCACTAGCAATTCACACCCCGAGTCACGGGCCTTACCTGGAAGATGACATGGTGGCAAAACAGGTTGCCTGTTTACACTAGCACATAGCACCCCCACAGTCACTAGCACAGGGAGAGCTGAACTGGTAGCAGCAAGGGTAGGAAATGTTAAGAAAAATAATCTAGTGTAGACACAGACTTTTATACCGATGCCTTCCACACTGCTTCCACACGTAAGCCTGCAAAGCTCCGTATATTGGTCCCAATCCCTAGCTGGCGTCCATAGACATAGGTTATGGCAAGTTACACCACGTGGGGATATGGCTTGCTGTGGTCAGTAGATAGCGCAGTGTAGAATACGTGGCGCACTGATAGGATAATACCTACCTCGACAGGGCGCTGTGCGGATTAATGAGGGCTTGTGAAGCTCTTTGAGATCCTTAGCTGCAAGAGACCAAGCAGCCTGTTCATGTCAAAGAAAACAATCTAAGGGCCTGACCTCAGCTGGTGTAAAGTGGAGTCGCTCCATTGTAGTCAAAGGGGCTCATCATAGAGATAAGGATCTGTACGCAAAGATCTGACTGAAGAAGGTCTAGGTCTTTAACATGAGCATAACTGGCTCCCAAGAACACTTCTCCACGAACGGTGTATAATCATAGAATCATAGACTATCAGGGTTGGAAGGGACCTCAGGAGGTCATCTAGTCCAACCCCCTGCTCAAAGCAGGACCAATCCCCATAACGATCCATTTCTAGATGAGTCTGCAAGGCAGCTACAATCTTTAAGACTAGTCTCAATGGGCTGTGTCCCTTTACTATGAACATATTTCAAAGAAAAAAACACCCTAACTAAATAAAACCATTTTATTTTAAAGATAGGGTTAGAACATTCTGTGCAAGCTACTGCTGTCTCTGCCTGAGATAAAACATTCTTCCGGAGGTATTTTAATTAGCCTGCTGCTCATTTAAAAAAAAAAAAATTCATTATAGGGATCCTTGAGACCCAGCCTAGTTCAGCTTTGGCCAGAATGATTAACTGGCATCAAACGACCATGCTTAGGAACCAGGGCCGGCTCCAGGCACCAGCCCACCAAGCATGTGCGGCGCCTGGAGGGGGGCGGCGCGGCAGGGCCCCGGCCGGGCTTGCCGCCCTCCCCCCGGCGTTCCGGCCGGTCGGGGAGAGCGGGGCCCCGGCCGGGCTCGCCGCCCTCCCCCCGGCGCTCCGGCCGGTCGGGGAGAGCGGAGAGCCGCGGCCGGGCTCGCCGCCCTCCCCCCGGCGCTCCGGCCGGTCGGGGAGAGCGGAGAGCCGCGGCCGGGCTCGCCGCCCTCCCCCCGGCGCTCCGGCCGGTCGGGGATTGCAGGCCCGCGGCCGGGCTCGGCGCCCACCCCTGCCGCGCTGGGGGGTGTGTGTGTGGCTTTTTTGCCTAGGGCGGCAAAAAAGCCAGAGCCGGCCCTGTTAGGAACAAATCACTATAAAATCACCTCTTAGTCCTGATCTTGCTTCCATTTTTCCACTGAGTTCAATAGGTACTGCCAGGTACTGCCACCCCTACTCTTAGTGAGTACTACCTGTTTCACAGATAGACCCATTGATTCCTGTGGGACTAATTGCAGAGTAAGTTACAAAATGGGCCTGGCCCAATGCCCACTGAAGTCAATGGAAAGACCCCTATTGACTTTGATGGGATCTGGATCAGGGCCAATGTAAGGGGAGGCAGAATCTGGCGTACTCGCAGCAGCATAGGGCCCATAGTCTGTTAGTCTAATCGATTTTGGCATTTATATAGCACTACCCATTGTGGGTATTTAGGCATAATTCAACTACAGTTGTGTTTGTGTAACCCCCACACCTCCTGAGTGTGGTGTTCTGTCCCATCCAGTTGTGCCGAGACCACTTAGAGAGAGATGAATGAGTTTGCTCTACAGCCTTAACTAAGGGCCCTGTGGCTTTTAGCTCATGCAGTAGAGGCTCATGCATTTAGCTTCAGAGGTCCCAGGTTCGCTCTCGCCCGCCAACGACCGGGGTCTGCCGGTGTTATATTTGCAGTTACATTTTAAAATAGCAGCTCTTGCAATGACATGTTAAAATGCAAAATAAAAATCTAGGGACTAAATCCATAAAGGGATTAGGTATCGCAATGCTCAGTGTTGCAGCATCTAACTTTTAGATGTCCTGCCATCCAGTGGAATCCACAGGCCCGAGCTCTGCACCCAGACTTTCTATACAATGAATGGGGAGAGATAGGTGCCTAAGAATGAAATCCACAAAGACCAGCACGTTGAGCAGGGAACCACCTAAGCTAACCAATAGCAGATGCCAAGGAAAGGGTGTGACCTAAGCCCCGCCCCTCTCAGGGAGTTAGCGCCTAAATCCTTTTGTGGATCTGGGCCTCCACCTCTATGTTGTCATTGTGATAGGTTCATAGACATGTTCCCCACAGACGCTGCACTGGCGGGGAAAGAGGAAGTGAAAAGATGCAAACACAAACAACTCCACACATTAGTTTTCTACTCTTTCCATTCAATAGCTCATTTTCATGCCAGGTAACATGGAGCTGCCAAGCAAAAATGTGAGTGATTTAAAATAGCCCAGATGACGAGAGTTAAAAAGCACAGTGAAAGGTTAGATCAGGGGTAGGCAACCTATGGCATGCGTGCCGAAGGCGGCACGCGAGCTGATTTTCAGTGGCACTCACACTGCCCGGGTCCTGGCCAGCAGTCCGGGGGACTCTGCATTTTAATTTAATTTTAAATGAAGCTTCTTAAACATTTTAAAAACCTCATTTACTTTACATACAACAATAGTTTAGTTACATATTATAGACTTATAGAAAGAGACCTTCTAAAAACGTTAAAATGTATTACTGGCACATGAAACCTTAAATTAGAGTGAATAAATGAAGACTCGGCACATCACTTCTGAAAGGTTGCCGACCCCTGGTTAGATGCTACCCGTGACCTCATTCAAAGAAACCATTTGTTCGTGGAAGGCTTTAATAGGTAAGATCACATCCTATCTTTGTTCCATGTGCAGAACCCCCACTGAAATGAATGGCAGTTTTGAGCAAAATTCAATCCCAGAATTCATTTTTGTGCTGCACTTGAGGAAAGTTTAGACTTTTACTAAGTGCAGAACGAAAAAGGGCAGCTGAAGGTTAGTTTCACATTTAAGAATTTTGGGCCAACTGCTGCTCTCAGTTACACCAATATAAATGTGGAGTAATTTCATTGATGTCAAATCCAGAGTAACTCTATTATCTCGTATTCATTGGGCCCGAGAAAGAGTGAGAATGACTCTGCTGGCCAGTGTTTAGGGCACTCGCCTGGGAGAACCAGCTTCCAGTTCCTGCCCTGATGAGTATTTAAGGATTTCATACAAAGTGGAACAGCTTCACCAGGAGAGACTGAGAAACCCCCAGGCCAGAATGACCTTTAGCCCAAGGGTTAGGGCACTCGCATGGGAATTGGAGACATGGGTGCAAGTCCTTGCAAAGAGGATTTGAACCAAGGCCTTTCACATCTCAGCTGAGTACCCTAACCCCTGGCCCACTGCATATGTGCATAATCATCACCTGAGCTTTATGATGGGCCTGATCTGCTGTGCTCTTAGGTGGCATCTGAAAATGCCCATCGGACCAGGCCCCACAGACCACATAGGCAGGAGAAATGCCTAGTTTGAGGATCCCACTGGTGCTTAAGCACGAGCTAGACACTTGGCACCAGGAATCAGGAAGCTTTGTGCATGCCCATTGGTGGGAATTTAGGTGCCTAAGGGATTTTAACAGCAAAAATTGGCATCTACAGAGGGAGGCAGCATCTGAGCAGGGGTTTTGAAGATCTAAATTTTGGACTTAGGTGCCTAACATGGCAGTTAGGTGCCTAAATCCCTTTGCAGATCTAGCCCTCAACATCCACATCCGCAAGAGAAGTTGATCAAATATTATTCATGTAAAAATAAGAAGCTCACGACAGGTAACACAACTGGAAAATGCATCTTCATCAGGATTCACTTTGGGGTTTCGTCAATATCGCAGGAAAGTTACAGAAATCCAATCTCTCCTCTCAAAGATGACTGCACCAGCCCAGCCCATTAATTCAGCCACTGGCAAGTACAACACCATTTTAAAGCAGGCCCAGTGCTGCCAAGTTCTATGTACTAGGCCATTTGTTTGGGGGCAACTGGCTATAAAGGGGCACAGGATGAAAGAATCTCAAGCTATTACAAACTATCAGTGGCATGAATGTATCTACTGCCTTTCAGCATTAGTGCCCTCTCTATGTATATAGTCAAAGGGGTTATATGTGAAAACAAAGCATAATGGCATATTGTACCTGCATCATACAGTATATAGTGGAAGCCTCCTATAGCAAAGTCAGTTAGAGGTTCATTGTAACTGGAATTGCAGCTTGCACACTGCAATCCACTTGAATAATTCGCTGGGGACCAATCTTGAGAGGCGCTGAGCTCCTTCCACTCCCTCTGCTCTCAATGGAAGCTGAAGGCGCTGAGCACCTTCCAAGATCATGTCCCGGAAGCAGGTTGCACTGTATTTAAAACAGGCAAGCAGACTGACTATCCCATCCTAGCAAGAGGACAGCCGCTGTGACCTGCATCTCCACAGAATGACTCACAGTGGAGCGCTGCTGACTGCGATTCTGAGCTTTTCTTGATGCTATCCAGACTCTAATGAAGCCTTCACCGACTGCAGCCAGATCGGGCTTCACAAGTAGCACAGATTGGTTTTTTGCTGTGTAATAACTTCTCTCTTACCTGTCAAAAACTACCGCAGCGTAGGCTGGCTCCGCGAAGATGACATCCCCAGCCCAGAATTCCTTGGCTGCTTTCAACCCCCTGCCTTTGCCTTCTGAAGTGAACACTTCCACCATCTCCATTTCCCCTGGTGTCATGTCAGGGAAACCAGGCTTGCAACGCAGGTCTCCCACTGTGAGCCAGGTCCCTTGTCACTCCTGCTTTTTCAACACCTTTGGGTTGCCACAGACCAATCCTAGAAATAGATGGTCCCCATCACACCCACCTACATGAGGCTGTACCATTTTCCACTTGTGGGGGGAGCTTTTTACTTCATATAGTTGTAAGCCCAGAAATCAAAGGGGCTGGTCCTGCGTGACCAGCACTGTTTGCTTCATTAGGATAAGCCCGTCTGAAAAACACGACGGAATTATTTTCCCAAGCTGAAAGCATTTGTATAGGTTATGGCCACAGAGTCTAATTAACCCTCTTCCATTGGAAAGAGCACGTATTTTCTTTAGGAGGGTATTTTTAGAAACCACATGCTTCTGTCTGTCAGGAGCCAACAGCTGAGACAGTGGTAAGTGGTGGGCTGGTG